>NC_059170.1:59645650-62145650 GCF_019923935.1 Bubalus bubalis | reverse complement strand
TGCCAATTTAAATCCAACTTCATTAGTTAATTAAACATGTTGAAAACAGAATTCAGAATCGTTCTTTTCCTCCAGCTTCACATTTTTTTTCTTTTTTTGAGATTGAGGTAATAATGGAAAAGGAGGTCTAAATGCTTTCTCACATTTAGTGAGAATTTTTTTAAATGCAAGCTAAGACATTTGTATAAATTGCTGTGTATTGCAGAGAAATTCAGCACATTTTCTTTTAATTTAATTGGCTGTTCTTAAAACCATTTTAATTTAGAGGTCTGTACTTTTCAAGAAGAGGGTGATGTGTATCAAAGTACTCAATGTGTAGCTATACTCTGCCCTTTACATCCGTACATCACCTTTTTAAGATATTGGATTACCTTGGCTCTGAGTCTTCTGGAATATTTCTGTGACTTAAAGTAGTTGATTTTCTCAGTGGTATCCACAGCTGACCTGATTATATATTCACTTTCCAGGAGATTTCCCTTCATCTTTGATATGAAAACATAAAATACTTCTGAGCAGCTGGACACTAGAGGCACACAACAGGGCTTCTCAGTCACAGGACCCAGCCTGAGTTCCAGTCTGCAAAACTCACTCTTGATAAATCGCACTTGTGCATTGTGTTCCCTGCTACAATTAGATCAGGTCTAGGAAGAGCCTCTGCATATTTCCAGTTAGTTGTTTGATTGGAGACGTTTTATTGGTCTTCGTCATTGAGTGAAAATCCTCAGTTCTCTAAATAAGTTGGAGAAAAGAGACTGAAAAAAATATCTAGACAAAGAGAATGATTCCTAATGAATGCAAGTGCCATTAGTAAGTTAGCACTGATTGGCCATTATAAATGGCTGAATACAAAAACTCAGAGGAACCAATATACAGATAGTATTTTGTCTCCAGCTGCAATGTTCCTACTTGCGTGTTTATGGTATTAAGTTTCAAGTAATATATATGTCTAATTAAGTAGCATTTCTGCTCCTTATTCATGTGAAAGGCAGGTAAGAAGGAGGAGGTAAGAGGAGGAGGGAGGGAGGAGGAGGGGGAGAATCAAAGAAAAAGAAGAGGAAAAACATTTATTGTTTCCTACGCTCCAAGCACTCTTCTAAATGCTGTACCTGTATTAACTCGTTTAATTCACACAACATCCCTGTGACTAGTCCTGCCCACATTTCCATTTTTTAGCTGAGGAAATGGAGGGACAGAAAGGTGAGGTTACCTGGCTCATATGTGGCAGACCTGCCATGTGAATCTGTTTAGTCTAAATGTGGACTCCAGGACCCTGGCAGCCTCACAGTATGGCTGCTCCCGTGTAGTGCAGTCCTCTTAGAAACTTCACATGGGAGGCACCAACCTAAGGAGTTTCATTCACACCTCCAGTATTCTTTTTCCTCTTTTATAACAACTGATTATACGTATAAGTATTTAGAAATGAAATTTCCTTTTGCCATGTAATTATGCCTTGCTTTTCATTTTATCCTTTCTTTGAAAATCACAATGCATTGATCCCCCTGTGTAACTGAGTCCTTTCTGAAACACTGGCATGTGTTCTGCAAACTGCAGGGGTATTCTTTGTTTATGTTCAAAAACTAAATTCTTTCAGCCTTCTAGGTTTCTCGAGAAATTCAAGTTTAATTCTCTATTAAGGGGTTCCTAGAACGTATTCTTTAAATAATATGTATTTCTGTGGATAATGGTTATAAGCATTTAAAACTACATCTCCCTTGGGTTTTCGAATTCTGGCAAAAGCTTGTTTGAAGAGTCACATTTTTAAGGAATTACCTAGCTGTATGTTTTTAGCTGGTGCAACTATTGACTGCCTTCTTTGGTATTTAATTAGTTGCTTCCAAATGACGCTCACCACTCACCACCTAAATAGAAATGTAAATGCCTTCAAGATGCAAACTGGAAAAAATTACATTTAGGGCTGAAAGAGGTCTGTGAGTTGAATCAATGGCAAAGTCTCTTAACTGAGAAGTGAAATCTTCAACCAGATTCAGCTCAATTTAGCAAATGGAGTTGTGCCATTCTGCTACACTGCAGATGTTAAAATTATATCAAGCTCTAAAATCCTATGATTAATTTTATTATTTAAAATTTGTTGACTGAGATTTGGTACTATGATAATAATACCAAAAGCTGCATTTGGTCTTGGTTCCTCGAAAGATTCTTCCTTCTGATAAAGTCATGTTTCTTTTTAAAAAACATATTTGCATGTAAATTCTTAATTACTAATGATATTTAAAGTATGAGTACCCGAGACATCACTGGTGTGTCATGCAGGTGGCACTGTGTTCGTCATTTCTTCTCATTGGTAGGAAGTCTGCTAAACCTGGATTCTGAAAGGCTGTGTTCTTGAGTCGGAAGGTGGGGTCTTCATCAAAAGGATGCTGAAGTAACTACATTAAGCAGTTTGCAGAATGTGATCAAGTTAATTCTGGAGTACAGATCTGCAAAATGATTAATTTTAAAGAGTTAATACAGAAATATTACTTTGAATGAATTATGGAGTGGTTTGTCTAAATTCTGAATCTGTTGTGTTTAATCTCCTACTTCTGAACATATAAGGCCTTTTATCCAAAGATAAAATGTTAGAACATTATTCGGACTTTCTCACTAGACTACTTCTGAGGTTATATTTTTATTACCTAGTGTGTAGTGACAGATCAAGTGTCTAGTGTTTCATTTATCATTCAGTCACATTATTTTTTGACTTTAATACATAAATCATCAAAGTCACCTATCTTTCAGTTTTTTATCCTACCTTCCCTTGCTATCTTTTTTTCATCTTTTTCTTTAGCAGCGATCACAGTCTTGTAAGCAAAGGGAAACTGTTATTACCTTTTGACAGACTATTGAGTATCTATCACTTACTGTTTCCAAAACTAAAAATAACTTGGCATTTGGTTTTATCTTTTGCTCTGTTTGACTACTTTTCATGATAGCACTAACTGTATAAGGAAGTGTACAAGTGCCATAATAATGAACATTTTTTACACTTCAGAATATTATTTTGAATGTCCCGTATGGATTAAGAAATTCTCTTCTAAAATTTTGTTTAGAGTAGTGTTTTTCAACTTTTTATGTACATAAGAATCATCTGGTTATTCTCATTTTATTATTCTAGCTCCTAAGAACCCCAACGCTCAGACTGTTCTCCATAACACTTAAATCTGAACCTCAGGATCTGGGATCCAGGCATCAATACTTTTTAAGCCCTCAGGCGATTCCCACATACAGTTCCATCAAGAACAGGTGGTCTGAGGCAATGCTTCATAAATATTAAGAAACATTGGAGATATCAGGGAAAGATAGAATCTATGCAAATCTGAAATTCACTTAAGAAATACAAACAAACTATAAATTTAGGTATCATCAGCATATAATGATAGTTGAAATTATCAGAGTGAATGAGATCACAGAAGAATAAAGTAAAAATGAAAAGGTCAAAGGACTAATGAGGGAAAACGTACATGCATGCTAAGTCACTTCAGTCGTGTGCAACTCTGTGTGACCCCATGGACTGCAATCCACTGGGCTCCTCTGTCCATGGGATTCTCCAGGCAAGAATACTGGAGTAGGTTGCTGTGCCCTCCTCCAGGGGATCTTCCTGACCCAGGGATCAAACTCACGTCTGTTATGGCTAACTTGCATTGACAGGCAGGTTCTTTACCACTAGCACCACCTGGGAAGCCCATAAGGAAACACAGCAGTTGAGATTTTGTGGGGGAGGGAGGGGAACTCAAACACAGCAAGACAATCAGAAGAACTGGACTCACAGAAAACAAGAAGAAAATTTCAAGAAGCAAGTAGTGAACAATGCCAAAGACAAATGGAAAAAAAATAGAAAGGTAACCATTGAATTAAATAGTAAGTTGACATTGGTTGATCTTGACCTGATAGTTCTATAGTCCACAGATGCACAGTCCCCAGAGAGAATCTGAGAAGTTGATGAGCGATAAGGAAATTGAAGTCAAATGGGAACATGCTGCTATTGAAAGAAGCTTGGTGAGAAGGGAAGTAGGATTTCTGTTGTTTTGTTTTAGGAGTGTATTTATATGTTAGAGGTGTTGAGAAGAAAAAAAGACATGAAGAAAAGGAGTTGAGAGATGACTGAGAATGAAGCAATACATGTGCAAGCAGGGATGGTCAGTCCACGTGGATGAGAGGAGATGGGTAACAGGGAGAAGTTTAGGGTATTCCTCTGGGCTTGTTGTTTTCTCAGTGTAATAGGAGACAGCAATATGGCAAGAGTGAGTGGGAGAGGTCAGAGTATGGGGTCCAGGAGTTGAAATAACCCATAGAACATTTCTGAAGGAAATGGAAAAGGGAGCCTCCTATGTATGTATGAAGGGCGTGCCAATGTGAATTTGGGGCCTGCTGACCATGGTGACCATCCTCGTGCTTTGGTGACATCAACACTAAATGTTTTCATGTGTGCTTGAATCAATACTTATTGATTCAAGGAAGCATGAAATATGCTGATCCAGCTTAAGCAAGCAAAAAAAAAAAAAAAAGAAATTTTCTTTGAGAGAAAGAATATGTTATTTTTTAAAAGACATAAAGCTTTAAATACAGTATTTGAATCTATTAGATGGTAAATTTAGTTTAATATTTTTAGCAGCTAGGTTTTCACTGGCTTACTGTTCCATTAAGACTAATTTTTGCTTGAATTTTATTCTGCATGGTCAAATAATACCATGCAAGATTTAAAATGTATCTTCGGTAGCAAGGACATGCGTTAATTATTTAACACTAATTCATAACATTAAGTACTGTGACCAAATGTTATTATTTCAGTTAGAGTAGTGAATTAGCAACTAATTGGATCAAATTTCAATAAGTGATTTCAACATGTGTTAACATTATGCTCAGCAACTACTAAAGAAAAAAATTTTTAATATAGAGTTAAATTGAAATGGAATTCTAAGAAATATCTGTTTAACTTAAAGAAGGCAAGAGAGGAAGAAAAAATGGACCACATAACAGATGGACACAAAGGAAACAAATAGCAAAATGGAAGACCAAATTCAGGCATACCAATAATTTTACTAAATGAGTCAGAAATTCTACTTCTATGTATTCAAAAGAAAGCACAGCCATAAAAATATTGTACCAGAATATTCATAGCAACTGTATTCATAATTGCCAATAACTGAAACAATCCAGATGTTTGTCAATAGAATAAACAAATTAAATATTTCATAAGATGGACTACTACTCAGCAGAAAAAAAAATAACAAACTGCTGATACATGTAATAATATAAATAAAACTTTAAATCATTAGTTTAGGTAAAAGAAGCCAGGTATGAAAGAGTATATATAATATGATTTGATTTATGTGAAATTCAGTATAGATGAAACTAATCTACAGTAAGAGGAGTCAGCACAGTGGTTTCCATGGCAGGGTAAGGTCAGGATTGATGGGAATGGAATCAATCGATTGATTGATTGAAAATTTTCTGAAGGCATGGAAATAGTCTGTATCTTGGTTTGGCTGATGATTCCTTTGGTATATAAGATCTGTGCATTTCAAGGTTGCAAATTTTACCTTAGTGGGAAAAAAAAAAAGAAAACAGAAATGTTGATGTGCTTCTCATGAACTAGTATTTTCTTAACTCTCATGAGTAAATTTTTTCAAGCTTCTTAAAATTCTCAACAAAAGACAGCAAAAAGATTTATCCTTAACAAAGAAGCTTCTCTAATTAATAAGCATAAAAGTTAACACCTCTGATTACTTGATTCGTGGTTTACTTTAAATTATTCTTAGAATCCTCCCATGTAGTTGCTAATAGTGATAAAATTATCTTGCAATAATTGGACTTACTGTACACCAGGCATTCATCTAAGGGTTTTGCATGTTGATCTCATTTAATCCTTAGAGTACCCCATGAAGAAAGTCATACTATAATCCTATTTTATGCATGAAATATCAGAAGGACAGGGATTTAAGTATTCTGTCTGGGGTCCCTAATCTGTAAGGGAGGTAGCCGGTCTACAACACTAAACACTCTGCTGTCGGAGCATGTGCTATGCTCCCCATAGCCATCCTGGCCTGCAACCTGGGAGAGCTTCTCCAGTTGTGGCACTGAATGTAGCGGAAGAATCCTCTTCACCCTGTACCTATCAGAGTGAAAAGACAGATGTGTGTCCAAACCACTGAGCTAATCTCGAGCCTTAGCACCTGCATGCCTCTCAGTCACGGCTGTACTACCAGGTCAGTATGAAGCCTGCTTGAAAGTATTCAATTTAATTATTCAATTTAAAGGAAATGGGATCCTTTCTCTCACTGAAGCTTGGATGCATGTTGAATGAAAGCGTGGACACTGTGTAGCCATTTGCCTGCCACTCTGCCTCTACTAAAGCCATCCAGGATCTCAGCAAACACAGCTCCAGGTGCCAGTTCATGATCAGAATGAGCTCCATGGGTCCTCTGAGCCCATCCCTCGACAGGTTAAGTGCCCAGGTGACTGTAAGATTCATAGTAGTGCTTTATACTCATGTGTGGGGACAGTTCACAAAGCTGATTTAATGGGAAAGGTAAGGCTGAGACTACTGCTCACCTCGAGAAGTAACCATATTCTATCCCACATTCAACGTATGGAGCTCTGTATTCCAGGAAACTTGATATTCCAGGACCTAAGGGAAGACAGTCATGATTAACACACTTTTTTAACATCCTTCTTCCTTCCCAAGAAGGCCAGCCTAATTTGCCCCCATTAATGCCCTTATCTGAGCCATGTTTTGGCAGTTCTGATGTGAAACATACCCTTCAAAACTGGTCCTCAAGTGGTTTCAGTTTTTTCTTTCTACCCTTGATATATGTGCCTGTTTTATTAGCTCTGGTAACACACATGAAAATACGGTTCGAAGCTCTACCCAAGTTTATTTTTTTCCAATTTCCAATTCTGTCTTTTTGAGATACATTCATATAGTCCTGCCCATTTACCCTCCTGGGAGATTTCATACGTCAACCACAACAAATCGCAAAAGATTGTGTGGTTGTTAACACCAAGGGCTAATGTTCAATCGTGAGGTACCCACAAGGGCCAAATTGACATCTCCAGCAACTAAATTAACCCATGCTTTCATAGGAAGCACTTAGGTTCTCATTAATTGTAAATATAAACTCAGGTGCCAAAGAACTTGAGACTGGCTTAATATTTAGCAGTTTTCAAAAGAAGCTCTCCATAAGGTTAATTTTGTTTAGACAGCCTACCAAACCACAGCAGCTGGGCTTTTGTTTTTCAGATACTGTCTGCAGATTCTATGTGGCATGGCCATGTCCCAGTTACTGCTGGAGTCTGGGGAGAGACAGGTTAACTCTTAAGAAGATTGGTGGTTTGTTTTCCTTCAAAGGGATAAACAGTGAAGGTACATGGAGATTGATCTTGATCTTTCCACTGGAAAAGCTATTCACTAAGACATCCTTGCTTTATCCAGCATGCACTTAAGCTTCCCATTTCCATGAATAATTTCAAGAAAGCCTCATACTGACTTGGTAAGACAGCCATGATTAAAAGAAATGGCAATAGCAAGGGTTCACATTAGCTAAGTGGTTTGGACACACATCTATCTTTCCACACAGATGGGAGCAAGGTGAAAAGGTTCCTTCTCTATGATCAGAAAACATGATGGATTTGATAGGGAAGTGAACATTTATTGCATTTGTATATTCATTCATATGTTTGTATATAAATGAACTGCTTTACTATAAGTGACTTAATTCAAATGGACAGGATTAAATGGCATGAAGAGTCACTCTCTTCTGTACCCCCAGATCTTGAAAGTACATTGTCAACCTCTTCTTTGGTATTCCATTGTAATTGTGAATATATTTGTCATATATATTTCATATATGTTTACTATTTAGATGGGAAACTTAAGTACTAAGATTTCTGTGAGTTATTTTATAGAAGTAGAGACATTTTTAGAAAACAATTTTTAAATATAGTTTTAAATGAAGAAGCAAGACAACTTGATATAGAAAGCTGACGTTAGGAAAACTTTAAAAGTTAGATCTTATAAAGATCTAACTTGCTGAAAATATTAGCGACATGGGTCAATTATTACAAAACATAGCACATACAAATAAGAAATGAAAACCAGAATGGATCATTACAAGGATTTGCTTTTGGTGTTACGGTAGCTATAAATATGGCGAATCCCCTGTTTCTGATGCTCACACACACACATGCACAAAAGCACTAATCACATAACAAGGCTAGTAGCAGACTGGGTGGTAACTACTCTCCCAAGTCTCTCATTTTGATGGAATCAAGCATTTCTTTTAATATGATTTCACGGAAATTCTATTTAGCCTTATTTTCCTGAGATAAAAGGTAGCGGATTATTGTTTAAACAGGATTGTCATACCCTAAGCTCTTTTAAGCCAGAACATTTTATATGTTTCCCTGAATGAAATTTCACAGCTGCTCTGTAGTAGCACAGGCTGCAGATGAGAAGCTGGGCCAGCTGCCCCTGCCAGAATATTATTCTCACCACACATAATGCACTTAGCTGTGTTTTGTGCACCATTTTAATATCTTTTCACAGTACTTACTCAAATCCCTCCTAAGGAGATGTCATCATGTGAATTATAAATGAATGTAGGGTCACGGTGATTCATATTGTGGATTAAGTATGGCTCGTATAATAGTTTCAAGGAACCCTAATACCCAAATAATATTGACAGATTGGTAAGCATCCAAAAGAAAAAATACGGACACCATGATTAAGAAAATGAAAGAACAAAGAGAATTATGAGAAATAAGAAGGTATGTAAAATACCCAGAGACATGCTAAATGAAGTCAAAGTCATGATCATGTTTATAGAAAATTAAAAGAGCCATGAAGGAAATTACGTGAGCTACGAAATGAGATCAGTTGCAAGGGAAACTTCCAAAGGAAAAGTCAATTTAGTGAAAATTTTTACTTTGACTTGATTTTCTGCTGTTACATTTGGTAGCTCATAAATGGGTTCAATAATATTCCACAGGGAAACTCGTGTGTTTTCAATCCAAAAATGCAACACTAACATTTTAAGCATTTTGTAGTTCAATTTCATTCTGAAGTGTTAAAAAAGAACACTTGACATCATCTGTATAAGATTTATGGATTTTTGAACAAATTCATGCAAGACTTTGCCCAAAGCCTCTTGGTCCCCCAAAAGACATTATATGTTGTGGAATTTATAGGTTTTTTTAAAAGCCAAGAAAATAGTTAGATTTAGAACTAACTCTTTAAAGTGAATAAAATTTCAGACAAGGAATGTTTCTACTTTAGTTTTACTTTATTGCTGGACTTTAGTTACTGACAAGATTTAAAAGTAGGTATGATCATGTCAGCAGTGTATTAAAACCTCTAATGTATTCAAGAATTGTACTTCTAAATATCATTAATAATACTACATACATATAAATACTGAAAAAAAAAAATAACAGACGTAGAAAGACCTAGGAGACATAGTGGTCTAAAATTAAATGCTACACCTTGAAGAAACAAAAGGTCAATTTTTTTTTCCTTCTTTCCTCCTATCATCTTTCTTCTACTTTTTTTCATCTTATCTTTTATCAATAATTTATGAACTTTTCTTGGAGTGCAGAAAATTAAACACATTTACATGAGGTCCTGGATATTTTCAGAATGTGCTTAATGCCTTTTAAAAATCTGTCGTCTTTGCTATCATGGTAGCTATAAAACTTAACCAAAAGATAGTATAATGCTTTGATTGATTTGACAGTTCTCAAAGTCCTCTCTGTGTCTAAATATTGATCTGTGTTTTATAAAGTACTAAAAGTTAGAAACTCATAAGAACTGATAGGTCACTCTGTGGATCAGATGGGAGTGTATTATCTTTGATACTATTGATTTTCTGTGCTTCATTTATGTTTTAAAGTATGTCTACAAGAGAGCAGAAAAAAGGCTTTGATTTGGTAGCCTTTTCAAATATATTTCTATATTTCCTCGTTTGTTTTTGGCTCTGAGGCTCCCTTTGGGGGGTCTTATTGTCTCTTATCATTAACTCATTGTATTTAAATATACAGTGTAAAGGTAAACAATGAAAGACTTGAGTTGTCCTCTGTGTGATACTGTGTGTGTGAGAGAGAGTAATTCTTCAACTTTTGTTCACTTTGGGGCGTAAATGAAAGAGCATAAGACATTTCTAAGACTAGAATAAGAACTTGGTTTTCAGGCTAGATTCCTCCTGACCTCTTTGAATATTCCCCCAACTCATATAGACTCTGACGAACTTTAGAAGTTTGTACCTGAAACAGGTTTGGAGTCTTCTTCGACCTACTTCTTTCTGCCGATTTCCAAGAATAATCAGCTGTACTTCAGGAATGAATATTGTCAGAGATGACATCTTTGTTCATTGTCTTTTCTGAGGAATGAAATCAATTTATTTGAGCAGTCTGCCCTCGAGGTGAATGAACTAAATTTCAATTATGGAAATTACTAGCACTTCCTTAAACCTTTTAAATTTCAACTTGTGTTTGAGGTGATCATGATTTTTATCACAGAGGGTTCTCTGTGTTATTTGCAGTTTCCCGTAAGTGTGTAAACCCTAGTCCCTTTAATTGAAAAGTGGTATCAAACTGAAAACCAAATAGTGAAATAATTTGAAATCAAAGCACATCGATGATGTATTCACTTTATCTCCAGATTTAATGTTCCTTAATGTGCCATCGTAATACCTGTTAATAAAGAAAGCAGCTAGAATAGAGATGCAGAAAGCTTGGCTAAATAGTGAAAGCAGAAGAGTAAGTTCTCCAGAAATATGAGTACAATTTTTGCCACTTCATTTTGATTATTTCTGAAGCATTTAGAAATAGCATGGGCTTGGGACACCAAGATACCTCTGTAATATTTTGAAATTTGCTACATTTCTCCTTAAATGATTTGTTCTAATTATGACACGTCTTAAAGTCATGTGCAAATTCATGGGTCCCTAAGTATTTCTTCTGTCTACTGGTTAGTAATATTGTGAAAATCCATGAAGATAGTTTATTTTGTTAAAATCATCATCATCCAAAAATGTTTTAAAATGCTTATTGGCTTGTAACAAACTACATTCTGTACAGGTTTCAGTAGATATGAAATGGTGTCTTAACATCCATACCAGCACTGCAAAGAAGAATTTGTAAAGGAGGATATTATAAGTAGCCATTATTAGAAATATAGATTAATAATCATTGTGAGTGTAAGCATTTATGCCTAAATAAAAAGAGTGAGTGGATTTCAAGGAATAAATGCAGTTATGATTATGATTTTTTATTCTAAAGATTGGCAACATATGGCCTGCAAGTCATAGATAGTTTTATTGACAAGAACTGCTGAGTTCTTGAGTGAAACATGTCCCTAGCTCTCCTCTTCCTTCCTAAGACAACTGTCCCTTGCCTGCTGCCTTCTCAACAGGCTCTGGGTCTCTGGCCCATTTGAGAAATCACAGTCCAAGGTCAAGTCACAGGTGTCTTTTCCTTCCCTTCCCCATCTTCACATACACACACACAAAAAATTAAACTAGACTTTATGATGCTTCTGAAAGATTACTAATCCCAGAAATAGAACCAGATGCTGTTTGGATAGATGGATGCATGAATGAAAAGAGAGCAAGATGGATGAATGCATGCATGCATGCATGCATGTTTGCATGAATGGAAGAAGAGATAGATGGATATAAAGAGGGATGGATGGGTGGATGGAAGGATGGATGGATAAATGGATAGATGGATGGATGAATGGATGGAAGGAGGGGTAGTTGGATGGAATTATACATGAGATTTGAATAAACATTCAAGACTTCCTTTCGTGACTCTAGCAGATATTTTTGCCACATATTCTCCAAAGCAACATTTTATTTTTTTTTATTTAAATTTATTTATTTTAATTGGAGGCTAATTACTTTACAATATTGTATTGGTTTTGCCATATCTCAACATAAATCTGCCACAGGTGTACACGTGCTCCCCATCCTGAACCCTCCTCCCTCCCCATACCAACCCTCTCGGTCATCCCAGTGCACCAGCCCCAAGCATCCTGTATCCTGCATCAAACCTGGACTGGTGATTCATTTCTTATATGATATTATACATGTTTCAATGCCATTCTCCCAAATCATCCCCCCCCCCAGAGTCCAAAAGACTGTTCTATACATCTGTGTCTCTTTTGCTATCTCGCATATAGGGTTATCGTTACCATATTTCTAAATTCCATATATATGCGTTAGTATAGTGTATTGGTGTTTTTCTTTCTGGCTTACTTCACTCTGTATAATAGGCTCCAGTTTCATCCACCTCATTGGAACTGATTCAAATGTATTCTTTTTAATGGCTGGGTAATACTCCATTGTGTATATGTACCACAGCTTTCTTATCCATTCTTCTGCTGATGGACATCTAGATTGCTTCCATGTGCTGCTATTAAAACAGTGCTGCGATGAACATTGGGGTACACATGTCTCTTTCCCTTCTGGTTTCCTCGGTGTGCAACATTTTAAATTAATCCTACTTTTCCATGAAAGGAATCTGTCGCCCTCTTTTAAAAATAAGAAAAAAAGCCAAGTGTACAAAATGCAATAATACAAGTACTTAAGAATGAAGCCAGACTCTTAAAAGTAACAAATATTAAGGGCAAAACATAATTTATGCAGTGTCCTGAATCTGACCATGTAATTTGCCTCAATCTGCCTCATATAAAATATAATAATGTAATAACTACATTAGTTAAGTACTTATTGTATGCTAGGTGCTTTCTTATGTATTTAATATGTGTGAAATGTTTGATTTTCACAGCAACCCTATGGCATAGTTACTGTTACTGACATGTAGAGAGGGCCTAACCAAAGACTAAACAGGCTACATTAGGAGCAGGTGTGTAGCTGCCTGCCCCATGGCTGAGCAGCCAAGGATGGGTAGCTACTACTGTCCTAAGTGGTGAAATTGGCTTGAATTAACTACGGCGTGCAGCGTGAGCCTTCTTCCTGGAAGTTACAAGCCTTCAATAGAGTCCAGAGTTGTCAGATTCTGCCATTTGAATTATTGTCAATGTGAAAAGACATATTCCTGATAATTCTTCCTCTACCATCTTCCCAGAATCCTCTGAAAATGAACTTTTACATAATGAATTACTCTAAATTATACATTCCGTGACTAATGAACTTCTGTTATGTTAAGGGAAAGCTTTAGGAATTTAAGCTTTATTAACTGTGGAGTGCTGTGCAGTGCTTAGTCGCTCAGTCATGTCCCACTGTTTGCGACCCTGTGGACTGTAGCCCGCCAATCTCCTCTCTCCATGGGGATTCTCCAGGCAAGAATACTGGGGTGGGTTGCCATGCCCTCCTGGGGATCTTCCCAACCCAGGGATCGAACCCAGGTCTCCCACATGGCAGGTAGATTCTTTACCATCTGAGCCACCAGAGAAGCCCATTAGATGTGGAGAAGAATTACTGAATATGAACTATGGGTCTCATGCAAAGAATAAACAAATAATAGCAACAAAACTTGAAAGCATGGATGGGAAGAATTGGGAGTTCATATTTCTTTTCTCTATTTGGAATTTTGTTGTCTTGTATTTACCACACATTCTGATAGATAGTCATGTCTGGTTTTTTTCTATGAATAAAAATTATGATAAAAGAAATAAATCAGTGCTTATTAATTGAGGTTTAATAGACCAAAAAATGTTTAAAACATAGATGCAAAAGTTGGAAATAACAAAGATGTAAATTGCTAATGAAAGGATTAGGAATCACTGTTCTAGAACTTCTATGAGTCTTAAAGAATTGTCTAATGATTCAAAAATACCCATCATATTATGTAATAAGGTACAATTTCCTGGTGCACATAATTTAAGAATATCTCCTCTAAATGCCTGAGTAGACATCAACTATTATAGAATCTTAGAACAAGAGAAGACTTTAGAGATTGGCTTTATTTGGTTGCTTGGCTTGGCTTGGCTAATTATTGCTTTCAAAATTTAATTTCTCCTTTTTCCTTACTCTCTGAAATGGATATTACAATGGAGAGCATCTTAGTAAAAGTTACAGAAAATGATATTAGTCTGTGACATAGTAGAATATTTTCATATGCTGTGTGTTCCCTTTAGATAGTGATAAACTATTTGCGGGTCATTTAGCATCCATCTGTTACACTTTTATAGAGCATTTCAGTTTAAAACAGAGTTTGAAAATTATCCTTTGAACTCATGCACAGACTTTCTCAAAATGCCTGTGTAGCCCACCAAAAGATGTTTGGTACTCTTCAGTTCACATTTTCCAAAAGAAAATGAGAGAGGAGATTTCAAAAAGTAATCAATTTTTCCATAGGAAACAGTGCCAGTGGTTTAATGAGAAAGATCAAAGTTAAATTTATTTTACAGTTAATTAGAGTTTTAGATTTTCCCCAGTACTTTTAGAATAAAGGCTATTAATTTTGCCCTATTTAACAGAATAAAGACTATTGAACCATAAATTAAAACACAGTTATAAATGTGCTTTTAATCATTAAGAGTATGGGTTTTTCATTTGCCAAGCACCTAACTTCTAAAATTGGTGTTGCGGAAAAGAAAAGTCGTTCAGAAAGGAAAAAAAAAAAAAAAATTCATTGGTACTTTATTAAGAATATGAATATCCCCCTGAATGAAAATGCAGATCTATGAGTGCACCCGTGAATGTCCAACAGCTGTACTCTTCTTCCAGCCTCTACAGATGGCAGTGCAGCCGAGAAGAAAGGAGGAGCCCTTCATGCTGGTCTCATCGTCGGCATTCTCATCCTGGTCCTCATTATAGCCGCGGCCATCCTTGTGACAGTCTATATGTATCACCACCCGACATCAGCAGCCAGCATCTTCTTTATCGAGGTAAGTGTCAGGTAGAGTACGTGAAAACCTTGCCAACTGATGAACTGTAGCCATTTGCTAACACCACCTGCATTTAATATTTAGCACATTTTCTCCACTTTGCACTTGGGAGCTGGCTGGTTTCACATACGCACGCACGCACACGTGTATTGATGGATGGCTTTCATGTGCTGAGTTCAGTTACCTTATCTCAGGAGCTTTTAAAGAAATAAGCCATCTTGCCTTTTCCAGACCTAAAAGAAAATAGAAACCATATTTTTTGTCTCATTACAGTAAGTATGTGAACCAGCTGTTCTTCTGATCCTGAAAGGAATGCGCCATGTGCCACAGGCTGAGGGACTTAGCTTAAATCAACTAATCGATAAATACTAATTGAGTATTAGCTGGGTTCATAGTACAGTATGGTGGGCCTGCTCTTAAAATGCTTACAAAACATTTAGGAAAAATATAGATTTCCCTACAAAATAACAGTTATAACAATAAGATAATGGTATGTGCCATTGCCATTTTGTGTGAACATGTGTGTTTTTATACATTTATCAATATATATAAATGCACATGCATGCACACACACTCATTCAAACACAGTGAGAGCACCAAGCCAAATGAGTGTTGTGTTTGCATGTACAACATGCCAGTGCCCAAGAGCAATAGGTAGGAGGAACAGCATTGGTGTACAAAGGGCCAGAGCAGAGCCCTGGTATCCAGGAGGCCTGAGACTGGGAAGCCTGGGGGCCACAGGATAAGGTCAATGTGACCAAGTCACCTTCTATCTCTCAGACAACTGGCTTCCTGGTCCCTCTGTGTGCATGGCTTTCATCCCAACATCATGGAGCCAATGCTCTTCAACACACCATAAATACTAAAGCAGTGAAGGAAACCTCCCTCAGAGCTTCCAACTTGAAAAGTTTAAATCTTCTCCAGCTCACCAGGTGATATACAGACAGTCACTTAGAATTTTATTCACGTGTTAAGTGAGAAATTGTGATGACCTTTAAACTACAGATTTACCTTTGGCCTCTGTAACAGTGGAAAGTGAATGCAGATAAATTAAATAATTGTTCAGAAGTCCTCTATGGCTCTCAGCTGTCTGTGGAGTGAAGTGCAGTCTTCTTAGACCTCCTTCAAGACCTTGGCTGTTTCTATCTTGTCTGTCAGTTCAATTTTTAATCCCATAGCTCCTCAACTTGGAATTCATGTTAGTTGCTCAGTTGTGTCTGACTCTTTGCCACCCATGGACCACCAGGCTCCTCTGTACATAGAACTCTCCAGGCAAGAATACTGGAGTGGGCTGCCATTCTGTTCTCTAGGGGATCTTCCAGACCCAGGGATCGAACCCGGGTCTCCTGCATCACAGGCAGATTCTTTACCATCTGAGCCGCCTTCAACATGGAGTTCAGTACCATCCAATTCACTTCATGTTCTTCTCCACACGCACCCCAAATTCTCTGTGCCACCACGACGTTGCTCCTTCTGTTCCTTCCACTGAGAAAGTCCCCTCTTACACCTCAGTCTTTGAATTCTGGATCCCAGTAGCCTTCGACACCATGTACCCTGTAAGCTTTCCTTACCATCGCTCTGCCAGGACAGCTGCACATATTCTCTCTTTCCTCTGAAATTCTATCCATAGTAACACATCTATATATTTCTCTGGTATTTACCTTTCTGTTTTGCATTAAATATATAGGTGATTTATTCCACCCTGAAGACTTCTAACTTCCTCGAGATTTCAATTAAATAACTGAAATCTCTTTCAAATAAGGGTATTCTATAAGTACTTTCTAGAAAAAAGATAAATATCCTAGGACATTTCAAACTTCCACTAAATTTTCACACACAATGTCTTCCAAAACTGGTATTCTCATTTAAAGTGATAAATTAATAACTTACTGGAGTGGGAAAGCCATTGCCTTCTCCAGGGGATCTTCCTGACCCAGGGATCAAACCCAGGTCTCCCTTATTGCGAGCAGATTCTTAACCGTCTGAGCCACTAGGGAAGCCAAAGTCATAATAATTGTATAATGATGAGACGTTGTGTTTGGTTGGAAAATTCATATTGAGTCTTGTTGATGTGCTTCCATCTTAATTCTGATGGAAGAAAGGTCATTTCCCAAGGTTATGACTGCATTGCTCCAAGGGCTGACAGGGGACAAGCTGTAAATCTTCAGTGACTGACCAGACACCAAGCTGTACTGTAACCCTCACGTGCTTAAGCCTTTTAACGCCCTGTGTACTACACCCTCATAACACAAAGGAAGAGACTGAGGTCGAGTGGTGGATCGCCTTCCTCCAGATCAAAGAGCCACAGTTCTAGGAAGAATCCTCGTCTTTCCACACCTATTCCTCAGGTTCCTAGCTTCTCTTCTCTTTGCCTTTTTTCTTGCCATTGTGTCATTTGCCAATAATTCTGCCTCCATCACTGGCTCTTTGACACCCTGCCGTCCTCATGCAGCTCACAGCGGCTGGTCGGCAGATGATTTTTTAAGATCATCATCATAACTGTACTATTATTAAAGCTGATCCATGCCTGCAAAATCAAAACACAAGTGCACGGTGACTGCCCAGTTTTACTGACATGCCAGACCTATGAATTCAAAGATTTGAATTACTAACTAAATTAGAGCTATTGGTGCATGAAGAGAGTGTGTTTATCAATATTGTCTAAGTTGCTTTTCATCTTCTACATTATACTACTGTCTGCTTTTTAGGCGAATTTGATGTGCTTTTTTCCATTAAGAAAGTTGTACCTCTTCATTATAAAAAAAAAAATCTGTGGAAACATAAAAACAAAAAGTAAAGTCATTTAGAGTTCTAATGTACAGAACTACTCACTATAACTGTGTTTTTCTGTAATTTTTACATGCATAACTTGGTGTCTGCCTACTTAGTATAATTGTGATTTAACTGACATGCAAATTTATACTTTTTATTTTTGAAACATCATTCTGATGGCTGTATGCTATTCCATTCAACATTCATTCAACAGCTTTACGTTGATTGTCCCATATGCTGTGAAGAGGTGTTCAGAAACACCAAGGGCCTAACATTATTTACGATGCCTTGAAGTAAAAAGAACCTTATTTCAACCAATTCAACTGTGCATTAGTTTTCTATTGCTGCTGTAACAAATTACCATGAACCTGGTAGCTTAAAACAACACACAGTCTCGTACAGTTCTGAAGGTCAGAAATCCAAACTCAGTCTCATTGGGCTAGAGTCAAAGTGTTGGCGGAACTGACTCCTTCTAGAGGCTTTAGGAAGAATCATTTCCTTACCATTTGCAATTGTTAAAGGCTGCATGCATTTCTTGGCTCCTGGCCCCTCTTCTCATCATTCCATCTCTGCTTCTGTCATCACATCTTCTATTACTAACTCCAACACCTACCACCTTCTCGTAAGGCCCCTTGTGATCCCATATAACCTCCCCAGGTCACGGGCCTTAGTTTAATCACATCTACAAAGTCTGTTTCGCCTATCTGGTGGTTGACCGGTTTTTGCAGTTAGGACATGGACATCATTGGGAGGCTATTATTCTGCCTACCACAGATTGAATCAAATGTGAACTGTATCACACACTCCCCATTAAACTGGGACATGCCCTTGACTTTAAGACACATCCCAATGTCCATGATGTTAAAATGTGACCCAGTATGTTTCTTGTGTATTTCATCACAAAATCCAGACTGCATTAAACACTTATAGGAATTAGTTTCCATGCTAAAAAAAAAGTGTATGCTGTGATGAATTTTTTTTTTATTTTATTTTTATTTATTTTTTTAACACCAGAAACAGTGTATATTGGGATATAAACAAGTAACAATTTTGTGATAGTTTCAGATGAACAGTGAAGGGACTCAGCCATACATGCACATGTATCCATTCTCCATCAAACCCTCTTCCCATCCAGGCTGGCACATAACATTGAGCAGAGTTCCATGTGCTATACAACAGCTTTCTGTTGGTTATCCATTTTAAATATAGCAGTGTGTACATAACCTTCCCAAAGTCCTTAACTATCCCTTCCCCACTGGCAGCCATGAGTTTGTTTTCTAAGTCTGTGAGTCTCTTTCTGTTTTTTAAGTAAGTTCATTTGTATCATTTCTTTGTAGATTCCACATATAAAGGATGTCATATGATATTTCTGTTTCCTTGTCTGACTTACTTCACTCCATATGACAATTTAATAACTTGGCCCTTAAGTGGATAGGCCACAGTTTAGGCACCCGTCTTGTATTCTGGTGCATTTGGGGTTCTTACCATTGTTTGCTCTTATAATTGGCCCCATGAACATGATAATGAACATGAACATGTTAATGATAACAGTGAACATTTATTAAATTCACTGGTGAAAATGACTTGTATTTATTATCTCATTTAGTCCTCACAGAGAACTGTGAGGCACTAAAATGATCTCCATGTCATAGATGAGGACCATAAGGCACAGAATTTAAGCAGCTTGCTCAGTATCATGTATTTAGTCCGTGGTGGAGTCAGAGTTTCAGCCCAGGCTCTCCAGAATCATGCCCTTAACCTCTAGGCTATGCTGCCTCTCTGTGGAAAGGGGCTTGCTTCACACGCTGTATATAGCCATGTGGGAAGATGTGTGCATGCATGCTAAGTTGCTTAGTCATGTCTGACTCTTTGCAACCCTATGGACTATAGCCCACCACACTCCTCTGTCCATGGGATTCTCCAAGTTAGATTACTGAAATGGGTTGACATGCCCTCCTCCAGGGGATCTTCCCAATTTAGGGTTCAAACCCATGTGTCTTATGTCTCCTGCCTTGACAGGCAGGCTCTTTACCATTAGCACCAGTAGAGAAGCCCAGGAAGATGTGTATCTAAGGACATACATTATGTTCCTAGAACAAATGCCCCGAAGTATGATCTCATGAAAGAAAGAAACATCTTAAAGGCACTTAACAAATACTGCCAAAATCATTGCCCAAAGGTGTACACCACTTTATGTAGCTGTCCTTGCTATTGTCTTTTTTTAGTGAAGATAATAATGACAGTAGCTATTATCTTTGTATTATGTGGATGCAAACACTCTTCCTCATATGTTGCCTGGACTTTAGTTTAAACTTTTTCTTATAGAAAGAGAATGGGATAAAACAAGGATTAAATTCTAGAAATTCATTGTTATATGGAATGCTCAGTGAATGTGACCCAAGTGATTAAAATCAAGAGAAAAGTAGTTGAGAATGAGGAAGTCTTGATGATAAACCAAATCATGACTTCATATATTGTGTAATTAAATAATAATTGAGCTGACTATTTACACCTCGTGTCTTAGAGGATCGGGGCTACGAGTTCCATTCTCCTGAGACAGTCACTCTTTACTCATTTGGCAGGGTAGTCTATTTTTCATAAACTTATCTTTTATATTTCTCTGTCATCCTCTTCAGGTCTTAAACTGAGCATTTTCTTTTGATTTTTTCTAGATGGCTTTTGTTTGCATTGACCTATCTGGCTTCTCTCAGTAATTTTCAAAAAGATACTTGAGTTTGACTAAAACCTATCTCATTATACATGAATGAATAACATGCTTAAAAATCCTTTTTGGAAATCGGGTTCATTATATTGAAATAAAATAGCAAAGAACAAATATTCAAATAAGCACATGTTCCTTAATTTTTAATAGATTTTCATGAAGCTACTATTTCTTTGGAAGAATTAAAATGTCTTGGGTTCTACATGAAATTTAATGTTTGCTGAACATTTCTAGGCATAGATTCTGTGATTTTATAATACAGAATGAATATGGGTTATAGACATAAATGTTTGCCCACTGTTAAATACTATCATATATCACTATTGAAAATGCCCCTCTATTCCTAAATATTTTAACCTACTCCAGTATTCTTGCCTGGAAAGTTCCATGGACAGAGGAGCATGGCAGGCTGCAGTCCCTGGGGTCACAAGGAGTCAGACACTACTGAGCATGCACATGTACACTATCCTGAAAGCTAAGTGGCCAGGGTCCTTTCTCCCCTCCACCATTTTTGGAGGCAACTCCAGTGCAGAGACAGAAACACAGCATGGTGAAACAGTTCACTTGGGGCATATGACAGCCAGTTTCAGAGCCAAGACTTGAACTCGGGACTCATCTGGCCTGTGGGCTGTGCCGCTACAGCACCCACATAACCACAGGCTCCTGAGCAGTTTGTCATTCAAGGAATTCCTCACCCCAAGAAATATTTGTGAATAACAAGGACCCATGGAGAGTGAGATGAAAGAAAGGCAGGCAGCTGTGGCCCTCAACTTTTCCTGGCAATCAGGAGTGCTGCCAGGAAAGAAACCAGAGGAAAGGAGCTAGGCAAGGATTCAAGAGGCTGCTGCTGGGGAGAAAAAAAGTGTTTACTAAAAGTTTGGCGTCTTGCTGTACAGCTGCCTAGTGAATAGCACTTGGAAGACAAGAAGACATGATTCATTGACTAACCTGTGTAGTAAATAGAGAATTCATTTCATAGACCCATGGATCTTTTTTTATCTTGAAGTCACATTTCTTTTTTTTTCATAACTGAGTGTTGCCCTTAAGGCATTCTTTAGTCTTATTCCAGTCTTAAAGGAAACTCCAGGAAAAAGTAGGTTCTTCAAAGAAAATATTTATTTTTATTTCTTAGAGGAGGCAAAAGGGGGCATTCACTTTTAATGAACTACTGTGAAGAAAAGATGAGGCAAAATCCAGCTTAAATGGTTTGACACTCTCCTTAAAGACGTTGTTTTATTAGATGGCAACTTTCCAGAAATATAGTCATGTGAAAAAAGGTGAAAATCATTTGCATTTTTTAAAAAGACACTTTTTGTGTATCTGTCTAAAATGCTGGAATTTTATTCATGTCCATCACTGAATGTTTCTGAGATATCAGTTTAAGTTTATGGTGATTCTTTTATTTATGCAGTTACCAAAATAAGATCTCTTTATAAGTATAATCTTTCATTTACTTTTCTGGATAACATGCATGTGTGTGTGTGTGTGTATGCTAAGTTGCACCAGTCATGTCAAACTCCTTGCAACACTATGGACTGTAGCTCACCAGGATCCCCTGTCCATGAAATTCTCCAGGCAAGACTATAGTGTTTTTAAATTAATAAAATATTTTATTCATCAGGAAGAATTATTAAAAATAGTGAATAAAATATTTAATATCTCACTGAATTCTCTGCTCTAATTGCTTCTTAATTACCATGTGCTGTGCTTAGTCACTCAGTCGTGCCAAACTCTTTGTGACCCCAGGGACTGTAGCCCATCAGGCTCCTCTAGCCATGGGGATTCTCCAGGCAAGAATACTGGAGTGGGTTGCCATGCCCTCTTCCAGGGCATCTTCCCAACCCAGGGATCAAACCCAGGTCTCCCACATTGCAGGCAGATTCTTTATCATCTGAGCCACCAGGGAAGCCCCTTAATTACCATACCATAACTCATTATTTTTAATGGTACATAAAGCCATGAAATAAATTTTATATATATTCATATTATATTTTTATCATACATATTTATATGTATATATATATTTTTTATGGGGCTTATTAGGTTGTACATTGGTAAAGAATCTGTCTGCCAGTGCAGGAGAAGCAAGAGGTGTGAGTTTGATCCCTGGATTGGGAAGATTACCTGGAGGAGGAAATGGAGAAAATTCCATGGACAGAGGAGCTTGACGGGCTATGGGGTCACAAAGAGTCGGACACAACTGAAGGACCGAGCACACACATACACACACACATATAATTTACACTTGTGTATGAAATTCCACAGGGAGATCCTTAAAAGATGAAAGAATCAAGTGAATAAATAAATTAAAACCCACAGAACTACAGTCTACTTGGATGTCTTTAAACAAGAATTATGTTCCTTTAAGAACACGATATATGTTTTAAGTATTCCAAGTCTTTCTGTTAGCTCTTTAAAAGAAGGTTGTTCTACTTATAATATCAACGGTTGAATAATTTCTTCCTTTTGACTTTAGTATCTGACTTTGGTTAAAATAAACACAAGTCCATTTGTGGAGACAGAGACTATAAACTTTAATTTAGCAATGATAATTGGGTTGCAATCATAATAAATTAAACTATAGATTATTTTTCCACCAATTCAAAATAGTGTGAATTTTAGGACAGCATTATAAAACAACTAAACTAAATAATTTATCATGAATTGATGCTTTTGAACTGTGGTGTTGGAGAAGACTCTTGAGAGTCCCTTGGACTACAAGGAGATCAAACCAGTCCATCCTAAAGGAAATCAACCCTGAATATTCATTGAAAGAACTGTTGCTGAAGCTGAAGTTTTGATATTTTGGCTCCCTGCTGTGAAGAGCTGACTCATTGGAAAAGACCCTGATGCTGAGAAAGATTGAAGGCAGAAGGAAAAGGGGATGACAGAGGACGAGATGGTTGGATGGCATCACTGACTCAATGGACATGAGTTTGAGCAAGCTACAGGAGATGGTGAAGGACAGGGAAGCCTGGCGTGCTGCAGTCCATGGGGGTCGCAAAGAGTTGGACACAACTGAGCGACTGAACAAAAATAATGCTTTGGATGGAAAGACACATAATAGATTCATTCCTGTTGTTGTTTAGTCACTAAATCATGTTCAATTCTTTACCACTGACCTACCAGGGAAGCCCAGTGAATTCATTAGGATAATGAAATATCAGGAGAAATATTGGACTGGGTATGTCTTAACAAACAACATAATTGGATTAGAATTTGTTTAGAAAGAGAGATATATAAGAAATGGGCCAGATGAACTAAAAACCACTGAACATGTTGAGCAAAGTCAAAAGAAAACCAAACTGATAAATATATTGATAGCAACAAATCCAAATGTAAAAGAAATGGAATTATTGGGGAGAAAGCTATAGTAACAGAAAGTCATAGACAAAGCTATGGTTTTTCCAGTAGTCATGTACAGATGTGAGAGTTGGACCATAAAGAAGGTTGAGCGCTCAAGAAATGATGCTTTTGTGGTGCTGGAGAAGACTGTTGAGAGTCCCTTGGACAGGAAGAAGACCAAACCAGTCAATTCTAAAGGAAATCAGTCCTGAATATTCGTTGAAAGGAATGATGCTGAAGCTGAAGCTCCAATAGTTTGGCTACCTGATGTGAAGAGCCAACTTATTGGAAGAGACCCTGATGCTGGGAAAGACTGAAGGCAGGAGGAGAAGGGGGCGACAGAGAATGAGATGATTGGATGGCATCATCAACTCAATGCACTTGAGTTTGAGCAAACTCCAGGAGACAGTAAAGGACAGGGAAGCCTGGCGTGCTGCAATTCATGGGGTGGCAAAGAGTTGAACACAACTAAATAACAACATTAAAATGCAAGAAGATATATTACTATAAAAATTTCAGGAGTACAGAAGAGGAAAAGTAGAATATATTTTTAAAAAACTAAGTAATTATCATGTTTTTGGATTTAAATTTTTATTTACCAACTGTAAAAGCTATTTAGCAGAATATATTTAGTGTAATTGGGAAACAGTACATATATATTTTTTAAATGAAATGATTTATGGTATTTCAGTGGAAGAATCGGAGAAGGCAATGGCACCCCACTCCAGCACTCTTGCCTGGAAAAGCCCATGGACGGAGGAGCCTGGTGGGCCGCAGTCCATGGGGTCGCTAAGAGTCAGACAAGACTCAGTGACTTCACTTTCACTTTTCACTTTCATGCATTGGAGAAGGAAATGGCAACCCACTCCAGTGTTCTTGCCTGGAGAATCCCAGGGATGGAGGAGCCTGGTGGGCTGCCATCTCTGGGGTCGCACAGAGTCAGACAGGACTGAAGCAACTTAGCAGCAGCAGCAGCAGCAGTGGAAGAATAACCAGAGGTTATGAGATTTGAAATTATTTTCTATTAACTCTGGTTAATAGGTGGAATTAACTGATCAGACTTTTCAGGGGACTGTGTTTAAAACAAAATCAGAATGACTTCCCTCATTGTATTATTTTATTTTGCTTCTTAGTGAACTTTAATAAATATATGGTAGCTCCAGGGGACAGAACATCTGTCTCATCATTGTTTTATCCCCAGGGCAAGCACAATGCTTAGTAAATATTTGCTGAATAAATGCGTGCATATGTGCTCAGTCGTGTACAACTCTTTGAGACCCTGTGGGCTGTAGTCCACCAGACTCCTCTGTCCATGGACTTTCCCAGACAAGAATACTGGAGTGGATTGTCATTTCCTTCTCCAGGTGTGAGAAATATGCTCACCAGCTTCAAACCAAGGAATGGAATCAGAGGCCCAAAGCACAGCAAAAGCTAGACTTTCAATGATGGTCTTGCAAGATTGGGTGTCTCGTGGGCAAGCACACCCCTGACAGTTACAGCAAGCACTTTTATTCCCTATCACACAGATCCCTCCCCAGTTCCTCATTGGCTTCGTACTGTGGGGTTACAATCTTCCCGGACTTCATTGTCTAGGTCTCATAGCGTATTCTTTCTACTCCCTTCCCATCCTAAGTCCACATTTCTCAACAAACACTTTAGTTTATCCCTTCCCAAACATCCTGTTAGCTTAGGGACCCTCCAGGTATAAGCTGTTAGACAACACTAACTTGCCAATAATTTTCCAAGAAAAAATGGCTAACTCTGAGTGGAAAACCATTGGTTGATAATTTTCCACACAAGGCCAGCTACCTCATCCTGAAAATGGACCACTTCAAGTTCCATTTCTTACTAGGGGAGCTTCCTGGTCCAGGGATCAAAGCTACATCTCCTGTCTCCTGCATTGACAGGTGGATTCTTTACCACTGCGCCACCTAGCTAAATAAGTAGTCTCATCTAAAATAATCCAAGTGGAATGTCAACAACAGAATCATAAAATGATAGAAAGTTGGAGACAACAGGAAATTTAAGAAAAAATCAAATGCAGTGGTTCCCAACTCTTGCATTACATGTCTCACCTGAAGAGAAATTAAAACTTCATTTCCCTGAATAAACTTTTGTGTGCTTAGAACTATAAATAACTCTTGAAATTGCAACCTTGATGTTATAAGACTTGATGCATTCGGACATTTTTAATGCAAATCTTATCGGAATATTTTAGTTGAATCTTTTACTGTAAGTTTTAAATACATAAAATTAATGTTGATTTAAAATATTGCCCTTTCAGGACTTCCTTGTTGGCCAGTGGCTAAGATTCTGAGCTCCCAATGCAAGGGGCCCAGGTTTGATCTCTGATCAGGGAACTAGACCCCACTTGCCATAACTAAGATCTGATGCAGACAAAATTTTTTTTTTAATCAGGTTTAAAAATAAAATTAAAAAAAAATATTGCCCTTTTAAAAAATCATTGGCACATATGTAACAGTTATAAGGCTAATTGGAGGTTATAGGTTCATAGTAAGTAGAGAACCAGTGTTTGTCCATTTTCTCACTTTTTAGATGAGAATGTGAATAATAAGAGATGGGAAGTGATTTGCCTGAGACCTTAGTGTTTGACAGTAATGGAAGCAGGAACCAGCTAAGTGCAGTAAGCAGAAAGAGATCAGTGCAAAGAGGACAGACCTTGCAAAAATTCTAGCTTTTAATTTACTAACTTTGTGACTTTTGGTCAATTCCTTAACTTCTCTGTGTAATGCAACCAGGAATTAAAAGCACATTTGCTGCCTCCCAAGGTGCCTTCATCAGCATTGTGTTAAAAGCACTATTTTTAAAAAGATAATCATTAGTTTTAGCCAAAAATTAGTATTTAGCCAAAAATGCCAAAATTTATTGGAGGTATTTATCTTTTTTCCCATTGGTCTTCCCTGGTAGCTCAACTGGTAAAGAATCCACCAGTTCAATTCTGGTTCAAGGAGACCCCGGTTCAATTCCTGGGTTGGGAAGATCCCCTGGAGAAGCGAACGGCTACCCACTCCAATATTCTTGCCTGGAGAATTCCATGGACAGAGGAGCCTGGCAGGCTACAGTCATGGGATCACAAAGTCAGACATGACTGAGCAACTTTCACTTCACCTCATTCATCTTTTTCCCATTGCTTCCTTCTTGTATTTATTGGAGGGGTTCATTTGTTTCCCATACTCACCCTCCTTTCTTAAGCAAACACTAATGAGTTATACAAATGAGAAGAGGCAGGGGAAAAAGTGATTTAGAATGATCTAAATAATTCACAAACCAGGGTCTCAACCCCTGGATTTAATATTACTGATTATGCAATAAAAGTCATTTTTATAGGTTCTAATTGGCCTGTCTCAGACATCTTGATTTTTTTATTTCTTTCTTTCATTTTAAAAACATTGTGAATGTTGGAGTTACTTCCAGGACTGTAACCTGGCTCACATAATATCATTAGAGTGGTTATCATTACTTCTTTATCACAGGATGAATGTCTTGCACTTTCAACTAAGCTTTTGTAGAAATTACATGAGTCTTTGTAAAGGATAGAAATGAACATCACTGGAGGCTCTAAGTAAGGAATGATTAAACACTGATATTAGTCAGTTACAATATTGTATGAAAATAGCTATAAATGCATCTGTAATTCCCCTTCCAATGATCTTGTATAGAAGATATGCTTAACATTTATTTTCCTTCCATCCTAATGCTATATTGTTCCCTTTCTTAGGATTTTAATTACTTTTTTATTTTTTAAAATTGAAGTACGGTTGAAGGACAGGCTTCCCAGGTGACTCAATGGTAAAGAATATGCCTGCCAATGTAGCAGAGTTGAGTTTGATCTGTGGATCAGAAAGATCCACTGGAGAAGGAAATGACAACCCACTCCAGTATTCTTGCCTGGAGAATCCCATGGACAGAGGAAACTGGTGGGCTATAGTTCATAGAGTCACAAAAGAGTTGGATACATCTTAGTGACTAAACAACAACAAAGCTGATGTACAGCATTGTATTAATTTCAGTGGTACAACATAGTGATTCACTTTTTTATGGATAGGATCATAATTATTTCTTATTTCAATTCCTGAATTGACTTGAAAAGAGATAGTATGTATCCAAAATTCCAAAATAAATAGGACAAGTTTCTCAAATTTAAAAAAGATATATATTATATATATATTGGAGAAGGCAGTGGCACCCCACTCCAGTACTGTTGCCTGGAAAATCCCACAGATGGAGGAGCCTGGTGGGCTGCAGTCCATGGGGTCGCGAAGAGTCAGACACTCTTGAGTCAGACACTCAGACATGACTGAGCGACTTCCCTTTCACTTTTCACTTTCATGCATTGGAGAAGGAAATGGCAACCCACTCCAGTGTCCTTGCCTGGAGAATCCCAGGGATGGGGGAGACTGGTGGGCTGCCGTCTATGGGGTCGCACAGAGTCGGACACGCCTGAAGCGACTTAGCAACAACAGCACCAGCATATTATATTTATATCTATTTTTCTGTAGTACCTTAAATAGATAAAAAGTTTGCCATCTGCCATTTAGAGTTTTTCTAAACCTTTTCATCTTATGTAAACATATACAAATTAAACACGTCATGAGATACCAGTATAGAGTATAGATCTCTTTTTGTCCTGGCTTGATTGATAAGCATTACTCTACAATGTCATTATAAATAGGGTTCACCCTTGGATTTGATGGCATAAGCAGGGGTCCCCAACCTCCAGGATCTAATGCCTGATGATCTGAAGTGGAGCTGATGCAATCATAACAGAAATAAAGTACACAGGAAATGTAATGTTCTTCAATCATCCCGAAGCCACTCCTCCACCCCAGTCTGTGGAAAAATTGTCTTCCATGAAACCAGCCTCTGGTGCCAAAATGGCTGGGGTCCACTGGCCCACAAACCAGTCAGTTGGATTGTTCCCTGATTAAATGTGGATTAAAACACGCAATCCCTTTAGGACAGAAGATAGTTCACCATTTACCATCCCTAAGGTCATGGCTAATTAGAGTTTAACTTGCTGCTTTTCTTTGACCTCACTGAGAAGCACAGTGATGCTCCAGATACAAGTTACTTTATGAGAACAGCCTCTTGGGGACCACAGCCAGTCCTGTCATTGTTCAGAGCAGCACTAACTCACATTCGACTTTTATTAGAACATTTATGACCAAAGTAGCTTTATCTTGTCTTTTAACCAAGTCACTAGGTGCCAGTGAGCTGGCTTGTTTTCACACTCACTGCAAATTGCTTTTCCTCAGAGTAAAGTGCCTGTCTAACAGCAAATTATTACTCTGTTTTAGTAGACAACAACCACTCGTGGCAGTTTGGTTCAAAAAATTAAGAGATACTGCTAGCTACATTATCAATATGGTATTATGAGCTAAGACTAAGGAGGACTGGAATCTTCACAACTTATATCATGGAAAATCAATCCAAACTGAAGCTCCTACTTGTGAAATGCAATCTGGTAGATGCTGTTAATATCACAGAGGTGTAACTCCTAGTTTATATCTATTGTCTGATATAGTTGTTAATAGTTCTCCCACTCGCTCTCAAAGTATCCTAATTTGGACAATGTCATGTGGTCATCCTCTGTATAATCACATTTGCCAGCTTATTATATAGGTGAAATTGTAGAACATAAAAACTTGAATGACCAAATAGCCACAGAGAAATTTAATAATAATACAAGGAACATTAAAGGTTTATTCAATGCTGAATAGTGCAGTCAGTTCAGTTCCGTTTAGATCAGTCACTCAGTCGTGTCCAATTCTTTGCAACCCCATGGACTGCAGCATGCCAGGCCTCTCTGTCCATCATCAACTCCCCGAGTTTGCTCAAATTCATGTCCATTGAGTCGGTGATGCCATCCAACCATTTCATCCCCTGTTATCCCCTTCTCCTCCTGCCTTCAATCTTTACCTGTATCAAGGTCTTTTCCATTGAGTCAGTTCTTCATATCAGGTGGCCAAAGTATTGGAGTTTCAGCTTCAACATCAGTCCTTCCAAAGAATATTCAGGACTGATTTCCTTTAGGATGGACTGATTGGATCTCCTTGCAGACCAAGGGACTCTCAAGAGTCTTCTCCAACACCACAGTTCAAAAGCATCAATTTCTTGGCTCTCAGCTTTCTTTATAGTCCAACTCTCACATCCATACATGACTACTGGAAAAACCATAGCTTTGACTAGACAGACCTTTGTTGGCAAAATAATGTCTCTGCTTTTCAATATGCTGTCTAGGTTGGTCATAGCTTTTCTTCCAAGGAGCAAGTGTCTTTTACTTTCATGGCTGCAGTCACCATCTGCAGTGATTTTGGAGCCCCCCAAAATAAAGTCTGTCACTGTTTCTACTGTTTCCCCATCTATTTGCCTGAAGTGATAGGACCAGATGCCATGATCTTAGTTTTCTGAATGTTGAGCTTCAAGCCAAGTTTTTCACTCTCCTCTTTCACTTTCATCAAGAGGCTTTTTAGTTCCTCTTCACTTTCTGCCATAAGGGTGGTATCATCTGCATATCTGAGGTTATTGTTATTTCTCTGGGCAATCTTGATTCCAGCTTGTGCTTCCTCCAGCCCCAGCATTTCTCATGATGTATTCTGTATATAAGTTAAATAAGCAGGGTGACAATATGCAGCCTTGATGTACTCCTTTTCCTATTTGGAATCAGTCTGTTGTTCCATGTCCAGTTCTAACTGTTGCTTCCTGACCTGCATGCAGGTTTCTCAAGAGGCAGGTCAAGTGGTCTGGTGTTTCCATCTCTTTAAGAATTTTCCACAGTTTGTGGTGATATCCACAGTCAAAGGCTTTGGCATAGTCAATAAAGCAGAAATAGATGTTTTTCTGGAACTCTCTTCCTTTTTCCATGATCCAGCAGATGTTGGCAATTTGATCTCTGGTTCCTCTGCCTTTTATAAAACCAACTTGAACATCTGGAAGTTCATGGTTCACATACTGTTGACCCCTGGCTTGGAGAATTTTGAGCATTACCTTGCCAGCATGTGAGATGAGTGCAATTGTGCGATGGTTTGAGTATTCTTGCGCAAAATAGTGCAGTCAAGGACTGAAAAATTCTTAGGAAAGAGAGACAGAGATTAATTTAATCAGGGGGAGTTTCATTAAAGAGATAGTATTTGAGCAGAGTCTCAAATGAGTGCCAGGCTGTGGAGGAGGAGATGGCATTCACATGCAAGTAGGGTCTGTTATGATTTTACAAAAGTGTTAAATCAAGGAAGGTTCAGATTGGTTGGTTTATTCAACTATATATTGGTACCTACAGCAAGTACTGGGAGTAGCTTTAATGCAGATGGAGATTACATGTGACAGATTTTGAAGAACTAACTACAAAATCTGGGATTCGCTCTACAGGCAGTCAGAATCAGTGATGTAATAAAGAAGTAGAAATTGAAAAGGCATTAGGGAAATGGGCTGGAGACAGCTGGAGAAGAGAGAAAGGACCCACACAGGAGAGCTGGAAGGCTGTATTTGTAGTTCATGTGTGACATGAGAACTGGGAGCTGAAGTCAGGTATTAATAGAAGGAATGGAATGAAGCTAATTCAAGAGCCATGTGAAGGCAGAAGACAGAATTCAGCGTATCTGAAAGTGCCTTCAGTTAATTTTCTTTGGTTCTCAGTGAGATCCGTAAATGTAGTCATTGTTATACAGAGAAGGTAACTTGAAGAAGTTAAGCAATTTCTAAAACTCCTAGAGCTAATTCATGGTAATGGTAGAGAGGGTGTCCTGATTTTTGCATTGAAAGTATGGGATGAAGAAAAAAGAAGCAAAGATAATTCCAAAGTACAAAATCTGAGAAACAGGGACATAAAATTTTCTGGTTATTAGAATTAGAAACATCAGAAGACAAAGTTAGCTCAGGAAAGAAAGTGAGAGGGGTGGATTTTAAACATGTTTGTTTAGAGCTGATGGTCAAATCACAGTTGGGCCTCTTCAAAAAAGCAACTGAAGGGAAGGAATGGATTAAGATAAAGCAGTCAGGTGAGAAAATATGAAAGTTACAACAGTGAGAATTGAACTCCAAGAGAATAAAGAATGCCACTGGGAAGAGGGATCAGAGAGTTCATGGCTCTCTTAGGACATCTTAACATTTAGCATTTAGAAACCAGCAAAGGAGACAAGTGTAAAAAGCATATTTTTAAAAAAAAAAAGAAAACAAAAGGAAAAACCCAAGATGCAAGAATATATGCCATCTTAGAGAACCAGCAACAGGGAGAATATCAGAAATGAAGAGTATCCATCATTATAAAGGGCTCTAGAGACGCCAAAGAATTTGAAGCAATAAAAGGTACTAACTTGACAAAGAGATTATTTGTCACCTGTGAGGATGCAGTTTCAAGAGAAGGTGGAGACATCAGATTTAAGGGGCAAAAATGGTTGTATAATGTGAAGGCAGAGGATTCAGTCAGACATTCAAGAGAGATTTAGTAATGAGGCCCCCCCCCACAAAAAAAAAAAAATCAAGTAAAGGTGGTTCTTTGTTTTTCTGATGTTGAGTGTAGGCATAAGGTAAAGAAAAAAAAAGTGGTTTTTTTTGTTTTTTTTGTTTTTTTTTTGTTTTAAGGTGCTTGGGAAGGATGAAGTAGAGACAGGATTGAGTAGGAAATGCAATTATCTATGCCATGGAGAGAGACTATCTTTTTATTTCAGACAAGAAGAAAGGATCAGTGGATATGAAGTCTTTAGTGAAGAACAAGCAGAAGGGTTATCATCTTAGTGGCTTAATCTTCTCAATAAAAATGGTGATAAAATACATGATCGAGAGAGAATTGGAATTGGATGGAGTTTGGGTGCATCATACGGATTTGACAAGAGAAGAATGAACTTATCACTGAGTTCACAATTCAAAGAGTGTGATTCTGATCTCAGGTGGCCTCAGCCTGCAGCAGCTTGAAGCAGGGTTTCGGATCCTGGCCAGAGAGTGAGGTCGGGCCACAGCAGTAAGAGCGCTGAATTGTAGACACTAGACCAGTGGTCAGTGACAAGGCCCTGGCCCTTCGTTGTTGCAAAAAAGAATTCCCACAAAGAGTAGTGAAACAAGTAAAGTGTTTATTAGGAGGAAAAGAGTAGTGTGGAGAGACACACAGGCTGACTCAGAAATAGAGTCACGCCCCAGTGGCAGTTTGGATCACTTATGGGGGCATTTCTTCCAGGTTTTCTTTGGCCAGTCATTTCTATTTGCCTGATTCTGAGTCTGTATTTCATTTATCTCAGGATCCTCCCATGTGCACATCTCTTAGCCAAGATGGATTCCAACAAAGAGGCCTGTGGGTAGATTGACATCACTCCCCTTTTGACCTCCAAGGAGCTTTCTTATCAGGAAGGTCTCCTTGACTTTGAGAATGAGAAATATGTGGTCTCTTATCTTTTATCTGGGCAGGGCTCAGCCTCTCCAGTTATCCTGTTTTATGGCGTTTCTGTCCATAGGAAATGAACTCCATCTGCTTAGTCTGGGGCCCATCCGTCTCCTGCCTTAACCCTTTAGGGCTGGAGCCCATCCATCTCCTGCCTTAACCCTTTAGGGCTGGGGCGCATCCATCTCCTGCCTTAACCCTTTAGGGCTGGGGCGCATCCGTCTCCTGCCTTAACCCTTTAGGGCTGGGGCGCATCCATCTCCTGCCTTCACCCTTTAGGGCTGGCTTAACCTGAATATGTGACTTTTTTCTGCAGTAGTGTCACTGCTTAGAGTCTGGAATAGGAAAAAGTAGAGGATGAGGATTTAAGATACAGCTGGAAGAACTTAATCTAAAGGAATTAGAGGTAGTGCAGTGCAGGGAGATGGCCAGGCCTTGGAGATAGCTGTTTTGAGATGAGATAGGATTAGCAATATAGAAGAGACAGAAGTGGATATTTTCAAAGTGATGGAGAGGAATTCTGAGGAAGAGAATATTGAAGTTCTTAAAGTTGCTGGAGGGGATAAAGTAGGAAAGAAAAAACAAAGCACACAAAACCAGAGACTGAGGTTTTCTAAAGACCTGGAATGAGTTCAGGCAGTAGCCTCCAGGCTGCACTGAGAGTTTCATTCTGTCCTTTGCCTTCATGTTCAATCTGCTCATGAAACCATCTCTGATGACTCAAATCCAAAGGAAGGCTGCCTCTTTCCTCCAAACTCATAAAATTTACTTTCAAATACTTTTAGCACATACTTGATTTTATACTGAGTAATCAAATCTCTTGTCTGTATGTTTTTAGCTTTAAGTGAATTCAATCTTTTGTATGCAAATACCTTATTTTCCCTAAATATACTTTAAATGCCTTGAGTTAGTGTTGTGTTTTACATATAGGTGCTTAAATAGCAATTTTATTGGCTGACTGAATGCAGTTATACCCACATGAATGCACTAAGAGTCACTATCAACCAGTCATTCTTATTTGGGGCAACAAAATGCCCAATAATGGGTTGAAGTCAAAAGAGAAAAGAAGACTCTGGATGCTGAGTATCTCACGAGGCATAAATTGGAGAAGGAGATCTATGCAAATCGATATGAGTCTCTTTGTGCCTTATACTTTGCTAAATGTGGTGGATCAATGTGGAACCAAGGACAGGGCTTTGAGCGCAGTCTGCCCTGGGTGCAGGTCATAAGTGGGGAGGGGAGGGATTGTCTCCAGAGAATGGTAAACCAAAATAAGGTGAGATTTTTCTTATCACTGTGTGTTTGAAATTCTAAATTGTGTTAAAAACTTTTGCTGATCTAAGGTCTAAAGAGTTGATGCAGTCACTGTTGAGTTTTACTAACACAGTATATATGTAAAGCTCAACTCAGCATGTGTGTGTGTGTTTTTTTTTTTTTTACTTTTCCTTTAGTGAATATTGTCTTCTACATGACAGTTAATTCAGAGAACCCCCAGTTGCTTTAGAGGATGAATGAATTCTTATGAATCATGACTCCATAAAAATCTAGTCTTTTTATGTGTTCAGGATCAACAGGTCTCCAACCCACCAGTACTTCAAGCATCTGTGTTAAAACAATAGATTCAAAATAAAGAATGACAACATTGTGTTTGTGAAGACAAAGAAAAAGAACTTGAGTCACGTCAGTTCTATTTTTACAAAGTGCAAATCATTCTCTGAACCTGGTACTCACCGATTTGGCAATATTCCCTCATGTGTCTTTTCCACCTTTTTTCAAAAATACATTGTCATTCTATTTTACCATTTGTGCAGTAATATTTGTTTTGTATTTTTATTTGTATTTTGCTGATGTGATTACATCCATGAAGTTCAAAACAGGAAGGTTTTCACTGTCTTCTTCTTTTCCGGTCATTATTATTATTCATTTCCTTTTCCAATTATGACTGAAAATAACATCTTGCAGAAGAGACAGATGTTATGTACGAAAGAGATCTACTCCAGATGTCAGATCTATTCCAGATTTTCAGTACACACTGCCATGGCTAGTTCAGGGTTGAACAGATATGACGTTGACCTGAAGAACAGATACGTACGGTGCATGTATGCAACCACATAAGCAATAACCATGTGAGCTAAACTGTGATAAGACATGTAGCTAAAATATCAGGAAATGTCTGTGACAACATAAGAAGATGAAAAGTAACTTCTAATCTGTAGGTGGAAATCCAGAAAGCTTTCTGGGAAATAATATGAAATGGATAGTGTTTACATAAGTAAAAATGATGAAGTAAGTGGCATTCCAGGTAAGGGGAGCCACAGGCAAAGGCTCAGAAGTAGGAGAGCATGGGATATAGACATGGAAAATGGTTCTCAACCCTTACTGTGCATCTGACTGACCCAGAGAACTTAAAAAAAAAAAAAATCCACTGCCTGAGCCCCAGTGATAGATTCTAAATCAGTTGGCCAAGGTGGGCTTTGACTTCAATAATTTTTTTTAATTTCCCCAAGTGAAATTCCCTGAGATCCAGTGGGCTATATTTAAAAAAAAAAAAAAAAAAAAGGACATTGTTTGAAATGTATGTATGCAAGATTTTTCTTCCCATATTAAAAAATTTCTTTCCCTAATTTAGCAGCCAATAATCACTTAATTTTCATTTTATTTTGTTTCTTAATTTTTTATTTTATATTGAAGTATAGTTGATTAACAATGTTGTATTAGTTTTATGTATACAACAAAGTGATTCAGTTGTGCATGTATCTGTTCTTTCTCAAATTCTTTTCCCATTTAGCTTATTAGAGAATATTGAGCAGAGTTCCCTGTGCTATACAGTAGGTCCTTGCCAGTTATCTTTTTTTTTATTTTATTTTTGGCTGTGCTGGGTGTTCATTGCTGCATATAGGCTTCTCTAGTTGTGACGAGCAGGGGCTACTCTCTAGCTGCAGTGCATGGGCTCAGCAGTTGTGGTGCATGGGTTCAGGTGCCCCTAGTCTTGCCTGGAGAATCCCAGGGACGGGGGAGCCTGGTGGGCTGCCGTCTATTGGGTCGCACAGAGTCGGACACGACTGAAGCGACTTAGCAGCAGCAGCAATAGCAGCAGCAGGCATGTGGAATCTTCCCAGACCAGGGATCAAAACCATATCCCTGCATTGGTAGGTGGATTCTTAACCACTGGACCACCAGGGAAGTCCTAACCTATTTTAAATATATTAGTGTGTACATGTCAGTCCCAAACTCCCAATCTATTCCCTCCTTTTAAAAACTTTTTATTTTATGTTGGAAGGTAGCCAGTTAACAGTGTTGTGATAATTTCAGGTGGACAGCAAAAGGACTCAGCCATGCACGTATATGTATCCATTCTCCCCCAAATTTCCCTCCCATCCGGGCTGCCACATAACATTGAGCAGACTTCCCTGTGCTATATAGTAAGTCCTTGTTGGTTATCCATTTTAAATATAGCAGTGTGTACTTATCAATCCCAAACTCCCTGTCTATCTATCCCCCCTTTAAGGGTACTTTATCTTTTAGAAAATCATCTGAGTATTATGATAGTTTTGTTATTCCCAGTAAATAACTGTTCTTCCTATGCGTTGGGACCATTTTCATTTGGGGTATGTATTAACTATGGTTATAGTAATTAATTCTTCAGGATTTATCCATAACACAGTTCTAAAATGAAGGGAACAGACCACTGGGAATTCATAATTTTCGGTTGGAAAAGAGGCAACTGCAGGATAGTAAAACAACTTTCACGTGAGGAAAAGCAACTAAAATAGGATGAGTACAGACTGTGCAAAAAAAACCCAAAACACCCAGGCTTTGTTTCACACAAGAGTTATTGCTTAGAATTCTTGGTCACACCAGAAGCCAGACAAATCCATTTGAGTTCTCTTTTTAAGAAAAAAGTAACCTACAATTTTTGAAGCAAAGAGACACAGCCACAAATAGGAGTCATTTACTTTAATTAGATTGCAAGTTTGACTGTCCAGGGCCCACAGATATTATATTGTGTTTTCCTGTGAATTTAGGGTTGCCAAATCAAATACATGACACTTAGATAAATTTGAATTTCAAATAAACAATGAATAATTTTAGTATGAGTATGTGCCATGAAGTATAGTTTAAAAATATTACTCATTGTTTATCTGCCATTCAAATTTAACTGATGGCCTATAGATCCATTTGCTAAAACTGGCAGCCCAGATTTATAAGTGAATATAACCTGTGTTGAACTAAAATCCAACACAAAATAAGGAGATGAGAGAAATGATTCCCTTCCTCTGGACAGTCAAACGTGATCAAAGCTAAATGTGAAAAGGCTGACCCAGTCATACTGGAGTTTCCATGAAGGTATGCGGAGATCCAAGTAAAGTCAGAGTTCAATATTTTTCTTCCACTCACTTTTAAAGAATGCTGATTGCAGAGAGCATAGCGAATCATTGTCCTTGCAATTCCCAACGCGCTGTGGACCAGCAACATCAGCATCACCTGGGACCTTGTTAGAAATGCAGAGTCCCAGACCTCGCCCAGGTCTGCCGAATCAGAATCTGCATTTTAACAAGATGCCTTGTGATTGTCTGCAAGGTGAGAAATGCAGATCTAGTTCGATAGTTTCCGAGACCATGCTCAGGCACAGGATCCCCCAGGGCTCAGAAAGTGTGTAAGCAGGGCTTCATCCATTGTAATGAAGAGAGACCTTTACTCTGAGTGATCCTGTCTGGGCTTCAGGTAAAATTTTATTGGAACAAACGGTCCATGGTTTAATTTTTTTTTTATTAAAAAAGAAAAAATTCTTAAAAAAAAAATCATCTAGTTCATTTCCTTTTCCAAATGGGGAAACTAACAAAACACTCGTCTGTGCCTGAGTCCTGTGCTGGGAAGTGACAGGACCAAGATGCTGTCCACACCTCAGAATCTCAGCCTCCTTCCACTTCTCCCTGTTTACTAAAGAAAGCACAAAATACTAGAAATCTCAGAACAACTGCTTGTCAAGCACCATCAAACACCACAGGTGTCTTCTAGCTGGGCCTGGAAGTTCAGAATTAGCCTCTTGTTTTTCACACTCACGTCTAGTAACTGCCTTTCAAGGGTTCATCTAACGCATAAAAAGCACTCTCTGCTTTGCTCTCTGAGCTTGAAGACAGGTCTCCAGCTGCAGTTTTGTGTACACTGCTAACGGAGGGTACCCTGCAGGTTTGTTTGTGGATATTTCAGCTAATTATCTCGCCACAGACCATTGAGACAGATCTGAATGACTGTTCAGTTAATAGTTCTGAAGGAGTAATTAGGGAGAATACCTGCCTGCATGGCCTACCCCATTGCAGACATATCAGCATGAACATTTACTTCTGAATGTGATGAATCGCATAAATAATTCTCAGAAATGAAATTAGAGAGCACCCACGCATTACACACAGTCATGTTTTAAGCCATGACATCCTGCATCTCTGTAATGAATTAACAGTACAGTCTGGTTTGAATTTTTCAATTTTCAGCATACATCCTGCTCTGTTAACAAGTGACCCTGTGGCCCCCATCAGTTTCTGTAACAATTCGAATTAGCCATTCTAAAAAGAACACAGACTGGGATGTGTTTAGGCCTCAAGAAAGAAGTATTAAATGCTGAGTTGTGACCCATCCATCATATTTCGTGGCAGAGCCAGACATGATGCCCAAGTTTCTAGATCCCATTTGTCTACTGCATAGATGCCTCATGGTATCTACCAAGCTTAAAGATAAGGTTCAACCTTACAGATTGTTCTATGAGAACTAAGCATTGAATCGTGAAAATCAGAGAACTGACCCCTTGTTTTCATTTGTAAGGAAATTCTGAGCAACTGCAGATTGACCTAGGGAAACAACTTCAGTTAGGACTAATTTATATAAATTTCAGTTTAGGGATCCTAAAAGTTAGTGGAGGAAGGTAGGAGAGACAACGATCAGAAGAACCATGACCCAGAGAAGTTTTTAAGTAACTTTTCTCCCCAGTGTTCAGTTATCTTAGGCAAGCAGGTATAAGGATTCTACAATTTTAGAGGACAGATCCCCAAATATCATTGTACAGATAAGGAAACAAAAGCCCAGAGAAATCAAGTGATTTATTTAGGATCATTTAATTGATTTGTGATATGTGGAAGCATTCTAGAAAGGAAGCAGGATTTTGATAAACTTATTACTCTGTGGCATTTTTAGGGTTAAAATTGAGATATCAAAAACGGGTAAAAGAATGTAAAATCAGACCAAGTGCATGACAATTGCTAGATTTCATTGTAAATTTTGACATAATATTATGGGAAATGCCCTCTCTTTGCATCTAGTCAAAAACTGTAGAAGTAAGTATAAATCTTTCCATTTTGTACATATAAAATAGGAGTCTTGAATAATTTTGTAGTTAGATAACAACCTATTCTATCTTGTTCATCTTTAGAATGCTTATTTGAAACCTAAATTAAGTCTTACCCCTTTTACCCTGAGGAAGTTTTTATCTTCCATATGGAAACCATGTTTTATACTTTTCTTTGGTCATATGCCCTTCAAAACAGCATCTTGCACCATGTCAGACATTTCAGATATTTTTAGTAAATAATCTGCACATTCCCTTTGGATCAATAATTTCACTTCTGTGAGTTTATAAAAGGAACTAATCAGAAATATTCCTTTGAGGTTAGCAGCAAAAATATTCACTGGAGCATTATTTATACTATCAAACAATCTGGAAAAAAAAATCTCAAAATCAAATTGACCATATAACTCATATTGAGTTATATGTAGTATGCTTTTGCACGCACTAAAAGTAATTTTGTAGAAGAATAGTTCATAAAATTTTTTGTGTTCTTAATTGGAAATAAAGGAGTTCATAAAACAGCATCTGCTGTGATTTAGTGTTTCTAGAAATGAGTATAAATGATATACACAGATTGAACCAAATTATGTGTGGGTGGTGGAATCTCTAGTGATTTTAAATCTTGTTAGGGTGTTTTTTTCTCTAATGAGTAGTGGTAAGATGAAAGAAATTTTTTTAAGAACATGAAATTAATTCAGAAAATATGTTTGTACTGTGTTAACAGTGGTAGCTTCACTGTACTTTCTATTTTGAGAACCTCTGTGATGAGTTCACAAAGAACATGATAAACATTATCAATAATCCTGCAACTTTTTCACCTAAGACAGAGAATTAATTATAAACTTAGTAATTCTTAGAATTCTTAGTAATGCTTAGAATACTGAAGTTGTGGTAATGTCATAGTTTAAGATTGAAATAAAAATAGAACTCTGTTCACAAATTTCAGATAGGTTGTACACAAAGTAATGAATTTTAAGGGCTAATTTCTATAGTGGGAGAATTAACTTTGGAAGTTGGTAGCTCTCATTTTAAATCTTGGATCTGCCATTTGCCAGCTTTTTAGGTTTGGGTGCAAGGTAAATGATTGAGTTGTACACATTAAATAAGATCATGTGTGTAAATCACCTTCTAACAGCATGAAATATGATTAATTATGTTTAATAAAATGTAACTTTCCCAGGCATCATCATCAACAATTCTCATCAGTGGTGTTCCTTTTTATTTCTTTAATTAGATAAGTTTGGCATTGTGTAGGTTTAAGGCATACAATGTGTTACTTTGATACATTTATATATTGTAATATGGTTGCTGTTGTAATGATATTTATTTCATTGCATGCTTATAGTACAATATTATTTAATACTCATCACAAGTGTATACCCTTACGTACTATCAATCTTATCTCCCCATCCTCTATTACCTGGTAACCACTGTTTGCTTTTTTCTTAGGTCTGACTTCTTTAGATTCCACAGATAAGTGATATCACACAGTTCAGGTCTTTCTCTATCTGACTTACCTCACTTAGCATCATGTGTTCAAGGTCCAACCATGCTGTCACAAATGACAGGATATCTTCTTTTCTCATGACAGAATAATATTCCATTGTGTATCCATACTGCATCCTTTTTTATCCATTCATCCATGGATGTGCACCTGGGATGTTTCCATATCTTGGCTATTGTGAATAATGCTGCCATAAACATGGGAATATAGTTATCTCATCAGACTTCTGTTTTCATTTCTTTTAGGTATATACTAGAAGTGGAATTGCTGGATCATGTAGTAGATTCAGTTTTAAGTTTTTGAGGAACTTCCTGATTGTTTTCCATAGTCTTCGGACCAATCTGCATTCCCACCTATAGTGTCTAAGTTTCCCTTTCCATCATGTTCTCACCAATACCTGCCATCTCTTGTCTTCTTGATGATAATCAGCACTCCTTTTTAATGGTCACCTGTAACACAATGTCTTTATGGCCTGAGTGGTAAATCAGTGCTAGTCCATAGGGCTGTACTTGCCTGCTGGACCCATGGGCCAAATGGGCCTTGTAAGGTAGAACTTCAGAACAGACTTAGTGGTGCTGCTTGACTCCAAGAAACACAAGGGCATCTGTGCCCTAAGAAGCCCTGCTGCGAAGTAACTGAAACCAGAGTGGGGGTTATAAAGAGTGAGCACACGGAGGACTTCCCTGGTGGTCAGTGGTTAAGACTCTGCACCTCCAGTGCAGGGGGCTTGGGTTTGATCTCTTGTCGGGAAACTAAGATCCCATGTTCTGAGGATCTAAGATCCGGTGCAGCCAGGGATATTTTTTTAAAGAACGAATGAGCATATTGGCATTTTCTCACAACAGGAGTGACCATAAATTACAGTGTCCATCTCTCTAGAAACATTTATAGTTTATATCTCTAGTATATTTCCATTGATGATGATTTTTAGTTGCAACAAAGACACTAAATTGCTATTTAGCCCTCTCAGTTTTACCTTCTTTTTTAGGAAAATGAAGATAATTCAGTTTCACTTACATAATGGGACTTAACCAGCTAATAAATATAAAGCATTTTGACCATATAATGTTATAGAGACAGTACTAATATTATTAACAGGCAAGATGCAATTACCATGATTGGTATTTTTCCAGAAGGTAAAGCTAATAATACTCATTCCAACCTGATGGGAAATCTCTTTTACAGCCATTAATCATGACAGTGGAATGTAATTGGCCAATCTAGAAAGCTGCCAAATGCCAATATACCTACACTGATATTTAACATTTTTCACATTAAAATTCATAGGTAGAAATAAACTTCCTTTAATATTTATTGGTTTATTTACTCCAAAATAACAGGTACTCTGATAAATGGAATAGTAATGTCTGGTGCTAGTGGCTGAGAAATGCCTTTTAGCGTCTTCTGCTGCTGTAACTTAATAATTCATTTCATCACTTCTGTTTGTAAATCACAAAAGGTTTGTTTGATAAACATAGGGTTAGGGAGAAGTGTCAATACAAGTAACCTGTATTTTAAGACCATTGTCTATATGTGCAATTATTTACATGGGTTTGAGATTATTCACAACCTCTGACGTTGGATTCAGTTTTCAGGGCATGACATCTGTTCATTTTCAAACACAAAAAGTCATCTATGGGATATCTTAGCTTAATAAATTAATTCTTAAGATATTAAGGTGATTGATCTTTTAGTTTGGTTTTTGCCAAATTTGAAGCACACTTCTAATAACTGTGCAGAATTTTATGGTCTTAGGTTTTTTGAGTGAATTAACAAATGAAATGAAGTGATATCACTATTGACCTCTAAAGAGAAGGTGACCATGGTTATATATTAAGAAAATTTGTTTTTCATGACTGCTCATTTTTGCTTAGTTATATCTGGACATTTAATGGAGTCTTTTAGACATAAACACGCATAAAGCACAAACCATGTCTTTGAGAAACTCTCAATCCTTTGGGGGGTAGCTTTGGCCAAGGGACTGTCATCTGGGACGTGCTGGTAGTACCATAATAGAGAGTCAAGCAGGGTGCTTTGGGCATGTATAATTTCAACTGTGGTGGTAATGAGATCATTTAATATGTTGCTACATGTAATTCAGAAGTTCATCTGAAATAGTTGGCAAATAAACTTTTCTTATGATGTGACCGTTACCGTGCTTTTCACTCCTTTTGCATTTTTCTGTTTCAGAGACGCCCAAGCAGATGGCCAGCAATGAAGTTCCGAAGAGGTTCTGGCCATCCTGCCTATGCTGAAGTTGAACCAGTTGGAGAGAAAGAAGGTTTTATCGTATCAGAGCAGTGCTGAAATTTCTAGGACAGAACAGCACCAGTGCTGGATTACAGGTGTTAAGACTAAAGATTTGCCTATACCTTTAAGACAAACACACACCCACACACCCACCCACACACCCACACACACACACACACACACACACACACAGGAGCCCTAAGCTGCTCTAGCCAGAAGGAGATGAGATTTCTGGACAAGCCCAGCCCAGAAAGGGTTAAAAATTTTTTTTAAACTTATAGAGGATATCAGTTACCACTGAACATAAAATTCCCTAGTGGAATGACCTCTATAGTTCACTCAGCACATCTCCTGTGGACTTATCAGAAATATGACAAGATGACAGTGCTGTTGGCTTAAGGTGCAGGGTGCAAAGGGATCGAGAAAAAAAATAATAATAAAGCTTTAGTTCACAAGGGATCTATACCTTTGGTTCAAATAGTCTTCTCTGATAACTGTGTTCCAAAGCCTGAACCCATTCACTCAAAAGAACAATGACAGATATTTCCAGTTTGCTGAGAAGAGTAGCTGATGCAGGGGCCCAAACAGACACAAAAGACGAGATTTTGTGTCTTTCCACCAGACATGTGGCTGAAGGATTTTGTTTTGCTGGTCTAGACCCACCTGTTCCAACCACCAGACCCACCTGTTCCAACCAGTTTGCTACTTTACAGGATGAATCTTTTATCTTTCCAGTTCCGACTTGGCCTCCCTCTTCCTGGATGCCTTCTGTGTAAGCAGTGACAAGATCGTAGCCTTTTAGCTAAGCATGAGGACAGAGGGAGGGACAAACGAGGCTTCTGGTTCCCCCCACCCCAGAGTAAAACATCTGATTGCTTTTCAGAAGCATCGCCTCCACCTCCCAACTGTGAAGTCCTGTGAAGCCACAGTTGTTCTTGGCTGAAGGAAACAGAAGGACACAGTACCATGAGTTCCTTAATCGTTTTTGAAGCAAAAATGTTTAAGGGATTCTAAGCATATGAGGTTTTTGGTGTTTTGGTTTTTTTTTTTTTAACTGCCATTTCAGTCTGAGAGGCCCGTTTCATTGTCGATTCCTATCTAAGAAGGCTTTCAAGTCAGCATATCCCTGGCGAGAAAAAGAGCGAAAGAACCCTGCTGAATCATACAGTAATTTTCTTTAAAGCACATAGTAGTTACATAAATATATATATATAAATATATTTTTGTTTATAACTAACACAAGGCAGGCTCTTGTGACTCAGAGTGCATTTTGTCATCAAGACAAAACAAATGCGAGATGCATTACTGCATACTTCCATAGAGTTGTAAAATAATCCTTAATATTAGAATATTTTTATGTCGCTTAGTGGAAGTGGTTCAACTGGTTGCAGCACCGATCGATTTTCCTGCCTGTTGGAGCCGCTCTCCCGTTCATATCAACCCCTTCCCTCCCTGGAAAAATAAAGCAGATGCAAAAAGCTCCTTAGATGGATCTGTTGTTTGCCCTATAATCACAGTCCAGATTTTGAACCATCCCTGTGAGTGAAGACAGGAAAGGCACCCTCCACCCCCAGAGGAGGAAAGTGGTTAATATATATACTGAGCTCCTAAAGTTTGAATTCAGGTACTGTGTGTACAATTTCATCAACATCTCGACCCATGAAACTTACATGTTGTGCCAAGAAGCTGTTGGTTCTCATAAGGTACCCATGTCCAGCATTTGCAGATTCAGGTATCAAGAAGCAGAGCTGTCTCGTAAGTAGCACTTTACTACCAACTCAGCATCTGTACACAGTGTCTGCATCAAATGACATCAGTCCACTAACAGAGTATCACATATTATCCTCACAACCGTCTGATGTAAACTCGTGCCATTTTCCATTAAGTATATTTTGCTTAACATTTTAAAGTACCTGATGAGGATGTTCATTTTTTTTCCCCTAACCTGCTTAGACAACAATTGCAAAAAAAAAAAAAAAAATTGACAAGCAAGGTGATTGAAGGGCGTGATGACTGCTATAGCTCTCTGCTATAGCTACGTTCAGTTGATATGAAATAAACCAATTTATTTCTTGTGGAGTAGGTTTGGTCAGTTAGCAATTACCAAATGACTTGCCAATATAACTGGTGCAACAGGTATTCTACAAAGGCATAAGGAACACATAGACGATTCCTTCTAGGATAAGTTGATGCTTCTTTCACTTGCTTTTGTGTTAGGTGTGGCTTCCAATACAGCTGATTGACAGTTATATAAATCCTGCATATATATATCCAACACCTTTCTCAATTCTTTGAAGTAGTGGTGTAATTTCTATCCCTTTCAAAGTTCATCTTCCACTTTTGATTTTTTAAAAAAAATGCCAATTTTGTAAAATAACCTAAAACTCTCTGAATTGTCCAGTGCACAAGAGCACCCAGTAAGGGAAAGTGAAAAGGCTGCTGAAGTATGGGAAATCTTCCCAGCCAAATCAGGAGTTAAAGGTGGTGAGATGTTTCTGTTGTTGATGAATCTTCTAGAGGTAAGGGAAAAGGCTGACTGAATCCTTTTTTTTTTTTCATGAAACTTTCATTCAACTCTGTACCTCTGGTTTGTTCTTGGTGCCCATTTACTGCAAAGGAAGAGCAGACATTCACAGAGTTTCTGGAAATTCAGAATGGACTCTGGTGCTTTGGACTTTTCATATATTATGTATTAGAAAAGATGCATCTGCATGTTATTTCATATACTATGAACCTAGTAAAAGGAGAATAAAAGCAAAGGAACATATACAAAGTTCTAGAAAAATCAGATAAATGGTGCTATAGAGGAAGTTAGTTATTTCATCTTAATTATTTGTAAAAACATTTAGTGAATAGGTAAAGGATTCCCAGATGGCTCAGACAGTAAAGAATCTGCCTGTGGTGCAGGAGACCCAGGTTCAATCCCTGGGTTGGGAGTAGAATGACTACCCAGTCCAGAATTCTTACCTGGAGAATCCCATGGACAGAGAAGCCTGGCAGGCTACAGTCCATGGGGTCGCAAAGAGTTGGACACACTTTCACTTTTCAAAGGTATTAAAAGTCAAGAAAAATATCTTAAGCCAATGAGGTGAAACTGACCACGGTGTTGATTTGTTTATGAAAGGTTTGAAATTCAACATGTGCTAACAAATAGAAAGTTAAATAATAAAGTGCAATTTCCCTCCAATTATTAATTTGGGATGTCTAGCTCAGTGGTAAAGAACCCACCTGCCAATGCAGGAGACAGGGTTCAATCCTTGGGTCACAAAGACTCCCTGAAGAAGGAAGTGTCAACTCACTCCAGTATGCTTGCCTGGGAAATTCCATGGGCAGAGAAGCCTGGTGGGCTACAGTTTGTGTGGTCCCAAAGATTCAGACACAACTTAGTAACCGAGAACATACAAATGGGGCAGTCTCACAGGAAGCTTCTAGGATGTACTGTCCAATATATACACTAGCCAAATTGAACGATTTAAATTAACTAAAATTAAGTAAAAATTCAGTTCTTCAGGCACTCTAGCCATATTTCAAGCCTCCAAAAGTCACATGGGGCTTGTGGCTTCCATACTAGAGAGCACCAAACGCTCCTGTCTTTGCAGAAAATTCTATTAACTCTGCTGTAGAAGTCTTTCCTTTTTGGTGGCTCAAACAGTAAAGAATCTGCCTGCAATGCAGGAGACCCAGGTTCGATCCCTGGGTTGGGAAGATCCCCTGGAGAAGGAAATGGCTGCCCACTCCAGTATTCTTGCCTGGAGAATTCCATGGACAGAGGAGCCTGGCAGGCTACAGTCCATTGGATCACAAGGAGTCAGACACAATTGAGCGACTAACACTTTCACTTTCTTCCTGGAGAAAAGGAGGAGGAGAAAAAAATAGATTTGATAGTTCCTGGGCCTGTTTTTCTCTCAGAGAGGCAGTTTAAAATAATGAAAAGAATCCCAGCTGACACAGTTTTGAGTTTCCACTATGTCCTCAGGAAAATCACTTTTACCACTAGAAGTTTCCATTTGCAAGTTTGGAAAATAAAAATATTTCTGTCCTGTCTTCCTTGCAAGATTATTATTATGTAGACTGACTAAACATACAGACTTTTAAAACCTTATGTCAAGTGAACCCAAAGAAGGGGCTTCCCTGGTGGCCTAGACAGTAAAGAATCCACCTGCAATGCAGAAGACCTAGGTTTGATGCCTGGGTCGGGAAGATCCGGTGGAGGAGGAAATGGCAACACACTCCAGTACTCTTGCCTTGAAAATCCCTTGGACAGAGGAGCCTGGTGGTCCACAGTCCACAGGATTGCAGAGTTGGACAACTAAGCACTCATGTACAACCCATATAAAGCACATCTCTTGGCCCAGTACCAGCACGAACTTGTATTCTGAGGGAAGAAAGTCCGTCCATCCTAAAAGCATTCAAAGACAATCAAATCAGTACAGTTCTTGAGGAAATGCCAAAGGAACATACACTCAAGAATTGCTTCAATTCCTTTTTCCCCATATTAATATTTTCTCTTATGTTCCCCCTGCATGACATCAGCCTCAACCATGCTTTCTCTCAAAGTCCTGGGTGCATCCTTCATCGGGCTCCGTTCTTCATTGTATAGTGTCCCTGAGCTTCTCCAGTTTTTTCTGATTTCCCAGTTAACTCTTCACAACAAAGAGAAACCCAGGAGCTGACCAGCGGGCTTCTCTTTAGAAGAGAGTACCTCAAACAAATCATTTCAAATATGCATTTTCTCCCTGTAACACAAGTGTAAGGGCCTGACACATTAAAATATAACAGTAGGTGGAACTTAATTTTAAATGTAAAAATTTGCAAATGCAAACTACATGAAAAGAATAAAATTAAATTTTGTCATATTCAGGTAATACATATTCTCAGATTAGTGTGATTTCTTAGTTTTGGCAAAAAGAAAAATTCTTATGTTATTTCCTCATTCTGAGGGAGTATAAGTTTGGCAATGCCCTAGTGTCTATTGCCCAGGGCAATAAGAAAAGTTTTGCTGAAACTCATGCCTTGATTCAAGACACTTCCGTGATAAGAAATTAATATTTAAGTAAGATTAACTGAAAAATAGATGCTGCAGCTAAGGCTCTTTCCTCCTGTGAATTGTTATTTTGCTTTGTATTTCTTCAGGCATTTTTTAGATATTTTATTAAGATGTATTTTATTAATTCCCAGAGATTGCTCTTGCTTTTACTTTCCCAGCCTCCAGTTTTTGGCATGATCATCTATATGCCAGAATCATGGAAGGTCATCTAATCCAACCTCTTCATTTACAGATCAGAAAATTGAGGCCCAGAGAGATATAGTCATGTGCCCAGCATCAGAAGTGGGCATTGAACTTACAACTCCTGACTGTTCATTTTTGTTCCAATTCTCTTTGCCTACACCCCCTCTGTCAATATTTAAAGCCAACCATGCAGCTTCAAGAATACTGGAGTGGGTTGCCATTCCCTTCTCCAGGGGATCTTCCTGACCCAGGGATTGAACCCAGGTCCCCTGCATTGCAGGCAGATTCTTAACCTTCTGAGCCAGTAGGAAAGCCCTTAGAAGGCACAGTCTGCCTAAAAGCAATTTTTATTTGTTATCCTGACTCTCTGCTCTGTCCTAGAATAGAGAACATTGGACCAACCTTCCACCATCAAGTGGTTGTCCTAAGAATGGTACCAGTAGTTCCAGTTCTGGTTATTGCAAGGTCTTTATCTGGTTTTACATGCCCCTACCTATGGCCATCTAAGTTAGCAAAACTATCTTGTGTCACTTAAAATTGCTCTGCCTTTGCTTCATTTCTTCCCAGCTGTACATTAAAACTAGTCATCTTCATAGCAGATTTTCTTACTGAATTATCACAATTTTTATTTGCTTTTAAACTAGTGGAGCCTAAGAAGCTCTTTGGAGCAAATGTTACGAGGTCAGTGGCATTACATATTATGTACTTCTATTTCCTTGTGTTCGTAAAGCACTTTACATTTTACATGGCACTTTGATTTATTTCTTAATTTGTTCATTCATTCAACCACCCAGTTCACTTAAATAGTTATTGAGCACCTACTAGAACCAAGTTCCTGTGCTAGGACTTGTGATATACAGTGATAGATACAAACAATAAGAAATCAGGCATGTCCACTGATAATTATAATAGGGTAAAATCTTCAAACACAACTTTGCAAATTGATCAGCTCACTATTACTCTATCCAATTTCCAGTTCTAATTTCTATTCTACTAAGATAGGAAACTCTCAAGTGCTTGTCTGAGGAACGTTTCTGAAGCATGATACATCATTGCCCATCTCTGCTGTTTGCTCAATTTCAAATGATGTGTTAATTTCACTTATGAGAAGAAAAGTTACTCATTCAAAGTTGTCCCAGTCCCAGAAGGACTTTTTAGGTCACTTGAATTCTTCCTGATTAGATGTAATAATAGTTCACTATCTTATTCTCATATTTCTTCATTATAAATAGTTTTTTTTTAATTAATAATAAGACTTGGCATCGTAAACTCTTTGTATGAGAAGGGACTGTACAAGTCACTAGTTCAATCACAACCGAACATCATCCTTTTCTATTTCGTCATCTCCTAGTTTTACAAATTTATTGAGAGATCTGAAGATTGTTTGTTTATCTCTGGAACTTGGGGATTTACTTTCTCATAGCAAGAGATAAAGATGTTTGGTGGTTTTGCTTTGCCCTGAAATAGCTGCCGCAGGGGTGTTGGCCTCAGTCGGGGAGTTGGTGTCACACAGTTTCAGTATCTCAGAGACTTCAAGGAGTTTTCTTCTGGGTATTTCACACATCTGCAAATCTTGCTGCATCGTCTTTGCTTTCAAAATGTGCATAGAAGTTGATGTTTGGTACATCCAGTTTTAAGTATATCTACATGAACTATTTTTTTCTGTTCTATTTCTGATATTGATTTCTTTTTATTGTCCCTCTTTGGGTGGAAAAAATTGGACTGTCCCAAATAATTGCAAGTTGGAGATGTCTGAGTTGTACTATCTAAAACTATCAAGCCAAAGTTCCTGCTGATTCAATGTGCCTTATGTCAGTCTTCCTGTAGGATCAGTGATTTCCTATAAACAACCCTGTGTTTGTGCTTGCATCTGTGCTGCACCAATCCAAAAAGTCGGTGACATTACGAGACAACCCCTTAAGAATATCTTACAAATAACAACAAACCTCCAACTGGAGTATCAGGTCTTCCTCTACTCCTTTGCTAAAAGACCAACCCCGACTTTGGAAGCATTCTTCATTGTTTACTACAAGTTGCTAATATACACACATAATTGAAAGCTTTGATTATAATATCCAAGGCTATAGAGTATTGACAAGAACAGCCAGAGAGACCTTTCCCTACCAAGACCATCACAGAAATCAGAAAACTCCAACCTAGGAGATCCTCAAGTGTGTATAAATTCCTTCTTTACCACTTTCATCTCAGACGCTATGGTGATACTTAAGGTTTTGACTAAGATTTTCCAATTTCAACTTAAATTTCAATGCGTGTGCCTAATTATTGCCTGCCTGACATGTATTTTAAATCATCCAATGCCCATTGCTCTCACAATGATTATTGCAAAGCAGTAAAATGATAATTCCTCGAGTAAAATTACCTAAATTCTTGAATCAATTCTCCATAACAAATTTATAGAACACATCATCATTGGCTTCTCAGTGTTAATTCTTATTAATTTCCAGATCACTGTCCACACTGAAAGAGTCTATGTTGCTTTAAATCCAGGATAAAAGATTAACTAATGCAAAACATGTGCTTTTGCTCATCTTTGTCTAATTTCTAAGATTTATTAACATTTGAAAATTACTTTTTTAAAAAAGCCTCTCCTAATGGGATAAGGAAAAAGATTTAACTTGGCGTATAGTAATATATTCATTTTTATTTCAGTTGAAAAACCTCAGTGACTTCTGTCAATACCACTGGAGTGTTGTTTTCTTTTTTTTTATATAAAAGTGGTCTCTCCCATCCCTAGCATTACAAATATATATATATATATATATATATATATATATATATATATATTCATGACCAATATATCACTTACTTATCATGTAGCCATAAACCTTGGGTGCCTATCAAATAGATACATAGCATGAAACTAATTTTAGACATTTGCTATATGAGAAGAAGTATAGAAATGGGTGGATGGGGCATGATTCATGGAAAAATAAAGATCAAAATATGCTTTCAGGCGTAATTTTCAACTTCTTTAGAGCAATGTGCAAATACATATTCAATGAAGATCAGCTCAAATTTAAGTCATCCAGACTTTGAGACACTGGGTCACAGATCCCGCCAGTTATGCCAAGAAACACATGACATCCAGAAGGCAGAGGTGGCCCCATTTTAGCTAAAACTCAGCCATTACCCATCTGTACCGCTTCTATGGCACCAATGCTAAATTCATAAGGCTTTTCCCCTAGGGAATTGGATTGCTTGAGTAAGTAATGACCAAAAAGACACTTTTCACTTATTACACTCTGACTTACAAGGCATAACCGTGTACTTTGATTCCCTTATACCAGAGACCATGAGACATCCAACCACACGTAGGCAATAAAATACAATAAAAATACTTTTCCTGAGGAAAGTGTACAATATTCTGCAGACCCAGCTCTAGATCTCTATGAAGTTTGACCATCTTGGGACCCAGACTCCATACTCATGTCTAGACATTGTGGTCATGCCTAAGTAACCATTGTAAAATTAGTTTCAACAAAAATATACTCAGTGTCATATTTTTAGCAGGGAAATAAAAATTCAAAGTGTCTTCTTTGGCTACTCTGTAAGTGGCTACTCTGAAAATACCATCAAGTGAAATCAGAGCTTCCTTTGCTAAAAAATGTTAAGATCATTTTAGGGAAATGAAATAAGTTTCTTGAGACACAAACATTTTGTGTTTATTGGAACTAAATCTCAGGGCCTTAGCTGAGATGAGGGAAGTCTTTTCATTGGTCGGTCAAAACAAATCTCTCATTTGCCTCATTTGAGGCATTTGAACAGTGCCTGGGAAGAACATTATTTTCAGGGGAAAAAAGAAACAGCCTTTTTTTTTTTTTTTTTTTTTTTGCATGCCAGCTGGGATCATGGTAACTTCCAATGCCAGGAATTTACTACTGTTTCTGGTAATTCCGCTTGTAGTCATCTGAAACGCTGAAGGGTGAAAGGAGGAGAAACTGGGCACCCGGGGAGGGGAGGGCTGTCTGTGTTTCATGCCAGTTGCGCCAGTGCACAGAATATTTGTAAATGCATTTCAAAGTGGGTATAATTGTAGCCTTTGTTAGAATCACAAAGCTCACTATGGAGCTGCTGAAAGAGAACACTGAGGGGAAAATCTGACCCTCTACACACAGAGCTTCCCTGGTGGCTCAGTGGTAAAGATCCACCTGGCGATGCAGAAGGCACAGGTTCGACCCCTGAGTCGGGAAGATCCCCTGGAGAAGGAAATGGCAACCCACTCCAGTATTCTTGCCTGGGAAATCCCATGGACAGAGAAGCCTGGCAAGCAATAGTCTGTGGGATCGCCAAGAGTCAGACACAGCTTAGTGATTAAATACCACCACCCAGTCATCCCCCAACAAAAGGAAAGGCAGTGAGTAAGGCTGTCACACTTTTTGAGTTTATTTCTCTTTTCCACCGCCCTGGACTTCAAATCAAGGACATGTCTGTCAGGTGAAGGTTAATTTTACTGAGGTTTTTCCAAAACTTCATTTAATCCTTGGAAAACTGAGCGTTTTGAATTTACTCCAATCCTCCGGGCATCATTCCTACTTCTTTTGCCATGTCAATGAGACACTGGAGATCGCATTTTTTCATAGTAAAATCACATTCAAATACTTCCTCGATGACCTCGTGCTTGACTTACCTGAACCTGCAAATGTAAAAATGATTGTATCTGAATTTGCACTGATGGTATATGATAGCAGAAGACCTTACTGGAATCCCCTGTTTAAATTCAGTAATTTGGATGCTACATACGTCTGCAATCTTCTTGATTATTTTCACTATAACATTAATTATCTAAGTTTCAATGTATTTCCTTACAGTCTATTCATTTGCCATCTATCTCTTACCTGGGGATCATTATGATTGCAATAATTCACTGAAGTTTTCCTCAGCTTCTTAAACCAATTTTTCTGCATTTCTTTTGCTTACCGTATGTGGAAAATCTGGTTTGTTTTTCCTAGTAATCATTTTGTAAGAAAGCGCAGTGTATCAACTGCCTTGGTGACACAATTCATCTTTTCAGGTCTGGAAGCTGGTTGTGACCAAATGCCATATGTCTGCTCTCTGTCAATTGCTATTTTCTGAATTAAATCATTTATTTTTTATTTTTCACTTTCAGTTGGAGTCAACATATTTGGGAATTTTTAGAAGGGGGAGAAGGGAGCAATTTGTGTAATACTGCTGTCATATTTGACTACATATTAAAAACAATAAATGATCATTTTGTTTTAATTTCTTAAAATAGTTTTATTTATTTATTGACTGCGCTGGTTCGACATTGCTGTGAGGGCTTTTCTCTAGTTGCACAGAGCGGGGGTTACTCTCCAGCTGCGGCGCGCAGGCTTAGCGCAGTGGCTTCTGTTGCTGCGGAGCACAGGCTCTAGAGCACAGCTTCAGTAGCTGCAGTGCGCGGGCTTTGTTGCTCCCTGGCATATGGGATCTTCCCACACCAGGGATCAAACCTGTGTGTCTTACATTGGCAGGCAGATTCTTTACCATGGAGCCACCAGGGAAGCCCTGTTTTCATTTCTTAAATGTGTTTACCCTTGTCTTTCAAGGTATTTTTGTTCCTTTCCACCATTAGCCTTTGAAACATTTTCCCTATTGTGGAAGAAAATCTGAGTGCAGTGTCCAAAGCTGTAGGCTAGTGAAAGGATAGAAAGTCCTTTTGTTTCCTTTTTTTAACATTTTATTTTATATACCTGTGGCGGATTCATTTTGATATTTGGCAAAACTAATACAATTATGTCAAGTTTAAAAATAAAATTAAATTAAAAAAAAATTTTTATATTAACAACGTTGTGATAGTTTCCAGTGGACACCAAAGGGACTGAGCCATACATACACATGCATCCAGTCTCCCCCAGACTGCCCTCCCATCCAGGCTGCCATTGAACTCAACACTGAGTAGAGTTCCCTGTGCTATACAGTAGGTGCTTATTGGTTATCCATTTTACATATAGCAGTGTGTACATGTGGATTCCTCACTCCCTAACTATCCCTTTCCCCCATCCTTCCCCCTCTCCCGGCAGCCATAAGTTCATTCTCTAAGTCTGTGAGTGTGTTTCTGTTTTGTACATAAGTTCATTTGTATCATTTTTGTTTTTAGATTCCACATATAAAAGATGTCATACAACACTTCTCCTTCTTTATCTGACTTCACTCAGTATGGCAATCTCTGGGTCCATCCATATTGCTGCAAATGGCTTCACTTGATTCTTTTCTATGGCTGAGTAATATTCCATTGTGTATATGTCCCACATCTTGATCCATTCCTCTGCCGATGGATATTTAGGTTGCTTCCATGTCTTAGCTATCGTGAATAGTGCTGCAATGAACACTGGAGTGCATATGTCCTTTTGGACCATGTTTTTGTTTCTAAACAAGCCCTAGTGTAGGACTGATACCAGCTAGAGTGAACTGTAGAAAACGGAGGACCTGGCGTGTCTAGGTGGAGACTTGGTTGACTCCTCCTGGACCAGATAGGCGGGAGGATCTGAGCAGCCAGTATGAAATAAAAACACCCTCAAACTGGAATAAATCATGGGGCTGCAGTTCAGCTCCTGCCTCTGACACTAGTTTGGTTCACAAACTCCCATGACCTTCCAAAGAAATTACTGAAGGTTCTCCCTGATTCCGTCCCCTTTTCCCTAACTGGAAATGATCTTACCCCTTTGTTAGCTAATTAAAGTAGAATGTCTGAAGTGAGATGCTTTGAGTTCCAAATATCCTTTCTCTTTTTTGATCTATCACTCTCAGGCTCTTCTTTTATCAACACCAAGTATGCCCAAGCCTGAACTTGGGCCAGGAAGCAAGTGCCAGAAGCTAGAATTCCAGTCAGTGGTGCTGGTTGAACAATTATTCTGTGCAACTCAATAGTGATTTTCTTTTTAAATCTTTACCTCTGTATGGATCTTTTGGACTGTGTTGATTAAACTTTGAAATCACGTAGTAAATTCAGAACTACCATTTTAAATGGTGTAAATTGCTTCCTGATGCCAAAAGGGAAAATGTATTAATGTAAATCATGCAACTTTCCCTAACAGTAAAAAACATTAAGGCCAGTGCTTTGAAAAATCATTTAATGTGTGCCATCTCTTTAATAATGCAGTGGAAATATTAAAGAAAAGATGTTAATGACAATCATAAAACTTTTAAATTAGCTGTAGATCTGTCTCCTATAAATTCAAGTCTTCTCACAGGTCCTCTATTCCAAACCACTGTTTTCAGAATCAGAGCTTTCTGACATGCAATCAGGAATTTTTTTTCCCTCTCAGTTTATTTTAAATAAAATATATTGAATGTCTAACCTCTGCTAACCCTGGTGGCTTGGATGGTAACAAATCTATCTGCAATGCAAGAAACTCAGGTTTGATCCCTACATTGGGAAGATTCCCTGGAGAAGGGAATGACTACCCACTCCAGTATTCTGACCTGGAGAATTCCATGGACAGAGGAGCCTGGCAGGCTATAGTCCATGAGATTGCAAAGAGTCAGACATGACTGAGCAAATTTATATACATACATACCCCATGCTATGCAGGGTGCTTGACTACAGGGCTACACAAACAAAGAAGATGAAGTCCTTGTTTTCAATTAGCCTGTAGTGTAATAGAGGAGAGACACCTTTAAACAAACACAGCAGATCAAGGATAACAGGCATAGAATAGAAATATTAACACAGTTATATAGTTAAGTTGCAGAGGAGGGGAGAGTCAATTCTGTATAGAAACCATCAGGAGAGCTTTCATGGAAGAAGCGATATTTGAACGTGATCTTGGCAGGTGAGTAGCCTTCAGCAGGGGACAACAGAGGCAGCCCAAGGATGAGATTGTTGTTGTTGTATGGGTGCTCAGTCATGTCCAACTCTTTGCGACCCCAAGGACTGCAGCACCCCAGGCTTCGCTGATCTTCACCATCTCCCGGAGCTTGTTCAAACTCATGTCCATTGAGTCAGTGATGCCATCCAACCATCTCATCCTCTGTCGTTCCCTTCTCTTCCTGCCTTCAATCTTTCCCAGCATCAGAGTCTTTTTTAGTGAGTTGGCTCTTCACATCAGGTGGCTAAAGAACTGGAGCATCAGCTCCAATACTTCAGGATGGGGTGGCTAGGAGCAAATGGACTGGCCAAGGAGGAGAAACAATGAGAGGATGGCTGGAGAGTGAAGCCCTTGATGACATCCACAGACGGGCCTTCAGAGTATAACTTGAAAGCAGTAGATACGCTAGAAAGTTAAGAAGCAGAGAAGCCATAAAAACGAGACCATTTCAGAAAGATGACCCAGTAGGCAGAGTAATGGATGAATCACAGGGGAGAAATCTGGAGACCACCTGGAGATAACTATTCAAGTCTGGCTGCTATTCCATGACTACTCTTCCTTCTTAGTTCTCAGATCTGGCCTCTATGTGTCCCTTTAATAAAATCCGATGTTAATCAATTGCTTGTCTGGACACATGCCAAGGTCCTAGCCAAGTCAGACCCTTTGTCTCCAATAGGAAGGTTCTTTTTTCTGCTTGGATTCTTGCATTCAGTAATGAAACTAACGCTGACACAGGAACATGCCAAGTTTATTCAGTGGTCAATGAATAGAAAAGTAGGAACTCGGTTTGCAAACCAACTTCTCAACCAGATTGGGCCTGAGATGCAATATATATAGGAAAGTCAAGGTAAAAAAGAAAGAATTAAGTAAAGAGAGGGAAGAATGAATGATTGTGACATATCCGAGGACAGGGGTGTGGTTTGGATGAGAAATTGAGGCAATTCTCCATTTCAAGACTAAGAAATATCTCACAATGGGAAGAGAATAAGACCCACCTAGATGATGGAGAGAAAATAAGACTTGCACAGAGAATGGGTTCTTCCAGTTGTTGTCGTGGCAACCATCAACTGTCTTGGCACTGATGGGTGTGTCACTTAGCATGTTAACATGTTACAATGAGTGTAGAATGAGTCTCAAGGTCTACTGGAGGTCAGGCCCTCCACTATCTTGGGCCCAACTGTTTCCAAGCAGTTCTTCTTTTTCATCTGGCAGCTACCTCCTTTTGTAGTTGAATCTAACACTCAGATAAGGGCACTTAGTTTCCACTTGAAGGAGGGGCTGGGGCATGCTTCTAGGGTTAACAGCCCCATGGCATGGGAGAAATTCCCCCTCCTTTGTAAGCATCCCTTACAGCAAATTATACATTCCTTTTTCCCAAAGTAAGAGCACAGCACAGTCTGACAGACTGTCATGTGAAATCAGGTAGACCAGGCCAGGTTTATCCATCTCTTCAACTTCTTCTACAAGAGCTCTTTATTCATCTCCTAAAAATCCAAGGACAACCCAGACAATCAAGACCTGACTTGCCTCCATGATGAGGACAAAATAGGAAAATGAGACATCATCAATTTCTTCCCTGTCAATATAGACATAACTTTTATTAACATTTATTTTTATTTATTTATTTGACTGTGTCAGGTCTCAGTTGTGAGAGGATTTCGATGTAAACCACCTCTGGATCATTTGTGGGTATATTGATGTATTTCAGAGCTCTCCAAGGAAGCAGATAAACTCCTGAGTTAGTCATCAGGGAAATCAAGGAGATGCCAGTCGTGAGGCCAGTTGGCTCCCTGAATCTGACTCTGTATTTAAAGATTTTAAAGATCATGCATGGCCTTGCTGGTCAAGTGTGTTCTTTAGTGCACACACACCCCCACCCCCACCCCCATTGCTGTAGAGTTGCTTTAAATGTTGTGTTAGTTTCTACTGTATAGCAAAGTGAATCAGCTATGTGTATACATACATCCCATCTCTTTTGGATTTCCTTCCTTCCCATTTAGGTCACCACAGAACACTGAGTAGAGTTTCCTATGCTATACAGTAGGTTCTCACTAATTATCTAAGTTATGTTTTTGTTGTTGTCATTTAGTTGCTAAGTCATGTCCGACTCTTTTGCGACCCCATGGACTCTAGCCCACCAGGCTCCTCTCTGTCCATGGGATTTTCCAGGCAAGAATACTGGAGCCAGTTGCTATTTCCTTCTCTAGGAGATCTTCCCAACCCAAGAATCGAACCTGTGTCTCCTGCATTGCCAGGCGGATTCTTCACCACTGAGCCACCAGGGAAGCCCCTATCTACAGTGTATATATGTCAACCCCAGTCTCCCAATTCATCTCCCTATCTGCCTCATTTTCTCATGAGGAAGTAAAGCTTATGCCTTGATGATCTAAGGAGCCTGTAGAAGCACAGAAACCTACAGTTTTGTGATATTCCTTACACCTCCGTCTCCTCTTGGGTGTAGTGTGTCTCTAGGCAGAGCCGACGGGAGTGTGGAAATAGAAAAAAGAGATGACTGCAGACAGGACATTACTGCCTCAGCTGATGCTCTTTCCCTGATCCAAGCAGATGGCATGGCAAGAAATGGTATCCACATGTCTGCTTCTCCAAGTCTAAACATAGGGCAATTATAGTTTTTGGAAATTTCAAAAATGTGTCAAAGAGAGAAAATCAATGAGACTCCCATCACATTTGCAACTCTAGGTCATGCAGTAACCCCAGCTTCCACCTAGTGATGGACTTATTATTTTCTGTGAGTTGTTATCATTTTAAAGACACACTGAAATGCACTTGGCCTCCCCAAGTAAATACACTTCACAAATGCCAGCACCTCTTGATAAATGTTAATTGACCCCTTTTTAATGTGCATTCCTCTTATTGGCTGCAATAAACTTTACTCGGTGTCTTTGAACTTCTCCCAGTCTCCTGACATTTTTTTTGGTGGGGGGTGAACTTTAACAAACATTTTGGGGTTGCAGGGTAACACTGGGCTATTTTCTCCCCAGATTTCTTTGTACAATTGCAATTTAGATTTCCTTCCAAAAGGATTCATTGTGGTGTGAGCCTTGATAGAGTGTGAAGCAAATTTCTCCTGCTGCAGTTTGGCTCTAAGCCTGGAGGATGGCACGCATAAATTATTCTAAATGCCATAGAACCTTGCATCTTATTTCCTTGTATAACATTTCAAATTGTCCTCAGAGTGCCCCAAAGTGAGACACTGATCAAGCATGGCCAGGAAGAGATAGGTGGTTTGCTAAAAAAAAAAAAAAAAAATCCCTTTTGTAAAACAGTGTCCTTTGGGATTTAATTAGATGTCATTTTAGCAAGGAAATGGATGTTTGAACAAGACCAGATCTCAACGGGTTAAAGTAACAAAGCCAATAGGAAAGGAGCACATGGTTAGAGACAAAGTGAAAACCAGAGCATGAATATCACATGAGGGTCCCCAGCAGCCAGGCTGGAAGAGGGGCAGTACATGAGGAAGAGGGGGGGTCATGTGGATTTCCTATTGTTTTTCTTTATGACCTGATATGATGCTTTATTTGAGGCATCGAGGTGGGAGTTCATCGACTTCAGTCAGATTGCTGCAGTCAGTTTGATTTCCTTGATAGAAAACGACAACTGATAACTGACCTGCAGTCATGGCTCAGAGGCACTGAAAACAGCAGTTCTTGCTAAAACAGGAAGGAAGGTCCGCTGGTGATTGCTTTTTGCCCTTCTGAGAAATGTCAGACCAGGATCCCCCAGAAGCTGAGGGCTCACGGGCAGGCATGGCTCTCAGGTTTACATATATCAGTTTCATGAGCTCAGTTTTCTCTCTCCACCAATAATATGAGCTATTAGGCCATCTGATACCCACATACCCTATATACATAGCATTGAAGGGGACAAACTCTGTGACATTGCCCAAAAGACCTTTCGAAGCTCGATTTCATCATCTATAGTCCCACTCGTCAAATAGTACCTCCTTCCTAGGATGATTATGACAAATAAACTAAAATATTTAGCTTTGTGTTAAATTTACAATGTCCAATTAAAGTTATGTTATTGTGTTGCCTATGAAGGATGCATTGATTTGACTACAAAAGTGTTTTCTTAGTCCTTAAGAAGATAAAGGTAAGGCAAAGAAGCAGACAGCAGCAATTAACTGCAAGAGCAGTTCGGAAAACAAGCAGCTCAAACTGGAAACTGTTTTTCATTCTCGCTGCAAGTCTCCTTTTCCTCCCCACTGTATATCTTGGTCTTATCCTGTCCTCATTCTGAGATATTTATCAGAGTGAAAAGGAGGGAGCTTTAAACCTAAGTGATAAAAAATTTAAAAATCAAATTTTAGAAAAGTTTAAATAATTTAATTAAATAAAAAATTAAACACAAGGACTTCCTTGGTAGTCCAGTGGCTAAGACTCTGTGCTCTCAAAGAAGGGGGAGCAGGTTTGATCCCCGGTCAGGGAACTAGATCCCATGTGCCACCACTAAGACCCAGCACAGCCAAATAAATAAATAAACATTTAAAAAAAAACCACACAATGATATAACTATATGTTATTAACATTTGGTTATAGAATGTAAAGAGCTCTCCACTCTTTTTTGACTTTGTTCATTTGTTTATGAATTCACAGAAAAATCAAGTAAGGCTTCTGAGTGTTATTTTAATCCAGTTCACCTGTACAAATAGCACCACTGCTCAGGAAGCAACTCACAGGAGACGTCTCTGAAATATAAGTGTATGTTAGTCACTCAGTCATGTCCAATTCTTTGCGACCTCATGGACTGTAGTCTGCCAGGCTCCTCTGTCCATGGGATTCTCCAGACCAGAATACTGGACTGGGTTGCCAGTACCTTCTCCAAGGGATCTTCCAGACCCAGGGATTGAACCTGGGTCTCCTGCTTTGCAGGCAGATTCTTTGCCATCTGAGCCACCAGGAAACAGGAGGCTCCCCCAGATTCAGCAAACAAAACACATTCATCAGCATACCCCCCAACTCAAGCCCTGGTTTTTCTTTTGCTGTGCATTTTTTCTTTTGAGGATTCATTCTGTGAATGTTTGCTGATCATCTTTCAAGAGCCAAATAGTGTTTTATGTGCTGGAAATTTAACACTTTATTTATTTCATAAATACTGTTTTTCTTATGCCAGACACTGAAATAAACATATTAAATTTTAATGTTAAAATTTGATATGAAATTATTGAATTCTGTTATTACCCCCTCTTAACAGCTGCTCTATCTATCTCCATGTGCCATAGATTGAATGTTCGTGTCCCCCCAAAATTCACAGGTTGAAACCTAATCACTACTGTAATGGTATTAGGAGGTGGGCCCTTGTGGAAGGCACTACATTGGAGCATGAAGCCTTCATGAGTATGATTAGTGCCCTTATAAAAGAGACCCCAGCACTTCCCTGGTAGCTCAGTGGTAAAGAAACCACCTGTCAATGCAGGAAATGCAGGTTTGATCCCTGGGAGTAGAAGAAACCCTGGAGAAGGAAATTCAATTTGCTCCAGTATTCTTGCCTGGGAAATCCCATGGACAGAGGAGCCTAGTGGGCTACAGTCCATAGGGTGGCAAAAGAGCTGGACACAACATATTGACTAAACAAAAACACAACAACATAAGAGACCCCAGTGAGAATTCTCTGGAGTCTAATTCCCTGCCATGGCCTCAGGTTCAATCCCTGGTTGGGGAATTAAGATCCCACAAGCCACGTGGCATGGCCGGAAAAAAAAAAAAAAAAAAAAAGACCCAGAGAGTTCTCTGACCCTTTTCTCTAAGTTAGGTCACAGTGAGAATATATCAATGGAGGAATGGATTTTCACCACACATCTGCTAGAACCTTCACCGTGAACTTCTCAGCCTCCAGAATATAAGAAATAAATCTCTGTTGCTTATAAAGCCTAACCCTAGGCTAACCCAGTCTATGATATTTTGCCATAGTAACCTGAATGAAAACCCCAGGTCACAGGAGAGGAAGTGGAGGAAATTAGCGCTTGAGCAACTGGTCCACAGGCCCCTAGACAGCGAGAGGCAGAGACCAGATGCACGCCTCGGGGCTGTGCTCGTGGTCACTGCTCTGGGCTGCTTTTCAAACAAAACAGTGACCAAAATAACAGAAATCCCTTGCCCTCTGTATGCATATTCTAAGGGGGTGAAAAAGACAAATGAAACACTTATCTAAATTATATCCATTAAAATAAGTTATAAAATAGGCACTATGTAGAAAAATAAAACAGAAAAGAGAAATCAGGAGCCTTGGAGAAGAGGGCTTCTAATTTTAAGAGGGCAATCAGAGAAGGTAACCTTGGAGTATTGACCTGAGAGTTTCCAGGGAAAATGCAAGTCCAAAGCCACACAGAAGAGGAAACATTCCTGGCAGGTTCAAGAACAGCAAGGACATCAGAGTGGCTGATGCAGAATGATTTGAGGGAGAGAAACAGAAGGAGGTCAGAGAGAAGGCAAGGCCAGGTGTGATCCCAAGTGAGATGGAAACCAATGGAGAGTTCTGAGCTGTCTGATGACAAGACCTGACTTCTGACTGGGAATGATGACTCTGGCTTCTGGGTGGGACTGCGGCAGGGTGGAAACAGGGAGCATGTCAGAAGGCTGGTGTGGTCTGTGGAAAATAAAGCCATCAGCCCAAACCCAAGGAATGGACTTGGAGACACGAGGTTGAGGTACAGCAACATGCGAGGCTTTAATGACGGTCTTGCACAATTCGGTGTCTGGTGGACAGGCACACTCAGAGTCGCTACAATGGGTTTTTTATCCTCTCAGCATGAATGATTCTTCTAGGCAGAATCACACAGACTTTGCATCTGGGGACAAGGCAACAGCAAGCTGGAGCTGTGGGGGACAGCCCAGGTATGACAGCCAGGGTGGGGTTAGCTAGGTTTCCATGGGGGCCCTTCAGGATTGGCTAGTTTGAAGAATTTGAGAGGCTCCAGAACATAGGAGGTGTTGCTAGTTGTTGGGCACTTCTGGCCCTGAAGGGATTAGGGCAAGTGGATGGTGAAACCAAGTGTATGGAAAGTGGTTTGGGTGTGGATTAATCATCTGCTTTGAGAAGGAAACAGACCAGCCATCAGCCAGGACTTCAAAACTAGATCATGGGTCTTCCCTAGTGGCGCAATGGTTAAGACCTCACCTTCCAGTGCAGGGAGTGCAGGTTTATTCCCTGGTTGGGGAACTAAGATCCCAGGTGTTTCAGGGCCAAAGGAACAAAACTTAAAACAGAAAAAATATTGCAAAAAATTCAGTAAAGACTTTAAACACGCTCCACATCAAAAAATCTTAAAAAAGAAAACTTAGGTCATGAGAGCATTATAAAGAAAAACACTATGTGACAATGAAGCAATGAAGATGTTCAGGATTGGTCAGGTCATGGTTCTATTTGACGGGAGAAGAAATAGGGTTTGCTATGTGACCCAGATGGTAAAGTATCTGCAATGCTGGAGACTCAGGTTCGATCCCTGGGTCGGGAAGATCCCCTGGAGAAGGAAATGGCAACCCATTCCAGTACTCTCGCCTGGAAAATCCCATGGACAGAGGAGCCTGGTAGGCTATAGTCCATGGAGTTGCAAAGAGTCGGACATGACTGAGTGACTTGACTTGACTTTATTGGGTCAGATATGGGATATGAGAGAAAAAGGCATCCATCTGCAAGATTTCTGGGGTTGGGAACCTGAGTCTGGAGGACTGGAACTGCCTTTGATGATGATGAGCAAGACTGAAAAATGAACAAGTTTGTAAGAAAACATTAGAAGCTCAGTGTAGAACATTTTGTGTTTGATATGTCTTTTTATTTTATTTTGATGACATCGCAGTGAAGATGTTGAACAGAAAATGGATTTATGAGTCTGAAGTTCAAGAGACACGTCTGAAATGAAGATATAAATTCAAGAGCACTTGACACGAATATGGTATTTATAGCCATGGGACCAATGAGATCATCTAAGACGTGAATGTAGATAAAGGGAAAATGTGACCTAATGCATGACTCTTGGGACATTCCAACATGAAGAAGTTGAGGGAAAAGGGCAAAGAAAACTGGGAAGAAACAGTGTAGCAGAAGGAAGAACAGTAGACTGGCCTCTAGGGAGCCCCAGGAACAGAGCATTGCGTGGACACAGAGATATTTAAAATCGCCAGCCATCAGACGTACGTGTTAAAATGACAATGCAATACCACTTTGACCACTAGATTTGGAGGCAGTTTAAAAACAGGCACTTTATGTTGTCAAGAGAACTGTGAAGCAGTTGCACCATTTTACACCCTAATTGGGAAAATAACTGGGTTGAACTTTCTGGAAAGCAATTTATCATGACATAAGAGCAACTTCATTACAAAGTCTGCATACTAAAATTCAGCATTTCCTCTTCTTGGAATCCACCCTGAAGAAATAAGCAGAAACTTAAAGTTTTATATTCACAGATGTTCTCTGCAGGGTTATTTATATTAGTGAACAGGTAGGGGGGAAATTACATTTTCGACAAGGAAAATTATTCCAAAATGTGTAAGTCCCAAATACAATGGATAATTGTAGTCCAGGAAAATGATGATTGAAAAGTGTATTTAATGACACAGGAAACCCTCATGCTACTGCACTAATTGAGGAAAATAAGATAATGTCCCAAACTGATACTTACCATTTATTGGAAACCTACTGTGTGAAAAGCAGTGTGCTAGTCATCCATATACCTTGTTCATTTAATTCTAACAAGTAGGCATCATGAGAAAGTAGTGGCTCAAAAAGTTAACTGATTATGTCATAGTTTACTTGATTATATTCATGTATTTGGGAGGTGATCTCTCTCACACACAAGGAAAATCTGATGGCCTCTCCTGTAAGTTCCTATTCCCCTTCAGGGACTTCCCTGGAGATCCAGTGGCTAAGATTTCACACTTCAAATGCAGGGGGCACAGGTTCGATTCCTAGTTGGGGAACTAAGATCCCACATGTCACACACCATGGACAAAAAATTAATTAATTAATTAATTAAATTGTTGAAGAAGAAGCAGCTTCAGCCACCTACTACGGAATCCAGAGCAAACTTTGAGTTCATGAGTTCCTCCCAAAGAAAGATTATAAGAATGAAAACAGAGTGAAGAATTAAGCACGTTTCCTCATTTATATAAGTCATTTTCTTATAATTTCATAATTCTAACTACTCACTTATAAAGACTAAGATGACTTTAGAAACCATCCCTAACCCTGCCAGATCCTTTATTACTCCTTTGGTGGCTGAGTTGATTCACTGTGATATAAAAAGCTGAAGGAGTTAAACATTTTCAGAAAATTTATTTTATTGAGGACCAGGGTTAATTTACAAACATAGTCTTTTTTCCTTTTATTCTATAACCCCTATTTTTCAAACCAATTCCTTAGGTGCTTTACCCCCTTTTTGAGCTCTCCCTGTGATAAAAATCAGTTTATTCACATCCTAACATATTCAATAACACAGTCAATGGTACGACTACTACACACCAGGCACTCTTCTGCCTCCTGGAATGGTCAGAGGAGACCCTTGGGAAGAACAGATTCACATCCTTGTTATAGCTCCTATTCCAGAGAAACTCATTGTCTAGAGGAGAAAGCAAGCATATCACACTCATGTGAAATGTAGCAGTGTTAAGAATCTGCCTGCCACCGTAGAAGTTGCAAGAGACATGGGTTCAGTCCCTGGGTCAGGAAGATCCCCCTGGAGAAGGAAATGACAGCCCACTCCAGTATTCTTTCTTGCCTGGAAAATTCCATGGGCAGAGGAGTCTGGTGGGCTGCAGTCCATGGGATCACAGAGTCAGACACGACTAAGTGACTGAGCAGGCACGCAAAGGCAGAAATGGAGGAGTGTGTAACAAGAACTATATGAGTGACGTTTGAAAAAGAGGTGAGAAAGGATAACTTCACAGAGAAGATGGCGTTGACTGTGCCCTGGGGGGTGCAGAGAAGGAAAAAGCAGCCCAAGTGGAGACCAACACAAGGGAAAACAAAGTAGAATCATGAAAGCCCCAGCGTGGACAGAAAGCAGTTCAGCGGCGGGCCAGAATGGAGCTGTCTACAAAATGGGGCTAAAATAACTGGGTGAGAAAGATGGTTAAAGATGATTAAACCTGTTTTATGGCTGACAGTCAGGAAACTATTTTCCCTTTCATATGGGGAGAAACCGCCAGCGTCCCATTTTGAGTGCCTGCAGGCATTAGTATAGAAGCAGGTAGCACAGTAGGGCAGGTGACTAGTGGTCAGGGCCACAGAGAGCCTGGGTCCAAGTCCTGCCGGCCATGTGACTTCATCCCTACCCTGGTGGGACTCGAGGCCCACTTTATGCCACTGACCTGGTCACTGGAAAGTATCGTGTGCGTTGCCCGTGACGTGCTGTCCTGGAGTGCCAGTGGCGCAGTCTGCGCTGACCTACCAAGTGTCATCTCTTTGTTCCCCACTCTCTGATAGCTCCTCCTCACCATCCAGCTGCTGCCCTATCCCCTCCCCACTTCCCATCCCCCACTCCCTAAGAGCCACTCAGGCTCTGCGTCTTTATGCCGAGCTGATGTCCCATTCTCAGGAACCAAGGATCCCTCTTGTTCTTTCCCCTCCAGCCTTTAAGTCCTCCACTGTCTTTCCCTGCAGGCAGGTTTCTGCTCAGATGTTCTATCCTCTCAGCCACCTTCCCTGACTGACCCATTTCTCTAGAATATTTAGAACCTTCTCCCTTCTCTCTCTCCTCCTCAACCCTATTTTTCTTCATGGGGCTACCTGACGTGTTTTAGCAGCCCATGGCTGGGCTCCCCAAGGGAATGGAAGACATGTGAGGGGAGAGACTCATTTCTCTTGCTGTCCATTGCCTACATAGGGCCCAGCAATAGGAAGTGTTCAATAAATATGTGTTGAATGAATTAAAATGGATGAATGAATGAGTGAAGGTAGTGCTTGGCTTTCACCGGGCGAGCAACTGTCTGCTGGTGAGTCATTATCATCATTGCTGATGAAGATAGGAAGGAATTTCTGGGGCCCCTGGGACAGGCTGGGGTAGAGCTGCTTAAGCAAGGCCAGGGGTGGGGGAGGGAGCAATTCTGTGCACCACAATCTCATAGCCCTGGGCACTCCCAGGACTCTTTCCCTTGACATACTAAGGTCTAGAATTCAGGGGTCCCCATCGTCCAGGATCAAATGCCTGATGATCTGAAGTGGAGATGATGGAATAATAATAATAGAAATAAAGTGCACAATAAATGTAACACACTTGAATCATCCTGAAACCATCCCCTTGTCCCCTACACACACCACCCCCGCCACAACCCTTTCCATGGAAAAATTGTCTTCCACGAAACCGGTTCCTGGTGCCAAAAATTCAGGGACCACTGGAGATGATTTTGCCAGGCTGCTAACAGTCCCCACACTGATGCGCTTGGGGATGGTCGGCTTTGTCCTGGATGTGATATACAGTCCCTGACCCTGGTCTTCCTGACTCTGGCAAGTTCTGAATCTCCCACCTTACCCACCACTCAGTCAAGGGCATCTCTTGATGCTCAGTCAAGGTTGGTGAAAAGCTTTCCTAGTGTTTCTGGCCAAGATACTTTGGCTATCTGTAGCCAGAAATTCTATCCTTTTTATCTCAGTGTGAAATCATCTAAACGCCCCTAAGTACTTAGGCTTCTGCAAGAATCAAGTTGGAGAGGAAAGTATTTTACCTCTTAATTTGGTTTTCTGCTCTGCCACATTTGGGTCATGAGGTAATCAGTGTGAAGCAGAACATTTGGTGAATGAAGGGAAAGCAAAAAGGCAGAACAGCAAGAAGAAAAAAACAGATATGTTCATAAAATATATATATACATTATTATTAGCTTGGTCAGATGATCACCTCTTTCCTATTGAGGTACAGCCAGAAAAAAAAGTTACCTGGTGAGTAGCCCTGAGCTTCCAAAGAAAGGGAAGAATGGAACTCTTTTAACTAAATAAATATAAATATCAAATTTAGTATCAAATATCAAATCCCTCATGGTTCTGTATAACTATATTTTTCTTATAAAAACATTTTACTGGAGTTATACAATTTTATGGAAAATTTGCCTTTACTCATTCTTGACATATAAGCATTCCAAAGTACTTCTTTAAGGGAAAAATTTTCCAAGAAACTGAACCTTCTAGGACACTTTAACTTTTCTCTCTTTTTTAATCTCCAGGATTTCTTGCTGCTGTTGTTGATTTATTGTTTCCTTGTTTTGTTTTGTTTTCTTCATTTTGTTGGCAATACCTTAAAAGCTAATATGATAACACCAGCTACTGTTGGAGAAAGATAGCAGTTCAATCCAATCACATTTAAAGTTATCCTGCTTCATTTTACATAACAATAAAACAAGCAAAAATTCTCTCTGAATTATTTTTAAAGAGATAAATAAAGTACACACAGAAAAACATATATTTAGCTCATGTATTTAGGAAGAGTTGGAAATACCTGGGCATTGTCATTAACAACCACATTTGAATGAAACCAAAGATGAGCAACGCAAATTAGTTATAAAGATAATGTATTTGCTTAGAGAAGAAGGTTGGCTTTTTGTCATCAAGGTTTGGAGGCATAGTGAAAGCTAGAGGCACTGATCATTTTTCCATTTTTCTGCCTCTGTGTTCAGCCTAGGATATCTTAAATCAAGCAAGCCCTGTAGTTCAGAGATGCCGTCATATTTTACAGTTGCCAAGGCAGCTCTAAAAGAACATTTCATTAAATTTAAACTGTATGTGCTTTTTCCTTTAACTTTCTGAAAAATTTAGTGAGTAGAGCATGTTTATTTCCAAAGTGTGATTTTACTCTGTCTTAGGCTTCAGATTAAAATTCCCAGTTAATGGATTAAAAAGGTCTCTTTACTGAACTTCTCTGGCAGTCTGGTGGTTTAGACGTTGCCTTCCAATGCAGGGAGTTTGGGTTTGATCCCTGCTTGGGAAACTAAGATCCCATATGCCTTGCAGCTAAAAAACGAAGACATAAAACAGAGACAATATTGTAACAAATTCATTAAAGACTTAAAAACAAAAAAGGTCTCTTTGCAAAGACAGAGGGGGCTTCCAGAACAATCAGCATTGCTTTGTCAAGTGGTGGGAGGGCTTCAGAGGAAAAAGACCTGAAGTGATTGAGTGGAACTGAGCAGACAGATGGATGCTCCCTAGAGGTTGGAACCCAGGCTGTGTATTAATGCAAACACCTTCAGCTTAACGATGGGCTTGGCTGTTTTGGAAATGATTTGTGATCTAATTTGAGATTGTTGTTTATGATCCCAACACCTAGTTTATTTCATCCTGGCTGATAGCATAAATAGTTGTGTCTGGTAGATAGGGAAATCCAGCAGTAGGATGAACTACCCAGCTATAGCACAGCATATCGGCTTTATTAATCAAATCCAAAGACAATCCATCATTCTCAGGTTAAAGCTTTGCGTATGTACTGACTACCTATCACTGTTGGGAGGAGAAACACCAGCCTTATACCTGGCATAGAGCAGCTGTTCAATAAATGTAAATTTCCTTCCCCACTGAGATCAATGAATTTGTGAATTATGGAGAGATCTAGTCCCTTAGTTCTGTTTCCATCTGTTCTGTCAAAAAATGGGTTCTTCAGTCAAATAAGTACAAGGAATCACAGAGTCCAAGGGCCAGACTCCCTCTTGGAGCTTGAAACTGCTTCTTAGCTTGTGCAAGGGGTTCAAAGCAGAGTCTAAGGACCACTATCCTCTCTTCATTCCTTTGCTGTAAGACTTATGTACTTAACTTCTGTTTTCTTAGAGGTGAAGTGAAGATACCTTCTACTTCATGTGATTACTATGTTAATATTTATGAAGCATTTAAAAATGTCTGGCACATAATATGCACTGAATATGTATTTATTGAACAACAAAGGTCTCTGAAATTTTCTTCAGGAATAAAGTTAATCTGGAGTTTCCCAAACTTTGACCAAGGAAACCCCTGCCCCACCTCACTCCATCCCACTCCTTTTTATCCCCTCCACAACAACTTTATCTAGGAAAACCATGCTTCTCCTGTTGTTTTTTTTAGAAAAAGAAAATCTGCTGCAGAGAGAAGTTCATTGAATCCACTTTCTTAACAAAGGATTAAAAAGAAAAGATTTTAAGGGTGTCACTGTTGTGCATTTCAATCATAAATCTAAAAGCTTTTGAAACCAAAAGAGAAAATTCCAGAATATGCCAAGTGAAGAGAGTTCCTAGTTAATGAACTTCGTGTAAAGCTGTTGATTCTCATGTTGTGTTTCCTGAAGGGAATCATAATAATGGCATTCGGCACATGCTGAGGACTATGTCTACCAGGCATTCCTCTATGTTTAGATGTTATTTCTAGATCCTAACAGTAACCTGGAGAAATAGACACTACAGTTCCTCCCCATTTCATAGATACCGAGGTTTAGCAGGTCAGAGATTTTGTATTTGTTGCCTAAGGTCACCCAGCTAGAAACTGCTAGAGTCAGAAAGACAAATGCAAGAATTCAGACCCCCTTCATCATACAAATTACTTCTCTCCTCATTGTACTTTCTTCTATCTTGGAGGGACTCAGGGACCCCAGATTGGTCCACCATGGGGTCTAATTTGTCCCTGTGGGACGACAGTATACAATAGCTACTGTCATCCTCATGCTCAGTCGCTTCAGTCGTGTCCGACTCTTTGCGACCCCATGGACTGTAGCCCGCCAGGCTCCTCTGTCCATGGCAGTTTTGGGGCAAGAATAGTGGAGTGGGTTGCCATGCCCTCCTCAAATTATCATTCCCAACTGGTGACAAAACTCTGAAATATTAGACAACAAAGCAGAATACATCATTTTATTCTTCATCTTTTCCCCCTCAAAGATTTGACATTTTCACACACCCAGTGCATGAAGGAGACAGGACTCCAACCTCCATATTCTAATTTCGAGTAAGGGGCTCTTTCTTCCGAATCTTACTGCTACTGCCAGAACTTTGAGATTCACTGAAATCTTTGTTGTTTTTAAGTGACAACATTTAACAAATACTGCTGGTTGGTTTGCTTTGTTTTTCCGTTCATACATGAATGTATTGCAGAGTTCTCAGACACTGGTGGCATGTGCCCCGTAGCCGGCCATGGGGACGGCACACCCGTGAGCTCGTGGAGAGACTGCTGGACAGCCAGCTCCAGGAACCATGTGTCTCACTTCACTTTTGCACCATCTGGGCACCACTACATTCAAGGAAGAATATAAACGAGGCTTTTTGGAAAGGAACAAAGTAGATCTTTGTAGCTTTTATTATTGAAAACCAATTCAGTACATGCAATGGCTTGAAACTAGCGAAAAATCAACCCAACTGGGAACGTTTTCTTTTGTGCATGGCAAATTCAGCAGATGGATTGACTTTTTTAAAAAACAGGATGTTCTCAGATCTCAGAAAAAATCGTGCCTTCTAAAAGAAAAACTATAATATGTATTTATGTAGTTAAATACAATCAAATTTTTTACTTCCAACCTGTTGAGATTAAACGCATCCATCCTGGCCATATTCTATGTAATATCAGTACCAGTAAAGAAAAAACAGAGCAAAGGAAAACCAGAGCTGGATGGAAGTTAAGCAGGGAAAGTAGATTTTATTCAAAACTATTGCAAAAGAGGGACAGAGACCTCAGTATAGAACCAGGCTCAACTCAAATACAGCAGAGTAAGGAGGGATTTACAGACAAGAAGCAGTCTGTAAATCCCTGGGGAATTTACAGTCTGGGGTCAGTGGATGAAGAATTACTAAGAGGAAGCATCAAGGGTAGAAGGGTTCTGGCTGAACCTGGCTAACAGGACCTTTGCTGAAGACAGACCTGGGGGATGATGGAGAATGAGGAAATCAATTAGATATTGAGGGGCCATAAGAGGAAGAAGGATGGCAAACTCACACTAAATTGAATTAACATGGCTCTTGCTAAAACGAGATTTTACAAACAGGTGCACAGATGGCCCTAGGAAAAGGCGATGGAGCTTGATTTAAGTTTAGTCAAGCAAGGAATCTGTGTCAGGATCATCCCTGGGGTTTGAGGGCAACATTATTCTCTTCAACTGCCATCACCTGTGTGCCTGCACATAGGAGCCACACACACAAATCGAACAACCCAACCCTGTCCACCGATGGTAAGGAATATGAGTGGCAGCTGACTAAATATCAGGTCCTCAAATCATCCAGTGACCTGGACTTCAGGAAAAAAATCACTGTGTGTACCTGGTGTTCGGCACATATATATAGTTATATATAAGTAAAGTCTCATATGTGGTAAGCCTTAGATACGTGGTATCAATATCCTGTTCAGAGACTTCCCTGGTGGCCCAGTGGTTAAGAATCCTCCTGCCAATGCAGGGGACACTAGTTTGATCCCTTGTCCAGGAAGATCCCACATGCCTTGGGGAACAAAGCCTGTGCACCGCAGCTACTGAGCCCATGTACCACAAGTACTGAAGTCCTCGCACCCTATAGCCCATGCTGTGCAACAAGAGAAGCCACCACACCGAGAAGCCCTCGCATTGCAAACTAGAGAGTAGCCCCTACTTACCACAGCTAGAGAAAGCCTGCATGCAGAAACAGACCCAGTGCAGCTGAATTAATTAATTAAAAAAATTTCTGTTGAAAGATCCTATAAAACCCACGTAGGTTAACAGGACTTTGAGCAGCTGGTTCTGGCTCCCTCCTTCCTAAATTCACATCCTGTTTCTCCCCCAGGGCCCTGGATCCACACTCAGGTCCAGGATTCTTGTTACCACCAGAGTTTGCCATTGGAAAAGTACCGCCCCTCTGTGGACACATGTGCTTTTCCCCAAGGCTGTTCTGTAGGCCACTAGCGTCAGAATCCTGGACCAAACCTGTTGAAATGCAGGTTTCTGGGCTCCCCCTGGAGTTTATTGAATTTCAGTACCTATAAGGGAGTCCTGGAATCTGGATGCTTCATTTACAAGCAAAACTTTTAGAATCGTAAATATTCACAAAACATACAAGGGCAAAATGAGATTAAAAATAGAAAAGATTTTGTGATTGTTCAGTTGCTCAGTCGTGTCCAAGTCTTTGTAACTGCATGGACTGCAGCACACCAGGCTTCCCTGTCCTTCACCATCTCCTGGAGCTTGCTCAAACTCACGTCCGCTGACCCAGTGATGCCATCCAAGCATCTCATCCTCTGTCGTCCCCTTCTCCTCCTGTCCGCAATCTTTCCCATCAAGGCAGGGAAGCCATATTTAACTGCACAGCTCAGTGGCACTAAGTACATTCACAATGTTGTGCAGCTCTCACCATCATCCATCTCCTGGGTTGTTCACCTTTCTAAACTGAAACTCTGCCCCTGTTAAACACTAATTCCCCATCCCCACTCCCCAGCCCATCCCCTCTCAGACCCCTGGCACCGACCAGAGTACGTTCTTACTCTATGAATTTGACTATTCTAGGTACCTCATGGAAATGGAATCAAACAGTATTTGTCTGCACCTAATATATTAATATACTGGGATGCATTTTTAATAATTTTATGTATTTATGACTGTGCTGGGTCTGCATTGCTGCACTGGTTTTCTCTAGTTGCAGAGAGCAGGGGCTACTCTATAAGTGTGGTACCCAGGCTTCTCAATGTGGTGGCTTCTCCTGTTGTGGAGCACGGGTTCTAGTTAGGGCACACGGACTCTTTAGTTGCAGCTCCTGGGCTCTAGAGCACAGGCTTAGCAGTTGTGGTGCATAAACTTAGCTGCTCTGAGGCAAGTGGGATCTTCCTGGATCAGGGATAGAACCTGTGTCTTCTGCATTGCCAGGTGTATTCTTTACCACTGAGCCACAGGAAAGGCCCTGGAATGCATGTTTTAGGTTACCTTAATATATGTCCTACAAACAGGTACCTTCTTTTTTTCCCACCTCTGCTGTATATAGTAGGTTCTCATTAGCTATCTATAGTAATATATACATATACACACACATATATAAATATGTCAGATCTATAGAAATATATATATATGTCAATCCTAGTCTCCCAATGTATCCCACCTTCCTTTCCCCGCTTTAGTTCAGTTCAGTTCAGTTCAGTCACTCAGTCGTGTTCTCTATGTCTGTGTCTCTATTTCTGAAAATAGGTTCCCCTGTACCATTTTTGGGGAAAAAGAATATATCTCTTATAGATATTTCACACCCACTTAACCTATAATTTTCCCTTATTCCCCTCTGATCCCCCAACTGCAGCTGCTGCTTGATATATGTTGAAGCAACTGCTGGGCTCTATGGCACATTTGGCTGCACCCCAAGTGGGCATCATGGGCAGTCACACGGTGTGCTTCTCCCGCAGCCTCCTGACACTGAGAATCAGGGGATCTGGGGCTGTCGGAGCACACATGGTGTTATCAGCAAACCCTGGGCATGCTTTCCTTGAAAGGGAGGTGTAAATATCCTTATGCCTGGAAGGAGTCAGGGAAAAGGAGAGAGGTCACCAAAGACTGCATTTTACATATAATCACATTACCCTAAACAAATGCTAAATCAGACAGGATGCCAGGTCAAAGGGCAAACCAGGACTGCCCCAAATAAACAGGAACATATGGTCACCTTGTCTAAGAGCATCTATCATATGCAATATTAAGCAAAGGTAAGATCCAGCTTGGTTCGGCCTGCCACACTCATGCCGTGCTCTAAATGGTCATTTTCTTTTTCTAAATCACTGTTTCATTCTTAAGGAATTCACCCTTTCACCTCTATTTTTATTTATTTTTTAAATTATTTTATTGTTTATTTTTTGACACTTAAAAATTTTTACTTAATTTTTCGGGTATAACTGATTAACAATGTTGTGATAGCTTCAGGTAGACAGCGAAGGGGCTCAGTCACACATATATATGTTATGCATTCTTCCCCAAAGTCCCTTCCCATCCTGGCTGCCATATAACATTGAGCAGAGTTCCCTGTACTATACCAGAGGTCCTTGCTGGTTTGTTGTTGTTCAGTCACTCAGTCGTGTCCAACTCTTTGTGACTTCATGGACTGCATCACATCAGGCTTCCCTGTCCTTTACTATCTCCCGGAGTCTGCTCAAACTCATGTCCATTGAATCGGTGATGCCATCCAACCATCTCATCCTCTGTCATCCCCTTCTCCTGGCTTCGATCTTTCCCAGTATCAGGGTCTTTCCCAATGAGTCCATTATTCACATCTGGTGGCCAAAGTATTGGAGCTTCAGCATCAGTCCTTCCAATGAATATTCAGTGTTGATTTCCTTTAGGATTGACTGGTTTGATCTCCTTGCAGTTCAAGGAAGTCTCAGGAAAGAATCTTCTCCTTGTTGGTTATCCATTTTAAATATAGCAGTGTATACATGTGAATCCCAAACTCCCTTCACTTCTATTTTTAGACTTTCCTTTCCCTAAAAAAGAAATCCAGATAAGTTTATTCATTCATTTCTTTGCTCATTTATTCATGTGAAACATATTTTGGATGGTTCACCACAGCCAGACCCTGCTGATGACTCAGCATGGATGAAGCGGATTACACTTCACATCCTTATAGAAACGGAGGAGATAAAGGGATAAATACACAGGTAGATAAATATAAGTGAACACTGTGCTAAGTGCTATGAGGAAAGCTGATGTGATAAAAATGGAAAGAAGACTATGAGTGGGTAGGGAAAGGAAAAGGAAGCAGCTTGTAATGTGCCCCCTATCCTGTAAGAGGAAGTCATGGTTTAACCAAGTATCCCATTGAAAATGAAAACAATTACCTAAGTGACATTTTTCTCACCAGTGCTGAGGAAGAGCCCCAAGAGGACAGAAGCCCTTTCCTACACATTGGCTAACATGACTTCCTGGGCCAGGTGATCCACCTGGAGTTTGGCCCCTGACACAGAAGGAAGACTTGTTCAAAGGTCGGCAGGAAGGAAGCAAACACCTATGACTTGATGTGATGCAGGAAGCCTGGGTGGTTATAGAGGAAAGATCAATACAGGAATAGTGGGTAGTTTAAACAATGCTTGTCTGCTGATTAGCCATGTGACCTCAGGCAAATTATTATAGTTGCCTCCTCCATACAATGAAAGATACTAATAGTTCTTACCTGGTGGGTTTTTTTTTTTTTTTTAATTATTATTATTATTTTTTTTTTACTTTAAAATATTGTATTGGTTTTACCATACATCAACATGCATCTGCCATGGGTGTACACGTATTCCCCATCCTGAACCCCCTGTGGTGGGGTTTTATGGGAATAAAATAAGTGAATATGGGTTAACATGCATAGAACAATGCCTAGCAACATAGCAGGTGCTCAATAAATACTTTTTAAAGGATATAGTCTACCTATAGATTATCTTTAAAGTATTGAAGTGGTTCACAACATGCCATCCTAAAATACTGCCACTTTGGCATATTGATTATTTTGAGAGCAAGGCAATTGAGAAACCATAGCTGGAAGGGCTCTCTACCCTCCTTTCTATCTAAAAGCTTGTCATGAGATTTCCATGAAAAAAATCTGCCCTCCCAGCACTAGAAAGAAAAAAATATTATTATCACTGGAGATTGTGAGTTGAAACCTAAATGAATCTATACAAACAAAACAATAAAAACAACCCTGATTTCCCATTTATTTCCCCATATATTTCTTGTGTGTGTTTCAGTTGCTCAGTCATATTCAACTCTGCAAACCCATAGGCTCTTCTGTCCATGGGATTTCCCAGGCAAGAATACTCGTTGCCATTTCCTCCTCCAGAAGATCTTCCCGACACAGGGATTGAGCCCAGATCTCCTGCATTGGCAGGCAGATTCTTTACCACTGAGCCACCAAGGAAGCCCTTAGTGTATGTCCTAGAAAGAAAGAAAATGAAGTCGCTCAGTCGTCTCTGACTCTTTGTGATCTCATGGACTGTAGCCTACCAGGTTCCTCTGTCCATGGGATTTTCTAGGCAAGAATACTGGAGTGGGTTGCCATTTAATTCACTGTCCCAAACCAAGTCCCTTTGTCTTATCCCATCCTCACAATTTATTGTCCTTTTTTACAATCATATATAAGCTCTAGAGCCTGAATCACTTCTTTACATCTTCATTTCCCTCATCAAGATTCCTGAGTGCAGGTAAGAATATTAAAACTTGCATGCTTTTCTCCTGTTAATCTTATGTTGTCAGGGCCAGGCACAGAACTTAGGAGGGTAGAAGTTTTTCCTCCCCAAATTTTACACAGCAGCACTCTTTACTAGTTGGTGAATAACATATGTAGACCTCTGTACTTGATCATGTTGAATATGAGAAACATATAACAGGTCTCAGACAGTAGAGTAGCACAGAAGCCAAGACACATCTAGCGAGAAAGCAATAACTGAAAGCTATGAGTACACAGAAGCCATAAGGTATGGAAAAGGAAAGTAAGTTCTCAACAGTGGCACAGAGGCAGAGATAATTAAACCTAAGAACTAGATTACTAGATCTATGTTAGCATACTAGCAGTAGTACTTTATTTTGAAAATCATTTCAGTTCTTCATGAACATTTATTATGCTCCTGGATTCCCATGAGTTGGTATGATGCTCAGTGATTACTCCCTCATGATGCAAAGTAGCTGCCAACAGCTTTAAGCTTGCACTCCCACACCTTCATGGCACATAGAAAATGATAACATATCTTTCCTTCAACATACCCTGCCATTGTCCAAAGATTCCATCACACTTATTCTGACTAAGACTTTTGCCCATCCCTGAACTAATTTCTGTGGCTGGGAGAAAAGGGTATTCCAGTTAGCCAGGCATGAGTCACTTGCCCATCTCTGTAGCTCAGACTAATATCAATAATTCCCCAACCACAATGGGGATTGAGATGGATGGTAGGATGGTTCCCTAAAGGAAAATAGAGGTAGAAATGGACACTGGCCACAAAAACAATAACCTCTACTGCAGTTGGTAGGAAATAACATCCGGGCAGAGTTGAAACAAACTTTCTTGAAATAAATGGAAGGCGCATGACCTGCAGTCCTGAGGGACATATGAAAGAGCTGAGCTCCTCACTCATAGCCTCTCAGAGATGTACAATTCAAGGCAGAAGCTTGACCCATTGATTCTGCAGGTCACCTCCACACACTCCCACCACCACCAGCCGATCCACCCTTTATTGAGGATGCTGCCTCAGTGGGAAGGGTTTACTTAGAAGCTTCAGGAAAGTATTATTCAGAAAAAAGTGACATTACACCTCATTGTGTATACTTTACACAGGACCAATCAGGCCCAGTGTTAATTTCATTATGTCCTGGGGGAACTATTTAATCAGGGATCTCATATCATCACTGTAATAAACCCTCCTTAAACAATTATAAACTTTCTAGCAACAAGGAGAATGGCTTTTATTGTTCTAAAGGAGATGATGTCTCTGAGCTCCAGGCTCTGAAAAGAAATACAATATAAGAAAAGTGAAAGTGAAAGTCGCTCACTCATGTCCAACTCTTTGCGACCCCATGGACTATAGCCTGCCAGGTTCCTGTCTCCATGGAATTCTCCAGGCCAGAACACTGGAATGAGTAGTTTATTCCTTCTCCAGGAGATCTTTCTGACTTAGGAATTGAACTGGGGTCTCCTGCATTGTAGGTGGATTCTTTACCAGCTGAGCTACCAGGGGAGTCCACAGTATAAGATCCCTCAGAAAAACAAAAAGACTTTCCTGTTTTGTAAGTTGAATCTTTTTGCTATTTAGGGGGGAATGCATGCAAAATTCAAATATATTCCTAGTCAGAAAATTAGAGTCCAGTTGTTCAGTTGCTAAGCTGTGTCTGACTCTTTGTGACCCCATGGACTGCAGCACACCAGGCTTCCCTGCCCTTCACTATCTCCCAGAGTTTGCTCAAACTCATGTTCATTGAGTCAGTGATGACATCCAACCATCTCATCCTGTGTTGCCTTCTTCTCCTTCTGCCCGCAATCTTTCCCAGCATCAGGGTCCCTTCCAATGAGTTGGCTCTTCACATCAGGTGATCCAAGTATTAGAGCTTTAGTTTCAGTGGCATAGAGTCTAGGAAGTCAGCTAAAAATGCCGTCAAAATGTAAAAAAGACATCAAATAAAAATAGATGGGGAGACACTTTTCCATGAAACTCCAGCTCACTCTATTTCTCCATTAGCAGCAGTCTTGCTAGTGACCAAGAGCAATCCAGCTTCCTGGTTTTCAAACTCTATGGAGAATCTACCACTTCAAGCGTTCCCACCCATCCAAAGTTTTTTAAAGGATAGAAAGTAGCCATAATTATATATAGACCTACAGTCAAACTGGAGAAGGAAATGGCAACCCACTCCAGTATTCTTGCCTGGAGAATCCCATGGACAGAGGAGCCTGGCGGGCTACAATCCATGGGGTCGCAAAAAGTTGGATAGGACTGAGCGACTAACACACACACACTCAAATATCAACATGCTGTACTTTAAAACTTGCATCTCTGGGCTCAAAACTGTAATGTGATATCTACCAAGATTTAGGAATCTACTCACTCCATTAATAATACAATCTGTGCTCTTCATCTCTATCACCAAATCAGAGACTATGATAATAGGATTTCTAGGGTTTGTGTCTTTTGGATTACAGAAGCTGAGGTGCAGTACAGATTGTTAACTCCACAGCAAGAATACAAATGATTCAGTGCTCCCAGCTAAGAATAGATCTCTAAATGCCAAAATGAGGGGAAAAAAAAAACCCACACCCCACACATCTTCAAGATCTTATATTCTCCCGCTGGTTTATTCTTCCTGAACATCTTTTTTAAGGTGCCAATGCTTCAATTTCAGCAGTTACTATTATCTTCCAGCTTATTTTTTATTTTTGAATCCATTTTCTGTTCTTTCTCTAACGGAAATAACACCCGCACTGCATCCGCAGCCTTTGGGGCTGTGTCTGTCACATGCATCTGTCTCACGGTTTATTTTATTCTGTGTCTCATCAACTTGCTCTGAACTTTCTGTTTTCTGGGGAAGCATCACTGTCATATTTCTGTTCACCTTTCAAGTTTTTCCTGCGGGGAATTAAGAGATGATTAGTCAGTCCTGTAAAGTAATTTTGGGTTTATGACTATTGCAATGAAAATTTAGTGATCTTAACTAGGCAAAAAGCTTTCTCAGGAAGAAGTATGGATTATTTCCCCTTCTCTCGCTCTTTTTTTTTTTGAATGGAGGAAATACGGCCATTTCTCTTTCTGTTAATACTGCTTTCCTTGGTGAATATTTTCTGTTTTCCAAGAGAAAAAAAAAATGTAATTCCCAAAGATTAAACTTGAATGGACCATCAAATACTGAGACTTGCCATATGCATTTCTCTAAAACCCCTTCCCTAAAATGGTAACTACAAATTGGAAAAGGGCACATGAGTGTCTGAAGGGACCAGATAGGTCTCTCCACTAAACAGATCAAAAGGCAATTTTGAGAGCCTCGACTGCAGAATGGCTAGGACAACATGGCAAAGCAAAGTTTAAATATGCTGGTATTTAAATTTAAAGTTTAAATTTGTGAAGATAATTAAATGTCCCACAGATATGTGGGGCATATGCTCTGGAGTGCATATGCTGCCAAAGCCTGGATCTGTCCACTAAAGGACAGTAGGAACAAATAGTGTAAGGCAAGTCAGATTTAAGAGTGTAGATATTGAAAATAACATCCCCTGTCTGCTTTCGGAAGTAATTTCAAAGAAATCCAGGCAGTTTCTTGATCTTCTTTTCTGCCCATTTCAAAAAGTTGCTTCCTCCTCATGTTATCACCTGCCCAGAATTCCTCCTGTTATGTCATTTCTCTGCCATATCCCTCCCCCTCAGCATGACTTCTGCCTCCAAGATACCCAGTGGGTTCATAACACTAATCCTGCTGACCTTTTCTCTCCCCTTTGATACTACCATTTGATACATGATGTGTGTGTCTATTAGTCGCTCAGTCGTGTCTGACTCTTTGCAACCCCACGGATGTTAGCCCACCAGGCTCCTCTGTCCATGGTATTTCCCAGGCAAGAATACTGGACTGGATTGCTGTTCCCTTCTCCAGAGGATCTTCCTCACCCAGGGATTGAACCCTGGTCTCCTGATACATGATACTATTGTCTATACCCTACTCCTCCTGGGGTCCCTTTATCCATCTCTCAGTGGCCCCAAGAGATGGTACTTTCTGTCCTTTTGCCTCTCTTTCCTTCACTGGTTTTGCCTCTTTGGTGTTTTCCCCCCACATCTCTGGCTCTCACACGAGAGTATTTTCCTCTGAAATCTCAGCCAGTCTATTGGCCACAACCCCTAAAAGGAAAACAATGTCTATATTAGTATCAAAGCTCATGTTCCCTCCCTGGCTTCAGTTTACCTCTCTCCCTGAATCCTAGAAGATGCTTTTAACTTCTGCTTTCTTCTAAGCCATGATCCTCTCAGCACATCCTAACTTCTGGCAATGGTGGCACCTGAATTCACAAAAATTTTCCTGTTAAGCTCTTATCGTTCTTATTCTCTTTTTTTTTTCTTGATTTGTCTTCACCAAGATCTTTCTCTTTCCTATGTTCAACCTACTGCAATCATCTTGCCCTAGGCTCTGGTGCCTCCACTCTCTCTCCATTCATTTATCTGAGTCAACAGACTCTAAAGGCCAGAGTGTCAAAGAAGACCAAGACGTGACATCTGCTCTGAAGAAGCTTCTGGGTTCAAGGCAGTGGAGGAGGCTGCGAAGGGTAGAAAAGTGCATTTATAATTTCCTGAACAACAAAAAGGTAGTAATAGGGTGAAAAGAGGCATAGTCTAGACATTTAAGTCACATTTAGTAGTCAAAGGTCTCCAGGGAAGGCAAACTTGGAAGGGTGTTTTAAATGATGGATATGAAGAAAAATGAGCATAAATGATATATTTAAAGCTCAGAAAATTTGGGGTATCTGCACAGGTTCTTTATGGCTAGAGTAAAGGGTGCATCTCAGAACAGGTGGGAGAGGAGGCCAGAGAGCAGGCTGCATTGTTAGAGTCCCAGGAGGAAGAGCTGGGTATTCAAAACACTTGAGGTGGGTAGAATTTAACAAGGGAACTAGATATGTGGAAATAATGGGGTACATGGAGATCTAATAAGGGCCATTAACACCCACAGGCAACAAGGAGCAGAGGAAAGGAGTGATGTTACAGGAACCTGGGGCGAAATTTAGTGGAATTACCACCACAACCAGGTGGGAACAAGCAGCAAGGTGACCTTCACAGGGAGGAATGGGAAGGCAATCCTTCCCATTGTGGGTGAGAGCACCCAATCTGCTCTCCTGCAGGTGCTTCATGTTAGACACAGCCAGCCAGAACCCAGAGAAAGGAAGCCTGAAACCTCCCTCAATACACAGCCCTGGGGAAGGGGGTGCAAATGTGGGGGAAGAGCAAGCACAGGTATTTCTGAGCAGGTAATTCTGCAAGTTACAACTTGAGCTTGTTTGGCCATTGTAATTTGTATAAATTTCTGCTTAAAATCTATACTGGACCCGTTTTAATTTTTTATCTTTTGATTTTCTTATCCTATTTAATGGCTTCCCATATGGCACTAGTGGTAAAGAACTTGCCTGCCAATGCAGGAGATGCAAGAGACTTGGGTTTGATTCCTGAGACGGGAGGATCCCCTTGAGGAGGGCATGGCAACCCATTCCAGAATTCATGCCTGGAGGATTCCCCATAGACAGAGCAGCTTGGCACGCTATGGTCCATAGGATCACAAAGAGTTGGACACAACTGAAGCTCCTTAGCATGCACATCCATATCCTATGAAACTAAAACAAATCACACTGTGATGAATTTCACTTCCTTGTAATTTTTAAACTTTACTTTAAGAACATGCTTTAATTGAACATGTTCTCTAATTCCCTGAAGAACATATTCCTCTAGGGAATATGTTACTATTCTTTTAGGGCTATATAAATGTACATTCCTTGAGGGTTATATCAGTTTGACCAGCAATAGTTTCTAATTTTCCATTCCATTCTCTGGCTTACATTTTATATCTTGGTGCATTAGAGCTCAGTGCTAAACACTTTCTTTTCCTGACGTCAGCCTCAAACCATCTACTTTCCTCTATGGCATAAAGTAAATGAAAGTGGGGAGAACATCTAAGTGAGAAGAGTTGTCTCATTTGATAAATGGAGTAATGTGAACAGAATTCAATCTATTTGACAAATGGGCCTAATTTAACCAGTGTCCTGACTCGGGAGAATTTCTCCATTTGGTAAGACCATCAGTGTTTGCAAGCTCTCTTGCCTTGGTATGTAGAAAAGAATCCAGAATGTGACAGAGGTGACGCCTGATCTTCCTGTGGAAACGTCCCCAAGATTTTAATGAATAATGAGAGACTATGCTTTGTCTAACAGATTGACAGATGTGTTCAAATCAGCATTTCGATGTTTTAGGGATTTTTGCAGGAAGAAGAGGAGGGAAGAGGGAGTGGGTCACATACCAAAGGGCTCAGAATGGAATCAGATTTCTCAACAGCTCCCCCCAAAATAGAAGAGAATGGAAAATTACCTTTGAAACAAATAAGGAATGATTTACAACATGGAATTATATTTCCAGTCAAATAATAAATCAAGTGCGAGTGTTGACTAGACATTTTCAGATACGCCAGGACTCCAAGCAGTGGATTCCCTGTAGATCTGTTTTCAGGGTTTTGGAAAATATGTTCCAATAAAAATGAAGAAGTAAAGAAGGGAAAGAAAGAAAAAGAGAGAGGGGCATGGAAGATGAGAAAGGGAGAGAAAGGTATAGAAATGAAGGACAAGAATTTCCATGACAAGGTGAAAAAAAAATCTGTGCAGAAATCTAAAGTTGCACCCAATCCAGACTAGAAAAAGAGGCATTGACACTCCTAGAGATGTGTTTACAGGGCTAAAATAGTCATGATAATAATAAAGACTGACGTGACCTGATATGTCCCATTATGTGATAGGTAGCTTTTGTTGTTCAGTCGCAAAGTTGTGTCTGACTCTTTGCAAGCCCACGGACTGCAGCATGCGAGGCTCCTCTGTCCTTCACTATCTCCCAGAGCTTACTCGAACTCATGTCCATTGAGTCGGTGATGCCATCCAACCATCTCATCCTCTGTTGTCCCCCTTTCCTCTTGCCCTTAATCTTTGGCAGCATCGGGATCTTTTTCAATGAATTGTCTCTTCGCATCAGGTGGCCAAAGTATTGGAGTTTCAGCTTCAGCATCAGTCCTTCCAATGAATACTCAGGGTTGGTTTCCTAGGATTGACCTCTATAGCCTACCAAGGAATAGAACCCAACTTCCACACATAACTGCTTCTTTCCTCTGTGCTCTGGTTTTAAGATTTCCATTTTAGTTTTTACAGGGAAGCAGTAGGTTAGCTGGGGCTCAAACTTGGCTGGGTTTATATACTGTGGATTCCTGGTCTATAGTTGCTGACGTCCTCTGATGAGGTCAACCAACAGTAAACTTCTATGAATCCTTTGGCCCCACCCCTCTTCTCCTGATCTTTGGCTCATATGCAATATCCTCTTCCTCCAACCCCAGTAAAGGCTAGAACCCCTCTTTTTAGCCTCAGGTGAAATGCGGGCCATGGATGTTAACAACTGGAAACCCTCCAGACCGCCTTTCCTGTCTAAGAACCTGTGTCCTACTCCAGAAAGTGGCCCCACCTTCACACCAGCCTCACCCAGCAGAACCTTTCCCCAGAAACAAGTGGCCTCTTCCTATCAGAGTACATATTTTATTTCTGAATACCCCCAAATTTCTAAAATGAGGACTTCTCATTGTAGAAGTCATACCTGCTAGAATTAAAATATCTGTCTTGACTCAAAATCCTGCCATAGAATAGCCTCAGTCTGCAACCTAACTCAGAAAACAGAGCTCTGTTTCAGTATTTCTTCCTGTGAATTTATTGTTGGATGAAGGCAGCCACACTACTATAAAGAATTCAGATACAGTTCTTCATTCTTACACAATGAAGGCCCATATGGACCACATCTATTCCCCCAAATCTCTTAAATATTGTTTGTCTGTGGTTCTCTGAATAACAACCACATCATTTCCTGAGCATTCCTGGTGCTAACTTGATGCAGATTCTTCAGATTTTAGGAAAGGTATGAATGGGTAGAAAAAATAAAAGTAGCCAAAGTTTTTTGTGTTTTTGCTATACATTTTTTCTTCATTGACATACTGTATTGCTTTATAATGGTCTGTTACACTGTGTCTTGAGACACTACACATAAAAATTTCCTTAGGTATGTTCATTCATATCTATGACATTTCATGTTTCCAGTACATGTGGATATGTAAGATGTAGTGAGTGTCAAGACTAATAGGTTTATCTTATGCTAAAATGCATAGTTTAATAGGCTCCCTTAGGAAGGGTGACTTATAAAGCAAATATTTATGCAGTGATGCACAGTTTTTGTGTTTTTTTTCCACATTTAAGTCATTGGATGTGCTGAGCTTGTGCTTTGTAAGAAATTATAAAAGGTTGTCAGAAATGAGAGATGAAGGGAGGTTGAAGTTTTATCAATACCCTGGCCTCATGGACATGAGATTGCAACACACAGGCACCTGGATCTGTAAAAACTGAGGATTGGCCATTGAATTAATACAAGACCTTCTGCATATGTGATTTGGTACTTACAGACCTGAGTCTTGAGGTGCTGGCCTGTAAAACTGGACCTGCTCCTACCTAGAGGGTCATTTCCAGTTTCAAATGAAATAATGAAAAAGAGTTTTCGATAATCTGGAACATACTGTGGAAAAATAAGATCATTCTGCCATCAGGTCAGTATACCACTTCGGTTCTCTTACCCCTGAATACACAAGCAGGCAAGGTCCTCTGGGTCCCTGGCAGATAGCAATGCCGAAAAGGCAAGTCATGTTGTAGAAGTTCAGCTAGTTTGCAATCATCCATGGAGTTAAAATGATGACCATGATCATGGCATCCAGTCCCATCACTTCATAGCAAATAGATGGGGAAGCACTGGAAACAGTGTCAGACTTTATTTTTATGGGCTCCAAAAATCACTGCAGATGTTGACTGCAGCCATGAAATTAAAAGACGCTTGCTCCTTGGAAGAAAAGCTATGTCAAAGCTAGACAGCTTATTAAAAAGCAAAGACATTACTTTGCCAAAAAAGTCTGTCTAGTCAAAGCTATGATCTTTCCAGTAGTCATATATGGATGTGAGAGTTGAACCATAAAGAAAGCTGAGCACCAAAGAATTGATGCTTTTGAACTGTGGTGTTGGAGAAGACTCTTGAGAGTCCCTTGGATTGCAAGGAGATCCAACCAGTCCATCCTAAAGGAAATCAGTCCTGAAGGACTGATGCTGAAGCTGAAACTCAAATACTTTGGCCACCTGATGGGAAGAACTAACTCACTAGAAAAGACCCTGTTGCTGGGAAAGATTGAAGGGAGGAGGAGAAGGGGATGACAGAGGATGAGATGGTTGGATGGCATCACCGACTCAATGGACACAAGTGTGAGTAAACCCTGGGAGTTGGTGATGGACAGGGAAGCCTGGCGTGTTGCAGTCCCTGGGGTCACAAAGAGTCAGACACGACTGAGCTACTGAACTGAATGAACTGAATGGAGTTAAAAAGAAACAGTACTGTGCGAGGTGCCACCCAGATCGTGTCTTCTGTACCTGAGTGCTGATCTCCCCATCTGCTGTGAGTGTGGCTGCTGGCAGCTCACAGCTGAGTTCCCTCCAGCAATCGCCCACCTCAGCAGGAAACTGCCTTCAGGAAAGCAATCCATGTGTCAGTGCAAAATTCCGGCCCCTCACCTCCCTTGGGGATGATGTGGGAGCGTCTTCCAGTTTGAGGATGCTTTGGGGTCTGTGACAGCCCCTTTTGTAGTGACATTATCACAGTTCATGGTGTCCCTCAGTCCCATGCTTCTTCCCCCACCTCCTTATGGACTTCATTCCCAGGTCCACTGGTTAAAAAATTCTCCTGCTTGCAAATCTCCATCTCAGGAATTGGTGTCTTTTAAAAGCTCTCAGTGCTCTTATCTGAGAGTCTCATCTCAGTGATGACCTAGAGGGCTATGATGGGGAATGGGTGGGAGGGAGGCTCCAGAAGGAGGGGATATATATATATACATATAACTGATTCATGTTTTTGTACAGCAGAAACTAACACAGCATTGTAAAGCAATTGTACTCCAATTAAAAAATAAAATAAATAAAAGCTCTCCAAATCATTTGGATATCCTTCAGGGCTGGAAACGGAAGTTTAACCTCTCCAAGCCCTCTCTAACAATTGGCATAACTACCTTAGACAGTTTTCATTAGAAGAGCTTTATAATGTGATAACACAACATCCACAGCATTGCAGATACTCAATAACTGTTTGTTGTAATTTTCTTTATAGCCAATCAGGAAGAACAAAGGTTACCATCCTGTATGACTGGGCCTTATGTATCAATAGATGTACTCTATTAGATACGGTACTATATCTATACCTATATAATGTACTCTATTATAGTAAAGAATCCGCCTGCCAATGCAGGAGATGCAGTTTCAGTCCTTGTGTCAGGAAGATCTCCTGGAGGAGGAAATGACAACCCGCTCCAGTATTCTTGCCTAGAGAATTCCGTGGACAGAAGAGCCTGGTGGGCTACAGTCCATGGGGTCACAAATCAGTTCAGTTCAGTCACTCAGTCGTGTCCGACTCTTTGCGACCCCATGAATCGCAGCACACCAGGCCTCCCTGTCCATCACCAATTCCTGCAGTATACCAAAACTCATGTCCATCGAGTCAGTGATGCCATCCAGCCATCTCATCCTCTGCCGTCCCCTTCTCCTCCTGCCCCAATCCCTCCCAGCATCAGGGTCTTTTCCAATGAGTCAACTCTTCGCATGAGGTGGCCAAAGTACTGGAGTTTCAGCTTCAACATCAGTCCTTCCAATGAACACCCAGGACTGATCTCCTTTAGGATGGACTGGTTGGATCTTATTGCAGTCCAAGGGACACTCAAGAGTCTTCTCCAACACCACAGTTCAAAAGCATCTTCAGTGCTCAGCTTTCTTCATAGTCCAACTCTCACATCCATACATGACTACTGGAAAAATCATAGCCTTGACTAGACGGACTTTTGTTGGCAAAGTAATGTCTCTGCTTTTCAATATGCTGTCTAGGTTAGGGTTAGTTGGATACAAATTAGGGACTGATTAAACAGCACACACAGCAAAATTAGATATTCAGACAAATGCAAAAATAGAAAGAATATTTAACTGGAGAAAGATTAATAGTAACCGATAGCAAACAAAAGATAGTAGGAAGGCTATTTCATCAACTGAAGGAAGCATGATGTTTATTATAGAGATATTTTTGTAAGAAAAGAACTCATACATATATACCAAGTTTATTGTGGAATACTGGCTGAAAAAATGTTCACCAAAGTTTGTAGCTAACATGATAGCGGAATATATTTGGTGTGTGTTGGTTCAAGTCTCAGGGATAATTAAAAGATAAGAAACATTAACTCTGAAGATAAAGTAGAAACTTTGGGGAAACTGTTATTTTTTATTTTTGTAATTTTAAAAAGTTTCCATTATTTTATAGGAAATGGTGACCAGCTTTTAAATCTCTTGGATTTCATTTGGGAGATGGGAGTTGTGTAGAAAGACATGTAACTATTAATATTTTTCATTTTCCTGCTTATGTACTTTTTAAAAAGGGGTCATGTTACCCTTACCTTCTGTATAAAGAGAGATTCATCAAAAGACTCTGTTGAATTATCCATTCAAAGAAAAGTAATTTCTGGGTCTTAAAAGGATTGGATGAGGCAGGATACTGTTAGGATTGATAAAAAGTAATTATCCACCTTGCCATTCAGTAATCCCAATTAAAGAGGTTTAAATTGCTTAATTCCGATTTTTTAAGCATTTATAAATGATTCCCTGATTTTGATCATATAAAGACTCAAGTATAAGAACTGGGGGATTTGCACTAAGATTTGTCACTAATTTAAAAGAAAATCAGGTAAACTTGCTAATTTTCATATTATTTCCCAGCTGTATCTACCAGTTGTAACTCAGTCTCCCAGATCTTAGCAATCCATAGTAATAAAATAAGATCATGGTGAATATTTTTTGTAACTTAAAAAAAAAATTAAAGTACTTCAAATATTTAGGCAAGTAATATACAGGTTAATTGAATGAAGGCTCTAACACAAGACATCTTATTTTATAAATTCTTGATCATTTTGTATCACACATCTCAGATTATTTTAAGCAATAAAATACTATGAGGTATTTGAAAGCCCTTTATATATCCCACTGTAATCCCATTCTCCATTTCCCTTCCTAGAAGTAACTATTATCTTGGACTTGCATTTATCATCACAGTAATTATTTTTACAATTTTCATACATATGTAGGTGACCATTGAAAAATACAGTATTATTTTCATATAAATGATATTTTCAATATGCTTTTTCTGGTTAAACATTAAGTTTTAAAGATTTATCTGAAGTGGGATGTGTAAATTTAATGCACTCATTAACTTGCTCTGCAGTATTTTCTTTGTGACAGATAGCAATATCTTCATCCTGTCTTTGTTAAAAAATATCTTATTTCTAATTTTTCTCTATTACAAAGATCTACTGTGCCCTGGGTGAGGGCTTATCTGTGACCTATACTGAAGGGGAAATGTTTGGGTCTCAGGACCACAAACACCTTCAGTTTCCTTTCTTAAAAAAAAAAAATTTTTTTTTCTTTTGATGTGGACCATTTTGAAAGCCTTTATTGAGTTTGTTATAATAATATTGTCTCTGTTTCAGGTTTTGGCTTTTGGCCATAAAGGCATATGGGATTTTAGCTCCCTGTAATGTGATATAATGTACGTCTGACTCATTGTGACCCCATGAACAGTAGCCTGCCAAGCTCCTCTGTCCATGGGATTCTCCAGGCAAGAATACTGGAGTGGGTTGCCATTTCCTTCTCCAGGGGATCTTCCTGGCCCAGGAATGGAACCCGAGTTCCTTACATCTCCTGCATTGGCAGGCAGATTCTTTACCACTGAGCCACCTGGGAATCGCTTTTATTGTGACATAATTGGCAAAAACATTGTATTAGTGTAACTCATACATCATAGTGATTTGATATATGTAGATATTGCAAAATGATCACCACGATAAGTTTAGTTAATATCCATCACCTCACATAGTTACAATTTTTTTACTCCCCTTAATGAGAACTTTTATGATCTACTCTCTTAGCAACTCCATAATTAATTTAAATGGATGAGTGGTGTGGATTCCAGGTTTCCAAAGATAGATGTTCAAATCCCAGTGCATTAGCCTGAAAGGTTTCCTATCCTTGCTAATGTGTGGACACAGATGCAGGGGCTCTGGGGGAGGAAAAATGGTGCCTGGAACACTTGAGCTAAGTAATGTCTGGGAAGTGCTCCATCATTCCACACTCAGTGGTGGAAACAACATCCTGGGGTCATGTGATCTGAAGGAGGAGTTTGAAATCCTGCCTCTTATTCTTAGACTTCTGTGGTTATTATAATCCAGGACTCTTTCGTTAAGATAGAGAAGCACACTATCAGTGAGAAGATGGACAGCGTCATGGTTACAGTTGCCTACTTTATCCTTAAAGTAGGTTCACAGTCTAGTTTCGCCACGTACTCTCTCTCTTATCAAAACCCTTAGAGATTTAGTCTCCTAGTTGATGTAATAATATATTTACTGTTAAAATAATGTTTATTTCAGCCTGGCAATAATATTTGCTTCCTAAGCTTTTGACCAGAGAAGGCAATGGCACCCCACCCCAGTACTCTTGCCTGGAAAATCCCATATACAGGGGAGCCTGGTGGGCTGCCATCTATGGGGTCACACAGAGTCGGACACGACTGAAGCAACTTAGCAGCAGCAGCAGCAGCAAGCTTTTGACATGTTTAAATAAAAGCTATGTAAGCTACTTGGCATAGAGTAAAACATTTCATAGTACCTATTCTTACCTCTATTTAAAATATATGTTATTATAATTATTGTTGGCATGTTTCTTTTACCCACTATTCAGGGACCTCCTTAAATACAGAATATTTGTCCTGCTCTTTCCCTTCACTGTCAAGTTTTAAAACCGTACACAATAGACAGAAATGTTTTGCATTAATAATCAAGGTAGTACTTTAGAACTATTAATCTAGTGGTTTCAAATGATAGGTCAGAATGTAGAAAGACTGGAGCCAGGGAGATTGGCTAAAATATCCTTACACTGTGAGGGAATTTGATGGGAATGTGTGATCAGAAATGATGGTTAAGGATAAAAAGAGGTCAAAGACTTATATATATATATACATACACACAGTCATATATACACACAGTCATATATACACACAGTCATATATATATGACTGTATCAGGTATTAGTTGCTTCTCTCTAGTTGTGGAGCATGGACTTACTTGCTCCATAGGATGCAGGATCTTAGTTCCCCTAACAGGGATGGAACCCACATACCCCAAGTTGGAAGGCAAATTCTTAACCACCAGTCCACCAGGAAAGTCCCAGAAAGCAAATTCTGTAAACCTTTGCCCCTGAGGGAGCCAGTTTCTGTCTAAAGGGTGCCATGCTTTCCTGGTAGAGCCCTAGATTGATTCTTTGCTTGGAAGCCATTTGCTTTGAGAATTTTTCCCTTGGTGATAATAGGGTTGAGAATAGTTTATGTTTGAACCCCAAAGTTTTGGTTTCTTTATGGATCCTCTAAACTCACATTGAAACTTAACAAGTGCTTTTTAAAGTTCCTTCTCTCTTCATATATGTTATACACAGACAAAAGGAACTAGTTGGATCTTTGGACATTCTATCTGGAAATCTCCTTACCTAGATTCACAAGTTCGCTAGATACATGATCTATTTTCCATATTCTACAGCTGATAGTTTTTCTGTTCTTTCCCCTATGATGTAACACAGTTATCTTCTCTCCAGCGCTTTCCTCACTGTCCTTCAAGTCTTCCCACTCGTCTTCTGAGGAACCTCCAATTTCCACTTGCTAGCTGGTTCTAACACTGATACTACGTTTTGATATTTGGTTATGGCTGCATTCTGCCTCCAGGTAACAAATTCTGTTCCAGATACACCACAGTACACCTAGAGATACTATGGGAGCTGTCAGTGTTTTAAAGTCTGAACCCAGACACTTTACAACATCATTCTTATCAAAGTTCCCCAGGCTGAAGATGCCACCTCTCTATGGGAGTGGTGCCAAATAAATTGGAGTCATTTTTAATCTACCACAGATGGAGAAGCATGAAGGAAGGGGGAGCAGATTTGAAGATGAAAGTTCAATTCAGCATCTGAAATTGAGAGAGACAAGTTAATATTGCAAATAAATGCAGCAACATGGAGGAACCTAGAAATTATCATACTAAGTGAAGGCAGATACTGAAAGACAAATATTATATGATATCACTTATATGTGGAAACTAAAAATTAGAACCAATGAACTTATTTACAAAACAGAAACAGATGCACAGACATAAAACAAACTTATGGTTACCAAAGGGGAAAGGGGAAAGGGGAAAGGAATAAATTTGGAGTATGGGATTAACAGATGCACACCACTGTACCTAAAATAAACAACAAGGATTTACTATATAGTGCAGGGAACTAGATTCAACATCTTGTAATAAATTAAAATGGAAACTTTTTTCAAAGGAATATAGTTATATATGTGTGTGTATATATATATTTATATAATATATAATTATGTCACTTTGCCGTACACCTGAAGCTAAGCAATATTGTAAGTCAACTATATTCCAATTTTAAAAAATTTCAAATAGACTCTTGGATAGGACTCTGGATCCCCAAAGAGAGCTCCAAGCTTGATGAATAAATCTGGGAACTATGAAACTGAACACTACTACTCCAAAGAGAGTATGGAGCAAGAAAAGAAGGCTCAGTGCTAACGATCGAGAAATTCCAGTTCAGGCAGTGGAGTAGCTCATGGTATAAAAGAGGGAGAGTGTTTAGAAGAAGAGGAAGGGAAGCTGGCCAGTGTAGTGTTTACAGAAGACAGCAAACAGAGCAAGTGGAGACAGACAGACTACACAGAGGATATCTGCTCCTCCTCATCAGATGTCCTGCCAGCCCCACTGAATGGACCACATTCTAGAACAAATAACAATAGCATACTCTCCTACTGAGTTAAAATTGTCAGCAGGGTTTTGAATAAATCTAAGATTTGTTTTTGTACAAGTAAGAAAATATTTAAATAGCGTGAATTTCCGGGGGGATGGGCGGGATGTAAAGACCCAATAAACTTGACACCACGACACTTGGAGGCCAAGCAGAATATGTTTGTAATAAGAACAACATGTAGGGAAGAGAAAAAGAACATCAAACCAACAGTATGTCTGCACACTGCTCTCGTACGGAAAAATCAAACATCTTGCCATTTCACCCACTTGTTTTTGAGGGGAAGGATAATCTTCTGGGAAAATTAAGAACCAAGATATGATGTATATTTTCAGTAAGCATAAATCATGTAGGAATGCTATTGACAAGTAGAAATTTCCTTTTCCAACTACATTTATGAAAGAGTTTTGTAAAGGATGGCCACCTGGATGGTACTGTAGGACAAGTACAAGCTGGCTTGAGTTTCTTGGAAGTGATTGCTGCAATTTGCTTAAAATATTCTTCCATCCTAGGATGGCTTATTCACCCACAGACCAGCTCCTGCCCACTTGGGATGTCAGGATTTCACTTCATCTCCCTTCCTCTCTGGCCTCCTCTCTTTCAGTGAACACAAAGCACTGAACATGAAAAAGAGAAAAAAAATCTAGAATCTTTGCTCTTTAAAAAGCCCTGGAACATTCTCTATGGATGGTTGACAGTCATGGGAGGAAATTATAATATAGGACATGAACTGTTTCATCAACATCCTTTGAGGTGTGTGGGGTTCATGTCTTGCAGGGAGATAACCAGAATGCCACTTTGAGGGGGGTGGGTGTTAGTTCCCTGATCAGGGATCAAATCCGTGCCCCCTGCATTGGGAGTGCAGAATCTTAACCACTGGACTGTCAGGGAAGTCCCCATGAATGCCATTTTTATGTGGATATTTCCAAATTCCTGAGGCTCTGGAGAAAATGTCATCAACATAAAATCCTTCATGTTTAATGTAAAAAGCCAACCCAAAGCTTTGCTCCCATATCCGTAGGGGCAGGTGTCACCTGTAGGTTGGTTATCTCTGAAACATCCCAAAAAGGATCCTGAAGTCCTGATAGCAATTAAGTATAAGAATGTAGAGAAATCAGCTAAAAGAAAAAAATATTCAGAGAGAGGTGAAATGTAAAGATTCCAGGAAGGCCTGGGAAACTGTACAAGTTTTTCCAGAAGATTGATTTGAATTTTGGAAAAGTCTTCTAACTGCCCAGAGTTTATGCAAATCCAAGTTCTGAATGCTTTTGAGGTCTGCCCTATCAATTGTAATATATAATGGAAAGAACTAATTATCTTGGAACACTGCAGCTGCATGCAACCTTCAGATTAATATCAGAGTTCAAAGACAGAAGCAGATGTGTAAAGCAGAAACAATGCCAGATATGTACTTTGGAGTATTAGGAAATATTTGGTTTGATGAAAGAGTCTTATTCAATAATAATTTTCCATCTCTCAGCTATGGCAATGGGATTAATATATATTAGTCTGTCAACTAGGTTGCTGTTTTTCATTGTATTTGTTATTTTTCCATTTGGGGCTTAATAGACAGGAAATTGCAGCTTTCTCGGAGCTTGTGTAGATTTTGTAAATCCCATGTGGAAGACACTCAGAAAAACAAATCCAAATAAGGTGCCTCTGCTATTGTCAATTGAAATTTATTATGCCTCTTTTAGCAGGACTGAGAATAACACTGCACAATTCAATTTGCTGAAAATTGTCTCTTAATTTTTCAGCTAAAGAGCTAAGATTTGGAGACAAATTCTTAAGACAGTAAGTCTTTTTCAGTATTATGCTTTAAGTAATCTTTCTAGATGCCTCGGAAAGCCAGCCCAGATTTTGGGGGGCTTGGAAAACTCAAAGTCAAAGATGCTGAATAACCACTGTGAGTCTGAAAGAGGCCTAGCTTTCTGACATTGGCATATCTTTTCTGAAATCCAGCCTTCAATCAGATAAAAATATTTCACTTGGAAATGATCTAAATAAAACTGTCCACAGCAAAAATGTAAAGAATTGTCATTTGTGGGTAGAAGAACTAGGTGTGTCTTTCAAGTCTTCTTCCAATTTCTCTTCCTTTTCCTAAATTTCCTAATGGGAATTGAGTGATGTTTCATTGAGATAAAGCTAAATATATATTTTTTAATGTTCTACTTAACTGTTACATCTAACAGGATGCCAACTCCTTTATGAAGTGAACACATTAGCTTAATAAGTGATTAGAATTTACAAGTGAATTTTAAAATTCTCTAGTTCTCCTGGAAATATTTATTTATTGATAGAGAACAGGGAAACCTATGTCCCCCTGATGTCCAATATTTAAGGAATATGAGTTTTCTCTATTTTCACATACCAATCAATAATATGGCTTTTGTTCTTCTTTATCTTAACAAGCTGAAATCATGGTCCAGTGTTAGTGATACGTCTTCCTTAATATGAATCAACCATCATTACGCTCTGGCACAAAAAGATACCAAATTGTAAGGCAATAAATTATGTAGGGTTAGATTTGGGACAGTCATCAGGGGAGAGGCAAGGCTGATCTTTCTGGACTCAGTCTAACCCAGATGTTACAGTGTGGGGTGAGCCATTGGAGAAGACACGACAGAAGATATTAATACAAGCTCTAGCCTGGAAAGTAGCAGCCCTCATCAATAACAGAAGTGAGGAAAAGGAGAACAGATCTTCAACAAACTTCTGGACTTTCTCCCTGGCACAAAGAACAGTGTAACTGCTGAGGTTCAGTGCCTGCATCCGCTACCATTGTGTCAACAAGTGCTGAGAAAACAATGCCTGGCCATGAATCCATCTACCATATTTGGGAACCCCCACTCTATGCTGAGCATTGTGGTAAATGTTTCAAATTCTTTATCTCATCTGGGACTCACAGCTCTACAACAGGTGCAGTTGAAACAGAGCAGGACCCTATGATCTTTGCCTCTCATGTCCTCAGCCTGCCATTTGTCTGTGGAAAAACTTTAGCCAAGAATAAGTATAATCAGAAAAGTGAGAAAATGCAGAAACAAAGGAAAACAGTCCAACAAGACTAAATAATAATAGTTTGGTCATTAAGAAAAGTTGAGGACCTTTGGTTCTTCCTCAAGGGCTGCTGTTGATGCTGCTGCTGCTGCTAAGTCGCTTCAGTCATGTCCGACTCTGTGCAACCGCTGAGATGGCAGCCCACCAAGCTCCCCTTCCCTGGGATTCTCCAGGCAAGAACACTAGAGTGGGTTGCCATTTCCTCCTCCAGGGGATCTTCCCAACCCAGGGAGTGCATCCAGGTCTCCTGCATTGCAGGCAGATTCTTTACCATCTGAGCCACAAGGGACGCAGCTATGGCATAAGTTGCCACAATTCTGAGAATCGGTCTCAAAGAAATGGGAATAAACTGACCCTGAAACTGAAGATTGAAGTGAAGTGAAGTTGCTCAGTTGTGTCCAACTCTTTGCAAGCCCGTGGACTGTAGCCTACTGGGCTCCTCCATCCATGGGATTTTCCAGGCGAGAATACTAGAGTGGGTTGCCATTTTCTTCTCCAGGGGAACTTCCCGACCCAGGGATCGAACCGGGGTCTCCAGCATTGTAGGCAGACGCTTTACCATCTGAGCCATCAGGGAAGTCGAAACTGAAGATTAACTATACTTAAAACAATCAAGATGATGCTAATCAGACCACCAAAGATCGATTTCAAAATGACAGAGCTGACTGTACAGTTTCTGCATGTAGCCCCCTCCCTCCATCTATAAAAGCTCTTGCCCACTGGTTGTCAGTGAAGGTGGGAGTAGTCGACCTTTGGATAGGAGTCTGCCCTCCCCACCCCCGACCCCTGGTTGCAGCCCCTGAAATAAAGCAAGCTTTCTTTTCCTCTGACTTGTCTCTTTATTGACCTTTGAGCTGCAAGCAGCCAGGCCCTACTTTCATTTACACTGTGACCCCATTTAGCCAGGGAAACCTGAAGCTCAGGTTGGTAAATAACCTTCTCAAAATCACACATCTAGGAAAAGAGTTGGAGTCTGAATCCAGGTTTGTGTCACTTCCAAGCCAGTGCCCTTCAGTGTTAGGACGTGTTGCTCCTAACATCAGTTTCATGTATGACTAGCTTATAGCAGCTTCATAGCACCATGACGTGGGTTCTCACAGCAGCACTGTGATGAAGGTGGCAATATCACTTCTTTCCTAGACATAAAAGCACAATGAGCAGAGAAATGGAGTGCCCTGCTCAGAGCCACAGACCTAGAAACAGCAGAAATGGGGCACCAACATAAGATTCTGGTCTTTTTTTCCCCCTCTTAATCCATAACACATAGTCTGCAATTTCTCATTTCACCAGTAAACTGTCTTTGTGTGGCTGTGAAAGCCATATGTTTTCTACCAACTGAACAGGAAGAATAATAATCTAGAAACAATGTAGGATGTTAATAATCATTCTTTTTTTTTTTTTTTTTCATTTTTTGGGCCCTGCAGGATGGCATGCAGGATCTTAGTTCCCTGAACAGAAATTGAACCCACGCCCCCTGCAGCAGAAGCGCAGAGACTTAACCACTGGACCGCCTGGGAAGTCCCAGGTTGTTAATAATTCTTCCAGGACATTATTAACCTCTCTTTCTAAAGAGACAAAATATGCAAACTCTGACCAGCATAAGGAGTTAGATTTGCCTCTCATTCAAAGTATGGATTTCATTAGTTACTTCATTTATGGCTTTTCTGTGAAAATCTTGAACCTGTATTTTATGAGCAGCAAAGTCTTGTTAGATCCCTGTGACAAATCCTTTTTAGCATTAAGTATCACCATCAGGATGATAGAAGTACCCTTCAGTGATGAAGCTGCAGTCTGTTTTCCTGTTAATACTTGTTTGAACCCAAGTACTGTTTGTTTTACACGAGTGCTTTGCAGACATTTGTCCTATACCTGTTCTATCAGAATTCACTGGGGGAATTTGTTACACATTTTGGGACTCCATCCCCAGAGATCTGGATCACTCAGTTTGGGGCAGTGCTTGGCATCTGTGTTTTTAAACAAACCCCAAGAGTGGAGAATCGGGGCTTTATTACTGGACTTCCTGCTAATCCTGCGGCACTGATGCTTCCTGTGGGTGTACCAACTTCCAGGAATTCTGAAGCAGCATGAGGCAACTTGGAAAAAGAAAAAAGACAGGCAGACCGGCCCTTAGAGAAACAACTGCTGAAAGACTGAAAATTGCTGGACCAAGCACTGTTTGATTGAATACTGTCTCCTTCCTACATGTCTTGAAGGAGGACTTGGAATCAGATGGGTTGAAGTTCTACCTTGACCAGCCTTATTGGCCACAGTGAGGCTGTAGAACAATCCCTCGAAAAACAGAGTGGCTTGCAGCAACATGCTGTTATTCCCATGCTCTGAAATCTGCAGGTTGGTTCTGGTTCTGTGGCTTCAAGGTGGGCTCAGTTGGGCAACTCTGCTTCTGGCTGTGGCTTGGCTGATTTGGGTACCAGGTCAGTCTCCTCCAAGTATTAGACTCAGATCTATACCCTGTAGGTTTCCTCTGGAGACAAAGCTGGAGGGGCAGTTGATCCCTAAGTTCAGAGGAGGACCCTCTAGAGAGCAGTTACACCATCTCAGAATGTTTCAAATGTTTCCAGGATAGGTCTGCAAAGATTCCTGGGAGACTTAGGTTTTGAGATATAAAAATGCCTGTAACAGTGCTTCAACCACATCATAGTTTTTTGGGGTTGGGGGGTGAGCTCTGGGGAGATGCAACACCTCCATAGTCATAAATTGCTCCTCCACTATCCTCAGGTTACAGCACACTTTTGGACTAGGGGATGGAATAGCTACATAACGCAGGGCTAAACAACAAATAGGTTTGCGTGATAAAGAATAACATCCATGGTTACATCAAACCCAGAGCTGAACATAAGACTATGAAAAATATCAAAACAGCAAGTGAATAAGTTCACCTGTACCATTTTTCTAGATTCTATGTATGTGGGTTAATATATATTTGTTTTTCTCTTTCTGACTTACCTCATTCTCTAAGTGTAGGAATAGAGATGCAGATATAGAGAACAGAGGTGTGGACATGGGGTGGGGAGGAGGGATGGGATGAATTTGGGGGATTAGGATTGACATATACACACTGTGCTGTGCTTAGTCACGCAGTTGTGTCCAACTCTGCAACCCCATGGACTGTAGCCCACCAGGCTCCTCTGTCCATGAGGATTCTCCAGGCAAGAATACTGGAGTGTGTTGCCATGCCCTCCTCGAGGGGATTTTCCCAACACAGGGATCAAACCCAGGTCTTATTGCAGACAGATTCTTTTACTGTCTGAGCCACCAGGGAAGCCAAAGAATACTGGAATGGGTAGCCTATCCCTTCTCCAGGGGATCTTTGCAGGCCAGGAATTGAATCAGAGTCTCCTTCTTTGCAGGTGGATTCTTCACCATCTGAGCTACCAGGGAAGCCCTATACACACTGCCATGTGCGAAGCAAACAGCCATTGGAACCTGCTGTGTAGTGCAAAAAGCTCAGCTTGGCGCTCTGTGGTACCTAGAGCAGTGGGGTGGGGGCAAGAGGAGATATATGTACACATATAGCTGGTTCATGTCGTTGTACAGCAGAAACCAACACAGCACTGTAAAACAGCTATACTGTAACAAAAAAAAAGGAAAAAATCCTGAAAACAAACAAAGAAAACAAAGTAAGTAAAAAGGACTACTCTCTCCTTTTTTGCCCCCCAAATTTAATTCCTATGGAGGGAGTCATAAGCATCTGAGCCATCTACAGCAGACAGAAAATGAATAAAAGATTGCCAACTTGGATCCCTATTTTCAAACTGATTAGAATGGCAGAGACAAAAATGATAGTTAGGGATTATTTTCCCCCACATTACAATACTCTGCTGTGATTATGTTTTATTTTGCATAATGAAAGGAGAGCATCTACTTGAGTGGTCTAAATTTACACTTGCATGTTTCAAATATCAGCATTCATAATTTATGGTCAACTGATTTATACTTCTTCATTTGAGTAGACAGAAAATGCTTCTCATTAAAAATAAATTCCTAACACATGAAAATTTTATCTTTTCTTTTTCCATGTTGAGTTTTTTCATAGTCATTGGCTAAATGTTGCCACAAAATCTAATTTTAAATTGATACATTTTTATGTCTTTATATTAAATTTTGAAAACACATCCTATATCTGGGAATATTATGACAGAAACAAAAAACTGAAATGCAAAATGAAGCTATCGCAGATGCCTAACAAGAAAATATGGACACACAAATACCCTCATAAATCTCAGTAAAGTATAATTCAATTTTGCTCCAGATTAAAAAATCTTGCTTGCTGGTTTGAGCTGAAGTTATACTGGCCCCACCTTGCACTGTTCACTTTCCATGGAAAGCAATCCTGTTGTCTGTCTTTTTTGACCCCTTGGTATGCACAGCTGTGGTGGGCCACTATTCCAATTTGTCACTTCAGACAATGCTTCCCTCTGTGCTTTCTTAGTTTATCCCCCATATACCATGAGCATGCAATCCAAGGCTTTGCAACATCCCCTGGCTTCCAGGAAGATACGGACTAACCAGGATTTAACCATCCCAGGAAGGTTCTGGTTTGCTGGTAGGGGATTCTAAGAGTCAGGACATCATCACAGACACTGGCAAAGCAGAACTGTTGGTTTTAATTACCACTTTCAATTAGATCACCTTTAATTTTATGTCTTTATCTGAGAGTTCCAGATACCATCTCATTTGAATATGCGGTTCTCCCTTTTCTGCCATTATTATTTGTTTTAAATAGTCATTTTGCTTTTATATTTATTTACTTATTTTAGGCTGTGCCAGGTCTTATGTGCAGCATGAGGGCTTCTCTCCAGTTGTGGAGTGCAGATCAGTACTTGCAACACACAGGCATGTGGGATCTTAGTTCTCCAACCAGGCACTGAACTCAAATCCCCTGCATTGTAAGGTGGATTCTTAACCACTGAACTGCCAGGGAAGTCCCCTCTCTTTCTTAAGTTCCTTGTAAGCACTGCCTTATAACCAATTCAGAAAATAGGAGGCAATGATATTCTCTGATGTGCTTTTCATTGAATCATTGGAAAGCTTACTTTCCAGATCTATCTGTACATATCTACCCACAACCTTCCATTTTTAATGTAGTTGCACACACACACACACACACGCGCACACATATATATAGGGAGTGCTCAGTGACCTGCCAGCAGTCACTCAGTTTGTGTCTTTCTTGAGTCAAGTTATTTACTGCAGAAATTTTGTAAGAGATAAATTGGTGATTGAAGAGATCACATCATTTCATCTATTAGTGTCTACCCATCAACTCACCCCTCAGCCTTCCATTCACTTTTGATCAGCACTAAGAGAACAATTTTTTCACTAATGCTGATGGGCATCTCACAGATGTAGGAAAAGATTCTGTAAATGCCTTTTCTTCTTCATGTTTATACCTTTATGAGCCTTCATCTAATTTTAGGAGGCATTAATTTGACCACATTGGTGGTATCCAAGGACGTGCTTAATCGTTGTTCTTTAAAATTCTCTGTAAAAAGAAAGCCTCCTCTATTGTGGCACACAAAGGAAGGCAAGAAGTAAAGTATCTTCTATTCCCGGAGATCTTGATCTCTTAAAGAGGTTTTGTGTTGGCTAATTTATGTAACAGTCACAAGCACTTTGGTCTGAATAGCATGTGGACTGTAGCCCGCCAGGCTCCTCCGCCCATGGGATTCTCCAGGCAAGAATACTGGAGTAGGTTTCTGTTTCCTCCTCCAGGAGATCCTCTGGACCCAAGGATCGAACCCACATCTTCCTGACCCAGGGATGGAACCCACATCTTTTATGTCTCCTGCATTGGCAGGGTGGGTCTTTAGCACTAGAGCTACCTGGGAAGCCCTTTGGTATGAAGTCGCTATGCTACTAAAACAAAGGAAATGATTAAACTATGAAAAAAACTGTTTTTTGTTTTTTTGTGTTTTACAGCAGATGACTCTAAGAATCACCCTTTCTATGTTTTGACCACCTCAGCATTGGAAGGTGAAGTCTTAACAATTGGACCACTAGGGAAGTCCCTTGAGAAGATTTTAGATAAGTTGTGAGTCACGACAATAAGTCTAGATAATGCTCTCTGTTTTACTTCTTGTCCTTCACGTAAGTTGAAGTTGCCATAACTGAACTGGTTGAATCTCTAAATCCCCCTGTGACCTTTTTATTTGCTCTTTAAAGTTAGTTTTGTAGTTTAATTTCTAGAGAGTTATTGTCAGTTATTAAGACTTTACTGCTCACCCTTCAGGTCTCAGCTTAAATATCACTTCCCCACAAAACATTCCTGAACTCTTTCGCCTACCTTTGGTCACCTGGTAACATGCACATGCAGAGAGTGGCAGATTTCTTTTAATGCATGTTTTGCAGCTTTTTCAATGACCTATTCCTTTCTTGTTTAATAAAGTGCAACTTCCAGGAGTGGGGAGTATGCCGCATTCACTAGCCACAACCTCAGACCTAAGATAACAGCCAGTGGATACCAGAGGCAACATAAATTTGGATAAATGTCAATGAATGCAGGATGGCATGGTGGCCACTGAGGATGCCAAACTCTGGAAGCATCTCAGGGATTCATTGTCTAGTCAGGCATGCAGGACAGGTAAATATAAATACAAACAATTTGAAGTTAAAATGAAGAATAATCAAAAGTGTAACAGATTTTTTTAAAAGCTGTATCTTCAGTGAAGTTGACAAGGATTTAGGGAAGTGAGGACTGTGGCTTGGGATGACCAAACAATCAGAGGATAAAGCGATTTAGCTCTTGTGGAGAGGGTGTAGCCTTGACCACAATGAAAAGACTCAGGCCTATTGGACTCTGAGGATGTATCTGTAGGTTTTCATTTGCTTCTGTTGAATATGGAATATCGTATTCTCTCTTTCATTCTCTTTTTAGAACTTTTTAAAACTGGTTGAGGGTATTCCAAAGTAGTCATATATGAATGTGAGTGTTGGCCCATAAAGGAGGCTGAGTGCCAGAAAAGTTGAAGCTTTCAAATTGTGGAGCTAGAGAAGACTCGAGAATCCCTCGGACAGCACAGAAATCAAACCAGTCAGTCCTAAAGGAAATCAGCCCTGAATAGTCATTGGAAGGATTGATGCTAGAGCTGAAGCTCCAATACTTTGGCCAACGGATGTGAAAAAGGCAACTCATTGGAAAGGACCCTATGCAGGGAAAGATGGAAAGCAAAAGGAAAAGAGTAGGGGGGCAGAGGATGAGATGGTTAGGTAGTATCACTGACTCAATGGACAAGAGTTTGAGCATACTTTGGGAGATAGTGGAGGACAGGGAAGCCTGGCATGCTGTAGTCCATGGGGGTTGCAAAGAGTCAGACATTACTTAGCAACTGAACAAGTTATTACAAAACCAAACCATTTAGGAACATTTAACACGACAATATGTAGAGGTTAAAAAAAAAAAATGGGAAGGAAAGGAGTTCACTTTTGTAACCATACATAAGGCATAAGAAGGAAAACAGCCAGGGAGGAAAGCTTTCCTTCTGTCCTCTTGGGCTCTGTGGCTGAGCCTAAGAATTACATTGCCATAAGACAGATTACAGGAAAAAGCCTATAGGTGTTATTTAATGTAGTCTGCGCTTAAACAAAGCAGGTCTGAACTGCATGGCTCCACCTATATGCAAATTTTTTTTTCAACATAGATGTGATTGGACTACAGGTTCTTCAGGTGGTAGATGTGGAACCACAGATATGAAGGGTGGACTGTAAGGTGATTTTTGTTTTTGTTTTTTGGCTGAGCCCCGTGACATGCAGCATGTGGGATCCCCAACCAAAGATCAAACCCCCAGCCCCTGCAATGGAGGCTCGGAGTCCTAACCACTGGACTGCCAGGGAATTAAGGTAGACTGTAAATTATCAGAGGATTTGCTACTGCACAGAGGGTAGCGCCCCCAACCCCTGCATTGTTCAGGGTCAGCTGTATTTTTACAAGCACACTGAGTGTTGATAAGGAAAATGAAGATCTGAAGAAGCAGGTAGGACCAAGCCCTTAGAAGTTTTCTAAGCAAAGGAACAATGTATTTGGAGAGTGACATGACAAAGAGGCTTGAGCTGGGACAGTGAATTGTGGATGAGTGACCAGGAAATAAATGGGGAAAAAGAGTGGAAGATCGGGGTTGTTTAGGTTGTTTAGGTTGTTTGTACCTATTCAGTCTGGGGATGACTCCCAGTCTCTAGTAATAAGAAAGAGCTTCTCTTACCGGTGCCTTGAGGGCAGATTTCTCACCAGAAATCATATGACCTGCTCTTAGGAAGAGAGGAGCAGGGCAGGGAGCGCCTCTTGCATCAACAGTTTCTCAAGCGACTTGGGTTCAAAATAATACTTCCAAGTGGCAATGTTTATGGGGTGGCATGTCTGAACCCCTTTGGTGGGAAGGAAGAGACAAGGACAGACCATCAGGATCTGATGCTGGATTGGATGGAAAAAGAAAAGGAGAGGGGAGTATCTTAGAGGATGCCCAGATTTTAACGGGATGTGAAGAACAACAGTAGGGGATGAGAGAGATAGAGTGAGAGAGCAAGAGAGAGAGGTGGGGAAGGTTGGATACTTTATTTGAAATGACAACAGCACAGCCCAGCTAGGAGAAACGCTTGCATAGGGTGTGATTTGTTCTGCCAGCCTGGAGAGCTTAGAAAGAGAGTCCTTAATTGGAGAAGAAAAATGTTAATGTACTGGCTTTGCTTTTCAATCTAAAAGACAATAATAAAAGTAGTTCTTTCGTGGAGACCCAGAAAGTGATACTGATCTTTCCTGTTCAAAATTTGCATACACCATCAGTGGCTTCTAATTGTCATAAAAAATTGGAACTATGAGTAGAGTTTAAATCTTTGACTATATTCATTACTACCGACCTAAGATGTTAAAGGTAAAAATCCAATGATAAACATGATGAATGTTGAAACCAAATAGATCACCAAGGCCAGTGTAATGACATCATAAATATGAAAATTCCATGCAATCGTTTACCACAAAAGAAGGGCTTCTTGTAAGAAGTGAACTTTTGTAGCATGAACTACTCTGCACCAAAAAAAAAATTGGCTTTGGTTTTTGAAACTGAAGAGCTAAGTGTCCAAAAAGTGAGCCAAAATAGCTGCAAAGTGTCAGGACTGTAAAAACAGTTCTGCAACTTTTCCCAATGGTGTGGTCTTCGAGTCATCTGGGATGTACAGCGTTGTAGTGGTTGGGTGGGTTTGTACTTGGATGGGTTGCTGATTCTTCAAGAAATTAACAGATAGTCAGCAACCACAGGACCAGCTATTAAATTACTCCAATTTTTATTGCTGAAAAGTTGACCCTTCTGTGAATGTGCCAGAAGCAATGATGAGACTGCAGGTCAAAACTGGACTGCCAAGTCCCACCTCATTAGGCTCCCATCTGACTTTCACATATTCTCTGCAGCCAGCCTTTATCCAACACAGGAAGCCCTCCTGACACTTGGCTATAGGTATTGGGAGCCATATTGAGAAAGCCAAGAGTGTGACCAGATGGTAGCTCTCTCTTGGACTTCTTCAGAGATTTATTTTTTTCCTATGAAGCAGAGGGAATTGGGCCAGTCTGCCAAGCACATGGCCTTTTTTGTACTTTCATTATATGAGGAAGCCCTGGCTAGTCTTTTGGCAGCTGAGGATTTGGCAGGCTGGCAATCTTGGCAAAGCCACACAGCTCACGGACTCAGGGGCCCTTCAGACTACAAAGCAATTCTTGCAATTTGCAGAGTTCCTAGATGAAAGGTGGGGGTGGGGGGTGGGATGGATATCATTCATTTCAGGCACCTAAAAGCATTCTGGAAATATGACCAGCTCTGCCAAGATTGAGAGTGAAGAGATTGAATTTAATAATTCTTTCCAAAAGAAGCCCTATTTTGAAAGTTTTTAAATGCATAAATGATGATGGGCATTATAGAAGGCCATCTATGTACTGATTTTCACACATTTTCCAGAATCATCTCAGACTTCATGAAATTTATAGTGAGGATGCGAACTTGTCATTTTGTAATTACTATTAGTTCCATAATTTAAGAAAAACTTAACAAGGGCACTAGAGGGTTATATGTGTCCCCGCTCCAATCTTTAACTTTTTTTTAGAGAGAAGCAGCATTAAGGACTTCCCTGGTGGTCCAGTGGTTAAGATTGCACATTTCAATGCAGGAGGTGTGGGTTCCATCCCAGCTAGGGAAGCTAAGATTCCACATGCCTCGGGCCCCAAAACCCAAAATATAGAAAAAAGAAACAATGTTGTAATGAATTCAATAAAGACTTTAAAAATGGTCCACATCAAAAAAATCTTAAAAGAAAAGAAAACAGCTTTATTGAGATACAACTCATGTGCCATCTAACTCACCCATTTAAAATAAAAAATCACAGTTTTTATTACACTGAATTATTAATTTAGTTAAACTGGTAAGATATATATAACATAATTTGCCATTTTGACTCTTTATAAATGTACAATTCAGTGCCATGAATTATATTCACAATGGTATACAAACATTGGTATATTTGAATTATATTTGAATGGTATACTAACATTGGTATATTTGTGTACCATTGTGAATATATGAATTATATTCACAATGGTATACAAACATCACCAGTATTTCCAAAACATTTTTATCACCCCAAATCGAAACTCCGTAATGAGTAAGCAAAACCTCCCCATTCCCCTCCTTTCACAAGCCCTTGGTAATCTCTAATCTACTTTCTATCTTAATGAATCTGCCTATTCTAAATATTTAATATAAATAGAATTATTCAATATTTTTCCTTTTCTTCATGGATTATTTCAATTAACACAATGTTCTTCTGGCTCATACATCTTGTACTATGTGTCAGAATTTCATTCCTTTTTATGGCTAAGTAATATTTCATTCGGAGAAGGCAGTGGCACCCCACTCCAGTACTCTTGCCTGGAACATATGTATCACATTTGTTTATTTATCTGATGAATGGACACTCAGGTTTTTTCCACTTTTTGGCTATTGTGTTCAACTGATTTTGTCAATTGAATGACATTTTTATAGTGATTATGTGTCCCAGATGCATATAGGAATAAGCAGCATGTACACTTTTAATACCTTGCAACAGTAAATACTCTAAGGACAGCCATCCCATGATGGGCATCCTCCTGTCCAGTACCAGAGAAGATTGACTGGAATGAATTGCATTGATATAAAAATAAAGAGCAGATCACTAAACATTTTTCTGAACAAAATCTATTTGGAAAAAGTAATGTGGTTCTCTTAAGCATAACTCATGCCTGACTAATCCAATCGACTTCTTGGAGGTGATACATATTTATGTGGAAAAACAGACACAGAGAATACAATTTGTTTAAACTTTCAAAATGTCTTGGAAAAAGTTGTACAGCAAGGCTATTAGGTTTTAAGAAAATCAACACAGAACTGTTTTACCATTATAGAAAATTGACATTTAATTTGATGAATATTTATTACATGCTTAGTTAGGAACTATGGAAAATACAAAGTAATACATACTCTACCAAATCCACAACCCAACAAGAAAGGAAGTACAAAGAATAAAATAAAATGTGTGTGACATAAAAGGTCACACATAAGAAAATGTGTAAACAATGGAATTTCGTAGAGAGTCAGATCTATTTGATCAGTTCTATTTGAAAGATCACAAAGTTCTAAAAGATCAGTTCTATTTGAAACATATTTCACATAAAAAGTGGTGGAGACCATATATGAGAAACTACCCAGGTTTGCATATGCCAATAAATTTTTCCAGGAAAGAAAGTCATAGATGAATTTATGCTTCCTAAATGAAAAACAATAAGAAAAAATGACTAATACATTCCAATTGCATATTGAATAATAATATTTAATTTAATATAAATTCATCATAAAATTAATTTTAACTTGTCAATTATACTCCATCAAATGTGACCTGGGATAAGTGACTAAATATGTTTACCCAAATCAAAATTATTATATTGAATCCACATGATTTTAAAAAAACAGCATAAGGCAATAATAGCAAGATTATTCTAGAACAAGCCAGAAAACATCTCCTAATCTAATTGTAATCTTGGAAGAGTCACACCTAGTCTGGGAATTAGATGTTTAAAGTTATCAAATTACAGAAGGTATATAACCCTGCAGTTTCAAAAGGTCCATTTCATTGAAAACATCAACTTTATAAGATAATACAAATCTCACTACTAAAAGAAGCAGAACTCTGTGTGTGTTTTTTTAAAGAAAAGCAACCCTTAGATTCACATTTTTTGCAAGACATGAACAATAGTGTGGTATGAATTATTAAAATATTTCGGTTTAAATTATGTTAAAAAACATTTCAAGCAAAAACTCAGAAAAACACATCAAAATTGATGAGAATGATGAGAAACAACCATTCAGCTTTTAGCAAATGTCATTTTCATCGTCAACAGCTTCCAGCATATTACCAGATGGTAAAGTCTGAGTTACCTAATTGTAGAAATTGTATAAAATAATATAAGAACATCATTAAACTAAAAGAGAGTTGAAAACATGTCAGAATACTCAACAAATGCCAAACTTTAAAAGTTTATGCCATATAACAATCATTGATCTAAATTAATGATGGGGCTTGTTACATATCCAGCTCTCCCTCTTTTTTTTTCTTGCTTAAGATCACAAAGTTAATAGATCTATTTGTAATGGATAGAATAAAATTGACCTGGAAAAGATCCAGAGAAAACAAGTAAAATGATATCAGAGTTGTAGTGAGAGATGACAAGGAAGACAAATGAAAAAGTTTAGAATTGCAGTTGGAAAGGTAAAGACTGAGTGAGGTTATTTTGATGTTAAAAATTGCAAAAGCTGAAGATGTGAATGAAGAACATCAGCTAGTTCATCAGTTCCTGGGATGTTAGAGCAAGAAGGCAAGCTCTTCAGTCTTTCAGGAAGAGTTTAAGGTTAATATCAAGAACATAACTCTTCACCATGCTATGTGAGCTAACGTTCCAAAGTCTAAATGTGAAAAGAATATGATTTAAGTCAACTCAAAAATTACCAAGTTTGATGAAAGTGAAAGAGGAGAGTGAAAAAGTTGGCTTAAAGCTCAACATTCAGAAAACTAAGATCATGGCATCCAGTCCCATCACTTCATGGCAAATAGATGGGGAAACAGTGGAAACAGTGGCTGACTTTATTTTTCTAGGCTCCAAGATGGCTGCAGATGGTGATTGCAGCCATGAAATTAAAAGACGTTTACTCCTTGGAAGGAAAGTTATGACCAGCCTAGACAGCATATTAAAAAGCAGAGACATTACTTCGCCAACAAAGGTCTGTCTAGTCAAGGCTATGGTTTTTCCAGTGGTCATGTTTGGATGTGAGAGTTGGACTGTGAAGAAAGCTGAGTGCCGAAGAATTGCTTTTGAATTGTGGTGTTGGAGAAGACTCTTGAGCGTCCCGTGGACTGCAAGGAGATCCAACCAGTCCGTCCTAAAGCAGATGAGTCCTGGTTGTTCACTGAAAGGACTGATGTTGAAGCTGAAACTCCAATATTTTGGCCACCTGATGTGAAGAGCTGACTCATTTGAAAAGACTCTGATGCTGGGAAGGATTGAGGGCAGGAGGAGAAGGGGACGACAGAGGATGAGAGGGTTGGATGGCACCACCGACCTGGTGGACATGGGTTTGGGTGGACTCCAGGAGTTGGTGATGGACAGGGAGGCCTGACGTGCTGCAGTTCATGGGGTCGCAAAGAGTCGGACATGACTGAGCGACTGAACTGACTGAACTGAATGTAAGAGAACAATTAGAATATAGCAGAACCTTATGTTTATAGCCGATGATTATGCAGTCAAACACATCCATCTTCCAGAAATACATCTCTGCTAAGCTGGTTGTATACAATAACTTCAATCCATTCTTTTGACTCTTAAGTGCTTTTGTTTAAGGCAAGCTCTAGAGATGAGATCAGAGTGTGCTTTAATGAAAAATTAAGCAGACTGCATAATCTAAAAGGATAGGGACTATCTCCCTGGGAGTCTGGGAGCCTACAGCCATGCCTAATTTGGAGCCATTGTACAAAAAGCTACTACACTATGTTGTCCCTATTCTTTCACTCCAAGAGAAGAGGTAAAGAAATCTACACACTTTAGAGAAACAATGGGGAGAAGATTCTGAAACAATGAAAATTTTGAAAATATACAAATGTGACATCATTACACCAAAGTTGCTAGAAAAGTAAGTCATATTTTCTTTTTTCTATTTCCAAGAGTATTTTTTTTCTGGAAAACTATTAAAGAATCTTACAATTTACATTTATTGTTAAAGTATTATTGTTGCAATCACAATATTTATCTAACTTCACAGCTTTGCTTGCCTGTGAAATGAGTTGACCTGTAGATCTTGCCATTTCTAAGTCCTTTTTTTTTTTTTTTCCCCCCAAAATTACATCTAAATCCAAGTTGAAGAAACTTGGATAGTCTCAGTAAAAATAGGTTAATCTGTCTTTGGCACGACAGTTATTAGTTCATATGTAATTTGGAATAGGATTCACCTCATTTCATGAACATTCCGATAACTGCATCTAAAACAGGGGAAATAAGCCAGGATTTTATCAGGACAATAAATAAATTATATAAGTAAAATGATAATTCTTTATTTATCAGGAAGTCACCTCTAATCCTAAAATGTTCCAGCTGGAGCTAGAACGATAAACAGATGACTACAGGAATTTAATGATAAAATAATGGTTGACTTAATTCAATTCAGAAACTATTGCCCTTTATCTGTTTAGGAACAGATGCACTAGGAACTTCCAATTATGGAACTAGGATCAGAACTCATTCTTCCCCCCAGTAAGAAAATTTGAAAGTAAAAGTAATGTCTCTCTTCTCTAGTTGCAAATGTCTCTAGGTACTTTTTCTGGAGGTAATGCATTGGTGAAAAATGCTAATTATGCTTCAGTTGAAGTGCTGTATCAGAAAGCATAACCACAAGATCCATTATTCAACAGCTTCACACCCGGATCATGTGGGAACACCGTCTGCTCACAGACCAAATGCCGGAAGCTTCAGGAAATCTACAATGACACAGGAAAAGAACTCCGTTCCCCAACCCCCATGCCCCATGAGCATACAGTCGTTGATATGTAAATGCTTTGTCATCTGGAGAAGTCTGTGAGGGAGCTGGGGACCGATGCTGTGTCAATAGGAGGGCAAAAATCTTGATGAAAATTTATTGAAGTCAAATCGCCAAATTTCTTGAAGGTGGACCAGATGTCTAGAATTGAGTGTCTCTGCATGACTCATGAGATTCTTTTCTTTTTCATCTGGACTGCCTGGCAGTGAGCAGACTTAAATTGCACTTGCTCCTGTTAATCCAGGAAAGATTAAGCTTTCCTGTTTTCCCTTACAAGTGATTTAGCTATGTAAACTGGCTTGACTTTGAGAGGGTAACAGGCAGAAAGACTAGCTGCAAGTGTTAGACATTTTTTCTCTCTCTCTTAAGCGGCAGGAAAAAACAAACTACAAGTGTCAGATTTTTTTTCCCCTTCTCTATACAAAATTTAAAGGAGGCATCTCTTAAAATTCTGTGTTGCCATGACAACACCTGGCACCACCTGAACTTAACTTTTGTCAAACCTTGAGCTAACCAATGCGTTTTTCTTATGGAAATGTTTTTCTTAAGCTATATTAGTGAACTATGTATTTACCCCAGACTCTGCCTTTAAGTTGGTTCCACTTAAGACTCAGAACCAATAAGGGCTCAACAAACGTGTATGTTTTACTCATACATTGTTCTCCTAATCTATGTTAATGAAACTACATATTTACTTGGAAACCTGCCTTTCTTCAAGATTCATGTCAATCGTTTTATGGCCCAGGATGACTCACCTGGTGCCAATGTTATCTCAAAATGCATGTTGTAAGTGAGGGGCCTGGTGCCACTCTGAGTTTTGAGACATCTCCTTTCTCTAATTAACAGCTTGCTGATAGGTATATAACATATTGCTAAAGGCTAGCAGGGGGCACTCTTTCTGCCCTCTTCTGATGTCTATGTCAGAAACTTTCTCTATCTCTTTTATACTTTAATAAAACTTTACTACACAAATCCTCTGAGTGATCAAACCTTGTCACTGGCCCCAGATTGAATTCCTCTCCTCCAGAGGCCAACAATCCTGGCATCTTTCATAGCTCAGCAACAACCTTTCAACTTCACCAACAAATTGTGGCTTTCATAAAAATGTTTTAACTGCCTGTGTTTAACCCTTCACAAAATCCACCATTTGATTTGTCTGAAATTTCACCTTTTGAATTTGGGAGTTGAGTAAACCAGTGTTTCTCAAAATTAAATTCTGATTCAGTTGTCTAGTGCAGGCCTTGATGGTCTGCATTTCTGACAAGCTCCCAAAACAGGCTATTACTGGTGGTCTGAAAAAATGCAAAAATGCAAAATGGGCTTCCCTGGTGGTTCAACTGGTAAATAATCCACCTTCAATGTGGGAAACCTGGGTTCGATCCCTGGGTTGGAAAGATCCCCCGGAGAAGAGAAGGGTAACCCACTCCAGTATTCTGGCCTGGAGAATTCCATGGACTGTATAGTCCACGGGGTCACAGAGAGTCGGACACAACTGAGTGAATTGCATTTTTTTTTTTTTTTTTTTGCACTGGTGGTCTGAGGATCACACTTAAGACAGCAGAGTTAAGCAATTATTACTTAAGCCGTTAGTGAAAACACTTGGGTGTACTCTGAAGATACTCTGACAGTGCCGTTGAAATTCCATTTTTACATTCCAAAAATAGCCACATTTCCACTCAGGAAGTGATTCTAAGTCTGCCTGGATCATTCAGCATGTAGTTCCTATCTTGAATTTACAAAATCAAATCACACCTTCAAAGGACCACGCATAAATCAAATAAGGTCACCCGAATATAGAGAAATGTTTTTGAGTTAATAAAAGTCATTTTTTCATTCCAGAAACTTTGCATATAAAGAGTGAAAGCTGTTTTCTACTCTTAAAAGCTTCTTATCAAAAAGAGAGACAGTGACAACAGTTTTGAAAGGTCAAGAGATTTGCCTTGGTTCTACAGCTGAAGGCTTTCATTACTTTTTCTGTGGGGTGTTGAGCTGTTTGGACTTTGAAATGAAATATCTACTGTTTCAAAAATTGATCTCAAGTATTGCAGTTGTTCACAGGTACGTTTCTAGCTATAAAAGGTCGTGAAATGCTGGCTGACTCATTCAGGACATTGCCACAGGCTATGGAAGGATTCAGGCAAAACCTTTAGAAGCATAAATAATGACATAAAACATAATACATAAGAGACTGTCTTAACAAAATAGGTTGAAAACATATATAATTCAATAAATTTAGCAAGTTGCTTTATGAAAGTAAATTATAGATTTCTTAGGAAAAGACACATATCAGTTGAAATTCCAATCAAATAACACATTTTAGTAGTAAACATGTAGGAAAGAGGTAAGGGACAATTGAAGAAATGTAAGTGAACATCAGTCAGATAGAACTTGCAGAGATTCAAGTGGAATAAATATTGAAACCTCCCACTTCTGTCATATTCAACCCCCCAAATTCTATGGTTATGATTTCCTTTACATTCAGTTCAATTCAGTCACTCAGTCGTGTCTGACTCTTCAGGATCCCATGGACTGCAGCATGCCGGGCTTCCCTGTCCATCATCAACTCCCAGAGCTTGGTCAAACTCAAGTCCATAGAGTCGGTGATGCCATCCAACCCTCTCATCCTCTGTCATCCCCTTCTCCTCCTGCCTTCAATCTTTCCCAGCATCAGGGTCTTTTCCAGTGAGTCAGTTCTTCGCATCAGGTAGCCAAAATATTGGAGCTTCAGCTTCAGCATCAGTCCTTCCAATGAATAATTGGGATTGATTTCCTTTAGGATTGACTAGTTTGATCTCCTTGCAGTCCAAGGGACTCTCAACAGTCTTCTCCAACACTTCAATTCAAAAGCATCAGTTCTTCAGTGCTCAGCTTTCTTTATGGTACAACTCTCATATCCATACATGACTACTGAAAAAACCATAGCTTTGACTAGATGGACCTTTGTCAGGAAATGAATGTCTCTGCTTTTTAATATGCTGTCTAGCGACCCCATAGACGGCAGCCCACCAGTCTGCAGTCTATGGGGTCACACAGAGTCGGACTCGACTGAAGCGACTTAGCAGCAGCAGCAGCAGCAGCAGCAGGTTGGTCATAGCTTTTCTTCCAAGGAGCAAGTGTCTTTTAATTTCATGGCTGAAGTCTCCATCTGTACTGATTTTGGAGCCCCCTCAAAAAATAAAGTCTGTCACTGTTTCCATTGTTTCCCCATCTATTTGCCATGGAACCTGATGCCATGATCTTCATTTTTTGAATGTTGAGTTTTAAGCCCGATTTTCACTCTCCTCTTTCACTTTCATAAGAGGCTCTTTAGTTCCTCTTTGCTTTCAGCCATAAAGGTGGTGTCATCTGCATATCTGAAGTTTTTGATATTTCTCTCTGCAATCTTGATTCCATCTTGTGCTTCATTCAACCCAGCACTTCGCATGATATACTCTGCATATAAGTTAAATAAGCAAGTTGACAATATACAGTCTTGACGTATTCCTTTCCCAATTTGGAACCGGTTCCTTGTTCCATGTCTGGTTCTAACTGTTGCTTCTTGACTTGCATATAGACTTCTCAGGAGGCAGGTAAGGTGGGCTGGTGTTCCCATCTCTTTAAGAATTTTCCACAGTTTGTCGTGATCCACACAGTCAAAGGCTTTGGTGTGGTCACTGAGGCAGAAATAGTTCTTTTGGAATTCTCTTGCTTTTTGTATAATCCAATGGATGTTGGCAATTTGATCTTTAAAATGCCAAAGTTCTTAATGTATAGACTGCTGAAAGATAAAAATTGATAAATAAAGGAAAAATATGTAGTTAAATGCATATTACACTGATTTCACAGGCTTCATTCAAAATTGGAAACCAAGGCATTAACTGTAGATATTAAACTATCTTATTTTTTAGGATAAAGTGCTTCTATAGGAGAAAAGTATTAACTTTAAACATCTTATAGTATAGTTATTTTTATTTTGTTGAATTTGTTTATTAATTTGGAAGGCAAATAAACTGTTCTCTTCATATAGATCAATATAAGTGAATGGTTCCAATAAGTGAAGGTGACAAATAATATTTAGCAGTACCTGATATGAATAGCTGACTCATTGAAAAAGACCCTGATGCTGGGAAAGATTGAAAGCAGGAGGAGAAGGGGATGACAGAGGAAGAGATCATTGCATGGCATCACCAACTCAATGGACATGAGTTTGGGAGATAGTGAAGGACAGGGAAGCCTAGCATGCTGCTGTCCATAGGGTCACAAAGAGTTGGACATGACTAAGTGACTGAACAACAGCAACAGAAAATTTTAAAATAACAGAAAACATATACAAACATTTGCTACAACTTAAGAATTAGATTTTAAAGTTAAAATAGGAACTTCCCTGGCAGTCCAGTGGTTAAGACTTTCTATGCTTCCAGTGCAGTTTTCGAGGGTTTGATCCCAAGTCAGGGAACTGAGATTCCAAGTGCTGCTCGGTACCACAAAAAAAAAAAAAAATAGGTTGAAATAAATGTGGCTACAGAGTCTGCTCTCTCAACATAACGATACTGCTAATTGTATAATTGGTAGAGAAATACTAAGAGAAAAGTTGTAATTTGGACAATAATAGAAAGAAAGGATTAAAGATGGTAGCAGACAGGATGGAGATAATTCCAAAGAAAGTATTAACTTGTTGCAAGCACACACACAACACCTTGAAGCTCATATCCCCAGGAAATACTTATTTCTATTTAGATTTGGCAGTGAAGAAACAAAGGAAGTACCCTTAATACAATGCCTCTTTAAAAGAGTCTCTTCCACTATAAAAATCGAGGTGATGGTTATGTTAGATAACAGATTATTGGCAATATTGTGCTTTATATTTTAAGATATGCTTCCCCAAATGTTTTTAAACTTAATTTTGGTTGTTTGGGCCTTGGCTTGATGGTTTAACTCAGGAAAGAGTTTCCTTTTGTTATGCCAAAATTCCATCTAGTGGAAATTTAGGATTACTCTTAATGCTTGGCTGTTGGGAGGAAGAGGATTTGTTTAATCATGATTTGAAGGAGGGAAGGGGTATATGGAAACTCTCTAATTTCTGCTCAATTTTTCTGCAAACCTAACATTACTCTAAAATCGAAAGTATACCAGGACTTCCCAGTGAGGAGGACTTCATCTTCTAATGCAGGGGGTAGGGGTTTGATCCTTGGTCTGGGAGCTAAGATCCCACATGCCTTACAGCCAAAAGACCAAAACATAAAACAGAATCAATATTGTAACAAATCCAATGAAGGACTTTCAAAATGGTCTACATTAAAAAAAAAAAAAAACTTAAAAAAATAAAGTGTGTTAACTTAAAAATAAAGAGCAATGCCATCCCTGAAACAAAAGTCACATAAAAAATACCCAAAAATGAAAAAAAAAAAATAGAAGCCTACCCTTTAGAAGAAATCATAGGACAAGAAACTAAAAGTGAAGTGAAGCTGCTAGTGGAATTTATACATTTTTCAATGGACTTTATATTTTTCATTTATTTATTTCAACTTTTTATTTTGTTTTGCATTATAGCCAATTAACTATGTATGATAGTTTCAGGTGAACCCTGAAGGACTCAGTCATACATACACCTATATCCATTCTTTCCCAAACTCCCCTCCTATCCAGGCTGCTATATAACATTGAGCAAAGTTCCATGTGCTTACACAGTAGGTCCTTGTTATTTATCCATTTTAGATAAAACAGTATATACATGATGATCCCAAACTCCCTAACCATCCCTTCAATGGGACTATGATTTTTAAATGTAGAAACAGAAACAGCAAACCCAAGATAAAATGATCAGGGGGATTAAGTCTCACATTACCATCAATAGCCAAATCCCATCAGGACCTCAAAATTACATGGTTATGCTCAGTATTCCAAAAAATTCATTTGTCTATTTTGGCATATGCAGTTTTCATATTCAACTCTAATTGATATTATAGTAATTAACAGTCCAGGAGAGGGGCCAACCTAATTTAATTAAAGTTTCTCAGGGAATCATCATCATACATTAATATTTAATGTATTATATGCTGCAAAAGGAAAATAACAGAATCATAATTCCATTTTGTCATGATTCTAACACCCTCATGAAATGTGAAGAAAAGTTATTTTCCTGTTGCATGGTATATTGGGAAATGAAAAGGGGAAATGATACAGAATTACAGATGATGGCCTGAAGACTCAATAATATACAGCTATTTATAGATATTGGCAAATGATATAGTATTTAAGTAGCCAAATATAACCCTGTGAATGAACATAACACCAAAGAGGAAAATTGGGTTGGCCCTGAAAGCCAAGAAGTAGTGTAATTACCACTTTGTTTTGGGAGGGTTCCTTGGGCATTTGTTGCTATAATTTAGAGTGGTATTAGTTATTGGCAATGAAATACTGTCCCTTTAAAGGCTTGATTGTTACTTGATTATTATTTATGATAAGGTCTTTTTCGTCTGTCAGAATGAATTTTTTTCTAAGTTAAACTGTGGATAGTGTAACTGACTCTCAATTAAAAATCACAGCATCAAATTTGCCCTCCATCTCTGAGACCAAACATAAAAACTTTGGGCTTCAAAAGACAGAGTGATAGCTAACTCAATATGGGATGTCAACCATTTTTCCTGGGTTTCACATATCTGACAAGCTTTCTTTCTACTGTGACATAGACGCAATAAAATGTCACCATGTTTCTAAGTCTATAGAACACAGAGATGTTCTGTCAAAGTTTCACTGAGTGATAAACGCCATTTTCAGTAGACATCTCCATCTGCTTAGAACTATTGAATACTCTGACCACTCTTGTAGGGGCAATAGTCCCATCAAGAGGGCTCCACCCTGAAGACCTGTTTATCTCCTGAAAGGCCCCACATCCAAATACCATCACATATGGTAACGTTGGGCTTCCCTGGGAGCTCAGCTGGTGAAGAACCCACCTGCAATAAAGTTCGATTCCTGAGTCGGGAAGACCCTCTGGAGAAGGGATAGGCTACCCACTCCAGCATTCTTGGGCTTCCCTGGTGGCTCAGATGGTTAAGAGTCTGCCTGAAATACAGTTTGATCCCTGGGTTAGGAAGATCCCCTGGAGGAGGGTGTGGCAAGCCACTCCAGTATTCTTGCCTGGAGAATCCCCATGGACAGAGGACCCTGGAGGGCCACACACTATGGGATTGCAAAGAGTCAGACACGACTGAGTGACTAAGTCATGACTAAGCACAGCACAACACATGGTAACTTTGTGTCTTACGTTTTGAAGAATGGTCAAACTGGCTTTCTAAATGTCCTGAACCATGTTAAAGGTCATACAGCCATGTCTGAGAGTTTTAATTTCTGCACATTCTCACCAACACTTGCTATTTTCTTTTTGATTATAGCCATACTAGTCTGTGTAGTGGTAGCTTATAGTGGTTTTGATTTTTGTTTACTTCATGACTAAAGATTGAGTATCTTTCCATGTGTCTGTTAGCTATTTTCATTGTCTTAGGGCAATGTCTGTTCAGATCCTTGGCTTTTATTAACTGGATTATTTGTCCTTTTAACTATTGAGTTACATAACTTTTTATATGTTCAGGATGCAAATTCCTTTTAAGGTATATGATCTGCCATTATTTTCTTCTTTTCTGCTTGTTGCCTTTTCATCTTCTTGATGGTAGACTTTGCAGCACAAAATTCCTTAATTTTGGTGATGTCCATTCTTATTTTTATTTCAAGAATGAATCAGTAAGATAGGTGTATAGCATCCTGAAGGATTTTAGGTCCTTATCATACAACAAGCACTACATAGTTTACTTAGGATGACAATTTTGATAAACAGTGAAAAATTTTTTCCAGGATAACTTTACTATAGAAAAACTTGGGGGAACATTTCCTATGTAACTATCTGATACAGTCATATTTTAGTAACCATTCTGAAGTGACTACTCACCAGAGCAATAAAACTTCTCAGATCATTATAACTATTAAAGCATTTAATGGATTTGTTTTGTACAATTAGCTTTAGTAGAATTAGCATCACAAAAGGGAACTTTCAGTTTGAATAAAATATCTGTTAATTAAAGAAATTCTGGTGCTGTGATGCCCCATGGGACAGGGGCTCACTATTACACATTCTTGTACCTCCTAAAAATCTGCAGATAGAAAAGAAAGAAAGATAAGATTTACCAAGCTCATAATATGTGTCAGATACTTTATAAGACATTCTGTGCTGTGCTGTGCTGAGTCGCTCAGCTGTGTCTGACTCTCTGCGGCCCGCACACTATAGCCCATCAGACTCTTCTGTCCTTGGGATTTTTCCGGCAAGAATACTGGAGTGGATTGACATTTCCTACTCCAGAGGATCTTCTTGACCCAGGGATCAAACACTTATCTGCTGCATTGGCACCTGGGAAACCCTATAAGGCATTCTACTGCATGCTAAGATAATTTATAATAGAGTCATTCAAGAGAAGGTCAGCAGCCACAACTTATGGCCCTCCTTTGTTTCCCTTGTCCCTGCAGCACAAAAATGAAGAAGTCATTTAATTTGATCAAGAAAAGTTTGCTAAGTTCCTACTATGTGCCGAGTATTGTGCTGTAAAACAACAACATTGTAAGGAAACTCAGCTGAGCTGATGCCGTGTGTGTGCTCAGTCATGTCATTGTTCCCAGGCAATAATGCATTAGTGAGTTGCCATGCCCTTCTCCAGGGGATCTTCCCAACCCAGGAATCAAACTTGCGTCACTTACATCTCCTGCGCTGGCGGGCAGATTCTTTATTGCTGGGCTACCTGGGAAGCCTAAGTATTGTACTAGATATTACAATTACAAAGGTGATCTATTTTTCCTCAAGAGGGTGGTATTTGGGGAGGGGTGAGGAGAAAAAGGTAAACAAATAGATATAATGAAGTGTTGCTGCTGCCGCTGCTGCTAAGTCGCGTCAGTCGTGTCCGACTCTGTTCGACCCCATAGACGGCAGCCCACTAGGCTCCTCTGTCCCTGGGATTCTCCAGGAAAGAACACTGGAGTGGGTTGCCATTTCCTTCTCCAATAATGAAGTGTTACTGGCAAAATAAGTATCTATAGGACACAGAGATCAAAATACGAGCAAATATAATCCTGAAAAGCAGGTTTTTCATTTCCACTTCACAAATGAGAACTATATGGATCAAGAAAGTTAAACTTTCAAAAGTTCAAAGAAAATGAAAAAGTGTCACAATAGAAAGTCAAACCGAGTCCTCCTGTTGATTTTCCCAGTTTGTGAATTAGCTTCATAGGACTCCTTCTGCTTATCTCCTCAGTCAGGCTAATCACACAGAGGTCAGAGAAGTACAGACCCCAAAGCACTAGACTTTCTGTCAGCATGTCTGTCCACGTGTCTAGTGAGGTTTATTGTATTCTCAAAATCACTCTTCTTCACATCTGGAGTCACCCTGCTGTGCTGCTGGACTACAAAAGTTATCAGGAATATCTAATAACTGGAGAATCATTTTCAAACAAGGCATGTTGGCGCCCTTATTTTGATCTGAAAATGATAAGCTTTGTGGTAAATTGAATCATTGTTCAAAATTCTGTACTCTTGGGAATTTCCCTTTCAGTCCAGTCGTTGGGAATCCGAGCTTCCACTGCAGGGGACCCAGGTTCAATCCCTGTTCAGAGACCTAGCATTCCACAGGCCCCACAGCTTAGCAACCCTCCCCCCGCAAAAAATTATTAAAATTCTTTACTCACACTGCTCACCCCACTCCCATCCCAATGCCTTATACATCTACAAACTTTGCCACATGCTTTTTCAGTATCAGTGGCTAAGGTAGGCAGAGTTTAGTGTCCAATCCCATTGACATTGTGTTTGAGCTTATGTGAACGATGGAATAGGAGCAGAAATGATTATGTGCCAATTCCGGCTGAGCCTGAGGAGGGAAGGGTACGTCCACATGAGAATGTCGTTCTGTCATGAGCATCATGATTGTGACACAAAGAGGTTCTTCTGTAGCCACTGCATCTTGCACCTGATCCCCATAGTAGACACCTTTGGACCAGACCAGAGCCCAGCCTGCACTGAGAAGCCCAACCTAGATCAGCTGAACCCTAACTATTTCACAAATGCATGAGAAATAAATGTTTATGCTCACATGCCACAAGATTTTTGTGGTTATTATACATACTACAATAGCTAACAGAGACAAGTCTCATCTTCTTGCACATGGGGGAATTTATAATATGAGCATTCCAGATTTATTTACCCAAATTTATAACTCCACTGGGCTGCATCAAACTTAACAGCTCAAAAATCACTTTGTTTTCCCCACTTAATGTATTCCCCAACTTTGGTCTCCCCATCACAGAAAATAGCACCATGGTTTGGCTAAAAACCCAAGTAATCCTCAACAATTCAATGTCATTGCTCACCACATCTCATCCAAATGTAGTTTTCCCACAAATTTTCTGGGATTCATTCACTTCTCTCCTTGGCCCCATTCAGTCTCTACTCTGCAACTAGAGCCACGATTTCTTCTCATCAATACATACAAAGAAGAGAGTGAAAGACAAATCCCTCACAAACGAACACTAAGATATGCTACTAACCAAAGATTGCTATAAGGCTAGAGTAGTGGTATCCAGTAGGAATATAATGTGAACCACAACGACAATTTTAAATTTTCTAATAGTCATAGTCAAAATGATCAAAAGAAACAGACAAAAATAACATATATTTTATTTATTCTAATATATCAAAAATGTAATCAAGTCAACAAGTAATTAGTACAAAAACTGGTAATAAGATAGTTTACATTTTTTCATACTGGTTTCAGCTTCAATTTTTATGTTAAACTTACAAAACATCTCAGTTTGGACAAATCACATTGTAAGTATTCAATAGCCACATGACTACTACAGTAAGCAAAAAGATCTAGAATATTCAAATGCTTATAAAACAATAAATAGTTCAGAAGAAAATGGGAAAAACACATGAACATAAGGGGAAGTACATGCAGCCTTCTTCTACTCTGTCCATGTTTATCAGTCAGTTCAGTTCAGTCACTGAGTCCTGTCCAACTCTTTGCAGCCCCATGGACTGCAGCACGCCAGGCTTCCCTGTCCATCACCAAATCCCAGAGCTTGCTCAAAGTAATGTCCATAGAGTCAGTGATGCCATCCAACCCTCTCATCCTCTGTCATCCCCTTCTCCTCCTGCCTTCAATCTTTCCCAGCATGAGAGTCTTTTCCAATGAGTCAGTTCTTTGCATCAGGCGGCCAAATTATTGGAGTTTCAGCATCTCTCCTTCCAATGAATATTCCAGACTGATTTCCTTTAGGATGGACTTGTTGGATCTCCTTGCAGTCCAAGGGACTCTTGACAGTCTTCTCCAACACCACAGTTCAAAAGCATCAATTCTTCAGCACTCAGCTTTATAGTCCAATTCTCACATCCATACATGACTACTGGAAAAACCATAGCTTTGACTAGATGGACCTTTGTTGGAGAAGTAATGTCTCTGCTTTTTAATATGCTGCCTAGGTTGGTCATAGCTTTTTTCCCAAGAAACAAGCGTCTTTTAATTTCATGGCTGCAGTCACCATCTGCAATGATTTTAGAGACCTTCAAAATAAAGTCTTTCACTGTTTTCATTTTTTCCCCATCTATTTGCCATGAAGTGATGGGACCAGATGCCATGATCTTAGTTTTCTGAATGTTGAGTTTTATGCCAACTTTTTCACTCTCCTCTTTCACTTTTATCAAGAGGCTCTTTAGTTCTTCTTCACTTTCTGCCATAAGGATGGTATCATCTGCATATCTGAGGTTATTGATATTTCTCCTGGAAATCTTGATTCCAGCTTGTGCTTCCTCCAGCCCAGCGTTTCTCATGATGTACTCTGTATATAAGTTAAATAAGCACGGTGACAATATACAGCCTTGACGTACTCCTTTCCCGATTTGAAACCAGCCCGTTTTCCATGTCCAGTTCTAACTGTTGCTTCTTGACCTGCATACAGATTCCTCAGAAAGCAGGTCAGGTGGTCTGGTATTCCCACCTCTTTAAGAATTTCCTACAGTTTGTTGTGATCCACAGTCAAAGGCTTTGGTGTAGTCAGTGAAGCAGAAGTAGACGTTTTTCTGGAACTGTCTTGCTTTTTCAATGATCCAGTGGATATTGGCAATTTGATCTCTGGTTCCTCTGCCTTTTCTAAAACCAGCTTGAACATCTGAAAATTCACAGTTCATGTACTATTGAAGACTGTCTTGGAGAATTTTGAGCATTACTTTGTTAGCATGTGAGAGGAGGGCAATTATACGGTAGTTTGAATATTCCTGGCATTACCTTTCTTTGGGATTGGAATGAAAACTGACCTTTTCCAGTCCTGTGGCTGCTGCTGAATTTCCCAAATTTGCTGGCATATTGAGTGCAGCACTTCCACAGCATCATCTTTTAGGATTTGAAAGAGCTCAACTGGAATTCCATCACCTGCACCAGCTTTGTTCATAGTGATGCTTCCTAAGGCTCTCCTGACTTCACAATCCAGGATGTCTGGCCCTAGGTGAGTGATCACACCATCATGGTTATCTGGGTCATGAAGCTCTTTTTTGTATAAGTTCTGTGTATTCTTGCCACCCCTTCTTAATATCTTCTGTTTCTGTTAGGTCCATACCATTTCTGTCCTTCATTGTGCCCATCTTTTCATGAAATGTTTGCTTGGCATCTATAATTTTCTTGAAGAGATCTCTAGTTTTCCCCATTCTGTTGTTTTCTTCTATTTCTTTGCATTGATCACCAAGGAAGTCTTTCTTATCTCTCCTTGCTATTATTTGGAACTCTGCATTCAAATGGGTATATCTTCCCTTTTCTCCTTTGCCCTTAGCTTCTCTTCTTTTCTCAGCTCCTCAGACAGCCTTTTTGCCATTTTGCATTTCTTTTTCTTGTGGATGGTCTTGATCACTGCCTCCTGTACAATGTCATGAACCTCCATGCATAGTTCTTCAGGCACTCTGTCTATCAGATCTAATCCCTTGAATCTGTTTTTCACTTCCACTGTATAATTGTAAGGGATTTGATTTAGGCCATACCTGAATGGTCTAGTGGTTTTCCCTACTTTCTTCAATTTAAGTCTGAATTTGGCAATAAGGAGCCCATGTTTATAGACAAAGTATAGTTAAAGTGTTTTTTCTAAGACCAAACTGAAACACCACTTGGGGAAAGGGGAATGTCTTATCCTCTAAAAGGAATGAAAATGGCTACAAATCTTAATTCTCCTTAGTCATGATTTTGCTATGAGATTAAACAGGCCACATTACCACTGAAATTTCATGTTTAGTTCTATTATAATACAATGATTATCCATGTTCTTAAAATTCTAGTTATCCAAGGTAGTTTTTACTCAATTTTATTTTTATTGGCTATGCAAGCTTGTCAATTCATTCGTCTTAGGGAAAATTAAGCTTCTACCTAACAGAATCTTCATCATCAGCATAACAACCACCCCATCATGAATGAGTGAAAGGAAAAAAATCATGAAGGTGTGCAATATTTTCCTTAAGTCACAGAAAAGAAACTAAGTGACCAAGTTTAGCTTCTAATTCATTGCAGATAGCATTCCCAATAAAAGGTTATTTTCTTATCTCTTAAGAACATTCACCTTGTTGAGTCCATTTCTCTATACATACCAGAGAGTTCTGTCCTTTTAAAAGAACAATTATCATAACAATTCTACTAGATGGCTCATAAGAGTTCTGTAAAGGTTATCCATTTCATAAATGCAACAATTAGACTTTCTGGAGCTCTTTATTCATAGAGTTTCCAATAAGCCTCTTCAGAGACACAAGAGAATAAGGGAAATAATTACTGATGCCTAGGAATGAAACTTTAGAAAGTCTGGGATGGGAAAATGACTCATTCTGGGACTGGAGAGGGTTAAATATTGGAGCCGTTCCTGGGGTGCAAGTTCATTCTGAGCAGAGAGGAAGTTACCAATCCTGCATCATGGCAGTCCAGCATCTCAAGTGTCCTATGACCATGACCATGAGATTTAGCATGGATTATCTCAGAACAGGAAGTAAAAGAAATAAAAGTCCAATTTGACAATACAGTAAAACAATAAAATCATAAGAACTACAGCAACATTGAAAGAAAAGAAAAAAAGCCTAGCATGTGCAGGCCACCACGCTACCATATTGGCTATAGGCTAAGGAAGGAGAGATGACACCAAGGACAAATACGGTGACCACACAGCAAGGCTGTGAGTGATGGTAATATAAGAGTAACCACTGGGTCCAAGCCAATCAGCACTTTCACATGGGAATTAGGATAGACATTTCCATGGAAACCAAGAGGGGGCTACATCAACCACTGCAAGGGTAAAATAAATTTGGCAATAGAAACAGGAGCATTTTGGGTGAACCTGCCAGATACTCCTGCCAAGGGAAGGAAAGGGGTTGAGTGATTTGAGAGCCCAAAGAATGTGTTTTGTGGAAACACAGGGGAACAAATGCTATTTTCCTTTCACTGGAGTCCCCATCCCCACTCTGTGGTACTCTGGAGATGTAAGCTCCAGGTCATTCACATCTTACTTGTTTTGTAGAAGTTTTCAAAGTTTCCCATCAATGCTTTTTAAAACCTACTTACCAATTTTATGGACTACTTATTGTGTGTGGTAGGTGATTTATAACGTGAAAAATCCCAACCAGTCTAGTTTATGACCAGAAAGATGGTTCTACTGAGGTTTGGAATCGCTGTGCCTGTTCTTTGAGCTATAATATATAGCTCAGGTATTTCTGGGCTATTGCATCAGAATCCAAAATTTGAGCTGGAAGAAAAAACAAGAGCTTTATTTTAAATGGAGTCTTTTTAAAAACCATGTTTCCCCATTTTCTTCCCTTCTTTCTCAATTTGCCTCTCGGCAGTTAAAAAGGAAAGCGCTACTTCAGAAGATACACTTTTAAAGAACATTGTGGGGGGCATGTAATTTGAATCTAAAACATCCTACATTACCTGTCCATTAGCAAACATCAGATCTTGCACTCCCTGAACTAGTTTCATTTAATTGAAAGTGCTCAAAGTGCACTCCATAAATATTAAAATTCAGGAACTTGAACTAATACAACTCTGTTTGACTATCCTGTTACTGGATGAAATTGAAAGTAATAAAGCTAATAAGTACAGTTAATAAACTACCTTCACCTGGATTAATATAGATTAATGGATTAATCTACTTGATTAATATGGAAAGCTGATCTGATAAGTTAAAGCAAAACTTGCATTTTCTTCTTAGTAGCAAAAATATTTTTAATTAAAAACAGATATTGGAGTTCTCCCCACCCCCAATTTTATATTTTAAGAAATTCTAAGCCTATAGGAGATTTATAAGACTAAGACGGTGAACATTCATGTCATTTACCCAGATTCATCAACTACCAACATTTTGCCTCATTGGATTCACTTCTCTCTCCTTTTTATTTTCATGACCTTTGTAAGAAGCAGTTGATATCTTGACATTTCACCTTTAAATACTTCAGTCTTCATTATCTGAGAACAAAGGTATTTTCAAAGGTATTTCACAATTTAATGATCCTACTCAAGAAATTTAACATTGATCCAGTCTATTTTCTAACATTGAGTTCACATTCAAATTTCCCAAAATTTTCCAGTGATAGCCTTCATAACATTTTTAAATCAAGGATATGATAAAGAATCACACAGTGAATGTAGTTGTCAAATCCTCATCTACTTTATTTACTTTTTTATTAAAAAAATTTTGTTATTTATTTGGCCATGCCAGGTCTTAGTTGTGGCATGCAGGATCTTGTGACCTACAACAGTTCACCAGGTTTAAAATCTTATTATTTTTTTCTACACAATTCTGAGAGGAATTTGCAGATATTGTGCATAAATAATTTAGTATGACTTTCTAAAGAGTAAAAGTATTCCTTTACAGAAATACAGTATGAGTTTTAAAATCAGTAGTTTTTATCATTAAAATTGGTTACTTCTTTTTATTAAAAAATTTAGAAAACACAAAATAGTAGAAAAAAGGGAAAAATCATTACCTTCCCCTAGTGAAAAAGATGTTGACTATTTTGTTACACTTCCTTTTAGTCATTTCTTTATAAATTGTTCATTTGTATATTTGTTGATTTCACAACATTATATGGGAGCAATATCCTAACTGAAAATTTTAAATAATGTATTTTAACTTCCACTTAATAGCACCTCTAAAACCAGAATAATACAAACCATAACACACCTGGAGCAATGAGATCAGAAGCTTCAGGCTAATGACAGCAGAAGCCAATGTCAAGATAGTCTGGACTCCAAATGCTACGTGGAATTGTGGCAGTAAACTGACATCTGAAATCTTTCTATTATATTATTCTTTAGAGTTTCAAGGTAATTGTAATCAATAAAATGGTAACTTCAGCCAGACTAATCTGAATTCTAGAGTTTTCTACTGTGACACCTAATTGAAAAACTTCAAGTGAATGAGAGAGTGCATGATGGTTGAGTGTTCCTTCAATTGCATGATTGTAAATTACCCTAATTCCTCTTTAAGAACTGTCTAGAGGGTATTATCAAGATAAAAGAATAGTTTTAAAATGAACTCAGGGGCAGTAAAGGGCATCTAAAAAAGTCATTAGATTTGAGTTGATATAGTCTTGGAACAAATCCAAAACCTTCAGCATTTCACTAGATTTTCCTCCTTCATCATCATGACTGTGCTTTATACTCCCAGAGGCAAAGAGTCCTCAGAACCATTCAGAATATATTTCAAAGAAATGAGGATATAATATCACATGTATATTGACCTGAAGAGGCACTCAGGGACTAGTGATACCACCTGATTAAATAAGAGTCTAAGGTTTTCTTCAGTGTTTCAGTCAAAATGCTCTGGAGAGCCAGACCCAGACAAGTGAGATTAGAATACTGCTCAAAGCATATGTAGTTCTTACCAATCTCTAAGAGTCTCATATTCATGGTTGATGAAAGTATGACAAATTTTTAAATGACTGGACTTCTCTGAAAGAAAAGAGTAAGCAAGAAAAAAAAAAAGTGTAGGAGTCCTTGGTCTCTTATAACTACAAAGACATAAATGTTAAATGAGAGAAATTTATTAATTTAGAGTCATATACAGTTTCCTTAAGGGCTTCCGAGGTGGTGCAGTGGTAAAGAACCAGCCTGCCAGTGCAGGAAATGCAAGAGATGTGAGTTTAATCCTTGGGTCAGGAGGATCCCCTGGAGTAGGAAATGGCAACCCACTCCAGTATTCTTGCCTGGAAAATTCCATGGACAGAGGAGCCTGATGGATTACAGTCCATGGGGTCGCAAAGAGTTGGACATGATTGAGGGCACACACACCACGATTTCTTTTTTTCAGAAGTATTTATGTACTTTGAAAATTTCTAAAATAATTTTATGTGACCTCTTTTCCCTTCCTTGTTGAAAGGAACAATTCATTATTTTATGCATATAAAATTAAAAGGATAATTAAAGTGATAAATTATAAATAAGAGCTGTTTGTTCTCTGAGAAAGAGAGTTATTTTTCTTTTTGGTAGCTTTTACAGCTAAAAACAAAGTTTACATTTTTATGATATCATTAAATGTAATTGATATTCTTGATTTTTCCTATTATGTTTTATTTGTTTATTTTTAAAAGGGAATATCCATTTGTTCATATTAACACATTTGGATAGTTCTCACAGCCCATATAAAAATTAGATACCATATATTTTATATCGATCTATTCTGAAAAATCCATTTGTAGCATAATAGTCTGGTACATTTTTAAATGCAAATATAGCTATTATTTGTTACTATAACATAGCTTAAAATCCAGAGAACACTTCAGGAATTAAAGTAACTTTAAAACCCTAAGTGCATAACTTCCATATGAAGGTAATAAAATTCAAACTTAAATTTTCATTAAAATAAGTTGTATATGTAGGAATATATATATATGTATATGAGATGGAAATTCTATAGGTTTTCTCTGATTGGCAATGTCAAGAAGCAATAAAGAAATGCATTCTTAGAATGAATCCTTATCCCAACCCACAGTGCATGCCCTCACACACACAGTACTGCTGAAAAATTATCAATCAGCTATGGGAATGAAGATAAAACATAAATGTGTGTGTGTATCATCTTTTCACAGATGACACAATTCAGTTTACGTAAAGGACTTTCTAAGAGTATTGTCAAATTATTTCCACTAAAAAAATGAAAATGTCCTCTTAACACAGAACCATCAGGACTGAACAAACAAACACTTAGAAACAACACTTACTGAGATGTGTATCATCCAAAAGGAGAAATTCCTACTAAAATAGAGATTATGCATTGATAGTAGTACTCAGATGCTAATCATTAGATTCACGAAATTTGAAAGCCTTAGGTTAGGTGCTGCAAAAGGTAACAGAGTAGCTACTAAAGGAATCAGAAAGTAAGCTTCACACCTCAGAACATGAAACCGGTGGGACAGCATACGTGCTGGAATATACCTCATCCGTCTGTAACCAATAGTCATGGCTGAAGTAAAGCGTCCTGGCAGTCATGATGGCAGAGGGACATTCATTTGGTAGGGCATAAAATGCTATTAGGGATTTATATCTCTTCTTCTATTTATGAAAAAGAATTTGCTATTCAAAAACAGCAGCTATTTTAAAAGGGTGAGAACCCAGCTGCTTCCAGTCTCAACAGCAAAGATCACCATTTTGCGCATAAATGTGCTTTGAACCCAACCATTTCTTAACAGATGTAGCTGTCTGATTCTCCCAAGCACCTGCAGGGGTTGAAAGATGTATCGGATTAAATTCATGTCGATGTATGGCAAAAACCACCCCGACCCAATAGTATAAAGTAATCAGCCTCTAATTAAAATAAATTAATTTTTTTTAAAAGTCAGAAGCCATGGGTTCAAGTCCAGAAGACAACACCTTACTAAGTACTTTCATCTACCTGATTTAATATTTGCAATGATTTGATGTGGCAAATGTTATCAATTAATTTTCACAGGAGCAGAAACTTTCAAAACGAGTAAGCTGCGTAACTGGACTGGTTCAGCTGGAATTCTCCCATCATCTCCACATGCTATTCATTCACTCCTTTTCAGTATCACTCTTTGTGCAGTGGCTCCCTCATGGCTCAGCCATCCTTGTACCATGAACATAGGTGATGTGCATTAAACCTTTGCCCCATAAAGAATAACATACTGAGCAACACATGCTGGGCACAGGTCTTGACTTAGAACAGTCAACAAAGCCAAACCCTAATCTTGTGGAATTCACATTATAGAGAGGAGAGGCATGAAGCCTTATGAACAAATAATTGTGTATTTAGAGGGTGATAAGAGCCTGGCAAAAATAAAATAAAACTGGACAAAGGGAGAGAGGAATAGAGATGTGCCATTATAAATGAGATAAACAGAGAAAACGTATCCAAAGCAGTGGCATTATGCAGAGGAGAGTGACATTAAGGAATGAACCATCCAGAAATCTGGGGGAAGAACATTCCAGGCAGAGGAAAGTGCAAAGTAAGTACAAAGGCCAGAGTCAGGGCTACCACACTTGCTGTGTTTGAGGGAAAGTGTGGGTTCCTCTGTGGTTGGAACATCATGAAGGAATCAAAAGTGTTTGGAGATGATGTCAGAGAGAAGACTGGTTGGCAGATCAAAAGATATGTGGTGGGCATGTGAGAATTTTGGATTTTACTCTGCATGACATGAGAAATTAACCAGTGTGACATAATCTAACCATAATCTCACTTCAAATAGATCCCTCTGGATCAGGGAGAATTGTGAAGGGCAGGAGTGGAGGATGCTGGGATTGAAGCTGGGAGCCATCAGAAAAAGTCCAGAGAAGCAGCAGCTTGTTTGTTTTGCTTGCTTTATTTTTTTTTAGTAGGGGAATAATTGTTTTACAATGTTGTGTTGGTTTCTGCTGTACAACAATGCAAATTAGTCACAATTATATATATATAATTATGTATGTATGTGTGACACATACATATATATATATACACACACACAAATATATATATAGGGCTGCAATGCAGGAGACCTGGATTTGATCCCTGGGTTGGGAAGATTCCCTGGAGAAAGGAATGGCAACCCACTGCAATATTCTTGCCTGGAGAATTCCATGAACAGAGGAGCCTGGCAGGCTACAGTCCAGGTGCTTGCAAAGAGTGGGAGCCGACTGAGCAACTAACACTTTCACTTTCATCCCCTCCCTGTGGAGCCTCCCATCCACACTCCCATCCCACCCTTGTAGACTGACAAGGAGTAGGGGCTGCAGATGGAGGTGGTGAAGAACTGCTCTGATGTTTGGGATTTTGTGACTTTTTCCATTTGAGCCAGTTAAAGAGTTTACTGGGTCATTTTGGACATTTCTTTGTTCAGAAAGCAGAGATTATTCTTTAGAGGATGGGGGAAAGCTTGCTTAATTTTGGGGTGGTTTGTGGGTATAATTAAGCTGAAAGAAGGAATTTTCTAGCACCCACAGCATCAAGACAGCCAACCTAGGGGCTCCTTATTAAATAGATATGCGGTTGAGCTTAAGGGACTTGGCGAATCAAGCTTATTGAAAACCTACTGACCTATTGTGCAATTTAATTAAGAATTGGATTCTTGCTTGATGGACTTGTGGCTTCTCCGTGGTATCATCTTAAAGGCGGGGCAGGGAGGAGGGAAGTGGAATTGCCAGATCCTTTAAAATGGCCTAAACAAAAATGGAGAGGCTTCATCTCCATGAAAAGAACTCTCTGACTATCACAAGTGATTTGATTTTTAATACACAGAAATCAATGCCTTCCTTCCTGAGCAATTATCTAAATAGATATAGCTGTGCTTTGAAATTGTCTCATTTTCTGGACACCATTACTGTGACTTTGTCTTTGCCATCCTGAAGCCCAGAGTACAATCATCTTTGATAGCCAGGACAGTTTTTCAGGTGGATTTCCTTTGAAAAAGAGAAGTTTTTCTCTAGGTTTCCATTACAAGAAAATTAAGTTGAATTGGATTTTCAGGTGCCATTAATTGATGTAACAGAGGGAACAGAAATCTAATGATTTGCCTCAAGGCTTTTTTTTTTTTTAAGAAAAAGACTTCAGTGTGGAAAGCCTCCAGGCCTCAAATGTCAGCCTTCTTGCTGCTTCCACAGCAATACCTGTAGCAAAGAAAGGAAGCAATGTGCTTGATCATTTCCCTGGAGAATGCATGTTTTTACCTGCAGTTTCTATATACCATATTGCAGAAGAAAACCCAGAGATAGTTTATTTATAGCAAAAGTATGTTTAAGAGACAGAAACATTGAACAATCGACAAAAGAACCTAAAGTACATTTCACTTTTTTTCCTCAATCTAAATTTTGGTTTCTAGTATTTCTAATGATGACATAAAGAAATCTTTATTTGACATAATTATGTATGTGCCTCATAGGCTGACTGAATAATTAAAAGGCTCCTCACTTGTGGGCAGTAATGAATTGGGTCATTAAAAATAAATGTATTTTGTTAATTTCTCATTTTGAAAAATGTGCATTGAGATGCACAGGTGTATCTGGAGAAGTTGTTATAATCTACTAGGAATTTCTCATCTGGAAGGATATCGAACACTGGCCAAAAACCTCAAAGGCAAAGGGAGATGATGGGAGAGCTGATACCCAGAGCCTGTGTTCCCAAAGGGGTGATACTGCCCCCAGCGAGGTGAAAATTGCTTCTCAAAATTGCTTCTCAAAGAAAATGTTAGATATTACAGTGGTTCGTGGCCTTCTATGGCAGCCAGAAAAATGTCGCCCTAACTCTGGCCTTGGTGCATCAAAGAAGTCTATGCCCTAATCCCTGGAAACAGGGAACATGTTATGTCATGTGAAAAATAGGAATTAAATTTGATAATTTAGTGTCTTCAGAATGGGGAGATTATTTTGGATTATCTAGGTGGGCCCCATGTAATCACATGGGTCCTTAAAAGTACAAGAGGAAAGCAAGACAAGAAAGAGAAGTCACAGATGAAGTGTTTGCTTTGAAGGTGGAGGAAGAGGACCCCAGCAAAGACATGTGAGTGCCCTCTGAAAGCTGGAAACAGATTCTCCATTAGGTTTCTATAAAGGAATGCATCCCTCCAGCTTCATCATTTTAACATGGTGAGTCACACTTCTATTACTACAGACATATGATAACACACTTGTGTGTTTATGCTGTTAAATTTGTGGTCATTTGTTATAGCCGCAACAGAAATCTAATACATCCCCTGTGGGCCACAGAACATAAACATATACACAGTGTATCTATGGTACTAATTGGTAAGCAATTAGGGGGAATTGTCTAAATAAGGGCAATAATGGGGGGAAATGGAGAAACATTGCCCTGGAAGGTGGAAGGCTCTTATCCTTGTATTTAGTAACAGCGGACATAATCAATGTTCGGATGCTGCTGCTGCCGCCAAGTCGCTTCAGTCATGTTCGACTCTGTGCAACCCCATAGACGGCAGCCCACCAGGCTCCCCTGTCCCTGGGATTCTCCAGGCAAGGACACTAGAGTGGGTTGCCATGTTCGGATGAGTGAGTTTTATAGCACTGGAATCTTTTGCTTTCTATGCAGAAGATCAGAAAAGTAGCACAAGTAGGTGGTGGTGGTTGAGTTGCTAAGTCATGCCCAACTCTTTGCAAAGTCATGAACTGTAGGCCACCAGGCTCCCGTGTCCATTGGATTTCCCAGGCAAGAATACTGGAATGGGTTGCCATTTCCTTCTCTGGAAGATCTTCCCAATCCAGGTGTGGAATGCACACGTGCACTGCAGATGGATTCTTTACCACTATATGCCACCAGGGAAGCCCAGCACAGGTGGAGTTATTTCTAAATACAAAGAACTAAGCAAATGTTCTTCAGAGAAAATATGTAGGGAAACAAAATAGCTCATGTGAAATAGAAAGCTGAAAAGCACTGATATGGAAAAGTGCCTATATGTACATTTTTGATGGAAAAAAACATTTGAAAGCTTTTAGGCCAAAATGTTAATAGTGGGTTTTCTGGGTGGTCCTTCTCTGTTTTGCTGCTGTTTTTTTTTTTTTTTTTTTTTTTTTTTTTTTGTATAACTTTCCTACAAGAATTATATATTATGGGAGGTTTTTACTAGATGATAGTAGTTGGTACCTAGATGGGGTCGAAAATTTCTTTGTAAATATTTTTTTAATTTAGTTTGTATACGATAAGCTATAAGGATATATTGTCCAACACAGGGAATATAGCCAATATTTCATAATAACTGCAAACTGAATATAGTATTTAAAAATTGTGAATCACTATATTATACTCCTATAACTTATATAATATTGTACATCAACTGTTCAGTTCAGTGGCTCAGTCGTGTCCAACTCTTGGTGACCCCATGGACTGCAGCACACCAGGCTTCCCTGTCCATCATCAACTCCCAGAGCTTGCTCAAAATCATGTCCATCAAGTTGGTGATGCCATCCAACCATCTCATCTTCTGTAGTGCCCTCCTCCTCTTGCCTTCAATCTTTCCCAGCATCAGGGTCTTTTCCAGTGAGTCAGTTCTTCGCATCAGGTGGCCAAATTATTGGAGTTTCAGCTGCAGCATCAGTCCTTCCAATGAATATTCAGGACTGATTTCCTTTAGGATGGACTGGTTGGATCTCCTTGCAGTCCAAGGGACTCTCAAGACTCTTTTCCAACACCACAGTTCAAAAGCATCAATTCTTCAGCACTTGGCTTTCTATATGGTCCAACTCTCATATCCATAAATGACTACTGGAAAAACCATGACTTTGACTAGATGGACCTTTGTCGGCAAAGTAATGTCTCTGTTTTTTAATATGCTGTCTAGGTTGGTCATAGCTTTTCTTCCAAGGAGCAAGCATTTTTTAATTTCATGGCTGCAGTCACTATCTGCAGTGATTTTGCAGCCCAAGAGAATAAAATCTCTCACTGTTTCCATTTTTTCCCCATCTATTTGCCACCAAGTAATGGGACCAGATGCTATGATCTTCATTTTTTGAATGTTGAGTTTTAAGCCAGATTTTTAATTTAAAAAATCCAGTTTGACTTGAGTCTTTATTTTTAAAAATAAGACAAGAATTCTAAAAATAAATCTATTTTATCTTACATATTCTTATTATTAAATGTATGCTGCAAATAAAGCTATATTTTTGGGACTTCCCTGGCAGTCCAGTGGTTGAGATTCAGGGCTTCTAATGCAGGGGGCGTGGGTTCCATCCTGGTTGGGGAACTAAGATCCCACACGCAGAGGGGTGTGGCCAAGAACAAACAACTATATTGTTAGAACTGTGTTCTTAGTATAGATTCTGGAAAATAAAAGTTGTGGTAATTTTGTTTTTTCTTTATTTGTATGATTACTTGTTAAGATCCTTCACTTCATGTCTGAGGGTCATGCTTGCAAAAATATTTGAAGCTTTCATCAGTTTTCCCAGGAGTTTTGTCTAATCCTTATATAATCAAATTATTCCCTTTTGAAATAACTATTCTGTAGTCAACTTTGTGCATTTTTTTCTCTTCCTCAATTTAATTGGTAAACTATGCCAGATTCTCATTTGTCAGTGCTGTGACCAGGAGTTGGAAGAGTTCAGCAACATTTCTTTTCATCAAATGCATCACTCCCATATTTTTAAGCAAGATTTTCAATTTCATCCTGCATTGAATAATTAGATGTTTAACAGGTGCAAAGAAGGAAAATTTGAATGTGTGCTAATTTTATAATTGTTTAAGCTCCTTAGTCAATAATATTCTGGTGACCTTTGTTTTTCTACATAACTTCAAGTTAGCAAGAACTCAGATAATGCATACTTCAATAATAAGACCATCTTATATGTGAATAATTTGGTAATATTTCATCACACACATAAATAAAAACATATTCTGTACCTTATTTTCAAACATATGAGCATAGGACTTTTGAGAAATCTCCTGCCATACTTTTCAGAAAAAACTCAGTACCCTTTTACCACAACAAAACACATAGCTCACAGGTTTTTTGTTTTAAATATTTATTTATTTGACAGTGTTGAGTCTTAGTTGCAGCACATGGGCTCTTTGTTGTGGCGGGGGCTTAATTGCTCCTCAGCATGTGGGATCTTAGTTCTTTGACCAGGGGTTGAACCTGCATCTCCTGCATTAGAAGGCAGATTTTTAACCACTGAACCACCAGGAAAGTCCTGAGCTCACAGGTTTTTAATAAGAATGTAGGTATGCTAGTTTGATTTAACAACAAAAAAGGGACAAATTGTGATAGTTTCAGCATAATGTGCAAATATACAAAATTCCTGTTTAGTCCATTCCATTTTTTGACAATCTCAGACAATGAATGTCTTCTCTAAAGAGTTGAGGGTTTCCAGGGTAACAGTCCCCCTTTCCAACATACTCCTCATTTGGCCCCACACTAGACATGTGTCCCTGGCCATTGAGGAGCATCTTATGATGGAGTCTTCATCCTTGTCTCCAGAGATGAGGTTTCACTCACTGGTGACATTCCCAAGAGCTGTTTTTCCAACCTCTTCGTGTATTGTCTGAAAGCAAAGAAAGTTGGAATTGAGAGTCACCTGTTGACCATCAAGCCCATACATCTTCATTTCATAGATAGAGAAACTGAGCGCCTTTGGCACTGCTGGGTGGTGCTGTTGACAGCAGAGCTCATCTGACATAAACACTCCCATGCACGATTCCTCCAAGTACAGAGGCTGGAAGATGTGATCGTCTGAACAATTCTTCACCCACACGTGGCAAAGTCCCCCAACCAGGGTACTCACACTGGTCAAAGCAGCAGAGCCCCAGAGGACGAATCAATCAAGAAAACTTGCCAGATCTTCAGAGGACTCCACATCCACCTGGCCCCCATCCATAGGCTCTCTGAGATGCCTTGGAGTGCCCAGGTAGAGAAGATGTTGTTGGAAGGTTGAACATTGTTGACTTAAGCAAATAGGAACATCCTTCCAGGATTGAGCTCTTTCAGATAAGTCAGAGAGGGCCGCAGCTTTGGTCAGAACCACAGGTCCCATTGGAGCATTGCTGTCTCTGGGACCTTCTTCTCTATTTGCCCATAAGCCAGTCCTGAGGATCTGTAGGATTCATTCTGAGTAAAACTCCACCCCTCACATCCTCACACTACTCCATACAACACTTTTCCCTTCCTACTGAACCAGGTGACTGGGGCTCACTCCCTCCAAAACCCCATGTCTCTCAGTCCCTCTTCCATTCACTTTGGCATTCCCTATTTCCTTTAGGATAATTTCAAGAGTCAAAACTTTCCAGAAACTTCTCTAATTTATCCCATAATGCTCACCACTTTATTCTGTTCTCCCAGCTTTTGGAGAAAGATTTTTACACAGATAGATAGATCTACAGATAATAGATATAACAATAAAGATTTGGTATCTTCTACTGGATTCTTTGGGCTTCCCTGGTGGCTCAGCAGTAAAGAATCTGCCTGCCAATTCAGGAGACAGAGGTTTGATCCTTGGGTCAGGAAGATCCCCTGGAGAAGGAAATAGCAACCCACTCTAGTATTCTTGCCTGGGAAATCCCATGGACAGAGGAGACTGGCCAGCTACATTCCACGGGGTCGCAAAAAGAGTCAGACCCCACTTAACGACTGAACAACAACTGGACTTTAATCTCCTAAAGCCCAAATAGCACATTTTAAAATTTCTTTTATATCCTCCTTCTCCCATATTGTACTGTTGTTCCTTCCTGCATTGCCTCACTCTCCTACTTAGTAACTGTTTTCATCTGCCCTTTGGAATTCAGAGGTCTAGGAGGCTGAAAGCTATTGTCCTACAAATAAGAAATGGTGAACACAAAAAGGCTTTGTGCCTGGAAGGGCCCTTTAGGGTCCTGCTTGTTTTCCCTGAGGCTCATGCCTCTTCGTCTAGGTTCAGGTATCCTTGCCCCTTGATCTTGAATTTCCTGACATCCTGTCTTTCCTGGCTGCATCTCTGTTCTCTGAGCCCATCAGATTAGCTCACTGGGCCACCTGGTGTGGTCCTGACTGGCCCCAGCCTGCTGGCACCCAGCCCTGGGATCTCCGAGTAAGTTGATTGCCATTGGGATGACATTTCAGAATGATGGCTGGAGTGAAATTGAGGCATTTCTCTAACGTCAGCTCTCATTGTTGGCTGGCCCACATCTGGCCTGAGTTTAAGGCCATGCTCTGCTTCCAGAGACTAGAAATCATGTTTCTTGATCAACTTTAAGGCCTTGGCTATCAGCTATACTTTCTCTCGCAGGGGATCCATATTGGGTTTATGGTTTCTGGCACTGAAAGCCTCCATTCCCTAAAGCAAACTGAAAATTCAGAAATTTTCTCTGTCTGTTCTCAAAGATCCTCCTAAAACCTATCTTCCAACTTTTTTTATCTGACATCTGTTGCCTACACTCACACCCTCCATATCCACTTTCACCAACCAGACCACCCTTACTGCCAAAGACTTCCTAAAACCAGAGTCCAGAAATCTCTGTCAGTTCCCAGGAGCCAGTCAGCAGCTTTCATCTTCCTCCCCTGAATCTGGGGCTCCCTCGACAAGGGCAGGAAGAGAAGAGAGCAGAGAATGTGAAGGTTTTATTGTGTGTTTCAGATTGTCTTGGTCAAGTGCCGCCCTGCACATGTGAACTCACTGCAGACGCACAATGTTCTGAAAAGGAGGCATTGTCATGTCCATTTGATAGAGTACAAAACGGATGCTCAGAGAGTTGGAGTGACTTGCCCCAGAGTCACACATCCAAGATTCCAGTGGATCTGAACCCATGAAGCTGAGCTCAGGGCTGATCCACAAAGGAGCAGGATCCATTACTTGTGTGAGCTCACTGTTCCTCAGAGAATGGTACCAGGAGGAAAATCCCATATTTAAGAGGAGGCCACCTTTGACCAAATAAACTTGGGGGTGATGAACTAAGATGCTCTCCAATGTAAACACAAGCTTGGATGTCATCCTTAGATGGATCACATTGTGTTCTTTTATTCACTGTGGTCCTTTAAAGAAGGTCTTTTTTCCCCGCTGTGTCCATGTTGAGTATCACTGCATTGGTCACTCCCTTGAGGGAAGTTAAGCTGATGGTGGGGAGGCTGAGCATGCCGCCAATATTTCCAGTCATGGCAGCAGTGAAAAGATAGTCTTGACTGCTAAGACCGAGGCAACGAATGTGTTGTCTGCCTCAGTCCAGAGAACAAGACTGGCACAGATCATCTTCATTCATGAGTGAGATGGAAAATATCCCATGTGGTGATTGTCCCCGCCTTCATGTCCCTGCTTCATGCAGGCTGGCGTGAAGCAGAAGCACTTCTTCCTACTGAAGAAACGCTGGACTATGCTGTGGAAGCCCTGCAGGGTCACAGTCAAGGTGACCTTTGCTCTTAAAAGACTCTCGAGAGATCTGGGGCTCTGGGTGAGTAACTGACTCCCTGAGTCTATGCTCCCTTAGCTGCAAAATAAGAGACCTGATACCTCAACTCAGAGGCCAAAGAGTGGCTGATTTAGAAATACAATATTTACGACTTTTTTTTTCTTTTCATTTCTGGTCAATACTAATGGTCTTAATACATTGGCAAAATGAGTCGTGTACAACATAAAGATACAGAATGCCACAAATATGTTGATAAAAGTTTGAGAAATTTGCATTCCTGTACATAGAATGTGGAAATGTATTCTTTGGGAAGGGTAATGGGCATTATGCATTAAAATTAAAAATCCTTTAGACTCTGCTCTTCTGTACTTTTACTATATAAGCATGATGTGATATGTATGGGTGTGTGTATTTTCTAAATGTTCAACAATATCCATGTGTGTGTGTTAGTTGTGTCCGACTCTTTGTGACCCCATGGACTTTATCCTGCCAGGCTTCTCTGTCCGTGGGATTCTCTAGGCAAGAATACTGGAGTGGGTTGCATTTCCTTCTCCAGGGGATCTTCCCAATCCAGGGATCAAACCTGGGTCTCCTGGGTCTCCTGCATTGGTAGGTAGAATTTTTACCACTGAGTCACAGGGGAAGATGTCCAACAATAGGGGACTAATTTTTTAAATGTACAACATGCAAAATAGAGGAGATTATACTATTTTTAAATGAACACATTAATATGAAATGTTATCTAAAGTGAATTAAATCTAAAGAAAAAAAGCTGGTACTCAGCCTCCTGTACAACATAAAGATACAGAAAGTATAATGTATAATGTCAACCCACTAATTAAGTGTATATGCAAACATATTCATATACTTTTTAAAATCAAGTATATATTTATTTCTATATTAAAGATCTGAAAGGATGTCCAATATAGCGGAAATCTTCCCTTCCCTCCTGCCTCCCAAGTCCCTATATTTCAAATGGATTGGAAATACTAGTTAACTTTAAGCCTGGCACAAGCCAACTAAAGTCAACTAATGTAAGAGTTGTGGTACCTTTGTTGAAGAAAATACGTGGAATTTACCTGTTTAGTGATTATGTAGTACTTGTATTAAGATAGCCACAGTCATCATGTGTAAAATAGATGGCTAGCTGGAAGCTGCTGTATAGCACAGGGAGCTGTTTGGTGCTCTGTGATGACCTAGAGGGGTGGCATGTGGAGGGGCGATGCTCCAAGGCAAGGGATATATGTATACTTATGGCTGATTCGTATTGCTGTACAGCAGAAACCAACACGACACTGTAAATCAATTATATCCCTATTAAAAAAAGAAAGTCATAGTCATAATTCCCAGTCCTTAGAGTTTTCCATAGTCTTGGATACCTGGACCAATTGACTTCACACCAGGTGGGAATACCTAGAGCTTAATTTTCCTGAAATGAAGAACAACACATGGAGGGGCAGTCTCAGGGAAATATACGAGGAGTGGAGAGTGCTCAAATTAGTGAGAAAACAGTACAATGGCTTCTCTGCTTCTTTTATCTACTAGAGATAAGCTTTGCCTACAGAAAGTAAGGACAAAGTTTATTAATGTTCTTGAACTTTTTATTTGACTTCTCAATGGGAAAAAAGAAATATTGTACCTAAATCCTGGAGTTTATTACCCTGCAATTGTTTATGGCTTTTGCTACACCAAACTTCAGCAGTTGAACTGCATCTCTATATATTTTGAAGATGAATTTACTTAGATGATAGCTTATACAAGTTTTATTCCTGAACTGGCCTCCCTAATAGTGGGAAAGTACCATTACTGATCTTCTTATTTTGATTATAGTTTTGATGGATTGAACATGAATGGGGGAGAAACTGGACTGGTTTAGCTGTGAAGGGCTACGGAACATGTACTTCTCTCTTGATGTTAAAAGTGTTTTTGTATGGTTATGGGGGGAACAAGGGGCAAAGGGATAGTTAGGGAGTTGGGGATGGACAGGTACACATTGCTATATTTAAGATGGATAACCAATAAGATATACTGTATAAAACAGGGAACTCTGCACAATGTTATGTAGCAGGCTGGACAGGAGGGGGATTTGGGGGAGAATGGATACATGTGTATGTATGGCTAAAAAAAAAGAGTGGATATGTATATATGTATAACTGAATCACTTTTGCTGTACAAAGAAACTAACACAACATTGTAGATCAACTATACTCTAATAAAAATTTATTAAAAATAAATAAGTTAGTGAATTTCCATCAGGAAAATAAAGTTTTTGGAACATTTTGAAGACAGTGTCTGTATGTGTGTGGCAGGGGTGTATGTATGCATGTATGATATCACTTCACACCACAGAAAACTGGCAAGGATGTGGGGAACTGGAGCCTTCATACACCGCAGGTGGGACTGCAAATGGTGTGGTCATTTTTGGAACACAGTTTGGCAGTTTCTTAAAATGCTACACATAGGCTTACCATATGATCCAGCCACTCCACACCTACCTGTTTACCCAAGAGAAATGAAAATATATGTCCACATAAAAATTTGCACATAAATGTTCATAGCAACATTATTCGTAATGGCTAAAACAGGAGAAACAAACTAAATTTCCATCACCTGGTGAACGGATGAATCTTCAGAATGGAATCCTAGTCATCAATAATGAGGAATGAAGTACAGATAGAAGCTGCAACACAGATGAACCTGGAAAAGTGATGCTAAGTGAAAAAAGAAAAAACTAGCCACAAAAGACCACATATTTCACGAGCCCAAGTATGTGAAATGTCCAGAATAACTAGGTAACTATATAGGGACACAAAACAGATTAATGATTTCCCAAGCGTGGGTTTGAGCCCCGAGTCAGGAAGATCCCCTAAAGAAGGAAATGGCAACCCACTCCAGTAGTCTTGTCTAGGAAATCCCATGGACAGCGGAGCATGGTGGGCCATAGTCCATGGAGTCAAAAAGAGTCAGACACAACTTAGGCACTAAACAACAAAAAATTAGAGCATAGTTTCTTTGAGGGGGTGATGAAAAATGTTCTAAGTCAGATTGTGGTGGTGGTGAAGTCTATAAATTTACTAAAACCCATTAAATTATACATGCCACATGAATGAATTTTATGATATGTAAATAACTACTGAATAAATCTGCTTAAAAACATATGGGAAAGTTACCAGTGTGCAAAAGATACTAGCAAGAGGTCAAGACCATGGTTACTGGGGAGGTCTGGACTAGGTGTATAACCAAAGGGCCTTGTGCATAATATTTTACATACAAAGTCTTTATTTTAACAGGACATGTGTTCAGAGAACGTGTAATCTTTAGCTGGAAAACATTTTGCTGCTGAGTTTTCTTTGAAATAATGTTTTGAGGTAGGAGTGCTATTGGAATGTTTACCTTGACGGGCTGCTCTTCAGATTATTTTTCCCTCAGAACAAGTCGAGTTGTTTTCTTCTTTTTTAAAACAACCATAAATAAGTGGAAATTTTTGACACACTGTACAACACAGTTTTTTTTCTTCTTTAGAGACTGCAGGAAATGTTTTAGATTTTATTCCTTGTGGAATTCACAAACAAGAAACAGAACAAGAAAACCTGTCCAGTCTTACCCTCTCTTTCTAACTTTCTCTGAAAGCCGGCTAAGATACATGAAATCTGATTCTCTTTTTATCTACCCAAGTGCAAGGATCCTCATTAGCAAGGAAAAAGTTTGCAAAGCTAAGAAAATTCACTGAAGAAGTTCAAGGTCATCTCACCAGAACCTAAAATACTCACTAGGTGTCCCATAATTAACAGTAAGAAGACAAATGTCCCTGGAGTGAAACAGAACACATTTCAGCACTCAACTTTGACCTTCCTTGATCCTTTTCCTAAAAGTTCTGTTAATGAATGATTACAGGACACCAGCATGTGAACAGGAAAGGGGAGGTTTGAACCTTTGCTTTAATCACTGTGATGGCAAAAATAGTGCTTTAGAAACCTTCACTTCTACTCCTTTCAAACCCAAAATAACATTTATTATCAATCTGATCATCAATCCAACATGCAAAGAACATCAGTACACAAAGAACTTTTAGACCTCGGTTACCTTCTCATATTTTAAACAACTTTACTGAAGTACAATTTACATATCATAAAATTCATCTGTTTTAAGTATAGAATTTAAAGATTTTTAGTAAATCTACAGAGTTGTGAAGCCATGCACAATTCAATTTTTTCTACAGAAAACAGGGTTAGACTCTGAAATTTTTAAAGTAATTAAAGAAAGGACTTGCTTGTGCGCTCAGTCATGTCAGACTCTCTGCTACCCCATGTAGCCCTCCAGGCTCCTCTGTTCATTGAATTTTCCAGGCAGGAATATGTGAGTGGGTTGCCATTTCCTTCCTAGGGGATCTTCCTGACCTAGGGATTGAACCCACATCTCCTGTGTCTCCTGCATTGGCAGGTGGATTCTTTACCACTGAGCCCTTGGGAAGGTGTAACGAAAGGACTGTCAGAAGATGAAATGACCTGTCAAGAGTAAGGTATACTGCATTCAGGGCTTCCCAGGTGGCACAAATGGTAAAGAACCCACCTGCCAATGCAGGAGATACAGGAGACAAGCGTTTGATCCCTAGGTCAGGAAGACCCTTTGGAGGAAGGAATGGCAGTATTCTTGCCTCTTCAGTATTCTTGCCTGGAGAATCCCAAGGACAGAGGAAACTGGTGGGCTATAGTCCATGGTTGCTGAGTCGGACACGACTGAAGCAACTTAACATGCATGCTTGAATACTGACTTCAAGAACTCTTAAATGAAAAAAAGAAATGGATACATACCATTACACCAAATTATAACATTTTAAAATGTTATACCTTTTAAGTATATGTTTCTCACTTCTTATTTTAAAATTGAGGCATGCCGTTATTGCTATTTCAGGGATCTTACCAAAAATAATAGTGTGCTATTTTGGTGCCATCTCCGTTTGCTTCTAAAAATAAAAATCTTTGATGCATGAATTCTCAAAACATTTAAAAATTTTAAGTCTTTGAATTCTGCCTTTAAAGTAATTGAAAAAAAAAGAATAAACTCTTGAGGGGGTATTAAGGGATTTTGCTGCTTCTAACAATAATGTCTTCCTTTAAGGAAAATGAAAAACAGATTCATAGAAGTAATCAAGGAAAACTGTTGGCCAAAATGGTAATTAGTCCCGTTAAATGATAATAAAGGAAGTTGTGATTAAAAAAAAAATGAAACAAGCAGTTCCCTTTTTTCTTGATGTGTATTGACTGGGTATGGAATGAAATGCATTTCTCCTGAATTCCCTGGTCACCTGCTTCATTAAACAAACAAACAAAAAGCTTATCTTTCTATTCCCATCCCTACAGAGCAAATATACATTCAATCCAAAAATGGCATGACCAGCTCCAGATAATAAACATTGAAATGGACCAAACATTGAAATAAACACAGTGCCACCAGCCACAAACCTGTGTGTAACTGACAGTGATGCTGGATGGCAAAGTCCTTGGGCCATCATCAAGATTTCTTCATTTCAAGGTTGTCTATGACGGCCACGAGAATTAAAGAGTTATGGTAATATTCCAATTAACTGTATATCATTATTAGAGTAATGAAAGGGAGTTTGAAAGTGAAAAGTGAAAGTGCAAGTCGCTCAGTCGTGTCTGACTCTTTGTGACCCCATGGACTTTACAGTCCATGGAATTCTCCAGGCCAGAATACTGGAGTGGGTAGCTTTTCCCTTCTCCAGGAGATCTTCCCAATCCAGGGATTGAATCCAGATCTCCCACATTGCAGGTGGATTCCTTACCACCTGGGCCACTAGGGAAACCCAAGAATATTGGAGTGGGTAGCCCATCCCTTCTCCAGTGGATCTTCCTGACCCAGGAATCGAACCAAGGTCTCCTGCATTGCAGGCGGATTCTTTACCAACTGAGCTATTAGGGAATCTGTGAATCATTCTATACAACATCTGACAGTGACCAAATCATCTGGAGAATAGTATAGTGTTAAACCACTTATAGTCTGAGTAGATACAGTTTTATTCATTCACTCAATTATTCAGTTGGGCAACTGATATTTACTAAATTTTTATTGTGCCTCATAGAGTTGACATAGAGTGAGTCTTTTTATTTGGTCCAATGTATGAAGGCCACAGAAAGAATTTCTTCTGAATAGCTTTACTTTTCTCTATAATAACATATGTTTAATAATGTGGGGGAATTATCTGGCAGTCTGGTGGTTAGGACTCTGCATTTCTACTGCAGGAGACACGGGTTTGATCCCTGGTTGGGGAACTAAGATCCCATAAGTTTGATGTGGTACAGCCAAATAATAATAATAGTTTTGAATGCACCATTATCTTTATGTAAAGAAAATTCACTGAATTACCCTACGGCTAATAATCAAATAAGTCTGTTGATTAGATTTAATCTAAATCCACCTCCTCTCCACTATCAAGTTCCTCCCAAAGACATATATTAATAATTATTTCAGTCAATTTCAAGCAGCCCTTACTTTTAGAACACTGCAGATGGTGATTGCAGCCATGAAATTAAAAGACGCTTACTCCTTGGAAGGAAAGTTATGATCAACCTAGATAGCATATTGAAAAGCAGAGACATTACTTTGCCAACAAAGGTCTGTCTAGCCAAGGCTATGGTTTTTCCAGTGGTCATGTATGGATGTGAGAGTTGGACTGTGAAGAAAGCTGAGCACTGAAGAATTGATGTTTTTGAACTATGGTGTTGGAGAAGACTCTTGAGAGTCCCTTGGACTGCAAGGATATCCAACCAGTCCATTCTAAAGGAGATCAGTCCTGGGTGTTCATTGGAAGGACTGATGCTAAAGCTGAAACTCCAGTACTTTGGCCACCTCATGTGAAGAGTTGACTCATTGGAAAAGACTCTGATGCTGGGAGGAATTGGGGGCAGGAAGAGAAGGGGACGACAGAGGATGAGATGGCTGGATGGCATCACCGACTCAATGGACATGAGTTTGAGTGAACTCCGGGAGTTGGTGATGGACAAGGAGGCCTGGCGTGCTGTGATTCATGGGGTCACAAAGAGTTGGACACAACTGAGCAACTGAACTGAACTGAAATTTTAGAACACTTATTCTTTTCCAGATGTTCAAAGACATAAGATCTATAACAGGAGGTTGGGGAGAAAGAACTTTTGGCTTCCGCCTAACTTTTCTGGACTTGCTAAGTGAAATGCAAAAAAAACCAATTGGTACTTGAAAGAGCCTAAGGAGGAGAACCAGAAATGAGGTGATGAGATGCAGGGGGCAGTCTCTTGCTTCCCCAGTTTCAAAGGCACCTGGTCGGTCACCTCCAGGCACAGTTATGCCTGTAAGGATAATGTACACAACTCACGTGACCCCAAAATATAAGACTTATGCCTCTAGGTGACTGATAGGAGCCAAGAAGCTCTCATCTCACATAAGCCTTAGAGAAACAGGAGGAGACACACTTCGGACTGGAATTCACATGCAGTCAGAGAAATGAAACCAAGACCGTGCAAATGCCCTCTCCAAGTTGTGGAGCAAGCCAGCGTGTAGGCCAAGTCAACCCGTCCTCAATGCGCTGTGTAAATTACTAAATCCTACTGTCTGCATGGAAAGCCTTAGACTGAGTCTCGGGGATCATCACCTTTTCCAGACGATGCTCTTTGTAGTTTTATAGAGATTTAAAAATTGTGTTGCAGTGTTTTTTTCAGTTGGGTTTGATGGTATTTTTGCAACTTATTCACAAACCTGGATCTGAAAACGCTTTGTAGATTTGAGTTTCATTGATGGAAACATTTCTATTCTTAATAATAAACAATAAGAGACACATTTTGTTATACATCATTCTTAGCTTTCACTATGAGGGGCATATCGACAAAAGGATAATAAATGTACTCACATTTTTTAGAAATCCATCATTTTTCTGTTTGCAGTTGCACAGAAATATAAACAAAGTACAGTTCTCAGTTAAACATGTTTCGTTAATGGGGATAATGTACTAACATAAAAAGTCCGATCTTTGCTACTCGAGACCCATCAAACTGCTAAAACTGGCTCAAAATCAGAATAGTTGTTAAAAATAACAACTGTTTTTTGGGGGTGGAATGAATTAGGAGATGAGAATTGACAGATATACACTAACGTGTAAAATAGATAGGTGGTGGGAAGCTGCTATATAGCACAGGGAGCTCAGCTCGGAGTTTTGTGATGACCTAGATGGGTGGGGTGTGGGAGAAGGCAATGGCACCCCACTCCAGTACTCTTGCCTGGAAAATCCCACGGACGGAGGAGCCTGGTGGGCTATAGTCCATGGGGTCGCTAAGAGTCGGACACAACTGAGTGACTTCACTTTCACTTTCATGCACTGGAGAAGGAAATGGCAACCCACTCCAGTGTTCTTGCCTGGAGAATCCCAGGGATGGGGAAGCCTGGTGGGCTGCTGTCTATGGGGTCTCACAGAGTTGGACACGACTGAAGCGATTTAGCAGCAGCAGATGGGTAGGGTGGGAACAGGAGTTGGAAGGAGGTCCAAGAGGAAGGAGTTTACATACGGTGATTCACTTCATTGTAGAGCAGAAACCAACACACCATTGTAAAGCAACTATACATGCTCAATTCCTAAGTTGTGTTCGACTTTTTGAGACTCCATGGACTGTAGCCCACCAGGCTCCTCTGTCCATGGAATTTTCCAGGCAAGAATACTGGAGTGGGTTGCCATTTCCTCCTCCAGGGGATCTTCCTAACCCAGAGATCGAACTGGTGTCTCCTGAATTGGCAGGAGGATTCTTTACCACAGAACCACCAGGGAAGCCCTAAAGCAACTACACCTCAATATAAAAAAAGAGGAAAAAAATAAAACCCTATTTTGATTCCCGAGCTTCCCAGGCGGTGCTAGTGATAAAGAACCCACCTGTCAACACAAGAGACATAAGAGATGCTGGTTTAATACCTAGAGAAGATCTCCTGGAGGACAGCATGGCAACCCCCTCCAGTATTCTTGCTTGCAGAATTCCATGGACAGAGGAGCTGACAGACTACAGTCCAAAGGGTCACAAAGAGCCAAACACAACTGAAACAACTTAGCCTGCTCACATGCATGTTTTGATGCCTAACTGCCTGCACTCTTTCCTAGGACCATTGCTCCATATGGAGATCATCAGCCCTATAGAGGCATTTGGGCATTATCTAGTACAATATGTTCCCCATTTGTATGTCACTTCCAGATTCAGGGCAGAAGATCAGGTTCGGAGCACTTTCCCTGTTTCCTATCCACCCTACCATCCTCTCACCTGCCTCTCCCAATGTTCACTCAAGGCTTTCAAAGATAATGCACATTTCTGGATACCACACTAAACAGCAACAATTCTGGGTTGAAATTTTCTACATACTCTCTACTCTCTGTCCTTTCCTTCTGCCCTTCAAGATATGTGCTTCCAAGATGCCTTGTGTGAAATCCTCAAGACCAAGTATTAGAGGTCATACAGCTTTCTTTGTAAGCCACCAGTGAAAAGCAAGCCTCCAGGTATCTCGCTGGATTTGTATAATTTCACTAAGTAATAGAAAAAGAAGCCCAGTAAACAAAGAACCAAAATGCCTATGGACGCTCCTTGTCAAATTACTGTCTGGAGCATTCAAGTTTCTCTTGCTAACTAATATCACCTTACAGAAGCCAAGATTTACAGGGAAAAGAATTCTGAAAATAAGGTATTAGAAATCTTTTGTTTAAAATGTACTGGCCTCAGGACTTCCCTAGTGGTACAGAGGTTAAGACCTCCTCTTCCACTGCAGGGGCTGAGGGTTTGATCACAGGTCAGGGAGCCAAGATTCCACAGGCCTTGTGGCCAAAGAGCCAAACCATAAAACAGAAACAATGTTGTAACAAATTCAGGAAAGACTTTAAAAATGGTCCACATCAAAAAAAAATCTTAAAAATAAACAAAATGTACTGGCCTCATGTAAATAGGCTTTCTTCTTTCTCTTCCTTCCTTTCTCCCTTGTTCCTCCTTTCTTTCTTGCAAAGATGCAGTTGTATTTATTGAGTACAATAGATTGCTCTAAAAGCTTGTTGAATTAAAATACAATAATGGGATGCACCAAATATATTCTCTCTAGCAGAGGATTACTGTGGATGCTCAAGACGACTACAATTTAAACAGCAAGTCAAGATTTAGATAAAGCCCCTCTGAGTTTCAGAAATCAGAAGCGGAAGCTTCAAGTTCCTTTAATAGCAAACACTGTTAATCGTAGCTGAGTAATTAAGGATAAGAAGCTAAAAAAACATGGACATTCATCCAAGACTGATGTGCTTGTTATACCAGTTTACAAATCCTTGCATCTTCATTTTGGGACTAGTAGCCTTTAAATCTTTTTTTACTCTGGAGAGGAAAAGAGTTATTTGGCAATGCGAAGGATACGTGAAGATAAACTGCTAAGACATTTATATCCTTACGCGGTCTCATCCACTTGAGTGAGATGCAGAGTCATCTCAGTGGCTGTAAAGTTGTTATGTTAAATGTGTTGCATTAATATTCTTCATGTGCCAACACCAAATGAAAGAAGCACGGGCATAAAGTGGTACCATTTTGAAATACCCCAGATGGGAGTAAGACAACTGAGCATGGCAACATAGCTGTCCAGATACTCTGATGCACCACTACACCTTAAGAGATCGTAATATTGAGGACTATTTGACAGTTACATTTAGAATATCTTATGGCTAAGATCCAATATAAGCTTGCTACTTAATTCCATTGTATTGTGGGTATCTTTGTAATCTACATCTCAGTAATTATGAGATGCCTTTACAGCCTCACACGTTTTGTGCCGTGAATCCATCTATTAGAACTTGGATCTTAACAAAGTATATAGTCCAAGTGAAGAAGGAAACATTGTCCTGACTTTGAACCTTTGCCAGACGTTCCAGTAGGGATGCTGGTGATAATGACAAACACTGGCAGCTCTAGACTCTTTTGCCAATGAAAGTATTATTTAAGTAGTATTTCTTCAAAGGAAGGAAGCCTATTTTGTGTTGTGGAGTTCCTTTGCCTTCGAATTTACTTCGTGCTTTTAAAATGGCTATAGTGTCTGGTATGCAAAATAAGAGGTGGCGAGTTAGAGGTGTGACAGGTGTTGCGACTGACTGTATTACTTGTGTCTACTCACCGACGTACAAACGCCACAGTTTCCACAGATCTCCAGTAGAACAGCCATGACTGATAAGAAGCAAAGATGATTCCACCCTTTATTGATTAAAAAAGGAAATGTCTTAAAAATGCAGTATAACAACACAATCTTTGCAACAATGTATATATAGATTGAATTCTCCAGGGTTTTCAGCTTCTATGGCTCTTCTTCACATGCTCCCCAGGCTCGAGAAGATCCAGCCCACTTGGACACAGCAGTGGACGATCTTGTACTTGGAGGTCCCGGCAATAGCTTTCTGTACCAGATGCATGTAAATTGCATTGCTTCTGTTGTCTTTAAAGCAACTTCTTCGGAAATTTTATCTAACCGATTCTCGCTATATAACCCATTCAGCTCAACTGAATGGCTTTATGATAAGGCATTTGATAGCATTCTTTTCAGGCTTTCCAGGTGGTAAAGAATACGCCTGCCACACAGGAGATGCAGGTTCAATCCCCGGGTTACAAAGATTCCCCTGGAGAAGGAAATGGCAACCCACTCTAGTATGCTTCCCTGGAAAATCCCATGGTCTGAGGAGTCTGGAGGGTCCATGGGGTTGCAAAAAGAGCTGGACATGACTTAGCGACTAACACAACAATAAGCATTCTTTTCACAGGATAACACATGAAAGTCTGCATAGCAACAGTGAGATTAGGGGAGTTGAACTTAAGCACTTGGTGTTGATTATCCATGTAAAGACACTTGGGCACTGAAACTTCAAAGACACAGACACCCTGTTCTCTTGGGTTAGCCCCACAGTTTAAAAATTCATCATATATCTAAGCTCCTGCAGCCTGAGATCCACAAGTCTGATTTCTAAATGAAACTTTTTCTGACACTCTACTGCCATTCAAAGCCTTGGACATTTTTACCCTGAGGAGTTTTATCTTGGGAGAAATGGGGCAGTGGAATATTGATGAAGCAGTTGAAGGTGTCTTCGTGGAAATGAATTTCCCTCTGAGATATTCCGGAGACACATCAAAAGGAAAGACCAGGCACCTCATGGACTCAGTCAACTTTGAACCATTTCTCTTTCAGGGTGGCTGATACCAGATATTAACTTCACCATTAGAAACACAAAGTCTTCCTCATTCCATTTGCGATTTTATATCATCACAAATAAATTTGGCTACTGAGAGACATTTTACTTTTCGGGAATGAAAAGTAATCTCTTATACTATTTTAAAAGTAACAAGAAATAGAAAAATGATTACCTATAATTTTATTATCCAAAGGAAATTATGGATGACATTGAAGTATATTTTTCTAGCCTTTTTCCTATGAAATTTTAAAAGACTGAGCTCATATAGCATACACAGCTTTGCAGCATGCTTTCTTGAACATTTCATCATGCTTTTTCCCATATCATTAAAAATCTTTCAGGAAGACTACATGTTATTCCATAAACAAATGCATCATAATTCATTAATCACATTTCTATTGTTGTAATTAAATTATTTATAATTTTCTCAATTATTAATAGACTTTAGTAAACATCTTTAGATGTAAAACCATGATAGATTCTCAAGTTATTTCCTTATGAAATATAGATTTGCAAAATTTTAATTGTGGGATTAAAGTTATGATCTTTAAAGCTCTTCACACATTTTGCCAAATTGCTTTTCAGAAAATAATTATACCAATTTAAACTCCCTCAGGCTGGGTATGAGAATAAACACTGTGCTTTCTGTCATTTGTGTCAGGTCATCTCATTTTTAAAAATTTTTGCTAATTTGATGAATGAAAATAGCATCTATCCAAAAGATACCAGTCTTCTGAAAATTGCTCTATGGATTCAAAGCAATTCAATAGAAGTTCTAACAGAATTTTTCATGGCACTTGAGAAACAATTCTTTAAAAAGAATTATTTATTTATTTGGCTGCGTCTGGTCTTTGCTGCAGCATGCCAGCCCTTGGTTGTGGCATGTGGGCTCTAGTTTCCTGACCAGGGATTGAACCCAGGCCCCCTGCATTGGGATCATGGAGTCTTAGCCACTGGACCACCAGGGAAGTCCCAAGAAATGTTTTCTTAAATGTATATGGAAGAGTAACAAGCAAAGGAGAAACTAAATGTTTTAGAAAGATAACAATGGGGAAATTCCTTTTCATTTGATATCCACACTTACTTTGAAGCTCAAGTAACTAAGATGATGTGGGTGTATATGGACGTAGACAAAGTGAGCAGTGTAATAGGCAATATAGAAACAGACCCATTAAAATACAAACATTTGATTCATGATGGTGATGCAGGGCAGGTCAAGAGAAACAGAACAAACTTTTCAATGATTAGAGCTACATAAAAAATTACACATACTAAAAAATATAGAATAGGATCCCATTTCTTTCCAAATACAAAAATAAATTCCAGACAGATTAGGACTTAAATATAAAACTTTGAAACTTTTAGTTTTATTGGCAAATATGTTGCTGACCTTGAGAAGGGAACAGATTTTTCAATTGAGACTCAAGAAGCATTAGCTAGACATAAGACACTCATGAAAAAAGAATGATGAATCTAAATACATTAAAATTTAAAGCTTCTCTTCAATATCATGTTATTCAATACTTTGAGCAAGTGATTTAATTTCTCTGTGCCTTTGCTCATCTGTAGAATGGGATAATAATAGTACCTACTTCTTTGGTTCTTTCTGCAAATCAAGAGTTAACTCATGTTCTCATTCAGAACAACTATCTGATATTTAGTGAACACTCAGTAGTCATCAGCTCATTATTACTGTCATATGAAAGGTTTATATGTTTTGTATAGTAAAACAAAGTTATCTTTATTATTTTCTTAGTGATTTTATTATTTGACCTTAAAAATATCCCCATCTAGTTCCCATTGAGATATAACATTCATGAAACAATATGCTTAATTTTTATATACTGATTATTATTAATATATTTCATTTTTTAATAATGTAAAAATTTATTTTAAGGCATACTCTGAAAAATGGACTTAAACTAATTATCCAGGCATTGTGCTTCATAAATCTTTACTCTCTTAGTGATTCATGAAATCTGCATGATAGAATATTAAATTTTGCCTCTTTGTTTGTATTTGCATTAATTTATTCTTTTTCATTCTGTAATAATTAGTTGGAGTTGAATCTTTTTGACAATTTATCAGGGAAACTACTCATATCTCTTACATCATTTTCACATGTATACAACATAAAATTGATTTTTGAGGCTTCTTCAATTTTCCAAGCATTTTTTCCAAAAGGCACAAAATAAAAGCTCCAGAAGTCATCTAGACTTGTAATTATAAAACCAATACCGATTCACATTAGTCAGTTATAAGGAAGCCCAAGTCAGGCCTCTCTAGTACAAAAAGCAGTTGTAAAATATACATCAGTACTTGACTAGTTCAGTCTGAACCTTTTCTGCAGAAAGACATTTTATTATTTTTCAAAAAAAAAAAATGAAAAAGTTACATGATTGCTTATCATCAGTCTTTGGGAGATTTAAAATCATCATATAAGCCCCAAATTATGAATGTATAAAACATCAACTGTGTGATGATCTTTTGGAACTAAGCTCACCACTGGAACAAAAAAGGCTGACTTCCTTCTAGGCTGCATATAATGCAGAACAACAACAGTAGACCTAAAATAAATATGCTTGGATGTGCCACTTTCTTAGACATTTATTATAAGTTACCGTTTTACAATCTGAAGTTTCAAGAAGTTTTTTTGACATAATTGAGGACAGACATGAAAATAGCTATGTTGTAAAATCTATATAGCTGAGATTCTTTTTTTTAAGGCAATACATAGTTTATCAAAATCCTTGGTTGGTCTGATTAAAAAGCCAGCCTGCCTAGAAATGTAAGGAAATGAAGTTAGCCTGGTGAAGCTGAGGAATGCTCAAGTGATGGGAGCTGCTGCTGCTGCTAAGTCACTTCAGTCGTGTCCAACTTTGTGAGACCCCATAGACGGCAGCCCACCAGGCTCCCCCGTCCCTGGGATTCTCCAGGCAAAAACACTGGAGTGGGTTGCCATTTCCTTTTCCAATACATGAAAGTGAAAAGTGAAAGTGAAGTCGCTCAGTCGTGTCTGACTCTTAGTGACCCCATAGACTGCAGCCTACCAGGCTCCTCCGTCCGTGGGATTTTCCAGGCAAGAGTACTGGAGTGGGGTGCCATTGCCTTCTCCAGTGATGGGAGAAAAACCCTTAAAAACATTAATGCCCTAAATAAGTGGAGGAAAAAAAAAGAAAGCTTTCACCTGAAGTGATCAACCTGCGTTCTTTTTCCACCTGTTTTTTATTAGGTTTGGAGACACCTTGCTTCTGGAAAGTGGCATAATCTATTATGTGCACGCATGCTCAGTAGTGTCCAGCTCTTTGCGACTCCATGACCAGGCTCCTCTGTCCATGGGACTTTCCAGGCAAGAATGCAGGAGTGGGTTGTCAATTCATCCCCCAGGGGATCTTCCCGACTCAGGAATCAAACCCACATCTCCTGTGTCTCCTGAATTGGCAGAGCTGGTTGTTTATCACTGAGCCACCTGGGAAGCCCTAATCCATTATAAGCACCTAAATAAAATAAAGACTTAAAAAATGTCACTTGCCTGGACTTATTACCAAATGTCTCTATTTCAACAAACTTAAAGTGTAATCCTTGCATGGTGTAAAAAAGCACCTGATTAATAAAAGAGAACCTTGTGTATAGCTCAGTCTCGGCCCCCTGAATCCTTGAGTCCTTAAGCCAAGTTATGTAACTTTTTTTGCCTTCATTATCCTCATCCTTAAAGTCAGGGTCCAAACTAGATGCCGTCAATGTTACAGGGTTATCAAACACGTAAAGTGCTTAGAGCATTGAGTCCCTAGTGAAAACACAAAGAATTGTTATTTTCATCACTGAAATGTATGATTCTTTTGTTCAGAGCCTTCTCAGCATCTCCAGCCATCTTCAGAAATCCAGTTTATTCTAATAGAACTAGCCATTATCTTAAGTCCTTTGTGATCCTGTCAACCCTTGGAAATCAGAATGGTTTGGTTCTCCACAATATGGGCATGAATAAATCTTTCTTGCCCACACCAGACTATGAGACATATTCTAGAGCAAGGGGAAGAAAAGAGAGTATCTTCTCAGGAGCACCCTAACTTCTCTGTGACTTCTTAATATGTTCTGCAGTTTTCCAGGAAAATTTTACCCATAACCCCTCTCTGTGCATCCCATTGGCAATATCCCTCCATGCTGGAATTAAAACCAAGCAATATGAAATTTTAGAAAATTCTTCCTTTTCTGTGAATCCATTGTTTCAAATCTGCATATTAAATTATTTCACAACAGATATTTTATTTGGTAAGAAAATGCAGATTGTTAGATGATAGAGAGATAGACAGTTAGAAATGAACATGAACTAAAAGAAAGTCTGCCAATAAGACTTTCTTCCAATGAGTATCAAATTTGGAACTTGGTTTTATATCAATTCCTTAGTGGGACATGCTGATGTTTTCCTAATCTGAAAGAAATAGGTGTGTGAGAGAAGAGGAGGGAGGTCTTAGGTGAGCAATCAGTATCCATCAGAATTTTTTTAATCCAATTTAATTTTGGTGGCTTAATTATTCCTGAGGTCTGGCAATTTTGACAAACTGCTGAAATACATCAAATACAAGTGGCAGAGCTGAAGACAAGGCCCAGTTTGAGACTTATAACTAGAAAATGATAGAATAGTAAAGGCAGAGGACACTTCTGGAAGAATTAAGAAACGGAAGTGCAACTCCAGACTTTGATCCTTAATGAGGGCGGTTTGGGCTTCTCAGGTGGCGCAGTGGTAAAAAGTCCACCTGCCAAGCAGGAGACGGGGGTTCGATCCCTAGGTTGGGAAGATCCCCTGGAAAAGGAAATGGCAATCCACTCCAGTATTCTTGCCTGGCAGGCTACAGTCCATGGTGTCTCAAAGAGTGGAACATGATTAAGCGTGCACGCATGAGGGCATTTTAGGTAGAGGTGTAAACAGATGTCTCAATTCCTGAAATCATTGTTTCAACTGCTCATTAACATATTCCTCTAGATAATTTTAGGTCTGCGAAGCAAAGAAGGGCAAAAAACTTAAAAAGAACTGTGGGGCAGACTTCCTGAGCCCCTTAAGGATTTGCCAAGGGTCAGGGTGGGAGGCTGAGCATACTTTTTGGCTAAATAAGAAAAAATTTTGTTGCCAGTAAGCCGGAAACCTAAGTGGTCTCACTACTCTGCTGTTCAGCACGGAGCAAAAAGACCAACAAAATCTGCAGCACTGGAGAACTTCATCAGTAAATGAAGTGCTATATAAGGGAATAATGTCTATTTTTTTCTGGCTTGGAACACAAAAACTGTCCTGATCCTATTATAAATAAGATTGTTATTAGTGGAATTTTAACCCAATGAAGCTCAGACTTTAGAGCAGGAAGAATATTAAAAATACACATTCTCTTTCACTTAATGACATTATTTTTGTGTTTTTCCTATGAAAATACATAGGTCCTTCATGAAATTTTTGGAAGATGCAACCACGGGCAAAGAATAAAATACAAATGTCCTGCAACCCCAAGACCTAGTGATGAATTCAGTTAACAGCAAGTGTCCTTATAGGGCAATGTGTCCTTGTGACACAGGATTGCTTTTTAGCAATAAAGCTACTATCTATGACATAAGAAGGGGGCAGTTTTAAAAGTGAACATTTTTATTAAAATAAAGTTCTCTTACCATTTCTGGGAAAAATTATATTCACACATATTCACAAGTGTTTGACTAAAAATATCCTTCTGATACCAGAGAAAGGATTCACTTTCTCAGTTGGTTATTTGTGCAATGTTCTGTGAGACTTTTTCCTTTTTTTTTTTTTTTAAACTAGCTTAGCTTAGTTTCTGTGGTTTCGGGGGAACCTAATCCGTTACTAAGACATATGATTTATTCCGATTTCCTTATTTCTTCCACCAACAGCAAAATTGCACACCATCATCTGTTAGCAGAACTATGGCAGTGATGGTTTAATCTGTCCAATATAGTGATGAGTAAAAGATTGCAGACCTATTACTCTCAAGGTGATATGCTGCCATGTGATAAAATATCACACAATCCCACCTAGTACTCAAATATGGAAGTGCATCAAAGTAAGTTTTAATTGAATGTTTCATCTTTCTTCTTCACTTTCATACTTAATAGAGGCAAATAGGTGGAGAAGGCGATGGCAGCCCACTCCAGTACTCTTGCCTGGAAAATCCCACGGACGGAGGAGCCTGGTGGGCTGCAGTCCATGGGGTCGCTAAGAGTCGGACACGACTGAGGGACTTCACTTTGACTTTTCACTTTCATGCATTGGAGAAGGAAATGGCAACCCACTCCAGTGTTCTTGCCTGGAGAATCCCAGGGACGGGGGAGCCTGGTGGGCTGCCGTCTATGGGGTCGCACAGAGTCGGACGCGATTGAAGTGACTTAGCAGCAGCAGCAGCAGCAGAGGCAAAAAGGAAGGAAAAAAACTTTTTGTTACATTCTAGAAATAGTCACAAAATTTCACTGGGACATTCCATTAGACTTCCTGATGAGAGAGAATTCGGGTAGAGAGAAAGGGAGAGAAAAAGGGAAAAGTGAGAGAAGAGTGACATCATCCGAGAGGCCAGGATGTTTCCTTGGTAGAGTTGTCAGTTTTGTAAAATTGGTTCAAAATGGATTTTTTTAATATTTGGAAGCACACTGGTTACCCACCTACACACAAGGACCTGTGTCCACATGCCCCTGTCTGCTCACAAGGCCGTCACACCCGTATCAGTTGTGCTGCTGCTATTAGGATCTATTTCTACCCTCAGGATCCGTTCAACACTGAATCTGTGGGGTTTTCCCACACCGACAATCAGTTCTCTAATTCTCCAGACACCAACTGGGTATCCAAGGATTCTATCCAGTTGTGACACTAACCACCCCCAAGGGCTCAGTCCCATAGGACCACTCCCACCTCAGACATCAACCACAAGTCTGGGTTCCCTGTACTGCTGGCTGATCCACTATAAGGCCAGGGACAGCACCATCCTCTCCTCAGGTGTGATAATTTGCTGTAATGCTTACAGGTCTCAAGAAAACAGGTCAGGTGCTATTCCTGCTTTATTATTAAGGACACAACTCAAAAACAGCCAGATAGAAGAGATGTGTAGGCCAAGGAATGCTGGCTTTTTAGACTCTTTCTTTGATATTTGATATTATGTAATGTATTTGATATTTTCTAATATATTATTGCTGGAGAAAGAAATGACAACCCACTCCTGTATTCTTGCCTGGGGAATCCCATGGACAGAGGAGGCTGGCGGGCTACAGTCCGTGGGGTCGCAAAGATTGGACATGACTGAAGCAACTGAACATGCAATATATTCTTGGGCTTCCCTGATGGCTCAGATGGTAAAGAATCTGCCTGCAATGCAAGAGACCTGGGTTCTCTGACCGGATCTTTGAGACAGGATCTGAAAGATCCCTTGGAAAAGGAAATGACAACCAACTCCAGTATTCTTGCATGGACAATTCCACAGACAGAGGAGCCTAACGGGCTACAGTTCATGGGGTCACAAAGAGTTGGACATGACTGAACGACTAACATTTTCACTTTCACTTCACTTCACTGCAATATTTTCTTGAATATATTGAATATATTCAATATGATTGTATTCCCATATTATCTCCTCCAGACCTATTACACTGATAGCTATGTCTTTATGTCATATTAAATTCAACATTTTAGAGTAGATCTAAACAATTTGGATTAGATTTAGATCTTGTGCTTCCAGTTTCAGTTTGTTTGTTTCTTTGTTTTAAATCGGGGAGATTTCTATCTTCTGAAGGGACATTTACAAATGGAATGATCTTATCTATCATGTTCAATTATATAGTTCAATTAAATATTTAAGTTTCAATGGGTATCCTTATTTAACTGTGCTTCAAGTTTCTGAGAGAAATTCATTATTGTTGCTGCTAAATGATTCATGAGGTGTGATAGTGGGTCAGTGTGTTGCGGCGTTGGGTTCTGAACACCTGGCAATAAACAAGGATACGTAACAGAACTGGACCACAGAACATCAGGACTAGAAAGAACCTTTGGAAATTTCCTAGTCATGTTAAACAGAGAACATAAAACTCAAGACCACAGCATTGTCTAACTCAATGAAACTAGGAGCCATGCCATGTAGGGCCACTCAAGACAGACAAGTCATGGTGGAGAGGTCTGACAGAATGGGGTCCACTGGAGAAGGGAATGGCAAACCACTTCAGTATTCTTGCCTTGAGAACCCCATGAACAGTATGGAAAGGCAAAAAGACAGAACACTGAAAGATGAACTCCCCAGGTCAGTGTGTGCCCAATATGCTACTGGAGATCAGTGGAGAAACAACTCCAGAAAGAATGAAGAGAGAGAGCCAAAGCAAAAACACCACCCAGCTGTGGATGTGACTGGTGGTGGAAGCAAGGTCCGATGCTGTAAAGAGCAATATTACATAGGAACCTGGAATGTTAGGTCCATGAATCAAGGCAAACTGGAAGTGGTCAAACAGGAGATAGCAAAAGTGAACATTGACATTTTAGAAATTAGCAAACTAAAATGGACTGGAATGGGTGAATTAATTCAGATGACCATTATATCTACTACTGTGGGCAAGAATCCCTTAGAAGAAATGGAATAGCCTCATAGTCAACAAAAGAGTCCAAAATGCAGTACTTGGATGCAATCTCAAAAATGACAGAATGATCAATGTTTGTTTCCAAAGTAAACCATTCGATACCACAGTAATCCAAGTCTATGCCCCGACCAGTAATGCTGAAGAAGCCGAAGTTGAACAGTTCTATGAAGTCCTACAAGGTCTTCTAGAACTAACACCCAAAAAAGATGTCCTTTTCATTCTAGGGGACTGGAATGCAAAAGTAGGAAGTGAAGAAATACCCGGAGTAACAGGCAAATTTGGTCTTGGAGTACAAAATGAAGCAGGTAAAAGCTAACAGAGTTTTGCCAAGAGAACGCACTGGTCATAGCAAACACCCCTCTTCCAACAACACAAGAGAAGACTCTACACATGAACGTCACCAGATGTTCAACACCGAAATCAGATTGATTATATTCTTTGCAGCCAAAGATGGAGAAGCTCTATACAGTCAGCAAAAACTAGACCAGGAGCTGACTGTGGCTCAGACCATGAACTCCTTATTGCCAAATTCAGACTGAAATTGAAGAAAGTAGGGAAAACCACTAAACCATTCAGGTATGACCTAAATCAAATCCTTTACAATTATATACTGGAAGTGACAAATAGATTCAAGGGATTAGACCTGATAGAGAGTGCCTGAAGAACTATGGACAGAGGTTCGTGACATTGTACAGGAGGCAGGGATCAAGACCATCCCCAAGAAAAAGAAATGCAAAAGGCAAAATGGTTGCCCAAGGAGGCCTTACAAATAACTGAGAAAAGAAAAGACATGAAAAGCAAGGGAGAAAAGGAAAGATATACCCATTTGAATGCAGAGTTCCAAAGAATAGCAAGAAGAGATAAGAAAGACTTCCTCAGGGATCAATGCAAAGAAATAGAGGAAAACAATAAAATGGGGAAGGCTAGAGATCCATTCAAGAAAATTAGAGATACCAAGGGAACATTTCATGCAAAGATGGCACAATAAAGGACAGAAATGGTACGGACCTAGCAGAAGCAGAAGATATTAAGAAGAAGTGGCAAAAATACACAGAGGAACTATACAAAAAAGAGCTTCATGACCCAGATAACCACGATGGTGTGATCACTCACCTAGAGCCAGACAACCTGGAAAGCGAAGTCAAGTGGGCTTCAGGAAACACCACTATGAACAAAATTAGTGAAGGTGATGGAATTCCAGTTGAGCTATCTCAAATCCTAAAAATGATGCTGTGAAAGTGCTCCACTCAGTATGCCAGCAAACTTGGAAAACTCAGCAGTGACCACTGGACTGGAAAAGATGTTTTCATTCCAATCCCAAAGAAAGGCAATGCCAAAGAATGCTCAAACTACCACACAATTACACTCATCTCACACCCTAACAAAGTAATGCTCAAAATTCTTCAAGCCAGGCTTCAACAATGCATGAACCATGAGCTTCCAGATGTTCAAGTGGGATTTAGAAAAGGCAGAGGATCCAAAGATCAAATTGCCAACATCCATTGGATTACTGAAAAAGGAAGAGAGTCCCAGAAAAACATTTACTTTGCTTTACTGACTACACCAAAGCCTTTGACTATGTGGATCACAACAAACTGTGGAAAATTCTGAAAGAGATGGGAATACCAGACCACCTGACCTGCTTCCTTAGAAATCTGTATGCATGTCAAGAAGCAACAGTTAGAACTGGACATGGAACAACAGAGCGGTTCCAAATCTGGAAAGGAGTATGTCAAAGTTGTATATTGTCACCCTGTTTATTTAACTTATATGCAGAGTACATCAGGCGAAATCCTGGGCAACATGAAGCCCAAGCTGGAATCAAGATTGCTGGGAGAAATATCAATAACCTCAGACATGCAGATGACACCACCCTTATGGCAGAAAGCAAAGAAGAACTAAAGAGCCTCTAGATGAAAGTGAAAGAGGAGAATGAAAAAGTTGGCTTAAAACTCAACATTCAGAAAACGAAGATCATGGCATCTGGTCCCATCACTTTATGGCAAATAGATGGGGAAACAGTGAGAGACTTTATTTTCTGGGGCTCCAAAATAGCGGGAGATGGTGACTGCAGCCATGAAATTAAAACATGCTTGCTCCTTGGAAGAAAAATTATGACCAACCTAGACAGCATATTAAAAAGCAGAGACATTACTTTGCCAACAAAGGTCCATCTAGTCAAGGCTATGGTTTTTCCAGTGGTCATGTATGAATGTGAGAGTTGGACTATAAAGAAAGCTGAGTGCCGAAGAATTGATGCTTTTGAACTGTGGTGTTGGAGAAGACTGTTAAGAGTCCCTTGGACTGCAAGGAGATCTAACCAGTCCATCCTAAAGGAAATCACTCTGGAATATTCATTGGAAGGACTGATGCTGAAACTCCAATAATTTGGCCATCTGATGAGAAGAACTAACTCATTTGAAAAGACCCTGATACTGGGAAATATTGAAGGTGGAAGGAGAAGGGGCAACAGAAGATGACATGGTTGGATGGCATCACCAAGTCGATGCACATGAGTTTGAGTAAGCTCCGGGAATTGGTGATGGACAGGGAGGCCTGGCATGCTGCAGTCCATGGCGTTGCACAGAGTCGACACAACTGAGCGAATGAACTGACTGAAAACTCAAGAAGACACGTCTCCAAAGCCTGCAACATTTGTTTGCAGGCTGGATGTTTATTTAGGTTACAATACGAGTAAGGGTGTACATGGGAACTTTCTTAGTGGCTCCGACAGTGAAGAATCTGCTTGCAATGCAGGAGACCCAAGTTCAAACCCTGGGTCTGGAAGATCCCTTAGAGAAGGGAATGTCAACCCATTCCATTATTCTTGCCTGGAAAATCCCATGAACAGACGAACCTAGGGGGTACAGTCCATGGGGTCACAAAGAGTCGAACATGACTGAGCAACTAACAAGGGTGTACATAATAGCATAATACTTAGGAACATATCCAGAACATATGTTATTTTTAGAGCTGTTCCTCCAAATGAGGATCACAGACTTCCTGAAATAAATCACAAGAGGTACTTGTGAAAAATGTAGACTCTTGTCCCAATGTTGAATAAGAATCTCTGACTATACAATTCAGAAACAGGCTTTATTAACCATCTCTGCAGATGATTTTTAGACAAAATTGACTTGAGAGCCAATGGTTGATGGCTTCAACCAGGAAAGAGTTATATCACTTTCCTGAACTTTGGAGTGTGTCCAGTTAAAATATACTCTTTATTTCCCGAAAAAGAAGCAAAAATCCCTAAAAGCACAGAAAGAGAACCAAAGATCAGAGAAGGATAACCAGATTGATTGAGCCTCTGTTTCCATTTAACTCTAACCAGAGCATTTTCATTTGTGTTGGGAATGTCTTTGCTTTGGACTATACCAAGGAAATAACTGTGAGAAGAGTATAGAACCACCTGTATATGTTTTCCCTTATGGTCTATAGACCTCCTGAAACAGATGTATATCAAAGAATGTACTAAACAATGACATACTTTTCCTCAAAGATCACAGGGATAGAAATGTTGTCAATAGGATGGAAAAATGTCTTCTTGGCCAGGAAACGAGGATAAAAGAACTCCTGGTGAAAGTGTTCATTGGTGTAACCACCGTAGAGAGCGGTGTGGTGGAATCTAGAAAAACTGAAAAATTGTTCCTTGTGCTTTGGAAATTCCATAATCAGTTACATTTCTAGGTAAACTCTTCTTAATATACACGAGTAGACCTCAAAATAGCTGATGTTGAATAAGACCCAGCGTGGTAGCTCATATAACAATCACCCAAGAGACAGATGCGTTTTATTGTAGATGAATTGCTGCAAGTTGGGTAGGATGCTAAACTCATGTGGCTAGCACATGGACAGTCAGGATCCCACCTAGGTTCCCTTGCTGGGAACCCCTAGGCTAGACTGCCTCCGATGGTATCCTTGCATGCATGCATGCTAAGTCTCTTGAGTCATATCTGACTCTTTGTGACTCTACAGACTGAAGTCTGCCAGGCTCTTCTGTCCATGAGGTTCTCCAGGCAAGAATATGGAGTGGGATACATGCCCACCTCCAGGGGATCTTCCCAACCCAGGGATCGAACCCTCTTCTCTTACGTTTCCTGCATTGGCAGGCAGGTTCTTAACCACTAGCACCACCTGGGAAGCCCAGTGGTATCTTTATTGGCACTGAATTGTGTCCTCCCCAAAATCCATATGCTGAAATTCTAACCCCAATATGTCTCACAATGAGACTGTATTTAAAGATAGGGTCTTTAAAGAGATAAAATTTCATTTTGTTGTAGGTAGGGGTGGGCTCTGATCCAGTATGATTGGTGTGCTTTTAAGAAAAAGGAGAGACACCAGGGATGTATGTGCACAGAGGAAAGGCCACCTGGGAACACAGAGAAGTCGGTCCCAAACCAAGGAGGGAGACTTCAAGAAAAACCAAACCTGCTGACACTTTTTTCTTGAACTTTCAGCCTCTAGAATTGTGGGAAAATAAATTTGTTATTTAAGCCATCTAACTATGGTGTTTTGTTTGGTGGCCATAAAACTGTATGTATATAATAGAGATACTTGAGAAGATAAACACAGATTCTCTATTGGTAATAATGAGCTATAAGAAACACACCCAATAACCAGCTACAGGAAGAGTAAGTGGAAGGTGGTATGTTGATGTGCTGGAGCCCCATGATGGTGCTAAACAGGATGGGCTAGATCTTGATGCAGTAATATGAGTAGATCCCAAAAACCATGTTAAATGAAGAAAGGTGAAGAATGATATATCAAGTGTTAAACCATTTATGTGACTTTAAAACATGCTAACCCAACACACTTGTATAAATCAATGTAAACACATGATATGATTTTTCCATATGATGTGGGATTGTCCCACGAGACAAGAAAGAAATGCCCCTGCATCCGGGCATGCAGGACAAGCAGGAGTTGTAGCTTACTTGGCAGAATAAAGTTTACCAGACATATTAAGTAATAGAAGATGTCTTTAAACATATATGAAATGTTAATAGTTGCCATTCTGGGCTGTGGTTATGCAAGCCTTTTTATTTCTTAAACTCAACATAGTCTTAGAAAAAGAATATTCTAATTCAGAGGTCCTCAGCCTCCAGGATCTGAGGCCTAATGATCTGAGGTGGAGCTGATGGCATAATAATAAAATAAAGGGCACAGTATATGTAATGTGCTCGAATCATCCTGAAAGCATCCTCCCACCCTGCTCCATGGAAGAATTGTCTTCCACAAAACCGGTCCCCAGTGCCAAATGGTTAGATTCTAACTAGTGTTAGATAAGAGTGGTTCAGACATTCCTGAGGAGACATGAAACATACAGGCTTGGTTTCTCGGGTAGTCTATGGTATAAAATATGCAAGTGCTCAGAGTAACGCCCAGTACACCTAGCCTTCCACTATGGATTTGCTCCTAGGACTATTATAACATAGTTAGCCTAGGATTCGAAATAATACATGAAAAACATGTGGCACTCAATTGGAATTTTATAAGCAACAACTCTGCAGCCCTAATTAAGAGTACTGGATGATTTGAGAAAGAGAGGAAAGTTGGCTGTAAAGTTAATATGAGCCATCATGGATCCAAAAGATCTGGATGAATCCTCTTTCTCAGGCCTTAAACTCTGTTCTCATCTTCTAATCAGGCTTCTCCAGATGTATGGCATTAACTCTCTTGTTGTCCCCAAAGTGCCTTTCACACATGAAAATGACATCAGTCTCTGTTACAGAAAAAAAAAAGAGGTTCAAAACCTCCAAATGAGAATGTACTGATCCAAGTAGTCCATGTTGGATCCTTCTGGGATTAGTTTGAGGTGCTGCAAGTTGTTGAAAGCTGATAAGTCTTTCTGAGAAGTCGTCATTTACAATGCCCCTGTGGCCTGGCAGAGTCAATGCCGCCTTCAGCAGCCCCTAATTATCTCCTGGAAGTAGTCTGAGCTCTGGGATAACCGGACTGACTAAGAACACACGAAGAGGTGAGGCTGCTAATTACTCCCAAAGAGCATTTTTGGCTTCTTGTTGGTGTGGCTGAACTATATGCCAGAACTGACTCTGGCATTCTTCCCTGTGACCTGCTGATCCAAAGTTCAATCCCCAGATTTCAATGCATGGATCAATGGGAGATTAAAAGAAATCCAGATAGAAACACAGTTGGAGATTCCAAGTTCAGATACAAATGAATTTATCCCCCTGTAGAACTCCAATCCGTTCTACACACATTCTGCTAGTAACTTAAAAATGACACAGATAAAATTTTGAAGCCCAGCAATTATCACATGCAGAGAATAGTGAAGCAGTTGAAATATAGATGCCGTAGCCAAACTATCTGCTTTGCCGTCTGCATCTCTATCCCTTGCCACACAGCTGTGGAATATTTATGCAACTTCTTGATTCTTCAGTTTACTTATCAGAAACACAAGGATAGTCAAATCGCTTGTTTCTGGGATTGTTATAAGTCTTCATGACAAAAAAAAGGACCTAGAACACTGCTAGGTGTTCAAGTTCTATATGAGTGTTAGCTTTTGTTATTACTATATGAAATCTAGAAAACTAGTACCAGTGAACCTCTTTGTGGGATAGGAATAAAGACGCAGATGTAGAAATGGACTTGTGGACTCAACGAGGGAAGGATAGGGTAGGATGAATAGAGAAAGTAACATTGACATATACACACTACCACGTGGAAAATAGATAGGTAGTGGGAAGCCACTGTATAGCACAGGGAATCCAGTCTGGTGCTCTGTGATGATCCAGTTGCTCAGTCGTGTCCAACTCTTTGTGACCCCAGGGACTGCAGCACACCAGGCCTCCCTGTCCATCACCAACTCCTGGAGTTTACCCAAACTCATGTCCATTGAGTCAGTGATGCCATCCAACCATCAAATCCTCTGTCATCCCCTTCTTCTCCCGCCTATAATCTTTTCGAGCATCAGTGTATTTTCAAATGAGTCACCTCTTCATATCAGGTGGCCAAAGTATTGGAGTTTCAGCTTCAACATCAGTCCTTCCAATTAATATTAAGGACTGATCTCCTTTGGATGGACTGGTTGGATCTCCTTGCAGTCCAAGAGACTCTCAAGAGTCTTCTCCAACACCACAGTTCAAAAGCATCAATTCTTCAGTGCTCAACTTTCTTTATAGTCCAACTCTCACATTCCTACCTGACTACTAGAAAAACTATAGCCTTGACTAGATCTTAGTTGACAAAGTAATGTCTCTTCTTTTTAATATGTTGCCTAGGTTGGTCATAACTTTCCTATCAAGGAGTAAGCATCTTTTAATTTCAAATTTCATGACTGCAGTCACCATTTGCAGTGATTTTGAAGGCCCCAAAAATAAAGTCAGCCACTGTTTCCCCATCTATTTGCCATGAAGTGATGGAGCCAGATGCCATAATCTTAGTTTTCTAAATGTTGAACTTTAAACCAACTTTTTCACTCTCCTCTTTCATTTTCATCAAGAGGCTCTTTAGTTCTTTTTCACTTTCAGCCATAAGGGTGGTGTCATCTGCATGTCTGGGGTTATTGATATTTCTCCCAGCAATCTTGCTTCCAGCTTGGCTTCATTTGGCCCAGCATTTTGCTTGATGTACTCTGCATATAAGTTAAATAAGCAGGGTGACAATATACAGCCTTGACGTGCTCCTTTTCCTACTTAAACCAGTCTGTTGTTCCATGTCCAGTTCTAACTGTTGCTTCCTGACCTGCATACAGATTTCTCAGGAGGCAGGTCAGGTGGTCTGGTATTCCCATCTCTTTCAGAATTTTCCACAGTTTGTGGTGATCCACACAGTCAAAGGTTTTGGTGTAGTCAGTAAAGCAGAAATAGATGTTTTTCTGGAACTGTCTTGCTTTTTCAATGATCCAGTGGATATTGGCAATTTGATCTCTGGTTCCTCTGCCTTTTCTAAAACCAGCTTGAGCATCAGGAATTTCACAGTTCACATACTGTTGAAGCATGGCTTGGAGAATTTTGAGCATTACTTTACTAGTGTGTGAGATGAATGCAAGTATGTGGTAGTTTGAACATTCTTTGGCATTGCCTTTCTTTGGGATTGGAATGAAAATTGACCTTTTTCAGTCCTGTGGCCACTGCTGAGTTTTCCAAATTTGCTGGCATATTGAGTGCAGCATTTTCACAGCATCATCTCTTAGGATTTGAGATAGCTCAACTGGAATTCCATCACCTTCTCTAGTTTTGTTTGTAGTGCTGCTTCCTGAAGCCCACTTGACTTCGCATTCCAGGGTGTCTGGTTCTAGGTGAGTGATCATGATTATCTGGGTCATGAAGCTCTTTTTTGTATAGTTCTTCTGTGTATTTTTGTCACCTCTTCTTAATATCTTGTGCTTCTGCTAGGTCCATACCATTTCTGTCCTTTATTGTGCCATCTTTGCATGAAATGTTCCCTTGGTATCTCTAGTTTTCTTTAAGAGATCTCTCGTCTTTCCCATTCTGTTGTTTTCCTCTATTTCTTTGCGTTGATCGCTGAGAAAAGCTTTCTTATTTCTCCTTTCTATTCTTTGGAACCCTGCATTCAAATGGGTATATCTTTCCTTTTCTCCTTTGCTTTTCACGTCTTTTCTTTTCTCAGCTATTTGTAAGGCCTCCTTGGACAACCATTTTGCCTTTTGCATTTGTTTTTCTTGGGGATGGTCTTGATCCCTGCCTCCTGTACAATGTCACGAAACTCTGTCCATAGTTCATCAGGCACTCTGTCTATCAGATCTAGTGCCTTGAATCTATTTGTCACTTCCCATGTATAATCATAAAGGATTTGATTTAGGTCATACCTGAATTGTCTAGTGGTTTTCCCTACTTTCTTCAATTTAAGTCTGAATTTGGCAATAAGGAGTTCATGATCTGAGCCACAGTCAGCTTCCAGTCTTGTTTTTACTGACTGTATAGAGCCACGCCATCTTTGGCTGCAAAAAATTCACTCAATCTGGTTTCAGTATTGACCATCTGGTGACGTTCCTGTGTAGAGTCTTCTCTTGTATTGTTGGAAGAGGGTGTTTGCTATGACCAGTGCGTTCTCTTGGCAAAACTCTATTAGCCTTTGCCCTGCTTTATTCTGTACTCGAAGGCCACATTTGCCTGTTACTCCGGGTATTTCTTGACTTCCTACTTTTGCATTCCAGTCCCCTAGAATGAAGAGGACATCTTTGGGGGTGTTAGTTCTAGGTCTTGCAGGTCTTCATAGAACTGTTCAACTTCAGCTTCTTCAGCATTACTGGTTGGGGCATAGACTTGGATTACTGTGATATTGAATGGTTTGCCTTAGGAAACGAACAAACATCATTTTGTAGTTTCTGAGATTGCATCCAAGTACTGCTTTTTGGACTCTTTGTTTGATTATGATGGCTACTCCATTTCTTCTAAGGGATTCTTGTCCACAGTAGTAGATATAATGTTCATCTGAGTTAAAGTCACCCATTCTAGTCCATTTTAGTTCGCTGATTCCTAAAATGTTGACGTTCAGTCTCGCCATCTCCTGTTTGACCACTTCCAATTTGCTTTGATTCATGGACCTAACATTCCCTGGATGTTACCGCTGCCCCTCCTGACCTTGAACATAGAATAGCTCCTCTAGGCCCTCCTGCGCCCGCACAGCCACCACTCCTCGGGCAGGCGGTAGCTTCTCCCGGCCGCCGCCCCTGACCTGGATATGCGGTAAATCATCTTGGCCACCGCCCCTCGGCCGTGGGGTCCTCCCGGCTTCTGCCCCTGACCTCAGACGTGGGGTAGCTCCTTTCAGAGTACATCATGAGAAACACTGGGCTGGAAGAAGCACAAGCTGGAATCAAGATTGCCGAGAGAAATATCAATCACCTCAGACATGCAGATGACACCACCCTTACGGCAGAAAGTGAAGAGGAACTAAAAAGCCACTTGATGAAAGTGAAAGTGGAGAGTGAAAAAGTTGGCTTAAAGCTCAACATTCAGAAAACGAAGATCATGGCATCTGGTCCCATCACTTCATGGGAAATAGATGGGGAAACAGTGTCAGACTTTGTTTTTCTGGGCTCCAAAATCACTGCAGATGGTGATTGCAGCCATGAAATTAAAAGACGCTTACTCCTTGGAAGGAAAGTTATGACCAACCTAGATAGCATATTCAAAAGCAGAGACATTACTTTGCCAACAAAAATCCATCTAGTCAAGGCTATGGTTTTTCCTGTGGTCATGTATGGATGTGAGAGTTGGACTGTGAAGAAGGCTGAGCACCGAAGAATTGATGCTTTTGAACTGTGGTGTTGGAGAAGACTCTTGAGAGTCCCTTGGACTGCAAGGAGATCCAACCAGTCCATTCTGAAGGAGATCAGCCCTGGGATTTCTTTGGAAGGACTGATGCTAAAGCTGAAACTCCAGTATTTTGGCCACCTCATGTGAAGAGTTGACTCATTGGAAAAGACTCTGATGCCGGGAGGGATTGGGGGCAGGAAGAGAAGGGGACAACAGAGGATGAGATGGCTGGATGGCACCACTGACTTGATGGACGTGAGTCTGAGTGAACTCCGGGAGTTGGTGATGGACAGGGAGGCCTGGCATGTTGTGATTCATGGGTCGCAAAGAGTTGGACACGACTGAGCGACTGAATTGAACTGAACTGAACATTCCAGGTTCCCATGTAATATTGCTCTTTACAGCATTGGACTTTGCTTCCATCACCAGTCACAACCACAGCTGGGTGTTGTTTTTGCTTTGGCTCTCTCTCTTCATTCTTTCTGGAGTTGTTTCTCCACTGATCTCCAGTAGCATTTTGGGCACCTACTGACCTGGGGAGTTCATCTTTCAGTGTCGTATCTTTTTGCCTTTTCATACTGTTCATGGTGTTCTCAAGGCAAGAATCTGAAGTGGTTTGCTGTTCCCTTCTCCAATGGACTATGTTTTGTCAGAACTCTCAGTTATGGCTGATTTTCATTGTACAGCAGAAACCAACACAGCCTTGTAATGCAATCATCCTCCTATTTAAAATAAAACAAAATAAAATAAAAAACACATCTAAACACAAACACAGCAATAAAATTTGAAAACAGCCATTCCTACTGTCTATCTCCATTTTTGTCCAGCATCACTGGTCTTCAGAGGCTTTTCAAGTTGAGTACTGATTGAGTGCTCTTGCTATTGTCTGTCTCTCTAACCAGAGTGTGATTCCCCCAAGACACTTCTGTGGTCTCCTCTCACATCTTATTCTAGTCTTTGTTTAAAAGTCATGTCCTCAGAGACAACCTTCCTGGAAATGCCACATCTCTGGCCTGTCCCACTCTATCCCTATTCTTGCTCTATTTCTTTCCCTGTTGCTTCTACTACATGAAATTTCTATTGTATGCTTATTGATTTACTTCTTCTATTTCTCTCTCATATGGAAAAGCACAGGTACCTGTTCTGTCTTGCTTCTTAAGAAGAGTGTTTGCCTAGGACACAGACAATAAGAAAACATATTAAGTGAAGGGATGAATGAATAAGCTGTACCTACATCCCCAGAATTTCCCTGATTCCTATCTTTTCTAAATTTGGTAGTTGTTCAGCTTTTCACTTTATTTTTCTAATGTATTTTTTCTCTTTCTTTCTTTCTGTTTTGTTATGTTTAAAGAACTTAAGTTTCTGATGCTAAAGAACCCCAACTGACAGAGATCAGTGCAAAAGTACCTTTAACATCTTTCTCATAAAGCATTTCACAGCAGTTCTGGCATGCAAGTAGCACAGAATTTGTATGAATTTTTATCCCTTTCTTTTCCCACTCCCTTCTAGCTAACCTCGGGGATGGCTGCAGTAGACCAGAAGATATATCTGGTATTCCTAGGCACACAGTAGGTGTTCAAAAGTAGTAGTTGAACATTCCATTGAAACTGAAAATGACTACTGAATTACTGCCCACACCTCTAGAAAAACTCTATTTCCCTGGTACAAGAGTTGGGACTTGGCAGGTGGCTAAGAAATGGCATCCCCAACCTGGCATATGGGAGGGTTGGGATATAAATACTGCTTTTATCAAGAAGATATGCCAGAAGATATGCCAACCTCCTCTTCCTTCTCTGCCATTAATTAAGACATTTGAGCTGGGTCTTAAGGAAGACATGTGCTTTGTGGAAAAGAGAGAGGACATCCCAAGCAGACAGCTGACCTACTTTCTCAGGGCTGAATTACATAATGCACTATCACACACTCAGTAACTTAAAACAAAGGAAATGTATTCTTTCACAGTGCTGGGGGCCAGAAATCTAAAATCAAGGCATTGGTAGGGCTAGATTGTTACAGAGGCTCTCAAGGAAAATCCCTGTCTTGTCTCTCTCCTGGCTTCTGACGACTTCCAGCAATCCTTGGCGTTCGGTGGCTTATAGCTGCATTACCTACAATGTATCTCTCTCCATCTTCACACAGCCTTCTCCTTCTGTTTGTCTCTGCGTTTTGTCTCTTACAGACCACCTATCTGTGGATTTGGAGCCTGCCCTAATTCAGAAAGATCTAAAGATCCTTATCTTAACGACATCTCCAAGGATTCCTCTTCCAAAGTAGGTTGAGTTTTGAGGTTCCAGGAGGAAGTATATTTGAGGGGGCCACAATTTAGAGGGCACACTGCAATGTGTAGAGACATAAAATGTCTGACATGGTTGTGGGTGGCAAGACAGGCCATCTGGCTGGGAGTTTCGGTGCTACTGTGGCCGGTGGAGATGAGACTGGGGTGGCGTTCGTTGCAGACTGGGAAGAACCTTGGCATTCTTCTGTGAGTAACGGGGACTCAAGAAGATTGTCAGCAAGACAATGATGTGCTCTGACTCCTTTGGGGGCTTGTGACTCTGAACAGGAAGATGGACCAGACTGAAGAGAAACTAATGTTATGAGCCGCAGTGATTGCTGGGAAAATCCTGGAGGAGCCCTGGCTTCTGGGTAGTTCTGCTGCAGAGAAACAGGCAAAGCTCTAAAGCAAGTTATCGTTTGAGCTGAGAATTTACTCCTACATGACATGCTCAGGAGCTCAGTTGTTTCTGACTCTTTGCAGCCCCATTCCATGGGACTGTAGTCTGCCAGAATTCTCTGCCCATGGAATATTCCAGGCAAGCCTACTGGAGTAGGGTGCCATTTCCCCTCCAGGGGATCTTCTCAACCCAGGGATAGAACCCACATCTCTTGCATCTCCTACATCAGCAGGCAGTTTCTTTACCATGAGCACCACTGGGGAAGCCCCACATTACTCCCACAGCTGCTTCCAATTTTGTTTACCTCAGGCCCATCAACACAGTCTAACTAAATCTAGAAAATAAATACAACCCTTTTGACTTTAAATTAATGGGCAAATGCAAAACCAGCGTTTAAAATTATATCTATTTTTGACAGACCAAATGTTGAATAAGACTATTGATATCCAATAGGTTGAACAATTAATATCAATTGATGTAAATGATGAAATAAGTCACTACTTTGTATTAACTATTTCCAATACAAGTTCATGCCTTCTGATCAGCTGCTTATACAAACACATAATCAACAAGAGGTTCATGAAATGATTGCCCGGCTCCCTCCTTTATTACCAGCACAAATGCCTAGCATTTGCCAGCTGCATGCTGAAACTTCCAATTGCATTTAAATTATGATATTCAAATGCTTAAAATTTCATGTTGTCAAAAAACAGCAACATTATCAAAGGGAAATGAGCATGATATAAATATATACTCACTTTTAGAAAAATGCACAGCATTTCATTTCCATAATAATCACCAAGTTCTCTTGTAGAAAACCACATTTCATGTTAAGAAGACTAGTTCTGTTCACTTAGAGATTTTTGCAGAGCAGAGTTGGGGTGGTTTCGATTCTGGGCAAATACTCTAAGTTATTTTCAGAGAACTGCTTTTTTCAATTTCATTTCTAAGAAACACACTTTCTTTTTAAAAGAATTTTAATGCTCTCTTGCTCCTCAGACCATACATCTTTTAGAACATTAATTGCAGTTGTTTTATCTCATTGTTTGTGCTTCATTTAGCTGCCTTAATAACTTAAGAAAACTTATGCAAACACATTCATCATTACTTCAGAGTTCGGCTCTTTTGCTTTCAAGTTTGCACACAGTTTCAGGACTGTGTGAAAAAAAAAATTCAGTTTGTCACATTGATTATAAACCCTACATTTGGCAAATATTTATGTGTATATATGTCTATTGAGTTTTCTCCCTGAAACTTCTTTACCTTTTCTCCTTTAATGCTAATATTCATTTTAATTCTGATAGTTTCATGTCAGCTTCTCTAATCAGGTTTCATTTAGATGCAGATTAATAATAAATTTTTCATGAGGCTATAAGATGCTTACAAAATCCATCATCTCTGCATTTTGATACTAAAGCTAAAAAATGACGAGTAATTAAAAACAGATGTTTTTATTTCTTTTGGAAAATCCAAAATGTCCACGGATTGATGAATATACCAGACTATTAAGGTTTAGAACAGTGTTATCTGTATGGTGGACAAGGATGGGATGGGAGCAGCATGGAGGAGGAGCATGTGGGGAATTCTAGATGATTCCTGTCATTCTATTACACTGGGTGAAAAATACAGGTATACCTCACTTTATTGCACTTTTCCGATAGTGCATTTTTTTTGCAAACTGAAATTTTGTAGCAACCATACATCAACCAAGTCTATTAGTACTCTTTTCAACAGCATTTGCTCACTTCACATCTCTGTGTCACATTTTAATAATTTTCACAGTATTTCAAGCATTTTTATTATTACTATATTTATTTGTTACGTGATCTGTGATCAGTGATCTTTGATGGTAACATTGTGATTGTTTTGGCATTTTTTGGCAATAAAGTATTTTTTAATTAAGGTGTATACATTGTTTTTTTTTGGACATAATGCTACTGCAGACTTAATAGACTACAGTATCATGGAAGCATAACTTTTACATGCACCGAGAAACCAAGAAGTTCATGTGTCTCACTTTATTGCGATATTTATTTCATAGTGGTGGTCTGGAACCAAACCCAAAATATCTCTGAGCTAAATATAAATATGACTGTATGTGTTTTTTTCTTAATATTTAGTTTAGATACATCACTTGTTTTATAAATGTGTGTTTGTATCTATTCAATATTTAGTAAAAATAAAAAGAAGAACCAACTTGTACCAGATAGGGAAATGTCCTAGGCCCTTAACCTTATTTCTTATTGGTATCCTCTTTTTGTTTGTCCAAGTTTGTTTGGTTACTTTTCTTCCGTTACATTTAGCTCTTTGTTCTCTTCTTATACAAAGACCATCATTATATTATCTCACTGGCATCTGAAATATAGATCAGTTATCTGCAATCTCAAAAGTCAATATGTATACAAAATTGAAATATTTCTGAGGCATAAATTTGAAAACAGCACCCACTTACCTTGTGAGTGAACTTAACCAATTGTTCAACAGTCACATTTCCAAGAGGTTTTGTTGTTCCTGACACTTGGTTTCAGAGGCAGTGACACTCAGCATCCTTTATAGCATTTAATGGAGTAAATTATGAGCTATAATTGCATTTATATATTTGGGAATGTACCTCTCACAGCACTAATTGCTGAAAATTATTTGTTTCTGAATCTACACATCCTCCAGATTTTTTAAAAATTATATTTTTAAAAATATCCCACACTGAGCTGATCCCCCGGGCATTTTAACCTCTGCACGGAGGTAGCCTAGGATTTTACTGTTACGGGAGGTAGCCTAGGATTTTACTGTTACGGGAGGTAGCCTAGGATTTTACTGTTATACCGTTGGAAGCCCAGCAGAGTCGGGCGCACAGTCAGGCATGTATTTTGTGGCTGGAGATCATTGACTTTTCCTCTGCTCACCTAAGAGAGAAGGGAAGAGAGAATATATTTTCTTGCCCTTTCCCATTCAGAAAACTTGCCTTCTGGGCTCAGAAAGACGCAGTGACTGAGTGAGCCCTGTGAGAATCCTGGTTAAAGCTGACCTCCTCCCCCATCTCATTAAAATCTTACTTCCTTTGGGGTGACCTTTGAGGAGATGTACAATATGTCATTTATATAGCAGTTTCAAAGGAGGAAGTAAAGGGACTTCCCTGGTGGTCCGGTGGTTAAAACGTCACCTTCCAATTTAGGGGTTCCGGGTTCCATCCCTGATCAGGGAATTAAGACCCCACGTGGTTCATGGCCAAAAAGGCGGAGCATAAAACAGAACCAATACTGTAACAAAATCAATAAAGATTTTTAAAATGGCCCACATTAAAAAAATTTTTTTTTAAAGAGAGAAAGTAAAAGCCAAAATAGACATTGATAAAATCTCTATCCTTCCTGGCAGTTGATTGATATGGCAGTTGACAGTCATAACAGGAGGTAATATATTCATAAATAAACATTGAGGTGGGAAACCAGAAAGAGAGGATGGGATGGAAACTTCCTTCCACTCTTTGCTCCAAAATAATGGAGACAGCGCTGATAGCTTCTGTGTTTGGTCCTGACCTTGGAGCTTTACATGTGCTTAGAGCAGAGTGGGACACTGGCACAGATGAATGAGGAAGGCTCTATTGTTGTTTTATTGAGGATGATACTGTGGAAAATGAGGCCCAGAGGGATTAAATAAACTGCTGAAGGTGGAACCAGGATCAGAGATGCAGGCAGTGAACCACTCTGTCAGTGAATCTCGTCCCCGCCTTCTTCATTTCTCCATGGAAAGGGTAGAGACTGGGAGTGAGCCAGGACCAACCAGAGGGCAACCCTGAGATGTTGACACAGTCTGGAAAAAACACTCAATCCTCACAGAACATGACCTGAAGTCCCAAACAGGGAACGCTGAGACCAGAAGGAAAAACTAGCTTTTCACTTTCCCTAGTCATTCTCCAGTGGTCTATTTCCTGAAAGACTAGACCTGGAATTCAGGTCAGACTCAATGGACATCTGATTCCTACCATGATGAGGTCTCCTTACACTAAATTCACCACGTGCCTTTCATTTTTACATAATGAAATTATTTAATTGGCATTAATATTGTCTACTGATGGAATAACCAGTATGTGATTATCTAAACTTCTATTTTGATCTTTTTGCTATTTTGTTATTTTTGACATTTTGTATTTTGATATTTTTCTCACAAACACAGATATTTCAGAGGAAATCATCAATCTGAGTACCATGTTGCTTTACATTCTGTTGAATCTCTTTCTCATTCTTATCCAGCTTTCATCTCTCTGGTTTAATCTGAGGGAGTGTGGTGAATATTGCCATTTTCTTGTTCAAATCCTTTAAAAGATTTCCTATCACCTATGGGATTGGACTGGTGGCTCAGACTGTAAAGTGTCTTGTCTACAATGCAGGAGACCCGGGTTCAATCCCTGGGTTGGGAAGATCCTCTGGAGAAGGAAATGGCAATCCACTCCAGTAGTATTGCCTGGAAAATCCCATGAACAGCGGAGCCTGGTTGCTACAGTCCATGGGGTCCCAAAGAGTCGGACACGACTGAGCGACTTCACTTACTTCACTTACTTATGGGATTAAACTCACCCTTATCCTGGTGGAGCTGACTTTCTTTCTAGACCAATGGACAAGTTAGTCTGCCCTGCAAGTAATTAAAGTCTACATTCTCATGCATGGAGAAAATTTCATGTAGGCTTTTCACGACTGTTGTTCCAGTTTCTATCAGCAAGGTCTCCAAAAATCTCAGACATAGAAATCAAGGTCATGTAACCTATTGATATCATCATTCAACATTGTCTTCACTGATGCAGCTGTATCGTCATGATTTTATCTACATGAACTTAGTGAGTTCTACACACAACTCCCCAGGTAGTACATCATTTGACCTTTATTGATGCTAGTTTTTCTGTTTGAAATTGCCAACCACCTTTATATATACATATACATATATATATAATTCATCATCTGGGATTTCCTGGTGTCTGAGTGGTAAAGAATCCGTCTGCCAATGAAGGAGAGGCGAGCTCCATCCCTGGGTTGGGAAGATCCCCTGGAGAAGGAAATGGCTCCTCACTCCAGTATCCTTGCCTGGGAAATCCCATGGACAGAGTAGCCCGGTGGGCTATGGTCCACAGGGTCGCAAAAGAGCTAGACACGACTTAGCAACTAAAACAACAATAACATAACTATTTAGAGAGGACAATCATCATGCATGTAGTTCCTTAACGATTCGGGACACACTTCCTCTGTTTGAGAGTAGCCCACATTATGAATTCCACTCCCTAAAGTAAGAAACTAATGGATTCTTTTGGATTTCTTTGCTGCCAGGGTCCAGGCATGGGATCTAGCTCCTGCCGTGTGTGTGTGTGTGTGTGTGTGTGTGTGTGTGTGTGTGAGCGCGCGCTCACTCAGCCATGCGGACTCTTTGTGACCTCATGGCCCCTGCAGGAGCAATTCAGTGAGCATGGCGCCCTCTCTCGGCAGCTGAGTGGTAGAGCCTGCGAGGTCTGCAGTGGCTGGGGTATGTTTGAGAGGCAGGCAGTCCTTCAGTAGAGTGTGGTTTAAGCTAAACCCTGAAGAACGAGAATGAGCAAAGTATGGGAAGAATCTGGAGAAGAGACTCCCAGGCGTGGGGAAGAGCAAATGCCCAGTTATGAGCTCTCAGCCAAAGAAGAATGAGGAGACTTTGGAATCACCCCAGGGGAAAACCACAGTGATGATTAAAGGGCTGTGAATATGAGTCATAGATGAAAGGGAGTGACCAGCTAGCCTTCATCTCCCTCCTGGAAAAAAGAGGAAATTAGAAAACAAAGGATTTCACCTAGTGTGTTTTTCTCTTTGAAGACAAATAACCTGTGAGCACCCTCTGTTAAGCTGACCGGATCCTGAGGAGTTCAGTCTGGTCTGAGGCGGATCAGCTGTACAGTTCATTAAATGGGAACCTTCGTAGACCAAACCTCGGAAAGCCCAGCTTGTGTTGGCTACATTTAAACACTTGGGAAAACTACAAAATTCCAGGTCCTGGACATCAACAGTCCTGCGGGATAAAACCAGCAGTGTGTGCCCAGTTTAGCATGGCAAGAAAGGAAAGGTCCGAATTCACTCTTTTAAATGGATAAACACGCACCCCATGTGACCTGAGGTACTTAATGAATAAAATTGTAAGATATTTAACGTATAAACATGATGATTTGATATCTGTCTACTTTGTAAAAGAACCCCCCCCTCCCCATATTGAGTAAATTAACACAGTTGTCAACGTGCCTTGGGTCAGAGGGATTCTGAGAATAAGAGAATAAAATAGAAAGATGGACGCAGGTGTGTGCCAGGGGTCCAGTGGGTCTGTGTCCCAGCTAGGATCCCCAATCTGGAAACACCCAATCTTATAAAGAGGTTCTACAAGCAAACCTGCTTAAACTTTACCCCAAAGGGAGATATCATTTTAGTATACTATTTATGATACACATCTGCCCTCTGACCCAGATGGAGATACTCTGTCTAATTTCTAAGGTGTTTGCTATACAAACATCCTTCAAAAGGTAGTCTTGAACAAATGCTATCACCAGTACACTATCACCATGGAGAACTGCCCCACAAAACAAGGTAGAAAAGATATAAAACAATGAAAGGAAGAGATATATGAATTAGGGAGAAGAAATAGAAATAGGATTTAACACAGGATATCTCTATAGACTGCGGCTTCCCTGGTGGCTCACTAGTTAAAAAAAAAAAACCCACCTGCCAATGCAGGAGATATGGGTTCAATCCATGGGTCAGGAAGACCCCCTCGAGAAGGAAATGATAATCCACTCCAGTATTCTTGCCTGGGAAATCCCATGGACAGAGGAGCCTGGAGGGTTATAGTACACAGGGTGGCAAAACTACTGTTTTGCCATTACTTAGCGACTAAAAGAACAACATCTCTTTAGATTGTCATACTACTAACTTTGTTAGCAACTATTCTACTTAGTACAAGATAAGCCTTGCTAATAATATATTTCCTCTCATCTGAAATATGAGTGTGTTTGATACTTGTTAGCAAAAGTTCTTTAGAGCCTTTTGCCCAGGGATGGTGACTGGAGCCATGAAATTAAAAGATCCTTGCTCCTTAGAAGAAAAGTTATGACCAACCTAGACAGAATATTAAAAAGCAGAGACATTACTTTGCCAACAAAGGTCTGTCTAGTCAAAGCTTTGGTTTTTCCAGTAGTCATGTATGGATGTGAGAGTTGGACTATAAAGAGAGCTGAGCGCTGAAGAATTGATGCTTTTGAACTGTGGTGTTGGAGAAGACTCCTGAGAGTCCCTTGGACTGCAAAGAGATTCAACCAGTCCATCCTAAAGGAAATCAGTCCTGAATATTCTTTGAAAGGACTGATACTGAAGCTGAAACTCCAATACTTTGGCCACCTGATGCAAAGAACTGACTCATTTGGAAAGACCCTTATGCTGGGAAAGATTGAAGGTGGGAGAAGGGGATGACAGAGGATGAGATGGTTGGATGGCATCACCGACTCGATGGACACAAGTTTGAATAAGCTCCGGGAGATGGTGATGGACAGGGAAGCCTGGAGTGCTGCAGTCCATGGGGTGGCAGAGTTGGACACGACTGAGCAACTGAACTGAACTGATTCAAGAAAAATAAGGAGATTATTAGATATCATTTCCACCACCATACTGGTTCCATTACTGCAATAGTCAGTAAAAACATTAAAATCTTTCACTTACCATTACTAATCAGCAGCTGAAAATTCAGTGTGTATCATTTAAGGAACATTCCCTTAGCAATAAAAACCTCTTTACTGCTTTCTGTTAATGAAGAAGACATACAACACCTTCCTGCATGAGAGACAACAGCTGAGCAGGAATAGAAGTGCCTCATCTGTAAGTTCTAAACACAAGCACCAAAATGAAACTCTTGAGTCAAAAACGCATCTACCCTCTGTCTGCCCTCTATCCTCAAGCAAGACTAGTTTTCAGTGATATCTAATGATTCTCTTTTTTTAAAAAAAAATATTTACTTTTAATTGAAGGATAATTGCTTTACAATATTGTGTTGGTTTCTGCCATATATCAACATGAGTCAGCCATAGGTATACATATGTCCCCTCCCTCTTCAATCTCCCTCCCATATCCCACTCCATTTCCACCCCTCTAGGTTGTCACAGAGCCCTGCTTTGAGTTCCCTGAGTCATACAGCAAATTCCCACCTGGCTATCTATTTTTACATATAGCTGCTGCTGCTGCTGCTGCTAAGTCACTTCAGTTGCGTCTGACTCTCTGTGACCCCATAGACGGCAGCCACCAGGCTCCTCTGTCCCTGGGCTTCTCCAGGCAAGAACTGGAGTGGGTTGCCATTTCCTTCTCCAATGCATGAAAGTGAAAAGTGAAAGTGAAGTTGCTCAGTCGTGTTCAACTCTTAGCGACCCCATGGACTGCAGCCTACCAGGCTCCTCCGTCCATGGGATTTTCCAGGCAAGAGGACTGGAGTGGGGTGCCATTGCCTTCTCCATTACATATAGCAGTGTATATATTTCCATGCTACCTTCTACATTCGTCCCACCCTTTTCTTCCCCCACACTGTGTCCATAGCTTCTCTTCTTAAAGACTCCCCTAAATATTTGTCACACATAAAGGAATCTAAAAATCCCCCAGGCTACAAATTGAGAGCTATTATTTTGGTCTTCCCCTTCGGGGCAGCTGGTTTCTGAAGTTGTCACAACATTAGATCTGGTGCAAGTTAGGTACACAAGCCTATGACGAGAAGCTCCCCAACCAATCTCACTCTGTGGTCCTAGAAGCAATAAGATGGGAGTTTGACTGATTTAGGTGGTAAATCCTTGAGTGTTCTTAAAGCTGCCAATCATGAATTCAGCTTAGTAAAAATTATCTGGAGAGCTTTGAAGAATGAAAAGAAACTGATGCTATATTGCCTTGAACACTACTGTAAAAAGAAAAAAGGTTGAATTACTTCTGATTGAAAACACAGTTGGAATAAGTACCCTTAGAGCCATGGTTTTGCATTTCAACCTACAGGCTTTGCATTACTTTTCAAGTCTAGCAACAGCCAACAGCTAGTTAACCACTTGTTTTGATATGCGTGTTTGTGTGTACGTTGAGAGCTGCAGAGGGGGAAGGACAAAAGGCTCTTTTGATCCACTGAGGAAAAAATAATTTAATTTGTGCTATTTGAAGTCGCTTTAAAGAGGTATCTGGATTCCTTCAATATGTATCTGCTTCAAAAAGTGAAAAATTTTTTACAAATATAAAAAGAGCTAATAATGAGTTCTGTGAATTGGACTGGAGAGTCATGAAGTCACTGTTCTTTCAAATACAAAAGCTAGTTTTACTCAAGCACATCTGGTTTGATTAAAATTCCCAGTGATTTAAAATTTTAAAACTGCACAAATTGACTGTCTTTAATATTGGTCTTAATTATTAGAAAATTATTAAAATTGAAAAAAATATTTTGCACAGACTCATTCTGGCCATGGCTAATTCCTCACCATATGGAAAAAGCAAGTGGAACTCAGGAGTAGATGTTATTTTTAATAAAAATGACAAATTGGTCCCAACATTTGGATAGTCCAGACTGTAAAGAATCTGCCTGCAATGTAGGAAATGAGGGTTCGATTCCTGAGTCTGGAAGACCCCCTGGAGAAAGGAATGGCTCCCCAGTCCAGTATTCTTGCCTGGAAAATTCCATGGACAGAGGAGCCTGAGGGCTACAGTCTATGGGGTGCAAGAGTGGACACGACTGAGCGACTAACATTTTCACTGTCATTTTAACTATTACTGGCCAGCAAAGGAGACTAAGATAGCATGAAATCATTTTTCTCTTTCTGCACCTTAGAGAAATATTTAAGGATTTTTCAAATTTTTCTCTCAGTAGTTGAGGAATACAGTGAAAATAATTTGGCAGTAAAAGGAAACTCTATCTGCATTTTTTAGCAAATTATGGATCCCCATTTTTGTTCTTCTGAAGAAAAATCAAGAGAATAAAATTGTGTCTGACTGAACAAACACAATTAATTAAGGGAGAAAAAGGATTTTTAATGTCAACAAGATAGAAGAACAGATTTAATTGAAAGAGGTTAAAAAGATCCTGGTTGGGCTGATTTGTTTACACTGAATTTGTTGTTTGTTGGATTGAATTAGCTCTATCAGTGTTCACAGTTTGCCTGAATTGAAATTCCAGTTCTACTGTTTACTAACTGGATTCTCTTGGTTAAGGTCATTGTCTAAGTCTCAGGTTTTCTGTTCATCATCAGTTCAGTTCAGTCGCTCAGTCGTGTCCAACTCTTTGCAACCCCAAGGACTGCAGCAGGCCAGGCTTCCCTGTCCATCACCAACTCCCAGAGTTTACTCAAACTCATGTTCATAAAGTCGGTGATGCCATCCATCCATCTCATCCTCTGTCGTCCCCTTCTCTTGGCTTCTGATGAGTATGTTGGTGTCTGTCAATACAGTTCTCCAGGTTGTCAGAATTTCATGCCAAAGTGCTGGTCAAGCACCTAACGCAGTGTTTGGCACATATTAAGTGCTTAAAACTGTTTCCTGTAATTGTCATCCACCCAGAATTCTTAGGAATGACCAGTCTTTACTATAAATGAGGTTAGTTAAGTACTATGGATTTGATGAATAATATGTGCCTTAAGCTATTTATATGTCTTCCAATTTTCACCCTGAAGTTTGATGTTTCTATTACTGGTAACATTACTTTCTCAATCACTCAAACCTGATTTTTAAAATTTAATTTACTTTTTTCTTGTTTATTTGTTTTTAAAACTTTTTATGTTATATTGGAGTATAGCCGATTAACAATGTTGTGATAGTTTCAGATGAACAGCAAAGGGACTCAGCCATATATATACATATATCCATTCTCCCCCAAACTCCCCTCCCATCAGGCTGCTACAGAACATTGAGCAGAGTTCCCTGTGCTATACAGTAGGTCCTTGTTGGTTATCCATTTTAGATATAGCAGGGTATACATGTCAATCCCAAACCCCCTAACAATCTCTTCCCCCATCCTCCCCCCTCTGGCAACCATAATTCATTCTCTGAGAGTCTGTTTCTTTCCATCAAACTTGATTTTTAAAAATTGTCTATATATATATACACACACACACATATATATAATATTTTTATTTATAATAAAAAACAATAACACCAATACTCATGTACCTGCCACCTGGCATAAGATAAAGATCAATGCCAGTATTTTGGCATCTCCCATATGCCCCTCTCTGGTTACACCCCTATCTGGAACACAGTGGCCAGCTTGTAGGTCATGCTCCTTGGAGCTGACACATTGACATCACCTTTGGCCATCTCCTGCCAACTTGAAGATGATTATTCACAAATCTCATTTTTCTTCATTAAGAAGTTTCACTCCCTGTATGAGTTTCCTGTTGCCACTATTACAAATGACCGCTAACTTAATGGCCTAAAACAACACAAATTTGTGTTCTGACAATCTCAACAGTTCAGAAATCCAGAATGGGTTTCATTGGTCGTAAGTTGGGTTATCAGCAGGGCTAGTTCCTTCTGGAGACTCTGAGGAGAGAAGCTAGTTCCTGGCCTTTTTGCAGCATCTTGTGACCACCTGTATTCCTTGGCTTGCAGCCCCTCCCTCCGTCCTCAGAAGGCACACTCCAATCTCTGCCTCCGTCCTCGCACCCCCTTCTCTTCTGAAGCTTCAAGTCTTTCTCTTATAAGAACTATCATCCTGGACAATCCAGGATCCTCTGTCCTTCATTTAATCACATGTGTACAGTCTCTTTTTCCATGTAAGGTAATGTTCACAGGGTCCAGGGATGGACACATCTGGGGACCATTATTCAGCTCACGCCCCCATCCATTTACTTATTTTTTATTTGCTGTGCTGTGCTTAGTCACTCAGTCATGTCTGACTCTTTACAACCACGCATACTTACATAAAAATACAAACACAAATACTTACACAAAAAACAAACAATAAACCATTTTACTCTTACAGTACAGGACCTTGAAAAGTGCAGTAGTAGAGTACAACAATGGGCATACAGAGGCTGGCATGCACATTCACATCTTTGAAAGCTCGCAACCTGAAGGTTTGTATGTAGGGGACGCATTGTACTTCTAACACATTGTAATTAGCTCTAGGTCATTCCTGTCTGCTCAGATGTAAGGCAAAGCTGGAATTAAGAAGAATACATATCCTCTAGGCACCAACTAATGAGGAGGGGTAACAGATGCCAGAGAATGTTTCTATTCCAATTTTGTCCTAAGTTACTAACTTTACTGTTAGTAACTAACTTTATCTGTTGTGCATGGAGTATGTAAGAGTGTTCCAGTTATGTATTTATCATTTCTCAGCAATTATCAAGCCCAGATAGGGGGAGAGGACTGGAACAGAGTGCATTGTCTCTGGATACCATTTATCCTCTGGACATCAGGACACTTGTTTCACTTGCTCTTCTCCAGCATCAGTCCTGCATGGAAATACCAAACCCACTCTTTCAAAACACAGGACACTGGCTTATCAAAACATATGAATAAAGAAGAACAAAATAGTCAACAGCGACAGTCATTGCCTACAACCTGTTTCTCAAACATTAGGTTGACGAGTAACTGGAAGTCGTGTTACTTCAGGAGTAAGTGGAAAAAGTAAGGGCTTTGGCCCCAGATACACCTGGGATTAAATTCTGAAGCCCTGCTTTCTAAGCTCCACATCTTTGGGAAGAATGTATGTCCTCTTTAAGCCTTTGTCCCCTAATCTGCAGCTTTTATTGAGAGGTTAAAATGAGATACTACATGTAAAAAAAAATGTTTAGCCCAGCCTGGCACTTGGACTCAGAAATCTTGACTCTCTCCTTCTTCGTTAGTGGAAAACTGTGCTCTTTGCAGAAAATAATGAAATATTCATCATCCAGACTAGAGTAATATTTGTAGCAGACTCTGTGACTACGTAATACAAAATATAAACTATGAGGACAAGTTCTCAAGCAAAAAGTTATTACACTAAACCCAATTAGCTAATTCTACATTTTAGGGTAAATAATTCCTTTGCTATTTTTTTCTTATGTTGACACTGACAAACATTTGCTAGCAGATGAGCAGTAGCAGTATGTGCCAAATGTTTAAAGAAAATATTTTGGCTAGAAAAATTGCCCCCCAAAATTAGGGGAAGAATACTCATTAATTAGGTTTTCAGCAAGCTGAAAAGGTCTGACATTATTTAATTTTTAACTTCAGAACACCTCAGTACAAGGCACAAAATAAGAACATTCCATGGAAACATGGTGTGAAGAATCTATCAGATAAAATCCAAATTGCTTCTCCTGACCTTCAAAATGCCCTCACTTTGGTTCCAATGTGTCTTTTCAAAGATTTCTTCCTGGAAACCCTCTGTCTAACTCAGATTAGTCTGAAGGCCCCTGGCTAATTGCCTTTCTGCCCATCATCCTGCCTGCTTCTCCCTTGTTTTTATATCAAGGTGACAAGCTCAAATGCCACAGCTCTGGCGGGCCATGAAGATACACAGACCCATAGTGATCAGGTCCTAAAAATTTTCAAGAGAAGCCAGAACTCCGAAATCTGGTGGAAACTTCTCTCATTTTTAAATATTTACAACGAATTAAAAATGTTTAAAAATTGGATGAGTCAGAAAAAACACACTGGCAGTCTAGATTGAAACCAAGTCTCTAATAAGCATCTCTCCAAAGAAGCCACTCAAATGTCTGGAGAGGCAGGTCTGAGCCATGAGCTCCCCTATGTCTGGATCCATACACTTGCCCTTCCACCCCTTCCTCTCATTAGCACTTACAGGTAGGTTTAAACTGTTACTTCATATTTTTCCTTTTAAGTTCTTGGAGGACAGGAATCATACTGAAAGGAACTTTGTCTTGTACTATTTTTTTTTTAACTCAGAACACACTGCTATTGGAAAATGAATAAATTACTCACATCAGAGGTTCTTTTCCAAATTCCACTGGCTGACGTCATGATCATTGTCTATTTATCCAATGAATTCTTTTATGTTTATTTTTACTTCTCCACATTTTTGACTACTCAGCAGGGAGTCATTTAAACATTTTCCACCTTTACCCCAACTCAAGAAGGGCACGATTAAAAAATATACGTGCAAATATGTGATTTTAGACTTAAGGTTACTCTACTTGACTGGACAGAGGAAAAGATAGTTGGATGGCATCACTGACTCAACGCATATGAGTTTGAGCACATTCCAGTAGATGCTGAAGGATGGGGAAGCCTGGCTGGACAGTGAGTGAGTGAGTGAGTGAGTGAAGTCGCTCAGTCGTGTTCGACTCTTTGCCACCCCATGCACTGTAACCTTTCAGGCTCCTCTGTCCATCAGATTTTCCAGGCAAGAGTGCAAGAGTGGATTGCCATTTCCTTCTCCAGGGGATCTTCCCAACCCAGGGATTGAACCCGGGTCTCCCGCATTGCAGGCAGATGCTTTACCATCTGAGCCACCAGGGAAATCAGTACTGAGAGACTAAACAACACCACCACCCTGACTGGACTAACGTGTGTTCTGTATACCCTGGACTTAGGGAAAAGACTCAGGTGGGTGGAATTGTTTGGGAAGCTTTTCCTGAGTTCCTTATGTATCATCTGTCTTCAACATTGTACTGGGGTATTGACATTTCTTGTTGTGCCAGAAAAAAACCTATAATCAATGATAATACCCCAAATTTCTACACTAAATCTTTATTATTTATGCACCATGAAGATGTATTGCTTGGATTTCACGGACCATGGCTGGGTTCCATTTCTGTGGGAAACTGAGAAATGTCTGAATGTCAAAACCAAAAGCTATTTCTATTTTCATTCATGCCCTTCCTTCCTTAATCATGTCCAGTGCATCCTTTACATCTTTACAATGTCTGCCCATTATTTGTCTATAGTTCAAATCGCTGTCCATGTTGTAAAATGAAGGGCTTCTGCTTTTATAACAGCTCTGGGTCCTCTCAATTCATGGGCAAGTCAGAGGACATAAGCTTCATACAGAGTGATGCTTACTTGGGGGACGGATTAACTTCGGAGCTTCTGTTTTCTCACCTGTAAAATGCAAGTAGTTATACTGAGCTAATGGAGGCATTAGGAGAATTCAGAGATTTCATTGTTAAAAGAAGAGATACAAAAGAGCGGTAGCTATTATTCATTTTCCCTTCCCTTCCCCCTCCTTTCTACTCCTCTGAAGTGAGAAATCTACAGAGCATGCCCATCCTTTTTCCAAAAGGATGTGGAATCTGGAAAAAAGCCTTATTATTTGGTGACACATCCCATTTATAGTTTCTCTCCATGGAGTTACCTCCAATGTTGCTCAATATTTTTTTTATCATTTTCTTCATTCAAGAAATATTTGTTCTCCTTGGAGCCATTTGTAAAATGAATAAGTGAAAGCTATAATGTCAGTTGAGCCTACTAAAATTACAACATTATTGTTGTTGTCGTTCAGTTGCCAAATCAAGTCTGACTCTGCGACCCCATGGGCTGCAGCACACTAGGCCTCCCTGTCCCTCACCATATCCCAGAGTTTGCCCAAGTTCATGTCCTTTGAACCGTCCATGCCATCCAACCATCTCATCCTCTGTCATCCTCTTCTCCTTCTCCTCCTTCAACTTACAACATAGGTTTTATTATTTTTAGTGCATTGAAACATAATTTATTAATTAGAGTTATGATGTCAAAGTAAGTTTATGTTCTTCTCAAAATGTAAACTTTAAATTCAGGAAGGAAGAAGACTTGCTGGCTACAAAGTGATAAACCAATGAGGAAAACTGTGTGTGGTCTTATTTAACCAGGAGCCAGCACCAAAGTCATTGGAAAAGGAAGTCAAAATTTATTAATATGTAAATTTCAGTGTAATAATCATAGAATCTTTTACCTTAAGAAAGATACCTATAAAGTCAGCATTTATTCATTCAAGAATGAATTGAAGGTATTAAACACCTTCAATGAACTGAACATGAAGGAAACATCTTCAGTTTTTAAAAAAATCTAAAATTGTATCACTTGAGAAGTGAGTCCTCAAGAGAAAATGGAGCCCAAAGGATGTCTTGTCTTACCAAGAAAAATGATAGGAGAAAACAAAGGAAATGTATAGGTTAGCCTAGAAGAGAGAAGGCTAAGAAATAAGTAATAGCTGACTTCAAAATAAAAAGGATTTCAATGAGAAAAACAATGGAAGATTTTAATTGCCACAAATGGAGTAGCCATCATGGTTAACAAAAGAGTCTGAAATGCAGTACTTGGATGCAATCTCAAAAACGACAGAATGATCTCTGTTCATTTCCAAGGCAACCCATTCAATATCACAGTAATCCAAGTCTATGCCCCAACCAGTAATGCTGAAGAAGCTGAAGTTGAACAGTTCTATGAAGACCTACAAGACCTTTTAGAACTAACACCCAAAAAAGATGTCCTTTTCATTATAGGGGACTGGAATGCAAAAGTAGGAAGTCAAGAAACACCTGGAGTAACAGGCAAATTTGGGCTTGGAATACGGAATGAAGCAGGACAAAGGCTAATAGAGTTTTGCCAAGAAAATGCACTGGTCATAGCAAACACCCTCTTCCAACAACACAAGAGAAGACTCTACACGTGGACATCACCAGATGGTCAACACCGAAATCAGATTGATTATATTCTTTGCAGCCAAAGATGGAGTGGCTCTATACAGTCAGCAAAAACAAGACCAGGAGCTGACTGTGGCTCAGATCATGAACTCCTTATTGCCAAATTCAGACTTAAATTGAAGAAAGTAGGGAAAACCACTAGACCATTCAGTATGACCTAAATCAAATCCTTTATGATTATACAGTGGAAGTGAGAAATAGATTTAAGGACCTAGATCTGATAGATAGAGTGTCTGATGAACTATGGACTGAGGTTCATGACATTATACAGGAGACAGGGATCAAGACCATCCCCATGGAAAAGAAATGCAAAAAAGCAAAATGGCTGTCTGGGGAGGCCTTACAAATAGCTGTGAAAAGAAGAGAAGCAAAAAGCAAAGGAGAAAAGAAAAGATATAAGCATCTGAATGCAGAGTTCCAAAGAATAGCAAGAAGAGGTAAGAAAGCCTTCCTCGGCAATCAATGCAAAGAAATAGAGGAAAACAACAGAATGGGACTAGAGATCTCTTCAAGAAAATTACAGATACCAAGGGAACATGTCCTGCAAAGATGGGCTAGATAAAGGACAGAAATGGTATGGACCTAACAGAAGCAGAAGATATCAAGAAGAGGTGGCAAGAATACACAGAAAAACTGTACAAAAAAGATCTTCATGTCCCAGATAATCACGATGGTGTGATCACTGACCTAGAGCCAGACATTCTGGAATGTGAAGTCAAGTGGGCCTTAGAAAGCATCACTACGAACAAAGCTAGTGGAGGTGATGGAATTCCAGTTGAGCTATTCCAAATCCTGAAAGATGATGCTGTGAAAGTGCTGCACTCAATATGCCAGCAAATTTGGAAAACTCAGCAGTGGCCACAGAACAGGAAAAGGTCAGTTTTCATTCCAATCCTAAAGAAAGGCAATGCCAAAGAATGCTCAAACTACTGCACAATTGCACTCATCTCACATGCTAGTAAAGTAATGCTCAAAATTCTCCAAGCCAGGCTTCAGCAATATGTGAACCGTGAACTTCCTGATGTTCAAGCTGGTTTTAGAAAAGGCAGAGGAACCAGAGGTCAAATTGCCAACATCCGCTGGATCATGGAAAAAGCAAGAGAGTTCCAGAAAAACATCTATTTCTGCTTTCTTGACTATGCCAAAGCCTTTGACTGTGTGGATCACAATAAACTGTGGGAAATTCTGAAAGAGATGGGAATACCCGACCACCTGACCTGCCTCTTGACAAATTTGTATGCAGGTCAGGAAGCAACAGTTAGAACTGGACATGGAACAACAGACTGCTTCCAAATAGGAAAAGGAGTACATCAAGGCTGTATATTGTCACCCTGTTATTTAACTTATATGCAGAGTACATCATGAGAAACGCTGGACTGGAAGAAGCACAAGCTGGAATCAAGATTGCTGGGAGAAATATCAATCACCTCAGATATGCAGATGACACCACCCTTATGGCAGAAAGTGAAGAGGAACTAAAAAGCCTCTTGATGAAAGTGAAAGTGGAGAGTGAAAAAGTGGGCTTAAAGCTCAACATTCAGAAAACGAAGATCATGGCATCTGGTCCCATTACTTCATGGGAAATAGATGGGGAAACAGTGGAAACAGTGTCAGACTTTATTTTTTGGGGCTCCAAAATCACTGCAGATGGTGACTGCAGCCATGAAATTAAAAGACAATTACTCCTGGGAAGGAAAGTTATGTCCAACCTAGATAGCGTATTCAAAAGCAGACACATTACTTTGCCAACAAAGGTTTGTCTAGTCAAGGCTATGGTTTTTCCAGTGGTCACGTATGGATGTGAGAGTTGGACTGTGAAGAAGGCTGAGCGCCGAAGAATTGATGCTTTTGAACTGTGGTGTTGGAGAAGACTCCTGAGAGTCTCGTGGACTGCAAGGAGATCCAACCAGTCCATTCTGAAGGAGATCAGCCCTGGGATTTCTTTGGAAGGAATGATGCTAAGCTGAAACTCCAGTACTTTGGCCACCTCATGTGAAGAGTTGACTCATTGGAAAAGACTCTGATGCTGGGGGAGGGTGGGGGCAGGAGGAGAAGGGGACGACAGAGGATGAGATGGCTAGATGGCATCACTGACTCAATGGATGTAAGTCTGAGTGAACTCTGGGAGTTGGTGATGGACAGGGAGGCCTGGCGTGTTGTGATTCATGGGGTCGCAAAGAGTTGGACACAACTGAGTGACTGAACTGAACTGAACCAGGTATAAGGGTTTCCCTGGTGGCTCGGTGATAAAAATTTGCCTGCAATGCAGGAGAAATGTGTTCAATCCCTGGGTGGGAAAGATCCCCTGGAGAAGAAAATGACAACGCACTCCAGTATTCTTGCCTGGGAAATCCCATGGAGAGAGAATCCTGGTGGGCTACAGTTCACGGGGTCACAAAAGAGTCTGACATAACTTAGCAACCAAACAACAACCAGGTATAAACAATAAAACTGACCTAAAGACAGAGAGATTTCTGAGGAAATAAAGACACATTTTCTGGAGAGGCACTAAACAAGGAATTCTGAGGAAGGCACCATACTTTCTGTCCAGAGGATCTCTAAGAGAAAGTCATCAGTCATTGCCAGAGTTTTGTGACACTCATCCACATTGAAAGTATATGACATACAGTAAGGAGGTTGAAAGAAACTCCAAAGAATCTTCCTATGTGATCCGTTCTAGACAAATGGTTCAAAGGACCCCTGAAAGTAGCTGTTTACCCTTTACTTTAAAATCCTCGAAGAGAGAATTTACTCCATGCCCACTGATAATACATCATACTGTCTTTGTTGTTATTGTTGATAAGCTACAGTGTTTTTTGATGTATAGCCTAAATTACTAACCAGAAGAATACAGCTGCCCTCAATGGGTCTGGGTGCTCAGTTATTAAGGAAAGCCTCAAGTGTTAAAAACTGACTTAGGGATTGTATTTGCAAGTCTGGTGATTTTCCATTCCCAGGACACAAATGATAAAGATTGTTTGTTTTCCTTTTTAGTCATTCTTGGGAAGACTTTCATTCTAAAAAATATATGCCTTCAACTAATGAGAGACATTTTTTAATCTTCTTTACTGGAACAAAAAAAAAAACTTGTATCATTAAAGGTTATATAGATTCTTAAGTGTGAGATGTCTAGACTAGGAGAGAAGAATAGCCTGAAATTAAAAGTCTGCTGTGAGTTACCGTTACAGTGGCGCTTCTTCTATAGCTCTAAAAACCATACAATTCATCATCTAAACTGGAATGCTTTTGAGACTGAACAGTTGAGGGGCTATTAATTACTAGAGCAGGCAACAGGCACGAACTGGAACTCTCGCAGAGAACCTGGACGTATGGCCACTCTATCAAGAATCAAATTTCTCATGCAATAAAAATGATAGTCAGACCTCTTTAAGTTATACTAAAAAATAAACACATTTGCTGCATAATTTATAGATACTTTTATGTCTATTTTGAAGATTTGTTGCTATAAAATTTTGAACAATACTGATGACCATAGAGAAATTAATTTTTCCACTTATTACCAGAGGAGATGCTCATTGATTAGAACACATCTCCTAAATTTTTTCATTAACCTCAAGGAAGCAGTGATTAAAACAAAAACATGGTAATTGCATTCCCAACGTTCTTGTGTTAGAACTTTCTGAACTCATCTCCCATTGGAAGATTGTGATCTTAGCCTAACATAAATGATAGTGCATTCTTCTAGGTACAACATCAGATTCTGTGCTTGATACCAGAGAGCTCTGAATCTGTGAATTAGCCCCATGAAATCAGTTTCATTGTTATACAAAGCACATTTTCTGGGTGACTCTGGCCCAGGATCCCTATGAACAATTTTTCTTCCAAATTAGCATTTTATTTCCAATATTTATTACTCTCCTGAGAGATGAATTTATTTTAAATATCAGTCAGTATTGTCACGGAGAAGGCAATGGCAAGCCACTCCAGTCCTCTTGCCTAGAAAATCCCACGGACAGAGGAGCCTGGTGGGCTGCAGTCCATGGGGTCGCTCAGAGTCGGACACGACTGAGTGACTTCACTTTCACTTTTCACTTTCATGCATTGGAGAAGGAAATGGCAACCCACTCCAGTGTTCTTGCCTGGAAAATCCCAGGGACGGGGGAGCCTGGTGGGCTGCCGTCTATGGGGTCACACAGAGTCGGACACGACTGAAGCGACTTAGCAGCAGCAGCAGTATTGTCAGCTAGTGAATAGAGAATATTCTCACAACTGGTCTGACTTGTCATTCTTTTATTCCTCTTAAACATCTCCTCTCCTTCCCATTTCTCCAGTTACAATCCCAGTTTAAGTATCTGAGGATCATTTAGTGGGTGCAGTTTCCTCATCTGTGAAATGGAAGGTTTAAACTAGATAAGGCTCAGATCTGCCTAACTTTACATTTCTACAATTAGATCTCATGGGAACCACCGCAAGAGCTCCCCCACCCACCAGAATCTTCCCACCTTTATTAACTCCTGTGGTGATTCAGTAACACATGATGCCATGTGTTGTTTCAATCACCATTTTCTTTCTTTTTTGGCCATGCCGTGTGGCATGTGGGATGCAGAATCTTAGTTCCCCAACCAAGGATCAAATCTGCACCCCTTGCATTGGAAGGGCAAGTCCCAACCACTGGAATGCCAGGGAAGTCCCCTTCTCTTTCTTTCAGAATCGATTTATACTTATTATGTACTTCAAAACTCAAATTTTTTTCTTCTAAATATTTTACCTTAATTCCCTTCCTTAAGAGTGTTTATGCATTAGGTTAACTTTCTGGTGTTTTTTTCTTTTTTTAATATATAATCATAACATTTATTCAACAAATGTAGGATTGGGGCAAATAGCAATTACTATTTTTAAGACACTGAGGAAGCAGCTGTGAATCAAACAAAACAGTACAAGTTCTAGCCCTGGTGGAGCTCACATTTGATGGAGAAGACAAACTATAAGCAATGAATGAAGATAATTAATGAATGCTCGATAATAATAACAGCAGAGGAGGAAAGACAGTGACTGAGGAGGTGACATTTGAATAAACACCAGAAAAAATCAGGGATCCACTCATCTGAAAGTCTAGGAGAAGGGGGAGGCCCCAGCAGTGGGAAAGCAGATTTGAGTTATAAGAAGACTGATGTGACTGGAGCCAAAGTCCTACCTTGACCTATAGACCATCATGTTCCCATCGGCTCCCTTCACTCCTTCTGACTTGGCTACTCTGGCCTCCTCAAAATTTTTCGAACATGTTGAACATGGTCCAACCTCAAGCTCTCTGTACCTATTGCTCTTACACTTGGGATATTCCTCTACCAGACAGACATGAGTTCACAGGGATTTGTGTATTGTCTATTTCTCCAGTTAGAATGTAGTTCTAGCAGCTCCAGAACCCAGAACATTCCCAACACACAGATAAATATCTGTTGGCTATATGACCAGTGCATAATCATTAAGTACACAGGTCCTACCTATCTCAAAACCTGAGCCCTTTCCTTGTATGTCAAAATTTTAAAACCTCTGAAAATTCAGAAAGCCAATTGTCCTAATGATTTTCATGACTACCAAATTATTCAAATTTAGAAGCTGTAAACTTCCTAGAAAGGGGCTGCTGTAGAAATCCCAATGATCATAAAATGGAAGCTGTCATTCTCCAGGAAAATAAAGAAAGCAAGAAAAAGCAGGCAGCTTTCAAGCTGTTATTGTAGGTGACTGAATCAATAAGAAAATGCTAGTGATACTGCAGGGTCAAACCTCCAAAAAGAAAAATAAATAACATACTGGCAACATGTTTTTCAGCTTCTGCACAGCACTTTTGAGCTGCAATGGAAGACTTTTATGAAAACCTTGAGGTTCTTATTATGAATGCAATTTCATTAGGATCCTAACACTGACCTATTTAGTACATTTTTTAAAAACTCACTACTACTCCTCAAAAGAAAGAATGTAAACATGGATCTAAAAGAAAGAATGTAAACATGGATCTTCGGTAGAATAAAAAGTATGAAAGGTGATTATGATCACCAGTGCACCAGGCAATCCAAGCAAAACCAGAAATAATCACAATCCAGTTGAAATATTGGCAAGCTTTGTGGAAGGGAGGACTGGAAAGAGAAGAGAAAAGAGAAAGAAGTGACATTTACAACCTATAGGAAAACTATGCTAACAAACTCCTTTAGCAAACAAATCTAGGTTCCTGATTCTTCCAACAAGATTTGGTATTCCCTGACATAATTATTTTTCTCTTAGGACCTTCTATGGACTGAATTGTGTTCCCCTAAAATGCATATGTTGGGCCTTCCCAGTTGGAGCTAGTGGTGAAGAACCTGCCTGCGAAGGCAGGGGACGTAAAAACTGGGTTCAATCCCTGGGTTGAGGAGATCCCCTGGAGGAGTGCATGGCAACCCACTCCATTATTCTTGCCTGGAGAAACCCATGGACAGAGGAGCCAGGCGGGTTATGTTCTGCAGAGTCGGACACAACTGAAGCAACTTAGCGCAGCATGGTTCAAAATGCTTATGTTAAAGCCCTAGCCCTCAATAAGATGGTATCTATTTATATACTTTTTAATTTTTATTTTTCACTAATTTTTATTAAAATATAGTTGAATTACAAAGTTGTGTATGTGTTAGCTTCTACCATATAGTGCAGTGAATCAATTGCATGTGTGTATATATATACATTCTTTTTTAGATTGTTTTCCCTTTCTATGTCATTACAGAGTATTAAGTAGAGTTCCCTGTGCTATACACTATGTTCTTATAGACACTGCTTGGTGTGTATATGTATGTTCTCTACATCTGTGTCTCTATTTCTGTTTTGTAAATAAGTTCATTTGTGCCCTTTTTTAAGATTCCACATATAAGCAACATCATGATATTTGTCTTTCTCTGTCTGACTTATTTCACTCAGTGGACCTAGAGATTGGCTTTTGGAGATAATTAGGTTTAGATGAGGTCATGAGATTTAGGGGCTTCTGTGACGGGATTAGCATCCTTATAAGAAAAGACACCAGAGAGCTTGTTTACCTTCACTCTGCTCATCTCTCTGTCTCTGCATCTCTCTCTGGCAGGGGAGGACACAGCAAGAGAGTGATCATCTGCAAGCCAGCAAGAGTTCTCGTCAGAACCTAACCATACCCACCCCGCAATCTCAGACTTCCAGCCTTCAGAACTGAGAAAATAAATTTCTGTTGTTTAAGCCCTGCTGTCTACAGTTTTGTTACAACAGCCTGAGCTGACTAAGAAAACATGGGGAAGTTTCAATTTCCTTCTGGATATTGTGGCATCATAGTGTAATTGTAACTTTTTATTCTTCAAAGAAGCACCTGAGTAAAATGATGATTACCTTCCTACATTCACAGATGGGAATGGGTTGGCAAACCTGCATAGCATACAGCTTTGTGGGCTCCAGCTTCTAATTGCAATTAAGCTCATACCTACTTGCCAAAAGAACTGAAGAGAATTTTTGAGGTACAAGCTGGATCAGTCTGTTCTAATGTTGATGAGTCCCAATTAGTCTTTGAAAACAGCAATTTACAAAGAATGCAATAGTTGTACCTTTCCTAGTGTTATGGTATAATAAAAACATCAGAAATAATGTGTTTTGCTGATTTTTTCTTGCTGGTTTAGTATCCAGTGTTGACAGATTCTTCCATTAAGAAAGCAGTCATTTTTCCTATGAATTTAATGGCAACCTAAACCAAGAAGGTAGGTGACATGTTAATGGGTTTTCAGGAGTGTAACTTGGACCAAGTGGTTAAAACCATCCAGAAAAGCCTAATTTTCCCACAAATTCCAACCCTAATCTTCAATTATCTCCAGTCAGGGCAATTCAGGAAAACTCACCCTCCCAAAAGGAAGATAATCAGGGAAAAATCAAGTAGGGGAATTTGGGGGTAGGAAGAAGACAGCCTTGGGGATCATTTGCAAAGAACAGAAACTCACATTAGCAAACTCAAGTTAAATAAATATTTATTGCAAAGATGTGGATAACCTCAAAAAATGGGGGGAAAAAACAACTGAGTCATCAGGCATCTCCTCTCTTGAAACATGGTTCTCTGGCTTTTTCTGTGTGAATTTTTCATTCTGTTCTGGGCAGGTCCATTTCCTCTTCTAACTTGTGGCTTTAATTCCCAAGACTTTCAGATTTCATGTCTCCCAATTCTTTTCAATTACATAGTTCATCATTGTCTCTCAGTGCCCCTATGTCATATTCCCAAGAAAGGCTGTCCAGTCTTTTCCAATTAGCTTTGCTGAAGGAATAGCAGCCGGAAACATGGATACATAAAAGTGTATACATCCATTACCCAGGCAGAGTCACAGGCTCACGGGTATTCAAAAGCTTCCTGTCTTTAGATAAAATATGCCTGGGACCACAAAATAAGGTCATACTTCCTTCAATATAATGATTCAATTCCAGAAGACAATGGTTGCTTTGCCATGATACCAATGGGTAGGAAAATCAAAGCTCAAGAAAGAAAAGCTTCAAGTTCCTGCTTGTCAGGCTGGGTTTTCATCAGCATTTGGGAGTAAGGTTCTTTCTGTCTCTCTCCATCCGAGTGGAAAGTGAAAGTATTTGGGCATATTTTTAAAGCTCCTACACTAGTCCCTATTGTTGCATCTGCTCAGTTGCTGACACTATTCTGTGAACTGTGCCCACATCCATCTCCTTTCGTTCGCATAGTTATTGCAGGGGGAAAGCATTTCGAAACCTGCAGTCTTCTCTCCCTCCACAAGGTTTGTTTGTCCTAAGGTGAACAGTTGACTTAAAATAACCAATCGAGTCATTTTCCTAGAATGTTAGAACTGGGACGAAGAGAAAGAAATTAAGAATATTTCTCTCTCTCCATCTCTCTGCTTCCCTCCTCTCCTCTCTCCCTCCCTCCCTTTTTCCTCTCCCTCCTTCACTCAGATGAAACTTTGAGTTTTCTGCATCTCCAGGATGTAACAGGACAATAAGCAAGTTCAGCTGGGTAACGGAGGAACTCGACAGAGGCTGGCTGAGTGTACACTGGCAAGAAAGGGTGAGGTCCCCAGGGAAGGGGCTGCAGAGGAGAGTTTACATCCTCCTGCAGGCTTTTTCTCTACGAACTTCACCAGGTGCTCACAGAAAAGACTGGGGAAGTCCAAAAAATCTGCAGATTGGAGACGAAGAAATTGAGGGATCTGAGAAGCAGAGAAAGCATGTGAAGAAAGAAAGTAAATAAATGTGCAGAGAGAACCAGGGGAGCAGAGATCTGACCATTCCGGGGCTAATAGCCCATCACACCTTGGAGACTATTAGTCCCCAGAATGTTCATTATCTCTGAAGTTATAGAGGGATGGGTCTCTTAAGAAGAACCAAAAATATCTCAGCTTAGACTGCTTTCCTGGTGATTTTCCATACATAGAGAGTTTGCAACTATTTTCCAAATTACCATCTCACTGTTTCTTGACCACAGAGGCATATCTGTAACCACCCAAAAAAACTGAAAATTTTCAGCCCACAGTTTGGCAAAGTGGATTGCAAATTCATTTCCCTGGTGAAGCCATGAGAATTAGAAATAAATTCACATCCTACTATTGTCGTCATCATTATGGGTCCTGGCGACCTTTCTTTTCTTCATTTCCTATTTTCCATTAAAATCCAGAGAGAGAGAACAGAGGAATAGTCCATGAGTCTTGGCATGAACAGAGCTCCAGAAAGGAAAATCTCTTGTGCTATCTTTTCTTACTCTAACCTTGGCCCAGATAATGACTGAAGTGTTCATTCATCAAAACAGAATTACACTATCAAACAAAAATACAATTATTTTGCTTTTTAATGAGAAGGACTTGCATTTTCTGTCCTGGCAAACAGCCTCTGGTGTTAAATATCCCCCAAGATAATAAAGAAGTAATATGAAGGCAATTTTAAGTAATTGTGTGTATGATAAAAGGGATGAAAGTGTTCAGACACTTGCCTCATTTGTACACAGTTTTCTACAGATTGCAGGCTGGAGTACATTTTTACTAATTAAGTTAGTAACCTATTACTCAAAGAAATGAAACTTGATTATAATAATGATTATTCATTTACTATGCAAAAATCTTTGCATTGCTGAGTGAAAAACCTTTTTCAGGCAGTTACTAGTCACTCATTTCATACACTTTGCTCATTCTGAATTTCCCACCGGAAATATGTGCATGTTGCTTGGTAGACACTGAAAGATGATAATGACCAATCCGGTTCTTTGGGGCCCTTTCAGAATTTACAGAAATATAATTTATCCTCCAAATTGACTGAACTTGGGATGGCATTATGGTGATCCTAAACAGATAAAAATGGAGACTATTTTCCTTTTAAGCCCCTCAACAGCTATTTAATTTAAAATGCCTTGCCTTTCAGTATTTAAATAAATTAGCTGACAGCTGCAAGAAATCACTTATAAAAGATTTGAGAATGTGATTGATATGTACAAACAAATAGATCCTAAAGGACATGGAGCAGAGAAAGAATGGAAACATTTCCACATCATGTTTTCTGATTATTTCTTTTTCTTCCTCCTTGAAACATGGGCCCAAGGGAACAAGCTTCTCCTTTACCCTGACTACTTCTACAGCTCAACAGACATTCTAATGAAAGGAAGCTGCCATCCTCAATGCTCTTTGCAGAACAAACAATATACTTCCTGTGACCACATTATGCACTGCCACAATCTCCTCCAATTTGGTGCACTTGAGCCTGTGAGCTACAGGAATCAAAGTCACCGAGCAGTGGGGAGTAAATGAAATAATTGTCCACCAGTTGTTTTATTAAAGATTGGGCAGCTGGAGTTGTCTCCAAGCAAATGTATCTGCAGCCTCTGGGGATCGCTAAGATGAATATTACAAACTCGAACTTAAAGAAACCCTCTTAGAGGAATACATCGCTTTTTTGGACCAATGCATCAGTAGTATATTTTACTTTCCTCTAACATGCAGGCTGCCTGGGGAAAGCAAAAGCAAATAAAAAAATTCCCTGTGAATAATAAAATCCAAAGTGAGGTCAACATTTCTATCCTCAGCAGGTTATTCCAGTTTGAACTGTCTTCTTTCTAATCAGGGATAATTTCACCAACAGCACAGCAGTCCCGCTAGTTCACAGAAGATGAATTTTGTGTTTTCCTAGTTTGATGATTGCCGACTCCGGCACTGGAGCAATTTGAGTTTTGATGCTACTTTTCTGCTATTTATTGTTGAAGGAGGGGAAAATATTGCCTTGTGTTTTTTACAACGTTTAAGGCTGAAAGATAAAAACAGTGAAGCAACACTTTACAGCTTTTCCCATGCATAGAGATTGCTAATCAAGAATTGAGATGAATAAATAGCAATTACATCTTGCTGGGGTGAGGGGAGGGGGAAAGCTGTTCCTTGCCCATGGCTAGTATGTGAGTAGTCCCCCTAAACCCATCAAAATCCCTTAAAATAATAAAATACCACAGGGATCGTCAATTAATCATCAAATATATACCATATCGATGTGCCCCCCAATGGTTTTAGATTCCTATAAAGGATCCCCAAATTGCCCTTATGATAACAATTTTTTTAACATTTTCTATTGGAGTATAACTGCTTAACAATTTGTAATAGCTTCTGGTGCATCACAAAGGGACTCAGCCATAAACATACATGTATCCATTCTCCCCAGACTCCTCTTTTATCTAGGCTGCCCCATACCACCAAGTAGACTTCCCTGTGCTATATAATAGGACCTTGTTGGCTATCCATTTTAAATGTAGCAGTGCGTATATGTCCATCCCAAACTCCCTAACTATCCCTTCTCCTCCATTCTTCCCCTGCTCCCCAGCAAACATGTTTGTTCTCTAAGTCTGTGAGTCTGTTTCTGTTTTGTGAATAAATTCATTTGAGCATTTCTTTTTAGATTCTGCACATAAGGGATGTCATACTCGATAACAATTTCATGGCATTGACCTCAAGAAATAAGTAGTAGAAAGCATACAGGCAACTGCCCAGGCCATGACCTTAATAATCCCCAAGGTTTGAATAATTCCCAAGCCAGTTCTGATGTGTCCATCTTTTCCTCACCTCCTTAACCAGAGGGTATTTACAGCCAAGGAGAAGCCAACGTATTGGTAAAGAGTACGAAATTTGACTGCACTGCCTTGGTTCATTACCTAACTGCAACAACTAACTAGCTGCGTGATTTTCAGCAACACTCTTACCTGCTCCAGAACAATTTCCTCCTCTGGAAAGTAGAAATAGTACGTGTACATGCCTCATGGGCTTGTCTGGCGTATTAAATGAGTTAACATTTACAAGATACTCAGGGTGGTAACAGACTGTAGCCCACCAGGCTCTTTTGTCCATGGAATTCTCCAGGCAGGCTACTGGAATAGGTTACCATTCCTTCTCTAGGGGATCCTTCCAACACAGGAATTGAACCCAAGTCTCTTGTGTCTCCTGTATTGGCAGGTAGATTCTTTACCACTTCTGCCACCTAAGAAGCCCAAAGCAAAGCTACTCTAGGGAAAAAGGTAAGACCTTGGGGGTTTCAGAATTACCCTGTATTGTGTGGACATGGGTCAGATTCAGGAAATTATCCAACCAATCTAGCCTGTGTAGTTGGGCTTAGTCATATTTTAAAAGGCTGTCTCTTGAGCATGTCAAAGTCATCTGGTGCTTTCAGATTGCCTAACCTGACTTTGCACTCAGTCTCTTAAGGGACAGCTGCTCTGCTATCCAGTTCCCTAGTGTTTACAGAACTTCTTTATATCAACACTGAGTTTCAGAGACTTCATGGCAAATATTAATACATGAGTATGTTGTTGTTGTTTAGTCACTAAATTGTGTTCGACTCCTTTGTGATCCCATGGACTGCAGCCTGCCAGGGTCCCCTGTCCACAGGATTTCCCAGGCAAGAATACTGGAGTGGGTTGCCATTTCCTTCTTTAATTCATGAGTATGGTGGTGCCTTATTCAGTACCTTCTTGATGATAGGAAAGGTCCAATAATGAAAACAACATGAATTCAGAATCAAAATAAAACTGAACTGATCCATTCTTTACTGGAATTGTAATTTGAGTTTCAGTCTGTTTCCATATGGAGCGAGGATTAGATTAAATCTAGAAATCTCAACCTAAGGTTTCCTAATTCTGAAGTTTTATGGGTTTCTACATTTTTTTTTTTCCCAAAAAGTAGTCTGTGAGCAATTTTCAACATTTCAAATAGCCTAAAGGAAAACCTGCCTTTACTCAAGATAACACTGTGGGGGGTTGTGGAAACTTTAAGTTTTATTACTTGGCTGGTTTCCTTTTTTTTTTTTTTTTTCTATTGGCAAGAATTTTATCACCTTGGTGCAGTGACACCGGATGTCTTGTGCTGATGACAAGTTCTGAATAGCAATATAGATGCCATTGGTAGTAAGAGATAAAAAAGAAATTTAAAGATTACGAAACCAAATGTTTTGGTCTAAAGTTTTTAGACCAAAATCTTTCAAAATAAGGAACCTCAAGGAGAAGAGAAATAATAAAAGGGATTTTTAATAGGAGAGACGTTGTGATTCAGAAACTCTGTGAGGCCCCTCTTAGCACCACGATTCCATAATTATATGATTCTAATGACCTACATACTTTGCATGGGGTTCTCAAGGCAAGAATACTGAAGTGGCTGGATGGCATCACCGACTCGATGGACATGAGTTTGAGTGAACTCCAGGAGTTGGTGATGGACAGGGAGGCCTGACGTGCTATGATTCATGGGGTTGCAAAGAGTTAGACACGACTGAGCGACTGAACTGAACTGAATGACCTACATCATAGACAATTTGAAAAATGAAATTAATTTAATTTAGATGACAGAGAGCAAGACAAACTCTATGAAAGAAAATATGAAGTAAGGACTAGTTAGAAATGTACATGTTGTTGTTCGGTCACTCAGTAGTGTCTGATTGTGTGACCCCATGGACTGCAGCATGCCAGGCATCCCTGTCCTTCACTATCTCCCCGAGTTTGCTTAAACTCATGCCCATTGAGTTGGGGATGCCATTCAATCATCTCATCCTCTATCATCCCCTTCTCCTGACCTCCATTTTTCCAGCATTAGGGTCTTTTCCAATGAGTTGGCTCTTCACATAAGGTGGTCAAAGTATTGGAGATTCAGCATCAGTCCTTCCAATGAATATTCATGGGTGATTTCCTTTAGCTTTGACTGGTTTGATCTCCATGCTATTCAAGGGACTCTCAAGAGTCTTCTCCAACATCACAGTTCAAAAGCATCAGTTCTTCAGCACTCAGCCTTCTTATGGTCCAACTCTCACATCTGTATATGCCTACTGGAAAAACCATAGCTTTGACTATATAGACCTTTGTTGGCTAAGTGATGTCTCTGGTTTTTAATACACTGTCTAGGTTTGCCATAACTTTTCTTCCAAGGAACAAATGTCTTTGAATTTCATGGCTGCAGTCACCATCTGCAGTGATTTTGGAGCCCAAGAAAATAAAGTCTGTCACTGTTTCCATTTTTCCCATCTATTTGCCATGAAGTGATGGGACTGGATGCCATGAGACATGACCACATCACAAGAAAGGTTCATCTTCCTCCAGAAAGAGAACCTTGAGAAATCATAATAATAAATTAGAACAATGAATTTCACAGATAACTTATTAAAGTTAACAAAATAATATCGTGACAACAATTACTAATATAAACTGGGAGCTGCATACCAAGAAGTATCCATCCATCAGTAAACAAATAAGAACCCATTTCTTAAGAGTAAGTTCTCAGGGTCCATGGGGCCTAATTTTTTAGACTGGATTTAAAGATATCATTCATGGTGGGTAAAGGAGAGATGAAAATATTGACAAGAATAAGAGAATAAGATGAAATATGCAAAACTGGAGAGAGTAACAAATCCAATTCTGATTTTTCACTTTATGAGGCCTCAATTATATTTGCCCCTAAATACAACAAAAGAGAGAAATTCCAGTTAAAGAAGACAAGACTCACAACTGCAGTTATATATCATAGGGGTCAGAAGAAAATGTGAGAAAGTTTATTTGAATGTGAGAGAAGTGAGATTTGCCCAGCAGCAGTAATGGACTGACTTTTCCAAGTAAACATATGTTTAATCTAAACTATTAGTGGGAAGATTTGGGAGAATGGCACTGAAACATGTGTAATATCATGTATGAAACGAGTTGCCGGTCCAGGTTTGATGCACGATACTGGATGCTTGGGGCTGGTGCACCGGGACGACCTAGAGGGATGGTGTGGGAAGGGAGGACGGAGGAGGGTTCAGGATGGGGAGCACATGTATACCTGTGGCGGATTCGTTTTGATGTTTGGCAAAACTAATACAGTGTTTGACGTTTAAAAATAAAATAAAATAAAAAAAAAAAACTATTAGTGGATCAAATATTCCAAATGGATGTTCGTGATATAGTAGAAAGAATATCAACTTGGGAGTTAGATTCCTGCAACATTTTTATTAACAGGTTATATGATTTGAAGTGAAAAAAAAAAAGCTTTACTCATTCTTTTCAGCAGATATTTATTGATCCCTTGCTACACAGTAGGCACAATTGGCTACTGTCCAATTTCTTTATCTGTGAAGTGAGTGAAGTGGACTAAATGATTCCTAAATGAATTCCAACTCTAAGAATCTTTGTCTAAAATGTTAACTGACATAGTAATTTCTTATCTTCTGTATCTCAGAACCAAATATCAATAGAGTATGATGAACTTACCAATGGTATCTCCAATTGTAGATTTTAATTGTGCACAAAGTTGACAAAGAAGAGAAAAAAATATAGAGCACAAATATTTAAATGACTTAGTTAAGTGATAGAAACTATTCCTTGGAACAGGACTATTTGAGGAATTTATCATGAGAGTATAGAATGCAGTTTTATTTAAAAAATTTTTGATGTGCACCATTTTTAAAGTCTTTGTTGAATTTGTTACAATATTATTTCTGCTTTATGTTTTGGTTTCTTGGCCACAAGTTATGTGGGGTCTTAGGTCCCCAACCAAGGATCAAGCTCACACTTCCTGCATTGGAAGGCTTTGTTAGTCTTAACCCCTAAACTGCCAGGGAAGTCCCTGGAATGCAGATACTAAAAGTTCCTTAAATGTTGAGCATGAAAAGATGCTCAACATCACTCATTATCAGAGAAACACAAATCAAAACCACTATGAGACCATTTCACGCCAGTCAGAATGGCTTCGATCCAAAAGTCTACAAGCAATAAATGCTGGAGAGGGTGTGGAGAAAAGGGAACCCTCTTACACTGTTGGTGGGAATGCAAACTAATACAGCCACTATGGAGAACAGTGTGGAGATTCCTTAAAAAACTGGAAATAGAACTGCCTTATGATGCAGAAATCCCACTGCTGAGCATACACACTGAAGAAACCAGAATTAAAGAGACACGTGTACCCCAATGTTCATCGAAGCACTGTTTATAATAGCCAGGACATGGAAGCAACCTAGATGTCCATCAGCAGATGAATGGATAAGAAAGCTATGGTACATATACACAATAGAGTATTACTCAACCATTAAAATGAATACATTTGAATCAGTTCTAATGAGGTGGATGAAACTGGAGCCTATTATACAGAGTGAAGTAAGCCAGAAAGAAAAACACCAATACAGTATACTAACGCATATATATGGAATTTAGAAAGATGGTAACAATAACCCTGTATACGAGACAGCAAAAGAGACACTGATGTATAGAACAGTCTTTTGGACTCTGTGGGAGAGGAAGAAGGTGGGATGATTTGGGAGAATGGCATTGAAACATGAATAATATCATATATGAAACGAGTCACCAGTCCAGGTTCGATGAACAATATTGGTTGCTTGGGGCTGGTGCACTGGGACGACTCAGAGGGATGGTACAGGGAGGGAGGAGGGAGGAGGGTTCAGGATAGGGAACACGTGTATACCTGTGGCAGATTCATGTTGATATATGCAAAACCAATACAATATTGTAAAGTTAAAAAATAAAATAAAATTAAAAAAGAAGAAATATTTTAAAAAATTCCTTAAATCACTTCTTTATAGTTTTAAAATTATCAGTAATTGTAATTTGCGATAACACCAAATAGTCTACTTATGTTTATGATATCAACCTGAAATTATTTTATCTCAGTGTGGAAATATTTTATGACTTTTAGAAAATATTGCATCAATGTGTGAGTTAGTTTCTTTAGTGCTAATACTATAATTATACACTGGACTTTTTTGTTAGTAAGGTTGGAATTTTACATGGCATCATGACAAGTGTGCTAGACTAGACATCGAGGAATCTGGGCTCTATTTTGGACACTGGCATGTCATTTTAGACTCATCATCTTTGTTCTCTAAGTCCCCTCCACTGGTAAAATGAGGGCATTAGACTCAGTGGAGCTGGGATTTTGAAAGGAAACAATTCAAAATTCCATCCAGTTACTATAATAAATCCAGCTTAAAGTCCAAGAGCTTCAGGTAACAGTTAATCCTTTTAATCAACTCTGGAAGTCACTCTGTTGTCTGATGACCCACAACCTGAATGGCCAGTTATTACCTCCTTTGCATCCTGCTCCTCACCATGCCTGAAACCCAGTACTGCATTCAGGCTAGGATGCCAGGGACCAACACTCCCATCTGCACATGGAAAGAATGGGAAATAGGTAGCAAAGAAGGTCCACAGCAAAGAAGAAAAATCCTGCCAGCCAGGAGTTGTGTGCTGGCCCTGTTATAGCAGTGCTGGAAATTTCTTGATTAGACTCTCGTTCTTATTTTCTGAAAGGAATTCATTAATGCATTTACTCTGCACCTTCTTGTTTTTTTATCTACCACAGCCAAGCTGAACTTGGGATTTGAGAGCAGTGCCTCAACAGAGGGCTTCCCTGGTGGCTCAGACAGTAAAGAATCTGCCTGAAGTGTGGGAGACCTGGGTTCCATCCTTGAGTCGGGAAGATCCCCTGGAGAAGGGAATGGCTACTCACTCCAGTATTCTTGCCCGGAGAACTCCATGGACAGAAGAGCCTGGCGGGCTACAGTCCATGGGGTTTCAAAAAGTTGAACACGACTGAGTAACTAACACTTTCACTAAATAAAACACAAAACTTTCTGGAAGTTTGGAATTTTGGGGGTGTTTCAAACTCAATTTTTATTCCAGATTTCTCCTTTGTTGGCAGTAGAGTTTTCTAAAAATTTGCTAAACTTTTAAATCTATTTTTGTACATAAACATGCCAAAATTTCTTCTTTGATGCAATAGTCCTGATTTTTTTTCTTTGTGTCACAGCCCACACTTCTTTCTATCCACTTAATGATACCTCCCTGGGGGGCATCTGAAATATTATAATAGGCAGAAAGGCCACTCCCTTCATCTGATATTTGCTGAAAGCTGAGTCAAGTTCACATGCTATATCTTACTAGCCTTTGTCACTCACTGTGCTTAATTGCTCAATTGTGTCCGACTGTTTGCAACCCTATGGACTGTAGCCCGCCGGGCTCCTCTGTCCATGGGGATTCTCTACGCAAGAATACTGGAGTGGGTTGCCATGCCTTCCTCCAGGGGATCCTCCCAACCCAAGGATTGAACCCAGGTCTCCTACATTGCAGGCAGATTCCTTACCATCTGAGCCACTGAGAACCCTCACTAAGGCTCTTAATTCAAGACCTGAAAGGATGACACCATCAAGGTATTACATTCAATATGTCAGCAAATCTAGAAAGCCCAGCAGTGGTTATAGGCCTGGAAAAGGTCAATCCTCATCGTAGTACTAAAGAATGTGCTAACCATCAGACAACTGCACTCATCCCCCATGCTAGTAAAGTCATGCTTAAAATCTCGCATGCTAGGCTTCAGTATTATGTGAACCAAGAACTTCCAGATGTCCAAACTGGATTTACAAAAGGAAGAGGAACCAGAGATCAAATTTCCAACATTCGCTGGATTGTAGAGAAACAAGGGAATTCCAGAAAAACATCTACTTCTGTTTCACTGACTATGCTAAAGCCTTTGACTGGGTTGATCTTAATGAACCGTGGAACACTCTTAATGAGATGGAATACCAGACCAACTTACCTGTCTCCTGAGAAACCTGTATGCGAGTCAAGAAGCAGCAGTCAGAACCCTGTATGGAACAACTGATGGTTCAAGATTGAGAAAGGAGTACGACAGAGCTGTCTGCTGTCACCCTGTCTGTTTAACCTATATGCTGAACACATCATCAGAAATGCTGGGCTGGATGAGTTCCAAGCTAGAATCAAGATAGGTGGGAGAAACCATCTCAGATATGTGGATGACACCACTATAATGGCAGAAAGCAAAGAAGAACTAAAGAGCCTCTTGATGAGGGTGAAGGAGGAGAGTGAAAGAGTCGGCTTAAAACTAAATATTAAAAAAACTAAGATCATGGCATCTGGCCCCATTACTTCATGGTACATAGAAGGGGAAAAGGTGGAAGTAGTGACAGATTTCCTCTTCTTGGGCTCTAAAATCACTGCAGATGGTGACTGCAGCTGTGAAATCAGAAGATAGTTGGTTCTTGGCAGGAAAGCTATGACAAACCTAGACAGTGTGTTGAAAAGCAGAGACATTACTCTACCGACAAAGGTCCGTATAGTCAAGGCTATGGTCTTCCCAGTGGTCACCTATGGATGTGAGAGTTGGACTGTAAAGAAGGCAGAATGGCAAAGAATTGATGCCTTTAAATTGTGGTGCTGGAGAAGACTCCTGAAAGTCCCTAGGACAGCAAGGACAGAGATCAAACCAGTCAATTATAAGGGAAATCATCTCTGAGTTCATATTGGAAGGACTGAGGCTGAAGCTGAAGCTCCAGTATTTTGGTCATCTGATGCAAACAGACAACTCTTTGGAAAAAACCCTGATGCTGAGAAAGATTGAGGGCAGAAGAAGAGAGCATCAGAGAATGAGATGGTTGGATGGCATCACTGATGCAATGGACATCAACTTCGGGAGATGGTGAGGGAGGCAGAGGCCTGGCATGCTTCAGTCCATGGGGTCACAGAGTCGTACACGACTGGGTGACTGAACAATAACAACAAGGCTCTTAGTAATTGCCGTCTCTCCCATTTGCAACACAGGATTTTGCATTTGCCATAGAAGGGAGAAAAGAGTGAATAACTGTGACTGGGAGGTTTTTAAGGCCAGGTAGACATTATTCTCACATTTCATTGACAGGAGCTCTGTAACTGGAAAGGAGACTTAGTCATGGATCTAACTCAGTATTGCCCAGTAATTTCTGCAATGGTGCAAATACTGTTTCTACACTGTACAAAATTGTAGACATTCACTGTACATGGCCATGGAATACCTGAAATCCAGCTAGTACAACTGAAGAGTTGAATTTTTAATGTTATATAATTGTAAGTAATTTAAATTAAATAGCTATGTGTGGGTAGCAGCCACCATATTGGCTAGTGCAAGTTCTTATTTTCTCAAGAAATGAGCTGTGTGAGCAGCAAGCTAGTTTCTGCCCCAGGTGTGGGCATGTCCATCTGTGCTACCAGTAAGAGGAGAATATCTCTTTCCAGTGTATTCCCTATGTTGTCTTCCAAACACTGTCCTGTACAAAAACTGGAAGTCATCCCTGCCCTCTTTATCCAAACATACCAGTGTAAGCTGAGAAAAAATGCATTCCTTACAGTAGGTTGTTCTAAAAGCTATGCATGCGAAAATTATTCATGTTCTATATATAGAACCAGGAGTTGAAAGTAATCAAAGGGACCTTATGCTGATCACAAGAGTTTCTGGTTGTTCCTTTCCCCTGTTTCATAAATAAGGAACACATTAATCTTCTCTTTTTCGATTTGGAATGAGTTACACACAGGCTTCAGTCAGTTGAAACTTTTTCATCTACAATATTTTGTGTACGAGAATGTCATGAGAAGGTTATTGGGGTGGTGAATTGTGTTAGCTATTCACTAAAGAAAACTAAATCCTAGTTGATCAAAATGCAAAGCCTCTATAGCCAAGTGTGTAATAATAATTTGCGGTAAAGAATTAACTGCAAAAATAAATTTTTAAATTGCTTCCTTCCTTAGATAAAGACACATTCATATTTTATTAGTCATATTTATTCCTAAAAAATGAAATAAGCATCTTAATAAATCTAGGAATCATCTCCAAAAATTAGATTTTAATTTTTTTAATTTCCCTTTTTTTCCCAAATCTGTGCTGCTGTACTCATATAGAATTTGTGATCATATATTTCTTTTTGTCAGAAAAGATTGTGCACTTGGAAAAAAAAAAGAGAGAACAAGTATATTTCTTGTGAGTTGGTTATAGTATAAAATGAGTAGAATTGAGGCATCTTAGAGCAAATAAAGAAATATTATATAACCCAACTCATGCAAGGCACACATAACCCTCAACCCCATTAAAGTTCAAGACTTTAGCATCCCATTAACACTTAAGGCACATAGCTTCCTTGGTATCCACAGGGATTGGTTCCATGACCCCACAGATACCAAAATCTGAAACTGCTCAAGTCCTTTGTATAATCTGGCATGGTATTTGCATAGAACTCATGTCCATCCTCTTTTATACTTTAAATCATCTCCAGATTACTTATGTAACTAAAACAATGTGAAAGTTATGTAACATTCAGATAGTAGTAAATACACAATCTAAATGTGGTCTATTAATAAATACGGTTACACTCCAGAGATATTGCAAGTTCTATTCCAGACCACCACAATAAAGCAAATACTACAATAGACCGTCACACAAATGCTTTGGTTTCCCAGTGCTTAGAAAAGTTACCTTTACACTAGACTGTGGTCTATTAAGGGTGCAATAGCATTATGTCTAAAAAGACATTATAGACCTATTTTGAATAAAAAACACTTTATTGGGACTTCTCTGGTGGACTTCTCTGGCTAGGATTTCACACTCCTAATGCAAGGGGCCTAGGTTCGATCCCTGATCAGGGCACTAAGATCCCACGTGTTTCAACTAAGACCCGGCACAGCCAAATAAATAAACAAAATTAAAAAAAAATTTTTTTATTGTTAAAAAATGCTTTCCATCATCTGAGCCTTCACCAAATCCATATAATGATACCCAGGATCACTGAACAAACATCACCACAAAAATTATAGTAATAATATGTGTGCTCAGTCACTTCACTCTTTGTGACCCCATGGACTATAGCCCTCCAGGCTCCTCTGTCTGTGGGAGTCTCCAGGCAAGAACACTGGAGTGGGTTGCCATTTCCTTCTCTAGGCCATCTTCCTGACCCAAGGAATGAACCCGTGTCTCCTGCATCTTCTGCACCAGGAAAGCCCAGTAGTAATGAAAAAGCTTGAACTATTGTGAGGATTACCAAAATATGACACAGAAACACGAAGTAAGCAAATGCTGTTGGAAAAATGGCACCTATAGGGGCTTGCTTAGCACAGGGTTGCCACAAACATTCAATTTGTAAAACGTGTGATATGTGGGAAGTGCCATAAAATGAGGTCTGCCTGTAGCTGTAAATACAATATAAATATTCTGTAAATAGTTGGCTACATACAGCAAACTGAAGTTTTGCTTTGGGGAATTTTCTGAATTTTTTTTTCAAATATTTTTGAAAAAATCAAAAATTTTGATCCGAGGTCAGTTGAATCTGCAAATGCAGAATCCAGGATACGGAGAGCCCACTGTATTTTTGTTCAGTAAAACATAATTATATGAAAGATTGTCTTCATTTTCCACATTATCTTTTCCTGAATAGCTGGATGCAGTCCTTTGGAAAAACAACAAACAGAACTAGCTCTAAGCAAAACTGTAAAATAAAAAAAAACCTCTACTTCCTGTCCTCAACCATCCATCCCTTCCTTAGATTTGTCAGTACCTTTGCACTCTCCTGCTTTAAACTAATCAAAACCTGTTCGCTTTCAAGGTTGGATGTGATGATTTTGCAATCATCTGAAATGGCTTGAATTAGAATGTTAGCTGTTCTCCTAGCTATTTGTATTTTCAGTCCATCACCCATTCCTGTATAGGGTGAAAATCTTTTCTGATGAATTAACTCCAAGTACTAGAAAAGATGTTGAAGGACATTTTACGGTGGTCTTCAAGGGCTGCTAAAAGTCACACAGAATTAACAGTCAATGAGCACATTACACCTAAGACTGGTCCTCTGGGAGAAATTGCAAGTCTCTAAGTAGCTGATTCTGAGCTTCAGGAAAAGCAATGGCATTTATATTACACATCTCTTTTATCTGTGAGAACTACCTGAAGGCTTACATAGGAGAAGTCTGCAGAAACTAATTGCCATTATCACTAACTTAAAACTAAACTGTGTGGATTTTTTTTTATTAGTTGTCAAGTCATATAAAGTTAGAAACACAGTCACTTCCTTCTCGCACTCAGTTAAGTTCAGTCACTCAGTCATGTCCGACTCTTTGCGACCCCATGAATCACAACACGCCAGGCCTCCCTGTCCATCACCAACTCCCGGAGTTTACCCAGACTCACATCCATCGAGTCAGTGATGCCATCCAGCCATCTTATCCTCTGTCGTCCCCTTCTTCTCCTGCCCCCAATCCCTCCCAGCATCAGAGTCTTTTCCAATGAGTCAACTCTGCATGAGGTGGCCAAAGTACTGGAGTTTGAGCTTTAGCATCATTCCTTCCAAAGAAATCCCAGGGCTGATCTCCTTCAGAATGGACTGGTTGGATCTCCTTGCAGTCCAAGGGACTCTCAAGAGTCTTCTCCAACACCATAGTTCAAAAGCATCAATTCTTTGGCGCTCAGCCTTCTTCACAGTCCAACTCTCACATCCATACATGACCACAGGAAAAACCATAGCCTTGACTGCTGCTGCTAAGTCACTTCAGTCGTGTCCGACTCTGGGCAGCCCCATAGACGGCAGCCCACCAGTCTCCCCCGTCCCTGGGATTCTCCAGGCAAGAACACTGGAGTGGGTTGCCATTTCCTTCTCCAGTACATGAAAGTGAAAAGTGCAAGTGAAGTCATTCAGTCGTGTCTGACTCCTAGCGACCCCATGGACTGTAGCCTACCAGGCTCCTCTGCCCATGGGATTTCCCAGGCAAGAGTACTGGAGTGGGGTGCCACTGCCTTCTCCTAGACTTGACTAGATGGCCCTTTGTTGGCAAAGTAATGTCTCTGCTTTTCAATATGCTATCTAGGTTGGTCATAACTTTCCTTCCAAGGAGTAAGCGTCTTTTAACTTCATGGCTGCAATCACCATCTGCAGTGATTTTGGAGCCCCAAAAAATAAAGTCTGACACTGTTTCCACTGTTTCCCCATCTATTTCCCATGAAGTGATAGGACTGGATGCCATGATCTTTGTTTTTTGTTTTTGTTTTTTTTTTTTTCTTTTTAAAACGATAGCAGTAGGATTTATTTTTTTTCTTTTTTTTAAATTTTATTTTATTTTTTAACTTTACAATATTGTATTGGTTTTGCCATACATCAATCTTTGTTTTCTGAATGTTGAGCTTCAAGCCAACTTTTTCACTCTCCACTTTCACTTTCATCAAGAGGCTTTTGAGTTCCTCTTCACTTTCTGCCATAAGGGTGGTGTCATCTGCATATCTGAGGTTATTGATATTTCACCCAGCAATCTTGATTCCAGCTTGTGCTTCTTCCAGTCCAGCGTTTCTCATGATGTACTCTTCATATAAGTTAAATAAGCAGGGTGACAATATACAGCCTTTACGTACTCCTTTTCCTATTTGGAACCAGTCTGTTGTTCCATGTCCAGTTCTAACTGTTAATTCCTGACCTGCATATAGATTTCTCAAGAGGCAGGTCAGGTGGTCTGGTATTCCCATCTCTTTCAGAACTGTCCACAGTTGATTGTGATCCACACAGTCAAAGGCTTTGGCATAGTCAATAAAGCAGAAATAGATGTTTTTCTGAGCACTGTCTTTCAGCTCCATCCTCAATTTGCAAATAAGTCTTGTACTCACCTTCTTTAGTTCCCTCAGAATTGGAGCCCAAGTACTATGCTTTTGTATTTATAGGTCATCTTTTTTCCAGAACCTTCTTAATGATTTTCATCCTCTTATTATCCTGCCCTGGATGAGGATTGGAGTATAGATTTTTCTAAGACCAATTGTCTGTTCAGGTTATTTGTTAAAACATTTTCTCTTAAATTAATTTACCTGAAACCTCCTTACAAACCAATTGCTATTGCAGAAGGTTTTAAAAATTACTTTAGTTATTTAATAATTTTTGTTATTCTAATTATTAGTTGTTAGTGTTCTTTCAATTTGAATGATACTTATTTGCATAATCATGCAATTTTCTCTCTCTCTCTCTCTCTCTCTCTCACACACACACACACACACACGTACACACCCGTAGTTGGCACTGAAGGTTAACAGTCTGGGTAACTCACAAATAGCTGTTCTTACACTAGATGCGAGCTTTACCTCTCAGATGTTGGCTTTGTTGTTGTTTTTTTTTTTTTTTCAAATTTCTGAAAGAATAGCTCACTCTTAGACTAGAGTGACCATATAATTTATCATCCAAATATGTACAGTTTTGAAAGTGAACAGGGGTACTATTATCAGTTATGCCGTGACCAAAGACCCATTCTTTTTCTGAAACACAACTTCACCCTATCTGACCCCTCTCTTTGTACCCCATCCACACTTACAGCACTTTCCTGGGCATGTGGGTCTATATCCCCACCTCCCTCTGCAAATTGTAAGTCTCTTGGATCTTAGCTAATAACTCCCCTTCCTTCCCATTGATGCTGGGTATGAGGGGAGGTCCGACAAGCAGTCTGATGGTGGACGTGATGGCACCTAATGCTGTGTTAACTGGGAAGCCAGCCATCCTGTCTGTACAAAAAGCATGGAAGTCTGAGCTCCAGGCACTGGGTGAGAACCATTCTCAAGTCCAGGATCCAGACAATTCTTTCTACAAGACTCACCTGCAGTCAAGAGGCATGGTCCTTGATGGGCTAGTGTTATAAAGAAAATTATAAAAAGAGGAAGAAAATCAAAACTATGTTCAAATTGAAGTGCAAAAACTCAAAATAATGTTCCAAAATTAAATTCACAGGCAGAATTACGACAAAACATCAGCATGACTCTTTATGGCAATCCATCTTTACTCTCTCCTCACCAACCCATCAATCAAATTGGGGTCACATTAATAATAATCTAAATTGAACTGACTCTAGCTCTTAAATTGTATAAACTCATCTCCTAAAATTTCTCCCTCAGGCACTTCTGGGGTAACTGGAATGTTTCATATGTGCTTAACAATGGTGCTTTAATATGGCTTCCCCCTTTATGCCCACTTGTTAATGTCCCTGCTGTTACAGCAACTGAGGTTAGTGACAATGTCATCACTGATGCCGGCTCCATGGAATGCACTCCCAGGTCTGCGTAGCTTTAGGAAAACTAGCAGAACTGGCTGGACCTGGGGCAGTGAGGACTTTGAGGAACTCAGTCTGGTTGTGATATGTCATTACATTTCATGGGGTTATGAGATGCTTCCCACCTCGCAGTTCATAAGGTTGCCATAAACTGTTAACTCCTGTTTTCTGAGTTGGTCTAATAAACAGAAAATCAGGGCTCCCAGGAGTCAATCTGTATAAGAACTTTTGGCTTAAAGAGACTGAAGCAAGGGGTGTTGTACACATCTGGGGGAGGATGTTGTGAAGTGGGAAGAGTAGATGCCTTCTCCTTCATCATTCTGTGCTTTGTTCAGCAAAGCCAGGACCTGAGGACCCCAGAGCCTCTAGTGCAGCCGGTCCCTCCTCCTGGGAGCACAGATCCCATTGAGACAGTGACGGGGAGCCAGATATGTGGAGATGAAATGTCAGCTTGACATTTACAAAAGCTGGGCTGAATCACACAGGTTCACCCACTCAGTGACAAGTCCTGCTTCTCAGCCATGGGCTCGTTCAACTTGGGGAGCAGATCCCAGAACTCAAAAGGAGAGTGGAAGGGGTTGACTCGACCATGGTCTAGTTCAATTCCCAAGGTCAATAAATCACTCACCTGGAGAGGACTGAGGTGTGGGGCAAGGAGCTTCTCACTAACAAAAATTCCACCACATCGAAATTCTAGGCAGGAGGAAAGGAGGTCTCCCAACCACCTTCCTGAGGACTCAGACACTGGCCCTTGGACTCAGGGAACGTGTTTTCCCACTTCAGCTTTCCTCCCAAGAAATTGCATAAATACCTTTCAAGGCCACAATCCACAGTCATTTGAGATCAAAGCTCTTAATAATTATTTTATATCACTTCCCTGGAGTCCCTTGTTACTGGATTTCAATAAATGTTTACTTAGGTTAAAATAATTATTCTCATTATCATCATTCTTTCAATCATAAATAAGTTTGGATAGCTAACTGCCTGTTTCTAAATTTTGTCTTATATGTACCCAAATCAGAATAATCAAATAAACTTGCTACACTCTCTCTCTTTTTATTTTTATTGGGGTATAATTGCAAGGAAATGAAACCAGTCGATCCCAAAGGAAATCAACCCTGAATATTCATTGGAAGGACTGATGTTGAAGCTGAAGCTCCAATACTTTGGCCACCTGATGCAAAGAGATAACACGTTAGAAAAGACTCTGATGCTGGGAAGGATTGAAGACAAGAGGAGAAGAGGGCGACAGAGGATGACATGGTTAGATGACATCACTGACTAAATGGGCATGAGTTTGAGCAAACTCCAGGAGATGGTGAAGGACAGGGAAGTCTGGCATGTTGCAGCTCATGGAGTTGCAAAGAGTGAGACATGACTTAGCAACTGAACAACAACCATAATTGCTTTACAATGTTATGTCAGTTTCTACTGTGCAACATTTTGATCAGCTATATGTATACACATATCATCTCCTTCTTGATCTCCCTGCCCCTCATCCGACCCATCCAGGTCTTCACAGAGCACTGAGATGAGCTCCCTACCCTATACTGGAGCTTCTCACTAGCTATCTATTTTGCACATGAGAGTGTGTATGGGCTTTCCTTGTGGCTCAGTGTAAGGAATCTGCCTGCAATGCAGGAGCCACAGGAGACACAAGTTCTATCCCTGGGTAGGGAAGATCCCCTGAAGAAGGGCATGGTGATGCATTCCAGTATTCTTGCCTGGGGAATCCCATGGAGAGGAGCCTGGAGGGCTACAGTCCATGGGGTCATAAAGAGTCAGACACAACTGAAGCGACTTAGCACACACCTGAGTATATGTATGCCAGTCCTAATCTCCCAGTTCTTCCCACCATTCTCTCCCCCTCTGTGTCCACACATCCATTCTCTACATCTGCATCTATACTCCTGCCCTGCAAACAGGTTCCTCTGTACTATTTTTCCTGATTCCACATATATGCAGTTTGGAACATACTTCAAAATGAAAGTCGATGTGGAAATCCCTTCAGCTCATTTTTCCCACAAAGTAAGTGTGCTGGAGATATCTTTTTTCATCAGGCATGGTAACACGTAGAGTCTAGAAGCTGGTTTTTGGAGAGGTAATATTAACAGGCTCAAATACTCAGTGTGCTTATGTTTTTAAATAAACCTGTACCGCATAAAGAAGTTTGCACTTGATATGCAAGATATGAGAGTTCCAGTCCTTCCACAACCTTTGCTGACCTTGTATTTCCATAGTCGGGCAGGAGTAAATAAAATCCCATCTTATTTTATGAGAACATATGTGGAACCCACATCAGCCAGAAGGGCATGGACTGATTTTCCTTTGTTTCCTTTCACCCAGAATAGGATAGACTAGATCTACTTTGGGATTTTTGCCTCTTAACTTGCAGTTTTAATTTTAGATATATGATTATAGAAAGATAATAGTCTGAAAAGTTGCAACAAATGGTCTTAATTTTTTTATATGTAGTATATTCCTTTCTGGATGTAAAATATAATTTTAATATAACAACAACTTTTAGTGAGGGCAGAATCCATTCATTAAATAAGTAAAAAATACTGTGGCAGTAAAAGTGCCAGTATAGGGGCACTTATTCTGAGGCAGATGGTAGCTGATCCTTGGACACAAGATAGACAATAAAATTCCCACCTCAGCCCTGGAGCTAATGAAATTCAGGACAAATCTGGCGCAATTCAACAGCTTCATTATGCCATGATGTTTCATATTCCTAATTAGCACACTTTTCGTTTCCCACAGAAGAAAAACAAAGTTCTTTCTGCTCATAAATGGTCTCAATTTAGTATTCATTAGTTTATAAGCTAAAACTGAGTGTTCTGAGTTGTGTTGGCAAATACTTATGTTCATCAGTTGGTTTCTTATTTGCTTCAGTGTGTTTCTAGTGGATTTTTTAATTTTAAAAATGGATGTTAATTTTCTTAATTTTATTTTTACATAATTACTCAGCACAATATATTCAGATTTTGTTTTAAAAGTCTACCCAACAGACTCCGTTCAAAGTTCATTCTAGGAAATAAAAATGTGCTGAGATTTAAATAAAATTAACCTTTGTTAATGGATTATTATCCAGACACAACGGTGGTTTATTTTCAAAGATCACACTTGCTTCAATTGGGGTTTTCTCATTTGTACCAGATTCCTGAGTCCTTTCAACCATCAGTATGATTTATACAGATATAGAACAGATGGAAACGATTTGCCTGAAAAAAAGCTGGCTGGGACCCGTTTGTACATTGAGGTTCTTATTCTCAAAATAATTATATACTATTTAGGTACTTCCATATAGTTTATAGTCAAATCGGAAAAAAAAAAAAAATCAGCTATCCATTCCAGGTTGAAATCTCTTTTTTACAAAATGTTTTTTGAGATTTTCCTCATGGTCCAGTGGCTAGGTACAAGCCCACTTTGCAATGCTGGGGTTGCAGGTTTGAGCTCTGGTCAGGGAATTAGATGCCACATGCTGCAACTAAGACCCAGTGCTGCCAAATATATACATAAAAAGAAACATTTTTAAAATGCCATTTGGACAATGTGGTTGGCGTAATAATGCCCACCACCCCAAAACTGTTGTTGTTTAGGCCCTAAGTTATGTCTGACTCTTTTGCAACCTCATGGGCTGTAACCCACCAGGCTCCTCTGTCCATGGGATTTCCCAGGAAAGAATACTGGAGTGGGTTGCCATTTCTTCTTCCAGAGGATCTTTCCAACCCAGAGATCTAACCTTCATCTCCTGCATTAGCAGGAGGGTTCTTTACCACTGAGCCACCAGGAAAGCACCCCTGCCCCCACCCGCCACCCTCCTTAAAAAAAAAAAAAAAAAAGGCTGTGTCCTAATCCCTGGAATCTGTAAGCATGTTAGTTTACATAGAATGGGGATTTAAGGTTGCCAATCAGCTGAACTTGAGATGGAAAAATTATCTTAGTGGGTCCACTGTAGACACAAGGATCTTTACAAACAGAAGAATGAAGCAGGAGTGTCAGAAAGAAATTTGAAGATGCTACACCTCTAATTCTAAGTTGGAAGAAGGGACCATAAGGCATGAATGCAGGAGATTTCTAGAAATTGGAAAAGACAAGGGAAATAGATTTCTGTCTAGAGCCTCCAGAAGGAACATGATCCTGCCAACACCTTGATTTCAGCCCATGTGTGCATGCGTGCTAAGGCACTTCAGTCGTGTCCAGCTCTGTGCGACCGTATGGGCTGTAGCCTGCTAGGCTCCTCTTTCCATGGGATTCTCCAGGCAAGAATACTGGGGTGGGTTGCCATGCCCTCCTCCAGGGGATCTTCCCAACCCAGGGATCAAACCCACATCTCTTACATTTCCTGCATTGTCAGGCAGCTTCTTTACCACTAGCACCACCTGGGAAGCCCTGATTTTAGCCCATTGAGACGCAAGTCAGACTTCTGACTTCCAGAACTGTATGATACTAAATTTGAGTTGCTTGAAACCACTAAGTTCTGTGATAACATCAGTAGCAGGAAACAGATACAGCAATATGTAGTAGCATCTTGAGGTGCCCTCTGCAGCCTACTACCAGCATTAATTCAAACCTTTATCCTCTGTTCAGTAATCATTTTGGGTACCCGCCATGGGACAGGAAGAGGGTATCAAGAGAACCAGGAAGGGGACTTCCCTGGTGGTCCAGTGGCTGTGATTCCACGCTCCCAAAGCAGGGGGCCTGGGTTCAACCTTTGGTCAAGGAACTGGATCCCACATACAGCAACCAAGGGTCCACATGCTGCAATGAAGATTGAAGGTAACTCATACCTCAACTAAGACCTGGTGCAGCCAAATAAATAATTAATATTATTAAAAAGAGAGAGAGAGAAACAGGAACATTGCTCCTGTCCTCTGAGACCCTTACAGTCCAGTGTGGGAAACAGATTCAAAAAGGCATAGAGACAATAAGTGAAATAAACATTTATAAATCACATTCATGTGCTTTAAAAGAGCAAGTGCCTATGTAACAACCTGGGCTTCCTAAATTTAAACAAATCATTTAGTCTCTTGGTCCACAATTTATCTGAATAATAAGAACAGTATGTTTCACCAAATATACCTTCAGGAATAAAGATGATGCTCTAGACTGATTTACTCAGTTTGCACCAATTGCATCTCCAGATGGGACCAGTTTTACTGGCCAAAGGCTGGCACAGAGACTTCATCATCAGTGATCTATGACCTGGCAAGTGCCACCAAGGCTCTATGTTGGTGCTTATTGGCACAGTTTCTAGCTGGTTTTTAACTGTAGGTGAAACTGTAAAATAAGCTAACATGCAGTGGTTCTAATTCGGTATGTTACACCTTCAAAACATGATAAAAGTGACCAAGATAGGTTTCATGCCAAAAGAATTAATTGATTGCTTCAGGTAGAATATAAAAATATTGTGATCCAGGGAAAAGGGAAGTTCTAGAGACAAAGTTCCGGAGAAGGCATTGGCACCCCACTCCAGTACTCTTGCCTGGAAAGTTCCATGGACGGAGGAGCCTGGTAGGCTGCAGTCCATGGGGTCGCTAAGAGTCGGACACGACTGAAGCAACTTAGCAGCAGCAGCAGAGACAAAGTTCCCGTGGTTTAATCAAACCACATGGACAACTTCATCAGGCATTTCTGATACCAGACATTCCAGCTGTATCTATAAAAAAGATTCTGCCACAGAACAAAAGCAATTCAAAGTTATGGTTCAATAAAACTAAAGATGCATATTGAAAAGTGAAAATTTATAAGCTAATCATCATAAAAATTCAAAATATATAACTGGAGGGAAAAAGGAATTGATGGTGTCATCCAACTGGACAATAATGATTAATAACATGTCTTAGGGGAATTAACTAGATGATGATATGAGAATTTAAAGCAACAGGCACTCTTCTCAAAAGAACATCCAATCCTTGGGGCTGAGTTTGGAACTGTCTTCAACATCAGTTAATACAATTTCCTGTTTCATTTTTGCTATTGTTTCAGAAATTATGTACATCAAGTCACTCTCAACTACCATTATTAATATACTTAAAAAGGTGATCTCATGATAAGGCACCTAAATTTTTAAGTGCTCTTCTCTTCTCAGTTGTGCAGTGATCCAGAAATAAGTTTCTATATGAAAAACAAATTGTTTGCTTTCCATAAAACTAAATAAGTAACTTACTAAATAAGGCACTTAATGTTTGTTAATTTCATGCTTTATTCTAATACTAATTCTTTGATGGAGGTGTTGACTCCTGGATAGTCTTGCTTTTGTTGATAGAATTTTTCTCAGTAAAATAAATGGAAAAAATAATTTATCATGATATAATATTAAGAGAAAGCTAATGATTTCAAATAGAAAGCTTTGGCTTCAGATTATAGTGACCAGCATCAAGACCTTTTAATCTTGAAAAGCCCAACGAGAACACAAAGGAATATAACCAATGATTGGACTTTCTTCCTTTGACTCGGAGAGAAAAGAATTAAATGAAACAGAGCTCACATTACTTTTCAATTGTTCTAACTTAGCCTTTAGAAGTCTTGAATAGCAGCCATCAATATGAAAAACTTGTCAAGGGATAAGTCACTCAAAGGAAAAAATAAGCATAGATCCTTGTACACTGGGAGGGAAGGACTAAGTTTGGGGCACAAAAATATTGGTTAGACACATCAGGAATATGAGTGGAAAGGAACTGACCTTCTAAATGTATTTTGTTCAGCATTTTTTGCCAAAACTGTCACAAATTTTATTTGTGGTAAAAGAGTCAAGGGAAAAAAACTCTTTCAAAAAGGGGGAAAATATAAGGTGATCGGTGTAAATCATGCACCTTCATTTCAACACCTAGCGAAATACCTAGGAAAGCAAAGAGCAATGAAAAGCAAGGCCCTTTCTGGAGGGATTTATAACAATCCAGTTTTCCTCTCTGTTATACAATGATAGCCCATGTGGAAAAAATTGATTTATCAGCTGCTAAAATTGTGACTGCTTTGAGATCTTCCCCATTTGACACTGTTAACAACAAAATCCAAAGAGGTGGTCAAATCATTATTGTGCTCAGTCTTTGTGACCCCCATGGATTGTAGCCCAGCAGACTCCTCTGCTCATGGAAGTTTCTAGGCAAGAATACAGAAGTGGGTTGCTATTTCCTTCTCCAGGTAATCTTGGCTCAGGGATTGAACCCGAGTCTCCTGTGTCTCCTGCATTGGCAGGCAGATTATTTACCACTGAACCACCCAGAAGTCTCAAATCATTGTTACTGAGAAGATTAAGGGGTAAATTAGTAACCTAAAATTTCCCAGTGTCAGGAGGCAGCAAATTGCCTGGAGGGCTTGTTCAAATCTAGATTTCTGGGCCCTGCCCTAGAGTTATGGTCTGGAGCAGGACCTGAGGTTTTGCATTTCTGTATGGTGACCACATTTTGAGAAGCACTGATCCGAAGAATCAATGTGGTTCCTGGCATCTATAGATACTTTTAATACAGATACCTTTACTAACCACCTATGTAAAAGCCTTGAGATAATCCTGTGATTGCAGATGACAAATCATGTTTCATGCCACAATGGCTCTTCCTTTTCAAAAGTTATTTTCTATTTCTTTTCCCCTACAATTAATAGGCATCTTCTGTTTTCACCTATAGTAAATTGCATTAATGCCTCCAACTCTCCAGTTCCTTGCATCTCCCTGTACATTCTACAATTTCCACTGGAAGAGAAGGAGAATAGACTTTCCTTACTCCTCCATTGGTTGAACTTGTGAGTTGCTTTGGCTAGTAGGATGAGGCAGAAGGAACAGTGTGCCAGTTCCCAGACCAGATCCTGCCAGTCTTTGCATGGTTCTGCTTTATAGCTTTGTGAGTTAGATAAACCTGAGCTAGTCGGCCAGCCCCAGGAGGAGGATGAGAGACAGGTAGGGCAGAGCTGTCTTGAATGAGCAGCTTGCCAACCTGGTCCAGAGCGAAACTGTCAGTCAATCCGCAGACCGGAAAAAGCCCAGCCACGATTAGCCTGGCCCAGCTGAGATGAATCAAGCCTCACTCAGTTCAATCAGTCAGTTCAGTCATTGAGTCGTGTCCGACTCTTTGCGACACCATGAATCGCAGCACTCCAGGCCTCCGTGTCCATCACCAACTCCCGGAGTTCACTCAGACTCAATCCATCAAGTCAGTGACGCCATCCAGCCATCTCATCCTCTGTCATCCCCTTCTTCTCCTGCCCCCAATCCCTCCTGGCATCAGAGTCTTTTCCAATGAGTCAACTCTTCGCATCAGGTGGCCAAAGTACTGGAGTTTCAGCTTTAGCATCATTCCTTCCAAAGAAATCCCAGGGCTGATCTCCTTTAGGATGGACTGGTTGGATCTCCTTGCAGTCCAAGGGACTCTCAAGAGTCTTCTCCAACACCACAGTTCAAAAGCATCAATTCTTCGGGGCTCAGCCTTCTTCACAGTCCAACTCTCACATCCATACATGACCACTGGAAAAACCATAGTCTTGACTAGACGGACCTTTGTTGGCAAAGTTAATGTCTCTGCTTTTGAATATGCTATCTAGGTTGGTCATAACTTTCCTTCCAAGGAGTAAGCATCTTTTAATTTCAAGGCTGCAATCACCATCTGCAGTGATTTTGGAGCCCCAAAAAGTAGTCTGACACTGTTTCCACTCTTTTCCCATCTATTTCCCATGAAGTGATGGGATCAGATGCCATGATCTTCGTTTTCTGAATGTTGAACTTTAAGCCAACTTTTTCACTCTCTACTTTCACCAAGAGGCTTTTTACTTCTTCACTTTCTGCCATAAGGGTGGTGTCATCTGCATATCTGAGATTATTGATATTTCTCCTGGCAATCTTGATTCCAGCTTGTGCTTCTTCCAGCCCAGCATTTCTCATGATGTACTCTGCATAGAAGTTAAATAAGCAGGGTGACAACATACAGCCTTGAAGCACTCCTTTTCCTATTTGGAACCAGTCTGTTGTCCCTTGTCCAGTTCTAACTGTTGTTTCCTGACCTGCATATAGGTTTCTCAAGAGGCAGGTCAGGTGGTCTGGTATTCCCATCTCTTTCAGAATTTTCCACAGTTTATTGTGATCCACACAGTCAAAGGCTTTGGCATAGTCAATAAAGCAGAAATAGATGTTTTTCTGGAACTCTCTTGGTTTTTTGATGATCCAGCGGATGTTGGCAATTTGATCTCTGGTTCCTCTGCCTTTTCTAAAACCAGCTTGAACATCAGGAAGTTCACGGTTCGCGTATTGCTGAAGCCTGGCTTCGAGAATTTTGAGCATTACTTTACTAGCGTGTGAGATGAGTGCAATTGTGCGGCAGTTTGAGCATTCTTTGGCATTGCCTTTCTTTGGGATTGGAATGAAAACTGACCTTTTCCAGTCCTGTGGCCACTGCTGAGTTTTCCAAATTTGCTGGCATATTGAGTGTAGCACTTTCACAGCATTATCTTTCAGGACTTGGAATGGCTCAACTGGAATTCCATCACCTCCACTAGCTTTGTTCGTAGTGATGTTTTCTAAGGCCCACTTGACTTCACGTTCCAGGATGTCTGGCTCTAGATCAGTGATCACACCATCGTGATTATCTGGGTTGTGAAGATCTTTTTTGTACAGCTTTTCTGTGTATTCTTGCCACCGCTTCTTAATATCTTCTGCTTCTGTCAGGTCCATACCATTTCTGTCCTTTATCTAGCCCATCTTTGCATGACATGTTCCCTTGGTATCTCTAATTTTCTTGAAGAGATCTCTAGTCTCTCCCATTCTGTTGTTTTCCTCTATTTCTTTGCATTGATCACTGAGGAAGGCTTTCTTATCTCTTCTTGCTGTTCTTTGGAACTCTGCATTCAGATGCTTTTATCTTTCCTTTTCTCCTTTGCTTTTTGCTTCTCTTCTTTTCACAGCTATTTGTAAGGCCTCCTCAGATAGCCATTTTGCTTTTTTACATTTCTTTTCCATGGGGATGGTCTTGATTCCTGTCTCCTGTACAATGTCACGAACCTCAGTCCATAGTTCATCAGGTACTCTATCTGTCAGATCTAGGTCCTTAAATCTATTTCTCACTTCCACTGTATAATCATAAGGGATTTGATTTAGGTCATACCTGAATGGTCTAGTGGTTTTCCCTACTTTCTTCAATTTAAGTCTGAATTTGGCAATAAGGATTTCATGATCTGAGCCACAGTCAGCTCCTGGTCTTGTTTTTGTTGACTGTATAGAGCTTCTCCATCTTTGGCTGCAAAGAATATAATCAATCTGATTTCAGTGTTGACCATCTGGTGATGTCCATGTGTAGAGTCTTCTCTTGTGTTGTTGGAAGAGGGTGTTTGCTATGACCAGTGCATTTTCTTGGCAAAACTCTATTAGCCTTTGTCCTGCTTCATTCTGTATTCCAAGGCCAAATTTGCCTGTTACTCCAGGTTCTTCTTGACTTCCTACTTTTTGCATTCCAGTCCCCTATAATGAAAAGGACATCTTTTTTGGGTGTTAGTTCTAAAAGGTCTTGTAGATCTTCATAGAACCGTTCAACTTCAGCTTCTTCAGCATTACTGGTTGGGGCATAGACTTGGATTACTGTGATACTGAATGGTTTGCCTTGGAAACGAACAGAGGTCATACTGTCGTTTTTGAGATTGCATCCAAGTACTGCATTTCAGACTCTTTTGTTGACCATAATGCCTAGTCCATTTCTTCTGAGGGATTCCTGCCCGCAGTAGTAGATATAATGGTCATCTGAGTTAAATTCACCCATTCCAGTCTATTTTAGTTCACTGATTCCTAGAATGTCGATGTTCAGTCTTGCCATTTCCTGTTTGACCACTTTCCATTTGCCTTGATTCATGAACCTGACATTCCAGGTTCCTATGCCATATTGCCCTCTACAGCATCGGACCTTGCTTCTATCACCAGTCACATCCACAACTGGGTATTGTTTTTGCTTTGGTTCCATTCCTTCATTCTTTCTGGAGTTATTTCTCCACTGATCTCCAGTAGCATATTGGGCACCTACTGACCTGGGGAGTTTCTCTTTCAGTATCTATCATTTTGCCTTTTCATACTGTTCATGGGGTTCTCAAGGCAAGAATACTGAAGTGGTTTGCTATTCCCTTCTCCAGTGGACCACATTCTGTCAGACCTCTCCACCATGACCCGCCCGTCCTGGGTGGGCCCGTGGGCATGGTTTAGTTTCATTGAGTTAGACAAGGCTGTGGTCCTAGTGTGATTAGATTGACTAGTTTTCTGTGATTATGGTTTCCGTGTGTCTGCCCTCTGATGCTCTCTGGCAACACCTATCGTCTTACTTGGGTTTCTCTTACCTTGGACGTGGGGTATCTCTTCACAGCAGCTGCAGCAAAGCACAGCCGCTGCTCCTTACCTTGGACGAGGTGTATTTCCTCACCGCCGCCCCTCCTGACCTTGAATGTGAAATAGCTCCTCTAGGCCCTCCTGTGCCCGAGCAGCCACCGCTCAAGCCTCACTAGATCAACTGATTCCCCGGTCAATGGATAAATGGGAAAGTTCTACTAAAAAATGGTTATTTAAGTCATCGAGTTTTGGCTGTTTTGCAGTAATACTTAATATGTGACCCCTAGATGCTAAACCCTCTGTTTTTCACCACCAGGCTAAATGGACTGATTTTATGATAAAAACTAGATTTAATTTGATTCTATAATTGCTACCATTATCTTTGGGAGAAAACGCTTCAGTAATTTCATGTCATAGCTGTTCTGTCTCAGGTAACAACAGATTATGTGATTTTGTAAAATCTTAGGTGATAAATTATTTGTGCAATTATTATTCTAAGATCTGAAATCCAGTCACATTGGCTTCTAGAATATGGAAATCCTCCAAACCATAGGCTTTGATGAAAATGGAGGTAAATCCATTAATACTTAGAGATGTTTTATAACTTTGCTGTCCTCTTTTAAACATTAAAGTTTCTTATTTTTGATAAAATAGCTGCATTGTTCAGGATCCTATAATTTGAATACAGAAAACTTACAAAAATAAAACAGGTGTATGACATTACATTTGATGGAAGACAGGATGATACTATTAATTTTGATAATGAGCATTACAAGTAACAATTTCTCATGAGGCTACATAGCTAGTATTACTTTTCCTTCATCTATTTGATACACAAAAGCTCACTGTAGAGTGACTTTTCATCAATAGCTCATCATAAATTTAAAAAACAATCAATTTTCTTCCCTCAAGACAAAAGATTTACATGGCTAAAGAATTGAGGTAACCCATCTTCTATAAAGGGTTTCCCAGGTGGCGAGAGTGGTAAAGAGCCCACATGCCAAAGGAGGAGACATAAGAGACGAGGGTTCAGTCCCTGGATCTAGAAGATTCAGGCACAGCAACCCACTCCAGTATTTTTTCCCAGAGAATCCCCTGGACAGAGGAGCCTGGTGGGCTACAGTCCATAGGGTCACAAAGAGTCGGACAAGACTGAAGCAACTTAACACTCATTCATACATCTTCTACCAAGGTAATAAAGAGCTCAAAAAAAACTTAAGAGCGCAGAAAAAATTTCTTTGAAAAGTAAAAGAAGGAAGATATCTCTCTATGTGGGGACTATTGATACAAATCGAAACCAACAGTTCTTTGTTTTTGAGACTAAAAATATATACAATATTAACATACAATACGATGTAAACCAGTCAAGTGGTTTCTTTAAAATTCATTTCTAAAGAATTAAATCAAACTAGTCTGCTTTGTTCATTCTTCGTTTACATTTGACTTTATAAAGCTTTCAATTCTTGGTTCTCAGCATCTTGGTGTTGCTACTTAATTGATGTCCAAATAACCGGTTGTTTATGCCATTTCTTAAGTTATTCTGATAGGTTTCCAATAGACCTCTATTTTTTGGCAGTGAAATCAAGTCACCATAGCCATTCCTTGAATTTCTGGTTCCCAATCACATCCATCATGGTGAAGGCAACAGCATTTTTCTCATATAATCATCCACGTCCTTTGAGGAGCAAGAGCCTGCCTTTCCACAAGGACACTGGGGCAGCTGGCCATGTTTGCAGCCAACACGCTTCATAGTTAATTACATATCTTTATCCATCCATTCATTTGGCAAATATTTACTGAGGGCAGTTATGGGCCAGGCACTGTTTTAGGCTTTGCGGTTACAGCAGTAACTAAAACAAACTCCTTGCTCTCTGAGACAGACAAAAATGCATGTATATCAGGAAGTGCTCTGAAAAAAAAAACAGGCAAATAAGGAAAATGGACATTATTTGTTCCTTCTGAAGAACTCAAAAGGATTTCAGATATGTTTGCTGAGTCTCTCAGTTGTCATTAAAAATATTGGGTTGGCCAAAAAGTTCATTCAGATTTAAAAACCCAATAGAATGCCAAAAATTTAGGATACATAGAGAATTTTCTGCTGGTTCAGTGGTTAAGACCTGCCTTGCAATGCAGGGGGCTCGAGTTCAATCTCTGATTGGAGAACTAAGATTCCCACATGCCACGGAGCTACTAAGCCTGAGTGCTACTGAGCCCAAGTGCTGCAAACAAAGGCTCTCACATGATGCAACAAAGATCTTGAGTGCAACTAAGACCCGACACAGCCAAATTTAAAACATTCACACACACACACACACACACACACACACACACACACACAGAACAGAAAACTTAGGATGTACAAACAGAGCAAATTTTGTTAAATGAGTAAATGTCAAAGAGAAAAATATGTTCCCAGGAAACAAAAACCCCTTCCACTGATATCTAGTTTTCTAGTGCCACTGACTGTATCAAAGGAACTTAGATATGGATGTTTCTATGCATTTTGGAAATGCAGAAAGAGTCACAGAGTGTGGCTTCTATTCAGGCACACATGTGAGACGATAGCGGGAGGGTTCTTGAAAAAGAGAATTGTTTGGCTGTGTTTCATTATTCTTATCTTTTCCATTGACATCTTTTTATATTAAAGAAAAGCCTTCTGAACAACTCACACTCACACACACACAAAGAAAGAAAAAAAAACAAGGAAAGAAAAAGAAAATGATTTTTCTAGTGACTCCTTCACTAAAGCAAAAAGGAGTTAAGATGAAATCAAGACTTGTGATGCAGGTCCTTGATTTAAAATAGAGCTTGAACACTTCAAAGGGAAGAACAAGATTAACACAGATTTCTCTCAGGAAGGAACACCTGTTGCTACCCCAATAGTCGTCAAAAAGCTACTCCAAAGGTCACTGATCTCATCCAGGCCTGGTCACTGGGCTGTAGTGCAGGATTGCATCCCATCAGGCAGGCACTAACAAGCTGCTCGGTGCATGGAGCCTCCCCCAGGCCAGTTGGCCACCTGTCCTGGATTCCTACGTGAGGCCCCCACGTGCAGAAGCTGGAGCCTCTGTTCAGTCACCACTTGAATATTCAAGCCCTAAGTTACAAAACCTCAAATCAATGAGCTTGAGAAAGCACTTTAAGTTACCCATCTATTATTAGGATAGTGATGCTATTTAGTTCATAAGGTTATTAAAAGCATAACATGAGCCAGTATCTTTAAAGTGCTTACAGTGTAAGTGTCTGGTACACAGTAAGTGCTAATATGCTTCCCAAAGAATGTCAGTAAACACAAGAAATAAATCTGTAGTAATGTAACCGCAAGTGGGGTCTGGCTGCTCGCCACTCAAAAGCAAAAAAGAGGCAAGGTTGATGAAAAGGAAAGTGGCTTTTTTTTTTTTTTTGGATGCTGGCAACAGAGTAGGGCTTACGTGGGCAGACTCCTGTCCAGAGGTCGGCCTCCCCCCACTGATAACCAGTGGGAAAGTACTTTTTTAAACAGAAGGCGGGGACTACATGCAGAAACAGCACAGTCAGCTCTAACAGTCATCTTGAAATTGGTTATCGATGGTCTGATTAGTGTCTTCTTGATTATTATAACTACAGTTACTCTTCAGTTCCAGAGTTAGTTTGTTCCCATTTCCTTGAGGCCAATTCTCGGAATTGTGGCAGCTTCTGTCATGGCTGCAGTCTGATCATCATGTAGTTAACCTCTTCCACCTGGTGGGGGTTTTGGTATCCATAAGACAGCTCACAGGATATGGCTCAGAATATAACCTGTAGTGCTTGAGGAGGAACTAAAGGCTCTTGACTTTGCTCAGTGACTAAACTATTACTGTTTTGTGCTGTTTGACTGCTTTTGTTTCTGGATTTTCTCACTTATCTGATTAAAATAAGCTTATTGTTTGGCTAAAGTTTTTCTACAGACAAATGGCAGACAGATGACATGGGGTGGGGGTGGGGGCGGGGAGAAAAACCACAGGGTCCTGCTCTGTTTCAGTAATAGTCTGCTTTCTTTGGAAATTAAATGAAACATTCCCTATGATACTTTCGCTCTATTTCTCCCAGTCAAAACTACATGTCCTCACATCAGTACAGCTCTGTTTCATTTATGTACCTACATCTTGTTTACTTGCTAAGTCGTGTCCAACTCTTTCGCAACCTCGTATACTATAGCCCACCAGGCTCCTCTGTCCATGGGATTTCCCAGGCAAGAATACTGGAGTGGGTTGTCATTTCCTTCTCCAGGGGGTCTTCCTGACCCAGGGATTGAACCCATGTCTCCTGCATTGGCAAGGCTCTTTACCACAGACTGAATCATCAGGGAAGTCCATGAGCTCCCATTCTGACCTAACATTGTGGTCCCCAAAAGGGCATCCATGCAGTTTAGGGTGCAGAAGACAATCTACTAATGTCGGTGAAGAAAATATTAGAACTTTTCTTGATATTTGTTCTATCTTAAGATAGAAATCACGCTTTTCTAACATTTATTAGCAAACTGACAGGGGTAGGAAACGTGAATTTTAGATAAATGTGTATTTATTGGGGATACTTGCACAAACATATTTTATTGATGAAACTTTTTGAGAGTACAGATCATCTGTATGTTCTTCCCTACTTCAGGTCCAATGACAGAATACATATGTACATTTTTACTTAAAAAGCACAAAATATAGTGCAAACTTTCCTAAAGTGGAGTTCATGGATCCTTGGAGGATCCATGGGTGGAATTCGGGAGATCTATGAGTCCCGGGAAATCACATAAAACACTTTATAGGCTGTACTTTTATTAATTTTATTGGGCTTTAATACAATTTCCAAAGAGCCAATGACCTCCCTAAAATTCATGAGGTGAGGGAAACTTTTCAAAGTTCCAAAAGTCTATCTTAAGGCACACATATAAATACCACCTTTCAGTGAACACAATTTAGTTACAGAATTGTTTATAAAGAACTCAGTCACTCTCGGGAAGTGATGTCAGCATCATGGTGGAGTAAGACATCCTCTTTTTTTTTTGGCCGCAGTGCTCGGCAGGTGGAACCGTGGTTCCCCAACCAAGGATAGAATTCACGCTCCCTGCAGTGGAAGCACAGAGTACTAACTGCTGGACTATGGCCAGGGAGGTCCCAAGATGTCCTCTTTTTTTGGTCTCCCTTTTGTAGCAACTAATTAGACGTCCATGAACAAACATGCCTCTGTGGGAGTTGTGGGGTCCAGCATCACATGCTGAAAAAGCCAGGATGAGTCTCATCCACCTGTGCATTCCGTGGTAGGCAGACACAAAACTCGGTGTAGGATGCGGAACCAATGGAGCCAGAGAACCAGCCCCAAGCCCTCTCAGCCACGGTCAGGGAAAACCTGAAGAGTACTGATCTGAGCAGATACCTATGGATGAGAGAGAATCTACAGACGCTCAGCTTCCCTTAGCGGTATCAAGGGCAAGAGGAACTTGGTCGGGGCCACCCCTCCCCCAAGATTACTCAGAGCAGGGCTGAACTCTCTCGAGGTGACCTCTCCCCTAGGGAAAAAGGAGAGTGATGTGTGAGCAGCTACCCCATTTCTCTCCAACGGCACCCAGAGAACTGGGGGTAAGGCCTGTATGCTTAGGGGGAGGGAGGAGATCAGGAAAGGGCCAGATAGGAACATAAAAGGCATTAAAGGAATGTAGTTCATGCTGACTCTGATCAGGAAGTCAGCAGGACGTTTACCCATGAGCCTCTGAGGGGACTTCATCCAAGGTCCTCAGCTACCTATAAAGCCCCAAGAGCTAAATGCAGACCCCCCGCCTCCCCCCAACTATGTAGCCAGCCCCTTGTGTACAGAAGTGAATGTCGGTCAGGTAAATAGAGTGCCATCAGAAATATTTGTGGACAGGGAAAAGCTACAAACTTGAGCTACAGCGCCACCTTCTGGAAAACAAGAGAGGCGTCCTGCAGCCAGCCGGCTGAGCTGTAAGAACCAGAGTAGACATAAAAAGCTCAAGAATTCTTCCAAGAAATGTAGAGAAGGTGTATACATACAGGGTTGGAGAAAATCCAAGATATAACAGAACCAACAAGCAAAGGTAACTAGTGAAGATTTGAGGAGGTGTCTGCTTCTTCCAGTGTGAATGCAGCATTGCAAAACTACGAGGAACAGGTTGACACCAACAGATTAAAAAAAATAATCCTTCAATAAAGGAGCTCGAAGACAGAATTTTGTGATACAGCTGATAAAAAAAATAAAAATAGCTCTTTTGAGGAAATTCAATGAGTTATAAGAAAACTCAGAAAGATAATTTAATAAAGTCAGGGGGGAAATTCATGTAGAAAATGAGAAATTTAATAAAGAAGTCCTTAAAAAGAACTAAACAGTAATGCTGGAGCTGAAAATCTCAATGAATAAACACAAATGTAAAAGAGAGCATCTATAGCAGAGTAAGTCAAATGGAAGACAGAATAAGTAATCCAGAGGACAGGATTTGAAGAAGTCAAAAAGGGGAAAATTTTTAAAAAAGAATGGAGAAGAGCCAAGAAAATCTATGTGACCTATGGGATTCCACCAAACTTACAAATATTAAATTAATAGAGTTTCCAGGAGAAAAAAAAAGAAAAATGGGAGGGAGAGAATGAGGAGAGAAGAAATAATAACTGAGAACTTCCTAAACCAGAGGAGAGACTTGAATATTCAAATTCAAGAAGTTATCAGATCACCTTATTATTTCAGTGTAAAAAGACCTTCTCCAAGACACATCATAATGAAACTGTCAAAAAGTGAAGATAAAGAGAGAACCCTAAAGCAGCCAAGGGGAAAAGGTGATAATTTACAAAGAATCCCTGTTTAACTATCAGTGGATTTCTCAGCAGAAACCCTATAGGCCAGGATAGAGCGAAATGATATATTCCAAGTCTTGAAGGAAAAGAAATTGGCAACCAATAATGCTCTACCTGGCAAAGTATTGGAAAAAAAGACTTTCCTAGACCAAAAAAATAAAAAATAGGAGTTCATCATCCCTAGTATGTATACAAGTTCATCATCCCTTGTACGTATAACGTACCAGCTAAGGCAAATATCAACAACTTTAGAAAACTTTAACCCCATAATGGAATGGTGTATTAACGCCTCAACCACAGTATAAAGATTAAAGGAAAACAATACCTTAAATAACTGTAGCTACTGTAATTTGCTAATGAACACACAATATAGAAAGGAGTAAACTGTGACATCATAAATATAAAAAGGAGAGAGAAAAAACATGGATTTTTTGTATGGGGTAGAAGTTAAGTTGCCATCAGCTTACAATGGATCATTTTATCCATGAGATGTTTTTTGTGAGCCTCATGGTAACCACAGGTTTTCCCAGATGGCATTAGTGGTAAAGAACCCGCCTGCCAATGCTGGATATGCCATAGACAAGGGCTCGATCCCTGGCTTGGGAAAGATCCCCTGGGGAAGGGAATGGCAATCCTCTCAAGTGTTGTTGCCTGGAGAATTCCATGGACAGAGAAGCCTGGCAGGCTACTTGTCCAAGGGGTCGCAAAGAGTCGGACAAAACTGAAAAACTAACACGAATGCAGGATTGCATTAGCTAAATCAATCACTCAGAGAGTAATAGTTGTAAGAATTGAGAGGAAATTATGACTGACTCACATTGTTGTAAAGCAGAAATCAATATAACATTGTTAAGTGATCATCCTCCAATTAAAAAAAAAATTTTAATTTAGAGGAAAGGATAATTCTTTCAACCTACAGGTGGTCAGTACCACTAGGTAACCTTCCAACATCTTGCCAAGTCTCATAGCTAGCTTCTAGAACAATATCAAGAATGTGAGAGAATTCCAATGGGCAAAGGTGAGATGAAGCCCAGCCTTTATTCTTCTTAATGTTCTCAAACAATTTCAGACAAACTGGATATGTCAGCTCCATAATTGAGTCCAGGTCTATACCCACCAGTGTGTCAGATGTGTGATGGAAACATCCATTTCATTCAGGTCTAGGTGGCAAGTGGCAGGAGTAGTATATTTTGTTCCTGACAGCTGGCCGGCCACGTAACTCATTACAGAATTCAGAAGTCTTACGGTTTTATCTCCAAAGCTGTGGCTCTGTTGGAGGTGTTCACAGTTCTTATAAATTCATTTTCATTTGTGTGCTAGGCAAATTGATTCAAGGAACTATTTGGCAGAATCTGTTATAGAAATCTGAGACTATTTTGCCACTGATGAAATGTCACCACATTGAAGCCTTTGATAAGACCCAGAGCTTTGCTTTATTACCTAATTTTTTTAAATTATACAACCATAAATTTTTATTGATATCGTTATGAGGTTGTGTTTGGCCCTTTACAGATCTGTGAATGATTCTGGCTCTAACTTTGGGGGAGGAACTCATTATCTTTAGTCCCATGTTAAAGTTGAGATTTGAACTTCTCATAGACCAGAAGAAATTTTATTTCTTTGATCTCTCAAGATCCAGCCCAAATGTCACTCCATCTGTGAAATGTTCTGTCTTTTGACTCTGGTAGCACTTTGCATATTCTCTTACTAAATCAGCTCTACTTCATTATAACTGCTTTATAGGAATAGGTGTTGAGCCCCCCGTAAGACTGTGAACATAGTGAGATAAAGGATGGTCCTATTCCCCACTGCACCTTCATGCCTAGCGCCGTGGCACTATGTCTAGGAAGCAGGAAGCACTCCATCAATGTGAACGTGTCGCTTCTGATTGTTTGATTAAATAGGACACAAGTACTTTGTCCTCCCACACCCTGACCACACATGTGACTGCAGTTAGCACAAAAATGGTAGAAGCAAAGCTGGAAACGGGTTGCTGACTCTGGCCAGGGGGGTGGGTGGGTGCGGATGGCTCAAAACCCAGTCCATGAAGTTGCACTGAAATCAGGACGAGCCAGAGCGATTCTTTCTCTAGAGTGCCTCCACACTTTGAAATCTTCAAATTTTCCAAATTGTCTTGAAGGACCATCTTCCACTTTTATAATCAAACAAGGACCAGAAATAGACATATTTTCATGTAAAAACAAAATCAGATTTCTAAGGACCAAACCCTTTTACTCTGGCAACTGCCATAAAGTCCAGCCTGCTTCTATCATACATTTTCCACTGTCAAACTTTTGTTCACTGATTCCTAAGATGTTGATGTTTATTCTTACCATCTGCTGCTTGACCACATCCAGTTTACCTTGACTCATGGACCTAACATTCCAGGTGTTAGGTGGTTAACCTTTGTATGTGCCATAACCAAAATGAGGATAAATTTTGAATGGGCAGCTCATTTGTTAAATGTTTCTATTAAAATAATTGTTATAATGTTTGGTAATCACATAGACTTGAAAACAATTTGGGGAAATCACCCTAGTATAATTGAAACAGTAGAGGAGCAGAGTGATGCAAAACAATATTTAATAAAAGTATTAAATGGATCGGTGATGGCAGTTGAAGTTTCAAGACAAATCCTAGAAAGATCTGTGATTTCCTCCCTCAGGGTTTCTGGGAGTTTCTACAGGTTTTCTGAATGGGAGTCAAAGCCTCTAGAACAACTTTCCTCAGACTTAAAGCTAAACAGAGAGGTATGCCAAAGAGTGCTCACTTATATTTTTATCAGCATGTATTAATAGCTATTAAAATGAAAAGACACTTGCTTCTTGGAAGAAAAGCTATGACAAACCTGGACAGTGTATTAAAAAGCAGAGCCATTACTTTGCTGACAAAGGTCCATATAGTTAAAGCTATGGTTTTTCCAGTAGTCATGTATGGATGTGAGAGTTGGGCCATAAAGAAGGCTGAACACTCAACAATTGATGCTTTCAAACTGTGGTGCTGGAAAAGACTCTTGAGAGTCCCTTGGACAGCAAGGAGATCAAACTAAGTCAGTTCTAGAGGAAATCAACCCTAAATATTAATTGGAAGGATTGATGCTAAAGCTCCAATACTTTGGCCACCTGATGTGATGAGCTGACTCATTCGAAAAGACTCTGATGCTGGGAAAGATTGAAGGAGAAGGAGAGGGGATGATGAGTACGAGATGGTTGGATGGCATCATCAACTCGATGGACATGAGTTTCAGCAAACTCCAGGAAATAGTGAAGGACAAAGAAGCCTGGCGTGCTGCAGTCCATGGGATCACAGAGTCGGACGCAACTGAGCGACTGAGCAACAACAAATTAATAACTATTAAACTTGTGATATAAACAAAGGGATGGGGGAACTTACTAGAAAGACCACTGTTTTAGTTCCTTGCCCAAATCAGGGGTAACTCCCTTATCTGAATTAGATATGATTTGAAGATGAACATTTCAGTTACAAGACACAGAAAGCCAAACCTTCCAATTTATGCTTCACCCTATCCATGCTATGCAACACACAAATACCACCCAGACCACTTCAGAGGCTATAGCCAAAGATGTCTTCATGCCAAAAGTCATTGTCATAGAAATTTTGAGCTGGCATAGCTCACTTGCCTTGGGGGACAAACCCACTGGGGGTTGTTTGCACCCCTTAGCCAAAAGGTAGGGGAACTCCAGGTGAATACCAAAATAGAAGTCTCTTTTATTATTTCCCTGGGACAGAACTCTTGGGTAAGGGTTATATTCAGTCATAATTACGTTATTTCAACGGCAGAACCCCTGTATTCACCAATGGCAACACAAACAATCCTGGGCAGAAGGATTTTCTGCCAGACTTTTCTACCTATTACATGTTTTCTTATTTGCAATACACATGTAACTGTATTCTAGGAACACTGCATCTTGGTGTAAGTGATAGGCAAGAGTGACAATTTGCTAATCTTATTTGTTTCCACTGAGAACAGAAAAAAAAATCATCTGAAGAGTGTTGGAGAGATTCAAACTTATTGAAGGCAATTTTACTAAGGGTTCTCCGAGCTCTACTATATCCCCATGGAAACAGATTTCAAGTGCATCTAAGTAGCAATTTACATTGGATGGTCATTTTTTGTTCCTGTATTCTTAGCCTTTCTCAGAGTTCTGTGATTTTTGTGCTATCCCCATCAACTTGGATGCATAAAGCTGGCTACTCTCATAAATAAATTTCACTTCTTCAGTAAATAGAAGTTCACTAACCCACCAACTATTACATCATTCTTTTCACCTTTAAAGATCTTCCATTCCTTAAAAATTAAGGAATATTTCCCTTACCACTCTTTTTTTTTTTTTCCCCAATGTTATGCCCTTAATAGGTGAAAACACAAATTGACTCATAATAATCTAAATCTTATCATGCAGCCAAAATATACCTTCAAAACTTTATCCCAAAGTGCCACAAAATAAAGAATGGGGAAGGGGAGGGGAGTACACCCTCTGTGGACTGAAAGGTAGAGAAAGGTTTAACGAAAGAAGTTTATCTTGAGATAAAGCATTTGAGAAGAATTGGGATAAGTGGATAAGATCAGTGTTTAAGAATAAAATTATTGTTCAAATTATTGTTTTTACAACAGGTAACCAGAGACCAGCTGCCCCATTATGACTTGGATATGAATATATGTTTGCCTTTCTACACTGGCCTTTGAAAAATAGCAATGAACCTAAATAATGCTTTCTGGGAGAAGGAAAGAGATGCTACACTTGTTAAATCTGAAACCTAAAGTTTACACACACACAACTACATGCTTTTCATATCACATACCAATCCAGTAAATATTAAATCACTATGTACTTGCCATAGGATGACTTTATGATGTTCAGTTCAGTTCAGTCGTTCAGTTGTGTCTGACTCCTTGCAACCCCACAAATTGCAGCACAACAGGCCTCCCTGTCCATCACCAACTCCCGGAGTTCACTCAAACTCATGTCTGTCGAGTTGGTGATGCCATCCTGCCATCTCATCCTCTGTCGTCCCCTTCTCCCACCCCCAATCTCTCCTAGCATCAGAGTCTTTTCCAATGAGTCAACTCTTCGCATCAGGTGGCCAAAGTATTGGAGTTTCAGCTTCAACATCAGTCCTTCCAATGAACACCCAGGACTGATCTCCTTTAGGATGGACTGGTTGGATCTCCTTGGAGTCCAAGGGACTCTCAAGAGTCTTCTCCAACACCACAGTTCAAAAGCATCAATTCTTTGGCACTCAGCTTTCTTCACAGTCCAACTTTCACATCCATACATGACCACTGGAAAAACAATAGCCTTGACTAGATGAACCTTTGTTGGCAAAGTATTGTCTCTGCTTTTCAATATGCTATCTAGGTTGGTCATAACTTTCCTTCCAAGGAGTAAGCATCTTTAATTTCATGGCTGCAGTCACCATCTGCAGTGATTTTGGAGCCCCAAAAAATAAAGTCTGACACTGTTTCCACTGTTTCCCCATCTATTTGCCATGAAGTGATGGGACCAGATGCCATGATCTTCGTTTTCTGAATGTTGAGCTTTAAGCCAACTGTTTCACTCTCCTCTTTCACTTTCATCAAGAGGCTTTTTAGTTCCTCTTCACTTTCTGCCATGAAGGTGGTGTCATCTGCATATCTGAGGTTATTGATATTTCTCCCAGCAATCTTGCTTCCAGCTTGTGCTTCTTCCAGCCCAGCGTTTCTCATGATGTACTCTGCATAGAAGTTAAATAAGCAGGGTGACAATACACAGCCTTGACATACTCCTTTTTTTTTTATTTGGAACCAGTCTGTTGTTCCATGTCCAGTTCTAACTGTTGCTTCCTGATCTGCATATAGGTTTCTCAAGAGGCAGGTCAGGTGGTCTGGTATTCCCATCTCTTTCAGAATTTTCCACAGTTTATTGTGATCTGCACAGCCTAAGGCTTTGGCATAATCAATAAAGCAGAAATAGATGTTTTTCTGAAACTCTCTTGCTTTTTCAATGATCCAGCAGCTGCTTACTCATTCTGTTGCTTAGAAACAAGAGACATTCTAGTTTACAATGTTAACTTTAGCCATGTAGAGCGTATTAATTTTAGGGTCATGCTTACTCACCTATGAAAGTGTTACTGTCTACCATCCAGTGTCCTTGTACAAAATTCTCTTACTGTAACTTCCCAGTTGCCAAGCAGGGTCAGATTCTTTCTAAATAATGTTTAGCTTTTCTCCTCAACTTCTCAAGGGCCCAGGAGTACAGGATTCCAGTAACTGGGCTCTTCATTCTCTCACAATGAAATTTAATTCCATCTATGATTAGAATGTTTCTTTCTCTCTTGATGTTTGAGTCTGGTAGTCCTGGTTCATTTAAATAAAGTCTTCCAAAGGCTAAAAAAATCCACCATTTTATAAAGACTGTCTGTGTTCTAATTCTTTTATAAAGAATGCTGAAAATATTTTAATACTACCACATTTTAAAAAACAGACTTTGAAACTCACTGAACTAGACATGGGATATAAGTTGCAAGGGTATATTCACCCAGTGATCGATTATCCTCTGAAATCAATCAGTGTGGTTTGACTAGGAAAAATCTTCTTGGTATGTATACTGTTATGGACTATTACACGCTGTCTTTGATTGTTACAACCTGTTTCTACTTAACACATTTCTAATGACAGATGTGCTGTGCCAAGTCACTTCAGCCATGTCGGGGTCTTTGTGACCCCATAGACTGTAGCGCACCAGGCTCCTCTGTCCATGGGATTGTCCAGGCAAGAATACTGGAGTGGGTTGCTCTTTCCTTCTCCAGGGGATCTTCCCAACCCAGGGATCGAATCCATGTCTCTTATGTCTCCTGCATTGGAAGGCAGATTCTTTAGCACTAGCACCACTTGGGAAGCCCAATGACAGGACAGGTACTTAATAATACTTACTGAATTAAATGGAATTGAACTCAATGTACTGTTTTTGACAAATAACAGTAGACTTGGAAACACATAATTTTTAATTTAAAAGAAAATCCCACTGATTTCTCCTATCCGCTCCCCACCCCTCCCCACACCCCACTCTCAGTGCCATGATAACAAGTCTGTTTCTAGAATTCATTGAGAAAACTGTGCGTAAATTCAGAAATCTCTTGCGGAGACACTAGTGCATCCATACACCCCTCGTCTCATTGCCCGTGGTCAAGTGAGAAAGCACACATACTGAGAACTGCTAGGATAATCTGAGAAGTGTATTTAAAGGAAGACCAATAGAAGATAATTAAGATTTCCAAGGCATCTTTCAACTATGTTGGGGAAATATTTGGAAATGTATAATATTGCATTGGCCAAAAAGTTCTTTTGGCTTTTCATTGGCCAAAAATTCATTCAGGCTTTTTAACCTGAATGAACACTTTGGCCAATCCAATAGAAGTGGGTAAACAGATGAGGGGAGAAATTATCACAAAATGGAAAATTATAAAAAGCAATAGAAGAAATCAGTTGGAGCTTTGCCAACTGCTGACAGTTCTCCACAAATACCAGGAGAGCTTCCCTGATTTACTGTAAGGCTGTAAGGTCTGCCCTGTTCTTTGTTGTGATTTTCTGCGTCTCCTCCTGAATCCTTTCATATTTGTATCTCCTCAAAATGTTTTTTCTTGCTCACAATAAAAAAGAAATGTCTTTTTTTCTGTTTGAATGTTACATGCTCATTATACAAAACTCAAAACTTAAGTACAAGTATTTAGAAAAAAAAATAACACTTGCCTGAATTTCTATCACCCTGATATAAATCAATACCATGGTAGCCATGCATTCATTGACCATTTGGATTTGCTCTTCTGTAGATTATTTATTCACAACCTTTGACCATTTTTATTGTCTTTTTCTTATCAGGTTGTAAACACTATTTATGCAGTATTTTGTCAGCTGCTTTGCAAATATTTGTTGTACTTATGCAATATTAAAGTTTTTCTTTTTGGAGTATTTATATATTTAATGTGTCTGTTATTTTGGCTCTATAAAAGCTTTCATACACAGACAGTCTAGTGCATCTGTTCTTTCTTTTGTAACTTCTGGGATTCCTGTCACGGGAAGACAGACTTTCTGCCACACTGTTGAGCTGGAGGCTCCAGGCAGTTGTTATTTTATGCAAGAACCAGAACTCAAAATCCATCAGGTTCCCCAGATGCATTAATGTCTGATGTTTCCAAATGGTGACTAAAACCTGTGTCTGGAGTGGTAGAAATGTCACAAAACCTGAGCTTTGTCTCTGCTGGCAGGATCCCACCTCCATGGAACGGGTCACCAGCGACTGCACACCCTACAGGCACCCCACGGATCAGAGGAAAATAGCACAGACGTGCCCATCTGCGTTTGTTCCGTAAACTCATCTCACTTCTGTTTCTTTGTGTTTATGTCTAACTAAACCAGAACCCAGTTGCCTCCTCATCCCTACCCACCTGGACCTCTCCTAGGCATCTCCAACTTACAAGGCCCACAAAGCAAACTCTTGATTTCCCCACATCCCCCTAAACTTGCTCTGTCCTCCAGTCTTCTTCATTTTAAAAACTAGAGATTTTGTTCATTCCATTCCTCAGATCAGAAACCTTGTAACCATCCTTGATTCTTTTATCTCAGACCTTACAGCCAAACCATTGGCAAACCTGGTTGGCCCTTCCATCAAAACGGATTCTAAGAAAATACAACATTGTAAAGAAACTGTACTCCAGTAAAAGGTAATACAAACAAACCAGATTCCAAATCTCACCTCTTTTCACTTCACCACTGTACCACCCTAGTGGTGGAATTGGTTTTACTTCTTAGAAAAGTCTATTGCTTTGCTCTTAACCATCACAAAATACCACCTTCACACACACACACACACACACACACACACACACATCACAGAGAGGATTTTTACAAAATTATATTATTTTCCACAGCTGTTATATATTACTGAAAAACAAAGTAGAGGATGAAACACACATCCAATAAGGAAATACCTTTTCACTTTCAATTGTTTTTAATTTGGGGTTTGTCCATGCAGAAAATGTGTAAAACAAACGTATTATATTCCAAAAAGCTGATTCTCTAGAAATAATATGCCACTCAGAGTAAATGCTGCTGCTGCTGCTGCTAAGTCACTTCAGTCGTGTCCGATTCTGTGCGACCCCATAGACGGCAGCCCACCAGGCTCCCCCGTCCCTGGGATTCTCCAGGCAAGAACACTGGAGTGGGTTGCCATTTCCTTCTCCAATGCATGAGAGTGAAAAGTCAAAGTGAAGTCGCTCAGTCGTGTCCGACTCTTAGCAACCCCATGGACTGCAGCCCACCAGGCTCCTCTGTCCCTGGGATTCTCCAGGCAAGAACACTGGAGTGGGTTGCCATTTCCTTCTACAATGCATGAAAGTGAAAAGTGAAAGTGAAGTCGCTCAGTTGTGTCCGACTCTTAGTGACCCCATGGACTGCAGCCCACCAGGCTCCTCCGTCCATGGGATTTTCCTGGCAAGAGTAACGGAGTGGGGTGCCATTGCCTTCTCCACAGAGTAAATGCATAGATAATTAATTTAGGTTTGCACCTAATTTATTGATCCATAGCCTCATTTTTAGATGTTTAAGATAGAGTGCTTAGAGGGTATTTCTCTTCTGTATATGTGATTATATATGTGAAAATATATTATTTTACCCATCATTTTGGTTACATCTACTAGCTTTATCAATAGATATAATCATTTCAAGTAACTGGATCTTATGAAGTATCTTTTACTTGTACCATTTAAGGCAATTATTGGTTTTATATATTACATTTTTCATGGACTATATATTTTTTGTCAGCTGCTTTGCTGCCAAAACTATGTTTCCCCTGTTTTTATTTCTCTGTGTCATGATGAAGCAGATGATGGTCAAGAGAAGACATATTTGACTTACAACCAAGAAGTTACCAACTTAAGAAAAATTATACCAGAGGCTCACTACAATGCCGTCACCAAGGTCTAATAATAAGGACATGGCCCAGAACACCCTCAAAAACAATGAGTCAGATGAGGATCCTCTGAGAATGACTCTGAACTTTAGGGAGCATTCATTGAATGAAGGGGGTCCAGTGGTTTTGATTGACTAAGTGAATATCTTACAATAATGCACTCTGATATCCAAGGACAATACTTTCATTATTTTATGAAGTAAAAAACAAAACAAACAAAAAAACTTTCTAAATACTCTAAATGGAATATAATCATTCTCTTTCATTTATTTGAGTGGTAAATGACAGTACCTACAATCCTGAAATTAAAATAGCAGCCCCTTACTTTTATGTACATCTCTATCTAAATGAAATCTACCATACCTCAGGGCCTATGTTCAGTGTGATAGTTTTGTTCAGGCTCAGTCTATAGTTTGGGTGCTTCAGTAATAAGATTCTGAAAGCATTTATTTTTTCTATTTCAATTCTCTTTTGTATACTAAGAAATATTTTCCAGAAGGAAAGAGAAAGAATGTCAAAGATTTTTTTAATTTGTGCTCTTCACTTTTTGATTTTTCATAAGTAAGCCTCAAAAGTTTATTTTCCTATTGAAAAGCTCCCACTTCTATGAGTCTTCCCCATAAACAGTAAACAGAGGTAGAATGTACCCAATAACCTAACAACCATCCAAATTCCATCCACATTCCTGCCCTGTGCTCTGATTCTTATGGGAAAGAACCAGACAACCCAGGAATAGACAAGAAAGACCTGAAATCTTTGCGACAAAGCTGGAGAAATAGCTGTGAGCAAAGCATTGTGTAACAAAATGGTTTTGCTTTCTACAAGCATGCTAGGTTTTATATTTCAGTATAAAGGACCAAGATTTTGGTTCAAGTAACTAGAAAAAGAATTTCCATTTACTGAAGAGAGAACAAGTTTAAGGAATAGAGGTAATTAAAAGTTCTGTTCTGACATGTTGAGTTCAAAACACACTAATAGGTATTTCCTCCAAGAGAAGGATTGCTGTGGACAGACAATGACTGGATGAGGAGACAAGTGGGAAGAGGTAAGATGACTGAGTCTTAGGATGTAAGATGACTGAGCACCAGCCTTGGGAGCTAATGAGGATGGACCAGCTAAGGAGAAGAGGTCAGCAATAGGCAAGGGCAAGATGAAAGCCAAGTGAATGGAGTATAAATAGGAGAGAGTGATTAATCATGCCAAGCTCTGCTAATAGAGGCAGAGCTTTGTGGCAGGCAAGATGACCACAAAATGGTGTTTGGCTCTAGCAGCCTGGGAGTCCCTGGGGACATGAACAAGCATTATTTCAGAACAGTGGTTGGGACAAAAGCCTGAAGGAAAGGGCTTTTGGGGAGACTGGAAGTGGAAAGCGAGCCCTTTCCTCACTACCTCTGAGTGGATGGACACATAAGAACAGAATGGTGGCGGTGGTTTAGTCCCTAAGTTGTGTCTGATTCTCCCAACCCCATGAACTGTAGCCCACCAGACTCCTCTGTCCTTGGGATATTCCAGGCAAGAATACTGGAGTGGGTTGTCATTTTGGAGTGTCTCAATCTTACACTGCCTTTAACTTTGTGATTTGGGGCAGTTCAGTTCAGTTCAGTCATTCAGTCATGTCCAGTTCTTTGCAACTCCATGGACTGCAGCACGCCAGGCTTCCCTGTCATCACCAACTCCCAGAACTTGCTCAAATTCATGTCCATCAGGTCAGTGATGCCATCCAACCATCTCATCCTCTGTCATCCCCTTCTCCTCCTGTCTTCAGTCTTTCCCACCATCAGATTTGGGGCATAACATTTAAAACTGAGGAACCAGAGATCAAATCACCAACATCTGCTAGATCATAGAAAAAACAAGAGAGTTCCAGAAAAACATCTGGTTCTGCTTCATTAACTACACCAAAGCCTTTGACTGTGTGGATCACAAAAAAACTGGAAAATTCTTAAAGAGATGGGAATACCAGGCCATCCTACCTGCTTCCTGAGAAATCTATGTGCAGGTCAAGAAGCAACAGTAAGAACTGGACATGGAACAACAGACTGGTTCCAAATTGGGAAAGGCTGTATATTGTCACCCTGCTTATTTAACTGTATGCAGAATACATCATGCCAAATGCAGGGCTGGATGAAGCACAAGCTGAAATCAAGATTGCCAGGAGAAATATCAATAACCTCAGATACACAGATGACACCACAACTTATGACAGAAAGCAAAGAAGAACTAAAGAGCCTCTTAATGAAGGTGAAAGAGGAAACTGAAAAAGTTGGCTAAAAACTAAACATTTGAAAAACTAAGATCATAGCATCTGGTCCCATCACTTCATGGCAAATAGATGGGGAAACAATGGAAACAGTGACAGACTTTATTTTCTTAGGCTCCAAAATCACTGCAGATGGTGACTGCAGCCATGAAATTAAAAGACGCTTGCTCCTTGAAAGAAAAGCTCTGACCAACCTAGACAGCATATTAAAAAGCAGAGACATTACTTTGCCGACAAAGGTCTGTCTAGTCAAAGCTATGGTTTTCCCAGTAGTCATGTATGGATGTGAGAGTTGGACTATAAAGAAAGCTGAGCACTGAAGAATTGATGCTTTTGAACTGTGGTGTTGGAGAAGACTCTTGAGAGTCCCTTGGACTGCAAGATGATTCAGTGAGTCCATCCTAAAGCAAATCAGTCCTGAATATTCATTGGAAGGACTGATGGTGAAGCTGAAACTCCAATACTTTGGCCACCTGATGTGAAGAGCTGACTCATTTGAAAAGACCCTGATGCTGGGAAAGATTGAAGGCAGGAGAAGAAGGGGACGACAGAGGATGAGATGGTTGGATGGCATCACTGATTTGATAAACATGAGCTTGAGCAAGCTCCAGGAGTTGGTGATGGACAGGGAAGCCTGGCATGCTGCAGTCCACGGGGTCGCAAAGAGTCGGACATGACTGAGGGACTGAATTGAACTGAAAATATGTGATAACTACCCTTGTGGCTCAGAGGGTAAAGCATCTGCCTGCAATGTGGGAGACCCAGGTTCAATCCCTGGGTTGGGAAGATCCCCTGGTGAAGGAAATGGCAGCCCACTCCAGTATTCTTGCCTGGAGAATCTCATGGATGGAGGAGCCTAGTAGACTACAGTCCACGGGGTGGCAAAGAGTCGGACACGACTGAGCAACTTCACTTTCACTTTCACCTTCCATTAGGATATTTTTCTAATCTACAATCCCTCCATTTAAATATCCTTTTCCAAACTTGACTTTATTTTATATTTAAATTTTCTTGTTGTATTCGCTTGCTCTCTCTCTCTCCCCCTCCCTCAACACCCCTCCTCCCTGCCCAGTCTCTCTTCTTCAGTAGCCAAATAAGAGAAAAGCTATCATTAGTATTAATACATCTGTCAGGAAATATAAGCTTATATTATGAACCAAAAGATACATGAAAAATCAAGAATTTTTTTGAAATGGAAACAAACATATAATTTATATTCAGGCTGTTTTCTGTAATTTAAAAATAAATAGCCCTCTTTGCATCTAGCATTATTTAATATCATTATCCTCATTGATTTACTTTTTATTTTGCAGGTGTGAAGGCAGATAATATTTTTTAAATCAAACACAGGCCTATTTTATAGGATGACTTGAGTGTGAGTTACTGAATAATTTTTGACTCATGAAGTGCTTTGAGCTCCTCAGGGAATCTGGTAAAACACAAATTAACAAAGAACAAGCTATATCTTTCATTTGTTCTAAAATTGAGTGAAACTTCTTACTGTGACTGAGGAATAAGTATTAAACAGTGATAATCTCAGATTAAGACATGTCACAATGCTCTCTTCTGTGTCCCCCTTCCACTGAAAAAAACCCATAGAAGCCTTTTGTAGAACCTTCAGATTCTTAAAAGTCAGGCCAAAATGCAGCTCCAGGATGGAATCTTAGGTGGGTTCCCAATGTGTACACATATGAAAGAGTCAGGAGGTTGGGAAGGAGGGTGCCCCCCGCCCCCCGACCTCCGTTAGTCCTTCCTTATGATGGAGCAGCTGGCAACTGAGCCCCAAATGATGGGATCCCATCAGGCTGCAAACAGAAGTGCCACTGGGGAAGCTGAGCCAAGAGTAAGGATGATGAGCCAGAACTCATTTCTTATTAACCTCAGAGTTTGGGAACTACGGAGCCCCAATCACCAGATGACAGTATTTGGTGCCCCTTCAATGTTCTTTAGTATGTATACATCTTTTCTTTAGACAAGACACAGATCATCCTCTTTCCTTAACTGCCCTAAACAATTTGGCTCTGATCACAGACTTAACACCTCACCCTGCAAAATAGAAGCCCTGAAATTATGGCCCCACCCTCCTTGAGATGGAACTCTAGGAATGCCTTCATAACTAAAGCGTGCCCCTCCCATTTCCTCCTTTTTGGTTTTTTTGTGGTTTTTTTTTTTTGGTTAGTAGACTATTTTTTTAGGTTTAAGAAAAAATTGAACCAAAGATACAGAGAGTTTCCATATATCCCCATTCTGTCTCCCACCCTCCCACTGTTCCTCCTATTATTAACATCTTGCAATGATGTGGTACATTTGTTATGACTGATGAACCAATATTGACTGATACATAACTAAAGGTCCCTAGGTTAAATTGGGGTTCACTCTTTGTGGTGCACAATTCAATGGATTTTGATAAATGTATAATGTCATGTATCCCTCATTACAATGTCATACAGGATGACTTAACCATCCTAAAAAAATGAAGTGAAGTCGCTCAGTCGTGTCCAACTCTTTGCGACCTTATGGACTGTGTCCATGGGATTTTCCAGGCAAGAGTACTGGAGTGGGTTGCCATTTCCTTCTCCAGGGGATATTTCCAACCCAGGGATCGAACCCAGATCTCCAGCATTGTAGGCAGATGCTTTACCATCTGAGCCACCAAGAGGAAAACAAAAATGAATGACCCTCCTTTTTCCTTTAGAGGTAATTTATCCAAGTATCCCTTATCAAAGTCATCCGTCTTATCACATCTTCAATGATGTTTCATTGCCTGGGAGATTTTTTTTTTTAACATCCCTTACACTGAGCCAACTGGCTGGCTGGTCCATAATCAGATGCTGGCTATGTGAACAGTAAAACTGCCAGTTTCCACTTCAATCTTACCAAGATAGAATTTCAAAAGTACGGTTAGCAGGTGAGAAGGTGACTATATATATATAACCAGTCTTCATGCGTAAGTTCAAACTGGGGCAAGAATAATGAACCACAATACTGATAAAGAGTTCCCGGTACGCTAAATTCACAGAAACACTGAGCAGAGATGAGAAAAGAGAAAACGCTGTTGTGAAGGCAAGGTTGTCTTACAAATCAAATTCTGATTCCTTTTTACTAAGTTCTCTGGAAGGAGAGTGGATCTCTTTCTGAAGCAAGTTCACATTTCCTTTCTTTGTAGGGAATCTTAAGTTCCAATCATTTGCTACCATTGTATTCAGTACTTGAGTTTTCTTGTGATAAGATATGTGACTCTAAATATAATGGAAAGGCTGATGGATCATTCAAAGATGGATCATTCAAAGTCATTCAAAGTGCCTGAAGAGTTCTCCCAAATTATTTAACTCTGGGGTACTCTGTGCCTCGCCTTTTGAGCATTATACATATAGAAAAATTTAGGGAGAGAGAGTGCGCTGAAACATTTGAGTCAGTAAAGATCAATAAAACTGAAGCTTTTCAGATAGATGCAAAATTATTACCATGGAGGAGACATGCAGCAGTGAAGTAGAAAAAGATGCCATTTAGAATCAAAGCTGAATTTAAATCCAACCCCAGCCACTGTGTAGCTGCATGACCTTGCCTAGCTTCCTACATCTTATGGCCCTAAATTGCATTATAATATGAAGAAAATAATTATTCTGGTAATTAAGTTCAGTTCAGTCGCTCAGTTGTGTCTGACTCCTTGCAGCCTCATGAATTGCAGCACGCCAGGCCTCCCTGTCCATCACCAACTCCCGGAGTTCACTCAAACACACGTCCATTGAGTCAGTGATACCATCCAGCCATCTCATCCTCTGTCGTCCCCTTCTCCTCCTGCCCCCAATCCCTCCCAGCATCAGAGTCTTTTCCAAAGAGTCAACTTTTCACATGAGGTGGCCAAAGTACTGGAGTTTCAGCTTTAGCATCAGTCCTTCCAAAGAACACTCAGGACCGATCTCCTTTAGAATGGACTGGTTGGCTCTCCTTGCAGTCCAAGGGACTCTCAAGAGTCTTCTCCAACACCACAGTTCAAAAGCATCAATTCTTCGGTGCTCAGCTTTCTTCACAGTCCAACTCTCACATCCATACATGACCACAGGAAAAACCATAGCCTTGACTGCTGCTGCTGAGTCGCTTCAGTCGTGTCTGACTCTGTGCGACCCCATAGACAGTAGCCCACCAGGCTCCCCCGTCCCTGGGATTCTCCAGGCAAGAACACTGGAGTGGGTTGCCATTTCCTTCTCCAATGCATGAAAGGGACAAGTGAAAGTGAGGTCGCTCAGTCATGTCCGACTCTTAGCGACCCCATGGACTGCAGCCCACCAGGCTCCTCCGTCCATGGGATTTTCCAGGCAAGAGTACTGGAGTGGGGTGCCATTGCCTTCTCCGTAGCCTTGACTAGACGGACCTTTGTTGGCAAAGTAATGTCTCTGCTTTTCAATATGCTATCTAGGTTGGTGATAACTTTTCTTCCAAGGAGTAAGCGTCTTTTAATTTCATGGCTGCGGTCACCATCTGCAGTGATTTTGGAGCCCCCCAAAATAAAGTCTGACACTGTTTCCACTGTTTCCCCATCTATTTCCCATGAAGTGATGGGACCAGATGCCATGATCTTAGTTTTCTGAATGTTGAGCTTTAAGCCAACTTATTAAGTTAGATCAACATTATGGAGTCCCATTGGGTTAGGACAAAAATTTGAACTACTCTCTCTTTTTGTAGCATGTAGGCTATTAAATAAGATTATATTTATATTTTTAATTGAAGTTATTTTATTTCTATAGAAAAATGTCTTCAGAGTATTATCTGTTTCGTAGCACACTATGCTTTGTGTTGGCTGATTGTTCATTGTGGCTTGATGAAAAATATCTTCAGGTTTTTTATTTGATTGAATTATTCTATTACTAAGAATAGTCTGCAGAGAAATAACAATTTGTCTCCCATTAGCAGAAATGAGTTTCCTATCACAATCTCAAATTATCTTTTGAACTTCTTTTCAGGAATGGCCTTTAAAACAAATGATAATGATCACATGAGTACAGTAACATTTTCTAAGCCAACAAGATGGAGGATTTAGCATATAGATGATTATCCTTTCAGAGGAAAAGCAAGCAGCAAATCCCCATGTTTGCCAGCTTGTCTTTCTTTAGGAAAGTAGGCGGAACCTAACCTCACACTGAGGCCACCCTGAAGAGAAATATGCCACATAGCAAAGGCATCTCCCCGAGATACAGATAAGAATGGCCGCCATCTTCTTGAAGCCAATTTTTTTTAATTAGTTTTTTAGCTCTTTTGTCCTCATGGGAATTGTGGCTGAACTTTAATTTCCCACCTCTACAATGATTTTAGGAAAAGATTAGAACCAAGAGACCCTTCAGATAAGACAAAACTTTTTCCTCAAGTAGTAGTGAATGATTTATGTAAAACAAGGAAACAAAAGACAGTTAAGACTAAGAGAACCAAGAGAACCTTCAGTTAAGACAAAACTTTCCCCTCAAGTAGTAATGAATATTTTATGTAAAACAAGGCAACAAAGACAGTTAAGAGGAACATATTTATTATGAGTGCTAAGGTGTGATCATGATCGATTATTATGAATAACTCCATTGCTAGCTTCTCTCCCTTCTCTGGGAGAACAGAGGGTGAGGGGGAAATTCCAAGCTTCTAGTCATGGCTTGGTCTTTTCAGTAACCAGCCCCCATCCAGGACCCCACCGAGGGTCCCCTCATTTTAACAAAAGACACTCTTATCACCCAGAAAATTTCAAAAGGTTTAGTCACCCTGTGTCAGGAACCTGAGTCAAAGACCAAATATTAGAACAACAGGTGCTCTGGTTACTCAGGAACTTACAAGGAGTTCCGTGCCAGAACCAGGAGTACCAATATGTGTATTTCTATTACATCACAACCTCAAATCAAACATTTTTCTGTACATGGACAAATAGTATCAGCAAATTAGCACATCACCAGAGTCTGCCCACAGACACAGCTAATCAATTACTTGTGATTTTTAAATGGGCATTCCTGTTTTTCTAACTTTAATATATCTTAATGAAAAACAATAGTTTTATTTTCGTATTCCTCTTATTATTGCTCTCATTATTCTCTATTTCCAATAAGTTAGAGAAAAATGAGAATTTGGATGAAATGATTTTCATACTCAGGATATACAGATTAGACAGCTGGTTTAAATGAACACAGGTATGAAGCCTGCTCTTCCGGTGTCTCAGAAACCAGGGAATGGATGTGCAGATAAAATTCCCCATAATGAATACTTTATGGTAATTCATAAAATATAATATGTAGCAGGTGTCAATGTGATATATTCATATGTAAGTATAAATATTGTTATATGGTTGTTAACTGAAGCAGAGATTAAGCTCAACATACATTACCACTAATTTTACCTTTATTCTGAGAGACAGAATAATTTCTGTGCCTGGTTATGCTCAGGGGAAATCAAATCTACACATTGAAATGTAAACAATCCCAGCTCAGTAAGAGGAGGCTTGGGAGGGATGACACAAAGTCTATTTTAAACATTAAAAACTGAAATAGATATTTAGGAACAAACATCTGTGAGCCTCAACTTTTCTTGTTTAATTTTGCAAGAGTTTGACACTAAATGAATGGAAATTTACCTTTTTTCCATTTATTTAACAATAGCTTTAAAGTATCTGTTCTACAAGAGAGGGGGGGGCGGGGAGGGATCTTCATTTTACATTTTGATCCCTAGAAGGCAAGAGTTATATCTGTTTAATTTGATCTGTGGCACCTGAAATAATGTTGCTGCTGCTGCTGCTGCTAAGTCGCTTCAGTCATGTCCAACTCTGTGGGACCCCATAGACGGCAGCCCACGAGGCTCCCCTGTCCCTGGGATTCTCCAGGCAAGAATACTGGAGTGGGTTGCCATTTCCTTCTCCAATGCATGAAAGTGAAAAGTGAAAGTGAAGACGCTCAGTCGTATCTGACTCTTAGCGACCCCATGGACTACAGCCTACCAGGCTCCTCTGTCCATGGGATTTTCCAGGCAAGAGTACTGGAAATAATGTTACTTGATTGCAATTATACAGCTGCAACGATGATAAGAACTCTGCTGATGCTTCTCAGAAGAGACTCAAGAAAATCCATCCCTCAAGCTTAAACACAAGTTTTGCTGAGACAATATACTTTTAGCTCATAGTTTAACTGCATCCACTTTTCAGAAAGGCCTGAAATCATTGTAAAAGTACAGACAACAATGAGAGATACTAATGTATTCACTCCAGGTGGGTTTTAGGCAAAGCATTAATTCTTGAACATGAATATAAATAAATAATAAATAAAATAGAATTCATCCCAATCTATCATAGAACTTCCTTGACAACATAAAAGCCAACCAAATAAATCAGAATAATAGGATTTTGACAAAACAAGACATTTATCTATTACCAGAGAAACATTGGTCGCACAACTTATAAATTGCCAATAGGAGTTTTTAATCCATCACCAAGATTCCCATCTAATGACAGGGAAATAATTGCCATACCTTTACCATGTCATGGAGTCTTTTGATGTGTTAGGAAGTGAAACAATGTGGAAATGCAGTCCTTGGTGTGTGTACAATACGTGGGGATGTGGGTAGATTTTCTTTTTTTTTTTTTCAATAACAGCGTCTAAATTCTCTAATGAATGAACAAGGGATGTTTGTCTGTACTTGTTCTATGGCTTCAAGAAAGACTGCAGAGAGGTTTTCCTGGAAGAGAGAGAAATGTTTAATCTTGGACCTTCCTACAATCTGTCACAGCCCTTTCCCCACTAACACATCCCAAAAAATATGCTTCCTAATATTTTAAAATAACATTCAATTGAAGGGGTTCCTCTGGTGGCTCAGTGGTGAAGAATCTGCCTGCCAATGCAGGAGACACAGGTTTGATCCCTGGTCCAGGAAGATCCGCATGACGCAGAGGAACTAAGCCCGTGCACCACCGCAAGTGAGCCTGTGCTCTAGAGCCTGGGAGTCACAGCTCCTGAAGCCTGCACCCTAGAGCCTGTGCTCTGCACCAAGAGAAGCTACAGCAATGAGAAGCCCAGGCACAGCAACTTAGAGAGTACCCCCAGCTCACTGCAACTAGAGAAGAGCACAGCAATGAAGACCCAGCAGAGCCCAAAATAAATAAGTTTAAAAAACAAAAACAATGACTTGGAAGCTTCAGATTCACTTCCATTCACTGGGTCCTTTCAACTTAAAAACAGAATTTTCCCTAACCTGAAACCTGTAGGCATCTATTAGCATTGAATTTGAATATTTGAATACATGAGTTGGGAATCTGTTCCCAAATTTACATATTTATTTTTTACATATATATATATATATATATATATATTTACATATGTATATGTGAGATAAACTCTGTCCAGAACTGAAAGCCTGAAAATCAATTCAGAATGAAAAAGAAAAAAGGGACCCTGCTGTTAATCAGGCAGGGAGGACAGACACATAAATGCAGCTGTGTAATCAACAAGCAACATTTCTCCCAAGGTCATGCAGCAGCTGAGAAATGCCATAACAACTTCTTCTTGAGTTACTACTGCTTGTCCCCAGTAACTCTCAGACCCCCTTGGCTGTAACTCCTCTATTACCGGGGATACCCAGCCACTAAGCCTCGCTTGCCTCATGACAACATGTCATAATCCCTAATTTATCTTCATTTAACCAAAAAAATCCAGATCTGATCCTCACTGGCTTCCACTGGACTCTACTCAACCCTTCAGTGCGAACCCAAACCTTGTAACAGACACATCCTCTTGTCAAGAAGCATGCCTGACTCTTCTGAAGGGCCCTCCCTCACTGCAAGTCAATAAATCTGATTTTGTCAGGCTTCTGGTTCATCTCTAGAGACTTGTAACTCATTAGGCTATTTATTTCAAGTGGGAGGTTTGACTGAGAAGTGTGTACATGCTCAGTTCAGTTCAGTTCAGTCGCTCAGTCATGTCCGACTCTTTGCGACCCCATGAACCGCAGCACTCCAGGCCTTCCTGTCCATCACTACTCCCCGAGTCCACCCAAACCCATGTCCATTGAATCAGTGATGCCATCCAACCATCGCATCTTCTGTCGTCCCCTTCTCCTCCTGCCCTCAATCTTTCCCAGCATCAGGGTCTTTTCAAATGAGTCAGCTGTTTGCATCAGGTGGTCAAAGTATTGGAGTTTCAGCTTCAACATCAGTCCTTCCAATGAACACCCAGGACTGATCTCCTTTAGAATGGACTGGTTGGATCTCCTTGCAGTCCAAGGGACTCTCAAGAGTCTTCTAAAACACCACAGTTCAAAAGCTCTCAGCTTTCTTTATAGTACAACTCTCACATCCATACATGACCCTGGAAAAACCATAGCCTTTGTTGACAAAGTGATGTCTCTGCTTTTTAATATGCTGCCTAGGTTGGTCATAAATTTCCTTCCAAGGAGTAAGCATCTTATAATTTCATGGCTGCAATCACCATCTGCAGTGATCTTGGAGCCTAGAAAAATAAAGTCTGACACTGTTTCCACTGTTTCCCCATCTATTTCCCATGAAGTGATGGGACCGGATGCCATGATCTTAGTGTTCTGAATGTTGAGCTTTAAGCCAACTGTTTCACTCTCCTCTCACTTTTATCAAGAGGCCCTTTAGTTCTTGACTTTCTGCCATAAGGGTGGTGTCATTTGCATATCTGAGGTTATTGATATTTCTCCCAGCAATCTTGCTTCCAGCTTGTGCTTCTTCCAGCCCAGCATTTCTCATGATGTACTCTGCATATAATTTAAATAAGCAGGGTGACAATATACAGCCTTGACATACTCCTTTTCCTATTTGGAACCAGTCTGTTGTTTCACGTCCAGTTCTAACTGTTGCTTCCTGACCTGCATATAGGTTTCTCACGAGGCAGGTCAAGTGGTCTGGTATTCCCATCTCTAAGAATTTTCCAGTTTATTGTGATCCACACAGTCAAAGGCATAGTCAATAAAGCAGAAATAGATGTTTTTCTGGAACTCTCTTGCTTTTTTGATGATCCAACAGATGTTGGCAATTTGATCTCTGCTCAGTGGTGTTCAACTCTTTGTGACCCTGTGAACTGTAGACTGCCAGGCTTTTCTATCCATAGACTTTTCCAGCCAAGAGTATTGGAGTGGGTTGCCATTTCCTCCTCCAGGGTATCTCTACTGAGGGATCAAACCCATGGCTCCTGCTTCTCTTGTGTTGGCAGGTGGGTTCTTTACCACTGAGCCACCTGGGAAGCCCTCATAGACAGAGATCCTAATACCATAATAATGTGCGTGTTCAAGACACTTTAAATCTCACCTCCTCCAGGCCTGTCAATTCCCAGTTGTATGAGTTTTGCACTGAAACAGAGATCTGATAACCTTTGGCTTTTTCATGTCAGGTTTATTATGTGTCTCCCAAGATTTGGGGTTATGAATCTGATCTTCTCAAACTACAAGTTTGTTCCTGGTAGTCTAAGAAAATATATAGGTAGATGTATAGATAGATAGATACATACCCATACATACATACATATATACATACATAAATGATAGAATTGTTTCTTCAAGGACAAAATCTTTTGAGATTAAAGCATATTTTTAAATCACAGATTTAGATACTCAATTTCCTACTTTTAAAGTAATCAATTGTTTTTATTAACTACAAATATATGAATATATTTATTAATATGATTTTTTTACAGTGAACTCTCAATAATCACAAATGAGTTAGAAAGGAGAGCATACATTTATTTAAGAAGGGCTATAAATAGAAAGAAGAAAAAAAATTCATGTGGTAGGTATGTGAATTCTTCTTGGAAAAAAACTTGAGAAGAGTGTATTTTTTCTGAGAATTCTTGATCACCTCCATAAAAATAATTTCCTTGCTCTTTTATGATTATATGAGTGAGAGATACATTTGGCCTCTTTCTCCTCTAGATAGCTGGTAACTCCCCTTTTTAAAAAATAATCAGGCAAGGTTTTTTAATAATCAGACAGAGAAGACTTGGGCTGATTAACAGTTTTGTCTTTCTTCTCAAGCCACAATTACCTACGATCAGAACCCTCTGATAATTTGTGCTGCTATTTTAAGATTCAGTTTCATTCTACAACTGACTGAAGCATGAAATGAACTACAATAAACTGAACTGAATGGAACTGAACCGAACTGAAGTGAGATGCTGTGATTTCCAGGATACTTGATGCCTTAAGAACAGAGCAGGGGCCTCACCCATCTTCCTCCCAGAGGTGTAAGCTCAATGACCAACCCACGCAACCCCCCAGCTGCATGATTGTTGAATTTCACTAACAGCAACTCATTTCTTTCCACACAATCCACTCTGCTTTTAACCAGGGCTGCAAATATCCCAAGCTACATTTAGCTCAATCTGTAAGCTAACTGCCAAGGGCTTCCCAGGTGGCTCATTGTTTAAAAAAATTTCGCCTGCCAAGGTAGGAGAGGGGAGTTTGATTTCTGGGTTAGGAAGATCCCCTGGAGGAGGAAATGACAACCCACTCCAGTATTCTTGCCTGGAGAATCCCATGGACAGAGGAGCCTGGCGGGCTACAGTCCATGAGGTCACAAAGTCAGACACAACTGAACAACTGAGCACAGCACGTAGCACAGCAGTAAGCTAACTGCCAAAGCACACAACTTGGTTCAAATATATTCGTGATTGCAGTCAGATGTGAGAAAATACAGTTTAGAAGGTAAATGAACTTGGATGCTCAATACCAATTTTCTCTTGACTTACCTGGTTTCCTTCTCTTCGCCTCACTGGCCCTTTTTTCTATTCTCAATCTCATCATTTTTCTAGTATTTGTTGAATGTTTACCACATGCCAGTCCACATGCTGAGCACTTTTCCTGCATCGCATAATTGGTCTTCACAGTAGTGTGCTGTTTAGCATCAGGCTTGCCCAAGGCCACTCCACTGATCAGTTTTGAAACACATCCTACTCCAACCTCATCTTTGGTTTTCTGAACCCACCTCCTCACATACTGGTGAGATATGGCGTAGAGACAGTCCTATTAACCGAACCCACAAATTAGCCACAGATTTATAGGCAACCAAGCAGGAACTTTCAAGGAAGTGAACACACCAGGGAGCACTACTTCTGCTCCCTCCTCCAGTTTTCCTCTGCTCTACCTCACTGCCTGAGACCTCCCCCAGCACCTGATGCCAACCCCTGTCCCCTCCTCCCACCCCCCTCTTTTTTATCTTGCTCCACACAGCTCAGGACTGACAAAAGGATATGAGAAACATCACTTCCTAATTTCAAAGACAAGAGCTAGTGCATTAGACAGTCTATACCAAGATTTAAAGTTTAATGATGTCTCAAATCAAAATTGGATTAACTGTTTGATTCCACTTATATGAGGTACCTGGAAGAGTCAGATTCATAGTCAGAAGGTACATTTGCAGATGCAAGGGGCTCAGGCTGCAGGTTGGAAGGCAGGGGAGAGGGGAATGGGGACTTAGTGTTTATTAGGGTCAGAGTTTCAGTTTAGGAAGGTGAAAATTTCAGGAAGTGGATGATGCTGAGACGGCTTAGTTGACGCTAGTGGAAAAGAACCCGCCTGCCAGTGCAGGAGACATTATTAGACACAAGTTTGATCCCTGAGTCGGGAAGATCCCCTGGAGGAGGGCATGGCAACCCACTCAAGTATTCTTGCCCAGAGAATCCGATGGACAGAGGAGCCTGGTGGGCTACAGTCCATAGGGTCACAAAGAGTTAGACATAGTTGAAGCAACTTAGCACGCAAACACACACAAATAAGCTAGTAAATACATTAAAGGTAGTTTCCTTAACGTATAAACAACTTATCTATAAAGTTACATCTGAGTTTAATGACTTTTAAGTGGTGTGGGGTTTTTTTGCCTATCTTGATTGCTATTAGCTGAGCACATTTCTATTTGTAAATCATCAGATAATGAATTTATATTTAGGAACAGAAAGTCATTTCCCTTGATAAGTATGCAGGTGTCGGTGTTCCAGAGCACCAAGCACCAGATGTAGATGCTGAACATTCAGTTTCATGGAAGGATTCACATTTGAAGATGCACTGGGATCATAAGGCTTTTGGAAGGCTCAATTTTCAAAAATAACTATTACCATTTTCACATAACAGACTGGTAAATCATTCTTTCATTATAAATCTTTTTTTGTTGTGAAACAATTTACTCACTTGAATTCTAGGTAGTATGCTCACTTTAATATTCTTTCTTTCCACAGAAATCCATTAAAAATAAATCCACAATCTTGGCAGATTAGCTAAAAGATTCATGTCAGACTTCTTAGAAAAGAAAATGAGTTGAGCAGACTTCTGACTGAACAGCATGTGCAGTTTATTTATTTATTTTTGGTTCTTTTATTCTGTTTTGTTTCCTTTTCTTTCAGCTAGATTTTTGTTTTCATCAAGTTATAAATGCACATAGTTGAAAGAGTCAGATAGTTCTTTTAAACACATTATGAAGAACAACAGAGCCCTGAAACCATTGTGTACACATATGTGTATTTCCCACTCTGATGGCAACCATTTTCAATTTACAGCTTTTGTGTTATTGCTGTTTATACTTACCTCCATCACTCTAAATATGCTCCTTTTTGGTCTTTCTGCTTTTAAAATAATTTATAGTTTTCCCTCCATAGAAGATGAAGATTCAGGTTTCTTTCACTTTCCCTCAACTCAACTGACCTCTAGTGTGATCTGATACTAAATTTGGTTAGATTACTATTCAATACTTACCTTCTTATAGTTATATAAACACTGGGCCATACAGGAAGAACTTTTCCTTATTCATTGCATCCTATTTTTGTTTTACTTGGTGTTATTAAGTGACATGTTTTGGTTTGTTTAGTTTTGTACGTACTTTTAGCTAATTTATCTGCAAATTTTTCCTCCAGTGTCTAAACCTCCTATCAGAAGTTTCAAGCACCTGAGAAACTTTTATCAGGTTCATCTCCTGGGGGACATTTCTGACCTCTTTTGGTCTGGAGAAGGCCTTCTCCCCAGCCGGCTCTTTTGTAACCACTAACTTAAAGTTGGGATCCTGTGCCTGGATCTGGTGTATTCCTCATTCTTAGTTTAAGTTCTTTTTTTTTTTTTTCCCTTTTTGGTAGAGCATGTTCGCAGCAGCATCCTATAAAAGCATGTGTGTGGGAAGCAAATTTTACAAAGCCTTGGACTGAAAATATCTTTAACTCATTTGAAATTATTTTCCCTTAGGGTATTTAAGGTATTACCACTGACTCCTTCCTTCTGATATTGTTTTTGAAAAGTCTAAAGCCATTATGATTTCTGATTCTTTATATAAAACCTCCTTCTGGAAGCTTTTGGGCACTTCTCTTTGTCCCTATATCTGAAGTTCGTAATTAAGCTTTTGGTGTATTTCTATTTTCATGGATTATATTGTGAAATGGACCCTTTTCATCTGCAAACATGTCATAATTCTGGGTAATTGCTCAAGTTTTTTGGTTTGATAATTTCTTCTTTTTCTTTTCTCTCTGTTATTCAGATGTTAGAATTTATAAGCTAATTGTGTTTTCTCTTTCTCTCTCTTTCCTCCTGTATCTTCTGTTGAATATTTCATTCCAACCACAGTCTTATTTCCTGGAGCCTCTCTCTTTTGTTGCTGTTGGCTGGTTCTTCTGTTTATACAGAATCTGTTTTTATTGCATGATATCCGCTCTTATCTTTCAGTTAAGAGTGTGTTTTTTTTCCTCCTTGTATAATCTCAAGTTGCTTTTCTCCATGTGTTTGTTTTGTTCACTTTTTTCTCATTAGAAGCTTTTCTCAGATAACTAGTGATCTTCTAAAGGGTTTACATTTAAAAAACAGAACTAATTGGGAAATCCATGCACACTGCTGAGGTTTATGAACTGTGAACTGTGACATTCATTGCTCTGGGATCTGCTGGACGGTTTTGTTTGGAAAGCCTGATAGCAGTACCTTCCCCTGCCCTCCCCCCCCACCCCTCATTGGCCAAGTTACATTGCCAAGAAAAAACTCTTCCGGTATCCTGCCTTGAGGCTAAAAACCTGACCCTCTGTTTGGGGAACCAAAGTGGGGAACAGTACAAGTGTCTCAAAACTCAGTATGTAAACTTTCCCTTCCCCCTGGGTTGGGAAGGTCCCTTGGAGGTGGAAATGGCAACCCACTACAGTATTCTTGCTAGAGAATCCCATGGACAGAGGAGACTGGCGGGCTACCATCCATGGGATCAGACACAACTGAGCAACTAATTTTACTTTACTGTTTTACTTTTAAACTTTCACTTAATACTCTTGCTTATAAAATGGTATCTCTACCCTCAACTCTTCTTAAAGGCTTTCAGCCCCAAACCATCTGCTTCATCCAGGGTTCTAGCATAAAACTGATGGTAATAATTAGGATAACTTTAAAACAGTTTAATAGAGAGACCCTTTACAAAGGTATGGGCACTCTGAAAGGTGTAAAGAAACTGCCTGGACAGTGTTGAACTCCTTGTAACCATGTGTTAACCCCTATACCCTAGGGATAAGGGCAGGAAGGGAAAGGTTCTAGAACACAGGAGAAAGCCCTGTAAAGAGACTAACTTCTGAGGAACCATGGCCTTCAGTAGAGAGAGGAAGTCATCCCAAGGTGACCTCACAGGGAGAGAAGTTGGAGGATAAATGCCCTTACTTTCTAGCAACCTCTGATCTCCTGTCAGGGCTCATCATTGACCAAAGCAATGGGAAGCCAAAGGACAAGGAGATCCATTATTTAATCCACACAGGTCAGCCTCTTAAAGCAGAGGAAGAGCTGGAAGGGTAAAAATGCATCCGGAGAGACACATGAGAGATATATAGCACATCTCTAGAGAAAAACTCAATGCTGTACTGGGGTGAAGAATACTAGTCCTCAGGCTTGTGGAGGAGGAGAGAAATTCTGAGGGTCTAAATGTTTCTTAAACTGACTTCACTCTAACCCTCTAATCTTGGGTTATATTTTTTCAACTTTATTGAGGTACAATTGGTAAATAAAATTGTATACACTTAAAGTGTTCAGTTCAGTTCAGTTCAGTCACTCAGTCGTGTCTGACTCTTTGCGACCCCATGAATCACAGCACGCCAGGCCCCCCTGTCCATCACCAGCTCCCGGAGTTTACTCAAAGTCATGTCCATCGAATCGGTGATGCCATCCAGCCATCTCATCTTCTGTCATCCCCTTCTCCTCCTGCCCCCAATCCCTCCCAGCATCACAGTCTTTTCCAAGGAGTCAACTCTTCGCATCAGGTGGCCAAAGTACTGGAGTTTCAGCTTTAGCATCAGTCCTTCCAATGAACACCCAGGACTGATCTCCTTTAGAGTGGACTGCTTGGATCTCCTTGCAGTCCAAGGGACTCTCAAGAGTCTTCTCCAACACCACAGTTCAAAAGCATCAATTCTTCGGTGCTCAGCTTTCTTCACAGTCCAACTCTCACATCCATACAAGACCACTGGAAAAATCATAGCCTTGACTAGATGGACCTTTGTTGGCAAAGTAATGTCTCTGCTTTTCAATATGCTATCTAGGTTGGTCATAACTTTCCTTCCAAGGAGTAAGCGTCTTTAATTTCATGGCTGCAATCACATCTGCAGTGATCTTGGAGCCTAGAAAAATAAAGTCTGACACTGTTTCCACTGTTTCCCCATCTATTTCCTATGAAGTGATGGGACCAGATGCCATGATCTTTGTTTTCTGAATGTTGAGTTTTAAGCCAACTTTTTCACTCTCCTCTTTCACTTTCATCAAGAGGCTTTTTAGTTCCTCTTCACTTTCTGCCATAAGGGTGGTGTCATCTGCATATCTGAGGTTATTGATATTTCTCCCAGAAATCTTGATTCCAGCTTGTGCTTCCTCCACCCCAGCATTTCTCATGATGTACTCTGCATATAAGTTAAATAAGCAGGGTGACAATATACAGCCTTGAAGCACTCCTTTTCGTATTTGGAACCAGTCTGTGGTTCCATGTCCAGTTCTAACTGTTGCTTCCTGACCTGCATCCAGGTTTCTCAAGAGGCAGGTCAGGTGGTCTGGTATTCCCATCTCTTTCAGAATTTTCCACAGTTTATTGTAATCCACACAGTCAAAGGCTTTGGCATAGTCAATAAAGCAGAAATAGATGTTTTTCTGGAACTCTGTTCCTTTTCCAATGATCCATCGGGTGCTGGCAATTTGATCTCTGATTCCTCTGCTTTTTCTAAAACCAGCTTGAACATCTGGAAGTTCACGGTTCACGTATTGCTGAAGCCTGGCTTCGAGAATTTTGAACATTACTATACTAGCATGTGAGATGAGTGCAATTGTGCAGTAGTTTGAGCATTCTTTGGCATTGCCTTTCTTTGGGATTGGAATGAAAACTGACCTTTTCCAGTCCTGTGGCCACTGCTGAGTTTTCCAAATTTGCTGGCATATTGAGTGCAGCACTTTCACAGCATCATCTTCCAGGATTTGAAATAGCTTAACTGGAATTCCATCACCTCCACTAGCTTTCTTCATAATGATGCTTTCTAAGGCCCACTTGACTTCACATTCCAGGATGTCTGGCTCTAGGTCAGTGATCACACCATCCTCATTATCTGGATCATGAAGATCTTTTTTGTACAATTCTTCTGTGTATTCTTGCCACCTCTTCTTAATATCTTCTGCTTCTGTCAGGTCCATACCATTTCTGTCCTTTATTGAGCCCATCTTTGCATGACATGTTCCCTTGGTATCTCTAGTTTTCTTGAAGAGATCTCTAGTCTTTCCCATTCTGTTGTTTTCCTCTATTTCTTTGCATTGATCGCTGAGGAAGGCTCTCTTATCTCTTCTTGCTATTCTTTGGAACTCTGTATTCAGATGCTTATATCTTTCCTTTTCTCCTTTGCTTTTTGCTTCTCTTCTTTTCACAGCTATTTGTAAGGCCTCCTCAGATAGCCATTTTGCTTTTTTTGCATTTCTTTTCCATGGGGATGGTCTTGATCCCTGTCTCCTGTACAATGTCACGAACCTCCATCCATAGTTCATCAGGCACTCTGTCTATCAGATCTAGTCCCTTAAATCTATTTCTCACTTCCACTGTAGAATCATAAGGGATTTGATTTAGGTCATACCTGAATGGTCTAGTGGTTTTCCCTACTTTCTTCAATTTAAGTCTGAATTTGGCAATAAGGAGTCCATGATTTGAGCCACAGTCAGCTCCCGGTCTTGTTTTTGCTGACTGTATAGAGCTTCTCCATCTTTGACTGCAAAGAATATAATCAATCTGATTTCAGTGTTGACCATCAGGTGATGTCCATGTGTAGAGTCTTCTCTGTGTTGTTGGAAGAGGGTGTTTGTTATGACCAGTGCGTTCTCTTGGCAAAACTCTTATTAGCCTTTTTCCTGCTTCATTCTGTATTCCAAGGCCAAATTTGCCTGTTACTCCAGGTGTTTCTTGACTTCCTACTTTTGCATTCCAGTCCCCTATAATGAAAAGAACATCTTTTTTGGGTGCTAGTTTTAAAAGGTCTTGTAGGTTTTCATAGAACCATTCAACTTCACTTTCTTCAGCATTACTGGCTGGGGCATGGGCTTGGATTATCGTGATATTGAATGGTTTGCCTTGGAAACGAACAGACATCATTCTGTCGTTTTTGAGATTGCATCCAAGTACTGCATTTTGGACTCTTTTGTTGACCATGATGGCTACTCCATTTCTCTAAGGGATTCTTGCCTGCAGTAGTAGATACAATGGTCATCTGAGTTAAATTCACCCATTCCAGTCCGTCTTAGTTCGCTGATTCCTAGAATGTCAACATTCACTCTTGCCATCTCCTGTTTGACCACTTCTAATTTGCCTTGATTCATGGACCTAACATTCCAGGTTCCTATGCAATATTGTTCTTTACAGCATCAGACCTTGCTACATCCACAACTGGATATTGTTTTTGCTTTGGCACTGTGTCTTCATTCTTTCTGGAGTTATTTCTCCACTGATCTCCAGTAGCATATTGGGCACCTACTGACCTGGGGAGTTCCTCTTTCAGTATCCTATCATTTTGCCTTTTCATACTCTTCATGGGGTTCTCAAGGCAAGAATACTGAAGTGGTTTGCCATTCTCTTCTCCAGTGGACCACATTCTGTCAGACCTCTCCACCATGACCCGCCCATCTTGGGTGGCCCCACACGGCATGGCTTAGTTTCATTGAGTTAGACAAGGCTGTGGTCCATGTGATTAGATTGACTAGTTTTCTGTGATTATGGTTTGTGTGTCTGCCCTCTGATGCCTCTTGCAACACCTACCATCTTACTTGGGTTTCTCTTACCTTGGACGAGGAGTATCTCCTCATGGCCGCCCCTCCTGACCTTGTATGTGGAGTAGCTCCTCTTGGCCTTCCTGCGCCCATGCAGCCACCGCTCCTTGGACGTGGGGCTGATCACGTTTATCTAAAGTGTGCAAGTGATATTTTGGTGTACTAGACTTTGTGAAAAGCTACAGTTGCCACAGTCAAGTTAATTAACACATCTGTCAACTCATATAGTTATTATAACTTTGTATATAGTGAGAACACTTAAGATCTACTCTCTTAGCTAATTTCAAGTATACAATACAATACTGTTAACTATAATCTTTTTCATCTTTTTATACAGTTCATGAGGTCCTCATAGCAAGTACACTTGGGTGGTTTGCCATTTCCTCCTCCAGGGGATCATGTTTTGTCAGAACTCTCCACTATTACCCCTCCATCTGGGTGGCCCTACACAGCATGGCTCATGGCTTCACTCACTTTCGCAAGCCCCTTTGCCATGACAAGGCAGTGTCCCTGAAGGGGCAGGGAAGCCTGGCATGCTGCAGTCCACAGAGTCACAAAGGGTCAGACAACCGGGTGACTGAAAAACAAAAACAACTACAATCACCAAGCTTTACATTACATCTCGAGAATTTATTCCTCTTATAACTGAAAGCTTGTACCCTTTGCCGGACATATACCTGTGTCCCCCTATACCTAAGCCCATGGCAACTACCATTCTACTCTCTACTTCCGTGAGCTTTATGTTTTCAGATGCCACGTATAAATGAGATCATACAGTATTTGTCTTTCTCTGGCTTATTTCACTTAGCATAATGTCTTCTAGGCTCATTCATGTTATCACCAGTGGCAGGATTCCCTTAATTTTATGGTTGAATAATATTCCATTGTACTAACGCATCACATTTTCTTTATCCATTCTTCCATTGACAGACTTTAGGTTGTTTCATATCTTGGCTATTGTGAAACATGCTATTTCCCAAGAGGAAGGAGGGAAGAGCATGAAATCTAAAGACATACGGCAGGGCTTAAGAAAATGTGCTACATAAATGACAGATTCTAAAATATTAAGCCCAGAGAGTACTTTATTACTTTACTTCTGTGGTAGGAATTTATGGCCTCAAGTTACCACCAAAATTTCAAAAATTAAGTTCTTATTTGTACTGATTTTTGTCTCAAACTTCACCAGATCCTTAAAAACCAGGAGGTTTTTAGCTGCTTTGCAGTATTTATGAAATATGAGGCAGCTTCTAAGCTGGAAAAGAAAACAAACTGACAGAGCCAAAGAAATCTTCTGGAAAGAATGTTCTGCGGTGTTCTTCATCTGAAGCACTAAATAGAAAGTATGCATTCAGATGTTTCTTTCAAGAAACACCTACTTAGTTTGGTAACTAAGCTGCCAGATTCACTGTAGTTCATAATATTTACTCAATCTCCTCCATTTGTTTTTGTGGGAAGTATCACCCATTTTTACATGAAAATAAGTTAGATTTAGAAATAGCAAATGACCAGTTTTCATACTATAAGGCCTAAATAAAATAACAAGATCACCTAATACAATGGCATATATTTGCAGAAGTTTGTCAATGGAAAGGTCAAAATCTATTGAAAAATTATTTCAAAGAAATTTGTAATGAAATCAATAAAGAGGGAATCAAAGTATATGCCAGCCATCATCGACCAAATGAGGACTCAAAGGGGCCACTAAATGCCTTTATTTATAAAAGAAATGATTAAATAAAAGCATTTGCACTCAACTATAGAGATATATCGGAGAAGGCAAAGGCACCCCACTCCAGCACTCTTGCCTGGAAAATCCCATGGATGGAAGAACCTGGTGGGCTGCAGTCCATGGGGTCGCTCAGAGTCGGACACGACTGAGAGAATTCACTTTCACTTTTCACTTTCATGCATTGAAGAAGGAAATGGCAACTCACTCCAGTGTTCTTGCCTGGAGAATCCCAGGGACAGGGGAGCCTGATGGGCTGCTGTCTATGGGGTCGCACAGAGTTGGACAGGACTGAAGCGACTTAGCAGCAGCAGCATAGAGATATATATATAAGAGATGCACAGTGTACCATTTCCTGAAGGGTCACTTTGCCATGATCAAGATGCTTAGTGAAGGGAGTTTGGGGGAGAATGTATACCTGTATACCTCAAAGGCTGAGTTCCTTTGCTGTGCACATGAAATTATCACAACATTGTTAATCAGCTACATTCCAACATAAAATAAAAAGTTAAAGAAATGCTTACTGAAGATGAGGAGGTATAAGCAGGATGAAAGAACCTCTAAAATATCGATCTCATTTCAGAAAATACTGGCACCATGGAAGACTAAGCCATGGACTGGAATATGTTCTAGTTGCAACCTGACAGAAAGTCAGGTATCCTCCCCAGCTTTTAAACAAGAGAGCACTAATTCAACCATCCAACAGATGAGACAGAGGGTCTGTCTCTTTCCTGTGAGGAACATGCATGGCATACAGTCTCTGGCTCTTCTGCGTCTCAAAATTTTAAAATCTAAAAATTTTTAAAATGTAAGATTAATGCTATAAGAGTTAAATATAAAACAACAGTTTAAGAGTTATCACAAAGCAATGTGTTACTATTTACAAAGTGTTTGCATAATCATAACCTTTGCCTTTCTTTTGGAAAGGGATATGTGAAATCAATTCTTTTTATAGTTAACTTAATGCCAAGCTTTGCATTATTGTGTTTGCACTACAATAAGTATTAACTTATTACAATATGAAATTCAGAGCATAACCAGGCTCGATGACACACATAATTCAATAAAAAGAAAGAAATCCTTTGTCTCTGAGTCATGAAAACCCTACAAAGGATTCATATTTCTTTTGGCAAGATGAATTTTCAGAAGGTTTAACAGGGAAGTACAAAATTGATATTGAATAAAAACAACAAATATTTTAATGAAGTGATTAAGTGCTAATCACTGAGGAAATAGATGATTCAGCGTTCCTGAAGATTAGCCTAAGCACTTGGCTGCCTGGGGCTAGCAAGGAAAATGAATCTCAACAGAGCCAAGCATTTGGGCTCATCCCTTCATCTCCCCAGTTGGCTTCTCCCCCAGGGTGAATAGCCTTTAGTGAATAGCCTTTCCTCCCTACAACACCCTTATTCTCTTCCAAACTTTCTCCCCACTCCTCCTCCAAAGCTGCTCTCAAAATGATGGCCTCCATGTGGCTGTGTCCAATGATTAATTCTTGGTCATCACACTCGTCCTCCCAGCAGCCTTTATTGCAGTGGACCACTCCACCCTCTTTCATACACTTCCTTCAGTTGGCAGTACCCCCACTTGGTTCATCCTTTACTTCACTTGTTCCTTTCTAGTTCTTCCTCTTCTCCCTCCTTCTGAGAGTTGGATTGGTTCAGTCATTGATCTTATTTCAATTCATGCTCTACATAACCTCATCCAGTGCCTTTGGTTCTAAACACCATGCTTGTATCTCCTTCTAAGAATGTATATCTCCAGCTCAAAACTTTCTCCAGAGCTCTATACTTGCTCATCCAACTATCAACTTGAATATTCAAAGTTGATTGATTCCTTCACTTTGAAACTGAAATCCTGGTGTTCACCATCTCACACTCAAATCAGAACCTTCATCATCTCAGATGATTTAATTCCATCTTTTTAGCTTTTCAGGTCAAAACCCACTGTTTCCTAATCTATCAGAAAATCAAGAGGATTCTGTTTTTAAATGAATTCAAAATCCAGCCACTTACTTCTAGTTTCACAGCTATCTTTCTCAACCAAACCACCATCAGCTCTCATTCAGATTATCGCAATAACCCCAAAACAGCCCTCCCTGGTGTTTTTGCTGCCTTGTGATGTATTCTCAGAGGAGTGGTCGGAGTCGGACTTTTAATGTATGGATACCAAGGAGGGAAGGAGGAAATGGGATGAGTGGGGAGATTAGGACTGACATATTTACACTGTTGATACTATTGATATGTATAAAAGAGATAACTAATGAGAACCTACTGTATAGCTCAGAGAACTCTACTTAATGCTCTGCATGCATGCTAAGTCACTTCAGTAGTGTCCGACTCTTTGTGACCATATGGACTATAGCCCACCAGGCTCGTCTGGCCATGGGATTCTCCAGGCAAGAATACTGGAGTGGGTTGTCATGCCCTCCTCCATGGCATCTTCCTGACCCAGGAATTGAACCCACATCTCTTATGTCTCCTACATTGTCAGGCAGGTTCTTTACTACAGCACCACCTGGGAAGCCCACTCAGTGCTCTGTGGTGACCTAAATGGGAAGGCAATCCAAAAAAGAAGGGATATATTTATCTGTACAGCTGATTAACTTTGTTGTACAGTAGTAGAAACTAACACAACATTGTAAAGCAACTATACTCCAATAAAAACAATTTTCTTTAAGTCAGGTCATGTCACTTCTCTGCCCAAATGGCCCTGAAATGACTGCACATTTCATTGCAGAATAATAGCCCTCCACAAGATCTCCAAGACCCGAGGCAATCAGACCTTCTAGTTACCTGTCTCTTTTTATCACCCACCATTCCCTCTCCACCTCACTGGGCTGCAGCCTCATGGCTTTCTTGCCATTGATTCGGTTTCATCATCTCAAAAAGACCATTGATGACAACTCTTTTAATGAAGGAATGTCTTCTGCCACCCATCCCTTAACTTTCCTTGTGACTTTTTTTTTTTTTTTTTTTTGCCCACATTTCTCATCTTCCAACATACTTTAAAATATATATATGTTACTTTTTACTGTCCTTTTCTTCCAGGGATCTCTGTTTTGCTCAATGGGATAACGCAGCACCTAAGACAGTGCTTAAAACACATTTAATTAAATACGCATTTAATTAATACCTGAGCAAAAAAGTGAATAATGGGCTCAGCTACTTCCCAGGGGCTCAGACCAAGTACTTTGGAGTTACCCTCAATTCCTCACTTTCCTTAACACCCACCCAATCCATGAGAAAAAGCTTGCCATTCACCACTTTGATTTATATTTGGGGATAAGCCACTTCTCACGCCCACCTCCTCGCACCATTGCTGTGGCAGCAGCCACCACCACCTGCTTACACTGGCCCAGCGGCCTTCCACTTGGCTTCCTCACTTCCACCTTTGTTCTCCTCTATTTTCCATCTTCCACAACACAGTCAAAGAGACTTATAAAATCCTCCATCATCTAATGTCGTTTTTCACAGAATCATTCAGTGATTCCCATCACACTTAAAATCCAGATCCTAACCTCACTTATTCAGGCTCCTCTTCATCTGGACCCTGTCTATGCCCCAAATGTGTTTTTTTTCCTCTCTCCGCTTCCTCACTTCACTCCAGGAACATTGACTTTCTAGACGATCTTCAAATAAGCAAAATTTAGTTCCATGTTAGAACATTTGTACTTGTCTTTCCTTCTTTTTTTAAATAGCTTAGATAGGTAGGAAGATATTTGGCTGTGCCAGGTCTTTGTTGCAGCATGGGGCATCTTTAGTTGTCTGTGGCATGTGGAATCTAGTTCCATGACCAGGGATCAAACCAGGGCCCCCTGCATTGGGAGTTCGGAGTCTTAGCCACTGTACCCCCAGGGAAGTACGTGTTCTTCCTTCTGACTCTTCTTCCAGATTTCAGACTTTCTCATGCTTCACTCTATCCTTCCACTGAAGTCTCCCCTTAAACGTTAGAGCCTCAAAGTCTGCCCTGACCACTCTATGTAAAAGAGTCCCTTTACCTACTTTCAATATTTCCCTTCCACTTATTTTTCTTCATAATGTGCATTATATCTGGAAACATTATAATATATGTATATACTATATATTTGTTTATTGACTTCTTCCTCCAAAATATAATCTCCATAAAACCAGGGACTTTGTTGTACTGGCTGCTCCATCTCTGGGGCCTAGAACAGTCTTGATACATGGCAGGAAACTCAACAAATATTTACTGAGTGAATAAGTGAACGAATTATCCAGAGACTTACTCTAATCCTTGAGCTGGATAAAGTAACAAATAGAAATATATTCCAACCTGTTTTTTTTAAATGTTAACAAGTACTAAATTCCATTCAATAGATTGAGCTTTGGTGACCAGGACAAAGCACAAGGTCACGCAAAGAAACCCATACCATTTTTTGGCTCCAGATTGTAGACAGACATAATTTAAGTTTTAGGCATAAACGTTACTACATCTCTTTGTGAAGATCTGTGACTTCTTTCTAAATGGAACTCTACTCTGCAAAATTGAAAAGGGTTTTATTCTCTCCTATTCAGCTTTTATTTCATGTAGAAACTCAACTATGTAAGTTAATTGCTGAAACAAGAATGAATAATCCCAGAACAAGGCTTTGCTTGAGATTAGAGTCACAATTCATAATTGCCTGGATACAGTCCCATTATCCAGATGCTCAAACCAAAGGAATTCTCTTTGAGGTTTCTCCCGCTGTGCATTTTTGCATCACAGGCAATGCTTTGCTGAGTATTTATGGCTAAAGTAGACAGACCCACTCCTAAACACTTAGTAAAATTTTATCTCTAAAACTTCAATGTGTTATTTCCTGTAACTTTATCATCCATTGACCTAGGTCATAACCAGAAAAAACAGTGATAAGGAGAAAAAAGTATGAGAAAAAATAGGTACTGACATAACAGATGATTGCTACTGTTGATTTTTTCCTATTTTGGATTTGGGTTTTGACTGTGTTGTCATAAGTGTTGATTTCTGATAAAGATTCATCAAATGTTGACTTTCTTTCCTCAGATTTTGTCTAAGTGGTAACCATGTGGAAATAATTACAAAGTACCATTATCCATACATGAGTTGTTTTATTAGCAGAACACAGAAACATCTTTGAAAATTGGCTAAAACCTGAACAATGGTGTATGCAGTAATCCCCGAGCTATTTGCTAAATATTTGAGCAAAGAGAGCATTGTTTATTTAGTTCCTGTCAGCTCCCATTGGGCATTCTTGGAATGAAGTGGTAGGTTTTCCGTTTGGTTGTAAGGGAAGCCACAGTGAGAAAATCATCAGCTTGAACCTAAGAAGCTACACCATCATTTTGGGCATAAACCTTTCTGTGACTCTTCACCTGTATCTAATGACGTCCCCAGCCCCATGCTGCTACATCATGATCTTTGCTTTTGCCGGTTCACCCTTTACATGCAGGCACTGAACCATTCATCCTAAAATGACTTTTTTTTTTTTAACTGCTGGAGGCATGGGCTCTGCTGGCCCAGGGATTTGAAAGACTCTAAGGTCATGTGTTCCAGAGTAAAATAGACTTCCCATTGCTGGACCCAAGAGGTCCCAGGCTTATTTCTGATTTCGCCCTCCTACATTTTCGTCTGTAAACACCCACCTCCAAGTTCAAAATGTCAGAGGGAATGCAGTTCCTCTTCGGGTCTTTCTTAACTCTACCCTCAAAGATAATCAGAGGTGTCAGTAGCATGAACATTAAGCATGGATGAAATTTAGAGGCTTTCTAATCTATTGCCCTTCCTCAAGCAGGATCACATCTTAACGATCTCAAGAGAATGACAGTTGGGTACCAAAAGAGCCAGATGACAATTTAAGACAGTCTCATCCCGAGCTATCCAACCTACCTGTTTTACAGTCAGGACCTGTCCTTTCTCAAGTCGTGCTCCTCAGGAAAAATAAAGTCACAATACTTTTCATGGAAAACAAAAAAAAAAAAAGTCCTTGAACAATATACTTAACAGTATACTCTGTTGTATTGTCTTAACTTGTTATCATTTAACATCAAAAGTATTCACTAAAAAGGAGTGAATATATTTGTGTGTTTTAGTAGCTCAGCTGGTAAAGAATCCTCCTGCAATGCTGGAGACCCCAGTTTGATTCCTGGATTGGAGAGTTCTGCTGGAGAAGGGATAGGCTACCCACTCCAGTATTCTTGGGCCTCCCTGATGGCTCAGCTGGTAAAGAATCCACCTGAAATGTGGGAGATCTGGGTTCAATCCCTGGCTTGGGAAGATCCCCTGAAGAAGAGAACGCTACCCACTCCAGTATTCTGGCCTGGAAAATTCCATGGACTATTTAATCCATGGGGTCACAAAGAGTCAGACACGACTGAGTGACTTTCACATATATATGTATATATATAACTGATTTATATAATAAATGATTTATATCATATATATGTGTGTGTGTGTGTGTATATATATATATATATATATATATATATAACTGATTTACTTTGCTGTACAACTGAAAATAATGCAGTATTGTAAATCAACTATACTACAATAAAAAATTTTTAAAAACCAAGACCTAAATACATGTATATACATGCATATATATACATACACAACAGAATTCTCCTAAGCCATAAAAAAAAAAAATGAAATGTTGCTGTTTACAACAACATGGATTAACTTTGATAGTATTATGCTAAGTGCAAATATCATATGATCTCACTCATTTATGGAATATAAAAACTGAACGAAGTCATACAGAGAACAGAGTAGTGGGGAAGGGGGGGTGAAATGGGTAAAGGAGGTCACTGTATGGTGCTGGGTGGAAACTAAATTTTGGATGGTGAGCACTGTGTAGTGTATACGGAAGTAGAAATATAATGTCGTACACGTGAGACTCAAATGATGTTGTAAACCAGTGTTACTTGAATAAAACATTAGAAATTAAGAGTATGCAGTGTGAAAACCGTTTTAAAACAAACTCAAGTTTTCTGTGTTTGGAACAAGGATTTTCATTACATAGTGGCAACTGATTGTAATCCACAGTGTCCTTGAGTAGTTTTTAGTGAAAATGTGTAAATAAAAGAGGTCTGTTGAGCAGAAGCATCAGGGAGATTACAGAATTGTTTATGGGTCAGGACCTTTGCTACTGAGATTTCTAATTTGTTTTTCAAAAAACAGAAAGAATGAAATTTATATCAATATTTCTAACACTAGTGGGTTATTTTTGGCTATCTTATTTTTAATAATTTAATGTTTTAAAAGTAAATATAGACATGCATGAATAAATGGGAAAAATTATTTTAACTTAAATACCAAATAACTTTTTAATTTTAAAGCCATTATTTGAATGGGGACCAGTTAGTGTTCAGGGAATGAAATACAGGGAGAAAAAACTAATTAAGTTATTTGATTACAACCTAAGGATTCTTCAAATAATAATACATAATAAATGCTTTTCAAGGTTTTAGAAATCACAATGCATTTGATTATAATTTATTTAAATTTAACTTTTTCTTCTTTTTCTGGCTCTAATATTCAGAATTATATGAACTTGTGTGCTCAGTCTCTCAGTTGTGTCCAACTCTTTGCAACCCTGTGCCCACCAGGTTTCTTTGTCCATGTAATTTTCTAAGCAAAAATACTGGAGTGGGTAGCCATTTCCTTCTCCAGGGAATCTTCTAGACCCAGAGATCAAATTTGCGTTTTCTGCATTGGCAGGTGGATTCTTCACCACTGAGCCACCTGGGAAGCCCTATATTAACTTACAAAGATTTATTCTTTCTCTTCTCACGTCATATCCATTTTAAAAATGAGCTACTTATGTTAATAAAACTCTGGGAGGATTAAAATTAAGAACAGAACTTTGCAATCAATCCTCTTGTTAACAAGGAACACCATACCACTTAAAACCTAAATGAAATTTGCATAAAGTGGATTTTCTTCCACTTCTGAAAGACTTGGTCATTTTGCCTAGCTGCCCTATAAGTCAATTTGGTTTAAAGTCTAATAATTTTATTAGATATATTATAGTGTTGATTCCGCTGGATCAATTTTCCTGAAAAAAAACTATATTCCTTTTTAAATATGAATATTCATGTTTTCTTCAATTTACAGGAAGTTTTCTTAAATATCAGATTAAAATACGTAATTCAAAAGTTCTCTTTTCATGCTATACTGCTAATCTGTATTTTATATTCAAATTATAACTCATTGGCAGAATTTAATATTTGGGAATGCTAAATTGTATGACATGAAATTAAAAGACACTTACTCCTTGGAAGGAAAGTTATGACCAACCTAGACAGCATATTGAAAAGCAGAGACATTACTTTGCCAACAAAGGTCTGTCTAGTCAAGGTTATGTTTTTTCCAGTGGTCATGTATGGATGTGAGAGTTGGACTGTGAAGAAAGCTGAGCGCCAAAGAATTGATGCTTTTGAACTGTGCTGTTGGAGAAGACTCTTGAGAGTCCCTTGGACTCCAAGGAGATCCAACCAGTCCATCCTAAAGGAGATCAGTCCTGGGTGTTCTTTGGAAGGACTGATGCTGAAACTCCAATACTTTGGCCACCTCATGCAAAGAGTTGAGTCATTGGAAAAGACTGTGATGCTGGGAGGGATTGGGGGCAGGAGGAGAAGGGGACGACAGAGGATGAGATGGCTGGATGGCATCACTGACTCGATGGACGTGAGTCTGAGTGAACTCCGGGAGTTGGTGATGGACAAGGAGGCCTGGAGTTCTGTGATTCATGGGGTCACAAAGAGTCGGACACGACTGAGCGACTGAACTGGACTGACTGATATTGTATGAGGTTTTGTCCAAGCTGTTTACATATGCTATTATATGAACATATATGTTACCTATTTGTAAGCCCATGACATAGGCATTAACATTCCCATTTTTATAGATGATGACTAAGATTCAGAACTAGTAAGTGTCAGAACTGGGACTTGAATCATGTCTTTTCCTTCTGCAAACCATATATTTTCCTGTACATCATCATCACAGACAAAACAAGGGCATACACAAATTACATAATCACGTGGAAAGGAATACACATATATCTATGTTTAGATATTCGCTTATCTGAATTCAAAGCAATTTGTGAAAAAATGTTAAATGGCCAGTCTAAACAAGCTTTTTTCTTAATAGTAACCTACAAAGTTCTCTCCTAGGTAACCTATTTGTTGGCCTTTAGTAAAAACTTATTTTAAAAAAAGAAAGATGCAACAAGATGAAGTTCTAGATATATCTGAGTCAGAAAAAAAAAAAAAAAAAATTTACACTTAGCTAGTTCTGATAGCTTACAGTGAATGATGTCAGATTTGTGATCTCCGAAGAAGATTTAGCTTCGGTACCAGGGACCAGGCTTGATTACTCAAGAGCTTTTGTGTAGCAGAGTTTTATTAAAGTAAAAAAGGGACAGAGAAAGCATCTGACAGAAGGGGTCAGAGAGTGCCCCTCTCGCTAGTCTTAGCAAGGGAGCTGTATACTTTTTAAATTGGTTATTACAATAAATCAAAAGAATGTCTGAAGGTTGTAAAGATCTTACCAGATCCACTTCCACAATTTACATTTTAAGATGACAGAATTAAAACTAACAATAGAAAGATCTTATCAGACGTACTCCCATATATACATTTTAAGATAACAGGATTAACCAGAAGGTTCTCAAGCAGGAGAAACTGTCCTCAAGCAGGAAACATTGTTGTTATATAATCCTTAGTACAGATTTTAAGGTAAGTTGTTTTGTTGTGTGATTATCAGCTCCAGGATTAAAGAAAAAAGTTTTATGTGACTAAGACTAAGGAATGTAGAGAAAAAAAATAAAGACCTTTGTCCTTTTCTCCTCCTTGAGAATTCCAGACCCCTCTATTCTCCTGGTGGGGGGTGCGGGGGGAGGGAGACCCCAGGCTTCTTATCAACCTGCCTAGGAATTGACTCTCTCATTTCTGTCTCCTGATTCCACAGATGAGAAAAACCAAGACCCAGGGAGCTGAAGGCAGGTGTCCAAGATGATTTAACAGCCTGTTAAATTTGGAGCTGGAGCTTCTTAGAGATTTGAAATCATCTCTAATAGGAGAAGTTGTTGTTTAGTGGCTGAGTCCTGTCCGACTCTTTTTCAACCCCATGGACTGTAGCCCATTAGGCTCTTCTCTCCATGGGATTTCCCAGGCAAGAATACTGGAATGGGTTGCCACTTGCTTCTCCAGAGGATATACCTGACCCAGGGATTGAACCCATGCCTCCCGCACTGGCAGGCAGATTCTTTACTACTGAGGCACCAGGGAAGCCTCTAGAGGAGGAGAGACAGGTACTAAGAGGAGTTTGGCATAATTTGGAACTATTCTCACCTTACAAGAAAATTTGCCTTCTTCAATGAATTTTGATCCTCAAGAATTATATAGAGTAGAGGAACGTGTAGTACCTGCCAAACTTTTCATGTTTATTGTTTTAATGAAACTTTTTAGTGCTTGAAAGACTCCTACCTCTATCTTTTATAGAGATGAAAGCAATGATGTCTACAAAGCTACCCTGCACAGTTCACTCATGGGTGTCTGGGTGGTTTGTTCGGACCATCACACAGTCCCTTTATTGTGCTGTATCACACTGTCCCTTTATTCATGGTGGGGGGGGGGGGGGGTGGGTAACTGTAATATCATACACAACCAGACAGAACAAACCATATTATGGCAGCAGGCGCTGAGGCACTGGAGAATCTGAACACTAATAGAATGAGATGCAGTTTATTTAATATTAGCAAACAAATGTTATACTATGTGCTTCTCTTAGGAAGTCATATGTCTTCTCATTGGGGGATAGTTCGATATACATCCCTTATATATATATTATTTATTTATTTACTGCTTTTGAAGCACTGGTTTCTAACCCTTTTTTTCATAGTATCTAAGGGGAAGCTTATACTATATAGTCTTCTCAATTCAGTCTAGTATGAAATGAAATTGCTGCTTCCATGTTTGGACATACCACAGACATTTTTTAGTCTCTTTGTGTATGACTCAGACTTGCAGTACTTATCTAGGTTTAGACTAGGGTGATGGCAAAATAGAGAAATGAAAAATCACCGATTTCTTTTAAAATGAGGTAACTGTCAGTTCAGTTCAGTTGCACAGTTGTGTCTGACTCTTTGCGACACCATGAATAGCAGCACGCCAGACTTCCTGTCCATCACCAACTCGCGGAGCCCACCTAAACCCATGTCCGTCGAGTCAGTGATACCATCCAGCCATCTCATCCTCTGTCGTCCCTTCTCCTCCTGCCGCCAATCCTTCCCAGCATCCGGGTCTTTTCCAATGAGTCAGCCCTTCACATGAGGTGGCCAAAGTATTGGAGTTTCAGCTTCAACATCAGTCCTTCCAATGAACACCCAGGACTGGTCTCCTTTAGAATGGACCGCTTGGATCTTCATGCAGTCCAATGGACTCTCAAGAGTCTTCTCCAACGCCACATTTCAAAAGCATCAATTCTTCGGTGCTCAGCTTTCTTTACAGTGCAACTCTCACATCCATACATGACCACTAAAAAAACCATAGCCTTGACTAGACGGACCTTTGTTGGCAAAGTAATGTCTCTGTTTTTCAATATGCTGTCTAGGTTGGTCATAACTTTCCTTCCAGGGAGTAAGCGTCTTTTAATTTCATGGCTGCAGTCACCATCTGCAGTGATTTTGGAGCCTCAAAAAATAAAAAGTCTGACACTGTTTCCCCATCTATTTGCCATGAAGTGATGGGACCAGATGCCATGATCTTAGTTTTCTGAATGTTGAGCTTTAAGCCAATCAAGAGGCTTTTTAGTTCCTCTTCACTTTCTGCCATAAGGGTGGTATCATCTGCATATCTGAGGTTATTGATATTTCTCCCAGCAATCTTGATTCCAGCTTGTGCTTCTTCAAGCCCAGTGTTTCTCATGATGTACTCTGCGTAGAAGTTAAATAAGCAGGGTGACAATATACAGCCTTGACGTACTCCTTTTCCTATTTGGAACCAGTCTGTTGTTCCATGTCCAGTTCTAACTGTTGCTTCCTGACCTGCATCCAGGTTTCTCAAGAGGCAGATCAGGTGGTCTGGTATTCCCATCTCTTTCAGAATTTTCCACAGTTTATTGTGATCCACACAGTCAAAGGCTTTGACATAGTCAACAAAGCAGAAATAGATGTTTTTCTGGAACTCTCTTGCTTTTTCAATGATCCAGCAGATGTTGGCAATTTGATCTCTGGTTCCTCTGCTTTTTCTAAAACCAGCTTGAACATCTGGAAGTTCACAATTCATGTACTGCTGAAGCCTGGCTTGGAGAATTTTGAGCATTACTTTACTAGGGTGTAAAATTGTGTGGTAGTTTGAGCATTCTTTGGCATTGCCTTTCTTTGGGATTGGAATGAAACTGACTTTTTCCAGTCCTGTGGCCACTACTGAGTTTTCCAAATTTGCTGGCATATTGAGTGCAGCACTTTCACAGCATCATCTTTCAGGAATTGAAATAGCTCAACAGGAATTCCATCACCTCCACTAGCTTTGTTCGTAGTGATGCTTTCTAAGGCCCACTTGACTTCACATTCCAGGATGTCTGACTCTAGGTCAGTGATCATACCATCGTGATTATCTGGGTCGTGAAGATCTTTTTTGTACAATTCTTCTGTGTATTCTTGCCACCTCTTCTTAATATCTTCTGCTTCTGTTAGGTCCATACCATTTCTGTCCTTTATTGAGCCCATCTTTGCATGACATGTTCCCTTGGTAACTCTAGTTTTCTTGAAGAGATCTCTAGTCTTTCCCATTCTGTTGTTTTCCTCTATTTCTTTGCACTGATTGCTGAGGAAGGCTTTCTTATCTCTCCTTGCTATTCTTTGGAACTCTGCATTCAAGTGGGTATATCTTTCCTTTTCTCTTTGCTTTTTGCTTCTCTTCTTTCCACAACTATTTGTAAGGCCTCCTCAGACAGCCATTTTGCTTTTTTGCATTTCTTTTTCATGGGGATGGTCTTGATCCCTGTCTCCTGTACAATGTCACGAACCTCCATCCATAGTTCATCAGGCACTCTGTCTATCAGATCTAGTCCCTTAAATCTATTTCTCACTTCCACTGTAGAATCATAAGGGATTTGATTTAGGTCATACCTGAATGGTCTAGTGGTTTTCCCTACTTTCTTCAATTGAGTCTGAATTTGGCAATAAAGAGTTCATGGTCTGAGCCACAGTCAGCTCCCAGTCTTGTTTGTGTGGACTGTATATAGCTTCTCCATCTTTGGCTGCAAAGAATATAATCAATCTGATTTTGGTGTTGACCATCTGGTGATGTCCATGTGTAGAGTCTTCTCTTGTGTTGTTGGAAGAGGGTGTTTGCTATGACCAATGTGTTCTCTTGGCAAAACTCTATTAGCCTTTGCCCTGCTTCATTCTGTACTCCAAGGCCAAATTTGCCTGTTACTCCAGGTGTTTCCTGACTTCCTACTTGGAGCTACCGAGAGGAGCTACCCCACATCCAAGAAGCCTCGGCTACGCCAGTGCAGAAAGGCCAAGAGGAGCCACTCCACATTCAAGGTCAGGAAGGGTGGCCTTGAGAAGATACCCCTCATCCAAGGTAAGGAGCAGAGGCTGCGCTTTGCTGGAACAGCCATGAAGAGATAACCCACAACCAAGCTAAGAGAAACCCAAGTAAGACGGTAGGTGTTGTGAGCGGGCATCAGAGGGCAAACACACTGAAACCATAACCACAGAAAACTAGCCTATCTGATCACATGGACCACAGCCTTGTCTAACTCAATGAAACTAAGCCATGCCATGTGGGGCCACCCAAGATGGACGGGTCATGGTGGAGAGGTCTGACAGAATGTGGTCCACTGGAGAAGGGAATGGCAAACCACTTCAGTATTCTTGTCTTGAGAACCCCATGAACAGTATGAAAAGGCAAAATGATAGGATGCTGAAAGAGGAACTCCCCAGGTCGGTAGGTGCCCAATATGCTACTGGAGGTCAGTGGAGAAATAACTCCAGAAAGAATGAAAGGATGGAGCCAAAGCAAAAACAATACCCAGTTGTGGATGTGACTGGTGATAGAAGCAAGGTCTGATGCTGTAAAGAACAATATTGCATAGGAACCTGGAAGGAATAAAGGCAATTAGAAGTGGTCAAACAGGAGATGGCAAGAGTGAACGTCGACGTTCTAGGAATCAGCAAACTAAGATGGACTGGAATGGGTGAATTTAACTCAGATGACCATTATATCCACTACTGTGGGCAGGAATCCCTTAGAAGAAATGGAGTAGCCATCGTGGTCAACAAAAGAGTCCAAAATGCAGTACTTGGATGCAATCTCAAAAACGACAGAATAATCTCTGTTCGTTTCCAAGGCAAACCATTCAATATCACGGTAATCCAAGTCCATGCCCCAACCAGTAATGCTGAAGAAGCTGAAGTTGAATGGTTCTATGAAGACCTACAAGACCTTTTAGAACTAACACCCAAAAAAGATGACCTTTTCATTATAGGAGAGGTAACTATAGAGCCCATTAATTCATTGGTGAAGTAAAGAAAATAAAAGATAATACCTAGCCTTCCAGCTTGAGCAATTTGGTAGATAGTAATGAATTTTACTATGACAGAACTAGAATAAAAGTATTTTGGTACAAGAGAAATGTCAAGGATTTCATTTGGGGCTCATTAAGTTTAAAGACATCTACATGAAAATATTGGGAGGCAGTGGCAAGGGAAGTTTCAACTGGGAATAAATTTGGGAGACTTTAACATATAAATGATATTTGAAGCCAAGGAGAATGGCTATAATGAACAAGTAAAAGTAATGAATTTGGTCTAAATTTTACATACCACCTGGTGCCAAGGTCTTTATCCTTTTATAATGTTGATTTGCTTTTCAAATGTCTTCCTTGGTGGCAACTAACTGGGGGATTTACCATTTCTTCATTTCACTTATGCTACATACTTTAGACAACAAATCTCTTAATAAATGGGTTATTCCTCATTTTTCTAATGCCAGTGGTTTATCATTTTCTTTTTTCTTCAGTGAAGAATATATGGTTTATTTTATATTTCATTAAATAACAATCCTAACATGAATTCTCTATTGCAGCATTGTTGTAAGAGCTTTATAATTTATTCATTTATTTAATTTTTGTTTTTGTCCAGGCTGCATGGCATGGGGGAGATACACACAATCTTAGTTCCCCAACCAGCCCCCTGCAGTGGAAGTGTAGAGTCTAAACCACTGGACTGCCAGGGAAGTCTCTCTCTGTATATTTATTCACTAAATTCTCACAGCAATTCTTAAAGATGGAAACAATTACTATTCCCAGTTTATAGATGAAGAAACTTAGGCTTACAAAAGGTTGTATAACCTGCCCAAGATCTAATTGCTTAGAAGTGCTAAAGCCAGAACCCACTTATAGAACCAGTGACTTTTACATGTTTTTTTTAACTAGGGGAATTATTTTTAATATTGTATCAAGTAGCACTCCACAGTCACAAAAGAAAGAAGAGGCCAAGCTTAGAGACTCCATGACTCAGCACCTTTCTTCTCCCATCTGTTTCCCCTCTCCCTCCCTCTCTCCCCTGAGGCAGAATCTGAGGACCTTCCATGGAAACCTAGAGTTCATTGACCTAACATTTAAATGTCATTCCTGTTCATGTAATCACATTTAATCTTTTGATTTCTGTTTCACAATCACATCATATCCAATTTAGCATGAATTCTTTCTAATCCAAATATCTTATATTTGTAATTGTCCCTGGCCATCTCTGTGCAACGTTAAGTATTTTTCAAAATGTCTGCATTCTGATTTTTTTCTACATTCTTAGTAGGACTGAGATGAAAACTAATTTTAAAGAAAATTGCTCAGAATTAGTCATTTCCTCTTCTAGTAAGCAGTATTTACCAGAGCTTGTAGATTTCTTTTCTAAACAAAACATATTTACCTCTCTCTCTCATTTTATAATTATCATATTGTCATCACAATATATAATAGTAAAAGCAATTTCAGAATTACAAGATTCTTTATAAAGATTTTATTGAGTATATTTTGCTGTTGTTGGGCTTCCCTGGTGACTCAAGTGGTAAAGAATCCACGTGTCAATGCAGGAGACTGGGTTCAATTCCTGGTCCTGGAAGATCCCACAACTAAGTCCGTGTATGACAATTACTGAGCCTATGCTCTAGAGCTGGAGAAGGCGATGGCACCCCACTCCAGTACTCTTGCCTGGAAAATCCCATGGACGGAGGAGCCTGGTAGGCTGCAGTCCATGGGGTTGCTACGAGTCCGACACGACTGAGAGACTTCACTTTCACTTTTCACTTTCATGCATTGGAGAAGGAAATGGCAGCCCACTCCAGTGTTCTTGCCTGGAGAATCCCAGGGACGGGGGAGCCTGGTGGGCTGCCATCTATGGGGTCGCACAGAGTCAGACACGACTGAAGTAACTTAGCAGAGTAGCAGATGCTCTAGAGCCCATGCTCTGCAACAAAAGAGGAGATAGTTGCTTAGTCATGTCCGACTCTTTGCGACTCCTCTGTCCATGTAATTCTCCAGGAAAGAACACTGGAGTGGATTGCCATTCCCTTCTCCAGGGGATCTTCCTGACCAATAGATCAAACCTGGATCTCCTGCATTGTGGGCAGATTCTTTACCTAATGAGCCACCAGGGAAGCTGTAATGAGAAGCCTGCACACTGAAAATAGAGAGTAGTCCCTGCTCACTGCAACTAGAGAAAGTTTGAGTGCAGCAATGAAGACCCAGTGTAGCCATAAACAAATAAATCTTTATTTTGCTGTTGTTGGTCAGAGGGGAGTATTGAAAATTTTTACTGAGAAATTATTTTTCAGTGAAATGAATTATTGTTACTGTTTCTGTAAGAAGAGAAAAGCAAACATGTAGAAACCCAGCCAAAGAGGATAATATAGTTTAAAAGTAGAGGATATGTTGATGAATGGCAAAAACCACCACAATATTGTAAAGTAATCAGCCTCCAATTAAAATAAATTAACTAATTTTTAAAAATAGTAGAGGATATGTTAAAGTATATATATTCTTAATTTCTTATCCTCGGAGAAATTTCTTATCCTCGGAGATAACCAAAGAATGGCTGGAGTCATGTACTTACCTCATACTCTTACTGCTTCTCAGACCAGCAGTGTGTATGGTGAACTTAGACATTAGAAATTTACTGAACATAGGGTCACACAAACAGATTGAAGCGGGGAAGAGAATCAGTCAGCCAAATAAATGCAAAAATTGCAACACTGCCTTGAATATCTTGACCCTTTCAACAAAGTTGGACTTTCACCAAAAGAATTCCAGCAATAATTACAAGCCTCCCTCTGATTTGAATATTTACATACAAGATTCTGATAAGAGCTAATTATACTTCATTGGTATGAAACAAAATAGAAGGAACATATTGCTTTGACTTAAAGACAGTCTAGGAATTCCCTGGTGGTCCAGTGGTTAGGACTCAGTGCTTCCACTTTAGGGGGCACGGGTTTGATCCCTGGTCAGTGAATAAAGTACCACAGGCCTCCCAGCTCGGCCAAAAAAAAAAAAGAAGGCACTCTAATGTCTAGAGGAATTTACTGAACCATTTTGTCATATCAGTAAGAAGTAATACAACTAACAAGGCAGCCTCTCAGAGTACTAGCTTATTTTTTCTTTCTTGGGGCTGAGCTTATTCAAATTCTTTAAACCAGGCTGATTTACTTTAAAGGGGACCCTCTTTGCTCACCTGTGATGAAGACTGTTGATTTCACCTTTCCAGGCTTGTCTTTATTCTGAGCACCAATAACCATGCTGGTTAATGTATCAATAAAACTTCCTAATAGTTAGGATTACTCCTAGAAGTTTATCTATGAGAGGAAAACAGTTCTTTATATGACTTAATTCAACCTATTTCCCCGAGATCTCACAGAAGATGCAGTCATGTAAAGGGGCAAAAAATGTGAATCAATTATCCAGTGCACATGCAACTCTGTCAGAAGCAGCAGTCAGCAAGTTTATTAGCTGCTCCTCACACACAATTGTATTGCCTTAGTTTTGTTAGCAGCTTGGGGGTAAAGAGGGATATTCAGGCAGTCATGAAAGTGAAAGTGAAAGTCGCTCAGTCATACCCGACTCTTTGTGACCCCACGGACTATACAGTCCATGGAATTCTCCAGGCCAGAATACTGGAGTGGGTAACCATTCCCTTCTCCAGGGGATCTTCCCAACCCAGAGATCAAACCCAAATCTTCCACAATGCAGGTGGGTTCTTATCAGCTACCCATGACAAGAGGCAGTCATGGGTCAAAGCAAATTTGATAAGCTGAGTTTTAATCTCTTATCTGTGCAGTTCTCAGGCTTCCCAGGTGGCACTAGTGGTAAAGAGCCTGCTTGAAAATGTAGGAGACTTAAGAGATGCAGGTTAGATCCCTGGTTCAGGAAGATCCCCTGGAGAAGGGCATGGCAACCTTGCCAGTATTCTTGCCTGGAGAATCCCATGGACAGAGGAGCTTTGTGGGCTACAGTCCATAGGGTCGCAAAGAGTTGGACAGGACTGAAGCGACTTAGTAAGCATGCATGCATGAGCAATTCTCTCACAATTTCCTGAAGACCTGCTGCTGTTGCTGCTGCTTAGTCACTTCAGTGGTGTCTGACTCTGTTCAACACTATGGACTGCAGCCTGCCAGGCTCCTCTGTCCATCAAATTCTCCAGGCAAGAATACTGGAGTGGGTTGCTATGCCCTCCTCCAGGGCATTGTCCTGACCTGGGGATCGAACCCGGGTCTCCTGCACTGCACACAGATTCTTTACTGACTGAGCCACCAGGGAAGTCCTCTAAAGACCTAGGACAAATATTAATTTATCCTTTAGTATTTGAGGAAAGTTGCTTGTTGCTTTTTTAAAATTTTTATTTATTTATTTTAATTGAAGACTAATTACTTTATAATATTGTAGTGGTTTTTGCCATACATTGACATGAATCAGCCATGGCTGTATACATGTTCCCCATCCTGAACCCCCCTCCCACCGCCCTCCCCATCCCCTCCCTCTGGGTCATCCCAGTGCATCAGCCCTGAGTACCCTGTCTCATGCATTGAACATGGACTGGCGATCTGTTTCACATATGTTAATATACATGTTTCAGTGCTGTTCTCTCAAATCATCCCACCCTTGCCTTCTCCCACAGAGTCCAAAAGACTGTTCTATACATCTGTGTCTCTTTTGATGTCTCGCATATAGGATCATCATTACCATCTTTCTAAATTCCATATATATGCATTAGTATACTGTATTGGTGTTTTTCTTTCTGACTTACTTCACTGTGTATAATAGGCTCCAGTTTCATCCACCTCATCAGAACTGATTCAAATGCATTCTTTTTAATGGCTGAGTAATATTCCATTGTGTATATGTACCACAGTTTTCTTATCCATTCATCTGCTGATGGACATCTAGGTTGCTTCCATGTCCTGCCTATTGTAAACAGTGCTGCGATGAATACTGGGGTACACGTGTCTCTTTCAATTTTGGTTTCCTTGGTGTGTATGCCCAGCAGTGGGATTGCTGGGTCATATGGCAGTTTTATTTCCAGTTTTTTTGCTTTTCTTTTGTATTTACTCTACTAATTGAAGTATGATATGCATGCCTCCTCAACTATGTCCTCCTCAACTTTGCAATCCCATGGATTGCAGCCCTCAAGTCTCCTCTGTCCATGGGTTTCTCCAGGCAAGAACACTGGAGTGGGTTGCCATTTCCTTTTCCAGGGGATCTTCCCGATCCAGGGATCAAACCCAGGTCTCTTGCACTGCAGGCAGATTCTTTCCCGCCGAGCCACCAGAGTGAAAGCGTTAGTTACTCAGTTGTGCCTGACTCTTTGCGACCCCATGGACTGCAGTCTGCCAGGCTCCTCTGTCCTCGGGTTTCTCAAGGCAAGAATACTGGAGTGGGTTGCCATTTCCTTCTCCAGGGGATCTTCCTGACCCAGGGATGGAAACTGCCTCTCTTGTATCTCCTGCCTTGTAGGCAGATTCTTTACCAACACTCACCACCTGGGAAGTCAATTGAGGTAACATGCTATCTAAAATAAAATAAAGCAGACCCTGAATTTTTATTCCCACCTTAGGTACATTTTTAATTAAAATGTTGCCCTTTTTTCATAAGGCTTTGGTAATTAGTCATTCCCTTTGTAAAAGAAAGGAAATAGTTTCAGATATCTCAGATGTCAAAATAAGAGATTATGCTTCAACTAATTCTCCAGCAAATTCTCCTGTTCTCCTGCAAAGTGAACTATGCATCTCCTGACTATGCATTGACAAGATATCCTTAGGGATACTCCAGGTGACTGGAATATAGGTTCAAGGCCACACTGAAGTAATAGGAATAGGAATTTAGGAGTGTGCTCACTTATGAAGACTCTAGCCCCAGAACTCTGACCTGAGGGAGCTTCCCAGGAATGTCTAAGAGGAATGGAAAACCCCTGGTCACTAGAGCTACAGAAATATGTGGAAATAGCCAGGTACATAAGCAAAGCTCTTAGGCTGATTGAACAAAGAAGAAAATATTTTATATAAACTCTTCATTCATTCATTCATTCATTCCCTCATTCAACAAATATTTGTTAAGACGTTGCTAGATAGCAAGTTTTTTTAAAAAAAAAAACTTCAATTTTTTAAAAAAAAGTTTATGTCTCTATTGTCAAATGCTTTCAAGTGTATTTATGAGTCTGTGCACTGGGAGATGTTCCACGGGACAATATGTACCAATATCTCTTTCTTTTCCACTGCAAGAAAAAATACACAGAAGGACTCTTTCATGGCTTCTGGCCAGCACAGCAGATCTGCTATTGCCCATTATAGAACTCAAAGACAACAAAGAGAGGTATTGTTTTTTTTCTGAAATGAGGGTATATCAGGGTGTGCTGCCCCAGAGGGAAAGCCAAGTGCTGACTCTGTTGGTAGCACTGCAGGGTAGGCTATCGGAATGGATATTGTCAACCCTGAAAAGATAAGGAATGTCCCCCAGATAACACCATTGTGCGTTTAACAAAATATATTTTGCTAGATAGGAACTCGATGTAAACTATGATTCTGGAACTGACAGAAAAATTCTCCTACTGTTTCTCATGTTGTCATATATAATTTGTCAATAATGAAATTATTTCACTGTGACTTTGATGTTCATGTATCATCTCTGATTTTACAGTCCACTTAAGAAGTTCCTTTAAATCACCAATACAGGAGGTTGGCAAATTCAGAAAGGGTCTTAAAGCATAAGTCCCAGATGATGTGTGAAAGCTTCCCCCAACCCCCTAAACTTTTCTCTGGATTCATTTCTGTCCTTTCAACTTCTCTCCTGTGATCATGGAATCCTTATGCCATGTTCATGGTCCTGATTAAGGAATTTCTGAACAAACCTCCATAACTGTGAAAATCAACCATTGCAACTTGAAAATGTTTTCCATTTGCATCACTCCAGTGTAGCTAGTGAAAGTCCTTATACCTCTTGTTCCAAGTCACCTTGGGCCCAAAAGAAACTCTGATTTGAAGGCAAACACCAGAGTTGGCTAGATCTCACTAGAGATTTAAGGACAGCAGCCTCACTCAGGCTTTTCATCTTCTTTCTCCTGCCCAAGAGAGTGCCTGCCTTCCCCAGAGGGCAAAAATCATTCAAATCAAGAAATATGAACACAGATGTCAGCACTTGAATTTTCCTTCAGCCTTCATTACAAATAACCAAGGATTAGTAAAATGAGCCATTTAAATGGAAAATGTAGGTTTTGAAGCAAAGCCAAAAATATTATTCTCTTTGCGGATGTGTTCTGTTGGTTGTTAAAATTATTTCCCTCACTCCCACAGGGCTTCCCCCATAGCTCAGCTGGTAAAGAGTCTGTCTGCAATGCAGGAGACCCTGGTTTGATTCCTGGGTCAGGAAGTTCCCTGGAGAAGGGATAGTCTATCCACTCCAGCATTCTTAGGCTTGGAGAATTCCATGGTGTCACAAAGAATCAGACACGACTGAGCAACTTTCACTTCACTTCACTCACATCCACAAACTCTCTCTAATGTAAGGAGACTGCCACATGGGATTAAATGTTAGAGTGATATGTCTGACAGAAAATTCTTCCAGGAGATAAGGGATACAAGTGTCATCAGAACAAAATAAGAAGGAGAAAAAGAGTTAGCTTCACCGGGAACACCAGCAAAAACATTGTAAACACACATCATATGGCCTCTGCTCTTCCCTGCTTGTCTCCCCAGGGGTACTGGTTGGACTGGGCAGTGGAGTTTTTAAGTGTCTGGTGTTAGGAATGAGGAAGGTGTATGCTCACATTTTAAGACTCTTGACAAAATATAAATTTTTAATTATTAGGAGATATAAATGTATATAGGCAAAGACTTCCCTGGTGGTTAAAACTTTAAGTTAAAAACTTCCAGTGGTTAAAACTTTGGCTTCCAATGCAGGGGGTGGGTTCGATTCCTGATCAGAGAGTTAAGAACCTGCATGCCCCTTGAGCAGACCACCAAAACATAAAGCAGAAACAACACTGTAACAATTTCAATAAAGACTTTTAAAATGGTCCACATCAAAAAATAAAGTATTTTTTAAAAATTACATATCAGAAAAAGGATATAGACAAATACGTCATTATTTAGCTTGAGCACTGAATTTTCACAGCGTCATAGCACGTAATACATTTGTCATTGTAGCTACAGATATCTGTTAAAAATAAACTTTCAAAATTCCATTTGAATTCACACAATTGACAAAAACAGTGACTTCTGGAAGAAAAATCTGCTCCCACATTTAATAAATACTTGATTTTGAACTGGTTAAATAACATTGTAAGTCTCAGTGTCCTCATTTGTAAAAAGGAAATAACAGTGCCCATATCAGAGCATTATTTTGTGTGTTATATGTGCTACTCTGAAAAATAAATCTGTAGCTGGATGTCTAACAAAACAAGCCCTCGAGAATATTAGCACTACCTGAGAAAAGCATTAGTGACCAAACAAAATAGCCTGGAGGTGGAAGAATGAGAGAAGAGGTCCTGCTTTAGAAAGATGAACATCAAATATTTAAAATCTGGGTCAACATCAACTCAGAAGGGACATAACACAATTCATAAAAGTATACCCCAAAGAAGTGTAGACTGAAAATATGTTGGTAAAATGTATCAAAATGACAAATTTATGCACTCGAAATATATAATAGTCTCTTAGAGAAAAACAGGGATGCTTTGAGGCCTATGCATATTTATTTTCAGAGATTGTTAATGGACAAAAAAAATATGACCCCTTCTTAAATTCTTTTCCAGAACTAATGTTGGGAGTTGAGAGCTCACTGAATGCACAAGAGCAGCATTTTTTGGTTCACTGATAAGAAATTGCATGAGGCAGAATTTCAGTGGAGAAAAGTTATAGTCATTTATTCATTAGGTCAGCTGCCATTTACTGAGTGCTGTCTGTGCTTGCACTCACTGAAAGACACAGAAAATTGAAATACAAACAAACCAAAAAAGCCCCCAAATCAGTGAACATAAGCAAATATGGCTCACTTGTTTCCATATGTTGGAATCACCCTTATCAGTAGTTATTTAGTAAACATGTGTTTGCAGATATCATTTCAAGATACTAATTTCAATTCTTTTGGATATGTACAAAGGACTGGGATTGCTAGATCATAGAATACTTCTATTTTTAATTTTTGGAGAAATCTCCATACTGTTTAAAGACTTACCTGGTGGTCCAATGGTTAAGACTCTGAACTCCCAATGCAGGGGGCCTGGGTTTGATCCCTGGTGAGGAAACTAAATCCCACCTGCCACAGCTAAGACTCAGTGTTAAAAAGCAGAGACATTACTTTGCCAACAAAGTCTGTATAGTCAAAGCTATGATTCTCCACTAGTCATATAGGGACATAAGAGCGGGACCATAAAGAAGGCTACTGAGTACCGAAGAATTGATGCTTTTGAACTGTGGCGTTGGAGAAGACTCTTGAGAGTCCTTTGGACTGCAAAGAGATCAAACCAGTCAATCCTAAAGTAAATCAATCCTGAATATTCACTGGAAGGACTGATGCTGACTCCAATACTTTGACCACCCGATGTGAAGAGCTGACTCATTAGAAAAGACCCTGATGCTGGGAAAGATTGAAGGCGGGAGGAGAAGGGGCCAACAGAGGATAAGATGGTTGGATGGCATCACCAACTCAATGGACATGAGTTTGAGCAAGCTCCGGGAGTTGGTAAAGGACAGGGAAGCCTGGCATGCTGCAGTCCATGGGGTAGCAAAGAGTCGGACACGACTGAGCAACTGAACAGCAACAACCATATTTTTTCCCACAGTGGCAGCACCAACAGTGTGAAAGAGTTCCAATTCTCCATGTGCTGACCAACATTGATTTTCTTTTCTTTTTGTATAATAGCCATCTTAACAGATGTGAGGTGATATCTCATTGTGGTTTGATCTGCATTTCCCTGACAATCAGTGATGGAGAGCATCTTTGCATATACTTGTCAGCCATTTGCCTATCTTCACTGAAGAAATGTCTATTCAACATAGAGAAACAGAGAGTAGGATGGTGGTTGCCAAGTGACTGGGAGGAGGGGGAGATGGGCAGTTGTTCAAGGGGAATAAGTTCCATTTCAGCAAGATGAGTGAGTTCCAGATATCTACTGCACAACCTTGTGCCTATAGTTAAGCTGCACACTTAAAAGTTTGTTATGGGGATAAACCTCAAGTTAAATGAAAAAAATAAATAAAATGAATAAGATTGATTGTGGTAAAAGTCATGATGTCAAAGGACTGACAAATAAATGATAGGCAAGAAAGTAGAGTGAGGAATGTGGTCAAAGGTTCTGAGATGTTTTGATGAAAAGAGAGAATAAATATTAGAGGATTGAGAGTTGGGATGAAGTGGCTACAGATCAAGGAGTTTGAGGTGGTTGTTACTTTCAGGTGTTTTAAGCAAAAGGCGCTGAAATGGAGAAAGTGAGCAGGAGTCAGGATTCAAGTACAATTCAGTTACTATATAAACTGGGTGAAAGTGAAAGTCACTCAGTCATGTCTGATCTTTGCGGTCCTGAATTCTCCAGGCCAGAATACTGGAGTGAGTAGCCGTTCCCTTCTCCAGGGGGATCTTCCCAAACCCAGGGATTGAACCCAGGTCTCCTACATTGCAGGCAGATTCTTTACCATCTGAGCCACAAGAGAAGCCCAAGAATACTGGAGTGGGTAGCCTATCCCTTCTCCAGTGGATCTTTCCAACCCAGGAATCAAACCAGGGTCTCCTGCATTGTAGGCTTCTTTACCAGCTGAGCTACCAGGGAAGCCCCCATAAACTGAGTCAGTTCAGTTCAGTCGCTCAGTCGTGTCCGACTCTTTGCGACCCCATGAATCGCAGCACACCAGGCCTCCCTGTCCATCACCAACTCCCGGAGTTCACTCAAACTCATGTCCATCGAGTCGGTGATGCCATCCAGCCATCTCATCCTCTGTCGTCCCCTTCTCCTCCTGCCCCCAATCCCTCCCAGCGTCAGCGTCTTTTCCAATGAGTCAACTCTTCACATGAGGTGGCCAAAGTATTGGAAGAGTAAAATCATTCAATTCCTTAAGAACTGATTCACTTTCTAAATTTCTGTAATGAACTATATGTCCTTCTAGTCTTCTCTTAGAAAGGGTCGTTGTTAAAAAAAATTTTTTTAATTAAAAAAAAAAAGGGTCATTGTTCATTTCAGGGGAATCTGGGGTAGCCATTTGGTGTCTGCCTCCAATGAAGGGGACCTGGGTTTGGTCCCTGATCTGGGAATTAAGATCTAGCCTGCCACTGAGGGCATGGCCAAAAAATAAACAAAAATAAATATGTATGTTTCTATCCAGGCTGAGTAATGAGAGTGAACACAGCTCAGGGTTAACTCTGTGAGACTGAGCTAAAACCTTTGCCCAAGGCTCCAGAAAACCCATTTCTGGAAGATAATCATATCCAAATAACTATTTCTCAGGGTGAAAAAAATGTAATTTTTCTCCTCTTGGGAGTAGGCATTTTTGCCTATTCATTCTTTTTCCTAATTATGGGTTTCATTACATTTCATCAATTTGCAGGCTTATCTCTGGTTGAAATATGTCTGTTTGTCAGAGATCCAATTTACTGCGTCTGGGATTTATCCTGGGTTTGCTGACCTCTGGCAAAGCTCTGCCAGGACTGGGTTCCCTCCTTCTCACTAAGTCTGCCTTGACAGATTGCCTTAACTGAGGGATCTCATAAGCATGGAGGATGTCCTTGCTCTGGGAGGTTTCTATTTACTTTTGGTCTTAGCGCTGGGTCCCATTCTCTCAGATTCCCTGGAGCCTTCGTCTTTTTATGTCCTCATGGTTACACCTTGGTTACCAGCCGACCCTTTGTCCCAACTGCTATTTACTTAGAGAGTTTAAAGATTTATCAAATGACCTAGATAAAGGATTTCAGCTAATATCATCTGTTTGTTGTCTAAGAAAAGTATGACTTGTTTCTGACCTAACATGACTACAGATCACGATTATGAATGTATCATCTTGGAAGTGTTTGAAGATGACTTTAAAAAGAAAGAAGTGTTAGAGGTCAGTAAAGAACAGACCATTGTTGACAGAGAGACAAGGTAATTGGAATGTTCTGGAAGGTTCAAATCACCAAAAATGAGCTGAGTTTGACTTTAAAAAGATAAAATAAAGATGAATATGCTGTCAGCCACGTGCTCTAAAGGTAACCCCACAGCATTGTGAATGGAGATAAATGACAACCATGGTCAGATCATTCTCAAATAATAAGCAATTTTTGGTTAACAGGCTCTAGAAATTACATTTATTTGTTGTTCTAGGTTAAAAAGAGGCAAAGCTTCAGTCCCCTTTGAGCTTACATTCTAGTAGGGAAAGATTGGCAATAAAATAAGCAAGGGAATGTTTTATGTGTCGAGCGGTGATACAGATAAAAGTCAGGGAAGGGAGGTTGGTAGAGAGGGGAGTGTGGTGGGGGAACACCTCAATGAGAGAACATTCTGGCAGAAATGTGAGAGAGGGAAGGGACTGGCCATGCTGGTATCTGGGGTAAGGACATTTCAGGCAGAAAGGTCAGCAAGTGCAAAGGACAAGCACAGGCAATGAGGATCTGGCGTGTCTGAGGAAAAGAATGAGTGAGGAAAGAGATAGGAAATGGTTTGAGAATCTAGAATAAATGTTTAATCAAGTATCTTGGTACCACAGCCCAGCCAAGTTGTTTCATAAAAGTAACCATTGAGGCCATCCCAGGAGACTGTTGTGAAGAAAAGGAGGAGGTGGAGGGGGACACGGAGCCTAGAGATGAGTTTTTTGGATAAGAGGACTACTAACATGTTTTTAGACTAACAGAAATGAAAATGTGGAGATGGGGGAAATGACATGCAGAAGAGAGAGAGGAGAAACGTAGGAACACATTTGTCCTTAAACGCGTGAGGAGAATGGTTCCCATGCACAAATGGAAGGATCGACCTTTGAGGGGAGCCACGAGTCACCCCCGTCCCAGGAAAAGGTCTGGGGCTGAGACTCAGGTACAGGCAGTAAGTCGATGCAATAGTGGAGCTTATAAAGGTTGTCTTCTGAACTCTCCTATTTTCTCAGTGAAACAAGAAACAAGGTCACCAGTGAAAGGTGAGAACAGAGAAAGTGTTAGAGGCTTGAAGATCCAGGGAAAGATATAAAACACTCTTCAAGAAGAATATGAGATTGAATCTCTAAGGAATCTGAATAGGATTTTCAGATTGCACTCAGGATTCATTTAAAGTTAAGTGTCCTGAATTGAAGGTGTGATCAGCCTGCACAGCTGTGTTTTTCTGCAACCATGCTCAGCAGAACCATGGCAGGTGATGGGCAGGCTAAGAGCTGGAATTGATCAGACCACAGGAATTTGCCTGGTGAGTGCAATGAAAGGAGAAAGGGGCAAGGGAGTAGACAGTTCACATGGGGGAGTGAATATGATGATAAATCACAGAGTCTAAGCTCCATAAGACAGCAAGTACAGATGTGAGGGTGATGAAGGACAGCAAAATTAATGTAGGATCAGTGGATGACTTGTTAGGGGCAAGGAATTGCTGATATTGGGATCCTGGAGGGAGTGAGCAGGGAAACACAGGGAGGGGACTGGGAGAATAAAATATTGGAGTTACAGAGAGGCCAGAGGGGTCAGTTCTTGAAAACGGCAACTGATATGGTGTGCTTGGCTGAGGACCGTGTCATCGGAGGAGAGGAGACCAAAAAACTCAAAGGCCAAGGTACAATACTTCAGAGTTGACCTCTATGGATATTGAAATAACCATAAACACCAGGACACCATTGGAGAGAGTGACAGGGAGTCAGGGGCTGAAATCAAGGAATGAGGGAGGTGGCTTGGGGGTTGGTGATGACTAGCATGAAAGGATCATGGGTTGAACAGCCTGAGGATCTGGTCACCATGGGCAGGAACACAGCTGGGCCTAAAGCTCTGCTGAGGGGTTTTAGGAGGAGAGGCAGAGCATAATCTGCAAATGACATAGAAGCAAGGAGTCAAGTTCTCTCATTTCTAGACCTCCTGGGAGGAGGGCTGTGGGAAGGGAAATGGCCATGACTCAAAGCGACTGCTGGGGCAGACACAGTGTTCAGGGAGCTAGGCCTGGTCTCAGGTAGAGTGAGCAAGTGATGGTAGGTGTCAGCAGAAAGGCTGAGGATGGAGGCCACAGAGCAGGTGATGTCAGGAAGGGGGCAGGCAGGTGAAGTGAGGGGAAAAAATGATGGGTGATGATCAAAGTCTAGGGGTTCGAATTCCATGCTTCCTGTGGGGTCTGACAGGAGTAAACATAAAGAGTATAATGAGAAGAGTCTTGATGTTCTCAAGGCAGACAGTTCATGTGGCTCATTTGCATTGTTAGGAAGGCGTGGATGCTACTGTTAACTGGCAGGATTTATACTGGGGAACTGAGTCTGGGCAAGGGGACAGAGCCTCAGGCCCTGTTTCCACTCCTATCTCTGGTGACATGTTGGTGGGAGGGATATCTTATCTGATCTGAACATGGTGAATTCCTGGTCCCTCCTGGCTTGCTCGGGAGCATCCAGAGCTCTCCAGGCCAGTCGATTTATTGATTAGGTTTTTTTCTCCTCAGTCCATGGGCTGGGTCTCTTAACCCAATTTGACTTGGACTCAGTGCCAAAGGCTTCCATGAACAGTCTGGGTAATAGTCAATGTCCTTAACTTTGCCAGAACAAATCTGTCTCTCTCAGCAGAACTTCTTCCAAGACTCCTGTTGTGTCTTCATTTGCCCTGAGTTAAAATGCCAGAGTCAGGACAGCCTGGAGCCACAGCCCTAGACCGTGGGAGGAAACCTGGGCTCCAGTCCTGCCTTTGCCTCTCGGGGACCCTAGACCTGTCGAGTTTGAGTCCTTGGCTGTTAAAGGAAAGCATGGAACTGTGAGAATGGATTCAGCTCACACATTTTCTAATGATCCCTCTGCTCAACGTGGCAGGCACACTGAATGATCATTTCTCAAAAGCCTGTTCAAGAATGAAGGAAACTAGAGGAATGAAGGTAATTTTTTTCAGTGATGTGCATCAAAAGAAGAATGTCAGGTACTTTTGAGATGGTCCTTCCCATGGACTGGGCAGGTCAGAGATATAAGGTCTTCCAACCCAGGATCATTAGGAATGGTCTGGAGATTGAGAGAAACACTGTGGACCTGGTCACTGAGAAATGGGAACCAATTTGAATGCCTATTGAGACCTAGAAGGAAGTAGAAGTAAGTATCATGGGCCAACTAGAATACAATAGGGCATAGTGGGGACTGTGATAAAATAGAATGAGTACTAGCTTTAAGGAAAGCCATTAATTCGCTGCAGCTGATTGTTTTCTTCCAGGAGCACAGGTCTTGTACTGTCAGACCTTGTTTTTTTGAAGCAGCCAGAATCTTGATTTTATATGAAATTTCCTTATTTTTCAAAATTTTCAACTAAATCAAAACATTAAAACTATTCCATGGTGGTGGTGGTTTAGTCACCAAGTCATGTCTGACTCTTATGACTTCATGGACTCGAGCCCACCAGGCTCCTCCATTCATGGGATTTCTCAGGCAAGAATACTAGAATGGGTTGTCGTTTCCTTCTCCAGGGGATCTTCCTGACTCAAGGATTGAACCTATGCTTCCTGTGTCTCCTGCATTGCAGACAGATTCTTTACCCACTGAGCCATTGTGGAAGTCCCCGGGGTGGGAACTTATAGGCAGATTTGACATTCAGCATAACAAGGTACAAAGAGTATTCTAAGATTATCCAGTAAGTCCCCTATATAGGAACCCTTAGGTTGTAAACTTTCAGAGATATGAATGTGCCCCTCTGTTGTGCTGTATTACTGAATGCCAGCTGTTGTGCTGTGTTACTGTACTTTTCAAGATACTATACTGTAAGATTAAAACTTTTATTTATTGTGTTTGTTTTTTCATTTATTATTTGTGTGAAAAGTATTATAAACCTATAGTGCTGTATCGGCAGTACTATATAGCCAATTGTGTTAGATGGGTCCCTAGGCTAACTTTGTTGGACTTATGAACAAATCAGACTTGCAAACAATGCTCTTGGAATGGAACTCCTTCATATGTGGGGGACTTACTGTACATGGGAGAAGGTCAAGTTTAATCAAGGCATCTGGAAGACTGTAAAGTTCTCCAACGTCTCTAGTCACAGGGTTAGTGAATCATGCAATCCTTGGCACAGAGTAGGTTCTCCTTAAATATTTCTTGAGTGAATAAACATACAGTCAAAGAACTACAGCCACTGCTGAGTCCAGTCATTTTCAAATGTCTTCTGGCTTCTATGCTCTAGTCAGTTTTTCTAGGAAACCAACTCTCTGATGGAGACTTGGCTACAACCACTTCAATAAGAAGATGCTGTCAGGAGCAACACCTTCCTGGGATTGAGGGAAGCAGGAGGAGGGGGTGGAGGGAAGTTGGGAAGCAGTCATGACACAGACCCAGCCCATCCTCTGAGTTCTGAAGCTGGATTGGAACTTCTATGAGCTCCCCACTAAGGCTGGGGGCTGGGTCTTGGTCATCAGACATGAGCTGCCCCTATGATTGGGCAGGAGAGGGCATCAGCTCTGAGCTGTCATCAGCCAACACCCTGGCGGCTGGGACAGTGACTGCCTGGCCCTAAATCGAGCATCTGGGCAGTGCACGGTGGCATCCACCGCACTTCCCAACTGTTGGGTATATAAAATCGCACACAGAAATGTAATGCAAAGCAAAGTCAAGCAGAGTCGCTCTGGTTGTAAATGGGATGCAGACTCTTACCTCACCGTGGCCTTTCCTCTCCCCATTTCCTTCCTCCATGGTGACTCTAAGAACGCAGCTTCATCTCTGACTATGGAAATAGCCCTTAGAAGTTACTCACTTAATTCTCAAGAATCCCTTAATCTGAGACCCTAAAGAAGCCCCTTTGGGGGACCAGCCCCACCTCCCAACTAGAGCCCAGCCCTGCTCCCCTTTTACATCCCACCTGGGCTCTCAGCACCCCAGCTCATCTCCTGGGGGGAGCCACACGACCTCAGGAGAACCTCTTAAATAGCGCACATTGCCTTCTTAGGGAATATTCTCTGATAGGAGTGAAATGATCTGAAAATCATGATCAAGGCTTTCTTTCACTGCAAGTGATTCATCCCTGTGGAGATTGCTCAGGTTTTCTTTTTCAGAGAAGTCTCCCCAGTATACTTGGCTTCCTCTTTGAAGAACAATATAATTATAGAAAAGAACAAAGAACGCCATGCAGATTAAAATGACAGGTTCTTAGGCCTTACAGACACCCCGGTGCTGATGGAACAGCACAAATGTCCCCAAGCTCACCTTTTAAAGAGCGCTTTTTCAGAACTGGAAACTTTTTCAAACGAAGCCTGCTTGCTGACTGATTTCTCTTTTCTTTCACTTAACCACTTACCTTCCTCACCTCATGCTAAAGAGCTCATTAAACTGCCTCAGACCTGTTTATTTTCCCCAGAAATTGCCTCTCTCTTAGTCCCTCCACTGAGTTCCTTTGATATCTTTGTTTGGATGGAGAATAATGCATTTGAGTTGCCGCTGTGACATTTTTAAAAAGTGCTGCTGGCTGCTCAGAGCGGTCTCTCCACCACATCCGTCACTTACAAGGTCTTTCCGCAAAATGAGGTCTAGTTTGCATGCACGATGCCTCTCTTTTCTCTTTCCCTGGCCATCATTTCACCTCTCCTCACCCTCACCCTCACGCACTCAACCACACACCCTCCACTCACTCAGGGCAATCTTAGAGCAGAATACCTGCCTCCTTGTCCCAGCAATGGACCAGATTCTTGCTCATTATCCATAACAGTGCATTTGGCTGGGTGCCTATTTATTCCCTCTGCTTACTCAGCTAAAATATGTTGTCTGGAACGATTTCAACCATCAAATTCAAGAAAGCAATCTGAGGGTGGTGTTTGAAGACGGAGACATATTATTGACACATGCTACAAATCCACAGTTCACATCGTTCCCATGAGTCTTGTGCCAGTTTCTCTCTCATCAGGCACCAAGATAAGAAAAGATGACACCCCACAGCACAAAAGCAGCCCATCAAACAACCAAGACGCTGACATGCTCAGCAGGACTACAGGAAAGCTGCCATCTCACCTGTCAGATGTAACCTTTTCTTCTCTGTCCTGGGCTTTTCTGAAAAGGTAGGGAATGCCTGCTTACGTTTGTGAGGTTGGTGCATTAAAAACTCTGGAAAATAGCTCACAAAGCATTTGATGGCTTAAGTGGGACCTTTTTTTATCTTAATAACACAGGCTCCTTTCCCCCTACAGAATACACCTCCCTACCAAGGCCATCTTCAATCTCTACAGAAGTCCCCAACTCCACCACCTCTTCATGTGGTCACTGCATGGGCACCTTCCATGCCTGCTCTTTAGTACAAAGGTCTACACACAGCTGATTCCCTCCCCACAGAGGCCAACACTTTTGATTTCATCAATAAATCATTTGTAATCAAGACATTCAAGCTCAGGCTCAAACAGGCCAGAAGTTCAGCTTCTGGAATTGACAGGAATAAATTTGTCAGATGTAGATTCATACAGATAAACAGTAGAAAATAAGGACCTCAGGAGTTTTTTAAAAACTGGAAATTTGACCCAGGAAATGAAATTAAAGTTGAAAGCTTATTAAGGATTCACTCTTCCCTTTCTCAGCCCCTATACCTCCAGCTTCTGTTTCTACCATAATCTGAAACATATAATCTTGAGAGTGATAGCCATCTGTCTAGTCCAATTGGTGTAACTTAATTGGAAGAAGAGAAACTTCTCTCTATATTCCATCAACCACATAATCAAATTAACTTCAGAAGTCTCATGTAGAAGAGAGTGGTTACTTATACCCGAGTTCATAAACACATGTCACCTAGAAACTCTTACAGAGACACATGTACTCTGACAGTCACCAGGTCCAACCAAAGGAAACACAAGAGAGGTGCTTTCTTTGTGTTTTCAAAAACAACAGTTGATGCTTTTACCTACACTAAAAAATCATGAAATAAGATGGTCTGTTTATAAAATGCATTATGTGTAAGCATGGTCTGAGTGGTGTTTATAAACCAACCCATTTTGAAAAGGCCAAAAATGAAAGACATTTCGAACTGGAAGGGATTATATAGCTGAATCCCTTAAGCTACAGAGGGAATGTCTACCTCTACTTCCAAATAAAAGTCACAAGCCCCCTAGGTAACAGGGGGCTCCATCCACCTACTTGAACTGAAATTTGTCAAGCGAGCATGACCAGCCTCAGCCAATGAAGAGTCAAAAGTGCAGCGACAGGCCACACCAGGATGAAAACTTTCCTCTGCTTTCCTCACTCTACCTCCAGGGAGTTTCTCTAGTATGCTGCTCTCTTAAGAAGGAAAGGTATTTGTTTTTCATAATATAATATAAAATATTCTGCTTGGTAAATGAGCAGGAACGTGACAGATACAGATTATTAAATTACCAACAAGAGAATGCTTACTTGGAGACCTGAGCTGGTCAGAGAATTCTCATATCCTGTGGTCTGATGGTAATCACTTCTTTTAACACAAGGATTGAATATCAGTTTGGAAGAATCAGAAAGCCAGATCCAGACTGTTTTTTGTGTGTTTTGTTTTGTTTTGTTTTAAAGCAGAGACAATGGTAAAGTGCTCTCCTATTTTTAAGATGCATTAACTGAATCTATATAGCTTATATTTATTTTATAGTTAAATAGCCACTGTAATTCTCATGTCTTCTAGCAATTTTCTTTTGCTTTTTATAGATTAGGCTTAACAACAAAGCCACCTAAATAACGATGTTGTGATTTTTCTATTTAAGAGTTTGCCCAGATCTAGGTTGTTTAGAAATATGAGGTTTCCTAAGTAGGGTGAGAGTCTGAAATTAGTAAGTCCACTATTTAACATGAATGGAATCTTGAAATCAGTACTCTAGGTGGGGAAATACCTTCTTGCTGGTGTGACTTCCTTATCACAATTATTGAAGGATTAATACTACTGATTGTTATTTAAATGACTTTTTTAGGATTAGAAAATGAATAGAAAAGTAAAAAATGAACTTCAGCTTGTCTCATGCAAAAAGTGAATATAAAAATATGATATGCATTCAGGGATCCGCTGATCACTGGCATCTGAAATTATGTCAATGAAATGTAGAAAATGTTGTGAGTCCCTCAAATTGTCAAGACCCAGCCGGAAATATTATTGTTCAAAAACCAAGAGTAGGATGGAAGGTGCCAGGTCAATTAAATTTGACAGCAGGTTTAGGAGTTGATGGACAGTTCTGGCCACTGTCTCTTTTGGCTTTTGCCAGATTTTTTGCAAAGTTTTAAAATAAAACAAGGCTATGGATATAAGGGCAAAGGGAAACTATAAGGAGAAACCATAAAAACTAAAATTTATAAAAACTGAACTTATAGCCTATAAAAGACAGTTCAGGAGAAATTTCATTCTTGTATATAAAGTCTTAACTGGCCTAGTGAATGCTAAACTCAGTTACTATTTCTTCAAAAGACAGATATGAAAGCTTCATGCATGACTGCAAAATAAAGAAAAATAAATTTGAAACAGATGTCATAAAATCACACCCAACTCTTGTTTTAATTATAGAAAACTCATGAGTTTGTATATACAAAAGCTTACTGGAAAAAGATAGCAAAACATGAACATTGGGAGATCCTTTAAGAAATAATTACTGTAACCAGAGTCCTGAGGGGAATGGAATATTAAAAGAAGATAAATCTTAGTGGACTGCATAGGCTTCCATTAGTCCCTGAGATTTTTTTAATTTTCCTAAACCTTAAAGGAAGTACAGTAGAAAATGATAAATTAGAAGGGCCCAGGATGAGGATGAGATGGTTGGAAAGCATCACCAATTCAATGGAGATGAACTTGAGCCAACTCCAGGAGATAGTGAAGGACAGAGAAGACTGGCATGCTCAAGCCCATGGGGTCATGAGTGACAGTGACTGAACAACAGCAGGCAAGTTAAGTGTTTTTTTTTTTCTCTCTAAAACTTGATTCCTACTGAAAAACCAGTGTTCAAATCTCTGTACTTTTAAAATGTTTGAAAGGATTGAACTCCCCCCACCTCCAGGAAAATCCAATGGCCCCAACTCTTGCCTAAGTTTCTTTCAGCTGCTCCTAATAGCTTTTTAGTATTGGTTTCATAGCTTAAGATACCCAGAATATTTCCAGGGAAAAAAAAATCAGTAAATGTGCAAATCCTCACTATAAAATAAGGAGAAAAGTGTCTAGGACAAAATGTTCCATCTATGTACTAAATTTCCAAGCAGTAGGTTTTGATATCAATATTTTGCTTCTGACGGTTTAAGTGTTTCAGACAAAAATTTACTAAGTTAGATTTTATTTCCCACGTGGAAATTCTTTAGTTAATAAGATTTACTTCTTTGTTTTGGTAAAGTTTTTTGGTGAAGTTTAAATTAAAAATTACATTTAATGACTGAATAGAGGGTTAGATAGATGAGCAACAAATCAAGTAGGATAATGGTAGAAGCCAGGCTGTAGAAAATGAGTGTTCACTGTATACTTCATTTCAAGTTTACTGTGTATTTGAAAAATGTTATAGTTAAATGCTGGGAGAAAAGAGTCATAGTTGAGAAGGAACGACCTTTCTCAACTCCACCACTACCACCACCAACAAAAGATTTGTTTTCACCAGCTGCAAGTCAAACGAAACAGCAACAAACTTTCAAGTGAGTCCATGACCGATGATTAGTTCATATCCTGTAGAGAGCTAATCACCAGAGGGTTGAGTCCAACTTAAAGACGCAGTTAGCAGATATTCTAGGTCAGCAAAAAGTTTGAATGTGTATGTGGACTGAATATTATTAATTTTAGAAAAAGTCTTAGCCTATCTGCAAAGCCCATAACCCTAGAGATTGGGCACTCAGAGGACCTCAAGGTGTCTTAGACAAGAGCAGACAGGTCTAGACAAATTAGGACCACAGGAGTCTAGAACTTCTCTCAGCTGCCCAAGTACCTGTGTTTCCAAACCTAGTTCTCTTCCCTCTTTTCCCATGGTTAGCAAAGTCTCTACCAGTTGAGACATCCACCAAGCGCCACAGGCTTTGGCAGCTACAAGAAAAGGCCTGAGGCCAGCAGGAGCCCAGATGGGGTCTGCGGGTAGGGAGCATCAGGTTCCTCAGTGGGTCCAGATACATGGACACCCTGCAGCCCCGGTGAGCCAGGAGAAGCATCACAAGCAAACAGCCTTGTGCCTCCCAATTCTAGGGCTGGCTTCCAGCCTCAGATTTTGTCATTTAGTCATCTGGGGGGTGGGGCAGATGAGAGATTTTAGGTATGCTTTTTCAGGTAGAGAAAAGGCAAGTCCCGTAGTTCAGTGATTCTAGGTTACCATGGAGCAGCAGTTCCCACTGTTTTTGACCTCAGGAACCCTTTATAACGTTTAAAAATTATGAGAGCCTCCAAAGAGTTTTTGTTTATGAGGGTCATCTATCAATATTTACAACACTCAAAATTAAAAGGGGGGATTTCTTAGATATTTATTTATTACATGATAATAAATTTATTACACATTAATGTAAATAGCATCTTAATGTGACATGTAGCCTCTGGAAAACTCTATTGCTATTCACTCTTGAAAGAAATAGAAGGGAAAAAAAATTAGGAATATCTTAGCATAGTTATTAAAATAGTTTTGACCTTGTGGTTTGCCTGAGAGAGTCTTGGCACACCCCCTCCAAGTAGTCCCTGGAACACACTTGGAGAACCACTGACATAGAGGTGATGGCTAAGACTTTGAGGGTTCCTGACAGTAACTGCCATTGTAAAAGCTGCCCCCAGAATGGTAATGGTAGTTTACACACATACACACACACATGCAAACACAACTTTGTAGTAGTAAAGGAGAGATGAATGACCTACGTACTTTGTACAGGCTCCCAAAATGGCTTAAATAACTTTGACATCATAGGCAGACTATCCTCCAAATTTTAATTCTTCAAGAGGTTTTGCTTTCTTCCCCTTCTGAGCCTTTAAAGTTGTTTATTTTTTTAAGCAATTTAGCAGCTTGGAAACAGTTACAAGTGATTTCCTCATGTTATTACCCCCATTATATGGGCAAAGAAATTGACTAAACCCAACACAGATCATCAGGGGCTGGAAGGTTGGTTTTTTCTTTTTTTTTTTTTTTTTTTTGGCTGCATGTGGGATCTTAATTCCCAGACCAGGAATAGAACCCGTGCACCCTGCATTGGAAGTGCAGGGTCGTAAACCACTGGACCACTAGGAAGTCCCTGGAAGACTGGTCTTTCCCTCTGATGGGCATCTAGGCATTGCTTGTAGGTCTCCATGCAGGTCTCACTGAGCCCGCATGAGCTCTGCAGATGCATCAGGAACCAGCTCCTTTGCTCATACCCTTTGGGTAGCAAGCTCCAACTTGTTCTGAAGGCCAACCAAAATTGTTTTTGGCAATCTATTAGTCCTTCTCACTTAACACCTCAGAAATTCTAAGTCCTGTTTTTAAGAAAAAACAAACTGAGCCACAAGGAGGAATCTCCCAGGATCCCATATAATTAATTGGCCCAGACAAGAGTAATAGACAGATCGTCTTTGATTATCACCATCCACAATCCAATTAATAGTCTCCTATGCCTCTCTGCAAAGTAGACTATGTTCCTGACTCAATAAGTCAAATGTGCTTGTATTTCACGTTAAAACTAGAAGGGCAGTTATTTATGTTATACTTCTCTTCTGTACTTCACTAAAACAATGCCAAGTTCTGTAATGATGAACACAATTTGTGTTTAAATCTGAACCAGAAAGTTGTTCAAGAGAGAAGGAGACATTCCTTCAGTGTCTCTTCTGTGCATTTACACAGTGCTCTCTCCTCAGTGACTCCTCAAGAGGTAAACACTATGCTTCTTCCCCTCTACAGAGTTAACTATTTAATTTCAGCACTATTTGTCTCATTCATTCATTTAGCCAACAAATACTTATTAGACATCAATCATATGTGTTAAGCGCTGGGGATACACGGCTTCCATGTGTCTTTCTTACAAGGTTATTCGCACCCGAGGGGAATTCCAGAAACCTGTGTGATCTTGGTAACACCATTGTGCCTTCTAAACCTAAAGCCTCGCCACCACTATCTCCTGAGAGACCAATAGAAGAGCCCTGCCTGGTTTGCTTCACTCACCCAGATGCCTGCTTCCTTCTGTACAAGCCTCGTTCACTAGCTGCCTCCCATCTCCATCTCCTGAAGTGTTAGTGCTAGTCCTCAGTTGTATCCAACTCTTTGCGACCCCGTGGACTGTAGCCTGCCAGGCTCTCTGTCCATGGCATTCTCCAAGCAAGAACATTGGAGTGGGTAGCCATTCCCTTCTCCAAGGGATCATCCTGACCCAGAAATCAAATCTGGGTATCCTACATTGCAGGCGGATTCTTTACCAACTGAGCCACAAGGAAGCCTTCTTCATCTCCTGAAACCTTTCCAAATCCAAAATCCAAATCCAGCATGCCGTTGTACAAAGTCTGGTTGCTTTTTCCTAACCTAAAGGTAGAGTAAAGGCTGTCCTTTCCTGGAAGGATCTCTCCTCTGCCCAACGTGCTCCCAAAACAGAAACTGGTTGCAGGACTTCCCTGGTGGTCCACTGTTAAGACTCCACCTTGAAATTCAGGGAACACAAATTCAGTCCCTGGTCTGGAAACTAACATCCCACATGCCATGGAGCAACTAAGCCCCAAGCTCCAGTGCCACAACTAGAGAGCCCGTGTACCAAAACAAAAGATCCCGCATAATGCAGTGAAGATTTTGTGTACCCCAACTAAGACCTGATGCAGCCAAATAAATACATAAATAAAACTTTTTAATAAAATATTTTTAAAAATTGGTTGCATTTATGAAAGTATCTTCTGTCTCTTACTCATCCAAGAAGCCCTCGTCTTTGGGAAATTCAATTCTTTCACACGTATTTGAGTCCATCGCTATTCCATGGTTTTAAAGAAAAATATGACTGGGGGTGGGGGGAGATTTCATCTAAAAATGTCTTGTTGTTTCAGCAGAAATAAAGGTACTCCTAACTTGTAGCTAGAAGTGGAAACTAATACTTCTTAATGATGGTTTAAAATGTAACATAAGGAAGATGATGCACAATTTACTTCTGGTAGCCTCATAAAATGACCAAGCGTGCTACAGGAACATTGGCTATTTCCCCAAAGGGAGAATAATGACATATGGTACTCCTTCAAGAAAAATAAAAAGGAATAAATGCTGCCTTGCATTCTAGTAATTGAAAAATAGCTTCATTGCTATTGCTGACACTGGAAATTTCATAGCATCTGTCTAAAGTAGAGACCTCTATTGTTAGGTATTAAAATAACCTTTACTATAAATGGAGTTGGTTATAGGCAGTAACTGTTTGTAATCAAACTTCCATAAAGATTTTTGGTCAGTGAGCAGAAAATAACCACAGCTACACAATGAATGGGACAGACTCTAAAGCTTTATGATCTGTTTTGGTCAAAGCTCTCCTTACTCAGCTAGCATTAGCATCATGGATTCTAATAACAATGCAGTATTGTTATAAGTCTATCAATATGTTTTACAAATAGTTCTGAATATTTAATGGTTTAGAAATCATCTTCCAAGAAGGTGTCATCTGTAGTCATTTGCAGCTGCTACAACAAAGTACTCCCTCCCCTAAGCTGGATGGAGCTCCACAGAACTGGTTTTCTCTGTGACTTGGAATACTAGATTAGACCATGTAAACATTTTAAAGTATCCTGAGTCTTAGAGTCTGCTCTCTTGCCTTGAGTGTCCAGAGCCAATCAATCATGTAGTCTTCCTCAGCAAGGAAAAATGGAGTTTTCATTTTTAAGCTTTTTATTTCTCACTTTTTTTCAGCTGCACTGCATGACATGGTTCCCCAATCAGGGACTGAATTTGTGCCTCCTGCATTGGAAGTCTAGAGTCTTAACCACTGGAGCACCAAGGAAGTCCCTGGAATTTCAAATCATTGTTACAGATGAAGACTTCTTCCTATGACTCCTGTGTGTACTTTATGAATTACTCATAATTATTTCTGTGAATTTGTTTGAGAAAAGTTCTAATTTTATAGGAATATTGATCTAGGAATAAGTGCTAGGCAGAAGATCATTTTAAAGAATATACCTGCAATGCTGGAGACAAAGGAGATGCGGGTTCGATCCCTAGGATGGGAAGATTCCCTGCAGGAGGGCATGGGAACCCACTCTGGTATTCTTGCCCAGGAAATCCCATGGACAGAGGAGCCTGGCAAGCTACAGTCCACATAGTTGCAAAGAGTCGGACATGACTGAGCACACTTGCAAGAACTATCATTCTGCTGGGCAAACACATGGAGGAAACCAGAATTGAAAGAGACATGTGTACCCCTATGTTTATCACAGCACTGTTTACAATAGCCAGGACATGGAAGCAACCTAGATGTCCATTGGCAGACAAATGGATAAGAAAACTGTGGTACATATACACAATGGAATACTACTCAGCTATTAAAAAGAATGCATTTGAATCAGTTCTAATGAGGTGGATGAAACTGGAGCCTATTATACAGGGTGAAGTAAGTCAGAAAGAAAAACACCGATACAGTATATTAACACATATATATGGAATTTAGAAAGATGGGAATGATGACCCTATATGCAAGACAGCGAAAGAGATACAGATGTAAAGAACAGACTTTTGGACTCTGTGGGAGAATGCGAGGGTGGGATGATTTGAGAGAATAGCATTGAAACATGTATATTAATATATGTGAAATAGATCGCCAGTACTGGTTTGATGCATGAGACAAGGTGCTCAGGGCTGGTGCACTGGGATGACCCTGAGGGATTGGATGGAGAGGGAGGTTCAGGATGGGGAACACATGTACACCCATGGCCGATTCATGTGAATGTATGGCAAAAATCGCCACAATTTTATAAAGTAATTAGCCTCCAATGAAAATAAAATAAAATAAAAAGAAGTCATCATTTTAAACAGAAATTCTTGCTCTGTGATCCAAAAAGAAAACAAAACAAGTTGTTAAAAAATTCTCTTATCTCTTATGTTGCTTATCAAACTGGAGTCCTTTACCCTAATTACTTATCTCCCACTTTGCCAGCCCAACACCAGTGCTCACACACATTTGATCTCAGCACCCTGACCTGGCAGGTCCCAGTTGGGCAATACTGACACCACTAACCCAAATGAGAAATGTCTGAATTAAGTGAGATCATCTCCCTGTTTCCCTCACCACACTCTTCACTCTATCGTTATAGTATTTAGTAACAGAGGAGTAGTACGAAATTGAGGAATCAGCTTGGATTTTTTCCTAAATAAAGGTCAACACACATTTAAATAAAGGTTGTTGCCCTGAAAGATATCATCACATGAGCCTTTGTTCCTGCCATGCCAAGATTTTTTGAAACTTCTCATTATGGTTATTATTATTTTGGCCATTCTGAGCAGCGTGTGACACCTTAATTTCCCCAACCAGGGATTGAATTAGCATCTCCTGCAGTGGAAGAGTGGCATCTTAACCTCCAGACCACCGAGGAAGTCCCTGAGAACAGCTTTTAAAGTCCATGCCACCATAGCAGCATTGGTGGAGCACAGTTTTCCACGAATAGTGGATTTGGTTTTTGAGAATCAATGTAACAGGACGATGTCATTTGTTTTGGAAAATACCTTGCTAGAACACTTGTGAGTGGAAAGAAGCTTTATACTGCATAGCCTGCAGCAGTGGAGTAAAACGCCCTTCACAATAGGATGAAATCTACAGAAAAATTCCACTTCACCATGAGCAATGCACTTGGGTATTTCCTATTTGATTACATTTTCTTAAAATGCTTATTTCCCCTTACAGAATGGATTTCTCAGCCCAATAACTGGTCACAACCTGCAGCTGAGAAAAGAATTATTAAAACACAGAGAAAGCTAATCTACTTTGAATAAAAAATTCACAGGAGTTTGGAGGCAAAAGGGAGGAGTGGGGAAAAGAAAGGCAGTGAAGACCGAGGAACATGGAAAGAGGTTGGAAACTGGTGAAACTGGCCAAGGAGAAACGCCCAGTGACAAAATGCACGACGACTTGTAAGTTGAGGGTTAATTATCTGTGTTAAAGCATCTAGGGACAGCAAGGTAATTAACCATCCTATTGCTACAAAACGTCATTAAAATTGTGCTGCATTTTACAGTTTTGTGTTTGAGAGAGGTCAATGAGAATGACATGTGCATAAGGCAGAACAAGAAAAGCTTGGAAAACATAGCAAGATCACTCAGAGACTGATGTGGTTCAATGAAGTTAAGCTCAGAGCCAGTAGAGACCACATAAAACAACTTTCTAGCTCCCCTAACTGTCCACTGCAAAAATAGATAAATACAGCAACCAAAAACACAGAGATATTTCAAGGACACTGGACAGCTTAGGACTTGTACAGTGGTGTGTGCTCAGCCACTCAGTCGTGGTCCAACTCTTTGCGACCCAAAGGACTGTAGACCGCCAGCCTCCTCTGTCCATAGGATTTCTCAGGCAAGAATACTGGACTGGGATGCCATTTCCTTCTCCAGGGGATCTTTGTGACCCAAGGATCAAACCTGCATCTCCTGCATCTTCGGCATTGGTGGGTGGATTCTTTATCACTGAGCCACCGGGGGAAGCCCCTTTGTAGAGTGGAAATAGTTTTTATCTGAGTCTCAAAGGCTAGGATGATTGCAGGTGGGATCAAGGTTGCACACCCACAATTTTATTCAGAGTCAAGTCAGGTGATTAAGGAAAATTGCCAAGCTGGATATTTCTATCTGAAAGAAAGAATCTCACAGGAAGCATGCTGTCTGTTGAACACTGTTGCAGTGAAAACATCAAATATGGGGACTTTGCCTTGGCATAGATCTTCTTAAATACTTCAGAACCTGATGCCCAGTCTGCCCTTGTGAAGACAAACTCTGCAAAGTCTCTGAGCTCAAAGAAGCAAAACAACCCTGTCTTCACTTGTTTTAACATATGGACTTACTCAGATGTCAGATATTTGGCTTTGATATTTGGTTTCTTGATCAGAGTGAAAAGAATCTGTTATATTCAGTATTTATTCTTGCCTTCCCTGGCCCCTGCTGTAGTTTAACCCAGCCCGATGGCAAGTTCCTAAATCAGTCTTGACCGAAGTAGGCCAGAGATCAGTAGGCTTTCATGGACCAATCGGTGCCACCTGAAACTGCTCTCACTGCAAATAAATAAGAGCCCAGGGAGACTGCTGTGAGCCCAGGTCATCTGCCTGCTTACTGCACACGGGCCGTCAGGTGACTTTCACTCTTTGTCCAAGTCCATCTGACAGGGCTTCTGCTAAATTCTTAGGGAAACCTTATCAGCTTGACTTGGCCCTATGCCTCTCTCTAGTCACTGAATCCTTTCGCTTGTATTCCTAGCGCTGCAGGCAGGAACCCTAATAAATTGTGTGGATACACACAGACCCAACTGACACTGACTGACACTCAGCCTAAGACCCTGGACCCGCAGGAACGGACCTTCTTAAAGACCAACATTGATCCAGGTCAGATCTAGACAATCCTCTTCTGCCCATCCGCCCATTCCCAGCCTCCTCCAGGCTGGCCCAGGACTCCCGTGTGTCTCACTCCCCGCCCCTCCTCCTCTCACTCTCCCAAGCAGGAGCCTCATGACACCCAGCCTGTGTCATGAGGTCAACATTAAGTCAGCAGAGATGACTCAACATTAAGTCAGGTCAACCTGTGTTTGGAAAAGAACAGAGATTTTTAGACCTTTTCTGTTTCTCTCCCAAGATATGGCCGGATCTTCAGAGAAATGTTTTTTGCGTTCATCATTTTCTTTCAGACCAAATCTGCTTACCTGACTCTTCAACAATTTGAAGACCATCTATCAGAGAAAGCCAAGTCTCCAAATCCAGGAAAGCCACCTCATGCCTCAACATAGACGTCTGCCCTTCCCCCCATGAAACCCCTCAGTCATCAGAAGCTCTTGCTCTTGGCTTTGCAATTGTTCCTTCTACCTAGTCACGGTACTACTCAGATGTATTTTATGCACTTTAATGAACATTCTTTGCTCTAAAGAATGGTGATTTATTTTTATGCAGACATGAAATAACATATATAAACAAACATAGCATAAGATTGGCCAATGGGCTTTTCTAGTGGCTCAGACAGTATCTACCTGCCAACTCAGGAGACCCATGTTCAATCCCTGGGTCAGGAAGATCCCCTGGAGAAGGGAACAGCAACCCACTCAGGTATTCTTGCCTGGAGAATGCCATGGAGATTCTGGAGAGCCTGAAGCCCTGGAGAAACCCTGGAGAGCCTGGGGTGCTACAGTCCCTGGGGTCAACACTGCGAACCAAAGCATGCACTGCCCACCTATGACATGATTTATACTCCTCTGGTGGGAGGAGTCACTTACCTCTCTCTCTAATTCACACTTTATATATCTTGAAATTCAAGTATATTTAAATTAATTTTTATCTAAGAAATTTAATACCCTCTAATACCCTTGGCGGAGAAGGCAATGGCACCCCACTCCAGTATTCTTGCCTAGAAAATCCCATGGACAGAGGAGCCTGGTGGGCTGCAGTCCATGGGGTTGCTGAGGGTCAGACACGACTGAGCGACTTCACTTTCACTTTTCACTTTCATACATTGGAGAAGGAAATGGCAACCCACTCCAGTGGTCTTGCCTGGAGAATCCCAGGGACAGGGGAGCCTGGTGGGCTGCTGTCTCTGGGGTTGCACAGAGTCAGACACAACTGAAGTGACTTAGCAGCAGCAGCAATACCCTTGGAGATGACTGGTAATGCCTTAGAGCAAAACTATACGGTAGGACACGACAATTTTCTCTCAACCATGTTACCAGCTCACAGAGACCCAAGTCCAAATGTTAATAGAGTAAATACTTCAGAATCACAGACCTGTCTATATTTCAGATGCCACAGATAAGTTGGCATTCACGGGACCCTTTGTCTTCACAGAAATTCCTCACCAGTTTTAAAGAGGCAATAATTCTGTTTTTGTTTGAAGGCAAAGTTGTGAATTCATTTTTTTTTAAATTCCTTAAGGAAAAGGAATATCACTGATATTTTCAAATTTCTTTTTTAAATGGAGAAGAAAGTTAAACAGCATATGTGATGGTGAAACAGAAGCTTCTCTCAAAAATTCCTTACAAAATTAAAGAGGTACCTTACTGTCAAATTTCATTTTAATTTTCTTCCATAACAGCATAATAGTTCTCAAATATATTTTTGTTGGAGCCCCTGCTGTTTGCCGAGTCTCCTTATTGCAGCAGGCGCGTCTGGGTGACGGCGGCAGAATTAGTGCAAAGAAACATTTGAAAAACAGCAAGCAGCAGAATCTTCCCCCACCGCCCCCACCCTGCTCCTGTTGACTGCAATTCACCTGTCAAACTCACTTTACTTTCCTGATCTGTGTGCTGTTGACTTTAGGAAAATTAGTCTAAGTAATTTTAAAAATTATTCCTGGATTTCAAGAACAAGTGACAGAATTTGATATGAATGTTAAGATGACTTTGGGGAATTCCAAAGCCATCATGGGTTGAGAGTTTATTTGTTTTTCTCTTGAAGGAAATTCTGAAGCTCAGGAAACCTGACCTAAAACAAGAGAGAGCGAGACAGTAGCACATACAGGAAACTATGCTCACCACACCCCACCCCATCCCGCTCTCCTATAGAGAAGTCTAGATGAAGATTTCTCCCTAATTGCTGCCAGAGAGAGGCAGGTGATGCAAAGGAGTGAATGTTCCTCCCCTCTATTCAAATAAACCACAGCAAGATACAGGTTAAAATTGCTATCTGGAGAGAGTTTAACAAGTTTCAAATGTTATGGCTGGCTGCTCAGAGCGTTCCCACAAGGTTGCAATTACCTTGATGAGGTCACTACGGCCCAAGGACTGGTCTCAGGCTAGCAGGTTAGGAAACCTGATTTCCCTGAGCCCTTTCAAAGTAGCTCTGCCACCCCTCAGAGGTAAGCTTGCCTTAATCAGGTTCATGGAGTCTGAATGCCTGTTTATGGTTATCTAATGAGAAGCAAGCATATGGGAGACTGAGTTATTAGAGGGTTTCATGGCAAGCACAGAGGCAGAACTCAGGAGCGAAGAGGATCTTAAAATGAGTCTCACAGTGAATAATGTCTCAGACTCTCTTACCAGCCACAGGAATAGCTCTGCCAATGAATCCATATGTCAATGGGCTGAAGTCTCCTCCTCCCTGGATGGTGTTTGAACATCACGGCATTGATTTGGGGGAGAAATATCTTTTGTCTCAGCTATCAGAGTGACCAACCCTTTGGGCTCAAACATTTGTTGATAATACTTTGGTTTCCATTCAGTCACAACCACAAGCAAGCCCACCCACTGTGTTTGACTCCCAAGCCCTTGAGAGAGCAGGATAGATGCCTCTGGTGCATAGGGCTTACCTGCTATGGTTCCCATGCACTCACAGCAGCAATTAGGTCAATTAATAAGCCCACTGATAATTAATGAGTACCTACTATGTTCCAGGAATTCTACTGATAGGATGGTGTACAAGACAGGTAAGTGTCTCCAGTCCCCAAATCCTTTTGTCTGTCTCTGGAGAGCAAACTACTCCATGTAAAAATAATTTAAACCATAAATGGCTGTTACAGACCATACATGCAAAAAGAGTTTTAAATATGGAGGAATTATCGTTGAGTTAAAATAGGAGTGGCTTCCTAGAAAAAGTAGGACAGAGCTAGAATCTGAAAGCTGAATGGAAAAAATAATAGAAAGTGATTTTCCAAATTGGAAAAGTAGCATTAACAAAGGAAATAATATGGAAATTAGTACAAAAGTCTGGAAAGTATTGGAACATAGTAGGCACTCAGAAATATATATTCAATAAATGAATGTAGTTAAGGGTGCATAGTTAAAACACCACAAGAAATAAGATCATTTAGTAATCTGGGAAAAAGTAGACCAAGTCTTGAAAGCCAGGAAGAGAAATATATGCAGACTTGATATCTTATTAGATATAAAAAATACTGGAGATTCACCTAGAAAAATTACTTTCCAAGTTTCTTTTTTTTTCTTTCCCAATTAAAAAGCCAGCATTTTTATCATGGCATAATTCCATTTGCAGAAGTGCTACTCAAAACTCACAGTGCTTAGAATGAAATTTCCAGACAAATTACAGGTAATGATCCAAGTAGATAGTTTATATAATAACCATTCGCCTACCATGTTCTCTATAATTCTTTTTAAAATCAAAAGCTTTTCTCAACTTTAAAATTATGAGGGTGGGGAAGACCCATTTATCCTCATTTTTCTCTTTCTTTCCCCCTTCTTTCTACATGTCTCATTCATTTATCCATTCAACAAATATTTAGTGCTTATGATTTTCCAGGCTTGTGCGAAGAACACAGTATGTGCTCAAAGAGAAAATTGACAAGATGCTCACCTCGTGGAGAAAATTGACAGGAAGAAGTAAGGAAAGAAGGAAGACTCCACAGCAAAACTGTGATGAGCAAGTTGTGTGTGTGAGTGTGTGTGTGCAAACCTCTGTGCACGCACACATGTGCGTGCTGGCAGGGCATGGTGGTGAGAGCCTAGTGTTCCAGGCAGAAGGCCCTGAGACAGAGAAGTCCTCCACAGGCTTGAAGACCCATGAGGAGAGCAGTTTGCCTGGCGTGTGTTGGCGTGGAGGACAGAAGATGTGGGACCCCAGGCACAGCCCATGAAGCACCTCACAGGCTGAGTTTAGAGTTTAGTCAAAGGGTGAGCAGGCCCAGGACTGTTCCCACAAATGATGACCCAGGTTTCTAGGTAGAGGTCTAAAGGACAGAGAGTAGAAGCAGAGGAGTGGAAGGAAGGGCTGGTGCAGGATCATGGTGAGGGCGAGGCGGCTCGGCCTGAGAAGGGCAGGTAGAGAGGAGTGCACAGACTTCAGGAAGAGTTGGAGGCAGGAAAGATGAGGCTTAGTGATGGACTGGAGTTCAAGAGGGAGGAAAAGGAGAAAACAGGATATCTGCTTCTCTCTCCCCACCTCCTTCTCGTATAAATCCCACAGTCTCGTCATGAATATTTTATGGTACATATTTCTTGGTGTCCCCCTTCCTGCCTTAGGTCAAATGAGGGTTGAACGGCAGTCAGCCCCAAACAAATAAGCATTCTTATTTTAGACAGTGCTAGAAACAAGTGGAAATATCTGGAATACCACTCTCAAATGACACCTTTAATTGTATCAGAAAGAAGCATAGGAATGATGGCATCATCAAATGAGAAACCATTATCTTTCACTGGGAATCAGTCAGAGAGACCACAATTAAAGTTACAACCTCTGCTGTGGATTTAATTAACAGGAGAGAGATTTAATCATATAAACCCATGTAATGTGAAGGAGTCCCTATACATACCATCTATGAGTGGAAGTTTAGTCACTGAATCCCATGACAGTAAATGCTTAACAAATGAAGCTGAGTAAATGGGGGAAGGGAGGGCGTGTGTCATGGAGTGCAGCCCCCAAATCACAACTCACAAGGCCCTGGCCCAACCTCCTTACAGCACCAAACTCAGCTCCCACGTGAAGGCTTGTCCATCTCCAAACTGCCAGGCACGATACAAAGTGATTATAAGGAAGTCCCCCCTTTGAATACACAGACTGGCTTATGAGTAGGAGTTGTTAAGCATTTTCTCAAAACCACCCTTAGAAGCAGACGTCTCCCCCCACCTTGTAGCAAGGTGAAAAATTAAGTTACAGCAAGTTGAAAAATTAAGTCTGCAAGTTCCTTCATCTCCTGAGTCCTTGCCTTGACACAGTCAATACTGGAAAGACTTGTTCAAGTCTGATCATTAAGTGAGCAGTGACTTAAACAATTGTGCATGGGAGGTTTGTCCATTTCAAGCAGTAGAACACAGAGCTCCCTAACATCCTGTTAGGATTCTAAATCATAATTGTGGCCAAAATACATGCTAGTCCAAGCCCAAAAATCCTTCTCATACTTGCAGTTCTGAATTAAAAGTGTCTGTCTGAATGCTATTTGGTTTATGAATATATCCGTAGTAACACAAGTAAAACTTCCTTTAAAAGAAAATTGTTTCTGGGCTTCCCTAGTGGCTTAGTGGTAAAATATCCACTTGCCAATGCAGGAGACACAGATTCAATCCCTGGTCCAGGAAGATGCCACATGCCATGGAGCAACTAAGCCCATGCAGCACAACTACTGAACCTGGGCTCTAAAGCCTGTGCTCTGCAACAACAAAAGTCACCACGTTGAGAAGCCTGCACACCGCAGCTAGAGAGTAGACCCCGCTCTGTGCAGCTAGAGAAAAGCCCACACAGCAACAAAGATCCAGCACAGCCAATAAATAAATTTTTTTTAAGTTGTTTCTGTGTTATTTTCCTCTCATTTTTAACTAGCACTATTCTCATGCGAAGAGTTGACTCATTGGAAAAGACTCGGATGCTGGGAGGGATTAGGGGAAGGAGGAGAAGGGGACGACAGAGGATGAGATGGCTGGATGGCATCACTGACTCGATGGATGTGAGTCTGAGTGAACTCCGGGAGTTGGTGATGGACGGGGAGGCCTGGCGTGCTGCGATTCATGGGGTCACGAAGAGTCAGACACGACTGAGCGACTGAATTGAACTGAACTGAACTGATGAGGTTAGTTACCGTCAGACAGTCCCTTACTGGCACACCACATGTATCTTAAAGTTCTATTTTTTGTTCAGGAACCATATTTATCTTGGAGAGAAATGTCAGAAATTCAGAATCTCTGCAAAGAACATCTAGGTCATGTCTACATAAAACACACAATAGTACTTTGGTCCCAGCCGTGGTAGGAGCTGTATCTTAGTCTGACTTCCAGTTTAAACTGGTTCCACATCCAGGCATAAAGCAGAAAGAAGACTTGAATTATGCCCTCCCCCAAATGCTTACGTGACCTGCTGACCTCCAGTGCCTTAGATGTGACCTCATTTGGAAGGGGAGTCATCACAGGTCTAACTGCTTAACATGAGGTCATAATGGAGTAGGCCCCTGATCCAGTATAACCAGTGTCCTTATATTGATAAAAGCAATTCACTGCCGTATAAGGTGTCACAAACAGCCCATGAGAATCCGAATAGACTGTATGCATTTTATCTGTTTATTATACATGCATACATATTACATAAACATAAATACATAAATAAAATCAATTTGTTCAAAATTTTAAAAAGCCATGCTCACAGGGTGAATGCCCTGTGAAGGTGAGAGTTATGCTGACAAGAGCTGAGGAACTCCCAGAAGCTAGGAGGTAGGGCTAGAAGCTAAGGAGGCTTCCTTAGAGTCTTCAGAGGGACCACGTGGTGCTTTGCTACGGTGGCCCTGGAAATCTAATACACAGGGACCTCAGAAGTATCCCATGGCATTACCTTCCTTATGAACTGCTGTGTTCTCTACTGAAAAGATCCCTTTCTTTCCATACTATGCTTTTTTTCCTTCCTCACCAAAACCTCACCCAATTCCGAAGTACCTCCTTGCCTAACACAGGGCTTCTCCATTCTGAGCACACATTAGAAAGTCCTGGGGGATTCCTGGGTTCAGTCTGGGTGGACATCACCATACATCTTCCCAAAGACTTGAAGAGTCAACTTCAAGTGACCAGGCAGGCAGAATTCAGGTAGGAAATGCCCTGGGCAAAGCCACTGACACGTGGTGGAGCCCAGGGTTCCAGGAGAAAAAGAGGGGTGGAACTCATGGGGTAATCTGGGTGGAGCTGCCCAAGAAGGATTTCTAGATTAACTTATGTTCACCTCAGGATTTCGGAATGACAGCAGAATGGTTGGGATAAAATCCTCGGAAGATCATTTATCAGATGAAGCAAAAATTATCCTGAGGTTAATGGGGAGAAGGGAGAATCGTATCAGGAAAGTTAAGTAATGTATGTTTGGTAATAGAAGAGTCAGGCTTCCCTGATAGCTCAGCAGTAAAGAATCTTCCTGCAATACAGGAAACATGGGTTCGATCCCTGGGTTGGGAAGATTCCCCTGGGAGAAGAGAATGGCTACCCACTCCAGTATTCTGGCCTAGGAAATCCCATGCACAGAGGAGCCTGGTGGGCTACACAGTCCATGGGGTCGGAAAGAGTCGGACACAACTAAGCAACTAAACAACAGCAGAAGAGTGGCCTCGAGTTGAAAAAGACCATCCCAAGCACAGTAAAGTTGTCTTATCTATGAGCCTTCCAGCCTCTCACCCATGGATTCATGGGGAAAAGTATAAAACAATAAAGTGTTTTATAAATATAAATAAAAGTATAAAACAAAAGTATAAAACAGGAATACAAATCAAAACATCGATAGCACCAAAAGTTCAAGTCCCAACAGCATCAGTGCCCAGCAGTCAGGCAGGAGATCCCACACTCCTTGGAGGAGACAGCATCCTGACACTGGACACAGAGAGCATTCTGAAGTCTTCTAGAAGCTGTATCTGCAGCAACCAGTTAGCTACACCCCCAGGAAGCATCAGGGGATCCCACAATGAAGGGCAGACCACAGTGCCACAGAGCAAGAGGAATCGTGCTCATAACACATCTGAAACATCATTTAGGAACTAACTCAGCTTCTCTGGAGGAACTTAAGGAGGGGCTATGGGCAGGGCAGGGCTATAAGGGAGGAGCCAGAAAAAATATATGTATTTATGATTCTTCTTGCGGTCCTGATTTTATTCCCAGGAAAGGGCTACAGCTTTCTTTTTCATCACTGCTGACATTAATGGAGAGGCAGATCTGAGCACGTGTCAGTCACAATAAACCCAGACTGAACTGGGAGGACTCATGAGAGCTCTGATGATCTGGGACACTTTACCTAGTGAGTTCATACCATTATTATTTAAAAATCAATTTCATGAATGAGTGCCTATTTGCTAACACTCTCACCTAATCAAGGTAGAAAAGATATGAATATATGATTGATATGCTTCAGTTCAAATTATTGCAGGAAAGAATAGCACAGAAGAGGAGAGATGCAACTGGAAAGAAATGGAAAGAAAGTTACAGGTAGTTCTGAAAGGAAAGATGGTGAGATGCCATCAAGACCAATAGACCCAACCAGTAAAACCAGTAAAAAAAAAAAAAAAAAAAAAAAAAACTTAAAAAAAAAGTCTAAAAGCCACACGAGAGACTTCCAATTTCTCTAACAAAGAGAGCAATTTCCCTTTTTATTAAGAAGTGCTCCAGCTATGATTCCGGGAAAATTGAATCTCAAAGGAAGTTGTACAAAATCAAATAAATTATTTTAAAAAACCATAAAAAGATGCAAAAACTCTGAAATTCCATCTGGTCCCTCACTCTAGTCAAAACACTAAGCTTTTGATTTTGTTTGCAATACTCCCCCTGACCCTGAACCATAAAAATTCTCTAAAAGCATGACAAGGGCATCAAATAGCCCTCCCTCCTATGTGAAGGAATCTTCCTTCCTTAGCCCCAAGGACTTTGAATTTTCCCTCATATTACCCATCATAAATTCTGTCACTATCTGTCACAGATGCCCTACTTATGAGGCTAAATGCTGAACTGTTGGCTTAAGGTCTTCTGACTGAAAAATGGGTGTGTGCTTCTCACTTCTGACCTGCTGGGTTTGGACACAGCTTCCCTATGAGGAAATGCTGGCCACCATACTTTCACAGCTGCTAAGGGTGTGGGACCCAGGCTGGCCACGGGCAGAAAGGGGCAGGGGAAGGAATGCCACCTGGAGCAAGCATGGGGATGTTCCCAGTTCCATGTAAGGTGCAGGTGGAAGGGGAAATGCTGCTCAGGAAAGCATAGAACACTTGAAACAATGCATATGGAGGGTGAACAGAACCCTGAGGATTACATTAGAGTCAAACCTACACTGACCAATCAGAACATCAGTCCAGGAGATGGGATACAGAGAAGGAATGTGCGACAAACTAACCATTCTGTCTTCCTTAAACAAGAAAGGAAGGAAGGAAGGAAGGGGGAAAGAAAGAAGAAAGGAAGAAAAGAAGTAAAGAAGGAAGGAGGGAAGGAGGAAGAAAAGAGGAGGAAAGAAAAGAAAAAAAGAGCCCTTACTGTGTATCTTCTCTTTACCAGCCTAGAAGCTTTGTGTCACATTTTACTTTCTGTAGTGGGTATTATTAAAACACAGGCATATAAAAAAAATCCACTATGAATACCACCTCCTCCTCCATGCCAGCGTATTCTTCTCTGTTGGGAATCTCACTCTCATATTTAGAGAAGAAAAGAGTAGGCATTTCTGGGGTGTGATGTTGCTCACTTAGCGAAGGTATGAAATGAGCGAGAGGAGGAAGCATCTTCACGAAGTGCTATGTCACATGGGAGGTGGGGAATGCAAAATGACTTCCTGCATCACAGAGAATGTTTTCAGCTCAGTCCCAAAGTTCAAGTTACTCTTCCCAACAGAAGAAGAAAAACTAAGAACACAGTTCCCATCTCTGCTAAGTGCCTGGATCAAAGATGCCATGCAGCAAGAGACCAAGATAAAGAGAGAAAAGCGTGATACCAGGACATCAGGGGCCACACCGTTGCTGGGGTGATAAGTAACAGCAGTGGGTGTTTTTGCAGAATTCTGGATGGAGAAGAAACCACCTGGAAAGCAATGGTCAAATCTTTCTATTTTGGGTGATCTTCGAGATTTTTGGCGTAAGTTCAGACTAAGTCTTCTGAATTTTTTAAAGCTTAAATATAGTTAGTTATATCTCTCTGCATATGTCCATTCAGATCAGATCAGATCAGATCAGTCGCTCAGTCGTGTCCGACTCTTTGCGACCCCATGAATCGCAGCACACCAGGCCTCCCTGTCCATCACCAACTCCCGGAGTTCACTCAGACTCACGTCCATCGAGTCAGTGATGCCATCCAGCCATCTCATCCTCTGTCGTCCCCTTCTCCTCTTGCCCCCAATCCCTCCCAGCATCAGAGTCTTTTCCAATGAGTCAACTCTTCGCATGAGGTGGCCAAAGTACTGGAGTTTCAGCCTTAGCATCATTCCTTCCAAAGAAATCCCAGGGCTGATCTCCTTCAGAATGGACTGGTTGGATCTCCTTGCAGTCCAAGGGACTCTCAAGAGTCTTCTCCAACACCACAGTTCAAAAGCATCAATTCTTCGGTGCTCAGGCTTCTTCACAGTCCAACTCTCACATCCATACATGACCACAGGAAAAACCATAGCCTTGACTAGATGGACCTTTGTTGGCAAAGTAATGTCTCTGCTTTTGAATATGCTATCTAGGTTGGTCATAACTTTCCTTCCAAGGAGTAAGCGTCTTTTAATTTCATGGCTGCAGTCACCATCTGCAGTGATTTTGGAGCCCAGAAAAATAAAGTCTGACACTGTTTCCACCGTTTCCCCATCTATTTCCCATGAAGTGATGGGACCGGATGCCATGATCTTCGTTTTCTGAATGTTGAGCTTTAAGCCAACTTTTTCACTCTCTACTTTCACTTTCATCAAGAGGCTTTTGAGTTCCTCTTCACTTTCTGCCATAAGGGTGGTGTCATCTGCATATCTGAGGTTATTGATATTTCTCCCAGCAATCTTGATTCCAGCTTGTGTTTCTTCCAGTCCAGCGTTTCTCATGATGTACTCTGCATATAAGTTAAATAAGCAGGGTGACAATATACAGCCTTGACGTACTCCTTTTCCTATTTGGAACCAGTCTGTTGTTCCATGTCCAGTTCTAACTGTTGCTTCCTGACCTGCATACAAATTTCTCAAGAGGCAGATCAGGTGGTCTGGTATTCCCATCTCTTTCAGAATTCTCCACAGTTTATTGTGATCCACACAGTCCATTAGTCAGTTTCAATTCAGAATGACACAAGTCGAGTCTGGCGCAGGACTTTCCAAACAGAATCAGCAGAACATGAATCATATAAGTTGAAATAAGAGAATTCCCCAGATCTACTTGGCTGATGATGCCATCAATTTCTATTGAGGAAGAATGGAAAGCTTAGAAGATTTTATCAGAACACCAATGTGTATTACATCTGGTTCACAGCATAATTGTACTTTAGTTAACTGTATGGTGAACCATTATTCTCATTCCATAGTTAATTCTGTTTCAAATAAGTTTATTGGAAACTTTTTATGGACCATTAAGTATGTTAGGTAGGCCTTGGAGATATGAAAAGTCTGAGTCCAATCATTCTCAAAATCCTTTTATCTTTGTACAACTCCTAGTTAAATCCTCCTCCAAATATTGCCATAACAAGCCAGATGGAGCCCAAAAGGCCAGACACAACTCCAATGGGCAGAGAAGGTGTATAAAGTAGGTCATCATCCCAGCTGAAGAATTCTGCCTTGAATCTTTTATCCAAGTTGGGGTACTACATGTCAAAAATGCATTTGCTTTATTCCTGATTGAATATGTCTATGAACTACTTTTCTGGCTGTTTGTGGTAACCATACAATCCACTAAAATGGAATTTTAAACGTTCAAAGGAACTTTTGAAATCAGATACTTCAAGTACATTTTGGACCTTCTGAAATGTTCAGGTGGATATTTTTGAATTGTACTCACTAATGCACGCTCCTCCACTAAAAACAGAGCAGTCGTGATTGAAGTAATGTTTAAATGATCTAATGACCCAGAAACCTAGAGTTTTATAACACCTTGCTTTCATCTCTGGGCAAAATGATAAGCATTCATTAAAATAAAAATCTAACTTAAATAGCTCAGACAATTTCAAGCTGTGAACATCAGCCATATGTGCCAACCTGGGCAAGTTCCATCTCTGTGGGATTTTGTGAGTGGAAGGAGGAAATGGATTATCAGACAACCAGACAGAGGTTCAAAAAGATCCTGACATGGCAAGGCAGCCTGCATCCATTTCAGCTTCCTTAGAGACAAACAGAAAGAACAAACAAAAGCTTAGAGGTAAGGCAAAGAAAGCACATTGCAGGCTGAATGGTATATCAACTCAAAGACAAGATTCAGTTAATAGCAAAACACATTTTTTTCCCCTTAGGAACAAAAACACTCATTGAGAAAAGAAGTAAAAGTATGGTGTTGGTACCTCGTAAATGTGTAACCACCACAAAGGGTTTGAACCCAGGACAATTTCTCACATCTATACATTGCAGTTGATATAAAAACAAAAGGATAAGACAATCCACATGGATCAGGGGTAACTTTTCCTTTGTCTTTGGCCTCCAAAGAAATGTTTCAGATAACGTTTACTTCTGCTTTCAATGACTCACAAACACCAACATAGGAATTGATCTATGAAAAGGGTCTGAGGAAGGCTGCATGGAAACTTGAGAAGAAAGTGACAGAAAATCTTAGAGTCTTATTATGTGTTACTCTGTAGGGAATCTTGTTCATTGGGTTTCCTTACTCTGGGCATGAGAATCATGACTGTACGAAATCCATAGGGCTCACAGTGGGTTTAATTCATTAGAAAAGTGGCTTCCATGACACTTTCAGTAACATCATTAAACTCCCCTAGGTACCAAGTGGATACAACTATTTCCACCTGTCTTCTTGGGGTCCACACTTTTAGCTCTTCAAACCCAATCAAGTAACTTACACAGTGATAGGTATTGATAGAGGAGAAGCTGAAGCTGCTTTTGACTAATCCTCATCACTGACTGGTGAGAAATCATTTTTTTAAAAATGTATTTTACCAAACTGTGTGGTTGCTTTCTTTACACAAGGTATCTTGTTCTAGGACCTCCTTTAAAGGTGTTGGCCAAACACCTTTCTTTGCTTTGACTTGAATCTACTTCCAAATATATGTTTTGCCAAAATAAATGCTTATAAAGTCGGTTGTCAGCTAAGAAATACAGGCTGAATTAATGAGGTTTTCCTGTTTCCCTGCTTCCCCAGTTGAGTGTTTATCTGTTTCTCAATTTCCTAAAAGGCGTCATTATAGATTCTTCAATAAGTTAGAGATTCTCTGCAGCTTTTCATTGACCTAAGTGCATTTCACATTAAAAGTAATGAAATAACATGAATACTTACATTCACACAAAAATCTGCACATGAATATTTAGAGAAGTTTCATTCATAATTGCTAAAAACTAAGGACTATCACAAAGGTCTTTCACCTGCTGAGTGGATAAACACATACATACAATGGAGTACTACTCAGCAGGAACCTTTTATCACTACTGAACCCTGTGAAAACATGGATAAGCCTACTATGCATTATGCTATGAGAAACAATCAGACTCAAAAGGCTATATACTCTATGATTCAATTTCCTCTGAAAATGCAAAATCACAGGCACAGAAAACAAAATCAGTGATTGCCAGAGGCTGGAAAAGGGTTGAATACAAAGAAACAAAGGAACCCAGGGGAATTTAAGGGATAGGCAATGGCACCCCACTCCAGTACTTTGCCTGGAAAATCCCATGGATGGAGGAGCCTGGTAGGCTGCAGTCCATGGAGTCGCTAAGAGTTGGACACGACTGAGCGACTTCCCTTTCACTTTTCACTTTCATGCATTGGAGAAGGAAATGGCAACCCACTCCAGTGTTCTTGCCTGGAGAATCCCAGGGACGGGGGAGCCTGGTGGCTGCCATCTATGGGGTCACACAGAGTCGGACACGACTGAAGTGACTTAGCAGCAGCAGCAGCAGAGCTATTCTTTGATTATGTTGATTATACAACTGTATGCAATTGTCAAAGGATGAGATTTTACTATATGTAAATTATATACATCCCTCAATGTTTGCTCCCCATCAGCACCTGCTCATGGCTTGTCTTCTTAAGATAGGACTTGTATAGGGACATGAGTTGCTCCAGAGACCCCTTCCAAAAACTGTTGTAAATGGAAGGTATGGTGCCATACAAAGTGTTACAACTAGAAAGTGAGTTTCTAGGCAGGCCTTCAAACTTTGCCTACCTACAAAGTAGGTCAATAATGGAACTCTTGGTTCCATTCTTCATTCCATATGCTAGTCAGAATATGGAAATAAGTGGCCAAGAAGCATGTGCAAAAGGAGATGGTAGATCTGGATCAACTCTTTCCTTCCTCGCTGCAGGGCCAGTCCTAGACCAACTTTTGAAATCAATGACTTGAGTCTCTGGCCTGCTACTCTTTCCATATTTCTTTCCCAGTCTCCTTGCCCCTTGTCTCAGGTAACTATTGTCTTCAAGAGATAAAGGGACCATGCTCAGGTCTGCCCTCCTTGCCAGCTCCACCAGCTGGGTTTTAGGAGAGAAAAGACTTCATAAAATTGCTTCACATTAAAGTATAAACAACAAAAAGAATCTTTTGATCCTTCCAAGTGATTTATAATTAAAAAGAAATGCATCACTGAGTCACAAGGCAAACTGGTAATTTATCTAGCTTAACACAGCTTATTTTACATAAATAAATTTTAGCCTAATATAAAGTTTCTCACCCAAGACAGGAATCTTTTTAGCTCAAGTAAATCACAAATTTATAACAAAGTAAAAGAAAAAGCTAGTAAAAGAAGCAAGATTTTATGTTCTACATATGTAAACAAAATTAACTATTTGAACCTAATTAATTCTTGTTGTCGCAAGTTGAATCATTTGTAATTTTTTCTATTCTTGTTATCCATCCTACTATCTTGGCATAAAAATGTGGAAGGGTTTACATATATAAATTCTTAACACTTACACATGAACCCATGAGACAAAAATCCAGCTTTGCTGCAACAAGTCCAGTCTAAGTGCAGTCCTATCCAAATACTTATGCTAATGGCATAGCATAACGGTTAGAGTGTATAACCAAACCACAAAACCACATAACCAGCATTCAGTTGGAAACACTTCTGTCTATTAGCTGGAAATTAGAGATTCTTTCTAAACCCCAGTAATATTATATATAAAATAAGGGTATAATAGCATTTACCTCATTTGTGGTGACAATTATATGAAGTAATAATGCGTACAAAGTGCTCATTCTGCACAGCCTGAGCACATGCTAATTATTCAATTAATGTTGGCAATAATTATGATGATTGATAGTGATGTCAGTTACTAGACTATAATTGTTGGGAGAATATCAGAAACACTAATTTTTGGAATACCCCAGAATCCAAAAATTTCAAAATGATAATGCAGATCATTCCATAAAGATCCTTACCCAATGTCCTCATCTGTTGGAGGAAGAAGTTGAGTGCTTGATGGACTGGGTGTCACAGAAGACCACCTTGAAGTGTCTGTGGTTCTCATTATCAATGGCACTCAAAATCAAAGAGCTTTGCTGAACTCTTAAATTAGATACAACCTCATAGAAGTCCTCTTTCCTGAAAACAAAGCACAAGCAAATGAATGGTTTCCTAGCTGATTCTAGTTTTCCATCAATCCCTTCAAATGTCAAAGTTAAATCCTCAGTAGGAGGATTTAATCACACTGAGGGTGGAAACAGAGAATGTGGCAACAATCCTGCTTCTATTAAGCATAATAAAGTCGTTTTTAGGAGTGAATTCTATTGAAATGCCACTGATTTTTACTCCCCCACCTGGCCAAGTAAATAAATGAAATTAAGTTTTATAACTAGCTTTATAAGTCCTAGCACAGAGTTCTTCTGATTTTCAAAATTTAGACACATTCCAAAAATCCAGAGGAAATAGTCAGAATAAATACTCTTAAAGAAAAGGAGAAAACTAAAAATAATAAAATATATCTATTGCTTTAAATTGTATTAACTCTCTATTCTTAAAATAATCATTCATAAATTATAAGGTAATTCTTAGTGCTTCCCTTTTTTCCCTGGCTTCAGGAAGTCAGGATTGAGCCCAGTACTAAATGTGACACAAAGGTTTAGCAATATCATGACCCTGGGTCTCTGGTTTGATTTGTTACACATACATTTCTTCTCTTTCCTTCCTTCTTTCTGATCACCTTATTCTCCATGACCTTTGATCTTGTACTGTTTCATTTATTCAAATATTAATTGAGAGTCTACTTAAGAATGAGATGTTGGTGAAGTGAAATGGAAAGCTGTTATCGGCTGAACTGTGCCTTCCCCAAATTCACACATGCAAGTCCTAACCCCCAGGGCCTCAGAATGTGACCCCATTTGGAGACAGAGACTCTACAGTGGTCATTAAGGTAAAACAGCACCATTTAGTTGGGTCCTAATCCAATACAACTGGTGTCCTTACAAGAAGAGATCAAGATACAGAGAAGATGGCTATCTACAAGAGACCTGCTGCTGCTGCTAAGTCACTTCAGTTGTGTCCAACTCTGTGTGACCCCAAAGACGTCAGCCCACCAGGTTCTCCTGCACCTGGGATTCTCCAGGCAAGAACACTGGAGTGGGTTGCCATTTCCTTCTCCAATGCATGAAAGTGAAAAAGTGAAAGTGAAGTCACTCAGTCGTGTCCAACTCTTAGCGACCCCATGGACTGCAGCCCACCAGTCTCCTCCATCCATGGGATTTTCCAGGCAAGAGTGCTGGAGTGGGGTTACAAGAGACCTAGAAGAAACCAAATCCACCAACACTTTGATCTTGGACTTCTAGCCACCACAACTGTGAGGAGAATAAATTTCTGTGTTTAAGTCACCCAGTCTGTGGAATTTGCTACATCAGTTGTAACAGGCTAATACAAAGGCACAATTCCTACATCAGCGAGCTCACGATTTAGAGAGACGGACAGGTAAGAAACAGCCAATTGCAGTGTGGTAATTGCTGTGACACAAGGAAGCATGAGAGAAAAAAGTGATGCCCATATTGAAGGTGGAGGACATCAGAGACTTCTTGGAGGAGGAGAAAAGGAGCTACCAGGCATTCTAGAACAAAGGAACAGCATGTGCTAAGACAGTAACAGAGCTATAACAGAGAAAGTTTGAGAAAATGAACACTCTGTTATACTACAAGGTGGGTAGAAAATGGGTGAGGAAAGTAATGGAAGAGACTGGAGACATAGGAAAGGGTCAGATCAGAAGAGGCACGATTGCCTCGCTGAGGAGGTTAACCTTGTGAGAGCAGAGAAGAGCCACTGAGGAATTGAAGCAGGCAAGACAGTGGATTATAGAGAAGTGATCCTGAAGACAAAACAATCTGCTAAAGGGTAGTTCAACAAACCTAGGGGCCAAATAATGAAGATCTGTTCACTAAAGGGACAAGATGCCTCCACCAGTTGAAGGTCATCAGAGACAGTCTCCAGGTTTATGGCCTGGGTGATGGGGCACCGTTGACAGAACAGGAATAGTCTGGAAGGTTAGGGTCAGTTATCCAGACCAAGCAGGAGAAGGCATAGGTTAGGCAATGAAGCAGATGGTTGGAGAAGCAGGTCTTGAGTTGAGAGCACACATTGAAAAGATCGGGCTAAGTGCTAAACCAGATGCAAAAAACCCACTTAGGCCACTCAGGCTGCTATTACAGAAATACCATAAGCTTGGCAGCTTATAAGAAATAAACATTTACTTCTCAGAGTTCTGGGAAGTCCAAGATCAAGGCGCCAGCAGATTCAGTATGTGGTGAGAGCCCACTTCCTAGATGGTAGCCTTGTGACTATAACCTCACTTGGCAGCAGGAATGTGCGAGGTCTGTGGGATTTCTGAGGACTCCACTCTTGTGACCTAATCACTCCCAAAGGCTCCACCTCCAAATGCCATCACATTAGGATTTCAGCATATGAATTCTGAGGGGGCACAAACACTCAGACCAGAGCAGTCACATTGTATTATTCCATTTTCATGAAATTTCCAAAACAGGCAAATCTATCAAGACACAGAGTAGTTAGTGACTGCTAAGGATTTGGGGAGAAGAGATTGATTGTTAATATGTACAGGACTTCTTTTAGGGGTGATAAAAATGTTTTGAAGTTAAATAGTGGTAAAATGGCAACCCACTTCAGTATTCTTGCCTGGAATATTCCATGGACAGAGGAGCCTGGTGGGCTATTGTCCCTGGGGTCCCAAAGAATCAGACATAACTGAGTGACTGAGCACAATGGTTACACAGGGCTTCCCAGGTAGCTAATTGGTAAAGAATCCACCTGCCAATGCAGGAAACATGGGTTCAGTCCCTGGGTGGGGAAGATCTCCTGGAGAAGGAAATGGCAACCCACTCCAACTTGCCTGGGAAATCCCATGGACAGAGGAGCCTGGAGGGCTACCTTCCTGAGATCTCGAATGAGTCCAGACACAACTCTGAGACTAAGAACAAACAAAAACAACAGTTATACAACCTTGTAAATAAAATATACTAGAAACTACTAAATGATACTTGTTTAAAGTGTACAATTTGTGTTTGTGAACTTATATAGAATTTATACTATGTGAATATACTTCAATTAAAAAAATTGGGACATAGGAAAAAAAAGTATCCATCATAACATATAAGTGATTGTTGACGTCATGGGTATGAATGAGTTTTCCCAGGAAGACTAGGAGAAGAACAAGTTATAAATTATGCTTTTATTATAAAAATGCTAAGTCTTTTTCGAAAGTGGCCAAAACAAACAAGTAAGCATGAGGCTTCCCTTATCTTTGGGGGAAGCTGAACTCTTTCAAAGTATATGTGAATTCTTCATGCTGCTAAGTCGCTTCAGTCGTGTCCGACTCTGTGCGACCCCATAGACGGCAGCCCACCAGGCTCCCTTGTCCCTGGGATTCTCCAGGCAAGAACACTGGAGTGGGTTGCCATTTCCTTCTCCAATGCATGAAAGTGAAAAGTGAAAGGGAAGTCGCTCAGTCGTGTCTGACTCTTAGCGACCCCATGGACTGCAGCCTACCAGGCTCCTCCATCCTTGGGATTTTCCAGGCAAGAGTACTGGAGTAGGGTGCCATTGCCTTCTCCGTGAATTCTTCATAATTTATTTTAAAACTTGGGATAAAATGTGAGTGACAGCAGCATATAAAACCAAGGCTTGGGGTGTCCAATCCCTGCCTGGCCATGAGCTTTGTCCCAGTATTTGCTGAAATGTGCTGTTCATTTCATGGCAAATGTCCTCTCCAAGTGACAAATCTGAATACAAAGCTATAGTGTAATTTTAATATAATATTTTATTCATTTAGCTATTGGTCTGTATCCCCACTAATGGTGGGTTAGTCACTCAGTGGTGTCCTACTCTTTGCGATCCCATGGTCTGTAACCCATCAGGTTCCTCCATCCATGGGATTTCTCAGGCAAGAATACTGGAGTGGATTGCTATTTCCTTCTCCAGAGGATCTTCCTGACACAGGGACCGAATTTGCCTCTCCTGCTTTGCAGACAGATTCTTTACCAACTGAGCTGCCAGGGAAGCAGAGAGTCTTCAAAACCGTGATTGTTCAGTATTATTTATTGTTTTGAATTAGCTTCTAGATAAATGTTTGCTATGTAAAGAAAGATGGTGGATGATGGTTAATTGCACAGCTATGTAACCTGTGGAGGTAAATTTCTTAATGTCTTTAGGGCTGTAATTCTATTTAGTGAATATTTGTTGAGGGCAGTATGTTTTAAAGCTGTGGATTTTGCTCACCTGCCACCCATGATATTTAGCAGTGTCCAGAGACATATTTGATTGTCAAGTCTTGACCAGGGGTGGAGATGGGAGTTCCTATTCTGTTTAGTGCTAGAGGCTAGAGATGCTGCTAAATATCCCATAATGCACAGGACAGTCCTGATAATAACAATTATCCAGCCCAATATGTCAGTAGCTCCCAAGTTGAGACACTCTGCCTTAAAGTAACACGGACATATAATGGCCATAAAATTAACAGGAGACTATCTATGTTCCAGGATCATATGAGTCAATTCAGTATAATAATTTGTTGTAATGAGACCAGATTGAGGCAGAACTTTTGTAAACTCTTACCAATATTTTTAAAACTTCTGCATAAAAAAGCAATGGCCACAGGGCATTTCAGAACACACATATTATACATTTCATCCTCACATTATTTCCATCCATATCACAGACTGAAAATCAGTGAGAAACTACACAGACATGACAGTATCACTTTCTCATAGACCTACAGAGATCCTCTAGTTGGGCAGACTAATTTGCACTGAGAACACAGAAGTTTGATCTTTTTCTCCATTCATTTAAATTAGCAAATAAAGAAGCTAGTAAAACAAGTTTATGCCCTGCTCAAAGTTCAGCACTGTTTTGAAAGTTTCACCTCCTTATGAGGGCTTCATAAAAACATGAAATCAGCTTAATTAATCTTGACCGTGAGAACTATAAAAATTATTCCCAACAGGAGTTCCCATAAGCCCTGGGGGATATGCAAGGTTAATTTAACTATTTAACTACCTTCCTCCTGGTCCAGAACCCTGAGACTTTCTAGCTATTTCCTCTTTCCTAATAATGAAGGGGACAATGAGCACTGCAGATAATGTGTGAGTATAAATAGACAGGTGACAGAAACTTGTACTGTTTTATGTTTGACAAAGATAATTCATCACTCACAGTTTCAGCTCCTTGGGAATGAAGCAATCTGTCTGCTTTCCAGTCTCAGGGCCCAGGAGGATGTGAAAATATTTCTTCTCCAATTTTCTGTCAACTGAGATAAGCCCGAGTGTGAATGTTGACAGTTTGGAGAATGAAGACAAAGCCTTTTTCCATGAAGGAACTACTTTCCTTAGTCTCCCTTCCCCTCTAGAATCCATTAGGCTGGAGTCTGCTAGCCTTCAGGACAGAGAGACAGGATTATCTGAGGTTCAGGTTACAGTAAATTCCCTACATGCAAACCCTCAAAGATAGGAACATGCATTCATCTGTCCAATCCCTTGTTGGTTTATGTGTCTATGAGATTACTTAGTGTAAGATTAAAAATGGTTTCTTTATTTATTGTGTTTGTTTTATGCTTTATTTCTGTGAATTTTTACAGTACAGTTCTATATAGCCAACTGTGTTTATTGAGTCCCTGGGCTAACGTTGTTGAATAAATTGGACTCATGGACACACTCTTGGAATGGAACTCATTTGTATAAAAGGGACTTACTGTATTTCCACAGGAAAAAAAAGGGTTTTATGGGTCTTAGACCCAAATTTTTAATCACTCTGTTTTTTTATTTCTGATTTATCATGACCAGATGATCACTGACTATAGGACACACTTTATGTGTTTTATGAATATAAACATGAATAATAGAACAAAGAATTGATGATTCAACTCACAACTGACTATGACAACTGCCCAAAGTAACTGGAAGCCAACTGCTTACACAAAGAAAAGAAAGTTACTTGATAAATGAGCTTAACGGTAAATCCAAACTGCCTCTGTCAGTCTATTAAAATGAAACAAATGACTAAGCATTCTATAGATGAGAAAAAAATGATACAATTTCATTCACTGATTAATTTTAAACAATCCTAGGAAATTTGCTCTCTGCAAAATGTTTTTGTAAACTGTAGTGAACACAAAGATGAAACAAAGGTAGGCTCTGTCCGTGAGGAAGATATAGTCCAGTTTGGATATTACACATATAAACATGTAATTATGAAGTAAGGTAGAGAAAGATGAAAACTGAGACAAAAACCTTTCAGCTACATTCAGACCTTGCAGAATGAAGTCCAAACTCCACTGTTCATCAAACAAAACCCTCTATGGTTTGGCTTCCGGATACATTTCTTGCCTCTTTTCCTGATGTTTCTCTATATGCTATGGTTACTTCCACCAGAATGAACTGCTAGCACCAGGCCTTCACACGTGACTTTTGTCTCTAGCTGGAATATGCCTGCCACTTCCCTTTTTGTCTAATCAACACTTTGCCTTCAAAATTCAAAGCAAGCATCATCTGGCAGGAAATCTTTCATGAAGACTCTTCTACATGACCCCTGAGGTCTATGCTTCCCTCGCTGTACTCACCCCTGCAACACAGTAAACACACTATTTGTCTGTCCAGCTAATTCCTGGAGTGCCAAACGCAGACCCTGAGCAGTGAGAGAACTTAAGATAAGGAGATTAAGAGAGATTTTCTTAGCACATAAGTTGTACCTAAAAGAAGGTAGGGTTCAGATACTCATAGGTCAGAAATGTATATTACACCCAGATTGATGTAATGAAGATAAGAGAAAACTTGTGCATGAGACACATGCAAGTGTGGAAGCCATCCTGCCTTTACAGAGCCTTCACTAGGTGCAAAGAGTATACAAGTTGCTTTATTAATCTCATTTCATCTTTACAGTGGCAAGTAGCAAGCACTATGTCTAGAGCATAGTATTCACCTATTGGAATAATGGGAAATAAGTAGGAAAGGTAGACCCGGGCCATACTCTGAAAAAGTCGTTCTGAGCAGGAATATTATCAACTCCTGAGGAGCATGTGGACCTGTCTGGTTGTCAGAGTAACAGGAAGACCATGCATGCTGAACATGCTGTGATGCATAGGGCAGCCCCTCCCAATGAAGGATGGTCTTGTTGAAATGTCACTATGGACCAATGGAACAAGCTCAGAGATTTTATAAGCCAGACTAAGGAGTTGGAACATTATTGGTAGCTAAGGGGAAGTGGCTGAAGGCCTTCTAGCAGCACAAAAATTCTGAAAATAAGACTTTGACCACTTGCACCTCCCTGTGAAGCTCTGGTCACATCCCAGAGGAAACCCAAGGAGGACTGACTGTGAAAACAGAATTACTCACTTCTCCTTCTCAAGTGTAGGTGGAGATCAAAGCCTCCTGGCCAAGAGTTCACTTGGAAATCTGCACCATGATATTCCTCCTGTTCCAGATGTGCTGAATGAAAAAAACTGAAACCCCCCAGGAATAGTTCTGGAGCCTATGCAAGCTTTTCAGAGAGATTTAAGCTTGGTTTTTTTTGGGGGGGGAAAGTTTGATTCTGAGTTGAGATTGAAAGGGAAAGATATTTTTATAGTTTTTGGAAGAGACTTCAAATGAGCAACTTTTCAAAAAGAATGCATCACTAAACAGATCTTAGAAGTCAAACCCCGATCCAGAGGTGTCACAACGATGATGGTTTAATTCTACCATTGGTCCCAAGAGGCCCTTCCAGAAGAGATAGCTATTAGCCTTTAAGTACAAAACATATTACCATCCCAGGCCTCTCATATGAGAAGCACAGGGCCTGAGCAGTGTTTCTAAAGTAATTAGGGACCACATTTTGGAAGGAGATACAGTCCTGAGTACCTAAGGTCTGGACGCTTAACAGTGGAGAGTTCAAAAATAATAGCTGTGCTCTCCTAACTTAGGACTCAGAAAATTGGGCTGAATATGGGGATCAGGAGGATAATTTAGTCATCTGACATCTTGGTAGACAAATTTACATCTCTGAGTGGCCCTGATGGCCCATTTACAAAGACACTCTGGGCTAGTACAAACCTCACCTATCTGTACTCTGCAGATATAAAACACCCCACCTGAGGGACAACAATGTATGGACTATGTTCTAGAATTCCATGCTGCAGTCTAGATTTTGCATTTTATATCTGCCAGAATGTTGAGGTTCTGTCTGTTTTCAACTCTTTTCCTTGGTTCTTTGCATCACCTGCTGCTACATATTTACTTACCTGGGCTTACAAAAGCACTCGGATACAAAAATTGAAATGTCACTCTATTCCTACCCAGATCCTGGGAACAACAGCTGGCTCAGTCAGCTGCAAAATACCAGGTGCTAATGACTGTAGTGAAGGTGAACAGAAGATTATGGATGTGAACTGCTGTGGCTAAGAAGTCAGATTTCCTCTTTTGTGTATTTTTTAAGAGTTCTGCCTCTATCTGCAAGTGCTCTTGTTGTTGTTGTTGTTCAGTCACTAAGTCATGTCTGACTCTCTGTGACTCCAAGGGCTGCAGCACACCAGGCTTCTCTGTCCCTCACCATCTTCCAGATGAGTTTGTTCAAACTCATACTCATTGAGCCAGTGATGCCATCCAGCCCTCTTGTCCTCTGTTGAGGGACTTTCCTGGTGGTCCAGTGGTTAAGACTTCGCCTTCTAATGCAGGGGGTGCGGGTTTGATCCCTGGTCAAGAAGCTAACATCCCATATGCCTTATGGCCAAAAAAACAAAACATAAAACAGAAGCAGTATTGTAAAAAATTCAATAAAGACTTTAAAAATGGTCCACATTAAAAAAAAAAAACAAAAAAAAAAAAACACCTTTAAAATATAAGGAAAATTGTTTAGCAGAAACATTCATTCAATTCCCAAATTTCAAAATGTTGAAAGGGAGCAGTGATGCCCTTCTTAACCACAAAGGCATAATGTTTTTAAATGTGTATTTAGCTTTGAGGTAAGTTGGGGTGTCTGTATTTGAACAATAGTGCACTCTGATGTTCTAGGAATTCACGTCACTAAAAGCTGTTGTAGGGCCACTGGAGGAACTAAATGCTTATCCATCTTCCTCCAATCTCTGCTTCCTTCCCCATTTAGTCATCCCTGCAACAAGAACAGGCTTTTTCTCAGACTAATGGAAAGTAGAGATCAAAGCAGGAAGATACATGTTCTCCAGTCTTTCCAGAATTACAGTTGTTCTTAAGCTTCAAATAGGAGTCTTTCCTTATTAGACTCTGCGCTCAAAGTAGATAGTATACAGTTTGCCTTCAACCAGGACACAGTGCAAAAATCATTGGTATGAATTTGTAAGGAAAAAAATTTTAATGGTACACTACGGGTATATTGAAATGTCAGTATATTGTGAAAATGAAGTGTTAACTTTGATCTTAGTGGTAAACCAAGTAGCTGTATGCCACTAAAAAGAGCATAGGAAAAAATTCCATCATCTACCAGAAAGTTGATGTGTCTCCTATCTCATTGTGTGCCTACTGGGTCATGAAGATAAGCACAAGACAGCATGTGTGAAAACCACCCAATGTAGGAAAGCAAGATTTGCCACCTGGAATGTCTCTTTGGCATGTGGATTATTTCAAGCTGAAAACAATCCAGACCCAAAAGACTCAGGGAGAAATTTTGACCTTACCCCTAACTGCCTAAAAGAATTTAGATTGAGAACCTGTTCCTAGAATACAGCTATAACCAGACATGTCTGCAAAGATTCTGGGCTGACATTTTCACCATTACTATTCAACATAGTTTTGGAAGTTTTGGCCACAGCAATCAGAGCAGAAAAAGAAATAAAAGGAATCCAAATTGGAAAAGAAGAAGTAAAACTCTCACTGTTTGCAGATGACATGATCCTCTACATAGAAAACCCTAAAGACTCCACCAGAAAATCACTAGAACTAATCAATGAATATAGTAAAGTTGCAGGATATAAAATCAACACACAGAAATCCCTTGCATTTCTATACACTAATAATGAGAAAACAGAAAGAGAAATTAAGGAAACAATTCCATTCACCATTGCAACGAAAAGAATAAAATACTTAGGAATATATCTACCTAAAGAAACTAAAGGCTTACATATAGAAAACTATAAAACACTGGTGAAAGAAATCAAAGAGGACACTAATAGATGGAGAAATATACCATGTTCATGGATTGGAAGAATCAATACAGTGAAAATGAGTATATTACCCAAAGCAATTTATAGATTCAATGCAATCCCTATCAAGCTACCAATGGTATTCTTCACAGAGCTAGAACAAATAATTTCACAACTTGTATGGAAATACAAAAAAACCTCAAATAGCCAAAGCAATCTTGAGAAAGAAGAATGGAACGGGAGGAATCAACCTGCCTGACTTCAGGCTCTACTACAAAGTCACAGTCATCAAGACAGTATGATACTGGCACAAAGACAGAAATATAGATCAATGGAACAGAATAGAAAGCCCAGAGATAAACCCACGCACCTATGGTCACCTTATCTTGACAAAGGAGGTGAGAATATACAATGGATTAAAGACAATCTCTTTAACAAGTGGTGCTGAGAAAATTGGTCAACCACTTGTAAAAGAATGAAACTAGAACACTTTCTAACACCATACACAAAAATAAACTCAAAATGGATTAAAGATCTAAATGTAAGACCAGAAACTATAAAACTCCTAGAGAAGAACATAGGCAAAACACTCTCTAACATACATCATAGCAGGATCCTCTATGACCCACCTCCCAGAATATTGGAAATAAAAGCAAAAATAAACAAATGGGACCTAATTAAACTTAAAAGCTTCTGCACAACAAAGGAAACTATAAGCAAGGTGAAAAGACAGCCTTCAGAATGGGAGAAAATAATAACAAATGAAGCAACTGACAAACAACTAATCCCAAAAATATACAAGCAACTCCTACAGCTCAATTCCAGAAAAATAAATGACCCAATCAAAAAATGGGCCAAAGAACTAAATAGACATTTCTCCAAAGAAGACATACAGATGGCTAACAAACACATGAAAAGATGCTCAACATCACTCATTATCAGAGAAATGCAAATCAAAACCACTATGAGGTACCACTTCACGCCAGTCAGAATGGCTGTGATCCAAAAATCTACAAGCAATAAATGCTGGAGAAGGTGTGGAGAAAAGGGAACCCTCTTACACTGTTGGTGGGAATGCAAACTAGTACAGCCACTATGGAGAACAGTGTGTAGATTCCTTAAAAAAAACTGGAAATAGAACTGCCTTATGACCCAGCAATCCCACTGCTGGGCATACACACTGAGGAAACCAGAAGGGAAAGAGACACGTGTACCCCAATGTTCATCGCAGCACTGTTTATAATAGCCAGGACATGGAAGCAACCTAGATGTCCATCAGCAGATGAATGGATAAGAAAGCTGTGGTACATATACACAATGGACTATTACTCAGCCATTAAAAAGAATACATTTGAATCAGTTCTAATGAGGTGGATGAAACTGGAGCCTATTATACAGAGTGAAGTAAGCCAGAAAGAAAAGCACCAATACAGTATACTAACGCATATATATGGAATTTACAAAGATGGTAACAATAACCCTGTATACGAGACAGCAAAAGAGACACTGATGTATAGAACAGTCTTTTGGACTCTGTGGGAGAGGGAGAGGGTGGGATGATTTGGGAAAATGGCATTGAAACATGTATAATATCATATATGAAACGAGTTGCCAATCCAGGTTCGATGCATGATACTGGATGCTTGGGTCTGGTGCACTGGGACGACCCAGAGGGATGGTACAGGGAGGGAGGAGGGTTCAGGATGGGGAACACGTGTATACCTGTGGCGGATTCATGTTGATGTGTGGCAGAGCCAATACAATAAAATTGAATTTAATTAAAAAAATAATAAAATAAAAGAGTGACATGTTTCTGGAAAAAAAAAAATGATTCTGGGCTGAGTGTAGTGGGGGAAACTTGGCAGGGCCTAGAAATCAGGGTCCTCTCTGTGTCCCATTGTCTCTGCAGGCTCCGCAAACATTTGTTTACCAAACATTTGCTTTTCTATCTCCATAGTGAAATAGAACCCACTTGCCAATGCAAGAGACACAGAAGACATGGGTTTGATCCCTGGGTCAGGAAGATTCCCTGGAGGTGGGCATGGCAACCCACTCCAGCATTCTTGCCTGGACAATCCCATGGACAGAGGAACCTGGCGGGCTACAGTCCACAGGATCACAAAGAATCGGACACAACGGAAGGAACTTGGCACACATGCATGCACGCTCCATTTCCTTCCTCCCCCTTGAAGTCCCAAACCACTACCCCCAACATCCTCTTTTGTCTTTAACTGAAGATGGTATTTAAGGGAGGGCTTCAGCCATTTTGGCGAGGTACTCAGTTTACCTGGTCTCTCTCATGTGTACATTATTAAACTTTTGTTTGACTTTCTCCTGTTCATCTGGCTCAAGTCAATTTAATTTTTAGACCACTCAGAAACCTACAAGGGTAGAGGAAAATTTCTTCCTCCCCAACACAAGCATTGTTGTTAACATTCCCCTGAAAATCCTAAGGATGGGGCAGAAATCCTGAGATAACACTATCTTCATGAAACAAAGATCAGTGACACAAAGGAAAACCATGGTGTAACAGAGCCTGCCTCTCAAGGTGGAGAAAACTTAGGCATGTGAAATGCAAAATGACATAAATTGTTGAAACTTCTACGGTGCTTGCCTAACATACAGTCCAGCCAAATAAACACAAGGAGATAGAGGAGGCTGTGTAAACAGTGTTTACCAACCATGTCTCCTCAAGATGTTGTGGAAATAAGTTACAGCTGTGGCTTTGGAGGGACGAGATTTGCAGCCTGGAGATTTCAAAGCCGACTTATTTGATGTATAAATCGGGTTCAAAGAACTTCCATGAAGTGGGAGAAGGTGCCAGGGACGCACCTTCTGGAAACAATTGAAGACCAGACATGAATCTATAGATTGAGAGATATGACCTGATGAGAAGAAAAAACTAAAAAGATTCAAGGACAAGAACATGATCCCAGAACCTTGACTGTCACATTACTTGGTAGAGATGTGACTGGGAAAACCCTATAATTTCAAAAATCACAAAAACAGAGTAGGCATAAAAGTCATATTATAATTTCTCAAATACAGACCTCAGTTCAACCCAGTTTAATCCAGTGAGCATTTAGGATGATGAGTGAGTTAGTGTAGCAATTATTAAAGATTCTTCACTGAGCTGTGGCACAAAATGCAAGGAATTCCTCCCTTTTTACCTCTCTCCTTTTGAAAAAAAAAAAAAGTATTGCCATCTTTGGGCTTTAAAACATACATTTGAAATGGATTGAAAAAGAATCCAGTCAGAAAGTGTCAACTTGTGAATTAGATTTAGTAACATTTGCTAATCTTAGCTTTGATCTGGGAAAGTAAGGATAAACCTAACCTCAAGATGGGAGAAGGCAATGGCACCCCACTCCAGTACTCTTGCCTGGAAAATCCCATGGACAGAGGAACCTGGTAGGCTGCAGTCCATGGGGTCGCTAAGAGTCGGGCACAACTGAGCAACTTCACTTTCACTTTTCACTTTCATGCATTGGAGAAGGAAATGGCAACCCACTCCAGTGTTCTTGCCTGGAGAATCCCAGGGACGGGGAAGCCTGGTGGGCTGCCGTCTATGGGATCGCACAGAGTCGGACACGACTGAAGCGACTTAGCAGCAGCAGCAGCAGCAACCTCAAGATGAAAACTTTGGATCCATCTGCAGGAGAATTATGCTGATCTTCAGTGGCCTCCTGGTATAGGAGGCTAAACAAAAAGTCCAAGTTAAAGTGATTTAAACCTATGACTCTTTTAATTAAGTAAAACACTTTAAGTATAACCAACAAATATATAAGAAATTATTGCAACTTACAAATTCTGGTACGTTGAGACTGTGATAAGGTTCTGCTACCAAGAATAGCTCCCAAGTAGCCAAAATCTTAGACAGCATATAGAACATATAGGGCTTCCCTGGTGGCTCAGAGGTTAAAGCATCTGCCTGGAATGCGGGAGACCCAGGTTCAATCCCTGGGTCAGGAAGATCCCCTGGAGAAGGAAATGGCAACCCACTCCAGTACTCTTGCCTGGAGAATCCCATGGAGGGAGGAGCCTGGTAGGCTACAGTCCATGGGGTCGCAAAGAGTCAGACACGACTGAGCGACTTCACTCACTCAGAACATATAGACTCCGTGGTGGCTCAGACAGTAAAGAATCTACCTGCCATGCAGGAGACCTGGGTTTGATCCCCTGGATCAGGAAGATCCCCTGGAGAAAGGAATGGCTACCCACTCTAGTATTCTTGCCTAGAGAATGGGGAATTCCATGGACAGAAGAGCCTGGCAGGCTACAGTCCAAGGGGTCACAAAGAGTCAGACATGACTAAGCACTTGTATCTAAATATTAAGATTTCCTGGCTACAGGTAAGAATTTTATCTGGGAGAATCATTCATAAATTTATGTTCACTAACATCACAGTGTCTCATTGGCAGGTGATGAAATAAGGTTTTCAGAGGGAACAGGGTACAAAGCAGGGTGGATGGACCAAAGGAGGCCTCAAGCAGCAGGAAAAGAAAGAAGAGAGAGCTTGGAAGTAAGAGGAAAGTTGTTCAACAGCAGAATGAAAAGCCGCGAATAACTAACTTTCCACCAAATGGATCCTAGGCTCATTGGAGACCAGAGGCATGCTTCCCAGAGCTCAGCTAGCATGCGATAATATATCCCCACCTGCGAGTCTAGGAAAGAAAACTGAGCCGCTCCATAGGCAATGAAAGTAAAAAGCAGCAACTAAAAGAGAATAGAGTGGGTAGTAAAATACAACAGCGATTTGGGGGAGAAAAGCTACAGTTCGGTATGGTTGTGCCATTTGTGAGTAATATGATACTGACGCACATGCAATAAGAACCTCACCACTTCCAACATGTTCCTTCTCCCAGGATATTGCGATACTGGAGATAGAGACCCATCAGCCATCCTTATTTACCACTTGAATAAATATTCATGAAGCGCTTTAAAGTAATCCTTTCAGGCTTCCACACAGGGGTGCTACAATTAAACCATCCCGCAAGTCGTCTTCCATAGACAATGCTGTACTGAACATCTGTTTATACTCTGGATGTTTTGCAGTTGAATTTTCATACCTGGAATATTTACAGCTTGGCTCTAAAAGGAAGTGCCCCTCCACTTGAGATCAGGATTCAGTACTGAGTTCTGAAGAACAAAACTTCTCAGTAAGCTTCAGAGAATCCAGTACTGTTCATTTTGCCTCCTGTAGCCTGTCGCCTAGAGTTGAGAACTGCCTAGCTGACTTCTCCTTGTGGCTACAAAAACAAACTTTCAATCAAACACAGGTTGACGTAATCATTTGCTTAAATTGACCAAGCCATGGGATGACAGACTTGCATCTGTAAGGGGTAACATGTTTGCAAGAACTTGAAATCTTAAAGAATTCTGCCATCAGCAAGAGTTTTGACAGGAAGTGGGGTGCAACTGCCAAGTATTCAAAATCGACACCTCTGCTGTTCATCTTTCCTTTTTTTTTTTTTTTTTCTGAATCATTGTTCCCAGCACTGGGTACTTTTTCTGATGTCTAGTTTTTCATTCACATTAGAGTGATTTTGTTCTGTTGATTTGTCTGGGGTGGAGAATCTCCCCTGATCTCTCTCTCTTTTTCACACTGGTTTCAGGCACACTTCTTTGAGTTTGAGTTGGGTGTGTATTCACAATTTCCCATGGTACCTGGCACCTACTTTTTGTTAGCACATAAAGAGGATTTTCTCTCTCTTGCAATCTACATCATGCCTGTTCTCACTTCAGCTAATACCATGTCAGCTTCAGGACTACAGAAAATGAAGGATAAGTCAATGATTTATACTCAACTGCATGGCTTTAACTTGGGACCTTTTACTTTATTTTTATTCCATTTCTCTGCTTCAGTCATCAAAGCTTTCTGGGTAGCTCAGCAAAGATGCAGTAGTCGCCATTTTTATTCAACTTAATTCTTATTTTGTGAAGATATTCCACCCCCCCCCACAAAAAAAAGCAAAATCAATCAATCAAAATAAAATTCTGACTTCAAAAGGTTGCTTCTTTTCCTATTTCTTTTTTTTAAATGTTTTTCCACCACCTTTTCACTTTCCATCATGTAGTGGTTTCTTCTTCTCCCTACTCTATCTCCTTCTTCATCCACCTCAACCCCCAGCTGTCCATTTGGAAAGGTTCAGATAAATGACTATCTTATCTCTCTGAGGATTTTCTCTTAATAGAAAATACTTCTTAGTCCAAAGGAAAAAATCTCTAATGGAAGAAATTCCTGAGAATAGGGGTTGGGAGGGATGGGAGGGACTTTGAAGGAGCAGAAGAAAATTTGGGGGAATTGTGGGTAGGTTCCTTATCTTGATTGTGGTGATGGTTTCACAGGTACATGCCAAAATGTACCACATCATGCATTTTAAACATATGCAGTTTATTGTATGTCAATTATACTTCAGGAAAACTGTTTAAAAATAAACATGATGCTGGAGAGGATTATGGACTATTACTCAGCCATAAAAAAAGTTATAATAATGCCATTTGCAGCATGGATACACTTGGAGATTATCACACTAAGTTAAGTCAGATAGAGAAAAACAAATACCATATGGTATCACTATATATGGAATCTAAAAAAAAAAAAGAAAGAAAGATACAAATGAATGTATTTACAAAATGGAAACAGACTCAGAGACTTGGAAAACAAACTTGTGGTTACCAAAGGGGACATGTTGTGGGGGGTAGAAGGAATATATCCGGAGTTTAGGATTAACATATATACACTACCATATATAAAATACATAACCAACAAAGACCTACTGTAGAGGAAAGGGAACTCTACTCAATATTCTGATAAGCTATATGGGGAAAGAATTTGAAAAAGAATATATATATATATATATATATATATATGTATAACTGATTCACTTTGCTATACACTTGAAACTAACATAACATTGTAAATCAGCTAGACCTCAATATAAAATAAAAATATTTTTAAAGGAAAAAAAACCAGAACAAAACCTCTCGAGTGTCTCTCTTCTGTGCATAGTTCTCTCTCTGGCTCCACCACTGGCGGTAAGCTCTCACAGAGAAGAACATGGGTTTAGCTGTGCATTTCCCAGAGTGTTGGCTGGTTCACTGATGGTGTTCATTCAGTATCTACTGAATTGTACTGTGACGTCTGATCGTAATGGTTACTATTTCTGGTGTCTATTGTTTGCCACCACTTTTTACTGATTAACTCTTTAATCCTCACACTAGCTCTCTAAGTTGAGTCCTGTTACGATTCCACTTTGCACTTGAAGAAACCCAGGGACCCACTCCAGGACCCTTGCCCTCTTTAATATGACACAGGTACTGCCTTTATGGATTACACTTAAAATAAATGAGAATCTTCAGATATCTGAAGCGAAGACCATAGAGCCTGTGGTATGGAGAAGCCAGAAAGTTTAGGAATAAGGTAATGGATACAAAAGACCAAAGGAACAGTACTAAACTTGGAATTAGAAAATTTGGTGTTAAGACCCAACAGGGCCACTTCAGAATTACTGCAAGGATTAGGTGAGAAAATGAGTAGAGAATTACCAACGTCAACTGAACAGCATCATGACCGTGCTCTAGGATAAACCCTTTTGGATTATGATAACCCTAAGTAGGAGACAAGTTTCTTAACAATATCTAGTTCTCACTGCAGCACATTTCCTTTCTATTACAAAGATAAATTTAGTTTTCACATACCAAGCAGTGTGATCTAGAGGATGACCCTTACTCTGAAGGCATGACCAAAACATCCATTTGATCTAAATGAAAAGTTGTTCTTCTCAGAGAGACATCTAAATAGACCTTCTGCAGTCGCTGTGATAACTTGTTAGCTTAAAACAACTGATTTTTTAAAAGATAAAGATGCTTCCTTGATAGACTTGTGTCCTTTGGTCTTCATACGGTCACTGATATTACTATCATCTGCCTCACAGATGAGAAATGTTTAAGTTACACATTCAACGTCAACTTGTCTGAGAAAATTAAAAATCAGTATTTAGTTTTTCAGAAAACATGTATATCTTTTTCTGACATTATTTTTTAAATATTTTTTTCCATTACAGTTTACCACAGGATTCTTTCTCTTTTTTAAGTCATTTTAAGTCAGTTCTGGATGGTTTGTTGTAAATATATATATATATATATTAATTGACAAATAATGAAAGAAATAAATAGTGGTAGATTTATCCTATAGAATGAATGAGTTACTGGAGTAAGAACACGCAGACCACTCGCTCAATTCTCTGTGGTGGAAATGTTTAGCCTCTAGCTCTCACACAAATATAATTTCCCATTTTCCACTGATTTCATTGACCAGCAGCCTGATGATTTTATACACCTTGAAGGTTATAGCAAAGCTAAAGGACAACTAGCTGATACACCAAGTAACACCAGGTAACAGGCAGCAAATACTTCTATCATTATCTGAAACAAGAAGGAATTGAGTTATTTACCCTTTGTGTGTCCAAGAGCACTTGGCTTTATCATTGGATGTCCTGAAAAATTAATGTCCTTAGAAGGATATTATTAGTTATCTTGAGTCTGGAAAGACTCATATAAAAAGAGAGATTGGTTACTGTTCGTGATCTTTCATATTTAACCATGCTTTCAGGCTATTAACGGGAAAACTATTCATAGTTTAACTATTAACATAACGTGGGATGAGACCATAGCAGAAGATGAAAGGATAAAATGAAGGTCTATCAACCTCCACCCTTACTACAAATGCAGCTATTAATAGTAAGATTAATCATATGCCATATCAATGAATCTATTAATAATCTTTAAAATATATTTGAAAGAATTTGGACACAACTTGGAAGAATCCCAGGGCAACTGATACAATTCAGGATTGATTGTGCCTGGCAGACTAGGTTGTGTGATCATCCTGCTACATAAGCTATTTAAAGAACAGTGAAATTCTTAAAAAATGAAGAGGAAGGAGGAGGGTATAATGGAGGGGGAGACTATGACTACATGAGGAAGAAATGATATTTCCAAGTCAACTTGGAAAAATGAGGCTGTTTTTTGACACTAAAACATGCTGTTTTTGTTCTGGTTTAGGCTGTAACCATGTGGTGGTGTTTCTTCCTATCCCTTTCCAAAAATGATTTGTGCTTACTTAACTGCCAAAAGGGAGGAACAAAATATTATATAAAATCCCTCTGGCTTTCACATATTGTGGTCTCTTTCCAGTCTTTTAAGCCTAACATATTAAAAAAAAAATCAGAAACATTTCTGTGCTTTACAACAGGGGTTCAAAGCTAATTTAATATTTTTCATCATCATTCTATTTTTATGTTGATAGTTCATCACATACAATAGATGGAAATGTTGCATAATTCCACTTCCATGTAACAATATTCATAAGTAACAGGTTTTATTTTCAACTGTGAATTTTAAACTTAATTACTCCATGTGTGAGAAGTAATATTTCTTTTTTCTTCACATATTACTTGTCATTCCCAAAGCTATTTCTAATGAAAGAAAACTCCCCTAATCCTGAAAAAAACACAGAAGTCACCTTCTTCACCTCTTTCTCTTTTACTTTCACATATTCAGCATTTATACCTACACTAATTAATTTGTGTGTCCTTCATTAAATGTGCACTGATCGGAGGCAGCAGTTAAGTGCTAAGAAGATCAAGCAATTTCTTCCATTTCACTGTAATGCATCCACCTGGAACAACAGCCATTTCCTGATCTGTGGAGTTCTCAGCTGACAATGATCACCCTTGGCTCCACACTGAGGATGGTCATTGAACTGGACCACATGGTATCTCTGCCCCTCTGCCTGGCTCCTAACCCAAGGGCAATGCTTATACCCTTGGAATTGGAAGTATGGGAATGGTGCTTATGAGAAGAGGAGATGTGTGGTTCTTAAACTGTGGGTTTCTCAGACTGTAACTACCACCCTTGAGCACAAGTTCAAAAGTCTGAGCTGCTACTTTGAGTTCTCCTTCTGTTTCTGAGTAACATCTGTTTGGTTCAACTCTGCCGATGGTATTCTTGTGTTTTTGAATGGACCCTTTTTCACCAAGCCCTTTAAGATATCAGTAAAATATAAAATATACAAACAGCTCATACAACTCAACATGAAAACAAATAAACCGATCAAAAAATGGGCAGAAGATCTAAAGGGACATTTCTCTGAAGAAGAAAGATAGGTAGCCAACAGACACATGAAAATGCGCTCAATGTCACTAGTTATTTGAGAAATGCAAATCAAAACTACAATGAGGTATCACTTCATGCTAATTAGAAAGGCTATCATTAGAAACTCCACAAATAAAAAATGCTGGAGAAGGGGTATGGAAAAGAGAACCCTCCTACACTGTTGTAAGTTGGTATAGGCACTGTGGAAAATAGTATGAAAGTTCCCCAGAAAATTAAAAGTAGAATTGCCAGACAATCCAGCATTCCCACTCCTGGACATATATCCAGACAAAAATCATAATTCAAAAAGATACCTTCGCCCCTATGTTCATAGCAGCACTATTCACAATAGCCAAGACACATAAACAACCTAAATGTCCATCAGCAGATGAATGGATAAAGATATGGTACATAAATACAATGAAATGCTACTCAGCCATATAAAAGTATGAAATAGTACCATTCTCAGCAACATGGAAGCAGCTCGAGATGATCATACTAAGTGAAGTAAGTAAGAAAGGAAAAGACAAATACCATATGATATCATTATATGTGGAATCTAAAACATGGCACAAGTGAAACAACTATGAAATCAAAGCAAAATCAGGGACATAGAGAATAGATGGCTGGTTGCCAAGGGGGAGTGGTTAGGAGAGGGTAGGAGCAGGAGTTTGGGATTAGCAGATGCAAACTGGTACATATAGATAAACAACAAGGTCCTACTGTGTAGCACAGGGAACTATATTCAATATCCTGTGATAAACCATCAAGGAAAAGAATATGAAAAAAATTATAATCATTCACACACATATACATGTGTATATATATGTGTATATGATGGGTTATGATGTAAAATATAATTTTTTCTACTCTGAGTATGAATCAAAACAAGTAGGAGGAATACCACCTCCTTGGTTAACTCAGGATATTTACTAAGAAAGAATTTATTTGAAGGCCCAGTTGAGAAGAAGAATGAGGACTTACGCTATAGGAAGGAGGAGAACTAAGGGCAAAAGTATACATTGTAAAGGACAAACATCAGCTTAGCCAGTGGGAGAACAATTCCTTCCCAGTAATGAAACACCCAATCGCTCCTAACTCATGGGGACATGGGTTTCCACTGAAAAAATAGTTGGTTGGTCACTTGGATGAGCTGTAGAAATAGTGATTCCTGGATTTAGTAAGTAGTAACTCTGTATAGCTCAGTTGGTAAAGAATCTGCCTGCAATGCAGGAGACCCAGGTTCGATTTCTGGGTTGGGAAGATCCCCTGGAGAAGGAAATGGCAACCCATTCCAGTATTCTTGCCTAGAGAATCCCATCGACAGAGGAGCCTGGCAGGCTACAGTCCATGGGATCACAAGAGTCAAACATGACTTGGCAATTAAACAGAGAGAGAGATAGCTCTGTATAATTTCTATCCACTCCTTTGGATGTCTTCATTTTTCTACAATGATCACCAATTCCCAAGTTGCTGGTTTTACTATTGAACTCTAAGTTTTTAAGCTATTAAAGATGTTTTTTAAAACTTTTTTTTTTCTTATATAACTTGACCCTTTTTCTGCCTTTTGATATATACCCTTATCTTTAAAATAGCACTTTTAAGGTTTGGGACTGAGAAATTTCAAAACGGTAAAAAGCAATTGCCATAGCTGAAAAGTAGTCCAGGTTATGTTTCATTTTATTTCTTTTTCCTTTATGTTACCAAAAAAAAAAAAAAATCACATGTCACAAAATAGGCAAGAACAAATAAAATAATATCAGTTGCAGTGGGAACACTTCGAAATTGATATTTGGCAAAACTAATACAATTATGTAAAGTTTAAAAATAAAATTAAAAAAAATAATAACCTTATTTTTTACTGAAGATTATAAAGTTAGAAAGTTAAGTCACTCAGTCGTGTCTGACTCTTTGCAACCCCATGGACTGTAGCCCACCAGGCTCCTCCATCCATGGGATTCTCCAGGCAAGAATACTGGAGATTACAGCATATTTTAAAATGAGAAACTCTGTAAAGTGGTCAGTATTAGTAGGCTTGTGTTTCTCAATGGGGAAGGCATATAAATTCAGCACAGGATGTTATGTTGGACAAAGAAGCCATAAAATTAAATAAAATGAGTACTTGTGTGGGTTTTGATTTCTAATTTCAAAATCCAACATGCTGAATTTATGGCTTCTCAGATACAGGCCTGGACCTTAGTATCTGGTTATAAAAGATTTAAACATTTTGGATAGGGATAATCACCAATAAGTAGGATGAAATGCCAGTCTGGGTTTTACAAGGATCATTTTGGTAAAGAAAATTTACAAGTAGAGTTCACTTGAACTACACATGCCTTCACAGTGGAGGAGAGCGACTGTAGGGTGTGTGGCTTGCTTGCCAGAGAGAAGGTAACCTTGGAACACCAGTCTTCTGTTCTTTCATTCTCTTTATTCCATTCTGTTCTACTTAGGTTAACGTCCCTAATTGCCAAGAGGAATCAACTAATTCAAAATCCCCAGAGAACTATACCCTACATGGGCCTTCAGGGTCCCCCATGGGTGAACATAAAGCCCACGGAAATAAGAAATGACTTCCTGAGACTAACTGGCCATTCACCCCAGAATGACAAGACTTGGAAGACGTGTGTAGGATCACAAGCTTTAAAAGTTCAAAATTCATTTTAAAGTCGATTCACTCAGTAATTTAAGTGCAGTTAAGTAAGCTACGCTGATAAATTCAATTTCATTAAGCACGCAAAACAGATATTCTTCTATATAGTTAATCACAGGGGTTGGAGTATGTACTAAAGTATTTCACAAACCTAGAAATCATATTCTAGTGTGGAAGCCCAAATTGCTCACCCCATCTAGCTTTCCATCAGCAACAAAATTTCCAATATAGCTTAAAAACTTAGGTGGCATAATGCATAATATGTATGAGACTTAGAACATTCTCAATTTCTTTTTGCTTTCTCCTTAATGCAGCTGCCAGTGCTCCTATTATGTAGAAGAAAGAGACTGAGTTGGTGCAGGTGCCAGTGGTCTAGAATGGCTAGATTTTAAAAACTCTAGCAATTAATTTAGGCTAATTATACCTTAGGAATGCAGTGTCAACCACTTGTCATTGGCTAACAGGCTCCAGACCTTTCACCCCCACAGACAACCACTCCCTCCCGTCATGCAGCTGCTAAGTCACTTCAGTCGTGTCGGACTCTGTGCAACCCCATAGACGGCAGCCCACCAGGCTCCCCAGTCCCTGGGATTCTCCAGGCAAGAACACTGGAGTGGGTTGCCATTTCCTTCTCCAATGCATGAAAGTGAAAAGTGAAAGTGAAGTCGCTCAGTCGTGTCGGACTCGTAGCAACCCCATGGACTGCAGCCCACCAGGCTCCTCCATCCATGGGATTTTCCAGGCAAGAGTACTGCAGTGGGGTGCCATTGCCTTCTCTGCCCTCCTGTCATAGGATCTCATTATAGTCATGATTTTTATAAGACATCGCCCCATCTATGACCCTGGCCTTTGCCATTGGTAGGAAAGATATCCTTAGTTAGGCAGGGTTTTCATATGTTCCACACTTTTCTCATTCATTAAAACCCCTGCTAACAGAGAAGCATATATTTTTCTCTGATGTCTCTCTGTAGTCATCATCCCTTTGATGGCATCTCTCATTTGCAGCTTCTATACCATATTCCTTAAATTTTCTAATATCATTTCATAAAAATTCCTTTTTATTTCCTTTCAGTTCCACTGCCTGCTTCTCAGTTCATGAGCACTTTTTACTCCAGTTGCTCCCTAATGAAGGAATCTTTTCAGTCAGACTACTCTCTAATCTCTTAGGCCTCAACAAGATTTTCAGAAGTTCAGGCTTAAGTGATGCAGGCCATTCCAGCTTCCTTTTTTGCTTAAAGCAAGGAAGTCTGCTGTGTTTGATTATGCTCCCAAGTTTCTACTGCACTCGTGAGTTTTAACTCTTCTTTCTAGTGCACCAAGATGACCCAGTTTCTAAATTCACTTCCAAAAGAACTAGTACTAACTATAACAACCCTATTTTGATTTCATACCTCAAATCTATTCTTCTTTTAAATTGAAGTATAGTTGATATACAAAATTATATTAGCTTAAGGTGTACAGCATAGTGATTCAACATTTTTATATATTTCATTTAAAGTTATTATAAAATATTGACTATATTTCCTCTGCTGTACACTAAATCCTTGTAGCTTATTTATTTTATATATAGTAGTTTGTGCTTCTTAATCCCTCACTGCAATTTTGCCCTTCCTCTCTTCCCTCTTCACCACTGGGAACCACTAGCTTATTCTCTATAACTGTAAGCTGTTTTGTTATATTCGTTTGTTTCATATTTAAGAGCCCATATACTAGTGACAATATACAGTATTTGTCTATCTCTATCTGATGTATTTCACTAAGCATCATACCCTCTAGGTCCATCCATCTTGTTGTGAATGGCAGGATTTCATTCTTTTTTATGGTTGAGTAATATTCTATTCAGAGAAGGCAATGGCACCCCACTCCAGTACTCTCACCTGGAAAATTCCATGGATGGAGGAGCCTGGTGGGCTGCAGTCCATGGGGTCGCTAAGAGTTGGACACGAGTGAGCAACTTCACTTTCACTTTTCACTTTCACCCATTGGAGAAGGAAATGGCAACCCACTTCAGTGTTCTTGCCTGGAGAATCCCAGGGATGGGGGAGCCTGGTAGGCTGCCCTCTATGGGGTCGCACAGAGTCAGACGCAACTGAAGCGACTTAGCAGCAGCAGCAGCAGCAGCAGCAAGATTCCATTGCGGAGATATATATGGACCCTTAGGTTGCTTCCATATCTTGGCTATTATAAAAATTTTGCTATGAAAATTGTGATGCAAGTATCTTTTCAAATAAGTGTTTTTATTTTCTTCAGGTAGGTACCCAAGAGTGGAATTGTTAGAGCATATGGTAGGTCTATCTATTTTAGTATTTTGAGGAACCTCCATACTGGTTCCTATAGTGGCTACATTAATTTACAACAGTGTGTTGGGGCTCCTTTTCTCCACACCCTCGCCAACATTTGTTATTTGTAGATTTTTTTTTTTGATGACAGTCATTCTGACAAGTGTAAGGTGATATCTCACTGTGGTATTGATGCATTTCTCTGATGATTAGTGATGTTGAGCATCTTTTCATGTGCTTGTTGGCCATCTGTATATCCTCTTTGGAAAAATGTCTATTCGGGCCTTCTGCCCATTTTTAATATTTTTTAAATATTAAGTCGTATGAGTGAAGAACCGACTCATTGGAAAAGACCCTGATGCTGGGAAAGATTGAAGGCAAAAGGAGATGGGGGCAGCAGAGGATGAGATGGTTAGATAGCATCACTGACTCTATGGCCATGAATTTGAGCAAACTCCAGGAGATAGTGAAGGACAGAGGAGCCTGATGTGCTGCAGTCCATGGGGTCACAAAGAGTTGGACACAACTTAGCAACTGAACAACAAACATAAGCTGTTTTCTCTCAATTCTATCAATAGTTATTGTGGGCAGTACATGCTACACCCTTTGGAAAAATCAAGAGAAGAGATAACCAGTCTCTGACTCACAGATATTACAAGGTCATTCAGGAAACCAGACTCATGCACGTGAATGGTATCTATATACAATGGAATGTAATTAAATGCCAGCAGGTTTGAGCTGAAAATTAAGAGGGCCTGGTTGAGTGCTCTAAAGACAAGCTGATATTCAAGCAAAGCTCATTAACTAATACCAGTAATAATTTATAGCCAATCTCATTAGAAAGTGTATGTCTGGCATTCCAAGATAATGATTTTTAGAACATAAAAATATATTGTCCTGGCCACTAATATCAACAGAGGCTATAAATGTTGACTTCCTCTTTTTATTTTTTTTTTTTGGTCATTTGTTTTTATCTTAATAAATAAAACAAAATCAAGAAACAAAAAAATTTAAGACACACTGCATCATAGGAGAGCTGCATAGAGAGCAGGAGGAAGTTGAGCGAAGTGAGGGTCATTTCCCCTCCTGGGCCCTTGCAATTGCTGTAATTCATAACTATTTGAGATCCTGTGATACTCCGACTTTATGTTTCCATGAAACAAGCTTATCAGCAAGCTTCCCTTCAGTGTTCACCTCTACAGAGGCACTTTCTTTCCCTAGATTCTTGTCATTGTTCCTGTCAACTGCTGGTGAGAGATCAACAGCCCCAACATAACCTGCAGGCTATCTGCCAGGAGCACAGGACCAGCTGGAAGCGAAGAGAACAGGATTTTTTCTTCTCGGATAAGCACCTCTCCTTTGTTACTTTATCCTTAGGTCTATGAACTCCTCTGGCTTGGAAAAAATAAAATAAAAAAGAAACCCTCTTAAGGACCTTAATATGAAAAGAGGCCAAGAAAATATTACCATTCACCCACCTGAAGTAATATCCAGTTATTATAGTACAAAGACAGAGAAAATCTGCATCGGGTAGAAATTTCATTATCCTACAGGATATTAAAATCCTGATATCAAGGTTGTCAACAATGTGATAACAAATGCAGCTCTAAAACTGATTGCTTCTTGAAATGTATCTTTAAAGATCATTTATAATTCAGTAATATCTTTACTACTCTGGCTGCTAATATTGATTAGCAGTCAACTGCATTCATCAACTGCACACAATGAAAAACTCCAGGAGGAAGAAACACAAAAATGAAGAGAAGCCAGAAGGAACTTTTGCAGGACATTTTTTAAAAATAGAAAAATCACTTGGCTTTTCTTCAATTTCTGGTTCCTCTGTGATAATAATAACCAAAAGGAAGGTACAGTTTCATCAGAGCAGTAAAAAAAGATACAGAGAATATACCAGAAACATCCTCTAATACTAAACTTGACTTCTATATTCTAAGTTTAAAAATATAATAAAACCAAAGTTTATAAAGAGATCTTCTGGCACCTTTAAGAAGACACCCCTTATGGTAAAAGTCAGACTTGTTAGGCAGAGCTTTCTTAAAAGATTCCTACAGGCATTTCCCATACTATAAGAGCTGAACGCCAGTATTATTGAAGCCTGTAGGACAAAATTGTAGGAAAGGCCAGTATGCAACATTCAAGCAAATAACTCAAGAGAAAGACCTAAAAATGCTCTGCACTATTGACGCAGAAGTGCCAGCCATGTCCACCAGAATGCCTGTTTCTAGATGGTTTCTACCCCACTTTTCTTTGGACACACTGGTTGCCAGACAGCACTTTAGCAAACCCCAGGATATGGATACGTGGAAAACTGGGGAGATGGTAATGACTAGGTCACCCAATCAACTATAGCTCCAGTTCAAATCCCCCATTGCAGCCTTAGACCAAGAATGAATCCTTTTAAGTCACCATATCAATAACAATTGACTCACCTAAACTTAAGGATGGTTAGTGCTTGAGCATCACTTGCCTATGTGTTCCTATTACCAGGTCCCATTTTTTACATTCCTGTCCAGAAACAATTCTTGGGAATTCCAGATGAGTCTGTGCCCACCTGGGTCATGGGAATGCTACATAAACTTGAACAATTGAGTAAGAGGGTCTAATTGAAGAGAGCTTATGGAATGTAAGAAATCATACAATTAATTTTCATTTAGTTTAAGGACAACCATATGTGCCCATATAATCAATCCAACCTGCCATGGTGTGGAAGTGAAGAAGTAGAATATTTGCCATTTTTCCTCCTGCTTGTTCTTAATCTTAGCTCTCAGGGATTCCTCTCATCTTTTCTGACCTCCAGATCCCAGTGACTATTTTGGGATTTTTCTAATCCTTTTGTCCATTTCTCTCTCAAGACCCTATGCTCAGCAATTTAGATAGGCTGTTTCTGTTTTCTCTGTGCTTTTAAAGTGAAGTTAATAGCCTCTGTGGAAGAGGTTAAAAGGAAGACTACTCCCTTGGCAATAATAGGTTACTTGTTTACATTCTTTTCCTTTTTCAAAATAACACTTCCAGGTCCTCTGCTCATACTACAATGATGCAAGGGAAAGATGAACATTTATAACATACATAAAATTTTAAAAATGAAGACTCTATCAAGGTATTAAGTTTGTCTTGTCATCACAGAATTTTGGCTGAAGCTTCAGACTTGAGAATATAAAGTATTTGGTGTTCACATATTCTCAAGAAAGGGGATGATCAATATAAAATGTGGTAACAGGTGATTAAAAAAAAAAAAAACAAACAAGAGACTTTGCTGGTGGCCCACTGGCTAAGACCCCATGCTCCCAAGGTAGGGGGTCCAGATTCAATCCCTGATTGGGAACCAGATCCCATATGCCACAACTAAGACCCAGAGCAGCCAAATAAATAAATACAATAGAATAAAAAACAGAGAGGTGACCTCAGCTCCCCTACCCCAACCTCAAGCCAAGTAAAGAAGGCTTCCAGAGAACTGCTCAAAGAATGTGGGAACATTTTCTAGAACACAAACGTCTCCTGACTGTATGCATGCCAAGCTATGTAAATACATGGGTCCCTCTCTACTAAGGGACCTAGAAGAGTGTGACGACAGATATCTTGAAAGAACCTAATATGTGTCCCTTTGAGTTCAAGCAACACAGAGACTTCTGCCTGACACTTACTTGGAGAAATTCTAAAGATCAGAAGTTGTCCTGGCTGGATTGTCCTGCTAGCAGAGTAAGTAGAGAAGCTGTCGTGAAAGCAAAATGCCTTCCAGTGATGAATTTACCCGTGGAAAAGAGTAGACCTCACAGAATTTAGCTGGACTTGATTTATCTTGAAAGACACACTGCCCAAGATGTGTGCCAAGGAATTAGGTGAGCCCAACAGAAAGAGGCTGTGAGGGATGAGCCGTAGAAGGTTAAGTAAGAAGATATTAGTCAGAGTATGACAGGAAACCTCAGGAGGGAGGATGTATGGAGAAATCTGTCTGAGTTATTAGTTACCTGTGGTTGTAAAAAAACAAGAACGTAAACTTTGGAAACAAGGCACAGTTTCCATGGGTCACAAGTCCAGACATGGCTGACCTGTGTGTTCTGCAAGGCTGCAGTTAAGAAGCTGGTTGGGACTGTGGTCTCATCTGGGACTCAACTCGGGGAGGATCCACTTCCAATCTCACGTGGAGGTGGACAGCTTCAAGTTCCTCATGAGGGTCCTGTTGAGGGCTTCAGTATCTTGCTTACTATTAACTGGGAGCTGCCCTCGGCTCATTGTTAAATTGCCTTCTCCACAGGCAGCTCACAACATAGCAACCAGTTTCAAAGCCAATAGGGGAAAGAGTGTTTTCTCACACGAAAAAGAAATGTTTGTTATGAGAGAAAGAGTCGGTCTTGAATGTTTACCACGACCAAGGGCATTTGGGAACCAAGGGAGAGATGCAGACAATAGCAGCCAACTGAGATTTTAGCTCTCCCCTCTTTCTCCCCATTCATCCAGTCCTGGAGGAGTCAGGACCAGCAGCACGATGGACAGGAAATGAAAAACCCAGGATAATAGTTTAAATGTCAAGCCGTAGTCCCTTCCCCACTGTAGACTTCTAATCCTATGTCAGACTGGGAGCTGAGAGGATGGGGAAAAAGTCATGATCAATAAGGCTACATTTCTTTTTTTTTCTATTATGGCTAAATAAACATTAAAATCTGAACCTAAGACTCTACATGAACACACAGAAGTGAAGGAAAAATCTATAAGATCATCAAAGATACCATCCTAGGAATGTTGTTGAGGAAAAAAATCAATGTGCTCTATAACTTCACTTCTATTAAGTCCAGGTTGTTCATTAAACTGTTTTTCATGAGCTTATTATATAGGAGGTTTCAAGAACCAGTGAGAAATATTGGACTCATCTAACTGGACTCATCTAACAAAGAAAAAGGAAGAGAAGTAGTAATAGAAGAATGAGGAGATAAAATAGGAAGAGGAAGAGGTTGAGGAGGAGAGCAAAAAGGAAAGAAGGGAGGAAGCAGAGAGAGGGAGGGAGGATGGAAAAGAAAGAGATTGTCTTTCCTTTAAAAAACCAGAGGAAACTGGTTTCTATGAGACATCAGCTCAGACATCAGTCGGGCAGGAGAAAGACTAGTGAAAGACAAGTCATTTACTGACTTGTACCCAAACAAGTCTAGCTTGTTCCTAAAACAAATTGCCACTGCCTTCAAAGAGTTGATATTTCAGTAGCAAGTGAAACTGAATACTATTAAATCATTGAATTATTCCCTGATCTCTCTCTTTTGGATTATATTTACTCCTATCTAAAATGCTATTCAAAAGCCAATCAGATAACAGCTCTAAGTAGCCTTGTTCATCTGAAGGATACCCTATCATTCTTTTTCAATTTACATAAATAAATTAATTTTTCATTTACATAATTTAATTTCATTAATCAAAGGGGAAAAGAATAAAAAGTATCAGATGTCTCAAAATGACTTCTGTGTATCTCTCATCACCTCTAGGCCCAGTTCCCAGTCCTGATTCTTTTTTCAACTCACTAAGCTCTGACTTCTGTTGGTAACCTCTGTTTTTCTAAATTATCATGCTTTATTATTTTTGCATCTTAATTTTCTAAATGTTAGACATTATGATAAAGAATTATCTTTCTTACAATATTCTAACAACACCATCCTTCACTCATCTTTCCATTATATCAGTAAGTTAAGTAAATCATTATTGGCTATTGATTTATGTGAATAAATATATATGTAATATTTTTTCCTGAAACACTAAGTGTAAATCCATGATTACAATGTTTTCCCTTTTTTCTAGTTTATAGTTGCCTTAAAAAAATACCCTTGGTCTAATTATTTTTTGTGTTTTTTCTCAATACAGTGGATCCTTTGGGACTTCACTGGCTGTTAAGGTTAAGATTTTCTGCTTCCACTGCAGGGGCCATGGGTTCAATCCCTGGTTGGGGAACTAAGAATCCTGCATCCTATAAATAAAAAAAAATAAAATTAAAACAATTTGACCACTAATATATTTTAAATAAATAAATATAAGCAAAATGGAGCCTTGGATAACAGATTTGAACTGTATGAGTCCATTTACATGTAGATTTTTTTCACTAAACACTTATGGTACCACACGATAGTGGTGGATTGCAATTGGTTGCGAGGGTCAGCAGTAAAGTTACAGCTGTAAAGCTGTAAACGAAGATTCTCAACTGCACAGAGGGTTGGTGCCCTTAGTCTGTTAAGCACCAATGCCTTTGATCTCCTGTTGCATCAACAAATACCCTTCTTAGGAGCAAAATAACCCAAGTAACTAACTGCTGGCTAGTTAACTTTCCAATCAATGAGGAGTTTTTCATGAATCATACTGTGTATCACAGATGGAGACCTAATGATTGCTGTATATTTTGTACCAAAAATATTTTAATGCCAAAGGAAGATTTGGGAAGCAAAAGTAATACCAAACGAGTTTCTAATTTTAAAATTCACTCTAGAAATTATTCAAATAAATTAATAATCCAATAAGACTTTTGCAAATAAGTTAATTTACCCTTGAGTTTCTAATCTAATGTATAAATGTACCTGCTAGAAGAGAAACATTTAAGAAAAATATCAAAGGATAAAAGGATGACCGTAAGCAGTAGCTTAGGCATGATCAATAACCTAAGAATATTTTCAGAATGTTGTGAAATATTGATAGCTTGGGGAAGAATTTTCCAGGCACAGTTCTAAGGGTAGAAAGACAAATTCTCTCAACCTCATGTGACCTTCAGAAAGCTTCTTCACATTATTTGGACCCCTGGACTGGAAAACTGAGTTCATCCAGAATCAGCTGTCTCATTGCATGCTGAGAAAACATTGTGGTTTTCAGCAGGCTTGGCATCCAAAATATGAAGTGGTTTGTTTTCAGTGAAGTCGTTCTCCCTGCCTACCTCTCCCATACACACAAATAAGCAGTTAATCATCATAGAAAGAGCTCATATGTGTGTGTGTGTGTGTGTGTGTGCATGTGTGTGTGTTCAGTGCACAAGGCAGAGTATGCCAAACCTTTCAAATGCTGCATTTGTTCAATCATCTGGAAAAAAACAAAAGAAGTAATTTCCATTTTCAGTTTAAATAATGCAAACTCTCTCATCAGAAGACGACAAATGGTTTATGAAACACTGTCTCTGACAAACACTACCAAATCACTCCCTGTTTGAGAATAAAAATACATGCTGAGCACAGGTCAATCGTCTTTCCAGCATGAGCAAGGAATGAGCTGAACTAATTTCCACACCACAGTTTGTGCCTCTCCCAACAGTAACTGGGTAACAGCCACGTGCTGACTGTGTGGATTTTGCAGCTAGCTCTCCCCCACAAATGGCAAAGCATCCCATTTCCAGAGACACATTTGATTTCACATTATTTATGCTCAGCCAGATTTCCCTTTCATTCTCTGCTCAGATGCCTTCATTTTAATCTTGAGAGTTCTTTATGATCTTTCAGCATACATCTATCTATCACTACAGCCTCTCAAATATCACAGGACCTCTGCTGAAGGGGATGTTTTTGAAGAATTAACTCATTCAATCACTCAACGTTTTCCAAGCCAGTTATCTTGCATCCTAATGCCAATGAGCATATGCCACATCCAGATTGATGTGAGGTGTGCCTTCAGTATCAGGTACATTCATGTCCCCCAGTACCTCCCACACCATGACTTCTCCTGTCACTCAGCATCATAGCGATGGAGACTGAGCAGCCAGTCTCTCGCTGTCTGTTATCCCCACCCTCAGGAGCCCACATTCTTTCATGCCATTCTCCACATTCAGGATCAAGGCAGAAAACTGAGAGGACAGGAAGATAATGCCTTATTACTTTGGAGAGCCTGAAATCTATCCTGAATGGTACCTCAGTGTTGGAGCTGGCAAGAAGCTAGACCCCCATGGAACTTCCCTGGCTGTCCAGTGGTTGGAACTTCACCTTCCAATGAGAGGACCCAAGTTTGATCCCTGGTCATGGAGCTAAAATCCCACAATACTCACAACCAAAAACCAAAGCATAAGACAGAAGCAATATTGTAACAAATTCAATAAAGACTTTAAAAATAGTCCACATTAAAAAAAAAAAAAAACCTTAAAAAAAAAAGAAGAAACTAGACCCTAAATCCTTGTGTTTGAGTCAGAGTTCTCCATAGAATCAATAGGATGTGTAGATAGATGATAGATAGATAGTTAGATAGATATATAGATAGATAGAGAATTTACTTACAAAACTTACTTATGCAATAGAGGTTGAAAATTTCCAAGACTGGGGGTTAGCAGGCCAAGGACCCAGGAGAACCAATGGTATTGATTTCAGTCTGAGAGCCAGCAGGCTCAAGACTTGAGAGGAGCTGACATTTCCATTCAAATATGAAGGCAGGAAAAATACTGATGTCCCAGCTAAAGCATCCAAGCAGGAGGAGTCTCCTCTTTTTTGAGGGAAGGTGTCAGGCTCTTTGTTCAAATGAATGGATGAGGCCCACCCGCAGTAGGGAGGGCAATCTGCTTCACTCAATTTACCCACCCTGTTCAAATGTTCAGTTCAGTTCAGTTGCTCAGTCATGTCTGACTCTTTGAGACCCCATGAATCTCAGCACTCCAGGCCTCCCTGTCCATCACCAACCCCCGGAGTTCACCCAAACTCATGTCCATCAAGTCGGTGATGCCATCCAGCCATCTCATCCTCTGTCGTCCCCTTCTCCTCCTGCCCTCAATCCCTCCCAGAATCAGAGTCTTTTCCAATGAGTCAACTCTTTGCATGAGGTGGCCAAAGTACTAGAGTTTCAGCCTCAGCATCAGTCCTTCCAATGAACATCCAGGACTGGTCTCCTTTAGGATGGACTGGTTGGATCTCCTTGCAGTCCAAGGGACTCTCAAGAGTCTTCTCCAACACCACAGTTCAAAAGCATCAATTCTTCAGTGCTCAGCTTTCTTCACAGTCCAACTCTCACATCCATACATGACCACTGGAAAAACCATAGCCTTGACTAGATGAACCTTTGTTGGCAAAGTAATGTCTCTGCTTTTGAATATGCTATCTAGGTTGGTCATAACTTTCCTTCCAAGGAGTAGGCATCTTTTAATTTCGTGGCTGCAGTCACCATCCAGCTTCCATCCAGCTTCATCCAGCCTAGCATTTCTCATGATGTACTCTGCATAAAGTTAAATAAGCAGGGTGACAATATGTAGCCTTGATGTACTCCTTTTCCTATTTGGAACCAGTCTGTTGTTCCATGTCCAGTTCTAACTGTTGCTTCCTGACCTGCATACAGGTTTCTCAAGAGGCAGGTCAGGTGGTCTGGTATTCCCATCTCTTTCAGAATTTTCCACAGTTTATTGTGATCCACACAGTCAAAGGCTTTGGCATAGTCAATAAAACCTCATTTGATGAGGTTCAAATGTTAACTTCATCCAGAAATCTCTCACAGACACACTCCGTATAACATTCGACCAAATATCTAGGCACCCTATGGCCCAGTCAAGTTGACACACAAAATTAATCATTACACCTTGGTTTACAATCTCAGTGTAAACTAGCATCAATTGAGAGCTAATCCCACACTGTTAAATATGGGGAAGTAGCCAAACCACAGCAGGAGGCCATGGGAAAACCATGCCACAGGGTCTTGGCATGCATCCCTCATTCCCGCAGAGCAGAGATGGAGCAGGCTGTGTTTTCCAAAGATGCACATGGTATCTTCCATAGATTTGGCCCTCTTACAGTGACATTTTGACACTCTTTCCATTGAGAGATGAGTATATGCTGCCTCCACTTAATTTAGGCAGGCTTGTAACAAGGGCTCCCATGACCTAATGTGACCTCTGAGGCCAGATCATGAAAGATGATCCATCTACTGCCTGGCTCCCACATGGCACTTGCTGTTGGACCCAAGCCCCATGCTGTGAGGATGCTCAAACAGCCACATGGAGAATCAATGTCTAGGTGTTCTAGTCACTGGCCCCAGATGAGATCCCAGCTGAAACCAGCACTAGCTGCCAGTCATGTGAGCAAATCAGCCTGAAGATAATGCCAGTTCCCCAGTCATCAAGTCTTCCCAACCGAAGTCCCAAATATCATACAACAGAGACAACCTATTCCCAGAGGCTCTTTCCAAATATCAAGCCAACAATATACTAGCTTAATAAAATGGTGGCTTTCTGTCTTTAAGTTTCCAGTAAGTTGTTCAGATCAGATCAGATCAGATCAGTCGCTCAGTTGTGTCCAACTCTTTGCGACCCCATGAATCGCAGCACGCCAAGCCTCCCTGTCCATCACCAACTCCCGGAGTTCACTCAGACTCACGTCCATCGAGTCAGTGACGCCATCCAGCCATCTCATCCTCTGTCGTCCCTTCTCCTCCTGCCCCCAATCCCTCCCAGCATCAGAGTCTTTTCCAATGAGTCAACTCTTTGCATGATGTGGCCAAAGTACTGGAGTTTCAGCTTCAGCATCATTCCCTCCAAAGAAATCCCAGGACTGATCTCCTTCAGAATGGACTGGTTGGATCTCCTTGGAGTCCAAGGGACTCTCAAGAGTCTTCTCCAACACCACAGTTCAAAAGCATCAATTCTATGGCGCTCAGCCTTCTTCACAGTCCAACTCTCACATCCATACATGAACACAGGAAAACCATAGCCTTAACTAGACGAACCTTTGTTGGCAAAGTAATGTCTCTGATTTTGAATATGCTATCTAGGTTGGTCATAACTTTCCTTCCAAGGAGTAAGCATCTTTTAATTTCATGGCTGCAATCACCATCTGCAGTGATTTTGGAGCCCAGAAAAATAAAGTCTGACACTGTTACCACTGTTTCCCCATCTATCTCCCACGAAATGATGGGACTGGATGCCATGATCTTCGTTTTCTGAATGTTGAGCTTTAAGCCAACTTTTTCACTCTCCACTTTCACTTTCATCAAGAAAGTTGTTGTTCATCATGAAAGTTCACCAGTAAGTTGTTACAGTACAATAGCAACTAGGGGCTTCCCAGGTGGCACTAGTGGTAAAGACTCCACCTGCCAATGCAGGAAATGTAACAGACATGGGATTGATCCCCAGGTCAGGAAGATCCTCAGGAGGAGGGCATGGCAACCCACTCCAGTATTCCTGCCTGGAGAATCCAACGGACAGAGGAGCCTGGCAGGCTACCGTCCATGGGGTTGCAAAGAGTCAGACATGACTGAAGCTATCTAGCAATAGTAACTAGACAGGAGGCCAGGCCATCATTTTCTTCAGTGATTTCCATCCACAGGAATCTGTAATTATTGCTATTATTCTCAAAATTACTGTGAGGATACTTTCATTAGGAGGAAAACTCAAAACAACACATTCTACAGCAAGTTTCTGAAGAGGTCATGGCCATGAAATCCATTGACAAGAGTGTGACTTCAATATATTGATGCTATGGCAATGAATAACAAAAAACCAAACTGGATGCTTTCCATTGAAAATTCAAAACCACACAATCTTTTAATGAGGAATACCTAAAGTGAATTAATTAGTGAAGCTAATATTTGTGGACCCATATGAACATTTTTTATCAGTACCCTCAATTTATTAATTACCATAGAATTAGAAACAGAGGAAACAAAATATCAACATTCTTAGCTTTGGTCAAGTATAACATTTTATGGGGCTTCCTGGTAGCCCAGCTAGTAAAGAATCCACCTGCAATGCAGAAGACCCTGGTTCGATTTCTGGGTCAGGAAGATCTGCTGGAAAAGGGATAGGCTACCCACCCCAGTATTCCTGGGCTTCTCTGGTGGCTCAGCTGGTAAAGAATCTGCCTGCAAGGTGGGAGACCTGGGTTCGATCCCTGGGTTGAGAAGATCCCCTGGAGAAGGGAATGGCTACCCATTGCAGTATTCTGGCCTGGAGAATTCCATGGACTATATAGTCCATGGGGTCTCAAAGAGTTAGACACGACTGAGTAACCTTCACATAACATTTTATAGTAAATTTAACTTTATTTTGCTTAAAGTATTTTCTTTATATTTCATTTCAATTTCAAAATAATAATACTTTCACCAGCAGAGGCACAGCTTGGTTGAAAGCATATGGATGTCATTGGTTTTCCAGGTCAGTGAGAAAATCACATATTCAGAAAGTGAAGCCACATTTCTCCAGCTTAGTTCAATAAAAGTTTATTCAGTACCTACTAGAAGACATCAGTGGGATGGCTCCATTTTCTCCAGCCATGTTCACTTGACCACAGACAGCCTAACAGTGTTTCCCTGCACTGATAGATCTGACTGGCTATGTTGGAATTACAGAAATTCATTACTCTCCATACCTATCATGCCATAAGATGAATAGTTTCATTTTCATTTATGCAGCTCTCCTAAGCTAACACGAAGAGCATCACAGTTCTTAAAACTGTCTATGCCAAGAAGCATAAATGAATTTTTCAATATCATTTTTTTCTGGCCAAAAAAAAAAAGCCATGTGCTAAAAAGAACACTTTAACGAGACAGACTGAAGAGAAGTCTACCTCTTCTTCGTTTTTGTTGTGAATCCATGATTCTAATATACTTAACGGTGCCACTTTGGCTCAATAAATGAGCCATTGCCTAAGTTTTAACAAATATTAGAAAATATCAAGTTACAGTTAAGATTTTTGTTAGGAGAATCTGAGTCCCAGGATTTTAATTCCTTATCCAAGTAATAGAAGATCTGGGCTAAACAAATGTGTTTTTAGACTTTCCAGCTCCCAGAGAAGCTGCTTACATTTGGGAAATCATGGAAGCTGCATTAGAGAGCTAATTAAATACCCAGAGCTAGTTTTAGCTTTACTGCTATGACTACTGAGACCCTTACCGTTTTGTCTCTGTGATTCTTCATTGATTTGGGTCACATTTCTTGGCTTTTATGATTTTGTTTGAAAGAATAGAGAGGAAATAAGCTAATATTTACCAAATGAATAACATTTGTTGAGCACCTAATCTGTTTTTGGAGAGAAAAAAGTTAGAGCAAGTTTTCAAAATAATTCTGTGGGACAGAGATCATTTCCCCACAGTCATTTGAGTCATAATTGGCAGAACTGGGACCTCAGCATAGGTGTCTCTGGCCAGAGAGTTCATTTTCTACCTTCAATGCAAAAGGACATTGGAAAATACTGAAACTGGTATTGATTTCAATGTCATTTCCTCTCTTCAAAATATCTCACCAACAAGCTTATTTCTGGAGCCCAAAATTCCACCATTGATTGATCATATCAACTCATTGATATGATACACTGATGCCCATTAAAATAATAATAGCTATAGAGGGCTCAGCAGTAATGAAACTGTCTGCAATGACTCCATCTGCAATGCAAGAGACATGAGAGACATGGGTTCAATCCTTGGGTCCGGAAGATATCCTCTGGAGGAGAAAATGGCAACCCACTCCAGTATTTTTGCCAGAATGATCCCATGGATAGAGGAGCCTGGCAGGCTACAGTCCATGAGGTCACAAGGAGTTGGATACTGAATTTATATGTTGAATACCCAAATTTTACATAATACTATAAATCAACTATATTTCAATAAAAGTCATAATAAAATTTAAATAAAAAAAGTATTCAGGAAGGGGAATAGGAATATAATTTGCATCCTAATTCATCCTGCATAAAGAGGAAATAGGACAGAGCCTTAGGTAGCAAAGTTTGGCCCTAACCCTAGGTTGACAGCTGTTGAGGGCAACATGTTGATTGAAAACACAAAGAGCCAAGATATGGCACTTTTGACAGTACGCTTGAAACCAACCATCTTATCTGCCCAGCTCATGAACAAGACTTCATCTTTTTGAGGATACAGTGAAGTGGAAATAATGACCCACTTGTATTTGGAGACAGAACAAGAATATATTTTAAAGTCCTTTATCGAATGGAAAAAAAGAACAATTCATCAGAAAGTTATGTTCCCACCATCTACATACACATAGACAGAACAACTGCCAACCGAATTACAGGGCTGAAAAGAATTTGTGCAATCATTACATTTTTTCAAAGCTAAAAATACACTTTCCCCAGAAACAAAAATAATAATTGAGTAAAAACTTAAAGCAAAGAATCAGACTTTAGAGATTGTACCAATTTCAGATGATGTCAGATTTAAAGATTTTACAGTTTCAGGGAATTAATTAGAATCATTCAATTTTATATGCAATCTGAAGCTCTTACATAATGTTTCACTCTTGAGGGGCCTTCTTGCTTGCTATTTTTTTAATTTTTACATATTAATGTCCTTGTAGAAACTTTGATGATTTAAGAAACTACTAGGGTTCTGCATTTACAGAATTTGAGAAGTGTAATTCTTAGACAACAGCTAGCATCTCTTCCTATTTAGGGCCACACCACCTAATCAGTGACCAATATTATGGGAGTTCAATTGCCTAGGAAGGAAACTTCACTTATGTCTCAGAAGATAGAGTCAGAAATTCATTTTCTTTCATAGAAGCCTGATCAGTCATTCTGCAACAGGTATCAGTTCAGTTCAGTTCAGTCACTCAGTAGTGTCCAACTCTTTGCAAGCCCAAGGACTGCAGCACGCCAGGCTTCCATCTCCATCACCAACTCCCAGAGCCTGCTCAAACTCATGTCCATCAAGTTGGTGGTACCATCCAACCATCTCATCCTTCATCATCCCCTTCTCCTCCTGCGTTCAGTCTTTCCCAGCCTCAGGGTCTTTTCCAAGGAGTCAGTTCTTTGCATCAGGTGGCCAAAGTATTGGAGCTTCAGCTTCAGCATCAGTCCTTCCAATGAATATTCAGGACTGACTTCCTTTAGGATTGACTGGTTGGATCTCCTTGCAGTCCAAGGGACTCTCAAGAGTCTTCTCCAACACCACAGTTCAAAAGCATCAACTCTTTGGCACTCAGCTTACTTTGTGGTCCAACACTCACATCTATACATGACTACTGGAAAAACCATAGCTTTGACTAGATGGACCTTTGTCAGCAAAGTAATGTCTCTGCTTTTTAATACTCTGTCTAGGTTTGTCATAGCTTTTCTTCCAAGGAGCAAGCATCTTTTAATTTCATGACTGCAGGTATAGCCCCATGTGATCTCCAAGAAGATAGATTAGACTATTCCCCTAACCCCAAACTCAGCTGAATCAGGAAGTCCCCCTCCAGTAAAGTATGAGTCAGATAAGACTACAGATGCTTCATGAGTGTGAAAAGAACCAGAAGAGTTTAGCCAGTGTCATGGGATAGCGGGGCTCACTTAACTCACAAACTGGAAACAACTTGATTTCTCTTCTTCACTCTAAGATGCTCTGATGGCTCTCCCTTCCCCACCATGATGTGGAAAGAATCTATAATTTCTTCTAGATACCCTAGGTCCTAATAAACAAATGAATGTGAACAAATAGTATATAACCACATACTACAATGTTCCATTTGTCATCCCACCTATAGCTCCTTCCATTCCCCATAGCTCAGAGCTTATCCACATTCAAAAACCTAGAGTAGGAGTATTTTTCCTCCTCCCTCAACACCCTCCCCAATCAAGAGCTGTTAGTGGTTTCTCTAAGGTTGGGGTGAGAGGAATCTAAAAGAGTTAAGGGGACAAAAGGTCTTTGCAGAATGGTCCTGGAGTGGTAGATGTTAGTGTTCTCTGTGTGTAAGATGCTCAAGTGGCAACTCTTCACCCACATGGCTGCAGGTGGCTGTGGGGCTATGACTATGTCTCAGCCACCTATTAGCAAGCCCTGCCCATGGAGATGCCAACACTGGTCTTTAGAATGTGTTCTTCTCAGCTAAAAATACAAAACCAGAAAAGTCTCATTTAATATTCTTTTATATCTTTAAAACTGCATGGATGCTGGGGGTAGGGGGAAGGTATGGAAGTTGTCAGGTGACAGGATGCAAAGACAGCAGCCTTTCCCTTAGCATCAGAACACCTGGACTCCTTCTCCAGAAGAGTCAGTGGCTGCATCAGCCTGACCAAGTCAGAATAATTAACTTATCTTGGCCTCAGTTGCTTCCTCTATATTCTGTATTTGGTTGGATAAGGAGATCTCAAAGTCCTTTCCCATATCTACCTTCCTATGGAATTGCTGCTGCAAATACTATATAGCCCCCAAATATCAGAAATTTTCCAAGACATACAAGAGATTTCCACAGAGTATCTATATCTCTAGCATGTCAGAACCCTTGTCCAGGTGAATGTAGGCCACTGGAATCCAGATTTCTTGTTGTTTTCTGAAACCTGTCTACCTACCCCATTCTGCTTCACCTTCATGAACATCTTTAATCATCAGTATTCTCTTTGCCCATGCTCTGCCATATTTACATAGCTTTTACATGATATTATTTTTTAAAAGCATGTTTAAAAACTATCCAACTGGATTCAGAGAATAAAAATCTCCTGTGGATTCAGGCTGTCAGAAAACATAAAACTTTGCAATGCTCAGACCCCAGGGTTTTCTGACCTGAAACTGTCGATCAATCCATTTCCCTCTGCCTTCATCCAATTCTACCTTTATCCTACTGTAATTCATTAATTATCAAAATAGGAGAAACTATCGCTCATTCTTTTTAATTGCTCATCTGAAGAGTTTCATATAAGAAGCCAAGAACTCAAAAAAAAAAGAAAACGAAAACAGATACCCTTCAATGGCATTTAAGATAGTGCTAGGTAAAAACAACCCTTGAGAGACAAGATTCTCACTGTTAGGATTTTTTATTAAATCAGACTATATGTAATGTAGCCAGCTGGGTATGTACCATCCTGGGAAGACACCTATTGCTAAATCTCAATAATCCTAAGTAATGAACTAGATATCAGAAAACATACTGGAGATATTACCTAGCCATATAAATTCAGGCTATATTTTATACAAAGTAAAAACAAGTGTACCAAGCTATTTTCAAAACATCTGTTGTAGGCAATAGAAACTACCCCAAGCCATCAAATTAGGAGTTATGACCCATCTGCATCATATTGAATAATTTATTTAACTTTTCTGCTGCCTTTTCCAGTTTTCTCAACAGTTCATCCAGTTTATCCAATAGGTCCAGCACTGGTTGGTCCCTGTTGAAATGCTGCAGCACATTTGTCAAAATCAATTGACCATGTAAGTGTAGGGCTAATCTCTAAACTTTATTCTATTCCATTTGTCTATAGAATGCCATTATTATGTCTTTGTTGCCATAATTTTAAGTCTTGAAATCAAGTAGTATAAGTCTTCCAGCTTTATTATTTTGCAATATTGTTTTGACTATTCTAGGTCCTTTGCATTTCCATGCAAATTTAGAATCAGCTTGTCAGTTTTGCCCATCAAATGCTGTATTTTGAATAAGCAGCATGTCTAGATGAAATTGGGGAGAATTGATGTCTCAACATATATTGAGTTTTCCAATTCATGAACAGCAATATTTCATGGTTTTCAGTAAAGTAAACTTGCACGTCTTTTGTTAAATTTATCCCTAAGAATTTAAAGATTCATGCTATTGCAAATAATTAAAAATTTTTTTCCATGTATTTGTTATTATTTGTAGAAATATGTCTGATTTTTGTATATTGACCTTGTTTTCTGAGAACTTGTTCATTCTAGTTGTTCTTTTGCATCTTCCTGAGGGTTTTTGTCATATGTAAACATCATCTGCAAATAAAGGTAGTTTCATTTCTTCTTTTCTAATATTTATGCCTTTTATATCTTTTTCTTACTTTATTGGACTCTAATCTTCAAAACAACATAAAATAGAAGTGGTGACAGCAAGCATCCTTGTCCCATTCTAGATCTTAGAAGAAAGTATTAAGTTTCCCTTTTAAGTTTTCGGTGGATGCCTTTTTCCAGATTGAGAACATTTCTTTGTATTTCTACTTTGCTGAAAGTTTTTAATTTTAAATAGGTTTTGATTCTTTCAAGTGCCTTCTCTAACCCTATTTGAAATCCTATGACTTTTTTCTTTATTCTGCTAATTTTTGGTTTGGATGCATAGTGGTTTTTCCAGGGTGGACATAACAATGCCATAGACTAGCTGGCTAAAGCAACAGAAATTTATTTCCTCAAGCTCTGGAGACTTCAAGGCCCAGATCAAGGTGTCAGCACAGTAGGGGTGGTTTCTTCTGAAGTTCACGAGGTAAGGATCTGCTCCAGGATTATCTTCTTGGCTTATAGATGGTCATCTTCTTCTTGTGTCATGACAAGGTCTTCCCTCTGTGTCCGAATTTTATCTTCTTACCAGGACCCCAGTCATATTGGATTAGGGTCCCCCTAATGACTGCATTGTAATTTAATTCCCTCTTTAAAGACCCTACTTCCAAACAGAGTTACACCCTGAGGTCCTGGGTATTAGAATTTTAGACCTACAATGTATGATTTTGGCAGGGAGACATAACCAGCTCCTAGACATGATGCATTATCCTTTGGCATGTTGCCTAATTCTATTCACTAATATTTTGTTAAAGATTTTTGTATTTGTAACCATAAGAAATAGTAGCCTGTAATTTCAATTTCTTGATGTCCTCCTTAGATGATCAGTCTCCTTTCAACTCAAACAAGTTAATAAGACAGTGCTGAGAAGAGCAGAGCTAGAGAATGTTCAATGTCTATAAAATAAGCACCGAGAGGTTTAATATGCAAAATGGCATGACCAGGTCAGCTGCACTATTGCACATGGAACTACCATGTTTTGCTCAGTAAACTGTTATTAATAACGACTGTGTGGCAGGATCCGGGATTCAAAAGCAGACTAGGCAAATTCTTCACCCTCAACGCGCTTGCAACAAGACACAGAGAAAACTATAGATTCAAAACAGCATCTAATCAAAATTGTGAAGTCAAACACATAATTGAGAACCAGTGCAGACTGTACAAATGTGAGAATAAAGACACTAATATGATTCTAACTAAGAAAATAGAAATGGAGGAGAAATCCTGAGGCTCCAAAAGTAAGACTCGAATGAGACAGACACAATGATGACACAGAAGTAGAAACTTTGCAGCCTTGCATGTCCGTGATCACACACTTCACGTCCAGCATTTCCCCATCTGAATGTCTCCCCAGCTCCACATCCAAACCCATGCACTCTCCAGGCTAGCCTTCCTTATTTTCAAAGAAAAATTTTTTGTTTTTTAAGATTTTTTTTTTTTATGTGGATCATTTTTAAAGTCTTTATTGAATTTGTTACAGTATCATGTCTGTTTTATGTTTTGGTTTTTTGGCCCTGAGGCATATGGGATCTTAGCTCTGGAACCAGAGCTTGAACCTGTATCCCCTGCATTGGAAGGTGAAATCTTACCCACTGGACCATCAGGGAAGTCCTTATCCCTCCTTTTTTATGAAGGCTCCCTTACACTCCTCAAGAGGAAGTTACTCTTACACTTTGCACTCCCTACCTTTTATTGTGTACATGTGGTTTCACCATTATTGGAAATACTAAATTCTTATAAGCCTATCTATGTGTCTCTCAGCATCCAGGACATAGTCCTACATTTGGGCACAATTCACTCACTCTTGTGTTCTATCAAGTCAACAGTTTCCATGTCATTACAAGTCCCATAGTCTCAGTATGAGACAACCTAAGATCAGATCAGATCAGATCAGTCGCTCAGTCGTGTCCGACTCTTTGCGACCCCATGAATCGCAGCACACCAGGCCTCCCTGTCCATCACCAACTCCCGGAGTTCAATCAGACTCACGTCCATCGAGTCAGTGATGCCATCCAGCCATCTCATCCTCTGTCGTCCCCTTCTCCTCTTGCCCCAATCCCTCCCAGCATCAGAGGCTTTTCCAATGAGTCAACTCTTTGCATGAGGTGGCCAAAGTATTGGAGTTTCAGCTTTAGCATCATTCCTTCCGAAGAAATCCCAGGGCTGATCTCCTTCAGAATGGACTGGTTGGATCTCCTTGCACTCCAAGGGACTCTCAAGGGTCTTCTCCAACACCACAGTTCAAAAGCATCAATTCTTCCGTGCTCAGCCTTCTTCACAGTCCAACTCTCACATCCATACATGACCACTGGAAAAACCATAGCCTTGACTAGATGGACCTTTGTTGGCAAAGTAATGTCTCTGCTTTTGAGTATGCTATCTAGGTTGGTCATAACTTTCCTTCCAAGGAGTAAGCGTCTTTTAATTTCATGGCTGCAGTCACCATCTGCAGTGATTTTGGAGCCCAAAAAAATAAAGTCTGACACTGTTTCCACTGTTTCCCCATCTATTTCCCATGAAGTGATGGGACTGGATGCCATGATCTTCGTTTTCTGAATGTTGAGCTTTAAACCCACTTTTTCACTCTCCACTTTCACTTTCATCAAGAGGCTTTTGAGTTCCTCTTCACTTTCTGCCATAAGGGTGGTGTCATCTGCATATCTGCGGTTATTGATACTTCTCCCGGCAATCTTGATTCCAGCTTGTGTTTCTTCCAGTCCAGCATTTCTCATGATGTACTCTGCATATAAGTTAAATAAGCAGGGTGACAATATACAGCCTTGACGAACTCCTTTTCCTATTTGGAACCAGTCTGTTGTTCCATGTCCAGTTCTAACTGTTGCTTCCTGACCTGCATACAGATTTCTCAAGAGGCAGATCAGGTGGTCTGGTATTCCCATCTCTTTCAGAATTTTCCACAGTTTATTGTGATCCACACAGTCAAAGGCTTTGGCATAGTCAATAAAGCAGAAATAGATGTTTTTCTGGAACTCTCTTACTTTTTCCATGATCCAGCAGATGTTGGCAAGTTGATCTCTGGTTCCTCTGCCTTTTCTAAAACCAGCTTGAACATCAGGAAATTCACAGTTCACATATTGCTGAAGCCTGGCTTGGAGAATTTTGAGCATTACTTTACTAGCGTGTGAGATGAGTGCAATTGTGTGGTAGTTTGAGCATTCTTTGGCATTGCCTTTCTTTGGGATTGGAATGAAAACTGACCTTTTCCAGTCCTGTGGCCACTGCTGAGTTTTCCAAATTTGCTGGCATATTGAGTGCTTTCACAGCATCATCTTTCAGGATTTGGAATAGCTTAACTGGAACTCCATCACCTCCACTAGCTTTGTTCATAGTGATGCTTTCTAAGGCCCACTTGACTTCACATTCCAGGATGTCTGGCTCTAGGTCAGTGATCACACCATCGTGATTATCTGGGTTGTGAAAATCTTTTTTGTACAGTTCTTCTGTGTATTCTTGCCATCTCTTCTTAATATCTTCTGCTTCTGTTAGGTCCATACCATTTGTGTCCTTTATCAAGCCCATCTTTGCATGAAATGTTCCTTTGGTATCTCTGATTTTCTTGAAGAGATCTCTAGTCTTTCCCATTCTGTTGTTTTCCTCTATTTCTTTGCATTGATCGCTGAGGAAGGCTTTCTTATCTCTTCTTGCTATTCTTTGGAACTCTGCATTCAGATGTTTATATCTTTCCTTTTCTCCTTTGCTTTTCACTTCTCTTCTTTTCACAGCTATTTGTAAGGCCTCCCCAGACAGCCATTTTGCTTTTTTGCATTTCTTTTCCATGGGGATGGTCTTGATCCCTGTCTCCTGTACAATGTCATGAACCTCATTCCATAGTTCATCAGGCACTCTATCTATCAGATCTAGTCCCTTAAATCTATTTCTCAGTTCCACTGTAGAATCATAAGGGATTTGATTTAGGTCATACCTGAATGGCCTAGTGGTTTTCCCTACTTTCTTCAATTTAAGTCTGAATTTGGCAATAAGGAGTTCATGGTCTGAGCCACAGTCAGCTCCTGGTCTTGTTTTGGTTGACTGTACAGAGCTTCTCCATCTTTGGCTGTGAAGAATATAATCAATCTGATTTCGGTGTTGACCATCTGGTGATGTCCATGTATAGAGTCTTCTCTTGTGTTGTTGGAAGAGGGTGTTTGCTATGACCAGTGCATTTTCTTGGCAAAACTCTATCAGTCTTTGCCCTGCTTCATTCCATATTCCAAGGCCAAATTTGCCTGTTACTCCAGGTGTTTCTTGACTTCCTACTTTTGCATTCCAGTCCCCTATAATGAAAAGGACATCTTTTTGGGGTGTTAGTTCTAAAAGGTCTTGTAGGTCTTCATAGAACCGTTCAACTTCAGTTTCTTCAGCATTACTGGTTGGGGCATAGACTTGGATTACTGTGATTTTGTATGGTTTGCCTTGGAAACGAACAGAGATCATTCTGTCGTTTTTGAGATTGCATCCAAGTACTGCATTTCGGACTCTTTTGTTGATCATGATGGCCACTCCATTTCTTCTGAGGGATTCCTGCCCGTAGTAGTAGATATAATGGTCATCAGAGTTAAATTCACCCATTCCAGTCCATTTCAGTTTGCTGATTCCTAGAATGTCGACATTCACTCTTGCCATCTCTCGTTCGACCACTTTCAATTTGCCTTGATTCATGGACCTGACATTCCAGGTTCCTATGTAGTATTGCTCTTTATAGCATCAGACCTTGCTTCTATCACCAGTCACATCCACAGCTGGGTATTCTTTTTGCTTTGGCTCCATCCCTTCATTCTTGCTGGAGTTATTTCTCCACTGATCTCCAGTAGCATATTGGGCACCTACTGACCTGGGGAGTTTCTCTTTCAGTATCCTATCATTTTGCCTTTTCATACTGTTCATGGGGCTCTCAAGGCAGGAATACTGAAGTGGTTTGCCATTCCCTTTTCCAGTGGACCACATTCTGTTAGATCTCTCCACCATGACCCGAGACATCCTAAACCTGACAGCAAAGATACATGAATCGCTTCTCTTCAAATTTCAAAATCTCTTTTTCAATAGACTACAGAGCCTACATCAAAGATGTTTAATGAAATTGCCAGTTGTGGCAAAAACACATTTGCAAAACTATATTTTTCATAAATTTTAATATATTCTAATGTTTGCTTGTGACATATAGATGTAAGTCACTATTTTATTATGGTCATAAGCACCTGCCTTTTGATTTATGAGCTTTCAGTACTAGATAATCAAATTGGTTGGAGCTAACAGTGCTTCAAAGTCCTGTGCAGTCCTGAACCTCAGTAAGGGAGCAGGATACTGGTAATGCAAACCACCCTCCAGGAAATCGCTGCATAATGTATGGCATCTGTCTGCCAAGTGTGAGATGGCAGGAATGGGATACACAGAATAGAAACAGATTCTCAAATCTCAATGTGCCATCCTATGAGATGGGCATCTGGCTTATTGTGTCTTCTTTGAAGTGTGATTACTTTGAGAACACAGCTGAAGAAAACTCAAAGTAATTGTGTTTTGAAACAGAGTCAGGTAACTTGATTTGGTATCAAGAGTCATTATCCAGAGACTGGTTTCCCAAATGACTTTTCTCGACTAGATTATGATACTTCAAGTGACTGACTTAATATGCCACAGTGTCTGTCTTGCCTGCTGTAGACTCCTATGGTCTAGGTGGTGTCTGCATCTTCCAAATGTCTGTAATCTCCAGCCAGGAAGATTCGGAGCTACCATGGCCTAATCTGTGTGAACAACTGTAGTGAGAATTATAGAACATCTGATTCTCCTATCAGCCTCCTCACTAACCAGCTGTCTCACCTTGGGACAAACATTTAAACTCTATTAAATGGATTTCCTTTCTAGAGGAATTCCCATATTATAAACACCTTCTAGAGAGGTATAGTGGTGTTTACAGTGTACTATTCTTGCCAGATATATTCGATCAGAGATGGCTTCTCATGCAATTTTGCCTGAGATGATACCAATTCTTTAGGATACAGGTTTCAGTTCAGTTCAGTCATTCAGGCGTGTCCGACTCTTTGTGACCCCATGGATTGCAGCATGCCAGCTTCCCTGTCCATCACCAACTCCCAGGGCTTGCTCAAACTCATGTCCTTCTAGTCGGTGATGCCATCCAACCATCTCATCCTCTGTCATCCCCTTCTCCTCCCCCCTTCAGTCTTTCTTAGTATCAGGGCTTTTTCCAGTGAGTCAGTTCTTCACATCAGGTGGCCAAAGTATTTGAGCTTCAGCTTCAGCATAAGTCCTTCCATTGAATATTCAGGACTGATTTCCTTCAGGATTGACTGGTTTGATCTCCTTGGAGTCCAAGGGACTCTCAAGAGTCTTCTCCAATACCACAGTTCAAAAGCATTAGTTCTTCAGCACTTAGCTTTCTTTATGGTCCAACTTTCACATCCATACATAACTCCTGGAAAAACCATAGCTTTGACAAGATGGACCTTTGTCAGCAAAGTAATGTCTCTTCTTTTTAGTATACTATCTAGGTTTGTCATAGCTTTCTTCCAAGGAGCAAGCATCTTTTAATTCCATGGCTGCAGTCACCATCTGCAGTGATTTTGGAGCCCAGAAAATAAAGTCTCTCACTGTTTCCATTGTTTTCATATCTATTTGCCATGAAGTGATGGAACCGGATGCCATGATCTTAGGATACTGGTTTGGGAAACAACAACCTAGCCAGATCCCACAAACAATAGGCCTAACTCATGGGTTCTATACATAAGTCATGATATTAGTATTCACTAAGCAGGATGATGACGCTGGGAAAGATTGAGGGCAGGAGGAGCATGGGGCAACAGAGGATGAGATGGTTGTATGGCATCACCGACTCAATGGACATGAGTTTGAGCAAACTCTGGGAGATAGTGAAGGACAGGGAAGTCTGATGTGCTGCAGTTCATGGGGTCACAAAGAGTGAGACATGACTGAGTGACTGAACTGAACTGAAGCAAGATTGGGTCATGAAGTGCTCAGCTATCACAACTTCAAGGGCCAGCCTACTGATCCTTTGGTTTGTAGAGCACATGAGGGATTCTGTGAATGCCAACCTTCCAGATGCATAAGGAACTGGGGTCATGAGTAAGAGTGAGCAGATGACAGAATAGGATTGCATTAAGTCTTATTTCCATGGCCATTGTTGTAGAAGGCAATCAAAGAAAAGACTCTGCCAGGATTGAGACAAGTAAAATTTTCTGTCCTCCTTGGTCAAGCTCTGTACAGGATGAAGCCCAAGGCCAGACTTCTTTGGAGAGACAGGAGGACATGCTGGATGAAACAAGGACATCGGGTTCACACACAGCTGGGAAGAGGAGGGTTCTGTCATGTGGTCCAGCTGGGTGATGACACCATGCTTGTGTGTAAGGGCAGGACTTATGGGGCAAGGGTCGCCTAAGGAGCAAGGCCTAAAAGATTCGTACCTGCACAGCAAGAGGAAAGAGCTGAGGGAGAAGAGGTTGGCAGATGATCAGGGCCGATGAAGACTGGACCTCATCCAAAAGACAATAGATTTCAGCAGAGAGAAATGATACAAGTAAGATGTGATTAGGGAAAGAAAGGACTAGCTTCTCCATGAGAAAATTCAATGCAGGGGAAAGGGGGGCACCACAAATCCAGAACGGCATCCGGTTTTCTGGATTAGGCAATTGGGTGGATGAGGCAAAGACAAGAAGACAGAAAAAAAAAAAAAAAAAGGAATCCAAGAAGCAAAGTTGTGATCAAAGTCCAACACAGCTCTCAGATTCCAAAGCAGCAGCTGCCCATGGCAGTAGCCACAGAAAGAATGACAAAAAAACAACCATGTCTTTTGCAGCTTTATGAACACATCGGCAGCTCATCAATGACTTTATTTTTTTTTTTTACTTTACAATATTGTATTGGTTTTGCCATACATCAACATGAATCCACCACGGGTGTGCACGTGTTCCCCATCCTGAACCCCCCTCCCACCTCCCTCCCCATACCATCCCTCTGGGTCATCCCAGTGCATCAGCCCCGAGCATCCTGTATCCTGCATCGAACCTGGACTGCTCACCAACAGTGCTGCATTGAGTGTTCTTTAAACGAAATCATTTGGATAATGGGGTGAGGTTGGAATCCTTCTAAAAGACTCTGGCCAGGCCAGGCATGTAGAAAATATTTGAGGTGTTATAGGATATTTTAAAAGTCAGCTGTCTGCTTTACCTGCTCCACACAAGAAATTCGATGAGCCTGGAAAAGTTCAGCTTCACAGGCCAGAGTGCTGCAAGACCCACAAGGTGGAAGTCACTGAAGGTAAAAGAAAATTTCAGGCAGTGATTGCTAGGTTTAGTAATAAACAGTCCAGTGAAGGACACTGAGACCTTCAAAATAGCACACTGTGGTGGAACTGGCAGTGACTACAATTTCTACACAGTGCTATTGGTTTTAACAAAAAATTATTTCTTAAAGCCTGCACTTAATGTCTGTAAGTGGCTATTTAAACAGTGCTGTGTTTAAGAGCCTTTGCCCCTCCTATGCAGAAAGCCTGGGCTGTGTGTTACAGGGAGGGAGCCCCACCCATGGAAAATTAGAAATAAAGAAAGCTGGCTCACTTCCTCCCACTTTGACTGTTTTGGGACAAAATGGAATCATGCTAGATAGACGTGTTGTAGTCTTATTCAGAAGCCCTAAACAATTTCTCAAACGTATGGTTTCTTTCTTTCCCTTTGCCCATACGTCTACTGTATGTTTTGACTTTTGATTTCTTGAGGTTCTGTTATGTTTCTTGTTTCTCTCACTCAGGGACCTAAGGTGCCATCAGGATGTTTTAAACTGGTGGGCTTCTTTTCTCGCCATTCCTTATCATCAAGCCGCTGAAGCATCACTCCCGAACTGGTTCTGTGTGATTTCCTCCTCTCTGAATCTGCCAACCAAATGCCCTCCAGCTAAAGTCACATCACATCACACAAGTTAACAGAACAAAGTTGAGTCGATCCCAGGTCAGAACCCCTTCAGTGCAGACGTTGGGTGTATTTACCGAGCATTTACCAGACATCACGTCATATTGAAGGAAACGTTCCTTCTGTATCATGGTTAGCAAAGTTATGGGAAAATGAACTTATATACTACATTGTTTTTTGGAAAACTAAGTGTGACAACCTAATTGAAATGCAGTATTTAATAGAAATATTTACAGCTTCATACAGGAACTTTCAACCAATACTCTTAGAGATTTCTCTCCCTTATTACCCACCTCCATGAAAGTTGTCTCTAATGCATCTGATAATCAGACACACACACACACACACACACACACACACACTTCTAATTTAGGACATGAGGACATAGAGTTATTCCTTATGCTTCAGCAGTTAACCCCAGTGAAACAACCAACACTTTATTTCTAATTCCCTGAAAAACATAAAGCTGGCAATAAATCTATAAGCAAAAGCAGATCTACATTAGCAAAATGAAGCACAGAAATAAAGCAATTATTTAAATAATTTATCATGAGCCTGGGGTAGGTAGCTGAATTACTTAAATGAATATTTCAGGGAGAAAATGCATTTTTGTATAAAAAGAAAAAAAAAAGGTTTTGAAGACTCTCTCTTGGCTCATTGCACAGAGAACAGGAAAATCATTACAATGATGAAGTCTATGTGTACATGGAAGTACCCCTGCTGGAGCTTTGCTTTGAAAATGTTCAAAATGTTACTGTGATTTAGAATTTGGGGGCATTTGGCTAAATAAATAAATAAAAATCTGAGAGTACAAAACAATGGTACCAAACACCTGGGCTTCGGTTCTCTCCTCCATCCTTTCCTGGGTCCTACAATGTAAAGGCTCAAGAACCTTCCAGGTGTAATTTCCTTCCCTGTACTCATCTCTAGGTGAGTCCAAAGTCAACGTTTGGTCTCTAGGTGAGTCCAAAGGTAAACACTTACCTTGACTGCAGGAGACAGAAGCAAATTTTGTTTGCAAACAAAGTTTCTCAAGATGAGATACTTCTTCCCTTCCTTCAGCGCTCAGCCCATCTCAGAAGGCAGGTTTTTTTGCTCTGACTTGGCCTCAGTCAGTTCCTCTATTCCTGCCACACAAGAGCCTTGGGTCAGGCCCTCTGAACTGGCTGGGAGGATGCAGGGCAGGGTACCAGGCTCTCTTGCCAAGCAGGGGGATTTTAGAGCCTTGCCACAAAAATGTAGCTCATAGACCACCAGCAGCAGCCACATCTGGATGCTTGTTAGGAAAGAGGAGACTCAGGCCCTACCTGCACCTGCCAATTCAGAATCTGAACCAGCCCCCAGGACATTGATCTTGAGGACATTGTGGGACTGGGAGAGGAAGGGGGAGATGTTGAGTAAACTGGCAAAGGTGGAAGAAAAAGGAAAGAAGGATCACAGAGGGCTGCCCGAGTCCAGACCTCAGAGGTCTGAAAAAAAGCAAAAGGACTGTGAACAAACCAGGTCGTTGAATCACAAGCCCAGAGCCTGCTGACTGTTACTGCAAGCGGACGGTCAGCCCTCAGGACTGCAGAATTATGGCCACAAAGTGCTCAGAGGCCTGGCTATAAATCCTCCCCTGCATCCTTGTTAACCGTGTCCTTCCCTGGAGGCAGGTAATGTACATAGAAGATGTCCAGTCCCCTGGTCTTTATTAGAGGCTGGAGGATGTGGGCTGGGAGTGATGTGAGTATAGACAAGAATGCCCAGTTTATACTCTTTCTCACCTGAGTTGAACATGATGCAAACATGCTGTTTCCATGGTGGGGACTGTGTTAGCTTCTATTTAAACATATTATTGCTGCCATTAATTTGATTATTTTACTGACTGGTTTTGCAGAGCTTTGCATCCTGAAGCTTTTCTTTTTCTAAGCAGAAAGCTCACTTGAAGATGAATGTACAGATTCCACACGTGGCTGAAACCAATTTCCTCTTTATTTGTTCTCAGAAAAGATGGAAAGCAGCTGGCAGGCTTCTTCCACATGTCCTTAAAGAGCACAACTGAGTCCTAAGAATTCTCTTACATCTGAAACCCAGCAGGATTCTATGGGGCTTCTGGGCATGGAAGCCTTTCTGCGCCCTCCCCACCCCCCATCCCCCGCCCTCCCTGTTTCTTGTTTATAGGGAATAGGCTTCAGCCTCCATGACCTTCCCTGAGTGTCAAAGGACAGGCTCAAACAGTAGCTAATGAGGGAAGGGAAGGGATGCGGATACACTCCAGTGCTCTTGCCTGGAAAATCCCATGGATGGAGGAGCCTGGTGGGCTGCAGTCCATGGGGTCGCTGGGAGTCGGACACAACTGAGCGACTTCACTTTCACTTTTCACTTTCATGCATTGGAGGAGGAAATGGCAACCCACTCCAGGGTTCTTGCCTGGAGAATCCCAGGGACGGCGGGGCCTGGTGGGCTGCCGTCTCTGGGGTCGCACAGAGTCAGACTGAAGCGACTTAGCAGCAGCAGCAACAGCCAAGAAACAATAGTGCTGCTTCTTGGGACAGGAGCCTGGTTCTGCCTCAAGACATAGCAATATCTTGAGCTCCTCGGCAGAACTAGAATCCATAACAAATGGAAGATGTTAACTACTTGATGGAGCATTCTTCATTCCAGAGAAAAGGTTACAGTTTGATAACCTCCTGAGCCACAGAAACTCATCAGGAGACCACCTGAGGCCAGATTAGAGGAGTGCAGACCCTGCACAAACCCTGATCCTTATCAGCAGCCCCACCCTTGAACCTTTGCTGTAAAAACTCCTCACCAAATCCCTCTGGGTTGGAACACACCGTTTTGAGGCATTAGCCCCTTCTGCCCAGCGAAGCGATAAAGCTATTCTCCTCTACTTCACTCAAAACTCTATCTCCAGGATTCCAATTGGCACCGGTGCACAGAGGCTGAGTTTCAGCACCATTTTCAGGCTAAAGAACCCCAGGCCTAATCCCCTTGTCAGTAACATCAATAAGACCATTTACTGCCACCAGCTATGTGTGAAGTGTGATGCTGTTGTCTCCTAATTTCATAATAGACTCAAGTTCCCGCTGAGTTCTAGTCTCTGCTTCAAAAGCTCAGCCATTTAACTTCTCTTTTCCTGACCAGACTACCTGCCTTGGCTGCAAACCAGGGTTGTAATAAGTATCAGATGAGAACACCCCGTGGGAGGGAGCAGTTCATCATGTAAAGGCTCACTCTGCTCCTGTGGAGCTTCTGTTTCCGCCTGGAACTTCTTCCATAAAAATGCCCACGCAGGATTCAGAGGCAGCTGGTACACTGACTAATGCGTGGCCGCTGGGCTACCACTATCAGTAACTACCTCTCTGTGCAAACAAGGCAGCCCTCCCATATCAGACAACTTTCCCTCCCAAAAAGCATTATGCTCTCCTGCTCATGATACTTGTCAAACTTTAACTCCAGCACTGCTCTTCACACTATTAGCCACACACACCCCCACTGGAGCCATCAGCGGGTCCTCCCCAGAGCCCCCCTGGGTCAGAGTCATCTAAACACCATCAGTTACTTCCTTCAGCTAGCAAGGGCAAGGGAAGTTAATTTATTTGAACATCAGATGTCCTGGAGAAGTCTGACTGCACTTTAACACGTCTAATCCATACTTGAAATGCTGCAGAATGAGATTCGGGATTCCAAATAACCAATCTGGGGACGTAAGACTCAGATTCAACATTTGCTGTTGTTCAGTTGTTAAGTCATGTCCAGCTTTTTGTGACCCTATAGACTGCAGCACGCCAGGCCTCCCTGTCCCTCACCATCTTCTGGAGTTCACCCAAGTTCATGTCCATTGAGTCGGTGATGCTATCCAACCATATCATCCTCTGTTGCCCCTTTCTCTTCTTGCCTTCAATCTTTCCCAGCACCAGGGTCTTTTCCAATGAGTCAGTTCTTTGCATCAGGTGGCCAAAGTATTGGAATTTCAGCTTCAGCATCAGTCCTTCCAATGCATATTCAGGATTGATTTGCTTTAGGATTGACTGGTTTGATCTCCTTGCAGTCCAAGGGACCCTCAAGAGTTCTCCAGCACCACAATTTGAAAGCTCTGTCTATGTCATAGTTTTCCTTTCAAGAAGCAAGCATCTTCTGACTTCATTCAACATAATGCTTTTTCACCAATGCAGATTCAACATCCCATAATGCTTATTAAATAGCATCTTTCTCTCCACTGAGTCCTGTGGCAGATATTTCACCTGTATTGGATATTTCATCCTTACAAGTAGCCTTATAAGAAAAAAAGTATTACCCCATTTCTACAGTTAAGGAAACAGAGGCTCAGGGATGCTAAATGTCTTGTCCAGAGTCATGCTGCTACTTGGAAAAACTGATGTTCAAGTCCAGGAATCCCAATTCCCATCCAGATGGCTGCCTACAATGCCACACTTGCCATCAGAGTCATGTGGAAGAAACATTCACAGCACTCTTCACGGAAAGCCTTACCTTTATTACATCTGGGAGCTTTGTAGAAGTATCTTGAGATGCTTAAAAAGGAATGTCACTTGCTTGATTTAGCTGAATATCTATTTTCCTGTCACTACTTACCTCATAAGGTTGCAAAACACATGAAGTCCCGACTGCAGTGCTTTATAGTGTTCATCTAAAATGACTAAGAGTTATTTCATATTTGGCAGAGATTAGTACATTCTGTCAGCCTGAAAGAATTTTTGGCCAACAGGTTTTATTTGGATCCACAGTTGTTAACTATTAGAGATGTCTGAAGAAACACTCAGATCGGGCTGGTTGAAATATTTAACTAATGGCCAGAGTTGACTGAAACTGAGAATCTCTAGTTCTATCATGCCACGGGCAACCAAAAGCAAAGAAGAATTTAATTTTCTCTCATCATTCAGGACATAGATTTTGGGAAGCAGATTAAACCTTTCTGTTCTAAGATGTGCTAAGTGGATGATACTGTTTTGCAGATTTAGACTCTCCATCCTGTTGAAGTATTTATCATTTAGGAGAAAAAGCCCAATGAGTTGTATTACTTAGAAATTTCATTTAACTCCTGGCAACAAAGATCAGAAAGACAGTGATTTCTTTATTTTCATAAAAGAAATCTGGAGGCAGGCAGTTTAGGGCTTGTGTGGCAGTTCTACCATGTCATCAACAGCCCAAGGTCCTTCTATCTCTCTGTCAACCATTCCAGTAGCTTCTACTATCAACATGGTTTCTTGGTCCTTGCTAGCTGCTGGGGCTCCAGCTAGTGTTTCTACATTCCAAGGAAGCATGAGGAAGGAAGCAGGGCAAAAGAGGACCTAAGAGCTGTCTGTTGCCTGCTTACAAAGCCTTCTCAGACTTACACAAAGCTTCCTATCTTCAAGGGAAGCCAAGTTTCTTTCTTCTTGTTCTTAGCCAATAAAAACTGAGCTTTCTTACTAAAGAAAAAACCGGGGAATGGGTATTGAATAGTTGACTAAGTGTCTCTTGCAGTTACCAAAGATAAAAGACTCCCTGTTCATTTGGAACCTTCTTTGGGTGGATTCCAACCATGGATTCATAAGCTTTTAGAAAGATCAACTAGTCCAACACCTGCCTTTTAAAGCTTAAGAAATGGAGGGCCAGAAAAGTCACTGGACCTGGCAGAGACAGTAAAGGCAGTATGCATTAGAGCTTGGACTAGAAATGAGGCCAGAGATTAGGGTGCCAGAGGTCAGGTACTTGGTGAGGGCTCTCTTCCTGTACTTCCTTAATGGCCATTCCTTGTTGTAGTGTAGGCACAAGGAGAGAGAGATGGCCCTATTTTTATAAATGCATTAATCCCATTTTAGGGGCTCCACCCTCATGACCTTATTTAACTTTAATCACCTCCCAGAGGTCCCACCTCCAAATTCTATCACATGGGGGATTAGGGTTTCAACATACAAATTAGGGGTGGGGAACTGGACACAAATATTTGGTCCATAGCATCCACTCACCACTAACTGCTCCAGGCTTCTACCTCAAGGCAGCCCTCTGGGTTTGAGGGCTGGCAGATGGTGTGGAAGGACACACTAGAAGCCACGCCCCCTGAAATAAGATTGGTTACAAAGAGAAGGGGCGGGGCTGAGCATGCTCAGTGCCTTCCCCCCCTCTACTCCGTCCCCTGCAGGTACAAGAGGAAGCAAAGCAAAGAAAGACCAGAGGCTGTCATCTAACAGTCTACTCCAAATGGAGCGTCTTCCACATGAGACTAGAGAAGAAGATCCTCCCCCTCAATACCTGTGTTTATCTGTATCCTTCATGCTTCCTTCATGGTGTTCTACACAGCAACCCAAGGGCACCCTCCCTGACCTACTGTGAGACTCACTATGCTGTTGAGTGTGAAAGAGACTGAAAAGTAAGACCCCGAAAGGTAAGGAGACTTGTTCCACATCACACAGCAAGTTGGGGACCAGCTGAAAGTGGCCCCACTTTTGGAGTTTTCTCTACTTTTGGCTGCCTGTCTTACAAAGCAATTGTATACCACCCAGCTAGAGACCTGCTGGAGCACTGGAAGAGCTGGCAAGATTTTGCTGGATTTAGAGGGCTGCCCTTGCAGTTAACAAAAGTCTCTGAGGGTACAGGATACTCAGGACAGGATACTTTGTGACAATGGCTGGTGAGCTGGAGAATTAACTCAACTGGTCAACAAACATTTTCAGTCACCTTCTGGGTGACAGACTATTAGTGGGATAAAGTGGTTACAACAAACAAACATACTACTAATAGTTGAAAGCTGTCTGAGCCTAGTAGGGAAGGCAGAGAAGACAGACCCTACCGTGACTAGTGCGATGACAGGGGGGCAGAGGGGACAGGCTTTTGGAGCAGAAAGCAAGCAGGGGTGGGAGACCATGCCTCCTTCTGATCATTGCAAGTCACTTAGAATGACAGGATCACACGATGCAAGGGAGGGCTGGAAGGGACAGAAATTTCCTAGGACACACGCAGATTGATGTACATCTATTCAGGCCAAGCGTGAAGGGCCCATCAAGGTCTGAGGTCATCAAAGGTCGTCTGTCACAATAAGAATAAACCTAGAAGCACCCATTTGAACATTATTCTTCTGAACCTCCTTTCCACTCTCCTGCTCCTGTGGTAAAGTGTTACTGCCGACAACTAAACAGAGCCATCGGTATGACTAATTTCCCACTGAACGGTTTCTTTTATGCGGATGTCGATGTGCACTTAGCAACGTAGCTTATGTGCTTCCGCAGATGGACTCCTATTTGCGCTCAGCGTTTTCACTTACACTTTGTTCATAGCTCTGGCTCCTTTCTGAAGCAGGCCGGCTGTAAGCTGGAAGTAAATTCAAATCAACTTGGCAGGTTTGTGAGCAGCCAACTGAACAGGTTGAATGGGAATCCATGTTGCTTCATTCTTAGTCTCCACTTGGGATTTCAAGTCCTCAAAATGACTTTCTACATGTAGATTTTCAAAAAGTTTAAGCCTCTAATCCTTTTCCAAAAGTTATACTGCCCAGAACTTCACAGAAGAAGCTGATTCCTCTCCTGCCTCACCCCTGTAGCAGCACCCAAGACACCCTCACAGACCCTCACATCCCCCTGGGAGACAAGGTGAAAACTGCTGATCTCTGAGTGGTCTGATCTGGGCAAAGATGAGGGTTAGGGGCAGGGGCAGGGCCCCTGTACATAACGGTCCTCTCAGGGCCTCACTCCTCACCCAGGCTGTGGGTGTGCCAGCCACCTCAACTTCCTCCCAAACCTCCAAGTTCCCTGGTTAAGAGCACTAGCTCCGGCCTCCAGGCCTGCTGTGGCTAAGCCAGTTCCGAATGAAACTACAGGAGCCCACTCATCTGAGATTCCCAAGATCCAGTCAAAGACAAACTTCCCTTAAAAATAGCAAATGCAACACAACTTCTGTAATTAACTGTTCCCTGTATCATACAGTTTCCAGGCCTGCTCACTACCTTGAGAATTTTCTCCTGGATAGAATCCAGTTTTTCAGAGTCTAAGAAAAAGAGAAATTTAAGAGGACAATTAAACTCTGCAGAACTGGAGAGCAGAACTATAAAGTTTTTGTGTGTGTTTTTTTTTTTTTTTCTTTTTGTGGGAAAGACACATAAAGACAAAAATATTAGAGGTGGCTTACAGTGTCTAGGCATTTCACATATGTTACATCTTCTAGTCTTTAGGTAACAGCTAGAACAGAGTTAGATCACTAGTAAGACAAAAAGTCTCTGGTGATTTTTCTGTCTTATAGCAAAGCCAAAAAGCAGCAACAAAATGGAAAAACAAGATTCAGGCCTGGGGATCTTCTTGGATTCTTCAAGGATCAAACACCTTCTCACTCACAATTCCATCATTCCTAACAGGTAGCCCTCGATTTCATGATTCAAGGAAGCATTTCCTTTCAGGTGGCAATATTGAAAGAGAGAAGGAAAAATAGAGATGTCCAGCAGGTGCCCGGTCTTAAGGAAGGTTTGTGGACACCAGCACTCAGTTCTTCTATTGGGTCCCATTGGTTAGAACCTTGCCACGTGGCCATATCTGAGTACAAAGAGCCCATGAAATGAATTCTTTTGTTTGATGGCCATTGGCTCAGCCAAAATTTATTTTATTCTGGAGGAAGGGGAAAATAGATATTTGGAGATGAACAGCAGTGCCTACCACACAGTCCAACAGCTCCACACACAGGTATTAGTAAATTCATGGAGCATATGGGGAAACCAGGGTTCATGATGTTCAAATAACTTGCCTGCAGTCATACAACATGCTACATCCACTACCTAAATTAGAAGATTTTATAACAAGACTGTTGTATTTCCCTTCTACACTCCCATAATAAGAGTGGAATGACATTTATATAAAAACTTGTCCCATTTTCCAGCAATAGTATCACAGCCTTGGTTTTCAGGATGCTCTGGTGAATTCAAGGAAGTCAACTTTCTCTTCTATTTCTTTTTGCCCCTGCCACCAGCCTAGTACAACCACATCGCCCGATTATTGCCACTGCCTCCTAATCAGATTCTCTCCTCTTCTCTGCCACCCCTCCAATTTATTCTCCACACAGCAGAAGGGTGGGCTTTTAAAATCTCAAATGTAATCATTTTATTTCACTGCTTAAAAACCATTAATAACTTCTCATGGCTCTTTGGATAAAGACCAACGCCATCCATGAGGTTCTAAGGCCCTGTGTGCTCCAGCCACCTACCTTCCCGGTTGTTTTGCTCATGACTCTCCTGCTTTCCTCTCCAGGCTACTCTGGGCTTCTGTGGACACTCCGTGGGTCCTCCTACCTTGGGGCCTTACACAGGCCATCCCCTGTGTCCTCAGTCTCTTCCCCCTGTATCTTTGTCAAGTCCAAAATAAATTCCTCACGAGTTTGTTAAGCTCTACTAAACTTGTAATTAATTATGGAAGAAATAACACATTTATGATGTCTGATCTTTTCATTCAGGAAGAAATTCAGGAATAGGGTTCTCCATTTATTCATACTTTTATATCACTTAGCCAAATCCTATCATTTTCTTCTTATAAATCCATTAATTTCTTGTAGAATTATTCTTAGAATTTGTTGTGCTTTGTGTCTGGAGGCTTTCTTCCCATGCAGAAGGAGAAGATATCCAGTTTCCTAAGTTTTATAGAATCCGTGTTCCTAAAGCAGAGACTAAGGAGAGGAGGAGAAAAGAACAGGTCTACCTACATGTAGGCAATTATAGATTATTGATTGCCATTTTCATCAGCCTTGAATTGAGTAAAATGAGCACCTTGATCCTGGCGTCTAATGTGGTAGGCAGTCCTAGCTTCAGTTTTCTTTGTCAGTGTTCATAGGTCCTTCAGAAAGACTTTGCAAGAGTCAGTGGGGGAATTCACCAAATGTCATTGCGCAGCAATTTTTTTTTTTTTTTTTCGTTGTGAGCACAGTTTTCAAACAAGTCCCAGCCATCCAAGAGTACTTTTAATTACTCTGTGTACTTTGCCATATTATCCACAGTGATATCGTGACCGATTTTTGTCAAACATTTTCCTAAAACCAAGAAACACTAAGTCTATGTTACTCCCCTGATCTCTCAGCTCAGTAAAAAATACTTTCATAAAAGATGAGGTTAGTTTGGCATGATTTGTTCCTGGTGACTCCATGTTTTCTAGCAGTCAACACATTCCTTTCAAAGTGTTCATAAGACATCTGCTTTAAATTCATCCTATAATCTGACCAAACGTTGACCAAAGTTAATAGTCTGTAATTCTGGGGGTCCACCCCTTTTCATAACTTATGACATTTACTTGTCATTAGCTTTCTGATTCTTCTCTTGTACATGATTTTTAAAAGATTACCAGTGGTGACTCCCTGATTGCATATTTGAACTCCTCCAGCACCCTGGGAGGAAACTTGGCTGCACCTGAAGACATGAACTTATGACATGAATCAAGGCTTGCTCTCTATTTCCAGTCATTTGAGACTGCAATTCCTTTATTATATAGGTTGTTCTACTCTGCTGGAAATCAGGGACTCTCCAGAAAACAAGCAGCTGTGGGGATGTTCTTGTGCTTACCAGGAAAATTGTCTTAAACCAGCACAAAAAGCAAAGTGTTTCCTGACTTGTGATCAATCCCATCCAGACTTGTGGTGGTATGGTTTACTCTCTGATCTTCATGCTGTCGTTGTTGTTGTTGTTGCTGTTGATTTGTGCAGTTGCTCAGTCATGTCCGACTCTGTGTCCCCATGGACTGCAGCACATCAGGCTTCCCTGTCCATCACCAACTCCTGGAGCCTGCTCAAACTCATGTCCATAGAATCTGTGATGCCATCCAACCATCTCATGCTCTGTCATCCCTTCTCCTGCCTGCAATCTTTCCCAGCATCAGGGTCTTTTCTAATGGGTCAACTGTTCCCATCAGGTGGCCAAAGTATTGGAGCTTTAGCTTCAGCATCAGTCCTTCCAATGAATATTCAGGACTGATTTCCTTTAGGATTGACTGGTTGGATCTCCTTGCTGTCCAAGGGACTCTCAAGAGTCTTCTCCAACACCACAGTTCAAAAGCATCAGTTCTTCAGGACTCAGTCTTCTTTATGATCCAGCTCTCACATCCATATATGACTACTGGAAAAACCATAGTTTTGACTAGATGGACCTTTGTTGGCAAAGTAATGGCTCTGCTTTTTAATACTCTGTCTAGCTTTGTCATAGCTCTTCCTCCAAGGAGTAAGCATCTTTTAATTTTATGGCTACAGTCACCATCTGCAGTGATTTTGGAGCCCAAGAAAATTAAGTCTGTCACTGTTTCCATTCTTTCCCCATCTATTTGCTGTTCCTGGTTTCTCAATTTCTGAGCTTTGTTACCTCCTTGTTTCCTCTCATTGGAAACCCCGTGCACTAAGCACATTTGGATATTTTGAATGTCTGGCTCATTTGTATTTGGTCCTCCTGCCTGAATTGGACCTGCAGGAGGACCTTAGGCCACACAGTCCTGCCCTGTTGTTTCTAGGTGTAACAGTCAGCTCCTGAGTCTCTGTGCCACTCCCTTATGACCAGTACTGTTTCACTGTATCTTCTCCCCATGAATTCATACACACTGTGCACCAGGGTCTTGGGTATCTTCCCCCAGGCTCCATTAGGATTGTTACAAATTTGTCAAACCAGAATGCACTGCAGCACAAACTATTGACCCCATGGCCATACAGCATCCTATTTCCTTACCCCTTCCCTGATCAGTTCTTGTCAGAAAACCCTGGGTAGCTTCTTTGCACCCACATGAACTGAACCTGGACACAGGTAGAAAGTTAATAAATGCTTATTGAAGTGATTTAAGTAATAATGATCCATTTACATTCACTTTGCAAAAAACTCTGTAAGTTTTGCAGCTGCCCATTTTCACAAACCGGGTTGGTCCTTCCAAAACCACAACGGAAACACAAGAGATCCATCCCACATCTGTCCCTGATCTATAGTGAGACACAGCCCTGTCCTCTGCTGTCCTCAGGCAACTGCCCAAGCCCCTTAAACTGGATGCAATTCAGGCCTGGAACATCCTAGGCATCCTCAGGGCCCTTTGGCTCAGGCACATTATCCTCATGCCCAGGACCTCTCTGAGCCCCAGGAAGGGACACCCAGACAGAGGTCACACCACTGCTCTCCAGGTATCATGCAGGATATTTACTCATTGTGGGTTCAAAGATGACAAAAGCACCAGAAGCAAGCCAACCTCCAAGATTCATGAGAAAACATGGAGGCTGAGATATTCCTGTCCAGCCCCATAGGACTACTAAACTCTGGTGAACCAGACACACATTTCGTTCCAACACACAGGCTTCCTGTGGGGACCAGGTTGTGCCTTGGCTTATAAGCCCCTGCCTCCGTCTTCCCACCTCATCCTCAGATCAGCCAAACGATCTTTAAGCATCGCCAGCAAGTTGTGTGTCAATGTAGTAAATACGGATAATCAGGAGGATGCTACTTCTATCATTTTTGTCAGTCTTCACTTGCCAATAAGGATTCGAGTGGTACAAAGAATTAAATTATTTCTAAATAAAATAATTTTATGACATCTATGTAATAAGTTTATGAAAGATAATTTCCTATCACACTGATTATACACATATTCAATTTTAGCCTAGTGTAGCAAAAGGTATTCAGAAACAGTACACAGCTGCCCTCTTGTGTCACTTTCATATAATTAAATCTATTAGTGTCTAAATGCCAGGATTCAATTAGCTATGCATTTTTAAAGGTCACCACGTACCACTACTTTTCTACTTCTGAAATTAATAACCTAAATGTTAATTCACAAGGTACAGTATGTAAAAATATGCCGGATATTTCTATCAACTAAACAACTTATTGGCATAAACATCTAAATATTTTTAAAGTAATATAATTACTCTGTCCAGGTCCTCTTGTAACCCAATACTGGAAGTCTTTACCTGCGTTTGTATTTTCTCATTATACTTAGTTAGTGCTCAATTAATATTTAATCTGCTCTCACTGAGTGCATGGATTTGCACTAATGTTTTGCTACTGGCCACGCAATGGCCACCTAGAAGATGAGATGGAAACGAGTTCTATTTTATAACAACTGACAAGGGCACCTCCCAGAGAAGACCACTATGGTCTCTGTTGCCATTCACTAAGCATCTAGTATGAGCTAAGTCTGTGCTAAGTTCTTTACAACCAGGATGTGAAGAACCTGCGTGAAAGGGAAAGCTTATCTCTGTTGAACAGATCAGGAAACTCAGGCGCAGGTGGCAGGCAGTGCCTTCCAAGAAGCTTAAGGTGGTGTCATTCTTCAGCCTGTAACTCTGTCAACCCAGATGACTGCTCTTTGCTTTGGCATCCCTCCATCATAATAAGCCATCTCTGCAAGTTCATGGTCTGCCAGCCATACAGCATCCTGAAAACAATCTGATTAAAGTGAGAGGAAGCTTAGACAATGAAGACATGTTTATCATCAGTGTTGACAAAAATGGATGCTCTGTTTCTTTATTAAGTTGTTGTGTTTCCTTACTAAGTACTATATGCTTCTAGCTCTGAATAATGTTTTCTATATTAAGCAAGAATGAATATAAAAAATGGAAAACAAGCCATGTTGTTACAGGACAGTTAGGAAGTGGGCTTTGCATGGGTCAACACTGAATTGTGGCTACACACAGTAACCAGGGAGAGGATCCAGTGGTGATGCGAGAGGACTGACCACAGTCCTTAACCTCCTGGGAGAAGAAGCATCTAGAACTTACAAAATCAAAACAGAAATGAGATGCAGTTAAGCAAACATAAACTGAGGTCTAGCGTTCTGTGACTATAACCTGGTATGGGAAGGGGAGATTCTGGAGAAGACTTGGAGGCGAGGAAAGGGTGAGGGAAGTGGGATGTAGGGCATGGAGGAGCCTGCACCTCCACATTGTATCAGTATAGAAACCCAGCTCCTCCTGTGGAGCAGCGGAGCAGGAGGCGAGCTCCCTCCAGAGAGGGCTTCAAATGAAATTGATCCTGCTACATTGACTCTACCCGAGAGAGAAGGAAGAAGTGGGAAATCATCCTTCTGCAGACTGTAATTTAGCAACAGGGATTTGGAGCCTATTGCAGTGAATTTCTTGGCTCAAGATCACTGCCAGGGGTTGGAGTCAGAGCAGGAGGGGCCCAAGGGCACAGCCACACTGCAGAGCTGAGCTTTCTGAGGGAGTGTGGGGCAACAGGAAAACCAGGCGAGTTGAAATCCCAAGTCCTAGGCTCCTGTCCTAGTCTATAACTAACTTGCTGTGACTTTGGGTCAGTAGGCTCACCTTTCTCCTTCCTAGTTTCTTTATTTTTCAAATGTCTTCCTTGGGCACAGTCCTATTTTTGAAATTTTCTAAACTCAATCCCTTCCAAGGTACACCTGTTTGTGTCTGGCTGCCCGCTAGTATGGATTTTTTTCATTCTTATTATGGGTTGAATAATACCTGTAATCCCACTTCCCTTTGTCTCCTCAAAATTTATATGTTGGATTCCTAACCCCCTGATATCTCAAAATGTGACTGTATTTAGATACAAGGTCTTTAAAGAGTAAGTAATTTAAAATGAGGTGATGAGGATGGGCCCTAATCCAGTATGACTGGCATCCTTACAAGAAGAGGAAATTTGGACAAAGACCCAGAGGGAAGAGCATGTGAGGACACAGGGGGAAGAGGGCCATCTGCAGGCCAAGGAGAGAAGCCTCTGAAGAAATCAGTCCTGCTCAGACCTGGATCTTGGACTTCCAGTCCCCAGAAAATACATTTTTTGATGTTTAAGTGACCCAGTCCCCAAAGAATTGATGCTTTCGAACTGTGGTGCTGGAGAAGGCTCTTGAGAGACCCTTAAACTTCAAGGAGATCAAACCAGTCGATCCTAAGAGAAATCAACCCTGAATATTCGTTGGAAGGACTGATGCTGAAACTGAAGCTCCAGGTACTCTGGCCATCTGATGCGAAGAGCCGACTCATTGGAAAAGATCCTGATGCTGGGAAAGATTGAGGGCAGGAGGAGAAGAGGGCAGCAGAGGATGAGATAGTTAGATAGTATCACTGACTCAATGGACATGAATATGAGCAAACTCTGGGAGACAGTGAAGGACAGGGAAGCCTGATGTGCTGCAGTCCATTAGGTCGCAAAGAGTTGGACATGACTTAGAGACTGAACAACAGCAACTGCTTTGTTATGGCAGCCTTAGCAGACTAATGTGATTCTATACTCTTTTCCTAGTCATCCATTCTCCTTTATTTCCAGCTTCTTCTCTGCATTTTCTTACTTCCACCCCTGCAAAATCTTCCACTCTCTGCTCTGTACTGTGAGGTTTTAACACGCAGCAATTGTGTAAGTAAAAATAATGGCATATACATGCACCAGACATAAAACAGTTTCTGTAACTAAAAGGGATACTCACAAAAATTAAAACAAACAATAGCATTCAATGTCAGAAAGGACTTGATGCAACAAACCCACAAACTGTCGGTGGCAGTATAAATTAGAAGAAATTTCTGGGTGGCAATTTGGCCACATATACCTGTGCATGGTGACTGGTGGTGAAAAAAAAACAAAAACAAAAACAAAAACAGCAGGGAATGAACTGCAAACAGCCAGTAAGCATGTGAAGAAAATGTTCAACCTCCCTAGCAATCATGGAAATAAAAGATATAAAAGAGGAACAATCTATTGATACTAGGTATCCAAATTGTAAATTGTGCTAAATGACAAGTTTAATAACAGTATTTATTAAAAGCCTTCAAATCATACAATCCTTTTGTCCCAGCAGTTCCATTTTAATGGGATTTACCCTAAAGGATTGGAGAAGGCAATGGCACCCCACTCCAGCACTCTTGCCTGGAAAATCCCATGCACAGAGGAGCCTGGTAGGCTGCGGTCCATGGGGTCACTAAGAGTTGGACACAACTGAGCAACTTCACTTTCACTTTTCACTTTCATGCATTGGAGAAGGAAATGGCAACCCACTCCAGTGTTATTGCCTGGAGAATCCCAGGGACGGGGGAGCCTGATGGGCTGCCGTCTATGCGGTTGCACAGAGTCAGACACTACTGAAGCAACTTAGCAGCAGCAGCAGCAACCCTAAAGGATATAATAATGGAAATAATAATATGAAAATATTCGCTGCATTATTTTTAAAGGGAAACAATGTAAATGTCCAGTAAGAGGGCTAAGTAATTTATACATATGATGGAATATTTTTCAAAAATTATTCAATGATAAAAAATTTTCATTATACAATGTCAGATGGGGGAAAGGTTCACAAAATTATTTATAAGACAATTACTGTTAAAAAATGTATGCATATATAACAATAAATATTCTACAAGATACACATCAACACCACAGTTTCTGATAGTAGACTTAGAAGTCATTTTTTCCTTTACTCTTCTGAATGTTTTACAGTGAGGATGGATTACTTTTTTAAAATTTATTTTTATCTGCAGAATAATTGCTTTACAATGTGTTGGTTTGTGCGGTACAACATGAATCAGCCATAAGTATACATAGATCCCCTCCCTCTTGAAATGGATTACTTTTTAAATTAGAGAACCAACACATTCTTTTAAAAGCAGGAACCAGAAGGGATGGAAGAGAAAAGAAAGACAAGGAAGGGGAAAACAGGATGACTCATAATTGGGAAAAAGGTGACTTGTCACAAGAATCCAAATCCAATGCCTGCTGGCATCACAAGTGGACAAACATTTAGGTGTTTAAAAAGTGCTTGTGGAAATGACACACAAGCTGGTTAGTAGTCCAGAGGCATTCTAACTACTTGAACAACAAGAGGTTTGAGTTTGGACCAGATGGCAGCTTCCCTCACCCTACTAAAGTCCCCCCAGGAGAAGAAAGGGCTGGACATGGAACAGAACGCATTCTGACTTCAGATCAGTGCTCTGAAAACCTTGTTCTCCTTTCATCTTAATTTGCAGTTTCAGAGTCTTAAAGGAAATGAGATACTGCCTTCCCAACCTGTGATAGGAGAGTCTGGACACCATCACTTCTTCTGCTCCTCCAAAGGGTCCTTGCCCTAGTTTGGGTGATCAAAGTCAGGCACCGCCTGGGATCGCTTTCCTCAGCCCACAGCTGTGCAGCAGAACTGGTGTTGGGACATTAAAGGAACAACACGGGCAGCTTCAGATAAGCACTCACTCTGCCCCTCCCCATGTGAACAGATTGAGCGGATATCAAGAGCCACAGCATGTGAGGGGAGGGGCGCCGTGATGGAAGATAGAGGAGCTGGCTTTTTATCCACTTTTTATCCCTTCAAAGTCCAGCCACTTGACTATGACAGGGTCACCCTGGGCTTCTAATCAATACAGCGAGACAATCATGCCAGGTCTTCCCGAAGCTGGGCATTGGACTGATGGTCTCTGCTCCCCCTGAAAATCTGTGAGTCTAAAGGCCATGTGCCTGGAAGGGCACATGTGTTGCCCGTGAAAGTGCATCCCACCCAGAGATGTGAGACACCCAGATTCAACAGAACGCAGGACCTACTCAGCTCTCCGCCAATGAACACAGCTTTCTCAGACTTAAAAGAAAAGGGAAAAACAAAAAAACACATGAAGTCTGGGGTTATCAGACTATCCTAAGCTCAAAGACTATATCCCAACTTGCACTCATGCAAAGTGAATTTTCAGCATTTTCAGATGCTTTCTGGAATCTATCTTTCTCCCAGAAAAGTTCAGTGATACAGCCGAGCCTGGCATTATTTTGTGGACATGATGAGAGTGCATGGGAAGTGGGAGATAAAGAAGGCCGATACAGAGAGACTCTACCTCCTGATACTGGAATAATTTTGAAAGACTAATTCCACTTGAAGCTAACACTTCGGGTTTTCATCCAAGTGAGGCCTTGGGCTCTTCACCTGCCCTTGCCCTGGCTACGTCCTTCCTTCTCCTTCCTGTGATGCTATTCTTCCACAGGTCTTCTCCCACTCACCTGACATGGGCATGTCTGGCATAGGACTTCTTTTGGCTAATTACTCCCCTCCACCCCAATCAATCACATGTAGATCTTGGATCTGTGCAGAAATATAATAATAAACTGACTCTGTCAAATGCTTAAGGAGTCTACATTATGAAAATACCATTCTAGGGTCTCTGTCATGAACAAGTAGCCTATCAAGACCAGAAGGCCCATCTGAAGCTCTGAAAATGTTTCGGTATTCTTCAAACAGGAAATCTTTCAATACTACTAAGAGGTTTCACACTATAATGAAGTTCTCATGCCGAAAGTATTTCTTCATTCGCCTGTTTTGAAAAATAAATCCTCACAGGAGCCATCCTCTCCTCCACTGTCATAGCTTTTTTAGGACTTAAGTCATGGAAGATGGAAAAACTCTCCTGTGCCAGTTCCTTGTTTTTCCGGGTGGAGGATGACTGCAGGCAGAGAGAAGCCCTGTTCACCTGGACTAGGGGATGCATCACACAAAACAAGTTTGTTCCTCTGGGTTTTCAAGCACCTCTTCTCCTGACCCCATTAAAATGAATGTAAAATAGTGGGCATATGGTTTGTGAACAAAAGAAACTTTGTATTACAATACCAATTATGATGCTGTAGTTGGATCATCAGAACAACTCTTTTTGGAAGAAAAACAGCGCAATGAAGAGATGGAGAAGTTCAGAAATCACTTTGCAGGGCACCATTTTGAAAGTCAAAACATTTCTTTCTAAAAGAAAGTGTACATGCAGCCAGGAAGTATTTATAAATATAAAACGTATTCCCACAGCAAGCCTTATATTAGGCATTGATGAAGGAAGACAACACATCCAAAATATTATCGATCATGAATTTAACTGGGGCAAGGGTACCCAAGATAAAATGTGCAAACATATCGTCAGACTTTTGAAAGAGGCAGATGATCAACAATCTTGCCAGAATTCTATAAACAAAGCTATGATTTACCTCTGAGCGAGGATCTATTATAAGTAATCATCAACAATTGACTTGCTTTGTGGGTGATTTTTCCCTGTGTTGCTCAGTTAATGTTGTAAATCTAACTTGTATCACATATTAGATGGAATGACAGTTTCCCAAATCTGTGGAATCTAAAACAGGAGAGAACAGCATTTTAATCAATGGTTTTGCTGCTCACTGTACCACCATAAACTCCAGTAAGCACATGCTTTCTAAAAATATTCAGGGAGGAAATAAGGACACAGGAAACTCTACATAATAACCAATTATCCAAAAAATGAAGTGAAGCATTGCACATCTATAAAACTTTGTGTATATAATTCACTCTTTGCAACTTGCTGACTTTCTAAGTGGAATGAAATCATAATTAGAATAATCAATGGGTAGTGCATACACACCTATTCATGCATATCTGTAACCCAACTTTTGTTCATGAAAATTTAATTGTATGAAAACTACAAAAATCTGCATTGCTACTTAAATTAAAATTGGGCAGGAGACTGGAGTATATCTTCCATTAGCTGCCAGTGACTAAATTTTCCCACATGTCTAAGGCTTAGATGGACGGAGCTCCAAGTTCAAATAGCAGCTTCTCGGGGTCTTCCACGCCCTTCCCACCACAGATCACCCCTGCCCAGCTACAAGAACTGGGGTAGGACTAGGCTTCACTTTCACAATACCTCTCAAACCGCAATGAAGCAATTTGCTGTTTAAGTATACACGACAATACACATGTGGATAAATGTATATCCTAGGTTGGTTGTTTCCCCTACCAGTATAGTAGGAAAGTCTCTGTGTTCTATTCCTTGAATCACATAAACACTGAATAAATATATGTTAAATGAATAAGTTACAGTCACTGCTTCATCTACCTTAGTCAAAAACTATCACTGAGGAAACTTGGAAGAATTAGGTATTTCTGAAAGCTCTGCAGAAACAATTCAGCTTTTGTCCCTGGGACATCAGTGCCTGTGTCATTCTCTAAGGGAGCCCAGTCATTCCCATGTTCTTTACCCAACACTTAGAAATTGAGAAGAATATTTTTCCAAATCCCCAATCCTTTCTTTGTACAAACCCACTGGTTGAAGTTAAATTCTTTTGTTATTAATTACTGATACCTTTCATAGAGCCCAGGGAAACAACTCCTAACTAAAGTGATTTTCAGTAGGATATATACAGTGAAATATGCCACATTATAAAAGAAAACAAAATGATTTAAGACAATGTTGCAACATGGCAACTGCAAAAATACAACTGGCATTTCAATCACATTGACCACTTGTGGCGTCTCATTTGGGGACACCCCACAAGTGTTACTAACATTCATGCAATCTGTTCTTTATCAAGAGGAGGTGGGGTCCCACAGGCAGCAAGACTAGAATGGAACCATGTGCTTCTGATATGGAGAGTGGTCACTCCCTCTGCCACAGGGGATGGGGCTGCCGAATCTCAGGGGCTGCCTTAAACAAGAATCAGCGTCTTCCCATCTTTAGGGCTCATGCTACCAACAATCATGCCCTTCACTTTTTGCTCCATCTGTTCTAATCTCTTCTCTCCATCTCATGCTTTCTACTCACTCACAGCGACACGTACTCCTGACTTCCTCCTTCTTTCTCTATGGCTCTTAGTTTTCAGTAATCACACCAGTAAACCAACCAGCTCTATACTGTGAACTCAGACTCCCCAGGGAGATGTGGACAGGTTCAGTGACCATCCTCCATGTTGGGTAAAGTTCTTGTGCGGCTCCTGTCAAGGGCTCCTGGGCAGCCTATAGATCGGTCAGGTCACAGCCATCTATTTGTCTGTCACCAGAGTGACAAGATAATGAAAGTTAATTAGGGCCTCGTGGCCTTGGATAGCAACCCTTTGGAAAAAGTGGGCTATCTTGACTCAAGAACCAGAAACTAGTCCATTTTAAGAGCAATCTAATCACTAAATTTGGGATGCATAAAACTTCCTTATTTTCTCAAATGGAATAACAGGTGATCAGATTTTGCTCATTTCTCTATTTTAGTCTACTAGTCTCTTTTATGTTTGCAACTTTAAAAAAAAATAGTGAAAGCACAGATCAAAATGTCATAGTATAAATACAAAATCAGTAACTGGGTCCTTTGTTCTAATATTGACTTTTCACCCTTTAAACCCATTTTCTCATTCTATTTTTCATCAGAACTCTGCTGCTCCCAAGTACAAATATAAATGGACAAAGGCCTGAGAATTGTGCTGAGAACTGCAGAAAGTAGTTGAAGTTCACATTTGGACCATATCCAGTTTTCTGCCATCACAAAACTCTATTCAATCTCTCTGCATAGAAGAAGCAGATTACGTAAAGAAAAGAACAAAACTTTCCTTTTATCTACTTTTCAATTTACTATGTATGAGTATTTTTGTAAGAAGTTACTTTGCTAGATTTCTAGTGGTCATGTATGTCTCAATTATTTGTAAAACTGGCTTCACAAGGTTTTAAGTTAATAAAAATATAAGATTACCTTATTCTAAATCTAAATCATTTTAGTTCAGAAAAAAAATCTTGCTAAGTTGGTCATTTCTCTGTGGCTTGAGTTCCCAAGGGTAAAATTTATGAGCATAGTGGGGGAAATAAAACTTTGAGAGAAAAAAAGTATATTCTTCAAATAAATAAATAAGCTGATTTACCATTTGAAATATTATAAGTATGTTTAATGATGAATAGCATACAAATATTTCATCCTTTTGGAATATGAAAAACAGAAAATTCAAGATTAGGAAGAGTATTCTTTGCGCAAAAGCACTAATTGTGTCATCAGCAGAGTTTATCGGTTTATAATTAGGAGAATTTAGGCACCATCAAAGAACTGTTACAAAATAACACAATAAAGCTAAGACCCTAGTCTCAGTAGATTTACATGAGGGCAAAAAAAGGAACAAACTCACTTTTTCCAACTATGGGAAAATTAGGAGGAAAAGCAATTATCCTCTATGATAAATGAGCCATTCTGAGTTGGGAAATCAGAGCATCTCCCTGTTTCATGTGCCCAGTTTGAGCATTTTCTACTCTTTGCTGCAAGCTGTTTCTTTCATCTTTCAAGCACAAGAAAATTAAAATCGTACTATTGAGGACATATGAGGAAGTCGGTCTTGGAAGCAGTGAACTACGATGATGAATTACTGCAGCACTTTGATATAAAATCAGAAAGAGACTCAGCTTGAAAAAGCATACTATTGTTTTCATTTAAAGCTAAGTTTATGTGTAGGAGGAAGACACATTCTAAACAGCTCACCAAGGTAAGTGGTCTGAGGCCGGCACAGACCTTTGAGGCGATTTGACGTGAGTTGTCACGATAAACCCACACCCAGGGAATTATCAATGAGCACTGCTCTAAGAAACCAAGGTGAGAACTGACAAGTGGAACCATTTTGTTACATCCTGCATTTATTTAAGCAAACCGAATGTGTAGAGATAGGAAATTAAAGCGTTATAATGTTTTACAAATACAGAAAGAAGACACAGAATAGTAATACCCTGGAGAGAGTGCATCTGAGAACGAGGCTTCATCACAGGAGAACACTTGCAGGGACCACTTGGGAGCCATGGCCGATGCATCCGTCTGTCATTCTTGTTCTGACATCGTTCAAATGGTTTCAATAGATAAGTCAGCAATCTGCTCTTACACGAATAATACTAATGATCATGGTAGCCTTGAAGGGTTTGTGAGTAACTGTCTGTACATACACGATGCTCGGCTGAACATGTTATTTCAGTGCTGCTGTACATTATGCGGGGGAAATAACAGCATATTACACAATTACTGTGACATCCACTGAAATGTGAACTGGTTTGCATAGGTTAGTCCTTTGGGCAGCACGATGTTGCTCTAGTCCACCAAGGCTTAAAGATTCACAGTGTAGAGGAAAAAATATGAATTAAAGCATTTCTACTAAAATATATTTTAATAGCTGGTGTTAACAATTTGCATAACAAAAGCCAAATTATATTAATAACGTATCATTCTGTAAGCTCCTTCATTTTAAAACATGAAGTGTTTTCTATAAAACTGTAGGCTCTCAAAGTTAGTACAATCTTGCTAATTAATCATCAACCACAATTCTACATATTTTGAAGCAAACAGAAACCAATCTGCACAAGGATTCAAGTTCATGTTTTAATCACAGGTCAAAGAGCGAAGATTCCACAGCCTGCCTGTAATACACTTGGTGCTGCTTATAAATGCTCAGCCGTTCATTGCATGAACACTAAAGAAGGGAACTATGATGTCGTTTTCTCTTTTCCTTTAAAGTAAATTGTTCTTAACAGCAACTGGATTACAAAGAAATGTATACTATGCAAATTGAATACCATATATCAAACACAAAAAGCATATGGAATTCCCATGAAGATACTGAAGTAACAAGGACCACTAGGGCGTAGATTTGCCCCAGGGGTCCTTCCAGGCTTGTGGATCCAGTAGTCTAAGCCTCAGGGAATGATGGCCACAGAAGCAGCATACAATGTCTTGATTTTCTTGAATCAGTGATAGTGGACAATTGTCTGGAAAGAACCTTTAATGGGCGTGGAATACTTCAAAAAGAGACTTCATATTGGCATTCTACACTTGGTTTACAGAGCTTCTTATTAACGAAAGCTTTCTCGCCTCCATGTCAAGTTACCCCAAACAACCATACTCTAGCCACTTTCAGATTATCAGAAGCAAATAGCTAAGGTATAATGGATTTATGAAGTGAATTTCATCTGGTGTAATGAATTCAGCCTCATAACATAATTCTTCTAACTTACAACAGGTATTTTAAATCTCAAACCTAAAGTTTATGTTTATGCATCTCAACTATATATAAATCCACAAAGAAACTTTCAGAAACAGACGAAAGAAGTTGGTATTTTCTAAAGTTCTAAACCTCTAGAGGTAAAATACAATCAGTTATCACCTTTCCTAACCGTCAGGAGCATCTCACTTCTCCACCATAAAAATACCAATGATCATATAATAAAATATTACTATAGAATAGGCAGAAGCTTACTTGCTTGCTTGGTTTTCTTCCCAAGACCATAATGAATAAACAAGGGTAATCAAAAAGGCACCGATATTTTTTATCTCTATATAATTATAATTTTGGTATAAACTATATTCACTTTATATAGAGGGTGTTATTAAAGGATCACACACAATTTCTTTAATCTTTTCATTAAAAAACATTCCACTGGAGATGGGAAAACCTGAAGAAAAACACTGTGTGTTTAGGGAAATCTTCCTCCCAAATCCCAGAGTGTTGTCGAGCTCAACACAGACAAGATAAGGAAAGAAGACTGCAGCGAGACTGGCAAAAGTGTGTGTTCGCCATCCTCAAGTAACTAACGAAACTGGCGGCAAGAGGGGGGCCGGTCTAATCGCATCCACATTCATAAAAGGTGCTCCTGGGCACTGTGCTTGCAAATTCCTATGTGGTCTCTGAGGTGGGGAAAGCCTGAGAAGATGCAGGGACAGTGTGGAGATCTGACAAGTGGAGAATTATTTCCAAGTGGGCTACACTGTGGATGTGTAAACAGTAAGAAGGAGACGTGGAGACGTGCCTTGTCACAGGTTAGAAATAGAAAGCTTTCCCAGAGAACAAGAATTAGTAAAAACGCTGACTACAGAAACACACCACAAGTGATATATTCGGTTGCTATGCTATGCTCAAGAGAGAGATGATCCATGTAAGTTCTGTTTTCGGAAACTTTTCAAAGCGTATCAAACTGCCCTTGTGCTTTTATCAGGTTTGAGAACACATCACAATTAGAAAATCAGGTGCATGCTCTCTGTGCTTGGGCATTTACAGCCCTCTTTTAAAAGACTTGTTTTTTTAAAACCCTTCTTGAGCTGTCACATTATATAGGATATAACTGTTGCCAAATTGAAAACAAGAGGGGCGGCATGTGGAAAGGGGAAAAGGTGTTCGAGAATGCAGTCTTGAAAATGATGCTGTAAAAATAGCACTTTGGTTTTACACATATATTGTTTTCTGTATTTCTGCTGAGATGCTTAATATCCTGACAGGCTTTAATAACAGTGACAACACCATCTAATTATAGCATTAGGAACGTGTGCAACTTGTCCCTCGGTCTTTATTGTAAAATAACTGCCCTCTAGTTAAATTCTGATCAGTTCTTAATTCCTAAAGGCGGGAGGCAAAAGTATCTTGCTATGCAAACATTATGTGAAGCTTAAAATTTGGGGAAAATTACTCCCCAAATAAGTATTGACTTTTACATTCAGTGAATCTGATTTTAAAATAAGTGGAAGAGAAAAACAATGAAACATCAAGCTGTTACTTTATGACTACTTCCCCATTATAATCATCATTTGAAATCGGTTTCCTCTGAGCTTCCTATAAATGTGCTACTTATCAAAAAGTGTACCCATCCCACATTTAGTCTGCAGATTTAATCAACAACTACTCTCTTATAATCACAAAAAATAGTCTGTCTGGGTGAATAATAAATATTTATTTAATGGTATAATAAAACTAAGCAAGCTTGTTGCCCTCAGTTTTAATGCAAAGGAATTTTTGCAAGAATATTCCAAGTTCTGCTTGTTTTCGTAGGTTTGTGTATAAGACACCAAAACCAGTATGGGGTTTAATCAATTGAATTGCAACTGATCATTTCAATGACAGAAAATTAGGCAAGCTGATTATGTGGTGATCTGTAAAACCCCCTCAAATAACCTCTAGTTATTTGCCTGAATTTTTCTCTTCTCAGTTTTACATCAGTGTCATATAGTATGTTGCTTGAGTGTAATAAAGCTTATCTAATTACTCTTTTAGCCTGATAAAAATGAGACTACATATTTCAAAACTATGTGCTTACTTTTCAAAGGTGTAAATGAATTAATATTTGCCTTTGGACTAATAAACATTTCAAGAAAAGATGTTTTACAGCTTATTTTGTTAATTTCTTTGAATATATCATTAAAGCAGATATCCCCAAGGCCCATATATTTGATACATGTTTATAATTACATTTTGCTTTTTCAGTTTCATCATAGCTGTAGAGTCAGACCCTACATGACTGCTACCCTGTTGCAAGTCTCTCTAATGGCACAATCAGAAAAACCCAGAGTTGCTGATGGGCATGAATCTCTCCAGTGATCTTGACTGTGGACTCCAGGTAAAAACTTGGTGATGTGATGGTCATGTCTGTGAATCCAGCAAGAGCCTGCAAAGTCACTCATTTGAAAATTAAAATGTGACAACAATTTCTTTTTTAATGAACAACTTGTCAAATCTCTGGTGACATCTCCCTCTCACTTCCAAATGTGATTTAGAAAACAAAATCCAGAAAGTGGAAAGGAAGTCTTTTCATTAAGCAATTTCAGTAGCTAGATTTCCATCCCAGAATCTGAATAGTGTTTTCCCAAATAAGAAACCAGATCACCTGTCTCTCTGTGTGTGCAGCTGGTAATCTTTTGTTCATTGGTTTCTCCCAGCACACTTCATATTCCAGCTTTGTCACTGGCTTCTAGGAAGTTTTCTTAACTTTTAAGTCAACAGTGGCATTAAGTTAATGGAAGCTGTTCAATAAATGCCTAAATCACTTATTTGCTAGCGTATGCATCTATGTTCTAAGGTGTAAATCCTTCAAAACTAGAGTGCAATGCGGCAGGAGAATCTCAAGCAACTTCTCAGGTTATGCTTGTCTGCTGAGCTGGCATCTAGAGGGTAGGGCTTTTAGGTATCGGCCACACTTTTTGTTTGAATAACAGGAACAGGGCAGTGCAGCTGCCTATGTTACAGAAGCTTGAACCTACATGACATGCAACAGGGTAAAGGCTATTAGTATTAGGGAAATAACATAGATGACCTTAAATTTTGCCCTTTGCAGAGCAGCTGTGAAGTTATTTGGTCCTGACATTCTATGGAGCCAAGCGTGTACTTAGGTTCATAGAATGTAAATGGAGAATAGCATATGCCTCAGTACAAATGAGAAATAAACAGACCCAAGTCGGCCCAAGGAACAAGGAAATTTCTTTGTTCATTGAAAGTTTCTAGATCCCTAAGGCCACCAGTCAATATAATTTTAACAGAACTGTCATTCTTCCACTGCTTACATTTATTATATTTAGGCAATTTTCACTTGAATTGGAAATCACCTTGTGACTCAAAAGCTAAAATGGTTTTTAAATTATCAGCTGTGTTATTGAATTAAGAGGACTGGCTTCTGGTGATTCCAAAGTGACAGCTAAGAAGTTTCATATATTTGTGACATTTAAGGGACAATCAACATCTCTATTAAAGTTTACAAAAATATGTTTTCCCAGAAGGGTTCAATAGCCAATCAAAGGAAACCATTACCACAACGAGCAGCGCCAGGTCTCCAGACCTAATTATTTCTTTATACCAATTACCAAAAATGCTGCTGTTTTTCAGCCCAGAAGTCATTCCTTCTTCCTGCGTGTCTAATTGTCAAAGGAAGGATAGATTATTGTAAAATAACTGCCAAGTTGTCTTAAAAGTATCTTCTATCTTTTAAAAAGATTGGGTTTAGTATACATTAGAACAAAGCTCAGAGGGCAGGGAGAAATGATTAATTAACAAACTCAATGTAATTCGCTGGAAGCATTCCGGTTTTTCCAGTTCTCTGCACCGTGCCATACATCCAGCCGTCGTCAATGGGCTGCACATTGACGATGTAGTCACCATCTCTGAAGGAGACTTCATCTTCATCCTGGGCACTGTAATCGTACATGGCTCGGTAGGTCCTCTGAGAAAGGAAAGATGAGGTCACACAATGGACACCAAGACAGTCAAGGCTACAAATGCCAACCGCGACAAACCAGCCCACACATAAAGGAACTACCAGGAACTTTCTAAGCACATCTATTTCTGGAGCCTACTGTCTGTCCTGACTGTGTTCATTTCAAGCTTACTAGTCTGGCAAAAGGGGTAATATTGTGGACCAGAGCAAGCCACTAAATACAACAGCTAGCTGTCAAAAAGTAAGCTTTGAGCACTTGGAACTCCGCTCCGTGTTATGTGACAGCGTGGATGGAGGGCAGACAGTTTGGGGGGTATGTATGGCTGAATCCTTCCGCTGTTCACTGGAAACTATCACAACATTGTTTGTTAATTGGCTATACCCCAATACAAAATAAAAATCTTTTTTTAAAAAGTAAGCTTTGAAGCAGTAAAGCCACTCCCCCAGCTTCAGATAAGCCCAGAGTCCTTAGATTATGTAGATTCTCCCCTAGTCCACATTCTTCAGAGAACAAAGCCCACCATAGTGGCAGACAGGCCCAAGTCACTGCCAAGTCATTACAACCACTGGTCCCCTGGCAGAGGTGATGAACTTTACTTAAAAATTTTGTTTCTATTTTAAAATACTTAAGAAAAAGAAAAAGAAAAAAAATCCATAATATACTCAATAGGATTTTGTATCACATAATAGGAGACATTTAGCATATAAATGTCATGAATATTGAGATACATATAATTAAATCCTTGTTATAATGAGTTGAGTTTTACTATATTTGTTTTCATTTGAGGCCAAGGATTTAGCTAATAATATCAGACAACCTCAAAATCAAGTGCATTAGTAGACTGAGGAAATTGGCTGAGATGCAAGAATTTTAGAGTGATTAAAGATTCCTTGCTGCTGCTGCTGCTGCTAAGTCACTTCAGTCGTGTCCAACTCTGTGCGACCCCATAGATGGCAGCCCACCAGGCTCCGCCGTCCCTAGGATTCTCCAGGCAAGAACACTGGAGTGGGTTGCCATTTCCTTCTCCAATGCCACTCGTTAAAGGAAATAAGTCATAGACACGTGATGTATAGCACAGGGAAATAGTTCAATAATATTATAATAATTCTGTATGGTACACAATCTATAAGAATACCAGATCACTATGTTGTATACCTGAAACTAATATAATATTAAAGTCAACTATACTTTTACAAATATATTTTTAAAAGGTATCTTACAAGCTGTTTAGAAGGGCCACCTATTTCTAAGGACACAGACTGTGTCAGGAGCTTGAGAAGCCATTTCATCATAACATGCCAAACTGAACTAACTGGTCTGGAAGTCTGCTTCCAAGTCTTCCATTCAATGAATGAGTCAGCACTCCAAGATTTCCAAGAGGAGAACTCAAAGACATATGTTGACCGTGTTGTTTAGGTTTCCATGGCCATTTTGATTAACTATTTAACATGACCAAATATTTGTGCTTTTTTATTGAATGAAGACCATGGCTGACTATTTCCAATCATGAGGTAACAATGAGGACAGAATACCGGTAGAGTCTTACTATGTTTCATTGTTTACATGTTTTCACATCATGCTTTCCCTTCTCAATGGTTTATCCTCTACTTCCTTCTACTTCCTTAGAAGAAGCTATATAAATGGCAACACATCATCATTTACATTTTATGTAAAAAATGAACCCTATTCAATCCAACTGTACTCCATGTGCTTTTATATTCTGGAGATAAACTATGAAGACCAGGGAAGGAGGAGCACTTCAAACGGGCACTTACTAGATTTGGTGAATGCTGCATTGACCTCACAGATGACAGGCTGGTCTGGTGCATGTACCCATACCCTTGAGAATGGCTTTGCTGGTAGGCTCCAGGAAGAACGGGTGCTGGACATTAAACAGACACACACACACAAACACAGAATCCTTAAAACGAGCCTCAGAGTACCCATCCCAAGCCCTCAAGTAATCCCATGCTCAGCTAGACAATTCTGGAACAAAACGCCATTTTCAGTGTCATGTGAAATTTGAGCAGTGATGTTATAAGTGATCTCTAGGGTACTATAAATTTCAGTCATTAAGGGCATATATATAGGTAATCAGTGTACCATGCAATCAAATATATGTTAGAAATGCTTGTAATGCTCTATTGCAGATGCTATATATTAAAACAACACAAATAACAAAAATTCCCATAATCTCTTTAAAAAATCATGTTTTCACTTGGCTGTATGATCTCTGTAGGCATTTTCCAAAATAAAAATAAGAAATTTAAAGGAATTTATAGCAAAGACTTACTGTATAGCATAGGGAACTATACTCAATATTTTATAATAACCTAGAAAGGAAAAGAAATCTGAAAAAGAATAGATTTACATGTATATGTATAACTGAACCACTGTGATGTAAATCTGAAACTAACACAACACTGTAAACCAGCTATATGTCAATTAAAAAAAAAAGAAATTTAAACGAATTTAATTGGATTTTCAAACCAGTGACAGGATATAAGTATTTTCACAAAATATTGAATACTTAATAATAGATGCTTTCAGTATTTTGAAATACACTGCTGAATGTTACCTTTACAAAGATGGTAAACGTAGCATATGTTTAGAAACAAATGTTTGTTAAGCAGTTAATAATAAGTCTGTACATTTTAAAGAAAATTTTATTTAGAATATATGGATCATATATATGAATCATATAAGAATCATTTTATTTTGGCTATAAGTCAGTTGAATAATGTTACAAAACCTTAGGAACCAAACCAGTTAAAGAATTTCATAAACATTAAACTTCTACATTAAAAAAGAGTATTCACTTAGTCTGTGCTAGTCTCACACTAATTAATGACATTCAAAAGACATAGTTTCTGCTTTGAAGAAATCAGAATTCTAGAGAAACTAATACAGAAGCTAGATAAAACCACACAAAAATCAGTAGTGTGTATTTGTAACCAGAATCAGGGGCTATACATGAAGGTATTTTAGTAGGCATTCCCTTCATCATAGTAAAACTTGTATGATACAAGTCCTATAAAAACCCACAATAGATTGTCCTGTTTGTTCAATCGGGTTGAGTATATAAAGTATTTACTCAGGACATTATAATAAAAGAATAAAGCAGATGTAATTCTTGGGTATTATGAATAATTACTATTTTATAAGTGGCACACTCATTCTAATGATATATGAGAACATAAAACTTTAAAGAAGTTTAATCATCAGAAAGTTACAAATCATTAATGTATTCTCCATATCATAGTGATATTAGGTTAAATGGAGATTTTTAAAGTAGTTCTTGAATTAATGAATATTATAATGTTGTAATTGTGTTTATTCAATGTCTTTCTAGAGAAAGCACTTAACTTGGATTGCAGTATATTTTAAAGTTATCAAACACCAAATACTTAAGAAAACAGTACTTTTTAACATTATCAACTCAATTTAAATGTTTAATGTTAATAGATGTCAAGGATGTTGTCAAAATTCACTCATGAAGAAAAAATAATTTCCATAAATATCTAGACCTAATTAATTAGCTGAGTAAAAAAGCTTTTCCTTGTGTTGGAAGCAGAAAGCACTGACCACTTATTTATTTTCTCCCTTGACTATCAGAAAATATTTAAAAGACTCCATGTGTGCAAAGAGCTTACTACCCTTCCTGTCACTTGGTAAGCCTGCATGGATGTGAACAATTTTCACTGTCCACTACATTCAAAGCATGCAGGCATTAGAGAAGTGACAAAACCAGTTGTCTTCCTATAGATGTGATGGTCTTGGACACTTATCCTTTGCCTAATTAAAGAAATGGCTCAGGATACTTAAGGCATTTCCTTAAATACATATTAATCAGTGACTCCAACTGCATCTGAAGGCTAGCACTTCTGGACTGGGTTTTTACCCATTTAAACAAGTCGTTTCTTCATTATTATCTTGATCTATATGTGAATCAGATCAGATCAGTCACTCAGTCGTGTCCGACTCTTTGCGACCCCATGAATTGCAGCACGCCAGGCCTCCCTGTCCATCACCAACTCCCAGAGTTCACTGAGACTCACGTCCATCGAGTCAGTGATGCCATCCAGCCATCTCATCCTCTGTCGTCCCCTTCTCCTCTTGCCCCCCATCCCTCCCAGCAGATTAAATAAGTAACCCTTTAAAATTAATTAAAATTAAAAATTAAACTCTCAATCCTTTATCACACTATTTAACTATGATCTTTAAATTTTGATGTACAGAGTCAAGCACAATCATTTTAAAATATTTTGGGAAAAAAAATCAAGAAAGGACAATGATGAAAAAATTCTTAAAGATGCTATCTCATAGGCTGTAACATATTTAAATTTGCACAGGTTTAGCACCCATCAGTAATGACAACTCAAGAAATATCATTTAAAAGTATTCTCTAGATTCAGAACCATAACTTGAAAAGATACATGTATTCCAATGTTCACTGCAGCACTATTTACAACAGCCAAGATATGGAAGTCACCTAAATGCTGATCAACAGAGGAATGGACAAAGAAGATGTGGCACATATATACAATGGAATATTACTCAGCCATAAAAATGGAACTGTGCCACTTTCAGAGGTGTAGACGGATTCAGAGACTGTCATAAAGAGTGATGTTAAGTCATAAAGAGAAAAACAAATATCATATATTAACACACATATGAGGAATTTAGAAAGGTGGTACAGATGGATTTATTTACAAAACAGAAATAGAGTCACAGATGTAGAAAACAAGCTTATGGTTACCAAAGGCAAAAGGAGAGAAGACTAAATTAGGCGATTGGGATTAACATATACACACTATCATATATAAAATTGATAATAAAGACCTACTGTGTAGATCAGGGAACTCTACTCAATATTCTTTAAAAACCTATATGAGAAAAGGTCTAAAATCTAAAAAATAATGAATATATGTATAACTGATTTACTTTGTTGTACACCTAAAACTAACACAACATTATAAATCAACTATACTCCAATAATAATTGTTTTAAAAAGTTTTCTCTAATTTTGTCATTTAAAAATGGAGTAAATTTGCTGCTGCTGCTGCTGCTAAGTCACTTCAGTCGTGTCCAACTCCATGTGACCCCATAGACGGCAGCCCACCAGGCTCCCCCGTCGCTGGGATTCTCCAGGCAAGAACACTGGAGTGGGTTGCCATTTCCTTCTCCAGTGCATGAAAGTGAAACGTGAAACATGAAAGTGAAGTAGCTCAGTCGTATCCCACTCTTAGAGACCCCAAGGACTGCAGCCTAACAGGCTCCTCCGTCCATGGGACTTTCCAGGCAAGAGTACTGGAGTGGAGTGACATTGCCTTCTCTGGAAGTAAATTTATGCCTACTCAATTGTTCAAATCTTACCTCCAAAAGGAATCTGTAGCTACTGTGAAATACAGAGGGAGAAGAAAGTATTTATCCTAAACATGCATGGGTTGGAAAGAACAGAAGAGTTTAGAATGAGAAATCTCAGAGTAAATACAAGCTATCTTGTCCTTATGGTCTCTCCTCACACCTTTATTGATTATTTTCATCTCCCTCTCTGGCTATATTATTTAACACAAGTCCTTTTGGGGTTATCAAACTTGTTATCTACCTTATACTTGGTACAATAAAAGATTTTGTTTGGCCCTGGAGTACGGAATGAAGCAGGGCAAAGACTAATAGGGTTTTGCCAAGAAAATGCACTGGTCATAGCAAACACCCTCTTCCAACAACACAAGAGAAGACTCTACACATGGACATCACCAGATGGTCAACACCGAAATGAGATTGATTATATTCTTTGCAGCCAAAGATGGAGAAGCTCTATACAGCCAGCAAAAACAAGACCAGGAGCTGATTGTGGCTCAGATCATGAACTCCTTATTAGCAAATTCAGACTTAAATTGAAGAAAGTAGGGAAAACCACTAGACCATTCAGATATGACCTAAATCAAATCCCTTATGATTATACAGTGGAACTGAGAAATAGATTTAAGGGACTAGATCTGATAGATAGAGTGCCTGATGAACTATGGAATGAGGTTCATGACATTGTACAGGAGACAGGAATCAAGACCATCCCCATGGAAAAGAAATGCAAAAAAGCAAAATGGCTGTCTGGGGAGGCCTTACAAATAGCTATGGAAAGAAGAGAAGCAAAAAGCAAAGGAGAAAAGGAAAGATATAAGCATCTGAATGCAGAGTTCCAAAGAATAGCAAGAAGAGATAAGAAAGCCTTCCTCAGCGATCAATGCAAAGCAATAGAGGAAAACAACAGAATGGGAAAGACTAGAGATCTCTTCAAGAAAATTAGAGATACCAAGGGAACATTTCATGCAAAGATGGGCTCAATAAAGGACAGAAATGGTATGGACCTAACAGAAGCAGAAGATATTAAGAAGAGGTGACATGAATACACAGAAGAACTGTACAAAAAAGATTTTCACAACCCAGATAATCACGATGGTGTGATCACTGACCTAGAGCCAGACATCCTGGAATGTGAAGTCAAGTGGGCCTTAGAAAGCATCACTATGAACAAAGCTAGTGGAGGTGATGGAATTCCAGTTGAATTATTTCAAATCCTGGAAGATGATGCTGTGAAAGTGCTACACTCAATATGCCAGCAAATTTGGAAAACTCAGCAGTGGCCACAGGACTGAAAAAGGTCAGTTTTCATTCCAATCCCAAAGAAAGGCAATGCCAAAGAAAGCTCAAACTACCGCACAATTGCACTCATCTCACACGCTAGTAAAGTAAGGCTCAAAATTCTCCAAGCCAGGCTTCAGAAATATATGAACTGTGAACTTCCTGATGTTCAAGCTGGTTTTAGAAAAGGCAGAGGAACAAGAGAGCAAATTGCCAACATCCGCTGGATCATGGAAAAAGCAAGAGAGTTCCAGAAAAACATCTATTTCTGCTTTATTGACTATGCCAAAGCCTTAGACTGTGCAGATCATAATAAACTGTGGAAAATTCTGAAAGAGATGGGAATACCAGACCACCTGACCTGCCTCTTGAGAAATCTGTATGCAGGTCAGGAAGCAACAGTTAGAACTGGACATGGAACAACAGACTGGTTCCAAATAGGAAAAGGAGTTCGTCAAGGCTGTATATTGTTACCCTGCTTATATGCAGAGTACACAATGAGAAACGCTGGACTGGAAGAAGCACAAGCTGGAATCAAGATTGCCGGGAGAAATATCAATAACCTCAGATATGCAGATGACACCACCCTTATGGCAGAAAGTGAAGAAGAACTAAAAAGCCTCTTGATGAAAGTGAAAGTGGAGAGTGAAAGTTGGCTTAAAGCTCAACATTCAGAAAACGAAGATCATGGCATCCAGTCCCATCACTTCATGGGAAATAGATGAAGAAACAGTGGAAACAGTGTCAGACTTTATTTTTTGGGCTCCAAAATCACTGCAGATGGTGATTGCAGCCATGAAATTAAAAGATGCTTACTCCTTGGAAGGAAAGTTATGACCAACCTAGATAGCATATTGAAAAGCAGAGACATTACTTTGCCAACAAAGTTCCGTCTAGTCAAGGCTATGGTTTTTCCAGTGGTCATGTATGGATGTGAGAGTTGGACTGTGAAGAAGGCTGAGTACAATAGAATTGATGCTTTTGAACTGTGGTGAAGACTCTTGAGAATCCCTTGGATTGCAAGGAGATCCAACCAGTCCATTCTGAAGTAGATCAGCCCTGGGATTTCTTTGGAAGGAATGATGCTAAAGCTGAAACTCCAGTACTTTGGCCACCTTATGCGAAGAGTTGACTCATTGGAAAAGACTCTGATGCTGGGAGGGATTGGGGGCAGGAGGAGAAGGGGATGACAGAGGATGAGATGGCTGGATGGCATCACTGACTCGATGGACATGAGTCTGAGTGAACCCCGGGAGTTGGCGATGGACAGGGAGGCCTGGCGTGCTGCGATTCATGGGGTCTCAAAGAGTCAGACACGACTGAGCGACTGAACTGAACTGATTAGGACTATAAAAATATAACTGAGAGCTCAGAAGAATCAACTTACTAAAAGCAAATGCCTATTTAAAAGCAGGCACAAACGTTTTTTATTGTTTTGCTACATGAATGTTTTTTATGAAACATAGGTGGAATAAGCAAAAGGAAATTTCAAGCAATAGCTCTGGAAATTGGGTTTATTCCTTAATAAAATTTGAGTAAAAGATGAGTATGAGATATTGTTCATGAAAAGATGGAATTCAAGCAGTTTTGCAAAAGCAAGATATTAGGCTAATTTTGCAATGAACCAGAATTTCTTAAGAAAGAGAAGAACACACAGCGCCTTCCTTATGGCACTCATGGTCAGTCCCCACGCACACTGGTACAGATGATGGTAAAGGGTGATGGCTTTCCGTCCCAAGAGTCTTGAGGTTAAGCAGTTTCTATTTCAAAACAATAAAGGCCAAAAAACAATAGCTTTCATGATACTAAGGCATCCACAAAACACGAAAAGTGTGACTCAACTTCCATTTCACATTGATAAACCAGAGATTGACCAGAGATCTGGAAGCTGACTAAAGCTCTGCAGATTTGGGGCTCTATTTGAATGTCCTGTAATATTTATAAGGGTTTCCCAGGTGGCACTAGTGGTAAAGAATATGCCTGCCAATCAAGAGACATAAGAGTGATCGGGAGGGTCCCCTAAGGAGGGCATGACCATCCACTCCAGTACTCTTGCCTGGGAAACTCCATGAACAGAGGAGACTGGAGGACTATGGTCCATGGGGTTGCAAAGAGTCAGACAAGACGGAAGCAACTTACCATGAATGCATGCATAGTATTTATAAAACCGAAATCTCTCTTCTAGTGCCCAATAAATTCTTCCATAAACAGCCAACACTAATATTTTCTATTTAAGGTCTAGTCTTACAATGGAAGGAAAGAAAATCAAAGTAAAGAAGTAGACAGGAAGACCATAAGACAGAAGGTGAAAATGTATGAAGAAAAATCTTTAGGAGCCTTCAGAAATCTGAAACTAGAAAAATAAGGGAATGCATGCAAACACACGAAGATTAAATGAACCAAAAAAATTTAATGAAGAAAAAGTAGAATTACCTCAATTAGCAGTAGAAAAACACACCCAAAAATGTCCCATCTGGGGGAGGTACCCAGAGTGAGCAGCAGAAGAAAAGGAGTGTCCTCCATGTGCCTGGGGCTTTATATATTGCCACATAGCAAAACAGAACAACCCTCTAATACAGGTGTCACTGAATTTCCACTTTATAGAATAAAAATCCAGAGGCTAGGAGGTTAACCAGGAAGGCATCAGAATAACTATCTCTGCACAGTGACCACAATAAAAGTCTCAGGTCATTACAGACAGAGTGGAGGTTTTGACAGCCTCACAATAACTATAGAATAATAGTAGATAGCCAAATTTCAAATGCAGAACATAACAATAAATGTCATGCTGTACTGGTGTCTTGGCCATGTATAAAACGATCTGGGCTGGTTTAAAAACACCGGACTAGGTGACTTAACCAATATCATTTCTTTCTCACAGTTCTGGAAGCTGGGAAGTCCAAAGTAAAGCATCAGCAGATTCAGTGTCTGGTGAGGATCTGCTTCCTGATTCACAGAAGGCTATCTTTTCACTGAGTCCTTTACATGGCAGGAGGGGAAGAGGGTGATGGAACTGTGTGGGGTCTCTTTTGTTTTTATTATTTACTTATCTATATGGTGGGGGGGGGGAGTCTCTTTTATATAAGGGCACTAATCCCATTTACGAGAACTCCACCCTCACAAACTAATCACCTCCCAAAGGCCACATTATCATCATATAGGGGGTAAGGATTTCAATATATGAATCTGGGGGGACACAAGCATTAAGTCTATAGCTACTATAGACAACATGCACAGAGAAAATAAATTGGGGGTTTACTTAAAGGCATTTTTAAAAATCTAGAATAAGGAGAAAATCAGCCCTCAGGAATTTTCCAGTAAAGAATACAAGATGCAATGAAATCATCATATTTTCTAACCCCTGACTATGGTTTTTATCAGCTAACACATGTCAAAGAATTTGATTTGGTTTTATTTTCCCCTGGTGGCTCAGTGGTAAAGAATCTGCCTGGCAGTGTAGAAGACCTGGGTTCGATTCCTGGGTCAGGAAGATCCCCTGGAGAAGGGAATGGTAATCCTCTCCAGTGTTCTTGCCTAGGAAATTCCATGGACAGAGGAGCCTGGTGGACTACAGTCCATGGGATTGCAAAGAGTCAGACACAACTTAATGACTAATCAACAACAACAAGGACAAAAAAGATCTCTATTTAGACAAGCACAGGAAAATTGCTAAATTGAATGAAAACACGAATTTTAAAGAGAAAGAATGCAGATGCTGTTAGTTTTGAAGTAAATATTAAACAATAAGCTTGATCCTATCTGGGGCTTCCCTGGTGGCTCAGATGGTAAAGAATCTGCCTGTAATGCTGGAGACCTGGATTTGATTCCTGGGTTGGGAAGATAGGGTATGGCAACCCACTCCAGTATTTTTGCCTAGAGAATCCCATGGACAGAGGAGCCTGGCGGGCTACAGTCCATGAGGTCGCTATGGGAATAAAAGGAAGAGACAGAGAGGATTCAGTTACTTGCAGTGAGTTTTAACCCTGGCTGCATATTAAATTCACCTGGAGTATTTTAAAACCAGGCTGTTGTCCATGTCTTCCTACCACCCTAATTAATTAAATCAGAGTCTCTGGGGTGGGAGTGGGAAGGAGTGGACACTGGTGTTTTATTTTTTAAATCTTCCAGGCAATTCAAATGGGCAGCCACAATAAAGAGCAACTAAGCTACCGCCGGATTCCTTCTCCACCTGAAACAAATTTAGGGGCACATGTGACCTTATTTATGCTACTCCCAAATTCCCCCTCTCCCCCTGCAATGGACCAAATGTCTGTATCCCCACAAATTCATGTGTTGAATCCTAATCCCAAAATGTGGTGGTATTTAGAGATGGGGACTTTGGGGTGATTAGGTCATGAGAATGGAGCCCTCATGAATGGGATAAGTGTCCTTATTTGTGCGGGCAAATATTTAACCCAGGACTCAAGGAACAACTGGGGATTGTGGGAAGAAAGCTGAGCCATAAGCAGCTCACTGCAGGATAACTGAGGGGCTAACATGCGACACTCCTGGTGAGGCCAATGACAGAGGGGTGGACAAAGTCCCCAGTTTTGGGGTGTTGACCAGGGCAGGGCCATCTGAGAGGAAATGCAGACTTTGCAGCCAAAAAATGTTTTTCCAATAATAAAATTTCCCTTTCCTCCCCAGAGAAGACTTGTTTCCTAGTTGGGTTGATACAGATACTGTCTCCCTGTGGGGCAAAAGTTGGACAGGTTTGCTAGATAATCTGTGATTATCTTACATGACTTCCAGCTTTCTGACCTGAGCCCTTCTCAGCTGCGACACACAACCTCTGTGTGCTCAGCATCTACCTGGGCTTGCACCCATGACCTGTTGCCATATCTTCCTTGGAACTCAGAGGGTGGAGGGGCACAGGGAATCGGCATCCTTGCCACATGAAGCCCATGCTGCCTGCTGTGTTGTGGGTATAAAGGCCTCTTTGTTTTCTTACCAGCTGGATTTATGGAAGTGTGGCAAGACAGCCCTGCAGCCACACTGTGCTTTGGGATTGCTTGATCACTTGATTAAACAGTAGCAATCTGTGATTATATTTTCTTTTGTGTATAATTTTTTCCTGGAGGTAACAGTTAACCTCTTTTATTATTCACACTGTTCTAAGCATCTGGAATACATTTTTTAAAACTATCTTTGCAAAATCAAAAATTATCTCTCAAGCCAATGCTACATTCCTAACAATTTCTCCTCCATGTCATCTTTAATTTTCTAGTTGTATGTGAATTTTATTACCATAAGGTAATGTAAATCTCTTTTAGGAAAATGCAGTACACTTGAAGATGTTTAAGCACCTAGATGTGAGCCTCTGTGAAACCTAACAGGGGAAAGATGTAACATAGGAATACAAAATATAAATACAATAAATTTGAATAATATAAATGAAATGCTTACAACTAGGGGGACTAACTCAGCTTGCGACTTTCTCAGGTTTTGCACTGACGGTTCTGCTTCCCAGGAGCCCTCTTGGTCTTGGGTAAATTGGCACGGTTGGTCCCTCTCCTTAAACCATGCAGGGCCCTGCGCCTAGGGTGTTACGCACACAAACTGGTGGACTCGTCACCACTTTACAGATAGTAAATGCCCACTTTACAGACAGGAAGTCCAAAGGTTAGCAAGATTCAGTAACTTGGTCAGAAATATCAGAGCCACATAGGAGCTAGTATTTAAATGCTAACAATCTGACTCCAGAAACTAAACTCTGGGCTGTACCACATCAACATGATCATGGGCAAAATGACAAGGTAGCAAAAGAGGAATCTACAAATATGCATTATGAATTCAGAAATGTGGAAGAGCTCTACGGTGTGGAGAGGAGCTTCTAGATGTGGAGAGGGCATGACCTTAAGTCAGAAGAGTCAGCATCAACCACATACCCCCACCAGTGGGGCAGACGGGAGCAAGAGGGAGGGGAAGAAAACAGAACGAGGTCTAATGGGGAGAAGCACAAGGCAGCTTCGTATGATCTCAGAGGCAACTCCAGTTGCCACTGACTTTTTGTGGTAAATGTAGGGTACAAACGCCACAAGAAGTTCCCATGTCTGTGGTTGATGAGGTGTGCCTGAACATCCCTGGAACAAATTATAGTGAGAATAATTCATTCAGTTTTGGAAAAGCAAGCTGAAATCACAGACAGCAGCATCACTTCTGAAGCAGCAGCTTTGAGATATCTCTAAGGGTCATTCTGGCCTCTGATTAGTCTCTGGGGTGTGCATCTGAATGTGTGTTTAATCTTCCTGTCGCCAGTACTATCCTGCGTTACCCAGGGTGACTGTCATTCAGTCACCTCGCCCCGTTTGAATAATTTCAAGTCTATGTTCAAGTCACATCTCTTAATATGACTTGAACTACTTTTCCAGTAAGCAGCAAAGACCCCCATCATGATGCCACCTAACAATTTTCAAAACCATCCTGTAGAAACAGCCTGAAAAATGTGACTGCCTCAACTCATCATCAGCATAGTGACAAATCGATTCCCACAGACATATCAAGAATCTAGCTGAAAATACAATTAAGCCAGGAGACGACCTAAACATTTTCTTCCCTAAACTTAAATGACAGACTTAAATGTTGCTTCAATCAAATATATTGGCTAGTTAAATATTCCTAATTACCTGTTCACCACAAAAGGAAAAATATATATGAATTATGTACTTTTTAGAGCCATACATACATACATTTGGCCATTTTATTTATATATTTGGCTTAGTTGTCTCAAGTAAGAACTTCTGAAATATTGTTTTGGGATTCTGCAATTCCTAAATGTTGAAAAAGACACAAAATTAGTTATATGTTAAATTATCTTCCAGCTAAACGTAATTAGTCTCAAAAAACCAGAAAAGCAATACATTTTGATTTCAAAGCTAACTGTTTTTTCTCTGGAAAACTTCAGTCTGTGAATGACTGAACTGACAGAACTGAGCTGTGACATAATGTGGTTTGAATAGAAATAGAATGCTTTGGATTAAAGAATATCTGCTATTTTGCTTCAGAATAATCTAGTCAACTCATTCCTAAATTTACATTTGAATTTCAACTTGCATAGTTTTCTTCTCAGATGTATTTCTAAATTTTAGCTATCAAAGCCAGAATAATCTCCCCAACTATAACCATAACCCAAACCACAAATACAAGTAGGTCTGTCACTGATGGAAAAGGAAATAATTTCTGCCCCAGATTAGAGAGTCTTTAATAATATTCTCAATTATATTTATATTTAATAATATTTAATAATATTCTCAATATACACAAAATCCACATTGCACATATCTATATCTACTGCCACATGCACACAGTCCTCCAAAATAAGACCAAAAAAAAAAAAATGAAGGCATGCATATTGTGGATACGTATGTGGTTTCCTGACAAGAACTATACAGTTTGGGGCAGTTCTCTCATAAGATGAAAGCAATAAAGAACTTAAGGACAGCAGGTAGATGGGGACACTGTTTCCATTTAGGTAAGCCATACCACCCAGACCAGCCATTGCACACAAATTATGCCATGACTGAAAAGCCATCTCACAGCAAATCCCAATTTTCCTCAGTGACCACTACTGCTGATATTGTGTAAATCTATCTTACATAGCAAGATTCATCATTATTCAAGTACAATGAAAGAAAATCTCATTACACTATTGAAGAAGCAATTCTGTAAATACTTATTGGATTAATATATGTAATATATTCTTAAAGATATAAAACTGAACTATGCATTTAGTTTATTCTAGCACCAATAAGATACTCTTAAGGAGCATCATCAATCCATGAGGACTTCCTGAATAGTTTTACATTAGACTGCCTTAGTAACAAGCCACACTAAATATCACATCTAGACACGTCTCAGTATTGATTACATTTGTGAATAAGCAGGCATGTTTTTCAACCAATGGAAAAACATTTATGAAACTGATGCAATGTGCCTCTGATATGATTTGAAGATAGGGAGATGTGGAAAACTGAATGTCAAGGATTGTCTGGCTTTCCCAGAGCCCAAGCTCTACGTTCAAGGTGAGTGGTGGGGGCCAGAGAAATAGACAGGTATGAAAAGTCCCAGTCAGGTAGGAAGGTGAATAAAGGGTCACTGTGATCAAGGCATACATTTATAAGCACACTGAGACAGGCTCTAGGAAAGTGCCTGACAGAATAGTAAATAAATTCAGAGTACAAAGGTCAGGTATATGGTGTAAGATAAAGATCAAGAACCAGAATGTCTGAGAAATGCAGCATAAACAGAGTGTTTAGGAGGAGGGCAGAGATCAGACAATAAGAAATAGGAAATCTGGTCACAAGAGAAGCAGCATATAACAAGGAGCCTGGATGGCAGGAGCTAATGAGAAAAACGAAGGCCAGAAACTCAATCCATCGCCCAGCTGTATCAGCCTGTGGACATTTTAAGTAGTTCCTGAAAGTCACGATCCAACCCCTATGACCTACTAGCCTGGGGCTTGGGGCGGGAGGATGTGGGCACCTGGATGAAATAGGAAGTTGGGGGAGAACAGGGAAATTTGTGACTACAAAGATAAGATTACAACTTGATTGTTTTATGTGTAAGACAGAAATGTAAATATATATGTACACTCAATCTATTATCCAACTTGGACCTCAATTTTGATCTATATAAAAACCAAAACTACCACTTCCCATCTTCATTGCTAATGTTTAACAATACTTAATAATAGATAATAATAAAATACTAAACAGAAAGCAAGAATGCCCAGTCTCTCCTTTATGTGTAGCCATTTACGATTTATAAAGCTCTTTCAAAGCTTACTCATTTGACACAGATGCTATAGCCACATTTATATCCTTCTTGATGATCAAACCTTCTCTTTTTCCCAATCAACTTAGCTTCACAGGAAATATATTTTTAAAGCTTTATTGTTTGCTACTTCAAGTGTCAGATGGTTCTCCTTCAGACACATATGGAATCCTTTGATTTAATTTTGGCAAATCAATGAAAGACACATGTGTATCTTGGAACAAGTGCTATTCATTAGTATTTGATCCTTTCCCCAACTTCACACTCAGAAAAGGAAACTTATGACGTTTCTTTCATTCCAAGTCTATTGATACTAGGAATATGAGTCTCTCTAAGGAATTCGAATTCAGTCAGAGCCCTGAACCTTTTTCTTGGGGGAGCAACAGAACTAAAGAAGAGTTTCTAACAATCTACATTGTGTGCTTTTTTCTCAGGCTAGATCTACTGACTAAATGGCTAAATATAATTATGTAATGTTCTACTAACTGGATTTTATATTAAAAAGGAATCATTTGTTTTCCTATAGATTCATTTCACCATAGAAATTCAGTATTTCAATCAACTCCTTAAACCTTCCTAAACTTAAAGTGAAAGTGAAAGTGTTAGTTGCTCAGTCATGTCCAACTCTTTGTGACCCCATGACCGTAGCCCACCAGGCCCTTTGTGACCCCATGGACTGTAGCCTGCCAGGTTTCTCTGTCCATAGAATTCTCCAGACAAGTGGGTAACTATTCCCTCCTCCAGGGATCTTCCCAACCCAAGGACCAAACACTGGTCTCCCATACTCAGGCAGATTCTTTACCATCTGAGCCACCAAAGAAGCCCTAAACTTAAATGAAGATATTAAACCATCACTTTTTTGACAGATTCTAGCAGACATCTCAAAACTGGATGGGAAACAACACTCAAATACACAGAAGGGAAATAATATAACTGCGATTCTCTTATTGAATGTGCTTTATTTACAGAAGTCAGGCTGGACAGGATTGGATTTTTTTTCAGGGGATTAAGGGTTGTCAATCAGTAATCACAAAACTGAATTAGTGGCAAAAATAGAAATACTGGAAGGCTTATTTTACATGAAGGCAAAGAGTTTAAAATCCAGAGTGTATTTTCTTGTAGGCTGTTCTGGTTATCTAATTTTAAAAATGCTCATCACTGAAAACCAATAACATGAACTTGGACAGAAAACCATCTATAAATCATAAGACAGAAATCTTCAGTGGAAAAGAGAATCAACAGAAAATTAATGTGACTACTGGGCAAAGTATTGTGACTTTATGGACACTATTCATATTAAAAGATATTTAGAAACACTGCTGATGGGATACATACCCATCCCTTTCAAAATACACTAGCAGTTTATTATTGTGCCTGCGTTTAACATTTCTGTTCCCCATTTCATAGCAAATTGAGCTCTCCATGATGTCTATTGTCCTTTAGGAACTTAAGGCAGGTCCTAGTGGTCTTCACTGAGCCTAGGAAAGCGATGACTTGTTCAAGCTCTTCACCGAGTGAGCACTCCTGGTCCTGTGCCAGGCACCGGAAGGAGAGCCACATGGGCCATTCAATTCTCTGACTCCATGTATTTCATGATTGAACAAGAAGCTAGAGTACACCAAGAGAGGAGCCATAAAAGGCATGGATTTCAGAATTCTGATGGGCACTTCTACTCTACTGAGTCCCTACTGAGAACAGATGTCCTCAATAAACAAAACACTGAGAGCAAATTATTTATCTGAGAATGGAAGTGTTAATGTAGGAATAATTTCCTGATGTCGTGGTTTTGAAAGGTCATTAGCTGACTCAGTATTGTAATAAACATAGGTCTCAATGTTACATTCTGGTGATACATTCTACATGACTTCTTTTTAAAAAATTATAACCAGGATTATTATTGCACTGCCACATTCAAGTCAAATTAACTTTAATTAACACTAATAAAGACTAATGCCAAGTTTTAGAGATTTAACATACGCAGCAAAGCTGTTTCTTTAAATTTCGGATCAAATTTAAGTGGAATATATTTATATATTCTACAATGTACATGAGTGTCTAATATGAGGTCTAAATTGCACCTACAGTTTACAGTACTGTATTACGCACTCTAAAATATTTTACAAGGGTAATTCTCATGTTAAGTGTTCTTATCACAACACACAAATGTACACACAAAAGAACACAAGGAAATGTTTAGAGGTGGTATACATGTTCATCACCTTAATGTAGTGACAGTATCACAGGCATATGTGCAAGTCTGAACTCATCAACATTTATAGATTATATAGGTGCAAAATTTATATGTCAATTATGCCTCAATTCAGAGAAGCCAGTGGCACCCCACTCCAGTCCTCTTGCCCGGAAAATCCCATGGACAGAGGAGCCTGGTAGGCTGCAGTCCATGGGGTCGCTAAGAGTCGGACACGACTGAGCGACTTCCTTTTCACTTTTCACTTTCATGCATTGGAGAAGGAAATGGCAACCCACTCCAGTGTTCTTGCCTGGAGAATCCCAGGGACGGGGGAACCTGGTGGGCTGTCGTCTATGGGGTCGCACAGAGTCTGACACGACTGAAGCGACTTAGCAGCAGCAGCAGAGCTTAAAAAGAATTATAGAGAAAAATAAAGCAAAGCAAAGGGAGAGTTATGAGTGTGTGTGGGTTGAGAGATTTCAAGGTAGAGTGATCAAGGAAACCTTTTCTGATTTGTTGTTGCTGTTGTTCAGTCACTAAGTCATGTCCAACTCTGCGACCTCATGGACTGCAGCATGCCAGGATTCCCTGCCATTCAAGATCTCCTGGAGTTTGCTCAGACTCACGTCCATTGAGTTGCTGATACCATCCAACTATCTCATCCTCTGTCTCCCCCTTCTCCTTTCTGATTAGTTGGCATTTAATCAAAGACCTGAAGGAAGTCAGCAAACCACAGAAATATCTGGGATAGACTGCTCCAGACAAAGGTATCAGAGATTGCAAAGGCCCACATGTGAGAACACCTAATATCAATAGCCCAGAGGTCTGTGTGGCTGGAGCAGGTAGTCCAGGAGAAGATGAACAGGGGACAAGACCAAGGGCCAGATGATTTGACGCTTTGTAGACTGGATCTCGGTTTTTTAGACACAGTGTGATTGAAGCCATTATATTATTTTGAACAAAGATGTAATGAGATTAAGTGCAAGTTTTTAAAGGTCACTGGCAGCCTAGTGGTGGCCAGCCCGAAAAAGAAAGAATGAAATTATAAAGACCAGGAGCCAATATCCGCAATCTCTAGGAGACAGAATGGTGATTCTCTTGGGGTGCAGTGGACATGGTGAGACGTGGCTGGATGAGACATAAACACATTCTGAAGACAGAGCTGACAGGCTTACAGATGGATTAAATGTGAAGTGTGAGAGGAAGACAGGTAATGGGGGTGCCATGGTTTTTGCCTCGGTACTGAGGTCAAGTATTGTGTCATCAGCTGAGCTGGTGAACAAAGGCAAGAGCAGATGTTTGTTTGTTTTGTGGGGAAGATAGGAAATAAGATTTTGGTTCTAGACATAAGACTTAAGATGCCTAGTAAATATCCAGCTGTTGACTATTTTGTCTGGAGTCTGGGAGTCTTAGAGTAGGAAGGAAGGTACTTAGGTTTTGGTGTTTCTGCTCTTCTACACAAATGACAAACGTCAACAATAAGAGTAGTTGTGATATTTGAAATAAAAATCCACCAGGCTGTCTCTACACCATTAATCCCTCCAGAAGACTGATAAGACCTTGTGGTCATTTGATGCCCAAAGAGTCAAGACTCTTGGTAAAATCTAGATTATTCAAAGCAAAATGGATTCACAGCAAAGTGGATTAAACTTCCAAGGCAGAGACTCAGTGGCTTACCAGGCTAGGTAACTGGTCCTCTAAACAGCCTCTACATCTGCTGCACAATGAAGTCCAAGGAAACATGCAAAGAAACCATATTCAATTATATTCAGCAGAACTCTGTCTCTGAAGAGACAGTGGCTCAGCAGCACCCACTCTCTGGCTCTGGCTCATCCCTTAGATGCACAGTACCCAGGCTTAACGTATGCCAAATACATTAAGTTTCCAATGTGCTATATTCTCTCTCACATGCTACATTCTCTGCCTAAAACACTTCTTTCCCATCAGTCAGCCTGGCTGATTCTAACTCTCTATCACAATGCCTTCCTGAGCACAATGGGTTCATGCATCTGGTTCACCCACCAAAAAGCAAGTTCACTGATGACAATAACTTTATCTTTTATATTTGTGTTTCCAGAATCTCACAAATATGGGAGATACTGGATAAATGTTTGGTTAATGGACAAATGGAATTATGGGTGTTTAACCAGGGCCACTGGCTATCTAGTTGGTGTACTGCCCTCTTGGCACATCTACAGACCATATACTGAGAATCCCAGAAGGTATTGAAGCATCTCTTGCAACCTAACCTCTTTTGAGGACACATTATATGGAATGGAATGCTATAAAGCACAGCCTAACTGGGACTGTCCCTGAATTCAGAAACTTGTTTTCTATCACTTAAGGCAGGATGAGGATTCTGGTCCAATAAGATCCTTCCAGAGCAAAATGGAAAAGTTCACAAGGCTAAGACATTGAGGAGGTCGGCTTTGAAAAGTGCATCTGCTTTTCCTCCCCATCACACTCCCATCCCCTTTATGCTCCAGAGGAAAATAGAAACACATAAAATGCCTGAAGCAAAACTGAACTAGAAGAGTAAACACTGGGTGAGATGGCAAACACATAAAAATATAAGTAATACAAAACACTGTGAATTAAAAGAAACCAAAGAGATACAAAGCAGTACCAGAAGGCAAATACATGTTGCCGGCAAGTGACCTACAGACAAACACAAAGATCAAAGAAAACCTTGCAGTGAAATAAGCAGAAATCATCAGGATTATTCCCACTCGAGGAAATGTGTGTCAAATGAAAATAAGTTAAACTAATCTAGTACCACAAGGCAATAAAGATAATTTCAAATAATACCATTCAAGAATCAAAACAAAATTAGATGACATTTAAATAAAAGCCTCCTTTATTGAAGCAAGGCAACACAGTAGAGATGGAAAATGCAAGCCCCTTGGTAACGTAATATCTTAGAAAGTAGACCTAAAACTAAAGAAAGCCCAAAATAATCTCATAAGAAAATGAAAATATTCAGCAATCAAAGCAAGATGGGAAAATATCATGAGAAGCGCCTAACTACAACAATGATAAAAACGCAAAGGAGAAGGCTTCTATGTTAATGCTCATGAAAACCAAATGTGAATGATGAAAACATTGTACTTCCACCTCAAGGAAATGAGCTGATTGTTTAACCCTTTGTCCTAACAACCTAAATTTCCTGTAACTCAGAAAAAGGACCCTGAAATTATAATTCTCATAACTGTCCAGTCATTCAATACACAAAGTAAAGCAGGTCACCTTCAGGACATAAACACATTCTCATACATAAAAAAGAAGAGAAAGAAGAAAACAAGACTTTATTTCAATTATGGCACTTGGCTTAGGAAATGTAAAACATCTTAGAAAAGCTACTTGTTACAGAAGTGGAATCTGAGCCGGGTAAGATTGGGTGACCTCCCGAGACCCCAGACCGAGCAGTGCGAGAGTGGGATGAAGCCTCCTGCCCCTACGCAGCGTTCTGTCCACCACAGGATAAGCTACGATATACACCATCTCAACAGCAGGGAGTCAGCCCAACAGGAAAGGTCACCTTTCTGGGACTTCATTCTTTTTATCATATGAAATTCTAACCTAAATGGAAAGAAATCAGTAAAATCTGGAATAAAGAAAAAGATGGCATCTCTAAATACAAACAGTCTCTTTTTTCTCCATTTTACCAATAATAGGCATTGTTCTAAAGTCCCTTCCAATTTTCAGAATAGTATTTAAACAAATGTATGTGTTTAACTGAGGACACTAAAGGTTTTCATCAAACCTCTGTCATCACCATGAAAGTTACCTCCTTCTACAGACTCACTCAGCACCTCCTGACCAGGGCCCAGCACAGCATGCATTTCAAAGGGGACCCCAAATTTCAAAGCAAACAGGACCTCATGGATACTACTTCTTTGCCTCCCCACCAGAAAAGAAACTATCCTGGGAATGTTTCCACTTTCGGGTCTTTTTTTCTCTCTTTCAGCTATGCTTTAATGTCATTGAAACATATCAAAACAAAAATGGAAGGCTTTTCTTGAAGGCCTTGCATAACAGATTTTCATATTTTTTTTAAACTTACATTTATTTATATATGCAGTTCTAATTTTTCAGATATTAATATTTTGTACACCTAAAACTAATACAATTTTATACATCAATTATATCTCAATTTGTTTAAAAAATGGAGTGGAATGTGTGGAAAAAAAATATTAATTTGACCATTTCATTTATTCACCAAATATTTGCTGAGTGCTTATTCTAAGAGCTGGAGACAGAGTAATCATAGTAAACAAAACAGCCAATATCCCAGCCCTGGGTTCGATCCCTGGGTTGGGAAGATCCCCTGAAGAAGGAAAAGCTACCCAGTATTCTGGCCTGGAGAAGTTCATGGACTGTATAGTCCATGGGGTCGCAGAGTCTGACACGACTGAGCACCTTTCACTTTCACTATGGGCATCTATCCTAGTTAGGAGAGACAGACAAGCACATAAACAAATAAATATATATCTCAGGTGATGTCAAGTGCTATGAATAAAGAGCAAAGAGTAAAGGGCCAGACAGAACACGAAGCAGTGCTGTTTTATATCTGGTAGTTAGAGAGGGTCTCTCTGATCAAGTGATCCTGAGCAAAGATATGAAGAAAAATAGGTCTAGACAAGCAAATAGCTCAGGTGCAGTGGGAGGGAGAGTTCCAAGCTGGGGGCACATTCAGGTGCAAAGGTGGGTAAAAAGCAGGGAGACTGGGATGGGGAGAGAGGACGAGTGAACCAAGAAAATCAGGAAGTGGTTCAGGGCGGCAGTCAGGGCCCAGGTTGGAAGAGTGCCCTGTAGGCAACGGCAAGGATTTGGGTTTTATTCAGAATGAAATGGTAGCAGAAGAATGATGTGATCTAACTGGTATTAGATTTATGTGTTTCCTAAAGAACCTCATCCTTAGGAATCATCTTTAGGAATGCTCAGTGAGCTTGCAACGATTCTTAAAGACTAAAAACTGCTGAGTTTGACAGTACAGTAACTCATGTCAGTACATGTAACTCATGTTCTGGTGATACAGTTCAAAGCACCCTGAAGTGTACGCTTGGAATTCTCAGTGGATGCTGGATCCTAAAATTTGAATGGGTGAAAGCATGTCTACAAAGCAAAGAATGTGAACAGGAAGAAAAGTATGAAATTCCTGAAGGACCACAGAAAAGCAGGCTCAACAGAGAACAGCTGTTGCCAAAGCTGTTTGATGCATGTTACTTCTATTTTGGGGGAACCTTCAAACACCATCTAAAGGACAACCTTATTAAGCTTGTCGCTGCCGGTGGGGGCCAGATCCTCATTAGAAAGCCCAAGCCAGACAGTGACGTGACTCAAACCATCAATACAGTCGCATACCATGCCAAACCTGATTCTGATCAGAGCTTCTGCACACAGTATATCATCTATGGGGACTTGTCTAATCATCGCCCAGAAAGGGTTCAGCAAGGCAAAGTCTGAATGGCTCATTCCAGCTGGTTTATAGATGGTGTGATGTCCTTTGAGTTGCTCCCTCTTGACAACTGAACTCACACAGTGTGATAACCTAGTGACTGCACTGTTTTCATTAGTCATATTTTTACAAATAGGTAGACTCATTCATCGGAGAAGGCGATGGCACCCCACTCCAGTACTCTTGCCTGGAAAATCCCATGGTCAGAGGAGCCTGGTAGGCTGCAGTCCATGGGCTCGCAAAGATTCAGATATGACTGAGCGACTTACTTTCACTTTTCACTTTCATGCATTGGGGAAGGAAATGGCAACCCACTCCAGTGTTCCTGCCTGGAGAATCCCAGGGACAGGGGAGCCTGGTGGGCTGCTGTCTATGGGGTCACACAGAGTCGGACACGACTAAAGTGACTTAGCAGCAAAGAGCCTCTGGCTGCCAGGCGGAGAACAGACCAAGGCAGAGAGAGGGCTGGTGGCTTGGGGTGGCAAGAACAGAAGCTAGAAACTCATCTGGAAACTTCTGTGATGACTGGAGGCAGAGAGGGCAGCAGCTGAAATGGGGGAACAGTGGGGGCCCAGGGGCAGAGGTGGACCATGCAGTCAGATTCTGGATGTGTTCGTCCCAGGCAAGCTGATAAGATCTGTTAATGGTTTGGATACGGATGTGAGTAAAAGACAAGTGTGGAGGATGATTCCTAAGGATGTGAAGTTAGTATATGGAATGTTGCAGTCGCTACTTAGCAACACGGGAGGCCTGGAAAAGCAGCAGAATGTCGTGGAGAAGATGGGGAGGCATATTTGGACTTATTAGTTTAGATATGTCACTGATTGTTTGAATACAGACATAACGTACCAATCAGTAGAATATGATTTGCTTCACTTAAAATTAGAAGCATATTCTCAGGTATCCCCAAATCTTTCTGAATTAACCTAGATACACTGTGGGTATGCCACTGTGTTAATGTTATAAAAACTTACTGGTACATCTACACTTTTGCTTCATCCCTCAATATCAACTTTCCAAAGTTGGAAATGTCACCAAACACAAGCCTTTTAACAGGTGACTGAGAATGACAGGTTATAAACACCTCCAAGGAGTCAGCTTTTCTTACAAGGCATTATTTAAGTTATGGAGACACTCCTTCCTACCAAAAACCTTCCTTCTGCCACCTTTCATGGAGTCTGATGTTCCTCCACTTTAAAAAAATGTAATTATTCTCTCTTAACCATGTGTTGCTGCTGCTGCTAAGTCACTTCAGTTGTGTCTGACTCTGTGCGACCCCATAGACGGCAGCCCACCAGGCTCCCCCATCCCTGTGTTACTCTTACTCAAATTCCATTATAAATATAAGAACATTTATGTATACTTTCTTTCAATGGAGACATTTCTTATTCATTTTGGCATAGTGTAGGGTCCTCTTGCTAGAAATAATTAGAAAGTAGTGGGGGCTTGAGAGGAGGAAGAGAAGATAAACCAACAACAGTGGGGTTTTCGATGAGCCAACAGAATCGGAGACAAGTGCCAAACTCCTCCCTGGCACAGACGGAGCTGAGAAACCTGCAGGAGGGGGCTCAAACTCTCCTTATCCACACGGATGAATCCAAGACCTGATCACGGACACAGGCGATGACTTCCCATTTGTCTCCAGTGCAGCCTCCTCCTCTGGACTCTAACTGCCTGCTCAACGCCTCCATTTGAATGTCTCATTGATGCACCACTTCTGTGTTCTGTTCTGTCTCTGAGAAACATTATTTTCCCAAAGCCCATTGGCATAGTTCACTTCCATTTAGCATTCACATCTCAGCTCAAATCTTCCTTCCCTGAGGAAGGCTCCCGTGACATCGAGGCCAGATGGAGTACCCCCTTGTGGCCCCCACGTGCTCCCCTCCCAGCACTTACTCTGGTCATAATTATAGATTACTTGGGTAAGTATCTGCTCAATGTCAGGGTCTTCACCAGACTCTAAACCCCTTAGAGCAGATTCATATCTCTGCTGCTCACTGCTATGTACACTGCCAGATCTGAGCTCTTGGCTGATGCACAAAAAGCGCTCAAACATTTGGTGATTAAATGAATGAATGCTGTGTTTGTGTGTTCAGACATGAAGTTAAAGGGTCCCCGATGAAGCAAAGACTCTAAGGTGCATTGCTTTGGGGAGAGACATCAGTTCTACTACGTTGAACTGAGAAAGTTAAATAAGGTTGATGGAAATTTGTTCTTGTATTTGCTTTGGGTTTTATTTATCTTACCAGGCATCAATATTATTCTGTACCTGTAGAGTCACAGAGGACATGGAAGGGAGAAATCAATAGCCCTAAGCCAAAAAAATAAAGTTACTGAATCCTTTGTTAGATAAGCAGACACTGAAAGAGGCGCTCTCACACATTTATCTTACCTACAAGAAAGAAACACTAGTTCATAAACATTAGAAGCATAGAGGAAGGAGACGCTTAAAAACTTTCTACAAAGATCAAGCCAAAAAAAAAAGAAAAGTCAAACTCCTAGAAACAGCAGAACAGTAGTTGCCAGAGGCTGGGGGAAATAGGTAGAAATTGGTAAAAGGGTACAAATTTTTGATACACAATGAATAAGGTACAAGAAGCTAAAGAATAACACAGTGACTATAGTTGATAACACTGTGCTGTATAAATGGAATTTGTTGACAGAGTAGAACTTAAGTGCTCTGGCCAAAGGAAAAAAAGAAGATATATTTGTGAGGTAATGGATATGTTAATTAACTAATTGGGGAGAATCCTTTCACAACATACCATATATCAAATCATCATGATGGACACAGAATATCTTACAATTTTGTATGTCAATTATACCTCACTTTATCTGAAATTTAAAAAAGAAACATCTTTCTACCAAGCTAAGGCAAGTGTGAATGTACAATTTAAGATTATTGACTGTAATTGATTTTCTTCTCAAAGGGGTTTTTCCTATAAGTGCAAAAAATCGATTACTCAATTGCAAGAGATTTCATAGTTTCATCAGGTCCATAGTCACATTACTTTTCCCAAGATGTTAAACTCCTCCACTTCAAAATCTCCTGCCTTAGGGATTTCAGTGCTATGGCCTTTGGTTGTAATGGAAATTCAGTTTTCCTTTTGTTCTGTGTTCATTCCTCTCCCCTTCCCCACGGCACTAAAATGTAGCTGTACCTTAGTCTTAACCTTTAATAACAGTTAGAGTAGTTTAGAGAAGGCAATGGCAACCCACTCCAGTACTCTTGCCTGGAAAATCCCATGGACAGAGGAGCCTGGTAGGCTGCAGTCCATGGGGTCGTGAAGAGTCGGGCACGACTGAGTGACTTCACTTTCACTTTTCACTTTCATGCATTGGAGAAGGAAATGGCAACCCACTCCAGTGTTCTTGCCTGGAGAATCCCAGGGACAGAGGAGCCTGGTAGGAGGCCGTCTATGGGGTCACGCAGAGTCGGACACGACTGAAGCGACTTAGCAGCAGAGTAGTTTAACATCCAAAACAATTTCAATGACCAATTTCTAGACCTAAGCCATCAGCTTGGATCCAGAAAACAGAAGAATGTAGAGGACAAGGATAGTAATATAAGATACAAAGATTATTAACAATCAACAGTATTTTCCATTTAAAAAAAAATCTCATATCCCAAGTACATACCCCATTTCTTTTTGGCAAGCTCTAACTCTGTCTGCAACTGTATATGAATATTTAAACATATAAATTCATAGCACTCTCTTAGCCACTCAAATATAACCATAAGATTGATTTTCCTTAATGGAAATCAGATATGAACTCCACAGAACTCAAGTTTCCACTCTGGCTATGTATATCCATCACATACAACTTCTGTGAAACAGATTCACGTACCAGATCCCAAGACCCTGTTGTCATTAAAGATCCATTTTTAGTGAAAACAGTGAGGAAAGATACGAAAAACAAGCATGCAAAAAATGCATATTATTAGTTTTTAAAAAAGACTCAACTTTCTAAACATAATTTTAAATGTTCAAACATATCCATGCCATATGTTTGTGCAAAAGTGAAGAATTTGTTAAAGACACACTTGTGATACATTAAAAGAGACTTCTGACAGTGGTTAATGTTTGATACCTCCTTCATCAGATGGTCTTGTTACCTCACTGCAGCATGAAAAGCTACGGTAAATCTCGGATATTTCTGATTTGTCATCTCCCAGACCTGTACCAAAAGTACTGCTCGAGTAAGACCGAGACCGTTGTCTCCTATAAAGGTTCGCTTTTTCTATATTGGAGGGAAAATATTCATATTTGTGATTAAGTGACTTGAAGAACAAAGAAACCAAAATAATTACTTAAAAATTTAACAAGGAGGAAAAATAATCCCTCATTAAATTGCAACCCCAAAGCTCAGGTATTATAAATTATAAATTAAATTATAAATTCTAGTGTGATCATTCACACTCAGTTTGGTCTAAATTTTAAAGGAGAGATGAGGCATGGGAAGTTGACAAGAACTAAGAAAACACTGGCAAATTAGTAAATTTCTATCAAAAGTTTGGTTATAAATAGTTCTTTTCAAATATCACTAATGATAGAGCATTTGTTGCCTTTTCCTTATTTTTAGAAAATTTGGATGACAATTTGGCTAATTATGTGGATCAAATTACTATAAAAATATTAGAATTTCTACTTTGCCTTGGGCTTTCAATTTTGTTAATGTTAACAATTAAACTTGGAGTCACAATTGGGGGCAGAGAAGGACCTAAATGATAGATCTATTTATATGTTAAAAAAAGTCCCATAACTGTCAAATCTTCAGTTTGCTAAATGCAGTCTGAAAGCCTACAAAGATCAACCCTTGCTATTGCTATACCCAAATATCCAAACCATTTGGGTTTTACTTTTAATTATAAACATACAGTTGAAGTTAAAAGTCAAATAAACTTCCTGTGTAAACTACAAATTTTGCATTTTATAAAAACTCAGAGATAAATTTTAAGGATACTTGAAAACCTATTTTAAGACATTCACGATGCTATGTAGAAAATCTCTCCTCTGTTTTATATAAAAGTCATCAAAGAATTCCTTAAATTAAAGAACTGTATCTTTAAAATGTTGTGCTTTTCATAAAACAAATCTTTATGTTAGCAGTTTAGTGCAGTCCAAATAGCTGCATTTCAAAGCCCAGAGAACTTCTAAAATCATATTCACTAATAAAAAGGAAGTGTAAGTAAGCTCTAGACACCTTTAAAATAAACCTAGAACTAATCTAGGATATATTAAAAAGCTCTTTTGTAAGTTTTGTTTTCATAAATGATTAGTGGCATATTAAATAACACAGCAATTCTCTTGGTTTTTCGAAGCCCAAACTTAAAATTTTACATTACACAGAAGGCACAATGAACCTGCACAGCTCACAGCAGCTTCACTTTGAGGACAAAAGCCATGTAAATGGGGAGGAACTCAAAACGTAAGCAGTACCAGAAAGCATATGTAGACTTCTAGACTGAATATTGTCTTCCAGGGGATCAATGTCGAAGATGGAGCCAGGATCTGTGCGCCAAACTTTGAGGTCTTTTACCAAAGGAAGAAATAAACAAATCAAGAATGAATTTAAAAAAAATTCAGCACCCAGGAGAGTCAAACAAAAGCCTGAAAAGGGGCATATCCAAAAAGCAAGCATGTAATATAGGCAAACCCACCATGCAGCAGACGTCAGAGGAGAACGGAGGGATATTCACACTCACAGTGTGATTCACACTCACAGGATTTGCTAAAAAACCTTGCGATCAAATATAAGTTGCCTGGTTTATTCTTTGTTGACTTTCCACTGGGAGCCTGTGACTTATCACACAAGCACACCACACCACTCCCCACATCCCCAAACCCTCATCACTCATGCTCTCCACACACTGAAACAGGGAAAATGTTGGGTTAAAACTCCTGATTAAGGACATGCGAGTAATTTATAAGAGGCAACTAAAAGGTTTTTGTCTAAGAAAACAAAACAAAAATAAAAAAACTTGTCTTCCTACAACAAAAAAAATGTTGAACAAATTGAAAAAAATCAGTATCTTTCCTTTCCTTTCTTAAGCTTTTAGTACAAACCTTGCTCACTCTGTCACCATTCAACACTATGTTCCTAAGATTTTCCCTGGATGACAAGAAAGAACAGAAGGTTGAGGCTCCTTTCTCTCTGATTTGTGAGACTTTTAGACAGCTCTACTCTCCCAGTTCAGAAATAATATTCAAAAAAATATAAGCTACTCACATGGTAGAAACCATCAGAATCTCTCAGGCATGTCTATTTGACATCAAAGGACCTATATGGGCTTACTTCTGTTCTGTTACCCATACAGACAATGTCTGTATTGATGTACATGTCAATGATCAATGTCTTATTGATCAGTACATAAGCTAAAAGTGAAAGTGAAAGATGCTCAGTTGTGTCCGACGCTTTGCGACCCCATGGTCCGTCCATGGACTTCCCCAGGCAAGAATACTAGAGTGGGTAACTGTTCCCTTCTCCAGGGATCTTCCCAACCCAGGCTTCGAAATCAGGTATCCTGTACTGTAGGCAGATTCTTCATCATCTGAGCTACCACGGAAGCCCACATAAGCTAAAGGGAAACAAAATAATTGCTTAATCTTCATTATCACCTATGTCTGATATTTGGGCTGCTTCTTTGCGTAGCAAGTAGGAACACTCAAGACTGGAAGGTTATTAAAGACAGAGAATGTCCAACTACAGAATGAATTTGCAACAACACCTGGCAAAGGCCATGAATTCCCTCCAACGTGGTGCGAACAACAACACTTTGCCTTTGGTCCACTTTCACCTGGGCACCATGTCATGCATTTGAGGAGGGGTCTGATGAATAAGGAAGTGAATTCCATTAATAAAAACAGGGAAAGCACGATCTTTTTGACTGTGCAGACCTGCCAGGCAGGCCACTCAGCTTACCAACAATGATTCCAGGTCTCCTGTCCATCTCCACGATGTGAGGATGGACACCTTTATAGGCGGCATCGCTGACGACCTGGGTGTTCCTTCTCACTCGTTCTGTCACTGGGTCATCCACAACAGGAGTAAAGCCCCTTCCCTTTGTCTTTTCAAAATCTTCATGATATTTCACCTGAAAGAGGGAAAAACCATAGTAACTCCACTGAAATTTCCTGAATGCTACACAGCTCACAAAATTTGAGTATAAAGAAAGTTACTATACCAGCTGCATCTAGATTATTTTCTACATAAATGTATTTTTTCCAATTATTCCAAAAATAATTTATGAAATTTCAGTTTCATAGCATCAGAAATCAAGTGCTGATATTTTCACAATGCTTTCCATCATTGCAGTTAGCAGCTCTTTTAATATATAAGCTTGCATATAAGTAAGAAGTGCTGAAAGATTTATTTTTCAAATCCTAGTTACTTTCTAAAATGTACTCACTTAGGTATAAGTTAATTTCCTATCTCTTAAACTTTAGTATGCAATAAAATGATAAGCTATTTCTATACTATTATTTAAGAAAGCAATATTATTTAAAATTCAATTAAGAGAGCAAGTTACAAATAACTATATATATAATGTTTGTATATAGTTACAAAAACATATACTTCAAAACACATGTTTTTTGCATTCTGAAATTAGGTTAGGGTGATGGTTGTTTAACTCTAAATTATACTAGAAACTACTTTGTATACTTTAAATCGGTGAGCTTTATGGTATATAAAATATATCTCATGAGACTGTTTTTTAAAAAAATACATATTTTCATATTCTTTAAACATGCAAACACACCAAACTCCATCTTAATATTAATTGAAAAAAAAAAAAGTCCAAGCAAGTATCTTCCATAAAAAGCATTTATAGTAGCAGTCACGTTAGAAATAAAAACACACCCCAAAAAATCACTGAGAAAAATTATTTTATTAGACTAAATATTTCCCGTACATTTCAGTAAGATTAGAAAGTTCCCCCCAAAGGATGGGCCCGTGGGCCTTTCCATGCTCTGTTAGTTATCCAGATTAACAGTGAACAATGCCATCGGTGCATGGGGTGGTGCCACTCCTTAGTACATTTTCGTCACGGAGGGGGGACCTGTTGGACCCTACCATTGAAATACGATTTTGAGCTTCTTTGACATGTCTGAGACCAGGTGTATCTAAAATCAGACTTGGTCTACCTTTCATCTGTTTCTGGTCCTGGGTATATTTTACCTGCAAAGTAAATAACAGGACATACTTCACAAAAAGACAACTATAATTTAAAAATTACCTAAGTTTTTCAAGCTTTCCAAATGAGTGAGGCATATACAACATATTCTGAATTACTTCCCAGGTAACTTATTTAGTGAATTGCATTTCCTTCTAGAATAATGAGCTAAAATTTTACTCTTGATGGTCTCCTTTAAAGGCTACGGCAAAGATGACCGAAATCTCTCTACAAACTGAATACAAATGTGTAAGTGACCAACATCCACTAACCATGAGTCTGTAAAAGTGGGAAATACTTTATCAATAGGGAAAATCCAAAACTAAATGGAACCTAAATTTCTTTTTCTGTTTCTCTATTTCCCCATTTTCTGCTATAACACTGTGGAAGCATGCATAAGAAACATACCTCTATCAATATTTCCTTTTATTTGACAAGAGCAGATGGTAAGAATCATTAGGTATCCATCTTAGGTTCCCTCTAAACAGCCACAGCTTAAAGGTAATTTGTGTTGAATACAGTCAGCATCTCTGGGCAGAAATGCCACTAGAGAGCTGCACAGTTTAAAATCTAAATGCTGATTCCCAGGCATAAAGCTCTTTCTGACATCTGACTATCAGAACATTGCTTTTTGTGAGGCTGATTCTGTGTAAGATCAGGATACGGATTATTGCAGACATGAGGGGATATGTGCACTCAGAACAGAAGCCCTGGTATTTCCTGAGAGAAGGCGCACTCCCCAAATAAGACCCTGACAGCAACACGGAACTTCAGTGAGTAACCGATTTCTGTGTTAAATATATTTAAAGACTGTTTTTTCCTCTAAGTCCTTACTTTGGAGTAATGATTCATTTCTTATTTTGTTTTGCAGAGAGGACTTAACAATCAACATTCAATGGAATACATCTGTAAAATGATAATTGTTTAACTTATACATCAAAGACTACCACTTTCAAAGACATTGGCTAAAATAACATGACTCATTGTTTAAATGAACATAATTCAGTTTAAAATGAAACTTTAAATATAAGTGTTGGTCACATCTGGAAACATCAGTAGGGTTCAGGACAATGTAAAGTTAGACAGTGGCGGCTTTCAGATGTCATCTGAAATAACACATGTACTTTCTGCATATCTTACAAAAGCTTCTTGGTCTGCAAATAAATAATAAAGAACATGTCCTTCATGATAGCCCCAAGTGAATAAAACAACTTGCCGAACTAATATTTTCTTGATTCTTCTTTACTCTTTCCATTTCAGGAGTTACACTTAAAGCTGTAGCTCTTCCCATCTGAGATTTATAATAAACCTATCATTTTGGAAAACAAAAAACAGAGCACTGTGAATCAATTCAACTAAACAAGACTCTCATAGTACTTATTTTAAAGAGCTAAGCAAGGATAGGAAGCTGCGGGGGTGGGGAAAAAAGGAGGCTAGTAGAGGGCTTTGTTGTTGTTTACTCACTAAGTCATGACCGACACTTTGTGACCTGATCGACTGTAGCCCGCCAGGCTCCTCTGTCCATGGATTTTTTTTCCAGGCAAGAATACTGGAGTGGGGGTGCCATTTCCTTCTCCAGGGGACCTTCCCAGACCACAGATTGAAACGGTGTTTCTTGCATTGGGAGGCAGATTCTTTACCACTGACCCATCAGAGGTCTAGTCATATTTAAAATGCTTGCATCTTAAATCATTCTATTTTAATTCATCCTATGGCAGAGAATCACTGTGAATGTACTCATTATATGGGTGACCAGTCAGTAAGGCTATAATAAGCATTTCATCACAAAGGAGTAAGGTAAGAAATATCTTCACGGATGTTACTTTAAGATATTCTTACCCATATAGAAAGCTGCTGGACCATTATGGTTTCTTAGTAATTAACTGTGGCAGAATTTTTGCCATGATGCCTAAGCAGTAACCATGGTGATCCATAAGGCCAGCATGCTCCCCAGTGCTCCATCCCTCCTTCTCCAGAACCATGTTCCCTTTGGAGAGTAATGGAGTTACATCAACTGTGACTCTGAATACATCAGGAGAAGGTAAGTATCTACTTCTCCAAAATACAGTTGTCAGGGACAATGCCAAACAATTAACTGCCTTTCCTTTATAATCTGGCCAAAGGACTTTAAAGGTTTAAAGAATAAAAGATTTCTTTGTATCTAACAGATTTTCAAATTTCCTCTTCCAAAGAACACAATTTATTATTAATGACTTCAGAAAAAGGATTCTCTCAGGGACTTCCCTGGTGGTCCAGTGCTTAAGACTCCACGCTTCCAATGCAGGGGGCATGGGTTTGATCCCTGTTTGGTGAACTAAGATCCCACATGCTGCATAATGCAACTGAAAAATAAAAGTAAATTTTTTAAAAAATTTAAAAAGAAAATAAAAAAGTACTCTCTCAGCAAACTGCATCCATGGATTACATAACAGAAAGGAGTTAGAACAGGCCAAGAATTGGTGTCTGAGTAAAACTTGACAGCCCTGAACAAGTGCCCTGAAAATGGACCTGTTTCATATGACCTATTCAGCCAGGCACACTTCATAATTTTTTCCCAGCATCATCCAAAAATAAAGTGATGATAGCTATGAGTGGAAATGGGGTTGGACAGGCTACAGAACAAGAATACATTTATTAATACATTTGGAGTAAAGGGAGTGGGAAAGCTTATTTGTAGAGCCAAGATGCCAAAAACTGCCATGGCATCCCTTTGGAGAATCACTGAAACTGCAAGCACAAAGAGCAGATAAGAGGGATATACAATAACCTGCAGACAAAAATCACATTGCAGTCACTGGATACTCTGAGCAGGGCGTGCCTGACTGGACCCACAATGCCTAACACCCTGAAAACTTTCCAATAAATTGACAGTCAATTGAGAGCAGAGGCAATCAACTCAAGGTCATGAAAACTTTGTAAACACAATCCCTTCATTGACATGTTGACAATATGTTTGCTTTCTTAAGAAAAAAGTGACTAAAAGTGACTAAGATCACACATTGCTGAGGTTCCTCTGGTTTTCTTTCACTCTCTTCAGCTCTGGTGGATCAGAAATTGCAGTCGCCTGTTTAATCTCTCCTCTGTATTTTACCTGTGGAGGATTAATATGAATTTTAATAAATAGCAGAATGGTCTCCAACCAAATATCAACAGAGGATAAGCCTCAAAATTAACCCTGTTTTTTACATAATTTTTCCCACAGTAGGTGTATGTCAGCCTTTCAGTTCAAATCTACGTCTGGCTTCTGATTCTTCTGACTTGGCAAGCACCGAGTGCTGGTTGTACTTCTTAAAAATGATTTTTAATAAATATTTCTGTGTTCAATACCAAAACTAATTGCAAAGACCACGACTAAATGTAATAGAAATACAAAGGGAAGACACTGTAATGAAATCATCACAAGGGATATCCTTGCCGGTTCAGTAGTTAAGACACCATGATGTCTAAACTTCCACTAGCGGTGGCCACATGTTAGATCCCTGGTCAGGGAGCTAAGATCCTGCATGCTGTTTTATTTATAAGGTTCCCTGCCAGGACATTATGTCTCAGAACCCCAGTCAAATCAGGTCTTCCTTTGCCTTATGCCAATAGACAACTTTCTCTTTTCTCAGACTGACAACATACCCACTATGCTGCTCTCCGGCTCTTTAGATTTGGATGTAGTTTTAGAGATTTACCATCTAAACTATGAGGCCCATGAAGATAGGAAGGGGTCTTATCTATCTCTGTGTACCAGTGACCAGGATAATGCCTGCCACATTGCTTAATGAAAAGTTCTTCAATAGGGACTTCCCTGGTGGTTGAATGGTTGGAACTCTGCCTTCCAATGCAGGGGGTACAGGTTCAATCCCTAGTCAAGGAGCTAGGATCCCATATGCCTCATAGCCAACCAACCAGAACATAAAACAGAAGCAATATTGTAACAAATTCAATAAAGCCTTTGAAAAACAGTCCACATAAAACAAATATTTTAAAAAAAGATTTCTTGAATAAATAAGCATGGCCGAATAGTAGCAAAGCAGTTCCCAGCTTCCTGGACTCTCACAAGGGTGCCACAGTCCACACACCTCAGTACGGGATAGTAGAAAAGGAGTGACCAAGATGTAGAGGGTCTAATGCTTTTCAGAAAGCATTGTAAAGAATAAAAATAGCTAATGTTTGGTAAAATACAAGAGCAACACAGAAACAACTTGCCGTGCTCAGCTGCTCCTGGTTTCTCCTCACTCTCTCTATCTCGGGCGTCATGCTCACAGGAGTTGCTCTGTCACACGGCTCTTTGTACCTGAGCTGGGAGACAAACGCAAGATGGTGTGGGGTTACCGGAAGGAAGAGGGAGCTAACACCAAGCAACTGGTGAGAAGGAGCGTCACACAGCACTCATTAGCTGACATCTTGCTAGGATTTTACAGCGAAAGCTGCTTTGCTAATAGATGTCATCATCACAGTGATCCTGGAACTAAGCTTTTCCTTGCCCAAGTGTTTTGAATTATACCTGGGGTTGTTTTTCTTCAAACTGTATTATTTCTTGGTGGCCTCTCTGAGTTTGAGCCTATCAGTAATGATAAATGACCACTTCTGTGAGTTCATTTCTTCACAGTACTAAAATGACATTACCAAATGACCATTTTATATTTACATTTAAAAATAAAAATTCTGGATTCATCACTAGAAAGAAGGGTTATGCCAGTCCTATGCCTTCACCTCAGTGATCGGTTGTCACTATAAAAAGAAACCCTGAACCTCCTTCTCCACCAAGTTCCAACACTGGAAAGCCATGCTCTGACCAGCATCGTGGAGATATTTCTTTTTAAAAAAACATTTATTTATTTATTTGACTGTACCAGGTCTTAGTTATTGTAAATGGAATCTTTAGTTTCATCAAGTATGAATTTAGTTTTCTGACCAGAGATGGAACCCGGGCCCCTTGCAGTGGGAGTGGAGCCTTAGCCACTGGACCACCAGGGAAGTCCCATCATGGAGATACTTCTGACCTACTGCCAGAGTAGGGGATCAGAGTCCAACATTTGTGGTCAGCTTTCCCAGTAATTCCACAACATTCCAGGAAATAAATGAGGATCCAACACAGGGAGATAGAAAGCATGTCCACCAAATGAATTTCTGACAGGTAAAAGGAAAACTAGAGGTTAAAATTCCATTACAAAGAACTCCACAGGGACAGTCTTAATGACTTTTTGGAGCTTAAACTTAGTGTGAAGGAATTTTTTCTTTTTTTTTTTTTTGCAAGACATCACAAGGCCTGCAGATAAAATGGACTTGAGATGTACACCCTCAGCAGTGCATGTGCAAGTGAACAGATATCTGATAAGCCTGGAAAATAAATGACAAAGGGTCAGGCTCTTGCCAGTGCGACTTCTTTCTCTCAAACCATAGCATGCAGTTTGGGAGTTTAGGCAGATTGTGTGTCAGATAATTGCCTAAAGTGAGGAAAGGTCCAAAGTAATCTTTGTTGATGGCAGGATATAAAGAAAGATGACTCTGGGTAGAGTTCAGAGGAGAAACATTTGTGGAACAGCATCTCTGATGTAGAGAAACTGTTGCAGCCAATTTCTAGTGGACATAAGTTTGGAACATAAATTTGATATGGAGACGCTTCATATTGCATTCATCCACTCACAAACATGCTGAGTGCTTTACAGGCAATATCTCACTTAATATTCTAGTCCCTGTTTTAAAGATGAGAATGAGGCTTGGAGAGGTTGGTGGCTTAGGAAGGATATACAGCAAGTAAGGTCTGGAGCTAGGATCAAACCAACAGTCCAGAGCCCACATTGTTCTCCACTCCAGAGTTATTCACATTTCAATCATGTATACACCACTTACCGTATGCCATGCAAGGTATCACCTGAGCTGTGATTTCTAGTAGTTTTTAATTAAATTAACTCCTTATTTTCAAATAGTTATTTTAAGGGAGTGTTATGCTTCTATGATAAATTGAAAACTAGTAAACTCTTATTTAATTTTTGGAGGATAATTGCTTTACAAGGTTGTGTTGGTTTCTGCTGTGCAACAATATGCATCATCTACATGTAACATATATCCCCTCCCTCTGGAACTTCCCTCCCAACCCTCATCCCACACTTCTAGCTCATCACTGAGCTGAGCTTCCTGTGCAACTCTTCTTTCACAAAAAGGGACCTATTATGACAATCTCTAGGTCACACTGAGTGAAGCCAGTTGGAGAAAGACAAATATCATATGATATCACTTATACGTGGAATCTTAAAAATGGCACAAATGAACCTATTTACAAAAGAGAAATAGAATCACAGATGTAGAAAACAAACTTATAGTTACCAAAGGTGGGGGGGGGAGGGATTAATTGAAAGATTGTGAGTGGCATATACATACTACTATATATAAAATAGATAACTAATAAGCACCTATTGCATAGCACAGGGAACTCTACTCAATTCTCTGTAAGGACCCATATGGGGAAAGAATCTGAAAAAGACTGGATATATGTATAATTGATATACTTTGTTGTACAGCAGAAAGTAACACAACATCGTAAGTCAACTTTACTCCTATAATATTAATATTTTTTTAAAAAGAACACATTTAAGCAATTTAACTCATAAGTCAAGGCCTGCGCATAGGCAGGCCATCTGAACCAGGGACACTGGCACTGCCGGCAGCCTCCTCATGGCCTGAATTATGCTTTCTCTCTCCACCACCTCTCTCCTGCCATCTTCCACCCCAAGGACTCATCACACTAAACTTTCCCCTCTTTGAACAGATCTCAGATCATGAACACATTCAGTTTGCACTGCCAGGAGGGCCCTTCCTCATGAAATCCATCCCAAACTTTTATTAATTCTTTAAGATCTAGCTCAAATGTTACTCTTTTTCCAAAGGTTTTCCTCTCTCTCACTGACATAGCCTTCCTTCTCTGCATTTCCCCAGCACTTTGAAAATAGAGTTATTATTTCACATTAAATGAGATATTGCATGTAAAGAACCCCCCAAAGGTAGTAAGCACTCAACAGATATTAATTATTTTAGAGCACTTAATGCACAATCTTTATTTATCCCCACAACTGTTTCTCCTAGAAACCCTGAGAATACACACAGCCTCTAACCTTAAGGTGTAGCTCACTCATCTTTGAATGCCCCCAAGAACAAGAACAGAGTAGGCATTCAACACCATGTTCTTTAATAAGCAAACGCGCATGCTTGGTGTAATGCTAGCCCAACACAAAGATGTGTGAACTCTTATCTCCATCTTCCAGGAACTGGCCTTCCTACAATGGTATTCATTCTAATTCATTCTACTGTGCAAGCGCCATGCCCACAGAAAACAACACTTAAAGAAACGTGATCACACATTGCTGATGTTCTTCTGGTTTTCTTTAACTCTCTTGAGTTCTGGTGGATCTGAAATGGCTGTGGCATGTTTCACCTCTTCTTTATATTTTACCTGCATGATTTATTTAAAAAAAAAAAGTGAGTCTTATTCAACATAAGTTTTAAAAAAATAGTTAAGAATGCTTCATGTTTAACTATTACATAGCCTATTTTTTAATTTCAATATTAATTTTCCTTCAATGACAACACACATTTTTATTTCATCTGGTGTTTTCAGGATTCCTGTCTGTTAAAGAACAAACCCATATTTATTCCCCTATCCATCACTGCAGAGGTTTTTTTAACTAAAATAAGCATATACTGCTTATAAAAATAAATTTTATCATCAGGCAGATGCACCAAAAATTTTGGAAATTATCTTAATAATTCATTATTTTTCTATAATAAAAGCAATTTCTATTTATTATTTGTGTTCTCACCATGTTAAACTGAGTTAGCTACTAAGTCTTGAAAACACTGCTTATCTGACTGAGAGTACACAAATAATCTAGAATAAGAAAAAAAATGAAGAGAAAGAGGAAAGTGGGAGGAAATATGTACAAGCAGATTCCATTGAGTGCTGATCACTATAGAAGGGCCAGTAGCAGAAAGTCAGGAAGTGTCTTCTACCACACAGTCATGTTATGTGAAGCCCGCCTATATCCTGGCATTCACAATAGTCAAAAGCTCCTCAGTCAAGTCTACTTAGAGGAAGATCAACCAGATAAATGATAACACCGGCAAACAGTTATGCCCAGGACAAGCCCTTTAAACTTTATAAAATGATTAGTGATGCTATCCTATCACATGGTATTTTAATATGTCTAAAATGCACAGAAGATTGCAATTGAGATAAAGGACACGTATATACATACAAATATGGACACATCAGCTAGACTTAAGTGCCATATGTTGAAATTTAGCAAAGACTTAGATCTATGCAAAAGACGTTTTAGAAATCACTTGGTAATGTTTAAAATGATTAAGGCTGAAATTCATGCTGAGAGTCATGAAGAAAGTGAAAGTGAATTCGCTCAGTCCTGTCCGACTCTTTGTAACCCCATGGAGTGTAGCCCACCAGGATCCGGCATCCATGGGGTTTTCCAAGCAAGAGTACTGGAGTGGGTTGCCATTTCCTTCTCCAGGGGATCTTCCCAACCCAGGGATCGAACCCGGGTCTCCCACACTCTAGGCAGACGCTTTTACCATCTGAGCCACCAGGGAAGTCCTCAGTACCTAAATATCTTCACTATCATCTATGTTTTAGCATCTGTACATTTCATACGTGATATGAGTAACACCGCCAATATTAGGCCAGATCCAAAACAGTTAAATTAAGAGTACACTGAGACAGACTGTCTCCAAGTAGGACTCCAAAATAGTTCTTAAGAGAGAAAAGTAATACTCAAAAGGCTCATACTCTGGAGGTGGAAAATGTTGAGATCTTTAAATGTTAGAGAATCCTATCTTGGTTTGACAGATCTTGCTAATCTTGAAAGGGCAACTTTCCATTTGAATACTAAGCAGGAGTTTATGGCCCAGGCTCATAGAGATACAGAACTATGCATTTATTGTTTGCTAGAAGAAGCAGGGGGATGCCGGGAGAAGAAATGATAGACTGTGTGATTTTCCTAGGGTGAGACGCTAAACACGATTAAAGATGAACATTTTTGTTTTTCATACGACTCCAAACTAATCAAAATGGCACAGTCATTTCGCTGTAGGCAATAGAACTGTGCAGTACAGAACATTTATAACATTATACCCCAGTACACTGATGGGTACATTTCAGATGTTATCATTTGGAAGGGAAGGAAATGACCACTGTACATTTCTCAGCTGAACTAATTTCTCTGCCAGTGTTGCCTGACACAGACTCCTGCCACAGCAGATCGGCACTCTCGCCGCCAGGTCCCCTTCCCTACGCTTTCTTCAGGAAATCAGATTCCTTCCCTGTACAGGGCTCTGAGTGCACTCGAATTCTGCAGGTTTTCTGCAAGTTCATTTTCTGTAAGTCTGTTGACTACAACGCTCCCTTACCTTTCCTACTCTGTGTCCACAAATGTCAGTGCACACGTACTCTAGGATGCCAGGTAACCACCGGAGCTCCTGACAAAGGCATTTAATCCAGGCAGTTCGACTTGGATGACTTAAAGAAACTCTGCCTCCAAGGGTGAAGGTGAAGAGAAACGTCCGGGAAGGAGATGTAAGGAAAGAACCCTCAACCAGAAACTAAACAGCAAGCTCCTCACATCCTCGATGTGGAACCTAAGGATGTGGAGGCCCAACAGTGAGGGATGTGGGCATCCGTAGATGTTGGTGTGAGTATGTGTGAATGACTGTGTGTGTGTTTGTGTGTGTATGTGTGTGTGTGTGTGTGGCAGGGGCAGGGGGCGGGGCTCCTGCAACCACTCCCTGTGGGCACGGAGGGATGACTGTATAACAACTATTACCAAATACACCTATTGGTAAGGGTAGCAATGATCCATTCTAAATGTCAAGCGCTGAGTGAAGGTTTTAACCCATAACATTAAACACCTCCTCTACCCTTCCCCCAAGTTCAAAGGGCACTGGGGAGGGGGGCAGTAATTTATTTTACAAATTATAATGAAGGTGTGTGCTTTTCTTTGCTGGAAGCTCAAAGAAGTAGAAGGTAAATGGGGCCTTTGAAACCTTCTCTTGAGCCACCAAATAAATGTTCTAGTGCCTTTAATCATTCTATCAGGATAAAATTTCTTTCGTCCAAGTGGAGGGGAGGTATTGAAAAGTATCCTTCCTCTGAAAATTGTAATACAGCTAAAATTCTGTTCAAAACGATGAAAACTAATCCTAGATTTCATTACTGTACTATTAAAGTGATCTATCTCTTATGCACTATGATATATATATATCAAGATGAAATACTGCTTTAGGTTCAAGGGGAACAAGGCTACAGTTTCCTTCTGAAAGTTAGGTCTTTGATATTTGATGAAACAGTGTTTCAACAAAGTGAAGAAAAAAAAGAAAAAGGCAGCTAGTTTTGTAAAGAACTAAAAACATTTATCTAACTTGTGTTTGCTTTTGCAAAGGATAATTAATGCCACAGAGAACTTACTGAACTAATATTCTGCTGATTTTTCTTCACTCGTTCAATCTCAGGAGTATCTTTTACTGCTGTGCCAGCTCCTACTTCTTTCTTATAAAATACCTTTATTACAAGAGAAGGAAAAGAATAACTAAGCTTATTAGAATTCAAGTCCTAGATTCAATTCTTGTAAAGGAACATTTCTCAGGTTTTAAAGTAATGTGAATACAGCGTCTATTTATGAGAACCAATGTTACATTAATCAATTAAATAATCCATCATGGGAATAAATGTAGAACTTTGGTTTTGTATTCCACAGTCTTACAAGTAAACCTCTACTACCTGTTCTAGGGTATGCCTGGTACCTTACATGGCTGCAGATTACTTGCTCTAAGAATATAAGTTTTCTTCTTCAAATACAAATATATGTCACATGTGCAGCTGAGAAAAATTAAAGGACATATTACAAAAGCTCACTAAGCAGTTACCATTTAATTCAAAAATAGCATGAAGTTTCAAGCAACTGCTCTTCTTCAAGTGAGAGCAAAGACAGTCTTATTCTCTTCAAAGAAAATATTAGCTTTACCATCAGCATCAACACTAAGTCAGCCTGTTTTCCTTATCTTCCACTTATTCCTTAAACCTTCCCACATCTCTCCATCCCTACCGACGCCTACCCCTTTCGACCACAAAGCAAAAGAAAAAACAAAGTGTCCTACAGAAAAACAGACTAATTATAAGGAAGTCATTCGAGGCCAGAGCTACTCCCTCTCTTCTTTAATTAATTTTTAAATTGGAGGATAATTTCTTTACAGTACTCTGATGGTTTCTGCCACACATCAACATGAGCTGGCCATAGGTATACATGTGACCCCTCCCTCTTGAACCCCCCTCCTGCTTTCCTCCCTACACTATCCCTCTAGGTTGTCACAGAGCACCGCCTTTGGGTTCACTCTCCTGATGTTTGTTAACCAGTAGGTCCCAGTGGAGGTCAGGAGAGCAGGACATATGAGATGTTCCCCCGCAAAAGCTAGAAATCTGGAATCACAGGCGGTAAGGGCCACACGACTCTTCTCCCTCATCCTCTCTTCCAGCAAGATTTCTACATCTCTTGGCACAGCCTGCCTGTGAAGACCCTAGAGGTACCTGAACAGCATACCTGCAGAGTTAAGAGGTTTCCAACTTATTAGAAAGTAGAAAACATTCCAGAAATTTTCAGAAATAATAGAATTTATATTTTTAATAACATTTGCTTAACCACTAAGTTAATTCTACATTAAAATATTGGCTGTACCATCAATTTTTATTTTAGAATTCAAGTTCATATACCCATTACATATAAGCCCACTATCTTAATCAATGATGCTAATAAAATTCCTATTCCTCAAAACAAAAATATGAACGTTTAGGAATTGATTGTTGTTGGTTAATCACTAAGTGGTTTCTAACTCTTTTGTGACCCCATAGACTGTAGCCTACCAATTTCCTCTGTCCATGGGATTTTCTAGGCAAAAACACTGTAGTGGGTTGCCATTTCCTTCTTCACGGGATTTTCCTGACCCATGGATTGAACTCACATCTCCTGAAATGGCAGGCTGGTTCTTTACCACTGAGCCACCAGGGAAGCCCTTAGGAATTGGTTACAAACTAGTAAATCCCTAGATGTATTATCAATGCAATTAATCAATGACCAGGAAGGCAATCATTTCATATGACTATTTTTATCTTCAAAATAAAATATGTGTGTAAGATTAAGATCTCTTTCCTAAGTGAAATTTTACAATTCAGTTAAAAGTACCTGTTGCTTGTACCTAAAAAGGAAATTTGAATCTGTAATTCTAAAATAATCATGATAAATTATAAGTTGTAAGAACATTTGGTGTTCTTATGATTTTAAAGAAGGAAAGATATGCATTTGACAGAAAATTCAAGCAAGGCAGCAAAAAAAATCAGACTGAGGAACAAAGGCCCCCTTTCAAAACATCATTTCAAGATGACAACTGGAAAGAGACAATGGCTACTCACCGCACTAATGTTTTGTTGAGTTGTCTTAATTCTCTGAATTTCAGGAGTATCTGCCACAGTAGAATAGCTAGAAAGCATCTTCTCTGCCTCATCTTTATACTTTTTCTAAAAATATAAAGAGAATGTGAATCTGAAGCTCTGTGTGCCGTATTCAAGAGAGACAGAGACAAAGAGAAAATGGTACTACTTTTTCCAACTCTGCTATACCTGAAAGTGAAAGTCACTCAGTTGTGTCCAACTCTTTGCAACCCCATGGACTATACAGTCCATGGAATTCTCCAGGCCAGAATACTGGAGTGGGTCGCCTTTCCCTTCTCCAGGGCATCTTCCCAACCCAGGGATCAAACCCAGGTCTCCCGCATTGCAGGTGGATTCTTTACCAGTTGAGCCACAAGGGAAGCCCACTTGCTCTACATTGTACCTTAGGATTCAAATCAGTTGTTGATGTGTTTGTGTGTGTGTGCTCAGTCGCTCAGTCTTGTCCAGCTCTATGATGTATTTATGCAACAGTAAAAATAAACAGCATATGCAAAAGGGGTAAGCAAACAGTCTAGGAAAACACATTCACCTTCTCTCAGGCAATGGTTCCCACTCAAGACTATTCAAACACCCTGGGACAGCCTGACCTCTATGAGTTCTAAGCCTAGAACCTACTCTCTTATGAGCAGTTCCAGTTCCTGTTCAAAATAGCCCATATAACTCCTACCATTAACCTGACTCTCTTTGTTTACTTGTCTTCATGCTTCTAGATTTATACTTTGCTTCCTACTTCAGATAAAGATACATTTGACTAAGGAAAAGGTACTAGTATTTTGTGCTAGAGATAAAAATCTCAATTTTCCTTTTGCTACTAAATGTACTACTATGAGCTCAGATATATCCTAGGCAATACCTTCCACTAGTGCCAGCATTTACATAGTAGTTCAGTTCAGCCCGGTTCAGTCCAGTTCAGTTCAGTCGCTCAGTCGTGTCTGACTCTTTGCAACCTCATGGACTGTAGCATGCCAGGCCTCCCTGTCTATCACCAACTCCCATAGTTTACTCAACCTCATGTCTATTGAGTTGGTGGTGCCATCCAATCATCTCATTCTCTGTTGTCCCCTTCTCCTCCTGCCTTCAATCTTTCCCAGCATCAGGGTCTTTTCAAATGAGTGAACTCTTCACATCAGGTGGCCAAAGTACTGGAGTTTCAGCTTCAGCATCAGTCCTTCCAATGAATATTCAGGACTGATTTCCTTTAGGATTGACTGGCTTGATCTCCTTGCAGTCCAAGGGACTCTAAAGAGTGTTTTCCAACACAACAGTTCAAAAGCATCAATTCTTCAGCGCTCAGTTTTCTTTATAGTTCAACTCTCACGTCCATACATGACCACTGGAAAAACAATAGCCTTGACTAGACAGATCTTTGTTGGCAAAGTAATGTCTCTGCTTTTGAATATGCTATCTAGGTTGGTCATAACTTTCCTTCCAAGGAGTAAGCATCTTTTAATTTCATGGCTGCAATCACCATCTGCAGTGATTTTGGAGCCCCAAAAATAAAGTCTGTCACTGTTTCCACTGTTTCCCCATCTATTTGCCATGAAGTGATGGGACTGGATGCCATGATCTTAGTTTTCTGAATGTTGAGTTTTAAGGCAACTTTTTCACTCCCCTCTTTCATTTTCATCAAGAGGCTCTTTAGTTCTTCTTCACTTTCTGCCATAAGGGTGGTGTCATCTGTATATTTGAGGTTATTGATATTTCTCCCGGCAATCTTGATTCCAGCTTGTGCTTCATCCTTTGCATGATGGCCACATCATGCAAAGAGTTGACTCATTGGAAAAGACTCTGATGCTGGGAGGGATTGGGGGCAGGAGGAGAAGGGACGACAGAGGATGAGATAGCTGGATGGCATCACTGACTCGATGGATGTGAGTCTGGGTGAACTCCGGGAGTTGGTGATGGACAGGGAGGCCTGGCATGCTGCGATTCATGGGGTCGCAAAGAGTCGGACACGACTGAGCGACTGAACTGAACTGAGGACATATCATAATTTGTCATACTATATTTGCATGATTATTTGATAATTAGATTACCTAGTAATTCCCCAAAGCCAAAAATCCAAGTCTAATTTTGCATGTAAATGGGTGTTCAAGAAGTATCTACTGAATGTATGAATGAGTTTGGCAACTTTTCTCCACTGAATCAAATGGCAATATGCCCGTTTTAAGAATTTATGATTTTTACTTTAGCTGATACAACTAGTGTCAACTTCTCCAAGTTCAGTGCCATCATGAGACACTGAGGACAGATGAACACACTTCAGGACCATCCCATCTGCTCTGTCACTGAAGAAGGCTGAGAAACAGGCAGTTCCTTGGATAAATACTTAATTCTGGCATCATGATACCCTTTAAATGGAGCAGGACCCCATGGGGACTTCCCAGGAGATATTCCACTCCCCCATTACCTCCACCTATCTCTTGTCTATAGAAACTTTAGTCAGAGAATAAATTTCATCAGAGAATTTAGAAATATGGAAACAAAGGAAAGCAATGAAACAAGGCCAAATAAAATTTAGTCATTAAACAAAGTCAAGGACCTTTAGTTCTTCCTGAAGAGCTATAGAGAATATTTTCAGCCATATCCTTTGAGCTGTTTTGTAAATGCTGAAACCTCCACCAGGTGGAAGAAGCTAACTACATGATGAAACAGACTCTCGCCGTGACATAAGCTGCCACAGTTTTAAGAACTGGACTCAAGGAAATGGGAACAAACCAATCTTGGAACTGAAGATTAATTGCACTTAAAACAATCAAGATGACACTGATTAGACCACCACATGATCAATTTCAAGACGACTGTCTGACTCTTTTCTGCTCACAGGCCCCCTCCCTTTGCCTCAGTTCAGTTGCTCAGTTGTGTCCGACTCTTTGCAACCCCATGGACTGCAGCACACCAGGCTTCCCTGTCCATCACCAACTCCCTTTGCCTATACACCCCTAAACTTCCCCTATAAAAACTCTTGCCCCTGATAGCAGGGGATAGTTGGTTCTTTGGGACATGAGTACACCTTCTCCCTAGGATTGCTGGCCTCCTCAGCAAAGTTATCTTTCCTTGTCTCTTGTTGAGAGTCACTTGTCTCTCAATATTGAATCCTTGCGTGACTAGCCCCTGAACCTGAGTTCTGTGACACTCTAATTTTGAACCAGTGGATGTTTCAATTCCTTGCTTATTAGTCAGAATTTTGACAAATTTGGTCAAATTTTGTTAAAAATTATTTCAACATAAATCCCATTAGCCAAATCCAATTTCTTCAGTATCTTTTTTTTTTTTTTTCATTCCCCTATACTACTTTTCCCGGAGAAGTCAATGGCACCCTACTCCAGTACTCTTGCCTGGAAAATCCCATGCACGGAGGAGCCTGGAAGGCGGCAGTCCATGGGGTCACTGAGGGTCGGACACGACTGAGCGACTTCACTTTCACTTTTCACTTTCATGCATTGGAGAAGGAAATGGCAACCCACTCCAGTGTTCTTGCCTGGAGAATCCCAGGGATGGGAGAGCCTGGTGGGCTGCCATCTTTGGGGTCACACAGAGTCAGACACAACTGAAGTGATATAGCAGCAGCAGCATACTACTTTTCCATTGGGATTCATTCTTTTTATAACAAATATTATAGCAAATAAATTATTCACTAATGAATAACTTTGCCCAAATCAGATTTTATCAATAACTTTTTTCTTCCATTATATACTTTCCTGTGTGGTCATTATTGCTCTTATATCCAGTTTTCTGGCAGATTTGTCACAGATATACTTGGCAAATTAAATTTTATCAACAAAACTTAGATCTTACATTAAATTTTGGTTAATCTTAATCTTCAATTTCACCTTATACTTTGTACAGTTTAACTTATTCTTAGTTTAAGTTGTTTATTTAAATTAAAATATGCATGATGAAGTAGATAAAAGAAAATTCTTTGTATTTTTTGCAGGATAAGCATTAGAACCAAGTTCACAATGGAATAAAAAAATGGAAATAAAAAGGTCAAAATGTCCTTGGACTCAAAACAGAGGGACCTAATAGGGATGCTCTGATGCTCAATAAGTTTTGTTGAGATGAATCTACAGCAGTTGTCCCTTTCATTATTGACAAAATCAAGTTTGGTTAGTGGTTACTTTATAATAGAGTGCATTGACTTTGAATAGAAACCCCTCAAAAAGGCACAAATCATAAAGACACACAGAGCAGAAGGTGCTGGGATATTAGAATATATTATCCTGAGCATCTTCATTCTCTACCAACCTGGCTATAGATTTCAGATGCCCTCTTGGCTCGAAGCATATCCGGGATATCCATGCTCACTTGCATTCCTTTCCCTTTAATTTCATTTTCTAAGTCTTTCTTATATTCTTTCTAAAAGAACAGAAAACAATCTTCAGAGTTTTGCATGGCTTTCCATAGCAATGCAGATATTTACATGTTTGAATCTCAATGTCACACATGTGGAAACACCATTTATATTTCTTCTGTATACAATTTGATGTGTTTGTTTTAAACTTCGTGTCCTGTTAGTTTCTTACCTGGCTGGCCATTTCAGATGCTTTCTTGGCTCTCTGGATATCGAGAGTGTCTGTGCTCACCTGCATGCCTTTCCCTCTAATTTCAGTCTCCAGATCTCTTTTATAATCTTTCTGCAGAAAATAAAACCTGAAATTAGGGCCTTACAATAATTTGAAAATCTGCGTTGGAAAACTTGATGTCATTTTTGATGTCAAGATCATGGCTTTTAGAAATAAACTGGATGTAAATTCACTTCTCTTTTTCTAGGAAATGACAAAGACTTAATTTGTGGCAGAACACAACTTGGAGTGACCACAAGGACTCAGGCAGCTTTTTTTCTACTAACGTGACTTAAGAAAGAAAACACAGGGAGGTGAAGGAAAATATTTTATATTTCAATAAAGTGATAAAATATTGGTTAATATATAATTTGATGAATATCAATAAAATATGAGTGTAAAAATGTCACATTACATAAGTTTTCATTTCTCTTGAGTATATAACCTAGAAATGAAATTGCTGGGTCATATGGTAACTGTTTAGCCTTTTGAGGAACTGCTAAACTGTTTTCCAAAGTGGCTATTCAGTCTTACAATCCTAGCAGCAATACACAAGAAGGGTTCTGATTTCTCTACAACTTCACTAACACTTGTTATAATCTATGTTTTTTTATCCTAGCCTTTTAGTGGGTGTGAAGTAATACTGTGGCTTTCTTTTGCATTTCACTGATGGTGTGAAGTAATACTGTGGCTTTCTTTTGCATTTCACTGATGGTAATGATGCTGAGCATCCTTTCATGTGCTTATCGGCCATTGGTATATTCTCATCTTTACTGGCAAAAGCCCCAATCCATAGTAAATAGACTATATTAAAGTATAATTTTATCTGTTATGGAAGATAATATATATGTAACTTTATAATACATGTGTTACATTGCTATTGACTAGTTGACAAAATGTTATACTTTGAAAACATTTAATTAAATATGTATTGATTTTAAAAAATTGTCATATCTCATTCTGTAGTGAATAATTGCTGGTTGCCTCCTGGAACCTCACTCCTGTTTTTCCTTCATTCGCTCCTGGATTTGTCACTGGGCAACTCGCTGCTTCCTGTTCTAAGCCCTCCAACTTGGCTGAGACTGGCCCCAGTGCAAGGACCCTACTAGGCTGAAGAAAATCGTTACACCCCACCCCTGGCCCTTCATGATTGGTACATTTAAGGAAAGGAACGTTTCTCTTTCCACACAATGTATCAGGAGACTTTTCTTTCCTTCTGGACATGAATGAAGAAGTTTGCAGCCCTGGGAGCTGCCATGCGCCTCCTTGCAAATGGGAGAAGAAAGCCTGCCCCAGAAGAGAAAGTCAGAAGCTAAAACAGAATCACACTGTGTAAGTCAGTCCTAGATTAAGCCATGCCCAAGGATTCCTCTACTGCTGGGTCACAAGAACAATAAAAATTATCTGCTTTTTTGAGCTGGATTATCTGTTACCTATAAAATGTCATGATTACATAGACACAACTGTCTTAAGACACTCTTGTCACATTTTAAAGCTACTGATTATTTTTATTCCTATAATTGAACATTTATATGTATGAATGTTATTCTTCAATGAAAATTATATTAAAAGGAAACTACTGACTATATCCTATTAAATTTCTTCAAAAACAATTACTTCCTATTATGCTGACATACCCAAGATTTGTGATTCCATGCTATAAAATAAATTTTGTTTTGCTTATTTGTGATGTTGTAAATTTAGAGAAGTTGTAAACAAAAATTTCAATCTAGAGAAATGGTATTTACTATCTACCCATAAGTCTGCTACCCATAAATCTGCCCATTTGCACTGACTTACAGTCTCAGTTTTACTTTCCTGAAGTGAAATAATAAAAAAGTTAAACATTCAGGTAAAAATGTTTAACTTTCAAACTAATAATATTAAATTATCACTATGCCTGTAAAAAGCTCTGTTTTTAGCTAAGGCCCAAAAGCAAAACACTTCATTTGAAAGATAATATATGTAGAAACTGAGGTACTGATCATAGATTACCACCAAAATTCCATGGTATAAATATGCCATTTAATATTTCCAATATGAATTTTCAAATCTAAAAGCATTCAAAAGCACATAAATAGACTACATGGACTGTAGTCACATCAGCTAATATTGATGCATAATAAAATATCTTACAACTTAGAAAAACTTAAAAGAAAAACATGATGACATCTATGTTCCAAGAGCCTGAGTCAGATTTTTTAATGCAAGTCACATGGGCAAGCCCACCAGCAAAGTTAAACTGTGAGAGGTCATCTGTGTAACAATACAGCACATTCACTTTATCTGAAAAAACAAAAGCTGAACTATTGCAAAGTCCTGAAGTCTAGTTGAAAAGGACTTGAGAACCTGTCATTTGAGCAAAATGCAACATAGCTATAATTATACGCAAATGAGACTGTGGATGACAAAGATACGGCATCACCAGAATTGGTCTGGGCCACAGTACAGCTGACTCTTCAAGGCCTGTTTTTCCCTGGGTTCTCAATAACCAAAATGCACCATTTTCCTAGTGAGTTTGAGTCTTGAACAAAGTTTGAGTCTTGATCATAGATTCATGGGTTTGAACTGTGCGGCTGCACTTGTGTGGTGATATTTTCAACAGTAACGAGTACAGCACTACATGGTCTGTGGTTGGTTGAACCTGTGGGTGTGGAGAAACCATGGATATAGAGAGCAGACCATAAGTTATATGGGAATTAATGTCCCGTGTTGTTCAAGTGTCAACTAAATGCAATCCCAAGGTATACAAAGACATCTCAATCAGTGTATCTCTGAATAAACTAATGTATTATCATTCTAAGGAAACATGCAACACTTCAACTTGTCATAAAAGGAATATGTCATAGAAGATTCTTAGGTAAAAGTGTGAAATGCAAAATTTCTGTTCTTTCCACATTACTTTCTCCAGAGAAAGTATGCTTTATTTTGGCTTCAAGTTCAGTCCCATGAGGATGATTTTGAAGACTCTTCTCCAGCTCCAAATTCCTCATCCCGCCCCCATAGTCAAATCCAGGACCTTGAACGAATACTGGATATTGCACTCTCTTCATAATAACAAAAATAACAGAAAATATAAGTAGTGATTTGATAGTTGATAGATAGTCAGTTACTCAGAAGCCCAAGGAGGCGACCATAAGGAAATACTAATAAATCTAAGAAAGGAAGGACAAGAAAGAGCCAGCCATGCAAGGACAAGGGGAAGGACTTTCAGGAAGAAACAGAGCTATACAGAGACTGTAAAACTTGTGGAGGTGCAGCCAGCCTGGAGCCTTTAAGACTAGAATAGATGAGCAAGGGAGAACGGTACAGGGGTTGAGAATGAGCAGGAGGGAGAGCATGGCACCATACCAGAGCAAGGAGTATGGTGCCCATACTGCACATGACTGGAAACCACTGGAGAGTTTTCAGTGGGAGAAATCAGAAAACTTAACCCTTCAAGGATTGTTCTGGCTTCTGGGTAGAGAATGAGGTCAATATTGGAAGAAGAATCTTGTTTAGAAGCTACTGCAATGATCCAGGAGATAGAGATTGTGGCTTGGACAAAAGTGGGGAGAGGTAGATGGATCTAGGAAATCATTATGGTTATGGAGTCAATAAAACTTGCTGACAATAGTAATCAAAGTAACTTCTGGGATTTCACTGATACCACTCGCAAAGAAAGGGGTGAAAGAAGGAAGCAGATCTAAGGGAAAAATGAGGATTTTCAGTAGGTTATGTAAAATCCCTGTTATAATACATTTAAATGTCACTGACATGTGGTAATGCCTAAGTGTGAGTGTAGTTGCTCAGTTGTGTCTGACTCTTTGCGACCCCATGGACTGTAGCCCATCAGGCTCCTCTGTCCATGGGATTCTCCAGGCAAGAATACTGGAGTGGGTTGCCATTTCCTTCTCCAGGGGATCTTCCTGACTCAGGGATAGAACCTGGGTCTTCCACATCACAAGCAGATGCTTTACCCTCTGAGCCACCAGGGAAGCCCTACAGGACATTAAAGGCAAATGGCTACATATTTATATCCATGTTACAGAACATAATTTTTCTAAAACAATGAGGTAGAATTATATAAAGTAACATGGAAAAGAAGATATTAAGAAGCAGAAGATATTAAGAAGAGGTGGCAAGAATATACAGAAGAACTATATCAAAAAGATCTTCACAACCCAGATAATCACGACAGTGTGATCACTCACCTAGAGCCAGACATCTGGGAATACAAAGTCAATGGGGCCTTAGGAAGTATCCCTACGAAAAAAGCTAGTGGAGGTGATGGAATTCCAGTCGAACTATTTCAAACCCTAAAAGATGATGCTGTGAAAGTGCTGCACTCAATATGCCAGCAAATTTGGAAAACTCAGCAGCGGCCACAGGACTGGAAAAGGTCAGTTTTCATTCCAATCCCAAAGAGAGACAATGCCAAAGAATGCTCAAACTACTGCACAACTGCACTCATCTCACATGCTAGTAAAGTAATGCTTTATTAAAATTCTCCAAGCCAGGCTTCAGCAATACGTGAACCATGAACTTCCAGATGCTCAAGCTGGATTTAGAAAACGCAGAGGAATCATAGATCAAATTGCCAACATCCGTTGGATCACTGAAAAAGCAAGAGAGTTCCAGAAAAGCATCTACTTCTGCTTTATTGACTATGCCAAAGCCTTTGACTGTGTGGATTACAACAAACTGTGGAAAACTCTGAAAGAGATGGGAATACCAGACCACCTGACCTGCCTCCTGAGAAATCTGTATGCAGATCAAGAAGCAACAGTAAAAACTGGACATGGAACAACAGACTGGTTCCAAATTGGGAAAGAAGTACATCAAGGCTGTATATTGTCACCCTGCTTATTTAACTTATATGCAGAGTACATCATGAGAAATGTCGGGCTGGATGAAGTACAAGCTGGAATCAAGATTGCTGGGAGAAATATCAATAACCTCAGATATGCAGATGACACCACCCTTATGGCAGAAAGTGAAGAAGAACTAAAGAGCCTCTTGATGAAAGTGAAGGAGGAGAGTGCAAAAGTTGCCTTAAAACTCAACATCCAGAAAACTAAGGTCATGGCATCCAGTCCTATCACTCCATGGCAAACAGATGGGGAAACAGTGTCAGACTTTATTTTTCTGGGCTCCAAAATCACTGCAGATGGTGACTGCAGCCATGAAATTAAAAGACACTTGCTCCTTGGAAGAAAAGTTATGACCAACCTAGACATATTAAAAAGCAGAGACATTACTTTGCCAACAAAGGTCCGTCTAGTCAAAACTATAGTTCTTCCACTGGTCATGTATGGATGTGAGAGTTGGACTCTGAAGAAAACTGAGCACCGAAGAATTGATGCTTTTGAACTGTGGTGTTGGAGAAGACTCTTGAGAGTCCCTTGGACTGCAAGGAGATCCAACCAGTCCATCCTAAAGGAAACCAGTCCTGAATATTCTTTGCAAGGGCTGATGCTGAAGCTGAAACTCCAATACTTTGGCCACCTGATGCAAAGAACTGACTCATTGGAAAAGACCCTGATGCTGGGAAAGATTGAAGGTAGGGGGAGAAGGGGATGACAGAGGATTAGATGGTTAGATGGTATCACCGACTAAATGGACGAAAGTTTGAGTAAACTCCAGGAGTTGGTGATGGACAGGGAGGCCTAGTGTGCTGCAGTCCATGGGATCACAAAGAGTCAGACACGACTGAGCAACTGATCTGAACTGAACTGAACTGAACATGGAAAAGGGTCCATGATATTCAGTGAGAAAAGCAAGGACAAACTACATTGTATTTATTTAAGGTTTTTTTCAGTTCCTTGTGCACAAATGTATAGTTATCTATATACACAGAAAAATAGATCTGAAAGGCTCTACAGAAAATTCCTAACAATGGCTATCTCTCAGGAGGATGACAGAATTAGGGGTAGAACTAGGGGCAGAAGGTTTTCAAGTCTCTGTTCAGCATGCACCCTCCCACCCCACTCCCACCATTTCTAGATGGAATCCCTTTTGGTCAAGAATTCTAGGCCATCCCTAGTTTCTATATCTGAAACAAAGTTATCACCATTCCATTGCCCTGGCCAGTATCTAACACTGGGGATGGAGGCAGATCTCAGCACAGCAGTAATTCCCCTGGTCATTATTCAGCTGCTTCTCAGCCTCCAGATTCCCTGGGTGGGAGTCAGTCCTAAGCCAGCTCTGCCTAACTGCAAATGTCACATCGTAGCTCTCAGGGTAGCGCTACTGGAGCCTCAACCCCAGCCAACCTTAAGGTATGGGAGCTGTACCCCTTAGCCTGCACCCCAACTTTCGCCTTACACGTGTTTCTTCTAAGTCATCTCTTCCCAAACACTCTCTGCTCCAGTGGCCCTTCTATATTTTCAAAATTTCTGGGGGAGTTCAAGAGATGTAGAACTGATTCTGGGCTATTTCATTCGAAAAATACATATAAGATCTGACTCCTACAACTTTGTTATTTTATATCTATCACATCATAGCATCTAAGACAAAACTTCAATATCCTGTTGTTCATGTATTACATGAAGAAGAAATGGTTTTAGATGAATGAACTTCAACACAAAATGCTGATTCTACAGAAATTTCAGACACACTGTTGAGGTCAACAGAGCATATTTTGAGAACACACAACCAACCAAACATAAATAGCATCATTTTCATGTTACAATCTCAATGTGTGATTTTCAAGTTCTGCTCACATAGCTGGAAATGAAATGCGCCAAGTAGCACATGATCCATCCTCAAAAAAAATGATATGAAAATATTAATCATAGAGTAAAATTAACATGAAACTTGTATTATGGGATAAAGTGAAAAACTGTATCCGTGTCTGTATCTGTGTGTTCTATTAAAATGCCCTTCTCCAAGTTTTCTTTGACATACTTGAAGTTAATGAGCAAAGCAGAAACTGTAAATTTTTCCAGTAAGCATGATGATTGCGAATGGTTTCCATTCCAAACTGCTCAACTAGTCACAGAAAGCTTTGAAAAAGTCCATGTATTAATCAGTTTGTTATTATGATTTGTCAAGTTCCAAAATAGGAGCCTCAAGGTCTACATCACTCACTCTCAATACTCACCTCACTCGCTATCTCAGAAGCTCTTTTGGCATGCTGAATTCCAAGGGTGTCAACGCCAACTTGCATTCCCTTCCCTTTAATTTCTGATTCCAGGTCTTTCTTGTATTCTTTCTATAAGAAAGCAATATTTTGCAATACTCAGACACTGAGGGGACAAAGACATATTTCATTTCAATGATACCAAAAATGGCTAAACATGTTTTTGTTTTTGTTTTTTAAAGAAGAAAACAGAGCTTACTTTGTACTATGAATGATCACCTAGACCTAAATTTTCTGAACTGCTTAGAACTATATTCACTGTCCTCACTGAAGAAGAGTTTATACACTCTCAAGACTTTTGCTATATAAGGCAATTGCCAGGTGACAATCTTCTCTGACAACTGTCTTGGGGCCAGAAGGATCGGAAGGCAAGTTTAATTGAGTTGATGTTTTAGAAAGAAGACTGACTTTGAGGTAAGAGCACTCATGGCCATGTGTGTGGTACTGGGACTGTTTCTTCACATTTCTGGTTTACTCATCTGCAAAATGAGGATTATAGTTCCTCTGTGCAGGATCACTGTGAGGATCATGGAGACTGCATATAGCCTACTGCCCAGAACAGAGTGGGTTTTCAGTAATTGATATTCCAGTTTTTTACTCCTATATCCACATCCTAAGGCCTGGTTTATTGGTGTTCCTGCCACTGTCTTGCCATCAACTCTCTTTGGATGAACTCTGCCACTGAGAGTTTAAAAAACCTTTCCCAAGTATTATTGATAAGTAATTTACAAAATTGAAATCTGAATGTCACTAGATATATTACCCACAACAGAAAAAAACTTATAGAAAATTACTGCTATAGATAAGTGTGATGACAATGTTAGTCAAAGACATCACAGTGGACACTGTTGTTTCTGACTCTTCTGGCAAAAAGTTCCACAATTTCCCATTAGGAATTGCCTCTAATCTCTCTCAATCCATCAACTCTGGGTGGGTTGTTCTGGGGTGAGTGTGATTTTTCCTACATATATTTTTAATTCCACTAAAATGCTTTTAATATTTCCTTTATGTAAAAACCACAAGCCAAAGATGAATATAAATCTTTTAAAAACACATATCAATTTAGAATAATTTATACTTAAAAACACCATTAAACTGCTAGAAAGTAAACTGAACAATGGTGACCGTGAGACCCATACTAGATCATCAGCACGTGACATTCCTCTGACTCCAGAGAGGATGACTGGGTTGAGTCTGGGCACAAGACAGAAGGTGACTCAGTAAGACTCAATCCTTAGACCTTAGTCGTACTGTAAGCAAACAGATGCTCACTTCCTACTGGAATTAGTGGCCACAGATATGAGTTATCCTGTCGTGAAGAGGGGGCTTCCCTGATAGCCCAGTTGGTAAAAAATCTGCCTGCAGGAGACCCTGGTTCAACTCCTGGGTCAGGAAGATCCACTGGAGAAGGGATAGGGTACCCCCTCCAGTATTCTTGGGCTTCCCTTGTGGCTCAGCTGGTAAAGAATCCACCTGCAATGCAGGGAACCTGGGTTCGATCTCTGGGTTGGGAAGATCCCCTGGAGAAAGGAAAGGCTACCCACTCCAGTATTCTGGCCTGAAGAATTCCACAGACTATATAGTCCATGGGGTCACAAAGAGTCAGACATGACTGTCGTGAAGAGGTGCCATCACATAGAAACAGCCTGTCAAGAGCAAAGCAAGAGTAAAGATAACAGAAGAGAGAGATGAAGGAAAAGGGACAGCATTCAAATTCCAACCTGAATGTGATCCTCAGATTTCTTTGTTCTTAAACCAAAACAGTTTCTTAATCAGGTTTGACTTGGGTTTCTATCATTTGCAACCTGACTAATACAATCACATCAACATCATTATTGTGATTATCGTTATCATTACCGTGGTTTATTGACATATGTGGATAAAGTCTTAGATTTCTTCACTGTTAAAGTCAGTGAGACTCTCCTCAAAGACAGTGTCATTATTTGCTACCAAAGTAATGAGATAACACAAGGATTAAAGGACTTACAGCACTTCAGAGGCACTTCATTCTTAAAAATTTCATGTACAGTGAGTAACAGCCACTTTCATTTTATAAAGAGGTTTAAGTAGACTCAGTAGCTAGCCAAGGACTGGGACAGCCAGTGAGCATGTGAACTTTTAAACTGTAGTTACTAACAGACCACCTTCCTAATCTGCTTTTCACTAGTTTAAAAGATGACATTAAATCTTATTCAATTATTTTGGTTAAGTATATAGAATTTTTTCTGAAATAAGGAAATGTTCATTTTTCTCATACCACATAGACAGGAGATGGTGAGCATCATTTTTTAAAAAAATGCATTGACTGCAAAAAGATTACTAGGACATAACTGCTTATTACCATCTTACACATAAAAGCTGCGGAATATTTCTATACAGTTAACTTTGGCCACCTCATGCGAAGAGTTGACTCATTGGAAAAGACTCTGATGCTGGGAGGGATTGGGGGCAGGAGGAGCAGGGGATGACAGAGGATGAGATGGCTGGATGGCATCACTGACTCGATGGACATGAGTTTGAGTGAACTCCGGGAGTTGGTGATGGACAGGGAGGCCTGGTGTGCTTCGATTCATGGGGTCGCAGAGTCGGACACAACTGAGCAACTGAACTGAACACACAAACAACAAGAGGCTTAATTCCCCTATTACTATCATCAGCCCTCCACATGAGAGGTTCCTCAGCATTCACAGATTCAACCAATCATGGACCGTGGAGGATTCCAAAATTTACAATTGAAAGTATGTATAACTGGACCTACCTGCACAGTTTAAGTCCATTTTGTCCAAAGGTCAACTGTATAATCTCTGAGAAAGACTTACAGACAAGGAAATCAGCTGAAAATTCATATATTCTCAATTGTTAAATAAATGAACTCACCTCACTAGTCATTTCAGATGCTCGTTTTGCTCTTTGAATATCAAGTACTTCGGAATTAAGCTCCATTCCTTTCCCTTTTATTTCATTTTCCAAATCCTTTTTATATTCTTTCTATGAAACAAGAATATTACTGTTTGAAATTTACTGGGAAACTCTTTAATTTATATACTGTTTTACATGTGTTTCCAGAGACCACAGAAAGAAAATATTTCTAGAAAGGAATGAACCAGATTTCTGAGCATTCATGCTCTTTATTTCCTACAGATACTTCATTTTCTTTTTTAGTCATGGTTGTGGAGTTTCCAATACTATCAATCTTTTTTCTTTTATCCTGTCTTCCCACATGTTTTGGTACCATATTGGAGCCATATTTTTAAAAGATATCTTCCCTTTTTTAAAATTTATTTATTTTTTATTGAAGGATAATTGCTTTACAGAATTTTGCTGTTTTCTGTCAAACCTCAACATGAATCAGCCATAGCTATACATATATCCCCTCTCTTTTGAACCTCCCTCCCCCCATCTCCCTCCCCATCCCCTCTTCCCTTTAAATGGTAAGGAAGGTCTTAAGAATGCATGCTTCTTACTAATTACTTGAAGTATTTCTTTGAAAGCTGTCTATAAAATATGAATCATTAAAAGAACATAATTGGAAAAGAATGAAAAATTACAAAATCAAAAGGACTGATGTAGCCAATTTTTTTGTTTCCATTTTATTCAAAGATTTGTAAAACCAAATAATTTCCTACAGATTGATAATATATAGTCTGAATTTCACCCATTTTAACATATTTTAAGTAGATCCAAATGTCTTTAATCTGTACATATAATATGGGTTTTTTTGTTTGTGCTAATGAATTTCTGTCTTCTTACTAATTGAATTAGGAAAACAATGTCTATCCTAATCCAATTCAGCTAAGTTGCCTTTATGACTAACTTGTCAGATGAAAGATGAAACTTCCTTTAAGGATAAGAAATCACGTTCTAGTTAATTCTAGGGTTCATTTGATGTTAGTTTCTCTTTGTCCAGTTTAATTAAATTAGCTGGTCCTCTGCTTAACTAATAGCCTACAAGACATTGTAATGACCTGCATGTAATTTTGGAAAGAGCTCTGGAGTCAAATGATCTGGATTCTTTTCACTTGTTGGTCTTGTGACCTTCAAGAGGACTTTAAGTAACTGAGCCTTGATTTTCACATGGACAAAATGAAAATAAAAATACTTGCTATACCAGTGTCGAGGACAATTGAGGGAATCAAATTAAGTATAAAAAGATACATTATATGACAACAGAAATGCAAAAACCATAAGAATGCAAAGACAATTTGAAGCTAAATGCTTACACATTTAAAACGAAGTCACAATTTCATTGTCATGAGTCTCTTTTTAAAATTAGATATCAGTATCACTAACTTAATTAAAAGATTTTTAATCATAGTCTCTGGGCTTTTTTCTTATACTGATGCATACCTTCTAAATCAGTAAGTCTAAAACAAGATTCATTCACAGAGAAAAATAAAAGAAAATGGCAATAGCATGTATATTAAAGTCATTTACAATTCTCAAAATAGATCTCACATTTTCATTTGTATGTAAATAATAAAAAGACTTTCTTTTAAAAAATTCATGTAAATAGTGCATATTATTTAAATAGAAGACAATAATAGCAGGAAGTTGTCACGTGGTCAGCCTTTAACTTCAAAAAATTTTATAGGAACTAGAAGTGAGAAGAGATAGGGTAGCAAGAATTCTCTTCCATGATATGCCTACTTCAGCCCAGCATACATTGCAACAGTGAATCACATTAAATTTCTACGAGTAGTTAAATGCGAAAGCCAGCTGGTATTTTGTTATTAAAGAAGTTCACGATGATTAACATCTATGCAGGTAATTATACTCTGTTCCACTGGTTTAAGACACTTCTTTCAGGGATAGTTTCTTCAGTTCAAAATGTAGGATGAAATGGAGTTCTCTGATGCTTTCTCTTAATGTAAGGAGAAACTATTTAAACAAAGAACTGAAACAGTTTCAAGTTACTTAGAAACTATTAAAAAAAAAAAAAAGCAGAAACGAAAACAAAACTTTTAAACTGTGAACATGATATTCTTAATTGTTAGATCTGAGGGCCTTAAGTTCAACAAATTTAATAACATTGTGAGCCAAAATGTACCATTAAGTTTAGGGGTTGGGGGGAAATGCTGCTGAGTATAAAATGAAAAAGGGAAATGAATTCTTATGCTGTATATGCTAAATATATTATTTTTTCCCTACTTAGAACACAAGCCACTTATAAATGTACCATTTATCCAGACCTTCACACATCACCTCATTTCTGATATCAAATGTCATGAGAATGCTGCCGAGAAGTTACAGGAAAAGCTGGTTCTAATATGTGGTTTATAATAACTAAATTTGAGAGAATCAAGCTAACCTCATCCACACTGAAAATATTTTTTTAAAAAACTAACTGCTATAAAGCTACTTATAGAGCTTCTAAGCTACAAGCCAAACATAAAATCAAAGTATTTTTCAAGTTTTTCAAGGAAATCTGGGTAATTTCATCCTTCAACATTAAATGGAAATAGTAACACTTTCCTGTTTTTAATGAAAACATAAAACTCTATTAGTAAAGGTCAAAGTGAAGGAAAGCGTAATGGATGAATAACTCAAACACTGAATTAGAGAATTAGTAGAGAATTGATCAGTGCATATTTTCTGGGCTATTTCTTTTGCAGAACTAGAGTAGGATCATACCTCCTTCAGAAGGTTGGTGATGTACTTTACATGTAAAAACTCTGGAGTCTTGTCTAAATCCATTGATGACCTTCCTTTAATATCCTTCTCAAAATCCTCTCTGTAAACTTTCTGTAAAATAAGACCACATAATTTTAAATTTAGAAAATACCAGTGACTGTTGAAAAGATAACAGAACAAGAGTTCCTGGAACAAAACTGATGTTTTTCTTATATAACTGTATCACCTCTGAGTCTTCTTACTAACAGGAAAATAACTCCAACCTTAACATAATATCTCAGATCACAAGCTGCCATCATTCATAATACAGAAAGGCAACAGTAGCGTATATTAATCATGCATTTACATTCCAGGATTTCTTGGTGAGAGGAAAGTAAATGAACTAGTACCGGGCAAAAATCAAGGAACCATGAGACCCGGATGGTACAAGGGTCCTCAGCGTGGGTGTTCCTGTGGCTGAACGGGGAAGTGGAGCACAGCAGGGCTGGGAGAGGATGCAGGTAAGCCTGAGACACCAGAACCTCCTTCTTCGTGTTGTTGTCAGAAAAGTAACATGATTTTTGGGACCTGTGTCTCTCAGGTACATTCACCTGACAATTTCATATAGTCTTAAACTTTCAGAGAAGCCAAATGGCTCATGAAAGCAGAAACCTTTATCTGGGCTGTGGATCACTGACAACAAGACAGAGGGAAATTAATTTGAAATCTGGCACTAGCAATGACGGACACGAATGAGCACTAACAGCAACTAGCAATGAAAGAGAAGGAGGTGATGTGAAGGATACATACAACACTTTATATACTGTTCTCAAAATGCAGACAAGGTGCTACGGACTGAATACGTCCCTCTAAAACCCATATGTTTAACCCCTACCTCCCCACCCACAGGATGACATTAGGAGGTGGGGCCTTCAGGACGTGATGAGGATTAGATGAGGCCATCATACATGAGAGACTATGAATGGGATTCACGTCCTTCAAAGAGTCACTAACAAGCCTGCTTCCTTCCTCTCCCTGCTCTCCATCATGTGAGGATGCAAGAAGGCAGCAGTCTGTACCCCAGAATTCAGCATGCTGGCACCCTGACCTTAGACCTCCAGCCTCCATAACTATGAGAAATAAGTTTCTATTGCTTAAGCTACCCAGTCTGTGGTACTTTGTTAGAGCAGCCCCAACAGACTAGAACAAAAGATATTCCAGTGAGCCACCCATTAAATGTGAGTTTTTGTAAGGCTTTTGAATTTTGATCAAGTTTACCCACTCTGTCAATTCACTTAAAAAGAAGTGACTGACTCGGGTAAAACAGTCACTGAACCATTCTTGATCAAATTCCCCTTTATTGGCTCAAGAAAACACGAGATATGAAAAATGTAAGTAATTATTTTCTCCTCTCTCCCCTGAAGAAGAAATTAAACAACTCTGAAATTCAACAAGCCACAGTATTCTGCATGCCCTTTGTCTAAGAAGATGAATCGTAACCTTTCAACAAAGCACATGTAATGTTTACTAAATTCCTAGGAGGGTTTTGCTCTCTCTAGAAATGATCATTTCTTGGGAATTTCCTGGAGGTCCAGTGGTTAGGGTTCGGTGCTTTCACTGCCAAGGCCGGGGTTCAATTCCTGGTCAGAGAACAAAGAGCCCACAAGCCACTCAGTACAACCAAATAAAAAGAAGAAATAAATGATCACTTTGCCCTGTTTTGATGTTGTTTTTAAAAACTAGAAAAGATTTGCCCATTGAGCATGTCTGGAGTCTAGCACTGTGGTTGTAACCAGCTGATAGTAACTGCCCACTACTTCTGTCCCTTTGAAGTAAAAACTTGGTTGTACCCACAGAAATTGGATGTGTCTGTAGACAAAACCATCTGTGTCTGGTGTCTGATTCCCCTCTGCCCACACTCACCCCCACTGCCCCCCTCAAAAAAAAAACAACAGAAGAAATCTCACTGGGGTAGACAGGAACCAGTGTCAGGTGACTATGTGGATGTGACCTAGCATTATCTTAAGTAGAGAAGTAAATGGATAAGTAGAAAAAAATAAACAACTTATAATTGATCTCTTCTCTTGATGTCTTGAAACTTCCTTGAAACTTTCTGATATCACTGATTATTAGCCAGGGGTAGGGGGAGAATCAGTTAAATAAATTAACAGGAAAAAGGGAATCATTTATGACTTTTACCCATTAGCACTTATTAAATATGTAATTTTAGGTAAGACAATTAATTTCAGTGGATGCATTATCAGTCTAGGAATATACTTACCTAGCATCATTACCTTGAGAGGATTAAATGAGCCAACATATGTAAAACATTCAGCCTGTCACCTAGCACAGAGTAAGTACTTAACAAATGTTAGCTCTATTCTCATTACAAAAAAAAAAGGTAAGTAAAGGAACCAGCCCTTCATTTTCCTTTTAGTTTTTATCTGCTCATTGTAATTTCACATGGATGCAGCCTGAAAGTGTCAATTTTATCATCACAGAATGCAAGAGCTCACCTGGCCTAGTATTCATATTTGCCAAATGGGAAAAACTGGGAAAATGAGGGCCAGGAAAAAAAAATCAATGACCTGGACTAGATGCCTGGGTCTCTAGTGCAGATTCCTTGGTCTGGCCAGTGCAGTATACTTTCTTCTGGACGCTCTAAACCTTAGGAACCACTGTAATGGTTCCTTTCAATGATAAAACATCAAATTTGCACTAAACAGCTGATAGCAAAACAAAAAGACTCACCTCACTCTGCATCTTCTGAGCCTCCTTTGAAACTTGATACGACGGTGTCTCAACAAATTCAAGCATCGATTTCCCCTTATTTTTCTCATACTCTTCTTTGTACTTCACCTTCATTGAAAAAAAGTATAAATGGCACATAAAGCTCACAAGCCCTTATACAAACAGAGCAAAGTAAAATAACTATATGTGCAAAATTGATCACCCTGTTTTCTAAAAATCACAATATTCTGGCCATTTAGGTTGATCACTAGGTTCCCTGTGGTTAATGATATACAAAGAAAGGAAACCGGTAACATATTAAAGTTTTTAAGGGATATGAATGGTTTACGATTAAATAATGTAGTTCTAGGACATGTATATGTAAACAGCTGGGATAGATAGATAGATATCACATGTGGAGTTATACATGTATACACACATGCCATTTTAATATACACACATGTATAGGTACATATACATATAGAGAGAGATAAGACACAGAGAGGCTGAGACAGAGGAAAAAAGAGACAAAGAGAGATCACTGTGATAACTTTGATGCCTATCAGTAAATCATGAACAAGAAGAAAACCAGAACTGTGACTATCTGTCTTTCTGACAAAGGAAGGACAGTGTTCTTTAGGACTGCTGAATTTTCCCATAGACATTGAGTGAAACACACACACAGAGCTTTTATGTGACTTCCTTCAGTTTTGCTAAGCATTATTTAATCATATCATATCATGAATTATTTATTCATTATAACCAACCCTTATCTATTTTGGTTTATAAAATGATCAGTATTTTCTATCTCCTAAAAAAAAAAACTAGAATTATATTCTGCAAGCTGCAAGAGTGGTTGGCTTTTTTAGCAATACACCTTTTTAAATTAAATTCATAGTTTTGATCATGATTCATTTTATTAAGATAGGTATTTTCACTAAAATCCTTATATATAAAAATTACTAATGAAATTGGTTCTTAAGATGCATTATAATAAAAATAATTTTAATGGTATTTAAATCCAAAAGAATCTTTTCAAAACAGAACTTTGTGGTAGCAGGACATATAACGAATTTTTTAATTCCTGTTTTTAGGAATATTTTTGTTTTAGAGAAGTATAATAGAATGATCAGTGAAAGTGAACTATGAAAGTGAACACTATGTTAGGGTAAAATTTTGTGGGGAAACTAAATAAAAATAAAAATGAAAAGAGAAAAAAATGTATACTTCCAACCTTAAAGGAGAGCTGGTTTGTATATTTTTTAAATAAATGAAGGTAGGTATCAAATCATTATGGAATTTATGTTCCATGGGGTATATTTAAAAGAGTGATTTAAATTTTATCTTATTAGATGCTGTAAATAATATTTTTTCAATTACTGAAATTCAGAATTTAAAAAGTTATCAACTTTAATGTATTCAAGGAAAAAGATATTTTTAAAAGTTTCTTTCAGAGAGTACATAGAATTTCATAGTTGAAAGAAACATGAAGGCAGAATACACTGGTAAGATAATTTCCCATTTTTAATACACTTACAACTGAGCTGAAAAGTTATAATAAACTTTATGCCTGGAAAATTATACTTTTGCAGCTCAAAATGACCAGTACACTATAAAAGTTTTCATTATTGTGAGATGTGACCATTAATTAATTAACTCATATCTTGTAAGTTTTTGTGTATAGTAACTATAATATTATGAAATGCCTGCCTGTTGACACATGGTTCAAGCTTCCCTAACCTAATAAACACAGAGAGAACAGAGTCTGAGACTTTTCTCATGATGCACATCCTTCCCAGCGGCTACATGTCCTCGGTGGAGGTGCCGGCAGTGAGTGCTGCTGAATCCAGGCAGGGGAGGCCTCGTACCTGACTCTGGAGCATGGCATTGCCTTTATGGAGCAGGTGTTCCGCAGCGTCCACATCAAAATGATACAGGCCTTTGTTTTCCTCAAAAACCTTTCTATATTCTCGCTAAAAAAAAAAAAAAAAAAAAAACACACACAAAAATAAAGTAAGACTAGAAGGGTCTGTTAAAAGCAACTACTACTTAGGAGGGCACACTGAAAATGCAAGCGAACAAGAGCTGCAAAGCTGCCACTAAGTTCCCATCTGCTGTCAACTGGCCGTGTAGATTGCCAACCCTGAGCTAAAGCGACAGTGGGAGATGGACCAGCTCTAGGTGGTCCATGTGAACAGCATCTAAAACACTCAAGAGAAGCAGAGGACTACTGGCTCTAAACACAGCATAAATAATATCTGCAGCACTGGGAAGTGACAGTAGAAAAGTCCATAACGTGTGTGAACAGGCAAAGTGGGCAAAAGAAAGGCAATTTGTCTTGCCCTTATCCTAGAACAGAAATGTATTTATTAATAACTGCATCTACAACAAGAGAAGGAAAGAAAAGAAGAACAGATGAAAGGAAAGCTGGAGTCAGGAAAGGAAAAAAAAGTTGTATGTAATGGATCATAAGGAAAATGAGAGGGAGAGAAATCATTCAACTAACTTTCCTAAAAGGACAAGATAAGAGGTGGCCAAAAGAGAAACCAAGGAATTTGGGTATGGTTGGTTGAATTTTTAAGGTGAAGAAAATTTTTAAGGATTAAGACACTTTTTAGACATACAGACAGAAAGGTGAATTTGGAAGAGAACAGAATGGATAAGAATGCCAAATTTGGCAAGTGTAGGACTCTAAACACAGCAGGCAGCAAAAAGACAAACATTGCTTTATGATTTTTACCACTGGAGACTGGACACTTAGTAATTTTGCCTTATTTGGAAGACTTTTAGAGGTACATGGTAACTCTCAAAGACTCAGGTATACAGAGACTTAAGCTAGAGTTGGTCACTTTAGACAGTGAGGATTTCAATGAAAATGGCAATTTAGTGTAGCATGGAGGGAGAAGTAAGCAGCATTAGAAAGGGAGCAGGAACAAGCTGGGACACTTAGGCCTAGGATACGCTCCAGTGATCCAGAGTGAAACAGGAGGCCTCAGTGCCAAGGATGGGAAGGACGGGAGGTCCAAGCTTTCCCTAGGGACACAGCAAGGTCCTCAGAGGCATTTTCAGTCAATTAGGGAACTAAGACATGCATCGCCCAAACTCTAACCAGAATATTTAAAGGGAGAATAGCACCCCCAGGAAGCTCATGAAAATGCTCACGTAGTACATCTTGACCGAAGAGAATAAGTTCTGAATTTTAGCTTCTCTGCTAATTTTTCTAAAAGATAGTTTCAAAGAATAACAACATACTTAGAGATGTTATGATTTAATTAGAAGTAATTTTATAAAATAGATATGAAATGCATGTAACAAGCTAGGATACATTCCATTACTAAGTTAAAATCCAGAACTAATAAAGTCTAGAATTGTATCTGGAATAATGTTTATAGATTGAGAAAAGGTCAAAAAATACTGCCCGTCACTTAATGATCTATTTTAGTTACGGAGAATTTCAGAAACTCCTGTTTTAAAACCAAAGAAAATCACCCTCTTTGAACTAAGATCTGCAAAAGAATGAGCAATGCTTGCTTTTTCTTATGTAAGAGTCTCTATTGCCTCCTAGTGGAAGTTATACAGAGTAACACAACATACACTTTTTTAATTTATGCAAAGTTACAAAAAAAAAAAAAAAAACCTGAAAGCTAACAGTGTTCTACTTCTCAAAGAAAAATATCCCCTCCAATTTAATCAGTATGGTTGTACAAACTAATAAGGCACTAATTTTACTCTGCACAGTAAAATTTTTCAAATTACGATTTATATCAAAGACATTTAGAGGTCTTTAAAAACCAGCCATTTATAACAAACTGACAACTAATTCTGGTAGAATGCCTGTTTAAGCATTCTCTTACTCAATCTTTTACTAAAATTAAGTTGCCTTTATAAATCAACAAAATTCTAATTCTCTTTACATTAAAATTTAAAAGGCAATTCCGACATATAATAAATTTGAATCAATGTAATATCGTGCAACTTTAATAAGTAGAGACTTCAGAGCAACACCTTTTTTGACTCAAATTTTCTCTTCATGAAGCAACCGGTCAGTTACAATTTTTCTATGGAGAAAAAATATGATCTAGAAAAAAATGAAGGTTTAAACTTTACAAGTGGTATATAAAACAACTGTAATATATGAATTTGATGGGTTTTCTCAAAGAGAAAATAGAAACAATTACCATTACTGTTTTTCACCACTATTATAAAATAAAGGGCAATATTTTCAAAAAGAAATATTGCCTATGAGTGGCCTACATTTTTCATGGTAATCCAAATTTTTGAATTACGACCATGACATTTTTGCTGACTTATTTATACATGAATCCTCACATCCGAAGGAAATTAACCCACACAGGGATGAGAAAGAGTCAAGGTCAAATGTGACTGCAGTGATCAAGCTGGATGAGCAAAGACTACCTATGAAGAAAGCAGAGGATTAGATCTCAGAAACATACGGATTTTTAGAAGCACATCTCTGAGTCGTGGTTAAAAATGTGCAACTGAAGTAGAGTCGCTCAAGAAACAGGAGCGTCTGTACAGAGGAGGATGAGCACTGAAATGGCAGGACAGCAGGAATTAAGTGTCCAGGGACCGAGTCTAATTCTGCACCTGACAGTCTCCCAACCTTCATCCCTGCTCAACAGATGGGAAGAATAATGGGTTGCTTTTCCTCCAAAGACCAATGATAATTCATTAATTTCCTCCATAAATATGAATTCACACAGATAACATTTCAAGAAGAGGATTACAAAATAATGAACAGAAGTTTCAACATATCAAAGCCAAATGTAGACATTTTTAAACCTGAACTGAAGTTGTTATCTCATTATTTAATGGTTTGGGAAGCAGGTTATAACTACAGAGTTTTCTCATCCATGACTGTGGGCACATCTCCTGAAGAAGACTGTTTTCACTTTTTAACATTCTTTGACGATATACTTTGCCATCAAATCTGTGCCTGATCCAAGACAGATATATAATAAATGCAGATAATTTTTGAGTGAGTCATTATTAAAATAGGCATAGAAATAACTTGAGGTCAAATTAGACTTCATCATCCTGACATGGGACATTCTGAGGCATAGAAAACAGAGGCACAGATGAGCCAGGGTCATCAGTAATGAGAGCCAGTGACATCAGGGTTCAGACGCACTGTGTGTTGTAAAGAGCATCAAGAGCCAAGTTCTGATGCAATGGGCCACTGGGCAGCGGACACGGATATTTTAATTAGGACACCCTCCCCTCCTTGTTGTGTTGAAGAAAACACGGAAACCTTCACAAGACTAAAAGTACAGCAGCAGTGCAAACACTCTTGAGATTTATTTTTAGAGAAGGCATAATTCAGACTAAGACAACTTTTATGCTACTGAGACCTTCTGAGTACCAGACACTCTGCTCTGGCCTGCATAAAAGATCGCTGACTTAAGGGCCTGACCTCCAAGTGACGTCAATCTACTACAAAGAAAGGGGAAGGAGAAAGACAGAAAGGATGCTCACATAAACACTTGGAAGAGTAGCTATTCCACAAGAAAGTTTGTATTGAAGAGATATTAAACAGCCAGCTTTGTAAAGCAACAGCCTGGGTGGGATTTAAGCAACAGACACTAGTTTCCATGAAGTTAGTTACTGAGGGGGCAGTGAAGGCCAGGCTCGCCTTAGCCAGCAGGTGCGCTCATAAGCACTTCAGACACGTGGGCGCCACGGAGTCACAGGTCTACACTAGCCAACAAACGGCCACTTACTCCGCTTAGCATTTTGCTGACTTTCAAAGCGTGGTCTAAGAACAAGTTTGGGAGACCTGAAACTGGATCATGCATATTCTGAATGTCTTTCTTGTACTTCACCTATGAAAATAACACGGAACAAAATACCATCTAGGAGAAGAAAATACTATGCTTTTGCATTATGGCCATTATTATTTTAAACACAACGAAGTATTATTTGGGCTTCCCTGGTAGCTCAGCGGTTAAAGCATCTGCCTGCAATGCGGGAGACCTGGGTTCGATCTCTGGGTTGGAAAGATCCCCTGGAAAAGGAAATGGCAACACACTCCAGTATTCTTGCCTGGAGAATCCCATGGACGGAGGAGCCCAGTGGGCTACAGTCCACGGGGTTGCAAAGAGTCAGACATGACTGAGCGACTTCACTTTCACCTTGTAAGTATTATTTAACGGTACTAAATTAAATGAATTCACAAGTAGCCACTAGATGGTGCTCATTTACTACTGGATGAATAAAAGTTCTTCCCAGGGACTTAAAAGTATTTTGATAACTCCTTTTATTGTTTATGTGCTCAGAAAGGGTGATGTTAACAGAAACAAGTAACTTTAACTGAAACTCTACTTTCAGAAAATAAAGAAAATAGAAGCTTCACTCTTTAGAAATTACCACTGTCTTCCAATTATATTTTGTGTCAATTTTAGAACCTTTGGTAGCTTTAATCCTATTACTATGTAGACCTTTTCTTTTCAATCAAATGCTTTGGAAATATAAAATGTTAATTACAGAAAACATCAAGCACTTACTGTGATGTTTAAACTTTTCTGTTTTAACACTTTATATGTATTAAGTACGTTCCACAAATTAGCAAGTAAACATTTAAAGTATGCTCATTTTACAGAGGAGGAAACTGAGACACAGAAAGACGAAAGTGTAGTATCAGGTGGTGGAGCAAGATTCAAATCCAGACAACCGATTCTAAACCTTGAGCTTTCAATACCATGCTGGAGGTTCTTTTAAGTATATTCCTGCCCTATTTGCTTTATGCTTGTACACAACACAAAAATAATCAAATAAGAAAAAATGAACTATTAGAATATTCCCAAAGGTCCTAAAAGACGGAAACACCCATTTCAATTACTGGTAACAAAATCTGGTTAATGAACACAAATTATAGTACCTTCTAAACAGGAACGAAAGTAAAATATACTAAGTCCCCCAGATACAACAGGAGTTGAAAGGCTTAAATGCTCTAAAAAAGGAACAGTTCAACAGTCTAACTTAATATTTAAAAAAGGTACTCTATGTCTCATTCAACTATAGTAAAGTAATTAATTTTTTCTATGTATCTGTTTTTATACTTTTCCTAATTCTAATAAAAAATTATCTTTTCTTATAAATTGAAACTTCATTTTTAAAGATATGAAATGAAAACAAATCTTTTGAAGAGGTTATTTCACAGAATTTACATAAGAGATAAGAAAGAAATTGTAAGCCATCTCAAGTACAACTTCTGGAAATTTCCTTGTGATATACCACTATGTTCCAGGTATATTTTACAATCTTCACAATTTCATGAGCATAATTACATTTGCTAACTATTGTCATAATCATTAATTTATAATACTACACAGTTTTTCTGAAAAACTCTATAATCTATTTCTACTCTTGATCAAATATAATACTAATAGTTTTGCTAATAAAACTATTCCTATTAATGAGTAATTAGTAACACTTTTTTTCCCCCCCCAGAAAAGCTTCAAGAAAATAGGCTTCAGTGTTTTCTAAAATTATTTGTAAATTACATGATCTTGATTAAGTATCACAATTACCACACAGCCAAGTCTATCAAAACAAGAATCATAACATACTGAAAATAATATTCTGCAAATTACCAATCATGAGGCAGAAAGCAACTTACATTGCTCGCCAGGGCAGTGGCCAGCTGACTTTGCCTAAAAGAAGCACTTTCAAGAGGATTGTAAAGATGTTTCTTATCCTTCATTTCACTATCAAATTTTTCTTTGTATTTAATCTGCCATAAAAAAAAAAAAACAGGAAAAATTACATAGCACATTTACCTTCAAGCTTTCAAAGCAACACATTTGATTTCTAATTAGATCAGATAAAAGCTACCTTAAAAATGTATGGCAGCAGAGTTTAAATACTTAGTATTTTCCCCCCATATAAAGCTTAATTAGGCATAAAGGGGTTTTTTTTTTTAATTAAAAAAACACCTCTACTTGAACATGGATCATAAATGCAATTAGGCATGAACTCAAATCCTATTAACAAGAATTATATAGAATCTTGGGATTTTAAAATGTCAGTTTCCATTTCTGCATTCCTAACATCTATGATAAATTAGAAATCGAGACCACAAATGTCTTAACATCTATCACATTTAGAAAATAGGTCCCAAATATCAGAATTTGAATACGAATTTTCCTAAAAGAATGACTGCAAATGCAAGACAGAGCTCCTACCATGGTTTTTCTCATCATTTCCCACTTATTAAAAAACTCATTGTTAGGGATTACGTATTCTGAAACATCCTGGGCCTATTTAATGTCATTTATTACTTCTCTGCTTTCACTCCACATTCGTGTTCAGTGGCAGAACCATCTCCAACTTTCACTGTGGATTTTTTTTTTTTTTTTAACTAATCTTAAGGTAACCAAACGTCTTCCCTTGTGGCTCAGATGGTAAAGCATCTGCCTGCAAAGCAGGAGACCGGGGTTCAATCCTTGGATCAGGAAGATCTCCTGGAGGAGAGAATGGCAACCCACTCCAGTGTTCTTGCCTAGAGAGTTCCATGGACAGAGGAGCCTGGTGGGCTACAGTCCATGGGCTGCAAAGAGTCGAACACAACTAGACAATTCTTTACTAAAATAAAACAAAAACAGCTAATCTCATTTATTTAATTATTTAGCTGCTTTAATTCCTGTAGCCAGGAAAGGATGCAGGCAGGCAAAAGCAAAAGTAAGCTGTTTTGCCCTTTTATATCTTATTATGATTCTTACACTATCTTATTTCTTTCTTTACAACATTCAGAATGCACATTTATCCATACATCCTAAGACTCTGCCTTGCAGAAACCTTTAGAAAAAAGATGGTTTGGGAACGGCTCATGTTACTCTTTGAATCTAGTGTATACTGGGTGATGGTTTCCCTCAGGGATACACGCTGATACCTCCAGGAGGGAGCCGGTAAAAATCCTGGTGGGAATACATCTGGAAAACATTTCAAGACAGTTCACATGCAACAGTTTCTGTTGCAGTTTCATTTGCTAGTAATACTTTTTGATCATCATATTACCTTATAATTTCAAGCAAAATCTCACTTATTATAATTAATAGGCGAGGCCTCCCTAAAACAAGAAAAGCTTCAAGTGTTAGATTATTTTATCTTGAAATCAGGGACACCATCACCAATGCAGTCAATTTAGATCTCCTTCACTACTGTCTAGAATAACTGGCACCAAAGCCAAGATCCTCCCTACCTGGTCCTCTGCTAAACACGCAATTCCACTCCTCAATACCCCGCTGCTGTGGCGCTTTTCACAACATTCTAATCTGTGTTTTTGTCTCTTCTAGGTTTTAGTGCGTGACAGGTATTCACTTGACTATGATCGTAGACTCTCTGAACTGACTTCCCCTAGAATGGCTCTCCCGATTCAGCCACATCCACCAACACTGTCCAGCGATCAAGGAAAACATTCTGCCCGATGCTGCGGTTCTAGGAACACTCTCAGCTGGTAGTTCTTTCCATCCAATCAACTGATCCTGCTGTGTAACATGGGCTCGCATCAAGTATCCTTTCAGTCACTCATAAGTCCCCAACCTCAGGCACCACAAGTGTCTTAGTTATGTATTAGCTAAATGGCAAGAATAGGTTCCATGATCCTTGAGCACAGAGAGCGCATCATTTTGCCTCTGTACCCCCTGTAGTTCTCAGCACCGTTACACTAAGCCCAGAGGCAACACGGAAGGAAGCATTACTTGGGAATGTCAGGTCCCACGGAACCCCGCTGCTATGTCAGGGATCCTGGTCTTTTACGCTAAGCCCAAGCAGAAGTGAGTTCAAGCGTGCATGTGACTCCATCAGATTTGGTTTTGGAAGAGATTACCAGCTCCAGGCCTGATGGGAGTGTGTCTGGGCTCACATCAGCATTCCCAAACTCAGGCAGGAAATTCATCCTAACTCAAAATAGGAATCCAACGCAGCCTCAATGTTTAATGAATACAGGAAGGAAGGAATCATCATCAGTGAACCGGTTACAGTTTTTTCAGAAATATACATTTACTCGGAAAGAGCAAACGCCAGGTTTAATAACAGTTGAGAATGTGTCAGACAAATTCCCAAGTTAACACCCCCACTCTGTTGTGTCTGCTCCTAGTGTAACTGTGCAGAGAACTACCGGGGGTAGCACAAAGGCAGAATGATGCACCCTCTGCTCAAGCATCATGTACCTATTCTTGCCATTTAGCTAATATATAATTGAGACACTCATGGTATACCTGAGGTTTAAGAATATGAATAACTGAAAGAAAAGTTGATGCAAGCCAGCACTGCTCAGCTGAATTAATTGATTAGATTTAAATACTTCAATACAAACAGAACCCTGAGTTTTTCCACCTGATGTTTTACAGGACAAACTTTAGTAACCTATTTTTTAAGTAGAATATTTTCATTGATTTCTGAAAGATATAGAAGATAAATCGGAAGTATATTTTTACAAGTATATTGTTGTGAATAGTAACCTATTGTTAAAGGTGGGTTTTCCCTGGAAATACAAGATTAGACTATTTTCTGAGTTTTGGACATAGTTGAATTATCCGCTCTCCCATTAAACAGTGAGCAGGAAATAGATTTCTATTCATTTTTGTATCCCTAGTACCCAACACCGGAGAAGGCAATGGCACCCCACTCCAGTACTTTTGCCTAGAAAATCCCATGGACGGAGGAACCTGGTAGGCTGCAGTCCATGGGGTTACTAGAGTCAGACATGACTGAGCGACTTCACTTTCACTTTTCACTTTCCTGCATTGGAGAAGGAAATGGCAACCCACTCCAGTGTTCTCGCCTGGAGAATCCCAGGGATGGGGAAGCCTGGTGGGCTGCTGTCTATGGGGTCGCACAGAGTCGGGCACGACTGAAGCAACTTAGCAGCAGCAGCAGTACCCAACACAGTACTTTGAAAGGATCTGGCACTTAATATATGTTCTTTAAAGAAATGTATAGATTAATGATGAAAATGATAAGCAATCAACCATCTTTTCACACTCACACCCTCAGGTAGGTGTTGGAACTATAATACTCTAATTTCCCAAATCTGTTCCCCAACACACAATCCCCACAGTCATTGCTAAACTGACTTGAACAACAATCTATTGAGAAGAGAAAAAAAGGTAAAAGGAAATGAAAAACAATAGATATAAAACTAATATATTGCATCTATATAAATATGTATTTAAAAAGTATGGTAGTTCCTGCCACACTTTTCCTCATTAACTAATTCATTTAGGAATTACTTATCTAGTGCACACTCTGCATCACTTACTACCCTTAAAGAGTGCTATACTGGAAGAGATTTGGGAATCAGAGGGAAACTGTCTTCAAATATTTGCAAAAATAGAAAAACAGCATTTGTTCTGCAACCAAAGGTAAAGTTGGTGTTGACAGGTAGAAGTTGTAGCCAACAAGATTTCTGCCGATTATAACACAAGTTTTTTATCAGCTGATCTGTCCACCAGTAGAACTATCTTCTGCTTTCCTGCTCAATTACTGCTCCCTACCTCCTCCAAACGGAGAAGGTGATGGCACCCCACTCCAGTACTCTTGCCTGGAAAATCCCATGGACAGAGGAGCCTGGTGGGCTGCAGTCCATGGGGTCGCTACAAATCGGACACAACTGAGCAACTTCACTTTCACTTTTCACTTTCATGCATTGGAGGAGGAACTGGCAACCCACTCCAGAATTCTTGCCTGGAGAATCCCAGGGACGGGGGAGCCTGGTGGGCTGCCATCTATGGGGTCGCACAGAGTCAGACACGACTGAAGCGACTTAGCAGCAGCAGCAGCACCTCCTCCCAATGTTCACCTGAATAATTTCTACACATCTTGCAGTTGCCCAAATGTAACTTCTTTCTGAAAGCCCTCTCTGACCTTCCAACCTAGAATACTTGCTGCTGATACGTTTTTGAATCACTCCACATTTACGTGGTCCCTCATCATGCATTGCTGCAATTATTTGTAAAACTGTCCCTGGCTGTTGGTCTCCCCCATTAGACTCTAAGTTCAGTGAAGGCATCATGGGCTGTATCTTTCCTGTTCACCCTTGAAAATCTAACCCCAAGGATGTAATATCTATTCAGTAACTGTTTTGCTTGAATGAATAAATGGATGGCTTACATTGAGAAGGGATTATTTCATTGAAAATCAGGACCAGGTAACTTCCATAGTGTCTCCAAATTTTTTAATAGCCTTGTAATAGATTTTTATGAAAACTTTATTCTTAAAGTTATGCCTGGGGCTATAGACCTTAAAATTTGAATTTTAAAAGGGAAATAACCTTTCCAGGTTATTTAAAGATTAATTATTTAAAGTGTACCTGTCCTCCATGTACTTCTAATGAGTTTAATAATCAGCAAAGTATTGTGAAATTTATCTTATCCTAAACTTCAGAACTCTGTGTTATCTGATTCAAAAGGTAACTAAAGAGCAAGAATGCAAGAGTTTCCCTCATTAATTAACCAAAAAGTAGAATAACTGAATTCCATAAAAAATACATTTACCAGACACTGACACTCAATTCTTTCTTATCTTGCTGTAAGGTCTGCACATAAATGAACTAAGAAAATAGCCAAATAATTCAAACAGGTCCTATCCACTCACCTTCTGACTGGTTCATTCACGAACTACACATACACAGAACATTCTCTCTTACCATCAATCCACGGTTCTCACATCTAAGTGTCCACCTGCTCACACACACTCGCATCTCCTAAGAGATAAGGATGCTTTCCTTTCATTATTATGGGTGACTCAACCATGGAACATGGTATTTTTCCTTCTGGTTTCAAGACCACTTGAGACAAGAGGAAATAGGTGTTGGGTGCCTTTGCTATGACTTCCCTGGTGGCTCAGACGGTAAAGCGTCTGCCTACAGTGCGGGAGACCTGGGTTCGATCCCTGGGTCAGGAAGATCCTCTGGAGAAGGAAATGGCAACCCACTCCAGTACTCTCACCTGGAACTATGGTTTTAAGGCACAATGTTACCCCTTACACATAAATCAATCACTTTGGAAACAAACGAAAAGTTCCACCTATGACTGATTTTACTCATATTATAAATATCATATCCAATGGTCCTGATCTACCAACTTTTTGAAAAATACAGGGTAGGCAAATGGGATGAAACTTAAAAGTTTAGTAAGGAGTTTCACAGACTTAGCAGAACTTTCAGAGGTTCAAACTAGGAGAAAACACTAGAATTGCTCAACCGCAATGACTGAATTTAACCTAGCCCCTCAAAACTGCATCCAGGCAGGGCTGTGTTTAAATGGCTAAAGTCTGATTTCCCAACTCAGTAGTTCAAAGCTTTCAGCACAAGGGGTACTGGGCTTCATGGCATCACCTATGGCTCAGATTCACAAAGGGCCAGAAGAGCAGAAAAAGAGCAGACCCTGAATGAAAGCTTTTCATCAGAGCCACAGAAGAAAATGATAGGAAAGAAATGGGAACCTGGACAAGCGCACTTAATTACCAGTGAACATGAAAGTAAACAACAAGACAACGCCACACATCCACGGGAGCAAGTGCCTCCAATTTTGGATGAAACTGAACTAAAGGCTGTGGAGGGGGAGAGTGAAATCAGATTTTTACGTAGAAGTCATCATAAATCAGTGTGTCTGTCTGAATTTTACACAAAATATACCCTGCCCTTATTTTCATGGCAAAATAATATTTTACTGACTTTGTATTGAATGTGAATGATCTAGAGAAATGTGTTTAATCGGTCTCTACGTATTTCTTGAAAACCTACTCTGTGCCATTAATGCCATTAAACTCTGTCCCCACAGAGCCTGTTGAGTGCTAGTGAAGCAGATATTTAATACACACACACATACCTTTATATGACTAATACACACTGTGTTAAGAACTATAAAGAAAAGCAGAATAAAGAGGAATAGAGCAATATAATTTAAATCAGCAAGTCAAGGATGTGACATTTAAGCCAAAAGTTTGGGGGAAGGAGGTTGGAAAGGTGTGTGCTTGCCCAGAATGGGAGATCCTGCAAGCCAATTAATACCCTTTACAATTGAAGGACAATACTTATTATTCAGTTTTAACAGCAATCTAAGAAGTAATGTTTAGGTTTAAAACCCACTCTTTTAAATACATCACATGCCATTTTAGAGCAAATACTGATTATTATAAATATAAATTTTTCTCTGATGTTATAAAACTAAAGGTATTTCATTCATCACATAAACAAATTTCAATTCATAAATTAAGATGATAAATGAATATGTTAACAAAACAACCACTCAGAAGAATTTGTTTTAAGATGATGACTTCAATAACTACTGCCCTAATACTTAAGATAGTTGTAAATATATCTCTTTATCTTGGCAGATGAGATTTCACTTTTATTGTTTACTGATTTTCTTTTCATTACTTGGCCATTATTTTATGTTCCCCCAGACTTTACAAAGGGAAAGTTTACAACTAAGGAAGCAAAGCTATTGAACAAGTTAACATAGGAATGAGCTTTGTTTCCATTCATTACCTTTTCTGGATTCAGTCCCACAGAGCTCAGTTTCCAGATAAAATGGGAGAATTGTGCCCTCTCGCTTTCTCCTTGTGTCTTGTCATCGGGGTGTCTTATCTCTCCACACCACGGGCACTGTCCATCATCGCCTACTCTCTCACAATCCTGTCTTGCCCTTCCCCCCGGCATCCTGCATTCTGCCTCTAGCTTCCCAGCTTACTACATTCCTAAATTATTTCCCTTCTGCATATTTGCTTGCCTTTGTGCGCCCCTCTATTCATAATCTGTCAGTAGGAGCAAGAGAATACATGATCTTCAAAGTTGTCAATGAAAATAAGAAACTACACTTTCTGCCTTTGCTTTTAGTCAACGCACCTGAAAACACAAAAGATCATACTGAGTTCATTCCAGAAGTTCTGAATATTCATCTGCCCAGTTTCTCCCTTTTCTGATGAGTTTATACACCATGAGATCAGCAAAAAGTTCACTAAAAAACGAAGATGACAGATACAATGTAACTTGCAACTTACAATCTGCTTAAATATCTGATCATTCAGCTGTTAAATGATTTGAGATTTTTTTTTAAGTCTGCCTAAAAAAAGTGCGAGCATGCTCAGTCAGTTCAGTCGTGTCTGACTGTGTGACACCATGGACCTTAGCCCACCAGGCTCCTCTGTCCATGGAATTTCCCAGGCAAGAATACTGGAGTGGTTTGCCATTTCCTTCTCCAGGGGATTGTCCCAACCCAGGGATCAAACCCAAATCTCCTGCATTGGCAGACAAATTCTTTACCACTGAGCCACCTGGGAAGCCCCTAAAAGTTTTTCTAAGGACTCTCAAATAAGACTGTGAAGAAAAAAATTTAAGACTGAAATCTAAGGACCAGTCTTACTATACTTCATTTTGTGCATGAATTCATTAAAAAAAAAAAAAAAAGTAGAGTGGAAAATTCTTCTGAATAGCTACAGTAAAATTATTCCTTGGAAATGATGCAGTGTTTCTATGGGTCAGGCAATATTTTAAGTTCCTCACAGTAGTTCATTTAATCCTCACAACAACCCTAAGAAGCAGTACTGCTCCATGTCATTTTACATGTCAGGAAACTGCAGATGGAGAAATTAAGCCACCTGTCCAAAGTCACTCGATGAGCCAGCAGCAAAACCAGGAGCTCAGGGGTCCAGCTCCACAGCCCTTTTATTAATGACTTGAAGGCAATGGCACCCCACTCCAGTACTTTGCCTAGAAAATCCCATGGATGGAGGAGTCTGGTAGGCTGCGGTCCATGGGGTCGCTAAGAGTTGGACACGACTGAGCGACTTCCCTTTCACTTTTCACTTTCCTGCATTGGAGAAGGAAATGGCAACCCACTCCAGTGTTCTTGCCTGGAGAATCCCAGGGACGGGGGAGCCTGGTGGCTGCCGTCTGTGGGATCACACAGAGTCGGACACAACTGAAGTGACTTAACAGCAGCAGTAGCAGCAGCCAAGCTGCACAGCTTTTCTACACCACCAATTGACCTCTGTGCCCCCAGAAAAGGCTGAAATCCTAAGTCAGAAAATCTAAAGCGATACTGGAAGAGCTACCAGGTGCGTGCCAACACCCACTTCAGCAAGTGTTGTTTGGACTGAGAAAAGTTCAGAATCACGGCCCTTCTCAGGCCCTCCAGAGCTAAGAACACAGCAGGTCTTCTCAATTGTCCAGATACTATTTTATGTTCTTCAGTTAGATTTTATAGTTCTCCTCATTTACGTTTCTCCGTTTTGAAATGTAACCCAATTAAAACATTTGCAACTTGAAGAAAGGACATTTTCAAAGTTGAAAACACTATATACATGCATAAAAATTACTGTTTGCTGTCTTTGTTGACTTTATAAATGTTACCTTTTTCCATTAAAAGAATTGTTATTTTTTATATAGTCAAGCCTGTCTAATTATTTCTTTGGAGCTTCTGGATCTCCAATTTTAAGAATAACTCTGTTATCCTTATGTAGTATATACAGTCTCCTGGATTTTCTTTTAAGATTTTAAAATTATTTTTTTGTTTACATTCATATCTTTAAACCATCTGGAATTTATTTTGTAGATGGTTTAAGATTCAGGTCCAATTTTATTTTTACCCTGAAGGATGGCCAGTTATGTCAGCACCATTTATTAACTAATACAACTTTTTCCCACTGACTTAAACCAAAACTTTTATCACATATTAAATTCTTATACACATTAGAGTCTATTTCAGGATTCCCTAGTCTAACCTACTGATTATTTTATCTCTTATATATCAATTCCATATTGATTTAATTTCAGTGGTTTTATACTATGTTATAGTAACTCACAATGTAAGTTCCCCTTCACTGGTCTTTACTTTAATACTTTTGAAGGCTATTTTCAGGCATTTCCTTGCCATTCAAACTCTAAGATCATTTATCCATACTTCAAAAAAATTACTGGATTCTAACTGAAATTGCATGATATTTAAGTATTACTTTGGGGAAAGTTGTAATTTTTATCTATTGACATGTTCAGCCAAAAATATGGCATGTCTGTACACTTCTTCAGATCCTTTTAATGATTTCAGTGTTTTCTTTATTGTCATTACCTAGTTTCAAATGTGTGATTAAAGCACTTAAACATTGAGAAAATTGTCGTTTTCCTTACTAAGTTAAAAATTCTGTTTATGAACATATAGATAGAAATTTAATTATTCATCTAATCTAATCTAATTGATATGACTATTGCTAAGTTCCAGAAATTCTAGGAAATGTGACAAAATGGCTGAACTCATTGGAAAAAGCTAGAATTTGAGCCAGGAGAAAAGAACACTTAGTTTCATGCTCAAAATGACATATTTTATCCCTTAGTGAAATTTACAATTATTGTAATCCTATCTGATATGGTTACAGGAACATTATCTTTGTATATGCTTGCCATTAAAGACATTATCTAAAGTAAAATATTTTTCAGTGCTGCTAGAAACAAAATCTCTGAATAAAATCCTTGTGAAATATCGCTAGATTCTTACTTGACTAGAAAGTTTAGAAGCTTCCACAGCATGTTCAAAATCTGGTCTTCCAATTACAGCAGGCTCTTTATTCATTACTCCTTGCCCTTTCTTGTATTCAGCCTAAAATGAATAAGAAAATGTCAGATATTTTTATTTTCCAGTGAAAAATTATACTGACAATAGCCAAAATAAAATTAATAAATGGTCAGCCCATAAAAAAATATTCTTTACAACTCGCCAAATTCCAAACTGCTGACTGCTAAGAAGAAACTGATTTTATAAAAACGATGTTTTTTTGTAGTAAAATAATTACTAAGCTTGAGTCTGTGAATCCATTCATCATCATCATTGAGTTTATTATATCCAGGAGGAATTTCTAGATAATTAAGACCCTGCATTCTGCATACATGTCTTTTATGTTTAGTCTTAGGAACTGATCTAACCCCGTCTGGTTAACATGCAGCTGAATTTAGTAAATAATTATTGATTTTTTAAGATGAATACAGCCTAGGCTACTTAATCATTTGGTTCAAGTTAAGTCATCATTTTTTAACCAGAACGTAAGATATGTTTAAGTAAAATGGTATTTGCCAAGACGGATGTCTTAGGGAAGAGAAAAACGCCATGATGCACAGGAAATGTGCATGGGTAAGTGCTGACCAACAAGAACCTGCACAATTAACAGCAACAAGATGGAAAAAAAAGGCCAAAGTGAAGTTCTTTGGGACAAGATGACAGATAATTATGGAACCAGATGAATGACAAACTTGACTCTCAGGCTGAAACACGTGAATGTTACCTTAGGCCTGAGTAGTATTTTTTTTTTTTAAGTATTACAACACAAACCATAGTCAAGTCAAGTTTGATCAATTTCTGCACATATCCAAATAATTTACACAAAGAGATAATTCAGATAAAAAATTGAGATGTCATTAATTCAGATTGATAAATTTCACTAATTAAATTAACCACCCAACTACCAAAGCCATGCTTTGTCTTCCACCAAAATAAGAAATCAATTCTGCTCAAAATAAGAAAGAGAGATTACATCGCTTATGATCTTGGAGATCTGTGTCGCCATCTTGATGTCTGGTCTGTCAAGCTCTGCGTTATACATGTGGGTGTCCTGTACATCTTTTCTATAAAAAATCTGATGGAAGAGACAGTTTTGGTTGACAAAAAAGAAAAAGGAAATGAGTAATGTCATACAGCTGCTAGCTTTAATGTCCCTAATGTAATTTATCCTCACCATAATCATCTAAGAAAGTCACTGATCATAACTTTTAAAAAATTTTTATTATGTGCAACATTTATTTGGATAACTATATTCTCTTTTTACTATACCAATGACTCATTGACATTATTGCATATGAACTGAATTCATACAACATAAAAAATATAATTCCAAGACCATAGCACAAAACCAAGCTTATAGGATTTTACATACGCTACCCTTATAAGCATGTCATTATGGATAAATGTATATAGGCATGATCACATATAGAGTGTCCTCAATCAAAGTCATTAACTTGTCGATCACTCAGTCTTGAGTCCCAGTGGATACAGGATAAGCTCCAGTACACAAATATAGAAAGTCATTTCCTGGGGTGAGGGTGTGTGAAACTCTGGAACTCTGCCTTGCACACTCCCAACCACACCTTTCTCTTCCTTTCCTGATTGGACTCTTCAAATGCCCCTATCTGGGAGGCCTAGTGATGGGTGCTAGTAGTTTTATTCCAGTAAACATCATTGCAATGACTTGATCCTCCAATAACAAAAGGATTCACATTAAGAAATAGCCATCAAAAAAAAAAAAAGAAAGAAATAGCTGTCTTCTGAATGCACATTAGATACAATCAAACCAAAGTATAGAAAACAGAGATTTAAAGAGAAATATACAAACGTTGCCAAATATCCTTCAGGTGACAGTTGTCATTCAGAATAACTTGACTGACAAATGGGAGGAGAGACCAGAAGCCAACTCATATAACCCCTAATGGGCAACATCTCACTGTCTACCTGCTTCTCTCTTTCCTGAGACCAGTCATGAACTGAAAAGATGAAGCTCTATTTGGCAAATTCACCAGTGGGTGGGCTGGTCAACTTGTCCATTACATTAGATTTTATTACATTTATAATGCAAAGCATGTAGTAATGGTCATTTTCAAAATCTGTCTTCACTTTTTCAAGACATAAAAGGTAGAACACAGAAATGTACAACTGAACATTTATAAAGAATGCACAATTAATTGCATTTGTACAAAACAGGTGTTTCTTTTTCTTTTCTCTTTTCTTTTGGCTGCACTGTGCAGCTTTTGGGATCTTGGGATCTTGGTTCCCAGACCAGGGATTGAACCTGCTCCTTTGGCAGTGAAAGCTTGGAGTCCTAAGGAATTCCCACAAATTTCCCAAAACATAATCCTTTTTTTTTTTTTTTTAATTTTTGGCTGCATCACACAGTTTGCTGAATCTTAGCTCCCTGACCAGGGATTGAACCCTCCTGCAGTCGAAGCATGGAGTCTTAACCACTGGACCTCTAGGAAATTCCTCAAAATAAGTCTTCTAATGTTGCCTGCAAACTTTCTGCAGTAGCATCGTCTAGAGTACTTATTAAAAATTTAGATTCCTGAGGTCCATCCTCAATCCTCTGTAATATAATTTTGCTAAATGGGGCCCCAAAATCTGCATTTTAATGAATTCCCCAGTTGACCACTAAAAATCAGTGTTCTAGATAATAGTAATGTATCTTGTTATCGTCCTTTCAATCCTACAGTGTTAAAAAAAAAGGTACTTTTTTACTTCTTTAAAAAATAATATCAAGTATAAGGAATGATAATGTGTTAATACTTTCATAGGCTCCCTAATGCATTATATTATTATATTTCAATGAAGCATGTATATACACTTCTATTTAAGATCTTGCATTGGCTTCACCATCAACTAAACTATGTTTATAATCATGAACCTGTCTGACAAGTGAACACAGCTTAAATATAATTAGCATAATTTTGGCAAGAACATCTGTTTTCTTCACTGCTTCTATTTTCAAAGGCTTAGCAAGCAATTTTAAGTCAGTTTTGTGCGCACAGGTAGCAAAAGATATAAGCTGAAAACTGAGTTATTTGGTTGGGTAAATTTAAAATCTTCAGGGATTTAAAATAAGCCAATTTTGATTGGTTTCAAAAAGCAACACACTCATCTACAAATGATGGCCAATCAACCTCAGGCTGCCCAGAGTTAAACACAAGCTGTGTAAACAAAAACGGACTCTCAGGTGAAAACAAACCAAAATTACTACCCACCTACAAGACTGTTTCTAAGTTACTACATTCAGATGAAAGCCATAGGGGGGAATGTCTTTTTGTTTACAAAAGAATGAGTGTAAAAATGGAAACCCTTACTTTTTGAAAAGAGCTGCAACCTCTCAGAAATCTATGCTTTCCATGGGTTTCCTAATTATATGCTGTTCAGCCTAATGACTGCGTGGAGAGAGGTGAACAGCACAAAGGCGGCAGGACTGGGGCAATGAATGGGGCCCCATCATCCATGTAAATTGCAAATTAGAGGCCGGCATATGTGACTCAAAACAAATATTAAGATTGACATGAGCCGCACATTCAAACTAGCGGATACCATGGAGCCACACAGGAGAAAAGCCCAGGGGCCTGGTCACTACAGATCTCCCAGGATATCAGGCTTGGGGATACTCCCCAGGAACAGGGGCTGATGCTGAGGCACACAGAGCCACAGGCTCCTGCTCTGTGCTCCCTGCAAGGATGTCTGAACATGGGTGGTATAGAGACAATGTGGCCTGAGCAGACTACTCACCTTCCTCCACCTCACCTGTGACTTAGGGCTGAGGGAAACTCATCTGACATCTCTCAAACGCCTGCACAATGTATTTTCTCCCTTCTTCAGCCCATCCGAACCAGGAAAGAATAAAACTGTTATGTAGCAGAATGTGTGTGTGTGTGTGTTTGTGTGTGTATATCAGAATATATATATATTCAGTTTTATATAAAATATATATGTATATACATATATTTTATATAGAATATATATGTGTATATATATTCATATGTGTGTGTGCGTGTGTGTGTGTGTGTATATATATATATATTCTGAATAATCCAAAACTAAATGCAGCATTTTCTGAATAATCAAACCTTAAATGCTTACTGAATTCTCCAGCAGTCTTCTCATGGCAAGATGGTGTTCTATATAAAACTGCTTTGAATAAGAAGAAAGATAGGGGTTCCTAACAGTCATCAACCCAGGACAGGTGCAGGCCTGAGGGCCCATGATTTATTTTACCTCATTTTACTTAATGTTTTGTTCCCTATCGTGTCCTCAGAGGACAAGAGAGAATGAAAAACATGGCAGAGGGAGGAGCAATGAAAGGGGAAGGGGCAAAGAGGGAAGAAGGAAGAAGATGGGAAGAGGAGGAGAGGAGGAGGAGAAATAAGAAGTCATTTTAGGCAGTTTATGATGTGAGTGAGTGAAAGTCGTTCAGTCATGTCTGACTCTTTGTGACCCCCTGGTCTACACAGCCCATAGAATTATTCTCCAGGCCAGAATTCTGGAGTGGATAGCCTTTCCCTTCTCCAAGGGATCTCCCCAACCCGGGGATGGAACCCAGGTCTCCCGCATTACAGGCAGATTCTTTACCAGCTGAGCCACAGGGAAGCCCTGTTTATTATGGACCAGGTACATATTAAGGACTTCACATTCACTGCCTCACTCACATATGTCTTAAATGAATGACTCATAAGGATTTATATTCATTAAACCCAAGTTGCCTTTATTACTCTTCTATTTCAATTTTTTTCTTAATTTAAGCTAGTTATTCTCACTAATGAACATTAGACTAATTCTAATAAGTTCCACAAAGGAAACAAATGGACTTTTAATGAACACTGCACTAAACCAACCAAATGATTTCAGGGAAAACTATATCTCAACAATATTTTAGTCTGTTCCCAGGAGGAAAATGTATATTTCTCCATTTCTTTAAATCTCTTATTATAGCTTTCAGTGAAGTTTCATCCTTATCTTCTATAGGTCCTATATAGGTTAAAACACAACAATTATGACAATATCACATTTATACATTTATTTTGTACTCAAGATAAACTGCTGTATATTTTGGCAGTATGTAATATTTTCAAAAAGACCAACTATGGTTTCTTCCTCAGGAGCACCTAGGATTATTACTTTACGTGCTTGATCTCTTTTTCTTGCCTTTTTTTTCCCCTCAGTGAATTTATTCTTTGCCCATTTCCATGAATCTGTATCATTTTCCTAAATTACTCCTTTGTTCCTTTGTAGTGGACATGTGTTCTTTATTTTTTTTTTTTAATCCACCTTTGGTTGTTGTTTTAGTCACTAAGTCATGTCCAACACTTTGCGACTGTGTGGGCTGTAGCCCACTAGTCTCCTCAGTCCATGCAATTTCCCCAGGCAAGAATCCTGGAGTGGGTTACCAGTTCCTTCTCCAGGGGACCTTTCTGCCCAAGGAATCAAACCCTCATCTCCTGCATTGCAGGAGAATTCATTACCACTGGGAAACCCAAAAATCTTCCAGGTACTTTTTATTTGGAAACTGCCCCTCCCCTGCTCCCTCCACGTGATTTGGTGAGGCGATCAGAAGCAGCCTTCCTTTCTGGTGACAGGAGTGGCCACGTGACAGGCTATCCAATCAGATACTCCAACCCTTTGGAAATTATGATTAAATAGAGGGCAGACACATAAACAAGTAAGGTCAGAGTCATTGATGGATCTGAGGCTGGGGGAGAAACAACTGCTGTCCTTTCCTCTGGGATTGGCCACAGTGAAGATGATTTAGTTTTGGAAATACCAGCCTTGAGACCAGCTAGACAGATTTGATCTGCAAATGAAGTCATGGAGAAGGAAGAAAAGCCAAGAGATAGGGAAAGAAGGGGGTCCTCGTGACACTGTGGAGCCTCTGGAGCCAGTTATGCCTGAAGGTAGCTTTACGCAAACCAATAAATTCTCATTTTTCACTTGAGCTAATGTGAGATGGATTTCTGTTACTGAATCTACAAACTCCAAATGTAGCCTCCATTTCATATGTTTCTCTGCAATGTCAAATCTATTCTTTATTGCCTCCAATAGAGATTTTAATTCTATCACCTGAAGCTGCTGCTGCTAAGTTGCTTCAGTCTTGTCCGACTCTGTGCGACCCCATAGACTGCAGCCCACCAGGCTCTGCCGTCCCTGGGACTCTCCAGGCAAGAACACTGGAGTGGGTTGCCATTTCCTTCTCCAATACATGAAAGTGAAAAGTGAAAGTGAAGTCCCTCAGTCGTGTCTGACTCTTAGCGAGCCCATGGACTACAGCCTACCAGGCTCCTCCATCCATGGCATTTTCCAGGCAAGAGTACTGGAGTGGGGTGCCATTGCCTTCTCCACCTGAAGCTAATACAATATTGATAAATAAATTATAGTTAAATTTAAAAAAATTTTAATTCTATCAAAATCTGTCATGGAATTTCTTCCTTATATTACCATGTTCACTTTCACTCTCAGCTTGCATTTTCATCTCATTTTATTGTCTTTTAATCTCAGTTTATTCCCCCCTAATAATCTTTCTACTTCTGTTTCATCAGGCCATGTCTTTTGCATGTTCCTTACATTCACGCAGGGTATGTGCCGGGTACTGTAGTTCTGCACACTTTAAACACATGAATTTAGTAAATCTTCACCCCACCATTGTTGTGCCAGCCTGTACTCAACTCAGCTCCATCAACACTCCCTCCCAAGGCTGGAACTAGTTATCCAGAAGAATCTTCTTTCTTGTACCATTCTTGGTTGGACTTGGCCAATAACAGAAACTTTCAATTAGATATTGAAAATGAAGTGAAATGGATGCCTTTATTATCCATGTACAGCCAGACTGAGCACTGAGCAAAGGACTCCCAGTGACTCTGCAGCAAGCTTTTCATGTTTTGACAACAGTGATCTGAGATTCTTCAATAGGTGAGTTCATAAACTAGACAAAAGCCAAACCTCCACCATGATGGTCCTTAGTGAAATGCAATTACTTGGAGATGTGAAGATTGAGAACTGAGGGATGGGAGGCAGCATGGAAGCCACAGACAGACACCTGTGGAGCCAAGGGCAATGTGAGCAGATAGAGTAAAAGAAATCAAATCCAACTGGCCCCAAACTTATTCATTCCCTTTACTACTCTGGAGAAAGTTAAAACAATTCTTGGTGAGAAGAAACTGCGGGATAGGATAGCTTTGTAGGATAGAAGTGAATAGCATGATCTGTATTTAGCCATAATCTCAAAACACCAGTTTAGTCATCCTCAAGAAATTCTTTTGTCATAAACTTTCACATTAGAGAAGCTCTCCAAGGTCATTAAGTAGGCACATAGACTGGAAATTACATCTTAATAAGGCTTATTTCTGTTTAGGTATGTTGCATGTAAAAAACTATTAAATAATTAAGTCCTAAACATTATTTTTAAAAGAAAATATAAATCTCTGAAATATAAGTAAACAGAGGACCTGATATTCATCAGAAAACACATTTTTTTCAATTTTCTAAATGATGGAGCTTCATCATTATTAGCAGTATTATCATTGTTGATAAAAGCATTTTAGAGATGATAAAAGTTTCCATGTTTATGATTAATTTTATCACCACCACAAGAACACATGTATACCTGTGGCGGATTCATTTGGATATTTGGCAAAACTAATACAGTTATGTAAAGTTTAAAAATAAAATAAAATTTAAAAAATAAATAAAAAAAAAAAAAGAAAGCAAACTAGATATTATTAACTATTCTGACTTCAGTTCAGTTCAGTTCAGTTCAGTCACTCAGTCATGTCTGACTCTTTGCGACCCCATGAATCACAGCACGCCAGGCCTCCCTGTCCATCACCAACTCCCGGCGTTCACTCAGACTCACGTCCATTGAGTCAGTGATGCCATCCAGTCATCTCATCCTCTGTCGTCCCCTTCTCCTCCAGCCCTCAATCTTTCCCAGCATCAGGGTCTTTTCAAATGAGTCAGCTCTCCGCATCAGGTGGCCAAAGTACTGGAGTTTCAGCTTTACTATCAGTCCCTCCAATGAACACCCAGGACTGATCTCCTTTAGGATGGACTGGTTGGATCTCCTTGCAGTCCAAGGGACTCTTGAGAGTCTTCTCCAACACCACAGTTCAAAAGCATCAATTCTTCGGCACTCAGCCTTCTTCATAGTCCAAGTGTCACATCCATACATGACCACTGGAAAAACCATAGCCTTGACCAGATGGACCTTTGTTGGCAAAGTAATGTCTCTACTTTTTAATATGCTTTCTAGGTTGGTCATAACTTTCCTTCCAAGGAGTAAGCGTCTTTTAATTTCATGGCTGCAATCACCATCTGCAGTGTTTTTGGAGCCCAGAAAAATAAAGTCTGTCACTGTGTCCACTGTTTCCCCATCTATTTCCCATGAAGTGATGGGATCAGATGCCATGATCTTCGTTTTCTGAATGTTGAGCTTTAAGCCAACTTTTTCACTCTCGTCTTTCACTTTCATCAAGAGGCTCTTTATTTCTTCTTCACTTTCTGCCAGAAGGGTGGTGTCATCGGCATGTCTGAGGTTATTGATATTTACCCTGGCAATCTTGATTCCAGCTTGTGCTTCTTCCAGTCCAGCGTTTCTCATGATGTACTTTGCATATAAGTTAAATAAGCAGGGTGACAATATACAGCCTTGACATACTCCTTTTCCTGTTTGGAACCAGTCTGTTGTTCCATGACCAGTTCTAACTGTTTCTTCTTGACCTGTATACAGGTTTCTCAGGAGGCAGGTCAGGTGGTCTGGTATTTCCATCTCTTTCAGAATTTTCCACAGTTTATTGTGATCCACACAGTCAAAGGTTTTGGCATAGTCAATAAAGCAGAAATAGATGTTTTTCTGGAACTCTCTTCCTTTTTCCATGATCCAGTGGATGTTGGCAATTTGATCTCTGGTTCCTCTGCCTTTTCTAAAACCAGCTTGAACACCTGGAAGTTCACGGTTCACATACTGCTGAAGCCTGGCTTAGAGAATTTTAAGCATTACTTTACTAGCATGTGAGATGAGTGCAATTGTGTGGTAGTTTGAGCATTCTTTGGCATTGCCTTTCTTTGGGATTGGAATGAAAACTGACCTTTTCCAGTCCTGTGGCCACTGCTGAGTTTTCCAAATTTGCTGGCGTATCAAGTGCAGCACTTTCACAGCATCATCTTTTAGGATTTGAAATAGCTCAACTGGAATTCCATCACCTCCACTAGCTTTGTTCATAGTGATGCTTCCTAAGGCCCCCTTGACTTCACATTCCAGGATGTCTGGCTCTAGATGAGTGATCACACCATCATGATTATCTGGGTCGTGAAGATCTTTTTTGTACTTAGAAATGAACAAAACCTAATATACCTATTTTAATACTAAATTCTAAAAGCACTGTTTCTGTAAGTCACATCAGGGAATTACAGGATAATAAATATTTTTCCAATTTTTTTTAGTGATTTACTTATCCTTAAGATTTTTTTCTTTCTGATGGAATAGAAATTTTGTCTACTGATAAGTTTTTATTAATGTTAAGAAAGTACATATATCATTCTTGGAAAGAGCATTATGTCTTGGTTTCCCCTGATGAAAACCTCTTTCTAATACACATTGAATTGATTACCAATATGGTATTTTGGGAAAACTTACCACTCTAATTTCATCACAAATCTACGCAGATCACATTATTTATAAAACTTAAAATGGCAGCTAGAATTTGTTTAACTTAACTTTAGAAGTACTGCTCTTCATGCCTCTGATAAGATTGATGAAAACTAATAACGTTACCGAGGTTTTCATTTCAAACCCATCTTAAGGGGAAAGTAACAGGATAGGATATCTCCAGTTTCTTTAATTACATTAGAAAAATTTGGCAGGGGTACATCCCTGAAGATACAAAAAAAAAATAAGTCAGATGAGGTGTTTTAATCATTTTTTGATAACAGTACCAACAAGATAGGTGGTTAAATGGGTTCAGGAACCTTGTGAATATGCCCTTCTGACCTAAATGCTTCTTAACATAAATTTCATATTGATTTGACCTTCTTAGAAATCTAACCTCATTTCATTGTTTTGAATTAACAATGATATCACCCTAAACTCTTAAATCACTCTTTAAAACTGAAGGAGGACCAAACAGAACTAGTATTTTCTGAACTGGCTCTTCAACAGAGCTCTTTACATATCATATCTAATTTATCACTTGAAAGAGCTCTCTGAGGTAGATTTCATTACCCCAATTTACATATGAAAAAAAACCCCCAGATTTGGAGATACGTGTAACTTGTCCAAGTTTATCCAGGCAACATGTGGCAAAAGAAGCCTTTTATCCCTGGCCCGACTCCCAACTCCTTTTCTGACCTATGTGACAGTGGAGGATATTATGAGAAATTATTCTTTCCTGTTTCATGATCATTGAACTTGGGGGTGAAAGAAAAGACCACTGCCCCCAGAATACTCTTCATCTTGGAACTCTCAGTTATTCAGAGGTGGAAATTTAGTCGGCTAGTCACAAAGAATCTCTTCCCAGCCTCCTTATTCACATCTCCAAAGGTATAAAGGACAGTCAGCTTCTGAAAGAAAAATGATTCCATCTGGCCCATTGATCAATGTTCTAATAAAAAGTCTGACCAGAATGGAGGTAGGAATTAAAAGCTTTGAACTGTAATTGTCCCAGTTTCTTGGTTCTCTAACAGACATCAGAAAGTTGACTTGATTTGGGTGGAAACATAAAAAGAAAAGCCAAGATGCTGACATGTATTGTTTCTAGGAAAATCAGATACACATGTGACAACACATTTTGTTTTAAATTAGTAAGTCATTAATATAGTGCAAAGAGACTTTCACATTATGAAAAGGTAATTCTGTTAGTTAAACTCTCTACAAATGAATTTCATTTTACTGAAGCCTTATGGGAGACACAGTTTTGTATTTCATGGAGATGCTGTGGCCTCACCTACTGAACCAAGAGACATTCTTGCCTTCCTGTGTTTTTCAAGACCCACAATTAAATTTCATATCGTAAGGACAACAAATGTATTATTCTAAGTGACTTGACTCTAGGGGAATATCAACTACTTCACAGGTAGAATACAAATATCATTCTCACTTTAAATCTGAGTAAACAGTCTTAAACACTTTCTAAATCCTATTATATGTACAAACTTTGCATGTAAAGGTTGAGCCGAGCAGGCAGAGGAATGTAGGTAAACACATCCTTCTCCCGTAAGTACACAGTGCTGAATGGAGGAGAAAGGGGCTTGCTACTCTATTCCCTCAATCCCTCAATCAAAGACCTTTTAAAAGAAAAGGCAGAGTTACAATAATAACCTCAGCTCCATGATAAGGAACGTCTGTATTTGAATTTCATTGAATTATAGAGTTAGATAGTGTCTCCTGAGGGTCTATAAAATGGCAGCCACCTCCCCAGACCACCATGACCACCCTCTAAACCACACCATTTACAGAAATTCAAAGTTTCTTCAGCTCAAAACAGTGGAGGTTCATGGTCTCAGCTTTTCTCTCCCACAAGAGCACTGGATCCATTGAGAAATCTAATGATAACCTATTTTGACCTATATTTTAAAAATTTCATTTAAAATCTTGACACAATAACCAGAGAGTGACCTTTAAGAGGGAGGCAGCAGATTATAACAGAAAGAGTGGACTGGGGAGTTTGATTCTTCAGTCTCATTTTCTTCATCTACAAAATGGGAATCCGTACATGGATTCTGTGAGAACGGGAAATGATCAAAGTCTTGGCACAGCTCCTCGTGCACGGCCGTGCTCACTAAGTGGTTGTTATTATGGCTGTGATAGTCGTTGTGTAAGCAGAAGTTCTTATAAAGCCTCCTGATAAAATGGCCTTGCTGGTAATTACAGACATGTAGCTTCTTCATCTCTTATCAATCTGAAACCATCTTAGAAAAGCACTTTTGGTATTGGCATATGTTTATACATTTGAATTAAAATGTAAAACCTCACTCAGTTCTTACTTAAGCATTGACCTACTGCAATTTAATATCAGATGACTGTTGCCATCCTACAAAGAGATGCTGCACAGCTGGGGCTCTGGAGGCACAATTCAGTAAAGAACTAAGTGATGGGGCTGAGCCTGTGTGAAATGACAAAGATGCTTCAGGTACTTTGCAAAGAAAAGGGAGCTTCCTGACCCAACAAAGGCAAACATTTTATCTTAACTGATTCTAACCCATAAAGAACCTGACAAACACTGCCTACATTCCTTCTAGAAAGCAAAGAATTCATGATAAGGAGACAAATAAGCTTCCACTGCAATTTCAGGAAAAAATATTCTTCTAGGCCCCCAAGACAGTAGTGCTAGCTAAGTAAACACATGAAAGCGTTGATGTACTAGCTACTTTATAGCCAAAGAAGAAATATGTTTGCTACAGGCTTGTTTCGTCTCTCTGGGCTTCTGCTTCTAAGCTGGCCATCAGGCATCTATTGTCTTCCTGCTCCTCTTGGGTCTTGTGACCATCTGCCCCCACACACATTCCAAAAGAAATTGTAGTGGGGTTTAGTCTCCCTAGCATCCCAGTTCTTCTGCAGTTCTAGACTGGAAACCATGGGAGCATTGCCATCATGACAAGGAAGCTATAGGAAAGGCTGCTGGAAACCTGATTTCCAGGTCTGCAAGAAGTACATGACATTTTAAAGGCATTCTACAAGGTTCTAATAACCATTGAGAGAATAATTCACATGTACTTTCTGAATGGACATGGAGAGATAAAGATTAAAAAAAAGATTTAAAGTCCTTTTTGAACAGGAATGTTGTAACATTTAAACTTCAACAACTTATCCACTAGCCCTGATGTGAGTTAACTACAATTTTCCAGAAAATCATGAGGAATAGCTTGCTTACATTACTCTGGTGCTTATTGACCTCCATGGCATGTTTGATCTCAGGCGGCTCCTTCATGTGGGCATAATCTGAGACTCCTTTGGCAGCATCATGCTTCTGCCTGTAGGCAATCTGAAGAAAAAACCAAATAACTGTTAGTTTCATTTGGAGGTGTATGAAATTTCTTACCCGTTAAATTTCAGTATTTTGCTAGGATTTTACGTAGTATTTGGTCAAATTTGCCTAAGCCTTTATAACACAATAATATACACAATACTTTAATCTTTGTGCTTCTGTTTAGACTAATTCCAACTCTGAGTAACTTATTTCAAAAGTTTTTGTCCACACGCTAAAATCCCCACTTGTATTCCTCTAGCTTAAATCTCATCTACAGTTTTGGGAAATCTTTCTACAACCAAGAGGTTTTAAGGTAATATATGTTCAAGGTTTAAATCCTGGGAAAGTAAATAACAAAACTAGGGAAACACTTGGATATTTAAAAGTGAATTGTTCATTTTTTAATTGACTGTTATAATTTTACGGAGGCACAACTATAATATTAAATAAACCTTATTAAAAGCCCTAACCTTTGGGAGAAAATATAATGCAAGTCTCATATATGTCAAGCCTTGTCCTCTGTTAGAGAAATAAGCATCTTTGCAATGCCACCCATCACTACCACATTAAATCTGCCCCACACCTGGTTGGAGAGAAGACATGAGAATAATCAGAAGTATTTCAGAAGTAGAAATAACCAAATTCAAAAACAGAGTTAAAAATTGAAGATCCCTAAGAAATCAAATTATGCCCTTCCAGGTAGTCTATTCCTATATTATCCTGTTTATTTCCTTCATAAGTTTAAATTACAAGCTTTCATTTTTATAAAATTACTTGTTTTCTGTCTTCTCTTACTAGAATGCAACTAATTCACTAAATCCTTATAACCCAGAATAGTGCTTGACATAAACTGCAATAAACATTGCTCAATGAGTGAATAAATTAATAAATAACTGAATAAATGAATGAGAATAAAACAAGAATAAATTAATGAATTACTTTTAAATTAAAATATATGTTAAAAGTTTAATGATAAGATGTTAAATGGAATTGGAATTACTTGGTGCAAAATGTGTGTGCTTAGTGCTCAGTACAACTATCCAAGTTCAAATCTCTTTTCTGACTTCCCCACCCAGGTTTTTTTTTTTAACTTCCAGTGAAAGAGAACTCAACCCAGGCATCACAGTTTCTAAATTTTGAAGGTTCTAACACAAAGTTCCTCCTTTAAAGAAACTCAAATCTATCTCCCCAGCAATGCAACTGTTTGGCCATACAGGAGGATTCTAGTTCACAGGACAGAACTGTAAATGTGGGAACCCAGCTCTCAGTGATTTCCACTCCCAGACTATCTGTGCAGATTTAGGCACTAAATCCCTGTATACTCTGCTGCTGCTGCTGCTAAGTCGATTCAGTCGTGTCCAACTCTGTGCGACGCCATAGATGGCAGCCCACCAGGCTCCCCCATCCCTGGGATTCTCCAGGCAAGAACACTAGAGTGGGTCGCCATTTCCTTCTCCAATACATGAAAGCGAAAAGTGAAAGTGAAGTCGCTCAGTCGTGTCTGACTCTAGTGACCCCATGGACTGCAGCCTACCAGGCTCCTCCATCCATGGGATTTTCCAGGCAAGAGTACTGGAGTGGGGTGCCATTGCCTTCTCTGCTATATACTCTACACACTCTCAAAAGTACAAATTCCAACTGTTCCACCTCTTTGTTAAGGTGTCCAAAATATACCAGATATGGCCTGACTGGTCCCAATTAGAATTCTTCAATTTACTCTAGGTTATCATCTCTAATGTGCTATATGCTGTTAATACATCCATAGATCATGCCAATTTTCTTTTGATTACTATGTTGAGATTTCTGTCAACGAATGCCCCTAAGTCTTGTTCACTCCTGCTTAGCTCTGTTCCTACATATGATTATTAAACCTCCCATATAGCACCACATGTTATTCCAGGGATAATTCATCTTGCTAGAGTCTGTTCACTGATTTTATCCATTGGGAAATCTAATTTTGATGAACATATCTTTAAAATGTTCACCAATTAATTATGTTAAACAGAAACCCATTAAGAACCTCCATTCAGGCTGAGAAAGTGCATCATCCCAGTTCCATTACATTCTATAACTTGGTGGCGGGAGGAGTTTAATGGGTGGCCAAGTCTCTTAAGCCGAGGAACAACTTTTATGAGATCTGCTATAAGTAAAAAGAACTAGCATATGCCTGTCTCCTTTCTGCTGGATGCCGGGTTGATTCTGTGTTTTTAACTGTGGAACTTGTGACATTATAAACATAACCAATGCAGCTGATCGTTTTGTGGGTTATCATAGAAGTAGTGAGTCATCAAGCACAATTTTAAAGAGCACTCTTTCTTAAAAAGGCTATGCAATTTTCTACTCACTGCATTAAAATAGTCATTTCATTTATAGCTGCTACTAAGCACCACTTTAGAATTAAGATTACATCAAATTGGAAGCAGCTGAACTTTAATTTATCATATTAATTTTCATCCTTAAAATAGCTAATGGAAACGCATGTTGAGCTAATCAATTTTCTAATAAATTTGATTTCTTAGGATGTGTCATTATTGTGTAGCATTTCCCCAGGTTAACACTGTGTTCTTCATACCTTGTGAGTTAAGGTTGCTATGGCCCTAAACACCTAACTAGGGGAAGATACTTGCAGTAGTCTTATATAAACTATATGTAAATATGTTTACACAAGGAATATATACATTTATCTTATATATTTCATCTTATATGTTTATATCTCATCTCTACATGTAAAAGATGTATTATATTTCTGATTTGCAGTATATTTCATAACTACTAGACAGGTACTGAAGTGAAAGTGGCTCAGTCATGTACAGTTTTTTGCGACCCCATGGACTATATAGTCCATGGAATTCTCCAGGCCAGAATACTGGAGTGGGTCACCTTTCCCTTCTCCAGGGGATCTTCCCAACCCAGGGATCGAACCCAGGTCTCCCCCATTACAGGCGGATTCTTACCAGCTGAGCCACAAGGGAAGCCCAAGAATACTGGAGTGGGTAGCCTATCCCTTCTCCAGCGGATCTTCCTGACCCAGGAATCGAACCAGGGTCTCCTGCATTGCAGGCAGATTCTTTTCCAACTGAGCTATCAGGGAAGCCAATCCCATAACACAGGCAGCCCTGAAGCTCCGGAAACAGGACCTTGTGGCCACTGTAGATACAAACATAAGCTCTCATAAATCTTTGCCGTTCAGATGCCTGAGCAGCCTGTATCACTTCTATGATAAGGGATTATTTAGCCTCAGCGTGAGACAGCCCCTGTGAGAAGGGTCTCACCACTTCATGGCATAGTCCATCCATTTCCAGAACCTTTCTTTGTGATCTTTGTAAAATTTTTAGTGAGAGTTATCTAACAATATGTCCTCCTAAAATCTCCACATCTGTCTCTCTTTTTTTAAAGGGATTTCTATGTATCAGTCATTTTCTATAAGGAGCATTAACCTTGTCACTTCAATCTCAATATAAGCATTTGAGAACGTTTGCAAATTGATTTGAAGATAATAATTTGTCCCAATATCAAAAGTTTAGGATACTTTTCACTAGAAACTGGAACATGCTTACATTTTAGAATTTGCCTCATATTCTAATTCAGGTTGCCACAAATCTGATACTATTTGGACACAGTAAAAGGTTAGTTCTTTAATTATCACAAATACTATTAAATTGTTCTACTTTCTTGCCTGTCATTATCAGGTAAGCTCTGAGAATTCCAATTTTAATAAAATAGATTTATGCGTATCTAAAGAAATGTTATTACAATTACATAAATCTTTGAAATAGACACCTTCTTCAGAATCCAGGTATTTCCTTTCTAACAAGTTCAAAGACTAATTATGACCTGGGGCAGTGATGCTTCTTGAGAGCACATATATTTCTTTCTTAGGGTGCATATTCTCCTCTGGAATAATACCTGTTACCAATTAAGCGACAATCTATTCTGGAAAAAAATAGGAACAGATTCCAAAATGTCCAATGTGGATTACTTTTTATGTTAAGTTCTATGTACACATAGTTGTGTACTATAGACATGCTTATGCCATAAAAATTTGAGAAAAGCTGTGCACTTCCAAAGCAATTAAGAATGTAAATGTCTGAAAATGTTACCTTCCCAAGTAAGTATAAAACTAAGAAAAGATTTTTCTTTTCTTTATTATATAACTGTTGCTTATTATTATCGCAAAAATCTTGTCAAATATCAAATGTTATAATTATTTGCTTTATAAAGAACTCTGTATGATTAGCAAGTGGCTGGGTCACCAGATGCTGGGTGGGAAAGGGCGGGCGGGCATATTAGTCCTGGTCAGCCATGCAGAGCCCTGACATATATTTTTAGCCTCATGTTGCACAGCTGAGATTAGCTTACTGCCAAGCTGGGTACACAGTGGACATTTAAGTCTGTGATAATGAAGTACTTAAAGATATTCTGCAAAGAATAACTATACTTGGTGTTGTTCAAGAGTAATCTATTTTCAGACTATTTTAAAGTTATCTATTCTGGAGAAAGAAGTGAACTTGTTTAATAATTTTTAAAAAGAGAGGTAGAAATAGTAAGAAAGAGGTGGTAATGGATATAGCTTAGAACCAAGACTCGAGCGAATTCACCCATGTTCATATGCCAGCTCTGCTGTTTGTCAGTCGTATGACCTTGGGCAAGTCACCTAACCTCTCTGTGCTTCAGTTTCCACATCTCCAAAATGAGGCTACCTCATGGAGTTGTGAGCATTAAGTGATAAAAATATATGTGAAATGAATAGAACAGTACCTAACACATAGTGAGCATTTTTATGCATTTATTATTATTAACCAAAAATGTAGCATGAAAAATATAAACTATGTAAAAGGAAACATTTCTTTTAAAAAAAAATCAATCAACTGAACAAAAATCCATTTTACAAGTATTTATTGAACATCCCTTGGGATTTCTTTGGAAGGAATGATGATAAAGCTGAAACTCCAGTACTTTGGCCACCTCATGCAAAGAGTTGACTCATTGGAAAAGACTCTGATGCTGGGAGGGATTGGGGGCAAGAGGAGAAGGGGACAACAGAGGACGAGATGGCTGGATGGCATCACTGACTCAATGGATGTGAGTTTGTGTGAACTCCGGGAATTGGTGATGGACAGGGAGGCCTGGCGTGCTGTGGTTCATGGGGTCACAAAGAGTCAGACACGACTGAGCGACTGATCTGATCTGTGTTCTAGGAGTCCCTAGACTCCTAAGCACAGAGATGGAGCAGGGAACAAGACAGATGAGATTCCTGCTCTCTTATGGATGAATAAAGTAACCAAAAAAAAAAAAAAAAATCACAGTATACTATGAAGAAAACATAGCAATAATATGAGTGTGAAAGAGGCGAAATATTCTATTTTGAAATTCTGTTTTAAGGAACACAATAGATTAAATGCATTAAGGATTCCTTCTGTGTTAATGTACTCTAAAAGGAAAATTACTCCTAAACTCTCATGGATTCAAAATGAGTTTACATAATGATAGTTCTTAAGTCTGTCTGCAACTTGCAGTCATTAAAATAGCCATTTCCACCTGGTGGAGGCTTTTTTGGGAGCCTGATATAGTCTAAGTGAAAACACCATCCAGGAGAAAAAAAAAAAAATCAGGAACCACTTGTCTAATTGAGGGAGCACAGATCTGTGGATCCTGACTTTAACCATTAATTCTTTATGTGACTTTTAATAAGCTATGGGTATGTTCTCTCACAAGTTAAATCAAAGACTAGTTTAATATTTGCTATAAGATTGTAATCTAAGTAAATTGTCTAGATAAGATTCGTATTTGCTCTGTTAGTAGTGGTGAATGGGACTAGGAAAGACTGTATCGTGTGATTAACACACTGGCAGGTCCTTGTCTCTATCTGTGACCACAAGTGACCGTCACTATCAGTGACTGCTGTTTATCTAAGAGCAACAACTCTTTATAAAATGCTAAACAATGTGTATTAGGTATATATTTGATTTACATAATTGTATAATAATCTAGGAGAACCATACCTCACTCTGTAGTTGTGTGACTTCTCTGGCAAAGACACTGTCAATTGTGGCTGGCATCTGCTTATAAAGAGAATTGGAAAGGTCCGCCTTAATGGTGCCTTTGTATTTTGCCTAGGGGGGAAGAAAGAAAAGAAAAATAAATATGTCTCAGTTTTTCCTTTACTGTGAATATTGAAAGAGAATGAAGACAGGTACTTTCTTAGGAAACAAATTAGTTGGGATTGACACATATACACTGCTATGTATAAACTAGGTAACTACTGAGAACCTAATGAATAGCTCAGGAACTCTACTCCAGGCTCTGTGGTGACCTAAATGGGAAGGAAATCCAAAAAAGAGGGGATATATGTATACAAATAGCTGATTCATTTTGTTGTACGGCAGAAAATAACACACTGTAAAGCAACTATCCTCCAATAAAATATTTTTAAGTATGTAAAGTCAACTTTAATTTCAGATACCAAACCCGATGGTCATATTTGAATGAATAAATCCAATTTATCATGGTAAAACCTTTAAATCAAACATGCAAGAAAATAACAACTGGAAGAGGGGAGTTGAAGGATGGGAGAAATGGGTGCAAAGTGGTCAACAGGTACAAGCTTCCAGTCATAAAATCAGTACATGGGGATATAAAATCTAACATGGTGGCTATAGTTAATAAAACTGTATGACATATTGGAAAGTCACCGAGAGAGTAAATCTTAAAAAGTAATCATCATAAGGGAAAAAAAGGAAATAAGACGTGTGACTCCATATGACAACAGACTTATTGTGGTGGTCCTTTCACAGTGCATACAAATATGGAGTCCTGAAACTAATATAATATTCCACGTCAATTACACCTCAAATGAAAATTTTAATTAAATCAATTTAATTAAATAATGGCTATTTTTCTACTTAAACCCATGCACATTTCTAAAAGTAATTCTATTTGTGTATCAATAATTTCATATATTTGAAATTGTTGTCTCATATTGTCAAAAAATATATGAGAATGAGACACTTCAGCTGTTCCAGAAAACACAAGTCATTAGAATTTGTCTAGAAGCTGAACACAAAGGACAGCCTTCCTTTATTCAAGTCTTCTTAACTTCTTCCACCACAATGGCGGGGTGCTGAGGTTGGGGAGCCTTTTTTTGCTGTTTTTGCACTTTCCCACATACCTCCCACTGCCTCTAAATGATCTCAGTCATTACTCATAAAGAGAGACACTCATTCACTATTTCCTCTTGGGAAGATTAGGTTCAAAGGAATGTAACAGATTGCCCTCTTCCTTTTTTTTTTTCCTCTGTAGTTAACTCCTTCAGGAAAAAGCCTCAATTAATAATTAAGAACACCAAGCATTTCTCTGTGAAGGAGAAATAATATTTAATAGCTTACACAAGTAAACAAAACTGTGGCTTTCCCCACTCTATCCACAAGTCCCTGATGTCACTCCTACTTGGAGCCAGATTTGAGTGTTGATTCATTGAGCATATAGCTTGTGTAAGCCTTGTGTTCCCATAACTCTTCAGATTTTCATACTTAAAATTTACCAGTTTTCTTCAAAATGCTTTCATGTTGGCAGAAATAATCCCAAGAATACCATGTTGCTCTTTTTCCAATAACTTACGAAACACTAGAGGTCAGTCATCTACAACACTAGCTAATCATCTTCTTTTCGAGTTTATCTCTTCAAAATGATCTATTCGCAGACACGGGCATTGCCTCATCACAGAAATCACTGTTAACATTGTGCTTTATAAGACAACATAAGCTGCAGTTCTACATGCGCTCAGAAAAAGATTATATGACTTTTCAGCTGGAAAATGAACGTAGCGCATTTCTTACTCTATGATTTAATAGCAGGTATCTCTGTTGAGCTGATCCTAACCAAAAATAGTTCAAATTGATCTGAAGTTACTTACCAAAGATACCACATTTTATGGAATCTGCTGATCAGTTTGACTTATTTTCAAAATGAGATTGGATCATTTATATCTAATAAGTCTGTTAAGAAATAAAATAATGGAACTTCTGAGACTATTTTGCCAGTACTTTCTATTGAATAAAAATATCTCCTTTTAATTTGATGTAAATAAAAAAAGGTTAGAGTCAACATAGATATCTATAATAAAACATATCAACAATAGATAGTAAGCTACCAGTTTACATAAGTTAATTGACATAATGCATAGAATTATATATACAGATATTATTAATGTCAACATTCAGTGGTATTATCAGAAACATTATTCTCTAATTTTAATACACAAACTTTTCTACATAAATAGAAAATAATATAAGCCATTTAAAAAGTTTTGATACCTTACCTCAGAAATAAAAGCACCAATGTGTTTTACATGGTTTAGCATAGGCGTGTCAGTCACAAACGTACACTTGTCTTTAGACTTTTTATACTCTTCTTTATAATGGATCTGAAAGAGAGAACATTTTACATAAGAGAAAGTAAACAACTCTAACGCTCCCTTTTTGAACAGAAGAATTAACCTGCACAAGTCTATTTTCTGAAATAAATACTCCAATGTGGAATGACGCTCAAAACAAGCCAAATCAAATAAACTGATATCCAGCCCAGAACAACAAAGGGGATGAGGCAGGGTAAGAAAAAGGCTGCTCTTTAGATAAGCAACGGTACAGTTACCATCAAGGATCTTGCGTGTTGGACCCACATTGACTGTGGGTCCTATTTGTCCAGCTTCTTCAGCATAATTAAGAAACATTGGTACCACGTATAAAATAGCTAACTCATGAGAACCTACTGTATAACGCAGGGAACTCTGCTCAGTGCTCTGTGGTGGCCTAAATGGGAAGGAAATCCAAAAAAGAGGGGATATATGTATACATACAGCTGATTCATTTTGCTGTACAGTAGAGGCTAACATAACATTGTTAAGCAATTATACATCAACAAAAATTAATTAAAAATAATTTTTTCTTTATTTTAAAAAGAAGCATTGCATAGGCTTCCCAGGTGGCCCACTGGTAAGGTAAGAATATTGGAGTGGGTAGCCACTTCCTTCTCCAGATTTCCCCAATCCATGGGAAATCCCATGGACAAAGAAGCCTGGCGGGCTACAGTCCACAGAGTTGTAAAGAGTTGGACACAACTTAGCAACTAGCAACAACAAAGTATTGCATGCATACTCAGCACACTCCTTTATCACTTGATTTCTTCAAACCATGCTAAAATTTCTCAATAAATAAATCTGGTTCTGTGCTAAGCATGGCCTTTCTCAAGATAACTTGAATACTGAGAACTAATACACAAGTTCGAGGGAATACGTACAGCAGATGTATATAAAATAGGTATTTCCAATTTACACATTTTCTGTGTAGCTATGTCATACCATACACACAAACTTTAACTCACATCTTAAAAAAAAATTCTCCATTTCACTCATACAATTGTCCTAATTTATTGTTACTTTAAGCCACAGACCCTAACAGGTAAGCCTACGGTCAAGCAGAAACACAGTTGCCTACCTCTGGGTTTAAAGTTAGGAGTCATCAGGACAGATGTGACCAATTAAGAAGAGGACGAAATTAAACAAACGGAGATTACTGTTAGCATCATTACCTAGACATGCTGGATTAGAGGAGGGGGCATAAATTGTGGCCACAGTGGGATTCTGGTCACTAATTAATTATGCTCAAATCAAAGGTTGACTATCCAATTTATGAGAACCCCATAGGCCTCCCCAACCTCCTCCCCTCCCCCAAGCATAGAACCCACCGAGAAAGCCTGTCACCTGTGGAGATCACTGCAGAAGGCCCCCTTGTGGTGGCAGGCAGGCAAATGGGACAGAGTCCAGAAAGGCTTAGCTGAGCAATCCTCATTTCCTCTTTCCATTTCACTAGTGAGAGGAATCACTCTTTCTCCCCTCAGGAGAGGCCAGGATTACTCTTCGAGAATATCCCGCATGGGCAGATAAGTCAAAAAGAAGTCAGGAACTATAGAGAGGGACCTGAAATGTAATCCCACCGTCACACTAATTGCCATCCAGTCTGAAAACTGGGCAGGCAAAACCTATGACTGTTTGAGAGGATGAAGGTAATTTGCTGAAAGTTGTATCACCCTGTAATAAAGTCATGTTTATCTGCCCAAGACTGTAAATACTTAGACTGAAAAAAATGTCATAGTTCAGATGATTAAATTACATGGCCTCCCTAATTACAGCCTAAAAGTGAAGTTTAACGGTATACACTACCTGGTTCTTAAAGAACATGACTAATGTTGATGTTACACTTTAACGTGACATAGAGATTTTACCATATTTGAACAGACCTAAGGGGCATTATTTGACCTGAGGTGTAACCAGCCACAAACATATTGAGTAACGTTATTTTAAATGCCGTATTTCACGGCGATGACTCAGATATTAGATGCTGACCACATTAAACATTTGCTTTATTCATGAAATCAACATTAGAACATATTTATCTTATCTGAGCACTGAATTGCTTTTTTTTTTTCTTCTCAAAGATTAGCCATAATTTTAGGTCTCTGCAAATCACCGTCCTCAGTCACTAGTAATTAAACCGTTAATGGCACTATGATAAATAGTAGGCTATTTTGATCATAAGGAGAAAAAAAGTATCTCCGTTATATAATTAAGCGTGAGATAAAATAAGCTATCATTAGGCTTAAGTTTGGCTCATTATTTTTATCTTTCGCCACCATCTCTTCCCTCTCCCATTCACATTCTTCACAGCAGTGGTATGTGCTATGGCTACAGCCTCTGATAAGCTCTGACTTGAGCAGAATGTTCAGGACAGGAGCTAGGGATAAAGGCGAAGTGTTTATTTCCTCTGCTCTGCAGGCAAATATCTTTATTTAAAAGATAAACACACACACATACATCTACTATATGCTTATTGTCACTCATATTGTATTTCTAATGAATTTTACAATATGAGAGACAGTAAGCATATGTTCTTAAATTTTTATATAAAGAATACCACAAATTAGTAGATTCGTATACTAGCAGAATTGGGAAAAAAAAAATGAAAGGGAACTACGTTGATGATTAATACTAAATCTTAGGTAAAATAAAAATCACTGAGTAGACAGTCAATTCCAAATCTAACAGATGGCCCCATCTATTGGATAGATTGCCTCTCCAAACCCTTTCTTTCCTAACAATAGAACTCAAGTGTATTTACGGGAGGAGATACGCCCCTACCACAGCCGCAAAGGACAAATTGCTCTGAGACAGGCATGGCTTTCTCATTCCCTTTGGCCAGCGATCGGTTGGGGAAGACAGGTGCCCAGCTCTGGCCATGAGATATTCTTGGAAGTCTCCCCAGCATTATTACTGGTAAAGCTCATACAAGGGGAGAGACTTGCTGACACAGCCCATTGACATGTCCACCTTCTGTCTTCCCCAACCACAGGAAAACAGCAGAAACCAGGCCATCACAAGAAATAAACCACCGTACCAATGATGGCAGAGCAGAAGGAAAGGAGCCTGAGAGACTGATAACATCAAGGCTGCAGCCCCTCCATCCAGGATTCATCTCAAAAAAATAGTCATCTATCTGTTAAGCCCCTGTGCTAGGATATCCGTGTTCTGTGCAGCCATCTGCACTCACAACCAACACACAATCCAAAGTTGATGACTTAATGTCAATAAGATGCCCTAAATAATTTACTTTCTCCTGACCTCACCCATTAATCCCATCATGTCTCAACTACAGTTCAACTTAAATTAGTTGAGTGTGCTTCCTCTTCTTAGCCTAGTTTCTTTCACTTTAGTATGAGACCAGCTAATGGCCGAAAGCGGAAGACAGATGTAGAAATGTTAGAGGGCATTTCCTTTTACAAGCATTCTTAACCAGAAGGAGCTAGGAAGTCTTTTCACAAATGGAACCACACTGGCTAAATGCAATGAACCCCGGAAGACAGAACTGCGGCTCCAGCACTGCGTGTTAACCGAGGCGCCCAGAGCCAAGGCTGCTCTCCCAGGTTTCTGAACACCATTGGAGCTTTCTCTGGAGGGGTAACCATGGAATCCCATGTTTTCAGCATCGGGAAGGGTTACCCACAATAAACAATGTTCACTTGCCTGGAAAATGTTCTTCCTGCTGCCACACAAATGAACACCCTAAAAAGGTTTGAATCAAAACACTGAGTCAGAGGCTTCTGGCAGATGCAGGCTCACTTGCTCTGCAGAGACTCTTTATCCTAATTTACAAGAAACATACAAAGGGTCCCTTTTAACCTACTATTTTTTATGACCACCCTACAAAAGGCTCCCAGATCCATGATGCTGACTGCTCAGTGTAGTCAGTGGGTTTGATTTATTCAAGGAATTGATTAGATAGCTGAGTAACAGGACAAAATACCAAAGAGAGGATATCTGGGGAAATAAAAAGCATTACATGGCTAAGAGAAAAATAAAAAAGGCTGCCTCAGAGAACCAGGTGTCTTTCAAGATTGGGCAGTGAGCTATGCAGAGGGGAAACCCCACAGTATGGGCAGAGCATGTGCAAAGCAGAAATTAGGCAAGGCAAAAAAAAAAAAAAAATTTTTTTTTTTTAAATTTTTTTAAATGCCTCATCCTGATCCCCAAAATGAAGCCATCTGATCTGAAAAACAGACATTTCTTTCTATGGAGAATTCTAAACAGTGCAAGCCTTCTAGGACTTATCACTAGGCCATTCTTACTTAACATTTTAATGAATTATCTGGCAAGGGCATGATACAGCGAAGTCTGCAGGTCTGCTGATGACCTCGCGCTCTTTTGGAGAGGGAGATGTTAAACTGAAAGAGACAAACTGCAGAAGCTCTCAAAGGGCTGTGCGAGAGGGTGGGCCACTACAGATTAGATCATCCCTAGCAAGGGAAAATCACTCGGACTATTAAAAGAGGATGGGCCCTACATGATCAGCTACAAGTCAGAAATTAGGACTGGAAATGGCTGAGGATGCTGTCCTTACTGAGGCTGATCTAACGGCTTTCTGCAGCCCCCCTTAGTCCAAGAAACTGTAAATATCATCATAAAACAGGCAGGAAACAGCATGCTTCCCTACTCACAGTCACAGCCTTCCACATCTGGACCTCTGCGCACAGTTCTCGTTATTACATCCTGATAAAGACACATGAAACCTCAAAGAGGTCCAGAGAGGAATGATCAGAATGATAATGAAGGGGATGCAGACAGACTGTGCCATGAAGAGAAATCCATGAAACCAACCTTCTCATCTGGAAAATGGAGCAGAGTCGTGAGGGGCTACCAGCCAGGCGCTGGACTTGGCCAGATCTAAACCTGATTCTTGTCCCCATCCCTGACTAGTCAGGTGGCCAAGGACAAGCTACTCAATGCCAGGTTTCACCACCTCTGAGCTAAGGCTCACGGGGCCTATGGCACCAGCTCACTGTGGCATGACATACAGTATTGCATGTGGAGTGCCTGGCACACAACAGAAAGAAAGGACATCGTGGTGGCCATGATTTGGGAGTCAGATAGACCTTGTTCCAAATCCCAGGTCAGTGTCTCACTAGCTGTGTGATTTGATCAAGAAAATGTGAGCCTGGGACTTCCCTCATGGTCCAGTGGTTAAGAATCAGCCTTGCAATGCAAGGGACGCAGGTTCAATCCCTGGACAGGGAACTAAGACCCCACATGCTATGGAGACGCTAAGACTGCAGGCTGCAACCAGAGTCCATATGCCGCAATGAAAAATACCGCATGCTGCAACAAAGACATGATGCAGCTAAACAAATATAAATAAGGAAATGTGAGCCAGCCTCTCAAAGCTTCAAGATGTAGGACTCTACAAAGCTGGCAAACAGAAAACCAAATTCACATGGTGACAAGCTGCAAACAGATTGCCTTCAAACAAACAAAAAGGCTCAGGTAAACACGTGGATTTCCCCCTTGGGATATAAAGGATTATAAAACAAGACTAAAGTCCTTGAAGGTTTGTCTTTAAGATTGAGACTGGGGCTAAGACTGGTGGACTAAATTAAATGTGAGCACGAACAGATGGACACTATCAGAGACGTAATAAAGACTTGACTGGAACTCCAATCTAACTCAATTCGTCCTTTCTATATTTGCTTTTAGCTCCGTATTGATGCAATTTCAAAGATACATTTTAGACCACCCTCTAGTCACGCAGACAACACAACAAAGAAAAGAATTTCAAATTTAAGTTAATCTGCTCCATATAAAAACACTGATGACACCAGGTGTGAATGAACAAGTTATTACTTAATAATACTATTTAATTACATTTCTAAAAACAATAGAAATTTGATTCAGTTCAATTCCTGAAACTCTTCCAGAAAGGGTAAATTAAAATCTGATTTTAAAATGATTGTACAAACCCTTGATTCTTTTTTTTTTTAAGAAACAAAGAAAGTAATTGTTCAGACTGTTGGTTGGTAAATATAAAAATTTCAAAAATTGAACCAGTATTTTAATAAGTATGGAATTCTCTTTGGAAACAAAATGTAAACATGTACACAGATATAAACTAGGCCACAGTAATATGATCTAAATATTTCAGTAGAACGGGCTATGCAACATAAACCTATAATAAACAGAAATTACTCTCACGTATTTGACTTCACCTACATGAGAGGAAAATAACATGGCTTTTGCTTTGTCAAAACAGTAAAGGCCATCGCCCCTCACTACAAGATTGGTTTTGAAATCACTGAGAAATGTTCTTATCACCTACTAATTAAAGTTGTCACTTTAGTAGTTTATATAACTTGACTCAGCCACAAATACACCTCAAACAAAACAACACTGGAAGACTATCTCCAGAGCTCTGGAACTTGAAGTTTTACACGGTCACATCACTAATATTTGTGTAATACATAATAATAAAGCTAAGGTACACTTTGCATGAAAGCTACAGGACAGATAACATGGCAGACTGGCTAAGAGACAGGGCTTCATGTTCAAGCCCTACTCCCCACTACTTCACTGTGTGATCTGGGCAAATTACTTAACCTCTTGGACGGAGCCTTCTTGTCCTTCACCTCTAAAACGGGAACACAAGAGAGCCTACCTCACAAGCTGCATTACCTGGCTTTAGTCCTCAATAAATCTTAGCTGTTGCTGCTTTTACTATCACTGTTGCTGCCATTATCATTTCAGTATTATTATAGCTTACAAAGAACTTTTACTTATAGTAGCTTGTGACGAATATTAAGAAATGGCACAAAGAAACACTCAATTTAAAAGTTAATTACATTACATGTCAAGTATACAGGAAGGAGTCTGATTTCCACCCTCCCAGCTCTTCTAACAAACCAGAAGGGAGCACAGAATCATATATAAAATGTGATTGGATGGATACAAAATTAATGTATAGAGACAATCGTTAATAACAGCTAGCATCTCGTTACTCACAATGTTCCAGACAATTTACTAAACACTTCAAATGTGTTATTATTTCTTAATCTTAGTATTTTACACGCTTCCCTTGAGGAACTATGTCCTGCCAGCCTGTTCAGGGTTACTGTTAAACTACTCAGGCAGGCTAATTTCAGAGAACACTGACTATATGGCCCAGGATTGATTTCCTCTGCAAATAAAAGTCTGTAAACTATTCTGATCATCTTGCTTAAGAACAACAACAGAAACAACCAGTTCTCTGCTCCCCTTTCTAGATAAGACAGGCACCTGCTCACGCTTCATAAGCCATCTTTCCTGTGTACCAGCAATTCTCTTATAACTGTTCTAGTGAGGATCATTAAATTCTCATCCCAAGATAAGAACACATTTCCTTTGCTTCTACCATCCTAGTTTGCGTATTTACTATAGGTAAATAGGTAGACAGAAATATATAGATTGTTGTTGTTCGGTCACTAAATTGTGTCTGACTTTTTGTGACCCAATAGACTTCAGCACACCAGGCTCCTCTGTCTTCCACTATCTCCCAGAGTTTACCCATATTACTTAATTCTGTAATCCCAGGATTCCCTCGATATACAACATAAACTGATCCCAGTTAACAAAGAAAGTCACAACAACAATGCTCCTTTCACTAATAGCATCATCCACATCCAGTTCAGAGTTCTCAACATGCAGTTCAGTAAACTGAATCCTAAATTGCTAATAAATGTTACATGCACATAGAAACATTCATGTTTCTCGTCTGGAAAACTACTGGATTCATCAGATTCCATAAAAGCTACTCAAAATGCTAAAAACCATTATTTAGATAGAGATCCTCTCAAAACAAATTACATCATTACACGAATTGTAAAAGGCTTTGTATTCTCAGTGGAATATGCTCAGAAATTTGATGCCTTATGATTTCATGCCAGAGTGACAGTGAAGTTCAAGAAGGGACAAGATTCTGGCTTAAGAACATGGAGACATGTCCCCACAGAAATTCTCTGTCTAGGTGACCTTGGGGAAACCGTTTAACATTTCTGGACTTAGTTCCATGATTTGGAAAATCACTGGGTTTTAAATAAATGATTTCAGGGTTTTCTCCTCAGCTCTCTGATTCTATGATATAATCATGCCACATATGCAAGGCAAAACAGATAAAAATTTTTAAGCCACTTACATCACTAATGAGTTCAGTGCACCTTCTGGCCAATTCCATACTCAGGTCTTCAATAACAGGCTTAAAGAATACCTGTCCAGGGAAAAAGGAATGGAAACATTGTTCTCATCATCAACTTTAAGGAATGAACACCACACCTCAGCAAGCTCCTTCTCACCCACCTTGTCCTCTTCATTTTCTTCTTCCCCTGTTTTTTCTTCTTCAGTTTCATCTTTCACATCCTCAAATACAGGAACCCTCATTTTTACGCTTTATATATATATATATATATATAATTCACAAGTGCAGCACCTTTTTATATACTGCAGCACCCTTGAGATCTTGGCATCTCTGTGTTCCGGCAGAAATGACCTTGCCCAGGCCTCCTCCCTATTTAGCTCACTCTTCACCCTCCTTATCACAGCTGCGTGTGAGTGGATAGAACCAGATCACTGAGGTTGGCAAGGACTAGCCTCATAAGAGGAAAGAATATTTTAATTGGCAAAATTCAATTTTGTGAACTTTTCAAGTCAACATTCTTTAAACTGAGACAAGTTCATTAACATTTCATGAATTCAATTCATTCATAAAATAGTTTGAATAAGACTTAGAGATTCTGGGAAAACCACTCAGCTATAACACTCAAGATAACACAGTGGAAAGCCTACTATCTCAAAGATTCCTCAACTCCATCTAAATAAAGCTTTCACTGGAATGTCAGACATACCCCAGAGTTGGTATGGTGAATCTGGATCATTAAACTCATTTCATTAAGTTAAATTAAAATTTTTATGAGACATATATATACTTTTTCAGTCTAAAAAAATACTTTATATTAGCTGATTAAAGGCTAGTAATTTATCTTGGAAAGCCCTTTGAACCACTTCGAAGAATCTATTCTGAGTTAATTATGGTTGTTAATCATACATTGCTATTGTATTATTTTAATTGTAAACATCATTAAACATGAGAAGCTATAGTTAACATAGGCTGATATATTATTTAAGAATTCTAGAAACATCATTATTTCAAAAAATAATAAGTACCCTCTTTCAATTTTGCCCATAGGGTCAATTTTTACACATTTCACTAGATATCTGTATATTTCTCAATGTGTAATACATGCTTGGAAAGGTTTAGAAGGATAAACTATAACAATATTTACAATGCAGTATGTATCACCAGTTATATAATTTAAAATGTATTTCTCAAAACAAACCCTTTAATGTCAACTGAGGTAGTTCTAAGACTATACAGTTGAATTTATCGATTTGTTTTTTTAAATCCTAGGATAAATTAATATTTATAAAGCTGTAGCATATCCATGTGGGACATAATAAAAAGTACCTTATGGTGAATAATGAAACAAATGATATAAAACATAACTTTAATCAAAAAATACATTCCAAGCAAAAAAGTATGATAATGTTTTCTCTTAATAGCATATCCAGTTGTTGTTTTGTTTTGTTTTGTTTTTCATTTTTGGAGTATAATTGCTTTACAATGTTGTGTTAGTATCATATTTAGTTTTAAATTTTTTAAATTGCCTTGATCTTGCCTAAAAATTCTGAAACGAAAAAATTATACAATCATCATGTATAGATGTCTCAAATTGTGCTGTATGAGGCTAAAATTCTGCAGAATACTCTGAAGGGGAAAAGGGGGTTTCTTAAACAAACATGTCTGGGGAAACCTGTATACTAATCTATACCTCTGCCACTTAGAGATCCACAAGGCATAATGACACATTAGAAGCTCCCACACCACACCTTAGAAGACCCACAACCAAGAAAACTATTTAAGTTTGCTTAACCCAGCAATTCCCCCAAACGAAAGCCTATTCATCTAATCTAATCTATCTACTACCTGCTTACATACCTACCTACCTATCTGTTCTTTTATTTGATACTGTATTTGATACTGCAGAAAACTAACATTCTTCTGTGAAATATTACTTAGGAAAACACTGTTGTATTCTGGAAAAAATGGTTGTGTTCTATTAAGAGTTGATTGTTTTATGAAATGACTTTTAATGCAAACTTAGTGGCATTATATAACCTACGTACCAGCCAAATGACAACATGAAATGCCCCAAGGGTTCTGAAACTGGAAACTTTAACTTTAAAATCATAGTAATGGGGACTTCCCTGGTAGTCCAGTGGTTAAGACTCCATGCTCCAATGTAAGGGGTGAAGGTTCAATCCCTAGTTAGGGAACTAAGATCCCAAATGTTGTATGGCATGGTCAAGAAAATATAAAAAAATAAAAATAAAATCATAGTCATGTCAGGCCAGTGTAGAGAATTCTATGAGGAAATTCTCTGTATGTTATATTTGTTCCATAAAAGAGAAGAATGTGTGGACTCTACTTGTTTCCCTCAAGCCTCTGCCAAAAGACTATCATAGTATTCCATAGAAACTATATTACAGTATCTTTATTTGGAAATAGGAAAAGCATATTTTTTATAAGCTTTTCTTGCAAACTTCTAGAAGCATAGGAAGAAAATCTCGCCAAAGCTGCCTAAGAGGCACTGCCTGGCTAGTGTTCGAGGTGAGAGTACTCACAAAGCGCACGGTGACGTCTCCTCTCTATGGTGAGATACCTTGGTCAGACTTCAGTGGCTGCTATTTTCTCATTTTCCATCATACAACAAATCCTCCACTGTGCTGGAAGAAAATAATCTGTTGAGATTATGCACAAAAGTTTGGAAATCAAAAACAAATGCCATATACAATGTGAACACAAATTTTCCATGTAAGGTTTTAAAATCAGAATTTTAAAACTATAAGAGTCCTTAAGAAGTCTATCCTGCTAAAGCCCTTTCTTTCATACAGAACAAAATTGATGTCAACAGAAATTAATTATTTGTCTTATTCACAAGGTTACCTAGTGGAGCATTAGGACCAAAATTTAACTAGAGCCCTACGTTTATTCATTCAAAGAAATGTGGTTATTCCAGGCACTGAATTTGATGTTAGATATGTAATGGTGAGTAAAATTTAATTTGTGCTAAAATGAGGTAGGAAAAAAAATTTTTTTAATCATTTAAGACTTGCTGTAGGAACTCCTTAATGGAATGTTTGGCAAGCTAGATACATTACTACTTTTGATTGAATGCATTTTTTTCCTTTTTACCTGTAGGTATAATATAAAATTCATGTAAAATTTTCTGTTAAACATTTTAAGCCCTGAATTTCATCACAGTAAAGGTCTCTTAATAGCTCCAAAATGGGACTTTGGGGATATGAAGGAAGTGTTCTTCATGGATAGCTATCATGTTTCAAAATTCCCCAATTTTCTTTCTTTTTTTTTTTTAAATCATGTTAAATGTTGTCTTTTAATACATATTTTCACCTTAGGCTTAGCCAAAAGGGAATATCTGTATAGCTGTTAAGCCCTTTTACTTTCCAAGCATTTCATTTCTGTCATCTACCTTTTACTTTCCTACTCTACCCATGCCCTGATGGAGGATGAGACCAAGGATGGGATCACATTATCTACTGCCAAACACCCCCTGAGGTCCAGGTCCGGCTCTCCCACATCCTCTAGGGAAAATTATTTCACCCCACTCTGGCTCAAAGTCTCCATCATTAAGCAGAAAAACTGAATTGCCCAAAGTTAATAAATGGAAAGCACCTAAAAATAGGAAAGCCCCTTACAAACACAAGAGTTTTCAACTATCGAATAAAGGTACACAGTTCCAGGGAAAGAACTTGATATCGCAAGATCGCCTCATTTGAAAGAGTAAATTCTAAACCTTCAATATGTTTTTAAAGGCCAGGAAGTCTTCATGCAGCATAACAACCCAAAGACAAGAGCTACCTTGTGTATTTGTAGTACAGAAGTCTTCCATATTTTTATAGTTTGATGTTTATGTATAAGCAAATCTATTTCTATAACAACTGACAGGTCCCAGGGGTAATTCGGGTCTCTGGAGACACAGACCCTGGCCAGGGAAGCAAGTCTACACCATCATCACGAGTCAGGCAGTGTCCGACTGTCTTCTTGTTCTTAAGGTCACGTACAATAAGAATCTCTTATTCAATCTCTTATTTTGAGAAGTGTTTCATATTTATTTCACTTTTTTTCTCCTTTCTGTTCTCTGCAGTGATGGAACATGTGGTTCTTCCCTAACATGGTGATGAGTGACTTGCAAATGAAATTCCATAATAAACAACTGAAATAGATTGAGATTCAGTTCTGTGTTGAGGGATATTTAGAGATAAACTGAATATTTCCAGTTTAAAAATTAATTCAACATATCTTATTATAACATATTCCCCCTACATGGTAAATGAGAGAGAAGCTTGCCTGCCTTGGCAGTCTTTTCAAGTACTCATTTTGCCTTTTTTTTTTTTTTAAATGACTATCCCCAGAAGGTTCTTGCTTCTCAGTTGAATCTCTGATTATTTTACTTTTGCCTTATGTGTTTCTTCACCGTTTGGCATCTATCTAAAAGAGAACTCTACTAATAGATGAGGGGGAGAAATCATTTCTTAAAACAAGAAATATAAGCTCTCTAGGGCAATTTGTCTTCTTTATATAAGAGAAGAGTCTTGCTTGTTATTAACCCAATCTATTTTTACAGTTAACACTCATTAAGTCTATCCTCTCCTTTTTAATGGCTATCTCATTACTGTTTGTTAATTAGAAATCTAAAGGATGCAAAGCAACTGAATAATTGTCACCATTACCAATTTTGCCATTAAAATAAGATTTTTTTAAAAACTTTATTTTATATAGGAGTATAACTGATTAATGGGGCTTCTCTGGTGGCTCAGTGGTAAAGAATGCTTCTGCCCATGCAGGAGACACATGTTCAATCCCTGAGTTGGGAAGATGCCTTAGAGAAGAAATGACAATCCACTCCAGTATTCTTGCCTGGAAAATCCATGGACAGAGGAGCCTGGTGGGCTACAGTCCATGGGGTCACAAAGAGTCAGACATGACTTAGCGACTAAACAGCAACAACAGTAACACAGCCGATAAACAACGTTGTGATGGTTTCAGGGGCACAGCAGAGCGACTCGGCCGCGTCCTATCCATGCTGCCACATAACTGTGATCGACATGTGCACACTTCTATGTTTAAAATAGATAACCAACAAGGACCTACTGGATAGCACAGGGAACTCTGCTAAAGTAAGATTTAATAGTGTTTTTCTGTATTGAACTTCCTATTTTTACAAACATAGATCCTACTCACAAACGAAAGCCACACATCTACACTTGCGTTGGAGGAAGAGAAGAACAAGAAACCACAAATAATCTTGGGCACAACAATTTGCAGGTTGGGGATGGTTGGGATGCCAAAATTTTAAATATCTATTCTTCTAAGTATATTGACAAGAGGGGGAAAAAAGAGTCCTCTTATTCCGAGTCTACATTAACATAAGTACCCAGTGAACCGAAAGAAGACTTTGGTTCAATTTGCTACTTACTTGAGTTATTTGTTCCAATTTAGTAACAACAAAGCCCAAACCATAAGCACTTCTGAAATCCTTCCCACCAAGAGAAGCCCAAGGTTTGAATGGTTTCTGTGTAGCTCGTAATCAGAACCAAAGTGTCAAGCAGGAAAAAAACAGCTTGAGTATTCTGAAAAAGTATGCCTTTCCTAGAGTTTTGTGTGAGAGGTGTCAGGGAAAAATGTGAAAGACTTTGAAATTGGCGGAAAAAAAAAAAAATTACATCTTTCCTTATCTAGCATTACCTTCTGGTTAATCTGGCTTTTCACTATTTTTAAACTACTTACCCACACCATAAATTATTGAAAACTGATAACAATGCTAATGATGTTTTAGCCATACAAATGCAAATTAATTGTGTCCTGGGGAAGAGTAATTGATTATTGGCTTCTTGATAGATCCTTTTATAGCTATCTGTAAACTCAATTCATCATTCCCCATTACTCATTTATGTTTGGTTCTTCAAATTCACCTTTTAACCTATTGTAATATCAATCTGGTGTCCTCAATTAACGAGTTAAAATCTTTGAAATGTGTTCATTTTATGTTTTACAAGAATCATGGTTTCACCTTTCCTTAAGAAAACCCTTTAACAGATGCAAATAATTTCATTTCTTCCCTTTGACATACAGTAAAAGTAAAAATTAAGAAAGTGATATTAGATAAAGCCATATTCTCTAAATTGTGAGCTATAGCTGTAAAATTTTTTGGTGTGTATGAAAATTAGCTTTTTGTTTTGTTTTGCTTTTTTAAAAAGGTCTGATCTCATTTGACTATTGGCAAATGCCACATGTGTGCTTGTATATATGTACATTCACACGCAAAACACACACACATAACACACACATGCACTCAAGCAGAGTTAATTCATCACAGCTGCCAGTTTCCTCTTGAAAAGCATACAAGGCTTCAATAAATGCAAAGACTTAATTACTTCTCACATCTGGAAAAACTTGAATATGAGAGTGGATTTATTGAAGAAGCTCTTTGCTTGGCTGTCAACACCATATCAAGAGCCAGAGTGTGGGCTTGATCAGTGTTGGCAATTCTTTAACCCTTCAGAGGTAGATGTCCTCCCAATTAATTCATAGCATGTCCTGCTTACATGATTTATGGATTTTATGAAAACACAGTAAATAATTTCCTAGTCATTTATGGAGAAAAGCTGTTTCTGTCATGTTTCCAGACGGGAAGAATCATACATTAAAACGTGGAAATAATGAGGAAGTCTTTATAGTCAAGGAAAAAGGGAAAGGCTTTGGAGTTGAGGCCATATTGAAAACAGTCATTGGAACAATAACTTGTGTAAACACATGTGAAACAATTCAGCCCTTTTTGGAGAAAGTATAACAATGTCTCTAAAACACAAGTAGGGAGTTACATGAGCTCAGAGCAAGAAGATCTAGCAGAAACCAAGTAATGGGCAGATCTCCCCCTAGAGAGAATACTTAAGCCAGAATTAGGCAAAGAAATGGGGTATATGGAAGACATCCAAAGAACATTTGCAGAGACCCAGAGATAAAGTTGGAGGAACCAAGATTTCAATGTCACTGGAGCATAAAATGGGAAGAGATGAGGGCAGTAGGGAGAACTCCATGTAGTATGTGTGTGGGAATCACTTACTAACACAGTGATCCTAAGTAGGTCTGAGTCACAAACTTAAAATAACACATTTCCTGGTCAACTAATCGCAGAAACATCTTTACACCTACTTTACACCTTCATGTGCCTTGAATTTAATTTTTACCCCTTCATTTTATCACTGGCCAACTGAAATATTCCTCTTACCTGGACTTTATGAAGACTCATACTGAAAAAATTATCCCCAACTGTATGAAGAAAAATACGCAAGGGAAATACATTTGTATTATATATTCCCCCCAATTTAATGGAAATTATGTTAAATGTTGTTTATAAGTTTCACGCTTCTACATTGCTATAATTACAATTTTATCATTAAAATGCACTTTTTTTCCTACTTTTTACTATACAAGCGTTATTGATCCTTCTACTTGAACCTTAAGCGTCCAATTACTGTACCTAAGCTGGCTAAGTATTTCTATCCTGAAGTCATGATTTCATTATTGGTTAAGACCAGGAAAACACCACAACTGACCCTTACAAGTTTGTAACTTTTGAAGCACTAACTCCTGAGTTTTGTTCCAACTGTTTTCATGGAGTTTTCTTCATGTGTAACTCAAAATATCAAAATAAGACCATAATTAAAGTAAATGTATCATTAAGACAGCTATAAAGTTAGTGATGTTTAAAACAATTGGTACTTTTTAGTGAGAACTAGTTTAACATATATTGGTGTTAATTTCTCTCTGAGGACTTTATATTCTCTATGATTTAGTATGTGTGTGTGTGTCCAACTTCATTCATTTCACAAATATTTCTTGTGTGCATTCTATGAGTCTGGCACTATTTTAATGTTCTCAGATAATGTTGGTGAAATGAGCATCTAAATATTTTGTAATACACTGTACTAGCTTTTGTATATATCTCCAGTATATTTCAGATACTGAATATACATGTGAAAATCAATATTCATTAGTATATTCAATTTAAAATACACCTTTTTAATACTATGATAAATTTGTTGGATTTTAAAAAGCTTCATTTTCAAACAATATTGTAAATCAATTATACTTAAATTTTTAAACAATAAAACTTCATTTTAAAATGCAGCATGCTTTTAAAAGCTTTTTATCAATGTTCAAATAATTTTGTAGCTATCAATTTTTTATCATTTTGTACACTAGTTATATCTACAAGTGGTTTTCTCCATATACCTTTTTTTTTTCTTAAATTGCGTACGCAAGATTTTTCTTCATAACCCCAGTATGCTTGGCCTACTTTTGATTTGCTCATAAAGTGACTTTTCCCAGGCAAAGTCTATTTATGTTGTTTTAACTCTTTCCAAAATCATTCTCTGGAGTATCTCTGTCCAGAATTGTAATGTGAGCCACATATGTAATTTTAAGTATTTTAGTTGCCACAAAAGAAACAGATTAAATTGATAAATGATATATTTTCTATAACTCAAGGTACCCAGAATTTTATCTTTCAACATATAATCAGTATAAAAAGTATTGTGATATTTTACCCTATTTATATTCTGAAATTCAGTGTGTTTTAATTCAGCACACCTCACTTCAGACGAGCCCTACTGGACAGTGGCTCCAAAGTGGACACCAGAGCGGTGCCATGATGCTATAAGACTGGAAATCACTAGCTATCTTTTTTTCATTTTTGATCATCTATACCTTGCTGTTTAGTCACTCAGTCGTGTCTGGCTCTTTGTGACCCAATGGACTATAGCCCACCGGGCTCCTCTATCCATGGGATTCTCCAGGCAACAATACTGGAGTGGGTTTCCATTTCCTTCTCCACATTTATACTTTAGATGTGAAAAAAAGGACATTTAAAATTAAACTTCTTAAGATGAGAATTTCAGAATCCTAATAAGCAAGCAATAAAAACTGCAATCTATTTTAGTTTCCAGAACTATCCAAATCAGAGTTCTTTACATGGGAATGTATTTAATTAGAAGTTTAAATTGTTATTATAAATAAAGAATTAACTCTTTAAATTATGTTTTAATTAACTTCACCAAAGGTGTATTTTCAAAATGCTATCTTGTTTCATTAAAGAGAATGACACACTTCAAAGTTCCAGCAGTTTTGGGGATAAATATTCACTCCTTAATATTTAATAAATAGATAATAATGTGAATGAATAATAGATATTCACTCTCTCTTTCTCTATCTAAATAACAAAAGCCCAAATGGGGAACTATCTCCATCAATACTCTCATTTTTTTTTAAACTCAAATTTTTAACTCACATCATGCAATTCAGGCCACCAATTTGCTCATCCATTTGGCCAGGTAAGTTCTTTTTAAACCATGTTGTAAAGCAGTGTCATAGTGAAGTATGAGATTTTAATAAAGAAGCTGATAGATCACTTAAACAACCTAAGTATTTTACTGAAATTAGACTTTATATTAAACACATGAATTTCTCAAATACTCAACAAAAAAGATCTGGAGCAATGAGGGGAACACAACATCTCTTATTTCTGTTCCACAGAGGACCCAGCTTCTTTCCTTAATGGAGCCAGCAAAATGGATATTTTTAAACTGTTGAGTCTTTAATAATATCCAAATGCCATGAAGCACTATGAATCAAAAATGCTGCTACATAAAATGCTATCCAAAGCCTAAAATTTCATTTGCGTTATCCCTCATATAAACTCTGCTGAAAATTTTGGAGAAAAATGAACTTCATATAAAAATGGAGGGAGGTAGTCAAGAACTCTTAGAAGCCCCCTCTGCTGGTTCCTACCAGGATCTCTGATAGGACATGAAAAAGTAATAGCCATAAGCAAAGCACTGCGTTACATATAGAATCCTACTTAATCCTCCCAACGTCCATTTCACAGATGAGACACTGAGATGAAGAATGAACCCACTTCAGTTCTCACAGTCAGAGATTCAAACCCATGTCTGCATTATTACTCAGACAGTATAAAACCTATTAGAACATAGAGCAATGAGAGAGCACTTTCTGATTCCTTTTAGCAATATTATTTTCTATTTCCTTTTTCAATTTCCAACTTCAGAGGGATGGTCATTACCAATGGTTCTTGAAAGGAAGAGTACTTCTGGTTTGGAGACAATTGAGTTAGAAGGAAAAGTAGAAGCAGGTCACAGTGAAAGCATGATGAGCATCCTTGACTTGACAGGAACCTAATTTGAGAAGCTTTCCTACTTTTCATTCATTAATGGTACACTTATAAGCAATAGTGATCCAGCAAATACTTAACAACCATCTCTCCCAGGGAAAGAATGGAAGGAAAGAAGGAAGTGTGGGAAGGAGGGAGGGTCGAGCATAGCTGAATGGGATGAGCGGTTACGAGCACCACACATGAAGCACCATGAGTAACCACAACAAAAGCCTAGAGTAAATGGACCACGGGCGGCCAGGCAACCTGAGACTAACCTTCCAAATTTCAAAACAGTCATTTCAAGATAAGCCATTATGCCCTAGTGCTATCTGTTCCTTGCTGCTGCTGCTGCTGCTAAGTCACTTCAGTCGTGTCCGACTCTGTGCGACCCCATAGGTGGCAGCCCACCAGGCTCCGCCGTCCCTGGGATTCTCCAGGCAAGAACACTGGAGTGGGTTGCCACTGCCTTCTCCAATTCTGCTCCTTACCTGCATGTCGAAATCATTCTAAACAATAAAATTTCAAATTTATTTGAGCCTTGCTTTTTCTCTTCTGATCATCATATACTGAGATCATAAAGTTTGTGTTTGTGGTCCTCTTCTTAATGATGATTCAGATGCATATAAGGTATAGCAACACAAAATGAAGGAAGCAGAATGGAAAATAATTTAACAGGCAGATTTTATTGCATCCAAATAGAGCCTACCCTTTCTGCATAGCTGCCTTGACACCCAAAAAGATCTGGTGTATTATCCTTTAATGAGATTTAACACTTAACAGTTCAGAAAAATATAGTAGGTAGTCATTGAAAATAGTGGGATAATAATGACTTTTATGGTAAGGGTTTTCTGATTCACACAAAACTGATGAAGATAACTTACACACACAAAAACTAAAAAATTCTCTAGATTTAGACTAGAATATTAGGAATAATTCATCCCCAAATTTAAGAGCAATCATAATTGTATAAAAGAAATACTGGCCTTATATGCACGCCTGAGCTGAAAACAAGAACTTCATTTACCAATATGGATAAATTTTAAAATGCATGTTCTCTAGCCATTTCTTATAAAGCTACATTTTTAAAGCATGAAGTAGATACTTTTAAGCTTTTCTATTATAAACTATCAAAAAAAGTGAACTTTAAAAAGAGTATTCCCACTTTGAAGGTTTTGTTTTTTATGTCAAAATTTTACTTAGGTGTAAAGTTTGCTGAAACAAAGCAGGTTATTTTGCTGACATACTTTAATAAAGTTACAAGGACATCTTGTTTCAAGATTTTTAATTAAGCTTTGATACTACATTACTATTGTCATAATCCTATGAAATATTTTTTCTTATAGAAATATTACTATATGTGCATTTGATCAAGGTTGTACTCAGTTTCTTATGTTATGATTTAAAATCACTGGATATGTTATTTCCTTTGACAATTATTTATGGTATTTATATTATTCCCTTGTACAAATAGTCATGAGTAAGGAAACCACATATTTTAATTTAATGATTAAATAGCTAGATTGTATAATTTCTTATTCATCTGTATGGGTTTTTAAATATAATAATAAATTTTATAATACCTTTAGTTTATCTAAATAAACTTTATAAGATTATTTTAGAGACTACCTGATTGCCAATTAAATGTGGCCAACTCAAAATGCAAATTCCTGTAAGGAGTAAATTATCTGTATTATGAAATCTAATCTACTGGGATGGAGTTGCCAAGACTTTGTTGTAAAGAAGATTATGCTTTAACTAGTTCGATACTTAATTTATCTTTTCATTATATCTTAAGTTCAGCATTTTCTTTTACTTGTCCAAAAACAATACTATCTTTGTTTAATTATTCAAATGTTTATAAGGACTAAATAGTTTTCAAAATATCATCAAAAATGTATCTTTTAAAGTAAATTACAGGTTTTTATAATGTTTGTATCTCAGAGACAGGACCAGGGTTGTATTTGGGCCATGATTTGATGAAGATCATAACTGACTCATGAAAAAGGTGGTAATGGGGCTTCTCTGCTTAAGTTTATGTTATACTAAAAAAACAGAACACATGCATCAGATCATATTCCACACCAGAATGATAGAACTTATTCTACTTTTTTTTTAACTTGGCAAAAACACTACAAGTGACGAGGCAAGAATGACTAAGGACAGGAGAGATTCGAAGCCCACTAACTGCCCACTGAATGAACTGCAGTCACAGAGGCATCACTTGGGAAGGAAGTGTTCTGATATGTAGAGTGGAAAATGTGCCTCAGAGGGAGCAGTCCCAAGATCTGGGTTCAAAACCCCACTCTGCTATTCACCTGCTGTGTGGTGGCTGGGGGGTGCAACTTACATCCTTGGTCCTTTATATTCTCAACTGTAAAAAATGGGCTAGCCTTTCTAGTTCTGAGATTGTATGATTATCTTATTACCAAATTTACCTTATCTACTAATCACCATGGTACAAAACATTCAAAGATGACAACATTATTATCAACAAATTCTTTGATCAAATTAGTTGTTTTGTTTTGCTTTTTTGGTTAAAAGAAACGGAAGTCACCTATGTTGAATAGCAGACACTAGGGTAAGTTCTTTACATTCGTTACATGTTTCATTTCCTGGCATACTCACCAGCTCTCTGGAAAGTAAATACTATCAGGACCCCTAAACTGAAGCTCAAAATGATGCAGTATTTGCTTAAAATATCATCAGGACCAAGATCTTGTACATATTTTTGCACTGCCACACCATTTAGATCCATTGTGTGAATTCAAGCCTGTGAAGTCATACAGCTGGAATCTACTTTTAAAAACACCCTGTGTATTTTGACTACAGGTCAGAACCTAATCAGGTATGATTGAGCGGCTGGCACAATACAGGATATTTATAAAGCCCATTCCCACACACATCAAAATGTTTTTAAATATTAAAAAGACACAGCTTTTAAACCAGTACAAGAACATTTTTATAGTCTAGTCTATAAACAGAGTATTTAACCCAAGGTACTTATATATAAGAAAATATAAGTGGATTCCATATGCACATAAAACAGTGATGTAGTCCCAAGGCATGGGAGTCACTGGTCGTGTAACTATGGTGAGTATATTCCTAGCCATGTGTTCCAAAATTGATATAAACATAATCAGTGGGAAACTAAATTCTGATAGAGCCAAGAGTATTGCTTTGAAAAGCTTTTAAGCATTTATCTTTCCAATGATCTCATGGGGAGTTCAAGCTAGCTTTTCAAGCAATGACACTGTCCAAAGCTCTAAAAAGCAGATATTTATCATAGCATTCAATCTGTTGCAAGAATTTCTTGGCAGTTTGACTCAGTATAAAGAAATAAAGTTTTCATCTTATCACAAATGGGGAAAGAAGTTGTTATCTTAAGTACTACCTTTCCTTACACTTTAATTTAATTAACATACTCTCTCGAGGTTATAATAATGACTTATTATTCTTCACGCTAATATTTGTTTCCTACAAATATGAATGCAAATATGTGAAAAAATAAAAATACCTTTTAAAAAATGACACTAGATGACCAATGCAAAATAGATGATCAACTTTATTAGTTTTGTTTTATATTTTCAGTTGTATTCAGTTCAGTTCAGTTCAGTCGCTCAGTCGTGTCTGACTCTTTGCGACCCCATGAATCACAGCACACCAGGCCTTCCTGTCTATCACCAACTCCCAGAGTTCACTCAGACTCATGTCCATCGAGTCAGTGATGCCATCCCGTCATCTCATCCTCTGTCGTCCCCTTCTCCTCCTGCCCTCAATCTCTCCCAGCATCAGAGTCTTTTCCAATGAGTCAACTCTTTGCATGAGGTGGCCAAAGTACTGGAGCTTCAGCTTTAGCATCATTCCCTCCAAAGAACACCCAGGGCTGATCTCCTTCAGAATGGACTGGTTGGATCTCCTTGCAGTCCAAGGGATTCTCAGGAGTCTTCTCCAACACCGCAGTTCAAAAGTATCAATTCTTCGACGCTCAGCTTTCTTCACAGTCCAACTCTCACATCCATTCACGACCACTGGAAAAACCATAGCCTTGACTAGATGGACCTTTGTTGGCAAAGTAATATCTCAGCTTTCAATATGCTATCTAGGTTGGTCATAACTTTCCTTCCAAGGAATAAGCGTCTTTTAATTTCATGGTTGCAGTCACCATGTGCAGTGATTTTGGAGCCCAGAAAAATAAAGTCTGACACTGTTTCCACTGTTTCCCCATCTATTTCCTATGAAGTGATGAGACCAGATGCCATGATCTTTGTTTTCTGAATGCTGAGCTTTAAGCCAACTTTTTCACTCTCCTCTTTCACTTTCATCAAGAGGCTTTTTAGTTCTTCTTCACTTTCTGCCAGAAGGGTGGTGTCATCTGCATATCTGAGGTTATTAATATTTCTCCCGGCAATCTTGATTCCAGCTTGTGCTTCTTCCAGCCCAGCGTTTCTCATGATGTACTCTGCATATAAGTTAAATAAGCAGGGTGACAGTATACAGCTTGACGTACTCCTTTTCCTATTTGGAACCAGTCTGTTGTTCCACGTCCAGTTCTAACTGTTGCTTCCTGACCTGCATATAGGTTTCTCACTATCTCCCAAAGGAATGCTTCAGAGTCAATGTCACTGATAAGTTTGAAATACAAATGTATACTACTCATAAATACATTATTTTCAAATAATTCAGTATTTTATTAAAAATATTAATGTTTGAACTATTATATATAAATGTTCAGCATTATGAGAATACAAAGCAATAAAATCTAGTTTTCATACTCAAGCAGCTTTCAATCCATGAGTAGAGATAAAACAATTAGAAAATACACTGAGGTCACCAGAGACTTACAGAGCACTGTGATAGCTCAGAGAATGAAGGAAATCACAAGTATCAGGGAGTCTCTCAAGTTTCATGCACACTGTCTTGGATCTGCATGCACGTTCTGAGGATGAATTAGTTTTTCATAAGTGAGAAAAGCGGGGCTGGAAGGCAAAGTATGAGAAAAGACAACAGAATGACCACACTATGGCCCCAATGAGAAATGAATTCAGCGTCCATGGGGAAGATGTAGGAGTAAGGAATACAAGAAAGGCAGTATTGAAGACAGCTTCAAATGCCAAGCCAATAATTTTAAACATAATCCAATCAGAAATGTTGCTTCACAAAGTTTTAAGCAGGGGGGTGACATAGAAATCCAATATTTAAAGAGGACTCTAATGGTAATGTGGGTAAAATACCCTGAAGTGGAAGGAAAGACAATATCAGAAGACTTCTGAAAAACAGTCCAGGCAAGAAATCAAAACCTATACCCAGGGTCATGAAAGCTAATGGAGATAAAGATTCAGAAGACACTGAAAATGCAGGCTGAGCAACAGACAAGATGTGAAACTGAGAGGTTGTTCTAAGGAATTTTTAGTTGTCTAGATAAAAAGGGAAATGGGCTCAGACACAAGTACATTGAATCTAAGATGGAATTGTTCAGATGGAGTATCAGTTATCAGTTAGATAGGCATAGCTGTCAGATTAGGGCACCGATTCAGTTCAGGAAAAGAGGTCAGAGTCCACAGAAGCGAATCGTGGAGAAAGAGAGAACAATTTTCAAAGGCATCTTCTAAACGAAAAGTAATTCACCCTCAAAGGACACTATTGGTCGTTCATGCTATACACAGGAAAAGGTACACTTCTGAAACAAGGTGTTCTGAGAGAAAAAGAAAAATTCTCTCTATTTCATTTTCTTAACAATTCTCAAAACCTAGACTACTTTGTTCTGATGGGACACTTCATTTAAAATATTTATTGAGACACTATTGGATGAATAAGAAATTTGGAATACAAAAAAAAAATAATCTGCCCTAAAGGGCTTTTAAAAACTTTTACTTATTTTTGTCTGGTTATAAAAATAATAAATGACAGCAAAAGAGACACTGATGTATAGAACAGTCTTTTGGACTCTGTGGGAGAGGGCGAGGGTGGGATGATTTGGGAGAGTGGCATTGAAACATGTATATTATCATATGTGAAACGAATCGCCAGTCCAGGTTCGATGCATGATACAGGGTGCTCAGGGCTGGTGCACTGGGATGACCCAGAGGGATGGGATGGGGAGGGAGGTGGGAGGGGGTTCAGGATGGGGAACACAGGTACACCCATGGCAGATTCATGTCAATGTATGGCAAAACCAATACAATATTGTAAAGTAAATAAATAAATAAAACTGAAAAAAAAACAATAAAAATAATAAATGTTCATAGTGTTCTGCAAATAGCAAAAAGCATAAAAGCCAAGTTTTTGAAATACTATGTCAGGAATTGTTGAACTATCAAATACTTTCTCAGCATCAGATAGCATTTCTTATTCGATTTTTTTAGTACAGACAGCACATTGGTTTTATTATATTATATTAACAGGTGTCCTAATATTGAACCATCCTTGCATTCTCAGATTACATACTGCTTTTTATAGATTATTCTTTGAAAAAATACAATTTTATAGCATTTGTTTATATAATAATACATAGACAAAGGCGTAAATGTATTCATGACTCGAGTCATTTATATTTACACGCTGGAGTTTCTTCTCAGGCTATTACCTCTTTGTGTGCTCTCAGACAATTTATGTATCTTTGAAATAGTTTTTCCTTGAAAATAGGATGGACTCATCAATAAGCTATAGCAAATATATCAATAAATTTACCTATGTGAACCACTCTCAGGTCCCAGGCTCTTATGAGACTATGACTCACATGACCTTATTCAGCTATAGCTCAGAAATACCTCACTCGGGGAGAAATGCATTGGCCATTCAATGAGCAATAAGGCAGGGTTTATGAGATTGAACCAAAAGACATTAAGCTGCAGATAATCAGATGGTGATGAGAGCTAGAGCTATAAGGTCAGGTAGATTCAGGTGGGGGCTATTTTTCATCCATATGCTAATAAGCAAGCAAAGAAATCTTGTGTTCAGAAAAATAGACAAAGAACCGTATGACCCCTAGAGCACATGATGAAGGAGATTTGCTTTCTAAGAACTTCACAGTTCCCATGAAGTTCAGCCTTACATGTTACAACTGCTTTCTATGAGAGTATCCTGCTGCTGCTGCTAAGTCGCTTCAGTCGTGTCTGACTTTGTGCGACCCCATAGATGGCAGCCCACCAGGCTCTGCCGTCCCTGCGATTCTCCAGGCAAGAACACCGGAGTGGGTTGCCATTTCCTTCTCCAATGCATGAAAGTGAAAAGTGAAAGTGAAGTTGCTCAGTCATGTCCGACTCTTAGCGACCTCATGGACTGCAGCCTACCAGGCTCCTCCATCCATGGGATTTTCCAGGCAAGAGTACTGGAGTGGGGTGCCATTGCCTTCTCCTATGAGAGTATCCTAGAGCCTGCCTAAAAATCCATTTTTTTTCTTTAGCTATTTCTTAGAATCAAACATCCCTAAGAAAAGATCAGGGACAGGAGCCTTTTATAATTATTTCATGATATTTTTCAATGTTTTCCTTAGCTATTACTTTGCTCAGCTTTTCTAATTCCCCTAGTATCAATTTCAGTAATCTACATGTTTGTTTCAAAAATCTATTTTATTTATTTTCCAGATTTATTAGCTTAAGGGCCTATTATGGGTTGTTAATTTATTGATAAGCTAATCACTCTGAACTAGAGGTAACTACACAGCCAGATGTTCAAACCTTAAAAGAAATGTATGAGAGTAAAAATAATGGAAATGATTTCAAATTTTCAGGACAACTTTAATAGCCAATTAAGCATACACTGATTAAACTAGCTCTCAAGATTTATTTTTTATATATTTTCCTAATAAAACTTTTAGTATAGACCTGGGAATCTATTAACGAAATATGAATAAAAATAAGTGAACTTGTCGTTATAATAATATTTCATCAACAAATACTTTTTTAGACATTTAACTATAAAAGGCACTTGAAAATGAAAGTCGCTCAGTCGTGTCTGACTCTTTGCAACCCCATGGACTGTCCATGGAATTCTCCAGGTCAGAATACTGGAGTGGGTAGCCTTTCCCTTCTCCAGGGCATGTTCTTAACCCAGGGATCGAACCCAGGTCTCTCACATTGCAGGCAGAGTCTTTACCAACTGAGCCACAAGGGAAGCGCAAGAACACTAGAGTGGGTAGCCTATCTCTTCTCCAGGGGATCTTCCTGACCCAGGAATTCGAACTGGGGTCATCTGCATTGCAGGCGGATTCTTTACCAACTGAGTTATCAGGGAAGCCCCGTATAAAGCACTAGGCTTTAAAAATTTCAAGGTCGATGTTTTAAATTAGACCTGCAGCTAATAGAATATATTTGGGTCTAAAGAGTAAGTGAACACTCTAATAAAAACATAATTATTAAAACTCATTTTCAAATGTTATATAACCTTATCAGTTACATAGCATATGTGTATATGTGTGCTCAGTCATGTCCGATATTTTGCAACCCCATAGATTGTAGCCCATCAGGTTCTTCTGTCCATGGAATTTTCCAGGGCAGTACTGGAGTGGGTTGCTATTTCCTACTCCAGGGTATATTCCCAACCCAGAGATTGAACCCATATCTCCTGCATCTCCTGCATTGGCAGACAGATTCTTTGCCACTGTGCCACCTGGGAAGCCCAGTAAGACATAAAAGATTATCTTTATATTATAATCCTTATTAACTAAGTCATCCGTAATTTTAGAAATAACTAGCTTTTTATTTTCTAGGAGAAGTGAAACATAATGAATTATAAGGTGATTAATCAGTCATCTAATTTGACTAGATGTTTGATGAGTACAGATTGCTGAATGTCAAAATTCTAGAACTACAGACCAGAATTTTGTTTATGGAGTTCCCAATTTTTAGTCTATACAACTCTGAAACAGAACTATACTGGAACAAATACAAAAGAAGGAAAGGTAGAAAGAGTAGCAAATTATCACATTTAAGGTATAAAAACATCAAATATAGGAGTATCTGTGGTCTTATTATGAAATCTTTCTTAAGCAACTCTGAATCAAACATTCAACTTTCAAATACTCCCTCAAGTGAAAGCTTCTAACTTTGTTTAGGGATAAAATATGTTCCCAGTTGAAGTTCCTCATGGCAATAGACTTTTATCCTCTACCACTGGAGTGACAGATCAGTGATATTTGAAACAGGAAACACACATCCTGTGCTGCATTGACATGCAGGGAAAATCATGACAATGTCTATCAACAACATTTTTTACTCTTGAACTTTAAGACAGAAAATTTTACTAATTGATGGTTCTAGTGTAGCACATGTATGTAATTTATAGGCTTCCCTGGTGGCTCAGACGGTAAAGTGTCTGCCTGCAATGCTGGAGACCTGGGTTCGATCCCTGGGTCAGGAAGATTCCCTGGAAAGGAAATGGCAACCCACTCCAGTACTCTTGCCTGGAAAATCCCATGGACAGAGGAGCCCGGTAGGCTACAATCCATATAAAATATACCAGGAAATGAGCTCAGAATCTTATTAACTGATAGGCACTGCATGGTGAAAAAGAAGAGTTCAGTGCACTAAACCATAAACGTCTTTTCTTTTAATTGGAGGAAAATTGCTTTACAGTGTTGTGTTGGTAAACTCCTTGATGACAGAAACTACCCTGGTTTAGCCTAATAATACATGTGTACCTAGAACAGAATATGAGAGTATAAACTTTTTACACAGTTAAAAAGCAGGTTGTGACTCCAGAATCTACTGTTGTGTTCTCTCCTAGCATAGAAACATACAAAACTGCACTTAAAATGCTTCCAGCCAATCACTGTCTCCGTAATAGTCATTAATACTGTTCTTACACACTGGCCTGATACACTCAAAGCATTTCTCTCTTGAAAATGTCTTCTCTATCATTTTTCATCTTTATTACTGACATGTCTATTGATATCTCAGCTGAATGTACAGTGTTGAGCTAGGATGCAATTTGAGGCAGGTTCAAGAAATTTCTATTTTATTTACTTCTGACTGCACACAGAGCTCCAAACTACTCACTCTTTAGCCACACATCATTATGCAAAGTGTACCTCATCTCTAACTCAGAATTTGAGACAACTTGGATCTGGGAAAGACTGGGAAAACAAAAAAGGTAGCTATGCAAATTTAATATAAACAAACTTTGCAGGGAGACTGTTCGGTCAACATAGGAAACTAAACTCCCTCTGAACCTTATGTAAAACGTTGAGCAGCAACCATGTCTATAGAAATCAATGTGTTTTTCTGTCTCATACTGGCCTCTGCCATAATAATTCTATTTTATTTTCAAGATACATCTTTGTGTAGATGCCAAGATCTAATGAATAATACCCAAAGGAAAAAAAAAAAGAAAAAATATTTTTAACACCAACTTCTTATAATCTGATATAAGCAATTTAACTGCATTAAGAGCAAGGTGGTATTACAAATGAAGTTTAACATGACCATTGAGGAAGCAAGAACAAACATTCCCATTAAAATATTAATAAAATAATAGGGTCCAAAATGGTATATATGGGACATAGTGGCATAGTGGTTAAAATATAGGGGCTGGAAGAACACATTATTACCAGCTCTGTGAGACTGTGCAAATTATTTAACATCTCAGAGCCAAGCATTCCTCATAAGAAATATTGAAATAATAAAAGACTGCAACCCTAGATGGGTTCTGTGAAAATTAAATAAGAGAATGTACTTAGAACACTTTAATCAGTGCACTTAAGTAAGTGCTTAATAAATGCTTAACGTTATTGTCATCCTCTCAAAATTGTTTTCACTTAACACTCTCATAATAAAAGATTTTGGCATTTAAAAAAATTCCAGAAAGAAATTGACCAAAATATTAATATATTTCTGGGAATCAGTAGTAGGGTTCTTTTCTAAATGTTCTAAACTGAACATATTATAAGTAAAATAAACTAAATCTTAAGTTATTTTAAATATTCAAAACTAAGAAAATATTTTGTAACAAGAGAAGGTATCCGACCTGGGTCTAGGTCGTTGCTAGGAGACAAGTTACCTATATTATCTGAGAAAATCAAATTTTTATGAGAAAATCATAGAGGGTATTAGCTGAGACTATGGGTTCTAGTCTCACTGCTGGCTATCTGGTAATCATTTTGGTAATTTTGGATGAGTCTATATGACCTCTGTAAGCCCTAATTCCCATCTTTGCAAAATGAAATAATAAAGTCATTCGAGTGTATTTTTAAAAATGTTTCTGTTTTGAATTTCATGTTTCTATAAACACAGGAATCAAGGCATCATGACTTTTGTTTAAAAATATTTTCGACACATAAAGCTTCTGTTATTAGAACTCTATAACAGTTCTAATATGCTCCTGGAGCATTAATACATAGACTAAGATAAATTATGCAGAGGCAGACACAAGTACATATGATAAAGGGTGTTCCAGCAATTGGGAAAAAGGAAGATGCCTCAGTAAATAATGCCAGAACAACATGCTATTCTATGCTAAGTCACTTCAGTCGTGTCTGACTCTGTGCAACCCCATAAACGGCAGCCCACCAGGCTCCTGGTCCCTGGGATTCTCCAAGCAAGGACACTGGAGTGGGTTGCCATTTCCTTCTCCAGTGCATGAAAGTGAAAAGTGAAAGTGAAGTCGCTCAGTCATGTCTGACTCCTAGCGACCCCATGGACTGCAGCCCACCAGGCTCCTCCGTCCATGGGATTTTCCAGGCAAGAGTACTGGAGGGGGGTGCCATTACCTTCTCCTCAGAACAACATAGGAAAATATTTAATTGAATCCACTCCTCATACCTCACACCAAGATAAATTCCAAATGAAATCTAAATGTACAAAATGAAAACATGGAAGAAAACAGCTGGGGCTTACTTTATAACCTGGAAGTGGGAAGCTATTCCTATCTCAAAATCCAGATCCAATGGGGAAAAGAGTAACCACATAAAGATAAATTTGACTGCATAAAAATAGGTAATAATTAAAACTTATACTTAATAAAATATTGTAAGCAAATGACAATAGAGAAAAAACTGTAATATATGATGCAGGAATAATAGCCCCAATTTATAAGGAACTTCTAAAAACTGAGGAGGAAAAGATCAATAGCCCAATTCAGACAAAACATGAACACACGGTTCATAGAAAAAGAAATGCAAACGGTCCTCAGCATAATAAAAATGTTTAACTTCATTAATGATATGAGAAGTACAAGTTAAAACAACATGAGATCCCATTTTTCACCTTTCAAATTAGCGAAAGCTCCAAAAGCTTACAACATACTCTGCTGATGGGAAAAACTAGCTCTTGTATATTACTGTTAGGAACACACAACTATTCAACACTAGTGGAGGTGGATTGAGCAATTTCTATCAAAATTACCTATGATTTACTCTTTGACCCATCAATTCCTCTTATAAAAATCAACCCCCAAAAGTAGTAGTAAAAAAATATGAGATAATGTATGTACAAGACTATTCATTACAAGACCAACAGCAAAGGACTGGAAATAACTCAAATGTCCAACAACAAGGGACTGGTTAAATAAACTACAGCCACACAAGGGAGCTGTCAGATACATAAGGCAGATCCCCATACACTGCTATGGACTGCTCTCCAGGATACATGAATACAGAAAAAACAAAGTACAGAAGACTGTGTACTGAATGTCATACGGGGAATATTATGTGCTATAAAAACACAGCTACTTACATATTTGGGGTGTCTAAGGTAGCTCAATGGTAAAGAATCTCCTGCCAGTGCAGGAGAGGCGGGCTTGATCCCGTAGGTTTGGTCCCATGGGATTAGGAAGATTTCCCCTGGAGAAGGAAATGGCAACCCACTGCAGTATTCTTGCTTGAGAAATCCAATGGACAGAGGAATCTGGCGAGCTACAGTCCGTGGGGTTGCAAAAGAGTCAGACATGACTTTGTGCCTCAACAATAACTTACATATTTGAGAAGAAAAAAGGAAAAGAAGAACCAAAACTGATCAGAAGAAAAAAATAAAACAATATTTACCAAGAAAGGGACCAACCAAGAAGGAAGAAATGGAGAAAAAAGTGAGATCTCTCCCAAAATACTTTATTTCATAGTTTTGATTTTGGACAATCAAAGATCCATCTAGTCAAGGCTATGGTTTTTCCAGTAGTCATGTATGGATATAAGAGTTGGACTATAAAGAAAGTTAAGCGCCAAAGAATTGATGCTTTTGAACTATGGTGTTGGAGAAGACTCTTGAGAGTCCCTTGGACTGCAAGGAGATCCAACCAGTCCATCCTAAAGCAAATCAGTCCTGAATATGCATTAGAAAGACTGATGTTGCCAGAAAGAAAAACACCAATACAGTATACTAACGCATATATATGGAATTTAGAAAGATGGTAACAATAACCCTGTGTACGAGACAGCAAAAGAGACACTGATGTATAGAACAGTCTTATGGACTCTGTGGGAGAGGGAGAGGGTGGGAAGATTTGGGAGAATGGCATTGAAACATGTAAAATATCATGTATGAAATGAGTTGCCAGTCCAGGTTCGATGCACGATACTGGATGCTTGGGGCTGGTGCACTGGGACGACCCAGAGGGATGGAATGGGGAGGGAGGAGGGAGGAGGGCTCAGGATGGGGAACACGTGTATACCTGTGGCGGATTCATTTTGATATTTGGCAAATCTAATACAGTTATGTAAAGTTTAAAAATAAAATAAAATTAAAAAAAAAATAATAAATAAATAAATAAAGATACACGTAACAACATGAAAAAAAAAAAGAAAGACTGATGTTGAAGTCGAAACTCCAGTACTTTGGCCATCTGATGTAAAGAACTGACTCATTGGAAAAGACCCTGATGCTGGGAAAGATTGAAGGCGGGAGAAGAAGGGGACAACAGAGGATGAGATGGTTGGATAGCATCACTGACTCAACGGACATGAGTTTGAGCAAACTCCAGGAGTTGGTGATGGACAGGGAGGCCTGGCATTCTGTAGTCCATGAGGTCGCAAAAAGTCAGGACATGACTGAGCAACTGAACTGAACTGAATTGATTTTGGAAAATCATGTAAACATGTTATATAACTGAAAATACAACCAAAAACTACAAAAAGCAACCTCCAAAATTTAAAACCAAACAGAAAAAAAAAAAAAAAAGGACCTAACTATGCACCAAATTAACTAGCATAACCACACAGAAAAGAATTCTTTCTAGTATTCTGACATGCTGCATTCAGTATACTTGGTATCGCTAACATTGTTATTTTGCCAATACTACATTTTCTTTCTTATAAATACATGTTTATTAGCCCTGTCCACTGAAAATGTTTAGAAGTAATGCTATGCATGCTTGCTCAGTCATGTCTGACTCTTTGCAACCCCACATACTGTAGCAGGCTGGGCTCTTCTGTCTGTGGGATTCTCCAGGCAAGAATACTGGAGTGGGTTGCCATTTCCTTCTCCAGGGGATCTTCCCCACCCAGGAATCAAACCCACATCTCCTGTGTCTCCTGCATTGGCAGGCTGATTCTAGCACTGCGCCACCTGGAAAGCCCAGAAGTAAAGACAACCCAGTAAAAATGGATGTCCGACTCTTGGTGTGGGTATCAAGATATTAAAAGACTATTTTCAATCTGTGATCATGAACAGACTGAGATAATCATCAAGAGAGTGAATTTATGCCTTTTTATAATTCAGGGAACAAATGTTGAGATTTTACCTAAACTGTTAAGAGAATCCAGAGTAGTGCTGATCTGTGGCAAATTTTTCAGGTTTAAGGTGAAATTAGAAAAATAAGAACAAATTCTCTCTCTCTCTTACACACACACACACACACACACACACACACACACACACACACACACACCCCTGTTATTCTCCATTTGCCTTAGGAGGAAAACCCTGAGCACTCCATCTCCTGGACTTCCTGGCAGGCTCTCTACTTGCAGAAGGCAGGAAAAGGAAGTCAGAGGTAGAGGAAGGGAGTGGTGGGGGTATTTCCTGCCTGACGCCTCGTTCCTGCAGTGGCCTATCTCTGGTAGGAGCTTCATCCTCACAGCTATGATACCACGATTCCAGTTCTCCACAGGCTTTAGTCCAACACATGGTCATGAGACTCTGGGCGCCTGTTCTGTTAACAACCTCAACAGCCCAGTAATATATTTACTGTCAAGTGGGTTTACTGTTTTTTTCTGCACCCTGACCACACACACACACACACAAACACAGAGTTATACCTAATATCCACATCTAAACATACATACATACTCTCCTATATTCTTATATCCACACACAACCACATATATACATACATATAAATACATAAATATGAACATATGTGTCTGTGTGAAGTTGGCAATAACCCTTACCACAATTTCATCTGAAAATGTACTTTTTTGGAAGGAAAAACAGAGTAAGTATTGGTCCTAAGTAGTTACCAAGATTTAAAAAAAAAAAGAAAAATTGGCTCCAAATCAAATGTCTGGACACCTTATGACAAGAGTATACACCAAAAACACAAAAAAGTACAAGGTTCAAGAGATAAGGTCGTGAACCTGGAGAGCCGACAGCCAGGAATGGCATCTCTGCTCTGCATCAGGCAGACTGTGACTCGGGGCCAACAAGCCAACATCTGGATGCCTTGCCAACTCCTCTGTGACACAGGCACCCAGAGAAGGGCCCCACCCACCTCACAGGGTCGCTGGGAGGCTCCAAATGCACTGAGTGCTTCAGAGACATTAAAAGCACCAGAGGGATAGAATGTATTTTGTTTCACCAGGATGTATACCGTGATGCATCAATAAATTCAGAGAGTGTCACTTTACATCCCACCTTCCCCCCACCAAAAAGCAAAGTGATTCACTTAAGAGCACTCAAGACAGAAACGAACCTTGACAGAACAATCTAGCCTATTCCTTCTAATCAGCGGGACCACATCAAAACTATTCTGGACAGATGGGTATTTAGTTCTATTTTTAAAGACCTCCAGGGAAGGAGAGTCCACAAACTGCCTTAGCAGCTGACTCGCCAACGCACTGTAGGATAGCTTATAAATACGAGGACAGCTGAGAAGGGTCTCCAGCATGCAGCCCAGCGTGTGTGCACTGAGCACTCACACACAGCTAAGGCGGATGCTGAAAACTGTAGCCATCCTCTGATTGCTCTTCCTCTTCTTTTTAATTATAATTGGTCCTTCAGAAAGCGAGTAAATTAAGTGCAAGGGAAAAAAGAGAAGGCTTTGTGTTGATAAGGAAGATTCTGAATCATATACAATAAAATGATCATACCAAACATGCAGAAATAGAACACTTCACACAGAAATAAGGGTGGAATGGAGAAGAGTGTTTTCCCTTCTGGCACATGGTAGCTCCTCAGTAAACATGGGTTAGATGACCGCAGCAGAGAAGTGTAATCTGCCTCTCATTCATATTCATGAGGAAGTGTTTTCTGGATAGCTGTTTGGAAGTGACCACAATACAGCTGACTGAATGCTGAAGAGTCGGTTAAAGCTTTTGCTCCATCCCCATCTTTCCGCAGGGTTCCTAGCTGCTCTCGAAATCTGTTGTTTACCAACTGACTAAGGCGGCCAGACAGCCCCAGGACACAGGAAGTCCTGCAGCCAAAAAGCCAGTGGAAATAACAGAAGGGACAAACGGGAGGATCCACCCCAGCCCCTAGAGTTAGTCGCTCAGTCGTGTCCGACTCTTTGCGACCCCATGGACACTAGCCAGCCAGGTTCCACGGTCCATGGAATTCTCCAGCGAGAATACTGGAGTGGGTTCCCATTACCTTCCCCAGGGGATCTTCCTGACCCAGGGATTGAGCCTGGGTCCCCCGCACTGCAGGCAGATTCTTTACTGTCTGAACCATCAGGGAAGCCCACTGGCCCTCTTCTAATTCATCTGCATAGAGAGGTCCCTCTTCTAATTCTGTACAGAAGCACTTCATACACTTTCAGATAGCTTTGCTTTGCCCCACCTCTAGGTCTCTGAGATTTGCAGACTTCTCTTTCAATAAAGAACAATCCTTGGAGACTGAAGACCAAATCTAACATCACTCCAAATCAATGACTGTCAGCGAGGGCACTGTGGCCCCCACGGGACATCTGGTAATGTCTACATTTTTTTACTGTTCCGATGATGGGGGTTCATATTAGCATTCAGTGGTCGGGGGGAGGGATGTTGCCAATTCTGTGTGATGCACAGGACAGTGGAGCCACAAAAAGAATTATCCCACCCAAGATGTCTACAGTACCCATGTCAAGAAGGCCAGTGCTAGATTAGAGCTGTTTCTGCAGTGTCTCTGAGGCCATGAAAGTTTTATGTATGAGTTTACAGTGACCAGCTTGCTTAGGCATCCACCCTTTAACTTACTAATCCAACAGATATTTGCTTTTTACTTGTTTGCCTGCCTGTCGCTCTCTACCAGGTATGCAAACAAGTAAAAAAAGCATTACCCTTCCTCTGAAAAACAGTACAAGACAGCTAGAGAAGAAAGTGCAAAACATAAGGTATTTTGTTGGAAACAAACTAGCAAACAAAAAAACTAGTAGGTATTCAAGCACATAACTGCATACAGCGTTTCTGTCATTTCTGATGAGCTGAGTGAGAATGTGGTCAGATAGGGTCTCCTGGAATAAGTCTAAAGTCCTCTTTTTTTAAAAAATAAAGGTAATAGACATGAAATTGAGAAAGAATGAGGGAGATAATTTAGTTTAGCATGTTCTCTGGAACACTGTAGAGTTTTCCCCATAGAAAGAGATTATAAAGAGTAGTTCAGTTCCAGGTCAGCCCAGAAAAGCTTATTTAACCATAATCCAGCTGAGGTAATAAAACCAGAGGAGTCCTGGGGTACAAGAGCCCTGAGTTTTGTGACTCAGAAGCGAGAAGGACACAGGGATTATTTGTCCCCCACTTCCCTAATTCCCTCTCCCACTGCCCCATCCCCCACCAATTTTCCTAAGGGTAAGAGAGTAACCCTAGAAATTTAACTAGTTCTCTTTTCTTATTTTAAAGGTAAAGAGCATAGAAATTTAAACTGTACTCAAAAAATTGTACACACACACACAAAAGTCCTCTCTCAAACCCAGGTCCCCAGCCTCCTTTCCTAGAGCCAAGTTACTCTTGAAACAAATCTTCCAGAAACACTCTCAGCATATACTCACACACACAGATACAAGCATAGGCAAGAATACCAGAGTGAGTAACCATTCCCTCCTTCAGGGGATCTTCCCACATTGCAGGGAGATTCTTTATTGTGTGACCCACCAGGGAAGCCCCTAATGTGCCTATATAATCTTTCAAATTTATATACAGAAATGGAAGCATACTACACAGTCTGTTCTTCACTTTCTTTTTAACCATAAATTTTCTACCTCATTTCTTTAATGGCTACAGAATACTCCATCGTATGGATGTACCATCTGTGTCAGCATTAGGATGGCTCCTGGGAACATTTTGAAAAAGCAATCGTTTACCCTTCCCCTCTTACAATCCAGAACCCCAGAGGTTTTCCTGTCCTCAGGGCAGAGCCGCCCAACACTGCACTTCCTCTATACTGACCAGTTCTACTCTGTCCCCTCTCCCAAAGCCTCCAGCCTCCTAAGCAGGTACCTCTCTCCACCAAACGCACCTCCCTCTTTTCATAGTGGTTGACCTCACTCACCAACTTTATTGTGAAGAAAGCAACCTGATTCATACTAATTATTACATATATTACTGACAAGTCCTTAACTCTCACATTTAGAAAAGTAGATGTTTGCTAACTAACTTTAACACCATTACTATAATTCCAGGGAGGACAATAACAAAAAAAAAATTTTTTTAAAGAAGCTAGAACAGAAGCTATCAAGGGCGTACAATTTTGAGCTGGGGGTTACCATATTGACTGCTGACTCATGTCAAAGAATCTTGACAGAGTTTCCTCTAACTGACCCTAGTTTGGGCAGTTTCTTCTTTCTCTCTGGCTAAACATCTAATTATTGTTCCAAAGTTCTTAGAATACTCTTATTCAGTAGGCTGTCTGTGATCAGTAGGCAGTACTGCCTATTCAGTTGGCAGGTGTGATCACTCACACCTGGGTAAAAACGGGTATTTATAACATAGGGACCCACCTTTCTGAGACCTGCCACCAGAAAATTGAGAAAGAGCAGAAAAAGAACACATTGTTTAGCTAAACTATTATACTTCTTATGAAATCCTATAGGCCATATACAAATACCAATATCTCTACATCAGATGCACAGAAACCTGCCCGAGTGGCTACTCTCATCTTGCTGCTACATTATAGACAAAAACAACTGCTCTTTTTTCACCAGGGGCAGAAGGGATGCAGACTCATTTCTGAAATTATACCCCTTTTGGAGAAAGACCCAAAGTAGATGCTGAAGTAATTTGGTAACACGGAACTCCAGGCATTGTTTATATTAAGAGCATTCTTTTGCTGTCCTTATGAAATTTGACTAATTTTTCAGAGGACTTAAACTTGTGATTTGATTATATGGAATTCTACTTCCTTAAGAGTCTCCTTTTACTTTTGCTTTAGTTTTCTATTGCAAGCTTTGGCTCATAAACAGTCAGCCAAATGCTCTGCCTATATACCTACATGGAAATCATCCACAGTTTGTCCCAAGGTTATGGAGTATCAGATATCATATTCTAGGGATTTCTAGCCAGTTCCATTCCCTAGAGACACATTACTCAGGCTTCAAGAAAGCAATCTGTCCCTCGTTAGCTGGAGTGGCCAGGGAGAGATTTTCGTTGGATCCCCATGAGCCAAGTGGGAATGTGGGTACAGCATGAGATCTTACATTCAGGAAGGGCTTGCTACAGCGCTGTTGACTGTACATTCAGCTGGGAGTTACACTGAGTAAGCTTTGCTAACAGCACTCAGGAGGGAGGGAGAGAAGGATGCACAGGAAGAGAGAATCACAACCTGTGAACATTCCTGCAACAGCACAGGCTCTCAGCTAAGACCTAAAAACCCAAAGATAAAAGAGACAGAGGCCCTTTTGGGGAAGATAAATACGTAAACAATTGTGAGTGAATGGGAGCAGGAAGAAAAGTTAAAGATGTTGAAGATCTGAACTTGGCAGTGGCAGTGGGTTGAAAGAAGAGATGAGAGAGACAGGAAAGACGTGGAGAATCACTTCACCATGATTGAGGATGACTCACCCGGGGTGATGGAAGAGAATCGGCGGAGTTGAAGATGACTGAGGTTTCTGACTTCAGTGTCTAGATGTGCAACAATGACATTAAACAAGGCAGGGAATGAAAAAGAAGAGGAGGAATGGATAATGAGCTCAGTCTGAGATGCACTGACCTTCAGATGCCCATAGATCACTGTAGTAGATCATAATTTTAAATGTATATTAACTTTAAATTAGTCCTATAAAAAATAAATAACTCTTTTCTTCATGAGGATCCCTAATGAAAGCTTAACAATTTTCAGGACAAAAGGAGTGCATCATCAAATGTGGGGGAATGGACTAAGGGCACGCCAGCACCTGGTGAGAGCAGATCGAGTGCACAGAGCAAACAGTGGCCATCATTAGTAGTAAACAAGAAACATGAAAGAGCTGACTGTTAGTCCTTGAGTTCAAGGCCAGGGAGAGGCCTCACTGTAAACTGTGTATCCTCAGTTCAATCAAAACAAAGTCAGTTAACAGTACATTAAAACCATACCCGGAGACTCATAATTTCAACTGCTTAAGTTCAAAACCGAATTCTGTCCTTTAAGTGTCCATGTAAATATCCTTTGCTAGTCTAAACATGAAATAACTCAAGAGAAAGAATGCACAAAATGACTTCCATGTGACGCACAGTCCAGGGCACAGCCTGCAGGCAGCCAGAGAGCCAGGGTTCAAATCCCAGTTCTGCAGCCCTGAGACCGTAAGCAAGTAGCATCAACCCTCTGAGGCCACATTTCTTGAGCTGTGGTGAGATATGAACTGCTCTTAGGCATGACCAAGCATACACCTAAGATATAAGCCTTTCTTACAGGCACAGCCCCAAAACAGTGGCACCCAATAGAAACATGATGTGAGTCTTACTTTAATTTTTCTAACAACTACTTTTTAAAAGAAAATTTTTAAAAATCAACTGAAATTAATTTAACAACATGGTTTAAACTCTACATATCCAAATTATCATCCTTTCAATATGTAAGCAATATACTTTGCTGTTAGCAAAGCTTGGTAGTTCCCACAGGCTCAAAAGGGCTTCCCGGCGGGCTCAGTGGTAAAGAATCCACCCACAATGCAGGAGCCGCAGGAGATGCAGGTCCAATCCCTGGGTTGGGAAGATCCCCTGGAGGTGGGCAAGGCAACCCACCCCAGTATTCTTGCCTGGAGAATTCCCATGGGCAGAGGAGCCCGGCAGGTTGCAGTCCATGTGGTCACAAAGAATCGGACATGACTGAAGCAACTTGGCACAGACACACAGGCAAAAAACAAACAAAAACAAAAGTGATACATACAACACAAATCTTTTCACCTTAAATTTACCTCCACCACCAGCCCCTCCCCGCAAAACTTCTCGAACAACTGGCCTCTATTCACTGTTTCCAATTCATCACCTCCATTCCACTGAACTACCCTTGCCAAGGTCAGCAACTCCCTTGATGGTGCCAAATTTAATTAGCATTTCAACATCCTCCCTTTATTTGGCCATCTTAACAGGATTTGCCAGTTGACCTCTGACTTTTTAAAAAAACTCTCTCCTCCTGGCTTCTGTTTCTCACTTACCTAATTTTCTGTCATCTCATGAGACCCATCTTGCCTTGTTCTCCCTCTCCTACCAGACTTCTAAAGGGTAAAGAGCTTGGTGCTTGGTTCTGGCTCCTCTTCTCATCTCTACACTTTCCTTCTGGGTGACCTCAGCCATTTTCCAAGGTTTGAAATACCATATGTACCATCCAAGGTTTGATGACTCTCTCAAATGTATACCTCCTTCCTTTCCTGTCCCCTGAGTGTCATGATGTAGAGAGAAGAGCTTAATGGCTGCCTCCACTTGGATGCTCATATCCAAATAGAATTTCTGCCTTCCACTTGTTCCTTCCCTAGTCTTCCTCACTTAATAAATGGCCACACCATTCAATCATTCGTTAGAACTTCAATTCTGGAGACATCTTTGTTTTTTCCTTTGCTCTTTCATTCTCAACATCTCATCTTCAGTATGTGGCTGAAGGAGCCTTACTTCCAAAGTAAAACTTGAAACTGTCCTCTTTTCTTCATTTCTATTGCCACCAGCTTCCCTGACAGCCCAGTTGGTAAAGAATCCACCTGCAATGAAGGTGACCCTGGTTTGATTCCTGGGTCGGGAAGATCCGCTGGAGAAGGGATAAGCTATCTACTCCAGTATTCTTGGGCTTCCCTTGTGGCTCAGCTGGGAAAGAATCCACCTGCAATGAGGGAGACCTGGGTTCGATCCCAGGGTTGGAAAGATCCCCTGGAGAAAGGAAAGGCTGCCCACTCCAGTATTCTGGCCTGGAGAATTCCATGGACTGTGTACACCATGGGGTTACAAAGAGTTGGACATGAGTGACTTTCACTTCACTTCACTTCATTTCTATTGTCACCAGCTTAGTCCAAACTACTCTATCTTAGCCATGCCCCATAATTATTCCCTGTGTTCATTCTTGGCCACACACAATCCATTTTTTCCATCCATAAGCCAAGGTAATCTTCCTGAAGATGTAAATCAAGTTGGGACGCAAACTTTCAACAGCTTCCTCTATAGTCACAGTTAAGTCCCAACTCTTTATCATGGCCCCGCCTGGACTCTCTTCCTTAACCCTATGCCACTTCCCCCTTTGCTCTCTCTAGCCTTCTCTTCATACCTGCAACATACCAAACTCCTTCCTACTGCAAAACTTTTTACACTAGCTACTCCTGTCTTCAGCCTAAATAGATGGCCACTCCTTAGAGGCTGACCAAGCAAATACTCACAAGGAAGACAAAATCCTCCTTGTAAATGGTTCCAAGCCTCCTCCAACACAGAGAAGAATATGTGATTTAGGCTCCAAATGCTATACTATAGGACTTTCCCAGAATGATTTAACTAGAAAATGTTCAAAGAGGTAACACTATATGTCTGTTAGAAATCTGGAACATTTTAACTAGCCATTTCTGCTATTTGAATAATGATAGCCTTGAACTCCACATATGAAGCACAGAAACAAAAATCTGCACCTTCACCCAGTTAATCATGGAAAAAAAACCTATCTGGGTTTCAAGAAAGGACAGTCTAACTCTGAGAAAGCAATTCCTTTCAAATTCACATCTAAGTCATTCAGAATTCTCTCAATCCTTTCTTTCCCATAAGAAAAAAAATTAATTCCCTGGCATTTCAGCTTAAAATAAGCTAAGTAAAATTTCACTGGGAAGATTTTGCTTAAGCATGACAAAGACACACCATCATTCTCAATCTCTTCCAAACAGCTGGTAGCTTTTAAATTCCTAGCCAATGAGATGCAAAAAAAAAAAAAAAAGAAAGAAATCTCTCACACATCTTTAAACTACAAAACTGATATTTCAGAATCAACTCTGTTTATTCTTGTCCTACCATGAACTGCTCACATCGGGAGCTGGAAGTTTACCAACAAATAAGTTTATAAACCAAGAAAAACATTTTTCCAGTTGACCCTAATAATGAGAAAGAGCAGAATTAGAACTATACAGAGACCAAAGAGGGATTTTTCCTTTAAATCAGCACAGATACAGGGAAGGGGGTCAGTAGATTACCAAGCAGTAAGGTCTGCCAACCCCTGTGCTTCATTGCAGTCTCCTAGAAATGTCCAGGTCTCCTTGGGGAAACTCCTTAGCTTGCCTGATGAGGCTGAACCCCAGACACCAGGCTTTCCAGTGTGAGAAAGATTCCAGAAGTCAGACTCACCTGAGATGACATGGACAAGCATATCAACAATGATCATGTTGAACGTGAAATTGGAACCTTTCCTCTCTACCCAAACCCCCCATCCATTCTTTAATCTTTTACATTCTCACATGCACCCTTAAAAAAAGTAAAGGAAGCCCTGTTCTAACTGAGCCAAGTATTTCTTGGAGTCAATTTCAAGCTAAAATAAAGAAATAAATAATAAAGCAATAGAATATTTCTTACAAATATCAGTTCATTGCTCATAGCATGTTTTTTGTACTGGCAATGTATGAGAATAAAAGCCCTTTGTGAAAACTGCTATATATTCTAAAATACATATTCTATCCTCTAAAATATCACATTGTTAACAAGTCTTTAGACTGGTTACACACGTCTATTAAATACCATTAAATAAAACCGTTTCATTTGTCAATATTCGTGCTTGTGCTATTTCTGTGCATGCCTTTTCCAGTCAAGGAAATTTTGTTAAAAGGACAAAAGTTGAAAACTGTAACCTCAGCAATCACTAACTTTGGGGCCTTATCCCCTGGTGCAAATGTTCATGCATATGCATATTTTTATCACATACTCAGACAGATGCCCTTGCATTGATTTGAATACTTGCATAAATATTAATGTGTACAAATGCTTGCATGCAGAAAACCCATTTATGAAATACCCAATGGCATAAATTAGGAACATTAGATACTAACTGTATTAACACTTCATGAAATACATGCACAAGTTTGAATGACCAAAAAAAAGGCACAATCCATTGGAAGAGGCTATATTCTCTCAATGTGTTTGCCGTTTTGTAGGTGTAAACTAGGAATTTACACAAACTAGTTGAAGCCTTTAGGTTACTTATAATTCACTATTTGCATGCATCTCTCCTGGTCTGAAAGCTAAAGTTCTCTTTCAGAGTAAATTTATAAATTGTTACCCATGACCTCAAATGAACTGTCAATTTTTAAGGTCACCAAATGGACTCAGAAACTCTTTCATAAAGAAGATATCTCAAAAGTAATTTTCACAAAACACCACCCTCAAAGCTTAGCTGTATATCATTATACATTGTATACTTTATACATCTGATTCATCCTTAGAGGTGTCAGGTAAATGTAAACTTTAAAATGTAACCCTCCAATACACTATGCCCCACAGTTTAGTAAATCTGGATACAGCACCATTGGCAGTAGGCTCCTGTCCTCCATCCTGCTTCCAATTTCAAATGGGGACAGGCTAAAATTCTTATCTGGGGGAGATGGGTGACTAGGAATTAACTTCCTTGGGACCATTTTGGACTTCTCGGTTCAATAAATGGCCAGTTGGATACACTATGGATTTCATTTTATTTTTGTACTTTTGGGAAAACACAGATTGAGTTTAGATTATTTTTTCATTAACTTTGAAAAATATCAAGTCTGCATTTCATACTTGAACTTCTTAGATCCTCTTTATCATATTATTGCAAGATCTCACTATCCACTTTAGATTGGACATTAGCCTCATCCATGACTGAGCCAGACCTAAGAGACAGGTCCACGGTTGTCACAAAGGCAGGAGAAAGAGTTTTCAAGCCAAGGTATCACTTCTTCTATGGAGAGTGCTTAATTCTCCCTGAAACTCAAATTCAGCTCTATGAGAACATGATGAGCATCTTAGAGCCTGAGAGGACACACAAAGCATTTGACACTTTTTCTGTCTCTACTAGGACCTTTGCCAACAAAGGTCCGTCTAGTCAAAGCTATGGTTTTTCCAGTAGTCATGTATGGATGTGAGAGATGGACTCTGAAGAAAACTGAGCACCGAAGAACTGATGCTTTTGAACTGTGGTGTTGGAGAAGACTCTTGAGAGTCCCTTGGACTGCAAGGAGATCCAACCAGTCCATCCTAAAGGAGATCAGTCCTGAATATTCATTGAAAGGACGATGCTGAAGCTGAAACTCCAATACACTGGCCACCTGATGCAAAGAACTGACTCACTTGAAAAGACCCTGATGCTGGGAAAGATTGAAGGCGGGAGGAGAAGGGGACAACAGAGGATGAGATGGTTGTTGGCATCACTGACTCAATGGAGATGAGTTTGCACAAAGTCCGGGAGTTGGCTATGGACAGAGAGGCCTAGTGTACTGTAGTCTATGGGGTTGCAAAGAGTCAGACATGACTGAGTATACGAACTGAACTGAACTAGGACAGATTTTTGATAAAAGGTTGTAGGGCTGAAAACGACCATAGCCACTAATACCCATTTTTTGCCTTTCTCCTTGACATACCACTACTCCATATTTCCAGCCCCCTGAAGTTAAATGAGTTCACAGGACTGAATTCTGGCCTGTGAAATACAGATGGGTGTGAAATACACAACTGCCAGACCAAGCCCCTAACACCTTCCATGATCCACCATGGTTCGTCTCTGTGATTGACTGCACGCCAGGTGTAGCTCATCTATAGTGGGGAAGTCCAAGGTCCAGGCAAGAGCAGAAACACTAGCCGGAAGGGGGCTGGATCACAGAATGACTCCATGGAGCAGAGCCCTTAAACACCACACCCGCCCCCCACCACCACTGCACTGGAGGAATAAACTTGATTATGCTCAGATCTGAGGATTGTCTATTTCAATGGTTCATCTACTCCAATTCATATACTATGCTACCATAGCACATACAATATAGCTACCATTTCCTTAATAGGTAAATCTTTAAGACATTGCAACATATCTCTTCTAGGAGCCAAATGGAAGGAGAGGAGATCAAGGAGTGTAGAAAAATAAACTTACACGCTGTGCATCAGCGAAGTAAAGTGTCACACAGTTTTATTTATTCATTAAAACATTTATTGGATGCTAACACATACTAGGCACAATGTCTGGTGCTGAGGTTAAATATATGACAGGCCACATGCCCTGGGCTCAGGAACCACAGCCTAGCTGACTGAGGAGAAAGAAAACTAAATCAGTTCTTCGCCAAAGTGTGATAAATGCTATAAAAGTCGCCCTGAGGAAGGAGCGACAATCCCCTCTTAGATGTGGATTTTGTATAATACACAACGTGGGTATCCATAACAAAGGTCATGAAACAAATCCATCTCTGGATGAAAAATAACAGAAATTTTGACTCTGCCACGGCTGTTCAATACAACAAACATCAACCGTGAGCATACAAGTACTACTGATACTAACTAACGCTGCCGATGATTCCTGGCATGTCTTTATCGGAGTCGCTAAGCACCGCAGGGGAAGAACAGAAATAACAGAACTGCAGGCGCCGCCCTCCCTCCACCATCTCCACCCTCTCCAACACCTCCACGAGCAAGCTCACCGCAGCACCCTGCCTTAAAATATCCATATCACCTGGACAAAGCCACGCACATTGATAGATCTCCTCCTGCAGATCAAATACCTAATTTGGAATCTGTGCCTTCTGATGAAGCAGAAACAGGACTGAAGTGTTAGTTTCAACCCTTTTAAGTTAAAATACAGAATTCCAGCAGAAATACGGGTTTTCTCCATCCTCCACCCACCTCCTCTATCCTTTTTAAAAGCAGGCATTTAAATAACCCTGAGGTTCATCATAATGCTTGTGAGGAAGACAAACATCACTAGGGATTTGTCTAAAAATTTTAGATTTCTGAGTCTAAACTGAGGAACAATTCATTTGTGAACTTATAACATGTGCTGTGCCGAGCTGCATTAATGAGAAGATCTTTTTTTTCACCTCAATACATGAGAATCATTAAATCAGTATGCACACTGCCACTGAAAGTACCAACTTCTACAGTCATCCATGAAAATTCTACAATAGACATTAGTTCCCAGGAAAATTCTGCCATGTTGTTTAATGAAGACGTTTTATACAAAACTATGAGTGACCATAACCAAAATAATATTTTGAGGATGTCCAAACAAAATAAAAAGTGGTTATACATGGTAACAAATTTGAAGACTGGAGATACTGTTTCCACAAAAACAAAATGAAATGACTCTTTAAACATTTTCATGCCAAAATCTTTTCTCAATTTTCAGTTTATTTCACAATAATAACAAAACTATCAGTCACCGAGCACTATGCCAAGTGTTTTAATTATAAGAGCTAATATTTAATGCTCATAATAATCGTGCAAGTGAAAGTATTTTTTAATTTCCACTTTACAGATGTGGAAACTTAGATACAGTGAAATAAATGAAGCAGACACTTTATGACTGTATTTGCTAGAGAAAAAGAGGTGATCAAAGGAGATGCTGTCATTCGAACCCCAGTCTTTTCTGCCTCTGAAACCAGCTCGTAAGGCCCAAAGTTCTGCTGAGGACAGAGCCTAGGAAATAGCAGGTAGTGATAAGGAAATACACATAGGAAGAATCCAAGCCCAGGTCAGCTTGTCTCTATGGCTCATGTCTTTCCTGGCCTGAGTCACACCGTTAACCGTGTCTGTTCCCCACCTCACTTTACAGTTAGATCTGACCTGAGAGCAAGAATCAAGTGAGAGCTTAAATTTGATTGACAGCTTCGCCTCTAGTCTACAAACATTCCAAAAAGCAGAAAGCCAGCTGCCTCTCCCTTGGCACGCTCGCACTGAATCCAAATAAATAATGCAGTGTTTTCCGTGTTTTAATCTTCTTTAGGATTACTGTTCATTATTGTTTAATTTCTGTCTGTTCTAATTATTGACTATTCTGTCCTTCAAAATGACCTTGTCATCCAATATTGTTCAACAGACTCCCACCTTTTGAATAAGGTTAAGTTGCGTCTTTTTCAGGGCCAGAAACATCAGTTCATTTCAAATATTCCTCTTAACAGAACAAAACCATAAGGAAGAAGAAAATGGGATCTTTCATAAAACAGAGAATGTTTTGCCCAGTATTAATCCCCATTTCAAAATATAACATTTTGGGATCCTCAGGGATAATCACCGCCACTTGGTTTTCAATGTGTGATCTGGAGGGATTTCAGAGAGCATCTGGCAAGTGCAGAGAAGCCCAGTGATGTATGCCCAGGGTCCCCTCCTCTACACACACATCTCCCTCTGACTCTCCCAAGCCAGACTACACTGCTTTCCCTGGGTTTCTCAATGACATTTTAATAAAATTATAAAAAAAAAAACAAAAAAGGAAAGCCAACCACCCCTCCATGTACCCCTCCCCACGAGCCTGGTTTCACATTTTTATTTAACAGTGCCTTTCTTCTGCATCATACAAGGGCTTTTCCATCAGGCTTCCATCAGGCTCAAGTGCTATCATCTCCATTTGAGATGTACGAGAAAAGAAGCATAATGATTGAGATATAATGCTCTGCTGAAATAGGTCATTTTAAAAGCTGAAAGAGCCTTAAGACTTTATCATACAAACCACATATCATAGGAAGTTATTTCTTGTTTCTTATCCACATATCTTGCTACAGTTCAAAACTAACTTCCTTCTTCCTTTGCTTTTAACTAGGATCAAGTCTTCCATTTTTTACACACATAAAAGCTAAGTCATTCAAAACTATTCAACTACAAGGATTTTGTTCCTTTGCGTTCTGACTGGAGGAGCCAACGGTGAACAATCTCAGACAGATATCCTTAATAATCTCCCAGAAAAGATTACTTCCGGACAGTGTCTTGAGGACAACAGGAACCCCAGGTCATCTCTTGGACCATCTATGTGTACAACACAGTCATCTGTGCTGATTGATATCTATGAGTTCTGGCCTAATCAATGAGCAAGAGGCAATTAAGTTTTTAGCCAAAGTGAGTGCACTCTGGTTTGTCATCTAGCTTTTAGAAACAAAGCAAACAAAGCTTAAACTTAACCTTTATTAAATCATAATAAGTCCACCCCAATTGCAGACATTTTAGAAACAAATTTTCGCACCCTATTTGTATGGAACTAATGTAGCATCTGCAGGCAATGCTAAAGGCATACATATTTATTATGGGTTTACACTTTCAGACCTGCCAACCTGACATTGTGTCTGAGACTAGCCATCCAGGCTTGTATCACAGTTGGGGCGTGAACACACCGCCGCCCTATTTACATACCATACAGACACCTGTGCTCAATGTTTGTCATTCAGTTCTAAATCCATGCCACAAAACTGCTTACGTTCTTTTTCTTTTTTAATTGGCATAGCTTAAAAATACAGAGATACAAGAAATCAAATTTTTTTTGTCCTGCAAAAGCCAAGCCCTACAAATACTACAAATATATCACCCCAGGCCTAACTACCAGACGTAACGGACTTCAGGATCCTCTGGTGACAAAACACACACAAAAGGTCCAGGTTGACAACAGGATTAGATGCAGCATTGCCAACATTCGGACAAATAATGACTCCAAAGTCTAGTGCCACTTCCTTACTAAAAAATATCTTTTAGTTACTCCCCCAAATCATCAGCATAAAATGAGTGTTTGCAGTTCCTCACCATGCAATTTCATTCTTGACTCCTTGTATACTTGGTCCTTTATAGGGGTAGTTTTCACCACTCACCACTCACTATCATCTCTCCCTTGCTTGTCTCTATCTTTATGCATTCTTTCAAACGCACCTCATTCCAGCTTCTTCTGTGACCACCTCTGACCACCACCATATCCCACTAGGGCTGGGTACCTGACTCTATAATACTCAAACCCCAAAACCTCCTCTCTTTCCCAACATGCCGACCTGGCTGTGTTGTATGATCTGGGCTGGAGGGATCCATGCTTAGATAGTGTGTTCCCAGCTTACAGCACAGTGTCAGGCACCTTCAGAGGTAGGGAGAACAAGAAAGGTAGGCACATCCTGAAACAGAAGAGGTCTTAATCAAGTATCACATGAATGATACCACGCTCACGCTGTCTGGGATAATGCATAGGCTTCCTGTACCCCAGCAGAGAAAGAAATGTTTGAATGGGAGATGCCACTCTGGTGATAAAGCTGTTTCCAGTGCTAACAAAGTTGGAACTTCTATATGTGGTCCTAATATCAACACGTGGCCTCCAAAATGCCATTTAAGGATGAGTTAGCTGCTGAATTAACAAAAAGAAGCTCCTGGGAATTCCCTGGCAGTCCAGAGGTAAAGACTTGGCGCTTTCACTGCTGGGGCCCAGGTTCAATCCCTGGTCAAAGAACTAAGGTCCCGAAAGCCACATGGTGTGATTAAAAATAGCTCACATCTTTTACATCTGCTCTCCAGATCGAACACATAATCAACAAACTCAAAATTCTGTTGTAGAGGGAAAATTTTGTATTTTTGAAGTCACACACACACACACACAAAATAAACCCTGGAATCAAATCTCCACCATGTTCTTTACTGGTTGTATGCATTTAGAAAATTTATTTATGCTCTCTGGGCTTGTTTCATCCGTGACATGATAATGACAGTTATTTCCAGGGATTATTGCAAAAAACAAATGCAATAACAAGTATGGAAGACTGTGCCTGGCACCAAGTGAGCCCTTCATGAGCATTTGTCCCCACGTCCGTCCTGGGTTCAGGGAGGAGGCATCATCTACATACAAAGAGGGGTGCAGGGGTGCACAGTGTCACAGTGACTGACACTCTCATACGTGAGTTCTGAACAGCTGAGTAAGAATAAACCTGCAGACTGCGTGTGCTTTAATGGTGCAAAAAGCCAATCAGGTTTTTCTCTAAAACCTGTACTCTGCTCCCATGTACAGGAATTGTGCTTTCATACCATCTTCTCATCATTTTGATGTGAAAAATCTGTGTTTTCAAGATGTGGTGGCCCTTGTGTCGCTGGTAGCTAGTCAGGGGAGATGAGCATAAACCTAAGGGAACAAAGGGGCCTTCAAAGGGTTCCAAAACGCTCTCTTCCATAAGCTGGGGTACTAGGTACATGGATGCCCATTTTATTATAGTAATTATTTAAACTGTACATAAGTTTCCATAGACAGTTTTCTTGTGTAATAGACTTTACAATTTAAAAGTGGGTGTCAACTTAATACTCGGGAGACTGGAATCTGGGTCCTAGGCATGGAAATTCTGACGGTACTTACTAAGGATACTACTGCTGCTACTGCTAAGTCACTTCAGTCGTGTCCAACTCTGTGTGACCCCATAGACGGCAGCCCACCAGGCTCCCCCGTCCCTGGGATTCTCCAGGCAAGAACACTGGAGTGGGTTGCCATTTCCTTCTCCAATGCATTAAAGTGAAAAGTGAAAGTGAAGTCGCTCAGTCGTGTCCGACTCATAGCAACCCCATGGACTGCAGCCTACCAGGTTCCTCCGCCTGTGGGATTTTCCAGGCAAGAGTACTGGAGTGGGGTGCCATTGCCTTCTCCATACTAAAGATAACACATTAATATTTTGTGAATTTGAACTGATGGATTTTATTTGAGCTACTGATGATATTTTAGAGGAATTACAGTTTAATAATTAGCAGTCCTTTTTAAAATGCACTTCAAAAATCTATTTCTAAATGACTGCAAATTTCAACCATGCTCACCAATGTAACTCAGAGTCCTGCATCCAAAGTAAAGGGCAAAATAGACTAGAGGTCAAGAGACCTTGGTTCAAGCCTCAGTTATTTTCCTGACGGTGTGGTCTAGCTGCAAGTTAACTTTCAAAGTATTTAGAAAACACAAACTCAAGGCCAGGTGGTACTCTGACACCCTCATCTGAAGTAACTGCAAAGTATTGGCTCTTTTGTGAAGACAGGCTAAAAGCTGCCAAACTGATACTGCTCCCCTCTTGTGCCTTCTCTCTGGACATTTTTTTTTCTTTTAGGCTGTGTCACAGGGCATGAGGGATCTTAGTTCCCCAACCAGGAACTGAACCCATGGTCCCCACAGTGGAAGTTTCAATTCAACCACTGGACTGCCAGTGAAGCGCCTCTCAGGACATTTTTTTACCCCCAGTTAGTTTCTGGTGTGCTTATGGTGGCAAATTATAAAATAATAACTAGCTATTTAATTTCAAAGATGTTACTGTAATAATTGCAGTGATGATCTAAGGAGCAATCTTTAAAAGTAAACACAGCACTCACCAGGTTAAGTGTCTTACAGCTGTGTTATGCTTTGGCATTTACAAATCATAGTCACAGACATTTGTACTGAGAAATCACACACACACACATGCACACACAGGAGGTGTCAGGAGACAAATGGGTAGTAATGCAGGAAGCAGATGGAAGGACTGTCTCATAGGCAGACAGAGCACATGCTTCATAAACATAAGTGAGGTGAGGGCCCCCCAAAAAACAGAAGAGTTTGATGAAGTTATCCAGAAGTCTGCGATCAGAAAAATCTAACAAACCACTCATCATTTTCAGGTTATCTGTATGTTCTGTGCGTTAGAGTTAGCATTGTTAGTGTTGACTTTTTAATATATTTCATTTAAGGGAAAGCACCATGTAAAGAACCCTCCTGCTAACGCAGGAGATGTAAAAGACATGGGTTCAATCAGTTGGGAAGATCCCCTAGGGGAGGAAATGGCAACCCACTTTAGTATTCTTGCCTGGAGAGTTCCATGAAAAGGGGAGCCTGGCAGGCTACAGTCCATGGGGTTGCAAAGAATCAGACATGACTGAAGCAACTTAGCATGCACACATGCACACACCATAATCTTTATAGAATTTAGACACTTCAAAGTTTATCATCATCTAGGCCTAGAAGCTGGAGAAGGCAATGGAAACCCACTCCAGTACTCTTGCCTGGAGAATCCCATGGACGCAGGAGCCTGGTAGGGTGCAGTCAGTGGGGTTGCTAAGAGTCAGACACGACTGAGCAACTTCATTTTGACTTTTCACTTTCATGCATCAGAGAAGGAAATGGCAACCCACTCCAGTACTCTTGCCTGGAGAATCCCATGGACGCAGGAGCCTGGTGGGCTGCCATCTACAGGGTCGCACAGAGTCGGACACGACTGAAGCGACTTAGCAGCAGCAGCAGCAGGCCTAGAAGCAGAAATAGTCATGGAATAGAGGTTGGAAGCAGTGCAAATAATTTTAGCCATCTGTCCTGCCTTGTACTAAATACCTCATAGTTTTCTGACCGGTAACATAAAACCTATGATCAGAATGCAATAGGTTAGTCAGTTTACTCTAAATAGCTCAGTGGTGTGGCTCATCTAATTACATAAGTGACATTACATGATTTTTATAAGTATAAAAAATGGTTTTCCTTCTTAATAAATAATGACCTACCCTTCACAGTACTTAGCAATTTAACACATCAAATGCCTTAGCTGCTGAAACATAAATGTGAAATAAAGTTATGAAAACATTTACAGTAAATGCCCAGGGGTAGATTGGAGCAACTTTGGGAGAAAATGAGGGAAATAAATGGTTAACTGCCAGGATACACATTCATGCTGGAAGACACAAAAAGGTTCACAGCAGCTGTTAAATTCATTTAGAGAAACTCACTTTATTTTTCCAACAGAGCTCTCACCAGCTAATCTGTATTACAACCTGCAGGAGTCTTAATATTCTCAGCAGGATCAAGATTCAGGCCACACTGATTCAGCTATTTAATCTTGCAAGAGAACAATATTTGGCAGGAAAAGACCCCACAGCACTGAGGGGACATCCCAGAGGTTCGTTGTCAGCACAGACTGGGCCAAGAACACCAAAGGTGGAAACCAAACAGCATCAGCCGATGTTTAGCCATTCCTCTCGGTAGCTCTCTATCACACCCATACGTGCCCTCTACATATGTGTGCTAACTGACACATTACACGTGTAGATATGGGTCTTTCAGATCCATGTATGTTTTTAAAATCAAAATGTTTTCTCAATATTTTGGACTTGAGTGTGAAGATTTTTTAAATCAAAACTATAGCTACAGAGGTTGGGAGTAGGAAAGAGATGAAAAAAAAAACGGCTATAGTTTTACCTTCAACCAGCAGATGAAAACCATCCTCTGGTGTTTACTTACCAATCTATGGCAAACTACATTTATAACCTCTAACATGATACAATGTATAACAGTTACATTTTGCAATAAAAATTAAAATAATTAATGAATTCTAATGAATATGGATTCTATTTTTAATGAATAGAGATTGTTCATTACAATATTGATTGTTCATAATATTGTTGTTCAATTGCTTGTTCATAACAAGCATATTTCCCCTATTTTTTATTATCTAATAAGTGTCTGTTACACTCGGAAGTGTGACACCTTCTAATTACAGTATTTTGACTTCATATTTGGAAATAGTATTTTTTATTTAAAAATATTCCAAAGTATTCTTGGACTGTTTTTGTTTAAATAAATTGAATTAAAAATAAAATAAACTTTGATGGTCAGAAAAATGATAAATGAACAAATAAATAAATATTCATTCACACACATACACACACACACACACACACACAAAGCCTTCAACTTCTTAAGCACTGAAAACCAAAACAGAGAGAACATATACCTGAACTTTCAAATGTATGCAAATATTTATGTGTTGATCTCTTAAGCCATCCTGAAATTAATAAGCTGATCAATACTCTTCTATAAATGAGCATTTTTTTATATTTTATATATAATACTATGGTTTGATTAATTTTGAATGATATTTTCTAGAAGCCCATACTGACAGCCAAACAGGGGATAGGGAAGACAAACACAGGAGACAGGAAAACTTAAAAACAAGACTGACAGCGCCTACTATACAAATGACCTGTATGAACCACTGTTCAAGAAAACGATTCCATAAAATTCTCCAAAAACTATTTTCAAACAGTGATGGTAAGGGTTCAATTCCTTTACCTCCAAAACCTGGTTAGTTAGCCCTCTGATATTAACACACTATCGGATACTTTATCACTGTGCTGCAAACATGTGCTCACCTTTTATAGGAGGACTGACAAACTCCATGAGGTCAAGGGTCATATCTGTTTTATTCCTCATATATTCCCACCTCCTAGCAAAGTACCTGGCAGATAGTAAGAGTAAACACTCAAAATGTCTGTTAAGTCAGCAACTGTTTGAAAAGTGGTTTCCTTTGTAGAATCTGGAGGGTGAAGGGATCTATAGATACACATTTGAAATCTGCACGTTTGAAAATACAATACTACTGTTTCAACAATCTATATTTCAGCGATAGTGTCTCTTTCTGCACCCTCACAAGTAGATTCTGGGTGTTTGTAACCTTATATTCATTCCTTTCTCCTGTTGCTCATCTTCTCCCTCATTTAGGACTTTACATTGCATTAAGGCTCTCCTTCTCCATGAAAGCGTTTCCCATACTTCACACATTCTAGCATGGAACATAAATGCATGCAAAAAGTAGTTTCTCGTTTTTTCTGCAAGCTACGGGGCCTGGTGCAATATGATGTCCACAGCAAATGTTTAATGTTTAACAAACACATATACAGCTAAGGGAACAGTGAAGGTAGCTTCTACTTCTATCTTATTCTTTATAACCAAGGTATTGTGTTCTGGAGGATTCAAACATGAACAGGAAATGCTGCTTGCCCTCAAAAGACCTATAACAATTACAGATCAAAAGTAAATATCTAAATCACTTTTGGGGGGGAAATAAATCCTATCAAAAATAACAAGTGCTAAGAACAGAATGATATTTTAAGTTTTTTCTTTTATTCTTCCTTCTAAATCTGTATCCTTTTTCACAGTTTACAAAACACAGGCAAATTCCAACTCTTTCATAATTCTAAAAGTGAAATGATCAAAAGCCTTAATTCAAACAAATTAAAAGTTGGCCTTGTTACAGTTAATATAGCCACAAGAGGAAAACTAAATCATAAATATGGGCAAACACAAAAAAATGATTATAACTTCTTGCTTCTTGTCTTTGGAAAAGCCTGGGGGTATGTTCCAAAAGCAATAGGTCCTTTTACAAGCAATCCTTCTACGAGCATCATTGCACAGGATTCTGTACAGAAGAAGAAAAGCCTACACAGCCACTCTGACAGCAGTAAAAGAAAAGAAAGCTATGGTAGGAAGCATAAGCAAAAAATAAAAGTAATTTTCATGAAATAATTCTTCTAGGAAAAAATAAAATGCAAATTAGAGAATGTATCTGCATATACTTGAAAAAAAATCATTGGTTCTAACTTCCAATCATGCAATTTTCTTTAATTGTCTAAACTTGGCTTAGGTTACCAATGAGTTTAAATTAAATCTCTGTATAATGTTTCCCTTGACTCATGACCTCCTAATAAGTTAAAATGACATTTGACTATTACACTTATTAACTGAAAAATACAACAGGTTTTAAACCTACCTCCAAAAATCCATTGAAATGATAATTATGTGGCATAATTATTAATGACAGTCACATCTGGGGATTTCACAAATGTATCTGGTAAGATGTCTGGGTTTTCCTCAGTAATCAGGATGTGCTCACTGTAGATATGTCCCAAGAGGTATAAGAAAATCTGGAAGAAAATGCAGATACTTTTTAAGTTTTAAATCTGTATAATGCACTGGAAATTGAGACTTTTATTTAAAAAAAAAAAGCCAATCTTTATTAGATTTTCCCTGTGGCATGGAATATTTCTTCTCTATTGTCACACCTCTGGCCTCCTTTTTCTTCACACCCACCCAGGTCAAACTGCCAGCACAGGACATGTGAAATCCATATTTTGAGCTATGTAATTCAACTGAGGCCTAGAAAACTTAAAAATATAACTACTACTATGATTTATCTTTGTTTCCATAAATGACTATGGCTTAAAATCACAAATGAAAAGAGGCTTGAAAGGCCCCAATTAAGGATTAGAAATAGGACCTAGAAGGAATTTTTTTTAAGTTAAGATTGTTCCATTTCAAAATAGGAAAAAACCTAAAAACTGAATGTACAAGTTTTCCTAGAATAGCAACGGGCAGTATCATCTACCTCCACTAAAGACAGAGGTTTATGGTAGAAGCTTGCATATCTAAACATATCTAAAATGTATATGACCTACCTCAAAATTACTCTGTGATTTTATGTAGATCATTTTTCATTATGCCCATTATGAATCGTGCCCCTCCCCCAACTCATATCTTAAAGCCCTAATCATCAATATGCCTATTTAAGATGGGGGCCTTTAAGAGAATAATTAAGGTTAAATGAGGCTTTCCAGGAGGCTCTAGTGGTAAAGAACCCACCTGCCAATGCAGGAGACATAAGAGACATGGGTTCCCTCCCTGGGTGGGAAGATTCCCTGGAGGAGGGCATAGCAACTCGCTCCAGTATTCATGCCTGGAGAATCCCAGCGACAGAAGAGCCTGGCGGGCTACTGTCCATAGGGTCACAAAGAATTGGACACGACTGACGCTACTTATGAGGTCATATCGGTGGGGCCCTGATGCAATTCAACTGGTATCCTTACAAGAAGAGGAAAATACACCAGAAGTCTCTTTCTCTCATGTACGTGCACCGAGGAAAGGCCACTGCAAGAAAGGTTCCTTCAGCAAGCCAGGGAGAGCTCTCACCAGAACCCAACCCAGACAAAGTTCGACCTGAAACTTCCAGCCTCTAGAACTGAGTAAATAAATGTCTGCCATTTAAGCCACACAGCCTATAATATATTTTGTTATGGAGGCCCAAAGAGACTACTGCAAGTCCTATTTTTTTCAGGTACTTACTCATCAAAAAGAGCTCCTTGACTACAGCCTTTTAAAACAGAGAAAGTCCTTGCATTTCTAATATAATAAGATTCTTCAATGCCACATTAGAAACCAAATGGTCCTGCTTTACCTAGAGAATACTACTATAATCTTTGGATAAAACTACATAAATCACTGAATATTGAAGTAAAAACAGGAGAAAGTAAAAAATAAGTGTTTATCAAGCAGCACAAAAGGAAAAAAAAAAAAAACAGACTCAAAGCAATCTTAAAAGCTAAGAACTCTCTTTCAAAGAGAGGTTTCAAGAAAAAGAAAGTGACAAGAAAGGTAACATGCAAAGCACCATCTTGGAGACACAACACATAAATTAAGAAAGTCATGGATAATCTTCATCTTCACAAAGTTAGAGAGGTAAGACACATATCACATGAAATGTTAATTAAAGCCCAAAAGTAGAATGCAATGTGTGAGTTCGGTGGTACAGGTGACAGGGCTATCGTCAAAGCAGTTGTGACTCCGAGATGAGATCTCTAGATAGCTAGAGGGAAGCTGCTGTATAACATACGTGGAGCTCAGCCCGGTGCCCCGTGTTGCCCTAGAGAAGGTGGGAAAGCGGGGTAGCGGGAGGGAGGCTTGGGAGGGAGGGGATAGAGGTATACACACAGATGATTCACTTTGTTGTTCAGCAGAAACTAACACAACATTGTAAAGCAATTATCCTCCAATTAAAAGAAAAAAACCACTGTTCTTTGGGGTCTGAAAGTATGTCTGAGAACAAGGGGTGGAAATGTGGTGAACGGTGTGAAACTGTTCCAAATCAGAGGAAAGGCTCGTGCAAAGCCCAGAACAGAGTAAGGAGCCAGGCCTAAAAGAAATGGAAGAATAGTGTTGAAGGACAGCGAAAGATAAGGTGAAAAATAATTTAGGAACAGACTGTGGAGGGTCCTTAGAGTCAGAAATTAAGGAGTTTAGAAGATTAGACTTTATCCTACTGAAAGTGGAGGTCCAGGGAAAGTTCTTTAGTGGGTCATAATTAGGGTCATGATGAAAGAGGTATTTTAGAAAGAGTCATCTGGCGACAGTGTTTAAGATACAACGGAAGGACCGCAAGAGCCTGAAAGGAGATAAAGCCAGTTAGGAGACCTCTGTAATAACTTAGGATAAGGCCTGAACACAGCAGGATTGAAGAGAGAGGAATGTTGGGGGGAAGGGGTTTCACAAAAGAAAGATCTTCAGAAATTGTTTGCTGAGTCCTTAATCTTTGTTTCCAAAAAGAAGTAATATGTGTTAATTCTTTTATTATGGGGGCCTCTCCCAAACTTCCTCTTTAGACAATGCCATTTTACAAGGAAAACTCATGTACTTGCCATGCACAAGTAATTACTGGTCTGGGATGTATTTGTTTTTTTAAGTGACTGTGGGTAAAAAATTGAGGATAAAAAGAAGAGATTAACCTTTGAAGTTCTGCCCTAGGTGGAAAAATAAAACAAAACCAGGTGTATGGGAAACCACGGATTTAGATGAGAAAGAACCAAGACATAATTTTCCATACATTTTTCTCATGAAAGTATAAGTATTCCTCATAGAAATACTTTCCCTAAGGAGAGGATGTTCAGAGGATCCAATTAGACTGGGTATGTCAAAGTGTATTGAAACAAATAAACCATTCCTACATGTGGTAGGTATTATAAGGAAAATATATGTTATTGCAGTATTGCTTTCTACATACTCAATCTTCGCTTTAAAGACAAAGCTGCTGACCTACCGTTACTCAGGAATTCATGGGAGTTACTGGTTGAGATAAGCTGAAGATAAAGCATGGATCATTAAAGTAACACACAGATTCACTCTGAGAAAATACTAGATTTCAAGGGCTTAAATCCAAACCACTGACCTCATCACTAATCATCTATGTTAATCAGCCCAGTTAGGAGTTACAACAAAAATACCACTGGATTCTTCTTTCAAACTACCTGGTGTACTAGATTTCACTACTCAAAATCTGAGGATTCCACTATTTAAAATCAGAAGATTTCATCAAGTTTTCATTAGTTACAAAACAGTTATGCTTCTTGTATGAGCAATAAGAGTAACAATCTATTCAACACAGTATGGTATTTACCTTTCTAGCCTTTAAAAAAAATCCCATTTTATGTTTGCTCAATATAAAAAAGAAAGAAAAATTCTATATCAGTTGTTCAGGTTCATATAAGGCCTAATTGCCTCATACACTATAATTTTGCTACCGGTTTACAATTAGCATGCATTTCTCATGCATGAGTTGACCCAATTACATAACAAATTTTGCCTTTGGGGATTTCTCTTGACTGCTTGTCTTCTGTCCACCATACAACTCAATTTCACACCATCAGCAGCTTGAACATGGCCATAGTCAGTCTCTGTCAAAGTGATTTATTTAAATTACAAACAGAGACCAGATCCCCAGACAATCAACTCTACCCTCATGCTCACCCTTTATACTCAGTGTACCTTTGAATCAAATCTTTTAATAGTCCATAGACACTGCTATTCAATTATTAGGCCATGTTTATCTCCAATAATCTAATATTTTTGAAGCCAACTCACAAAATCTTAGGGAACTAAATCAGCAGTATCCATGTGAGCTTATTAATGGGCATATAATTTATTTTGCATTCTAAGAAGTCAATGAAAAATTATGTAGCTATCTCAAAAAAAAAACTAAAAACAATTACATTTCAATATCAAATTACAGACAGACTCTTTCCTATAATGCTAAAAAAAAAAAAGAAGGGCTTCAACCTGAACTTTTCTTGTAAAGCAAGTAAGCATTTCTGGGTATGCTAAATGTGAAAATAGTAATAAAAGGGGTATTTGGGAAACAGGACAGATAACCATAATGATAGATGCTACAGGTAAGGGACTAAATATAGAACAGGTGAAAATTCTATTGTCTATGGGCCAGTGATTTAAGGAAAGGGAGTTCTAAAGATTCCCACTGAAGCCAACATACATAGGTGCACTTATACATGCACTCATGTGCACACACACACAACACACAACACACACATACTTGAATATTTCTTCTGTGAGTCAAGGCACAAATCTTGACAAATCACATAATGGTATACTTACCATTTTAGTCACTCTGTAAAATACAAGATTTGTCATCTGGGTCCTTTTTTTCCTTCCCCTTCATACAATATTTCTCCACCACCTGAAATAAATTAGAAAATAAACATCTTGATTTTATCTACAGCACTAAGATTGTCACAGTCTCTAGGGGTTGAACTTCATCATTTTATTTCACAATTTATCCCCAGACTGTCTCAGCTAATTGAAAATGCAGTTTATATTAGTGTGTAAACAGAAAAGCACATCAATACTCTTCTCCAGGCTGGACTGAGTCCCTTAGATGTCTGGGGGTGATTCTGCCTTACTATCCTGCTGCAGATTTCCTGAATGCACTGCTGATAAACTTGAAGGTGGTAACCACGTGAATTAGAAACTGCCTTTACAATTATGCCAGAACTACAAGGACAACAGAGGAAAGACTTTTTTTAATGTTTGAAGTCACAGGAATTCCTCAATTCATGTTTATAAGTTGTCATTTAAGAACGTTTTTCTAAATATCACTAAGTAAAGAAAATGTGAAAATGTACTAAGACATTTCTGCCATTCCTGACTTTATACTCTAGAACTGGGGAGGTGGGGTAGGCAATCAGACATCTTCTGGAATTTCATGGGAAAACTTTTTTATTTGGGGAACTAGTTCTTTTTTTCATTCCAACCACTCCATAAATTGTGAAATCTTGCTTCTCTTCTTATTCTTTCTGCAGCTATACTAAGAGAGAAATATAGTGGAAGAATTTTAAATTGCAGCATTTAATATATCTCCCAGATTCAATATGTTGGCATTATAGACTCCAAAAGAAAGAAGTTAAGGCTAAACCTGCTCTCACCCTTTTCATTACACACAATTTCAAATTTACAGTTGTATTTCATCCCACACCTTGGTAACACACACAGACTAAGTAGGCATTTCCAAATGATTTCAAGCCTTTGACAAATGAATATGAGAATGTCTGAAAAAAATTTTCATAACACTAACACAGTAACAAGCAATCAAAAATGCCCACTCATCCATAACATATTATCCAAAACACCTAGGAGTTGTCATTAAATCCACTGTATTATGTCTTTATACTTTCCTTAGTCCAAAAGGGATTAAAGGCAGTTCAGAAAGATCTGGACAATATTCTAAGATAAACCAAATACAAGTAAGGAAATGAAGCAAATGGAAAAATAAAGATTACGAATACCCTGACTTAGTTAACATACCTACATCAACCTATTTTAAACCCAGAGCTCAAATCTCATATCCCTTGTGATTTTCAGGATAAATCCACTCCATCCCAGCATCAGGAGAAGACTCTGGTGTCTCTATCTGACCTTCTTCCTCCCAAAACAGACACAATCTAGGCCACGTTCAAAAACATCTGTCTGGATTTGGCCAATATATTTCAGTGGTTTGGGTTTATCTGAAAATAATGCAGAAAACTGGACTAGTCAAAATACCACCTTTCAGATTAGCCCATGTTTCTTACAGAAAAAAAGATCCTTGAGTAATATGGAAAGCCTGGGAGGTCACAGCAAAAGTTCATGAAGTTGTACCCTCATAAATGAATAATAAACTCACTAGACCTCAGAATATTTAACAGCTTCTTTTCTCCAACAGTAAATCCCTCACTTCTTGTGCACTGTTGGTGGGATTGTAAATTGGTACAGCCACTATGAAAAACAGCATAGCAGTTCCTCAAAAAATAAAAATAGAACTACCATATTATCCAACAAATCCACTTCTGGGAATGTATCCAAAGGAAACAAAAACACTAACTCAAAAAGATATCTGCATTCTCATATTCATTGCAGCATTATTCACAATAGCCAAGACATGGAAACAACCTAAGTACCCACCAATGGATAAATAGATAAAGAAATTTCAAGATGTACGTAAGTATGTATGCACGCACACACACACACACACACACAAAGAAATATATTATTCAATCATAAAAAAGGAGAAAATCCTACCATTTTCAACAATATTGATGGACCTAGAAGGGATTATGCTCAGTGAAATAAGTCCAATAGACTTATTGACAAATACTATATGATCTCACTTATATGTGTTACCTAAAAAAAAAAAAAAGAAGAAACAAAAACCTGCACCAAACTTACAGGAAAAAAGGTCAGTTTTGTGGTTACCAGATGGGTGGAGAGAGGGCAAACTGAAAGAATGTGGTCAAAAGGTACAATCCTCCAGTTATAAGATAAAGTAGTATTAGATATGTAATGTACAACATGATGTTTGTGGTTGACATAGCTGTATATTATACAAGAAAGTTGTTAAGAGAGTAGATCCTAAGGATTCTCATCCCAAGGAGAGTTCTTTTTTTCCTTTTCTTTTTGTTGTATCTGTTTGAGATGATGATGTTCTCTAAACCTACTGTGTTAATCATCTTACAGTACAGGTAAGTCACACCATCATGCTGTACAGCTTAAACTTATACAGTGATGTATGTTCATTATTTCTCAATAAAACTAAAGAAAAAAATGAAAAATCCCTAACAGTAATATTATGAAATTTATATTTTCTTCCTGCTATCTAAATAGTAATATGCCTCATCATGGCTAAAAGAACTACTTATAAGACTGCTATGGTTGATAACATCACGACTGTCGCATGTGTGTGCGTTAGCTCCTCTGTCACGTCCGACTCTTTGCAACCTCATGGATTGAATCCCACCGGACTACTCTGTCCATGGGATTCTCCAGGCAAGATTACTGGAGTGGGCTGCCATTTCCTTCTCCGAGACTGTTGTATAAATTTGTCTCAAAAGATGTTATCTAAATTCCATACTTTTTAAAATCACCACTGTCTACCTTATAGGTTAAGATTAAGATAACTTTAATCTAAACAGTATTTTGTATATACTGCTATGTATATAATAAACATAAATTTATACATACCTGTGTTATAAGGGTTTTTGCGTAATTAAGAATGGATCTGCAAACAGCCTCTGGTATTGAATAAAATGTATATTCCTGCTAAGGATAAAGGTTGGTGAAATGATCAGTTCTTTTCTTATTAAATATGAATACTGACTTAATTTGAATATAAATTAAAAGGCTTACCTTTGAATCAACTGCAATCCTTATGTGAGTTGTCACAGGGATGTCTTAAGTAGAACTGTTTAGTTCTTTTTGAAATAAATTTGTGACAGTTGAAGATTTATGACGTAACTTTGTTTTATGCAACACTTTTTATTTTTTAAAAAAAGGTTCTCCAAAAATAATCCAAAATCAGAAACATTACTGAATGTAACTGCCAGTGAAACGTATCTCTAATTTGCATTTTAGAAAACAAAAATAGGGTTTTGATTTAAGGAAAGAATGAAGGGGAAGAAAAATGATGGAAGCAATCTTCAGTATTCGTGATCAGTGGGTTGTAAGGATGGGGTGGAAAAAACTAAGGAACAGAAGCCTTGAATCCTTAAAATTCAACTCTTTCTCTTCAAAGGAAAAAGTCCTTGATGAAATAAAACACCCATTTAAAGAGCAAACAATGGATAAACCTTAGGGAATGTGGCAAAAAAAAAAAAGTGTCTCTGTCTTTTCTTACTCCCTAAACAAATTTTTTAAATATCATATAATTCTGTTTTTGAACTTTTGACAAAATTCATTCTCAGACTGTATGCTATGATTTTATCTGCAAATTGTGACTATATGTAGATACATGACGAAGACAGCCAAATACCAATGAGTTTAAAACAACCTGCTAACTAAACATTTCCCAGAAATCAATGCTACATAACTTAAAACATTTAGACACATAAATTTTGGTGACTGTACATGAAACACACAAAGTAGACTTCTTGTGAAAAAGTGTATGTCTCGCATATTTGTTCATACTTTTATATAATACAAATGGTTGCTGATTTTCATTTATATTTCCTCTGGAGTACTTAACATTGAATTAACTTATTTCTAGAAAAAATGCATTTTGACACACTTCATATAATAAAGAAACATAATTACCACTTTAATAAGTACTCAACACTTTTTGGTCCCTAATATGTTTTGAACTTCTGCTAGTTTCAATTTTCTTTTCCAAGAAAACACTATTAGTGAACAAGACGCAGCTTTCAAATCCAAAGCAACTTTATATGTGTTTATTTCAGAAATTAGATGCAATATGCCATTTCAACAAACACCTAATTTAAAATATGAAATCTTGAATACACACATTGAGCAAACAGGAGATTTCTCCAGATACCTAACCTTGTATGTATATTCTGTATGCTTACTCACCACAAAAAATTAACTGATAGGCTTTAACATTTACCTATACAAGTTCTATTCTGGAGAAATTTTTTAATTGAGAATCATTTAAAATGAAATAAGACTCTGTTACAATAACATCTCTTAATAGCAATGACTATTATTTCTAAATACACAATTAATTAAATTGATTTGCTAGATAAGTCAATTTACTTGATAAACCAATTAAATAAATTAAAAGTGTATTCAGAAATACACAGGCATAACTCAGAAACATTGCATGTTCGGTTCCAGACCAGTTCAATAAGGCAAATATCACAACAAAGAGAGTCGAATTTTGGGGTTTCCCAGTGCATCTAAAAGTTATGTGTACACTATACTGTCATCTGCTAAGTGCGCAATAGTGCAACACGTCTAAAAACATGTTGTTGTTGTTGTTTAGTCGTGAAGTCATGTTTGACTCTTTGCGACCCCACGGACTGCAGCATGCCAGACTTCCCTGTCCTTCACTATCTCCCGGAGCTTGCTCAAACTCATGTCCATTGAGTCGGTGATGCCATCCAACCATCTCATTCTCTGCCACCCCCTTCTCCTCCTGCCCTCAATCTTCCCCAGCATCAGGGTCTTTTCCAATGAGTCGGCTCTTCACATCAGGTGGCCAAAGTGTATCTACCTTAATTTTAAAATATTGCTAAAAAATGCTAAACATTGTCTGACAATACAGGGTTATCACAAATATTCTATTTGTAAAAAAAAAAAAAATAAAAACACACATTATCTGTGAAGTGTAAAAAAAGTTAAGCACAGTAAAAGTAGGTATGCCTGTAGTCACTGCTATTAATGTTAGGCTCTTGATAACTGTGATGAAATCACAGGGAAGCAATTCATAGATGAACCTGGCATATTTTCTGAGGACACCAAGTACTGCTTGCATCTTACAGCAATAAGAACACTTCCAAGTTGTCCAATTTCACTTTCTCACCAGAAATACAAGTCAGGGTTATTAACATCACTGAACAAATGGTCACCTACGTTACTGATTTGTTCCTGAGTCCTCTTCAGCCTCTGTAGTTCAGGAGTGTCTGTAACGATGCTGAAGCCCCTCCCTTTGCTTTCTTCAAAATCTCTTTTGTACTTGACCTAACAAAATTAGGAGTGAAAGAAAAAAAGAAAGAAAAAGAAAAGTAAACAAAAGAATCATAAAATCCGCTCAGGATCATCAGAGGCCATATAAGCTGCTAAAATTGGAAGCAGCATCTCCAGGAACAGCTCAATTAGCAGGTGGTACAGTGACTAGCGAGACTGCTTCACTTGTGTCCCAGCAACCACTTTGTGGCCTTAGGCAAGTTACTCAACCACTCTGCGCCTCGGTGGTCTAATTCATAAAACGATGATAATGACAAAAATAACAGTATTTAAATGTGTTGTTGTTTAGTTGCTAAGTCATGTCCAACTCTTTTGCGACCCCTTGGACTGTAGCCCACACCAGACTCCTCTGTCTATGGGATTCTCCAGGCAAGAATAACGGAGTGTGTTGCCATTTCCTTTTCCAGGGGATCTTCCTGATTCAGGGATCAAACCTGTGTCTCCCGCTTGGCAGGATGATTGTCTACTTCTGAGCCGCCTGGAAGCCCTAGTATTTAAATAACGCTCTTTAATAGGTTGAAAGATAATATCAAATGTCTTAGTTCACACACTGAGCCCATAGGAAACAAGCAAGTGCTCCATAATAGTTATTATTATCATCATTAACAGTAGTAATAAAACGGAAAAATAAAGGTGGAAAGAGAAAGCTAAATCTTCTGGTCCCATGGCTTGTTTTGTCAGTGACAAAGTATCATTTTGAACCTGGACTGCACTATGGATGAGGGAGACATACAACATTATCAGCAGCAGCCCTGTCCTAACAAAGTTTTCATTTTATTTCATAAGGCAAAGCATATGGGTATGATTATACAGTGTTTAACTGCCAAATGTTGAATATGTAAATACTTAAGGAAATATTTATAAAACAGGCTACACCTAGAGATTAAAAGGCTTCAAGCACATACATGCCCTTGGCAGACTGTGTACTGAGGTACCAAAGTCTTTTTCAGTCTTTAAATATATTTCTTTCTAATTACAGCCCAGTGAGGCTGAATTTTACAGTTTCCTCAGGGAACTAGAACAGCCAGTGCTTAATCTTACTAGGGTCCCATCTCCTATTATTAGCATAGTGACATTAACTGTGACGCCAGTTAAATATTCTGCTTGTTAATGACTGAGACGGTTACATCACTTGAACTGTTCTCATTTCTTTAAAAGCCTAACTATAAAGAAATATGGAAACATATTTTTGATAATTCATATAATCCCCATTTCACTTTCATAATCACCAGCTTCAAATAAAACATATTAATAATTAATGCACCTAATTTTAGCACCTAACAGATGATGCTGTGAAAGTGCTGCACTCAATATGCCAGCAAATTTGGATAACTCAGCAATGGCCACAGGACTGGAAAAGGTCAGTTTTCATTCCAACCCCAAAGAGAGGTAATGCCAAAGAATGCTCAAACTACCACACAATTGCACTCATCTCACACACTAGTAAAGTAATGCTCAAAATTCTCCAAGCCAAGCTTCAGCAATACGTGAACCGTGAACTTCCAGATGTTCAAGCCGGTTTTAGAAAAGGCAGGGGAACCAGAGATCAAATTGCCAACATCCGCTGGATCATCAAAAAAGCAAGAGAGTTCCAGAAAAACATCTATTTCTGCTTTATTGACTATGCCAAAGCCTTTGACTGTGTGGATCAAAATAAACTGGAAAATTCTGAAAAATATGGAAATACCAGACCACCTGACCTGCCTCTTGAGAAATCTATATGTAGATCAGGAAGAAACAGTTAGAACTGAACATGGAACAACACACTGGTTCCAAATAGGAAAAGAAGTACGTCAAGGCTGTATATTGTCACCCTGCTTATTTAACTTATATGCAGAGTACATCATGAGAAATGCTGGGCTGGAAGAAGCACAAGCTGGAATCAAAATTGCTGGGAGAAATAGCAATAACCTCAGATATGCAGATGACACCACCCTTCTGGCAGAAAGTGAAGAAGAACTAAAGAGCCTCTTGATGAAAGTGAAAGAGGAGAGTGAAAAGTTGGCTTAAAGCTCAACATTCAGAAAACAAAGATCATGGCATCTGGTCCCATCACCTCATGGCAAACAGATGGGGAAACAATGGAAACAGTGGCTGACTTTATTTTTCTGGGCTCCAAAATCACTGCAGATGGTGATTGCAGCCATGAAATTAAAATACCAACCTAGACAGCATATTCAAAAGCAGAGACATTACTTTGCCCCAAAGGTCCGTCCAGTCAAGGCTATGGTTTTTCCAGTAGTCATGTATGGATGTGAGAGTTAGACTATAAAGAAAGCTGAGTGCTGAAGAATTGATGCTTTTGAACTGTGGTGTCCCTTGGACTGCAAGAAGAGCCAACTAGTCCATCCTAAAGGAGATCAGTCCTGGGTGTTCACTGGAGGGACTGATGTTGAAGCTGAAACTCCAATACTTTGGCCACCTGATGCGGAGAGCTGACTCATTTGAAAAGACCCTGATGCTGGGAAAGATTGAGGGCAGGAGGAGAAGAGGACGACAGAGGATGAGATGGTTGGATAGCATCACCGACACAATGGACATGGGTTTGGGTGAACTCCAGGAGTTGGTGATGGACAGGGAGGCCTGGCCTGCTGTGGTTCATAGGGTAGCAAAGAGTCAGACACGACCCAGCGACTGAACTCAACTGAACTGAATAATTAATGTTTAGGGTAGCTAATAAAAAAATGTTTCTGCAAGTGTTACTTTCTGTATAAATTTGAAAAGTCTCCTTAGCTGAGCATGGAATGACTGTTTTTGTTGAGTCATGTTTGTTTTTAAATACTCTGTGCTCCCAGGCATTACTGTCCTTGAGGCTACTGGAAGTTTTCCTTTATCTGAAGCGCTTAAAAGAAAAAAAAAAAAAATCCTAGATGACAATAAATAAAAAGATACACATACTCTCATCACTTTTAGCCTAAGAATATCTAATTTTTCCTCCACATTTTCATTTAAATGTCTAAAAGTACTAAAATCCTTACTTTATTTCCATAAGTAAAAGGTCAAATAAACTGCATTATTTTTCTGCTACAGAGAATACTGAGTGAGATTAGCCTTCTAACCCTCAGTCTCCCAGCATGTGTGAAGATGCACACAGGCACATTCTCAGGGTTTTGTGCCTAACTAAGCAGGGAAGCCATTTAGCTTTGCTTGAAGTAAACACTAGGGCGCAGAGCAGTTATAAAAGTAAGAAAGATGGCAACGTTACAATAAGAGCAAGGGGAATGAAGAAGTAAGAATAAAAATCTAGAAGCCAAGTTTTAACATCCATTTCAGAGAAGGCACAATCACATATTCTTTTTGTGATGAGCTTGGAATTTTGTTTGTTTTTTAATGGCAATTTCCAAAGGAAGAACTGAAAAGAAAACCCATTAAATTCCAGAATCATAGCGTTCAAGTTAATTACCATTTAAGAGTCCTTTCCACATTCACAAGACACATAAGAGTCATCTGATTAGGGCTTGCCTCGTTAAGTGATTAGTTTTAAAGAATATACAATTATCTCCATAATTGATTTGCAGAGTTTTTAGATGTTTAATCCTTTTTTAATGGAGTGACCCACAACCATACTCAGCACTAACACAACCACCAGTCCACGCAGTAAATCTTGACAGCTCACAGGAGCTTTGGAGCCCTTCATCAGTCCCTCTCTTTTCCATACTCCCAGCCACTTATATCCTCTCTCTCTACTTCGGTCTAATTTTAAATATTATATCCAATGGTCTGCAGGTATGCATAGTCTGATTCTGAGAGACAACTGGATACAAAAATAGTAGATGCCAGGGGCCAGGGGCAGGGGTTGCAGGGTAGAGAGTGGGGAATGGGGAGTTAGTGTTTAACGGGGACAGACTTTCAGTTTAGGAAGAAGTTCAGGAGATGGATGATGGCGAGAATTGTACAACAGTGTGAATGTACCTAGTGCCACTGAGCTGTATGGTTAAATATGGTGAAAATAGCATGTTTTATGCGACATTCACCACAGTAAAAAGTTTTTTTCAATTTAAAAACAATAAAAAGAGCTCAGAGAACAGACAGAAGAAGATTCCTCTTTTCGGTTGTAGATGTCTCCTTTGCCCTCACAACATGACCCCATCCAACCAGTGAGTGCCTGCACTCTGCACTCAGGAATCAACTCATACACAAAATTCAGTGTGTGTCCAAGAATCCAAGACCTGGGACTGTGGTAGAAACTCATAGGAAAGGGCTACTCTTTCTCCATGGTCTGGCTCATTTCGTTGTTGTTCAGGATTATTGTTCAACCCCACAGATTACAGCACGCCAGGTTTCTCTGTCCTTCACCATCTCCCGGAGCTTGCTCATACTCATGTCCATTGAGTCAATGATGCCATCCAACCATCGCATCCTCTGTCATCCCCTTCTCCTCCTTCCTTCAGTCTTTCCCAGCATCAGGGTCTTTTCTAATGAGTAAGCTCTTTACATCAGGTGGACAAAGTATTGGAGCTTCAGCTTCAGCATTGGTCCTTCCAATAAATATTCAGGATTGATCCTTTAGGATGGACTGGTTTGATCTCCTTGCAGTCCAAGGGACTCTAAAGAGTCTTCTCCAACACCACAGTTCAAAAGCATCAATTCTTCAGCACTCAGCCTTCTTTATGGTCCAACTCTCACATCCATACATGACTACTGGAAAAACCATAGCTTTGACTAGACAGACTTTTGTTGGTAAAGTAATGTCTCTGCTTTTTAATGTGCTATCTAGGTTTGTCATAGCTTTTCTTCCAAGAAGCAAGCATGTTTTAATTTCATGACTTCAGTCACCATTTGCAGTGATTTTGGAGCCCAAGAAAATAAAGTCTGTCACTGTTTCCATTGTTTCCACATCTATTTGCCATGAAGCAAAGGGACAGGATGTCATGATCTTCACTTTTTGAATGTTGAGTTTTAAGCCAGCTTTTTCACTCTCTTCTTTCACTTTCATCAAGAGGCTCTTTCGTTCCTCTTTGCTTTCTGCCATAGGGGTGGTGTCATCTGCATATCTGAGGTTATTGATATTTCTCCCGGCAATCTTGATTCCAGCTTGTGCTTCATCCAGTCTGGCATTTCACATGATGTACTCCATTTAGTAGGCTGTAAAACTGAAGTTGCTGGCCCTCATTTGGCCACTATGCAATGATGATGAGGCCAACACAGAGGCGAGCAAAACCCCAAGAGTGATTCCCGACATCATTCAAGCACCTGAATCTAACTCTTCCTAAAGCCAGAACCACCAGGCTTACCAGATGAGTGAGCTAATATCTCTCTCTTCAATAACCAAAAGAATTCTGCGGGACGGAGGAGGGCTCAGGATGGGGAACACATGTATACCTGTGGCGGATTCATTTTGATATATGGCAAAACCAATACAATATTGTAAAGTTAAGAAATAAAATAAAATAAAATTTTAAAAAAAATAAAAGAGAAAAAAAAAGAATTCTGATTAATATGCCACCACCGCCATGCCTACAAGGTGTACACATGAGCAACAAGGTTCCCAGAAATACTGACATGTGAATTTCTCCTTGTTTACTTCTATGCTTTGGTTCTATTTATGACACTTGACTTGGGAGTTTATAAAAATAGGGGATCGTATCAGAGAAAGAGCCTAGACTTAACATCCCATCCCTGTCACTTACCAGCCACCTCACGGTCTTCTAGCTTCTGTAAGCCCAAATTTCCTCATGTTTAATTAGAGAGTCTGGTAATATCTTAACTAATAAGGCTGTAGGGACTAAATGAGGTAAATCACAGGGAGGAATTTTAGAAGGTATGAGGCGTTTTGTGTGTGTGCAAATGTCCAGTATTATCATCATAATACTGGTTTAACCTGACTTGAAAGGATTACCTAATATCTGTCATGAGACATCAAAAAGCATAGTTCTATAACAATCAGATAGATCATGGTTAATAAAGCCATATGATTCATGTCAGTGTATGGCAAAAACCACCACAATATTGTAAAGCAATTAGCCTCCAATTAAAATAAATAAATTTATTAAAAAAACAATCAGCTATTAGTTTACATTTGCAAATTTTACTATTATTCTAGGATAGATACTTATTTTTTATTGGATTTGTATGAATGATCAGACTCCTAAAAAACACCTTGGATGTGTCATCTGGTGACCACACAGGTGAAGATGAATCCTGAACCCCATCTGTGCAGGTGCTGGGTGACAATCTGTCTCTGCCAAGAGGAATGCCGCAGGCTCTGCAAACCTGTAAGAACTATGTGAAGAGGGCTCTCATAAGATCACTCAGAATTCCTTGTCACTGACAGAGTGATTCTTACCCTCAGCCCCTGGGAAGCATAATGCGTTTATTCATTAAAGCTCAGCACCAGTGGTGATGCTCTGTGTGCTGGACAGGTCCTCCCCAGTCCTGAATACCATGGTCTTTCATCTCCTCTTAGAGCAGTTATCACCCTGAACTGCAATCACAATGGAGTCACAGTCCCTGCTCTAGAACACGTAGAACTCAGGGACAAGGGCAAACTTTTATTGAGCTTTGTGATCCAAAATTGTGGCATAGCACCTGACCTGTGCAAGTTGATTAATAAATAGTAAAGAAAGGGAAGAAGGGAGGGAGCAGAGGAGAAAGAAAGGGAGTAGACACAGACAAGGGAAGGTGGCCCAGATCTAGAAATCCAAGTGCTCTGTTCAGTCACTATGTCCAACTCTTTGCAACTCCTTGGACTGTAGCCCACCAGGGTTCTCTGTCCATGGGATTTTTCAGGCAAGAATACTGGAGTGGGTTGCCATTCCCTCCTCCAGGGGATCTTCCAGACGCAGGGATCGAACTTGCATCTCCTGCATTGCAGGTAGATTCATCCCACTGAGCCACCTGGGAAGCCTAGAGGTATAAGAGGAACCTCCTATTTGGGCACTGAACTTGGTTCCAACTGGCTGAAGAAACAGGCAGAGCTGGGAAATCAAGCTACGAAACACAGATCTAGATCTGATTTGGAAAGAAATTGCTATTCATAGTGCTTATCTTAGTCCATCTGGGCTGTTATAACAAAAAATGCCATTGACTGGGTTGCTTATAAACAGCAAAAATTTATTTCTCATAGTTCTGGAGGCTGAAAAATCCAAAATCAAGGTACGAACAGACTCAGTGTCTGAAGAAAGGCTGCGTCTTTGTTCACAGATGGCCATCTTTCCACTGTAGTCTCACGTGGAGTGGGGGGATGAAGGAGCTCTCTGGAGTCTCTTCCATAAGGGCACCAAACTCACTTATGAGGGCTTCACCTTCATGACCTAATCACCTCCCAAAGGCTCCAGTTCCTAACATCATCACATTGGGGATTAAGTTTAAACATGAACTTTGGGAGAATAAAAACATTCAGTCCATCCCAGCACTCCTATATATTAACTCACTCAACATGAACTCAACAAGTATTCACTGAACCTCATATCAGTTGCTATTACAAACTCCTGCTCTGTCCCTTTTCTTTCCTTCAGTATTGGATTAAAAATTATCATCTCTGGTCTCTTGTCCTCTATCCTGTTAAAAAGTATTTTATAACGATTCTACAAGTAACAATGGTGAATTATTCTAGGAATGTCATTCTCTGGAATGTCCTCCTCAAATATTTACCTATTTAATCCTTTGTTCATTCAACAAATACTTACTGAGCAGCTACTATGAGCCAAGTACAGTTCCAGGGGTAAGAACAACACAGCAAAGAAAGCAGTAACTGACCTCTGCCTTGTGGAGCTTACGTTACAGTGGAAGAGAAAGAAAAGACATGAGATTTATATAATTTGAATAAATGGTGCATGAGCGGTAAGTGCTAAGAGAGAAATAAAGCAGGAAGTGAGGTGAGGAGGGTCAGGAATGCTGCCCTTTTAAAGAGAGCAATCAGGGACGGCCTCAGTGAGAAGGTAACACTGAAGTAAGATCAGAAGGAGGTGAAGGCTGTATGTGAGCGGCAACATGCTGGGCTTCTGCTTCATGCTGGACTTCAGGCTCTTTCTGGCCAATGCATTAGCCCACTGAAGTGAGCAAAACAGAGGCAGCAGACCAGCAAGAAGGTAGGAAATTTTGGTCCTCTCTCCCCATACATGCACGTTCATGTCCTACTCTTTGTGACCCCATGGATTGTGTAGCCCACCAGGCTCCTCTGTCCATGGGATCTTCCAGGCAAGAATACTGGAGTGGGTTGTCATTTCCTCCTCCAGGGGATACTCCCAACCCAGGGGCTAAACCCACATCTCCTGCTTGGCAGGCAGATTCTTTACCGCTGAGCCACCTGGGAACCCCCTCCCTCCCCAGTTGTCCACTATTAGAGAAATGTTCCAGGACCACAGAAGTCAGGGAGACTTCCTGGGCCCAGCCTGAGAAGCTGGCCTCCTTGGGAGACCTAGCCAGGTGAAATGCATCTCTTGTCAGAAATGGCAGGAAGGACCCAGGAAGAGGGAGTACAGAGTCCAGACACGGCTGAATTCAGCGAAAGGACCCGCAGTGCCTGGGAGGCGATGCAGTTTGTTTCCCATATGCTGATCCCTTCAAGACTAAATAAACACATGTTGAAAATGCACTCTTAAACTCAAATGATCCATGTTGTTGTGCAGCAGAAACTAACACAACATTGTGAAGCAACTACACTCCAATTTTTTTTAATAAACTAATTAAATTTTTAAAAATCAAATTCAAGAAATATACCCAATGGGCAATGTAAATTGCCATATTTTTCTTCAGAAGTATCTTTAAAATGTATTTCAAATACTGAATGCTACTACAATTGACATGCTACATACACATGTAAATGAATATGTACACACACACACACACACATTTCTCTTCCTGTATTACAGATCAGAACCCTAAATCAAGAACCAAAAGACCTAAATTTAAACCCTAATTCTGTCCTGTGATCTTTTATAATTTGTTCAGTTTCTCTAACACTCTTCATTGTCTGCTATAAAATGGAAAAAGAAAAGGGAAAAAAAAGTAACGTGCTACATGGTGTTTGGAGGGTTAACATAAATAACGTGGAAACATCAAGCAGGGACATGCCCTTACTAGGTCCTTAGCAAATATTAGTGTACTCCTTCTTAATACATTTTAAAAATGACCTTTATTGCTTATGTATGATCGTTTCTGCCAACATGTGCGCGCTCAGTGATATTCTGTGTTTGGAGTCATCAGTAAGCAACACTCACAAGTTCAGACACAGAGAGCCTGGAAACCAGGGCGGTTTGGCAAAGCTTAAGAAAAAGGCTCACAATGACTGAAAAGGAAAACTTAAAAATCAAAACAGTGAACAGAGCTATCAACTGAATTATTTGCTAATTCTGAGATATAAGTTCTCTCCCCCAATGCCATAATTATTAATCTTATAACAAACATAAATACATGAAGAAAATGAAAATGACTAATGAAAAAGGTCATTCTGAGGCAGAAAGTCATTTCTGATGGAAAAAAAGCCAAGTGAACCAGAGACTGGTAAAATGCTGAATGACGAACCAAGAGGAGATTAAGTGAGATCTTAAGATGGGCATGTCCTACAGTTCAACAGGTCTACCCACAAGTATGTTTCTCTCTAAAGGAACCCTTGCCCATGAGCAGCTAGGAATATAGACCAACATGTTCAATATAACATTTTTTGTATCCAAAAAAAATGCAAACAACCTAAATATCCATCCACAGGAGATGAATAAATTATCATATATTCATAAAATATAATATTATCCAGGAGTGAAAATAAATGAACTACAGATACATGGATCCATATGGCTGAATCTCAGAAACATTTTGGTGAAGGAGAAAACAAGCCAGGAATACACACATATGGTGGTAAGTAAATGGGGGAAGAGATTCAGTAAGCATAACATCCAGAAGAGCTGTGAGGAGACCTGATCATGGAAGGATGCCCTGGGAGCTTCAATGTTCACGTGACGTTCAAGTTCTTCATTTGGAAGGTAGATCCATGTGCAATCCTTTTATTATCAAGATGTAAAACTTACACGGATGCTCCATATATTCTTTTGTACTGATCAAACATTTTACAATAAAAGTATTTTCAAAGAACGCAGGGACAGAATTTTAAAACCTCGGATGGATAGGGGAAGCTGAATTTACCAGAGGATAAAGAAAAATCATGAGCAAGAAAACAGAAAAAGAATCTCAGAGCCAGGAATCAGCTGATACTTTCAGTTAGCTTACAGACAAAGCTTGGGTTTTCCATTAAGTGGCCAGTGACCTAGTCAGCAGCCATCGTAGGCAGAAAGTTAGTCTTTCTAAGTTTCTTTGTCTTAATGAAGCTGTTTTACTATGTTGGCAAATACTGAAATGAAGCAAAAAGGCAGGAAAAGAGAACTTGAGAGAGGATTAAAAGGATTCCAAAAGTGGATTAATGAGCAATGGTAGCAGTACAAGAGGATTCTTGCTGAATCACAACAGACCAGAGAGCTAAGAATCCAGGGGCAGAAAAGGAAGCAAAAGGAGAATATTATTTAGCATTAAAGCAGCTTACTTGTCCAAAAAGGTTTAACAGAAGACTAAAATATACAGGCATATTTATGACTGATTCATATTATTCTGCTCTTTATTTCACACATTTTAAAGTCTCCATCTGATACAATAAAATCAATGACCAGTTTTATGATCTTTCATGCCACGATGGATACTTTACTTTTCTTCCAGGGGAGACTGGGGAGAGTCATGTCATTTTCCAACTACATGCAAAATTCGTAGTTTGATCTGCAAAATTCACTCAATTATGTACCATCTTGTATAGTTCAGTAGATTTCAAAGTACTGGAGAATGTGTACCATATGCTTCTTTCTATCTCATCACATTCTGCTTGGTGCTAAGCATATATTAAAAGCTTAATAACTATTTCATGATTGATTACTATCCAGTTTTGTATTTTTAATGCCTAAAATGCAGAAAATTGGCTAATCTTACGATGCTAGTTGGGAATAAAACAACTACAAAGGAAAATCTGATTAAGGCCTTTTTTTTATGGTGAAGTTAATTTTAACAAATGTTAAGTCAAATAAGCTCAAAAGTGAATTTGCTTTCTTGTAAATTAATCTCATAATTTGTAAATTTATGGTTAATTAAATAGAATTAAAATTTTAATTACCTTTTTAAACATAATTAAAAGGCATTAAAAATAATTTTCATAGATCTCTAAGCCTTCAATTAGCTTTCCACTCTATGTGCAGAGGTACTTACTAAATAATTACAGATTTGTCAGTATTCTAAATATATTCACAACCCAACTTCATCAGTTTTGTAGTTCCTCTACCTTAAAATCACTAAAGTCTAAAGTTTATTCTAAACAAATACTCTGAATACATAATAAAAAGCACATCTTAATTAATTTATCAGTAAGCTAAAAAAATTAAAAATCACGCCTAAGACATTAACGTGTAGCTTAGAGGTTAATAGCCCAGGTTAGAATTTTCACAAACTCCACTTCTTAATAGCTGTGTGACCTTAAACAGGTTACTTAACCTCTCTAAGCCTCAGTTTCCCCAAGTGCAAAAATAAGCATAATTGTGGTACAACACTGACAACACGTTTGTGAGAATTAGCTAAGATGATGATGATAATGCCTGCCATGTACTAACTCTCTATTACATCCAGGCACTGCACCAAGTGTTTATACATCACATGAGCAAAGCCAGGGTGGGAAGGCCGGCAGGTCACACGTAAGGAGAGCGCAGCACTCAATTCCCGTAAGTTCATGTTAACTCACAGCACCTGAGTACCTAGAGAACGCTTCCTACTGCACGGGCCCAGCACCATGTCACCTGCATCTGAGCGCTGCTTCAGTCTTTTGAAGATCAAAATAGAATGTGAATAAATAAATAGAAATGAAAATATGCTTTATCTATCTATATCATCTTCAGATAAATCCTAGCAGGGACACAATTTAGTGCTCATTTTTATTGCTGAAGGAAGGGAGTTTGAGGAGGTGAGAGAGCTAACAGGAGGCAGAAGTCTCTCTCTGGCATCTCCCGACGTTGTCTTTCAATTCATCAGACAATGAAAAAAATGCCAAAATGAAAAAATCCAACTGAAGACATATATTAATACAAACAATGTCCTATAAACAAGCAAAGAGGGAAGTGGAAGTCATTGAATATTTCTTAGGGTGCCAGAATATTTGCATAAATTAAAATTTTAGCCAATTCATTATCCGTAATGGAACCTGTGGTGCCATAAAAGGGACAAAAATTATCACCCCAAGTAAAGTTTTTTACAGTTCCTGTTTTTCACCCAAAGTGTGTTTTCAGGTATTTCTTTTGAAGGAAACAATTATTTGAATTTTCTATTACTGAGGACCAGGCCAGGGAGAAGGCTGTTGCCAGAGCTATGGTACAGGCGGACCTTAGGGATACTGTGGGTCCATTCCAGATCGCTGCTACAAAGCAAATACCACCATAAAGCGAGTCCCATGAACACAGAAGTCATGTTTACACTACACTGTAGTCTATTAAACATGCGATAGCAGTATGTCTAAAAAAACAATATTCATACTTTAATTTAAAATAGTGTGTGTTAGTTGCTCAGTCATGCCTGATTCTTTGTGACTCCATGGACTGCAGCCCACCAGGCTCTGTCCATGGGATTTTCCAGGCAAGGATACTGGAGTGGGTTGCCATTTTCTTCTCTAGGAGATCTTCCCAACCCAGGGATAGAACCCTGGTCTCCTACACTGCAGGCAGATTCTTTACCAACTGAGCAATACTTTATTGCTAAAAAAATTGCTAACCCATCCTCTGAGCCTTCAGTGAGTTATAACAGTAACATCAAAGATTACTAATTACATATCATCATAACAAATACAATAATGGAAATGTTTGATATATTGTGAGAGTTACCAAAGTGTGACATGGAGACATGAAGCTGAGCAAATGCTCTCAGAAAAAAAAATGGTGTCAACACACTTGCTTGACATGGGGTTGCCACAAACCTTCAATTTGTAAAAAACTCAGTATCTGCAAAATGCAGTAGAAAAAAAAAAGCACAATAAAAAGAGGTATGCCTGTAGTGGTGGGACTATTGGTTCAAACCAAAAAATCATATCTGCATTGACAGAGAAAACTGGCGTGCAAAATATATACACAAAACGCATGTTTCAGCAAGAATCTCACAATAGAGAAATGTAACTAATCTACCAAACTCTGCCTATGAGTTATGGATTACTCTGGGGAGTTCATTAAGTATTTGGTGATGATGATTAACTTTTCCAGGAAACTAAAGTACCATCCAATTAACTATTCAGGTACTAAAGAAGCAAAAAACAATTAATATTCTAATACCTGATTTAGTCCTGAAGAGCAATTGACTCACAGAGTCTAATTCTTGCTGATTTATGTTTCCCTGTTACGTTTTAAATAACATATAATCATTCAGACAATTCATGAATTTTGATTTCTGGACACGTGTTCTCTTAACTGTTAATCCTTTGGAGAGAGCCAGTCTCATCCCATTACATGATTATGATTTTTTTAAATATAAACAGTCTAATTCACACACAGAGTAGAATTTTATTCAAATTATTTTGAACCAGACGATATCATGAAAGGTTAAGTTAAGGAAAGAATAATAAGTTACAATAGGGAACATGCCTGTGCGCATATTCTGATTTATAAAATATTAGAAGCTGGGGCAATTTCCAGTTAGGATAAAGGTAATTAGCAAATTGGCCATTCAGAAAAGAAAGCTACCTTCAAACTACAGTAAAGAAATGAAATAAGGATAAAAACAGGAACCAAGAAAATGTAAACAAAGACAGCTGAAACTAACACAAAACAGTTATGAAAGTGAAAATAACCTGTTCTTAATCTCAGAGTCACAGCTGATGAAAGTGACAGATGATTTCCACCCCCACCCCCCGCCACTTTCTTACATGTTCCTGCTTCCTAACAGATTGATAATGTCATTAAAATTGGCCTTAACAACCCTCCCACACCTGCAATGGCATTATCCACCAGGCAACACTGACTGTTTTTCTAAAAGAAAACACGCTTCTTCCACTTCTACAAAACTGGGGAGAAAAGGAAAATAAAAACCATAACACAGCAAAAACAAAGGAAAAAAGAATGCAAAAGAAGAATAAATCTAAATACATTATATACTTACTATGCACACAAATGACACTGAGAATAGCTTCAAAGATAGACAGTTTTTGCAACCCAGAAAAACCCATGGATCTCAGCAAGGCTTTTTCTTTGTGTGTGGTATGGTAGAGGTTTACTGGGGTGGGGGGGACACCAATTATTTCTGCAAATGTCAGTTGCCCGGTAACTACATTTCCGTATGAAAACAAACTGTTTTATTTCATAGGTGAGGTTCAGGACACTCAGGCCAATATACAAGTCCTGACCATCACTGGTTGAATCCCTACCTCCACTCATCTCCATCAGCAGTCTTAATAAATAATAATAATAAGATTAAATCCTTAATACAGAATTTTATTTAAAACATAAATTTCCTAGAAATGTTTGCAGGTTATTAACATACTGATAATACAACTAGAAATGTAGTCCTAATTCAGGTCTTCCACAGGGAAGAAGCTATGAGAAATAAACACCCGAGTGGTGCTGAAGAACTAAGTGAAGAATTATGGATTCTTATGCTTCTTAGTTAAGAGTGAGAGCTTCACACTGATTACAGGCATCAGTTTTGAGAAATGCTGGCTTGCTGCCTCCCTGCTATGGAATAGCAGCTATGATTTATTAAAGAGCTATTGTATAAGGTATCAGGCATTATATTAGGCATCTGACAGACCATCCTGCTTCATCTTCAAAATCACTCTGCAAAGAGATATCTTTTTACCATTTTGTACGGATGAGAGACGTAGTGGACATTATTGTTTGGGTCCACCCACAACCTCCTTCTTCTGGGTAATGGTCCCAAGCCTCATCCACCCATGCAGTTCTTTTCAAGAACTGTCATTTCCCTCTAGGACACACTTCCTTAACCAACCGAGGATCGTCCCAAAGGCAGCCAATCATCTGGCCCAAGCTAGTCCAAGTCCATATGTTTCGGAGGTTTGCAGTCTTGGGACCCAAAGTGTAGAATGAGTCTCTCCCTCTGGCAAGTAAAACTCTAAGGTACAAAGCCTTGGAACTATCAACAGCCAGGCTGGCAACATCAGAACCCAGAGGGGCAATTACACCCCATCTGCCAAAAGAGAATCCTGGCCTGGTGGCATCTGAGTCCTGATCCACACTGTTCCTAATGTTCAAACAGGCACATTCTTGCCCATGGATCTGTATACTCTAATATCCTCAAAAGAAATCATCATTTTGTTCAAGTGAATGAGAGTTGCATTTTCCATTTCGTGAAGCCCAGAATCCAACCTAATACAAGAAACTAACTTAGAGATGAAGACACAAACCACATATATATACTATCACGTATAAAACAGATAGCTAGTGGGAAGCTGCTATATAACACAGGGACCCCAGCCTGGAGCTTTGTGATGACCTAAAAGAGTGGGATGGGAGATGGGAGAGGGGCTCAGGAGGGGGATATATGAAGGTGAAAGTGAAGTCGCTCAGTCATGTCCGACTCTTTGCGACCGCATGGACTGTAGCCACCAGGCTCCTCCGTCCATGGGATTCTCCAGGCAAGAATACTGGAGTGGGTTGCCATTTCCTTCTCCAGGGGATCTTCCCAACCCAGGAATCAAACCCAGGTCTCCCGCATTGCAGGCAGATGCTTTAACCTCTGAGCCACCAGGGAAGCATATATATATATTTTCTGCCATACAGTGATGTGAATCAGTCAATTCTGATTCACATCACTGTATGGCAGAAACCAATGCAACATTGTAAAACAATTCTCCAATTATAAAAAAAGACACAAGCCTAACATCACATTCTGGTGAGCTGCAGTCAGGATCCAAACCCACATCTGCTGCCTCGGAAGCCTTTGCTCTTCTTTTCCTATCATACCACAAGATAGTAATTTGAATACTTTGAAAACTTTAAAGATCTTCACTTTAGCTCAGTTCAGTCGCTCAGTCGTGTCTGACTCTTTGTGACCCCATGAATTGCAGCACACCAGGCCTCCCTATCCATCACCAATTCCCGGAGTTCACACAAACTCACATCCATCGAGTCAGTGATGCCATCCAGCCATCTCATCCTCTGTCGTCCCCTTCTCCTCCTGCCCCCAATCCCTCCCAGCATCAGAGTCTTTTCCAATGAGTCAACTCTTTGCATGAGGTGGCCAAAGTACTGGAGTTTCAGCTTCAGCATCATTCCTTCCAAAGAAATCCCAGGGCTGATCTCCTTTAGAATGGACTGGTTGGATCTCCTTGCAGTCCAAGGGACTCTTAAGAGTCTTCTCCAACACCACAGTTCAAAAGCATCAATTCTTTGGTGCTCAGCTTTCTTCACAGCCCAACTCTCACATCCATACATGACCATTGGAAAAACCATAGCCTTGACTAGACGAACCTTTGTTGGCAAAGATCTTCACTTAGATTTAAACAATTTTGATGTAAATAACCATTATTTCTTTAAAAAGACTATATTTTAAACAACAGTATAAATATCTTAATTTTTAAATTATCCTAAACGTCACATACATCAGGCAGTGTGTCTGTGTGTCTGTGTGTCTGTGTGTCAGTCACTCAGTCGTGTCCGCCTCTACGACCCTAGGGACTGTAGCCCACCAGGCTCCTCTGTCCATGGAATTCTCCAGGCAAGAATACTGGAATGGGTTGCCATACCCTTCTCCAGGGAATCTGAATCTTTAATGGTTACGAACATCATCAGTTAGATGTTCGGTAGGTATTCATCAAATGAGTGAGTAAAAAACTAAGGTAACCACTTCAAGATGAAACTTTAACATGATGACCTTATTAAGCATTAACTTAGAAATGTGTGTAGATGATTCAATACTTTCACTTTTAAATTCACTCTAATTTCCAATACAAAAAAATATCAGATACTAAGTAACTGAAGAAAATCCCAAAATGTAACTTAAATGTGATCATTTAAAAAGTATTGCATGTCTGCACATCAATTAATATATTATCTTGGTTATATTCCTATGAAGGTTCATGATTAGGTATCATTTTATGATGCTATAGGTATAATCCTATTCTTCCCTTGCTGATCTAAAAGTCTCCTCTTTGGTCAAAAAACATTAATGGAGTTTGGCTGAGTCCATTTCTCAAAAGGACAAAGGAGAACTTCCCTCGTGGTCCAGTGGTTAAGACTCCATGCTTCGACTGCAAGGGGCATGTGTTCAATCCCTATTCAAGGACCTAAGAGCCTGCATGCCGCACCACCGGTAAATAAGTACTATCTTTTTGAAAGAAGGACAAAGAGTCTTTCTTGTCCCTCCAGAACGAACATCTCAAGAAGAAATAGCATTTTTCCTTTGTGATGTGGGTTTTCAAGTTACAATGAGAAAGGGGAAAAAATGTAAATGGAAGAGAGCGGCCTGTTTGAGTTGATATGGATAAGTGTTTTAACATCTCTTAATAATTCTAATTTTGGAATGTTGTTCTGCCTGAGCCCATGAACGTCTCACTTATTTCACAGTCCGGGAGAGTGCAGCTATCTGAGAAACAGGAATAAGTTGGCATTGCCAGGGAGCCAGGTGGTTCCACTGTTTGGAAACCATCTGGTCTGAGTTTTCTCTTTGTCAGCACCATCAATACTTCAGTAGCAAGAGCTATTATAGGGATTGTGTGTGTTTCATTTCTTTAAATAAACTCAAACAAAACTACTCTGAATATAAATTCATTATTTCTTTGAATTGTGCTTGCAGAGCATAATGAAACCCTTGTCAAGACGAGTTACACTTGAATGCTTACATTCATTCCACAACTTCACAAAACCAAGTGGCAAAATACTGGAAGTTTGCCTACAACTCCAGCAGCCTCTCTTGATCATATTCACCTTTAAGGGGATAACTACTGTCCACATGCCTCTGGCAAAATGGAGAAATTTTTTCTGCTGAGGTAGATGCCAAGGCAAAGCTACATCTTCTATGTGGACAGTTTTAGATACCAGGATCACTCAGAGACAGTTATTTAATCAAAGAAGTAAAACACAGAAAGGCCTAAGAAACTTAAACCTATTAATCCTAGGCTCAATCGACTCTTCATCCAACAGTCGTTGCTGTTCAGTCACTAAGTCATGTCGGATTCTCTGCGACCCCATGACTGCAGCACGCCAAGCTCCCGCCCCTGTCCTGCACTATCTCCCAGAGTTTGCTCAGATTCACATCCACTGAGCCAGTGATGCTATCTAACATCTCATCCTCTGCTGCCCCTTTCTCCTTTCTCCTCCAATCTTTCCCAGCAACAGGGTCTTTTCCAATGAGTCGGCTCTCTGCATCAAGTGGCCAAAAAGACAGTATGCCAAATCAGTGAGCAAAATCCATCAAATCATGGCCTGGACTGCAGAAGACAGGACGATAAATGTACTGCAAAGCACAGGGCCCTTACCTCCACCAAAAAGAAAGGGTCATTGCTTACTAAAAATACCAGGCTCTCTGTAATACATATATGTGAACAGACACTGGCATTAATAAACCTTGTCTTCTAAGACCTTAATCTCAGCTTCAGTTAAAGATAAAGTTTCCAGACCCAGATGTTTTTATCAGAATACCCAAAGTCAAATCTCCCTAAATGCCAGCATCCACCTTCCAACGGCAGGCCTCCGTTTCACTGCCCTTTAGATAGAAGCTGGAAGTCACCATGTCACATTCACTTAAGAAGGGACAAATTAAAGAGGTTAGAGTACTGACCTAGAGTTAAAAGAGAAAGAAACTGAGGCCAGAAGAGGTTTTACTTTCTCCTATCAGCAGGTCATCCTCAACCCCCTTCTTTGCAACAATGTTTGACTTGTCAAAATTGCTTTGCTGCATCTGCACCTGACATCTAAATCATTTGACAGGCACATAACCTTATCAAATTTCTAGTTATAGTACAAATAGAGGTAACAAACCATATCCACTGAAACTGATAACAGCTCACACAAAGAACTGCAAAGCTGTGATTGCAGGAGAGGAGGGAGTCCCTACAGACATCCTGGCCCGGGAGCCCACCGAAAGGGGAGGAGGAGCAGCCAGAGCCAGACAAAGAGTGGTGGTGGGTTTGACTCCACCAAACCCAGTTGCTGCTCTCATTCTTCTGCTGAGACCGAAACAACCGAAAGGCCTCTCACTTGGGGTGAAAAAAAAATTGTGAAGAGAGTGGTGTCTGTCCGCTCCAACTAGCATTTAACTTAAAAGACAATTGGAACAAAAGCATAGAACGGTACTTTTGAAAGTCCCCTGCCAACCCCCATTTGCCCTAATACGGTGTCAGGTTGTTAGGTACTATGTCTCAATTCAGGAGACAATGCAAGCAACAACAGATATATCCCTGGCTTTGTCTGTAACTCAAGCCAAATGCTCATCTCTAGCATTTGCTCAGGAACACACAGGGAAAATAGTGTTTGCCAAAAAAGAATAAAATATTTTGAGGTAATGTTTCACATTAAAAAATTAATTTTAAATCATGGCCCTGAAACAAAAAAGCCTTTAAAAAAAAAATCTGTTTTCTTCACTTAAATGTTCCAGGCTCCTAATACTTCTGGAAAACACTGCAGAAGAAATTAAGGATGTAAATATGAAAAAGTATATATGTAATTAGAGAGACAATTCCCCAGGTAAAGGACACACACTGAAATCAGATTTAAATTCACCTGATCATAAATATTCCAGCTTCCTAAACAACTCCCTCGTCTGAAACCTTTTAATCCCAGGCCCAGGAAAGGCTCATGCAGGATTAAATACTCTAATCAGAACACCAAATCCTTTTCCTTTTCTAAAGGGAGAAGATACATTTTATCAATATCGGATTACTTGATCTGTGTCTACCCTACTCTCCACATTTCTAGGTGAAATTAACAAGTTGCTTTCCAGGTCTCCAGTTTCCTCTCGTTTCTTTCCCTTCATCTCATCCTACCCAACTCCCAGTCTCAAATGCTAATGATGTTCCCTCATCAGTATCTCAAATGCAACCCACTTCTCTCCATACTTTCACCACTACTATTTATTTTTTAAAAAAGAAATGGGGAAGATAAGCATGAAAGCCATAAAAATCCATAAAGTAATTAGACAAATTCTGCACAACTGAAATTTCTATGGATCATTGCATGCCTGGTATTATCCACAGAATGTCACATGATAAACTCGACAAAAATATGATGGATATGTGAATATTCAGTAGGCAGTAATAGTCAATCTAAAATATACAGGATGCACTTGGGTGTATTTAAAATATGATTTTTATGGAGATGCAAATGAGACTAAATCTTGGTGTTTCTTATTTACGAAAACCTGAAGTCAAGCTACGAAACTATCATTTCTTTAGTGACATTTGAAAACCAAATACTGATGGAAAATCAACAGGATTATTTTTTACCTGAAAAGAGAAAGATTTTGGCTGGGATTAGATTTAAATTCACCCAACCATTAATACCCCACCTTCCTAACCATGGCCTTGGTCTGAAGTCTTTTAATCCCTGTCCCAGAAAAGGCTCATCCAGGATTAAATACTCAGAACACCAAATCTTTTTACTTTCCTAAATGAAGAATATTCAGCTTATTAACATCAGGTTTGTTGTTGTTGTTCAGTCACTAAGTCATGTCCAACTAAATTCAACAACAAATTCAAGTAAGTAAATACAAAACTGCTAGAACATTCATTCCAGGCTATTTCATATTATCATAAAAGGCAAAACAGGTAAAAAGAAAATCTGTGCTTCAGATATTATGTAAATTTATTTCTTAATATAGAAATTAACAGAGAAATGCGTTTAAAACTATTAACAAAAATGATTTCATACACACACACACACACAAAACATCACCAGAATTATCTTTAATTAAAAAGAGAAAAGTATTGATGTAGTCTCAGCCAAACTATCGGAGAAGGCAATGGCAACCCACTCCAGTACTCTTGCCTGGAAAATCCCATGGACGGAGGAGCCTGGTAGGCTGCAGCCCATGGGGTCGCGAAGAGTCAGACACGACTGAGTGACTTCACTTTCACTTTTCACTTTCATGCATTGGAGAAGGAAATGGCAACCCACTCCAGTGTTCTTGCCTGGGGAATCCCAGGGACGGTGGAGCCTGGTGGGCTGCCGTCTATGGGGTCACACAGAGTTGGCCACAACAGAAGCAACTTAGCAGCAGCAGCAGCAGCAGCAGCAGCCAAACTATTGACCAAGTGTGAGGGTAGGATGAGTCTAGACATATAAGGACTCAAAATTTATCAACCACATACCTTTTCTCAGAAAGCTACTGGAGGATGTGTTCCACCAAAATAAGAGAGTAAACCAAGAAATATGACATGGGATCCAAGGGTTTTCTAAAAAGGCAAAGGGAAAGCCGAGAGTAATGGTGAAGGAAAATCCTAGGGCAGAGCTATTAAATGAACCCAGAGAAAAAGCAGTTCAGATTAGAGTTGGGGACAAAAAGCTCCAGGAGGAATGTCTCAAGAAGATTATAGAATCGATAGATTACTGAATGCATGCAGATCTAGTGAAAGAACTTTTAAAACTATCAGACTGTGGAGATATAAAAGAAATTAGCTACTCTAGGAAAAAAGAAAAATGGTTTTCAAGAAAGTATAATCATAGTACATTCACTGGCTCAGCCAGGAACAATACACAATCTAATTACACTCATATTATTGTCCTTTGCTTTACTGCACTTCACAGACATCACTATTTTTTTTTACAAATTGGAGATCTGTAGCAACCCTACTTCAAGCAAGACTATCAGCACCACTTTTCCAACAGTATTTGTTCATTTTGTATCTCTGTCACATTCTGGTAATTCTTGCAACATTTCAAACTTTTTCATAATTTTCACATTTATCACGGTGATCTGTGATCAATGATCCTCGATGTTACTATCACAGCTCCCTGAAGGCTCCGTGACAGTTAGCACTCTTCAGCAAAAAAGTATTTCTTAATTAAGGTCTCTACATATTTTTAGCCACGATGCTACTGCACACTTCAGCATAGTGCTAACTTTTACATGCACTAGGAAACCAAAAATTCGTGTGGCTCACTTTGTTGCCATATTATCGTGGCACCCAACCCACAGTATCTCTGAGGTATGCCTGCAAACAAAGGCTTCCGAATATCCAAAAAATGTGACATGACTATATTGGGTGGATGGGAGGGGGTAGTTTAACAAAGAATAAATCTAATTCCATACTGAAAAATTAATAGATAATCTCTAAAAAAAATTAAGCTTACAAATAGCAATATATGCATAGAATAGACAGATGCTACAAAGAAAAACAAAGGCTTACAAGTGGCTGTCTCTGAAGAGAAGGAATTAGAGGGATAAAGATATACAGAGGGGACTGCTATATTTTACTATAATCAAAAATTATATATTTGAAACTCTGACAAAAAATTAAAATAAAATACAGATGCCATTCAAAACAATTTTAAAGGAAAAGAAGCAAATTTCTTTACTGCGCTGCTGGAACTATCTTTTCAAATCTGGACTTATAGTAATTTCTCTTTGAGAAATAAAGTCATCACGGCAAAGATAAAGGCAGATATGATGTCACTATTTCTATTATTGATAAGAATGGTCCATACTTTGCATATTTATCCCATAATCTGTCACAAATAAATACTCTCAATCAATTACTGTAACAAAAACTCAGGCTTGATTTCACATGGCAAATCTCTGCGATAAAGGGAGTAATGGAGATGTGTATGTGATGTTATGATTATGAGCTAAGATAGACTTGCTTTGTTTACATGTGATAAAACCTACGGCATTAACAGAAAATACAGCAATGTACAGTGTCGGGACTGGTAATGGCCATAAGAGCTAAAGGTCATCTGTGAACAGGCTTAGTGTTACCTCTGTCCAGCTCTAGTGATCACTAAGCTCAGAAAAGAGAGAACCAGGAAAAAGAAGGAAAAAATTGAGGGCTTGAGAAAGCAGGGGAAAAAAACTGAAGAAGAAAGCAGAAACGGAAACAGGCAGATGCACTAAGATCCACAGCACATTCATCAAGGTTCTGGATACGTAGCGTGGATGGCACGGCCATCGTGGGCAGCAGGGAAGTGACCACCATTAACCAGGGCCCTCAGCGGTAAACTCCGCAATCCATCAGCGAGGCCCACTAACACGGAGAGAGCCTCCCCCACCTTGAGGACAAGGATCTCTGCACTGCTAACATCACCCTGAAACCTAGAAACGGCTTTGGTCAGAGGCTTAGCAAGTCCTGCCTCAGGATCCAACTCTTCTTGCTGCTTTTGTTAGCAAGAGCTGGTATCTATTTAAGTATCATTTTTTTTTAAATCATCTTATGCTGTTGTTCAGTCACTCAGTCGTGTCCAGCTCTTTGGAACCCCATGGACTGCAGCACACCAGGCTTCCCTGTCCTTTATCATCTCCTGGAGTTTGCTCAAACTCACGTCCATTGAGTCAGTGATGCCATCCAACCATCTCGTCCTCTGTCGTCCCCTTCTCCTCCTGCCTTCATCTTAACAGATGGAGCATATTTTAGATTTATCATTTCTCCCTTCTAACAGGCAAGAATTTCCTATTTCCCCAAGTCTGGTCAGCACTGTTCATACAATCCACTGAAGTCCCCTACCTCTCTGAAATCCTGTGGATCCCCTAACTTTAACACACAGGTGATTTCATTTACTGTCTTACTACATGGGTACAACCTGAGGCCTCATGTGTTGGGAGAGAAATGGGCTAGAGAACACACGACACTCAAAAACAAACTTATCAGTTCAGGGATAGGTCCTATCAGCGGGACAGCCTGCCCAAAGTGGCTTCGAATACCAATACCAGCCCCCTCCACAAAAGGCATTTTAATACTGGCTTCACAGATAGAGAAAATTGGTTTCTTTCACTCCTTTCCTAGTATTATGAAATGAAAGGTTCTATGACATATCACAATAAATGCAGAATCGCATAATGATTACTTTATGGGGTGGAAAACACAAATGAACACCTCTATTGTGGTCACTCTTTGTTATTCCCTGACCACCCACCATACATCACCCCTTCTTTTGATACAACACCTTTCCTTTCTTTTGAGAACCCAGTTTTCCCCAGCTCTCTCCAGAGGTGGATTATGTAACTTGGAAATGGCCAGTGTAGTGTACCCCCCATCTCAGTGATTTTTCAACCATGGATATAATATCCAACCAGGACCAGAGAGCGAGCGAGCTCATTGGTGGGGGCCTTTCTGTCGTTGAACTTGTACCTACAGAGATGTAGGTTAAAGGCATGGCAGCTGTCTTTCAGCCACATAGGTGAGCCAGCCTGGACATGGAGCTGTCACAGAAGACACAGGACTGAGAGATGGAGGGAAACTGGTTCCCAGTGAAACCCTCTGAGCCCCTCGAGGAAGCCCTGCCCTAAAGCCAGCTTCACCCCTGGGCTCTTGCAGCATCTGAGCCAAAAATAATAATACCAGGTAGGACTGAGTTTTCTGGCACTTGCAAGAAAAAAAGTCCTAATTAATATGCTCATATACATTTGCTAGGAGATAAAATTTCTAAGAGGGTTTAGAGCCTTCCAGATTACTTTCCTCTCACTATCGTACCTTTCGTTGGGTGAGCTGATTTAACACAGCTGTTTGTGATTAAAGCCTGAACAGCAAATCACCTGCATGTGGTTTGGGAATCCAAAGTTAAAGAAACAAAAAAGTCATAAAACACTGTTTAAATATTTTTTAACAACTCCTCAGATGGGAGTCCCTTTCCCCCAAGTGACTGCTGTTGGTACAGGACAGTTAAACTTGAGCAAGAATTCTGTATTCCAGAATTGGCTGGGATGTCACCATTTGAGATGCTGGCAAAAACCATACTTCAGAGCAAACAATATATCACTAAAATGTTTTTTAAAACAATTTTCTGAAGAGGAGGTAATTCCACAAAATGATTGAAAACAGTGTACTTGTCATTTAGCTGTGTACACCCACTGTGTCTGTTGAAAGGTGTTTTCTCCATTATGCAGAATTTTTAAAAACCTAAGAACAGGAAGTTGCAAGCATCTCACTTATAACCTTTTGAATTACTCAGCACACAATCAATATTTGAAAGTTCTCACTATCTCCTCCTCCCCAAAATCTTTCCTATCTTTTCTTCTTTCTAGCCGTTTTGATATTTTCTTTTTTCAATCACAGTTTTGTTAAGAAATGTCCAAATAAAGATAAAATAAATTCTTGGGATTTCCCTGGTAGTCAGGTGGTTAAGATTCCACACTGCCATTGCAGGGGACACAGGTTTGATCCCTGGTTAGGGAACTAAGATCCTACATGCCTTGCAGTGTGGCAAAATTTTAATTAATTAAAAAGAATAACAGATAAATTCTCATACTAGATCGATCATGTCTTAAGTAAATAAGAATATCAAGTTTCACATGGATCTAAGCAGATTGACAATAAACTTAGGCAGGTTCACAGTTTAGGAACTCATAGTACTCACTAGAATGTTTTTACCTATACAGTCATACCTGGCTTTCTGAGGGGGATTGGCTCCAGGACCCCTCGCAGATTCCCAAATTCACAGATGCTCAAAGTCCCTTACAGTCAGCCCTCTGTATCCACAAATGCAAACCCACAGATACAGAGGGCCAACCATAACCTAAGTAAAGAACAAGGAAAATGCTAAGGCTGGAAGCTGATATCCTAGGTGGTAGGAACCCCCACACCCTGGGAACGGTGCAATGGGGAATGGGTCAACCTGGTGAAGGTACCTGGATTCTAAACTTGGAGGGGGGCCTAACAAGCTTTGTGACCCTAGCAGGTTCCCTGAGAATCCTCTCTCTTCACTTGTAAGGTGAGAAAATTAAATAGATGATCCCAGTAGGTCTTGTAGAAAGCTAAGCATTTGTGCCTCCATTCTATAAAACCATCTAGAGAATTAACCATAAAAGGTGGTGAGAATGGTTATCCTGAGACAGCTTATAATAAGCTGCTGCTGCTGCTGCTAAGTTGCTTCAGTTGTGTCCGACTCTGTGCGACCCCATCAACGGCAGCCCACCAGGCTCCCCTGTCCCTGGGATTCTCCAGGCAAGAACACTGGGGTGGGTTGCCGTTTCCTTCTCCAATGCATGAAAGTGAAAAAATAAAGTGAAGTCACTCAGTCGTGTCCGACTCCTAGTGACCCCATAGACTGCAGCCCACCAGGCCCTTCCGTCCATGGGATTTTCCAGACAAGAGTACTGGAGTGGGGTGCCATTGCCTTCTCCCTTATAATAAGCACCAAACAAAAATAAAGTGAATACGCTTCTATTCTAATGCAAAAGTGTGCACCAAACGTCAACCAGGCTTCATTTCAATATATTTTGGGATTCTTTTCAAAACTCATCAGTGAAGTAAAGGGAGTTTTCTGATTAACCTTTGGCTAACCAGAACACTGAACTTGGAAAAATACCTCTTTCCTTAATCACTCCAGTTCTCTATAGCAATAAACATAACAGTTCTCAAATTGCAAAGAGCTGTGCCCAAAATATCTGTTCCTAAGTCTTCACAGGCATCCAGTGATAACTAGTGCAATCTAATGTGCACAGGGTAGAGAGAAATTACAGTAATTGGCTTGTCCAGGGATAGAACCCGAAACTTGGCCCCATTAACGAACTGAATGGGCCAACTGGGCAGCCCCACCACAAACTAATAAGACATATGCACTTACCTCTGCTATGAGAGGCTCCAGAAAAATGCAACACATGATACACACAGCCAGGAAAAACTGCCTAAACATATCAGATGCTAAGAAATAGTGTTTTCTTATGGTTAACTGTAAGTTATACTTTAGTTAATGAAGTCCTAATTTAAATGCCTCAGGGAGCTGGTATTTAAAATTCTTTTACAGCAATTACATTCTTAAAGAAAAAGTAATTTACCTTAATTTATTTATTTTGTAAATCTATGTCATTTATCAAAAACTAAAAATATTAAACAGTTCACCCAATTAAATTTTAGTCAAAACCTATAAAGAAGAAAAAAAGCACCTTTTATGGATGCTTTCCAGGCAAACATTTAAAAATACAAACAGAAGTTTAAAAAAAAAAAAACTCCACAAACTTCTAAAAAAACAAAAAATAAGTAAAGGTTATATTAAAAATACGTACACAAAGAACACATAGTAAAAATCTAATAGCAAACTTGTGAAAGCTACAGTGACTTCCACCATCACTTTAAATCAAATTATCGTGATGTTATTTCAACTTAATAACAAAATTATTTGTTTGCAAGCTATCTGAACAATGTAGTTGTCATTTTGTTTGACAGGGTCCAAAAGACAAAACTAAATAATCTAGTGGAATGGAATGTTATTTGTGTTTTTCATATAGGACAAAATAAAATTTTGAACTAAAACTATTACTTCTAGGGAAGTGGCAAACTGTTAAAAATTTTCAACTTGACCAAGAAGGACATCTTTTGTTTCATTAGGTTTTGACAATGAAACATTTTTACCCTATCAAACTTTAAATGCAGCTTTTCTTGAAGAAGAAAGAGAAGAACTGAGGGCTCTATTAGCCAGGGTCACTCCTTTCATCTAAAGTTTACAAGAAGCCCTGGAAAATCTCCTCCTGTGCATTGCTGAGCTCTGGTCCAATGCAGCCTTTCTTACCCTGGCTTTATGCTCTAAGGAAAACGCCCCCCATTTCTATAATGTCATCAATCTCCCCTAGATCCTGCCATCCCCATGGGCAAGGTGATCGAGGAAGGATGGTGCCTTCACCCAATGAAAATTGTGCTCAAAAGATTTTTTTTTTTAATTGGGCTCTGTGACATTCCAATAAGATTGTTGTGGTTCAGTAGTTAACTCGTGTCCAACTCTGCTAACCTATGGACTGCAGCTCACAGATTATCCCCACATAAAATACCAGGACATGGATCAACTCTATTACAATGAAGTCTCAAACTAAAGTGCCAATTAAATATCAGATGAACTTCAGCAAAATTTCTCCTTGAGCCCTGCTGCTATTTCAGTTAGTCAGGAATACCCAAAGTGTGGGAAAGACTGTTATATATGACAAAACACAAAACCAAACAAAACCAAAAACCATTTTCCATAATTACAAGCACTCATTTCTGCTAAATATACAATATTCAGGGTGGAGATCAATACTGAGTAAAGAGATACATGTAAGCGATGACTAAATTGTGGGGGTTTTTTTAAGCATGCATCCATATACAAAAAGACTAGAGGGAAAATAAAAATGTTGATAGATCAGATTACCTCTAGGTGATTTCAGAATTTTTTCCATTATTACTGTTATAAAATTATTTGTACAATATATTAAAAGTACAAATGCACATCCCTTCAGGTAGAAGGTAATGGTATATTCTGGACCCAGTGGCACTACAAGCAAGGAGAGCTGACCTTGCTCTACAAAGCAAGTGAAAGGCTAAAAGGAATCAGAGAAATCATCCATTGAAATTGACTGTCCTCCTGCAAAGCTCCAATATATATGTAGTTATGTATATGTGCTTTCTCCAAATAAGTAAAATATAACCAGATAATCACATATGTTATTTATGCAAAGCAATCCACATATATACATATGGGTTATCTATATAATACATATAATATGCACATATATATATATATATTTGCTTAATATATCTTAAGGGCTTCCCAGGTGGCTCAGTGGTACAGAATCTGCCTGCAATGCAGGAGACACAGGTTTGATCCCTGGGTTGGGAAGATTCCCTGGAGAAGGAAATGGCAACCATCTCCAGTATTCTTGCCTGGGAAATCCCATGGATAGGAGGAACCTGGCAGGCTAAGTCCATGGGGTCACAAAGAGTCAGACAAGACTTAGCAACTAAACAACAACAGCAAATAGCATATCTACCAACTCACATATCATATATATAACTAACGCAAAGCAAGCCAACAGTTCAGTTAATTCAGTTGTTATAATAACCAGATGAGCCTACTCAAAAACAAATACAAACTTTAAAATAGGGCTAACAGTAATGGAAATTCACATAGTACACTGACCTGAGCAAAATAATTAAGCTCAACATAATTCAATAACTATTCTCTTTTCAAAATTTCCAAAGTACTTTTGGTTTAGATCCCAACAGAGGCAACTCAATATAAGGATTAGAGGAAGCCCAAGACCTGTCAAATTTCCAAGTGTGCTGGCATTGCAATAGTTTGATTAGCCTAAACGATGGCTTAAGAAAGATTAAATTAAATGATATATAAAATCTCCTTCAAAAATAAATTCTGTGGTTCTCTAATTAATATATCAAAACACAGATACACACACACATGATCTCTGAGTTTTGAAGTAAACTAGCATTGAATCATAATGAGTAAGTCAACATTTCATAATTTCATTACATATGTTTAGATCAATGACCTAGAACCTTGTTTTCTCTTGAGTATTAATTTCTATGATATATCTGAGTCAAACTTATTTGAAAATTTAAAAAAGAAACACAGGAGAATGAAAAGGGGAAATAATACTTTTTCCAAACATTAAAATGAAGAAGGAGAATAAATCCAAGCATCTGCTTTATATTTAAAAGAACTTCTTTTTATTTCATTTGATTATGGGGAGTTATTAACAACCCCCCCTGCCAAAAGACACTATCAACTTACTATCTTGGAGATCTATATTATCCAGCCCAAAGCAACAGTATTCATTTTTAATTTAAAAGTTTATTCCTGATACTACATTTTTAAAGTATTGGTTGGACTAAATATTGATTAAATGGATAAAAATCAATCCACTTTTTTTTCTTTTGGCCACACCCCACAGCACATGGAATCTTAGTTCCCCAACCAGGGATTGAACCTACATCCCCTGCATTGGAAGCACAGAATCTTAACCACTGGACCACCAGAGAAGCCCCCCAATCTACTTTTTCTAAGGTATACTATACCATGCTGCTGCAATTATACATACACTATCTACAGGATTGGTATTAGTGTGGCTATAAAGAAGATCACTACTTCCTCATGATAGCCGTAGGATTAATTCTAGCCAATCCCTGGCTATTTCCTTTAGATGTGGTTTTCCATGAAGCTCCTCAAGTGATGGCAATATTTTCTCCCAGGCCCCACAAAGCTGGGGTGAGTGGCCCTATTACTGCTCATCGCTGCTTCCAGGTTTTACTCCTCTCTCCTTCCCTGCTCTTTTAGGGTACATGGTGCTGGGTGACACCCCACTCCACCCTTTCTACAGCTATCACACCAACATATCATCTCATTTAACCACTGACTCACTATGGCACCCTCTACTTCCACTCTGTCAACATTCTTCAGGGGCCTCAGCATCACCCATGCAATGCATTCAACATCCGGCTCCTCTCTCTTTGACCAACTCTTCTCTGTCCTCCACGCATCTCATCCTCCCACTCCCATAGCCAAAGCCTGGAGCACGATGCCAAGAGCCGTGCCACCTCCAAAATCTGTTTTAAGCCTCCCAATCAATCACCAGCACCATTTACTTTTGAAGTCACTCTTCTCCTTACTTTAACTCCAACAATTCTCTAACCTCATCAGGACTTCCAATCTTCTGACCCTACCTACTGCTTACTGTCCATCACTTTCCATGTCTTCATACCTTCTACATAAATCTCAGATTCTATAGCTCATCATTACAGTCTCTTCCCAGCAATTACCCTCAAGTATTTTTCCCCTCTCGTCCTTTGATGTACTCTTCGGGCAAAACCCAGCCCTGGTGAAAACCCAACTCTTTGGCTACTCTGTGTTGCATACAAAAGGCCCAGTGTAGTAGAGGAAAACACACAACTGTGCTGTCTGAACGCAGTTTAATATCTGATGATTTCAACTGGACCCTCAGCTCTGTCTGGCGACCTTACAAGCTGTCCCAAGGTCATCACTTTTTCACTATTCAGAAAAACTATTTCTGAACTCTTCCACAATATTCTATACCCACCCCCTGCCCACCGGGGGCCTTCTGTTTTGTTCCATTAATGATTTCTCGGTCCCTGGGCCAGTTATTCTCGGTTGATTACTTTTATTTCACTGCGGAAATGGAACTAATCAGAAGAAAACTTCATTTTCTCTATTTCCTCACCAAAAGTCTTATTAACTTTTCTGTATCTGTGCCCACAGGACTCTGCCTTCTCTCTCATACAGCAGGATTAACCGTGCTGACTCCTAGATAAGGCAACCCCTCCACTCATGCACTGGGTCCTATCCCTTCTTGCTCAGTCAGGGACTTTGCTCTTTGCCCCGCCATCATCAAATTTTCTTTCTATTGAACCACTGCCTACAAATACACTGCATACCTTAGAACCCTGGGTTTCTGCTCCTTTTATAGCAGCAATCCTCAGATAGTCGTAGAAGCTCACAACTCCTATTTCTCTCCTCTTACTCGGTCATGATCCCATTCTAAGCAAACTTTCCTTCCACCACACCATCAAGACTCTTCAGTTCAGTTCAGTCGCTCAGTCGTGTCCGACTCTGCAACTCCACGAATCGCAGCACGCCAGGCCTCCCTGTCCATCACCAACTCCCGGAGTTCACTCAAACTCATGTCCATCGAGTCAGGGATGCCATCCAGCCATCTCATCCTCTAATGTCCTCTTTAATTTCTGCAATGCTCACTTAGTTATTTAGCAGAGCACTGTTTAGCCACATTGTACTTGTGTCTTTTACAGTTTTCTTCCTGTAACTGATTTCTGATCCTATAACATTGTGGTCAGAAAAGATGCTTAATACAGTATCAATTTTCCTAAGTTTTCCAAGGCTTGATTTGTGACCCAAGATGTGGTCTATCCTGGAGAATGTTCCATGTGCACTTGAGAAGAAAGTATTCTGCTGCTTTCAGGTAGAATGTCCTATAAATATTACCTATCTGTTCTATTGTGTCATTTAAAGCTTGTGTTTCCTTATTTTTTTTACACAGAGTGGAGAGCTAGCTCTCTGTCCACCACGTGAAGACACGTTGAGAAGACGACCGTCTATGAACCAGGAAGCATGTGCTCTCCAGACACACCATCTGCCAGCAGCTTGATCTTAGACATCCTGGCCTCCATAACTACAAGAAACCGACACGTGCTACGTAAGCCACCCGTCCTGTGCTATCGGTTATAGCAGCCCAAACGACAAGACACCGGTCTTCAAGCCAAAGAAAACTCAGAGTACTGAGTCTAGGTAGATATAGAATTTATACAAATTAAAATGACTCACCAAATCGAGCTCAGCCAGCCCAAAGAATGACAGTTTTCTTCCTGTCTCACTCTCAGGGTGACTTGCTCACTAATCCCTGGCTCGTTTTACTCTGTCAGTGCATAATCCTCCTGCAGGTTACTCATCTCCTCTCTGGTGTTCTAATTACCAGTCTGACTGCTCCATCCTCTTCACATTCTGCTGGACTTCTTCAAACAGCTTTCTCTTCTTCCTCCATTCCACGCTCCCTGCCACACACCCGGGTGCTATAGTTGGCACATCTGAAGCATGCTGTCCAGCAAATACACGCTGCTCCATAGGACAAATTAGCATCCTAACACAGTCTTACATGTGACAGCTTTTCCCAAGAGGGACACAGGGGCTATAAATTAACATCCAAGGCATATAGAGGGATGTGGGATATTTCCTCACAGGTTCATTTAACAATTTTCTCTGAAGCCAATGAAATGTTCTAGAATTCATTCCATTACTAAGTGGGGAATTGAGTCTCTGACTTAATGAAGAGTTTAGATAACAGATTTTTAAAGGTAGATTCAAGACTGCCAAGCCCTAATGAAAATCAAACAATGCTACCTAGCTTAGTGAAAAACAAGAATGTTAAAGTAAGTAGAATTGTACATAAATAGATGTTTCCAAAGTTTTGAGAATTTTTTTAACTTCGTGTTACAAACACTGCCATGTTGTGAAACTAATAAACCAATTTAGTCAAATCGATTACCACAAATTTTGAGTAAGTAGAATTTAAATCAATGAGATTTTGATGTAAAAAAATTTTTACTTGATATCTGACTTTCTGGGATATTTTTGAAACGAGTCACCAGTCCAGGTTCGATGCACAATACTGGATGCTTGGGGCTGGTGCACTGGGACAACCCAGAGGGAGGGTATGGGGAGGGAGGAGGGAGGAGGGTTCAGGATGGGGAACACAGGTATACCTGTGGCAGATTCATTTCGATATTTGGCAAAACTAATACAATACTGTAAAGTTTAAAAATAAAATAAAATTAAAAAAAAGAAATATATATCTATAAGGTCAGAGGTTCTTTGCAATTTTACTTTATATCACTTTATAAAAAAACTGGATAAACTATATTTATTTTCACCTTTTAAAAATTACTATACTAATTAATAGTAATAAAGGTTGGTTTTAAAACAGTACAGATTTATATAGACTTTTTTCAAGCTTTATGACTGTGTAGTATCTTCTGAACAACCTACCTAAGTTTCGGTATTTTTCCACATTGTAAGTCTTGCTTTCCTAAGGAAGAAGTTATAAATTCACTTCCTCAGGCTCGCATGTGGCTAGGATACAGGCTTGCAATCTAGGCACCACCAACCAGATGTAACCATAAGAGTCTTTGATGAAGAGAAGAACTTGAGGAAGCAGAATCTTCTTTCTGAAAAGGGTGATGACAAAGGTTCCCAGGCTCGGGGCAGCAGGGACGTTAGTAGCAGAGGTTTGAGGGTCCAGTAGCCCATGAAGGGGAGAAGGCAATGGCACCCCACTCCAGCACTCTTGCCTGGAAAATCCCATGGACCGAGGAGCCTGGTGGGCCACAGTCCACGGGGTCGCTAAGAGTCAGACACGACTGAGCGACCTCACTTTCACTTTTCACTTTCATGCATTGGAGAAGGAAATGGCAACCCACTCCAGTGTTCTTGCCTGGAGAATCCCAGGGACGGGGGAGCCTGGTGGGCTGCCGTCTATGGGGTCGCACAGAGTCGGACACGACTGAAGTGACTTAGCAGCAGCAGCAGCCGCCCATGAAGGCAGCAGAAGCTGTGAGGTCGCATCACCAGACATACCAGGGTCCCTGCTGACACAGTCGTGGTTCACTCTGGGAGCACTGACCCTGCCAGCTTGGTCTCCAGGCCTCTCTGTCCTGTCCTCACCATCTTTGAACTACCTAATATGGTCTACTAAACTTATTGTCTCCCTAAACTATAATGAAATTAATCACATGTAACTAAAAATTCTTTTACAGCAAAATTTTTGAGTTTTTTAAATTTCCTCTTTAAAGCCATCAAAAAGCCAACATAAACTTTAAAATATGTAAAGTCCCCCAATACATAATTAACTAGGAGTATTAATTAGATTAATATATAAGCTTCCCTGGTGGCTCAGATAGTAAAGAATCTGCCTGCAATGCAGGAGACCCAGGTTCGATCCCTGGGTCATAAAGAGGTCCTGGAGAAGGGAATGGCTATCCACTCTAGTATTCTTGCCTGGGAAATCCCATGGACAGAGGAGCCAGCAGGCTACAACTCATGGGGTCACAAAGAGCTGGACACAATTGAGCAACTAACACTTTATACTCATGCAACCTCTGGTCATGAAATCTAACCAGCAAAGGACATCACTGCATGGTAGCCAAAGGACACCACTAAATCATGGATGATGTTAACCCACACCCTATGAAGGGTGTGAAAATGAGGACCTTAACGTAAAAGGAGCTTGTTAACCCAAATGTTAACCCACACCCTATGAAGGGTGTGAAAATGAGGATCTTAACATAAAAGGAGCTTGTTAACCCAAATGAAATTCTTACAAAGGCAGGGATTTATTTTTTAGTATGCACATCTATCAGCTGTCTCCAAAATTATGGTTCATAATGAACTTGCCCGAAAGTCAGTGGCTTACAATCCTAAGCATTCATTTTTCTTGCTCACAGGTCTTCATGTCTCAATCTGCTTGGCTCCAGGGGTTGTTGCTTCGGTTCCATGTGCCCCATGACCCCCTTAGGCCAGCAGCCATCCAGAACACATTCTTCTCACAGTGAATGCAGGAGCACCACAGGCCATACCAACCACAGAAGCACATCTAAGATCTCTGCGGGCATCATGTCTGCTTAAGTACACGGGCATGCCCAACATCAATGGGGCAATGGTACCTCCTCAAATGGAAGCCCCTACAAAATCACATGGAAAGGTGTGGGCATACAATTCTAAAAGGGAGAGGTGAAGGATGGAAGAAAACACTGCAATTAACTGCCGAAGTCATCCACTCCCTACTCCAAGGCACTGCCACCCTCATTAGCTCTCTAAGGAGCAAACTATATTCGCTTATCATGGTTTACCAGGCTTCAGCGTCACATCACTCACTCACCGCCCTCACTGTGGCCAAAAGCAACGCACATTATGCATAAAGACTAGGCCAGCACATTGTCATATTAAACAATACCCACGGAAACAACTGCACCCATCTCACAACAGAATCGTCTCCCAGCAAACACAATAAATATTACATATCTCCAATTACCAAACCTCAGAAGGCAAAGTGATTCTTCTCGTACGGTAATTTAAACTGTCTTTCAGCCCAGCCAGTTAAATCATGTTTTCTCACATTTTGAACTGTGCTGACCTAAATGGAATATACTTTGTCACTGAGTCATTTATTTGATGTCATACCTAATTGCTCTCTTTAGTTCTTCCATGTGCAGTCAATTTATCAGACAAAATGTATTTGAACTTGAAACTGACTCCATGCAGGAGGAGCTAGAGGCAAAGTATGGCTAACACATCTGCAGAGGGATCTTTCACTGAACTTAATCCACAAGATCCAAAAAGAGAATTGCGTCTTTAATATGCCTTAATTAAAGCACCGACAATCACTGTGGTAATTAATAGGAAGATGATCAAGCATAACTAATTCAGGGTCTTTTTAAAATATTTATTTATTTATTTTGTCTGTGTCAGGTCTTAGTTGAGGCACATAGGATCCTGATCTTTATGGCACTCAGGATCTTTAAGTGCAGCATGTGAACTCTTAGTTGTAACATGTGGGATCTCGTTCACTGACGAGGGATCAAACCTGCAGCCCCTGAATTAGAAGCAAGGAATCTGAGCTACTGAACCACCAAGGAAGTCCCTAATTCAGTGGCTTTTTGCCTTCAAAATTCAGACTACAAGATAATCAGTGTCACTGCTCATAATCTAAGAAGCCAAACTCGTAGTAGTAATTAGCAAGTGGTGCTTTATTACAAACACTTCTCCTAAAGCCAAGCACCCACACTCATCTTGGGTTGGAAAAACTTGAGGGTGCTGGAAAGCCCTCACCTTTGAAACAAAGGCTGAAAGTCAGGGAAATGCAAAAGGAAAACGTTCCTGAAAATAAATGGTTATTCCCTTCCGAAAAATGCTCAGCACCTCCCAGTGAGGAAAGAGGAGCCCTGGGCTGACCAGCCTGCAGCACAGATATCAGAAGAAATGATGTTTATAGTCCCCAGGGGTGGGGAAAGCACCGCCTTCTTGAGAAGGAAACATATTAGTAATTGCATCAGATGTGAAGGTGGCTGCTTGACCATCCTGCCAGCAAGACAAAAGGAGCAGGACAGTCACTGTCGTTTTGGTGCAAGGTTAAAGCTGCCACACAGAAGCAAAAGGGACCCTCAGCTCAGGCAAGGCCTAAAAAGTGAAGATTCTTGAGTTCAGTGCAATTACGAAGGGACTCACAGCAGCACCGCATTGCTGAGGAATACCAATGAGCAGTGCTATGGTAACCGAGGAGACAAATCTATCAGGAAGATAAATAGGAAGATGCCGGGGAAACGAAATGAATTCCCAAGTTTTCTGTTCTATATTTTTGTAAACTGTTGCTAATAACCTCTACCTATCAAAACATCCTTGAATTCTTTTTTAATTTCCACAACCTACTTTTATGGTTTATTCTTGAGCCATTTTCACACATTCTAAAGCTGACACAGCTGTTCAGGAGCTATCTCTGCAAATGCTGCTCGGTTTGAAAATAATTATCTCTGAGTAGATAAGGCTAGCTATGAGCTAGATGCTGTGTGCAGCAATTCTTCCTGCTGTCTCAACCCACTTACTCTTTGTGGTACTAATTCTTTTTCCTTTACAGTATATCAAACACACACACAAATACACACACACACTTCCATTTTTAATCTTAAGAAGGAAGCACTCCCCTTTCCATGGCCAGCTTCCTCTACACCACTAATCCCTGCCAGAAGGCTTGGACTACAGCTCCCTCTGGCTCATAACCCAGCCAAGTCTAACATGGTATCCATGGGCCATTCACACTTATCATGAGCCTTGGGAGTTTGAGATTTTTAGAGGAGTCTTTCCATGGAACAATGAAAAATCAGTTCATGTACCACTGAACTGCATCATCATGGCCCAGAGCTTTAGATTAGGTAATACCAAGCCATTTAAGGTATTTTCTTCCTATAGGAGTCTGTTGTTGTTGTTCAGTCGTTAAGTTGTATCTGACTCTTTGTGATTCCATGGACTATAGTATGCCAGGCTTCCCTGTCTTTCACTATCTCCCAGAGTTGGCTCAAACTCATGTCCATTGATTCTGTGATGCCATCCTACCATCTCATCCTCCTTTCTCCCTTTTCCCCCCTGCCCTCAATCTTTTCCAGCATCAGGGTCTTTTCCAATGAGTTGGCTCTTCCCATCAGATGGTCAAAGTACTAGAGCTTTAACTTCAGCATCAGTCCTTCCAATGAATATTCAGGATTGATTTACTTTAGGATTGACTGGTTTGATCTCCTTGTAGTCCAAGGGACTCTCAAGAGTCTTCTCCAACACCACAGTTCAAAAGCATCGATTTTTCAGCACTCAGCCTTCTTTATGGTTCAACTCTCACATCCGTACATGACTACTGGAAAAACCATAGCCTTGACTATACAGACATTTGTCAGCAAAGTGATGTGTCTGCTTTTGAATATGATGTCTAGGTCTTTCATACCTTTTCTTCCAAGGAGCAAGCACCTTTTAATTTCACGGCAGCAGTCTCTGTCTGCAGTGATTTTGGAGCCCAAGAAAATAAAATCTTTAAACTGTTTCCACTGTTTCCCCATCTATTTCCCATGAAGTGATGGGACTGGATGCCATGATCTTTGTTTTTTGAATGTTGAGTTTTAAGTCAGCTTTTTTACCCTCCTCTTTCACCTTCATCAAGAGGCTTTTTAGTTCCTCTTCGCTTTCTGTCATTAGGGTAACCTCATATCTGAGGCTATTGATATTTCTCCCCACAGTCCTGATTCCAGCTTGTGATTCATCCAGCCTGGCATTTCATATGATGTACTCGTCATATAAGTTAAATAAGCAGGGTGACAATATACAGCCTTGTCATACTCCTTTCCCAATTTGGAACCAGTCCATTGTTCCATGTCTGGTTCTAACTGTTGCTTCTTGACCTGCATACAGTTCTCTCAGGAGGCAGGTGAGGCCATCTGGTGTTCCCATCTCTTTAAGAATTTTTCAGTTTGTTGTGATCCACACAGTCAAGGGTTTAGTCAACAAAGCAGTGGTCAATGAAGGAGAGAGAAGTAGATGTTTTTTCTGGAATTCTCTTGCTTTTTCTATGATCCAACAGATGTTGGCAATTTTATCTCTGGTTCCTCTGCCTTTTCTAAATCCAGCTTGTACATCTGGAAGTTCTTGGTTCATGTATTGTTGAAGTCTAGCTTGAAGGATTTTGAGCATTACCTTGCTAACATGTGAAATGAGTACCATTGTACAGTAGCCTGAACATTGCCTTTCTTTGTGATTGGAATGAAAACTGATCTTTTCCAGTCCTGTGGCCACTGCTGAGTTTTCCAAATTTGCTGACATATTGAGTGCAGCACTTTAACAACATCACCTTTTAGAATTTGAAATAACACAGCTGGATTTCCATCACCTCCACTAGCTTTGTTTGTAGTGATGCTTCCTAAGGCCCACTTGACTTCACACTCCAGGATGTATGGCTCCAGGTGAGTGACCCACACCATCATGGTTATCTGGGTCATTAAGACCTTTATTGTATAGTTGTTCTGTGTACTCTTGCCACCTTTTCTTAATATCTTCTGCTTCTGTTAGGTCCTTGCTGTTTCTGTCCTTTATTGTGCCCATCTTTGCATGACATGTTCCCTTGGTATCTCCAATTTTCTTGAAGAGGTCTCTAGTCCTTCCCATTCTATTGTTTTCCTCTATTTCTTTGCATGGTTCACTTAAGAAGTCTATCTTATCTCTCCTTGCTATTCTCTGGAACTCTACATTCTGTTGGGTATATCTTTCTCTTTTTCCTCTGTCTTTCACTTTTCTTTTCTCAGCTATTTGTAAGGCCTCCTCAAACAACCACTTTGGCTTCTTGCATTTCTTTTTCTTTGGGATGGCTTTGGTCACTGCCTCCTGTACAATGTTATGAACCTATTTCCATAGTTGCTCAGGCACTCTGTCTACCAGATCTAATCCATTGAATCTATTTGTCACTTCCACTGTATAATCCTAAGGAATTGATTAAGGGCATGCCTGAATGGTCTAGTGGTTTTCCCTACTTTCTCCAATGTCAGCCTGAATTTTGCAATAACAAGCTCATGATCTGAGCCACAGTCAGCTCCAGGTCTTGTTTTTGCTAACTGTATAGTATGTCTCCATCTGTATAGCAGTCTGCTTTACAAGCGAATACACAAAAACTGCTATATCTTCTCACGAAACCGAGATCCACCATTCAGAATGCCTTTCGGCATGAACAGACTTTGATTTGTTCAACAAAACACTATGATTTTCAACCTTGTTCTTGGTTTATGTCATTGAATACATAAGAATAAGCTGATGTGCCTAATCATATTTAATAGCTTACGATCTGTCAAAGGTTTTTATGGATTAAAAAAATTACTTGTTTTACAGTAAGTCTCCTATATACACACCTTCAAGTTGTGAGCTTTCAAAGATGCGCCATGCGTTCGCACATCCAGTCACATAAGTTAGCTCATGTGTCTGATGTGCATTGTCATGTGCCTGCCTCCTCGGCAAGAGGCTGTGCTCGTGTGTACTTTACACAGCACGGTACTGTTGCTGCGCAACATGAGGAGCTTACTAATGAAGATGATGGAACTGGAGGCCCGGAGAAAGGAGGGAGAGAGACAAGAGGAAGAAGTAACTGAAGAACCAAGGAGATTCACAATGCAGGAAGTGGCAAGGGGGTTTTCTTTATCTGAGGAAGCACTGTTAGGTTTTGAAGTACAGGACGTGAACACAGAATGGTATTTGAAGGCTGCAGCAGCCATTCAGAACACAATCCAGGGCTACTGAGTCATCTTTGACAAGAAAGAAAGAGCTACTCCCCAGTCATCACTGAATCATTTTTTCAAGAGGGTTGATAGAATCGAATCCAGCAATGAACCAGAACCTGTGCCCTCAACACCAAGCATGAGGGAAATTGCAGCTTGCCCCCCCATCTCCTGTGGCTGACAATCCTTCAGCTCTACCACCTTCCACTTCCCCTCCCTCCTCCTGTCGGTAACCCTTCTTGCCTCTTTGCTCGATGCCAGCCCCTGTATGCCAGCTGTTGTGCTGAACTATTGTACTTTCCAAGCTACTGTACTGTAAGATTAAACATGTTTTATTTTGCATGCTTGTTTTTTTTTGTATTATTTGTGTTAAAAGTATTACAAACCTATTACAATACAGTACTATATAGTCGACTGTGTTAGTTGGTACGTAGGCTAGCTTTGTTGGACTTAACAAATAAACTGGACTACAAAAATGCACTCTCAGAATGAAATTTGTTCATATATAGGGGACTTATTGCATTTTATTTCTTTTTACTGCCTTCTTAAAATTCCACTAATTCAACAACTCATCAAAAGTAGGTGAGTCGACACTCCTTTATTGAAAGGGACAATCCAGGTCATGAGAAGTAACTGATTGATTTAACTTTTCTCTAATAATCTCTCCTGAGACTATCATCAGTCTCTAAACTCTCAAATTACTGCTGCTCCTTGGATATTTTCCATAAACTAATAGATTATTTAACCATCCATGATAAATTATTTAATAAGTAATTTCACTATTTTTCATAAATCAGGATTTCACTAAGTTTTAAAATGATGAACAAGTAGTTCCTTTGTCCCCTCTTTTCTTTTTGAGCTTTGCCAGTAACACCTAAACAGGAACACCTATACATGCCCTAGACCATCTCCATAATCTGGTTCTCCTTCATTTTAACCCCCTCTACCCTGTCCAGCCCCATGGGACTTCCTGTTCTTCAGACACACATCATCACATCATCCTGTATGATCCTTTCAACATCCATGTGTGTGGTTACCACAACTCCACTTAGGAGAAACAAACTCAAAAATTAAACTACTTCCCAAAGCCACATAACTAGCAGGAAACGTAAGAATTTTCACCCAGACCTGAATCCATGCTCTTTCATTCTATCTTATAGGTTCCCCTGTACCAAGTTTCAGGAGTGAGTTTTCTCGAGGAGGCGAAGACAATGAACAGGATTTGGGGATGTTGCCTCCAGAATGCCTGTCTTGCTCACAAGCCCCATCTCACTTTCAAAATTAAGGAAAACAGCTGTCATTTTCAAAAGTGATCAGTATCACCCTACGTACAGTGAAGTGAAATATGTAGTATCCCGGACAAAGCGACTCTAGTTAATGTTTGCTAGGTGCCTGCTATGTGCCAAGACCTGTACTGGGCCTGCTTGCAGAATATTTTATTGCTAACCTCATGCTAACCTTTGACGAGAGAGAGAAAAACCACCTTTTTAAAATGAAGTAGATAAGAGTGTAAGAAAACTGTCCAAGACCACAGTGTTAAGTGATGGAAAGAGGTTGAAACCCAAGTTTGAAAGTGAAAGTTTTAGTCGCTCAGTCATGTCCGACTCTGTGCAACCTCACGGACTGTCCCAGACCGCCAGGCTCCCTTGTCCATGGAATTCTCTAGGCAAGAATACTGGCGTGGGTTGCCATTTCCTTCTCCAGGGGATCTTCCCAACCCAGGGATCAAACCCAGGTCTCCTGCATTGCAGGCGGAGTCTTTACCACCTGAGTCACCAGGGAAGCCCCCTTCATTTTCACTACTTTAAATCACTCCAAAACCCTTATTCTTTCCTTCACATTCCACTTGCTGTTGGGGGTTAGACTGTCTAATGGCCAGCTTTCTAGCCAAGCCATTAAACTGCATAAGGTACCTTCTTAAAAATGCCATAGATCACCTAAAACCACCCCCAAATTACCCAAAGTTTCACAGGGTTATTTTTTATATATCACTTAATGTCATTACTAATGGCAAAGCTAAAGAAATTTAAAGAGCAGTTATCCTGTTTTTTAAAGATTTAAAGAATTTAAAGAATCAGAATCAACACTGATTCAATATTGAGGTTCTTTTCAGCTCTCTTTCTCTCTCTAAACCTCAAAACACATTTTGAAATGTGTGTGCAATCAATCACTATCTTGGCCACTTCACAAATGTTCAACTAGATAACAATTTGTTATGTGTAACCATAACAACACTTGTGTAACTTATCTATGCATAATCAATGTTTTCTTTTCAAAAATCAGTCCTTCTACATTGCAACTGCATGTGGTTTTAGAAAGCTTCCATCATTAATAATCGGCTTTCTCCTGAATATCAGTTTCATCCATCCGTATGGAAGTCAGTTCTCCTTAAATAATCACTGAACTCTTCAAGGCAGTGCTAATCCTGAACTCACTCTCAATCCTGTATTCATTCAAATGTTATGGTGTGGGGTTACAGAGGCAAAGGGCCCCTGGGCAATCTATCCCTGACCACAGGCCTGACAACAGTTCCAGCTACTCAAGGGCCTCAGTCACACTGGACTCTCTCTCTCCCAGTGGCACCACCAAAAGGGTACAGCATAGGGAGGTAAGTGGCCACAGTCTCCATCAGACAATCCCCCCCACCAAGAGCACTGGATTGGGTTGCCATTTCCTTCTCCAGGGGATCTTCCCAACCCAGGGATCAAACCCAGGTTTGATCAAACACCAAGTCAACAGTCAATCTCAGTAAAAGCAGCAACTTGTTATATGAACACAGCATCCAGCCACATGACCTAAGGGCCTCTCCCCCACTTCCAACTGGTTTGTTCATTGAAAGGTCCTCCCAAAGAAACTCTAGAGCCCAACACCTTCTACCCTCACATCCAACAGTCTTCATTCTGTGCCTCCTTCAGAGTTCGCTCTTCTGTCCTTTCCTTTACCTTGATGATCTGCTTGATTATTACACACTTTCATCACAGCACACATTTCCTAACTTGGCTCCCTCCTTCAGAACTCTCCCCATCCAATTCACTTTGCTGCCTGACTAACCCTGCTGCAAGGTCATGTTCAGCAAACCACTCCCCTGCCCCAAGAACTGGTAGCTCCCCTGCTTGATACAGCCCAGACTCCTCAGCATACGATTTAAGTGCTTTACACCCAGACTTCCTCTTCTGTATCTTCTGTGAGGTTCCCTGGTCCACTGATGATCAGTAAACACATCTGTCACAGTCCCAGCTTCACCCACAGTTTACCAGACCCTACTGTTTCTCCCACCACCTGTCAAAATCCTGTCCTCCATTAAAGCACTTCCTCCTCTCAAAAGCCATGCTTCCTTTCTCATTATACCCATAAATATCCTCTAAAGTATTTTCCATTGAAAGTGATCTTTAATCCTCTTTGGCACCAGCAGAGCACAGGCCGAAGCTCACACAGGCGTGCAGGTGTGCACATAAGGACACGCCTAGTGAACCCTGGCCAACCCACGGCAGTGGCCTGGCCCCTCTCGGAGCGTCCCCTGCTGCTGCTGACTCTATTCTGTAGGCACTGAGCTGGGGGAGCTTCTCTCCTCAGAGCCGAGCAAAGTCGGAAACCACAACTTCAGAGCTCCTGGAAGCAGCACCATAGCAGCCATGGAGCAAATGAGTGCTCTGGGTTGCTGAGTTGTCTCAGAAGAGAAAGACAAAGGACAAGACAAAATGGAAAACACCTTTGTCAACAAAAATTAGCTCCTGAAGAACTTACGAGTAGCCACCAATTCTCCAGCACACTGTGTATGAATGTGTTTAACCAGTTTCTTGCCACTATTTGGTGAAATATAGCTAACTGAAACTCAGATTTCTAATATAACAGTATTTTCTGTGATCAAGCCTAATGAAAAATGTCTTTGAACTGTGACTGATTTACTCTTCTTTCATCAGTTTCATAATAAATTAAGTGGCAATACTCTGATCAGTCGAAGAATAGAAATAAAAAGTTTAAAAATTAGATGCATGAGGTATGAACCTGTATAATAGATGAGAATTTAAAACTCAGTAAGCTGAAATTTGAGAACTACTCTGACAAGCTAAAACATGAGAGCATTTATTCAACACAAATTAAACAAAATATCAGAGCTGTTCAAATAATAACTGGCTAAAATCACTGACATGTAAACAAAAAGTTATTGCATAATTTAAACAATTAAAAGTATTTAATAGCTCCAGGAACAATATAAACCAAATTGAGTGTCAAAATAACCACAAAAGTAAATAAAATGAAACCATAAGACATTTATCAGAACTTACAACTTTAAAATTCAAATATAAAAATTTTACCTCATGAAGAAAAAACTTGGAGAATTTTAAACCTAAAATGGCAGGGCATTGCAATGATATGGCATTGAAAGCACAGAAATGTCATTCATGAGAGGCTACACTGAGAAAGCCTGGCGTGGTAAGGAATAGCTTGGGCTTTGGAGTCAGAAAGACGTAAGGCCGACTGCTGACAAGGGCTCCAGCTAGCTGTGTGACTCCAGGTGGTTCACTCAACCTCTCTGAGGCACAGCTTCCATACCTACAGCATGAGAATGAGCATGCTTACCTAAGGAAGTTATCATGAAGACTTAACGACACACTCTACAAAACACATCTTAATCCCTCACTAAATAATGTCTCATGTTGTCTCCACTCACTCATTCATTCATCTAGAATCTGTGGGGAAAACAAAGACGAGATCTCTATCCTTGCTGGAGCTCTTACAACACAGGCATTTGGAAACCACAGGCTCTGACGGCTACAAGAATTGTGCAGGTGAAAGAGAGCAGGAGGAATGGTAGAATTAATAGAAATGTTATATCTATGTCTCATCCCTAATATCAGAATAAACAAATAGATAACACAGCAGATGGCTGTGAGGAAAAAAGAGAAATCACAATAAAGCACACAGCAACAATACTATCTCTCTGCATACTATATTCCAAATCCAACTGGCTTTGCTTCTAGCACTCTGCAACATGTTGACTCGGATACCCTGTAAAAGCCACAGTCTGATTCTGTAATTGGCCCCAGTTAAGTCACTTAATTCAATCACCTCCTTTTCCATTAAGTGAGTCCTATCTGTCCAGTACATAGATAAGGAGAACAGCAGCAAAGGTGAGATGGCAGGATGACAATGAGGGACCCAGGAGTTGGTCGCACTCACGACAGGGTCCGGAAGCTGACAGCAAGGCAAGGTCAGTGTCTGGAACCAGTGATCATGCTGGATATTCAGGTCAGATAAGGCCCGGGGTCAGAGCCAAATAAAGAAGCCCAAGCAAACAGTATTTCTCTTTCCCAGGCTGTTGTCTGAACTGCTTATTCCCATCTGCAGTTCCCAACCCTGGGCCTGCTATTAACCATACAGAAGCCATGGAGAAGTCTAGGTGTGTGGGGGCAAGAAATGGGGGAAGAGGTGCCTCTCTGAGTGAATACTTCGGCAATTTATTTCAAGAATCATTGATTGACTGCCTAATGTGTACCGGAGCCTTGAAATCAAAATAAGAACTATCAGTGATGCTGTGCACTCCTACCCAGACAAGAAATACACACCAAACGATTATATGTCCGGGATTTATACACCCTGGATTTGAAAAGTGCACGTGTTTTGCTTGCACTCATTCAGAGAAACGTCTAAAGCAATGAGGGACCACGGTTCCGTGTTCTCTTACAGCCTCTGCTTTAACTGCCTCTGAGGCCATTAAGCTTTCACATTTATTCAAACATAAACACGAACATTTCCACTTCGATGTCTTTTTTTTCCCTCCCATAATAATCTGTACTCTAATTCAAAGAAATGCAATTTCATCGTTGGTTCACCAGGCTGATGTTTGAGAAAAGATCGTGTGATGCAGACCATAATGACTAAGGAATAGAATGAAGCCTCCACGGGCAGATGACTTCAAGCAATACCGTCATTTACTATAAAGTGCTTCCTTCCCTGATGAAAGGTTGGGGGAAATTAAGCTCTAACTGCAGCCATGAATTGTTATATGCTGGATGCCAACTGTCACCATCCTCATGAATGGTGAATCTCTTAACTCAGAAAAGACTCTGGCCACTAGGCAGAGGGGGCTGAGGAGGGTTGTGGCCATCATGACAGAGTTATTCAATATTATTGTTCTGCTGGGAAGTGCCAGTTTTACCCCAGCGTTATCTATATGAACAGCCACACAGGGTTCATAAGAGCCACCGCTGAAGCAGGTGGTTTAACTGAGTGCCTGGATGCTGCATGGTAAGAAGATTTTGGTTTGACTCATGTCCTCAGTCAAAAGTGACTCTTCCTGGCCAAAGACAGCCTGTCACCTCCCTGTCTACGAACAATTGCAGGACGCTGATCTCCTGCAAACAACAGAAAAGGGAGAAGCCATTCCTGGATAAATAAGCAACTCACAGGTCAGCATTTGCAAAAGAGGGAGTGAAACAGCTGCCAGAAAAAAATCAAGCAGATTTAGAATCTGTTTAACTCTAAACTCTGAACATTTGGAGATGGAAGGGTCAAATACTTACTGCAAACAGGGGGGAAAAAGCCCTTAAAACAAGAAAGTCCTATCCCAGAATGTATCTAAGTAAGCAAAAGCTTCATATGGACACCAGAGCACAAATCTCCAGTCCTTCAGGATGCTCTGCCTCTTGGGAGATGGACAAAGATCTGGAAGGGATGCCCTAAAGGGAAAGCCAAGTGCAAAGAAGAAACTTACAATCCCGTCAATGTTAGTGTTAATCACTCAGTCGTGTATGACTCTTTACTACCCTGCAGGCTCCTCTGTCCATAGCATTCTCCAGGCAAGAATACTGGAGTGGTTATCCATTCCCTTCTCCAGGGGATCATCCTGACCCAGGGATAGACCCAGGTACCCAGGTCTACTGCATTGCAGGCAGATTCTAATCCCCTGGTGGGATTAACTAGTTAATCACCTACTCTGTCCCTATCATTCCATAGTGAAACTCTTTTCTCTCTCACTCTCTCATGAGTATACAGTGGAGTTTTCCAGAAGTTATATGATCTCACAAAAAAGATTAAAGGAAGAAACAGTATGAGAATACAGCTGCCTATTATCAAGCCAGACAATAAGATTGGCAAATATGTAAAACAATGTCACTCTTTTCACTACCATTTTTTAAATAAAATTGTTACTTATGTTTAAAAAAAGCAAGTGATCAGATGGTCATGGGTGTCCCTGTTGGAAGCCAAAGGTAGAAGACAAGCTTGGGAAGAACAGAGGAAGGGTGAAGAGCCTGCAAAGCATCCTCTTATTAGCTTCCATGGATCCCACTTTCTCTCCAGAAAGTCATGGGCAAGATGGCAAAAAGATGAAGGTTGTCAGGAGAAAGCAAGGGTAAAGTCAGACCTGGACACCAGGGCTAGCTAGCTGACCAAAAGCTGACACTGCCTGCCCACCACATTCCATGGGGAGAAGCAGGACTTGGCACCGGAGGACAGCTCGCATGTGTGGAGTAGGCACCTGTGTCAACAAACACTCCATGGAACAGGCTCAGAGCAAGTGGCAGCCCAAGAACCTGCAAAGTGAGACCCAGACAAAAGATTTTTCCTACCCAAAGGTTTTCCAAGCTGCAAGGTGGACATAATTTCATGGTCTACCAGAATAAATGATTTGCAGCATACTGTACAGCATTATCATAGATACTCCAGGGAAATAAAAACCCAGGAAAATAATACCACCATTGGTAAAGCCCTCTCATCAGTAATTAGGAAGTGACTAACAGCACTCCACATACCGACTATACAAGCTTACTGTTCCTTGACAGCTCAAGACACTTTCAACCCTAAGTCTTTTATTTTTCTTTTTAATCATCATATACTTTGTTTTCCAGTAGAAAATATGAACTGGTTTCCTTGCTCTGTTAGATAGCAATTTGATGTATCCATTCTCCCATACCCACTACAGCAAATATCCAAACAGTTCCTAACATAACTATTTTTCACATATGGATTGATCCAAAAACACACACAAGAGAAAAAACAATGCCAGTTTTTTTTCTTTGTAGGTAGTAATCAAGGTAATTTGTTTGGTTAGTTGGGTTTTTCTAAGCAATTATTTTCTTATCCAGAGGAAAAAGGTACTAGCTCAGTGTAAATGTCAACTTCTAAAAAGAAGTATGTACCTTTTAGACAAGAGGAAAATAGCTCTGATGTGGGAAGGAGGGAGGGGTTTTTTTTATGTTGATGAAACATTGTTCTTTTAAATGGCAATTGACAATACTCTTACTAACATTAGTCATAAAAAATTATTCACAAATAATTGTAGCAGAGCTTTGTGTCCCAGGCAGGAAAAAATGTCTCACAGAACTACAGATGACTTTGTAAGATAAACACCAGAATTTGTCATCTGGTACTTATTCACCATCTACTGAAAGAAAGCCTACAAAGTTATTCTAAACTGTAGAATATTTCCATGTGAAAGATCCATTCAATGATATCTGTAGTCTCATAAATGAATTTCTAAAGATTATAAATCTGCAGAAAATTTAAAAGTCAATCATCAGGCTCATTCCCCACCACTACTCAGTGTTTCCCCTCTAGTGTATAATGTCTCAGGTTGATGAGCTTAAGACCTTCACAAATATTTTCACTGTATGGCTTTATTTTTTCCAACTTATCTGTAATATCTGATGTCCTCCAACAGTATCTCTAAGTTTTGCTTCCCTGTTTTCCTAGCCACTATCCTGATTCAGCCCCCTCACTTCATCATGCTGAACTTCTTTAATTTCTCCAAGCTTTGAATTTCATAAAATCCCTAGACCATAATTCTTCAATAGTTTTCCCACTACCCTGACTGAGGACACCTCATTTCCTTCTGGAGCTTCTCCACCCTCCAGAGCACAGACCCATGACTAACCGCCCAATCCGCTCCAGCTGACGTTTTTTGGACGGAGATACTGTATGGATTATGCTCACCCCTTTCTGCACGTCTTGCTCCTGTTCAGCTATATCTCTCTGCCATCTCATGTGTCTGCTCTCCAACAACCCCTCCCCGTTCCACCATCACCTCTTTTAAGTTGGGTTCTCTAGTATTGTTGAAAGAGCCTTTTGTTATGGAACCATGTCATAGCATGCACGTTTGAACTACTTTCTGAATTAGATTGTTCTTCAAAGGCAGATACTATGACTCTTCTTCCTGTACCCTTCTGGTATTTAATACACAGCCCCCAAACCAACTCTACTCAATCAATGAATATTGACTGAGGGATGATGTTATGGGTGTCTAGCATTGACTTGGATTGTATATATCCTGCTGTGGAGATAAAAGGTTCTCAGACAGGGCTTTCTAATCAGAATAGTACTAAGGTCATTGCCTACATGGTACATGAGAAATGCAGGAAAACAGTCACTCAGTTCTGCTTTTTCATAAGAACTAGCCTTTGCTTCCGTTATTTTTTGACATTTCAGATAAAAGCATTGAGGAAGAAACCGGTGTAAAGGGATAAATCTCAGATGTCTGAAAAACACTTTCAGTTTTTGATTGTACTATGAATATGCATAAATAAACCAGAAGCAGCCCAAAGAATCAAGAATTCCAAAAAAATTTACATCATGTGTGCAAATCCTGGTTTTACTCCTGTTGTTACAAACAAAATGCATTGTAACCTGAAATTCTCTCTTATTTGTGTGTATATACTGACCCTAACCCTAATTAAAGACATTTGAGTTTGACCATCAGATTTGTTGATTTTTCAAACCATTCTAGTCTTTCTCTGACCTACATTGATTTCTCTACATTCAGAATGAAATCATATGTTTGGTAAGTGCCAATGTTGTCTGAAATTTCTCTTCACAAAACCTCCTTCAAAATTCAGACACCACTAAAGAATAAAAAGAGGAAAATAAAAAGCCATTTTGATATTAGAAAAATTCTTGTTCTTGTAAGAATATCTGCTGAATCAAATACCTAAAAGTCCTAAAACTGAAGTAAAACATCCCTTCTTCTATCTATGTTCCCTGGACCTGGGTCCTGAGCAGCGGCATTACCTTTCAGAAGCCTGGAGCTGGGCAAGACTCCAAGTCAATCCAACAAAGTGCCAGTATGAGAAACCAGGAAATGTGGACCGATTTCTGGGGCAAAAAAACCTAAGCATTCCACAACCATGTGGGAAAGGAGACCAAGGATATGGGAAACTCTTGGCAAAATTCTGGGAAGAGATACCAGGAGGGCTCATTATTTGCAGCAAAATTTGATGGAACTGGATCCCAAATATTAATGTATGTAAGAATTATTAGACGGGGCTCTTAATAACACTGTGGATTTCTAGACTTTCCTTCTTAGTGAGTCTGGGGCCAGGCCCACAAATGAGTATTTTCAACACACTCACCAGGCAACTGTGATGTGGGAAACCGCAATTTTGAGAGACACTGATCTACAGGAAGCACCTTTCACTTCCTTCGCCTCTAAAATCCTTACAGTACTATCCTTTCTGGAGGTCTCTGGGCATTTCTGAGGAAAATAGGGAGAATTAGACAATAGATCCTTTAATGGAACAAAAGAAGAAACATCAAGACTTTATTATTCAGGGATTTCCCTGGTGGTCCAGTGGTTGAGTCCCCACTTCAAATGCTGGGGGGATGGGTTCAATCCCTGACCCGGGGAACTAAGATTCCACATGCCATGTAGCCAAAATAAATAAACAAATAAAATTTTTAATCTACTTTTTTAAAAAATATCTTACTCCAAATTCTTAGGTTCTTACTAACATGAGAGCAGCACCTGGGCTCTCTATCTCACACCCACAAGCAAACGAGCAGATAAATAGCAGATTGAGGGGAGGAAGTTCAAATGCAGCTGCAGTCCCTGAGTTCTACAGACAGGCACAAGCCTCAGTTCTTCGAGTCTCCCCAGCAAAAAGCCGAGTACATGACATAAAATAGACATCCAACAAACATTTGCTATAGACCAAGTAACTTTAGAGCAGTAAGTTCACCTCTTAAGTCATCAGGGAGATCCCTAGTAACCCCACAAAACTGAACTGAAAATGTCTGGTGTTACCAGCTGTGAAGGAAGTAAAACAATGAAATGCTAACTACATACAAGCAATTATGTTTCAAAATCACTGTTTTTTTTCCATAGCATATATAGCCACCAACAGATATATAATGGAGATAGGTAGATAGATATAACAGAGATAATTGCATAAGAATGCATTAATGCTATCATATACATTTTTTAATTATTTCAACTTTTTTCCCCTTTGGCTCAGCATGGATAGGTTTCCAGAACAAACTCTAACACCTTAGTGTATGTTAGTTCATATTTTTCTCTCTACATACATAATCTTAATCAGACATATAGAAATACAGACACAGACGCACAGAGGGAGTGTTTTGTATCAGTTACTGATACACTTTTCTGTATCTATAGTTCTCTTGGGCAATATCAAAAGGACATCCCAAATTTTAATGCCTGCATAATATCGTTTGGTCTGGGTTATCCTAATTTATTCTACTACCACCTTGTTGATGGGCTTTCAGTTTCCAGTTTTTTGCTGCCACAAACAATGCTGACCGAGAGATCCTTGCCCATATGCCTTACATGTTGATATTTCTTTTTCTACAGGAGAAATTTCCAGGAGCGGACCTGCTGGATCAAAGAGTATGTATATTTTTAAGGTTTAACAGTTGTTGCCAGACTGCTTTCTTTAAGGAAGTAACATTTCACATTTCCAAAACAGTTAATATTTTAATCAAGATAAAATTGTGCTTAGAGGGCAGTGAATCCATAACCTCTCTGTGCCAGCCTCTAACCTCTGCCCAGCCTCTATATTCAGCCTATTCTTCTCAGCTCCTCCCACTGGCTGACTTGACCACACTCCCTAAAACCTGGGGCTCTGATGACCTTTGCTGACTCATGAGCTCCCTGCAATTATAAAGTTCGCATATTTGTACTTCTATACATTTTCCAAAGGAGAATTTCAATGGCTTTCATCAAACTTCCAAAGGGGTCCCATGACCCAAAAAGAATGAGGGGCCACTGCTCTGGAGTCTGCAGAATAACAAGAGGATTGGGATATTGCTGATGACATGATTTAATTCTCCTGATGATAATCACCCCAAAAGTGGATTTTATTGGAGAAGCTTTCCTGTGTCCATCAAACAACTAAAAATATTTTATCAACATTATTTTAAGAAGGAACAACCTCTACAAACAGTTTACAAGAGGGCACAGGTGCTGTAGAGTTATTTTCAAAACCAGATTATTTCTTCTCCAATATATAGCTTCTCAGAGCAGTTGGTATTTGATCTATGTAAAGGGAAAGAGAGTCGTTCTGGGCTTCCATTCAAAGAAAAGGTAAATATCTCATCAGAGAATGTGAGGGGAAGACTAAACAGAGTGCAGGAAAAAAAAAAAAAAAACAACTGTTTACAGAATTTGGGAGAATATCTGTTGAGGAACTCAATAAACACCTCTAAGTCAGGGGTCATGTCCCCCTCTTCAACACTGCTGGTTTCTGTCCACACACACCTTCACCCCAAGAGCAGGCAGTGTCTGGTCAAAGGAGGTATTCAGTAAATGTAGTTTAAACCAATAAATAATCGAAGCAACTTTATAGAGAATTAAATTACAGGAAGTACGTGTGGGTCCTTACATGAGATTACTTTGCTAGCAAAGGTTTGAAATCAAAAACGTCTTGATTTTTCTTAATTTGTAAGTAATGCCAAGAAAGAGTTAGAAAAGCATCTGTCTACTTCTCAAGAAAGTATCTAATTCTTCGTTCTTATAAGACTATGTCATGAAATTACTTTCTTTGTTTCTATTTAATTTCATACATTATCACCCTTATCATCAAACAGTATAAATATAATCCAGAACTGCTTAGCCGCATTACCAAGTAATAACCACTACATTAATAAGACCTCTAGCTCCTGATTTAAAATCTGAAACAAAGGATAAAGAAAATAGATATAAAAAACATTAAATTAATTAACAAACTACACAGAGAGTAAGGCCTGTCAAAACAGGTAAAGCTTTAATGATGTCTCTGCTCGTTATACTGTGAAAAGTGAGTGATCTGCCCTCTGGAATAGGTGATATTTTGAAAAAGCTCTCATTACCTTCCTTCCAGTAATAATACCAGCTCTGTTATTCCTTTTCGCCTCAGCTAGTTCCTAAAACATATGGAATGACTAAAAGACACAGGAACTGCAGAGCTCATTTACATGATGGAAACTAAGATTTCGAATGGTGCAGCTGTTTCAGAGTCCGGCAGTGAATTAAATCATACTTAGTCATTTGATAACAAAAGAGAAAAGATAATTCACATGCTCTACTCTTGCAGGTTTTCGAGGAGACTATTTTCCAAACATTGTCTCTCTAAGTCAGCTTTATTATATTATTATATATATGTGTGTATATCTGCATATTATACACATTATATACATGTGTATACATATATGCACAATGTATATATGTATGTTGTGTGCATATATACACATACATACAAACATTTTACATGTATTATGTGTAATAATATATGTAGTATATATACATACCTAAGACTTAAGTGGTATTCCTGTAGAGAATAAAATATTCTAGAACAAAAATTCTCTCAGAGCCTTGGAGATTATCCAGTTCTAAACAAATCTTTAGAAAACATATAGAAGAAACATAGATAAGATTTACTTTGGTTTTAGTTTTAATGATTAAAAGTATTGCAGCCATACTAGAGATTTTTTAAATCTGTATAGAGGCTCTGAAAAAGGGAAAGTGGTAGTTGCTCAGTCATGTCTGACTCTTTGTGATCCCATGGACTATAGCACACCAGGCCCCTCAGTCCATTGAATTCTCCAGGAAAAAATACTGGAGTGGTTAGCCATTACCTTCTTCAAGGGATCTTCCCAAGCCAGAGATCAAACCCAGGTCTCCTGCATTGCAAGCAAAATCTTGACCACTTGAACCACCAGGGAAGTCCTGTATAGGAACTCTAAGATTATTTAATTAAAAATAGGATCCTTAGTTTCACTGTTCTTCACTTCTGTAGTTTAAGTATGTGAAATCTGGTATATTTAGTTGCTTGGTGTCTAAAAGTACTGTGTGCTTAGGAAGCTAAATCTGTAGCTAAAGGGGCTTGTTAAATTTTCCTTAGAAGATGTTTGCAGAGAATAGATTCACTTGAAATATAATCAATTTCATATTAATAGGAATTCAGAGCACCAGTCAAATGGAGCCTAGATATCCCTTCTAGGTAGGATCAAATTTGGGTTACCTTAACTTCTGATCTACTATCACCCTTATGCTTGACCACCAGAAATTAAGACAGGCAGGAAAGGATGAAGGAAGGGAGGGGAATTCTAATTTCTCTCCTCACCCTCTAAAAACAGTACAACCAATATTTTTGGAGGCTTAAGTAGAGATCTCATTTCAGAACACAACACAGTAATTGTTCCAAATGAAAGCTTTTTTAAAGAATGAAGCCTTCTATACACAATGGAGTATTACTCAGCCATTAAAAAGAATACATTTGAATCAGTTCTAATGAGGTGGATGAAACTGGAGCCTATTATACAGAGTGAAGTAAGCCAGAAAGAAAAACACTAATACAGTATACTAATGCATATATATGGAATTTAGAAAGATGGTAACGATAACCCTGTATGCGAGACAGCAAAAGGGACACAGATGTATAGATCAGTCTTTTGGATTCTGTGGGGGGGGGGGATGATTTGGGAGAATGGCATTGAAACAGGTATAATATCATATAAGAAACGAATTGCCAGTCCAGGTTCGATGCAGGATACAGGATGCTTGGGGCTGGTGCACTGGGATAACCCAGAGGGATGGTATGGGGAGGGAGGTGGGAGGGGGGTTCAGGATGGGGAGCACGTGTACACCCGTGGCAGTTTCATGTTGATGTATGGCAAAACCAATACAATATTGTAAAGTAATTAGCCTCCAATTAAAATAAATAAATTTAAATTTAAAAAAGAAAGAAAGAATAAAGCCATCCTAGTCATCTTTCTGCACAGAATTTCTCAAGCCAGTTTCCATCTGTACAAGGACCATGTAGAACTCCAGCGGGCAGTCCTTCTGAAGACAGCAGATGCTATAAGCAAAGTTCTGAAATAACATGAAATAATAATTAGACCAAATAATTTCTGGCAAAAGAACACACAGGGACTTTATGAGAGCTGAAAGACTCAGTGCGCTCATCAGGCCTACTGTGTGCTGCTGGCTACTACCAAGAGGACCTTTCTGAGTCCAACAGTGGACAATAGATTTGGTTTTGCTGATTCCATGATGAGACAGTGACCTCGGAGGGAAGCAAGGGTGAAGTGCTGGACCCAGGCGGACTCATTTTCTGCTCATTTTCTCCTTTAACTCCTCTGAGCTCAGTGGCATCTCCTTACCCGCCTGCTCCCTGGGCCCCTGCTGGCGTCCTGCCAAAGGCTATGGCTGGTGACCTCATGTTGTCTTCTTCCCCAGCTCAGAAAAAGCCTGCTGGTATCGGCCCCATATCTGTCTGTCCTGGCTTCTCACCGAGGTCTCACTGGTCCTGCCTGCCCACACACCATCCCTGGCTCCTGGGGCCCGTTATTCCTTCATGGCACTGTCCATGCCAGCTCCACAGCAAGCACCCTCGGCATCTCTCTACTGTCTCTACACCAGAATATCCATCCTCTTCTGCGCCACATGAGAGACTAAGACACGGAGAAACAGCACTCAGGTTCCCTCCCTGCCTGCACGCCGCATAAGCCCAAGTATGCCATGGAGGCAGGAGGAGGTCTGCAGGATGTCTTGTGGGGTGGTCTTCCCTGCTTCTCGCCTTTCTCCACCCATCTACCATGCCTCCCCCATCTTCCCTCTCAGAGACTTAAGCCAGAAGAGCGAGGGGAGGTCACGTCTCAGCCCCTGATTTTTTCCCACCTTCCTTCTACAAGATACCAAGGCCAGAAGGGAAGACAGGCGTCCCCTTCACCTGGGACCATATTTCCTCCTTCTCAAAGTGGGGATTGCTCTTCTCCTTTCTCTGGAGCCATAAGTGTGAAATAGTAGGGCAGAACATGATTTATAGAAGACAAAGATGAAAAACTACATTGATGTTATATTTTCAAGACAGTCTCCTCATCACAGCTGTTACACCATGACCTCAGAGCCACAGTATTGATAGGCTATATATTCAGATGCCTAATTAAAGGACAAGTCATCTGACTCTGGCACAGAATAAAAACAAGTAGCTTGCTGCCTGCCCTCCCAGAGAACTGCACCTCCACCCTCCACCCTCCACCATGGGCTGTGGGAATGATGTGGGGGGCGGGGGCAGGATGAGCCCAGGGTACCAAAGAACCACGCTGCTGGGACTCTGAGAACAGATGGAAAGAATATGGGTCATTTCAGGAGGATGAGGAGGAGACCAGGCTCCAATGATGAAAGGCTCTAAAACTCCATCATGACACAGCAAATCAAAACATCTTGGTTATTTTGCTGTCCGTCACTACTGACATTTTTGCCTCTTACATCATTTTATCCAGAAGTGAAAGAGAAAAACAATCTGACTTGTGGGAGATAGTGGGGGCGAGAGTTAACATCTGCACAGCATGTTATGTTCCCTGAAAGAAATGTGCCACATCAAGTGAATTAATATTTCTCCTTTGAAGTACTGATTCACATTCAGCCCTTCCTATATGTGAAACACAATCTCTCATCATTTTCACTGCCTTGAAACCTTGAAAAGAAACATGCCGAAGCTTCTCCCTGTGAACTTTTACCTTTACATACATGAGAAAGCGCTTATTGTGCGAAATAAGAAGGATCACCGGAGGATCAGAACACAGCATCAAATGGTGAAGAATCAAAAGATGGGAACTATAAAGCTGCCAAAATTAAGTTCAAAGAAAACGGAAAATTAAAAAGCAAATATGAAAGGCTTCTTGTCCGAGAGCAGCGGAATGTAAGCATTACCCACAAAAACTATCTGGAGAGACAATCTTCTGTTTAGAAGTCTGAGCTTGTCAGATGAGATAAGGAATGGTAAGAGGACCCAACAAAGAGCAAAGAATTGTCAGCTAAGATCGTGAAGTGGGGAAAAAAGAAAAGAGAGAGAGACACACTTAGAAATGGGATCCACATCTGGGCAGGAGGCAGCAGGCCACTCTGAGATCCCCTTATGTATCTGTCTGCTGAGAAGCACTCAGGCCTCTAACACCCTGAAAATGTTTTTAAACATAACTATAATACACACTGCTCGCTCTGCAGCTCTTGTCACAGTTGCGATTTTTCCGACGTTCGTTAACGTTTGTTAATTTTTTATTATCACCCTCTCCCCTACTAGACCATAAATCTCTGGAGAGTAAGTGCTTTATCTGGTTTTGCTCACTACGGCATCCCCAATAGCTAGCACAGAATTTGGCATATCACTGGTGCAGATGAAAAACTCAGGTCAAATTTCTGATCAGGTGGGAACCTCTGGGGTGAGATTTGACACACATACAGAGAATGAACTCCAAAATAGCTCTTCAGTTCTCTTTCGACAATTAGTGATGTTCCCCAGTCATGGACCCGTTGCTATGAAGGAAGTCCATCCTCAATGATACCTTATTAAAAAGCAATTGCTACCTGAGGGGAGTTTTGCATTAGGTAATAATTTAACAACTTCCTGGATGGACAGATGACAGATAACTGAGAGAAAAACCCTCTGGAAATGGAAGACAGAATTAGGAGACATAGAAAGGTGCCAAGGGCAAGCTAGAGAAAGGGAATGCTGGACACAGCCTTACCTCCTTGACCTTCCAGAAGTATGTATTAGACACATGCCTTCGTTAATTCCACAGAGATGTGTAACTATTCCCTATAAAAAAAAAAATCACGCTACCATCTCACCTTCCTACTATCATATATCCTGTTCCCTATGCACCATGTTTTGTATGCCTCCACAGAAACATGGAAGATTAAAGAAGAATCATATGTAAAGTCCTAGCATACATATGTCATAAAATTTAATCTTCAAATAAACCTTGTGTTATAGATACCATCCACATTTTAGACAGAAAGAACCAGATGCAACATGTCATAGGTGTTATCACTATTCCTTTACTTGACCTCCACAATCTCCCTCCTAAACATTTGTATCTAGCTCATCCTCTGTCATTCAGCAAACCACCATAGATTTCTACTGCTAGTCTCTTCCTATTGGGTATGAATCTGTTATGTGACAAACTGCAACTAAATAGCAATGATACCAAACTTATGTTAATATCACAGTAAGATATTAATGGAGAAGGCAATGGCACCCCACTCCAGTACTCTTGCCTGGAAAATCCCATGGATGGAGGAGCCTGGTAGGCTGCAGTCCATGGGGTCGCTAAGAGTCAGACACGACTGAGCCACTTCACTTTCACTTTTCACTTTCATGCATTGGAGGAGGTAATGGCAACCCACTCCAGTGTTCTTGCCTGGAGAATCCCAGGGACAGCGGGGCCTGGTGGGCTGTCATCTATGGGGTTGCACAGAGTCGGACACAACTGAAGCGACTTAGCAGCAGCAGCAGCAAGATATTAATAAGATAAAAGTAAGAGGATACAGTGTCCCAAACTGCTATCCTCACATTGCTTTGAAATTTTCACTTAATTCTGTTAAGAGAAAAACTTTAAGAATGATTTAAATAAAAAAATCAACACAGATTACAAAACGAAGGCCCAAAGGTTCCAGAATCATTCGTAACTGACTCATCATCATCTTCAATTTCATTTTATCAGGACTCGTAAATTACACACACTCCATTTAAGAATACAGTGAACCCCAATTCTTCATTATTTTCAGGACTGCAAACAACTAAGTCAAGTGGGAAAGTGTCTTTGTTTTAGCGTTGATTTTCAGAACTCAGCCCCACAGAGGCCCAGGGTTTCCTAAGACACTCACCCCAAGGCCCTGGAAGCGGAGGATGGGGAGAAGCAGAGGGAACACAGGGAGGGGAGTTTGCACCCCACCTTCCCTTGCTTCAGCCACAACTGTCCTGTTTTGCTCTCTTCCTAGGAAGACTTCCCCTCAAAATTCCATTTGAAGAACCATTTCCCCAGCTTTAAGAAGTCTTCAGACTCCTGATGAAAAATGTTCAAAACATCTGTCCATTTTCTTCCACTGAGAGTATTCTACACAGCCTGAAGAAAGAACACTTGCTACATCATGTGAAAATAAAAAGTTAAAAAATTCTCTCCTAAGGGGCCTTTTCACCTGAAGTTTTTAAAAAGTTTAGGGACTGCCCAACTTACAAAAAGTTTGTGTTCGGGAAGTTTAGTTTACCAGGCAAGTCTTTGGAACTCAAGGCTCACTTCCCCACAAAAAGCAATGACATTCTGCTGTCCCAAGGCATGCAGAGAAAGCCGGATGCTCCACAGGTAAAGTACAATGTTACTAATACACTGGAAGGAAAAGTTTACACTTTTGCACCTTATTGAATGGGTTCCTGCGGGCCAGTGAAGGTGCCTAACCTCCAGTTCTGTTATTTCTTGGAAGCAGTTCATCCTGTGAGATGTGCTAGAAAGGGAGCTAGTGACAGCGGAATGCTGCCCCTCCTGAAACTGCAGAGTTCCAGGGCTGTCCACGTCCACTGGGGTCAGTGGCTGGCCACGTGGGCAGGCACCAGTCATCTGCAAGCTAGATAACGCCTGCAGCCACTGCCTGTCCCCAGTTCCAAAAAGCTAACTCATGGTTTCCTTGTTTATTCTCTGGTATTTCGTATCATTTTATTATGACAATTGGCACTTAATACAGATCCCAAAAAAGCTTGAGAGGATCTAACACTCAGGCAAAAAAAAAAAAAAAATGGGGGCTGGCAAAATTCATAACCCTCTCAAAAAGAGGACGACAGAGGAGGAAAAAAGGAAAAGATAACAACATGTAACCATAAATAACTTCCTAAGTTGGACTGCAATTGCTTTTGTTTTTCCTTCATTTTGGCTCATTTGGTAAGCTAATGAACTACAAGAAAAGGATTAATTTTAACCAAACAATTACAAAGGATTTCAGAATTTCAAAACTCGGAGTAATGAACAGATGAGTAATGTGACTCATTTAGCATCATAGGTTATCAAAACAAGTAAATAAAATATTAATAACCAATTTTCCACCAAAACTGTTGAGCCATTCAGAATTCTTGATATCAAAACTCAAAGGAAATACTCTACCACAGAATCAAATCATTTAATATGCTAACTTTAAATGAATTGCCAGTCATGAATACTACCATTAGGGCAGGTATCTTTCCATGTCTTTGCAAAAGGTAGAAATACTCTAGAAGTGCTTGCATCTCTCACAAACGAGGAGGTGGGGGGGAGAGAAGAAGGGGGAGAGGAGGAAGGGGAGGGAGAGGAGAGAGAAAGGACTTCTTCCTACGTGTGACTTTTGCACTTTATGCAAAATTCCACCTTTACATACACTGCACTATCAGCGGGCACCTCAAGTATTTGCTTACACATCTCCTTTTCCAGTCACTGTCCAAGTAATGTGACCAGAGTACTGGTTGAGACTGTGGACACTTGGGGCTCACAGATCTAGGTTCTATGTCAAGTTCAACTCCTTGCTGTTCGAAAGGGCAAGTTCTCTAAATTCTTTAAAGCTTGAATGCTTCATCTAAAGAGGGATAATAATAAATTCCTGTCTCATAGGGCTGTTTGAGAGGAAATGAAATAGTGCATGTAAAATTATGTGCCCTGAATGCAGCAAGACTGATGATGGTGATGATGATGATGATGATGGTGATGATGGTGATTTTCCTTCCTTTCCTTCCCGCACACCTAGCACAATTCCTTGCACATAATAAGTAGTCAACACATGCTTCTTGAATCAAGTTGAACTTCTCCATGCTGTCTGTCTGATGAAGTCCTACATTTTCTTTCTGGAGAAGATGATTTTTGAGGAAAATCATACAGAAAATCTGATGCCTTCACTTGCCCAGTACTTGGAGACCACATAGCACTTGGTACCTCCCTCTATCAACTGTCCCACCAGCCCAGGAACTACATTCATGCTCTGCCTTGTTTGCAGCCTGCTACCTATGTGACGGAGAATAAAATCAACCTTTCATGAATCAATGAGCTCCTTTTTTCTTTTGCTTTTCCAGAGTTAGGCATGTGGTAAGAAAACAATAAATGCTTGTTCATGGACCAAGTAGATGGCATCTGTAGCCACTAACTGAACCCAAAGGGAGAGAGGTGTTCTCTCAAGGAAGGGGACAAGGTTCATATCAGATTCTCTGTCAACCTTCAAGCTCCATTCAGACCCCACCTCTAGCATGAAGCATGACCAGACCAAGCCATACTCATCCCTCACCTTCTGAATCCTCATTGTAAATGAAACATGCTTGCTTGAGTGGAGGGGGGAGCATGTTAGTCCTGTTTCCTCAGACATCCCATGAGCTCTGGGAAGGGAGGATTAACTAATTATAAATTCTTTTGCACAGAACAAGGACATGTAATAGGCAGGAAACAAATATTTGATTTCTTGATTTAGTTCTGTTTTCCAATGTGCTCGTAGTACTTCTCCAGAATCATCTAATTAATCCTAACTTGAGGAGAAGAAAGGCATATTGGATCTGCACAGACGGGAGCCAAGTCCTGGCACCCTCTGTGGTGTGAATGAGCAAGGGGTGTTCTTGCCGGCTTTGCAACAGTGCCTCTCTTTGGCCGGCACTCAATTTTTTGAACTAATGGCTTAGCACACAGAAAATTAGCATTTTACATAAACCAAAAACTAACTGCCAACCAAGTCTTCATGGCATTGTTAACCAACAGTAAACTGTACTCTGAGTTTTTTCCCGTTAATTAAGTGGACTGAGAAGTGGTCCCAAGTCCCCCGAAAAAGAGGGTGGAGGGAACTACGATCTCCTCTGCGATCCCCTACCCTCATGAACGTAAATTAGATCCACTGCAACTGAGAGCTGACTACTCTCATTGCAAACAGCTACAACTGACATTTTCAAAGAGTGTTAGCTAGACCCCTTCCTCCTTCACAAATTCTGCTCTTCTCCCTTTTCACATTGAGGATTCTCAGGGACCATGGTAATAATCATCAGCCTCCACAGTCATATCATCTTTTGTTAACTTTTCAAAATGCTTTCACGCCTAACTCCTTGTTGGACACCTGCAGCCACCCTCAAGACAGGTAGGCAAGATCAGATAGACTGTCTCACTTTACACAAGCACAAAGAATCAGAGTGGCTGGCCCAAGGTCACAACCAATCAACAGTGGAAGGGGGACCTCAGCTCAGCCTTCTCTCCCCGCTCCTCAGTGTTATTCTTCCTCGATGCAGACCAGCGGGCCCTCACGTGAGCCACGGAGCATGGTCCTACACGATGGCAGGCAAGGAAATGTCTCTGAGCGAAAGCGCCCTAGGCTTCTCAAGAAGAGACTGCGTGTCCCTGAAGAAAACACTGTCACTCGAATCCCTGGTCTTAACTGATGTGTTTCTCCATATTGAAGGCATATTTCCATCCAAAATGGTTGACTGGGAGCCAATCGTGGTGTTCTCATCTTTGTTCATGCTGTCAGCGTGACATATGAAAGAAATATGAATCAAGTGACAGGATGAAAACAAAGCTAGCGGCTGGTGTGAGATACACAGACAGGGTGTTAGCCCCACACTCTCTGCAACTGGGTCAAGTTAACACCTCTTTCTCCCCTACATATGCAGTGTGGAAAAGCTATTTATAAAATGTTTTTAAATATTTAGGACCAAATAAATCAATATTGTTGGAAAACACTTCCTCTGACCAGAACTCATTTGCTTTGCCCAAGTCCCATGTGGATAACAGAACCAAGAATATCAGGGTGATCCAAGACCGGGAATAAAACAGACGTTGGGCACTTGCTCCTGGAATGCCCGCCCGGGCTCGCTTTCAGTCTGCACACGGGCTGGTGACCCGGTGTGAAGAGTCCAACAACTGAACAGTGGTCTTATGAATAATATTAAGAATCAGTAGCAAAAAACAGGCCTTTCAGAAATTACCTGACTCTGCAATTCACTTTGCTGCTTCAGGCGAAGGTTTTCAGGTGTATCTGCCACCGTGGTGAAGGACTGCTTTGGGTAGTGTCTGTGGAGACATTTTTTTAAAGAACACAATTAAAATATTATGACAGCAAACAACGTTTTAACCCCAGTCATTTTATTCTGCCCTTCTGTCACAATGGCAGAGGCGTCTCTCCTCTTAGGTAAGGTCCTGTCTATCATGGATCCCAAGCCCTCCTCTGTTCTCAGGACTCTCTATGACCCACTTATCCCCACTGTCTCCCAGAATTTCACCCTAGGCTTCTCTATGAGCTTCTTCCCGTCAGCACCCAAGCATGCACAAGGCTTTCCTGACTCCATCTTCCCTCCACCCACACTACTCCAGTGTGAGGTTCCAGAGTTCATTCTCTCCCTTCTGCCAAACTTCCTGACAAAGAGGCCTCAACTCACTGTCTCTGCTCATCTCTTCCAACTCTCTCGTCAGCACTATGCATTTCAGTTCCTGTCTTCAGACACTCCTCTGGTTAAGGTTACTACGGCTTCTGGTGGCACAGAGGATCCCACAGACACCTCTTGGTCTTCCTCTTGCGTAGCCTCTCCTCTGACTTGAATCGTCCTCTTCCATTGGTGTCTCTGTGCCCCCACACTCCTGGCCTGACCTCTCCCCTTCTAGCTGTTCCTCCTCTGTCTCCTGGGACTCCTCTCTGCTCATCCTCCTTCACGGTTCTAACAGGCTTTTCTTCTCTTAGTGATCTCCAGGGCGATCTCATTTGTTCTCACAGCTCTGGGTACCCCCGATATCATGCCAATCACTCCCAAATCTACATCTCTAGCCCAGCTTTCTCTCCTGTGTTTCAGATCCACTGGCATTTCCACTTGTGTACCACCCATGCTTACCACAAACTCAGTCTGATATCCAACAGTTCATCACCCCACTACAGTCCCAAAATGATTTCTTTCCCCTGCGTTCTCTCTTTCACCCATTAGTGTCCAGCTGTCTACACCAGAAACCTGGAGTAACCTTGACTCTTCACACATCTAATTAATCCATTGCCAACTCTATTGATTCCATCTCCTAAATATGTCTTGATTCTATTTACATCTCTCTGTCTTCACTGAATGTTTCATTAAAGGCCACATTTATCTTTTAGGTAACGACCATGCTTGCCAATCTTGCCCTTCTAATCCAACTCCCCAAAGCAAACTTTCCAAAATGCCAACCTGATCATCTGACTCCTCTGAATAAAACCTTCCCAATGCTTCCCACTGATCAGAGAAAACAGTCCAGCCTCCGGTCCCCCACGGCCTCCACGGTCAGCCTTCTGCAAACTTCTCACTCACACTCCGCGCTCTAGCCGTGGAGCTCACCCTTTTCTTTCCTACCTCTATCCCCACATGCTTCTCCCTGGCCAGGAACTCCTCACTTCTTGGCTAACTCCTCTTTATTTCTTAGTTCTCGCCTTAGATTGCACTTCCTCAAAGAAGCCTTCTCACAAATGTGTCCTGGAATGTACTTTTCATCCCATTATAATTTTTTTCATATTCATTTGTATGTTCCTATTGACATATCTCTGTCTCACAGTATAAGGAAAGTCCCGCAGCAGCAAGACAGACTATCTTTCCCTTGTCAGAGCACACTCCACATCTGTGGGGGTCTGTCTCGGCATGAGTATGATTTCAATAAATATTTGTAGAAAGAAGAAGAGGCAGGAGGGAAGGAAGGAGAGAGGAAAGGAGGGCGGGAGGAGGGTAAGAGAGAGAGGGTCAAGCCATAAGACCATAGCGCATGGCAGGCTACAGAACAGTTTCACTGCATTACATCATATACGATGGCATGTACGCAAACACACAGGCCCTCCTGGTGGTGAAGTGAAGGCGTCTCCTCCCATGTGTGGCTAAGACATGAGTGAGTGCCTCCGCTCCTGGTGCCCAGCTGGCACGGAGGGTACATCTGGCTCCTGTGACTCTATCACCACAAAAGCTGTGGAGCTCAGAGCCATCCCTCAAAGAGCTCCCATCCTTCTACTTCCTTCTCCCTGGACCCTCTTCTTGGTAATGCCCACCCTCCATCTATTCCTGCAGCTTCCCAAAAGTCCTCTAAGCCTCACTATTTCACCATAATTTCCTTGCTTTGTAGAGCAGATACAAACCTAATTTAAATTTGTTCATGATAACTCAGGGTCATCTAAATAGACATGATAAGACCATGATACAAAACAGTAGTGCTTTCAAAGTTTACAAAGGTCAGGATGGCCTAAATGACATGAGATCGCTTTTATGCCTGTTGACTGGCAAGAGAGTATTTCTCATACACAGAAGTCAGCCTTCCACGGTCTTCTGCCTTTCTGGTTTCCTTCTTCTAACTCAGACTAAGAAGTAGAGAGCAGTCAAGTTTAATGAAATGTTGGTAAAACTACAGTTACAGATTCAAGTGAGGAAGCTGTGATAAGGCAAGGTCTCCCCTCCTTATCCTGAAGTCATAGACTTGGTGTCAGCCACATACTGGGGGCTACTACAATTAATTTATTGAAGTATAGTTGACTTACAATATTATATTACTTTCAAGTGTACAACATAGTGATTCTTTATTTTTATAGATTACTTGGGAGCAACTGTGCTCCAGACAGGTGAAGCTCAACAAACAACTTCAGCGTGACTGTTTCAGGCCATTTGCAACTCCACCTTGGAAAGCTGAACTAAGCTGGACTTCAACATGTAGCCACTATGTATGTACTGCTATATGTTAAAGCTAAAATAACAACTCAGCACATTTCCTTTTTCAAAATACATTCTGCAAAATAAAGTTTCACAGAGATTTTCAGGACTTCCATAATGTTTAATTCACAAAGTATATGCATTTTAATGACTTTTAAAACTGTAATTAAAATCTACTCTCAAATGTGTTACAGAAAGTTTAACCAGTTGAGACTGTATTGTACTAACTTACAGGTCAGCTCAGTTTAGGGGAGGATTTGGAGAGGACAATTTTCGCCTGTCATTTATGTTTAATTAAAAAATATGTTTAAAAGTTAAAAATTATGTCTTAAACACAAAATAACTATTAAACAGAATTTTTAAGGAAACATAATTTAAAAACTAAACAGAATTTTTATTGAACAGCATCCTAATATGGAAAAATGAACTGGCAGTGGTCGGGGGATTCAATTTGGCATTTGGTCCATACCAGGCAAAAATGTCTACTTGGATACTTACAAAACATCACTTGCCACACTTATCTCTCAATTTAAAGTAACCATTTCATGAAAATAATCTATTCTCACCCTTTGACTTTATAATGGAAAAAGTGATAGATCTGAACTTATACCTGAATGCAAATAAAATACCACTTTAATATGTTTGAAATCAGCAACCCAAACTAAATTCTATTTGGAACAAGGTTTTACACCTTTGAAAAGAAAAACAAATTGAAAAGCTTCTACTGTTTTTCTTTATTTTTTTTTAAGAGGACATACTCTGCTCACCTGATAGCCAAAGCAACACATTTACTGATATACAGTACAACTATATTGAGGACTATAAACAGATTGCGATGCTTTGCATTTTTTCCAATATCTTCCCAATCCTAAAATTTAATGATTTTGTAATTACGGGTAATATAACTTTCTCTAAAGATGCATTACAAGAGAAACTATCCAAAGTTTTGACAGAGAAAAAAAATTCAATCCAGTATTAATAGCCAAAATATAAAAAATGCTGAAGAAACATGGAATTCATATCTGAATCTACTAGGAGTCATGAGTAGTATAACAGATTAAAACCTAAGACTTTGGAGACCAAAGTTATCTTCAGAGCTAGCAAAATTCAAGTGAGTAAGGTCTTGGGGGGAAATGCCTGACAAGCAAAAGACAGTGGAGTGGTCTCATGAGTTGGAACCATGAGACACAGACGTAATAAATGTAATTACAGAGAGGGCTGCACACACTGTTTATATTAAAAATAATAATTACAACATCTAGAGAAGCCTAATTAATTTTGCCAAACTGGACACATCTGAAAACCCTGGATTTCTCAACGTCATGTTCATATAGCAATGTCCATCTAAACTAATCCGATGATATTCTGCTCTGAAGTCATAGTCTCAACTCCCACTCACCCAACACCCCACTCCCAAAAGAAAAACAGACCCAGAAAAACAAATGAGGGCTGAACGATCCCTCGTGGGATCACAGGAACAGAGAAGCAAAGCATTTTAACATTAACTGATGGATATAGTTCATTCTAACTCTTCCCAAGTACTGCATTTAAATGATTGTAGAAGGGCTTCCCAAAATAACTGCCTCAAAACGAAAGCTTCAGGAAAGATCATTTCTTCACTAGGCTTAGAGGAAAAATGACATTTTTCTCCTTGTCCATTTAGGGATCAGAACATGGGGCAGAAGGCATGGGAGCATGAAAAATGAATGTTCAAAGGGAATAATTAAAAAAAGTAAAAAGAAAAAAATTACCAAAGATGGAGTGGGTGAATTGGTACTTTAATAAATTCCCTGGATAATAATATATAATCATGGAAATATGAGAAATAACACATTTCTCATATGTGTTACGAGCTGGTGGAAAGATCTGAAGAATATCATAAAATGTTTAAGCATCATAAATAGAAGCCTCCTAGCTGAAGTAAGCAGGAATTGGACAAAGTGTATGTGTCAAGATGAGGCTGACACCTGCAACCAATCCATGCTTCCATGAAACGCTACATTAAAAATAAATAGAAAGAGAAAGAATCAAGCTAATAACAGAAGGCTACAACTGAAATGGCAAAGTTAGGTCACAAAAACAAGACTTCTGAATTTTTTCATCTCTGTGAGATTTGGTTGATAATATAGGAACACTATATGCACCCCACTCCAGTACTCCTGCCTGGAAAATCCCATGGACGGAGGAGCCTGGTGGGCTGCAGTCCACGGGGGTCTCTAGGAGTCGGACACGACTGAGCGACTTCACTTTCACTTTTCACTTTCATGCATTGGAGAAGGAAATGGCAACCCACTCCAGTGTTCTTGCCTGGAGAATCCCAGGGACGGGGGAGCCTGGTGGGCTGCCGTCTATGGGGTTGCACAGAGTCAGACACGACTGAAGTGACTTAGCATAGCATAGCATATGCAAACAGGAGACCAGAGCTGGGCAGAGTGAGGAAAACCGTGTAATAAGCAAACGGCGCCCTCCCGGGGGCTTCCCTGATAGTTCAGCAAGTGAAGAATCCGCCTGCCATGCAGGAGACCCAGGAGAAGTATGTTCGATCTCTGGGTCAGGAAGATCCCCTGGAGGAGGAAATGGCAACTCACTCCAGTATTCTTGCCTGAAAAATCCCATGGACAGAGGCGCCTGGTGGGCTATAGTCCACGGGGTCACAGAGAGTCAGACGCGACTGAAACAATTTAGCAGCACAACCTCCACGGAGACAGTAATAAGACAGAACACCATCAAGAACCCAGAACCTCTCACTTTTTACCCAGAGCCCAGGGTTCATGAGAGCGCTGGAGCCAAGCAGCCTGGGTTCGGACCTGGCTTTTTCCCCTCCTGTGTGCCTTTGGGCAGGTTTCTTGATCTCTCTGGCTTCAAGTTCCTCATCTGTAAAATTAACACAATGATAGCGCTTCCTAGGCTTGTTGCAAAATGAACACCTGTAGAGCATTTCAGTGTCTGGCTCAGAGTAGGCACTCAGTTAATAACAAAAAATATTATCATTACCATTACTTCTACTATCACTTTCTCTTTGCTTTACTGCAAAGCAACTTAACCTCTGTGTCTCACTGCCTTCATCTAGGTAACAACGATAAAACACCCCGAGCTCTCTCATGAGCTTCTTGCTAGAAATACATGAAATGGAAAGCTTCTATAAATATGAGTTATGAGTAAACCACTTAGACATATAAAGCTAAGATCATCGTGAATTTATTTACCGTAAATTCTGTAGTAATGGTTCTCAATCACTGTCCCTGGAGGACAGATGGCAGCAGGCAATGCCTGGAGACATTTTTGGTGCCACAACTGGGGAGATGGTGAGGAGGCACATGCTTACAGGCATCTAGCAAGCAGAGGCCAGGGAGGCTGCTAAACATCCTACAAACCACAGGACAGCCCCCACTCCAAAATGTCAGCAGCGTCGAGGCTGCGAAACTCTACATAATAAATACAGATTTCTAACATTATAGGGGGCCACTAATAAGACTGCTAGCTGTTTCCAGCCAAACTCTGGTGTTTTTTTTTTTTAATTTTCATCTGCCCAGCAAAGTCAAATGGCCTGCCATCTCCCCCTAAACCTGTCCACAATCTGGGTCATTTCCTCCTCCTCACCAGCACTCAAGCCTACCTACCCTCTCCAGTTTTTTGTTTCCTTGAACACTGTCAGCTCTACTCAGACTAGGAAATCTAAGAACAGAGCTCAGGTGTCAAAAGCATTTGTTATTATATCATTATTTCATGAAGGCCCCTGAGCAGAAGAGTAAATACAGCAGGCCCCAACGCTATTTATGAAAGGCCAGCTTTCAAGGTCGACCCTCAGCTGGTGTCTAAGAACTTGGATTCCATGAGGGGGTGGGGGGGGCGGGATGGGAGGGGGGCGTTCCCACCACCACTAGCTGGGAATAGTGGAGTACTGTGCCTAAGCTGTTTGCACAGACAATACGGTGAAGCAGAATCCTCGCTTTCCTTCTGGGAGTCTGGAGTTTGGGTACATGCCAGACAGAAGCGCCTATGTAAACAGCCCGCAGGTGAAAACTCTGGGAGTGAAGTCTCTAACGAGCTTCAGCTGGTTGGCAACATTTGACACAGAGGGGAACTCGGAGCAGCCCATGTTGACTTTCTGGGAGAAGACTCTAGAAGCCTGTGCTCAGTTTCCTCAGGACTCTGCCCCATGCGGCTTTTCCCTTTGCTGCTTCTTTATCTTTTCATTATAATAAATTACAGTCATGAAGCCTGGGAGACCCCCTAGAGAATCATCAAACCTAGGAGGGATCTTGGGGACCTCAGGCCCTCTTCTCGTTAACAACACTCATGAAAGAGGAAGGGTATTCACATTTTTAATATATTATCTGCTTTAAGAAAACGCAACTTCATCTCTAAAAACATTTACTTTTAATATTTGTATATTTATTTATTTTCGGCTGTTGTGGCTCTTCACTGCTGCACAGGCTTTTCTCTAGTTGTGGCAAGCCGGAGCTGCTCTCTAGTTGCAATGCACAGGCTTCTCGTCGCAGTGGCTTTTCTTGTTGCCGAGGACAGACTCCAGGGCACGCAGGCTTCAGCAGTTGTGCAGCACTTGGGTTCATTAGTTTCAGCTCCCAGGCTCTAAAGCACAGGCTCAGTAGCTGTGGCGCACAGGCTTAGGCGCTCCACAGCAAGTGGGATCTTCCTGGATCGGGGATTGAACCCCTGTCTCCTGCATTGGTAAGCAGATTCTTTACCACTGAGCCACCAGGAAAACCTTCTTAACAACAATTAAAAGGCAGAAGGTCTGACCTCATGTTATTAAATTGGCTCTTCAATTTGACCTTTCTGAGTTAGGTGAGGGCCTGATGACTTTTCTCTGGACCATTTTTTTATGCTCTGATTTTAACCAAGGAGGTAATTTTATCCAAAGGTCAAGATCTGAACTGTACTGGATAGTGGAGAGATGACAGGTTTGTACATAATTTCAAATATTTCTTCCAACTATGAACAACTCCATTTTGTAGCAATAATAACTGTTTCACATCACTCAAAATTATCTTTAAAGAATGAAAAATAAACATTTTAAAATAATCAGGCCCACCACCAGGGTTCTCTATGAAGCTACTTACAAAGGATATGCTTCAGCAAGAAACCTGTGGCGGATTCATTTTGATATTTGGCAAAACTAATACAATTATGTAAAGTTTAAAAATAAAATAAAACTTAAAATAATTAATTAATTAATTAAAAAAAAGAAAATAATTCCAGAAGGATAAGCTAAAATGCAAAACCAGAATGGTGAGCAAATAAAATGCTAAATGCAATGCACCACACACATGCATATGAACACATACACAAACTCGGTATGAAACAAGACAAAGTAAAAATACCCGACAAAAAGACAAGAGGGTAGTATGAGAATAAAGCATTCGGAGGTCCTCTGTTCTTCAGGAGAAAGGTTAAGACATTATTGAATTTTTAACTGTGTGTAAATACATGTGATAAAACCCTAAGGGTAACCACAAAGATATATAGCACATAAATTTAAATCCTATAAAAGAGAAAAATCAAATTTTTTAAAAGTGCCAAAACTCTAACAATAAAATTAAAACCGGAAAGAGAACAGAAAGGAAAAAAGCAGCATAGAATAAATAGCAGCATAGAAAATAAAAAGCACAAAGAGAATAAAAGCAAATATAGCAAATAAAAGCAAAAGAGAATAAAAAGCAGCATAGAAATTTAACAGTTGGGAGAAACAATTCAATAATCACAAAACTGTAAATGGGTTACATCTGCTGGCAAAACAATCAATATACAGTCATATTTTTAAACTTCACTATAAAAATAGCAATCTCAAAATGAGACAAAATATACTTTAAAAATAAAGGCATTATTAAGAATAGAGACACTACATAGTGATAAAGACTCAATTCACCAAAAAGGCATCGTCTTAAACGTAAAGTTTTTAAAATATGTGTGTGTGTGTATGTGTGTACATCTATATGGAAAGAGAGAAAGGGAGAGAGAGAGATTGTGTGCAGATGCAAAATTGATGACAGGGAAAACTGGCATATTTACCAATATAGTGAGAGATTTCTATACCCCTCTCCCATTCATTGCTAGGCAGACACAAAATGAGTAACTATATTAAATATGTGAAATATGAAATATGTGACCACAACACTATTAAAGTCTTCACACAGGGCTGGTATTCAACCTCTCTAACAACCAGTAAGTACATCGTGGGCACCCAAGAATCAAAACGGGTCTCAGAGCCGGCCCAGCCATGAACCACTGGCAGGACTCACCAGTGTGAACCTAGGATCACCAGTCTGCCTCTAATGCAGGAAAAAGTAGGAGGCCAACATGTCCCATAAGGAATGACAGCAGAATCATACAAAGCAAGGAAAAAACTGTCTCAGCTATAACAGCAACTCTTCCTACGTGGATCCTGCCCTATGGGATACAGCTTCCCTGAGGACGCCTGCTTTGGAGCCCAGATGTAGTAAGAAAAGGAAACAGCACGAAACTGGGGTGGATGAGAGGGAAGAGGAAGAAGGAAAGAGAGAAAGACTGTAACCTAGCCTGGGATCTGCCATCACATACTAAACACGAGAAACATTGCTAACACTGCAATGAGCTCCAGGAAGAAAGGGCATGGAGCAGGGGGCCCAGGAGCCACGTGTTCTGCACAGAAAGGTTTCCAGGGCAAAGGAACAACAGAGACAAATGCAGCTTGAGGACACTTGAGCCAGGCACAGCTTTGAAAACTGGATCAAACCAGACCTACTCATGAAGGGATGGGGCCTCAGGAAGGGTGAGATGGAGCTACTCGGACAAAAATAGGAATTGGTGTATGTACAGCTACATTGTGCTGTGTTCCCCCCAAACTAAAATGTTAACAGATTTGTTTAGGGAAGATCTCCTCCATTGCCTAAAAAATCTGAACTGAAGCCAGCTCCAAATTGCCAAGGGCCTTCCTGTGTAAGTGCTTTAGCTGCCTGAGCACACTTTGCCAGACACATCAGGGAGTTTCTCCCACCATTTTCTTTCCCACCTAGAGCCCCAATCTCAGAAGCCTGAACACCCAAAGCCACTCACTGGATTTCTCTTCTTTTCTTTTTTTTTGGCCACTCTGCACATAATGCAGGACCTTAGTTCCCTGACCAGGGAGCAAACTAGTACTCTTTGCAGTAGAAGCATGGAGTCTTAACCACTGGACCACCAGGTAAGTCCCCTGGGTTTGGTTCTTCAAGGGTGAAGCATGTGGAGTCTCACATACCTAGTCTCCATTTTTATTTCTTTCTCCAAAAGAATATCTTAAAACTTACATTCACTTTATTGTAAGGATTTTGTTTGTTAAAGAGCAATCATGGAAAATGGCACATTGTGTAAAAGAAGGCGAAAACCTGGAAGTCTTTTTCCCTTGAATAAAAGTTGTTGGAAATTCCATAATTATTAATAATTTGCAAAAACAATCCTATTTTGATTATCTTTTCAGATGTGGAAAATTAACACATTACTGACCTGGGAATTTTTGTATAAGCAAACACCTGTGGCCATAATACATCTCTGGTCAATAATATGTTAGGAAATTTTCATATCAAATATTTTAAAACTTAGATGATAACATGAGTAAAAACAATTCTACAGTATTTTTTACTAATATTCCAGTTTGAGTGCTGCCAGAAAAACTAACATCTAATGGATAGAGGCATTTTAAGATAGTATCATTTTTACAGGTTGGGGTCAATCTGGACATTTCCTACCTAATAACACCCCTTAAGTATAAATTTGTTAGTGTACGATGAATGCTATTCAACATGAGCTAAAGACATATTCAAGTTTAAATGCTTCTTTCGTTCTCTTGCTATGTCGCTGATGTGATGTCTATTCATGGATTCCTCTCCATAGCCATCATCTCGTTCTTAATTCTACCACAATCTTCTTCCCTGTAGCACCTCCATAAACAACTCACAAATGATGCCACTGGTTGCAAAACATCAAATTTATGATTAAAAAAAAAGATGGTGAATTAGAGCAAGTAAATGGGGAATGCTCTTCAGAAAGGAGGCTTACGAGAGCCGCTGGTAGATCACATAAAAGCGAAAAATGGATTATGATAATGCAGGCCTCCTGTACATGACATACAAGCCCAGCTGAAAGGAGGTACAGAAAGCAAACCCCTGGCTCTCTAAAGGGCAGTCAATAACCTAACGATTTACCAAATTCTCTTTCTGGCTGGAAGGGTCAAAAACCTGCCACCCTCTGATTTACTTCCTCGGCGGGACTCCATTGTAACCTCCATCATGTGTTTACAAAAGAAGGCAGGATCAAAGGGATTACATGGTAAACCGACCACACTATGAAATGCTTATCAGCTATTGGAACATGTCACCTAGATTTTGAATTATTGTGTAAAAGGTGAGAAATTAATACACACACTCACACTCACACACTCACACACACACACACACACATCCCTAGATGCTGTTGAGAAAAATACAAGCTGGTGGAGAAGAGTCTGTGCCTATGCTGTTGCCAATACTGATGGTAGGAATGGACAAACAGGGGCGCTCGTGCGGCTGGGCAGCTCTGTGATCTGCGCTCAGGGACACTGAAAGGCACGGTGACCAGAGCCAAGAGGAACACATGCAGAACTGGGACTCAAGTATCTGAGGCACTGCCACAGTCTAAAAGATATTAAAAACACCAGTGTGGGAAGGAGAGGGTGGGACGAATTGGGAGATTAGGACTGACACATATACACAACCATGTGTAAAACAGATAGCCAGTGGGAAGCTGCTGTATAACACAGGGAGCTCAGATCAGTGCCCTGTGACAACCTAGAGGGAGAGGATGCAGTGTGGGGCTGGGAGGAAGGCTCAAGGGGGAGAGGATACATGTAAACATACAGCTGAGTCACACTGTTGTACAGCAGAAACGCATTGCAAAGCAATTATCCTCTAATCAAAAATCAATAAAATAAAAAACATTAATATTTAAAACAAAGTTCATAGAAAAACAGAACATTAAAAACACAAGAATGATCACATTATCTTCCATTGCTAAAAATAATAATAAATATAATTCCTATGATAAATGCTCTGTATCCATAAAAATAATTATTTGAAGCCTAAAGATGGGGGGGAGCATAAAATAATTCTATATTTTGGAAATATCTATGCAAACCTAAAAATGTGATATTATATCCAGTTGTGAATTTTTTGATAAAAATGTTATAGTCACAGAAAAATTATGGCCAAGAAAATCAAATAAATTGTAGGAAACTAAGAAGATGAAAAAGAGCCACCACTGGCAGATTGGTGTAGACTTCACCTGCATGTTACCGCCCCCCCAGGCTCAGGGCAGACATCACTAATTCACACCATTCTTCCTGAAGGGAAGTCTAACCACAAAACAGATCAACTCTTCTTTAAACGCACTTTTTTATGGCTATTGATTAAACAAAAATACAATAATAATTAAACGAAAATACAATAGGTCATTACATTGCCACTGTGTTCAGTGCCATGGATGAAGAGAAAGATGTGCAGCTTTAACCCTTTTCCATCACAGGTTAATGGTACAGGGGAAAAAAGAGGGAGTTTGTGAAAGGTCTGGATGAAGTGCTCTATTTTTTAAAGAAATATAGTTATTACCTTCCATATATTTGACTCAAGTGGCAAGCCAAGCACTTCCCACACAAAGTCCAGTGGAAATATTTTTCAAATGTACCTAAATACAAGTACAATAAATATCCATACATACAGAGAGAATGTCAGTTGTTTAAAAACACAGAATGTAGAGAAGAAAGATTAAAGACACCTAAGTTGATGGTCAACAGAACAGAGTCAGAACTGTCGAGCACATATAAGGGGGCTCTGGAACTGTCACCAGGGTCAACATTGTATTAGAAGAACCAGCCGACTCCTCAGGCTATTTCTTTCCCTTCCCATTTACTTCCCATTCAGAGCAGGAGCGGTAATCACCCTGGAAGGAGAGGTAATCACCCAGTAGACACTGGGCCTATCTCTAAATAAAGTGAGTGACCAGCTTGTGGACAAATCCTGTCTTGAGGTCTGAGACAAGGAGAACAGGCCTTGATGTGGACACTGGGTTGGTGAGTTAAATATGCTAAAGCACTTAATCCAGCCCTCCTTGCCTTTGCTTGTTTGTTTATGTCTTGTTTGTTTGTTCCAAGAATGAGGGATTCTCCATCTTAGCTGGTCCTATCTGGCCACCTTAAGGATGCTGGCCTGCTGACTCCACTGGCAACCCACAGCACCCAGAGAAGGCCGCCATCAGCATTCACACTCTAGTAAGACCTGCTAGGGAAGCAACCATCCCAACTACAGTGGAGATATACCTACACCATACTGAAATCCATCCTGAATATTCACTGGAGGGACTGATGCTGAGGCTGAAGCTCCAATACTCTGGCCACCTGATGCGAAGAGCTGACTCACTGGAAAAGACCCTGATGCTGGGAAAGACTGAGAAAAGGACAACAGAGGATGAGATGGTTGGATGGCGTTACCTACTCAATGGACAGGAGTTTGAGCAGGAGATGGTGAAGGACAGGGAGGCCTGGCATGCTGCAGTCCAGGGGGTCGCAAAGAGTTAGACAAGACTGAGTGACTGAACAACAACACCACCACCCTTCAGCCTCCTCCTCAATCATAAAAATAGACAGACAGACATCAAATCCCAACTGAGTAAGATAATCCAACAGTAAGAAAGAAAAGAACAAAAATGTAAATGTGAGGGAGACAGTGTGTGTGTGAACAGAAGAGAACCCAGCAAGCCCTGAAGGAAACACAATTTATGCATGAGAACTCTGAAAATCATTCAAGAGGCTATAATATCATAGTATGCTGAATATTACAACATAATCAAGTTATATCAACAAAAAACAAATTATTAAGGAAAAAAGAGAAACCAAAAACACCAAAGAGCTACTAGAAAATCAACAAATAAAAATTTACTCATTGAAATTAGTGACTCACATTGGCCGGGGACGAAGGGACTGAGTTGGCTACAAAGGGTCAACCGGAGAGAATTTTGAAGTGATCTTCAGCTCTAAAGGAAAACTAGGTGCCCAGCAGCACTTAGCAAAAGAAAACTCTAACATGCCCGAGTGAGATTTCAGAATTCTAAAAATAAAGAAAATCAGTAGAAATCCTTAGGGGTAGAGGGGAAAGTTTGCCTACAAAGTTATAATATCACCAGTTTTATGAGCAAAAGTATGGCTTTGAAATTTTGAAGGTAAACAATTTTATCAATACAGCCTTGCTGGCTCAGACAGTAAAAAATCTGCCTCTGAGGCAGGAGACCTAGCTTTGATCCCTGGGTTGGGAAGATCCCCTGGAGGAGGGCATGGCAACCCACTCCAGTATTCTTGCCTGGAGAATCCCCATGGACAGAGGAGCCTGGCAGGGTACAGTCCACGGCATCACAAAGAGTCAAACAAAACTGAGCGACTTTCACTTCACTCACTCAAGCTATGAGACAAAAATAGGACATTTTCAGTGAAGCCAACTCAAGTTTGCAATCAATGTACTCTGTTTTTCAAATATTAAAACAGGACATTTTCTACGAAAACAATAAAATTTGAATGTGAATGTGAAAGTCGCTCAGTCGTGTCTGACTCTTTGCAGCCCCATAGACTGTATAGTCCATGGAATTCCCCAGGCCAGAATACTGGAGTGGGCAGCCTTTCCCTTCTCCAGGGGATCTTCCCAACCCAGGAGTCAAACCCAGGTCTCCCGTATTGCAGGCAGATTCTTTACCAGCTGAGCCACAAGGGAAGCCCAACAATAAAATTTAAGATACACCAAATTCAATGGCAGCTAAAAATGTGTTTTTTAAAACCCTGACAGGAGCTCACAGTAAACAATGCATCTTACCCCACAACCCAGTATACACACAGGTGTATACAAGACGGAAGTGTCCAAACAATATGACATCCGTCCTGTCTGATGATCTCTAACATTTTCTACTTTGTTCTAGCATATTCCGTCAGCCTTTTTTGTTTAATGTGGGTCCCAGCCCACTAAATCAATATCCTGGCCCAGGAATGGATCCAATCCACAGCTTGAAAAACACAGAACTTAAAGAAGCAAGAAAAAATAAATTAAAAATCACTAAAAAAAAAAAAAGTGAGGATCCACTCAACCTCAAAGTGTGGGGTACTCTGGTGACTTCCAGGATTTAAAGGCACAGAATCACATGGTTGGAGAGGACTCCTGAAATGCCAACTGATTTTTTTTTCTCCCAGTATTTTCCCTCTGTCTCCCCAAACTCTTGCTCACTCTGATTCATTCCAGAGTTCACAGTCTCACTGGCAGATGACAGGAAGAAAACAGAAAGGGCCGGCTAGTCTCTGCTTTTGTATTACCTGATTTCTGAGACAATTAAGGAGATGATGCTAGGTGGCCCTTGAGGGGGAAAATAATCACGGAGAGAAGAGCACCCTTAAGAGAACCTCAGGGCTTCCCTGGTGGCTCAATGGTAAAGAATCTGCCGGCTGATGCAGGAGACACGGTTCAATCCCTGATCTGGGAGAATCCCACGTGCTACGGAGCAACTAAGACCGTGGGCCACAGCTAGTGAGCCTGTGCTCTAGAGCCCGTGAGCCGCCAACTCTACTGAGGCCACCGCCGCAGCTACTGAAGCCCATGCGCCCTAGAGCCTGTGCTCAGCAGCAAGAGAAGCCACTACAAACAAAAGCCCGTGCACCACAACGAGAGAGCAGCTCCCGCCTGCTGCAACTAAAGAAAACACCCAGCAGCAACGAAGACCCTACGCAGCAGCCATAAATAAAGAGAATTCATTCAGATGACGAGGGGAAGGGAACACATAAAACAGAGAGGGAACTATGCACCCAGGCCCGGCTCAGAGCCCCCAAGTCCAGGCAGAAAGGGCCACAGGCAGCCCTGAGAGCCAGTGGCCTCTGGAGTCTGGGGCCACAGTGGCCCAGTGTGTTCTTCCAGACAGGACACAGAGCCACTGGAACCAAGAAGGCTGAGGACAAAGGAAGACGAGACATCTTGGGGGTGACCTGTGTGAGCCTGGCCTTGAGAACCAGGTCATAAGGACCACTAAGGTCCTGGCAACAACTTCCCAGTAATTTAGCCACAATCGCAGGGAAAGGGGGATGAAATCACACATTTATTTAACACTGGGTTTTCATCACCCCACCAGAGTGAGGACGTGAGTAGAAATTAAGTCATCATAGGAAATTAAAGTTACATTTCTGGTACATTTTAGTTCTGGACTGGGACTTAATTATATTTCCTTCTTACTGAACCAAACTACAAATATATCTATTCTCCCAGGAAGATTATTTATAAAACCTCACTTCCAGTGTTGTTTTATAAGATTTAATTTTGCAGGATCAATCTATAAACAAAGCACAGAAAACTTAATTATAATTATTGCATAAATATTAATATTAAAAAGTTTTAATTGCTTAAATGGTAAATATCAATCAATAAACACCAAAACTTTTCCTCAATAATTTTGAAGAGTTTAAAGCGATCCTGAGTCCAAAAATATTGAGAATCATTGGTTCAAACTACTATTAGTGAAATTTTGTCACTTTAAGCCATAAACATTCTAATCAACAAAACTATTTACTGGACTGAATAAAAGTTACACATTCAAGAATTCTGGGTTTGTTTGGGATTTTTTGGCCATGCCATGTGGCATGTGGGATCCTAGTTCACAACCAGAGATCAAACTTGCACCCCTTGCATTGGAAGTGCAGGGTCTTAACCACTGGACTGCCAGGGAAGTCCAAGAATTCTGGTTTTAGACCAACTTTTGCCTGCCCATGAAATCCAGAAAATTCAGACAAGAAAAACAGTTTGAATGATTTACTCAACTGAAAAAAAAAACTTAATGACTTTCATCTGAATTTTCAGATTCTAAATTAGTGATGTTCAACTTAATATAATGGTGCTTATTAATTATTTGAAAATATTTCAATCAGTTCAGTCGCTCACTTGTATCTGACTCTTTACGATGCCATGGACTACAGTACACCAGGCCTCCCTATCCATAACCAACTCCAGAGCTTGCTCAAACCCCTGTCCATCAAGTCAGTGATGCCATCCAACCATCTCATCCTCTGTCGTCCCCTTCTCCTCCTGCCTTCAATCTTTCCCAGCATCAGGGTCTTTTCCAATGAGTCAGTTCTTTGCATCAGGTGGCAAAAGTATTGGAGCTTCAGCATCAGTCCTTCCAATGAATATTCAGGACTGATTTCCTTTAGAATTGACTGGTTTGATCTCCTTGCAGTCCAAGGGACTCTCAAGAGTGTTCTCCAACACCACAGTTCAAAAGTATCAATTCTTTGGTGCTTGGCTTTCTTTATAGCACTCTGCATTCAGATGGGTATATCTTTCCTTTTCTCCTTTGCCTTTTGCTTCTCTTCTTTTCTCAGCTATTTGTAAGGCCTCCTCAGACAACCAATTTGCCATTTTGCATCCCTTTTCTTGGGGATGGTCTTGATCACTGCCTCCTGTACAATGTCATGAAACTCCATCCACAGTTCTTCAGGCACTCTGTCTATCAGATCTAATCCCTGAATCTGTTTGTCACTTCCACTGTATAATCATAAGGGCTTTGATTTAGGTCATACCTGAATGGTCTAGTGGTTTTCCCTACTTTCTTCAATTTCAGTCTGAATTTGGCAATAAGGAGTTCATGATCTGAGCCACAGTCAGCTCCCGGTCTTGTTTTTGCTGACTGTATAGAGCTCCTGGAGACACTCTGACCGGGAGCTGACTGTATAAAGCTTCAATATTTTCAATGGTTAATATTAAATGATTTAGACTTTAATTATCTTATTGAGGATTTGATTTTAAAATAACTGATTTTTTCTCTTACTTCATACCTCAAAGCCCCACCCCCACAGCCTCTACGTTCACTTGTCTTTTCTGGACTCTGAATAACTTGCTAGCTTCATTCTAAAGCTACAGATGCTTCCTCTATCAAAAGCTTACAAAGATACTCCGGCATCAATACCACAATAGCACTGTGCAGACAGAATAAAGACAATGCCATCCTTTCCATTAAAACTGAGGGAAAATCCAGACTACGTGGGAAAAGCCATGGAAAAATGGAATTTTTTATTTGAAAGAGAAATTGCTTCTGCTGACAACAAAAATATTAAATTTTAATAAGTTATACTAATTAAGTTTATGGCCCCTTATTCCCCCTTATTATCTTCAGCCTGTACATAAATTATTTAGTTGACCCTGAACAACATGAGTTTGAACTGTTCAGGCTGACTCATACATATATTTTTTCCATAAATATATTGAAAAAATTTTGAAGATTTGTGACGATTTGAAAACATTCAGAGATGAACTGCATAGTCTGGGAATATTAAAAAAATTAAAAGTTAGGTATATCATGAATGTATAAAATATATGTAGATATTGATCTATCCTTCAGTTCAGTTCAGTTCAGTTGCTCATTTGTGTCCAGCTCTTTGCAACCCCATGGACTGCAGCACGCCAGGCCTCCCTGTCCATCACCAACTCCAGAGTTTACCCAAACTCATGTCCATGGAGTCGGTGATACCATCCAATCATCTCATCCTCTGTCGTCCCCTTCTCCTCCTGCCTTCAATCTTTCCCAGCATCAGGGTCTTTTCAAATGAGTCAGTTCTTTGCATCAGGTGGCCAAAGTATTGGAGGTTTAGCTTCAACATCAGTCCTTCCAATGAACACTCAGGACTAATCTCCTTTAGGATGGACTGGTTGGATCTCCTTGCAGTCCAAGGGACTCTCAAGAGTCTTCTCCAACACCACAGTTCAAAAGCATCAATTCTTCTGTGCTCAGCCTTCTTTATAGTCCAACTCTCACAACCATACATGACCACTGGGAAAACCATAGCCTTGACTAGACAGACCTTTGTTGGCAAAGTAATGTCTCTGCTTTTTAATATGCTGTCTAGATTGACCTATCCTTAGATGGGCATAAGTTGTTTTAGTTTAGTTTTCTTACTGCTTTACCATTTTGTTTAATTTTCTTACTGTTTTCTTACTGTTTTATCATTTTGCTTTCAAAGAATTACAGTACCATATGGTTTGCCTCTTTCTCTCATAAGTGGAGAAACTGTTTATCATCGCAGGTAAGTGAGTTTTTTTAATGTAAGGATGTTCCCAGTTATGTGTTATGGATTTGACTGCAACACTGTATGCCACAGAGATTTTATAATGGTTCATTCATTAGTGTATAGTCTAGGCTACTGTGAGCAATCCTATCAATAACACTGGTGATCATGAAGCGATCATATTGCTGTTTCTTCATTATCAATGCATAGAACACTGCTGTAAATAAATATGAAATTCTTTTTCACATCATATTTTCACTTTTGACGTCAAGTGTTATAATACATACAACATCTACAGTGTAACACATCATATAAGACCATCTGGGTGTTGGAACTTTTAGACAATTCATCTTGTGAACAGATGACATAAACTTACTCTATCAATAAACACATGCAGTCCCATGAATGTATTTTCTCTTCCTTATGATTTCCTTAATAATATTTTCTTTTCTCTAGCTTACTTTATTATAAGAATACAGTATATAATACATATACAAAATATGTATAACATACAAAATACCTGTTTATGTCAGGAGTAGTTAAGAGTAGGCTATTAGTAAGGTTTTGGGAGGAGTCAAAGTCATACACAGATTTTTCTACTGCACAGAATATGGTGCCCTTAACCCTCGCATTGTTCAAAGGTCATCTGTAGTTTAAAATAACTAGAAAGAAACCTATACAGAGAGCCATTGTGCATTCCCTTTCTTGTAAAAGATCAAACATTATAACTACTTGCAGTTTTTGAACACTTACTAGAGTGTCAGGCATTACTCTAAGGACTTGTACTCAATATCTCATTTAATCATCCTAACAACCCTATGAGGTAAGTACTCATCAAACAACCAGTAAGTGTCAGACACAAATCTAACACAGGTCTACCCCACCAGTGGTCTGCCCCGCTAGAGCCAACTCATGCTACCTTCTGAGAGTAAATCATTAATTTTTCAGGAATGTTGTGGGCAAGCTGCTAATACAGCCATTTAAAAAAAATTAAATTATATAAACAGAGTTAAATAAATTATAATACAACCTAAAGTAATAAATATTCAAATCTCACCAGTTCATAATTATTCTACCACACTGTGTATTATTATCTGTGCTCTTGGCATCATTTGCATCTACTGTGCTGTAAAGGAAAGCACTGTATAATCTGCTCTGTTGTGTATCTCTTTCCAACTCCATGTTCTGTGATGTCTGGTTGGTGACTTGAAATTAACCAGGGTGGGAGTCTTTTCACCACAGAAAATGGCAAACACTGCAAATTTGACTTTTTGTTCCCAGAGAGTCGATTGTTACACATTTACCAGCACAGAGCAGACCACAGGCTCTTAACTCTATAATTTTCTTTTCCACCTGATAAGCATTATACATTAATTTTGATTAACAAAAACAAATGGCTTTCACAGACAGGCGTTGCTTTTACTTAGAAAATTAAACCACATGAAAAGTAAAAGTAGTTCACTCCATTGAAGCATTTAATTAAGTTCTCAGAGGAAGACTTTGCCTTTCTGGCTCAAAAATAACATTTCCCAGGAAATGAAGGGGCAGGGGAGGGGGAGAGGCTGCTCTGTAAACAAACAAGAAAGGCATGCGTTTCCACCAGTACCTTCCTATAAGCTATAACCACTTTTACAGAAGATTCAAATCTGACAATAGTTATCTTTCCAAATGTAGTAAAATTTGTATCTTAGAAAGCGCCTGAGATTACAGCTCAGCAGTACCCTCTCCTCACCCGGTACTATTACCCTTCCATCCCCTGATTCCCAACAACAGATGGTGGAGCCATTTTTGATCCTTTTCTTCTTTCAGTAAAATGAAGCAACACCAACCAGTTGTCAATCTACAAAAAGACAGCACTTGACATTGACTAATTTAGAAGCAGCCTTGTCAGAATTTTGAAAGCCTGCAATCATAAAAATCCAAGATCTCCAAGTGTGCTTTCTATGCACAATGAACAAGATAATTAGCTCCTTTCCTTGAAGGCTTAACTTTTCCATTTAGAAGGGACAACTGTTAGATATCATTCTCCAAAATTTAACTTTCTCTTTAACAAAATAACATTCATGTGACTCACATCTATATATACACACATACATGACTAAAGGAATTATGAATTTATTAATAAACTAAATTTCTATTTTCTCAAAAAGAATTCTAGCTGGGAATATTTTAATATCATCGCCTTTCCTACTGAGAGGGTTGCATATGTTGTAACTGTTACTCCTCAGTAAAATATCTGCCAAGCCAGAACACTGAGGTCTTGTCTCTCAAACCTTCATCCTTTCAACAAGTAATGATTAAGTATCTAATAATAACACTGTTATATTTATTCAACATAGATGCATCAGGCTATGTAATCACATATATTATATATATATATATATATATATATGATGTATTTGCTTCTATTATCACCAATAAGATATCATAGTTGTCAAAGTTCAAGGTGGGAGGAGAGAAATGTAAAGTGAATTATATACACACCCGAACCACTAGTCTATATCCACAATGTGAGTACCGCTACCTGAAGGTCCTTTCTACAGAACTGTTTTAAAACAAGGTAGGAAATATAAGAAAGCTAAGGTTGGAGAACATTGCTGACCAATGTTCCATAAATAACGCTCCATGGAAAACAGACTCCATGGGATGTTGTTAACAAGTTGTTGTTCAAAATAAAGGGGTGAGGGTACTCTGTCATCAAATAAATTTGAATCGACCAAGTTAAACAGGTTCTTTATTGCAGGACTGCTCAGATTTGGCTCTCATTGGCCAGAAACATCTCACACAACTGGTGTTCCTCAGGATATATCCTGAGAAATGCCCATTTACGCAGCACTTTGGCCTAAGTATGTATATTGGAAAGGAGAGTTTAAAACACTAGAAAATAAATTCACGTAAGTGTTCACAGACTCCTTGGTCAGCACTAAGATTTCCAGCCAGATGCCTTTGCTTTTGATTTTCTTTGAATGTGCTCTGCCGAATGGCTGATCCATCCTTTCAGACCCTGTTCACATGCGCCTGTTCCATAAACCCTTCTCTGATCTCCCAGCCACACACTCAAAGCAGCACTTGTGTAACTTGCTTACGACAGAACGTGTGTACATCCCATTACCGCTAACTGTCTGCGTGCTTCCTGGTGGGAAGGAAAGGAACTTGAGAAAACTATTGAATGGAGAGATGAGTGACTAAAAGACCGATTAACTGAAAGAATGATACACTGAACAGCTCATTGGAAACTGGTGGGAAAAAAAAAGGTATGACTGATCCAAAATAGACATTTTCAAAAGAGTGTTAATTATAGACTACTTTGCTCAAATGGAATTAAGCTTTTCACTTCCAATATACCTGGATGCTTAAAGGCTTCCATAAATTGTTAAAATTTAAACTATATCTTTAAAATTATTACTTTCACTCCATACCAGTTGTTTAAAGTCACTAACAGTTTTTACAGTTTCTGAATTGTAGGAAATACTACAGTAAATCAATAGAAACCAAAAATGTATGCTCTGACCACTCAAGTACTGAACAAATCATAATTCGTTGGAAAATTCAGTTTACACATTTAAATAAACATGCTTATCTTCTTTCAGGTGTCAAATCCCAGTCTTGCATCATTAACTGCTGAAAACTGAAAACCCATCCCAAATGCTACTGCAATGGTCCCACAAATTCAGAAGACATCAAAAACACTGTGAATGTCCAACTTCTTTAAAAAAAATCCTCTTTGGCCAAGAAATAAAGGCAGACATGTGACTTCTCATTTGCTTCCTGCTTTTAAAAAATTTGGATTCTTTTGTGCCAAGTTATAACCTCATTTCAATAATTTTATCACTTGCTACTTTAATAAATAAAGGGGAAATATCCAATTTGAATGGGGAAAAAAGTATACATACAATTTTAGTACATTTTTTATAGCTTTCTATGGTCAAGGAAGCATGATTTACCAAATACTAATTTTATGCCTATGTCTGTCAAGTGGCCTTTTCAGATACACTAGAAGTTGATCACAAACGACATCCCTATAATGAAAAAGCCGCAAATCTAAACTGTGTGGAAAAGCAGAACATAATTTTAGTCACTTTTACTTAACACTGTCAGTTAAATACACATACACTCCACACACATACACAGTCTTGCTGATTTACTCAGGAACAAAAATAAAAGACGGATGAAAGTTACACACACCGACTATGGCCATGGACAAAGTGATGACTGAGCCAACCCTTGTCAAAATGTCCGACAATACTTGAATGAATCACACCCTATCTGGAAGCTCTACACCCAAAGACAATATCCAGTCAGGTAGTGGATGAGGAGAACGGGACAGAAAGCAATAAAAGTATATATCAGAGTTAGCAATGTTCTAGTTATTTCAAAAGAAGTCTCTATCAATAATAAACTCACATTGATTTATTAGAAAGTAAGTTTCCATAAATTGTTAGAAATTTAAGGTTCCCTTAAAATTTAAGTTTAATAACACTTAAGGCCATTCAATAACAGATCTCTTTGTATTTACTACTGTTCCAAATGAAGTTATAAAAAGAATTTTTTTTAATATAATCTTCTTTTTGCCACAAATAAGATTGATATAAAGTAAATATTGCCTAAGTACCCAGTAGGGACTCAACAACATAATGGATGACTTCTATGGAAATCTGGCCCCTAAATAACCTAAGCAACTATTGTATGAATCAGAAGAGATGTCTTAATTCTCTGTGACCTTGACCAAGTCACTTCATCTCAAGAGGCTCCTCTCTTCATACTGTAAAGAGGGGTTGTAATATCTTTCCCACATGCCTGAGTGATGTTGTCAAAGGCTATCAACTGAAATAGATCATGAAAGGATATATAAATTTCAAGTATTATTCACTTTGCCAAGAGGCCCACTTTTATCCCACAACGATGCTGTCATATAGCTTATAAGCTTCCTTTCTTTGTGAGGCATGCAAACACTGTAGAATATTTATGCAACTGATAAATCCAGAAACTACCCGACAAAAGACTTCTGTATGTCACAATATGCAAAGTGAGCAGCTTTCCAAGATAAAAATTTCCATGGTGGCAACTCCACCAAGAGGAACATTCTGCACTGAATTCTTACAGCATCCCTTGTCATTTGCATGGGCACCTTCAGTCTTGTTTTTCCCTCACACACTGTTCTGAAAGAGCTAGTATTCCATCAGTCACTGTGACAGCCCCACATTACAGATCAATGTAATTTGTTTATTGACTTCTGAATACCAAATTCCTCCGAGGAGAGTCACAGATCCGCAACATGCTGGGGAAACATGGCTGGAAAACATGTAAATACAGACATGCCCTGACGGCTGTTGATGGCTGCCACTCAGAGTATCTCCCAGAGTGCACTTCTTCCTTCAAGGGCCACTCTACTCAGACGTGGTAAATTTCTTCCTGTGGCAGTGTGGAGGGGGGAGGGGAGGGAACAGGTAAACAAAAGTGAACAACAGATCTTAGCGCCACATGAATTTTTAAAACACCAAAGTGGTAAAGATGTAAACGCTGCTGTATTAGGTTCTCCAGAAAAAGAAGACTCAGTAGGATTTATATATATATATGTGGGCTTCCTTGGTGGTTCAGTCAGTAAAGAATCCATCTGCAATGCAGGAGACCCAGATTCGATCCCTGGGTCAGGAATGTCCCCTGGAGAAGGAAATGCCCATATATATATATATATTATATACACACACACACACATATATACACAGACAGATTTATACACATATGTAGATAGATAGATAGATACATAGGTAGATAGATAGATACATGGGCTTCTTTGGTAGCTCAGTCAGTAAAAAAAATCCACCTGCAATGCAGGAGACCCAGATTCAATCCCTGGGTTGGGAAGATCCCCTGGAGGAGGAAACGGCAACCCACTCCAGTATTCTCGCTTGGGAAATCCCAAGGTCAGAGGAGCCTGGTGGGCAACAGTCCATGGTGTAGCAAGAATTGGGCACGACTTAGCAACTAAACCACCACCACTACACACACACACACACACACACACACACATAAAATGAGAGAGAGATTTTAAGGAATCAGCTAACGTGATTGTGCATGCATGCACAGCCATTCAGTCCTGTCTAATTCTTTGTGACCCCATGCACGGCAGACCACCAGGCTCCTCTGTCCATGGGAATCTCCAGGCAAGGATACTGGAGTGGGTTGCCATTTCCTCCTCCAGGGGATCTTCCTGACCCAGGGATCAAACTCTTGTCTCCTGCATTGGCAGATGGATTCTTTACTATTGTGTCACAGGGGCAGGAAAATCCAAAATCTGAAGGCCAGTTCAGCAAGAAGTGTTGAATACTGCAGCTGGAGTCTGAAGGTAGTATGGAGGCAGAATTCCTCCCTACATGGGGATATTCCCTACATGGGGAACTCAGTCACCAGCTGACTGTCATCAATTAAACATCTGCACACAGAAGCTCTTGGCACACAGGGCTAAGTCTGAAGAGATGCTTGAACCAAGATTAAATGGCATTTTCTTGAAATGGTGTGGATAACCCAGTGAAATCCCCAAAAATCAGGAAAAGCAGTTTCATTCCAGACCTGGAATAGGATGGATGTTACAGAATGGGTCCTCTCTAGCCTACTGTCTATGGAAAACCACCTGCTCACGTCCAACGAGAGCTCGAGCCACAGCTAAATGTGGCCGCTCAATACCCATCTGCTCTGGCCTTGCCCTCTGGTGACCTCAGTAAAGGAGCTGGGATCACCATAAAAAATTCACTGACAACATTCTTGATCCTCATCCATCTTGACCATGTACAATACAAGATTTGCAGTTTGGAGATTCCTGAGAAGGAAAAAGAAGGGGATGAGGTATTATGCTAACTTCTTGGTTATAATCTCACCTCCCACTTTTTTAAATAGTGTCTATACTTCTAGGCATTTTTCACATTGTCACAACCCTCACACACTTCAAAAGTCTGGCAGGGAATACACAAAAATACTAACAACAATTGTTTCTGGAGGATGGGAATTTCGGATAGTTTTTTAATCAGTTCAGTTCAGTTCAGTCGCTCAGTCGTGTCCGACTCTTTGTGACCCCATGAATCACAGCACGCCAGGCCTCCCCGTCCATTACCAACACCTGGAGTTCACCCAAATTGACGTCCATCGAGTCAGTGATGCCATCTAGCCATCTCATCCTCTGTCGTCCCCTTCTCCTCCTACCCCCAATCCCTCCCAGCATCAGAGTCTTTTCCAATGAGTCAACTCTTCGCATGAGGTGGCCAAAGTACTGGAGTTTCAGCTTCAGCATCATTCCCTCCAAAGAAATCCCAGGGCTGATCTCCTTCAGAATGGACTGGTTGGATCTCCTTGCAGTCCAAGGGACTCTCAAGAGTCTTCTCCAACACCACAGTTCAAAAGCATCAATTCTTCAGCGCTCAGCTTTCTTCACAGTCCAACTCTCACATCCATACATGACCACAGGAAAAACCATTGCCTTGACTAGATGAACCTTTGTTGGCAAAGTAATGTCTCTGCTTTTTAATATGCTATCTAGGTTGGTCATAACTTTCCTTCCAAGGAGTAAGCGTCTTTTAATTTCATGGCTTCAATCACCATCTGCAGTAATTTTGGAGCCCAAAACAATAAAGTCTCTCACTGTTTCCACTGTTTCCCGATCTATTTCCCATGAAGTGATGGGACCGGATGCCATGATCTTCATTTTCTGAATGTTGAGCTTTAAGCCAAATTTTTCACTCTCCACTTTCACCTTCATCAAGAGGCTCTTTAGTTCCTCTTCACTTTCTGCCATAAGGGTGGTGTCATCTGCATATCTGAGGTTATTGATATTTCTCCCAGCAATCTTGATTCAGCTTGTGTTTCTTCCAGTCCAGCGTTTCTTATGATGTACTCTGCATATAAGTTAAATAAGCAGGGTGACAATATACAGCCTTGACGTACTCCTTTTCCTATTTGGAACCAGTCTGTTGTTCCATGTCCAGTTCTAACTGTTGCTTCCTGACCTGCATACAAATTTCTCAAGAGGCAGATCAGGTGGTCTGGTATTCCCATCTCTTTCAGAATTTTCCACAGTTGATTGTGATCCACACAGTCAAAGGCTTTGGCATAGTCAATAAAGCAGAAATAGATGTTTTTCTGGAACTCTCTTGCTTTTTCCATGATCCAGCAGATGTTGGCAACTTGATCTCTGGTTCCTCTGCCTTTTCTAAAACCAGCTTGAACATCAGGAAGTTCACGGTTCACATATTGCTGAAGCCTGGCTTGGAGAATTTTGAGCATTACTTTACTAGCGTTTGAGATGAGTGCAAATGTGTGGTAGTTTGAGCATTCTTTGGGATTGCCTTTCTTTGGGATTGGAATGAAAACTGACCTTTTCCAGTCCTGTGGCCACAGCTGAGTTTTCCAAATTTGCTGGCATACTGAGTGCAGCACTTTCATAGCATCATCTTTCAGGATTTGAAATAGCTCAACTGGAATGCCATCACCTCCAACTAGCTTTGTTCGTAGTGATGCTTTCTAAGGCCCACTTGACTTCACATTCCAGGATGTCTGGCTCTAGGTCAGTGATCACACCATTGTGGTTATCTGGGTTGTGAAGATCTTTTTTGTACAGTTCTTCTGTGTATTCTTGCCACCTCTTCTTAATATCTTCTGCTTCTGTCAGGTCCATACCATTTCTGTCCTTTATCGAGCCTATCTTTGCATGAAATGTTCCCTTGGTAGCTCTAATTTTCTTGAAGAGATCTCTAGTCTTTCCCATTCTGTTGTTTTCCTCTATTTCTTTGCACTGATCGCTGAGGAAGGCTTTCTTATCTCTTCTTGCTATTCTTTGGAACACTGCATTCAGATGCTTATATCTTTCCTTTTCTCCTTTGCTTTTCGCTTCTCTTCTTTTCACAGCTATTTGTAAGGTCTCCCCAGACAGCCATTTTGCTTTTTTGCATTTCTTTTCCATGGGGATGGTCTTGATTCCTGTCTCCTGTACAATGTCACGAACCTCAGTCCATAGTTCATCAAGCACTTTATCTATCAGATCTAGGCCCTTAAATCTATTTCTCACTTCTACTGTATAATCATAAGGGATTTGATTTAGGTCATACCTGAATGGTCTAGTGGTTTTCCCCACTTTCTTCAATTTCAGTCTGAATTTGGCAATAAGGAGTTCATGATCTGAGCCACAGTCAGCTCCTAGTCTTGTTTTGGTTGACTGTATAGAGCTTCTCCATCTTTGGCTGTGAAGAATATAATCACTCTGATTTCGGTGTTGACCATCTGGTGATGTCCATGTGTAGAGTCTTCTCTTGTGTTGTTGGAAGAGGGTGTTTGTTATGACCAGTGCATTTTCTTGGCAAAACTCTATTAGTCTTTGCCCTGCTTCATTCTGTATTCCAAGGCCAAATTTGCCTGTTACTGCAGGTGTTTCTTGACTTCCTACTTTTGTATTCCAGTCCCCTATAATGAAAAGGACATCTTTTTTGGGTGTTAGTTCTAAAAGGTCTTGTAGGTCTTCATAGAATCGTTCAACTTCAGCTTCTTCAGCATTACTGGTTGGGGCATAGACTTGGATTACTGTGATATATGAGTGTTAATAGTTGGGGGAGAGAGAGTAAAGCTGTTTTTGCTTTTCCAATACAAAAATAAGCAAATCCCTTGGATTCTTTGTAAAACTCATTCGATGGTCCCTTACTATAACAATCCCCAAGGAAACATGCACATTAATTTAGGAGTTCATTTTTAAAAGTGTCCCTGAGATTTCAGCAAAATCAATGTGAGAGTTTGTAAGTACTAGAAAGCAAAAATCAACAAATATGCTTACACACTAAGGATATCAGAGTAAAATGAGCAAAACAAGAAAAAATGGAAACTTAGGCTAAAATATTGTTTTCAAAAGAGCTTCTAACCAACTTGTGAAAGATACTGCTGTGGCTGATGAGGTAGACACAGCACAAAGGTGCTTATGGATCCACTGATAGTTTATCTTGTTTATGCTGGTTTTGGTTTTCTGTTTGTTTTTATTGTTATTACTATTAACAAGAAAAACAGAAAGTATCCCTTATGGCAGAGCAAGGTCAGATATGTTTAGTAACTATATTTCCTGAAAAATATTTACAGTTTTGAGGACTGGCAAAAATTCTCTGAGACCTCAGGAGACATTATAAAAAGGGTGATGATGTTCAGCTGGCAGTGATTTTTTAAATCCGCTAATTCACATACAGAAAGGAAGCAGGGCTGGGATCGGGGGTGGGGGGTTGGTGTTAAAGTGACAGCTGCCTTAACTTTGGTGTCAATGCTGGATCGACACACAAAGGGCACACAGTGGGCATGTGACATATGGGAAAAGGCACTTCCCTCTGCCTTGCTTCACTAGCTTCAGGTAACCACCAGCTGTCTAGCTGTATCCTGGCTTTCCCACCCACCAGCTCTGTCACTTGGACATGGTGTTTCACCTCTCTAGGTCTCAGTTCCCTTTAGTAAGCACCTAACAGAGTTGTTACGAGGATGATGTGAAGTAATAAAGTCCTTTAAACAGGTCTGGCACACGGTAAGTGGTTTGTGTTCAATAAACTACAATTTACACAACTGCTTCCACCACCCAACTCTACGACACACCCACAGCCCAAACGATCCAATCGAATTAGCCCCCAAAGTAGCCACAATTCCTATAAGGGAACTCAGGGAGACTCTCGTATGAAAATGAAAAGAAACTACTAGAAAGGACTCAAAGTAGATGCACACACATTAGCACCAGCCAGAGGAGCTTGGCTGCAGGCTGCCCTGCGGCTACACAGACAAAGCCTTTGTTTGTCCTGAGGCTTAGTTGTCTCTGGGTGATTCATCACATTACAGACCAATGAACCATGTTCAAACCAGCCGCAGTAGCGCTGGAGCAGTTAGACAGGAAGCATAGAGCGGCTTGTAGTCACTGCGCTCTGACGTGGCTAGACACTGTGAAGACATCTCCACACCATGAGGTAAGGATGACTCTCTGTTCTTCACAGCAGAGAATATCCTGCCTCATGAAGCTCGTGACTATGGGCCCAGAGCTCACGCCAGGAATCCCTGCTTCCCATCTGGACTTTCTCCTACATGGTGCTCCCTCTTGTTCATAAAAACCAGCATAGATTTCTTCAGAGAAGAAGGGGAAATTGGCTCAATTCTAGAACCCAGTATTTGCCAAATTTGAGAAAGTTTCAGTGTTGAAAACTGGATATGCAAACAACACTATGGTGATGACCCTCTGGCACTTTAAAAGCAGGGAGCAACTTCCCTGGTGGTCTAATGGCTAAAACTCCACACTTCCAATGCAGGGGGCCCAGATTCCAGTCCAGGTCGGGAACTAGATCCCACATGCTGCAACAAAGATCGAAGATCCCGTGTGCCGCAACTAAGACCAAGCACAGCCAAATAAATAAACATTAAAAAAAAAAACAAACAAACAAGTGTTCATCTTAAAAAAAAAATCATTAGGGAAAAAACTCTGGAGCAACAGGAACAAGTATATGCAGCTGGTGGAAGAAAAACTTAGTACAATTGCTTTAGAAAACAAAGTAGCACCATACTCAGACATGCTGGAAATATGCACAGACCTAGCAATTCCATTCACAGGTATATTCTCTAGACTCAGACTCTTTCACATTTTATACCCACATTGTCTATTACGAAACTGGATACACTGTGCCCTGGAATACTACACAACCATTAAAATCACAGCAGCACAATTCAATCCCAACAACATAACACTGAGTGGAATTAAGCAAGTCAGGAGAACACACAGTTTCATTCTACTAGTATTGATATACAGTTCAAGAAGAGATAAAATCAGGAAATATATTCTTTATGGAATTATCCATATCCAGAATAATTGCAAAAGAAAGCAAGGAAATTATAAACATAAAATTTAGGACTGCAGTTACCCCAAGAAGGAGAAAAATGTGGTCAAAGAGGATGTCATGGACTGAATGTTTCCGTTCAGTTCAGTTCAGTTGCTCAGTCATGTCCGACTCTTTGCAACCCCATGAATCGCAGCACGCCAGGCCTCCCCGTCCATCACCAACTCCCAGAGTTCACTCAAACTTACATCCATCGAGTCGGTGATGCCATCCAGCCATCTCATCCTCTGTCATCCCCTTTTCCTCCTGCCCTCAATCCCTCCCAGCATCAGAGTCTTTTCCAATGAGTCAACTCTTCGCATGAGGTGGCCAAAGTACTGGAGTTTCAGCTTTAGCATCATTCCTTCCGAAGAAATCCCAGGGCTGATCTCCTTCAGAATGGACTGGATGGATTTCCTTGCAGTCCAAGGGACTCTCAAGAGTCTTCTCCAACACCACAGTTCAAAAGCATCAATTGTTCGGCGCTCAGCTTTCTTCACAGTCCAACTCTCACATCCATACATGACCACAGGAAAAACCATAGCCTTGACTAGACGAAGCTTTGTTGGCAAAGTAATGTCTCTGCTTTTTAATATGCTATCTAGGTTAGTCATAACTTTCCTTCCAAGGAGCAAGCATCTTTTAATTTCATGGCTGCAGTCACCATCTGCAGTGATTTTGGAGCCCAGAAAAATAAAGTCTGACACTGTTTCCACTGTTTCCCGATCTATTTCCCATGAAGTGATGGGACCAGATGCCATGATGTAAGTTTTCTGAATGTTGAGCTTTCAGCCAACTTTTCACTCTCCTCTTTCACTTTCATCAAGAGGCTCTTTACTTCCTCTTCACTTTCTGTCATAAGGGTGGTGTCATCTGCATATCTGAGGTTATTGAGATTTCTCCCGGCAATCTTGATTACAGCTTGTGCTTCCTCCAGCCCAGCGTTTCTCATGATGTACTCTGCACATAAGTTAAATAAGCAGGGTGACAGTATACAGCCTTGATGAACTCCTTTTCCTATTTGGAACCAGTCTGTTGTTCCATGTCCAGTTCTAACTGTTGCTTCCTGACCTGCATACAAATTTCTCAAGAGGCAGATCAGGTGGTCTGGTATTCCCATCTCTTTCAGAATTTTCCACAGTTTATTGTGATCCACACAGTCAAAGGCTTTGGCATAGTCAATAAAGCAGAAATAGATGTTTTTCTGGAACTCTCTTGCTTTTTCCATGATCCAGCAGATGTTGGCAATTTGATCTCTGGTTCCTCTGCCTTTTCTAAAACCAGCTTGAACATCTGGAAGCTCACGGTTCACATATTGCTGAAGCCTGGCTTGGAGAATTTTGAGAATTACTTTACTAGCGTGTGAGATGAGTGCAATTGTGCGGTAGTTTGAGCATTCTTTGGCATTGCCTTTCTTTGGGATTGGAATGAAAACTGACTGTTTCCAGTCCTTAGATCCCCCCAAATTCACATGCTGAAATCCTGATTTCCAATGTGATGGTAACAGGAGGTGGGGTCCTAGGGAGGTGCTTAGGTCAGGAGCCCTCAGAATGGGATTAGTGCCCTTACAAAAGAGGCCCCAGGGAGAACGCTCATCCTTTTGGCCACAGGAGGATGCAGCAGGAAGACAACTATGAACTAGAAAGCGAGCCTCACCGGACACCAAACCTGCCAGTTCCTTGCTCTTGAACTTCCCAGCCTCCAAACTGTGAGAAACAAATGTTTGTTGTTTAAGCTACCAGGATGTGATATTTTTGTGACAGCAGCTGAATGAACTAAGACAGAGGGCTGCATGCAATAATGGCCACCCCTTTTGTAAGCTCAGCAACTTATATGCAGATGCTAAATTTTATGAATCTTTAAAATGTGCATTTAATTTATAGTCTTTTGCATGCATAATGTATTTTCTATAATAAAGTATTGTTAAAACAAGCAGAAAATATCAACTTTATTAAATGCTAAATGCAAAGTAGTCTTATACACAGTCACAAAATAAAGCAAAATAAAACGAGATGGAAAGCTGACATTCCTTAAGTGTCTACATGCCAGGTACATATTAGGGGCTTTAACGTAAGTAATTTCATTTTGAAAAGCACAAAGCTTATACGAAGTTTCAGAGAAAAGTGAGATGACGCCAGATGGGAGAACAATTTGCTGAAGAGGGTTGCTATTTGACTCTTGCCATAAAACTGGGTAATACCTTTAAATAGGTAGCAATGGTGTGACTGGGCAGCTTGGGTAGAGAAAGCAACACTTTGAAAGAGGGCAGAAGAAGGACACTGGGGATGTCCCAGCAATGCCAATCAGTCCAATCGAAGACCCTTGTCTTAGCTTCACATGTTGCCAGAGATACAGGTTACTACAAACTGGTTCCCAAATCTGAGATCTGTTAAGAGTCTGGTTGACCCCAATAGCCTCTTAACTCCCCAAATCTGAGTTCCCAGTAAGACTCTCTTAGAAATGCCTGTAGTCTTAATTTATTCACAATATAATATGACACGAAAAGAATGTTTAAAACTAGACTTAACGTTGTTTCTTCAAATTTCTTCAGTAAATCAGATACTCTTGAAAATCAGCTTGCTCTACCACCAAAGGAGAAGTTCTAACTTTAATTCTATTTCTACTGGAAGATACATCAATTAACTAAAAAAGGGACAAAGTTCAAAAGATGTTAACAGTCAACTTCAATCAGTGTTGTGTGTCTTCTCAGAAATATGACTAAAAACAGCTACTATCAAAGTGAATAACATTCATTCTAGAGGCTCTGGGACCTGGCCACAGTGCCACAGGTCATCCACTCTCCCCATTCTGGTCAAGAGCCAAGGTTGGTTCAAATAGGCTAGACTCGTCTCCCTTCATTCCGCCTGTGATCCTGATAGCAGCACATTCTCTCTGCTCCAGGAGAAACACGTATGATCCACCCTTGCTCTTCTAGACTTTTGGAAAGTGCATTAGCTAAACATGGCATTTAACAATTCTTTCTGATAAAGTTTTATTACATGTTTTAAAATAATCAAAAATAATTTCAAACACACACAAAATGGCTCCAACCATGTATAAAGATGAGGCTTTAAAATATGGAGAGGAACTTCCTGGTGGCCCAATGACTAAGACTCTGCACCCCCCAATGCAGGGGGCCTGGGTTCAATCCCCGGACAGGGAACTAGATTCCACACGCCACAACTCAAGATTCTGCATGCCGCAACAAAGACAAGATCCCATGTGCCCGCAACTAAGACCCAGTTGCAACCAAATAAATAAATAAAATACAGGGAAAGAGAGGCATAAACAAAAAAGGGGGAAAACTATATACCATAACATTCCATATTTGAGAAACTAGAAGTCTTTTTGACTCCTTTGACCTAAGGAGAAGTCCTTAGGAAATGACAAAGTATGCATTTAGTTTTATAATACTCTTAAAAAATAACTTATTCTAAAAGAATCAACATTAGTTTATGGCAAGCTTATCAAATGCTACATTAAATACAAAATTATCTCAGTCCAAAACCTCAAACTAAACTTTCTTAAAACATTTCAAAGCTATTATACTATCAGAGTTGCATGTAAAGATTAATAATTTTGCAAAAACTTAAAAACATTTCAAACATCCTTTAAGTAATTGCCGAGCCATCAGCTGTTCTAGACCTGATTGTGTTCACTTCAGAACCAAAGATTTCCTTACCTATGGGTGTAAAACATTTGGACCAGGACTCAGATGCCCTGGGTTTTAGGCTTAGATCCCATACTCCTATGCACAATTGGTAACTACAGGAGCTAAGCCTTAAGCCCAGGACATCTGAATTTGGGTGGGTCAAAGGCACTAAGCCTTGTCTTTCTCTGCCAGTTTGCCTATATGTAGAGTGCTTATAAGGATAAAACAGCTAAGCCTTAAGCCCAGGACATCTGAACTTGGATGGGTCAAAGGCACTAATCCTTGTCTCTCTCTTCCAGTCTGCCTATATGTAGAGTGCTTATGAGGATAAAACAGATGGATATAAAAGTAATTAAATATAAAAATGTGAAATGGTATTATAAATCATTATGATGTATTTAAAAGACCATATATTGGAAAAGCTCTGCTATCACATCCCCCTGTTCACCATGCTTACCACTGACCACTGCACCCAGCACTCGGGGTAAGTCCCCTCATGAGGCAGCCAGAGCGCCCATGCCTGCATCCACTGGTGCTCTTACTGCATGTGTGGCAAGGGCTGTTTACCAGACTGTCAGCCCCCCAAGACCTGGTACCCCTCAAACTCTGTGTCTCTGGTGGTGGGCACAGAGAGACGCTCATTTGTGGGACATTAATGATGAAAAAAGTTAACATTTAACAAACAGGATACAAAATCCAAGGGTATTAAAAGGCAAATCTCCTTCCAGATTTCCTTAGACACATTCAGAGGAACTAGGGAAATACTTTCTAGTACTGAAAGGTAACTCAAATCCCTTCTGACTACTTCAAAGGGGAAAGGGGGATAAATGTCCTCTTGATAAATGTTAATCTCAGAGAGTGGGGGATATATAACCCTAATAATTGCATATTTTCTACCAAATAATGTGCAGTCAATATTCTCAAATTAGTTTCAACACATAGTAAAGCATAATTCTCTGGGCTGGCCAGACATCTGTTCACACCAAGTTATTTTACTAAAACCAAAGTCAATTGCTGCTTTGATTAAAACCCTCCCTTGTCTTAACTTTCTTCAGTCCTCTAGTATTAGGAAAATGAAAGTGAACATTAATTGAGAAAGAAAGTATGGTTCTCTTATTGGAAACTGTATATTTTGGAATAAAAGCGAGTCAAAGACCAATTGCATTAAGGTGGTAACACCAACCTTCAGCTACAATTTTGGGTGAGCAAAATAAAATTGTACACTCATCAAACAAGCCAGACTAGAGGGTTTTCTTTGGAAAGTTTTAACGGAAATCCTAGTCCTTGTTTTATGTGAACTCAATGTACAAAAACGTGATATAATAGCATTTGAGTATTAGGACATTAATTTGTCAGATAGCATTTGAGTCCTGCCAAACACAAACATTTCAAGTCCTCATGACATGCTCGTCACTCTATTAGGATCTGATGCAGGTCATCTAAAAATAGCAGTAGGGGATGCAGCCAGATCTCCCAGGCAATGCTAAAGAGGTGCCTCTAAATGGCAGAAACTGTAGTTTAAAGAGACAGTAGAGCTTATTAAGCCCCTGAGAGCAAAGCACAGTCAGAGAGCTACCATCTCCTAGGGCACAACTCCCTGTACGTGCTCTGTGGTCATATCCATCTGAACTCACTCTTCATGCACTTAAGGCAATAATCATTATTATAAACAAAAGGGGGGTTTCATACACAACTAATGGGGTAAGATACATCACAAGACACAGAACTTTAGCACGCCCTAGAGATCATCTGGAAAGCAGTTCTCCAACTTGGGCGTGCATCAATATCAGCTGGAGAACTTGTCAACAAAGTCATCCTCTGCATGGCTATTAGATTCCACATCCTCTTGCCAACTCAAAGACATCTCCTAGAAATTGTCCCCCTCTCTCTGTAATATTCCCCCTCTCTATTGTTCATTGCACACTGGTATATTAGCATGCTGCTATCTCTTACCCTCCCCACTCCACTGAAACCACTCATTGCAAGGACACCAATGACCCCACATGATCAAGCCAATGGTCAGTCCTCAGTGCCCATCTTGTTTGCTCCATCAGCACCATCTGACTGAAGTTATCCATCCTTCCTGTCTGGAGCACATTCTTCACTTGGCTTCCAGAATACCATACTCTCCTGGTTCTCTTATCACCTTGCTGGCTGTTGTGAATTGTCCCCCTAAAAGATATGTTGAAGTCTTAACCCCCAGGACCTGAGAATATAGTCGTATTTGAAAATAGGGTCTTTTCAGATTTCCCATATATAACCAGGTTAAGATGAGGTCATTAGGGTGGGCTTTAATCCAACATGACTGGTGTTCTTATGAAATGGGGAAATTTTGGACGCACACAGGCACAGAGGGAACAGGAAGTGAAGATACACAAGAAGAAGATGACCACATGACCACAGTGAAGCATCTACAAGTCACCAAACTTCACAGGTTGCCAGCAGACATCAGAAGCTGGAAGAGGCCAAGCGGGGGCTCCCCCCTAGAGCCATCAGATGTAGCATGGTCCTGCTAACACTTTGATTCAGACTTCTAGCCTCTAGAACTGTGAGATGATAAACTTCTATTGTTTGAACCCACCCAGGTTTTGGTACTTTGTTATGGCAGCTGTATGAAAGTAAGACACTGGCTAAATCTCCTAAGCATCTATAGCTCGTTTCTCATCTCTCTAATCTTGGGGTGGCTCAGGGCTCAATCACTGTACCTCTTTTCCTTCCTGTATATACCCACACAGAGTAGATCTCAACCAGTCTCATGGCTTTGAATACCTTCTCTATGCTGACTCCAGCCCAGACTTGATATCTGATTGCCAGACTAATGTATCCACCTGCCTTCTTCACACATTGTTGATGTCTGATGGACATCTAAAACCTAACCAATCCCACACCAAACTTGATTCTCCCCAGAAAACCCTTGCCTCCTCCAGTCTTTCCCATCTCCATAAATTACTACTCAATGAACCATTTCTCAGACCAAAAAAACAAGGATATTTGTCTCCTTGTATTTTCTATAACCCACATCTCAAAGGCAAACCCTGATGGCTGTACTTCCAAAACATATTTAGAAAATGATCTCTTCCAATCTCTTCCAGTCTCACTACCAAGGCACAAACCCCATTATTTCTCACCTGGATTACTGCCACTGACCCCTGATGGGTCTTCCTGCATATACCCCTGCCTTCTACAGCCTATCCTCAACAGAGTAACCAGATAGAACTTTTAAAACATAAATCAGATACCATCATTTCTCAGTTAGTGAAAGTCAAAATTCTTAAAATCTTCCAAAAGACTTTTTATGATTTCTGTTTTTTCCAACCTTTACATGCTCTGCCCCGTACTCTCTCCATTCATTGTTCTTACTTTTTTTCAACACATCACTATGCTTTACCTCCTTTCTTTATATCTGTTCTTCCCCCAAATATCACAGCTCACCTTCTCACTTCAGGTCTATTCAAATATCCCCTGATTGGACCATCTCTTATCATCCTGCATAAAACAGGAATCCACCTCTCAACCTACCATTCTCTTTCACTGCATTACTGTTTCCATAGCATCGAGCACCATGTGATTTGTGAGCTACTCACCTTTAAAAACAAACAAAAAAAAATCTGTGTCCTTTCACCAGAATGAAGTTCCATGACAACAAGGGAATTGCTATATCCCCAGTTTCTAAACTGGGCCTTGGACTTTGCAGACACTTAAAACACTTGTCTTGAGTGCACAAATAAATTTTTTAAAAGGTAGAAATTCCTAACATGGAGTGACATTTGCTTTTTTATATAAACAGCTTTTTCGCAAGTTCATCTATCTGAATTTCTCCAAACTCTCATTCAAGACAACATTCTCAGTGCCTGTAACCAGGAATCATAATGGAGAGAATCCAAGAGTGCTTTTCTTCGAGTGTATATAAGCCAAAAAATGTCTTAGTTTCCTCAAAACTGACAGCTCTATTTCAGCACCCCAAACACTGTAGCCATAAGAAAAATAAAAGTTCAGAGATCCTAGGAAGAAGTAACACTCTTCAGATTTACCCCAAAGAAGGCACACTAATGTCATTCTGCTCTTAAATGATGCTTTGCCCCTAAAGTTGGCTGGGTCCTCCTTGGCCTCACAGTCCTCAGGTCTGAGCTGCCTACACCAAGTGACTCTTTGGCATCGGTTCCTCCTCTGCAGAGGTTGTACCTGAGTCAGCTCTGCTCTACAGACAATAATCTGTAAACCACACTCTCCACGCACAGAAGCTAAAGATGCAATCACACAGCCATGTGAGTCAAGTGTCTGCTTCTTCAGGTTGAAATGACCATCCCAAAATGTGCTTTCCCAACATGGAAAATGCAAGCCCAGTGAAAGGAGCCAAGATCTACAACAAACATATCGAAGTAGTCAGTGATGAAGATTCTGGTAGGGTTCTATATGTACACAGCTGCTGCATAATTTGTGAGGTTTAATTTTATCAGACTGAGTTCTATTTCACGTGCCAAGTTTTTTTCCGTTAGCATTTCAGCAGGTGCAATGTGACAAATCAATACAGCTAAATTCTTAGCCACTGAGCTAAGAAAACTCTCTATCACAACATGTTAGGGTGAGAGACAGCATAAGCTAGGGGAAGGGGAAGAAGGAAAAGGCAATAAAGAGAAAGAGATGAGATTTTTTAAAGGAATCTGTTATGTATGCCCAGGAGTGCTGTTAGAAATTGTGTTCCTTTGTTTCCATATCTGAGGGATTTAGATATGTGTGTTATCCGGCCAACTCCTAAGTCCCCCACTGGTCTATTACAACACAACAGAACTAGAACTTGAAAAGGGGTCTCTGGAAGGTAACAGTGCTGTGCCATCAAATTTTTTTAGTGCTTTGAATATTTGAGAAGAGTGTATCAGTGGCCAAGCTGTGGTCAGGAAGATGAATCCATAACAGTGATTTTGCTGCAAAGGAGAACCAAAAGTTGAGTATACAAAAGATAAAGTGTCAGAAACAAAGGTTGCACAAGAGGCCACAAGTATATGAGAGCTGGAATGATTTCACCTAGGGGACACCTGAGACATTACTATATATTCTCAATTGCTCCAGGGACTGAAGAAGGACTCCACAAAACCCCTGGCATTTGAAAAAGACTCTCAACCACACACACAGTCATGATCTTGCTCCCTTATACCTTTCCACGTTAGTTCTGACTTCCTAGGGTGTCCACCCTGGCACATATCACATGCATGGCCCTGTCCTCCCAAATCGCTCCCCAAGGGCCATCAAGGACACGGGCTGTGGACTCTGTCCTGCGTGGTACCTAACGCTCTAAGTTTGCAATTAATATCAAATCACTAAGTCATTAGATACCTAATATTTTAGACTAACATTAGAATAACATTTAATTAAACTTAATAAGTAAATCATAAAGAGTAACATGAAGTTGGAATATCTCTTTAATGAAATCTATAGAAACACGACTGAGATTATCAAAATTCTCTATTCAAACCCAGAGCACCAATGTTGGTTATATTTTCCCCCTGAGTCTCACTGCAAAACAGAAATGCTTTTAAGTATCTCCAGAATTACAGTTTGGGGATTTTTTTCCACTCGTGATTTTTGTTTTGCTTTGTTGTTTAAAAAACCACAGCAAAGATGGAAGCTTAAAATAGAAAACTAGTACCTATTAAAATATATAGTAGAGGTCAAAAAACAATTTGAATTCAAATGAGATTTCTAAAAATATATAAATATTTCCTTTCTGATTTCTACAGATTTGTTCAGTCCTTAAAAACTTCTATGCTATTTTGAGATTTTTACTGCAAAGCCAAGATAAGTGCTGATTTCTATCTATTGAGGGTGTTTCCTACTCAGAAAAACAATTCAAGTCAACCGCCACAATAATCGTAAAAACAATGGCCAAGGATACAGAAAAAGAAAATTCATGAGTTCACATTCAGTACATAGGGCTCTGACCCAACCTTAAGAAAAAAATTAACAATATACACAATCCCCTTTAGTTTTATTGACCATTTAAGGCAACTGAAAGTTTTTATTAACTTTTATTAATTAGGTTATTCCAATTCTTCATTAAGTGTTATTGATGTTTTTAAAGTAATAATTTAGGGAAATGCATTTCTAATTACTATTTCTAAAAATACTGCAAACCATGTTCTTACCACATCAAAATTAAGCAATTACCTATAAATGCCCATAATTGGAAATGCAGTATAAATTCTGTTCTAACAAACCAAGACACTGTGTCTTAAAGACAGGATAATTAGCACAGATACTACTAAATGGATGCTATGGTGATCGGTGCCATAGAGATGTGCAGACAGATTTGGGGGTGGGGGTTTGTGGTGGACGGGGGTGGGGAGGAATCAGCCTGAGCAAGGAAATTGATTTGTGCAAGCAGAAAAATAATCTTTAAGAATGAGATAGGCAACTGGAGTGAAGAAATAAGCCACAGAGGGGCTTTTTAACTGGTATTAGGAAGGTGTGTCATTACAAATATTTAGTACAAATATAGGTAGCTCTCCCTGTGTATCTGAATCTGCCTGATAATGACTCATTGAAAGAGTTTATTCCTGGAAGGCACTGAAGTAAACATGCAAGTGCCTTTAAGGAATAGGGAGAAACTTCACTCTGAGTGAAGAGAAAAATCTGACCCACAGCATTTGCTTTAGTTTCAGAGAGACACAGAATTCTTTCAAGTCTGTTTTGTTATTTACATCATGAAATTGATCACATTTTTCTGCTTAATACACTCTACACACAAATGAATAAAAGTGCTGTTTTGTTTTCTTCAACCTTGGCAGTAATTTGGGAGGATCTGAGATGACTTTTTAAAAGCACGTGTTACAGGACAAAAAAGTAGGTACACAGCCTCAATTTCAGAAAAAGGAAAAAAAACTGGGATTATGCAACTGCTTTTCCATGCACATTGCCTAAAATGAGTTAAGTACTTAGCAGGTGTTCAGAAAGTATTTGTTTAAGAAGAAAGAAAGATGGGAAGGACTGGAATGTTGCCTTTTGAATTGTAGGCAGAAACTGTTCTAAAACATGTTCATGTCTTGACTGATGTTTCTTATTGCACAAGCTGCCCCATCAATCACTAATGTCTTCACTCAAATCCAATGGCATTTATTGAGCACCTACTATGTATGAGGATTGCCCCCTTCTACATCTGTCAGTCAGGATTAGTCTTTAATCCTGCAGCTGCAAAGCCCCAGGGGAGGGAGCAGATGGGACTAGTAATAGGGCCCAGTAACACTTTCACTCCATCTGGCACGTGATTCCTGGAACAGTCACTGGAAAAGAAATTGCACTAGGTAAGAACATTAACAAAGCTGGGTGATGGGTTTCAGTCGAAATCGCATGTGACAAGTCACTCTTCTGGTCTTAGCATCAGCAGCTGCACACCTTTCTTTCACCCGGTACCGTGTTAGCCCTCCTCTCTCTCCTTCCACACCTGCATCCTCAATTCATCCTCCTCTTAGACTAATAGCTCTGCCAACTCAAGATCCATCAATCTTTCCACATCAGCATTAAGCTGTGTGGAAAATGAGAGAGTGCAGAACAATCTTCCTAAGACTTGGGTCACTTCCCTCCATTCTCATAGGCTTAGATAACATTTAAAGTCCATTAGGCTTCTCCTCCCTATCTTATAAGAAGTGTATATGCTTCTTAAAGATGCCAAATTTCCTTTCCCCCAGACTTTCACCCACAATACATACTATATATTGCCGTTCTTGGCAAAATGTTAATTATTAGTGAACTTTTCATGAAAACAGTAGTCATCACCTAGATAAATGAATAAATTTGCTACTACTGTATTTCCCATAAAGACGAGAGCAATTCAATGTTGATCAATCTTATTCATGCTAATGTTTATAAACAAAAATAAAGGTTAAGAATTAACAAAATTTACTGATTAAAAGAGGCCCAGTTTAAAGTGGAAAAAAACAGGAAACAAAACAATATACATCTTCTCTAAAACAAATCTAAGCTATTTAGCTAAAGGAAAATGACACTGATCCAGAAATGTAAATGGCTGGTAGAGAATCACTAATAAAAGAGTTTTATTTTAAGCCTCTGAATTTCCTCTAAAAAGCCAAGATTTTAATATTCTTGGCTTGGATTTACCATACTAAAAACACAGTTATACAAGGGAGAACAATGAGACATCCCTTGTTAAGAGTTCATTTACTAGGTCATGTGTGCATTAGAATCTTAATTCTGATCTACAAAATCATTAATCTCTTACAATTTAACTAAATATTTGTATCCAAGGACTATTTAAGGACACTTCAGAATTATTGCCATCATGCCCCGTTTGCTCCATCTTTAGAATGTTTAGAACACACACCAAAATAGTTTAAAGGCCTATGTTTCTGAAATTACTTTTAAAATTGAATACATCAATGTTTGAGAGTGCTATTTTTAAAATTCACTTTCATGATAAACTCTATATCAAGTCCCAAACTATAATTCATGAGAAACTTGAGAAACTTCTAAAAATGAACTACATGTCCAACAACTGCCATGAAATTGGGGAGACAGAGTCTCCTCCAATAATGAGCATCTATAAGGTTTCTGGGTTCAGGACAGGGACACAAGTTCACCTGTGGCTGATCCATGTCAATGTATGGAAAAAACTACCACAATATTGCACAGTAATTAGCCTCTAATCAAAATAAATAAGTGAATTTTTTTTAAAAAAGAAGGAGCAGGAGGAGGTGGGGAGAGTAGGTACAATGAACAGAATGTATGTACCCAAGAGACAAAATAGAATTTGAAAGCACCACACATGAGACTGTGGCTTAGAAAGATTACATTTACTCCATACGACTCCAAAAGGCAGAAAAGGGCCCATTAGCCCAAAGGCAACAGAGGAGAAGGGAAATTCTCAACTTAATGTGAGAAAGAAGAGCTTCCTATTAAAATGGAATATACTGAGACTTCCCTGGCAGTCCAATGGTAAAGAATCTGCCTGTCAGTGCAGGGGACATGGGTTCGATCCCTGGTCCAGGAAGCTCCCACATGCTGCAGGGCAACTAAGCCACAACTAGTGAACTCGCGCTCTAGAGCCCACAAGCCACGACTACTGAGCTCACATGCCTAGAGCCCCTGCTCCGCAATGAGAAGCCTGAGCGCCACAATTAGAGAGTAGTCCCTGCTCACCTCAACTAGCGAAAGCCCACACGCAGCAATTAAGACCCAGCCCAGCCAAAAACACCTAAAGAGATAAACACATATTTAATGGAATATACTCACTTATGGAGTAACAAACGTATTCTCTTCCAAGGATTTAAGTAGAAGCTGAAAGACCATTTAGCACAGACACTGAAACTGTGAATTTCTCTACTAGGTAGGCAACAAGACTAAGAGGCCGGCTCCACAATGCTCCACCTTACATATGTACGGTCAAATGTGTTGAACCCTTCTACAAAGGCAAAAAAGTGTAGGTGAGCACTTTCAAATAAATGCATTATACTTTACATGTCAGGGATGTTTATCTGCAATCTGATGCTCAGCATCCATTTTCCCCCGTCTGTTAGCATCAATTTGCTCTTCCCTTTGGAATGATCCAGTCCCTCTGGTGTGCATGTGGCTGGTCGAACCCCCACCCCTTCAGTTTGTATCATCCTCCTGGCCACACAGATGGACACGTGATTAAAATCAGACTCCAGCAAATAATTGTGGAGTGTGCATTCAAACTATTAGAGAAGGAAAGTTCTTTCTGCAGAGCCAGCTAGGATGTAAAGCTGAAGCTTACTAAAAGGCCGTCTTGCCATCATCACAAGGAAAGAGGCTACCCAGAAAAAGTTGAGAGAGAAAAGCTGAAACCTGATGATAACCCCAGGACCCACTGACACCTGGGCTCTTCAGCCATCAGGTAGCAAGCCAATACATCCTCTCTTCTGCTTTAGGCTAGTTAGTGTTGCGTTCCTGTCACTTGCAACCAAAAAGTCCTGACCCATGTCAAAGGAGGAAACAATGAGAAAGGGAATTTGAACATATAAATACTAGCTAATAATGTAATTTGCTTCAAGTTTCAACCTTTAAAACCTAAAATATTTAGGGTATCTCTTGGTACCATTTGAACTTTCTCATTTTTATCATTATTTTCCAATTTGTAGTAAACGAGCTTTTCTCCCAGCTTTCTGCCTTGGTTTCCCTTAATCTCTCAAGAGGCTCTGTATTGGTTTCTCTCAATCTCCCAGGACAGAAATGCCATGGGGCACTTCCAAGAGTCATCGGCCATCCTGTTCATGCAGAGCAGCCAACTGTCCCTTGTGGCATCACACTCACACAAACCAACTGGAAAATTTCCCCTCTAAGTGAACAGAATGCTTAAAAAAAAAAAAAAAGGATTCCAGAAATAGTTTGTCAAGCTGTCCAGGTTTGCTGTTATGAAACCAGAACCCAGGCCAAAAGAATTAATCTCTTTGCTCCTTGAATCAGAATTTTCTCAATGAGTGTTAGGTCCATTAACCGGGGTGTCCAAAATCTTCTCATCACTCCATATTTAAGTCTCTACATTAATGCTTTTTTGAGCATTTCTAAATCTACTTACATTTTATAAACAAACTAAGAAATGCTTGATTGTACACATTTTAATACATCCTGGCATGGATCACTGGCAACCATAATTGTTTCTATAGAACAAAATAAGGTACAAAGAGACTAAAGTGTACATACTTGCTTTCATATCTGATGACTATCTAATAAAATTAATCACACCATCATTTTTTACAGAAGACATAAACAAGTTTTCCTAAAGAATAAATCTTATGACATTTTGCTCTGTTAGTGCAAGTCCTGTAAATATCCCCTACCATGTACTTATGGCAGTTTAACCAAAACGCAGGCACTCAGAAAAGAAACGAAGCATCAGATTTGCCGCACACAGTGCCACGTCCACATAAAGCCTCACACTTTGGACAGGAAGGGAAGAATAATACTGTATCCACTGGGAACTGCAGGGGGACTTTTCGGGAGACAAAATGGCATTACTTGAGTTGGAATTTGGCCAGGACACTGGGGCTAAATACCCGGACTCTTATGAAAAGTGCCCTGGGATTGTTAATGCCCTCCAGTCATCAGGACCTCAGTTTTGTGTCTTCTATGAAAAGAAAAGCTGATTAGATCATTTAAGTAAATCTCTCGGTGGGCTTCTTTAGCTTCTGATTATCTAGGTATGCTTTAATCACCGTCAGACTGCCCTGGTGAAAATTAATGACAGATTAATGCGAGACACTCCAAGATATCAAACCACCTAAATATATACCTCGATAATATATCACATATATATTTTTCATTTGTTCCCCAGGGGATTAATTTAGAGCCCCAGCAATTCCTACTTGGACTAAATCACGCTGTTTTAAAGAGTACATAATATCCCAATTATCCTGTTACCCTTATCTTTATGAGTCTCCAAAGGAGGGAGAGCCTAAGTGGGGTGATTAGATTTAATACCACAGCCCTGATCCAAGGTCCTGTTTCAACAGACACTCTTTTTTTCCCCAACAATTACTCTGAACATTAAATCTTCTATGTTATTTACTAAAACACTCACCCATAATAAGACTTAAAACACAACTATTCATCTCCTTTGCCAAAGAGAAATCTAGACTATTTAAATTTCTTAATGGAATAAAGCACCTGAAAATCTTCATTTTAGGTAATAGGTAATATATATTTACCTAAATAGGTATTAAGGTAATAATATTCATAAATACTTTCCACTGGTGTACATTTCTTGTATTGTGTGAACAAAATGTCTTTTTATAACAGGACTGGGGGGAGGACCCTGGAAAATATTAGCAGACGAGTTCTTCCTCCTCCCTCTCTTCATTGCTAGTGCCTACAAAAGCCTGAAATGAAATAAATTCACTCCCTTCTTCCCCCTTTCCCTCTAAATCTTTATTTTACACACACACTCGTTCTTCTGCCTAAATGAGTTGGTTTTCTCCCCCTCCCCAGGCTTCACAGAAGGATGTTTTAAGGACCTCTTTGGCCCACAGGGCAGCTTTACCCAGTCTCAGTTTCTTCATCTGTAAAATACAACAGCCAGACGAGATCAGTGGTTCTAAACCCAGGCTGTGCATTCGAATCACCCAGGATGCTTCCAAAAACAATACCCCCTTACCTCAGGCCCCCGAGATTCTGATTTGCCTGCTTTGGGTTTAGGGATCCAGCATCTAACGTTTTTTAAAGTTCTCCAGATGATTCTAACGTGCAGCCAGAGGTTAAAAAAAAAAAAAAAAAAAAAGACTGAATTGGTGTCTCTAGGATTCTTTCAGTCCTGAAGCTCCCTGTGTCCATCTTTTCGTGTACGGACCAGGCAGCTAGCATGTCCAGCACACTAATGGGCTGTTTCCTAGTGCTGCCCAAACAAATTACCACAAACCTGGAGGCTTAAAACAAAACAATAAAACTGTCCACAGTTCTGGAGGCCTGAAGTCTGACATCAAGATTTCGGCAGGGTTCATTCTTGCAGGGGGTTCCGAGAGAGAATCAATTCCATGACTCTGTCCTCTCCTCCTCGCATCTGGGGGCTGCGGGCCATCCTTGGCTTCCGGCTGCATCGTTCCAGTCTCAGCCTCCATCTTCTCGTGGCCTTAGGCCCTGTGTGTCTTCTTTTTCTGTCTCTTAGATGGATGCTTCTCATTGGACTTAAGAGCCAACCCTAATCCAGGATGACCTCAACTAGAATTGGACTTAAGAGCCGACCCTAATCCAGGATGACCTCAACTAGAGAGCTGTACCCTCCTTACATCTGCAAAGACCACGGTTCCAAAGACAGTCACATTCTGAGGTTCTTGATGGACATATCTGGGGGCCACCATTCGACCCACTCCCCTGGAGGTGCCACTTTTATCAGCAGCCAATAATAAAATCCTCTGAAACAGGTGCTGGGTCAATGGAAAGGTGCACTGCACAGAGGCAAGACAGGCCACAGGGCTTTTAGCTGCCATCACAGGGAGGACAAGCGACAGAAGGGGGAGCACATGAAGGGTATGCCATAGTGGCTCTGGGTCAGCTCCCACAAGTAGCTCAGCGCTCAGCTGTCAGGTCAACTCTACTCCAGTTACAGACAAAATGAGCTGGTACCTCCCCTGTGCTGGGACAGAGGCTGGGACAAAGCAGGGCATGCAAGTGGCCTCCGTAAGAGGGACCACAGAATCTGGAAAGGCCTTCCTCATATGACTGCTCAAGAGGTGGTGCATTCCTCAATCCTGGAGAAAGGCCCTCATTTATTATACTCAATAGTCTCCCTACTTTCTTTCTCCTGCTGCTGCTGCTAAGTCGCTTCAGTCGTGTCCAACTCTGTGCAACCCCATAGACAGCAGCCCACCAGGCTCCCCCATTCCTGGGATTCTCCAGGCAAGAACACTGGAGTGGGTTGCCATTCCCTTCTCCAGTGCATGAGAAAGTGAAAAGTGAAAGTGAAGTCACTCAGTCGTGTTCGACCCTCAATGACCCCATGGACTGCAGCCCACCAGGCTCCTCTGCCCATGGGATTTTCCAGGCAAGAGTACTGGAGTGAGGTGCCACTGCCTTCTCCATTCTTTCTCCTACTATCCTCCAAAAACTCGTCAGATCGAATGGACTTCCATGAATCCTGTTATATGTAGCAAGGAGGAAAAGAGAGGACAACACTATAAAATGCCTACTACAACTATAATCCTGTTTTTATGCCAATTCATGTTATTGCTGTCTTTCAAAACTATACTCAAAATCCTCACCCATTTATAGTTTCACCTTACCCCCCAGGCCTATGGATCATTGCAGTTCATTTCCTCTAGCATAAACATGCATGATTTTAACTGCGTCAGCTTGTATGTATAAATATGTTTCCTCCACACATCATGTGCCTTTTTAGACCCAGGTGCAGGGAGACTGGTGGCTCATCACAGGCGGAGATCCTGCCAACAACTTGTATAGGTTCCTCCTAGAAACCAATATTGTCCTCCTCGTGGCAGGTGTTGTTAACTGAGAGAGTACCAGTGCATCTCCAGTCAAATGCTGCTTCTCATTTATCTGCTTTACTTCTTTTAGGATTATCACCCAAAAAAAAAAAAAAGAAGAAAAAAGAAAATAAGATGGAAGAAAGGTTTCTCTATTCTGAAATAAGGGTAGAACACCCTCTCTCGAAATACAGTAACATTTGGAATTACAAACACACAAAAGGACCTAGTAACAGCTACTTACATAAATAAATGCTAAGGGGGAAACACCTCTGGAACACCCACCAGTTTCTTCATGTCTTTAAAATGGTTGAATACTAACTGGGCTGTGTTCCTGGCTGATAACAGGAGAGCTGTAAATACAGAGCCTGTTTCTTTTTCTTCAGCCCCTTGAAATAACAAGACCAGCTCCATCATTGACTTGATTACTTGGGTCTCACACCGTTACATCTGTGACCTGTGATATTATACCACATGGCAATAATGTCACATAACCAACCAGTCACACCGAGGGGACATAGCAGGAGCTGTTTTACCCTTGTGAACCAGTCCTCCCTGGAGATGGTGTGGTCACCCAAAAGGAAAAGATTCTGTCCCTGCTCTCCAGCACAAACTGCCTGTCCGGAGGGTAACCCTGATTTTCTTCAAACATTAGCTTCAACAGTTGTCTACTAAGTTACATCACTCAAATGGCAGATTTTTCTCAGCCCAGAGCATTACCATCCACTTAAATCAACAATCCACTTAAATATAGCCACCCTAAGAAAATATCTGCAAATCCTGCATCTGATAAAAGACTGATATCCAGAATATATCACAACTCAACAACAAAATAACAAAGAATCCAACTTAAAAACGAGCAAAGGACTCGAACAGACATTTCTCCAAAGGAGATCTACAATGGCCACTCATCACACGACAGGATGCTCAACATCATTAATCAGAGAAATGCAAACCAAAACCACAATGAGATACCACTTCACACACATTAAGGTTGCTGTTATTTAAAAAAAGAAGAAGAAGAAACTAACAAATGTTGGCAAGGATGTGGAGAAATTGGAACCCTGGTGTGCATTGTGGGTAGGAGCATAAAATGTGCAGCCACTGGGAAAAATGGTATGACAGTTTCCGAAAAAATTAAACACAGAATTACCATATGACCTAGTAACTCCACTTCTGGGTATATACCTAAAAGAATTGAAAGCAGGAAGTCTAACAGATATTTGTACCTCACTTGTGCTTTATTCACAATAGCCAAAAATGGAAAACCCAAGTGCCCATTGATGGGTGAATAAACAAAGTGTGGTGTATACATACAGTGGAACACTGCCTAAAAAGGAAGGAAATTCTGAAACATGTTAAAATGCAAATGAATCTTGAAGACATTATGCTAAGTGATTTAAGCCAGTCACAAAAAGACAAATACTGTGTGACTCCATGTATATAAGGTACCTACAGTGATCAATTCATAAAGACAGAAAGTGGAATGGTGGTTGCCAGTGGCCAGAAGGAGGGGAGAATGAGGAGTTATTATTAATAGGTACAGAGTTTCAGTTTGGGAAGATCAAAAAGTTCTGGAGATGGATGGTGGTGATGACTGGACCACAATGTGAACTGCGAACGTACTTAATGTCACAGAACTAGACACTTAAAATGGTTTAAATAGCAAACTTAAAGTGTTTTTTATCATAATAAAAATCATATATACAATAAGAGCCATCCAAGTCCAAAACTGACCTACATTATAATACTAACTTTTAAATTAAGATTTTTAGAATCCATCTTACTTTTTGTTCTGTGCAGTACTGAAAAGTCCAGTTCATCTATCTTTCTTTTTTAAAAAAAGAAGGGGGGAATAAATAAAAGCTTCTTCCCTCGCTCATCCCCTTCACATCTGCTGCACAGTAAGGTAAATTGTTTTTGATAGTAAAAATAAAACCACTGCCATTTTCGCAGGATTCACCCGATGTTCTGCTGGTTCCACTCCCCGTCCCCATGTTCTGCGTCTCACTTCTGTCCATTCAGAAATCCCCCAGCACCAGTCCCTCCCCTCAACACTCCCAGAAGGTAGGAGGAAATCTCTCTCCTCTGCGGTTTATGCCTCTTAGGTGCAACAGGATTTTATAAAAACCTTTTAGCAGCCCAACCTATGGGCTCCCTAACACCATTCATGACCACAAGAAAGTGCTTTAGCGCATGGAAAAGCAGTACTAAAAATTGCCAAACTATGGAGTAAAATGAATACTGCAGAGTCAGGGTCATAGCAGGGACACTGAGAGACTGATTCTAGAACCTCTTTTCACAGATACTCTTGAGAACCAGGAGTGGAGGGGAAGATGAATATAGAAAATACGTTCTATCGGTGAAAAAATAAATAAATAATGGGGAAAACAACAACCAGGGCTGGAAGCTTATCTCACATTTTGCATATAAATGTAGACCTAAAAATAAACACAGCAGCATAAGTACAAATATATTCTTGTCTTAAAGATGGAAGAATGAACAGGGATGAAGTAGGTTTCTGCATATCTTGAAAATATTAACATTTTGTGTTACATACAAAGTATTGACTTCCCTGGTGGCTCAGATGGCCAAGAATCTGCCTGCAACGCAGGAGAACCAGGTTCGATCCCTGGGCCAGGAAGATTCCCTGGAGAAGGGAATGGCAACCCATTCCAGTATTCTTGCCTGGAGAATCCCATGGACAGAGGAACCTGGCGAATTATGTCCACGGGGTCGCAAAGAGTCGGACACAACTGAGCGACTAGCTCTTTCATTTTCAATTTCTACAAAGTATTTGAACAAGTAAAACACATTGTTTCTTAAATAATAAATTTTTCAAATGATTACAATGAACACTTTTACAAGCAGAAAAACAAATCTTCTAAATAAAAAATGAAAAGACCACAGAGTATAATAAATGTTTTCCTTTCCTAAATATAGTCCTTTTTAGTGTCAGTGCTATTTAGAATTATCTATAGTAATACTTATCCTGGACCTTCATTCCTGGTCAATACACCTTGAGATACTTCTCAAATCCCAACACACACAGCCCAGTGCCACTGTTTTTCTCAATGGCCTGTATACGCATATGCAGAGGTCTCTACCTCCCATGCTCAGTTGGACAGGCCTTCAACAGCTTCATTTGCTTAGTAAAGAAGAATGATCTATCTGTACTATTCCGCAGGCCCAAGGAAGGTTCATTTTCCAGATCATTCTCTCTATATCCAGCCAAGGAAAATATACTTGATCTGCTTTTTAGAGAAAGAAAGAGACAGAGATGGCTACTTGGGCAATGCACTGGAGAAGGCTGCTGTCTTAGTATTTCCACTTGCTGATTAGCCTGGTGCCACTTGGTGGCACTGTTGATCCCAGTTTGCTCCCTGATCCGGGGGATGGGTGTATCAATTGATCCAACCATAATAAGCACGTGTGATTCTGGCTCCAAGAGGAACTTTATTAAGCCCTGACAGCCTTAATAGAAATATCAGAATGTCTGTATTCCTATCACTCCCAAATCTAAATGGTAAGTTCTGTGGCAAATGCCCTTCTCTTGGAACCTTCCCTTGCTATTCTGTCTAGATATCCCACTTTCCTGTCAAAGTGCCTATCTCAGCCTGCCTCTGAGAAACCTTCATTACAAACTCTGGCCAGAGTCTCCCGTAGGGTGTGGCAATCTTGGAAAGAATCTGGGGCACCACCCTTGTTTGTAGAAACATGAGTGGGCCGGGACTGGGAAAGCAAATGAGTTGGTGGAAAGGAAGCAGTACCACCATCTTGATATTTTTTTTTAATAATATAAAATGCAAGGAAAACAACACTTTGATAGACTTTCATTTATGTGATTTATTTGGTGGGTGCTTTCATTAAGCCTCCCAACACACCTGTGTGACCATCTGAATGGGAAAACAGGAAATGGGAGGTTCATAGGGGTAACTGGCTCAAGGGCGGGAGTGCAGTTAGAGTTCATGGCTTGAGGACTGGCGCTTCATCCCCTTCTCCAAGTCCAAATCCCACACTGTCCTGACATGACAGGGGCTCTGAAAGATCTCCCATGGTCAGTACACACAGAGGCCCAGCAACCTCTAACCCAACGCTAAGGACTGAAGTGGGGCAGCTACCCCTTAAGAAGATCTATGTCTCCTGTCTTCACTTACCCACTCCCCCTATGCCCCACAGACACATAACCACACATATTGATCTGCAGATTCCTCCCTTTGTTCAACTTTGCTTTCTTCCTTCAGGACTGCCAAAGTTGTTGAGTGTTTTAAAGATTTCAGTCACATTAACATTGGGAGGAGGCAACATACATTGACATACATGGTCATTATTCTGTCCTCCCAACCCCTCGGGGAAGCTCTCTCTGGTCTACTCTGGTCTTTCCTTTTTTTCTATAATGAGGGGATGTGACGGAAGCTTTGAACAATGACAAGATAGACTCCTCAGGGGAGGAGCAGAACATGGATGTTTTATATCAATAATTATTATATTATTGAACAACACGCATCACACTCTTTAGTGATGAGAACAACATTCTGTGACATTACAGCTACTCTGATCATAAATCACCAGCAGTGAAGATAAAAGCATAGGGAGGTATTTCTGGTGGTTGTGACCTTACCATCAGCATTCAGTTTACAATGCATATGAAATACAACTATTAAAGAATGATATTAATCTTTTAACAAACACAACTCATAAGTACAATGACAGAATATCATCACCGTCTAAACTGGTGCTTCAGAACATTATAAACACATTCTTGAGCCTGCTCAAAACTCTGTGAAAATTCCCCTTCTGATATTGCACTCAATACCTGAGACATGTACTTTTTAATTCTCCTCAACTACAGTAAATACTCATACTTTGAGGGTGGATTTCATTTTTGGAAACAGCTGAGTCATTTGGAACTAAATCGGGCACATAAGCTAGAGAAAACTGAACCAAAAATAAGATTCATTGACTGAATTATTCAACAACTATTGAGTTGGACACTATGCAGTATGAAGTTAGCCTCAGCTCATAGGGGGCTCATGGTCTAATGGGGAAGATGAACCTGTAAATAAATAATTGCGATGAAAATAATACAATTTTCCCAAAGCTGTTTAAGCAGCTCTGGTTGCTGTTAAGTAGGATGATGACAGGAGAGTAACAAGGCTGGGTTTCTGGATTGGCTTGTAAAGCAGTTATAAAAGCAGTCCCAGAAGGAGGTGTTCCAAACCTGTTTGAGCAACAGCAACTTCAATGGCATGAGTATGTGACCTCCCAACAGGGCTTCTCCAACAAAGGATGCCTGCCCAGAGAGTAACACTCTAGTATGTGTAACTTTAAAATGTGATCTAGTATCACTTCACCATCAGATCTACCAACCCCAGAAAAACTGCACTTATAGATTATGATACTGAATGATAAGTCTTTCCATTTGTTTCCTGAAAGTGAAGTTGCTCAGTCGTGTCTGACTCTTTGCGACCCCATGGCCTGTAGCCTACCAGGCTCTTCCATCCATGGGATTTTCCAGGCAAGAATACTGGAGTGGGGTGCCATTTCCTTCTCCAGGAGATCTTTCTGACCCAGGGATTGAACCCGGGTCTCCCGCATTATAGGCAGATGCTTTACCGTCTGAGCCACCAGGGAAGTTCCTAAGTTGGCCTAAAAATCGGTGTGGCCACCATTAAAAGTAGGGGAGAGCTACAGTGCCTTGGCACAGGATGGCAGAGCCTCCCACAGGTGGGTGGTTGGGGGGACAGCCAGCAGCAGTGACAAGCAACTTATTACATATTGGGGGGGGGGGTGTCAAATAAGTAAATATATAGAAGATGACAGGAGCCAAGCTTCTCACTGGCAAAGAAGCCGGTTACAAACATGAAAAAGGAGAAAAGTGGAAATGAAGATACTGCCATGAACTCATAGGTAGAGAAATTAATGATATTTAACACACACACACACACATATATATGTATATATATATATTTCCTAGCCCTGACAACTAGGAAGATTTGGAAGTAGCAACACCCCCACAGCAATAAACATACCAAAGCCCTAATGCTTGGTTTCTAAAACCATTATTCACTAAAAGAAACCAGGGATCATTGAATCAATAGATGACTCCAAAGATGGACAGGGAAAATATCAGATGAACCTAAAACATCTTAATGTGTCAGAACCTAAGGAGATATGCAAAGAATGACGGAATTGTGTCAGAAGGACACAGAAACCTACTTATATGGGGTCACACTAGCCATATGTGGGACCATTGAAGGATCAAAATAAATAATGATAGTGATGGATTATAGCCCTCTGAATAAAAGAGGAAATTATCAGTCTGTGCTGATAAAAATACATGAGTGAACAAATTAAAAGTCTGGTGAGGACTAGGATACATATCTAGTCTCGGAGGACTCTTAACAAAGTTCATATTAATTAAAAGGGAAAGAAGTAATTTTACAGTGGAGAAGCCTGGCAAACACGACCTTAATCAAGTGACTAAGTGAACATCATCAGTAATGAAACAAATCAAAAATATGTGTAGGAGGAAATGAATACAGCACCATGGCCACGTAAACCCTGCCTGACGTGTGTGTGTGTGTGTGTGTGTGTGTGTGTGTGTGTGTGTGTGTGTGTACTGACCAGGAATGAAGGTCCAGGATGATAAATATTACTGTGAAAGTGTTAGTCACTCAGTCGTGTATAATTCTATGAGACCTCATGGACCATAGCCTGCCAGGCTCCTATGTCCCAGGAATTTTCCAGGCAGGACTACTGGAGCAGGTTGCCATTTCCTTCTTCAGGGGATCTTCTCAAACCAGGGATCAAACCCACATCTCTTGAGGCTCCTGCACTGGCAGGCAAGTTCTTTACCAGCTGAGCCACCAGGGAAGCCCTTGCCTGCCAATGCCTAGCCTCAATACAATCATGAAGAAACATCAGCCAAACTCAAGTTGAGGAACAGCAGCTGACCTTCAAAAGCATGGTGAAAGTCACTGAACAACTAAGGAATTGCTGCCGGTTGGAGGAAGCTAAAGAAACATGACGAGGAAAAGCAAAAAATGACTCTGGACTGGGCCCTTCTGCTATAAAGGATATTATTAGGACAGCTGCAAAATAGGAATGGGATCTGAGGATTAGATGACAGCAACAAATCAATGTTAGTTTCCTGATTTCAATAACTGTACTGTGACAATGTAGGAGAACGCCCTGGTTTATAAGAAAGTCACACTAAAACGCCTGGTGGTGATGACATGGCATGGTGCCAGCAACTTACTCTCAATGGTTCAGGGGCAAGAAAGAAAGAAAGGTTTTCTATATTATACCTTAAAATTTTGTAAGTTTGAAATTTTTCCCCAAACAAAGGTTTAAAACAAAAATGCGAAAAGAGAGTAGAATAAATTGTTTGACGCTGCAACTGGCCACCCCCTTATCCCACTCCACTGCTTGGTCCTATAACAATGAACCAGCATAGGAGGGAAGAATACTGTCCCCATCCCTAAGGACTTGAAAATACATCTATCTAAAAAGGGGGAATTATGAGAAATGCAAAAGGGATGTGCCTTTTTCTTGTTGACTGCTTCATGGACCAAGGACCAGAGTGATGAGAAGAAATATTAACACTCACCAAAGGCCATCAGAGGTCCTTAGGGTATAAAAGCTTTGAAGATTCCTTAGAGCATAATAAGACAAAGTAAGTTAGGAGAGCTTATCTGGGCAGACCTGGAGCAACACAGCATAACTTCAGGGCAAGCAAGAGTCTATTTAAGTTGGTTGAACTGTATAGCTATTGTGTTTGTTCAGGAAGTTTCCCTGTTCCTCTTCTAGGAATAGATTCCACTCCTCCCCACCACTGCCCACAATAGTCATCTGTTTAAGGGATACATATGACCCAAAATCTGAGTTCTTCCTGAAACACGTATACAATGCTAAAAGAAAGATGCTCTCTCTTCGTACTGTGGTCACAGCTCTTCCTAGGAGACTCCAACAGATCTGACACCTTTCCAGAGACAACATTCCCTTCCCTACTGAAGCCACTATGGACTGAGTTTCTCTCACCTGTCCCCACAGCATCATGACTAACACAGCTGCCATCTTGGACAAAGACAGTCTCTGGTGTAAATGTAAAATCTCTGGTGTAAACCTGAATTTCCAGCACCAGGCCCCACATGTGCAGCTTTCCAGGGCCAAACCAGCTGCTGGATGGATAAACCAGCCACTGAGGTCCCAGACTGATGGACTCGGAGACTACACTCTGGAGTCCAGAGAATGGAAATGGTCCTGAGTCATCCTCAACTCTCTCTGCTCCTTTAATTTAACCACAAATGGCCAGTTCCACTCAGTGCATCAGTTTACAGTCTGAGCATTGGATGCAGTTGTGTACATCCTTGCCTTGTTCCCCAGTTGCCTTATGTTTGTACTGCTCCTCTCCTTAGTTCTTGCCCAGAGAATTCCATTGACAGAGGAGCCTGGCAGGCTACAATCCATGGGGTCACAAAGAGTAGGACCTGACTGAGCAACTAACACACTTTTTCTCCTCGGTTATACACTTTCACCGCTTATAAAGGTATAAGCGGGCAGAAGGTATAAGGTAAGAACCTAGACTTCCTTTTTCTCTGCCTGCAAATCGCTGAATAGACACTCAATAAGCATAACTGAATGGTCATCCAAGGATAAAAAGATCATACTAAAGCTCAAGGCTCTAAATGAAAAAATGAGACTAACAATGGCTGAAGAGTCTCATTACAAACTCACGGCACCTTAGTCAGGATAGACTTCCAAGAAACACGGAATGAATGAAGTAGCCTAGCTGTCTCCCTCCTGTTAAATCCCTAGCAACAATCGCCAAAGCTCTGGGGTCACACACACCAGCCCGGAGCACGCCTGTTCGCTGCCAAGCCTTGATGTGACTTTAACCACCTGGTCTGGTCATGGTTCTTGGTCAACTCATTAGGAAGCCTGGTGGGGAGTTTATGCATGGCTAGCTCTGTCACACATGAATGCTTTTTAGAGAAGAGACCAGTGGGTTAGTGCCGAAAAATGTGAAAGGGTTATACCCATCTGATCTCCTCTCTGCTCCAGCAGCATCACCGTGCTTGTCACCCTTGCTGGGCCTAAACAGATTCCTCACAGCCATGAACCACCACCGTGAACACTTGGAAGACTAATGACCACAGATTTGGAAAAGCTCACCCTCTAAAGCTGCTCAACTTGCATGGGAAGAACCATTTTCTTTCTTACACTATATCACATTCTATTCTTGAAATCTCCGTATATCTTCCAAAAGTATAACGTACTTCAGAGACTTTATTAAGCTACATTAGCTTTCTTCTCATTGTTTTAGAAACACTGAATTTTTACAATAGCACATTTTCAGTGCATATGTTTTAAAACACCAAAGATGTAAATGTTCACTTAAGACATGAAAATTGTTTTTTTCTCCATAAAGATTAAAATGTTTACATTTGTTAAAGTAAAATTTTATTCTAATATAAATATGAAATACATATATACAAATGAACTTCATGACAGCCAGAGAACAGGATGAAAGGAGGCAAAAATATTTCTTCCTCACTGGCATCACACTCTACAGGGTAGACAAGGCACTCGGACATCATGAATAAACATAAAAATGTTTTAGATACATTGGGGGCAGGCAAAAATAGAAATCTGCACTTTTCATTTAGGATTTTCTTAAAATGGGCTATTTCTGTACTTTGCCTTATTTTCACAATACTCCTTTGATAAAATGTATTTTGAAAAAAATCCATAAATATTTGTTTTTTACTACTCAGTATTTAGTATTCGACTGGTGCAGTGATACAGAAAAGAAACAAAAGAGATGGGAGCAGTACTGTTGGCTGTGCCTCACCATAATTTTCACAGAAATTTAAAGGTTCAATTCTATGCTATTTATTATTGGGACCAACATAAAATAGAGCTCATTTGTATTTAGTGTTTTGTGTTTAGAAATATCCCACAGTCAATATTAGCTTATGCAAAACTGCACAAGTGTGAAAGGAGAAATCAATGCCATGGTAGATTTCTAATTTTCTAGCAATTGCATTAAGACCCCATAATTCAAATACCAGGATGCTACTTCTACAAGGTTATCAGTGCTCCTTAGCTGTTTCCTCTCAAACATGAGGAAAAAAAAATCGTCTTTAAAACACTGATACCAAAGAATGGCCTGGTGATTGTGTTTCTGAAAGTGCAAATTAGAAATCAGACTTCTAGTAAAGTCTGATATTCAAAAACCAAGAATAGTTGCCAGTGTGCTAAGGAATCTAGTCACACCTTGTATAACTGCCAAGCCCAGGGAAAGTGGCAAGTCAACCTCATCTCCCTCTAGAACCACATGCCCGCCCTCACTACAAACATGCCACACACTTTCACACCTGGGCAACCTGGTGCTCACTATCTGTCCCCCAACTCCCAGGGTCAGTCCTAACCAACTTGTTTGTCTGCTAAACCATCCATCTAGACTCCCAACTATTTCTTTTGCAAGTTGTTGTCATTCGATCATGTCCGACTCTTTGCAACCCCATGGACTGCAGCACTCCAGGCCTCCCTGTCCTTCACCACCTCCCGGAGCTTGCTCACACTCATGTCCATTGAGTCGGTGATGCCATCCAACCTCTGTCGTCCCCTTCTCCTCCCACCTTCAATCTTTCCCAGCATCAGGGTCTTTTCTAATGAGTCAGCTCTTCGTATCAGGTGGCCAAAGTATGGGGGCTTCAGCTTCAGCATCTGTCCCTCCAATGAATATTCAGGACCGATTACCCTTAGGATCTTTTGCAAGGGATCTCTCTGAATCCAGCATCTACTCTCCCTCACCAAGAATGTGCCTGCCTCTCCTCTGAGTTTCTATCACATCTGGGTACACCAGGGAAACACATGATACAGTGTCACATTTATTTATTTTTCTACCTCTGGGAACTCCTGGGGGTCAGAGATAGTTAACATCTTTTTGTGACCCCAATGACTAGCAGTGTCTAATGTTATCAACAATAAATGCTGAACAACTGAAGGACTGGGGTTTCTGAAAACTAACACTGTGTTTTACCTCATTTCTACTTTTTGTAATTAATCTTCATAAGACAACTCTGCCCTGTTAGGGTATAATACATCTTAATAATTAAACTTTCTTTCTTGATGACTCAAGTTCATCCTCATTTTATAAACTATAACTGAAGCCCTCTGGCTACTGATTCATAGAGGATTGCCTGATGCAATCCTAAAAGCCTCCCTATGGCAGGGATTTATAAAATCTTGAATCACTTCTTAAGTTTTATCTGTCTCTCCTTTTTTTTCCCCAGACTTTCTCTTCACCCTGTTTTTCATAAAACTGCCTCAAGTCATACTCACAATCCATCTCTCTTAATTAGTAGCCTCTAATCTGCTAAAGGCAGAGGAATTTGATAACTAAGCTTGTTAAACCTGTGCAACTAAAACTGAATAGCTCTTGAATTGGCGCCTATAAAATAATAATGTCCTGGGGCCCCGGTATTTGGAATGCATGACAACCACTTCAGATGCTTGAGGTCCCAGGAATTACATGACATGCTCTCCACCCTGGTTTGCAGTCCTGACCTCCACATAATTGAGATTTTATAATAATTAAGCACCTGAGATATGATTTGCCATAATCCATCATTAGAAGAAAAAATTCATGTGGAAATCACCCCAGAACTGGAAGCTTAAAATTAATTTAAATGGCTTTTGATATATTCTGAAATAGGCTAATCAATTTCTGTACTGAATCTGACCATTTATAAAAACAGAAAACACCACTGAACTACTGTACATAGATACCTTCTATCAATCAGGATAGACCTGATTAAGCTGTGTGAACAAACAACCCCAAATTATCAGTGTCTCCCACTGACACTCATGCCCCATGTCTATCACAAACTACCTAAAGGCGCACATTCTCAGAGGGGGATCCAAATATCTATCTCCGTTTTGTCACTCCTGATGGACAGGAAGAGATGCAGAGCACCATATACTGGTTAATAAAACATCTGCCCAGAAGTGACACCATCGCCTCTGCCTTCTTTTCACTGGACAAGTCAATGGTCACTCCTGAGTCCAGCCAGGTTGGAAGGAGCAATCCTTCTGCAGGGAACGGAACCATGGTAAAGGAAACTGGAATATTCAGTCAACAGAAACACCATCGATGAGAGTGACTATAAAAGAAGGGATGCGGATACCATCACAGGTGTTTCCAACAAAGAATAGTGATAGCACCCTCTTCCCACAGAGAACGGATGTGACTTCAGAATCTCTCTGACCCCAGCATTCCAGAAAATTGACTGAGGATGGCAAGTGAAATACAGTATTTGCCAACTCTTCTCTAGAGTCAAATAACCCATAGTTAGGGGTTAAAGAAAGACTTCGCAGAAGTAACATCTGAAGTGAGGACAGGTGATGCCCTGGGCAGGTAAGGAGGGGGCAAGGCCGCTTGTAGCAGAAGTAGCAGTGCGTGCAGAGCTCTAGAGGTGGGATGGAATGGTTCTACATGCGGCTGACACAGCACTCCTGGCACAGAAGGACAGAGCTGGAACTCACATGGTGACAGAGGACAGAGAAAAAGTGAGACATGACAAGGAGATCCAACTGATCTGACTGGACCTTACAGGGGTTGAAGGAGAAGAAATCAAAGTTGACATGTGTTTTTCTGTCCTGGGGAGTCTGGAGGACACTGACATTCAGGGATGAAGCACAAAGGAGGAGGAGCAGGCCTGTGGGGTAACCATGAGGCCGCTCCTAGGCACATGAAGTCTGAGTCCCTTGTGGGACCCACATTTAGAGTGGGTAAGTGGGGTGTGTGCAGGGCACAGATGGGGAACTCAAGGTGAGAGCTGAACACCAAAAACGGACCATCAGCTTAGAGACGGCACCTGAAGTCTGGGGTCCAATGAGCCTGTTCAGGGGGCAATCAGAGTGGGAAGCACAGAAGACAGGTCAGAGCTCAGGGAAACAGCACTGAAGAAAGGAGAGAGGCGAGCATGGGGAGAGGGCGCTGGAGACAGACAGGCCAAAAAAGACGGACTGAAGAGAAGCCTCTGAATTTACCCTCAATGTGGGGCACGTGTGACCTGTGAAGAGCAGGGGAAAGTTGGGAGGTTAGGGTTAGGGCAGTGACTGGAAGAGCAAATGGGAGGTGGGAGGACAGAGACCGCCCTTAACTCCCCAACACACCCCAAGGACAGCACTGCCTTCCTCCCACAGCCCTCCCTCCCGTACACTACCAACTGTCCCTCAGAATGAAAGTCTCCATTAGGGTCAAAATAAGATGACCACGGGTGTTTTCCTAAAAAGTATTTTTACGGTTCTAATATTTAAGCTAATCTTTTGTAGAACTGTGACTTCTTTTAAGCTTAAAAATGACTGCATATCACATTTTACTGCCTAAAGGAAATCAGTCCTAAATATTCATTGGAAGGACTGATGCTGAAGCTCCAATACCTTGGCCACCTGATTCAAAGAACTGACTCATTGGAAAAGACCCTGATGCTGGGAAAGATTGAAGGCAGGAGGAGAAGGGAACGACAGAGGATGAGATGGTTGGATGGCATCACCAACTCGATGGACATGAATTTAAACAAGCTCCGGAAGTCGGTGATGGACAGGGAAGCCTGGCTTGCTGCAGTCCATGCGATCGCAAAGAGTCAGACACGACTGAGTGGCTGAATTGAACTGAACTGAAAAATAGAAAGAACACACACTGCCTCCACACTAATGACTCTCAAGCTTGTACTTCCAGCCCAGATCTCTGCACCCACTTTCTGGCTGTCCCATGGATGTCCTGCTCGCCACTCAAACTTAACCTGTACAAGGCTGATGACTGCAGCCCCCCAAGGGCACTGTAACCCCCAGGAAAATTAAATTCCTCTCGAGTCAGAAAAAAATATTACTTAAATTGTTCAAACAGCATTTTAAGTCAACTATACTTCAATAAAATAAATTTTTTAAAAGTTGTTCGGGTTTCCTTGGTGGTCCAGTAGTTAAGAATCTGCCTTGCAATGCAGAGGACAACACTGGTTCAATCCCTGGTCTGGGAAGATGCCACGTGCCACTGAGCAACTAAGCCTGAGAGCTGCAAATACTGAAACCCATGCACCCTAGAGCCTGTGCTCCAGGGCAAAAGAAGCCACCATAATGAGGAGCCCTCACACTGCAATGAAGAGTAGCCGCCGTTTGCTGCAACTAGAGAAAGCCTGTATGCAGCAATGAAGACCTACCACAGCCAAAACGTAAAACAAATAACAAATAAATCCTAAAAAGTATGTTGTTCAAGAGCCACTATGTTCTGTGGTGAACTGTTAACAAAACAGTATCACCCCAAGAATCTCTGCCTAGTAAAACTGCAAACATGGATTCTTGTTATAAACAAAGATAATATGTCTATTTTCTCAATCGCAAGTACTTGATCATTCCTTCCTTTGTTTTTACCCCTCAATTATAAGAATCTATTTTTATAATGAACAAATTAGTCACACTTAACATTTTTATTTTAGTTCTTATCTACCTCAGTGACCAGTGTTACACCAAGTCACCTGGGGTCAAGGGCCAGCTATTAGGAATTAGAAAGTTGAGAAGCCTCCCCGTCCCCATCTAGTTGTGTTATTAGCCATTTCCCACTTGGTTCAGAAATCATGGTTCATGGGTATTGGTCCCTGCTGTTCACTTCCGGAGAAGGCAATGGCACCCCACTCCAGTACTCTTGCCTGGAAAATCCCATGGATGGAGGAGCCTGGTGGGCTGCAGTCCATGGGGTCGCGAAGAGTCAGACGTGACTGAGCGACTTCACTTTCACTTTTCACTTTCCTGCATTGGAGAAGGAAATGGCAACCCACTCCAGTGTTCTTGCCTGGAGAATCCCAGGGACGGGGGAGCCTGGTGGGCTGCCGTCTATGGGGTCGCACAGAGTCAGACACGACTGAAGCGACTTAGCAGCAGCAGCAGCAGCTGTTCACTTCCTTCTGTTCAGCCTAAATACATTTCTCTACTGAACTTTAGATATACATATCCAACTGGCTAGCAGACACTTCAGACTCAACATGACCAAGTTCATTACACTTACACTTACACACACACACACACACACACGTGTCCCACCACCATCTGATCAATCATCTCAACTAGAATCTCAGCATAACTTTGACTCCTTCCTCTCCTCTATAACACAAGACCAATTCCCCCTCCTGAATCACTCAGATCTATCTGCATATTTCCATTCCTACCTCTACTGTCTGGATCCAAGCTTCCATCCCTTCTTTCTTGGCTTCCTAAAATAGCCCCTAAACAGAAGGAAGCAGGGAAACAAGGGAGGACTTCATGACTAGCTAAGAAGACTTTATACGTCTCCAAGTGCAATTCTGGTGTTGCTGGGGGAGAAGGATTGCCCCTAGTAATATCTCAGTTATAACTTTTATCCCTTTAGAACATTTGAACTTAAATCCTTATTTTCCTTAAAAAAAAAAAAAATCTCAAGAATGGTTAATGTGGCTATGACATTTCAATCAATGAAAGAACAAAGGTTCAAGAATCATAGCTAAGTTTTGTGTTTTTTCTACTTCAAGGAAATGGAGTATGAGACTAATAAGCAGCCTACAAAATACAAAACAAAAACACATCTTTATTCAATCAGCTTTCAAGTATCTTCAAGTCTCTAAAACTTTCCCCAAATTTAATCATTTAGTCTCCATCCCTCCAACTGAGATTGTACCTTATCCTTATATTGCTACTATAGGATACTATAGTTCTTCTTCATCAGGTATTTGCCACTGACATTTTACCCATAATTAATATAATCTTGGGCTGGCTTGGGCTTCCCTGGTGGCTCAGAGGGTAAAGCGTCTGCCTGCAATGTGGGAGACCTGGGTTCAATTCCCCAGGTTGGGAAGATCCCCTGGAGAAGGAAATGGCAACCCACTCCACTACTCTTGCCTGGAAAATTCCATGGACAAAGGAGCCTGGGAGGCTACAGTCTATGGGATTGCAAAGAGTCACACACAACTGAGCAACTTCACTTCTCTTCTTGGGCTGGCTCAGTGGTAAAGAATCCTTCTACCAACAAGGAGACTCTGGTTCAATCCCTGGATCCAGAAGATCCCTTGGAGAAGGAAATGACAATGCATTCCAGTATTCTTACCTTGATAATCCCAAGGACAGAGGAGCCTAGCAGGCTACAAAGAGTCACAGAGAGCCAGACATGACTCAGCGACTAAACGACAACAAATATAATCCTATAGCATATAATTTTTTCAATTTGTTAAGGTCAACTAGAATTCTTTCGTATTTTACAGAGCATCAGTGACTCCATGAAATCTGCTAACTTAATGTCATATTCTCCAATTCTTAAACAAATTACCTTTGGATATATTAAGCAGAACTAGTCCCTTTGTTCTACCCCTCTTCGTATCACTTCATTGGTTGTGGGAACAAAGATAGATGTTCATGGAAGTGACATTCATTCATTCATTCATTCATTTATATACCATTACTTCAATCAAGAGAAAGTATCAGCTTACTAAAGTTAAGAGGAACATATCTACTATTGTCCCAAGGTTTACCTGTTCTATGCATAGAAGGCAGTTAGATTAGTCAACTGCTATTTAGTTTATGCAAAACTCAGTTGGTAACTAGTTTCCTCTATGACAGTAGTTTATTTGACAATTTGATCTGATGTGCCTTTTATCTATCATCTATGTATTCAATGTTAGAGTTATCTATAATTTCCATGGTCAAATCTATCAATATTTTGGCTGTCTTTTTAAGCTAGTCATAACACTTAACATATTTTAATTCTCAGGGACTTCTCTCTATCCCCACAATTTAAAAAATACTAACAATGACACCTGCCAGTTCCTTCAGTGTGCAGCGTGCCCGACTAATACAAATAGTTCCAGTTCTTCAAAGCACTCTTTAACTCTTTTTCTATTTGGACTCTCTTTACTTTCATCAAAACTGGGAACTGCTCCAGGCCCCTTCACATCTGATATCTCTTATGAAGAGTGAATTGAATAAGACATTAAAAGCCTCTGCCTTTTCACCAGCTTCTGTTATCAGTTTTCTGGTCCTGTCCATCAGGGACCCATGCCAAGCAACTGGTGAAATTATATGACAACAAAGTCTTCCTGAAACTTGCAGTAACTAGCCCATATGGACAGGGTCCAAAGTGGACTCACAGTAAGATTCTCTCTGATGTGGGGAAAGTTTGTAACATGAGAATAGGACGGAATATGGATTGCTTTCTTCGATTTATTGCATTTTATTTTTTCTCAGCTACTCATGCATCTTCCAAGAGGATGAAAAAGGAGGAGAAAAAATTTCAGACCATCTCTAGTCATTTAAAATCAGCCAGTCCATTTTATCATTTTAACACAGACAAATGAAGATTCCTCAAGATCTGGTCTCTTTTCACCTGGCTGTGTCTATCTTGGTGACTCAGAGGAGTAGTATGCAAAGAAACGCATGGACCCTACTGGCCCAGAATGTTTGAGGCATTGTATCAGAGGACCATGAGTGAGACAACATCTTGTGGGTAGAAAGTAAGAGAAGTAGGTAGGAGAAGGTGGCTTCTGATCTCTCTCAGTTTGCTTTGGTCTCCTCTTCCCATCACACAGCGCTTGGAAAGAACTAAGGACCCAGAGCCAAGCTCATCAGCCCTCTACCAGCAGTGAAAAAACTCCATCAGTGTTTATACAGTCTGCAAAGCCCGTGAAAACTGAATTACATTTCCAAAATGCCACTCTTGCCAACAAGCTGAAATAGGAGAAAGAATGTGCAACTTTCTGTGGTCAAAACGTTTTAAGAGCTTTCTTCAAGATTAAAGAGTTGATAGAATCAAGAAATGGGAAAAGATACGTAGGCCCTCTTTGGCTGCTGTATCCATCAATCTCTGCCTTGATCAGACACATCTGAGTTCACCCAGTAGAAGCAGAGAAAAAGCCTTTTTTCCTGAAAGATCTACTGCTTCATACACAAATCAATATACACCTTGTGAAAAACTTGTTTAAAATGTCCTAGAGCAGTTTCCTAAGCCTCTACAGCAGGTGTTTTTTCATACTGCATGAATCACACCAAAGTTCTTGCTGACCTTCTTTTGAACAGAGACTTTTTTTTTCTCAGAACCAGGAAACATTGTCTCATTTTTGTGAAAGACTATTTTCCATTCCAAGCTTTCCACAGAAAATTCTATTTATCTGTGGTTTGACACTTTAAGCATCATTACTCAACTTAATTTGCTCTTATGAGTTCTTAAGAGTCTAGAGAAGATCAGCAGTCTTCTAACTGCTTAAAACCTGTTTCTTCTAATACATCATTCTTTGGTGGTAGCATGGTTTTACAGGTCTCTTTTAACATCAGATGATACAGTATGGTCACCTCTTGGCTTCCAAGCCTCATGTATTGAAAGTGAAATTCACTGAACCAGATTCATTAACTGGAAGAATGATAATACTGCATGAGAAACTAGAATTCTTCCTCATCAGCTACTCTTAAGTGTTAACAAAGAAGAGGGCCAGCAGACAGAACCAGTAGCTAGAATAGCACAGGAAAACTCCTTATAATTAAGTAAAAGGTATCCAAAGTATAAGTGTCCCTGTGATTTATATTACTGCAGCCAAAATTGGACACTGTGAAGCACTGTGGTTCGTGGACCACCTGCATCAAAGTCGATGCTAGTGTTTGTTTTAAAATACAGGTTCCCAATTCCAATCAAAATAAAAAATTTTTTTAATTCACATAATTTAAAAATAAATAAAATAAAACACAGGTTCCAAGGCCTCGTCTCAGAAGGATACCCCAGTGGTGTTCATCTCCTGGCCACTGGTAAGCTTCATTCTGTCTCAGCCAAAGTCTACAGAGGTCAGGTTTTGGAGAAAGTGACTGGAAAGACTCGGATTTGGTTTTCTCATGCGTCCCTCCCCTGCCAGTCCTCAGAGTCCTCTACAAAGAGGCCAGAACTGGGCATGAGTTAGATAGAACACTTAGTCCTCAAAAAGTTTTGCTGAGTGTACTATCTTAGATTAGCCTCAAGTAGTCAATAATATATATTCTTAAAGGGTCTAATGGCACCCCACTCCAGTACTCTTGCCTGGAAAATCCTATGGACGGAGGAGCCTAGTAGGCTGCAGTCCATGGGGTCGCAAAGAGTCGGACATGACTGAGCGACTTCACTTTCACTTTTCACTTTCATGCATTGGAGAAGGAAATGGCAACCCACTCCAGTGTTCTTGCCTGGAGAATCCCAGGGACGGGGGAGCCTGATGGGGTCACACAGAGTCGGACAAGACTGAAGCGACTTAGCAGCAGCAAAGGGTCTATAAAGGACAGACCATTTTTGGTCTGTAAAGAACAGCACAATTTTTTAGCACTATTCAATGTTGACTATATATCTTTTGTTTGTTTATTTGCTGGGTTTTTTTCTTTGTGATCGCAGCATTTGGGATCTCAGTTGCCCAGCTAGCGATGGAACCCATACACCCTGCAGTGGAAGCCTTTAGCCACTGGACCACCAGGGAAGTCCCTTGACAGTATGCTTTTTAATAAATGTATTTACTTTTAATTGGAGGATAATTGCTTTAAAATATTGTGTTAGTTTCTGCCATCAGTCAGTTCAGTTCAGTTCAGTCGCTCAGTCATGTCCGATTCTTTGCGACCCCATGAATCACAGCACACCAGGCCTCCCTGTCCATCACCAACTCCCAGTCTACCCAAACCCATGTTCATTGAGTCGGTGATGCCATCCAACCATCTCATCCTCTGTCGTCCCCTTCTCCTCCTGCCCTCAATCTTTCCCAGCATCACAGTCTTTTCAAATAAGTCAGCTCTTCGCATCAGGTGGCCAAAGTATGGGAGTTTCAGCTTTAGCATCAGTCCTTCCAATGAACACCCAGGACTGATCTCCTTTAGAATGGACTGGTTGGATCTCCTTGCAGTGCAAGGGACTCTCAAGAGTCTTCTCCAACACCACAGTTCAAAAGCATCCATTCTTGGGCACTCAGCTTTCTTTATAGTCCAACTCTCACATCCATACATGACTACTGGAAAAACCATAGCCTTGAATAGATGGACCTTTGTTGGCAAAGTAATGTCTCTGCTTTTTAATATACTGTCTAGGCTGGTTATAACTTTCCTTCCAAGGAGTAAGTGTCTTTTAATTTCATGGCTGCAATCACCATCTGCAGCAATCTTGGAGCCCAGAAAAATAAAGTCAGCCACTGTTTCCACTGTTTCCCTATCTATTTGTCATGAGGTGATGGGACCGGATGCCATGATCTTAGTTTTCTGAATGTTGAGCTTTAAGCCAACTTTTTGACTCTCCTCTTTCACTTTCATCAAGAGACTCTTTAGTTCTTCTTCACTTTCTGCCATAAGGGTGGTGTCATCTGCATATCTGAGGCTATTGATATTTCTCCCAGCAATCATACATCAATATGAATCAGCCACAGGTATACATATATCCTCTCCCTCTTGAACCTCCCTCCCACCTCCCACCCCTTTAGGTTGTCACAGAGCACTGGGTCTGAACCCTCTGGGTCATACAGCAAATTTCCACTATCTATCTATTTTACATATGGTAATATATATGTTTCAATGTTACTCTCTCAACTCATCCCTCCCTCTCCTTCCTCCACTGTGTCCACAAGTATGTTCTCTATGTCAACATCTCCACTGTTGTCCTGCAAATAGGTTCATCAGCACCAACTTTCTAGATTTCATATATATGCATTAATATACAATATTTGTTTTTCTCTGACTTATTTCACTCCATATAATAGGCTCTAGGTTCATCTACCTCATTAGAACTGACTCAAATGTGTTCCTTTTATGACTGAGTAATATTCCAAAGTATATATGCACCACAACATCTTTATCCATTTACCTGACAATGGACATCTAGGCTGCTTCCATGCCCTTAACTATTGTAAATAGTGCTGCAATGAACATTGCAGTACATGTGTCTTTTTCAATTATGGTTTCCTCAGGGTATATGTCCAGTAGTGGGATTGGTGGGTCTTGTGGTAGTTTTATCTTAGTTTTTTAAGGAGTCTCCATACTGTTCTCCATAGTAGCTGTATCAATCTACATTCCCAAGAACACTAGAGGTTTCCCTTTTCTCCAAACCCTCTCCATCATTAATTGTTTGTACATTTTTTGATGATGGCCATTCTGACCAGTGTGAGGTGACACCTCATTGAAGTTTCAATTTGCACTTCTCTAAGGGCCGCAAATATGCAGGTCAGGAAGCAACAGTTAGAAGTGGACATGGAACAACAGACTGGTTCCAAATAGGAAAAGGAGTATGTCAAGGCTGTATATTGTCACCCTGCTTATTTAACTTCTATGCAGAGTACATCATGAGAAACGGTGGGCTGGAAGAAGCACAAGCTGGAATCAAGATTGCTGGGAGAAATATCAATAACCTCAGATATGCAGATGACACCACCCTTATGGCAGAAAGTGAAGAGGAACTAAAAAGCCTCTTGATGTAAGTGAAAGAGGAGAGTCAAAAAGTTGGCTTAAAGCTCAACATTCAGAAAATGAAGATCATGGCATCTGGTCCCATCACTTCATGGCAAATAGATGGGGAAACAGTGTCAGACTTTATTTTTGGGGCTCCAAAATCACTGCAGATGGTGATTGCACCCATGAAATTAAAAAACGCTTACTCCTTGGAAGGAAAGTTATGACCAACCTAGATAGCATATTCAAAAGCAGAGACATTACTTTGCCAACAAAGGTTCATCTAGTCAAAGCTATGGTTTTTCCAGTGGTCATGTATGGATGTGAGAGTTGGACTGTGAAAAAGGCTGAGTGCCGAAGAATTGATGCTTTTGAACTGTGGTGTTGGAGAAGACTCTTGAGAGTCCCTTAGACTGCAAATAGATCCAACCAGTCCATTCTAAAGGAGATCAGTCCTCAGTGTTCATTGGAAGGACTGATGCTGAAGCTGAAACTCCAATACTTTGGCCACCTCATGCGAAGAGTTGATTCATTGGAAAAGACCCTGATGCTGGAAGGGATTGGGGGCAGGCGGAGAAGGGGATGACAGAGGATGAGATGGCTGGATGGCATCACCGACTCGATGGATATGAGTTTGCGTGAACTCCAAGAGTTGGTGATGGACACAGAGGCCTGGCGTGCTGCGATTCATGGGGGTGCAAACAGTCGGACACAACTGAGCGACTGAACTGAACTGAACTGAATAATGAGGAATGTTGAGCATCTTTTCATGTAAGAGATTTAGATTGGCTTCATCACATCAGTCTATCTTTCTTTGTCTCTACTTTTCACCTCACTCTGGGCCCATTTCTTTCATTCTAGCTGCCCCACCTGTTCTTCTACTCTTCTTAATCACAGTATCTATAACCAGAAAACTGTCTTAAAGACAAAAAAGTAATACCTCTCAGGTTATATATTTCATTTAACTAACTCGTAGGAGTTTTAAACTTCTCAGCTACCACTACTTTGGGAATTTTTGCTCACACATGGTCAATTCTTTACTGTTTCCAAATAAAATCCACCATAACTATTTGTTTGCTCTTAGTAAATAAAATGAATTCAATAACAGGGCGTATCCCTTCTCTTCCCTATAGCTATAGGCTTGCCTCCATTTCAGCCAAACTAGTCATTTTTTATATTGTCAGGCACCAGGGGCTCTGCCTGTTCTATTCTGGTTACATCATTACCAACAAAAGATTTACAAACAGGTTTCCATGGCAAGAAACAAGAACAAATGAAACAGTCCAAGAGAAATGTAAACTGGAAAGATAAGGCTAAACCCATTTCTGATGACATTGGAATGCAACCCTCCCAAAAGCAACCACTGAAATTACTGGCATTTCCCTGAAACATGACAGGAACCATACAATAAATGAAGACATTAGTTTTTATTGATATAATAGTTACAGCTCCATGCAAAAGAGTCTAATGACAGGGCAGTCACCTTCTGCACACAAATTCTTTTCCTTGTTTAATGGACTAGACAAGGATTGCCATTTTAATTCATGGTCCTCCATAAAATGAACACTTATAATAATCTCCTTTTGAATCTTTATGTTTTCTGTAACCTTGATAGCAAAGTGCTGCTATCAACAATTATCTGAGTGTAAACAGTTGTTAGAAAAGGCAGAAATTGGTAGTGGTGGGTCAGCTGAAAAGAAGTGGGTCCAGAAAAAGAGTGGAGTGGGTGTAGATTTATGAGAGTGTTGGGACTCAAGCTGTAGGCTCCTCTCAGGTGGATAGAGGACATGCCGAGAACACAGATATTGTACCGTATGAGAAAGGAAACATTTTCACTCATTCACACAAAAGACCAAGCCAAAACCTATGACTTTTTCCTCTTTGCAGCCCTAACCTCTTCCTCACACACAGTAGGCAGTCAATAAATGCTCACAGAATGAAAGAAATCATAATTCAGAGTCAGAAAACTCAATGATGTTAAAAAAAAATTATTATGCAAATAAAATGACATCATTTCACACAAAGGGGAGGTGAATGGATTTCTCTATCTCTCAGTAATGGGAAGCCACTCTGACCATCTTAATGCTTAGAATTGGAATAATTTCTTGTTTCTCAATTTCCTCTCTCTCAAAATTCTTCCCCCACCTCCATCATCAACCCATAAAAATGAATTCAGGTCTTTCAGGACTCAACAAGACTGTTACAGGAAAGCATAAATATTCTTCAATATGTACCGCCATAATTTGATTGTTTACAGAAAAAAAAAAAATTTGATAGCATCTTCCCTGGCCCACTTCCTCCACAGCCTCTCATCGGTGATGATTTAAATATTGTTTTGCCTATAACCACAGCCTCAGCAAAGAAGTCAAAGTCAAATCTGCCTTTGTCATAAACATAATAAAGGTCTGTTATAAGACATGATCTTGCTGAGTAAATAATTAAACTGAAAGCGATGGGTGTGGATTCAGTAATTCTAATCTCTTCCTGCTGCTGCTGCTGCTAAGTCACTCAGTCGTGTCGACTCAGCGACCCCATGGACTGCAGCCTATCAGGCTCCTCCGTCCACGGGATTTTCCAGGCAAGACTACTGGAGTGGGGTGCCATTGCCTTCTCCAAATCTCTTCTTGTATAACCTCAAAAGTTCTCAGCGCCCTGCCCACCAGCATGGCAGCCTCCCTCAGTCTCCCCCACAGGCTTTTTCTCCTTCTCTCCTGGCTTCCTATCCCCGTCTGGTGCCAGCCTGCGTTCTGTCCCTTCACACCAGCTTGCCATTGCTATTCCCGCCATCTGGAGTCAGTCTTCAGTATCTCTGTCTCATCAACTCTCCATCTATTTTAAAAAATCATCTGAAAACATATGTTTCCCCCACACACACCCCTTTCAATTTCCTCTCTGCTTTTATTTATTTCATCCTCTGACTTCCTTCAGCTCTGAAAAACCCATCTGATTCACTTCAGAAAACTGCTCTACAAAGGGCTGAAACTGCATTTGATATGAAAGATTGTAATCTCTCAGGTCTGAAATATCTCATATGAGTGGTCAGCACATGCTCCTCCATTTTATCTCCATGAAAATGATGGAAAGAGTGAGAAAGACTATGAATCAAGAAATGAGGGCATTACTAACATTAAAATTACTTCGAAGGCCACAGAGCATTTCCAAGTGTCCAGTGATGTTCGGCTCTAGCATACGAGCCACAGACAGACCAACCCAAGATCAACATTGAAAGTCATTGTTCTGAACATCTTTTCAAACACTTAGAACTCAAGAAGAGACTGCTTAAGCCACTTTCAGAGTGGCCAGCAAGTGAGTCAGGGAAAAACTTAAAAAGCCTCCCTCCATCCTTTCTATATCCCTTTAAATACTTTCTCAGTAACCTGGACCAAAAGAAAAAAAAAGGAGACAAAAAACCCTGAAACAGAAGATGAACGTGCTCAAGACACCCAATCGGTCAGCAACTTCCAGACTGCCTGGCCACCTGGTTCTACTGTCTTTTTACTTTCTCTAATTAATCTCTGCTGCCATGATTATTTCCTTTTAATTCTCCCGGCTAGTGTTTATTAATTATGTGTGGGATTCATGGTGCTCAACCATTCTCCACCATCAGCCAAAAGCCTTTCTGCACCATGCTGTTGGTTTTGATTCTTTCATCTTATTTGCCTTTTCTTTCTTTATTCCCCCCTCACCACAATGAAGAAGCTGAAAAATGAGAACCTCACTCTCAAACTCCACTCTATTGTCAGTTCCTCGGGCTGCAGCACTTGTGAGAGCTGGAAGAATCACTGTTGCTAAGCAACACTTTTGCACCCTGTGTAAAAGATAAAGAGCACCATGAACGGCTCTGAGGGCCAGGCAGTCCAGTCCCCCATAAACTCTAGGAGGCCGACCTCAGGACAATCAAGGAGAAATGTCAACTCTATTAATACAGGGCTTGGGGAGGGAAGTTCTTAATTTTTCTTTCTTTTTCTTTAGATCACGTCTCATTTTTTCCAAAAGAAAGATGACCTAATGAGCAAAGAAATGGATGAAAAACCCCTAATTTGAGTTTCCAGGATTGATCTGTGCCACACATTCACTCGCTAAACAGAGCTGCTTCATTATATACCCTTCTATGACTCGGTTTCTTATCCTTGGACAAGTGAAAATTAAAATCAGCTGTTTCACAAAACTGTATGCAACTGATTTTTTTTAAAACAGTATTACAAAGTTTTCAGCAATGATTAAACTACCATCTGTTATTAAACGGTAATAACACATTTCCTGCCAGTCTTTCTCAGATGTCCCTTGTAGCAGTTTTTCTTGTCAGAGATTCCACTCCTGCCTACTGACCTTCCATGAGAATATTCTGTGGTTTTTAGGCAGAAATATTAACCATCAGAATGTAACTTTAGAGAAGAGAGAGTCATCCTCATCATTCACAGCCTGAAACAGAAGTGGGTGTGTTAGCAATGGGATGGAAGACTGATCCACACCCCTCAGGCTCTTCTCTCTTTGTCGCTTGTGAAGTGAACCAAGAATGGAAGAATTAGGTGAACGTTACAATATTGTGACCTTCTTCAACTCCAGTTATCTGTAAGTCTAAGACTCCTGTGATACTCAGATTCTTCCCTGTGGCTCAGACTGCTAGTCACTCCACAATATCTACTCTCTATTCTTCCAAAATAAGACTTCACGTCCAGCTCACTGGCAGCAGGTGTGACCGAGTGGCAGCTCTAGCCAAAACAATCTTCACGGAAGTGACAGATGAAACTTCCTGGTCACTGTTTCCATTTCCCATCACCCCCATGCCTTCTTGTTGGAGGGAAAGCAGACATGGTTAGTCACCGTGAAACATGTCAATAAGGCCAAGACAAAGGGATGGTGGACAAACAAGAATGAGCCTGGGTCTCTGATGGCTTTGTAGACAGGTAACCGAGAAATACACTTTCCTCTTGTCTAAGCTGCTGTTATTTGGCTTCTCTGTCACTTGCAGATCCTGTGTAACATGGAGGATGTGTTCCATCTCAGAGGGTTTCCTAGACCAAAGCAAGACAATAAAACAACTTTGTGCCCAAAGGAAACTTCCAAAAGTTTAATAAGTGGAAATTGTAATAAGATCTACCACTTAACTGAGTGCATCTTTCCACTATACCAAGAAAGCGAAGCAGTTCTCATCTATAATTCAGCTTAGGAAACATCATGCTTTCAACTAACCAGCGTATATTTACTAAGCACCCCATGTACCAAATAGATAGAAGCCACAAAGATGGACAGGACATGCCAATCTTCCTGGAACTAACATCCTTGGGTGAGTGTCGTGAGATGCAGCATTTAAATAAGTGTAACTGAATGATATGTGAGTATCCTGGACAAATCATTTACTTCTCAGTGATGACAGAGATCACCTCTAAGGTCTCATCTGCTCTAAATGTGTAGGCTTCTACCACAATTGTTAACATGCTACCTCAGCGTCTCACCAGTGGTATAAGTTGAGTTCTTTTTACAGCTTTAATGAGGTATAATTGGCACACAATATAATGCACATATTTTAAATGTACAATATAATGGGTTTTGACATATGTATGCCACAAAACCACCATCACAATCAAGATAATGAACATTTCCATCATAACAATTTCCTCATATCCCTTTGTAATCTATCTTCTCTTCCTTCCCCACTAACCCAAACTCAAGGAACCAGCAAATGCTTTCTGTTGCTACAGATCAGTTTGCATTTTCCAGAATTTTATTTTAAATGAATCATTCAGCATGTTCATGTTACTGCCTGATTCCTTTCATCCAGTATAATTATTTTAAGATTCACAGTCCATAGAGCTGCAAAGAGTCTGACACAACTGAAGCAACTTAGCACAGCACATGTTATTGAGTGTATTGATATTTTGTTCCTTTTCATAGATAAATAGTATCAAATTGTATATATGTATCAAAATTTATCCATTCACCTGTTGATGGACATTTGGATTGTTTCCAGCTTGGGGCAATTGGAAATAAAAGATACAAGTGTATGGATATTTGATAACAAGTCTTCATACACATATGTTGTATACATATGTTTTATGTCTCTTGGATAACTTATCTTAGAGTGAAATGGCTCTGGGGTATGTACAGCATCCAAATTTTTAGGAAACTATTAAATTATTTTATAAAATACTTCACATTTTATATACCCACCAGGAACGTTTGGGAGAAGGCGATGGCACCCCACTCCAGTACTCTTGCCTGGAAAATCCCATGGACGGAGGAGCCTGGAAGGCTGCGGTCCATGGGGTCGCGAAGAGTCGGACCCGACTGAGCAACTTCGCTTTCACTTTTCACTTTCATGCATTGGAGAAGGAAATGGCAACCCACTCCAGTGTTCTTACCTGGAGAATCCCAGGGACAAGGGAGCCTGGTGGGCTGCCGTCTATGGGGTCGCACAGAGTCGGACACGACTGAAGCGACTTAGCTTAGCAGGAACATTTGAAAGTTCCAGTTTCTCCACATCCTTTTTAACTCTTAATATGGTCAATCTTTTTTATCTTAGCCATTTCAACATGAGTGCAGTGGTATCTCACTGTGTTTTTATTTTATATCTACCTAATAACTAATCATGTTAAAAAAAAAAAGATGTTTCTCCAACTCTTCTATCCATATTTATTTGAGGTTTTTTACTTCTTACTATTAAATTCTAAGAGTTCTTTACATATTGTGGATACAAGTCCCTTGTGTGATACATACTTCTCAAATATTTTCTCCCAGTCTCTTTCTAATTTTCTCATTTAGTATCTCTAGGGGAAAAAGTTTTAATTTTCATGAAGTAAAATTTATCTTTCTTTTCCCTATAGTTTTTGCTGTGGGTGTCATATTTTTTAAATATTTGCCTAACTCATGGTCACTAAAAATTTTTCCTACACTTTCTTCTAGAAATTTGCCTTAACTCTTACATTTAAGCTTACAATCCACTTGAAGTTAATTTTTGTATGTAGTGTGAGGTAAGGTTTATGGTCCTTTTTGCTTTTTTACATATATGGCTACACAGTTGTTCCAGTATCCTTTGTTGAAAGATCTTTCCTTACCCAGCTGAACTAATTTGCCATCTTTATGGAAAATTATTGCAGTCCATTGCTCTATATATCTCCTACCTTTATGCTACTACCACACTACCTTGATCACTTTGGTTTTATAGTAAGTCTTGATATCAGATCGTATGTATCCCAATTTAGTTCTTCTTTTTTTAAGTTATGTTCTTAAATCAGCAGGTCTAATTCTACAAAATAAAAAGCCTACTGGGATTTCAACTGAGAAAATATTGAATATACAGATCAATTTGGGGAGAACTAACAAAATAATATTGAGCCTTCCAATCCATGAGCGTGGTATATCTCCCCATTTATTAAGCCTTAATGAATTCTTCTCAGCAACATTTTCTAGGTTTCAGTGTAGCGGTCTTATTTTTATGCATCTTTGTTAAATTTATCCCAAAGTACTTCATATTTTTTCTGTTATTGTAAATGGCATTATTCCAATTGCTCATTACCGTTATAGAGAAACACAAATAATTTTTGTATGTTGATCTAAAATATCATTCAATCTTATCAAACTTCCTTATTAGATCTAGTAGCTTTTCTTTTTTTAGATTCCTTTGGATTATCTACATAGATAAGCCATATTGTCTGTAAAGTAAAGGCAGTTGATCCTTCTTTTTAAACCTATGTGCTTTTTATTTTTATATCTTGCGTTATTGCCTTGACAAGAACTTTCAGTACTATGTTGAATAGAAGTTATGGAAAAAAGATATCTTTGCCTTGCTTCTCATCTAGGGGAAAAGCTTTCAGTCTTTAACCATCAAAAAAGACATTAGCTTTACATATGTCGTGTGTGTGTGTGTGTGTGTGTGTGTGTGTGTGTTTGTGCATGCCCAGTAGCTCAGTCATGTCCAACTCTTTGTGACCCCCTGGACTGTAGCTCACCAGGCTCCTCTGTCCATGGAATTTTCCAGGCAAGAAAACCAGAGTGGGCTGCCATTTCCTCCTTCAGGGAACCTCATAGATGCCCTATATCAAGATGGCACTCCCTTCTATTCCTAGATTGCTGAGCTTTTATCAGGACGGGATGTTGAAGTGGTTAAATGCTTTTTCTACATCTATTAAGGTACTTTGGCCACCTCATGCGAAGAGTTGACTCATTGGAAAAGACTCTGATGCTGGGAGGGATTGGGGGCAGGAGGAGAAGGGGACGACAGAGGATGAGATGGCTGGATGGCATCACTGACTCGATGGACGTGAGTCTCAGTGAACTCTGGGAATTGGTGATGGACAGGGAGGCCTGGCGTGCTGCGATTCATGGGGTCGCAAAGAGTCGGACATGACTGAGCGACTGATCTGATCTGATCTGGTCTGATGGTTTTATTTTTTTATTCTGCTGGTATGAGTAACATTTACAATTTTTTAACTTAGAAACAACCCACAATTACTGGGATAAACCCTATCTGGACATAATGTATTATCTTTTTCATATATTCTTGAATTGGTAAGTTTGTTAAGAACTTTTACATCATGTTTATGAAGGATGTGTGTGTGCTTGCTAAGTCACTTCAGTTGTGACCGACGCTATGTGACACTATGGACTGAAGCCCGCCAGGCTCTTCTGTCCTTGGGATCCTCCAGGCAAGAATACTGCAGTGGGCTGCCATGCCCTCCCCTAGGGGATCTTCCCAACCCAGGGATTGAACCCATGTCTCTTATGTCTCCTGTATTAGCAGGTGAGTTTTTACCATGAGCACCAATTAGTCTATAATTTTCATTTCTTATAATTTCTCTATCTAGTTTTAGAGTTAGGATAATGCTGGCCTCACGGTCTCTACTATTCTCTGAAAAAGTTTGTGTAGAATTGATTTTTTTCCCTCTCAATTGTTTGCTGGAATTTACCAGTGAAAGCAACTGGGTCTGGAGCTTTCTTTGTGGGAGCATTTTTAAATAAAAATATCTTTTTAATAGAAATACGGTTATTCAATTAGCCTCTTTTTGAGTAGTTAGAGATTCATCAATTTTCTTTTCAGAAAGTAAGTTTTTGCTTTTGTTGTGTTTTGCTTTTTTTTTATATTTCATTTATTTCTACTCATATTTTATTATATTTTATTTCTTTCCTTCTGCTTGCTATGGCTTTAATTTGCTCTTTTTTTTCTAGTTTCTTATGGTTTAACCTCAGGTCATTGATTCTGAAACTTTCTACTTACCGAATATATGCATTTAATGCTATAAATTTCCCCTTAAGCACACTGCTTTATTTTTTACTCACAAATTGTAACACATTGTTTTAATTTTCATTCAATTAAAAATATTTTCTAATTTCATTTGTGATCTCCTCTTAATCAGTAGTTTTTTGGAAGTATGTTACATAGTTTCCAAATATTGGAGATTTTCCAGATATCTTTGTTGTTCAGTCGCTAAGTCATGTCTGACTCTTTGAGACCCCATGAACTGCAACATGCCAGGCTCCCCTGTCCTTCACTATCTCCCAGTTTGCTCAGATTCCTGTCCATTGAGTCAGTGATGCTATCTAACCATCTCATCTTCTGCCCACCTCTCCTTTTGCCCTCAATCTTTCCCAGCATCAGGGTCTTTTCCACTGAGTCAGCTCTTCCCATCAGGTGGCCAAAGTATTCGAGCTTCAGCATCAGTCCTTCCAATGAATATTCAGGGTTGATTTCCTTTAGGATGGACTGGTTTGATCTCCTTGCAGATCTCTCTTTCTGTTATTGATTTCTAATTTAACCCCACTGTGATCCGAAACATATTTTATATGACTTAAATCCTTTTACATTGATTGAGATTTGTTTTACGGCCAAAATATGCTCTATCTTGGTATGTGCACTTGAAAAGAATACACTTTGCTGCTCCTGGGTGCAATTTCTGGACTTTTTTCTATAGATTGCTTGTCTCCTCATTATGGGTCATTTTTTCATGCTTCTTTGAAAGTTGGTAACTTCTGATTGGTTGCCAGACAATGCGAATTTTACATTTTGGAGTTGTTTTATATTCCTTTAAATACTTTGGGGCCATGTGCTGGATGCAATAAATTTACTTGGAAACAACTTAATCCTTCGATGGCTTATTTTTAAGCTTTGTTAAGCAAGGCCAGTCTAAGGGCTAATTTTGCCACACAACCAAGACATTGGTCTTCTGAGAACTTCCAATCAATACCCTGGATGTTAGGAGGTCTTTACACTCTGGTAGTTTAGTCACTAAGTTGTGTCCGACCCTTGCAATCCCATAGACTGTAGCCCTCCAGGCTCCTCTGTCAATGGAATTTTGCAGACAAGAATATTGGGGTGGGTTGGCATCTCCTTCTCCAGGGGATCTTCCTGACCCAGTTGTCAAACCCGTGTCTCCTGCATTGTAGACAGAATCTTTACCACTGAGCCACAAGGGAAGATCCTTTACATTCTGGGTGGTGAAATATAAACTACCGAGCTCCAGGAATGAGTCTGTCTGATTCTCTCCATGTCCTTCCTTGGCAATTTTCTATTCACTGAAAACTCTGCAGATCTCTGGAGCTGACTTTTTATAGTTTCTCTCATCCAGGACCTTAGCCTGTGAATTCTAGCAGTCATAGCCTCTTCAAACTCTTCTCAACTGAAGGTAATAGCTGGACTCTGTTATATACTTGAAAATACATAATCCAGACAGGAAGCTATAGAAATCTTGTTTCCCTTCTCTGAAAGATGACTGTTTTGTGCTACTTGTCTAATGTCTGAAAACTGTTGTATGATATATTTTCCCTAGTTATTTTTAGTCTATTAAGTTTTGAGAGTTGGAATAGTCCCTTTTAATCTATCATCACTGAAAACATGTCTTATCTCTAAAAAGTCTCCACATCTCCTTAATCTGACTCTCCAATATCAACTTTAGAGGGTTAGTTAAGTTACAGGATGGTGGTTATGAAACAGGGTTTGGAATCAGACAACCTGGGATCAAGTAGCAACTTTGTCACTGCTCTCTGTGTGACCTTACACAAGTTATTTAACATCTCTGAGTCCACTCTGCTTATCTGTAAAATAAAAATATTAGAAGTATATACCTATCTTATAGAGATGTTGTGAGATTTAAGTGAGAAAACACAAATAAAGCATTTAACATTGCTCCAAGTAGACAGTAATTACTCAGTGATTGTTGTCATTTAAAATATTCATCATCATAATCACCTCATATGCCAAACAACAAAGGCAGCAACCGAGTGTCACTCTGGCTAATTACCAGTGGAGCCCGTACCCACCACATGCTACACCTGAACTGTCTACACTAGCTGAAGAATCTTGTCAAGTTCAGTAACTGACAAGAACATCTGGAGCTACTGGGTTATATTTGTTCCCCCCTAATTCCCTTCTTGTCATCTTTCTTTCTACATAGTTTTCTTTCAGTCAGGGTCAAAACACCACCATTTTAGAGACATCCTGGCCTGTCTTCCTCTGAAGGAGCAAAACGTTCATTTTCCATATTCATTCCAAGTACTCCATATACATTGACTCATTTTTATATTTACTGTAACAATAAAATTCTGAAAGCATACTTAAAAACCTAAATTGAAATTATCACAAGATAATAGCACAGCAGCAACTGTGAGTTTTTCTCTAATGTTCTATTAACTTATGTGAACGCTCTTGTTTGCTCTTTTCCAATCTCTGGGGAAAGATTTTTCCATAAGTGCAACTGGTTAAATGAGCATAAAAAGTAAGTGAAGTTCTGTCACATTTTTGAAAAAGTTATTATTTGTTATACGTATTTAGACAGCGTTTCTAGACAAGCCATAAGGTAGCACTATGCTAATCTCATCTACATGGGGCAGCTTCACTTTTCTAAATACATATGTTGTGGAATGAGTCTTAATAAAGTCACTGACCCAATCTGTCTTCCTACGAATGCATATTCTCTATAATGATACAACACTGTGTGTTCTAATTTAGCACAAGCTATAATACCCCAAACACAGAGAAACTTGGAGACATTATTTTCACAGCTTACAAAGCACTTTCACATACATTATCTCATTAATTCTTACAATAATCCTGTGAGCTAAGCACTCACAAGAGAAAGTCAATATTGAGAAAACAAAAGAGAAAGACTAAGACGTCCAACTGTAAGCCTTTATCCACACTAAATATACTTAATTCCAGACTATCTGAGTCAAGTTCACTCAAGAGTTTATGTTTGCAAATACTTATTTTCAATGGACTGTATCACCTAACTTTGCTTTGTTCAACAGTAATAAAATGTCATTTCCTCAGAACATGAGTTTAACAGCTCAACATTTTTCTCCATTACCTCATCCCTAAAATAAAAATTCTTCTTTCCCCAACTTTTTAGTTTGAAAAATTTCACATCTCAGAATGATTTCAAAAATAATGCAGTGAATATGCCTTCTATCTAGACTCACCAATTGTCAACATTTTGCCATATTTGCTTTACACATGCACACAAATATGTGTAATATATAAAATGTGTATAATACATAAAGCAAAATGTATAATATATTAAAATAATGCATTATATTTGAGTTATTATTGTTATATAAATTATATAATAAAAATTATCATCTATATTTTTATCATGACAATTAAATAGCAAATACTTTAATATGAATCTCCTAATAACAAAGATGTTCTCTTACATACACAAAATTATTGCACTCAGGAAATGTAACATTGATACAATGTTGTTTCAAACATGTAATCCATTTTCAAATTTCCCCAAATGACCCAATAAATGTTCTTAATAGCTATTTCCCTGATCTACACTGCATTTAGATGCCATATCTCTTTAGGCTCCTTAATAAAAAAATAGCTTCCCCTGCTTTTTTGGTAACAACTGGCATTTCTTAAGAAAACAAGCCCTCACTTTTGGATTGTTTCCTCATGATTAGATGCAGGTTAAACATCTGAGACAAGAATGCTACCTAATGACAGGCATGGCTATCAAATCAGTGGGCACATGACAGCCATTTGTTCCTCTTTTGGTGATGTTAGATTGCTTAAATTTGATCATACCCTGAGTATGGAGTATTCTCCATCCTAAAGGTGCCTTTTTCCCTTTGTAATCAAATAGTCCAAAGGGCAACCCTTTGAGAATATTCTGTTCTTCAACAATCTTTCACTTGCTGACTTTATCATCCACTGATCATTCTTGCCTGAATCACTTATTAATTACCAAGATTGTAAAATGAGGATTTTCTCTTCCATCATTCCTTCTACATTTATTAATAGGCACCCTTCGAAAATACTTTGTGGTTGTAAAACCACCGAGGACCACCTCTACGAGAGGGTGAGGACAAGAATGAAGGTGCTTGCTGGGGAGACCAAGCCCTCCAGAGGACGGGCAGGTCCTGAGTGAAGTCTGGCGCTAGTGCTGGATACACGCAACTCTGCATTCGGTGCTATGGTGATACTCTCTCTTCAGTAGATCAGGTTCAAGGGAATACGCCCATTGTGTAAGCTGTGGATGTTTACCATGTTTTTGTTTCAAGATGATGACGAAATACTGGCAAAGGATCTAAAGGAACTACATTTTTCAAGCTTCATACAATAACCTCTAGCTTCCTCCCTGAAGCAGGGGGAGAAACCATGAAAGTAACAGACAGAAAATTGGACACGGCTGAAAAACACAGGAGATCATTCCTAAAGTGTGCTTGGCTCTGAAACTTTTTTTTACAGTATAGATCAAGCACCTCCAAATCAAAGCCTTTCATCCCCCGTCTTGCATGGCTTTCGTTCAAAGAAGGAAAAGGCCTTTGTTTCTACCCACTTCTACCTCTCCTATGAAGAGATACTCTGAGCCTTTAATGTAAGTTTATAAACTTGGTCAGGCTAATTGTCTTCAGACTATTGTGTGTGTGTGTGTGTGTGTGTGCATGCTTAGTCGCTCAGTTGTGTGTGACTCCTTTGCAACCCTATGGACTGTAGCTCACTAGGCTCCTCTGTCATGGGATTTCCCAGGCAAGAATACTACAGTGGGTTGCCATTTCCTTCTCTAGGAGATTTTCCCAACCCAGGGACTGAACCCACATATCTTGGTCTCCTGCATTGGCAGGTGGATTCTTTACCACTGCACCACCTGGGAATCCCCTCAGACCACTTTAATGCCACGAAAATGCTAAAGCTGGTGCTTCCAAGGTTTAACACCTACCACCGAGTTTCATGTCAAAAAGTCAAAAGAATAGTTTAATTCAATATTCACAGTGTAATCATGAACACTCTGCCACTGATGCCACTCTTGGATGTCATTTGCGAGTGTTTATACTTTCTAAGGTGCAATAGAGAAAGCCAAAATCAATGTATACTTATTACCAATATATAACAGTAGGGATAAATTACTGAATAATTGTTATGAATCACTATAACAGGATAAAATCTTAATCTTAAAAGGGGTCACAGAGACCTAGTCCAATCTCCTACCCAATGCCAGGAGCATGTCTACAGTACCTGAAACAGCAATGCCATCTCTGTTTAAATACCACCAGCAAGAGACAGCCCAGGACACATGACGTTCATTCCACTAGTCATCAGCTACACATAAGACAGTCTGGAGACCATGGAGTTAAAAACCAATGTGTTTTGCATGTAAAGCTACCAGTATGCCAGAAAAACACAGTAGTAGAAAAATGCAAGTTTAATAATAGACTTCCTTTCAATACTAAGATTTTCCAAAACATTTAAAACAAACTCTTACCACCAAATTTGATATACCAATATTAAGCAAGTTAACAGGTAACATAAGTTTCGGGCCAAAGAATGCGGTGATTTCTCCCCCTGTACCTCTTTCCCTGAAACAGACCTTTCACAGTACCATTAAGTCAAAACTCTCCCATCTATGTCTTCCATCAGAGTCCCAAGGACATCAGTTTATTTCCTTCTGTCCACCACACTTGCTCTGCATATACGGACTCACTTGGTTAAAAATCCCTTCTATTCTCTTGATCTAGTCACAATCCAGAATAGAGTGGCAATGGCAACTGATAAACATAAGGAAATACGTATATACAGAAATAATTAAGGACTTTGAGCCTGGGTGATTAGAACAGTGCTATTACAGAAAATTCTTAAAGAGATGGGAATACCAGACCACCTGACCTGCCTCTTGAGAAATCTGTACACAGGTCAGGAAGCAACAGTTAGAACTGGACATGGAACAACAGACTGGTTCCAAATAGGGAAAGCGGTATGTCAAGGCTGTATATTGTCACCCTGCTCATTTAACTTATATGCAGAGTACATCATGAGAAATGCTGGGCTGCAAGAAGCACAAGCTGGAATCAAGATTGCCAGGAGAAATATCAATAACTTCAGATATGCAGATGACACCATCCTTATGGCAGAAAGCAAAGAAAAACTAAAGAGCCTCTTGATGAAAGTGAAAGAGGAGAGTGAAAAAGCTGGCTTAAACTCAACATTCAGAAAACTAAAGTCATGGCATCTGGTCCCATCACTTCATGGGAAATAGATGGGGAAACAGTGGACACAGTGACAGACTTTATTTTGGGGGGCTCCAAAATCACTGCAGATGGTGACTGCTGCCATGAAATTAAAAGACACTCCTTGGAAGAAAAGCTATGACCAACCTAGACAGCATATTAAAAAGCAGAGACATTTCTTTGCTGACAAAGGTCCATCTAGTTAAAGCTACGGTTTTTCCATTGGTCATGTATGGATGTGAGAGTTGGACTATAAAGAAAGCTGAGCCCCAAAGAATCAATGCTTTTGAACTGTGGTGTTGGAGAAGACTCTTGAGAATCCCTTGGACTGCAAGGAGATCCAACCAGTCTATCCTAAAGGAAATCAGTCCTGAATATTCATTAGAAGGACTGATGCTGAAGCTGAAACTCCAATACTTTGGCCACCTGATGCAAAGAACTGACTCATTTGAAAAGACCTTGATGCTGGGAAAGATTGAAGGCAGGAGGAGAAGGGGATGACAGAGGATGAGATGGTTGGATGGCATGACCAACTCAATGGGCATGATTTTGAGTAAGCTCCAGGAGCTGGTGATGGATAGGGAGGCCTGGCATGCTGCACTCCATGGGGTCGCAAAGAGTTGGACACAACTGAGTGACTGAACTGAATTACAGAAAAGGAAAAGGAACTTAATCTGGTTAGGTTTAGAAGTAAGAGGTTTGAGATGATGGAAAAATGCTCAGTGTCCAGGTATGAAATCCAGAACAGATATCAAATTGAGTCACTCAAAATGAGTCATTGATAGTAACATCAGTGAAAAATATGACACAGATCAATTTCCTAAGGAAAAGAGAAAAGAAGAAAAGAACAGCAGTGAAGATATCCTCCTTATTCTCCCCTCCAATATTTCTACCTTATATATTATTTTTTGATTTTCTAATTTTTTAATTGATTTATTTATTTTAATTGGAGGCTAATTACGTTACAATACTGTGGTGGTTTTTGCCATACATTGACATGAACCTCCCCAATAATATTCTTATCCATAACTTCTGTAATGTTAAGAATCAAGTCTCACATACCTTCTGTTACTGGAGTCATAGAAGATACTCAATAAAATCATTTTGGCTGGTTCTAATAACCACCCCAAACTATTTATGAAAAATCTAGTAGTAGTGGGACTTGACCAACACATACTTCTTAAACAGTGAAGTCCACCTTCTAAGGGTACGCTGGAGTATCAGTTATAATGCCTCTTTGAGGCCAACACCAAAGGACGTCTTTATACTACTTCATTCATTCAATGAAAACTACTAAAACTTCACTGTGTGCAAGGTACTAGGCTAAGATTCAGCTCTTGGGAGACAGAACACTAAATCAGACAAGGTCCTCCCTCTTATAGATCTTACAGTATTGTAACCATCTTCTGCAAGGTCAAAGATAAACTTATGTCTTGAATCATTTTAGGGTGCTCCACTGTAGTTGCTAATACAAATGCTTATAATGTGATAGCTATTTTTTGACTTCAGGAAACAGTCTAAGCTACCTAAACAGGCAGTAACATTCTTTGAGTATAACTGCTACTTTTCTTTGTAACTATAGATAAAACTTCATATTCATAAAGTTCTCCATCATCAACTTTATTCATACACTAAAACTACTGGTAAAAAGTTCACTGAATTTTTTATGTCCATAAAGCTACAGTTCAAATTATCCTGGCCTTCCCTGTGGCCCATAAATCCTCATCACTTGCCTAAATTTCTCCCTTCCCCTACTAAACAAATAATTCAAATTCTTCTTCCCTTCCATGTGGTACCTGCAATTCATATACACTACTATCTCCTTTCTCTGAATTCTGATAATTTTGTATATAGCCAGCCTCCATCAATTGAATATTTAGGTTTAAGTTTCCTTATGTTATTCAATAAGCATTTCAGTTAAGCTTTTTTTTTCCCTTTACGGGAATATACCAATAAATTCTTTAAGGGAAATTTCCACACTTATGTGTCTGTGTGTGTATGTGTGTGCGCGCACACATGTGCACTCAATGGCACCATTTTATGCAACTTTCTACTTAAAGAAGGCAGACAATATATGCAAATACTTCATATCTATAGAATTTCACAAAATACTTTCCATACTTGGACCTTTAATAAATGTTTTAGATCATAATATTACTTTCTAGACCAACATATATTCAGTTCTACTCACAACCTAACTCCTCAGGGAAGATTCTATCTTAATGGAGGATGAAGCAGGATGGGGGTAAATCTTTTAGCATATTTATATACCTATTACTGCTCTACTATTCTTCATAATTTAAGGTAGCATCACTAACAATGAAAACAGTGAGAGACTTTATTTTGGGGGGCTCCAAAATCACTGCAGATGATGACTACAGCCATGAAATTAAAAGACACTTACTCCTTGGAAGAAAAGCTATGACCAACCTAGACAGCATATTAAAAAGCAGAGACATTTCTTTGCTGACAAAAGTCTGTCTAGTCAAAGCTATGGTTTTTCCAGTAGTCATACATGGATATGAGAGTTGGACTATAAAGAAAGCTGAGCCCCAAAGAACTGATGCTTTTGAACTGTGGTGTTGGAGAAGACTCTTGAGAGTCCCTTGGACTGCAAGGAGATCCAACCAGTCTATCCTAAAGGAAATCAATCCTGAATATTCATTGGAAGGACTGATGCTGAAGCTGAAACTCCAATACTTTGGCCACCTGACAGGAAGAACTGAGTCATTAGAAAAGATACTGATACTAGGAACAACTGGAGGAGGAAGAGGAGGGGACGACAGAGGATGAGATAGCTGGATGGCATCACCGACTCAATGGGCATGAGTCGGAGTAAGCTCTGGGAGTTGGTGATAGACAGGGAGGCCTGGAGTGCTGCAGTCCATGGGGTCATAAAGAGTCGGACATGACTGAGTGACTGAACTGAACATCACTAACAATGAGTAAAAAAACAAAGACCAGGGAATTATGAGTTACTAATAGGGATAAAAAGAAGTCTAATACCAAAGCTATGGGAGCTAATAATATCTTGCCTTTCATTTGCAGACCTGGAGTAATCAGACCAGTCCCACAGAGAGGTAGTTTCTTCTTGAGAAGTCATGATACCCTCATGGCAATAAAAATAGCCACTTTAGGTTCATTTAGTTCAGTTCAGTTCAGTTCAGTCGCTCAGTCATGTCCGATTCTTTGCGACCCCATGAACTGCAGCACGCCAGGCCTCCCTGTCCATCACCAACTCCCGGAGTCCACCCAAACCCATGTCCATCGAGTCGGTGATGCCATCCAACCATCCCATCCTCTGTCATCCTCTTCCCCTCCTGCCCTCAATCTTTCCCAGCATCAGGGTCTTTTCAAATGAGTCAGCTCTTCGCATTAGGTGACCAAAGTATTGGAGTTTCAGCTTCAACATCAGTCCTTCCAATGAACACCCAGGACTGATCTCCTTTAGGATGGACTGGTTGGATCTCCTTGCAGTCCAAAGGACTCTCAAGAGTCTTCTCCAACACCACAGTTCAAAAGCATCAATTCTTCAGCATTCAGCTTTCTTTATAGTCCAACTCTCACATCCATACATGACCACTGGAAAAACCATAGCCTTGACTAGACGGACCTTTGTTGGCAAAGTAATGTCTCTGCTTTTTAATATGCTGTCTAGGTTGGTCACAACTTTCCTTCCAAGGAGTTAGGTTCATTAGGATCACTCTTTAAGTCAAGCAGAACCACTACCCAACTATATCATGATCCAAAGTTTCAAACAAAATAGGGAACCGAGTTTGGAAAAGAGTAATAAAAACTGATCAGAAATAAATAGGCCAAAAGAAATAAAAAACACAGGACCTGAATCAGTCTGCACGGATGCCTCAGTGTGGAGGAGTAGCTGGGGGCCACAAAGGAAAGACCACAAAGGAAACTCACCCCAAAAATATGCCTGAAAGAACCATCTTGTGCTGGTAAGGGAGAGACAGAGCCATTGAAAACAACCTTGATGCCTCTCATTTCTAGAATTAATGGAATCTCTGGGTCTCAAGACACTTACAAAACACACAAACTCACACAAACTCAAACACACACAAACACACATCATGCACATACGTTAGGTCGAAGCTACACTCGCTCATCAACAAGGTGGTCCCATCAGTTTGGAATGAAATCAGAAGCTCCTTTTCACATCCTAAGACTTGTATTAAAAGGGTGTTTCTTTTTTAAACAGTCTTATAAACTAGTTTTAAATTCTTTCAAAAAAAATTTTATTGAAGTATAGTTTATTTAGAATGTTGTGCCAATCTCTGCTGAACAGCAAAGAGACTCAGTTATACACATACAGACTTTTTATATTCTTTCCCATTATGGTTTATCACAGGAGGTTGAATGTAGTTCCCTGTGTTATACAGTACGGCTTTGTTGTTTATCCACACCACTGTTTCAAATTCTGCAGACATTTATTATGATGGGAAGAAAAAATTGGGGGAAGGGCACAGGGGTGGGGCAATGATGAACCAGGCTGTCCCAGGCTTCACTTGAAATCATCTAGTGTCACCTTAGTCTTTTTCCTACAGAATAAAGCCTCAAAGTAGGGAGAATGCACACATTAAAAAAGTGGAAACAGTCGCTGCAAGAAAACAAAGGTGGGCCTGCTAAATGCAAGTGTATCTGGATGGACTGTGAGTTTTGTTTCCTAGCCATCAAAAATAGTTTGGAGGATTTATGCCAAAATTAGAAATAAAACCATGATCTTTTCTCCCTGCACCCTGCAGAGTTGCCTTTGAAGTCACATGTGCTCCACAGGGCACAGACAGAAACTAAACTCAGGCACTTCTTAAGTTTCATTATAGGCGGTTCAGTATGAGACAGTGTCCTTCCAGCATTTATTAAAAAGTCATTTTCAGCTCCTTCTTCTCAGATATGATGAGGTTTTGTCTTATGCCCTGGAATTTAAATCCATGCTTCCCTCTGGTGATACCTTCTGGTCCCAGGGATAGCCGCGGGGACTTGGCCCAGCCGCCTGGATCTGGTTCATACACTGCCTGGATGGACGTGCTCCAGCTCCAGGATCATAAGGACTGGGGCTGACTTTCTGCAGCCACCTGGCAAGACTTGGCTGGCTTTGCAGCCTTCTGGACTTCCCTGAATAGCTCATTGGGGTGCTTCAAGCCCCCCTTATCTCCCCATTCTGCCTTACCAGGGCTACATGAAATGCAGCTATCCCTGCTTCCTGCCAGTGTCCCAACTAGAAGGTGAGAAAAATAATCACATTTGATATAATAACAACCATAATGCTGGTATATTTTGAATACAATCCATCTGCAAAATCAGACATTTCCTTGGTAAGCCTCAGGGCAACCTTAAGTTTGGAAATATTTATACTGTTTGTTTTGTTTTGTGCCTAGATACTGAGCTGAGAGTGGAAGTGGAAGTGTCCTGAGCCAGTGTCACATAAGTGGGAGCTAAACGATCACAGAAGAAACAAAAAAAAACATTTCATATGTTCCAATGCATTAATTCATCCACTGTGTGAACTCAAAAAGGAAAAAAGTCAAAATAGTGTATTTTCAGCATAAAAGAGTTTATTGTAGGCTATTAAAATTGGCTTTTTTTGGAAGGGAAGCTAGAACTAAAGGGAATCTTAAAGACCAACTAATCCAATTACTTAACGAAGTGGAAAGTGCTGCCCTGAAGTCAATGGCTCAGACTGCTAGGATGGTGTCAGTAAGACGTGCAAGCCATTTAGAAGGCTTGCCAAAGTCAGAACAACTTGAATAACAAAAAAAGTGACTGCAACTGATTCAAACACTTCAAATCTATAATGTCCATGAGTTTATAATGAATAGGTAAGTTGTCCTTCCATGTCCACCCTCATAACAGTAGAGGATAGTCACTGGTGACTACCAGTAAAAGATGCTAGGGCCCCAAATTAATCATTCTGACAATCGATAAAGAAAAGGCAAGGCTGAATAACATATCCTATTTTTTCTTTTTCAAACTATATTTCAGGATAACCAAATAATTGATGATGGAAAATTCATCCACATAAAAGAATCCAAACTAATAAATGCAGAAATAATGATGGAACTAGAAATTTTCCATTTTGACTCTGACATCTGAAATTTAGTCTTTAAACCAGGTCCTAAGAGATGGAACACAGAACAATTAAGAATCAATGAAAGTAGAGGGGGATAAAATTCCACAATCAGGGTAATTAATTAGTAAAAATATAAAAGGAATGAGTTATCTGGAAAAGAAAGTTCAAAACGGAAATGAGGCAGCAAAAGCAGCATCCAGGGAGACAAAGAACACTATCAACACCTTTCCCAAGCTTCAACTTAGCCCAGGATTGTTTAAAAAGAAGGAAAAAGTATGACAAAAGTGAGAATATACACAAAGCACAGAAATAATCCTATGGGGGAAAGGGGGTGGGGAAGAAGCGGGTCCTGTTCATTGTAGCAATCTTCACAACAGTCAAAATATAGAAGCAACCTCAGTTTTACAGACGGATGAATGGCTAAAGAAAACACGATGTATATACACAATGGAATATTATTCAGCCATGAAAAAGAAGGAAATCCTGCCATGAACAACAACATGGCTGGACCTTGAGGGTATTACACTAAGTGAAATAAGTCAGACAAGCAAAAACAAATACCATATGATCTCATTTATATGTGGAATCTGAAAGAAACTGAACTCGTAGACACAAGGAAGAGATCAGTGGTTGCTAGACATGGGGATTAAAGAGTGGGTGAAATGAGTGAAGAGGTTCCAAAGGTAGAAACTTCCAGTTTAAGACAAATAGATTCTGGCAATGGCACAGCACAATGACTATAGTTAATAATATTCAGTGGCTCAGTCACGTCTAACTCTTTTTGACCCCATGGACTGTAGGCTGACAGGCTCCTCTGTCTGTGGAATTTTCCAGGCAAGAATAATGGAGCAGGTTGCCATTTCCTACTCCAGGGATAGTTAATAATACTGTAGTGTATATCTGAAAGTCGGTAACAGAGTAAATCTTAAAAGTTCTCATCACACCCAAGAAAAAAAAATGTGTATGTGATGACCGCTGTCAACTAAAAGTACTGTTGTGATCATTTCACAGTATAGACATGTATCGAATCATTACGGTGCACATGAAAACTAATACAATGTTACATGTCAATTATATCTCAGCTTTTTAAAAACCTGGGGCTCAAAGTCCCACTTGATCCCCAACTCTAATGAACAGTATGAAAAAAGGACTAGCTGAGATTAAGGTTGACCACGGGCTACAGCCCAATATCAGATGAGCCCCATGCATATTAACCAGAAACAACAAAGTTTCCGAAACAACGACCTCGTGTATCATCCACAGTGAGGTCTCAGTGGGTTTTACTTGGCTCACTGTGAGGATTCTCTCTGTCAAAACAAATAAGCAGAAGTAACAAAGTCAAACAAACCCAAAAAAAACCCAAGGCAGCCAGAGAAAAGCACAGCACTGCACAAAACTAATAAAGGCAGTGAGGAGAGAGTCAACACTGCAAAATGTTGTTGCTCTGTAATACATTTTGGATCCTCCGGAGTGTTTGACAGGTCATGACATGGAACACTGACCTTGTGATTGAAACAGAAGCACCATCTTTTTTTCTCCCTACTGAACTAGTCATTTCTTCCAACAGCTAAGTATGAGAGAGGGAGTGAAGAGAAGAAAAACAGAAGAGAGGGAAATTCACTTGATGAGGAGCTGGATCCTAGTTTCCCTTGGTCCCTATTTTCCAAACGAAGTTCGTAAAATGTCCTACTGTTGAGCTTTTGAATGGTCAACAGTGACTTGTTTCCAGCTTTTTCCAGAAGAGCAGATACAGCTTCCTTTTTTATTTATTTCTTGTGTGTGTGTGTGTGTGTATATATATGTTTATATATTGGGATATAAAGGGACTTCCCTGATGGCTCAGCAGGTAAAGCATCTGCCTGCAATGCAGGAGACACACGAGACACAGGTTTGATCCCTGAGTCAGGAAGATCCCCTGCAGAAGGAAATGGCAACCCACTCCAGTATTCTTGCCTGGGAAATCCCATGGATATAGGAGCCTGGCAGGCTACAGACCAGAGTCACAGAGTTGGACACAACTGAACAACTAAATCACATCAGATCAGTCGCTCAGTCATGTCCGACTCTTTGTGACCCCATGAATTACAGCACGCCAGGCCTCCCTGTCCATCACCAACTCCTGGAGTTCACTGAAACTCATGTCCATCGAGTCAGTGATGCCATCCAGCCATCTCATCCTCTGTCGTCCCCTTCTCCTCCTGCCCCCAATCCCTCCCAGCATCAGAGTCTTTTCCAATGAGTCAACTCTTCACATGAGGTGGCCAAAGTACTGGAGCTTCAGCTTTAGCATCATTCCTTCCAAAGAAATCCCAGGGCTGATCTCCTTCAGAATGGACTGGATGGATTTCCTTGCAATCCAAGGGACTCTCAAGAGTCTTCTCTAACACCACAGTTCAAAAGCATCAATTCTTCGGCGCTCAGCCTTCTTCACAGTCCAACTCTCACATCCATACATGACCACAGGAAAAACCATAGCCTTGACTAGACGAACCTTTGTTGGCAAAGTAATGTCTCTGCTTTTCAATATGCTATCTAGGTTGGTCATAACTTTCCTTCCAAGGAGTTAGCATCTTTTAATTTCATGGCTGCAGTAACCATCTGTAGTGATTTTGGAGCCCAGAAAAATAAAGTCTGACACTGTTTCCACTGTTTCCCCATCTATTTTCCATGAAGTGGTAGGACCGGATGCCATGATCTTCGTTTTCTGAATGTTGAGCTTTAAGCCAACTTTTTCACTCTCCACTTTCACTTTCACTGAGATGTAATTCTAATGCCATAAAATTCACCTTTTTAGAGTGCACAATCCCATGGTGTTTAGTACATTCTCAAAAAATAACACCTGTATATAATCCCAGAAATTTTTCATCACCCCAAAAAGAAATGTTGTATTCATCAGTATATTCTCCATTCTCCCCTTTACCAAAGAGTTAAAATTAATCTGTCTAGTTTGTCTCTCTGGATTTGCCTGACAAGGACATTTCCACTGTATGGCATCATACAATATTCGGTCTTTGGTGTTTGGTTTCTTTCACTTAGTTTAATGTTGTCAAGGCTCATCACGGGACACCATGTATCAGTACTTCATTCCTTTTTAGGGCTGAATAAAGTCATGTGGGGCTTTCCTGGTGCCTCAGACAGTAAAGAATCTGCCAGGAAACCCAGGTTCAATCCCTGGGTTGGGAAGATCCCCTGGAGAAGGGAATGGCTAGCCACTACAGTATTCTTGCCTGGAGAATTCCATGAACAGAGGAGCTTGGTGAGCAACAGTCCATAGGGTCCCAAAGAGTTGGATATGACTGAACAACTAATCCTTTCACTTTTTCACTTTCAGTGGAATCATGTACAGATGTGAGAGCTGGTCCATAAAGAAGGCTCAGCACCAAAGAATTCATGCTTTTGAATCGTGGCGCTGGAGAGTCCCTTGGACAACAAGGAGATCAAACCAGTCACTCCTAAAGGAAATCATCCCTGAATATTCATTGAAAGGACTGTTGCTAAAACTGAAGCTTCAATATTTGGCCACCTGATTTGAAGAGTCAACTCCCTGGGAAACTTTGATGTCAGGAAAGTTTGAAGACAAAAGGAGAAGAGGGCAGCAGAGGTTGAGATGGTTATGTGGTATCACTGACTCAAGGGAGATAAATTTGAGCAAACTTCAGGAGATAGCGGAAGACAGAGGAGCCTGGCATGCTACAGTCCATGGGGTTGCAGAGTAGGACATGATTTAGTGACGGAACAACAACAATGTTCTGCGTATTTTGTTCATCTATTCATAATGTGATGGATACTTCCACTTTTGATGAATTCACCTTTTTTGATGGACTGTTTCCACTTTGGGCTATTATGAATAATAGCCCATGAACATTCATGTACAAGTTTTTGTGTGAATGCATGTTTTTTATTCTCTTGGCTATATAGCAAGGAGCAGGACTATTGGATCTTATGGTAACTCTGTATTAACCTTTTGAATAACTGCTGGACTGTTTTCCAAAGTAGCTACATTGCTTTACATTCCCACCAGTAAACTGTGAGACTTCTAATTTCTTCATATCTTCACCAACACTTGTTGCTGCTAAGTCACTTCAGTTGTGTCCGACTCTGTGCGACCCCATAGACAGCAGCCCACCAGGCTCCCCCATCCCTGGGATTCTCCAGGCAAGAGTACTGGAGTGAGTTGCCATTGCCTTCTCCTCCAACACTTGTTAATGTCCATCTTTTTGACTAGTATATTCCAACAGGTATGAAGTGGTATCTCACTGTGGATTTGATGTACATTTCAACATTTGATGTGCTTAAAAACTAAGCCTCTTTCCTTCTGCTTATTGGCCCTTTATATATCTTCTTTGGAGAAATGTCCATTCAAATCTTTTTCCCAATTTTAACTGGGTTATTGTCTTTTAATTCTTGAGTTGTAACAGTTCTTTATATATTCTAGATACAACTCGTTTATCAGATATATGATTTGCAAACATTTTCTCACACTTTATGAGTTATCTTTTCACTTTCTTGAGAATGTCCTTTGAAGCATGAGAGTTTTTAAATTCTGATGGAGTCCAATTTATTTTTTCCTTTTCTGACTGTGTTTCTGGTGTCATATATAAAGCCCCTGCCTAATCTACAGTCATAAAGGTTTATACCTGTCTTCTTCTAAGAGTTTTATAACTTTAAGTCCTGAGTTAATATTTTTAATGATTTGAGTTACGAGTCCTACTTTATCTTTTTGGTAGCTTTCATTTTGTGACATCTTCAGTGTTTGTAAGGCTGCAGCTCTCACATAATTTCTCAGTGCAAGTTGCTGCTTCAAGGTAAGAGAAGGAGGTTTTATTTTTTAACAAAATGAAATGACTGGGGAGGCAGTACACAAATCAGTAGTTCAAGTTCTGAAGTCAGACTCCATCTCAGTTCTACTACTTACATGCTGTGTGACTCTGAGTTGAGTTGCTCTCTTCTCTGTACCCAGATGCTCCCTATCTTAAAACCAAGAGAGAAAACCAAGAGTTGCAAGGATTATATGAGTTAATACAGGCAAAGTTCTCAGAACAGTTTACAGCTCATTGTGAGCATCAAGTCCATGTTAGCTATTGTTATCAGTAAAGATCCAATTACAGTAATCCTAGGGCTACAGTTTCCAAAGAAATATAGGTCTCAAAATAAGAGCACAGTAGAAGGAAATCAACCCTGAATATTCACTGGAAAGACTGATGCTGAAGCTGAAGCTCCAATACTTTGACTACCTGATGAGAAGAGCTGACTCACTGGAAAAGACCCTGATGCTGGGAAAGATTGAGGGCAGGAGGAGAAGAGGGCAACAGAGATGGGTGGATAGCATCACAGACTCAATGGACATGAGTTTGAGCAAACCCCGGAAGACAGTGGAGGACATGGAAGCCTCGTGTGCTGCAGTCCATAGGGTCTCAGAGTCCGACATGACTTAGCGACTGAACAACAACAAAAAGAGGCTGGATCAATGATGTGGCTTCCAAGACAACACCTCTGATTCTCCCCTATGGTGTTCTTGCATCCCAGAGGCCCCCTACCACTGGGGACCACTTTTTGCTGACAGTCATCTTTGTTCTGTGTACAAGTCACTCTCTGTTTTGCTTTCCACAAACTTTCAGGTTTACCTGCTGCTGCTGCTGCTGCTGCTAAGTCGCTTCAGTCGTGTCCGACTCTGTGCGACCCCATAGACGGCAGCCCACCAGGCTCCCCCATCCCTGGGATTCTCCAGGCAAGAACACTGGGGTTGGTTGCCATTTCCTTCTCCAATGCATGAAAGTGAAAAGTGAAAGTGAAGTCACTCAGTCGTGTCTGACTCTTAGCAACCCCATGGACTGCAGCCTGCCAGGCTCCTCCATCCATGGGATTTTCCAGGCAAGAGTACTGGAGTAGAGTGCCATTGCCTGCTCCTAAGAGGTGCAAAATTTTCAATGCCACACACCAAAAAATTACTTTTGAGTTTACTGGAGTGATATTTTCATCTCTTAGAGTCAAAGTATCTTTATAAGGGCAAAGTATTCTTTCTCTGTAGCCTTTTTGTGTCCAGGTCATTTTAGTAACAGCGTCAGAAATACTCAGTAACAGCAGAGTCAGAGGGCAAGTTTGATTCTCTCAATTCCTTTTCAGGAATTTCCTACATGTTTCATAAATTTCAGGAGATACCATCGAATCCATGTAAACCGACATCATGAACAACTGTAAGTCTTTCTTCCCCAAGGGCTATCTTTTTTATTTCAATTCCTAATTATCAGAGTTCGACCAAGTTTCCATTCAGAGGTGGTTTCCCATTTGTCAGAAACCTTCTAGAACATTGTCCTTCCTATCCTCACAACTATCCCATCAATTAGTGTGCGTTTGCTCCTACTGCTAAATCGCTTCAGTCGTGTCCAACCCTGTGCGACCCATAGACGGCAGCCCACCAGGCTCCTCCATCCCTGGGATTCTCCAGGCAAGAACACTGGGGTGGGTTGCCATTTCCTTCTCCAAGGCATGTAAGTGAAAAGTGAAAGTGAAGTCGCTCAGTCGTGTCCGACCCTCAGCGACCCCATGGACTGCAGCCTTCCAGGCTCCTCCATCCATGGGATTTTCCAGGCAAGAGTACTGGAGTGGGGTGCCATTGCCTTCTCTGAGTGTGTGTTTAGCAACTATAAATTACTTTTAATATGAGCAAATGCAAAATATTATTAGATGGGAAAACTTCTGGGATCAAATTCCATCCTGGGTGATTACTGAATTCTGACACTGTTAGAACAAATAGCAGCATATGTTCACCCAGGATTTGCTGTTCCCCTTCCACCTGGGAGGTATGCCGCTCTGATTCTACAATGATCCTTTGGCTTAAAACAGAATTCCCTGGCAGTCCAATGGCTAACACTTCACCTTCCAATGCAGGGAGGGAAGGTTCAATCCCTAGTCAGGGAGCTAAAGGGTCTAAGGGGTTTCCCAGGTGGCACCAGTAGTAAAGAACCCATCTGTCAATGCAGGAGGTATAAGAGTTCGATCCCTGGGTTGGGAAGATCCCCTGGAGGAGGCATGGCAGCCCACTCCAGGATTCTTGCCTGGAGAATCCCATGGACAGAGGAGCCTGCCGGGCTATAGTCCTTAGGGTCACACACAGTCAGATACGACTGAAGCAACGGAGCACACACACGCACAGGGAGCTAAGATCCCACATGCCTCACAGATGAAAAATCAAAACATAAAACAGAAGCAATGTTGTAACAAATTCAATAGACTTAAAAAAAAACAACAGAATTCCTCTTAAGACTTCCTTTCAGACTCTGTTATCTATGTGCACACATTTCAATATCTTACACCTCTTTCAAAAACCAAAAACGGGTTTATTCAGCTGGCTCATTTGCCCTGTCCTCCCTCATCTGAGGACATCACTGGTCCAGGTTCCAACACACTCAATTCACTTCCTCCCTGGACACCCCTAGTGCATTATTTTAGTTCAAACACAGCCATGTCTATAGATCCTGTTTCATTCCAGAGCCCAAGCTGAGAACAAAGCAGCCTGAACTCCACCTGCAGGATACTCCTCACTCAAGAAAACACATTTTCCTCTTCCAAACTGAATTCAGGAAGAATATACTAGAGTCACTCTAAGCTAACAGATGAGTAAATCCACTGGGCGAGGTGAGGCCACAGGGCCTCTGCCACCAGGACTGCCCATCTTCCCTGAACCCCTTTCTCTGATGTTTCCCCATTCTTAACCTCCCAAGGGGCTGTTTTAAGGTCTAATTCCTTCAGTCTCAGGAAATGCATATCCTAGTTACAGCCTCAGTAAAGAATGAAAAAAAAAAAAAATGTTAAGCTGGCAATGGTTCTTGGCATAATAATATCTGACAAAAATGAGGCGTTGATAAGTCACCTGGCCTCAGCCAGGTGAGGCACCTGCATTCAGCCTCCTGTACCTGCAGGAAATGAGCCTGAAGAGCCACAAAAAGTGCTCTCCACTAAAGAAAAGGAACAGCTCCAACTGACACGAGAATGTGCCTGTCGAGCTACACATCTGGCCGAGATGCCGCGACAGTCCTTCTGAGTGCTGAGCAGAGGTGTGATGGGCTGACACAGTGAAAGCTTCAGTGCTAACAGAGTGGTCAACCCTCCCAGCTATCTACGACTGTCCCTGTTTCAACACTGAAAGATCTATGTTCTCAGCAGCTACCCTACCACCATCAGCTCTCTGCAACTGGCTACTCTTACCCTTTTCTTAAAGAGATGGGTACCAGACCATCTTACCTGACTCCTGATAAGTAGGTATGCAGGTCAAGAAGCAACAATTAGAACTGGACATGGAAAAAAAAAAAAAGAACTGGACATGGAACAACAGACTGGTTCCAAATCGGGAAAAGAGTACGTCAAGGCTGTATATTGTCACCCTGCTTGTTTAACTTATATGCAGAGTACATCTTGTGAAATGCCAGGCTGGATGAAGCACAAGCTGGAATCAAGATTGCCAGGAGAAATATCAATAACCTCAGATATGCAGATGACACCACCCTTATGGCAGAAAGTGAAGAAGAACTAAAGAGTCTCCTGATGAAAGTGAAATAGGAGAGTGAAAAAGTTCTCTTAAAACTCAACATTCAGAAAACTAAGATCATGGCATCCAGTCCCATCACTTCTTGGCAAATAGATGGGGAAACAATGGAAACAGTGAGAGACTTTATTTGGGGGGGGCTCCAAATCACTGCAGATGGTGACTGCAACCACGAAACTAAAAGACACTTGCTCCTTGGGAAAAAAAGTTATGACCAACCTAGACAGCATATTAAAAAGCAGAGACGTTACTTTGCTGACAAAGGTCCATCTAGTCAAAGCTACAGTTTTTCCAGTAGTCATGTATGGATGTGAGAGTTGGACTATAAAGAAAGCTCAGCCCCAAAGAATTGATGCTTTTGAACTGTGGTGTTGGAGAAGACTCTTGAGAGTCCCTTGGACTGCAAGGAGATCCAACCAGTCCATCCTAAAGGAGATCAGTCCTGAATATTCATTGGAAGGACTGATGCTGAAGCTGAAACTCCAATACTTTGGCCACCTGACGGGAAGAACTGAGTCATTGGAAAAGACCCTGATGCTGGGAAAGATTGAAGGCAGGGGAAGGGACAACAGAGGATGACATGGTTGGATGGCATCACTGACTTGACAGACATGAGTTTGAGCAAGCTCTGGGAGTTGGTGATGGACAGGGAAGCCTGGCATGCTGCAGTCCATGGGGTCGCAAAGGGTCTGATATGACTAAGCAACTGCACTGAACTCTTACCCTAAACTGGGCCAGGACAAAAAAGGAGACCAGAAATGAGTAAAAGGTGAGGAAGAACAGGGCACCTTATCCCGGAGGCAGAACTTTCTGGATCTTAAAGGGTTTTGACTAGTTAGATCCAGTACCGTTCTCAAGGAAAGAAATCTCCTTCTTTTATTCAAGCACCTTCAGTTTTCCAGCGAGGGAGGCAATACCCTCCCAGAAGCTGTTGGGCTACAGACTTTATAATAGCTCAGTGGAAGAGACTGCAACCCAAATTTTCTAAAAGTTTGGTCTTTGGATCATCTGCATTAGAATCATCTAGTGAGGTTGATCAAATCTAGGTCCCTGGGTCCATCCCAACACCTGCTGGATCAGATTCTCTAGCAGTAGAGCTCAGAAACCTCCATTTGTTAAGAAAGCCCCAAATGTCTGTTGAATATTGAACTTCTCTATTTCTTCTTTCACACCCTCTCCCTCACCCTCCGTTAGGCTTCAGGGCTCAACCAGGACTCCAGTAACAGGAATCCTCAGAAGAGAAATCAGAAGAGGAGTGAACTTGATTTGGGGGCTCCCCACTTTTCTGTACACCTGCCCTTTTTCAGCTCCTAAATTTTCTCTCTCCTCCCTTTCTAATCCATTACCTTTGACTGTCCTCTGGTTAGACAAGGCTCATGAAGACTTGCTCTATTCTGAGCAGTCTCTGTGTCCCCAGATTACTTCCAATCTCTCCTCCCTCAACCATCTGATCTTTTATTCAATAGTACATTGCAGTTTGTTGCTAGGAAAGCAATCTGGATAAATTAATTCATAGTTAGGGCAAAATCACTGATATGATATCTTACTCTTCTTGGTAAGGAAGAGTTGCTTGTTACCACAATGAGTCACTAACTGTTGGAATTAATAGACATCTAGGGAAAGTATTTGGGGATTCATAGGGTTATTCCTTAAGTCAGTGCTTTCTGCTGACTTCCCTGACTGTCACAAAATCTTAATGTGGTGAGGAAAAGTCCTTCTACAATAGCCAATACATAACTCCTCATAACATATGCCTCCAGGGAAGTGATTAAAGCATGGTCTTTGGTCCCAGAAAGACATGGATCTAAGTCTTGACTCTACTCTAAGTCTTGCTCAGACATGACTGACCAACATATTTAATGTCTTACTCATAAAACCAGAGATTATTACAACACTTATTTCAGAAGATTGTTAAACTCAATAAAAATTTTTTCAAAGCATCTGGTATCTAGTACTTAACAAACAGTTATTATTATTAGCATTATAAGAATGAGTAGATAATGAGTATTCATCCAAACTCAATGAGTACTCGATGAGTATTCATCCGAACATCCAAACTCCACTGAATTCAACTACACAAAACTATTCTTGTGTGCTTAGTCTTTGTGGTTAATTGTTCAAGTCACCGTGGTATTCATTTACAGCTCTAAAAAACTGAGGGAAACATTGGTCATCATCAGCCTGGTTTTGCCTTTGACAAGTAGAGATTTGTGGAATTAGTCCAGGTTGCCAAACGATCCTGGCTCAGTGTCTAAGGATACCATGGCTACTGCTGCTCATTTCCTCCTGGGCTTTCAGCCTTTAAAACTCACTGAAGGTCAAGGTCACTGAGGTTATTGCCTCAGCCACTTCCTATTAATGGTACTACATAAGCAAAAGCAAAATGGAGCATGTAGAGAGGAGCAGAGCAATGGGAGAACCATGGGCAGCAGGATTTCTAAGAGTCGGTGGTCAGCTCCTCTTTGCCAGGTCCCTCTTCTACAGGGTAATGATGACTAAAATCATGAAGACAAGGAAGGACGAAGTATAAAACTGCCTTCTTCAAACAACAGAAACCAAGAGAGTCTTGCATTACTGGGACAATTGATGGCACTGTCCCAACTCACACTTAACACCTAGAAAATGTGTCCATTTACTGCAGCAAATTTCCAAGACTAAGGCAAAACAGACACATTCAAGAAAATAGCTTTCAGAGAGAGAGTTCATGGACTTTGGGCTCCTACCAAGTTCAACATGCAGTGACTCATAAGGTAAAACTGAGGGGCTCCCCCAGGAGACATAGAAAAGAAATTTTTCCAATAAATGGGCCTTCAACTATGCTTCTACCATAATTATAAGGTAAAAAACACAGAGCAAATGCAAGCAACGCTTGGCTTCTAGGAAAATCAAAAGAAGGGTCAGAGTTCAACAAGATGAGATGCCAGAGAAAGAAGTGAGGCAGACTGAAGGCAATGGATGATGACAAGAACACAACAAGGATGGCAATGTAGAGAATTAGAAAAGAGGATAATGGGACAGGATACCTGCCAAGAAAACAGACTACTATTACCCCAGACACTGGAAGTAAGCAAAGTGAAATTAGATTTTTTTAAAAGGTAAATAGCACATCATAATAAGCAGTAGCCACTATCCATGACTTCGATATTCTTATACAGTATCTATTCCTACTTGATCCTATCTGCTCAATTGTGATTAAGCCTTCAAATCTGCTCAAAAGCAATTCAATAACAAAATTCAGAAACAACATACTTTGTCATCTCTAGTTACAATATATACACAGAGCTCTCAGATGTTAAGAGCAGTGGCTGGCCTAGGAATTTTCATAATCAAATTACATAGCACTAGTGGAACTCTTTCTGGGAATCCAGGCCAATCTCTGAAGGCTATAATTCAAAGTAACGTGGAGAAATTAGAGAAAGACATTTTCATTAGCGTGAAGCTTTAGACTTGTGGCCAAAAATTTGAAAGGAAATGCAAAATCCAATCAGATAGAATAAAATGACTATATAATGCTGCCAAGAACTAAAGAAATGCAGAATGTAATCAAGCAGTAGAGGAAATTAGTTGCAACCTGGATAAGGATGCAGAAGTATGTCTACCCAAATCAGATGAGAGGATATAAGGCTATCAATACAGGAGACCAAGGCTGAAAAATCCATCTTATCAGAAGGGTGTGGACAGCCATCTGCTGTCATAGCAACTATATAGGATTTAGCCTTCTGTTGTCATAGCAATTATTAAATGGACTTACTGGCAGTTCTAAAGAAAGAAAGATAGTGCTAAGTCGTGTCCGACTCCTGGGACCCTATGGACTGTAGCCTGCCAGGCCCTTCTGTCCTTGGGATTTTCCAAGCAAGAATACTAGAGTGGGTTGTCATTTCCTTTTCCAGGGGATCTTCCCAACCCAGGAATTGAACCCAGGTTTCCAGCACTACAGGCAGATTCTTTACCGACTGAGCTACGCAGGAAGCAGTTCGAAAAGACCTAGACAAATGCCTCCTCAGTTCCAAATCTCTCTCAGATAAACAACTGCATGGTGGCCCAGTCACCCCAACCATTAGCATGGCAACCTCAGCCAACCTCACATAATCTTCTTCCTTTAGTGAGCATGCGTCTTGAATTAAGTACAGAGATACTGAAGTAAATAAAGGCAATAGTACTAATAATTTGTATTGAGTTCAGAATCATCTTTGTACATTAGGTATTAAACTATATGGAATGCTTGAGAACCTGCCATCTTTGGGAACATGCCAGACTGTAACAGACTTGTGACTATAAGTGAAAAATATAAGTGTTTTCCAACAGTATTAGGATAGAACAATGTGAAGGTCTTTCAGTTTGCTTTCTAGGCATTTAAAGCAATTAAAAAGAAGATTGGATATATTCATTTACAAATGAATCTTTACAGATTTAAGAAAATGTGATTAACTTTTAAATGAAATGGATTAATGGGAATTTAGTCTATCCAACTTGAGTTTGCGGGCCATAATTTAAACATCCAAAAACTGTTTGTTCTTATTTTATACATTACTTACTAGATTTGCATAAAGAATAACAAGCATTTTAAGTAAAATAAAAGCATAAATTAAAAATAAATCTAGTCTTCAACTTTAATAAATCAATATTAAGTAAAAGTTCATATCATTTAAGAAGAGTAGCCATTCTAGTCCTGCCAAAAATGAATGTGTGTGCTGTGTGCTTAGCTGCTCAGTCATGTCTGACTCTTGCCACCCTACAGACTGTAGCCTGCCAGGCTCCTCTGTCCATGGGATTCTCCAGGCAAGAATACCAGAGCAGGTTGCCATTTCCTTCTCCAGGGGATCATCCCAACCCAGGGATCAAACCCAGGTCTCCTGTATTGCAGACAGACTCTTTACTGACTGAGCTATGAGGGAAGCCCAATGAAAAACCTGAATCTAATAACCAGTAAACATCAAACAAATGTAAAACAAGAGGCATTCTACAAATGAAGGAAGGAAGAAGGGAAGGCAGGAAGGAAAGAAGGACTGGTCTGTGCTGCTCAAAAATGTCACTGTCATAAAAGATAAGAAAGAACTGTTTCAAATTAAAGACATCCAAAGGGACATGACAATTCAATAAAATGCATGGTTTGGGACTTTCTTTTGCTAAGAGTGACTTTGTTGTTTCAATTCGTAAAATCTGAATGAGGTCTGTATATTAGATAGTAGGATGGTATTAATGTTAATTTCACAATTTTGATAGGGCTTGTGGTATTTAAGTAGAGAGGTTCATTGTTTTCAGGAAATACAGAGTGAAGTATTTAGGGACAGAGACATCATGTCTGACTTAGCCCAATGGTTCAGAAAACAAAAACAGAGAAGAAAGAGAAAAGGATAAAATGTCATCCTTTGAGAAATCTGGAAAAGTTTACAGGAATTCTTTGTACTATTCTTGCAACTTTTCTATATATCTAATACTATGCATTCTAAAACTTCAAAGAAAGAAACACTAATATTAAAGAAATAGGTTTTTTTTTTAAGCCACTCTTTGACATCAAAAATAACCCACTGATAGTGAAGCACAAAAAGATGATTAAAAGCCAGAAAAGTAAATCTGAGAGAGTAAAATTGGATTGAATAAAATGGACAAAAGGGAAATTAGAGAAAGGATTATTTAAAGCACGTTAAGCTTTCCTCTACTTTGAACCGAAAGCCAATTATATCCCCTGAGATGAGGGCTCTAATGCCAAGAGCATGGGATGCCCACAGCAAACGTCTGCCCCAGAGTTTAACTCAACAGGGTGGCTGAGGCTCAGGGTTATCTCCCCCCACCCCATCCTCCTCAGCAGAACTCCTCTTCAGGAAAATCTCCCTCTTGACCTAAGAGTTTAACTCAACAGGGTGGCTGAGGCTCAGGGTTATCTCCCCCACCCCATCCTCCTCAGCAGAACTCCTCTTCAGGAAAATCTCCCTCTTGACCTAATACCAAATGCTTCTAGGTAGAAGGCAGGTCCCACGCCTAGGGATCCAGATATCAACCCTAGCCAGGCCAGGACCAGAGGATTATGAATCACTCTTTGTAACAGGACAAAAGACCTCATTCAGTGGAGAAACTTGTAGGAACAGTAATTCTCCTGGCGTTCTCCTTGGTAATACAAGCCCCCATTCCTAAGCACTCCCTACTGGTGGTGTTCCCAGTACACAGATATCTGACTTCAAATGTGCCTAGCCCTTCTCTGAGCCCACAACCAGACAGACAAACCAACTGCAGCTTCACCCTGGGCTGTACCAGCCTCAACTACTCAGCACAACCCGTGGCGCCCCACCACCTGTAACTGTGCAGACTCCAGCTGGTTTTACCCTGAGCGTGCTCTGGAGGCAACAGCCACCTGTGAAACAGAGACTGGAACACAAAGAAATCTCCTAACAAGATCAATTATTAAAAATCAAAATGAATGCCGAAAGGAAGCCATGGTATCCCCTTCTGTAAATTCTTCAAAGTCTTGGGAGAATTTTATTTACTCTGAGTATTTCAAATATTTCCATGTCTGAAACCAGGAGCCAGACTATATAGCTTTGAAATGGTTATACAGTGGTGACTTTGAAATTAAGTGTATGTGTCTGTGTGTGTGTGTGTGTGTGAGATTGAATTAGAGAAATACATAATAACTACATCAATCTTTCATCAATTCAACAAGTGTTGACTATGTTCATGTTATATGCATAATGGAAGCTGTGAAAAGAGGTTTTCAAAAATATGCAGAAATGGGCTTAAAATTCAAATGTGAAAATGCTTTGTAAATAACTACTTAGCACAGCATTTCAATGAAGTAAGTACCACCAGCCTCACTTTCAAGGTAAGAAATCCAAAAGAAAAAGAAAGAAAAAAATAGAAAAACTTCAGAAACATGTCAAATGGCTCCAGAAGTCCTAACAGAGTTGAAGAGTCCCCAGTCCTAGTTTATAATTTGGAATAATTGGGTAATCTTGGCAAACCACCCTGCTTCACAAGATCTTAGATTCAATAAGTGAATTGAACCAGATGGCCCCTAAGGTTACTTCCAGCCTTAAAAAAAAAAAAAAAAAAAGCTAGAATCTGTACCCTAGGATATGCCCTGTTGAACATACATCACAAGCCAGATGAGGATAAGAAGAGAAAAGTCTAAAATAAAGCCATTTCAGAAAAACTTTAGTTTACACAGAAAAGGAAATGGTTATGATTCAATCAGAAAGAAAAAAGTTCTGATTATTCAAAAGAGGTGCTGCAGAAAACTCAAATAAGGAGAAGACCTTTGTTCTGCTTCTCTTGTGATTATCAAGAATAGTAACACCCTCCAGTGTCTGCAATGCAGAGGCAGCTGAAGCGTAGGGTACTTGTGCCCTTGGAAGATGGAAAGGCAGCACCCTACAGGGCTGTCACTCTTGCTCTCCTCTGCCTTTGTATCCACCTCCCAAGGAACAAAGACACAGTCATCAGCCCCCAATCTTCACTTTTTCCCAGGATTAGGTAACTCAGGAAGGGCCGCTGGCACTTGCAGAAGCCTATGTTCAGCCCCTGTGACCCAGAGGCCTCCTTCACGCTGCTTCCAGCCATCTATCACGAAGGTAACTCACCCTCCCTGGCCTGCTAAGCCTCCCAAATAGCCTCTCTGCTCAAATAAAAGCAGACTGGACTAGGAGGAGCTGGCTATAAACCAAGCCCCATCATCAACTGGCTGTGTGACCTGTAACTAGCTATTTAACTTCATGTGCCTCTTAGCTCCCCTGTAAAATAGTGATTAACACTAGACCTATCATCTCAAAAGTATATACATACATGTTTTAAATGTATAAAATGTCCCTTTGAATTAATAAGAAAAATATGTATCTCCCAACAGATAAAGAGATAGCTAAAAAGATTAATCATAGAAGAAGGAAAACTGGCCAATAAATAGTAGAAGATGCTCATTAATAAATCAGGACTTGAAAATAACACAACTATTAGATACTACTTTTCATCCAACAGATCAGTAAAATTCTAAAGATCATATTAGCAAGGGTATAAGAAGATGAGTACTCTTATACGTGTCAGGTGAAAAGATAATTTGCCTTTTGGGGAGAATTTGATAGTACCCATAAAGATATTAAGTATGCATGCCTTTTGATCTTTTGCAATACACTCCTAGAAAAGTGTTCTCATATATGCTGAAAACATATGCATAAAGATGTTCCATGTAGCACTGTTTGCTTAAATGCTCATTAACTGAGGGATGGTTAAAGAAATTATGGAACATCTATACCATGGAATATTAAAGTGCCAGGTAAAAGAATTAAGTAGATCTACTTATCTGTGCTGGTATGAAATACATTCGGAGAAGGCAATGGCACCCCACTCCAGTACTCTCGCCTAGAAAATCCCATGGATGGAGGAGCCTGGTAGGCTACAATCCATGGGGTCGCTAAGAGTCAGACGTGACTGAGCGACTTCACTTTCACTTTTCACTCTCATGCATTGGAGAAGGAAATGGCAACCCACTCCAGTGTTCTTGCCTGGAGAATCCCAGGGACAGGGGAGCCTGGTGGGCTGCCGTCTATGGGGTCGCACAGAGTCAGACACGAAACCAGAATAGTGCCTGGCACACAGGAGCCACTCAGTATTTGATGGATAAATGAATACATATATACCTTTTCACAGCACTTTCATATATCTAATCTCATCTAATTCCTATGAAAATCCAACTACATGAGCCAAGCAAGGATTTCTGTCCCCAGAGGAAGGGCAAAGACATTAAAGTTCAAAGTGATCATGACTTGCCCAAGATGATAGACGTAAAGTACTGGTCAGTGCTCTTCAGTGACTGACACACACTCTGCCTGCAGCGAGGCCAAGCTGGGAGAAACCCCAGTGAGGAAGCGCCTAGTTTATAAGTAGAGGGAGGGTCACCTGGTATTACTCGTTGACTGGGACAGACTCCTCTTTTATCAGCAAAGCCATCCATGAGGTGAGGTTTGGCCGTCTGGACCTCTACTCTGGCCCTTTGGGCATCTAACAACAGGTCTGAAAGGAGGTCATTCAATACCAGGTCGTCATGGAAACTCTACCCTGCCCCCACTCCCCTGCCCCTGGAACAGAATGGACCAGGAAGGGAAAGAGGAGCATTTGTAAAGCGCCTGCTATGAGCCAAGCACAACAAATAGGAAAAAAATTCATCTGAGCCTTCTTTTAAAAATCACCAAAAGAAAAAGACAGTGTGCTATTGGTAAGCAAAGTACATAACATGCCTGCATCGCAGCTTAATCTAGGTCAGTCATGGCTGCCAAGGAAGTTGAGCTCACGTGAAGCTCACTCTGGTCACCCTGCTTGCCAGAGCGCAAGTCCAGACAAGGAGGGTCTGGGTACCACACGGCCAGCTGTGCCACAGCTGCACAGGGGGTGCTTACTGGTTCACATCAGGAATATGGATGTCAGACACAAAAGAAAAAATCACTGGCTGATTTGTAAAACATAAACACTCTGTCCCAGATGAGCCAGTGGACAGCCAACATATTCAGAAATGTCAGATGCTGGGCTCTTACTGAAATAGCGTCTTCTTCTGCTTTTATTCATCCTACTCTCAACATTATCAGAAAATGGTTAAAATGGTACTATGTTTGGGCATTGTTACCTTGCAAGTTTCATCTTAATTACACAGGCTCTTGGCAACCGTTGCTTAGTAACAAACACATTTGAAATAGATTTGTTGACTTAATATGAGACAATCTGAAAAGACCTTAGCCCAAAATTCACTGATGGAAAAACAGCAATGGTCTGGCAAAGCAAAAATACTTTTTTAAATTAAAAAGTACTCGTAAACTTAAGGTTTTACCAGATTCCAAAGACATTACTGAACGTCTACAGTAGTATCATAATATTTTATGACACTTCAGTACCGATCTATTATTTTCCAAAGGACTTCAGATGCAGTTATCTGACTGAGAGGCTAACTGCAGCTCTGCAAGACAGGCCTTAAACTTGGACTTTTAGTCAAACCAGGCTCCTTCACAGAAGAGCAATGGTGTCTGGGTTTCCACAGGTTCAAAATATCCTCCATGGCATAGTTTTGAACACCACCACTTCTTTCAAGATTTCTGGAAGTGTTGAAGGCTTCTGGTGAGTTTTCAAGTCAGAAGGAAAAAAGCAAAAGAAGCTTTCCCTCAATCTTTCCAAGAATATTCTTTTACCACCTGTTAATAAAATCTGCGATAAAAGTGGAAATGGAAATGCAGTTCAGGACTCTCTCCTACACACAAGGACAGAAACCCCAACCCTGCTCACTCTCCTCAGCGAGCGCCCTGCACACTCCCCTGCCCCCTGATGATGCCTCACTGGCCACCGGCCATGTCCGCCTCAGGAGCTGGGCATCAACATCCACTCTGCCCTGCTTTTACTATCTCAGGAAGAGGGATGCTCACAGGTGCTTTAAGTCCCTCCTACCCCTTGCATCTTATGGTATTTTCCACTGCCCCTGTTTCTGCTCCAGCCTCTTTTCTTCCTTTTTTTTGAAAAACTTCTCAAAAGAGGAGCCTCCATTCACTGGCTTTCCTTTCTCACATCCCACTCAACCGTCAACCCACAGCAATCTGACTTTAACTCATGATTTCCTCTTCCAGTCACCATTTCTGTGGATCCCAGAAAGACTTTGATGAATAGCAGTATACTTTTTAGAAATCTGTTTTTCTGATATGTTTGACTTTGCAAAAATAGTGTTAGATATTAAACTATTGGTTTGACCATGACATTTCTCCCAGTGCTTGCTTCATTTAGCTCTGGTGAGGACTTTACGCTAGCTTCAAAACCCACTAGTCCTCTGTTCTCCATGAAGACATCCCCGGCTGCCAAAATTTTCTTTCTAAAAGCTCCCTCATCTGATGATTTCTCATCTCTGCTCAAAAACCATCCTGGCACTCCAGGTCTGCCAACAGCCTTCCTTCCAGTCTTCTCTACTACTTAAGTCCACCCCAACCTAATCCATCTGCTGGGGTGAGTCCTTCAAATTTATCACAGTCCAAGCGTACACCCCTATGATGAGAAGAATTAGCTTCCACTGAAGGAGGAAAGAGAACACCCACCAAGCAGACACCTGTCCAGGACATTCTATCTGGTTGCCCATCACATCACAAGTCACTTCACCAGTCTCCTTCACTTACTTGGGCTGCCTGGCCCCAAGGCATTTGAACTCTCAGACATAAGCCTAAATCTTTCTCAGTAGAAAGAGACCTTTCTATTGCTTCCTATACTCAACCATTCATGGATTTCATCATCAAACAAATCCCTATCAAGAGCCAAAATGTATCACTGTGCCAGGCATTGTCTATAGGCAACAATGATTCATTAATAACAAAAATAATGAAACTTTCCCTTATCTCATGGAATCCCTAGAATAACACATTATTCAAGTAAGTATAAGATAAGTGCTATGGAGAACTATATATGGCTAGAAAAGTGTACAATAGAGAGACTAACCAAAGTTATGTGGTAGGGGGCTGGGTGAGGAAGAGGTACTTAAGGAAAAGGAACATATGGTAACAGTCCTGCTCCTTCTCACATTCTTTACCCGTGATGTCACCAAAATGCAAGTTCACATGCCCAACACACAGTGAGGCTAAACAACAGCAAAATGTCAGAGTTTGGAGCAGAGAAACGTTTATTGAGGGTCCTACAAGGATATGGGGGCCCATGCCTTCAAAACCCCAAACTCCCTGAAAGCTCTCACCAAAGACCTTTTCTAGGAAAGCTGAGGGAGGAGCAGGTGAGTTGTTACAAAATTCTCAGGGGTCAGATCCTTTGTTCCTGAAGTGAGGCCAAAGTTCAGGGAACGATGTTCCTGTTAACCTCCACCAAATGAATGTTATTCTCTGTTCTGACAACAAAGGTCCCAAGTCATGACTTTCATTCTCTGAGGTCCAGTCCTGGCTGAGAGAAGGCAGAGCTCAGCTGGTGGCTCCCTCAGGGCCAGGTCCCCAGACTCTATCCAGCTGTCATGGCCAAGGGAGCCAGGTGCCCAGGACCAACTGTCCCCCAGGTTCCTCAGGTTGCCCAAATGGCAGGGGCCAGGTCCATAGACTGCATCCTATGCAGACGGCCACTGCCATGAGGTCACAGAGGCAAAGATGGGGGAGAGGGTCACCACTGTCTGAAGGCCTGGGCCCAGCCAGCAGGTGGCCTTGTGAGGGCTCCAGAGCCCTGCAGGACGGAACCCCTGGCCTGTTCCCTGGGCCCTCCAACTTACCCGCTGCTCTGAGGCTGGGTGAGCTGCAGGTCCCTAGGGAGGAGGCCAGGATCTGCCTCTACCTCACTCTTCCCCTCCATGGTGGTCTCCACCATGGAGGACCACCACTCACTCCATGGACCGCTTGCTGAATGCCTCCCTGGGGAAGGGAAAGGCTACCCACTCCAGTATTCTGTATAGTCCGTGGGGTTGCAAAGAGTCGGACACAACTGAGTGACTTTCACTTTCATTCACATTTTCACTAAGGGTCCTTCACTGACAGTTGGTTGCATGTGGGAGGGACCTGGAGCCAACCAATGGCTGAGCAAGACCACTAACGTTGCTCAATGACAGTTGGTCGCTTATGGGAGGGGCCCACTGTGGCACTGACCAATGGCTAAGCAGGGCCACTAATGGTCCCCTGGTAACTGCTGCCTGGTAACAGAGAGGAGAGTGGGTAACGGCCCACAGCGATGGCCTCTGCTAAGGGCTGCACTTGGCCACACTCTGTTACAGGGATACAGTCATCCCTCAGTATCCAAGGAGGGCTGGTTCCAAGACCCATTGTGAATACCAAACTCCATGGGAGCTCAAGTCCCATAGTCACAGGGTTCCACTTCCGAGGGTTCAACATACCTGAACAGTGATTGGTGGAGTCCACCGAGGCACACACTGCAGACACAGAAGACTGACTGTACTCACCATCAGGAACACTCCCTACTAAGTTACCCTTTCTTTCCAGTGTGTTATATTGACTTCTGAACAAAGAAACCCTTTGCAAAATCAGAGCAGTCATTGGTTTTGAAAGACTAAAACAACAGGACCTAGGTTTTAAAACACATCTTTACAAAAATATTTTTCTACATCTCAATACCCTAGTTTATTCACAGCTTGCATTTTTCTTAAACTAAGGGTTTAAATCTCAGTGCTGTAAGCATTCCCTTCTCTTCAACTTCCTACAAATTCCATTCAGCACAGCTGCAGCCATAAAATTTAATTTGCCACTTCCCCAAAATAGTCGCTTTGATGTAAAATAACTTTGCCTTCCTGCTAATATTTTACAAGGAATTAAAATGAAATGATGGACTAAGAATCCCCCCAGTTTGGCTTCAGTTTGGACTAAGAATTCCCCTCCAGTTTGTGCAGACCTGCACAACTGCAGTCTGTGGGGGAAAGTCATTCATGACTGCTGGAGAATACACATGTCTCCAAACACATGCACTGCCAAGAAACGGAACCAGTGGGGATGTGTTTGGCAAATACAAAAATGAGATGTGAAAACTTCGAACAGTTATCTGTGTTAATCCGCTTCCGTATTCCAAGGGTTCAAAAGATAAGAGTCATCATGTTCTCCCAATTATAACTTCTGTGATAGCCATTGTTTGCATACCTTATGTACAAAAGTTGCCACCAAAGCCAACAGATTGGCAAATCACTTTATGGTATTTATTATGAGCCCACAAAATGAAAACTTTCTTCAAACGTTTTCCTAGGTGCCTTAATTGCACAAGAAAATTGATAGGAAGTAGAACCATGCCAGCCTCTAGCTGCAGAACATGGTTCCGTTGTCAAAACACATGCGTGCCAAGGTGGTACTCTACATTTTGAGAGAGGTGACAGGAACGTTTCTTCAGCCACGCCAAGGGAAATTAATGACCACCACTCAGAAATATACAGTCTGTTAGGGCAATGCGTTCAGCCCTGGTCATCACAGAAGGGCAAGAAAGGTGAGGATGGAATGAGGGAGGGTGAGGATGGAATGAGGGAGGGCAAGGAAAGGAAAGAGGTCATCTGCTGGGAAATCAACAGGACTCGATTATTCTATAGGATTTTTCCAAGTTCCTTCTAGACCAATCCAGGCCTATAGTACATTCAGGAAATAAAAGGTCTATTTTTGCAAATAAAACAATGTCCACAAATATCCACCTTGCTTAAATCAAAAGCAGTAGTCACCCATGATAATGGAAACCCCCTGCTCTGTCGCTTTTCTGGAACCCTCATGACCTGCCAACTTCCAGGGATAAAACTCCCTCAAGGACTGAGGCCTCATGAGAACTCTGGGTTAATTTTTACCATAAATTACACCCTTGGTTACACTAAAGACCTAAAGACAACATCAACACATCCTATGTGTGACTGTCCCTTTTCCTGGGATACACATCCCAGGAAAAGCCCTTTGGGGGCCTATTTGTACATTATTTTCACAACAGCCAGAGCAATCCTGTTAAAAAACCTCAGCCACACGTCACAATACTCTTCTGCTCATTCTCTGGCCTCCCCCAAGTTTTGCTCAAATGTTAAGGATTAGATTTCCCTGACCAATTGATTCTAAATTACAAGCCACCCTCCAACCCCCATCAATAAATATCCAACATTAATCCAGAATAGAAAACTCCAAAAAGAAAAAGAGAAGGATGTCACTTCATCCAAACATTCAGCTGGTCCAGCCAAGTGTGGATCAGGTGACATATCTGGTTCCAGACACAAACTCTATTCAGAACAGTAATTCGGCTTCCTGTTCCAAGAGAACAAGGAGATAGACGCATCAAGTTCCGGTCCAGGAATCCAATGACCACAAATATTTTCCTATTTATTCTGTTGAAGTGAAAAATGACTTCAAAGAAAATATTAATTGGGAGATTGGGATGGACAGACATAACTACTGATACTATGGATAAAATAGATTAATTAATGGGGACCTACTGTACAGCACAGAGAACTCTATTCAGTGCTCTATGGTGAGCTAAACAGAAGGAAATCCAAAAAAGAGGGGATATATGTATACAGAGAGCTGATTTACTTTGCTGTGCCCCAGAAACTAACACAAAGTTATAAAGCAACTTTACTCCAATAAAAAATTTCCAATGAAATCTTAAAATAAATAAATACACCCTGAATCCATTTTCTTACTTTCGACAATCTGAATAGAATAATCCAACAGAAAAGCAACACTGCCTTTTGTACTTAGAACCAAGAGGGTCTTACTCTCCTTAGTCTCAACCTCCCTTTCCATCCTTTGTGGTTTTCTCTAGCCTAGAATCCTACATCTCTGCTAGTCCCAAATTGTGACCCCACACCATGTATTTTCTGTCTCATAAATGCACACCATCAGTGGCTAACAGCTAACATATATGGGTCAGGCACTCACATCTTCAAGTAAATCTCTCAACAACTCCAGTAGGTAGCTGCTATTATTATCATCAGTTTACAGAAAAAGACACTGAGTCTGCAGAGATGAAGTAATAATTGATTGAGTCCAGAGCTCAAACTGAAAAGTTCAATTTCAAAACTTGGGCTCTTAATGACTACACCATACAACAAGTTTAGTCATTCAGTTGTATCCAACTCTTTGCAACCCCATGGACTGTAGCCCACCAGGCTCCTCTGTCCCTGGGATTCTCTACACAAGAATACTGGAGTGGGTTGCCATGCCTGTCTCCAGGGGATCTTCCTGACCCAGGGATCGAACCTGTGTCTCCTGTATTAGCAGGCAGATTCTTTACCGCTGAGCCACAGGGAAGCCCCACTGGAATGAGTAGCCATTCCCTTCTCCAGGATCTTCCTGACCGAGGTCTTCCTCATTGCAGGCAGATTCTTTACTATCTGAGCCATCAGGGAAGCCCTTACAGAGGCTGCTGCTGCTAAGTGGCTTCAGTCGTGTGCGACTCTGTGCGACCCCACAGACGGCAGCCCGCTAGGCTGCCCCGTCCCTGGGATTCTCCAGGCAAGAACACTGGAGTGGGTTGCCATTTCCTTCTCCAATGCATGAAAGTGAAAAGTGAAACTGAAGTCGCTCAGTCGTATCCGACTCTTAGCGACCCCATGGACTGCAGCCCACCAGGCTCCTCCATCCATGGGATTTTCCAGGCAAGAGTACTGGAGTGGGGTGCCATTGCCTTCTCCATGTATTATAAATCTCAAAATAAAAGTATCATAGTCTTCTCTGATCTGTGGTTTCCCTTTCCAAAGTTTCAGTGACCCGTGGGCAACCACAGTCCTAAATTATTAAATGGAAAAATCCAGAAGTAAACAATGCATACGTTTTAAATTGTGCGCCATTCTGAGTACCATGATGAAATCCTGAGCCACCTGGTCTCACCTCCTGGGATGTGAATCATCCCTTTGGCCAGTGCATCCCATCCATTAGTCACTTAGTAGCCACCTGGGTTATCAGATCACTGACTCTAGTGTCACAAAGCTTGTGTACAAGTGACCCTTACGTCACTTAATATTGGCCCCTAGGTGCAAGAGTTGGGATGCTGGTGATTTGAATATGCCAGGGAGAAGCCATTAAGCACTTTCTGTGAGAGGTGAAAGGTCCCGACTTAATAAGGAAAGGAAAAAAATCGTAGGTTGAAGTTGCTATGAGCTACAGCAAGAACAAATAATCTATCTGTGAAATCATGAAGAAGGAAAAAGAAATCTTCGTGTTTTGCTGTTGCACCTCAAACTGCAAAGGTTATGGCCACAGTGCGTGATAAGTGCTTAGATAAGATGGAAAATGCTTTAAATATGGGATATTCTGAGAGAAATACCCACAGTCATATAACTTTCATTACAGTGTATTATTATCATTGTCCTATTTTATTATATTGTTGTTAATCTCCAACTGTGCCAAATTTATAAGTTAAACTTTATCATATATATATATTCATATATATAGGAAAAAATATAGTTTCCATAGGATTCAGTACCATCCATGGTTTCAGGCACCCACTTGGGGTCTGGAATGTATCCTCCAGCATAAGAGCAGACTACTGATGTACAAAAATAATACGCAAGTCTCTGAAAGATGCAGGACTGCATTTATATTTATTAAATGGTGCATAGTATAATAAAGTCACATAGACTAAAACAGACAAAATAGGAAAGTTCATAATGAAGAATTCATGACACGTGTTTCAGAAATGTTTCACTGTTTTTAAAAAATGTTTGCTAAAAACTGACTGTGAAAAGAACAATTTCCCAGTTCAGAAGAGAATGCCTGATATTATTCATACAAAAAAGAAATTCTCTTTAAAGCAAACACTCAAGTCAAACTTAGAAAGGGAGCCACAATGTAAATGAGAGGTTTCCCTCTCTGCCTGCTACACTCCTGACCTTGCACAGCACCTGTAAACAGAGTATGAAAACAAACAATGCAACTCTCAACATGATTCAGAATGGTAAAGAGATGATACATGTGCCATCTTTCTTAACAGTATCATAAAATAAATCTTTAAGATTTTGACCATGAGGATTGTTTTTTAATTGAAGCTTAGAGCTAACAGAAAAAAAATTATTCCCCTCCCAAACTCTCATTCAAAATCTGAGTCCTACAGAAAACCTAAAATAATGTGAAGAGGCATATTCCAATTTGAAAAATATACTTTTGGAAAAGAACACTTTTGAAATCATGAGCACTGTGCCCATAAAAAGTTAACACTTCAGCTTTAAAATGCACACTCAAAACCCAAGTAACTGCTGCATTGCTAAGGCTCAAACAATCGCTACACTTGAAAGGAAGACTAGAGCAGTGGACTGGATAAAGTATTGGCCAGTTCTAGAAAGAAGAGAAAGATTGAGCAAGAGACATTTGGAAAAGCAAGTCAGGTGGTCATTCCTGCTTCCATTGATGTAGTGCTGTGCCTTGATATTTATAAAACATTTTTTCTGTTCCTCTCATAATCAATCCCTCCGTAGAAATTAGCTGCCCCACTGCATGAGGCCAGAGGTGGACAGGGCCCAGGCCACCAGCCTCTCCTGACTCTCAAAAGCCAGCCGGGTCACTGCACTACGGTCTCAGGCCAGGCCCAGCAATCCTCTTTGAGGGGGTCAAAGATTTTTAGAAAAATTAGAAAGGTCCATCGTACAGCATGGCTGAATTCCTGGCCATAAGTGGTGAAAACAGAAAGGACCAACAGAAACTATAAAGGAAAACAAAATTAGAGGCATTCCTTTATTTACGAGAGGAGAAAAAGACACCAGGACAACTGGAGAAAGGTGGGCTAGGTCTTTTTGTTAAGGCCCTAAGAGCTTTCCATTCAGCTTCTTGTGGAGCAAAAAGCAGCCATGTGTAAATAGACAAAGAGTTACCAAAAATTAACTCAAGATAGAAACATCAACAGGACTTGGGAGGCATTGAAAGTTAATATCTGATTATGGGGAGGAAAAAGGAGGAGTGTGTTCGGGATTTGTTTTCAAAGTCAGGGGGCAAGGGTGGAGGAGAAGTGCTGCTTTTCAAAATACACATGAACTCGCTGGGTGGATAAGATTTCTATCGGGTGACAAGGTTCACCTGGGAGACTAGGTTAAGCAGGGAGCACGACTACTGAAAACAAAGCAGCACCCACACAAGCCTTATCACAGGATCCACCTGTCCTGCAGGCCTGGACATGCACTTTTCAGGAGCCCAGTGCCTACACTTAAACGCCAACATGACAAAAGTCAGCCCACTCCACTACCTCTTGAAACACAGATGAAACTCTTCATTACTCAGTAAAATAATAAAAGGGGTTTTAATAAAGAAGTTCTGAGAAAGTTTCATGATCAAATTAATAATTAAATTCTGAAATGAAAATATAAATCCTCAATGGTAGAAATATTACGATGATAAATCTCCACACTGGAATTTTTCACATGAAATAAAAGGTGAAGTCATCGTAAAGGAGATTTTTTTTTTCCTCCTCCTTTTCAAAATAAAATAATGAGAACGGTGTCATTTTCTATGAAATTTTAAACCATATTTCTTCTGGCCTTTTCCATTGGAAACTGAAATTCATTTCTCTATAAATATTTTAATGCCATTTTCCTGTGAGCAGGAACAATCCATCAGAGAACAATTTCATAATTGTTTCGCAAGCTTACAAGGCACACAATGTCACAAAGTAAAGGTCCCGGGTGGACAAGAAGAAAGCCTTGAAAATAAGGGTGAGGTCTTGAGAACATGGAGGCAAGTGAAGAGGCAGATACTGGAGCCAAGGTGTATAATTCAAACGAAGACTAAACCAAGTGCCTGTGTGGGAGGAGGGGGAATATACTCACCATAAATTTCATCTGTGAAAATTAAGAGTATTGAAAACCTTTTTAAAAAATCTCTACGTTCACTCTGTATATATTTCTCTTCTTACCAAAATAGTAAGGCTTATTTTGCTTGACTTGACTTGTGTTAGTCAATCTGTTAAGGGCTGAATTTCCCTTTAAAAGGATATGTTAAGAGACTTTCCTAGTGGTCAGTAGTTAAGAATCTACCTTGCAATGTGGGGGGATGTGGGTTTGATACCTGGTCCAGGAACTAAGATTCCACCTGCCGAGGGGCAACTAAGTCCATGAGCCGTAACTACTGAGTCCTTGTACAGTAACTAGAGAGCCTGTGTGCCACAAATAAAGGTCCCACATGATGCAATGAAGATCCCATGTGCTGCAACTGAGACCCAGCACAGTCAGATAAATAAACAAATATTTTTAAAATAAAAGAATTTTTCAAATTTTTTTCCTAACCCCCTAGGACCTCAGAACATGGCTGAGAAACATGTACAGAAACATCAGAGGGAATCAAGTTAAAGTGAGGTCATTTGGTGGGCCCTAAACCAATATGACCATTGTCCTTATAAAAAGGAGAAATTTCAACACAGGCACCTTGCCAACAAAGGTCCATCTAGTCAAAGCTATGGTTTTTCCAGTAGTCATGTATGGATGTGAGAGTTGAACTATAAAGGAGACTGAGGGCCAAAGAATTGATGCTTTTAAACTGTGGTGTTGGAGAAGACTCTTGAGAGTCCCTTGGACTGCAAGGAGATCCAACCAGTCCATCCTAAAGGAAATCAATCCTGAATATTTACTGGAAGGACTGATGCTGAAGCTGAAACTCCAATACTTTGCCACCTGATATGAAGAACTGACTCCTTAGAAAAGACCCTAATGCTGGGAAAGGTTGAAGGCAGGAGGAGAAGGGGACGACAGAGGATGAGATTGTTGGATGGCATCACCGACTCGATGGACATGAGTTTGAGCAAGCTCTGGGAGATGGTGAAGGACAGGGAGGCCTGATGTGCTGCCGTCCATGGGGTCACAAAGAGTTGGACACAACTGAGCGAGTGAACAACAACATCTGGGTGGGCCCTAACCCAATATGACCGCTGTCCTTGTAAAAAAAAAAAAAAAAAAAAAAGGAGAAATTTCAACACAAGCACAGAGAGAAAATGATGTGAAGAGACACAGGGAGACAATAACCATCTACAAGGAAAGGAGAGAGACCCAGGACAGATTCTCCCTCACGCCCACCACCCCCAGAAAAGCCAGTCCTGGGGACACCTTGATTTTGGATTTCCAGTCTCCACAACTGTGACACAATACATTCCTGTTATTTAAGCCACCTGTTCGTGGTCATCCACCCGGCAGGCCTAGCAAACTAATACAGAAGCCATTAGGACTCTTAATGCTGATCCTCCCAAGCATCTCTGAACTTATCCACATGAGAATTCTGCAAGGAATTAATGTCAAATTTATTAGGCTGTAATTTCTACAATCTGTCTCCTCTTCCCCTTTCTAAAACTTGAAATATTTTTCCATCTCCAAAGCGCTCTTGTGTGGATAATTTCTCAAAGAGAACAATAATTATACTCATTATTTCTCAAAGAATAATGAGTGTAACAGATACTTAGATGATATCAACTCTGTCAACTGTTTACACGGATTATCTGATTTCTTCCTTACAATGACCAGAAGAGTAGTAAGTGCTATTATTGTCAATATCTGAGACACTGATCATTGACAGGTGGGCTGACAGGACGTCATTTTACAAATGAGGGCCCAGCGGCAGAGCCCAGGGAAGTAACTAACCTAGCTGAGCACCCAAATCCATCTCATAACTCCCCATCACATCTTCTTTCATCGTCAAGGGTAAGGGAGCCATGATTTCAGTTCCAGGACAACGTCCACAGGGCCTTCTCAGGACCCTATGATGCCATTCATCCGGACCTAGAGATTCATCTGGATCTAGAGAGTCCAACTTCTTTTACTACCATGAAGAATGGCTTGATGTCTTCTTCCTCACCCTATTCTCCTAGGCTTTAATTTCTTAATGATTCTTATGGGTCTTTTTTAGTTTTAAATATCTTCTTCTTGGTTGAAAAGAGGAACGCTAACTAGGAATTGAATAATTCTACTCTTTCCTATGTCATTTTTATTATTCCAGTATCTTCCCCAAGCCACAGTTCATCTTTTCTCTTGAAACATGTGTGTGCTCAGTCGCTCAATGTTGTCTGACTCTTTGCAACCCCATGGACTTTAGTCCTCCAGGCTCCTCTGTCCATGGGATTTTCCAGGCAAGAATACTGGAGTGGGTTGCCATTTCCTTCTCCAGGGAATCTACCCAACCCAGGGATCGAACCCACATCTCCTGTGTCTCCTATATTGGCAGGCAGATTCTTTACCACTGAACCACCTGGGAGCTCCTTCTTGGAACATAAAAGCTTTTAAAATCCTTTCGTCTCAAGAATTTTTCACAAGCCATGGCTCATGTCAGCCTGTAGCTTTCCTGACCCTAATCTTAGACTGTGGGCGCATTTTTAAATTCCCAGTTTCCCATCTTTTAAACTGTGTGTCGTGCTAATCAGAGTTCAAAAGACTCCAGGGGTGGTGCCCTAGGTTGTTTTTTTGTGTGTTTTGGTTTTGGTTTTAAGAGTTGTTCCTCCTTTTCTCCCTCACTGGAATAATTAACGTTTTCAATCAGAACTTTATGTTTCACAGTCTTCTAGTTAACGGAGCCCCCTTTCTTTTTATTCCTTCTTTCATTTATTCACTAATTCTTTATTAAGGCCGACTGTGAGCCAAGGACCATGCCTGCCCCTGGATGCACAGGGAGGACTGAACTTTACGTGGCTGCTGCCTCGTAACCCGGGGCTTCCTGAACTCACACGCCCCCTCTGCTTCTCATACACTGTGAACAGGTTTCCTGAAGTCTGGGGTGTGGTGGGACCAGCAATCTCTCCTCTCACTCTGGTGAGCATCAAGGGAGCAGAGACCACTTGCTCCAATACCCTCACAACCACTTACGAGGATACCTCCAGCCCACCCTTCCTCACTTTCCATGTTAAGTTGGAAGCAGCTTGAAAACAGGGAAACTATAAACAAAAGCAAAGCGAACAGTCAACTGATATTCTTTTAATCTTTGAACAGCTGTCTCAGTAAAGCCTCCCTTTAGACAGCATCCAGCCTCTGTGCCAAAGTGTACGCACGTGGAGAAACCATCAGTTATCTTTTGTACCTGTGTCAAGTGGCCCCTGGTCTGCCATAAACTGGCTTCTCCTTCATTTCATCCTCCTCCAAAAGTTCTCCATCACTTTTTCACCTTCCACTTTCTTTCCTTCTATACACGGACCCACCTATTAGGTTTGTTTCTTTTTAGCACAGCAAGCCCCACCAGGACTTACTTAGCCTGTCCCCACCACAGACCCACAATACCTCTGGATCCAGTGAACCATGGTTAGCACCTATGCTTTGGTATAGATGGGTAAGATTATCGCTATATTCCCCTGTTGGTCTCTTCCGAGGATTATTCAATCCTTCCTCATCCTCCACACAGGTACTTCTTTTTTTTTTTTTTTTTCCTTTTTATCTTGTTCAATAGACTGTATTGTTTAAACCCAAGGGTTACAACTGTTTCATAGCTGTCTTTACATCCCTCAGAATTTTGTACATGATTCAAGATTGCCTTGCACTCTGGATCTGAGTTCCACAAATATTTGTTCAGTTGAATTATTCAAGTGTAGTGTGAGACCCCATATTTACATTCTCTAGATGGAGACACCCCCTGCCAGAATACCTAAACCAATAATGATAAACACCGAACTGAATACAGATTCTTTATCCTCATACAGAATAAAACGGGGTGTCGTCAAACTATAAATTTAACTTCTACAGAGTCTGCCCTGAGAGTAAACACCATACACAGCATCCCAGCACCATTTTCTTCTGGGGGCTTTCCCCTCTCCTCCACGCTTGGTCAAAGTACAAAGACATTTAGACATGGAGAGTGGGTACCCCACCACCATCTTGGATATGTCTGACTCTAGAAATAAGTGGCAGATATAGACCAAGTTTTATCTGAAGAGACCTGGAGAGAGAGAGAGAAAAAAAATCGTTTCTATATACTGAGAACCTGTAGGTATAAGGTGCTGTACTGAATTCTCTGTAAATAATGCGCTCAACCATCACCGCCTCCCACTTACAGATAAGGACAGAGTAGGAAACTGTGACAAAGAACTCTTGAGTGACACTCCCCAGCTAGTGAGTGGCGAGGCTGGGATCTGACGTCAGGCCATCTGGCTCCACAGTTATTACTCTCTGTGCTCTGCCGCCTCTTCAAAATGATTGCTAACCTTTCCTCTTCTTTTCTCTTTAATTTCTTATTTCTATATAATTTCTAAAGGCTCTTTTCCATTTACAGTTATTACAAAACATTGGCTGTATTTCCCGTGTTGTACAATACATCCTTGAACCTTACACCCCATAGTTTGTACACTGGGATCTTTCTTTCATGTTACCACCTGTTCTCTCCTGCAGGGAATTTTTTTTTTTTTTAACTTTAAACTTTTTATTTTTGTATCGAGTTCTGTATAGCCAGTTAACAATGTTGTGATAGTTTCAGGTGAACGAGGAAAGGATTCAGCCATACATACTAACCATTCTCCCCCAAACGCCCCTCTCATCCAGGCTGCCACATCACATTAGGCAGAGTTCAGGGAATTACTTTTTAAACCCTGAGTAGCACTCTCTCCTGACCCGCCAGGCTACACCAGAAAAAGATGCCAGCGTTAGGAGGTTTACCATCAAACAGAGGACTGCTATATCCCATTCAGCACAAATGTGCTTTTAAAGTCAATCCACAAGTGTTTATTCAGTGGCTCTTACATACTCATCATGGCAGGAAGAAAAAACAAACTGCTTCTCTTTCAACATCTGTCCAATTGCCATGTGCAGGACACTTCCTGGGCAGTAGCCCCCATGTACAAATTATGGGTGCTTGCGCTGACCACTTATCTCCTCAGGTACATAGACCAGGAGGCACACAATCAAACCAGCTTCCTCACTCTTGGCCAATTAAACCCAATGTTACATAACTACCATTTAAAAAAAAAAAAAAAGACCACAGAGGCAAACCCTCTAAACTGGATTTTCCTTCTTTAGCAGCCTCCAAGGAAGAACTGTTCTAATATGGTGCTTCTATTCCTGACAGGAATAACCCTTAATTATGATGTGCCTTAAACATCTAGACACTTTAAAATAGAATTTCACTTAATGTTAAGGAAACCAGAGAACTACGTCAGTGGCAACACAGAAGAGTTTAACACAGCGAGAGAGACAGAGAGAGAAGAGGGGTGGGGGTAAGGGGCACAGAGAGCATTCCAGCTTTGGCATGGGGGGAGGGGGAAGAAGCACAGATCACTGCTGAGTTGTTTTTGAAGCTCTGGAAATCTGGAAGAAAAGGCAGAATTGAAGAAAGTCACTAAAGAAAATTAAATGCTTCCATGAAGTGAAGTGGTAGTTATTCAGTCGTGTCCGACTCTTTGCAACCCCGTGCGCTATAGCCCACCAGGCTCCCCCGTCCATGGGATTTTCCAGGCAAGAATACTGGAGTGGGTTGCCATTTCCTTCTCCAGGGGATCTTCCCGAACCAGGGATAGAACGCAGATCTACCCTCACTGCAGACAGACCCTTTACTGTCTGAGCCACCAGAAGAGCCCCATAAAACAATGTAAAGACTTTTTCATCTAGCAGGGATGAATTAATCCCTGATTATATTTTGTTTCAGGGATTAAATAAATCATACTTATTTCTGGAAAAAAAGTATATGGATAGGCAAGTGAATGAAAACATGGCCTGATGTCCAGAACACAGGAGTGAGGGACTTCCCTGGCAGTCCAGGAGTTAAGACTCCACACTTCCCAACACAGAGGGCATGGCTTAGATCCCTGGTTGGGGGAGATCCCACATGCCATGTGGAGTGGCCAAAAAGTATTGGGTTGACCGAAAAGTTCATTCTAAACAAATTTAAAAACAAAGAAAACACAGGAGTCACTCCTGAGACCTTTGGAAAAACATAGTTGTGACCAAGTGATTTCACCAACTACCTCTGTAGATGGCACTCCTCTTGTCACCTTTTGACTGCATGTCAGTGACCACTAATCTAGCTATAAATTTCCATACTCCACCTAAACAGAGAAAGTAGTAGCTGTTGTTCATGTGTATTGTCAGCCCAAGCATGGCAGGTCCACTGGGATCACCGCACAGATCCTCATGAAAAAAAAAGTCTGTTTCTTCCTATTGAGCCTGCTCTCAGTGAGGGATGCCTGAGGTTGAGCTGTATGGCTCAGACAATTAAAGGGGCTTACGGCACCCCCAACAGAGCTGCTGCGAAATCTGCACTACGGAGGGACAGTAACCAAGCACACAGCAGGTACCAAAGGGTACAAAGGCAATTGGGACCATTCCCGCCCTCAAGAATGTAATGTGCTGATAGGAAAGACTTGCTTCTTTATAAAAACCAAACCTAGAGAGTTATATCAAGGGTCCTTCCACAAATAGGTCCTCCCACCCACCTCCTGTGTGCAGGCTGTCAACGGTTCACATGTCTTCCCCAGCCTCTACTGACAGACTACATAGATATGGTGGGTTTGAGATGGGCCTTCTCATCATGATGGGATAAGAACATTCATGATATGAAAGGGCAGTGCAGTCTCAACAACACAAACAGGACATCCGATGAGGACCGTGAGAAGCAGGCCTGTTGTATAATCACGAATCTGAGTAGCATTAGTCCCTGGTTCCTGGAACACACTCTAAAGAGTTGGAATTTCACAAGTAATTGGAAATATCTTTGACATTCATGAGCCCAGGGTTCCACGCCTGAGTTGTGCTAACAGGATGATCAGGATGGGGCTGGCCGCTCCAGAAATCATGTGATTAGAGGGCTGAAGCTTTGCGTTGGGTGACGTGAGTGGACTTCCTCTAGGGAGGGGTAAGGAGCTGGAATCAAATAATCTCATGGCCAAAGAGTCATCATCCTGTACAATGAAACCTCACTAAACACTCTGGACACCAAAGCTCCAGATCTGGCTGAGATCCCTGGTTTGGGAATGCACGGATATGTGGGGAGGGCAGGAGGAAAGCAGACTGCTCCTGACTCCACCGCGCAAGGGCAGGTCCAGGACCCTCCCACACCGGGTCCTATGTGTCTCCTTGCTGGACTGGTCCTGCCTGTGTCCTGATAAAACAATAATCTTCAGTGTTTCTGAGTTCTGTGAGTCGCTCTAGCAAACTATGAAATCTGAAGGGGCTGGGGACCCCCTCTCCAAATTTGTAGCTAGTTGGTCTGAGAGACGCCTGAACTTCCAGAGGCATCTGAAGCAAGGGCTGTCTTGTTGAGGATGACACCCTTCACTTACACATCAGAATTGCACTTCCAGGACTGCCCTGGGGGTCCAGTGGTTAGGAATCCTCCTGCGAAGATTCCACATGCTGCGGGGTAACTAGGCCCATGCACAACAACTACTGAGCCTGTGCTCCTCAACAAGAAAAGCCACCACAATGAGAAGCCCGTGCACCACAACTAAAAAGTAGCTCATGCAACAACAAAGATCCAGTGCAGCCAAAAGTAAATTAAAAAAAATTTTTTAAAGAACTGCACTGCAGCATTGCAACATATTCTCAATTCCTGAAACACACGTGAGAAATAATCCCTTCAAGAAGAAAAGCTCTTGCAGCTGACCTAACTCCCCACATCCAACCCAGCTCCAACACCAGCTGAGAACTTCACAGCCCAATTGCAGCAGGAAACCAGCTTGAAGAGGAAGACAAGCACAGTTCTAGTACAAGGGAGGGTTCCTGATAAGAGATAAAACTGAGATATAAAGACTACAGTGGGTACACAGAGAAAGAGTCCAGTAATTAACTAAGCAATGTCAGCAAATTTGGAAAACTCAGCAGTGGCCACAGGACTGGAAAAGGTCAGTTTTCATTCCAATCCCAAAGAAAGGCAATGCCAAAGTATGTTCAAACTACTGCACAATTGCACTCATCTCACATGCTAGTAAAGTAATGCTCAAAATTCTCCAAGCCAGGCTTCAGCAATACGTGAACCATGAACTTTCAGATGTTCAAGCTGGTTTTAGGAAAGGCGGAGGAACCAGAGATCAAATTGCTAACACCCACTGGATATCGAAAAAGCAAGAGAGTTCCAGAAAAATATCTATTTCTGCTTTATCGACTATGCCAAAGCCTTTGACTGTGTGGATCACAATAAACTGTGGAAAATTCTGAAAGAGACGGGAATACCAGACCACCTGACCTGCCTCTTGAGAAACCTATATGCAGGTCAGGAAGCAACAGTTAGAACTGGACATGGAACAACAGACTGGTTCCAAATAGGAAAAGGAGTACGTCAAGGCTGTATACTGTCCCCCTGCTTATTTAACTTATATGCAAAGTACATCATGAGAAACGCTGGGCTAGAAGAAGCACAAGCTGGAATCAAGATTGCCAGGAGAAATATCAATAACCTTAGATATGCAGATAACACCACCCTTATGGCAGAAGGTGAAGAGGAACTAAAGAGCCTCTTGACGAAAGTGAAAGAGGAGAGTGAAAAAGTTGGCTTAAAACTCAACATTCAGAAAACTAAGATCATGGCATACGGTCCCATCATTTCATGGCAAATAGATGGGGAAACATTGGAAACGGTGGCTGACTTTATTTTGGGGGGCTCCAAAATCACTGCAGATGGTGATTGCGGCCATGAAATTAAAAGATGCTTGCCCCTTGGAAGGAAAGTTATGACCAACCTAGACAGCATATTAAAAAAGCAGAGACATTACTTTGTCAACAAAGGTCCATCTAGTCAAGGCTATGGTTTTTCCAGTGGTCATGTATGGATGTGAGAGTTGGACTATAAAGAAAGCTGAGCACCAAAGAATTGATGCTTTTGAACTGTGGTGTTGGAGAAGACTCTTGAAAGTCCCTTGGACTGCAAGGAGATCCAATCAGTCCATCCTAAAGGAGATCAGTTCTAGGTGTTCCTTGGAAGGACTGATGTTGAAGCTGAGACTCCAATAGTTTGGCCGCCTGATGGAAAGAGCTAACTCATTTGAAAAGACCCTGATGCTAGGAAAGATTGAGGACAGGAGGAGAAGAGGACGACAGAGGATGAGATGGTTGGATGGCATCACCAACTCAATGGACATGAGTTTGGGTAAACTCCAGGAGTTGGTGATGGACAGGGAGGCCTGGGGTGCTGCAGTTCATGGGGTTGCAAAGAGTCAGACACGACTTAGCAACTGAACTGAACTGAACTGAATTAACTAAGAGTGCAGAATGGCTTCACAAAGGTGGTTATGGCCATGTGCCAGATGAAAGGAATTTCATTTTTTTAAGATTTTTTTTTTTGGTGTCTTTTTAAAGTATTTTTTTATGTGGATCACTTTTTTAAAATCTTTAATTTGTTACAATATTGCTTCGGTTTTATGTTTTGGCTTTTGGCCATGAAGTGTGGGCATGTGGGAACTTAATGGCCCAAACAGGGATCAAACCCACACCTCCTGCATTGGATGGAAGGTGAGGTCTTAACCACTGGACCACCAGGGAGGTCCCAAAGCAATTTTAAAAGAAGGGAGGATAGAACACAGCGTAAGAATAGTGTAAGAAAAAGGTCAAATCACCATGTCAAGTTTAATAACAATGAAAATCTAACTTTTATACCTCTTTATTGTATGCTTGAAACTGTGGCTTAACTTATTATTTAGAATGATATGCTATTAAGTCGCTTCAGAGTCTGTCTGACTCTGTGTGATCCCATAGACGGCAGCCCATCAGGCTCCCCCATCCCTGGGATTCTCAAGGCAAGAACAGTGGAGTGGGTTACCATTTCCTTCTCCAATGCATGAAAGTGAAAAGTGAAAGTGAAGTTGCTCAGTCGTGTCCGACTCTTCGCGACCCCATGGACTGCAGCCTACCAGGCTCCTCTGTCCGTGGGATTTTCCAGGCAAGAGTACTGGAGGAGGGTGCCATCGCCTTCTCCAAGAATGATATGCTAATAAACCCTTAATCCTATGAGGCAGAGTCTGTTACGATGCCCATTTTACAGGTAAGAATACTGAGACCTCAGCTAAGAAACGATGAAGGCATCAGAGCTGGCAGTCCAGTGTGGTTTGAGAGGAGTGTGAAAGGAAGTGGAGAAAGTATGAAAAGCCCTGGGTTTCTATCAGAAATCTTTTTTGTTTTTCTGTAGGCAGTGGGGAGCTGTCAGAAGTGTATGTATAAGGGAATAATATGGCCAGAACTGTGGTTTCAAAAGATAAACTGCAGTGACAGAAAAAGCATTCAAAAAGAGAAAGACTAGGGACTTCCCTGGTGGTCTAGTGGTTCCAATGTAGGGGGCACAAGTTTGATCCCTGGTCAGGGAACTAAGATCCCACAGGCCACATGGTGTAGCAAAAAAAAAAAAAAAGTGAGAAAGACTAGAACAAAGAGATCAGGTAGGGGACAATGCTCTGATCACTGATGAAACAGTATGAGAGCCAGAAGCAGGGCGAGGACAGAGAGGATAAATGTGGGGAGGGACAGAAGGAAAAGGGTATGTAGACTATGACAGAGATACCTGGGGCTCTGGGTGGACGGTGGGATGAGAAGCCAGGAGAAGATGACGCAGGCATCCAAACAGACCATCAAAAATACATGTTTATATGTCTTTCTGTACTGATGTGTGCGTTCGCTGCACCGTTCCTGATGCTCCTGTGTGTTGCCCGAACTTGGTGCAGTTCACACTCTTGATCCAGTAACACATCATGAAGTCAGATTTCAAGACCGAATTCAATCCCAGCAGTCAACCGTCTAACTCCACACCCCAGGTCTTTGACCCACAGCCATGCACGGCCATCCCGTGTCTCTACCTCTCTGTGAGGTTGACCTGCCCCTGCTCTGGATGGAAAATGAGTATCAGAAGAGTTGATCAAGGATTTCTGTCTAAAAGGCTTTCAGATTGCAGAGATGAAGCAGAAGTATACCACCAGGCCACCCATCTACAAATCGATCTCAGGCTGTTCAAAAGCACACACATCGAACTAGGTCTCTTCTAGCTCCTCCTACGGTTCGATGGGAATGAGTCGGCAGAGAGTGTGGAAAAGTAAACAGAAGCTGAACATGATGACAAGCTCTCAAGGACTAAGAAAAACACACAGCTGATCACAGATACAGTGAACCCTGGGTTTCCAGTGCCGGAATAAACGATCCTTGCCGTTCAGACCTGGTCCTTCCCCACGGCTTCCTGTTTTCTGGTTATGTTTGTGCCCCATGTCTAGCTTTGCAAGAGAGGCTACAGAACACTTTGATAGATTAGCTGAACATTAGAATCAATAATCATCCTCTTACTATATATAAAATAGACAACAAGGATCTACTGTACAGCAAAGAGAACTATATTCAAATCTTGTATTAACCTATAATGGAAAAGAATCTGAAAAAGAGTACATATATATATGGCTTCCCAGGTGGCACTAGTGGTAAGCATTCTACCTGCCAATGCAGGAGACAAAAGAGACTTGGGTTCAATCCCTGGATCGGAAAGAACCCGTGGAGAAGGAAATGGCAGCCTACTCAAGTATGCTTGTCTGGAAAAGCCCATCGACAGAGGAGCCTGGCAGGCTACAGTCCATAGGTTGCGAAGAGTCAGGCACAACATAGTGACTAAACCACCGCCACATTCTAAAACAGAATCACTTTTCTGTACACCTGAAACTAACAGTGTAAATCAACTATATTTCAATTAAAAATAAAACCAAAAAAAGTATCCTTTTACCAAATCCTCAAAATGTTCTGAGTACTCAGCTCATCAACATTATTCTAGCTCCCACTTCCCCCACTGTAAAAAGCCTAGCTCTTCTAGTAACACTGACTAGAGGAGAACAGAACCAGAAAGGAAAAGAAAAAATCTGACTTCCTGTGCCTCTAGAGACTGAGCTATGAGGGGGCCGTGAAGTTCTGGAGAATGGGGGTGTCATGTGTGGGTGTGTCTGCCTCACTCACCCTCCTGACATTCCCAAGAACCAAGCGTCCTTTAAAGCACTCATGTGAAAACGTTTAAAGAAAGACGTACTGAAATGCACTCTTACACAGGCCCCTGACACATAATCAATACCCCTTTAAGCGCACACATCTATATCTTGCATTAACCTTGCATCTCACTGTGATTTAGGAAGTATCGCTGTGCTTTAGCCCCAAATCTTTTCTAACCTGACATCACTCTGTAACACACAGATCATCATAAAGAGACAGAAATACTTCCAAATGTGGCAAAACTCAGGGCGTGACATGTAAATAGAGCCTTCTACAATGATTTCAAAGGATACTAAAATTCATCCGATGTCGTCAATGGTTCCATAAGGTCCCTGAGAATCAGATCAAGTTGCATGGACACTGGAACCTTTTTATTTAGTTCAAATAAAGCATCTCCTTCCCTCATTTTCAATCATCCAGTTTTAGCAAAACGAAATATGCAAAAGGTCTCATCTCTATGCAGTAGGCAATGGAAAAGTCAGACAAGGCAGAATTCTAATTGATACAAACTAGAAACTCTATGTATCACAATGTCCTCCAACAGAAACTGTTGCTTTTAACAATGTGACATTTTCCTCCTTTCTTTAAAAGGGAAATAAGCAACTTTCAATTTATTATAAATAAGGGAGGGGACCAATGGCACCCCACTCCAGTACTCTTGCCTGGAGAATCCTATGGATGGAGGAGCCTGGTGGGCTGCAGTCCATGGGGTCACTAAGAGTCGGGCACAACTGAGCGACTTCACTTTCACTTTTCACTTTCATGCATTGGAGAAGGAAATGGCAACCCACTCCAGTGTTCTTACCTGGAGAATCCCAGGGACAGGGGAGCCTGGTGGACTGCCGTCTATGGGGTTGCGCAGAGTTGGACATGACTGAAGTGACTTAGCTTAGCTTAGCTTAGGTGTTATCTGATGTGCTGAGGTTTACAAATATTTTCCCCTTTTCATTTCTATAAACGCTCCTCTTAGGTAGAAACTATCCCATTTTACAGATTATAATTAAACCCAGAAGAAAATTAATGAGCATCCATACAGAATCTTTTAGAAAAGTATATTTTTGAAACCGAGCCCATTAGCACAGAAAGGAAATTCCATCACGTTCACTTTGGATTGGCAAAGGTGAGTCTATGCCTCCAGTGGGGAGACTTTATCCTTTGGTATTCAGATCTAGTGAAGCTTGGCCACCGGACCACCATTCAGGTTCTATAAGGTCTATTCTCAAGCCAGCTCCTCTAGATGCCCAGGCTCAGAAGGAGCTCTGCTGGACCACATCCTGAACTGGGGGAGGAGGCCAGAGACCACACTCTGGGCTGCAGCATAACCATCACACTCACTGAAGCAGCCAATCTCTATTGAGCGCTAAGTGCCAGGCTCTGCAGATACGGGGGGAGCAAGACAGCTGCCCTCAGAGCCACGTCATGCAAGAAGAGGGCTCGTGGTTGCTCCATAGGATGGTGAGGGCTCTTGCGGCTGAGCTGAGTCCTGAAGGATGGCTGGCTATGGGAGAGGGTGTGGCTGCACAGACAGAGAGAGTGAAAGCAGTGGCTGTGTGAATTCATGCCCTTTCCACACAGCACTGTACGTACTGGCAACTTCCAATGCTCTGTGATGTGTGGGGCGTTAAGAATAGGGAACTAAGCTAGGGTTTCTCAAATCTTTTTTGACTACATCTTCCAGTAAAAATATTTTTTACATCATGATGCTATACACACTTTACACATATGACTTGAAAAAATCTTTGCCAAAACACTACTCTTTCCACTACTCAAATGCATTCTGATATTTTCTCTCTTCTCTTCTCTCTCCCCTTCTCTCCTTCATTCTTTAAGTTCTAGATACAATCCTCAAACGGCTGGCAACCCATAGTGTGCAAAGTACTAGTATAAACCTTCTAACAGGTGTGACTATCATTTCTTTGAACAACACAAGTTTGAACTTCAAGGATCCACTTATACATGGATTTTTTTCCAATAAATACTACAGTGGAACCTGATCCCCAGGTGGTTGAACTTGAGGATCCAGAACCACCAATGCAGAGACAGCTGACCATGGACTTGAGCGGCCTCGGATTTTCGTATCTGAGGGGCAGTTCTGGAACTGGGTACTAAGGAAATTCCTCTTCTGCCTTCCATCCTTTTTTCCTCCTTCACCCCTCAATAAAGCACCACCAAGGAAATAAGAGCACCACAGTTTCCTGAAGGTCTGTGATGTGCCAAAAACCAGGCTGGAACCTTGACATGCCCAGTGTCATTCATTCTCACTCAGATCTGCAGGTTAAGCATTACTATTCGCATTTTAGGAGTCAGAGATGACTGCGCGCGTGTGCACGCACACACACGCGTGCGCACACACATACACACATATACCCATTTCACAGGTGAAAAGACAAGCTCAGTGACCAGAGAATCAGTGGACCATGATAGAGCCAGGATTCGAGTTTAGTTCTGTCTGGCTCCAACTCACCAATTGTCCCATTGTGCCTTTCATGAAAAGTTCTTAAGTAATTAAAGCTAACCTAATAGCAAGAATTTCCTAAGTCCCCTTGAGATAATTCAAGTCCTTGGAGTGTTATGGAACCAGGTTTGGGAGGCATCAGCACAGATAAGGCAAATATGTGATGGAAAAACCTCTCAGGTTTAAATTCAATTTCCTTCTGTGTCCTCTGAGGTCCCCTTAGTAAAGGCACTGGTGGAGAGTCACCAAACAGAGAAAGAGGAGATGAGAGTTGCTGGGTGGCTGGCCTGGATAACCCCTTCACGGCAAGCTGGCTGAATGGAGCTGACCATTCCGAGGGGCCCGTAACCAGGAGCACCTAGCCCGGCATCATCCAGGCTGCAGATAGTCCATAAATATTCACAAGACAGAATGCTAACACAGGCAGAGTGAAAGTAAACACAGCGAACAGCTCCTGCTGGCTTATTTTTAAATTGTTCCAAAATTATGTTAAGTGAAACTATCTGGTGAGAAGGAAGCTTCTTTGGAAGGATAACGAAGCATATTTAGTACAGACACTTGTGTTCCTTCAGGGCCTTAACTGAAGATACACTTGACACAGATACAAGGGATATTAAATGTGGGCAGGTCACGACAAATGGGCAGCCCCCCAAAAATCCCTCCAAAAGTGATGATTGGGGGAAATTATTGGCAGTGTTCCACTAAGAGATGGCATCATAAACTGGCCCTTCCCCTGACCTAAAATAACATGCTGCTTGTGATAGTACATGAAATGGCCAGTCACTGGCATTGCTAAGTGACGATACTGCTCAGAATATCGTAAGAACCAATATGTTCTTTACAAACATATAATAAATGCAATTCTGGCACTTACAATACATTAAATTCTCTATTTGACAAACAGCCTTAAGGGGTTTATGTTCTCTGTAGGGCTTGTTGGGTAGCAATACATTTATAGTTTAACTTGGCATACTAATTCACCTACAGATATGAGCTGTGTTTTTTGTCTAATCAGCTAGTGTTATGTTCCCAGCATTTATGAGCAATAAAAATATCGCCTAGTCCTCTTTTCTTTGCAAGTTCCGTGATGGGAAGCAATCTTGAATGTGCAAAAGAATCCACTGCCTGCTGACAAAACATAAAGGCTTGTGGAAACATGACATGTGCTCAAGTCGATCAGTTTGTTTTTCAATATTTTAATAGGGTACACTGCTGCACTGGGAACTAAATGTGTATCATGCCTAATCTTACAACTAGTGTGCACTATACTTTGATCTTTCTATCAAAAGATCAAAATTTAAATAGTATGCAAATTATATTTTATACATGTTCTCCTTTGCATGAAATCAAACAGAAAACTTGTTTCTTCTCTAAACACATGAGAATATAAACAAGCAACACATTTAAACTAAAGAAAATACTCACTACTTTATTCCATTAAAAAAAATTGCCCCTGGGTATCAGTTAAAATGAAAAGCCTTTATGTTTTCCTTAAAAAAACCCTAAATGTCTGCTTATGCTTTCAAATTTTTTCAGCATATTTTAATATTTACTTTAAAGGTTCTCAAGTTAATTACATGCATTATTTTTACAAGAAATGCTACTTAAGTCCTTTTCCTGAAAGCTCTGACAGGTTATGTAAAACAACAGAAATGACAGCAGAAATTAAACACCTGATGGTGAATCTCCAGTAATCAAGAAAAGCTGTCATTTTTATAACAACTGAATGTAAAGTATGAACCTTAATTGGATCCTGGATTTAAATTAAAAAAAAAAAAAAACACAGCTACAAAAGATATCCTGAGGATAGTGAAGGAAATGTGAATATGAACAAGATTTTAAAAGCTATTATGAAATTTTTGTTAAATTTTTAAGTGTGATATTGGCTCTGCAATTCCTTAAGAAAAATATCCTTATTCTTAGTACCTGTGTGATATCATTTTTAGGGATAAAATATCTTGATGTATGAAACTAACATGATGCCTAAAACTGATGAATGGCCCAACAATAATAAATATATCTAGACAGATAACTAGATAAACACATGAGGCAAATACTGCAAAATGTTAAGAACAGTTATATCTCAGTGGAGGGTATACAGAAGTTCATTGCCTTATTCTTTTAACCATTTTGTATGCATGAAAATCTTCACAGTAAAAAGTTACAGGGGGTGAAGAACAGTCATTTTCATTTAAGTATGTATATATATTCACTCCTGAGCCATACCAGGGGCAGATAAAATATTACTTTACATGGACATAGAATGTTTCATTTTCCGGTAGCAGTATGCTTCAGAGAATCAATTTTCCACCAATGACCCAGAGAAATGATGGCAGCCCCTTTGGCCAAGACCACAGGGAACAGCTGATTGACACGCAGCACCTGATTTACAGCAAAGCTGGGATCTCCAGAGGGTAATCCACGCTGACCAGTGAATTTACGTGGCAGCCTGTGCCCTTGGAAAAATAAGGGTCAAGAAGAGGGGCCTACCAGCCTGGAACAGCAGGCAGAACCTGCAAGCTTGCCAGGCTCATTTTCTGGGAGACAGCATATCAAGCTGTGACATGAATGTAAAACTAAATTAAACATTTAAGCCGTCAACTCTACTCACTAAAGATGGATTTCTGTCTTCCCTTGTCTCGCTGCTCTATGAAGTGGACTACCAGTTCCGACATTAAGCAAAACATCTGAGATGCTGCCAATCCCCAAAACTCAACCTAAACCTAATAACAAAGCTAATAACTTACTTCTAGTAAGTACATAAGAAATTTTAGAGAGAAAACCTGTAAGCATTCCATTTAGATACACCTAAAGTTTTCAAAATAAGACTCAGACCTATGAAACAACACAGCAGTATATTTCCTATCTACAAAGAGAGGGTTTTGGTTTGGGGGGGTCCAAATTTCCACAGTTCTGGGCATTAGTTCACTGAAGTCAGGGGACCAACCAGCCAACCATGACTTGCTGCAGAATCTGATAGTCTTTTCTAACTGGAGTGAACTGAAACTCAGCAGTAAGCTTTGAACTTTCAAGTGACCCAAAGCAGTCAAAGACTCCACTTCAGTTACACTTCTTTTTTTTTGCCCTTTTTTGTTTTTGTCATCTTTTTTCTCCCTCATTCAGTTCTGTATGAGTGTGAGCATATGTGTATGTCTATAAACATATATTTGTTGTTGTTTTGTAGTCGCTGAGTCGTGTCCAACTCTTTTGAGACACCACTGCAGCCCACCAGGCTCCTCTGCCCATGGGGTTTCCCAGGCAAGAATACTGGAGTGGGTTGCCATTTCCTTCTCCAAGGGATCTTCCCCACCCAAGGGAACCCAAGTCTCCTGCTTGGAAGGCAGGAGATTCCTTATCACTGAGCCACCTGGGAAGCTCATATGTATAGATATATCTTACATACATATATATATACACACATAAATATATTATGCATATACATATATATTTGCTGCTGTCTTCTCCTTTTCTCTTTCCTGGCTTTCCTCTTCCTGTCTTTCCCCTTCCCCTCCCCATTCCTCCAGGACCACCAAAGTTTATCACTGGGTTAAACTTCAGACTGTGAAGCTATAAAGAATCCTGATGTGGCCCGATGGAATCAGGCCACAGGCTGGAAGAGTTACAGGGTTCACTTTCCTTTAACCAAAGAACAAACATCCTGCTTATGGGTCATAGGGGTGGGATGGCAGAGTTGGGGGGGCCTCTCCATTCTAGTTACTGCTGCCTGCTTTTAATCTCCAACCAACCCTCCATAGCTCTAAGAGAAGCAGGCGACCATGACACTGGGACCTCATTTATTGCTCTCTGTTATTCTAGTAAGAGGCATGATACTGGAGGGCTGAAAACATCAATGGTTTGGAACTATCTGTGGACTTATTCAAATCATGAATTCTGTTCAATGCTATAGTTTCATGTTTCTGGTCTATTTGTAAACACTAAACTAGGACCAAAGGGAATACAAAGAGATTCTTAATTAAGTTATTCACCAGAGAGGTATGAGTACATTACATCCATTTACCAAAAATTTACCATCTATGAAAAAATCACTCCCATGAGTGACGCAGGAATGAACCACAGGCCCTCCATCTCCAGGAGACCTGAATGAACCTGCTTTCAAAACTCCAGGGAGAATGAATCTCTGGCAATATTCCAGCCAGAAGGCTAGGGCTCCTCTGCCACCTCCAGGCTGGATAAGCCCCCACAAGGGAACTGGGAAGAAAAAGGTTCAGCTATCAGGGCCAAAAGCCCATAGTCGAAAATAGTCTGAGTGGGAGGATGCTCAAAAAGTGGAGAAACACAGGCAGAGGGTGGCAAGGTAGCCATTTGGACACACTGGGCTATGTTGACCATTTGCAGGCTCCAGGAGTGATCTGAGCCCCTTACCCAGGCTCATCCTCTCAAAGCCTCAACTCCTTCATCTGACAAATGGGAATAATAACAACCCTCTAAGCTATAAGGTCTGTAATGATTAAATGAGTCAGTATGCACAAAGTGCTTAGAATAGGGCCTGAGACATGATAAGCACTGTATAAATGCTCCCTAATCACTATTACCATAGATTGGTAGCATGCCAACAGTAAAGCCCACCAAAGATAACTTACCAACTTTAATCCCCACCAACAGACCTACTATTAACCAGTTGGAAATACCCAGGTCTCAATTCTTTGCTTCCCTTTTTAAGTTCCAGCATCTCCGGAGTGGTCTCAGCTAAGGCCAAAGGAGCAAGACTCCTTTCTCCAAGTGACTAGGTTGGGGCAGAAAATGTAGCACGGCCATACCATATGATTAAAATGGAAACTGGCATATGAATAAAATGCAAATCTGACATGCATTTCATAGCTTGCATGTTCTCAGGTGTGTAAGTTCCTCAGCTTCTAACCAATGTCTCTAACTCTGCAACACTGAATCGCAAGAACTAACCTTCTGTTTGAAGACACACACAAATTTCCCAGCACATTAAAAAGACGAAAATGCAATGACCTTCAACAAAGTACATGGCCCCAGAGGATGTGGCATAAACAGATAACTGGTCCCGCCACACCTGGGTGACAACAGTAAGCCAATTCTTCAGAACAGGCAGATCCACCCACTTCTCTGCTCTGCCGCTGTGCCCGCACCTGGCGCACCATGTTGACAATACTTACGCATTACAATAGGGCTTCTTTTCATAGCCTTTGTAGTTGTTCATGTTGAGAGCCATCTTGCAGACTTCACAATGGAAACATCCTTTATGCCAATACTGAAAAAAAATAAATGTTTAAAATGTCAGTACAATGCCAGTTCTTTCCAGGATGGGTACAGAAAAGAGACATTTTTAGTCCTCCTATCTGAAAATACTACAATAAAATGACTGTAGGTACCAGTGGACTTCCCGGATTTTCAGTTAAGTAAATAACACAGGCAGTTATTAAAACTGAGTTTTAAATGACTCCCCACCGCAATTTACAGACTCAGATGGAAGAAATGCCAAGGGCTCTGCCCGGATCACACTTCTGTGAGCAGCCAAAAAGGAATTCTGCGCCTGGTTAATGGAGAAATAGAAACTGTGAAGTGGCCTCAAGGAAAATGAATCCAGTTCAAAGTGCCTAAACTGTCCGGGGCATCTTGTTCAACAGTGTCCACCGCAGGTCAGGCAACGCGATGTGGCAAGAGGCGCACTATGTAGGTACCCCTGACCTCCCCATGCCTGTCCAGCTTCCACTAAATTGCGAGAAAGATGGACCCTGTCTGGAATGACTATAGGGATGACGGCGTGCTCTTAAGAGGCATTTGTGTGACCACAGGCAAATTTCACTGGGACCGCCTTCGGCCGGGTTCAATTGTCAGTCGCTTAGGATAGAGCCAGGGTCTCTCTCCTGGGCTGTTAAACTCCATCCACTCCCGGGAAGGGTAGGGGAGCAGGGCTGCAGGGGCTGGGCTAAAGCCACTTCCTCTGGAATTCCCAACCGGGTAGATTAGCCCACCGTGGGTCTGGCTCGCCGCGCTCAGCCCGGGCTCTCCGGCGGGGATTATTCTTAGCAATGCGGCAGCTGCTGCCCCATGACATATTAATTACTATTTGCCTCTCCACCTCGCCGCCTTCGTGGGAGGCGCTGGGGCGGCGGTGAGGTGGGGATCCGGTCGGATCCTTGAGGTGCGGGTGCAGGACAAGGAGGGGTCCGAGTGGAGGTGGGAGGGGTGCGGCCAGCCGAACTGCCCCTGGGGGCCCAGTCCCGGCTCTCCCGGCCCCGCGCCGCGCTCGGCCAGGCGCCCTCCGCAGTCGCTCCGCCGCCGCCGGCGCAGCGCCGCACCCCCGCCGCCCGCACCCCGACAAAAGCCTTTCCCGGTTCCAACATCACGGTCGCCACGCGTGCTCTCCGGCACTCCTGCGGGCGTCTTCGTGTGCCCTCACCCGATGCCAAGATACACACACACACACACACACACATACACAAACACACACACATACACACAGGCACAAACCCACTCTTCTCTTTTCAACAGAGATGCCAAAACTTCTCCGAGCAGGTGCAGCCCGGCGCCCGGCAGGTCTCGGCTGGCCCAACTCCCCCTCGCTCACCTTATCCAAGCAGTTGACTTTCTCGGTGGGATACACGACTTTCCCGCAGCGGGCGCACTGGGGGTTCATTGTCGCGGTTCCCGGGGGCGGCGGCTGGGCGGCGGCGACGGCGGCTGGGGGCTCCGAGGAGCCGCTGTGACATCCCCCGGCGAGCCCCGCACCGCCTCGGGGCAGGCGGGAGGGCGGCGGGTGGCCGGGCGCGGGGCCGGGGGCGAGCGGGCGGCGCGGCGCGCGGGGAGGCGGCGGCGGCGCGGGTGGGTGCGCAGCGGGGCCTGGCGCCGGGGGGGTCGGCCGCGCTCTTTGGGCTCGGGCTCGGCTCCGGCTCGGGCTCCGCACCGCTCGCTCTGCGCAGTTCTCACTCCAGGTACCGGTGACTCACACAGACACTCGCTCCCGCCCCTCGCGCTCACTCGCTCCCCCGCCTCGCCGCCGCGGCGCAGGCCAAACCCACCGGCGCGCCCCGACCGAAGTGGCAGGGAACGAGCACGTCGGGCCCCGGGGGAGGGCGGGCGAAGCGGGGGAGGGGGGAGGGGGGAGGGCAGACGCCCGGAAAGCTCCGCAGACAGCGCGACCCGGAGGCCTGGGAGCGAGCCTCCGGCCGCTGCCGCAGCAGGGACGGCCAGGTGGGCGGCGGCGGAGGTTTGGGGGACAACGGGGGGCGGGGAGGGCTCAAGCCCGCGCACTCCTTGCCCCCCATTTCTCCTCTCTCCTGCCCCAGCCGGTACCCCCCACCCACTCCCAGGCAGACTGACGTTCTTGGTACCCAAAGGTCGCGGGGAGCGCGGGGCGGGGGTACGCCCACCCTCCTCCTCCAGCCTCGGGTCGCAGGCGGCGGCGCAGGAACGCCCTCCGCAGCGCCCAGTCCCCGGGCAGAGAATGGTCCAGGATCGCGCAGCGAAGACATACACACACACAAGGCCCGGGAGCCTGGAGACCTGCGGGGAACCTGGGGATTCACGTTCCCGAAGCGCCCTGGGCTGTGCCGCGCCTGTTCCTACGGGTCTTCTCCCCGAGAAAGCGTCCCCCGCGTGCCGCGTGAAGTCCTCGGAACCTGGATGGGGTCCTCACTGGCTCCCCACCACTGCACTTTTTATATCTATTCTTGGAGAATGATTGGTCATTTTAGACCCAAATCAAGTCTTTCCTGATTAATTAAACGGTCGTCATTTATTTAGCTGTATTTTTGCAATTAAACAGCGTAGGGTCTACGAAAAGTTCTTCACCTCCATTAAGGGATGCAATTACAAACTCATGGTCCTAACCAGAAGGGCCAGAAATCAAGTTGAAGGCCCAGTGTAGGATATCAAATGGAATTAGAATCGGTTTGTTGTTGTTTTAATAAGGTCATTGGACTCGCTTTGTAAAACGCAGCAGAATGGAGGAGCTATTCGGCCTGAGTTGAAAGCCCAACCTTCCCATTTACTGTCACATAACTTTACGTAAATAGCCTCTCTATGCTTCAATTTTCACATCTGCAAAATGGGAATAACATCGCGCAGCAAAACAGCTCCTGCTCTCCTAGTGGGAGGATTTTATGAGTCAGCAGTTCTGAAGTGTTTCAACCTGCCTGGCTCTTGGTAAACACTATGGAAGTGTCAGCGAGGATTATCACAGGCCGGTTGTAACAAACAAGCAAACACATTCCAGTTGCTGGTACACAGATTAAGATTCAGCAATGCCACTCAGCAACTACTGTAGCAAATATTAGTTGTTAAAAAAAAAAATCATAGCTGGAGCTTTTCGTGAAAAAAGAAAGCTACTAAGCTCTGAGCTCCTCAGGCAGGCATGCTGATGAAATACCATTCAGATTGAGGCTGTGCTGTTTGACTTTTCAAAAGAGATCATTTCTTAAAAGAGATCCATCCACCACCGCAGCAGCCTTTGAACCACTCTTTGCCCTGCTCACAAGTCAACCTCGAAAGCAAGTAAAACAATAATTTGCTGTCAGAAAGGATCCCTTGTCATTTAAGAACACCTCAGAGCTTATTAGAAATGCTTAAGTCCATGGGTGAAAGTGAAAGATTTTATGCTAAGTAAAAGAAGCCAGACATAATGTCAGTTACACGTGGAATCTTAGAAGGGGTAAAAAAAAAAGGTAGAAAGTGGAACTCAGAGAGAGTACAAAGTGGTTGTCAGGGCCTGGGCACTGAAATTGGGAGAGGTTGGTTAATGGTTATCAATATTCAGTTATGAATAAGGCCTCAGGATCTTACCTATAACATGGTGACAAAAGACCCACTTCAGACCTAGAGATACATACAGACTGAAAGTGAGAGGATGGAAAAAGATACTCCATGCACATGTTATCATAGAACTGAAATTTGCCAAGAAAGTAGAACTTATATGTTCTCATCCAAATAAAAAGAGAAAATATGAGAGGTAATGGATGTGTTATCTCCATGGGGATTTCCTTTCACAATGTATCAAATCATATGCATCAAATCATCACACTGTACATTTAAATATCTTACAATTTTGTTAAGTATACCACAATAAAACTGGGAGGGGGAAGGACCTACATTGAATTGAAAAAACAAAAGAAAGGAAATGACTGAGGAAGAAAAAGGTAGACAGTAATTTTTTTAGCACTTAGATGTTCATAAGTGTACATCATAAAATAGAGTTTAAAATTCTGTTGTCTTTTAATTGGCAAGCAGAGAGTTCTCAGGAAGCATGATACTGATCTGTGACATTTCTAGCTAATTTATCAGATCTTTTAACTATGAATTATATAATTTCTTAGCCAACCAGCACTTATCACAATGCTCAACACACAGTAGGTACTTATTAAATGTTTTTTGAAAGTGTGTGTAAGACCAATGAATGTATTAAAAATGGAATTAACTATGGTGTTTTATTCTCTCAAAAGTAAATAGTAAATACTCAAGTTATATTTTCCTCTCATATGTGTTTTGCTTGCTATTTTCTGCATTAAGCCAGCTTCTAAGTTTCTTACTGCCATTTGACTGGTGTAAAAGGAGTTTTAATACCATCTGCCTTTAAAGGGCTTCTTTATTTCAAAATTCAAAGTACTGTAAACAGAGAATTGGCAGAAATCTGTCATCTGGTCCAGCCTTCCTCTTTCAAACAGATGAATGATTTAATTATCCACTAGGGAGACCTTTTGGCCCTTTCATGTCTTTTTTACTTGACTAGTCGAGAAATCGGTCCTTATGGTAACTATACACCAATATCTCTAATTAAATCCTTTTCTGCTGGCTTGGACATCCATAGATGTAAACAAAAACTTACCACCATGACCCCTATGAAAACATTTATATACTTAAAAAATTAAAATGTTTCTTTAGTTAAATTTCCCAAATCTGCTTACTTTTACCTCTGGGGCCTATTTATACAGATCCTATTGAAGTCCCTATAATTACCTATATTATTTAAGCTACATAAATTGAATTCCAAATTAAAATCCTTAAAGAGTAATTAATATTACAAAAGTCCAAATAGTGGCTTTGACAAACAGGATGCAGAGTATGGTGGATTGTATCGGTTCACAGTTTTTTGTTCCTCTTCAGCCTGGTTCCTGAAGGCAGTTCCTGTAGGCAGAGTGTATTTCTCCACTGCACTGATGCTGAGATTGATCATGTGACTTTCTTTAGCCAATGGAATTCCAGTGGGCATGCTGTATCAGAGTGGAAGCTTTACATCATTTGCATGGGTTGTCTCTGTTCTCCCACCTTCTTAAGCTTTGGCACCTGACTGTAAAAAGAGCGTATCCCAGGGAGTGCCTGCTTCTCTGACTTGTCCAAGAATTTAAAGACCTGTCTAGCCAGTACAGCCCAAATAAATTCAGTAACCCTAGTCATGCCCAGCAAAGCCACAGCAAGTCCACAACCCTCACGTAAAGGAAGAAATAATTGTTTCTGTGAGCCACTGAAATTTGAGGAGCTGTTCATTACTGCAGCAAAAGCTGACTGATAGACCAATGGCAGGAATTGAAGAGCATGCTTTCAGTTTCATCACAACAATAAGGAAATAATGGATTTACATACAAGATTCAGTGTGGGTTATTTTTTTTTTTTTCCTAAAATACACATTAGAAGTAAAGCTAGGACTTCCCTGGCAGTCCCAGGGGACACAGGTTTGCTCCCTGGTAGAGGAGCTAAGATCCTGCAGACCACCTGGTGTGGCCAAAAATTAATTTTAAAAAATAGGATAATAAAGCATCACTCTCATTACTGAATAATAAATGATTAATTCTCTCATTACACAGTTTTATTATGTGCCTTATATTTGTCAGGCTTCCAAGGTGGCTTAGTGGTTAAGAATCCACCCTGCCAAGCAGGAGACCTGGGTTTGATCCCTGGGTCGTGAAGATTCCCTGGAGAAGGAAATGGCAACTCACTCCGGTCTTCTTGCCTAGTATATTCCATGGACAGAGGAGCCTGGCAGGTACATTCCATGGGGTCACAAAGAGTGGGATAGAACTGAGCAACTAAACAACAACAACAATTGTATTTGTCAGACATTGTGTAAAGTTGTGTACACTTTTTTCAGTTGTCTCAAATTCACGAAGTTTTCTCAGCCAACAATTTGGGAGGTGAAACTAGAAAATGGTAAATTTTAATTCACAATTTCATTTGATAGCTGCATATGAGCCTTAGCCTAATGAAGCATTTCTGCAAAGATCTATGCACTTTTGAGAAATTATCTCATTTACCATTATAGTGGGAGAAGGCAATGGCACCCCACTCCAGTACTCTTGCCTGGAAAATCCCATGGACGGAGGAGCCTGGTAGGCTGCAGTCCATGGGGTCTCGAAGAGTCAGACACGACTGAGCGACTTCACTTTCACTTTTCACTTTCATGCATTGGAGAAGGCAATGGCAACCCACTCCAGTGTTCTTGCCTGGAGAATCCCAGGGACGGAGGAGCCTGGTGGGCTGCCATCTATGGGGTTGCACAGAGTCGGACACTACTGAAGCAACTTAGCAGCAGCAGCAGCAGCATGAGTCAATGGGGAAAATGGAAACAGTGAGAGACTTTATTTTCTTGGGCTCAAAAATCACTGCAGACGATGACTATAGTCATGAAATTAAAAGACGCTTGCTCCATGGAAGAAAAGCTATGACAAACCTAGACAGCATATTAAAAAACAGAGACATTACTTTGACAACAAAAGTCCATCTAGTCAAAGCGATGGTTTTTCCAGTAGTCATGTATGGATGTAAGAGTTGGACCATAAAGAAGGCTGAGGGCCAAAGAATCGATGCTTTCGAATTGTAGTGTTAGAGAAGACTCTTGAGAGTCCCTTGGACAGCAAGGAGATCAAATCAGTCAATCCTAAAGGAAATCAACCCTATATATTCATTGGAAGGACTGATGCTGAAGTTCCAATAGTTTGGCCACCTGATGCGAAGAGCCGACTCATTAGAAAAGACCCTGATGCTGGGAAAGATTGAAGACAGAAGGAGAAGGGGACAACAGAGGATGAGATGGTTGGATAGCATCACCAACTCAATGGACATGAGTTTGAGCAAGCTCTGGGAGGTGGTGAAGGACAAGGAAGCCTGGTGTGCTGCAGTCCATGGGGTCACAAAGAGTGCTGAAGTCCATGGGATCGCCCGACTGAGCAAATGAATAACAACAATGGATCAATGAGAAATGTAAAATAAAAACATTCATGGAAATTCAAGATTCAGAAGCTGTTATAGAAACAATTATTAATTTTCATTCACCCACTCAACATAAAATTATTAGTAAGCAAGATGTTAGGTACAAGGGGATGCTATGGAGAATAAGGCAAGATCTCTGCTTATAATTAAATCCAGTGAGACAGGGAAATAAGCAATGAATCACAATGCAATGTGATAAATGCTAAGAATCTTAAAATGGAGAGATAATCCTAGATTATCCCAGTGGGTCAATGTAATCACAAGCATCTTTATAAGAGAGAGGGAGAAGGTCAGACTCAGCAACAGAGATGTGACAGTGGAGGCAGAAGTCAGTGAGAGATTTGAAGACGCTACTCCACAGGTCTGGAAGATAGAGGAAGGGGCCACAAGGGAAAGGATGTAGGAGCCTCTCAGTTCAGTTCAGTCCAGTCACTCAGTCACGTCCGACTCTTTGTGACCCCATGGACTGCAGCATGCCAGGCCTCCCTGTCCATCACCAACTCCCAGAGCTTACTCAGACTCATGTCCATTGAGTTGGTGATGCCATCCAACCATCTCATCCTCTGTTGTACCCTCCTCCTCCTCCTTCAATTGTTCCTAGCATCAGTGTCTTTTCCAGTGACTCAGTTCTTTGCATCAGGTGGCCAAAGTACTGGAGTTTCAGCTTCAGCATCAGTTAAAAAAAGCTTAACTGAAATGCTTGTTGAATAACATAAGGAAACTTAAACCTAATATCCAGTGAATATTCAGGACTGATTTCCTTTAGGATGGACTGGTTGGATCTCCTTGCAGTCCAAGGGACTCTCAAGAGTCTTCTCCAACACCACAGTTCAAAAGCATCAATTCTTCTGCGCTCAGCTTTCTTTATAGTTCAACTCTCACATCCATACATGACCACTGGAAAAACCAAAGCTTTGACTAGACGGACCTTTGTTGGCAAAGTAATGTCTCTGCTTTTGAATATGCTATCTAGGTTGGTCATAACTTTTCTTCCAATGAGTAAGCGTCTTTTAGTTTCATGGCTGCAATCACCATCTGCAGTGATTTTGGAGCCACAAAAACAATAAAGTCTCTCCCTGTTTCCACTGTTTCCCCATCTATTTACCATGAAGTGGTGTGACCAGATGCCACAATCTTAGTTTTCTGAATGTTGAGCTTTAAGCCAACTTTTTCACTCTCCTCTTTCACCTCTAGAAGCTGGAAAAGGCAAGAAAGCAGAGACTCTCCCAGAACCTCCAGAAAGAACACAACCCTGTCACCATTTTGATTTTAGGACTTCTGACCTTCAGAACTGTGAGACAATAAATTTATGTTGGTTTTAGCCAATAAGTTCATTTGTTACAGAAGCAATAAGAAGTTAATATATCCTATGTGTGAATTCTCTTCTGTCTTCAGAACCACATTGAGTTTCAGGACTGCTGAGAGAAGCAGCTGGAAGTCAAGATGACTGTGATTCTTCACCATTGATGTCTCCAATGGAAAGATCCTAAGGCAAAGTAGTTTAAAGCACAACATGCCCTCCCACTCTCTCCCCCATCCTAATTAAAGGGCCTGTTTTACTGCAAGTCTTCAGATAATTGCTTCACTTCTCCAGTTAATTTCTCACATGTAGATACAAACATCCTGGGTTGCTCAAAAAGTCAACACATTTTTCTCCAGGTTCCTCTCCTCCTCTTTAGAGTAACTCAAGGAGTAACATCCATATATTCCTAGCCAGAACCCTAAAAACCCCAAACTCTTTCCTCTCTTCCTAACCTGTCCAAAAGAGTTGATGAATCTGTTACCTTACTCACTGCCAACTACCTTGGTTTAGCAATTTATCATATCCACTTTGGACTGTTTTATAACAAACCTCTAAGAAGTTTCATCATCATACAAGTCATGAAAGGGCTCCATGAATTGCGGGAAAATAAATTTCTATTGTTTAAGCCACCCACTGTATGGAGGTTTGTTATGGCAGCCCGAGATAACTAATATACTACCTGCATTCGTACTAAGTTGATTCAGTCGTGTCCAACTCTTTCCAACCCTATGAACTGTAGCCCATCAGGCTCCTCTGTCCATGGGATTTCCCAGGCAAGGATATAGCCGGGAGTTGCCATTTCCTTCTCCAGGGGATCTTCCCAACCCAGGAATCGAATCCATTTCTCTGACATCTGCTGCACTGGTGAGAAATGCAGGTGAGAAATCATTACAAGTTTCTAAGAAAGTAGATTTTATGAGTTCTCATCACAATAAAAAATTTGTAGCTGTGTATGTTTCAGATGTTAACTAGTTTTATCATGATCATTTCACAATATATACAAATGTCAAATCATCATGTTGTATGAGTGTGCAAGCTCAGTCATGTCCAACTCTTTGTGACCCTGTGAACTGTAGCCCACCAAGCTCCTCTGTCCATAGGGTTTTCCAGGCAAGAATACTGGAGTGGGTTGCCATTTCCTTCTCCAGCATTATGTTGTATACCTGAAACTAATATAATATTATATATCAGCTATAGCTCAATAGAAGTTAAAAGATTGCTTTCTGTCACTAAAATAATTAATTAATTAAGAATATTGTTGTTGTTTAGTCACTAAGTCATATCCAACACTTTGGGACTCCATGGACTGCAGCCCCCCAGGCCTCCCTGTACTTCACTATCTCCCGGAGTGTGCTCAAACTCACGTCCATTGAGTCAATGATGCTCTCCAACCATCTCATCCTCTGTCATCCCCTTCTCCATAGACCATAACCCACCAGGCTGCTCTGTCCATAGAATTCTCCAGCAAAGAATACTGGAGTGGGTAGCCATTCCCTTCTCCAGGGGATCTTCCCCACCCAGGGATCAAACCTGGGTCTTCTGCATTGCAGAAGGATTCTTGACCATCTTAGCCACCAGGGAAGCCACAATTAAGAATTAGATCAATGCAAATGCTCTTCTTACCCAATAAAAATAGTGATAGAAAAAAAAATTTTAATTCCTTTGTTGACTGAAAAAAATGCACAATGTGAGAGTTGTGAGTTAAATTTTATTGGGGGAAAATGAGGACTATAACCCCAGATACAGCGTCTCAGAAAGCTCTGAGGAACTGCTCCAAAGAGGTGAGGGACGGTCAGATTATATATGATTTTAGTGAACAGGGGTATATACAGTCAAGCACGTGTTTTGGCAGAGACTTGCTGCTAGTCACAAGGAACAGATGTCTCCGTTAATGATTTTAGTCTTTTCTAGACATGAGAAAATACAAGAATTGGGGCTCATTAAATCTTCTGAAAATATGTAACTATGTGAAGGGCTGTTCTACCAGTTTTGCCCAGAGCACAGAGTTCCTCCTTCCTGGTCTCCACCCTGAACTCCTTTCAGGCTGCATTGAAGGTCAGTGACTGCAGTGGCCAGCGACCTAATCCTTGTAGAGACAGATGCTGAGCGACAATTTTTATTTGACACCGTGTAGTAAGTTCTTATACTTTTTATACCAAAGCTCTGACTCACTAATTAGCGACAGTTTTGAATTTCAAAGGAAAGCAGAATTCTAACCTGCTTGGTAAGAATTGCAATTATGTTCAATGACAAATTAAGGGATCATCCTCCTTTTACTATAATTCAAAAGCAAATAAAATTTAACCATTATGAAGTCATATCAAATTATATGGTTTAGGGGCAGTTGATGGAGGGTTGTTTTAAGTATTTTTAAAAAGCCTAGGATTAGAGTGGTTGGTTAAAATTCTGTGTGGACCTAACAGAAAAGTGGGAGTGGGAAGCAGCTAAAAAGTATCTAAAGCTCAAAGATATTTTAATGGGAAAAAGACATATTAACTCTAAAAATTATGCAAACGAAGGTGGTGTTTCCTTTAGATTCTGGTTTCATGGAAAAGAGAGCCACTCAAATACTCTCAATGAGAGGAAACTCACAGTGATGTTCTACAAGCTATCCAGTCTTTCTGGCATAGCAGCCGAATCAGACTAAGACACCTGTCATTGGGACAATTCAGCTGATCTCCATATGTCTCCTTCTCCCTGTCACTACCAACTTGCTTATTCCCACCCTTATCCTGTCCATCTTACATGCTTCCCCATAGATAGCTTTCCCTGCTCACAGATCTTACTGACTCATAGTGTCTTCCTTATAAATTTGGCTGGCCATGGCCACACAAGGTCCTGACTGCTTCTCTTAGCATCTTTTCATCTTTACCTTCTACAAGCAACAACCTTATTCTTGCCCAATTTCAGATCAGAAAAACATGCCGATGGACTCAGGTCATGGTTTCACATCTCTGGGTTGTTGGTCCACCTGTTGCTGGACCCGGAATCAGATCTAAGCAGCTCCAGAGGAAGAGTCGGGGAGGGACTTAGACAAAGTCCCCCAGGGTATAGGACCTGGTAGGTATTTGGTGGCCTGACCCATCAAGAATACTACGGGAAGCTTGAGAACAAAAATGAGGGAAGGGCTAGACTTGTATTTTTAAATCTGGATCTGAATATAGATCAAAATCTAAACCCAGATAAGATGTGGCTACAGGGATTTTTTTTTCCTTTTGAATTATATTTATAATAAATTATCAGAAGTGTATCTGTGTGTGTGTGTGTGTGTGTGTGTATACACTCTTGTCTTTAAGACATACTATTCCCATTTCTAAGGAGCAACAGTAAATAAGAACAAAGAAGTCATCATGGCCTCAAAACAAAGCTCTGAGCCCTTAGCATTTGGAAAATGGCAAGTTGTGAGCAATCATTCAAAGACCTGTACATGTGCTGCCCAAGAGAAACCAACTGAGGGGCGCAGATGTGAGCCTCATGTGCAATCTCACAGTATTTAGTAGCCACATTTTAAAAAGTAATAAGGAGCAAGTGGAACATATTTGAGTAATATATTTTATTTAACCTAATTTATCCAAAATGTTATTACTTTGACATGTGATCTGTATTTTTTCTTAATTAATGACCGAGCTTACTATTCGTCCTTTTCATAGTGAGTCCTCGAAAGCCAGTGTGTTTTACACTGACAGCACCTTGCACTGTGACCGGCCACATATCACACACTTAATAGCCGCTGGTGGCCACGTGGACAGCATAATACTTGTTCAACCTGAGATGGGAAAAGCAGGTAGTAGGAACAGGGTCCGGCAGGGGTGAGCACTTGCTTGCTCTAGAGGGCTCCAGGCCAGAGTGATGGCACTGGGGACAGCGTCACCTTCTGCTGACGTCAAGCTGGGGCAGGGCAGCCTGGAAAAGGCAGCGAGGGGAGGTGCAGAAAGGGAAGAAGAGCACAGAGGCTGGGGAAGGAAGAAATAAAGTGGAAAGGGTGGGAGGAAAGATGGGAAAGGAAACCACGAAGGATAAGGCATGTGTTGGAACCACAGTGCAGGAGGAGCTTGAACAGCCCCAGAAAGGGCACAGTGATGCATGGGAGGGAGCTGCTGTGCAAGAACCTGCCAGGGTGCCCAAAGGGGATTACAGAGGCAAATAAAGAAAAAAACTCCAGGAGGGAGGCCTGCCTGCTGCCCTGAACCACAGTGGGGCTGAAATCACCAGGCCCAGAAACACAGTTCATAAAAATCAAACGCCCAGAAAAATCAACAGAGAGGCATCAAGGACGAATGCCCTTTCCATAGCTGACAGAAGTAGAATATGTTTTGCTTCATATGAACAAATCAACTCAGTTGATGAATGTATTTGAGGTCTTGGTAATGAGCTCCACGGGAAGGCTTCACAGGAGAAAATAATCACGGGGCAGGTTTTTCATGAGCGAAGAAATAAAGACCTGTTCTAATGGAAAGTGAACTAGCAGTTCAAGTGATCAACACTTTTTTCTTTCATTTTCACTTCGTTCATGAGTATCATGTTTCAGTGGAAGAGCTTTTCCCGTTTCAAACACTGCAGCAAAAGATGCTATGTGGCAAAACTCCATTAGAAGCAACCCATCCAGATGCAAAGAGGCCAAGATCTCGGGGAAAGATCAGAAAGGTGGTTTTCCCTTTCGTTTGCAATGATCACTCACCAAACAAAGAAGCTGGGCGTCTGCTCCTAACCATTTTTACAAACATGCGAGTTACAGACGGTGCCCATTAGCAGTAGGTACCAGAGCAAGTAAGTGCTCTTCAGCGTGAGTCATGTATATAAACGAAGTAAAATGAATGCAGCTGACTACATAGAGATGGCAGGAGGAAAGTGCCTTCATTATATAAAAAAGAAACCTGAACCCCTCCTGCTGCTGCTATAGCAGCTTCGTCCAATAAAAATAGGTATTAAAGCTCAAATAAAACAAAGCGGAGGCTTAATGCCATAACGGAATACCTCTTAAAATTAAAGTGAAAAGGTAAAGCATAATGTTAAAGAGTGTTTAATGACATGAAAAGATGTTTCTGATATTTTGTTAAATGAAAAAAACAGGTTATAAAAACATGTTCGCTATGATCTCATTTTTGTTAATTTTATATAAGTAAATGAGCACAGAGAATGCTGTGCTGAAATGTCCACAGGCGTGGGATTATAGTTGGTTTACATTTTCCTTTCTTTCTATATTTTCCAAATACTGTACAAATGTTCTACAATAAATATTATTGTATCAAAAAAAAAACAAAAAACCTCTTCCATGGAGCATAAAGGTGCTTTGTTTTTGAGATTGGTGTCTAACATTAATTCCAGCTCCACAGGCTCCACCCCACCCAGGCTCCATCAGGCTCCATCACAGCCATTCAAACCGGCAGCTCCACTTGTCATTCAAATGGTCCCTCATTAGCTCCATTAGAGAGAAAGGAAGAACCAAGGGGAAGTAATGACCAGTTTTCAGGACAGATTTTAGGGTGTAGGCTTTTCTTTCATTAACATTTTAAAGAATGTGCCTGGTAACACCCAAGCTTCTCATCCTACAGTCCCTGTTCCAGCTACTGACAAGAGCCCCAGGGCATGGAGAGGTCACCATCTCCCAGAGAGACTGCTAAGACCTGCTGGGCAAAAGCTGATGGGGGAGAAATATCGGTCTCACCCTCTCCTGGGACTCCCAGTGGTCAGGGAATGAAGGAGGTGGGGGCTTCTCAAAGTTCACCACCAACCTAAGCATACATAATTTCAACTTCTCTTTTGGCTCCATTTTCTTCAGACCCTATGACACATAAATGGCTTTCATAAAAATTCCAGCAGTATATGCAATAGATTTTGCTATTTGGAAAATTCTCATGTCTGACCTGTGTAGACCTTTCATTTTGTCTTTTTTTTTTTTTTTTTACTTTCCAACATTTCAGCTGAAAATGGAAAATTCAATTATATTTCTGCTGCTACTTGAATTCCCAGGAAAGCTCACTAAAGACATCAGAGATTTGGTCTACAGTGGTTTCTATTTCTGGGGAGTGAACTGTTATTTTGTAATTTCCATTTGCCTCTCTCTAAATTCCCATCATTTAATAAAACAGTGAAGCAAAAAGTGACTTTCAAATCTGCGAACTTCTGATAAAATTAGTGCACGCTTTTAGAACTTAGAAAATGTGTCTTTATGCATAAAAAGATGTTAGAGATGTATCAAATGTAAAATGAAAAAGCAAATGAAACATAATGTGCAAAACAATCCCCTTTAAAAATTGTTTATCTGTATGCATTAAAAGAATCCAAAAGAGTGTTTATCAAGGCATTTTTGATCAAGGTTTTTGCTGAATGGTAGGGTTTTTTCCTTCCCTCTCTCTCTCTCTTACACACACACACACATACTTGATCAGTTCAGTTCAGTTCAGTTCAGTTGTTCAGTCATGTCCAACACTTTGCAACCCCATGAATCGCAGCACGCCAGGCCTCCCTGTCCATCACCAATTCCCAGAGTCTACTCAAACTCATGTCCATCTAGTTGGTGATGCCATCCAGCCATCTCATCCTCTGTAATCCCCTTCTCCTCCCCCGAATCCCTCCCAGTATCACGGTGTTTTCCAGTGAGTCAACTCTTCGCATGAGGTGGCCAAAGTATTGGAGTTTCAGCTTCAGCATCAGTCCTTCCAATGAACACCCAGGACTGATCTCCTTTAGGATGGACTGGTTTGGTTGGATCTCCTTGCAGTCCAAGGGACTCTCAAGAGTCTTCTCCAACACCACAATTCAAAAGCATCAATTCTTCGGCACTCAGCTTTCTTCACAGTTCAACTCTCACATCCATACATGACCACTGGAAGAACCATAGCCTTGACTAGACGGACCTTTGTTGGCAAAGTAATGTCTCTGCTTTTTAATATGCTATCTAGGTTGGTCATAACTTTCTTTCCAAGAAGTAAGCGTCTTTTAATTTCATGGGTGCAATCACCATCTGCAGTGATTTTGGAGCCCAAAAAAATAAAGTCTGAAACTGTTTCCCCATCTACTTCCCATGAAGTGATGGGACCAGATGCCATGATCTTAGTTTTCTGAATGTTGAGCTTTTAAGCCAACCTTTTCAAGCTCCTCTTTCACTTTCATCAAGAGGCTCTTTAGTTCCTCTTCACTTTCTGCCATAAGGGTGGTGTCATTTGCATATCTGAGGTTATTGACATTTCTCCCGGCAATCTTGATTCCAGCTTGTGCTTCCTCCAGCCCAGAGTTTCTCATGATGTACTCTGCATATAAGTTAAATAAGCAGGGTGACAGTATACAGCCTTGACGTACTCCTTTTCCTATTTGGAACCAGTCTGTTGTTCCGTGTCCAGTTCTAACTGTTGCTTCCTGACCTGCATATAGGTTTCTCAAAAGGCAGGTCAGGTGGTCTGGTATTCCCATCTCTTTCAGAATTTTCCACAGGTTATTGTGATCCATACAGTCAAAGGCTTTGGCATAGTCAATAAAGCAAAAGTAGATGTTTTTCTGAAACTCTCTTGCTTTTTCGATGATCCAAAGGATGTTGGCAATTTGATCTCTGGTTCCTCTGCCTTTTTTAAAACCAGCTTGAACAGCTGGAAGTTCACGGTTCACATATTGCTGAAGCCTGGCTTGGAGAATTTTGAGCATTACTTTACTAGTGTGTGAGATGAGTGCAATTGTGCGGTAGTTTGAGCATTCTTTGGCATTGCCTTTCTTTGGGATTGGAATGAAAACTGACCTTTTCCAGTCCTGTGGCCACTGCTGAGTTTTCCAAATTTGCTGGCATATTGAGTGCAGCACTTTCACATCATGTCTTAATTTTTCTAAATGCATATGCTGTGTAGTATTTTTATTTAATAAACACAATTCAAATTGTAGCAGTTCATCACCTATGTTATGTCTATACACAGTAGGTACTTAAACATATTTTTCTAATTCTGTCCAAAAAAATAATAGTAGGTAGCATTTATTGAATATTTTTCATATGCCAGGCACTATACTAAAGGTTTTATATATATATATATATTATCTCATTTAAACCCTAAAACAACATTCTGAGGTTGGTATTACTATTCTACCCTTTTCAATGATGATTCAGACAGAGTTTAAGAAAGAAGACAAAGTCCCGGAACACTAAACAGTCTGGTTGCAGCCCTTGCTCTTAATCACCTCACTAGGAGGGGTGGTTTTGATTATAAAAATCTAGTAGGACTTTTGATATACCTGGATTAATAGCCACTATATCGATAGCTGTTTGCTATTCCTTGCCTTTGTTCTGAGTTTCTTTCTTTGTCTTTCACTCCTTTCTCTCTTGAGCATTTCATGATTCCCTTTTTTAAGCATTTCATACGATTCTCCTATCCTAGAGTATCAATTACATTTTCAAAAACTTTTAGTGGTTGCCCTTGAATTTCCATCACACATTTACAACTGACCCAAATCCTCTGTCAGATTACATTATACCACTTCAAGAGTCATGCAAACAACTTACAACAGAGAATTCCTGGCTCTTCCCCTCTGTCCCTTATATTAATAACATGGCTGTCAGTCATCTTATTAATACTTCTCCATAAACTAAACTCGCTGAATACATTGTTGCTATTACTATTTTGAACAAATTGTTATCAACTGAGAACAAAAAGATAAATGTTTTATATTACTTTGCTCTATTCCTTCTCTAACATTTTTCCTGTTTTATTTAGACCTGACTTCCTGACATACACAGGTTTCTTTCTTTCTACAGAACTTCTTTTCATATTTCTTGCAAGGCAGGTCCACTGGCAACAAATTCCCTCAATCTCTGATTGTCTGAGAAAGTTCTAATTCTTCTTCGCTTTTGCAGGATAATGTCACTGAATACAGAACCCTCGGTTGGTGGGGTTTTCTTCTAACAGATTTAAATGTTTCACTTGACTTTTCTTTCTGTTTGCATGGCTTCTGAATAGAATTCCAATATGACTTTTATCTCTATTTCTCTGTAGATAAGGTGTTTTTCTCTTCTGGCTCAATATTTGGTGACTAACTGACTGAAAATATAACAAAAGATCCTGGATCTGGTACCCTCTCAGATTAGTTGATAAGAATTTGGAAAGCAGGATTATTCAAAGCTAACTTAAAGCACAAATGATCCATTTGTTCACTATTAGAAGTGGATTGTGCCATGTAATTGATCTCTTAATGCAATTTATGAGTGTCATAATCTGCTTATACTAAGTATTTAAAGGGTAATTAAGAAGAGATTCATTAAGAACAAAAAATCTAGGAGTCCAAACTGATATTGATATAGAAATGTATTCATAGAGCATAGAATAACTATTATGATGCCTTTATAGAATGAAATAAAATGCTTATTTTATTAGCAAGTAAATAAAACTATAGAATAGATGTGTCCTTTTTACTAACCAGCTATGTATTTTAGTGTTTGAGGGACATGATATCCAAATGCTTCCAAATTACCATCTCAGATTTCAAGTTTCCCCTCTTTCCGAGGACTGAAAATAGGTACATTTCCAGAAAGGAACTGGGCACTGCTTTCTGGTAATTTTTTTCCTTTGTAATTATTTCCTACCCACCACCCACCCCCCCTTATAACTGATAATGCCTTGTAAGTATCTTCTATTGGCAAAGAAAACTTACAGACTACTTACAATAGAGGGATGCAGTTCTGAAGAGGTTCAGTATTGGTTCAGGAATAGGGACAGGTGTTCTTATAAAATTTATCAATTTCCCACCAGGGGCCCCTCCCCCAAGCATTCTTAAATCTGGCATAGCATCAATGAATACTTCTATAAAGTTTATAATATGCCAGGCACGCATCTAAACATTTCACATATATACTGGGTAATTTACCCTTCCACTAATAATTTTCTACGCTAGTAGTATCATTTTACGGAGAAGGAATCTGAGACATTTGGATGGTAAGCAACTTATCCAAAACTACACAACAGAAAAATGCAAGAACCTGAACTTAAACTCAAGCCTGCTGATGTTGGAGTTTGAATTACCCACTGTTCAATATTGGAATGAACTGACATTTCTTTTTGATACCTGGATACCAGGTTAGGAAGTCAGGCCCAAGGTCTTTCCCATCCATGAAAGCTCTTATCTTTGGGATATCCTGTCCCATGACCAGGACAACACCTGAGTTTACTGATTGGAACTTTCATTGTTATTATTTTGGCATATGTAAGAGAAGCCTGTTCAGCAAGCAAAGAATGAACCCAGCGTCTGCTGCTGGCTTTTGTAATCCTATTATGTAATTATTTGACTGTACGCCCAAAGCCTTGGACAATAGGTATATTTTTAAAATACTATTGTTTTTAGCTGAAGACATTCTATACAGTGAGTCATTCTTATTAAAAAAAAAAGAAAAAAATCCCATCAACTTCAAGGTCATTTTCCCAGCCCCTCCCCTAGTAAGCCCAATCTGCTTTCCCAGAAAACTTTTAATGATAGGAAGCTTCCCTAACTCGTAAAACTGGAAATTACACAGGAGGCTCTGGAAGAGTGACAGTAAAAAGTCTGTAAAGCCAAGTCTTTAGAATTTCTCTTTTATAGGCTTAGCAGGGGCATTACAGGGAAGAGGGTGATGGATTGCTCTTCTCAAAAAAGCCCCCGAGGTTTTTGTTTCTTTAATGACTTATGCAATGGAGGGTGTCTTATGGGTAAATCATCATTCCCATGTTTTCACAAAATCTACTTCTGTATTGGCAGGTTCTTCTAGGTTTTCTAGACCCTTCATTCATTCCTCCAGTTCAACAAAGGTGTATTTTTTTTTTTTTAATACCAGTCATTGTGATAAGCACCAGGAATGAAAAACAGTTAAAGGACAAAATTCCTGACCTCAAGGTGCTCACAGTCTAAAAACAATAAAACAGATAAAATATCCAAACATCCTCAGTACCAGTGACACACTGTAAGAGCCCTTTAAAAGGATTGCTTTTTCTTTTTAGTATTTATGAATTTACTTTTGGCTGCATCAGGCCTTAGTTGCAGCACTCAGGATCTTTCCATGCAGCATGTGGGCTCTGCAGTTTTGTGACATGAGGGTTCTCTAGTTGCCCTGCAGCATGTAGGATCTTAGTTCCCTGACCAGAGATTGAACCCACGTCCCCTGCCTTGGGAGGTGAATTCTCTTAACCACCGGACCACCAGGAAAGTCCTGGAGGGATTGCTTTCTAAGGCAACCTCACTCCAGAGATGGAAAATCTCCACAGTTGACCCAGAGTTGGGTGTTCAAGGATAAGAAGTTTGCTGGACAGTTGAGAAGGGAAAGGACATTCCAGACAGAGGGAAGACGGCATTCAGATGACCTGAGGAGGTGCCCATGCTCTCAGGAATCAGCAAGCCAGTCACCCCAGTGGGAGGGGAGAGTAAACAGGGAAAGAGGAGGCAAGGAGAAATATTGGGGGAGCGGGGGGCGGGGTTGGCTCCTGGAGACCTGGAAGGGGCAGCAAGCTAGGGAATTCAAGAAGTTGAGAGATCTGAGTAAATGCAGCCAGCAGCTGGACCTGGACAAAAAAAAATGATGACTATAAGCAATTCAGAAAGTCAGAGTCAAAAGCCCAAGATCTTTGACCAGCAGGGACATACCCAGTAATGTAGTGGAAAAGCTTCAGTGCCCATCCCCACTGTCATCTCCCTTTGTCCTCCCCCGATGGCCAAGCACGCAATCCAAGAGTGAAGAAGGGATGAGCTTGCTGTGCAAGCAAGGCTTCAAGCCAAGTCTTACAGAGCACTTTTCAGCCAAATTACTTGTCCAAAGCGCCTCTCTATAGAATTTTAGAGCAACCACTGAGAACCTGCAGGACAAAAGGAGAAAAAGCTGTGGATTCCACCACCAAAGGCTGAGTAATGATCGATAATAATTACAGCCAATATTCCCAGGTGGCGCAGTGATAAAGAATCCGCCTGCCAATGCAGAAGATGTGGGTTCAGCCCTTGGGTCAGGAAGAGCCCCTGGAGAAGGAAATGGCAATCCACTCCAGTATTCTTGCCTGGGAAATCCCATGGACAGAGGAGCCTGGCGGGCTATAGTCCATGGGGTCACAGAGTCAGACATGACCGAACACAGCACATCATAGCCAATATTGACTGAGGACTTTCTCAAGCACAGTATTCCACACTTTCTCTGCATTATGCCCTTAAATCTTTACACAATTCTGTAAGGAACCCTGTGTGGGCTGTCACTTATACTGTAGCACTGTTTATTTGTTGTTAAAAAGATTTCTTCAACATGAAAATTAACCACTACTAAAATTTAGAAGCTTTTTACATGCATGTTACTTTTCAATGTTCCTGATTCAAAGATAAAATGCCTAGTTATTGTATTTCTCCTCATTGAAGAAAGTAGCTTCTCAACACTAAACCATATTTTTAAATATTTAAATTCTACAAAGTTATAAGATCCATATTCATGTTTCTCTTCAAATCCAATGAATCCTTTGTCTTTTACAAAGTTACAGGAAATACTGTCAAATCTAGCAACCTTTTTTTTTTTTAATAAAAAAACAAGTTATTGAAACAAATAAGCATTCATACCAAAGGCAAAACGTGTAACTATTTTACAACAAATTATCAAATTGTATAGACTTCAATTTTCTCTTCACTAACTTGGAGCTAATTACTAGTTTTTATGAGTTGAGATAGAATAATTTGACTCGTATAACTTTACAGATAATTTTGTAATCACTGTTCTTATCGGAGAACTAAAGTGTAATAACTTATATGTTTACTTCAGGGAAGAGTATCTTTTCCAAAATCTCACAAGACCATTCTAGGAGCCAGCAGCAACCCTGGGAGTGAAACCAGGAATGGAAACTGTGTGTATTTTTTGAAGCTTCTCCTGAGATCTGCCGCTGCACAATTCAGTTATATGAGAAATACCTTTTTTTTTTTGCATCATATACTTTGGTTTTCAATTTTCATTTTAAATTGCTGGCTACCAAAATGATCCTAACAGAGCAAAATGGTCAGACCTGCAAGATCCAATTCAGGAAAATCAGATAAGAAGCTAATGACACGGTTTAAGAAAAAGAACGAGGTTTGTCCCATGAGGCACCACAATGGAGTTGAACTCAACAGGTGGTCAACAGTCAGACTGGCTCAGTAGGACCTGAGTAGACAAATGGGACCTCGGTGAAGAAGGAGAGGGCATAATCTAAGCTGAGTCCCATTTCTAAGTGCTCTTTACTGTTGTTCAGCCACTAAGTTACGTCGACTCTTGCAACTCCGTGGTTTGTAGCCTACCAGATTCCTCTGTCCATGGGATTTCCCAGGCAAGAATACTGGAGGAGGTTGCCATTTCCTTCTCCAGGGGATCTTCTGGACGCAGGGATCAAACCCACATCTCCTGCCTTAGCAGGCAGGTTCCTCCTGAGCAACCAGGAAGCACCCTTTAGAATCTCATAAATTATTAACTGATAAAATTAGAAATGCCCTATGCCTGGCTCACTCTCTTCACCCCCCTCAGGGTTATTGTCAAATTACTCCAACAGTCTCTCAAGAAGTGTCAGGTTGATACAGCCATCCTTATGAGACTGAGATCCTCAAATTTTTTGGAGAGACATCACTCAGCAAGATTAAACCACAAGGAAGAAAAGCAGATGATGACAAATGAGGAAATACACCTGGCTCAATTTGAGTGACAGCCATAAAATTACCCTACTTAGGAGGCTTTTTTTAAAAAACATAAATCTCCAAGTTGTCAGGGTGATACTTGGCATAAAAATCACAACATATCCAAATATACAACATATTCTAGTAATTAAATCAACTATCTGTCACCAGAAAGGACTTTTACTCTCTGAATTTATTCCACCCATGAACCTGCCAGGCCACTTCAAACGTGAGACAGGTTTCAATGACTAGCTAAACACTGGATGTCAGCCATTTAATTGCATAACTAATTCCCAGAGTTGAAAAACAGACCCATCTTCACTGCTTTTATATTGTGTGACCACACACCTCCCTCCCACTATCCTTGGAGTTAAAATAAACATGTTATTATTCTATTAGCACTAAGTAAATCAATATTACCAAAATATGCTATAACAAAATGAAAATATTGGTGCGATTTGATATCAAGTATAACGATTCTGGTAAGGATGTTAAAATTTCTTTCACAAGGGCTATATTTTGTGTCATACAGCCAAATTTTAAGTAATCAATTGAAATTATACCTATACAAACCTTCTAAAGAGTTGCCTGGGGATTTCCCTGGAAGTCCAGTGGTTAAGACTCTGAGATTTCACTTCAGGGGGTGCAGGTTTGATCCCTGGTCCAAAAAAAAAAAAAAAAAAGAGTGTTTCATTGCCTTTGTTTTGACACTACTGCTGCTGGCAATAGCTCTTCATTTTTGGATCTGAAAACTCCGTTGGCTTCAAAGACTGTTCGGCTTCTGTCCTGCACCAGGACTCTTCTTAACAACTGATTTGAAAAAAAAAAAAATTTTTCTCAAACCATTCATCAGTGTCACTTGGACCCAGTCTCAGAAGTGAGCATACTATGAGTAATATAACGGACATTCTTTAGAAAGCTCAGGATCTTGTTCTAATTTTTTTCATTAGAATCCTATTCTTCTTTAATACATGCCTCAGCTCCACTACTAAGGAAATGTACAACAGCATGTTCCATAAAGTGCAATTTTCTAGGACGTTATTTCATTTTCTCACATTTGCAGTTAGCAGTTATGGTGGATCTTGTACTTACCAACTAAAAGCATGATGAGGCTACATTGGCATAGATTTCACTAAAAATAATGACATATTGAATTTTGATCTTCAACTTGTGAAAAATGATTATTTCTCTTCTGGTGAATTTTATCAAATGGTTTTCTACAACCGTGGCGCCCAGCCCTGGCTGTGCATCAGAATCCCTGCGAGGTTGTTTAAACATACAGATGCCCAAGGCCCTGCTGCCAGAAATTCTGAATCTGCAGCTAGCACTTGTATATTTAAGAGCTCCACAGGTAATTGTGATGGGCAGCCAGCACTGAGAACTGCTGTTCTGCAATATGTCTAAAAGCTTTTCTTCTTAGGGAATGGAGGATAAAAGTGAAGTAATGCCTAAGTTTTGAAAGCAGCAATTCAATATTGACTTATATTTTTATGTAATGACTCAGATGGAGCAGGGGCTGTGTAAGTAAAATACAGATAACAGGGGGTCCAGCCTTGGGCTACTGCGGAGTCCTACATCCTGGTTATCACATACTTTGCTGATCTCCTCTAAACATAAGCCTCTCCCATGTTACACAGCTGTCTGCTGCTTGGATGTCCCCACGTCCTTCAGCTTGTTGAGATGTCCTTCTTCTCTGAGAGCTTAATAAAACTGACTTAAAACCATTTCTTTGAGACCTCTCTGGTGGTCCAGTGGTTAAGAGTCTATCTTCCAATGCAGGGGGTGCAGGTTTCAACCCTGGAGGGGGAACTAAGATCTCACATGCCTCACAGCCAAAAACCCAAAACATAAAACAGAGGTAATTTAATTTGCAACAAATTAAATTAAGACTTTTTAAATAGTCTTTATAAAAAAAAAATCTTTAAAAAAATTTCCTTTTCTTGAACAGGGAAAAACTCAGACTCCTTTCCCAGATCTTTGAGATTTACTGGGAGAGGGAACAGGAGTGGTAGAACCTCGCGTATTTCCTAGACTCTTTGGTCTTCACATCCACTCAGGTTGCTATCACAAAAGTACCATAGACTGGGTGACTTAACAACAAACATTTATTTCTCAGTTCTGGAAGCTGAGAAGTCCAAGATCAAGTCTCTCATAGATTCAGCATCTTGTGAGAACCCACTTTCTTGTTCATAAACATCTATCTTCTCACTGTGTCCTCACATAGAGGAAGGCACAAGGGAGCTCTCTGGGATCTGTTCCATAAGGGCACTAATCCCATTCAGAAGGGCTCCACCCTCTTGACCTAATCACCTCCCAAAGCCCCCACCTCCAAACCCCATCACATTGGGGATTAGGCATCAATCTACGAATTTAGGGTGCATGTGTGTATTCTAAGTTGCTTCAGTTGTGTCTGACTCTCTGCGACCCTTATGGACCATATGTAGCCCACCAGACTCCTCTGTCCATGGGATTCTCCAGGCAAGAATACTGGAGTAGGTTGATGTGCCCTCCTCCAGGGGATCTTCCTGACCTGGGGATCGAACTTGATGTTCAATTGAGTTGTTGGTCTCCTGCATTGGCAGGCGGGTTCTTTACCACTGCCACCATCTGGGAAGCCCAGGGGGCAGGCGGGGGTGGGGGCTGGGGGGACAGGGACTCAAATATTCAGTCCACAGCAGTTCCCAAGCTTCTCCTTCCTCCAGACTCCCCTCTCTGCTTCATGTTTTTGCATCTAGGCATGCTGTCCCTTTTCTGTGCCACCCACTCCACTCACTATAGCTTTGACACCAATATTCTTCCCCACAGCACCACCAAAAGTTATATTTTACTATTGATGGCTTAGAAAACTTTCTTTCAACTTCACAAATTTCTTTTGGTAACGTCAGGTAAAATTTTAGGACTGTCGTCAAAGTTGAGAAAAGAACCTCAGTCAGATTTTTTTTTTTTCACATAGATTCAAAAGAATATTCTACAGAGAAGCTTGTAGTTTCGTGTATTTCCAACTTGCTCCTCTATCGACATTTTTCTAGCACCTTTCACTGTCCTCCAGCGTCCTCTCATGAGTCAACATCTATCCCTGCATCTACAATCAACAATGCTGGCTCAGACTTCCCTGGCAGTCTAGGGGTTGAGGATCTGCCTGCCAATGCAGAGGACATGGGTTCACTCCCTGGTTTGGGAAGATCTCACATGCCTCGGAGCAACTAAGCCCAAGTACCACAACTATTGAGCCTGTACTCTAGAGCCCAGGAACCACAAGTCATGAGCTCACATGCCACAGTTATTGAAGTCTGCACGCCTAGGGCCTGTGCTCTGCAACAAGAGAGGCCACCGAATAACAAGCCTGTGCACCTCAACTAGAGAGTAGCCCCAACTTGCTGCAACTAGAGAAAGCCCGTGTGCAGCAACAAAGACCCAGTGCAGCCAAAAATAATTAATTAATTAATTTTAAAAAACACTGCTGGCAACCAGAGAAAGCCTGTGAAGTTCATAGAGAATAACACCCGTGCTAAGTACCTCATAAAGTTGTTTCACTTTCTGTAATGTAAGGACTAAATGTGAATAAATATGAACAGCACTTTATAAATGGTTTGTGTGTGCGTGTGTGTGTGTGTGTGTTAGCTGTTCAGTCGTGTCCAACTCTTTTCGACCCCATGGACTGTAGCTTGCCAGGCTCCTCTGTCTATGGAATTCTCCAGACAACAGTACTGGAGTGGGTTGCCGTTCCCTTCTCCAGGGGATCTTCCCGACCCAGGGATCAAACCCGGGTCTCCTGCATTGCAGGCAGATTCTTTACCATCTGAGCTACCAGAGAAGCCCCTTATAAATAGTAGCCAATTTTTCTGTGTTTATAATGGTATCATATAACTGGAGGCACTTTTGTCACTGCTATTATTTTTTACAAGGTAAAAAGGATGCCCTGAGACCCTTATCAATCCACCCACATTCTAGAAACACATATAACACACAACTGGCAATAAATTTGGACAGAATAGTTGATTCACCTTTGTTTCAGTTTCTAAAGCATATATTAAAATATATACTTTACTTGATATATATATACTTGAATATATATATACTTGAAAATGTTTTCTTTAATAAGTAATGGTATCATTGGTGAATGTATACATAGGGCAGTTTACCTTGCTTCCAAAGAATTTCTGCGCGGAAAACTCCCTACAAATGAGGAACAGCACGTTAGGATCAGTAGGTTTGGCAAGGCATTTATTGGAAGCATATTTGCATATTCATCTTAAAAATTAACACTGCCGAATTGGAAGTAAGATTCTTGGGAATCAAATGGAAGATTTGAAGATTCCTGAATAAAGTCATGACTGTAGATCTTTTTAAAAAATCTGCCCTGATTAACATGCCGCTTGTTCTCTCACAGGAAAGATTCTCGAAGAAGAATGCTACTGTGCTGTTCCCCCATTACCAACAAATTGTGTCTCTCTCCAGAGACATTCTCTGTACAGTCATTAGTCAGGCCCAGATGGCCAACAGCTCCCACATCAGAACTTCAGAAATCCTGAGCTAAGTATTTTCCCAGAGGATCCACAGTCATCTATATAAGTTAGTGTAAAAAGGACTGAGAAATTGCTTTTATAAAAAAAAGTTCTCCAACTTGTGGACTGAAACCCCGTGGGTGTTTATCTGGGGAGAAGAATTTCTCACTTCATTTCTCTTTTAGCCTAAGAGTGGTCAGTAGATAATTTTCTATTTTTGCAGAACTGCAGCAAATGCCTTATTACTCCCTTTGTAATTGAAACAGAAGAGTGGTGCTGAATGGTAAAGAATAAAAGGAGAAAATTACATCCGTATTTTCTATACTAATAACGGCTTTCCAACAGGTCTGAACACAACCTGTTTCCATATGGGGAAAAGAGAGTAACCCAGCAAAAATACAGAGACCCCTCCTAAAGAATGGTTATTGTTCTTTCGGACTGCCCAGTGTTTGAACCTCCTCCCCGAGTGTGACAGCCTGAAAACTCCGCTGACTGCCTGACATTCGCCTTTCTATGCTCCCTTGGAGCTAGCGTCCTGACAGGTAAACTGGCTTCCCTCCCAGTCGCTGACCCAGAGCACAAGAAGCAGGAAGTGTGCAGCCTGCTCCTTCTGCAGTGTCAGCAGCTTTGTTTCTGAAATAAGCCCATTGGTCCAAGGAACCTATCAAGTCTGATTCCCTCTGATAAGGATCTGAAGACAAGAAGTTTATTTGGGCTGCCATCTCCCAAAGTTTGACAAAAGAAGAAAGCCAAAGAGCCAGCAAACCCTGGTGAACAGGTTACCTTTGTGAGCCCCAGAGGTACAGTCGTGCTGGGACCTTTAGGAGACAGAGCAGAAGAAGCCTTAGCATTCCACTGCTGGAGGGTTTATTCTCACTATGGACTGAACATATGTGCCCCTCAAAATTCTTACATTGGAGCCCTAATGCCCAATAGGACAGTATTTGGAGTGAGGAGGTAATTAGGGCTAAATGAGGTCATTGGGGTGGGGTTCCGAGTGAAGAGAATTAGTTTCCTTGTAAGAAGAGACATCTGCAGTCTTATCTGTTTATCTTTGCTTTATTTCCCTTGCCTAAGGAAACATATCCAGAAAGATATTGCTGAGACTGATGTCAAACAGCAAGTTGTCTATGTTGTCTCCTATTAGGGTTTCAGGTCTTCCATTCAAGTCTTTAATCCATTTTGAGTTAAGTTTTGGGTATGGTGTGAGATAGTGGTCCAGTTTTCCCAACACCATCTATTGAAGAGATTGTCCTTTCCCCATGGATGTTCTTGGCTCCTTTGTTGTAAATTAATTGTCTATATATGCATGGGTTTATTAATCAATATATCAGTATATAATCTTTTCAAAATCTGAGAATCCTTTGGACTGCAAGGAGATCAAATCAGTCAATCCTAAAGGAAATCAATCCTGAATACTTATTGGAAGGACTGATACTGAAGCTGAAGCTCCAATACTTTGGCCCCCTGATTCAAAGAGCCAACTTACTGGGAAAGACTCTGATGCTGGGAAAGATTGAGGGCAAGAGGAGAGGGGGCGGCAGAGGATGAGATGGTTGGATAGCATCAGTGACTCAATGGACATGAATCTGAGCAAACTCTGTGAGATACTGAAGGACAGGGAAGCCTGGCATGCTGCTGTCCATGGGGTTGCAAAGAATCAGACACAATTTAGTGACTGAACAACAGCAACTATATCAATCGATGCTATATTGAAGTGGTACAACAAAGATGATTTTTATTTTCACCTTATATTTAGACATATTTATGATTATTCCTTACTAAGCATTAATTACTTACTTATTTTTATATAATAACACTACCTGCTCTAACTCAAAAAATATTATAATATAAAAAAGCTTGTCACTAAAAACTCCATAAACATCCAGTTAAGGAAAATTTTCATAGCAGAAATAACAACCTTCAGAACAATATAACATATAATTTAACAATGCACTACTAGGGCTGCTATGATTAATAATAGTAGGCACAAAATAATGCTAAGATTATGCATAAACAATTAGCCATCAAGTGTGAATCAATATGGGAATTCATTCAGTACTAAACGTACAAACTTAAGATTGTCTTCAGCATCAGCTGCAACAAGATGTCCTGGAATAAAACCAATTACAAGAGATCAAAAGGTACTGGCCAATAAAACAGACACAGGATTATGTAAAAATATTAAAGCGGTAGATATTACTGATAGCATAATTACTCCTAGCAGGAACACTTTTAAAATCTAAGGAGACAGAATTAACAAGTAGCTATGGCAGCAGAATTAAAGCAAATGTGTAAATCGAACACTACTAAATTAAATGCTGTTGTCCTGGCAACTCTAATGCTTTAATAAATAAGTCACTCAACATCTTACAGATCTTGGGATTTTTCATGTGCTAGTGAAAATTCAGAAGCTATTTTTTCCATGTACTTGACATATGGCCAAAAGACTTCTATCTCCAAAATAAGTTACAGTCATGGAGTTAGCTCCCCCAGGGCCTGAGAGGTCACCAGAGAGGTAGAACTATGGGTTGCTCCCTGCTATTCCTTATTCCCTCTGCCATCCTGACAAAGCCAGAGTTGGTTTGGGTAATGGACTTGCATACCCAGCCTGTGCTGGATGTCCCCTCCAGGTCTTCTCCACTGCACTTTGACCTGGGAGCCTGACCTGCATGGATTACGTCATGGGCACCCTTGTTCTTGGGCTTCCAGTCGGGTTTGGATAATGAGGAGCCTCTACAGAAGATCGGGGGGCAGGATAAGAGCAAGGTCAAGATATTGTTCCCTCTGGCCTCCTCCTTGCAGACTAGCTAAGATCATAGGACTGGAAACAAAGCCCTCTGACCACAGCCTATCTGTTCCTATGGTACATTTGTCTCTTTGCACGCTAAGTCAATTCAGTCATGTCTGACTCTTTGCAACCCCATGGACTGTAGCCCACCAAGCTCACCTGTCCATGAGATTCTCTAGGCAAGAATACTGGAGTGGGTTGCCATGCCTTCCTCCAGGGGATCTTCCCCACTCAGGGATCAAATCTGCATCTCATGTCTCCTGCATCAGCAGGCGTGTTCTTTACCACTAGCGCCACCAGGGAAGCCCACATTTGTCTCTAGGTTCTGGAAACCTTTCACCAACACAACCCACCTTCTGGCCGAGGGGTGCCAAGGACCTGCTCTTACTAGCTTCAGGATACTGTACCATATGGTTTCCTTACACCCACTCCCATTTTTGTAAGCAGTCACTTTATTAAACTCTCCTCAAATTACTGTTTCCTGCCAGGACCTTGACTCATCACATGCCTGGGGGAAGTTGGCCCCAGCCCCAGCTCCTGGAATGGTTTGTTTAAGCCATCAGCAAAGTCCATTCCACTGATTAAAGGAGGGACCCAAGATGTGTGATCCAATGAGAGCAAGTCTCATGATTCCTACTTGGAACTTGAGGCCTGAAGCAGCATCTCTTACAACAGGCAATATTGATTTAGTTGACCCCAAGGAACCCAACATCTCAGTGGCTTAAGACAAGTTTATTTCCTGTTCATATTATAGTACAATGCAGGAGGAGAAGTGGGGGACAAGAGGATGAGACAGTCGGATAGCATCACTAATTCAACGGACGTGAGTTTGAGCAAACTCTGGGAGATAATGAAGACAGGGAAGCCTGGCATGCTGCAGTCCGTGGGTTCACAAGGAGTCAGACACAACTTAGCAACTGAACAATAACAAACAATGCAGATCAGCACAAGGTGGGGAGGGTCTCCTCTACAAAGTCATCAGGGGCTCAGGTTGCTTTCACCTGCTGTCTCCATTATTCCTTAGGGCCCCTTGTTCTGCTGCAGACATGCAGGGAAAAGCGGGAGTGTGGACTCAGACCTGAAAGTCACATACGAGACTCCGACTCACATTCCATTGGCCAGAACTCAGTCAATGGCCCCCACCTAACAGCGGGGGGGCTGGGAAGTGTAGTCTAGCTATGTGACAGGATGAAAACAAAAGTCTGGTGAACCACCTGCCAGCCTCTCCTTCCCTCTTCCAGTAAGGGGTAGCTGTATCAGTTATGACTGCATCTGGCAGCATGTGGCTGAAACTGAACTACCATGACTTAACCAAATATGGGCTTTGTTTTTATATAACAAGGAATCTAGGGGTAGGCAATTAAGAGCTGCTCAAGGAGCCAGACTTCTCCTTATTTCTCTGCAATCCTTAAACAACTTTTATCCTCCTGGTTGCAAGATGGCTTTAGGTAATTCTGTCCAAAGTCCAGGCAAGAGGAAGGGGGAAGACAAAGTTCAGCGGATGAAAGGACTGTGTCTGACACGTGTGGTCCCTTTCTTCAAAAGCTCTTCTGGAAGCCCCCTCTAGCAGACTACCTCTTTCGTGGTCATGCTACCTTCCAGGAAGCCTGGGATAATGGTGCCAGGTAAAATATATGGGACATTCCATTCAACTCAAACTTCAGGCAAACCACAAGCCCTGCTTTGTGTAAGTATGGATGACTCATGCTGGGCATCCTGGTTTTGTTTGTTTGGGGTGGATTTAGTAAGTCTAACCTGTGAAGATGTGTATTTTTTTAATCTTTATTTATTCGGCTGTGCCAGGTCTTAGTTGCAGTGCGTGGGATCCAGTTTCCTGACCAGGGATGGAACCTGGGCTCCCTGCATTGGGAGTGAGAAGTCTTAGCCACTGGACCACCAGGAAAGTCCCTGAAGATGTGTATTTTTTTAAGGGCCATATTGCAATTTTGAAAAAAGTCCAGGTTCTGTTGATAAGGAAGAGGAAGAAATGGACACTGGGCAAGCAACCAGAAATCTATACCTTCAGTAACCATGTGACCCAATACTTGGCAGTAACACAAAAGCAGAGGTGTATTGGGTGTGGCTTTCAGGAAAGTTTTGTCTTTCCCTTGGTATAAGTGGGCAGACTTGACTTTCCTGAACCATGGACATGAGTGTTATCAGCTTAGCAGCCATGTTGAGACCATGAGGTAGCAGACACGAAGACACAGAGGCCGGGGGAGCAGAACGATGGAAAGAATTTGGGTCTGGAAGGGATGGTTGCGCTGCTGCACCAACCTGGTGGCCGTCTCCGCCCCCCGAGACTTAAGACCAATGATATACTACCATCTAAACCGTCGCTACTACACGGTTCATTCTTTGCGTCTCTCTCCCTCTCCTACTCCTTCCCTCTGTTTCTTTCCTTTTCTTTAGCAGAGCATATTCCCAGCTGATACATCTCTCCTTCCCCAATCATGGATGTGGAGCCGAGAGCTCCTATGCCTCTTTATCAGAACAAGAAAAATACCCTGAGAATTACACCAACACCCAAAAGAGAGTTCAGATGATGGAATTTGCCCCAAACAAAGCCAGAACCACCAGGATGAACTGATCCTAAGGCCCACCATTTCTCTAGTTACGAGAGCCAACAAATAAATGTCCTTATTGTTTAAGATCATCTGTGTTGGGCTCTCTGTTCCTTGGAGGGAGAACATCCTAACTGATAAGACCAGATTCTTCAGCATAATACATACACTTGGATTTGACAACATTTATCTCATTACACCAAGGCACAGAAATAAAATTAACATGAGGTCATATAATGTGGCAGGCATTTTTAAATAGGAATACGCAGTTTTTCAGAAGTTCAAAGTGAAAATCATACAATTAAATGTCTTTGTCAAACATGTTTTTCCCCTATTACTCTATGTGTTTTGTAAGGCCTGTAAACAGATTAAAATTTTTAGTATTAATTATTCCCACTGGTTCTGTAGTCATGCACTGAAGGGTCGAATTTTTAAGTTTCAATAATTGGACTCTGGAGACTCACAGAGAGGAAGAACATACGTTAACATGTCATATTCTATTCTCAACATGTGAGTGTCATTATCTCCCAACTCAATAATGCTTATAAATGTACAAGCTATGTATGAGCTACTGAAAGTCTTTAAAATCCTACAGCTTGACATTTATAGCTATCCTCGCCAGCAGGAGCTCATTGCAGCTGGGTTGCACTTACTGTTTCAAGTTTGCCCTCTAGGTTCTTTGGAAACACTGTAAAATATTGTGGCAGAAAAGCCAAAACCATGACCCACATCCTCCTTTGGGTTTTCTGTGACTGTCACTGTTTGTAACACATTGAGTGGGAAGAAAGGCCACAAGAGGAAGTAGATGAGGGATTAAGTGTCAAGGCTACATCTTCACCAAGTGATTTGGTCATTCTTATCAAAGTCATGTAGGGAGGGAAAATCCGGGAATGGAAAAACACAGTGAAAATAGTTATCTCACTGAGTGGACTGATGCATGCAGTCAAAACCCTTGACCCCCAACTGACCTAAACTGGCTCCTTTTTATTATTATTACTAACTGGAGTATAATTGCATTACAATGTTGTGTTAGTTTCTGCTGTACAACAATCTGTTTTATCTACCTGGCTGCGCCAGATCTTTGTTGTGGCACATTTGATCTTCGACTTGCATTTCAGCATGTGGGATCTTTATTTGTGGCAAGCAAACTCTTCGTCACAATATTTGGGATCTAGTTAACAGACTAAGGATCAAACCGGGGCCCCCTACATTGGGAGCATGGAGTCTTAGCCCCTGGACCACTAGGGAAGTCCCTGCTGCTGCTGCTGCTGCTAAGTCGCTTCAGTCATGTCCGACTCTGTGCGACCCCATAGACGGCAGCCCACCAGGCTCCCCTGTCCCTGGGATTCTCCAGGCAAGAACCCTGGAGTGGGTTGCCATTTCCCTCTCCAATGCATAAAAGTGAAAAGTGAGAGTGAAGTCGTTCAGTCATGTCTGACTCTTAGCGACCCCACGGTCTTCAGCCTACCAGGCTCCTCCATCCATGGGATTCTCCAGGCAAGAGTACTGGAGTGGGTTGCCATTAGACTGGCTCTATTAACATTCTTGCCTCCCTAATAAGGAAAACCAACTAGCTGTGGTCTCCACTTACATAGCAACACCAAACCCAATTACAGCAACTTCAGAAACCTATTGGAGTCCAGGTAAAATTTTGTTGTGTCAAAAGTTCCCTATGTCAACTCAGTTGGCCATTACCAAGAGAGATCTTTTTGCTATAGAGGGATCCTCCAGCTAACAGTTATTACAAGGATGGAAACTGATTTTTGGTATGGCTTCATTCATCCCTCAAGGTAGCTGGGGAAATAGAATTTCTTAGTGATGCTTGGGTCAGAAGTCTTTCAGAAATAACCCACCAAGTTAGCATCAAGTGTACTTGCTCTTATATAAGGTTATCCAATATAACCTAATAAATACATTTCAGGGTTAAAATTACCTAATAAATACATTTTAGGGTTAAAATTACTCAATTCTGTCTCATTCTCGCTTCCTCTCCACCCACCGTATATATTACGCTATATATCTATTGCTATTATTATATATATATTACTGTACATTTTATGTAAATACACAGTATTAAATACACACTTCCCTCGTAGCTCAGCAGTAAAGGATTCACCTGCCAATACAGGAGACACAGGTTCAATCCCAGGGTCTGGAAGACTCCTTGGAGAAGGAAATGGCAACCCATTCCAGTATTCTTGCCTGGGAAATCCCATGGACAGAGGAACCTGGCAGGCTACAGTCTATGAGGTTGCAAAGATTCGGACTTGACTTAGTGACTAAACAACAACAATTATATACACAGTACATATAGTATTATTTCTGTATACCTGAAAAATAATACCATATATGTGCTCTCTGTATAACACTATATATTTTACGTGTATCATACAGAGAAACTACTGAATATATTATTATATATTAATACAATATGTACATACCAATATAACAACTTGTAGATTTACATATACCTGTAAACAAAATTTTGTAATCTTTTAGAAAATTCATTGAATAAACTGAAGTACAAGTATCTCCCAAATAGAGCGATCCTTGCCCCAGAGTTCCTTACAAAGATTTCCAACACCCAACACATTTTTGCACACAGCTCCAACCTTCTACTCATCCTCAGAGTTATCAGAGGAAGGAATTAAAGGTAGATAATGGTTAAAGGACAGAATGAATGAAGTATCACCATCATTTCTCAAGATTTTGTGACACTTCCCACTTTCTACTTCTGTTCCTTTGGAGTAAATTAAGGAAGCTTTGGTAAAGGGGATAAAATTCCAGAGTGACCCAGGACAATCTTCAGATTTTCATTTCTGTGTCTCCCCTCCTTTCCTAAGGGCTTTCCAATGGCCTTGTGGCTACTGACCTTCCACTGGCTTCTCACATTTTATTCTAGTTTTGAAATAGTTGCCATTTTCATCCTTCAGAATAGCTGGCTTGACTACATTTCTCACTCTTTTAGCTGCTGTGTCAATACTTCAAAACATTCAGTCAGTTAACTCAATTCAGTCAAAAATTGTCACAATGTTTACATTGTGTTGACACAGCCCATGGCATTGGAGGAAATACAGCTCATTAAGTTCTTGGTGATTCTTTGTGGAGCAGAGCTACACACTGTAACAGAGCTACAAATGTAACCAGACCACCATGACAAAAGGCAGGAAATGATTTACTATTGGGGTGTCAGCAACATGCCAGGCACCATGTTAGAATTCATCCACATCTTAGCTCATTTAACCGAACAATAATCCAAGCCCTTCATGCTGACTATCATCCACAGTTGGACTGAAAATGATGGTCTATTGTGGAGTTCCTCTTTACACCCTAATATTCAACGAACGCAGGAAAAAAATATGGTTTTTTTCTTGAAGTATGGTTTCATGGTTTCATTTTCTTGAAGTATATTTTGTTTTGTTGCAAACTGATATGGCTCTTTTAGGATGCAGAGGGCTCAGCCTCCAAGTAGCCGGCACCCAGAGAAAGTGGATTTTAGAGAACTGGACACACATGCAGAGGTGGTGCTGGTGGAGGAAGGGGAGAGTGGAGGATGGGGAGGCTGGAGAAAGGCATGTGCTCACACCTAAAGACAGTGTCTGTGAAATGCATACTCAGGACAACCCATCTGAATACCTACTGTGTGCAGACACAAGTCTAAGGGAGTTTAAGGAAACAGAAGGAGACACTAATGAGTAGTGAGTAGCTCAGGAGTGTTAAGGAGCCATTTAGGGAGGGCTCTAAGGACCTTACAATGAGAATGTCCTGAAGCGCAGTGTCAGGGCAGAAGAAGGCCTGGGGCGGCCCGAAGAGCAGAGAGTAAATAAGGAAATCTCTAAAAACAGTCCAAAAGAAGCTGTTTATATAAAAATGGAGTTTATATTTTAAATGAACTATTCTATCTTTATTAGAAACACTTCTGTCTTTAAAAGCACTAGAGAAATATCCACACCTTATATACCTGCTTGTCCTCTCTGTTCTGTGCCCAGAGGGAGTCCAGCCCCGGGCTGGTACTGGCCTGAGCTGCTCTCATCACTTGTGAAAGAAAGGAAGGGGGAATCCTTAAAAGTCACCCATCCACCTCTCCTGGACTTTCATAAAAATCTTGATGTGGCAAGGGAATTGTCTCAGGTGGAATAGATTTGCCCCACAATTATAAAACTTGGCAGATTCGTGTCTTGAATGACAATCATAGAGACAGATAATTAGATCCTAATTTCTGCTCCGATGTTCTGCAGTTCTCAATAACTAATTGGTAATTTACTTGTGAATTTCTCTCTGCTTGTATCTCACATTCACACACCAAAAAGTCAAAGTCAAAGGCAATTTCTTCCTATCTTATGTTTTTCTCAAATTAAAAAATTTGTATCTCGCACACAGTTTTAAAAGGTATGAAATAAAGCATTCTTTGAAGTTTCCAAAGAGTTATTAAGATGCTAGTAAGCCTTTATGGATTTATTCTAAGGGAAAAAAGAGGGAGGGGGGCTGAGAGGAAGGAAGAAAAATGACTCCATAGTAAAATCTCTCTCTCTCTCTCTGTCTCACACACAGACACACAAATACAAATGGGATTGTGCGTGCCATGGGCAAAGGGGTCTTCGAATGCTTCTTTTTCTTACTGCTAATACATTCTATTTACAGAAAGATCAGAAACTATTCTTAAAAGGGAAAAAAGTAAAAGTCACTTCTAATTCAGTCTCCCAGAATTAACCATTGTTGGTATTTTTAGGTTGACCCTTGGCATTAAATTCTTTGAGGAGAACATCCTGTGTTCTTTAAAAAAAAAAAAAAAACTAATAATAGTAAATTAAAGGAGGGATCCAGCTGCCTCCCTGGACCCCTTACCTGCCCGTGAGTGGCAATTTAGTGTGATACCCACACCTACCCCCAGTTCGCCTCACCTGATCCTACCCTAAAACCTCTAACCCTATGAACAGACATCAGCTGCCACTTGGCCAAAGTCCTGATGCCCAAAATGGGAAGAAGGTCAGATCTAAATAATTAAAATGAAGTTTTGGTTTCTCTGTTCATTCACATTCACATAAAATTTTGCTAGATCTGTACAAATCAAGAAATGTGTACATTATGCCATTTACACCAACATAGATGGACCTAGACATTATCATACTAGGTGAGGTAAATCAGAAAAATAAAAATACCTTATGATATAGCTTATATGTGGAATCTAAAATCTGACACAAACGAACTTATCTAAGAAACAGAAACAGGCTCACAGACACAGAGAACAGACTTGCCAAGGGGGAGAGCAGGGGAGGGATGGACTGGGAGTTTGGGATTAGCAGACGCAAACTGTTATATATAGAATGGATAAACAAGGTTCTATTGTATAGCACAGGGAACTATATTCAATATCTTTTGATAAACCATAATGGAAAAGAATATGAAAAAGATATATATAAATAATTGAATCACTTTGCTGTACAGCAGAAATTAATGCAGCACTTCAAATCAATTATATGTCAATATAATAAACATTTTTAAAAGAATGCATATATTAGCTTATATAATATTATACATCAACTATATTTCAATTAAATACATACATACATATGTGCATGCTCAGTTGCTAAGTTGTGTCCAACGCTTTGTGACCCCATAGACTGAAGCCCACCAGGCTGCTCTGTCCATGGGATTTCCCAAGCAAGAATACTGGAGTGGGTTGCCATTTCCTTCTCCAGGGGATCTCCTCCCGATCCAAGGACGGAACTTGCATCTTCTGCATTGACAGGCAGGTTCTTTACTGCTGAGCCATTAGGGAAGGAAATACACATATATATAAATGTTAAAAGAATGTATACATTAAATTGTCTTATTATAGCCATTTTGTGGTGTTTGTGAAATTCACTTCAGAAGACTTTCTGGAGCAACTGCTTCTGGAAAAGAATGTCCATGCAATTTAAGGGACAGAACTTAATTTTTATGGGGCCTGAAATCTATATAATTTAGAGAGGTGATTTCTTTAAGAAAAAGAATATCATAAATGCAAAATGTAGCATAAAAACAAATATTTATTTAGAATGAGACAAGAATTCCCAGCCAATAACAGATATTTAAAACTAGACAAATACCACAAATATAACAAAATACAGAAAAATTGGTGTAATCTGTCCAAGACCTGGCTGACCCACCACTACAATATTTATCCACAGACCAGTTTCCAACTTTACTTGCTTCTCCTTTGCTCCCTGCCTCCTGGAAACACCAGGACCAGAGGACAGGTTTCTATCACAACTTGGTCTCTGGCCCCACAGCTTCATTTCACAATATCAGGCCAGTTGGCACAGTAGGCATGTTACCAAGTCCAAGCTTTTACTCTGCTCACCACAGAAGGCCAGTGAATCTGAGAGATGAGATGTTGAGGCAAGGAATATTACTTTATTCGGAAAACCAGCTGACTAAGATGGGAGACTAATGTCTCAAAATAACCATCTTACCAGGGTCTGGATACCAGGTTCTTTTATACATCAGAGATGATGGGGAGGTGAGGAAACAAAGTAAAAAGGCCATTAACCTTGAAAATATCTCCAAGAATGGCAAGCCTCAGAAACAGGGGGATGTGTTAATTTTTTCCTTCCTGTCATCTACAAGTGGACAGGGTTCTGAACAAAAGCACTCTAGTTTATAGGTCAAGCAGAGTGGCAGGATTCTCTGAGGCAGGCTATTATGTATGATTATAATAACAAAAGCAATGAAAAGCAAGTCAAATAAACAGTTTCAACAAGGAGTCAGAATTGACTTCTCCCTACAACAGGTGGGAGGGTATTTTACACTCATTGCTTCACTAGACAGCTGGCAACTGTTAGTCTATAGCCTAACTTTGAACCACATAAATATAACCCACTATGTATGCTAAGTCGCCTCAGTCATGTCCAACCTTTTGCAACCCTATGGACCAGGTTCCTTTGTCCATGGGATTCTCCAGACAAGAATACTGGATGGAGTGGGTTGCCGGGCCCTCCTCCAGAGATCTTCCTGACCCAGGGATCGAACCTGCATCACTCATGTCTCCTGCAGTGGCAGGCGAGTTCTTTACCACTAGCACCACCTGGGAAGCCCCCCTAAATGTATCCCCAACTCAACTTCCTTTAGCCAGATCTGCAAAAGGCCTATGGCCACTTCCAAGACCACTCAACTTGAGGGGAAGTATGACAAGAAGTCAGAAGAGACACAATGGTCCCAACCAACTGCAATGGAAATATCTTACTTTTGCTAATTTCACTAAAACAACTACCATTGGAACACAGTGCCTCTGGGAAGGGAATCACACCCTGGGGAGCCCTGTTTAAGCCTCATTAGCTTCTGGATAAATCCACTTCCACTCCATGGTGTATTCACACTTTTGATGAGCACTTTTGTCCAGCATCCCAGAAGCTGGCATCCCCAGAGAAGCTGAAACTGGTGAGGGGGTGGTCACCAAATCAGGTGATATACACACAATGGACTTGAGGGGCCCTGGAGAGAAGTTCTACAGCATTCTCCCAAGTGGAGAGGTGAGAGCCAGCCATAGTTCAAGGCAGAAAAAACAAACCAAACATGAGCCCCAGAGAAAAGTCACCAGGAACACCCTCCAAATTACAGCATGGATTTGCAAAGGAGCTGCTCTTCACAAGGGGTAACTCTATACAGTTCACTCATTGAGGAGCAGCAGCTGTTTATTTATTTAAGGGTGGTGAGCAGCTCTCCCAGATACCGCCAGGGAGGCCAGCAAGTTCTAAATACAAATCGTCTTCTAATAATTTGAAACCCTTAATCTTGATAGGATCCTCTGTTGGAAAAATGTAGCACTGGGGACTCTCACAACTCCAGCCTCTGTGAGTTATTGGTTTTATAATTCTAGATAAGGTACTTAGCTGCTCTGAACCTCAGTTTCCTCACGCATAAAATGGATTTAATACTACTCACCCTAGGATTGTTGAGGCTTCATGATAGATGTGACAATTATTCCACAAATGAAAATTTCAACCAATAGTAGCCATTATTATTAAGCTGTCTTTCCCATTTATTTTGCCAAGTTTGGTGACCTTGCCTGGTACACAAATATAAGTGCTTGCTTGTTAAATAGAGATTAAAATCAAATGTAGGCCATTGCAGAGTATTGAGTAGAGTTCCCTGTGCTATAGAGTAGGTACCTTTTAGTTATCTATTTTATATGTGTGGTCAGTCACTCAGTCATGGCTGACTCTTTGCAACCCTATTGACTTAGCCTACCTGGCTTCTCTGTCCATTCAGTTTTCCAGGCAAGAACACTGGAGTGGGTTGCCATTTCCAACTCCAGGGGATCTTCCCAACCCAGGCACTGAACCTGCGTCCCTTGCATCTCCTGCATTGGCAGGCGGGTTCTTTATCACTGTGCCATCTGGGAAGCCCATCTATTTGATATATATTAGTGTGTATATGTCAATCCCAATTTACCCCTGCCACCCTTCCCCTCCAAAAGTTCTAGTCTTTAAGTCAGTCCTGGTTACTTTGGAATTTATAGAGCCTTCAGTTATAAATATATACATAAACTTTGTTACTTGTAACTAATACCTCCTCTTCTCACTCCACTCCCACCCTCCCCAGATACACACCCTCAACTCACATCTTTAAAAAGGTTTTATTTTAACAAATCAAAGACTGATCAATATATAATCTGACCATATACTCTCAATTTTCCTGACAACAGGAAGCAGAGCCCCCCTACCCCACCCATGAAGCCATGACTTTTTCTCAAAGAGGAAAAAAAATTCAACTCATTGTTTTAGACCACTAAGATGTGAGACTGTTTGTTATCACAGATTAATCTAACCTGACCTGACTCTTACAAGTTCCATATAAGATAATATAATAAAATTTGTTGTGGATCACAACAAACTGTGGAAAATTCTTAAAGAGATGGGAATACCAGACCACCTGACCTGTCTCCTGAGAAATATGTATGCAGGTCAAGAAGCAACAGTTAGAACTGGACATGGAACAACAGACTAGTTCCAAATCGGGAAAGGAGTACATCAAGGCTGTATATTGTCACCCTGTTTATTTAACTTATATGCAGAGTACATCATGCAAAATGCCGGGCTGGATGAAGCATAAGCTGGAATCAAGATTGCCAGGAAAAATATCCTCAGATATGCAGACGACACCACCCTTTTGGCAGAAAGTGAGGAGGAACTAAAGAGCCTCTTGATGAAAGTGAAAGAGGAGAGTGAAAAAGTTGGCTTAAAACTCAACATTCAAAAAACTAAGATCATGGTATCCAGTCCCATCACTCCATGGCACATAGATGGAGAAACAATGGAAACAGTGAGAGACTTTATTTTCTTGGGCTCCAAAATTACTGCAGATGTTGACTGCAGCCATGAAATTTTAAAATGCTTGCTCCTTGGAAGAAAAGCTATGACCAACCTAGACAGCATATTAAAAAGTAGAGACATTACTTGGTCAACAAAGGTCCATCTAGTCAAAGCTGTGGTTTTTCCAATAGTCATGTATGGATGGGAGAGTTGGACTATAAAGAAAGCTGAGTGCCTAAGAATTGATGCTTTTGAACTGTGGTGTTGGAGAAGACTCTTGAGAGTCCCTTGGACTGCAAGGAGATCCAACCAGTCCATCCTAAAGAAGATCAGTCCTGAATATTCATTGGAAGGACTGATGCTGAAGCTGAAACTCCAATACTTTGGCCACCTGATGGGAAGAATTGAGTCATTGGAAAAGACCCTGATGCTGGGAAAAACAGAAGGCGGGAGAAAGGGATGACAGAGGATGAGATGGTTGGAAGGTATCACCAACTCGATGGACATGAGTTTGAGCAAGCTCCAGGAGTTGATGGTGGACAGGGAGGCCTGGTGTGCTGTGGTCCATGAGGTCACAAAGAGTCAGACACAACTGAATGACTGAACTGAATAAAATTTCACCAATTTTAAATATGTTTAAAAAAATAAATAAACTGGAATGTGTTAGTAATTCCTCTGAATTACAGAGATTTTAAGAAAAAGGTGTTACATCTAACAACAATCTGCTGTGATATTCCCACACCAAAACCATCCATTACACCATACCCTGGACCTCTCTCAGCCATCCTATCACTGGAGAGTAAGTGATGTTATTTTAAGTGGTTTTGCTCCCAGTTGTTTCCTTTCTAATATGTGTCTATAAAGTAAGTAGGAGGGGATATATCTAAATGGAGAATGGTATGGACAAAAGCAGATGGACCTAGCTTTCGGTCACATCTCTATAACACACCAGCTGGTAACCCTGAGCATGTCATGCCCTTCCATGCATTAAAAAAAGAAAGAAAGAAACAAGGATAATACCTGCCAGCACAGAAGCTGGTCGGTGGTAAACCTGGCTGGTACACAGTAAAACTCAGATGGTGGCCTGACATTGTCAGAAATTGTCCAGAGCAGAAGCCTTCCATTTTACACTTAACTCCCTTCACGTTGTTCTGCCTGGGTGGCAAGCCTGCAAATGGAGTTGGCAGACAACATGTTTCAAAATGAATCAACTCTTCTTCTTCCTCCAGTTCATGGTTCATCAGCTAATTCCATCTCTTGGGGTGGAGATCCCTGCTGTGGCATTTTTAGATGCACACATTCAATTTCTTTTTTAAATTGGAATTTTGATAGCCCATAAAAATAATTCAGATATACCTGTGAGAGTCTCACTCGAGTTTCCCCCGTGGGAAGCAGTGTTGGGAGATTATAAAGAACTGGGGTTTGGGAATGAGTCAGGGCAGGGGTTGAATCTCAGTTCTGCCTCTGACTACGACCTCCAGCAAGTACATAATTCTCTAATTCTCAATTTCATTATCTCTATAAGGGGTAATAATACCTGTCCTAGAGCATGGTTATAAAAGTGAGCTGAGCATGCATGCTGAATACAGCGCATTACCTGGGACACAGTAACTGCTCACTTAAAAAAAAGACCAAAAAATAAAGTTTCCTAGCATGCTGTGTTTCTGAGTTTTTGACATTGCTTATTAAAATTTAAGTTCCTGTCAAGAGAGTGGTGGTTTCAAGATTGAACATGTCAACAGTCTCACTGTTCCTTCTTGTATTGAGAGGACTCACTTCAACACCACTTGGATCTTAAATGTAAGATAGTCCACAAATTGGAAACCACTAGTCACTAGTGTGTTACAAAATGAAAACAAACTCCGTGCAAGTTGATTTCTTCTTAATCACTCAATAAAACTGAAAACTATAACAATCCTGTTTTGTGTTTCAGTCCAAAAGCAGCAGCATCCTTGGAAGAAAGGAAAATCAGTTGGTTCACTGTAACAAACTGCTGAAAACAGGAAGACTCAAGCTCATTTCCTTACTTTTATGAAGAACTCGCTCTGTGGCAGGCACTTCCAGGGGACACAGTGATGGGCAAGACAAAGTAGCTGCCTTCGTGGAACTCATATTCTAATGGAGGAAATAAGCAAATACATAAATAATAAAATATACTATTTATAATAGAGATTATTTGCTTTTGGGGGGAGGGGACTACATTGTTCGACATGTGGGGATCTCAGTTCCTTGACCAGGGATAGAAACCATGTTCCCTGCAGTGGAAGTTCTGGAAAGCCAGGAAACTCCCTAGAAGTATTTGCTTTAAAGAAAAATAAGAGAGGATAAGAAGATAGATGTTGGGGGAGGCAGCATTTTTAGTCATGGGAGAAGATGCAATTAGCTCAGTGATGCAAACGAGCAAGCTAGTGATGACCTGGAGAAAGAGCCTCCCTGGAAGAGGCAGCAAAAGCCTTGAGGCAAAACGAATTTGCCAAGTTCAAGGTAAAAAAGCCAACCAATGTGACCAGCAGAAGTGAGTAAGAAGAAGAATGGTAGGAAATGAGGTTAGAGAGCAAAGCAGCAACCAGATCTTGTAGGTCTCTAACCCATGCTGCAAACCTGGATTTGATGTTAGGTGCCCTAGGAAGACTACAGAGTTTTGAGCAGGAGAGTAACTTACAGTTTTAAACAATCACTTCAGTTTCTATATGAAAATGGGCCACTAAAGAGCCAGAGTGGAGGCAGGAGACCTATTAGGAAATTGCAATAGCTGAGGGGAGAGGTGATTACAGCTGAGATTGAAACAGTGGTGGTATTGGAAGCAAAAAGTGATCATGTTTAGAGTGTATATATATATATTTAATTTTACTTTTGGCTGTGCTGGGCCTTTGTTGCCGGCATGGGCTTTTTCTTGTTGCAGTGAGTGGGCTTTAGTCTCAGTAGTTGTGACGCTAGGGATTAGCTGTCCCACAGCATGTAGAATCTTCCCGAACTAGGGATTGAACCGTGCATTGGCAGAATTCTCAACCACTGGACCACAAGGGTTATATTTTGAAAACAGTACTTGCTAAACAACAGAATGTGGGATATGAAGGAAAAACAGGAACAAAAGGCAAGTCCTAGATTTCTGTCCTTAGCAACTGTGTGAGATGGGGCACCATTTGCTGAGAACACTGGAGGGCAAGTAGGTTTAGCTGAGAAAGTCCATAATCCTATTAGATATTAGTTTGAAATGCTTATTTGACATCCAAGAGGTGCTGAGTAGGCGGCAGGATATATAAATCTGAAGCTCAGGGAAGGAGTCTGGGTTGGAAACTTGAAATTCGCCAATAATTATGAGTCACTAAGCCATGGGACTAGAAAAGGTCAAACCAGTTTTAATGGATTCAGAGAAGCCAGCTGAACCCACAGGCACCCTCCTCCATGACCTGTGATTCAGCAGCACTCTCCCTTAATGCTTTAGAACTCTTGAAAGTCATCACTTTATTCGGAGGGAAGAGCCATGGAACAGCTGGCTTCGTCCAGAAGAGGCCAAAACGGCTTGACTGAGGTATAACCAACACCCAAGGCCTCTTGCACAGAGAGAAAGGAGCAGATCTACAGAGATCAAAGAACAGGGGCCTTGAAAAGGTCACACAAATACATCCAGAGGTCAGAACAACCGGAAGCATGGTTTTCAGAACTCAGCAATTGTTCTCCAAAAAATGAATGTGAGGTGGCATTCATCATTCGAGGCAGTAGATCAACTAGCATCTCTGAACTAAGAACAGCAAATAAAAACATGTGGAGTCACTAGAATTCTTAAAGATTCCCAGCTGTTAAAAAATAAAATGTTTACCTTGTTCGCACCTATAATTAGGGGTCAAGGCTGCACCAAGGCAGAAAAGGCATTTTACTACAACATGTACTGATTTATGACACGCCTACCTCATCTGAGATGGGAAGATCATTCATGCTTCCTGAAATATAGGTCATCAGTCAAATCTCTCAGAACATATTACAACATGGAAAAGAAATGACTTTTTTTTTTTAAATGATATATTGCACTGTCTCAAAGCCCTTTATGGTACAGAAGGGTTCAAGGCCACTGGCTTTGACATGCATGGCCCCAGAGTTTTTATTTGTATGATAAAGTAGAAGTTGTTCCTCTCCAAATCGATTTTCTCTTCACCTGTACAAGATTAGCGTTCAGTAATTCTTTCTACAGGTGTTTTGTATCAAATCAATTCCCAACGCCACTCACAGTCACCTAACAGAAAAGTTAGCATGGTTAGCAGCTGGGGGCAATAGCTGGAAATACCAAAAAAAAAAAGACTACACCAGATGTTTAACAACAGAAGTTTCCACTGTTGTTGCTTCCTGATGTTTTGTTGTTCTGGTGCTATTTACCTCAGTTTAGTCACTCAGTCGTGTCCAACTCTCTGTAACCCCATGGACTGCAGCACACTAGGCTTCCCTGTCCATCACCAACTCCCAGAGCTTGCTCAAACTCATGTCCATCGAGTCGGTGATGCCATCCAACCATCTCATCCTCTGTCATCTCCTTCTCCTCCTGCCTTCAATCAGTTACTGACATAAAATGTTTATTAATAACAAAAAAATAATCGCCTATCAAATTAAGTATAAACTTCAATCTGATATATTTGGGGCCACAAAATGAACCCAAACTCTTTCCAGTCTCATAAGCACTGCACCTCCTTCTAAACTCCACTAACAATGATAACAACCACAGCAACAATAACAATAGCTGACACTTTTCAAACATTTACCATAAATCAAGAGCAGTTCCAAGAGTTTCACATATCTTAAAGAATTTAATCCTCACCTCTTTATAGACAGAAGACTAGGGCTCAGAGAGGTTAGTGACTAACCAGCCCAAGGTCACACAGTAGAATGCAGCAGAGTTGGGATTTAAATCCAGGCAACCTGGAGCCTGAGCCTACACACTTAACCACTTACACCTCTGAACTAGATGATTTTGTGGGTCCATCTCTACCCTGCATCTTCAATACCCTCCTTGAAAAACATCCATTTTGTCAAAGCCCATTTCAAATCTTCCATGAGGCTTTCTTGGCTACACCCATCAAATTAATGTCTATTCTTCCTTGGAGTTTATGCAGCATTTTCTTCAGGTTTTCATATCTTTCTGATGACCCTAACTCTATTCTTTTTTATATATAAATTTATTCATTTATTTACTTATTTTTGGTTGTGCTGAGTCTTCACTGATGTGTGGGCTTTTCTCTAGTGGCAGCGAGTGAGGGCTACTCCCTACTTGCAGTGTGAGGCTTTCATTGCAGCAGCTTGTTTCCTTTCGGAGCATGGGCTCTAGGGTTCACGAGCTTCAGTAACTGCGGCTCCCGGGCTCTAGAGCACACGCTCAACAGTTGCAGCACAGGGGCTTCGTTGCTCCGCGGCAAGTGGGATCTTCCCGGACCAGGGATGGAAGCCACATCTCCTACATTGGCAGGCAGATTCTTTTCCATTGAGCCACCAGGGAAGTCCCTTAATTATATTCCACCTTTATTTATTGTTGGTTTTTTTTTTTTTTTTGTCTTAAACCCTTCAGTAGCCTGTACATCATTGAGCACAGAGACTAAATCGTCTTTGTCCCTGCATCCCAGACAGCAACCAGCAGAATCCCTGGAACATTGAAGCCTCTGGATAAATGTGTTTAGTTCATGAACTTTTCTTTTTCTTTCAGTCTAAATTTTCCCAGGGTGCAAAACAAAAACAAGTCTTGACTTACAGTGTGGTATCTTGTGGCCTGGCCTTGTGTTATGTCAACCTCAACACAGCTGAGAGAAAGCCAGATAGGTATTGCCTTATTTTCTATAAAGTCATTTCAGGGAAAAAGGTGACTGTGTGGATTGGTACTTACCACGTAACCCAGGTGAACAAACATCAAATAGTTGTGCTTCTAAAAGCTTCAGTCATAATCCAGTTTTACAATTTCATGAAGGTGAATATAGCTTTTTGTTTAAAATAAAGGAGAATGAGGGAAGGGAGAAGGTCCAAACTTTCAGTTACAAGAGAAATAAATACTAAGGATGTAACGTACAACATGATAAATATGATTAATGCTGATGTACACTATACATGAAAGTTAAGGGTGTGAATCCTAAGTGCTCTCATCACAAGGAAAAAGATGCTTTCTATTTATTTAATTTGGGATCTATATGAGTTCCCAGGTACTCATTAAAAATACTGAGGTAAGTCAAATAGCATTGCTACATACCTTAAAATTATACAGTGCTGTACCGCAATTAAATCCCAATAAAACTGAAGGATATTAATATATATACAATCCACAAACATTATTCAATTTTCACCAATTTTACTTTCGGGCACTTGTGTGTATATTTAAATGCAATGTTATCATGTATAGAGTCACGTGACTACTACTGTAGCCAAAACACCTAACAATTCCATCACGATGATACCTTGTTATGCTCTTTTCTTCTGTTTTTATTAAGATATAATTGACACACAGCCCTGTATACATTTAACATGTGACTGTTGTACTGTAATTATGCGACGTGTTAATTAACAGGAACTAGGTGAAAGGTGAAACGCTGAGCTGGAAGAAGCACAAGCTGGAATCAAGATTGCCAGGAGAAATTTCAATAACCTCAGATATGCAGATGACACCACCCTTATGGCAGAAAGTGAAGAGGAACTAAAAAGCCTCTTGATGAAAGTGAAAGAGGAGAGTCAAAAAGTTGGCTTAAAGCTTAACATTCAGAAAACTAAGATCATGGCATCTGGTCCCATCATTTCATGGGATATAGATGGGGCAACAGTGGAAACAGTGTCAGACTTTATTTTTGGGGGCTCCAAAATCAATGCAGATGGTGATTGCAGCCATGAAATTAAAAGACGCTTACTCCTTGGAAAGAAAGTTATGACCAACCTAGATAGCATATTAAAAAGCAGAGACATTACTTTGCCAACAAAGGTCCATCTAGTCAAGGCTATGGTTTTTCCAGTGATCGTGTATGAATGTGAGAGTCGGACTATGAAGAAAGCTGAGCACTGAAGAATTGATGCTTTGGAACTGTGGTGTTGGAGAAGACTCTTGAGAGTCCCTTGGACTGCAAGGAGATCCAACCAGTCCATCCTAAAGGAGACCAGTCCTGGGTGTTCATTTGAAGGACTGATGCTGAGGCTGAAACTCCAGTACTTTGGCCACCTCATGTGAAGAGTTGACTCATTGGAAAAGACTCTGATGCTGGGAGGGATTGGGGGCAGGAGAAGGGGAAGATAGAGGATGAGATGGCTGGATGGCATCACCGACTCAATGCACATGAGTTTGTGTGAACTCCAGGAGTTGGTGATGGACAGGGAGGCCTGGCGTGCTGCGATTCATGGGGTCACAAAGAGTTGAACATGACTGAGCGACTGAACTGAACTGAACTGAGGTTAAAGATTGGGACAAGACAACATGGCAGAGGAATAGGATGGGGAGACCACTTTCTTCCCCACAAATTCATCAAAAGATCATTTGAATGGTGAGCAACTTCCACAAAACAACTTGTGAACACTGGCAGAAGACACCTGGCACCCAGAAAGGCAGCCCATTCTCTTTGAAAGAAGGTAGGACAAAATATAAAAGACAAAAAGAGAGACAAAAGAATTAGGGATGAAGACCTGTCCTGGAGAGGGAGTCGTGAAGGAGGAGAAGTTTCCACACAGTAGGAAACCCAATGGAGAAGCTCTATACAGTCAGAAAAAACAAGACTGGGAGCTGACTGCAGCTCAGATCATTAACTCCTTATTGCCAAATTCAGACTTAAAGAAAGTAGGAAAAACCACTAGACCATTCAGGTATGACCTAAATCAAATCTCTTACAATTATACAGTGGAAGTGACAAATAGATTCAAAGGGATTAGATCTGATAGAGTGCCTGAAGAACTATGGATGGAAGTTCATGACATTGTACAGGAGGCAGTGATCAAGACTATACCCAAGAAAAAGAAATGCAAAAAGGCAAAATGGTTGTCTGACAAGGACTTACAAATAGCTGAGAAAAGAAGAGAAGCAAAAGGCAAAGGAGAAAAGGAAAGATATACCCATTTGAATGCAGAGTTCCAAAGAACAGCAAGGAGAGACAAGAAAGCCTTCCTCAGTGATCGATGCAAAGAAATAGAGGAAAACAATAGAATGGGAAAGACTAGAGATCTCTTCAAGAAAATTAAAGCTACCAAGGGAACATTTCATGCAAAGATGAGCACAATAAAGGACAGAAATGGTAGGGACCTAGCAGAAGCAGAAGATGTTAAGAAGAGGTGGCAAGAATACACAGAACTATACAAAAAAGATATTCATGACCCAGATAACCACCATGGTATGATCATTCACCTAGAGTCAGACATCCTGGAGTGTGAAGTCAAGTGATGATTAGGAAGCATCACTATGAACAAAGCTAGTGGAGGTGATGGAATTCCAGTTGAGCTATTTCAAATCCTAAAAGATGATGCTGTGAAAGTGCTGCACTCAATATGTCAGCAAATTTGGAAATCTCAGCAGTGGCCACAGGACTGGAAAAGGTCAGTTTTCATTCCAGTCCCAAAGAAAGGCAATGCCAAAGAATGTTCAAACTACCACACAATTGCACTCATCTCAAACGCTAGTAAAGTAATGCTCAAAATTCTCCAAGCCAGGCTTCAACAGTACCTGAACTGTGAACTTCCAGATGTTCAAGCTGGTTTTAGAAAAGGCAGAGGAACCAGAGATCAAATTGCCAACATCCTCTGGATCATTGAAAAAGCAAAAGAGTTTCAGAAAAACATCTACTTTTGCTTTATGGACTACACTAAAGCCTTTAACTGTGTGGATCACAACAAACTGTGGAAAATTCTGAAAGAGATGGGAATACCAGACCACCTGACCTGCCTCCTGAGAAATATGTATGCAGGTCAAGAAGCAACAGTTAGAACTGGACATGGAACAACAGACTGGTTCCAAATTGGGAAAGGAGTACGAAGGCTGTATATTGTCACCCTGCTTATTTAACTTATATGCTGAGTACATCATGCAAAATGCCTGGCTAGATGAAGCACAAGCTGGAATCAAGATTGCTGGGAGAAATATCAATAACCTCAGACATGCAGATGACACCACCCTTATGGCAAAAGCAAAGAGGAACTAAAGAGCCTCTTGACGATAGTGAAAGAGGAGAGTGAAAAAGTTGGCTTAAAACTCAACATTCAGAAAACTAAGATCATGGCATCCAGTCCCATCCCTTCCTGGCAAATAGATGGGGGAAAAAAGGACACAGTGAGAGACTTTATTTTCTTGGGCTCCAAAATCATTGCAGATGGTGACTGCAGCCATGAAATTAAAAGATGCTTGCTCCTTGGAAGAAAAGCTATGACAAACCTAGACAGCATATTAAAAAGCAGAGACATTACTTTGCCAACAAAGGTCCATCTAATCAAAGCTATGGTTTTTCTAGCAGTGATGTATGGATGTGAGAGTTGGACTATAAAGAAAGCTGAGTGCCAAAGAATTGATGCTTTTGAACTGTGGTGTTGGAGAAGATTCTTGAGAGTCCCTTGGACTGCAAGGAGATCCAACCAGTCCATCCTAAAGGAAATCAGTTCTGAATAGTCATTGGAAAGACTGATGATGAAGCTGAAACTCCAATATTTTGGCCACCTGATGGGAAGAATTGAGTCATTGGAAAAGACCCTGATGCTGGGAAAGATAGAAGGCGGGAGGAGAAGGGGATGACAGAGGATGACATGGTTGGATGGCATCACCAACTCAACGGACATGAGTTTGAGCAAGCTCTGGGAGTTGGTGATGGACAGGGAGGCCTGGCGTGCTGCAGTCCATGGGGTCACAAAGAGTCAGACATGACTGAGCGACTAAACTGAACTGAGGTGAAAGGTTTACAAGAATATCTCTCTATTATTTATTGAAACTATATGGGAATCTACAATTATCAATAAGAAATTTAAAATAAAAAACTGAAGGATAAATAAAATAAAGAAGGATATGAGAGGCAGGAAGAAGAAAAGGAAAAGCTGGGCTTTTTCTTTTAGGAAACTCAGCCCAAAAAAACCCTGTGTAACTCAGTGGCAGGTGGCTGACTAGCTAAAGCGCGAGGTGTCTCTGATGTTGGCTTGGCAGGTTCAGGTTACCAAGAAAACTGAAGGCTCTGGTTACCTTGACAACACAGGAAACCCAGGGCTACAGCATGTTTGACTAAACTCCCTTTCAAAGCCTTCCTGGATTTAGCACCATTTTATTAGATCTACACCCCTGCAACTCTTGTTTCTATGATAGCGTAAAACTGCACTAGAAATTTTTTTTCAGGTAGATACATGATTTGTTTCATAGATAAAGTTACAGAGCTTTAATAATTCTGATGCACCCAAATCTCCTATCTTGAAATGCCCAGGTTGTTATCTCTACCACTCAAAGTCTCTGAATAAGAGCCCCAATTCTGTTCCAATTTACCCCAGTAAGATGGCATAACCCATCTTACCTTTTTTTCTTTTTTTTTACAAGCACATTACAGTGCTCTTTGGCCTAATGTTTGGATGCTGAATACTTTAGTCTTAATTAAAAAGAAAAAGCTTCAGAAATTGTCATTTGATGAGATCAAGTTATTTCCTCGGGAATCAAGTCAGTTGCTGCTGATACTCAGTGAAACAGACACCTCTGAAACTCTGTCCTGACCTCAGCTACTCTCTGGCTTCCCCCTCAGCCTTCTCTAGCTCTCTGCAGGCTTGTGGGAAGGACCTACCTGCAAGACTTTCAAACGTAGAATCTCTGGAGTGCTACTCCTCTGAAAGTTCTGGGGTCTACTCTCTAGGATCCCCACACACACCACTCCCATCTGCCAGAGCCCATGGGGCCTTGACTCCTCTCCCTGGGTCACTGGAGGATGATCTTGGCCAGCCTGGTTAGAAGCCAGGATAGATTTCCCATTAAAACTGTTGTGGGTAGTGTATATATACCATGCATGCATGCTCAGTAGAGTCCGACCCTTTGCAATCCCATGGACTGTAGCCCTCCAGGCTCCTCTATCTATGGGATTTCCAAGGCAAAAATACTGGAATGGGCTGCCATTTCCTACTCCAGGGGATCTTCCAACCCAGAGATCAAACCCATGTCTCCAGCATCTCCTGCATTGGCAAGTGGATTCTTTAACACTGAGCCACCTGGGAAGCCTATAGGAAGTGTGTGTGTATATATACACACACATACATACATATATATAGGCTCAATCATGAAAAAAAAATGAAATTTTGCCATTTGCAAAGACATGGATTAACCTGAAGGGCATTTTGCATAATGAAATTAAGTTAGAGAAAAACAGATATTGTATGCTTTCACTTATATGTGGAATCTAAAAAATTGAACAAACGAATATAATCAAACAGAACAGACTCACAGATACAGAGAATAAACTAGTGGTTGCCAGTAGGGAGAGAGTTGGGGGAAGGGGCAAGATATGAAGAGAGGATCAAGAGGTACAAACTACTATGTATTAAATAAGATATAAGAATATAATGTACAACACAGGGAACATAGCCAATATATTATAATAACTTTAAATGGAGTATAATCTACAAAAATATGAAATCACTATATTTTACACCTGAAACTAATATAATATTGAAAATCAACTATTGTTCTATTTTTTAAGTATTGTAAGTGGTAGTTAATGGCAACCCACTCCAGTACTCTTGCCTGGAAAATCCCATGGATGGAGGAGCCTGGTAGGCTGCAGTCCATGGGGTCACTAAGAGTCGGGCACAACTGAGCGACTTCACTTTCACTTTTCACTTTCATGCATTGGAGAAGGAAATGGCAACCCACTCCAGTGTTCTTGCCTGGAGAATCCCAGGGACAGAGGAGCCTGGTGGGCTGCCGTCTATGGGGTCGCACAGAGTCGGATAGGACTGAAGCGACTTAGGAGCAGCAGCAGCAGTTAATATCTGTATTAGTGGTGATACCATAAAGTATGAGCTAAATAGAACTGTACAGACTGGCCTAATCATCCTTCTGGGGCTTCCGTGGTAGTTCAGCTGGTAAAGAATCCACCTGCAATGTAGGAGACCCTGGTTTGATTCCTGGGTTGGTAAGATCCCCTAGAGAAGAGATAGGCTACCCATTCCAGTATTCCTTGGGTTCCCTGGTGGCTCAGATGGTAAAGAATCTGCCTGCAATGCAGGAGATCTGGGTTCAATCCCTGGGTTGGGAAGATCCCCTGGAAGAAGACATGGCAACCCACTCCTGTATTCTTGCCTGGAGAATCCCATGGACAGAGAAGCCTGGCAGGCCACAGTCCATGGGGTTGCAAAGAGTCAGACATGACTGTGCAGCTAAGCACAGCACAGCAACCACCTTTCCACACCTGAGATCACTCTATCAGGAACATTTTCTAAGCTCAAACCAGCTAAGTTAGAAACTCTAGAAACTTAATATTCAGTTGGATTATGCCCATATTTATAGTTTTTCAATGTACTTTACATAGTAGAAATCCCTTTATTATTCTAAGATCATGAAGATTCATTGCAGAGAAATATAGCTGAGGAAAATCAATCACTTGTTCTGCTAAAAAAGAAGAAAACAGCAGTCATTATGTTTAATGTATTAAATATAAAAGTAACATTTAATATCTTTACAAGTTATTACTGGATTTATTTTTTCATGCTTTTAAAATTAATAACAAGTAGAGATAGAAGCTCAGAATTTAAAATATCAACTCTCAGTGTTGGCTGATTTATGATATCAGAAAAATCTTAAGGTTAGAAGAAAACATCATTAACGAAGTTCCATTTCCTGGATTTAGTGTCTTTAGTGATGTCCCCCCAGAACAGGGGGAGAGCACTCATTTCAGAAACAGAACAGGGCAAGAAAAACAGAATCAGAACTTCTCCAAATTGTCTACAACTTTTGGCATGTGCAGCATTTTTTTATTAAGCCCCATTTTCTGGGTTTTTGCTCTCATATTTCCTGCCCCTTCTGTTGCTTTATTTTTTTCAGCTTCACAGATCTGTGAAAAGGGGGATTTCTTCCCAGACTGAACCATGTTTCTCTATCCTTTCACATGCTTATTCCTGGGCATACATTCAAGCTTCTGTCCTGATTTTATATTAGCATCTCTCTAACACGCAATGAACTTCTCCTTCACAGAGTCAGAAGCTAGAAAACTCTGATGCCTGAGGAAAATAAAGAAGAGCAAGAGGCCAGGCCAGCCTGAGCCAGGCCAACAAGCTGCCTGTGGACCGAACTCCTTCAGCTCCCAGATTCTGTTCCCATGCAGCACATCTGAGGCTGTTCTGCCTCCTGCAGCATCTGGAAACATCTCTCCCTACACGGAGCCCCATGAATGGATGGATGTTTTGCAAAGCATCAGCACAGCACTAACACAATCACGGCTGACATCCCTGTCTTTATGCTAGAAAGATGTCCTTAGTGTATACTCGTGCCAAATGCTCTGATGTTGATGTTTAATTGTCATGGTCATAAGAAGTCATTTGTTAGAGGCTGGAAAGAGAGACTTGCCTGTGAAATTTTTCTCCACACCTAGAGAGCAAGATCCTGGATGAGGAGGTTCATGTCCTGTCCAGTATGGCCACCGAGAAGATGACAACCCTACGCAGCATCAAAGAAGAATTAAAAGACTAAGGCTGTGGGGTTTTCCTGATGATCTAGTGGCAAAGAATCTGCCTGCCAATGCAGGGGACACAGGTTCAACCCCTGGTCCAGGGAGACCCCACATGCCACGAGGCAAATAAGAAGTGTGCCACAAGTACTAAGCCACGACCCACAGCTACTGGAGCCTGAGTACCCTAGAGCCCGGGCTCCACAAAGAGAAGCCACTGCAGGGAAAAGCCCAGGCACCACAACTAGATAATAGCCCTCACTTGCCGCAACTAGAGAAAGCCGGGGCACAGCAACAGAGACCCCACACAGACAAAAAATATATAGACAAACAAAGAAAATAAATCTTTAAAGAGAGAAAAAAAGACTAAGACTGTAGATGGTGACTGCAGCCATGAAATTAAAAGATGCTTACTCCTTGGAAGGAAAGTTATGACTAACCTAGATAGCATATTCAAAAGCAGAGACATTACTTTGCCAACAAAGGTCCATTCACAACCACCCTGACCCCCTGGGGTAGAACAGGTGCAAATGTCATCCTGTGCTCCTTTCTCCATCCTGCCCCATTGAGGATGGGGCACTCCCCCACCCGCAGTGTAAGGATGTTCCAGCAGAAATACAAAAAGTCTATTCCCACTTACCAAGTACTCTTATGGAACTCAAAGAAAATAATTTGAGAGGAAAGGGTGCTTTTATGAAGATGTAATTTATTTTTAATTTTTACCTAAAATATTATAATGAAAACTAGCAGTCTTCCATCCCATCCCTTCCCATAACTTCACTGGCATAAACCTTGGAAGTCACAACTTTAAACTCTTTAAACTTATTCTTATATTTATTTTCTTATTACTAAATAATGTACGTATACTGCTGCATGGTGATTTCTCAATAGTGAATATTTTCTATGGACTTTCTGTTATAGTAGATAAGCATCCACACCACCACCTACCCCCTTTCCACTCGCCAATCTCCCAAAATAATTATATCATAAGTTTAGTTAAGTCAATAATTTCTATTTACACTTTTTTTTTTTTTTTTTTTGGCCTCACAAAGTGGTATGTGGTATCTTAGTTCTTCAACCAGGATCCCCCTATATTGGGAGCACAGAGTCTTAGCCACTGGACCATCAAGGAAATCCCTATAGCTGTGTTTAAATCACAGAGCTGTAAAGTAAAAGAAAAAAGTCCATTTTATGTATGACAATTTTTTAGCCTTGTTGAATATAAGTGAATTATTTAAAAGTCAGGTAGAGATATGTGAAGTTCTTTGCTTTTTTTTTAGCATGAAGAAAATTTAGATAATAGGAAGTATGGAAGTAGGCTAGTTCCAGGATTGGTTTGGAGACTCACTGACACCACCAAAGACATGGGCTTTTTCCAATTTTCTGCCTCACCATCCTCAGCAACTTGGCTTGTCTACAGGCTAGCACTGCTCCTGGTTGCCAGATAATTGTAGCAATTCACATGCAGCTCTTGAAGGTACAACCATAGTCAATAGAAAAGAGACTGCTCTTTACTTTGTGATTCCCTTTGTTTTTCAAAATTTTTTTCAATGCTGTGCTTTTTTCAGTAGTCACGTACAGATGTGAGAGTTGGACCATAAAGAAGGCTCAGCACCAAAGAATTGATGCTTTATAATGTGGTGCTGGAGAAAACTCTTGAGAGTCCCTTGGACTGCAAGGAGATCAAAACAGTCAATCCTAAGAGAAAGTAGTCCTGAATATTCACTGGAAGGACTAATGCTGAAGTTGAAACTCCAACACTTTGGCCATCTGATAACAGCCAACTCACTGGAAAAGACCCTGATGCTGGGAAACATTGACAGCAGGAAGAGAAGGGGGTGATAGAGAATGAGATGGTTGAATGGCATCACCAACTCAATAGACAAGAATTTGAGCAAGCTCTGGGAGTTGGTGATGTACAGGGAAGCCTGGTGTGTTGCAGTCCATGGGGTTGCAACAAGTTGGACATGACTTAGCAATTGAACAACAACAAAAATACATAATATAAAATTTACTATTTAAACCATTTTTAATTACACAGTTCAGTGACATTAGGTACATTCACATTGTTGTGCAACCATCATCACCACCCACCTCCAGAACTTCCTCATCATCTCATACTGAGACTCTGTCCCCATTAAATAAGTCCCCATTTCCCTCTCCCAGCAGCCCCTGGTAACCATGGTTCTACTTTCCGTCTCTATGAATGACTATTCTAGGTACCTTATGTAAAAGGCATCATGATTTCGTCTGTACTTTCATGTCTGGCTTATAGTACTTAGCATAATACTTGCAAAGTTCACCCATGTTATAGCATGTACAGAATTTCATTCCATTTTAAAGCTGAATAGTATTCCATTGTTTGTACATACTACATTTTGTTTATTCATTCACCCATAATTGACATTTGGGTTGTTTACACCTTTTGACTAACATTAATAATGCTGCTATGGATGTTGGTGCTCAAATATCTATCTGAAGCTTTGCTTTCAGTTCTTTTTGTGCAGAAATGAAATTGCTGGATCAAATGATAATTCTATTACCTAGTCATTGTTTTCCACAGTGACTGCACCATTTTATATTCCCACCAGGAATGCAGAAGAGGTGCCGATTTCTCTACACCAACACTTGTTTTCTGTTATTTTAGTAACAGTCATCCTAATGGGCATGAGACTTCCCTGGTGGCTCAGATGATAAAGAATCTGTTTGCAATGCAGGAGATGCAGGCTCAGTCCCTGGGTTGGGAAGATCCCCTGGAGAAGGGCATGGGAACCCACTCCAGGATTCTTGCTTAGAGAATTCCATGGATAGAGGAGACTGGCTACAGCCCCTGGGGGTTCCAGAGTTGGACCCAACTGAAGGACTAACACTAATGAGAGTGAGGTGATATCTCATTGTGGTTCCGGTTTGTATTTCCTAATGATAAATGATATTGAGCATATTTTTATATGCTTATCGGCTACTTGTAGATATTCTCTGGAGAAATGTCTATTTAAGTCCTTTGCTCATGTTGAACTAGATTGTTTTGTTTTGTTGTGGATTCTGAGGAGTTCTTTATATAGTCTGGATATTAATCCCTTGTCAGGTATATGATTTGTAAATATTTTATCCCATCCTGTGGGTTGACTTTTTAGTCTACTGACAGTATCCTTTCATGCACAAAAATTTTAGATTTTTATAAAGTCCAATTTGCCTACTCCTTTCTTTCGTTGCCTGTGCTTTTGGTGTCATATCCAAGAAATCACTGCCAAACTCAATATCATAAGGTTTTTCCCCTATGTTTTCTTTACGAGAATTTTATAGTTTAAGGGCTTACATTTAGGTCTTTGATCAATTTTGAATTCATTTTTGTATATGGTATTAGGTAAAGGGAAGATCTTATTTAAACACTTTAATTTTTATTTAGTACCATTTAAAATAATTATTAAAATATTAAATTTATCTTTATAAGCCCTTCCAACTATTTCCTGAGTTTATCTAAAATCTTGTAGTTTAACATACTTCTCACAAACAGTCTCAATACTGGAAAGAAAGTGTTAGTCGCTCAGTTGCGTCTGACTCTTTGCAACCCCATGGACTGTAACCCACCAGACTTCTCTGTCCATAGGATTCTCTAGGCAAGAATACTGGAGTGGATTGCCATGCTCTTCTCTGGGGGATCATCCTGCCCAGGATCGAACCCAGGTCTCCTCCACTGCAGGCAGATTCTTTACCATCTGAACCACCAGGGAGCTCAGTACTGCAATGCTGGCAGAACAATTCTTACCCAAAAGGTACATTCATACATTCCTCTAGGATCTGTCCAATAGAATTTTCCATAATGAAGGAAATTTCTTGGCACAGTCCAAAACAGTAGCTACTAGACACATGTACTTAAAATATGGCATGTGTAACAGAGGAATTGGATTTTTTATTTAATTTTATCTTAATTCAAATTTAAACAGTGGCTGCTGCTAAGTCACTTCAGTCGTGTCTGACTCTGTGCGACCCCATGAACTGCCGCCTACCAGGCTCCTCCGTCCATGGGATTTTCCAGGCAAGAGTATTGGAGTGGGGTGCCATTGCCTTCTCCTAAATAGTGGCTAGTACCTCATATTGTACAATGTCTATATAAAAAACAATGTCTAGATTCTCTAAATTTTTTCCCAGAAAGTTATATACTCAGACTATATTATTCTAGCTTTTCCCACAAAAGCCTCCAGCACCTCAAACAGATACTAAACCCTTAGTTTAAGGTTAGATGTAAGGAATGCCAAAAGAAAAACATCCTTAAATTTCCTACAGAATTCCTGTTAAAGAAATCACACTTCATGATAGCCTCTGTTCCTTCTATAAATGCCCTTTATGACAGAGTTCTCTCATATCCAGTATTTTTAAAGCATTTTTTTCATCTCTTGGCATTAAGGTATTCTTCCTTGTACAAAATAATAAGGTCCTTATAATCTTTCATCTTTCCCTTCTTTTCTTGGTTGCTAAGAAACCCAAGGCTAAGAGGAAGTACTTTTTGATGAATTGTAATTGTTCCTCTTAAACTTAGTTTTCTAGTTATAATCATTTTCTCCTCTTGCTCCCCCACTTTATGCTCCCATAAAATACACTCTCTTTGCTTGTGATCTTCTATCTTGATTGTAGTGATTTGGTAGTAGCTGTTTCTTTTATTTCCTTTTCAAGTAGTAGCTAGAGAGATATATTAGTGATGTGGCTATTTTAACCTCAGTGCTATTCAGATACAACTAGAAGATGTAACTTGTTCATTTTCTATAACCATTTCATCTTCTCATGAGCAACCATCCACTTGGGTAGTAGACAGGGTGAGGGAACGGCTCTTTAATCTGCCAGTTCGTGGTATCTCGACCTCATCAGGTTGAAATAATCCATTTCAGTTAGATCAGTTTCTGTTGGGTGAATTTTCAACATTTAGTTTTTCCTCTGCCTGCATAGTAAGTTGAAAAGTGTTCCCCCAAAAGTCATATCCACTTGGAGCCTATGAGTGTGATCTTATGTCTTCTTTTCCAAGAGATCTCAAAATGGGGGTCAAGTTATACAAAGCCTCCTCAACTTTCAGCTTCCCTCTCTCCTCATCTAAAACCCGGGATGCTGATCCAAGGAGGGAAGTCAGGACTCATGTTTCTGATGCTGGCTTCCTCATCCTGTGCTTCTTCATTCTACATCCTCGGGACTGAACGACGCCAGATTCTACCACTTCCCACGTATATCATAGCCTTGGCTTATGGAGAAGACTAACGTTCAAATCCCCCAGCTTTTGATGCATTAAAAGGAGCTTAGAAACTTAGAAAACACTTCCTCTATTTCAAAGTCTGATTTTCAATAGTCTTGCTGTGGATTCAAACATCCTATTTTGGATATCAAACACTTAACATTGATTCATTCTTTCTTTTTTCATTTCTGCATAATAATCTTAATCCTCCCCAAGGCAAGTAAATGCCCCTGGCAGAATAGGCGGAAATTCACAGCAGCACTAAAGGCAGACAAGAAAAGCCAAAAAGTATTAGTAGATAAATAGATGATAGGTAGATATAGATAGATGGATGATAGATAAATAGATAGAAATTTTATATTAGCCTCCTTACAGGGAGATAGAAAGAAAATAAATTCCATTCAAGTTTAGGTGAACTTGTTTTGGATCTTGTAATTCTTGTTGAGAGTTTTTAAGGAACTGAATCATCCAAATGGTATCGGTATGTAGACACTACATTTCTCATGTAGTATCTGAACTGCATAAGCACAGGGATTTAGGACCGCTCCAGGAGCTGCACCCACTGGGAGCTCCTGGATTCCACTCCGTACCCCTAGACTGCCCAGTCCTTGGGTGGGTGACTTTCATCCTGGAGATGTGAAACATGAACTGGATGCGCCAGAGTTGCCTGTCCATGACAGCAGGGACCCACTCTGCAGCAGGTTGCTGAGGTCAGTCCTGCTGATCAACCCTTAGCCACAATGTACACCATGGTGAGTTCCAGAAAGCAGGTGTCACTGGAGCCCTCCACCTCGGGGCCCATGGGACAGTCATCAGACTCCGCTCCTCTCAGGGGTCCCAAACAAATCAACTGGAGCCTGAGGGTGATTCTCCCAGGAGCTCCAGCCACACCACGCCCTACCAGACTATCCCACAAGCTGACGAGAACAATAGCTCACGGGCACTTCCCTACAACCCCTGAGAGGCACATACAGGCAGCCAGAACATCACGTTCAAGGGTCAGATATGATACCCAGCTGAGTGTGTCTATTAGGGATTGGAAAAAAGACCAGGGGAGCTGGGAACCAAGCTGAGAGCAGGAAGCGATTAATGTAGAGAGGCTAAGACAGCCAGAAGCAGTGATGCACACTGAGGAGCTGCTGTGCAATTTCATAACAAAGATCCATTAGAAAGTATGTACCAGGATGTAAGCTATGTTGATCAATGAGCCACTCGGATTTGAACTCCCCTGAACCTCCAGCCTGTGCATCGTGGGGCAGAAAGCACAGTGATACGAGGTATGCAGAGAGGTGGGACACTGACTTGAGTTGAAACTTGCATGGAACTTGCCTCTGAGGCTGAGGCTGAAGTGAGGGGATGCAAAGAGGTGCAGCAGGAGGTGAGACCCCTATGCAGCTGAGCCAGTCAGAAAAGAGAGGGATCGTTTGAGTGGGAAGGCTCCTGAGGGTAACTGGGCCTGCGTTGACAGGTAGGAACCCAGGCCTAAACCAATCAGCTCTGACATTTCCATGGCCACTGGGACTGCAAGTTCACACCTGGGGTGGGGGAGGACACAGGCAGACTTGGGTCTGATATTTGAAGGAGAGCGAGCCTCTCACCGGCTCACTCCAAACATGCGTGAGAAGCACACATGCTCAGTCGCTAAGTCGTGTCAGATTCTTTGTGATTCCATGGACTGCAGCCTCCCAGGCTCCTCTGTTCATGGAATTCTCCAGGCAAGAATGCTGGAGTGGGTTGCCATTTCCTCCTCCAGGGGATCTTCCCGACCCAGGGATCGAACCCCAGGCCCCTGCTGCATCTCCTACATTGCAGGCGAATTCTTTACCACCGAGCCACCGGGGAAGCCCATGAATAAGAAAGCACGTGGACAAAGGCGGGTGGTAACCACCTTGCAACCCAGACAGAGACCAAACTCGGAATCAATCCGATACCACTGAGAGGCAAAACAGGAAGAGAGAAAGAAACCTCGACCTTGGTGATATCACTGAATGACTGGATCCAACAGGTCTAGTCCTGCCTGAGGTCTGGGCCCTCCCGTTAGGCAAAGCAGCATGGTTCCTCATTGCCTGAACCAGTTGAGTTGGGTTAGGATGAAAAGAAAGGATTCTTTCGTGACTGAGGTCCCCAGAAAGCCTTAGAAGGAGACAGTCCATCTGAGGAGCCAGGCTTTTGCAGCCTCTGGCCCTTTGAGGACAACTCCAGATGGGAGTGGGCCATCCAACTCCAACTGCTTTAGAGCCACTTTCCTGAAGGCAGAGGAGGCTCTGGAGAGAGCCCAGGGCCCGCCATGTGCCAGAACAGCCAACAGGGCTGGCTGGCTCCAGACACAGTCTGACGGGCTCCTTTCTTCTATCACTACGTTCTCCATTTTCTTGTTGGCAATTAGAAACATTTCCTTCTAATTTAGATAATTTCCCCCTTTTCCTTTTGCCTGCCTTTAAAATACATCAGTGCCGTAATGCTGCTCTACACACTGCCCTTGATTTTCCATGTTCATTTATTCAAGTATTTGGTAGGTTTGCAGCCAAGAAGCCCTAGGCTCTGGAGCATTGTGTTCCTCTGTTTTCCCAAGCACTCAGTTAAAACCCGTGATGAAACCGGACAGGCAGGGCTTTCAGGCATTTTTCTGAAGGTTGAGCTCTACTCTTTGGCACCCCGACTTGTACCTAGTGGCCCCCGAGAGCCAAGAAGGCTGCCTTTCTGCGTGCCCCTACCTCAACCAGCTGCGCACAAAACAGCCAATCATTCAGATTGCAGGAATTTTCTTTAGAGATTCTTCTGAAAGCTCGAGGCAGCGAACAATAAAATCTTGCATCGTAACATGCAAAACACTAGAAGAACTAAGCTCTCCCCATGTTTAAAAATCCCACGGAGGTGTGCAGAAGTGCGGCCGTAGCCATGAAGACAGGAAGTATTTCCATTTAAGTCACTAAGGAGGGAGAGTTGATGGCACTGGGGCTTTGATCTCTAATCCTCTTCTGATCTGGCTTCCTTTGGTTCTTCTACTTGGGGGAATACTTGTTCCTTTGAATCACTAATACTTTCTGCAGGTCTTGGCTTACACCTATTAGGCTAGACACACCCTGAGGAAATGGTGGATGAGGTAGGTTTGTACACAAAGGAAGCATCAGAGCAACTAGACTTATGAGGCTCCCAGGCGCCTCTGCTGGTGCTTCTGTGCATGGAGGGTGACAGAGGATTGTCTAAAAAGGAAGTAAAATTGTTGTAGTTCTAACCTTCAAAAATGGACCCTGGGGTCTTCCCTGGGGGCTCAGGGATAAGGAATCCGCCTGCCAAAGCAGGAAACAGAGGCTCGATCCCTGATCTGGGAAGATCCCACATGCCATGGAGCAACTAAGCCCCCATGCCACACCTATTGAGCCTGTGCCCTAGAACCCAGAAGTCACGGCTGAGGAAGCCCACTCACCCTAGAGCCCATGTTCCACAAGAAGAGAAGCTACTGCAATGAGAAGCCCACGCACCACAACCAGAGTAGCCCCCACTCGCCACAACTAGAGAAAAGCCCACGCAACAGTGAAGACCCAGCACAGCCAAAAATAAAAAATAAATAAAATTATCATTTTTTTAAATGGACCCTGATGGGAATTCCCTGGCAGTCCAGTGGTTAGAATCCACACTTTCCCTGCGAGGGGCATGGACAGGTTTGATCTTCAGGCGGAGAACTAAGGTCCCACACACTGCTGGGTGGCCCAAAAAATAGGAAAAAAAAAAAATTGGACCCTGAGCAACATGATGGAAATGTTTTTATCCTGAGCACCCTGCCTTTAGCCTAAAGGGTAGAAGTGACAGTTCCAATACACACTAAATGCAAACTAAAAGAAGTTCCCAGTGGCCTCCTCCAAGCCTGAGGTATGCTCCCTCCTGTCTCCAGGGTGGGGCCAGGGTAGTGGGGCGACAGCAAGGAAATTACCCCACATTGGTTCAGTCCAAACTAGTGCCTGAGATAATGAGCAGAGGCTGAAGAATTCTGAAAGCCAAAAGGCCCTCTCTTTTGTGAGGCTGGCCCCAACTGAAGGCAGACAAAAAAGGCAAAGATGAAATAAAACGGACTTTGTCTTACTAACCTGGCACACACGCCTGCTGATCGGTGGCTTAGCTGGCAAATTGCAAGGACCTCGATGGGAGGTTGAAAACTCAACAAGTCACTGTCACTATGGAAACGGCTCAGATGAACCCCAAGAATGAAGAATCTCAGCCTGGGGAAAATGTCGGAGGAGGATGGATGTGGCCTGGAATCTGCCATCAGCTAAAGCTGTGCCAGGGAGGAGGTTAAAGTGATGGAAAAAATGCCTTTGCACAACACAAGAAGGTGCCATGGGGCACAGGACTTAGAAACAACTGTACCCTCTCTCCCCTGGGCTGGGGGAGGGCCGGGCTGTGTGAGTCTCCGCTGCCCACCAGACACAGCTGGCTCTGGGCCTGTGGCCCATGGGGCCTCTGGAGAGTGTTGGCCTTGCAGGGCCTACAGTGCCAGAGCTGGAAACCCAGTGAAACCAGGAGAAGCAGAACTCAGCTGGGATAAGACACAAAACTGGGCCTTTCACTCATTCAAAGCTGCTGGCAGTGATGTACAGAGCTGGATGCGCTCTCAGGGAGTGAACTGATGCAAGGTCACATTTTTTATAAGAAATTTACCCAGAAAACCCTCATTTGTGAGATAAGGCTCAGCTTATGTCTGAGTTGGGGGATGGGGGCTGAGGGCTGGACTGAATACCATCTGTCCTTCCTGCCAGCCTGTGATTCCGGAATAATTGCTGGCGAGTGTGGTGATTTCCAGTACAGCATGATTACAAACTGCTCTCTAAATGCACAGTGTAGACATTCTAATAGCATGTTGGAGACAATTACCCAGACAGGAGATTACACGAAGGCAACAGCTAACCAGAGCGGGGTCCTCCTCCAGTGTCAGGGGCAGGCAAGTCCATCTGAAAACAGTTCCCACGGTCCCTGGGTGGGGCTGGGTTGGGGAGGGGTAAAGAGGTGCTGATGTTATTCACGTCGAGTCTTTAGTGGGTGCACAGATTCAGTTCAGTATTTTATGCTTTCATAATAATAAAAACGATAATGTTAGGTAGTTAGAATAGGGAAAAGGAGTCCAAAATGGCGGTGGCTAAAAGACAAGGAAGAGAAAAGCCCACGAAAATTGAACAGAGGAAGGTCCAAGGACCGAGGACCGGAGTGAGGACTTCAGGTAGAACAGCAGTTATGACCAAGCCCAATTTGCATAGGGCAGGCCCAGGGGGAAGAAAAAACATAAAAAGAGGAGCCAAAGCGCTTTCTCTCTCTCTCTCTCTCCCTCTCTCTCTCTCTTCCCCTCTGCCCCCCTCCTTCTCTCCCTCTCTTCCTCTCCCTCCCTCCCCCACATGCTGGCGTGCTCCTCCACTCTCTTCTCTTCGTGTCCTTGGGTTGGCATGCCCTCACGCTTCAAGGATGGATTCTCCTGCTATCTTCTAAATAAAATAGAGCTGTAACACTGATTTGTCTAAGAGCTATAACATGGTTTGTCCAAGACCCGCCTGAGAGCTGTGACGCGCCGAGGGCTTTAATGTCCGTTACTCCAAATCTTTGTTGTGGCGAGACAGAACCGAGGCGCATACACTCGCCGCCGAGGAGCATATACACTCGCCTGACATCTATGGTACCGTGACTCAGGTTTAACCTGGCTGAAACAACCTCGCTGCGGCCCCCACAAGGAGGAGGTCACGCACAGCAGGAGCCCAGCTCAGCGAAAGCTCCGGTGGTTGAAGCCGAACGCGGAAAATACCCAGTGCAAGGGAACTGACAAGAGGCCCATCACGCTGGAGACCAGGACAGCGAAAAACAAACTCAGCAGAAAGCTCATGTGGCCCAGCCTCAGATTCCAGAAGATCTCTGGTTAAGGTAGGAGGTCCTTGCTCCTATGGCTGAAAGGACATGCCTAACAAAATCTTAATTCCTTTACAATCCTTGTTTCTTGTTTCCTTGAACCCCCGCAAACAGGCAGGCGGCAGTGGGCGCAACTGAGGGACTCTGGAGAGGCTACTCTTTGATATGTCCCAAAGGCACTATCTGCTGGGCCCCAGTAGCTGTTACCCAAGTCGGTAGGGGTTCTTCTGTCCTTACTGTTCTCTGTGCCAAGAATCAGGCCAATGAAAACTGAGCACAGGTCAGGTATTTAGCAGATTTTCCGGCAGGCTATGAAGGGGATCCCTTGGCACGTTTTTCCGACTGCTTTTCCCTCCTGTCCTTCAGCTGTCTCCCGGGACTCAAGCCCAGCCAAAACTAATGAAGCACAGGCTCTGATGTCTCATTGCAAAAGTTCATTGAGAGACAAAGCGATAAGTAAGAGGTGGGTTTGTTAGGATTCAGAAAGAAGCCACTCTTCAGGGTGCAAACCATTGCCCAGTGCAAGGGCTGGGGCCATGGAATGTGGCTTGGCTAGGTTGGGGGGGGGGCGCGGGGGGTGAATTCATATGCTAATGAGTGAGAGGATCATCCCAACCATTGGGGAACCACCCACTCCTTCCTCTTTTGACCGTGCCTTAGAGCTGTCCTGCCACCTCTGGGTGTGTCTATTGGCTTATAGATTGAAGATTAAGGTTTACTTAAATTTGATTTGTCATCTTGGACCCAATTGATTTTAATTGGTTTATGTTATGCCCTTGTGCTATGTCATTCTTTCAAAGGTTGTGCTCTGCCTCCTTCCCTCCTGTTTCATGCTCTTTTCCTCAGCCCCATCCAGGCCCACAGCATCGCCTCTACAATCTTATGGAGGGACAACCAGAACATAGCTGGCCTGGGAAGGGAAATACTGTATAATATCCAACCCCTTAATCCTACCCATTACTGGTCATGCTGGAGATCTTGGGGACGCCCAACTCCAGCCCAGGGGTCCCAGGAGGTCAACCTGCCTTGACCTGCCTAGGGATCTGGTCCTTGAAAGGTTGTCATGCCTCAACCTGCTTGGGGATCCGCCAGTCCCAGGGGTCCCAGAAGGTCGTCACGCCTCGACCTGCCAGGGGATTCCATCTCTAGGAGGCTGTCACGTCTCAGCCTGCCTGGGGATCTGAACCCTGACCCGGGGACACCTGGCTCTCAGGTTACAACAGTACTGGGTAGGATAAGCTTCAGAAAGACTCACCCCTAAGGAAGTCCACCCATGGAAATTGAAGGAGGCCTATTAGTTTTTCCTTTTCTTTTACTTCCCTGTCATGACTGTCTTTCAGATGGGAAATACCAATCCACTTCCCGGCAGACGCCCTTGAGATGCATCCTTGATAACTGGAAGCTGTTCGATCCTCTAACTCTGAGGAGGAGTCGCTTAAAATTCTTTTGTGCCACTACGTGGCCACAATATCCACTGGGGGACGAGGAACACTGGCCTGAGGATGGGAGTTTAAATTACAATATCATCCTGCAGCTAAAATTATTCTGCAAAAGACAAGGAAAATGGATAGAGATCCCCTATGTCCAAATTTTATTTTGACTAAGAGATATGAAGGAACTATGTCTTAAGTATGGGTTTGTTGTATGCCCTAAAAGTGAGCCTACTAGGCAGATGGTGTTAGGCACAGGCAACCAAGAGGAGAAACCCCCCGTAAAGGCTCACCTCCCATGCTCCCAAAGAAACTGGAGCCTCCCATAGCTCCCAAATTGTCTGGTGCTTCTTCCTTGTATCCAAACGTACCCCCATAATCCGGGAGCACCCCCTCCACAAAAGCCAGCTTGAATATGTCCCTTAGTTGAAACTGGAGGAGAATTCGGACCAACCCGGGTCCATAAGCCCTTCTCCCTCTTAGAACTAAGACAGCTCAAACAAGACCTGGAAAGCTATACAGATGACCCAGGCAAATATATAGATACATTCCAACATATTACCTTGGCCTTTGACTTTACGTGGAAAGACATCATGGTCATATTTAGTCAAACCTTATCTGACCCTGAACATACTAGGGTCTTAAAGGAAGCCCGAAGGTATGCAACGGGGTTTCACATGTCAAGTGATAGACACTCAGAAAGGGAAACTGCAGTCCCCTCCTCCGATCCTAATTGGAATTATAATGACCCTGAGCACATCTGGGAAAGAGATCATTTTCTAATCTGTGTGATGGCAGGATTAAAAGCAGCCCAACAAAAAGTAATCAGCTATGCCCAGGTCTCAGCAATAACTCAGGAGCCCAACAAGAACCCCATTGCCTTTCTGGAAAGACTAAAAGAGGCCCTCCAAAAGTTCACCAATCTGGACTTAGACTCTTACGAGGGACAGGTGACTTTAAAGGACAAATTCCTGTCCCAATGTGCATCAGATATCAGGATAAAGTTACAACAGCTACAGCAGCAGGACCCTGTTGCCTCTTTAGATGAGATGGTCCAGACAGCCACCAATACCTTTTATAACAGAGAACAGGAGAAGGAGGCCAAGGCCCAGGAGAGGGAGAGATGGAAAGAGACAAGGCATGCTCAGATGCTGGCCACCCTCCAGAGAAGCCCTATGGCAAACCCTGAGTCCTTGAAGGACAAGGCACGAGACAAATGCCTAATCTGTAGACAGGCAGGGCATTGGGCCAAAGAGTGTCCAAACCGTGACAAGTCTCCTAGAATGGCTTGCCACAAATGCCATCAACTGGTACATTGGGCACACTCTGCCCTGGGGACCTAAGAGCCTCAAGGTCAAGCACCAAGCCTTCCCTCACGATGGTTCAAGAGGACTGAAGAGGCCGCTCCAGCCAGCCCGCCTGTCACAGATAACCATCACGGGGCTGGAGCCAAGGGTGCAACCGGATGTGGCAGGTAGGTCCAAGAATTTCTTGGTTGACACAGGAGCTACCTACTCTGCCTTGATCTCCTACTCCGGAGCCTTCTCTTCCCAAACCTGTACCATTTTGGGTGCTACAGGAAAAGCAACTACTAAAAGATTCACCCGAACACTTCTTTGTTGCTGAGATGGACAAATATTTGCCCATCAGTTTCTGGTGGTCCTTGAGTGTCCTACTCCCTTATTGGGAAGAGATATACTCACTAAATTGGGGACCACCCTTGTGACGAGAAGTTTTCAGCCCCTAAATCTCTACAGTTCCTGGTTACTACTAAAGAACCCATTACACCCTCTCCAATAGAGAGGGACCAAAAACTATGGGAGGACAAAATTAACCCCCAGGTGTGGGACCAGGAAATTCCTGGACGACCCCACCGGTCTCGTCCTGAACCAGTCATCATTGTCCTCAGAGATTGAACTTGGTTTCCTAACCGGAAACAATATCCCCTCAAAAGAGAGGCTCGGGAGGGACTACAGCCTTTAATAAATAAATTCCTTGCGACAACATGCAATTCAGGTTCTAAACTTTTTGGGATATAAAGACTCCCTTGCTAAGGCACAGATGGTCGAGACAAAAGTCACTTATCTGGGAGTTCAGATTACACACGGGTCTAGGAGTCTGTCCTAAACAATTGCGAGCTTTCCTGGGGCTAACTGGGTATTGTAGAATCTGGATACCCAGCTATGGTCTAATTGCCCAGCCCTTATATGAATGCTTAAAGGGATGGGATGATTCAATCCCACTGATATGGGGAACTCCTCAAAAGAAGGCAGAGGCTATACTAAAACAGGTCTTAACTCAGGCATCTGCCTTGAGGTTGCAAGACCCAGAAAAAGCATTCCAACTTTATGTCCATGAAAGAGAGGGAATAGCCTTGGGAGTGTTAACTCAAAGGTTGGGATCTGAGCCCCAGCCTGTAACTTACTTATCCAAGAGACTCCATCCAACCACCCAAGGCTGGCCCCCCTGCCTTCGAAATCTTGCAGCTATTGCAATCGTGATAGAAGATGCTTTAAAACTCTCCTTTGGAGGCAAACTAACTATTTTTACCAGGCACCAAGTAAAACAACTCCTAAATGGGAGAGGCCACTTATGGGTATCTGATCAAAGAATCCTCAGATATCAAGTAATGCTGATGGAAAATCCAGGCCTCACTATATCCCCTTGTGAGGTTTTTAACCCAGCCACCCTCCTGCCTACCCCCAAGGGCTCTCTCCTCTTTCAATCTTGTCTAGAAACCTTGTACCACTGAACAAAACCCCAAGAGAGATTGTTGGAAGATCCTCTAACCAATCCTGAGGAAATCTGGTACACTGATGGAAGCAGCTTTGTCTAAGATGGAAAAAGAAGAGCCGGGTATGCAGTAGTCTCCAATGTTGAGACCATAGAGGCTAAGCCTCTGCCACCAGGTACTTCAGCCCAATTAGCTGTCCTCATAACCCTGACTTGAGCTTTAGAGCTGGGAAAAGGAAAAAGAATAGCCATTTACACTGACTCCAAGTATGCCTTTCTGGCGCTACATGCACATGTGGCTATTTGGAAAGAAAGGGGCCACTTGACCACTTGAGGGTCCCCAATCAAATATGGTGATCAAATTCTTAGACTCTTGGGGGCAGTCCATCTGCACACTGAGGTTTCAGTCTCCCACTGTAAAGGACACCAAAAAGAGAGCACGAAAGTTGCACGAAGTGGAACCAAGCAGCTGATCAGGCAGCTAAGAGAGCAGTATTACAGAACCATGACCTAATAGGGGTTGCCACCCTAGTTCCACAGACTAATTCGCCAGAAACTCCTTCATATACAGAAGGTGAGACTCTTAAAGCTAAGAGTGAGGGCTTTCAAGAAGATCATATGGGGTGGTTCCAAACGGAGGGACTCCTTTTTCTGCCTGGGAACCTCCAATGGAAGTTGGTTAACTCCTTACATGCCACCATTCATTTAGGGGAAAAGGCCCTCCAAAAATTACTAGAAAGGTCCTTCAGAGGAACAGGCCTCCAAACAACTATAAGACAGGTGGTCTCCTCTTGTCCCACTTGCCAATTTAACAACCCCCAAGGAGCTCGAAGACTCCAGCTGGCCCAGCCCATCCAACGATGTAGGGCCTACCCAGGAGAGGACTGGCAGATGGACTTCACCCAGATGCCAATTTCTCAAGGGTATAAATACCTATTAGTCACGATAGATACATTCACAGGATGGATTGAAGGCTTTCCCACCCAGACTGAGAAGGCTGAGGAGGTGGTAAAAAAACTGCTCCATGAAATCATTCCAAGATTTGGTCTGCCCAGGTCATTACAAAGGGACAATGGAACATCATTTACTTCTAAGGTCACCCAAGGAGTTTCAAAAGCATTGGGCATTACTTATTATCTCCATTGTGCCTGGAGGCCTCAATCTTCAGGAAAAGTAGAAAGAGCCAACCAGTTCTTAAAGTCAGTGATAAAGATAATCCAGGAGACCTCCTTGGGATGGAAGGAGGCTTTACCAATAGCTCTCCTCCACACCCGTATTGCCCCTAAGGAACAGGTTGGTCTTAGTCCTTATGAGAAGCTATATGGGAGACCTTTTGTTTATGTCAATGACCTCTTCCTAGATCCAGAGGTTCAGACCCTCCAGTCTTTTATCATGGCCATTGGACAATTCCAACAGGATATACGCTTGTGGGGTATGAACCAGGACCCAAAAGATTCTAAGGAGTCACCACTATATGCTCCAGGGACCCAAGTCCTAATTAAAGTCTGGAAAGATGGGTCCCCAAAGGCTCAACTCCAGCCCACATGGAAGGGCTCCTACCCTGTAATACTTTCTACCCCCACAGCAGTCAAGGTACCAGGACATGACTCCTGGATTCACTACTCACAAGTCAAGCCATGGAAGAAAACAGAAGAGGACACTCAATACACCTGTGAGCCCCTGGGAGATCTCAGATACCTATTCAGAACTACCAATGAGTGCCATTCTAATGAACACCCCCAAAATCTTGTTTCTGGGGATAAGATTTTTCAGGATAGCTCTAAAGAATAAACACAGCTTGACAGAGATTGTACTCCAAAACAAACAGGAGATAGATCTTCTGATCCCTGAACAAGGAGGGACTTGAGCCATCCTGGCAATGTGAATTTAGAATTGGCTAATGCCCCTACTAGTCCTTGTTATGCCATATTGATGCTGCTTATGATTGCTCCATGTATCATCAATTGTCTAACCTGTTTTGTCCCTGACCAGGTCAACAAGCTACAACATGCAGTGCCAGTTCAACAAAGATATAAAACTACAGCCGACCACAGAAAATATCACTCACCCTTAGATGGACACCGCTATAAGGACTCTGAGGCTTGAGACTAGCAAGAGAGGGAGGCCCAATACCCCTCGCCATCCCAGTTCAGCAGGAAGTAGCCAGAAAGACCTCGATGCCTCTATTCCCAAAGAATTGGGCCTCCCATCTCTTGAGGGGGGAATGTTAGGTAGTTAGAATAGGGAAAAGAAGTCCAAAATGGCGGTGGCTAAAAGACGAGGAAGAGAAAAGCCTGCAAAAATTGAACAGAGGAAGGTCAAAGGGAGGTCCGAGGACCGAGGACCAGAGTGAGGACTTCAGGTAGAACAGCACTCCTGACTAAGCCCAATTTGCATAGGGCAGGCCCAGGGGGAAGAAAAAAAAACATAAAAAGAGGAGCCAAAGTGCTTTCTCTCTCTTTCTCTCCCTCCCCCGAGCACTAGCGCGCTCCTCCACTCTCTTCTCTTCGCGTCCTTGGGTTGGCATGCCCTCATGCTTCGAGGATGGATTCTCCTGCTATCTTCTAACTAAAATAGAGCTGTAACACTGATTTGTCTAAGAGCTATAACATGGTTTGTCCAAGACCCAAGAGCTGTGACGCACCAAGGGCTTTAATGTCCATCGCTCCAAATCTTTGTTGTGATAAGCCAGAACCTAGGAGCATACACTCGCCACTGAGGAACATACACTCGCCTGACAATAAGATAATAACAACAGCAGTTGAACACTTACTATGTTCTAGCATACGTGCATGTTCAGTCGATTCAGTCATGTCTTTGTGACCCCATAGACTAAAGCCCGCCAGGCTCCTCTGTCCACAGGATTCTCCAGGCAAGGATACTGGAGTGGGTTGCCACACCCTCCTCCAGGGGCTCTTCCTGACCCAGGGATTGAACCTGTGTCTTCTGCATTGCAGGCAGTTTCTTAATGGCTGAGCCACTGGGGAAGCCCACTATATTCTAGGCATTCCTAAGTACTTTCATGTGTCATATCCCATTTAATCCCATTTTTATTCTATTTCCGGATTCTACATTTGAAGAAACTGTTCCCAGTCTTGCATTTGGAAGCTTGAACGTTGACTGGGGTTGGAGGTATATCTCCTTTACTCTGTGTCTTCGCTGAAGTGGTCCCATAGGGATACAGCTGGGAGCAGAGGTGAGAGCTGGAAAGACACAGATGAGACACAAAGGGTGTCTCCATCGGTCCCGGAATGCATCCTGGGACAGCACCGGGCCATCTCCAAGGGCTTTCAGGCAGCGTGTGTCCACCGTGTGAGGGTCCAGAGAAGAAGCATTTGCTGGACCTGAGTCCCAGAAGAAGCCTGGGCCATCGCACCGCACCCCTGCCCCTGCAGGAGCAGAGAGCGGACTGGAGCATGCCGACTGCCTCCAGCAGAGAGTGTCCTCAGCCCTTATTCCCATTCACTTGAAACATGAGCTATGTGTGTTCTTAAGAGATGTGAGCAGAAATTTAAGCCAAACGATGCTTCCTTTTTGGCCTGTGTCTCTTCTCAAATAATCCCAAACCTTTAGGAAAAGCACTGTGGTTAAAATCACTAAAACTCAACAAAAGAAAATCCTGAGCCTGGTTTTCGACCTTTGGAGTTCGAAGTGCCTTTAAACACCTAAGGATGGGGATCTGGGCCCTTCGCTGAGCCCAAGGAGATGAGGAGATGGGAGTCCTCTCCCCTGAAGATCCAGGACGAATGCCATCCCCAGGAAAGAGGAAAAGGTGGGAACCAGAGGGTCTGATTGGTTGCCACTCTCTCCCCCTCTTCATCCTGCCTCTGGCCAGCACTGTCCGGGGTCACCGCACCTGTCCTGGTCCTTGGATCTGCTGCCTCACCTCCTTCTTCTCTCCCTCCACAGATCCCTGTGGGAGGGTTCTCCCTGCAGGTCTCACACTCTCTAGATGCCACCTGAGAATTCTGAGTCACAAGCCACCATCTAATGAAATCAGGTCTGCAGGTGGCTTGCAGGGGATTGGCAGCCTAGCTGTTGCTCTGCAGCCCCATGTCCCCCAGACCTGCTTTTGGGGGCCAAGAGGAAGGAGGAGCCATCTCTGCAAAGTGGACCCTGGCGACAGACCGTTCAACAGGACCCAGAAGACAGGGCATGTCCAGGTCTAAGACCACCCACCACTGGATGCAGAGAAGCAGGAACTTGTAGGCTTGCACAGGAAACAGCAAAAGGCTACACACTGAAATGCAGGGAATTTGTAACCCACTCAGAAGGTACTATAGCACGTTAATTAAGAGCGTGGATTTTAGTCAGCCAGACCTGGATGTGACTCCCACCCAAATCTACAACAGACTAGCTTGATGACCTTGGATAAAAAAATCTCTGAACCTCAGTGATCTCATCTGGGGGAGTATATTGAAATATAGATTTAAGAATTACCAGTTGGGGGAAATAGTATTTAAGGTCGGAAGTTGTGTTTGGAAGGTTGTATATGAGTATTTTTATATTTAAAAAGTTTAAAGGCAAAAAAAAAGATAAAATCAATATAAGAAATGTCTGTGTCTGTTAAGTTGCTTTCAGCTTCAAATAATGAAGACTCCTAAATCAATGGCTTAACCAAGAAGCAGATTTTTTTTTTTAATCTCACATGACCGGGAATTCAAACTCTGAGCAACCTCTAAGTCCCGCCCATCAGGGCCCTGATTCAGCTTCTCTGTGTTGGCTTCCTCTTCAGGCTACTAGCACCGTGGCTGCTGCAGTTCCAAACACTTTAAATATATAATGGCAACAACCAAAGGAGGAAAAAAAAAAACGGGGAGCTGTTTCTCTGAGTCAGAACAAAAAAAAAGTTTTCCCAGAAGCCTCCAGCAGCTCTCTCCTCCCTTCTCATTGTCCAGTGATGGAGTGCTCTCAGGGGTAGGCTGCTGTTGGCCTATACCCCACCTTTATGCAAACTGGAGAAAGGCACCTCTTCCCCAAACAAGACGTGTCTTTGAGGGGCACCCAGCTGCTTGCTCTGGACAGTGCTCTCCTAAATGCTTTCTTAGTGGAGGGTGCTGACATGGATTCATGCTCCAGAACTGCATTGTCCAATATGGCAGCCATCGGTCACATAGGACTTTTTAAATTTAATCTTAGGTCAACTAAAATTAAATAAAATTTAAAAGTCAGTTCCTCAGTCACACCAGGCACATTTCGAGTGCTCAGTAGCTACATGTGGCTAGTGGCTATTGAATTGGAACACACAGAACATGTGGTTGTCATCACAGAAAGGTCTAGGGGAGATAGCCTCTTTATGATTCAGCCAGAGTCTTCAAGCTCCAACACTGTCATCAGTTAATAGATGGCCACAATGTGAGTGGTGCCATTGTGTGGTATTCACCCTGACCACATGCTCATTCCAAACCAATCACTGGCAAGGGAAATGACACCCCAAGGATTTGATTGGCTCAGCTTTTGGCCAATCATGACTCTGCTCTGGTGTTTCATAGTCACCCCTCCCATAGCGCATGGCTACTCAGAAAAGAGTGGAAGCTATAGAATTAAGACTGTGCCAGGGGACTTTCCTGGTGGCCCAGTGATTAAGACTTTGCCTTCCAATGCAGAGGGTACAGGAACAGGAGCTAAGATCCCACGTGCCTTGTGACCAAAAAAAAAAAGAAAAAACAGTAGCAATACTGTAACAAATTCAATAAAGACTTTTAAAATGGTCTACATTAAAAAAAAAAAAAAAGACTGCTAACCAGGGAGTAGGTGAATTGGGGCGTCTGCTTATAACTCATAGGCTGTTGTAAGAGTTAAATAAAATAATAGCTCCAAAGCAGTTTGTATGATGCCTAGAACATAATAATTATTTAAAGGACTTTAGTTGCCATAATCATTATTGATTATTAATTCCATCTAAATTGTGTTTGGGGCACTGCCGAAGCTGAGCTTCTCACAGGAAGGCAAAGAAACACTACAGGGGTTCCCCAGTTCCTACTGGGGACACTTGTCATCTGTCCTCCCCAGTTGGCTTTGCATGAGGGCACCCCCAAGAGTGTCTTGGCCTGAGTCCTCAGAGCAGGACTGGCTGGTCAGGCAGGCTGGGCTCAAGCAAACGGGCCCTACACAAGAGGACGTAAGTGAATGCGCTTGTCACAGCCAGCTCCAGAGAGAAAGGGCTGGGTTCCCAGGGAAGGGATCTCCTGGAAAAAACTCTGCAAGAGCTGTGGACTTCTTGGGAAACTCTCAGTGAGCACAATAGAGATAGTTGCTTTCATCTCCTTCACCCCCTAAAGACTATATGTTTAATATTCCAAAGCAGGCCAATTTGTCAAACAAAATAATGAATGTTCGTAGTTTAAAATATCTGGCAACACCAGAACATTTTGACTTCAAAGCCTCCATTCTCTTTCATTATCAAATATTACAAAATATCAACACATTGGGATGGAGCCCACAGCTCATTAAAGTTGAATATAATTGCATCAGGCTGTCCATACTGGCTTTTCCACCAGGCTGAATCTGTAGTTCACCAAGATTTGCTGTAGGGAATATATTTGCATATAGAGTGAGCACCAGTGCCTAAAAGAGTAAAAAGTTTACTTCCAAGGTGGTGGCCCTTTCTCCCAGCCTTGGTCTCTGGAAGGTCTCTTTGCTGCCTTCTATTAAATCTCACGGTTACTTATTTGCACAGAGCAAATACTAAAAGGTGGTGAGACCCAGCAAATGAGACCATGTGCAGAACTTAAAGAGAAAGTTGAGTAGCTGTTTGTTGTCAGGTTCTCTACTGCTGATGTGCCTGAACTTCATGAAAAGTTACATTAAGAAAATGATTAATGTCTGAAACAGATGCACCCATCTTTCTAGCCATTATCTTAAACTTACCACAACTGTTACTTGTATCCCCAAAGCAAAACTCTCTGGAATTTCACTGAATAGTGGCATCATCTGGTGGACATAAGTGATACTGCAACTCCCCTACACATTTTTGCCATCCTTCTGTGACAAATATTAATTTCTTAATTGGGCTAAATTGCTCAGGAATTGCTGTAAGCTACTGAAGTTTCCTCTATGAAACATTTCCCATTAAGTGGCGTATCTTCAAGTTAGTATAGCACTTGCAGACCGTTGTACAAGCTTATAATCTGAGTTTGAGCCTGTTTTCCATACCTTCCTAATGGCTTGGTGGATAGATCTTGTTTCACCACATAAGGTCATGAACTCCTTGAGGGCAAGTCTTTCAACCCTCTTATATACTGTATGCTTTCTACTATCTTAATGGGTTCTGGTAAGGACTTCTTAGGACTGAACAATTTACATAGCAGAAGTATCTATATTAAGGAGGGTAGAACTCTGCAGTACGAAGTCTACAGAATTTGGAAACAAAATGCCTGACCTTGTTCTTGTTCCAGATCTTCCATTTGATACCTATTGGTTCCTGTCTCTGGAGAAGGAAATGGCAACCCACTCCAGTACTCTTGCCTGGAAAATTCCATGGACAGAGTTGATTTTTGAATCTGAACACTGGGTACATGAACAGCTCTTTCATGGCATTATCTTGAAGAATGAATGAGATCATCAGAGTGAAAGAACAGTGTGAACTGTTCAGTCCCTGTTGGTCACTCTTAGAATCCTTTATATCCATTCTCCCTGGGCAGTTCTGTATGCACATTTGCTTTAACTTATTGTATAATAACTACCATTAATTGCAAGATAAATTGTGCCTTTAAGCCCAGGACGACACTGTCCATCTCTCTCTTTAGAGATGCAAAATAGACAAATTTCCTTTTTACTCTCCCCCCAACAAGAACAAACAAACAGATGCCCAGGTAACAGAGAGAGGAGATTTGACTCAGCATCTACTCACTGAAGGCAACTTGGGTTAGTCATTGATTGGAGGTTTCAAATAATGGAATTTGACAAGCAGCCAAAGTGGCTTGGGAGCAGGGAAACCAGTGGGCTCTCAGCCTCTTGGACAAGGTTAATAGAACAGTGGTTTGTGGGGAGGTGGGAGTTTTCCCCCACCCCTTCCACATGCACTCTGAACAGACCACATCCAGGACTTGATATGCAACTCTGAGCACCAACCTTTAACACTTTAACCAGGACAAAGATTCCAAAGAAGCAGGACTCTCCCTTTGAGTGCCAGTCTATGGAAAGAGGGAATTCACTTTCTCCAAAGGGGACTAAAGATCTAAGGGAGCTTCAAGGAAATAGATTTCATTTCTGTATTAAGAATAAACTTTCTATGGCAAGTTGCTGTATAGCGCAGGGAGCTCAGCCTGGTGCTCTGTGACAACCTAGAGCGGGGAATGGGAGGTATCAGGGGAGGTGGAAGGGAGGTTCAAGAGGGAGGGGACATGTATATACCTATTGCTGATTCATGTTGATGTGTGGTAGAAACCAACACAACATTGAAAAGGGAAAGTGAAAGTCATTCAGTCATATCCAACTCTTTGCGATCCCATGGACTATACAGTTCATGGAATTCTCCAGGCCAGGATACTGGAGTGGGTAGCCATTTCCTTCTCCAGAGAATCTTCCCAACCCGGGGATCGAACCCAGGTCTTCCGCATTGCAGGCAGATTATTCTTCAATTAAAAATTAATTGGGGGCGGGGGGCTTCCCTTGTGGCTTAGAGGGTAAAGAATCTGCCTGCAATGCAGAAGACCCAAGTTCAATCCCTGGGTCAAGAAGAGCCCCAGGAGAAGGGAATGGCTACCCACTCTAGTATTCTTGCCTGGATAATTCCATGGACAGAGGAGCCTGGCGGGCTACAGTCCATGGGGTCACAAAGAGTCGGACAGGACTAAGCGACTGACACTTCACTTTAAACTCTCTAATAGTCCTAAAGGGAATAGGGTGGATAAAATTCCCAGCCTGGGGGACTCCTTCCTCCTGAGCTGATCTGAGGGATTCAGCATCACAGGACTGGTACACTTGCAAGCCTGGAACACTTGTGATCCAGTTTGAGATGCTGGGGTTTCATTCTATACTCCATCTCTGTTGACTTTGAGGAGAGCACCATCTCTCCCTATGCCCCACAACCTCTACCAAGCATTGCTCTGTGGTGCAGCAATAACAAGGAAACAAGACAGACCACCAGGCAGAGAACAGAGCATCCCCTAGGATGCAAACTCTAATACACCCTTGGAGGCTGAACCTTGCTCGCAAGTCCTCTGGGCTCTCCTGGGTGCAGGATTCTCAGTTCTTCTCATTCTCTCCCTACTTGACCTTGCCATTGTAATGACATTTTCCCACTGGCAAGAGGGAGGCCGTTCTGGTTGTCACCAAATATCTCATCCTCTACAGCCTTCCTTAAAGGCAGACTCACTGGATGGATGCCTTTCTTCTGCCAAACTCAGACTCACCATCTCCATTCTGGGTTTAGCCCTGAAGGACTCCCCTCCACGTTTCCACAGACTCTACAGGACCTGTTTATTGTCCTAATTTCTCCAGGATAGACTGCAAATAAGATGGCTTTATGTCTCTAAACACTGTATGTTGGAGCCCTATTGCAGGCTGAGCTCTAATCAGTGAGGCTAGGCAAACCCGAGCTCAGTGTTAACTTCGAAGCCCAAAATACTCCTTCAGTGATCTCCCCAAATGTGCCTTCCAAAATGGTGTTTTTGTTTTGTTCTGGAATATTCTACCTTGCCAAAATTCACTAGAAGTTCAGAGAGGAGGAACAGTCCTGCCTGGTTCTTGCCCTAGAGATGCTCACAGCCTAGTAGGATCACAAAAAAACAGGCACAGGAAGGAGAAACAGTCAGAGGGAGGAGGAGGTTTGGTGCCAGATGAGGGTCAGAGGCAGGTTGAGCTATCCAGTGTTGGGTGGCCCCAGGTCCTCATGTTGATCCTTCCTCCCCATTTGAGGTTGTGCTGCTAGAATTCAGTGATCAGGGGCCTGTTGGCTCCATGACTCCCAAGTAAGGCCAGGTAAATGCTTCCCAGCATCTCTGTTCCCTTGGCAAGGGTCTCTGGTTTCCTACTTACTTAAAAGACAACTGGGGAGGCAACCCTCTGATGTTCAAAGCCCATAACGGGCCTTGCCTGGGCACAACTTCATCTCTCATGAAGAACATCACACCTGGTTCCCACTCAGTCATTTCCTGGCTGTGAAACCCTGGGCATGTTCCCTGACCTCTGACCTCACCTTCCTCATTGGTGAAATAGAGCTATTCCCAGGGTTAAATGAAATCATGTAAGGTACACAAAGAGTGAGTTTAGCGCAGTAGCAAACCCCACCCTAACTGCTCTAGGCCTGTGCATCCAAGTAAGAAGCCACCAACCCCATGTGGCTATTTGACATTTAAAATGAAATGAGTTAGAATTCAGTGCCTCACTTAGACTTGCTGTATTTCAATGATACACAGGTGGATACACAGTGGATACACAGGTCTGGTGGCTACAACACTGGACGTGAACATCACCGCAGGGTTCTGTTGATGGAATTTAAAAGGCCCCACATTGGGCCGGTCCAGGTGGCACCCTTGAGCAATTAAATCTGAATGGTCCATTCTAGACACCGTCCACAACTGAACTCTGTTGCTGGATATTCCACCTGCACACACCTGACCCCTGACCTAGAGAACACCACAGAAACTTGTCCCTCTCCTAAACGCTAGAGTCTTTGCTTCTTATCTCTGACCCTCCATTTGCCAGCAAGGCTCCTCCTCGATCAGACTGTTTCTCCTTCCTGCACCTCGTTTTTTGTGGCCCTACTAGGCTGTGAGCATCTGTGGAACAAGAACCAGGCAGGATTGTTCCTTCTCTCTGAACTTCCAGAGCTCTGGCCTGAGGTCCCAACATACCCTATACACAGCCCTGTCTCCTGCCTTCTATCAGATCTTCAGCTCCTCCAGGACAGGATCTCCTCTAGCTTTACAGACCCCCACAGCACCTTCCAGATGAAACCCTCCAGAGAGTGAGCATGAACTGAGTCCCGCCACCCTGGGACACACTGCACTGCTGATTGTTAAATTGGAGAAATATTTAAACTGACCTTGCTTCTTGCAACATGAGCTACCAGTTGATCGAATGGTTTTAGAGCACAACTAAGAAGTATACTCTGGGAAGATCCCCTGGAGCAGGAACTGGCAACCCATTCCAGCATTCTTGCCAGGAACATCCCATGGACAGAGGAGCCTGGCAGCCCGCTTGACAGTCCACGGGGTCGAAAAACAGTTGAACAAAACTTAGAGACTAAACAACAGCAAAGGAGTGCACGGCCCCATCACGTGTGCAAAAACGGGGCGGGTACTTTTCACTGCACTACATTTCATTCTCACAACAACTTGTAAGGAAAGAACTACTTTCCCCTTTTTACAGATGAAGTAACTGAGGTTTGCTGAGTTTAGAAAACATACCCAGGGACCCAGTCAGTCAAGGGTAGATTCAGAATTCAAACCCTGGGTATTTCAGATTTAAAAGCCCCCGCTTTTTCTACTGTCCTATGCAGCCAATATCTGTCCCTGCACAGTGGGAGTGACGAAAAGAGAAGACACATGCACAGAGAACAATCAATGAGCATCCTTATGCTGATGTGTTGTTGATAGAGGTTCAATAAAACAAGACGCTACCTTGGCCTTAAGGGCAAATGAAATCCTCCCCCTGAAGAAAGCAGGCTAGAACTGAGTCTTTTAAAATGACCTCCATAAAATCAGTGGACATGAAGAGGGGAGAGGTGAGACAGGGGTAGGGGATTAAGAGGTACCAACTACTGTGTATAAAATAATAAGCCACAGGGATATATTGTATAGCACAGGGAATAGAGCCCATATTTTAAATAATTTTATTTAAAAAATTTTTACGTAGACCATTTTTACAATCTTTATTGAATTTGTTACAAGATTGCTTCTGTTTGATGTTTTGGTTTTTAAAATATATTTTAACATAGTTAAAGGCTCTGAGCCTCACATTCACAGGAACAGAAAAAACAAGAGACAGTGGATGATGATCGGTGATGGTAACAGAAGGTAATGGTCATTGGTGCTGAGTAATGCCAGGCACTAACTCTCACTCACTAATGTTCTATCAATAATGCACAATATTATTGATCTTATCATTATTCCCATTTGACCGATGAGGAAACAGAAGCTTAGAAAGGTTAAGTCTGTCCCCAGAGTCCTACAGCAAGTGAGTTATAAATAAATTCTCATACCTGTTGACTAAAAATAGCCTGAGAGAAATGAGGCATCCGTGCTCCCAGTAAAGAAATTGGCTTTGACGTCATACTGCCTGGGTCTATATTCAGCCTCCAAACCTCATATGTTCTCATGCAGAACACTCTACAGCTGTGTCCTCTGACTCTGTCTCATTTGTAAAGCGGGAGCAATTCCAGTACCTATTTTGTTGGATTGTGTATTAAATGACAAAAGACACATCATTGCAGGCAAAGAGAAAGTGCTCAGGAAATTTTAGCTGCTTTTTTCATCATTGAAGTATAATTGCTTTACAAAATTGCATTCATTTCAGGTGTAGGGATTTGGGTGTTTTTTGAAGATTATATTCTGTTACAGGTTATCACAAGATATTAAGTATAATTCCTTGTGCTGTAGAGTAAATCCTGTTATTTATCCATTTTATGTGGGCTTCTCTGGTGGCTCAATGGTAAAGAATCTGCCTGCCATGGGTAGACCTATGGCTGATTCATGTTGATGTTTGATAGAAACCAACTCAATACTGTAAAGTAATTATCCTTCAATTAAAAATAAATTTTTTTAAAAAAAGAATCTGCCTGCCAATGTAGGAAACGTAGGTTAAACCCCTAGGTAGGGAAGATCCCCTCCAGCAACCCACTCCAGTATTTTTGCCTGGGAAATCCCATGGACAGAGTAGCCTGGTGGGTTACTGTTCAACGGGTTGAAAAGAGTCGTACATGACTTAGCGACTAAACAACAACAATCTATTTCATGTGTGGCAGTTTCTGTCTCTTAACCTCATACTCCTAATTTCTCTCTCCCTCACCTTTCGTAACTATAAGTTTGTTTTCTGTGTCTGTGAGTCTATTTCTGTTTTGTATATAGATTCATTTGCATTTGTTTTTAGATTCCACATGTAAGTGATATCACATAGCATTTGTCTTTCTCGGTCTAACTTATTTCACTAAGCTGTTGTTATTAAGAGGATCTGAGAGATGACTGATTCCTTGAGGGGAAGAGCTGGCACCAGGGCAAATTCTAGTTGATTGTGCCAGAAAATGTGCCTCAGAGTATGTGGCACCGCTCAGTAGGTACCAATCAGTTCTCTGAAGAGAAGCAGTCTGGTCCAGCTGTGGGTCTCGGCTGCCTATGAAGGGGACCTAGACCCACAGAACCTGAGAGGCCTGAGAGGAGCTGTCAAATTCCTCTGGGCCATCCTCCGCTGAGGGACCCAGGCCAGGATCACTTCTATTTGGGGGCTCTATGTGAGAATTCATGTGAGTAAAGATTCTGCTAGGAAGAAGCAGAGAGGGAGGGAGGACTTTGAGAGCTCCTGAGAGGTCAGCTCTCTCCTTGTACAGATGGGAGGCTCTGAGGCCCAGAAGAGTAAGGCCATCTACACAGCCAGAATCAGGCCTCTCCCATTCCGCCCCGGCTGCATCAGATCCTGGGCCTCCTCTAGAGGGCACTCTTCCCATTGTGTTGAATGTCACCTCCCGGGGGCCCTGCAGCTCCGGGGCCTGGCAATTAGTAAGCTCAAAGCCCCAGTTCCCTTCAGAAAGATCACGGCATGGATCAGAGTGCTTTTTGTGCGTAGAGGTGGGCAACTTTCCGGACAGTTACTATTTGGCTCTTACAGGCCACTCCATCTGTTGGCCCCTCTCACGCCCGCTGTGATAGCATAAAGCAGTCATAGACAATAAGTCTGCATATTCCAGTTGCGTTCCAATAAAACTTTATTTACGGACACTGCAATTTGAATTTCATTTACTGTTCACATGTCACAAGGGACTCCTCTTTTCATTTTCTTCAACACTTAAAAAATATAAAAATCACTCTTAGTTTGCAGCCTATACAAACACAGGCAGCAGGCTGAATTCTGCCTATGGTTCACGTGATTTGTTCACATTCTTGCCTCTCCTGAGGTTTGTAAGAGTTATAAAAAAGTTGGGGGCACAAGTGTAAAACCACTTCCTACAAACATACATGGACCACAACTCAGAGAGGTTAATGTTATACCATAGTGCCCCATCTCTGCAACACTTCTGCCTCTCTTGAGAAGTCACAGGGTCCTCTAGAGAACCTAGAAGAGGCCAGTTTTGAAGTAACCTTCTGCCGGAGACAGTCTAGAATCTAAGTCAATCTTGCAAGTTATGGTCACTAAGGTCCTTTTCAAGATTTGTTCCACAAGCAGAAATCCCAATGATGCCCTCTCAGCAAACTGGCAGTAGTCTGGGCTATGGGACACAAGAGCAGAAGTCATACAACTGTCCCTTCCAGGTGTGCAGTTCTCATTTCTACATATGAGTGCTCACCCACATACTCCTACGAGCACCAAACCCAAAGACTAGAGTTCAGTGTTACGCTTCCAACATGGCCCTGGGCTCTAGAAGAACAAAATAATTCTAAGTCCATACTGGAGTTGGACTTGAGATGGAGAGTGAAAGGGGAGGAAGATTCTACAATTTTCAGGCTGAAGAGGTACACGAGACAGAGAGGAGTAGGGGGAAGTAAATAGAGAGAACTAAGAAAGACAGGTGGCGAGGAGGTGTAGATGGCAAACTGGGGCCTCCCCTGGTCAAGAAGGAGCCCAGACTTACTTGATATGCGAGGCACTGTAGGTTTCTTTGAGGAGAGAAGTGATGTAAAGAAAGTAGGGAAATGCATTTTAATCTGGCAATATTGATTAGGACAGTAGAAAAAGAGGCAGAAAGTCTAGGAGAAATGTCTAATTCTGGAGAATTCCAGGGTTGAACTCAAGGGAGCCTAACCCACAGAGGTGGCCCCCAAGTCACACACAAAGCCAAGTGCAAAGACACTTCCAAAAGAAGGGGAGGGAGGCCCAGATTCATTAGACCTTGAACTGTGGTGTTGGAGAAGACTCTTGAGAGTCCCTTGGACGGCAAAGAGATCAAACTAGTCAATCCTAAAGGAAATCAGTCCTGAATATTCATTGGAAGGACTGATGCTGAAGCCGAAACTCCAATACTTTGGCCACCTGATGTGAAAAACTGAGTCATTGGAAAAGACCCTGATGCTGGGAAAGATTGAAGGCAGGAGAAGGGGACAACAAAGGATGAGATGGTTGGATGGCATCACCGACTAGATGGACATAAGTTTGAGCAAGCTCTGGGAGTTGACGATGGACAGGGAAGCCTGGCATGCTGCAATCCATGGGGCCACAAAGAGTTGGACTGAGCAACTGAACTGAGGACCCGACAGAGTCAACAGGGCCTCCAGAGGATCTGGCCGGAGTGAGTGGACTGGGACAGGATGCTGGTAGGAGACTCTTTCTTGCTGTTAGGGATCATCCAGTTTGTCCACACTGACTACAATTAGTATAAATATAATCAGCCTCCCATGCAACACTCCAGCACTCAAGCTTCCTACAAGCTCTTTTCTTTTCTCAATTAATAGATTTTGTCTTTTTGAGCAGCTTTTAGTGTGCAGCAAAACTGAGTGGAAAGTACAGAAAGTTCCTGTAGTTTCTGCACAGGTACACCTGCCCCACTATAGACACCCCCCCTCCCCTGCAACAAGCGGTTCATTCATTCTGATCAGTGACCCTGCATGACACATCACCTATATCATCAGCCTCCTCCAAAGTCCACAGCTTACATTAGGGTTCACTCTGGGTGTTGTACATTCTGTGGACTTTGACAGACTATAGTGACACTGTCCCCCACTTACAGTATTAGCCAGTATCATTTCACTGCCTTAAAAATTCCCTGTGCTCCCTTTAACCATCTCCCCCACCCTCTTACTAACTACTGATCTTTTTACCATCCATGGTTTTGCTTTTTCCGGAATGTCATATAGTCCTTTCCTTTTTGAAAGATAAATTATTTTATTTTTAAATAACACCTGCAGCGGTACAATAATCAAAAGATTTTTTACAAAATCTCTCTCCAACAGCCACCCTCACTCACCCAGTCCCCTTCCTACCAGTTCACACATATGCAAGTGTGTGTGGTGACTTTTGAGGGGAGATGTTGAAAATGAGGTGCTAGCAAGACAATTAGGTAAAGAGATAGGTAAATATAGGCAACAATGGAAAAGGAATTCTGATAGCAGGGCACACTTGCATATGTAGATTCAGAACCCCTGCCCAGCGGGGCAGCTGAAAACAGATGAGCTGGGAATGGGGTGGGGGGGCGTGCAGTGAGCACAGACGAGAGATGCAGGCTTGGAGAGTTCCTTCACTGCAAGTATTTCTTAGAACCTCCTAGGAGGGAGGCGCTGAGTGGAGCACTGGGGTAAGCAAAGGTGCGGACAAAACAGGGGTTTGGGCAGGAGGCTGCAGGGTTGTGTAACTACTACAGCATTCTGGAATGAAGGCAAGAGTAAGTACCCCGGTTGAGAAGTAAGGCTTCCCCGGTGACTCAGGGGTAAAGAATTCACCTCCCAATGCAGCAGAGCAGGAAATGGCAACCCACTCCAATATTCTTCCCTAGCAGATCCCATGGACAGAGGAGCCAGGTGGGTTACAGTCCATGGGGTCGCCAGAGAGTCGGACATGGCTTTAGTGACTAAACAACAACGAACAGGACAAAAAGGAAGGACTCTGGCAAAAAGAGGTAATGGTGAGAGCAATTTTAGCTGGCTCCTGCAGAACAAAGCCAGATATTGAGTGACTAGGGGATGCACTGTGAAGAAATGGAAGCCAGGAAGAAAACGTTTTATGAGAGGTCATAACCCTTTATCCAAAATCTTTGGAGTCAGATGTATTTCAGAATTCAGACCTTTTTGAATTTTAGAAAGGTAATACTGTTGTAGGAAGGGGGACCCCTTCCAGGGCCCGAAACTGGGCACTTGACTAACATTCAGAAAAGAATTGTCCAAGGAGACACGTGCTGACAAAGCAAGAGATTTTATTGGGAAGGGCACCCGGGTGGAGACCAGTAGGGTAAGGGAACCCAGGAGAACAGCTCTGCTGCGTGGCTTGCAGTCTTGGGATTTATGGTGATGGGATTAGTTTCCGGGTGGTCTTTGGCCAATCATTCTAATTCAGAGTCTTTCCTGGTGGCGCACGCATGGCTCAGCCAAGATGGATGTTAGCAGGAGGGATTCTGGGAAATGGACGGACATGCAGTGTCTCTTTTTGACCTTTCACGAACTCTTCCGGTTGGTGGTGGCTTATTAGTTCCATATTCCTTATCAGGATCTCCTGTCATAAACAACTCATGCAAACGGTTACTATGGTGTCTGGCCAGGGTGGGCGGTTTCAATCAGTGTGCTTCCCCTAACAACTCCCCAAGAGACTTCATACTCAAGATACTTCTTGGGAATTGGGGCAGAGGTCTCTTTCTTCTGTAACTTCTTCCTATCAGTGTGCTTCCCCTAACAACTCCTATAGGCTTCTTTCAGCCTCTTTGACCTTCCCTGAGTTCCAAAGGGTAGATTCAAACAATTGCTAATCAGAGAAAGGAGGGAATACAAAAACAGAAAAAACAATCAAAGGTTGGTACAGCCTCCAGACACAGTCCTGGTTCCGACTCAAAAAAATATGCATAACAATGTCTTTGAGTTCTTCTACAGAACTAGAGCCCCCACCCAGGTGAAAGATGGTAACTTCAGACTAAAGACAAGATTCCTGGAACACAGCTCTGTTGCCTCACCACCAACCAATCAAAAAGGGTCACAAACCTTACAACCCTCACCCCAAATGTTGCCTTCTGTTTCCGGGGACCAGAGATGACCATCCTGTTAGGTCTCCTGTTTGGCCCCTGTCTATTTCATCTCTGAGAGGGGCCAACAGTTTCAAACTAAATCGCTGTTATTACAAGGGTAAATGCTGATTTCAGACCAAAAAAATACCTGGACTTAGATCTGATAGAGAAAGACTTCTGCCCTGCTAGACAGGCCTACACCCATGCACAACATGAAAAAGTTACCCAAAAAAAGACCTCCGCCCCAATTCCCAAAAAATATCTTGAGTATGAAGTCTCTCAGGGAAGAGTTCTTAGGGGAAGCACACTGATTAAAACCGCCCACCCTGGCCAGACACCATAGTAACCATTTGCATGAGTTGTTTTATGACAGGAGATCCTGATAAGGAATACGGAACTAATAAGCCAGCACCAACCCGAAGAGTTCGTGAAAGGTCGAAAGGAGACACCACGTGTCCGTCCACTTCCCAGAATCCCTCTCGCTAGCATCCATCTTGGCTGAGCCATGCGTGCGCCACCAGGAAAGACTCTAAATTAAAATGATTGGCCAAAGACCACCCAGAAACTAATCCCATCACCATAAAACCCGAGACTGCAAGCCACGTGGCAGAGCTGTTCTCCTGGGTTCCCTTACTCTACTGCTCTCCACGCAGGTGCCCTTCCCAATAAAATCTCTTACTTTGTCAGCATGTGTCTCCTCAGACAATTCTTTTCCAAGTGTTAGACAAGAGCCCAGTTTCGGGCCCTGAAAGGGGTCCCCTTTCCTGCAACAATACAAATGCACACCACCATAATAGATTAGAAGTAACATAGCCAGCAGAGTCAGGGATAAGTTCCCCTAATCAAATACGTCAATATTTCTACAGTGAATCATATGAATATTCACACCAAGTGGGACCAATGAAGATCACAAAGTTTGAGCTCCACCTTAAGAAAATCTTTTTGGTTTTCAGAGTTGTTTTGGGTTTCATAGCAGATTAGAACTAGGTAAGGGATCTGCACTGAGTTTCTTTTCAGCTTTTGGGTCGAGCATCACAGACTTATTTAATATCTGAAATAAAGTCTTTTACGGCCACGAAGAGTGAAGGTCCCTCAAGGGGTTTCACGCATGTGTTCTTCTTTTTACCTGGACCCTAAGTGGCTTGCAGACAGCATTCAAGTCTGATTGTCTTTGGGTCCTCAGCACAGGGCAGGGCCCTTGACCCTTGGTACATCCCCAACAACTCTGGGGGCACTGAATTTTCACGACTTCTAATAAGCCCTCTGCATAGGGCTTACCACCATCCCAACTTGGCTCTTTCTGTGGCCCAACTTCCAGCCTCTGTCTGCCCAAGCTCCAGAACCACTCCTCTATTGATATGCAGCCGACACATCCTATTTCTCTCCTTAAATCCAAACTCAATAGCCATCTGTTTGTTCTGGTATTCTAGCACTAATTGCCATTCCTGATTCTGTTTGATATGTTTGACCTGGTATTTTAGAACTAACTCTTAATTGTGTTTTTATTTAATATGGATAACACATATAAAGCAAGAGCATAAGAAGCGCTATATAAATGCAAATTTTATTGTATTTCACTCCAGACCTCAGAGACTTGCCAAACTTGGTTCTGCTCGGAAGAAATTTTCCCCTGAGGGCTTAGAGAAGTCTCCCTCTCCCTGAAACAGCTTCTTCAAAGGTGGGCAAAAAGACACCAACACCCATCCTATATCAGCCAACATCCCAGTGACTGGTCCTTCGACACCAAGGACTTCAAATTATACCGAGTTCTGTGTAAAATTAACACAACTCACAGTAGGTCATGACATTTTTTTGCCTTGATTTTGTGAATTGGTTGAGCATTTTGCATTAAGAAGTGTCATCCTAGCTGGGTCACTATGACATTATGCGAAGTTCAAGTTTGCAATGCGAAGAGGACTGTTTTCATTTTCTGCTTTTCCAAGAACAGATTCATCAGTACAAAAATGTGACTTTAACCAGTAGATAATCAGTACAACTTGCAAAGCGCCACTGAAATTTTTCAAGATAAGCTATTCCACTTCCAGGAAGTGTCTGAAGTTATTATTTTAATGCGATTTCAGACTTTGTGAGAATGGAGTAAGACATGAGTTGACAGCCAAGGAGTAATTCTTCTGACTTGTGAATCACCCCATTCAGGGGCCACTGAGTCACCACACTTGGTCCCTATGCTCCAGGCAGCCAAGCTGGCCCCCATGCTACATAGAGTTTAGTGCTCCCACTGGCCAGGGTCTTAATTTTGAACTTCTCACCCTGACCCATTCCTCAGGCCACATTCCAAGCAGCTCTCGTGTCTTCTGGCTTTTTACATCATTGCAAATTCTTCCATTTCTGGTTTGTCCCCTCTCTTTAGACTTGGCCCTCAGATTATCTTCCAAGCTACGACCTTGACTTTCTCTTAGCCTGTGTATGACTGGATGAATGAATGGATTTTATTTTCTATTCTCTCTTAGTCATTGATTCCATACCACTGTGTTTCTGAAACAGTCCAAATGGGTTATACATGTCTGCAATGTGAATAGCATATTTAGTTTTCATTGCTGGGGACAGAAAATGCTTGCCATTTCAGGAATCTTTCTATCTTTACTGGTTTATTTAATAACATTCTTTGTAGCCCAGAGCTGGTCATGGAAAATTACCAATATTCTCCATTTGTGGCGTATGGCCAAGCCAATGAAAAGCTACCAACATTATTATGAAGTCTCTGCTAATATCTGATATTCCATGTGTTATCTCATTTGTGTCACTGTGAGGTTGACTATGCCTCTATGGTTGTTGTTCAGTCGCTAAGTCATGTCCCACGCGTCACAACCCCATGGACTACAGCACGCTAGGCTCCCCTGTCCTTCACTATCTCCAAGAGTCTGCTCTCATTCATGTCCATTAAGCCCATGATGCTATCTAATCATCTCATCCTCTGTCGCCCCCTTCTTCTTTTGCCTTCAGTCTTTCCCAGCATCATGGTCTTTTCCAGTGAGTCAGCTCTTTGCATCAGGTGGACAAAGTATTGGCACTTCATCTTCAGTATCAGTCCTTCCAATGAATATTCAGGGTTGATTTCCTTCATGATTGACTGGTTTGATCTCCTTGCAGCCCGAGGGTCTCTCAAGAGTCTTCTCCAGCACCACAATTCGAAAGCATCAATTCTTTGGCACTCAGCCTTCTTTATGGTCCAACTCTCACATTCGTATACGCCTCTACTATTGTTGGTCTTTAGAGAACCACATGTAGACTACAGTTGTTAAAGACTATAGGAATTGCACAAGAACTGAAAAGTTCATTTTTGTTCAGGTGGCAGTAGCAGTAATGACAAGTATGACCAAGAAAGGGTGGTGGGGAGGTGGTGGTTTCTACCTAGAAGGAGAAACCAAGCAAAGGATCAAGAACCGAGTAAATAACGTGAAAACCTGAGCCAGGTTCTACTACTTTGAAACACCAAGGCCTACTAAGGGTTCTAGAAGCTAAAGAGCCACTACCAGAAGTAACCAGTGACAGACAAGTGAGCCTCAGCATCCAGGAAATCTGAAGACCGTGGAGAAGTGCACAGAGGAAGGTCAAGGTCAGGAAACCAGGAAGTCATGAGAACAACATTGAGAGAGATGGTTGTGAAGGGCTTTGGTTAAGAGTCAGACAGACACTAACATGTGGAATGTAAAAAATACAACAAACTAGTGAACAAAAAAGAAGCCAGCTCACAGATATACAGAACTAGTGGTTACCAGTGGGGAGAGGGAAGGGGGAGGACAAGTTAGGGGTAGGGACTTAAGAGGCATAAATTCCTATATATAAAATAAATAAGCTACAAGGATATACAGTAGAGCCAGAGAATACTGCCAATATTTTATAATAACTATAGAGCATAACTGTTTAAAAATTTGTGAATCATATTGTATACTGATAACTTACATACTATTATATATCAATAATAATTCAATAAAAGACCAAAAAAGTAAAAATAAAATCACTTAGAGCCTATGTTCAAGTCCAAATACTTAATGAGTGATGAGTAGTATGCTACTATCTCTCTGAGCCTCAGTTTTCTCAACTGAAAGAAAAGGAATAAGAATAGTAGCCTGTATCCCCATGAGGCTGGAAGGATGATATGAGATGATGTATGGAGGGTACCTAGGCAAATCCCTGGCACCTAGAAACCATGGAATAAATGGTGATCACTATGACACCAGTCATCCAGGGGGTGAGGTCATAACAAGACACGAAAATAATTGCCGTCTGCCTTCTTTTTGTGTTTTATGATAGGGCAGGAATGGGGACCTAAACCTGATCGGCCCTGAACCTGAAAGAAGGAGCGGGAACCTAATTGTCCCCGGTTGAATGAGCATCTTGTGGCCACTGGGGAATCCTGACACCAGCCTGAAGCTGGCTGGGAGCTGAACGATTCAGTATTCAAGAGAGGCCGTCTGGAGGACAAGCAGGCAACTCATTCCTTTAGCTAAACAGTGTCTATTTTACACTGATTCTAGCCTAGACCACCAGCAATCCAAGTAAGGTGTCTCATGTCCTCAAAAATCCACTTTTTCTGGACCATGTTTTAGAATCACACCCTTGACTGGCTTGGTGGTATGCTTATCAGCAGCTCCATGAATCTGGCTGTTGAATTTACAATGCTGAGGACTTTTTCCCTTGTACCACCTATTGCCCCTTTCTCAGGACATAATCAAAGCCACAAAGCCAGGACTTCTCCAGAGCAACTGGTGTACTTTCATCTCATGGAAAGTGTGATTTTTAAACATAAGGCCAGTGTTCCTCTTTGCTTTGACCTTTAGGAAACTCGCGACTGAATTTACACCCTGTTGAGCAAATACGCAGGCCCTTGGGTTATACAGTTCACCCTAAATATTTTCTTTAGCTTAATTTTAAGATTCTGATTCTAGACCAGTGTCAGAAAATGACAGCCCATGGGCACATCCAGCCTGCTGCCTGTTTCTGGGTCCAGGGAACACTATAGATGATTTGACTATTTTCTACGGCTACTTAGGCAAAGAGCAGAGTTGATACTCGTACCAGAAACTGTGTGGACCCAAAAGCCCCCAGTCTTGCTCTAGACTTATTTCCTTCCAGTCTTGATTTTTACCCAATTGTTTGTTTTGGAAGTTGGCTCAAATCCATTTTAAAAGAAAGCAGATTCTAAACAGTCTAATATTGGGACTTCCCTGGTGGTCCACTGGCTACGACTCCATGCTCCCAATGCAGAGGCCCTGGGTTTGATCCCTGGTCGGGGAACTAGATCCCACGTGCTGCAACCAGCAAGAGTTCTTCTGCTGCAGCAAAGATAAAAAATTCCACATGCCACAACTAAGACCCACCGCGGTGAAACAAATAAATAAAATTAAAATAAATATTTAAAAAATTAAAAATCTAACTTTAAAGAGTGGCAAATAGGGCCACTGGATTCACTATAGTTCTCACCACACACACACACACACACACACACACACAAGACTACAGGAAATTGGAACAACCCTCCCTGGTGTTTGCACAGATGCTCTACCCTGATGCACAGAGCTATTGTCAGAGCAAAAGGAATCATCACATTTCCCCAGACTGGATTTCAGTCCTGGGTCTTGAGGATTCCTCTCGCCTAGAACTCATTAACATTGTTCTTCTCCCTAAGAGCTTTGCTAAGTTCCTCCCAATAATCCGTTTTCAGAAGGTCCCACTAGAAGCTAAAAGAACTACTGGGCAAGGAGAAGGGCATGCATGGAGCCTGAGAAGCCTGGGAGAGCAGGAGGCAGCCTGTGAGCCTTCCCACTCAGCGCCAAGCTTGACATAGAAATTGGATCATGGTGATGACAATTATGAAAACTAAAAACCTGATTTTTTTTCATAATTAAACCCACATGCAGATAATAATTGCTGTTATGGGTTTAATGCCCAGACTTGTTTTTCTTCCAAAAAAGTGGAAAAAAAAAATCAGTCAGGATTTAAGTTAGTAATGCTCTTAAATCTGACTTAATAAGGAGCAAGACATCTGATTTTCAAGGTACTTGGTGTTTGGTTCTCGCTAGCTGAAAGTGGTTTTATTTTTCTCTCCACACAGGATATATCTAGGGAGAGCCTTTCATCAAAAACAACCAATTTCAGGATGTATGTTTATTTTATACAAGATGTACACGTTTTCCAAGATCAAGTTTAATTAACAAAGCATTGTACAGTCTTATCTAGCAAAATCCTGAAAATCGAAGTTGGCCATTAAAACCAGTGTATCATTAAAATTGCGAGATGATCTTGGTCTCTCTCACAGCCCAATATCAATGCAAAAAGACTGCATTTAGGAAGAAAATTTATGGCTCGGGTTAAAATAAACAATAGACCCCTGAGAAATTTACTGAGAAAGTAACTTTAGGGACTTTTTCCCTGAAACCCGTTCAAGCCTTAAGCAACTGCAATTACACTTTTCATCTTACAGTAAATACTGTCTTTATCATTAAGAAAAAGAACATGCCTTGTGCTTAGTCTCTTAAAAAGGACTTTTCCTCCTCTACTCACCTAAATAGAAAAACAGTGTTTTACATTTTCTGGTGAAGTCATAAGGAAAATCATGAAGGTCTCCATCTCATGAAAGAAGTCATATGGGCATCAAACCTAAAACTATCTTGGCAGAATCGGAAAGATACATGGCTTCCTTTGGTTTCTTCAGAACATAAGAGAATTTGAATCACTCACATTCTTGGCCTTTTTTTCCCACCCACACAAGGAAACCAGGAGGAATGCACGAATCAAAGCGCCTCATTCCTCTTGGCCACAAAGTACTCACACTTGTCAAATGGCAAAGATTTGGGTCATCATTTTTTAAATGATTGCCAAGAAATGAGGAACTCAGTCTGAGCGCAAATAACAGCCTCCACCATCCCTTCTAGCCCTGTGCCTGTGGCATCGACCACAGAGCCTGTCTGCAGGTAAAAAATCCAAATTTCTGTGTGCTGAGGGGAGGCATTCATTACTCAGCAGCACCCGCTTTGACTTCATAAGCAGGACAAAAGTCCTTTGCTGGGGCAAGACTTTTTGATGTCCCTTTAAATGGTTTCTGCATCTAGTCCAATAGCATGGGTGTGGAAGTGTATTTATTGCAACCACAAGGATGTGCAAATTTATTTATAGTATAAACGGTCCTTTCCACAAGTCCTAGCTGTCAACAGCTCCCTGTTTTCCTGGAGTACCCCAGGAGCCAAGAATGCTTTGTTTCTGAAGCTTGGTACCTGGAGAGCTAAAGTAACAATCTTGTTAATGAGAAGACAATGAGACTAACTGCTGTTTTGCAGTGTTTCCATGGGCCATACCTTTTAATTGCCGAGTGCTGGCAACTTAACAGACTGTAATGAGTACATTGTCCCTCTTTTTTTTTTTTTTTTTTTTTGCAAGCAGCCCCTTAAGCGTGATCGAAACAGGAGTTTGTTTTGTGTACAGAGCGGAGAAGACTCTTATTAAAAGCTGACGGAAGCGTTTGGAATGAGGAGTTTATTTTGACTGGTGAGGTATGTCTTGATAGTTTGCATTCAGATGCAAGAGAAAAAAAAGAGATAAAGTGGATTAGCCTCAATCATCTGGGAGATGACATTTCTCGCCGTATTTGAAGTATTTTATGAATTAGAGAATGGGACTGATTTCGAAGCCTAAATTAATTTAATCTGTTTGCTTTTGTTTGATGCCGCAGCTGCATCGACACACCCTCCTTCTTTGAAAAATCTTCAGCTTCGAGGGTCTGGGTGTAGAAGAGCGAGTGCAGCCAAGTGAGTGGGGAGGGCAGGGGCTGCCTTGGGTGGGGAAAGGAGTCAGTTTTCAATTTCCCCCGGTGGACGTCTGGCATTCTCCGATGGGGTTTTGTCTCCAACTTCAAGCTACTCACACTTGCCCATCATGCTTTTTATTAAAGGAGAACTTGCCAGCAGAAGCCAAGAGGAGGGAAAGAAAGGAAATTATTATCCCAACTCCTTTCCCTCTAGCACGTTTTCATTGGGGTGGGGGGTGGGGGAGCCCTTCAGGGTGAAGATGAAAGAGGCAGAAAGGTTCCCATCGGTCATGGCCCATTAACGGTGACTGACACCCAGTTTGCTGCACATTCAGTGCGTCCATAAAACCCCAGTTGTGTTTAGAATCAGAATTCCTTTGGTGCTTTAGATGGGCCAGTATGCTCAAATTCCTGATAATCGTGCATGTATGTCCCCAAATCTTCCTAACTCCACCTCAGAAGGTGAGGACTGTGCGTTTCCCCCTAGGACATGGAGGAAGTATCCTTACAATGAATAACACTGTCTGAATGTTCACAGTCCCTGTTCCCAAAACTCTCAGTTACTCAAAAGGAGACTGAGTTAACCTGGTTCATCTCAGTATCAATCCATCACCAAGTCAGTTTGGCTTTTCACAGCCTGATACACTGATGAGAGATGATTTTGAGGCTGAGGGGTGGGCGGAATGAAATCTGCCTATCATGATTCTTGATTCAGGATTTCAGATACTATAACTCACCTCCCCACCCCTGACTTGGTCTGACAGGAAAGTAGATAAGCTGCTATTAGAGAAAAGAAAGTGCAGTGTAGAAATCAGAAGGGGCAAGCAAGTAGTGTCCAAGGACGGTCACATCCCCCTGGGCAGTTTCTGGTGGCGGAAGTTGCTGAAAGTCTACAGGGCATTTATGGATTGACTTTTAGGAGGACTTTCAAAGTTGTAAGGTAGAGAAAAGGAAACCTGAGGAGTTTTCTGATGAACCTCATTTACCAGGGCATTTGCCTTGCAACACAAGTCAGCCTACATGTAGAGTGTTTTGGATTCAGGTTTGAAAAGCTGTTCCTGCCACTTGGGGTTAGAATCACAGCCCCCTGACTGTTTGCACAGGCACCTTGAGCTTAGAAAGTTTAAAAGCAATGATAAATCTCCTTAAGCCTTGGAGATGGCAAAACAATCCCAAATCTGCAGCGAAGGCCCTGAGAGGTTAATGATCTTCCTCCAGCAATAGGGACAGCTCCCAAGGGAGCCCCGCAGGCATTCCAGGCTATTCTCTAGGCTCCTGCTCCAATTTTCATTTAAATCAATCTCTCTAAGCCTCTGTTTCCTCTTCGGTAAAATGGGAATGAGAATTCCTACAGGACAGGTGCCAAAAAGACTCAGTGAGAGGATTATGCAAAGCATTTCAACCCCAGCTTTGCAGTGTCAGTGAGATGCTCTAATTATGGTTACTGTTACTATTACACTCATCAGACTGCATCTCCTTCCCTCTGGGAATTCATTTTGAGGTTCTATCTTCTGATCTTTTCTGTAAGACGGCTATTCGCAAGCAAATGAAGGCTAGTCTTAGCCAATATAAAATGAGAAATGATTCTTCTAGGGGTACATATCCTGCCATCACTGGATTTTTATAACTATACCACATTAGAAAACAAAACACTCCTAATTAATACTCATCCAAGATTGCAGCTTTAGCCAAAATATACTTCTGTATTCTCTTTGTGAATGTTTGTGTGTTAAGGATCTCAAGTTATTTAATTTTTTTTTTTTTTTTCTTTTGGCTGCTTCGGGTCTTAGCCGCAGACACAGAGGCTCTTCGTTGAATCACTGGGATCTTTCAGTGTGGCTCACAGACTCTCTAGCTGCAGCTCATGGGCTCAGTAGTTACAGCACGCAGTCTTAGTTGCTCCTCGGCATGTGGGATCTCAGTTCTCCGACCATGGATGGAACCGGTGTCCCCTGCGTGGCAAGACAGATTCTTAACCACCAGACCACCAGGGAAGTCCCAAGTCATCTAATTTTTTGAGCACCTGCTGCTGCTGCTGCTAAGTCACTTCAGTTGTGTCCGACTCTGTGTGACCCCATAGATGGCAGCCCACCAGGCTCCCCCCTCCCTGGGATTCTCCAACCTACTTAATGTTAAATGTCATACCAAATACTGAGGAGGACATAGACAAATGTCAGAAAAAACTATCTTCATTCAATCCATTTATGAACCCACTGTCAATATAGCCCCTATACTAGTCTGTCACCTGCAAGGGACAGATTCCCAATTGAGGCTGACTTAAGAATAATTTATTCGCTTGTGCACCCTATGGAGTCACAGAGGGGTTTGCTGAAGGAGAAAAGATGCTACCTAGAAAATAGAGAGATGCCAGTGCTGGCTGTTACAATCCACCACACCTCCTGACTGATAACAGCATTATTCTCATTCATACAAACCACACCCAGAGTTCATACAAATACCACACAAACAAGAACGTCCTTTTTACACTGAAAAAATGATGATACTTGAATCTTCCAGGAATTAAGTCAAAGCAGACCTAAAAAGCAGATCCATTGTTACCAAGGGATCTTCCACAGGGAACTGTGTTTCAGGGCCATCACTCAGCCTAGTTCTAGAAACCTGGTGCATTTGGTACCTAGAACAGATGGAGAGGTGAGGACAGAAATGCGCTCTTCTACTCCACCTCCCATGCTGGGCAAGTCAGGCGTGCTGCCCTGCCTGGTATGCGTGGCGCCAGAAATGAGGTGTCCTTTTCCTGTCGACTAGCCTTACTAAACAGTAAGCTCTTGGGGGGCAGCAGGAGGGTCCACCCTACTCACAATTTACTGCGACGTTTCACAGGGTGGGGGCAGAGAAGTGAACAAAACAAAGTCCTTTTCTCAGGGACCTTTTCTTCCCATGGACTAAGCAGGTAAACATACATCAGATGTAAGAGGCGCTAAGAAGAAAGTGGAAAGACAAGACTAGTTTGCTCCAGGCTTCTCCTTCTCTGGGGATCCTGGAAACTCCATCAGAGAGCTGTCCGGGTGGAAGAGGACCAATGGGGTCCAGAGTTAAGACCAGCCCCCTTTTTGACTCCAGCCCTTTTGAAGAGCAGCATTGGTTGGAGTGGAAGACAGGGGTTGCAGTCAGAACTCAGGTTTAAGCCAAGTAAGATGAGAAGCTGTTGCAGATTCCTGAACAGAGAATTGGTAGTATTAGAACTCTGAACTGGACCTGCCACCTGAAAATATGCCACTTTGAAATAAGAATTATTTTGAGTTGTAGGCATTTGCCTTCCTGGAATCGCTTATCTGCCTAAAAGCATTGCTTTCCCCAAGAACTCAGTTGCCATTAATCCCTTTCCAGAGAGCAACTCTAGTCTCTTCTAGAGACATAGCACCTCACCCAAGCAGACAGTGTCACTGAACTACCGTGTCACCCATCTCTTCTCCTGTGAGCCCATTTATCTTTCAAAAAAGCAATTGTTCTCCCAGAAGTGCCCCTTTGTCCCTCCCCATCTTCTAAGATGATGGTGCAGAAACCCTAATATCCAACCACCTCCTTGAGTCACGTTGCCTTGTCAACGCCCCTGCCCAGGTAGGTAATTAAATCTGTTTTCTTTTCTTGCTAACTAGCCTTTTGTCTATTTAATTTGCAGACCCTCAAGGAAAACACTGAACAGGACAGAGAAGAAGCTTTTTCTCCCTGACACTGTCTTCTCTTTAGACACCTTCTGGTCCACCACTGACCCATTCATATTTAGACTGAGTACTTGAAAACAGCTTTACTTTCAGAGTTTGTGAAATGATATAAATTCTCACTCAAAAACAACAAATATATAAGGATATGTTTTTAATGTCTAAAGTTTATTAAGAGGGACTTCCCAACACCGTACTTCCAAGGCAAGGGGCCCAGGTTCTATCCCTGTTCGGGTAATTAGATCCCACATGCCACAGCCAAGAGTTCTCATACTGCATCTGAAAGATTCTGCATTCCACAACAAAGATCGAAGCTCCTGTGTGCTGCAAATAAGACCCAGCGCAGCCAAATAAATAAATGTTTAAAAAAAAATAAGAAGGATCTTAAAAAAAAAAAGTTTATTAAGAAGCCCTGGCACTAACAGTCTCTCTCATATCCTTCTCAAATAATCTTATAGATGGAGACAGTTTTTCAAGGGGCCTGCCTGGGTTCTAACCTCAGAACTATGGAATTTCATCCTCTCCATCTGCTCCTCTTTCCACAAAGATAAAGAAGCCAGGCCCTTGCTGGTTATAGACTTCAGGGGAAGGAGGGCAAAGGGAGCGCCCAGAGATAAATGACCCAAGGTCAACGGGCCAGTGGAGTGGTCTAGGATGGACTTTTTTCCTTCTTTGAATGAATAGCCACCAGGCAGAGTGTTCTCTTTTCTTGCATTAACACATCATCACTGTCATTCTCCACGCCAGGAACAATCCTTGTAATAATGCCGACACTTTCTTCACTGGAACACTTTTCCTGAGATGTACTGCATTGTCTCATTTGGGAAACTAGGTGGGGAAACTCAGGGAAGTTAAATACGTGACTGAGATGCTCAGAAGGTCCGCTGCTGACACAGAAAGGGATCATAGATACAGTTCAGTGGGTCTGGTCCCATCAACGGCAGCCATTTCGTCTCCATGTAAGTACTGTTCTTAGTATCTGTGTAACTCTGTTAGGAAAAAACAGCACACTCTCTTGGTCATAGTCTCCACACTCTTTATTACCTACCAGGCCCTTTACTGTCTTAATTATATCTAACTTGCCTAGATTTAGACTCCAGTGGCCAGAATCTAGGCTCTGGTCTCCCAACGTTCCAAAGAACCCAGAGAGCAACACAAATACTAGGAGAGCAAAGATTCCCAGGAAAAGGCCTTCCAGAGCAACTCAGCAATGGATGAGCATCGTGGGGACAAGAAATAGGATCTTTTTCCACTGCCACCCTTTGCCTATAAAAGATTTCTTGTTACTTTAATTAAGTTTCTGACATCACCTCAGGAAAAATTCTGTGTTCATGCAGGCTTGCAGAAAATATCTCAGAACCCCACAACAGCAGGAAACCAAGAACTCAGTCACCCACCCCAGCCCCGCCACCTACTCCACAGCAGTTACAAAGTCACTGTTATTAAAAGTAACAGTCAGAGAATCAAAGCCTCATCAGGGCCTGTCTTATCCTCCTATTGCTCCAATCTTCCCCTTCCCATTGTCCCTCCAGCCCATACGAGGATCCATCTCTAGTGTTTCCAAAGGTGGCACGGCTGCAGAAACACCTTTCTTTCTGCAGAAACACCTTTCTTTCTGCAGAAACACCCTTCCGTGGCCCCTACTGCCCCCATCCCCTGTGGCCCAGCCTCAGGGATCATGACCCTGCGGGGTCCTGAGCTGCACAGAGTGGCTGCCGAGGCTGGAACCCTTCACATCCCGTCCCCAGCATTGCAGAGACGGGGCTACGCCTGGGAGAACACACACCTGAAAGAAGGGAAGTGTATTTCAAGATGCAACAGTTATCGTGGGGAAATCATGGCTTCTTGTGTGGTTCTAACATCGGTAAGTTGTTTCTCGCTTTCACTTACAAAAAAAGGCAACACTGGTCCACAGATCTTATCATGTTTTTCACTCACACAAGACAATTTAGATTTTAATTTTCACAAGAATGTCTTCAAGGGGGCTGGAGTGATTCAGCTCTTGAATCTGACCCGTAATATTGTCTCTTGTTCGTAAAGAACTTTCTGGCTTAGGAAGTGCTTCCCATAGTGCATTTGTTCACCAGGCCCTCGAGGCGGGCCAGGAAGCTGGAGAGGGCTTGGTTTCACCAGGGCTTCCAGCTGCTGAGAAACAGTCCACACCCACCAGGGCATGCTGCTGTGACTGAGGGGGCATCTCACTTAAAATATAGAGCCACATTGTACTCTAGTGAAATTGCACAAAATGCATAGTGACCTTTCAGACTTTGCACACTTTATTCAACAAATATTTATGAAGTTCCTACACTGTGCCACCCTCTAACTAGGCACTATGGACCCTGCGGAGAGCAACAAAAGGCATGGTCCCCCTAAATTCTTACGGACAAGATATATATTAACCTATAACCACACAAAGTAAACATAAAGAAACAGGATGCCAACTTAGTCAAGGCAAGCTTCCTGGAGGAGGTGATCTGTGCATTGAGATGTGGAGGACTGGGGGCATTGGGAGAGCAGAGAAGGGAATAAAACTGCAAGGAGAGCATGGATGGTAAAGGGCCTCCGAGAAGGCTACCTGGGGGAGCATGGGACACAAGGAGCATGTGGCAGGGGAGGATGAGGCTGGAGAGGGAAGGAGTCCAAGTGCAGGGATTGTAGGGATGGCTTCTGGAGCTGCATCCTTAGCACTAGGGTATCAGGAAGCCATTCAAGGGAAGGATCAGGATGAGATGGATTCTGTCAAGTATCACACTGTGGGATTATGAGAGGGAAGGAATCGGAATGGGGGAAGGTAAACTAGTCATGATGCTATTGAAGCAATTCATGTGAGAGATAATGAGAGCCAAAGGGACTTCCCTGGGGGTCCAGTGGTTCCATCCCTGGTCAGGGCACCTAAGATTCAGCAAGGGGTGTGGCCAAAAAACAAAAAAAGAATGAAAGCCAAGATGAGTGGTAAGACAAGAGAGGGAGAGAAATGAGAGGATTCCAGAAATAGAAGGTAAAAACCAAAAGAAGTGAAACATGGATCGAGTATGAAATGAAGAAGAGAAAGATATCAAGGTGTCCTTTTTAAAGCAATATTGTGTACTTTGATGATATTCACTTAAAATATTTGAATGTGTGTGTAAAACCATGACTAATGTCCCCCGAAGCAAGTCCCATCAGACTTTCCCTTTGTACCAAAGCGGAGTTCTCAGACTCGGAATCTGTGAAGAACTCCAACAGGTTCTGACAGTGTACAGAGCATCTGTTACCCTCCAGTGCCTTGTTTATCAGGCTTGATTGGTTCTTTAATGTGCTGAGTGTTTAAGTAACTGGCCCAAGGTGATGACAGAGCCACGATTTACTGCTGAAGACAGAAGTAGGTAGGAATTGAGACATCATAGCTTAGGAAATTAACGCACTGCTATTTCCAGAATCTAAGAGTTAATAATACCATATCAATTTACAGAGAAGTAAAACAACATTCAAACAAAAATTCATTCACGTGCCAATGAATCACTGTTGAAGGAGAAAGAAGGTACATTCATCAGTTCACTAGAAACATTTTTATACCTTAAAACAGGGGTCCTCAGCCTCTAGGACCTAATGCCTAATGATCTGATGTGGAGTTGATGTTATAATAACAGAAATAAACTGCATAATTAATGTAATGTGCTTGAAACATCCTGAAACCATCCACTCCCCACTCCAGTCGGTGGAAAAACTGTCTTCCACACAACCAGTCCCTCGTGCCAAAAAAGGTTGGGGACCACTGTCTTAAGGCATTTTAAAGTTACTTCAAGGCATTTAAAACTGAGTCCAAAAATCAACCCAGTTGCATGCTGAGGATTAAAGATTTCCCCATGTTCAAATCAACACCATGAAGTTAGTGCTTTTTATTTCATTCAACAAATATTTATTAAGTGAACTACCTTGCTGTTGTTCAGTTGCAAAGTTGTGTCCGACTCTTTGCAACACCATGGACTGTAGCACGCCAGGCTCCCCTGTCCCTCACTCTCTCCCAGAGTTTGCTCAAACGCATGTCCATTGAGTCAGGGATGCTATCTAAGCATATCATCCTCTACCTTGGAAAAGTTATTTAACATTTTGGATCTCAGTTTCTACATTAGTAAAAAGTGGACCCTAATAGTACCTGCTTTCTAGAATTGCCGTAAGGATCAATTGACACAACAGTCTTAGATTAGCTGGTGCCTGGCTGCCTCTTCCACGCTATCTTGAGCCACACTCCCCCAACTAACAAATATCTAATAAAACCTTCTTTTCCTCTTCCCAAAGCTTCTCTGATGCATTTTCCTTCATGAAAACATTCTGCCTCTGGCTGGCTTATATTCATCCTTCACGTGTTGTAAGGGCAGAAACAGTAGAAAAAGATATGGGGACCAAAGTTACCTCCCCACCACACACAATATATATAAGTATGTTTGTGTGTGCAAATGAACACATACATGCACTTGCATATTTGTATGTAAGTCAACAGTCCAGTGCTATTAGGACTGGAGGCAGGATCTATACTGGAAGTCAACGTTCTAACAGGAACTTGAGACCCTCACACTGGAAGTAACCACACTATTGTCCTCTGAATTGACCTGACCTTTGTAAGCATATTTCACTCTGTTGCGGCCCCTGATATTTGGGATTTTTCTTTAATGCTACTGTGAATGTATTAGGGAGTTCCAAGTAAGTGTACTATGGATTATTAAAAGCTTGAAAAATCAGTCCTGAAAAGAAAGTTGTAATGATTGTAAGAAAGACAGGACCAACCAATGACCAAATGCCTGCCTCTAGAATGACCAGCAGATGCTGTTTGATGGGAGGCTGGGTCTGTGGAGGATGGACGAGACAGCTTCCTTATGCAACAAGACAGAGCATTTTAATAACAATATAGGACACTGAGAACTGGATTTTTGGTGTCTAATACATTTAGACCGTCCTAGAATTTAGAACCCCCAGTTAGAATCCTTCCCTACCACTGTGCTGTGCCATGCTTAGTTGCTCAGTCATGTGCGACTCTTTGAGACTCCATGGACTGTAGCCCGCCAGGCTCCTCTGTCCATGGAATTCTCCAGGCAAGAATACTGGAGTGGGTTGCCATGCCCTTCTCCAGGGGATTTTCCCAAACCAGGTTTCCCGCATTGCAGGTGGATTCTTTACCATCTGAGCCACCAGGGAAGCCCAACCCTACTGCTAAGTAGCAATTAATCTCTCCAAGTCTCAGTTATTCTTTTTTGCCAAATGGGAATAATAATACCTACCTTATTTAACTTATATGCAGAGTACATCATGAGAAACGCTGGACTGGAAGAAACACAAGCTGGAATCAAGATTGCTGGGAGAAACATCAATAACCTCAGATATGCAGATGACACCACCCTTATGGCAGAAAGTGAAGAGGAACTAAAAAGCCTCTTGATGAAAGTGAAAGTGGAGAATTAAAAAGTTGGCTTAAAGCTCAACATTCAGAAAACAAAGATCATGGCATCTGGTCCCATCACTTCATGGCAAATAGATGGGGAAACAGTGGAAACAATGTCAGACTTTATTTTTCTGGGCTCCAAAATGACTGCAGATGGTGATTGCAGCCATGAAATTAAAAGACGCTTACTCCTTGGAAGGAAAGTTATGACCAACCTAGATAGCATATTCAAAAGCAGAGACATTACTTTGCCAGCAAAGGTCTGCCTAGTCAAGGCTATGGTTTTTCCTGTGGTCATGTATGGATGTGAGAGTTGGACTGTGAAGAAAGCTGAGTGCCGAAGAATGGATGCTTTTGAACTGTGGTATTGGAGAAGACTCTTGAGAGTCCCTTGGACTGCAAGGAGATCCAACCAGTCCATTCTGAAGGAGATCAGCCCTGGGATATCTTTGGAGGGAATGATGCTGAAGCTGAAACTCCAGTACTTTGGCCACCTCATGCAAAGAGCTGACTCATTGGAAAAGACTGATGCTGGGAGGGATTGGGGGCAGGAGGAGAAGGGGACAACATAGGATGAGATGGTTGGATGGCATCACTGACTCGATGGACTTGAGTCTGAGTGAACTCTGGGAGTTTGTGATGGACAGGGAGGCCTGGCGTGCTGCCATTCATGGGGCTGCAAAGAGTCGGACACGACTGAGCGACTGAACTGAACTGAACTGAACTGAATATCTACCTGCTAGGTTTTTGTAGTTATTTTAACCTATCTGGCTGTGTCGGGTCTTAGTTGAGGCACGTGAGATCTTTGTTGTTGTGCATGGTCTCTCTAGTTGTGGCACAAAGGCTCAAGAGCAGGTGGGCTTCAGTAGTTGTGGCTCACGGGCTTAGTTGCTCCAAGGCATGTGGGATCCTAGTTCTCCGATTAGGGATCAAACCTGTATCTCCTGCATTGCAAGGCAGTCTCTTAACCACTGGACCACCAGGGAAGTCCCCTGTAAAGTTTTAACGAGAAAATAATTCGTTCCTGGCTTCTAGTAACAATTCAACAAAACCTGGCTCCAGTGTCCACTTCCTACCTTACTCCTCTCAAGACTGGTCAATCAGTATTAAGAAATTATGATCACGAAATATATTTTATTTCTCTTGAAACTATGTGTAAGAATCATTGAGTGCAAAGAATACTAAAATACTAAATGAAATTAAACCGTAAAGGATGCGTTTGGGGAAAAGATGGAGTTTGTTCCAGAACAATCATTTTAAACAAAAACAAATTAAGAGGCAGGAATGGCATCCATAAGATCAATAAAAATGTTTAGGCAGTCTGCACTGTGGCTAATTCACATGAGTGACTGACCGGGCTGCAGAGTTAAATTTAGATAAAGAAACAAACTCTTCCTTAGAGAAAACTTGAGCATGAAGGTTGCACCACACACGTTTGAGTGATAGATAGAAATGGAAAAGATCTATGCCTCTTTTGTCCTTATCTTTTAAGGACAGCTGAACAAATGGTACATTCCTCAGGAGTAGAGTAAGTGGCAATGAACCATGTGTTTTCCAATATGACCTGGAAAATAAGTGTCAGGGTCTGCAGTGGGACTCACCAAACCCCAAGGTAACCTACAACACTGATATATCGAAATCACAACCGATGACAGAGAGGACTGGTCCCTTTGACATCAGGGGCTTTGTTCATACAGAATTCATTCCTGGGGTCAAACAATCCATCAAGCTTATGGAGAAATTCCAAAGTCTGAGAGATTCTCAGCATTGCAGAAAGAGGGGATTCTAGTTCAAGGCTTCAACTCAGACTAAGCCTCTGTAAAATACTTTTGATATTTAAAAAAACAAAAGAAAAAAATCTGATAAGACACCCTCCTTGACCAAACTTTAGTCAGGCTTCTCTGAACCTTCTCAGCTTGGCCTCAACCTTTAGAATATTACAACAGTCTTTACGTTGCTCAGTTTTAGAAAAATTCCTGCTAAATTGGTTTAGCAAGGACCCTCACCCTCAATATCTGATCACCCTCCATACCGGATCAAATTTCTCATCTTCTATACTTGGCTGGTATCACATCACCCTGGCCTGCTTTCAGCAAGAATCTTAAGTTCATTTAGCCAGAATTCCCCTTTACCTGGATCTAACTTTAGTAATTTTTCATCCACTGATGCCATTCCTTGGCTACAAATCCCAACTCGTCCATTCAGAATGGAGCCCAATTCTGCACTGAGGTCTCTCTACCCCATTATAATTGTTCCTGAATAAAATCTACTTTCACACCTCTAATTTCTGTCTGGCTCTGGTTTTCTTTAACACTTCCCAGCCAGATCAGTCATCTTTTCCCCAGTGTTGGCTCCAATCACATGAAACTGTTCCTCAAAATCAAATACACTCTCAGAAGATGAAGATTCCCCACCAGGAAAGGACTATGAAAGTCTGTCTGTGTTGTCGGCTTAGGGAAAAAAGCCAAGGGACTTCCCTGATGGTCCAGTGGTTAAGAATCTACCTTGCAATGTAAGGGACATGGGTTCAATCCCTGGTCAGGGAACTAAGATTCCACACATGGAGGAGCAACTAAGCCCAGAAGCCACAACTAGAGAGTCTGTGTGCCGCAGCGAAAGATCCACATGATGTGACAAAGATCCTGCATGCAGCAACTAAGACCTGATGCAGCCAAATAAGTAAATAGATAATAAAATTAAATAATGTTAAAGAAAAAAATAAAAGAGAGAGAATATTTACTAAAAAGAAACAGAAGTCTTCACATTGTTTGAATAAATGGCCCCAGGTGACTACTTTAAAGGTGACAGACAACAACTATTTAACTGTTTATGCTTTTTTCTTTAAACATTATACGGTATCATAGGCACAGCTCTCGCACTCATTAGTTAAGTCACAGATGCATAGCATCCAACGACTTGAACTAACTTGGCTGAGGGTCTTGGTTATCTCCAGTTTGACTTCCTAGCTCACTTTTACAGATCCTCTAAATAAAGTTCATTTTAAAGCTTTTGGTCTCTGACAAAGGGAAGCTCTTTCTGAATGAGCTCTCCTTACCCTCACTCCAGGCCAACAATATTCTAAGGAGTTTATTAATATCCTTGCTGGCCGTATCCTGGGATGTCAGACCTCACCTTGGACTTTCTTTCTTTGACGGTACCAAGTTCTAGTTGCAGCATTCAGGAGCTAGTTCCCTGACCAGGGATGCAGCCCAGGCCCCCTGCATTGGAAGCACAGAGTCTTAGCCACTAGACCACCAGGACGTTCCTCTCTCTCCCCACAATTTTTTTTAATAATGAATGTGTTTTTATTTCTCTTATAATTTAAAAAACGTGAACATTCTGTAATTCAGCTGCAGCCTTTACTTCCAGGTGAGTTCTTCATATATTAATATATACTATATATATTAATAACAGACTCTTGTTCCAGAAGGCAGTTAGCTTTTCATCATTCTTTCTATCTAAATAACATCCGAAGACAAATCCCATAGGGACAGATAGACGTACCCAGTGGTCACACACAACCTGAAGTAAGTTCATCATGAATGCTGTGGCCTTGGAGCCAACAACCACCCCACAGCCAAGGGCAGCAGTGAGCCCAGCCACCCTTCCTCTCTCCACTTTTGATTCCCATGAGCGACCCAGTCTCCATTGACACCAGTCGCTTCCCAAGCCTGTCCCTACTGCCTCCATCACCAGTTTGTCCTGAAGTCTGACAAGCAGAGTCCTTCATTTCTATTTGAACATCTTTTCCTCTAAATACCCTACAGCTTTCACCTTCCCCATCCCCATCCCCCAAGTCCCTCTTCTGGGACCTCAATCTCACATCCTAGGGCACCCAAGACTCCCCCAGCTCCACTTCCTGGTCACTTCTACCTCCATCCCCACTAACAAGGCAAGGTGCCCAAAGCATCATTCGCGACATAACCATTAGACTTTTCTGAATTTAATTTTTTCTTTCTTTTCTTAAACAAAGGGATTTTTTACATTAGCAATCAGGGTTTAGATTGCTCTTGCTGTCCAAGAGAAGTCTAGATGGGACAGTTTCGGGATAAGAATTCATTTAGCGAGTCCTAGAAAGCCTGATAAGTTGCAGAGCTGTTCTCAGCTCAGGTGAGCCCAGGGTTGAGCCAGGCGCACGCTCTTGGCCTGTGGTCCAGCCGATGAGCCCTCTGGTCTCTAGACAGGCTGTTCAGCCCTCAGGCATTGCTGGGACTGGGGGTCAAGGCACAGAAACCACCCAGACAGCGGGAGCAAGAAACTTGGTGGTCAGGTGAGAGGGCGGCCAGTCCTGAGTATATCTAAAGAGCCTTCTGTTGTTTTCCTTCAAATAACTTCCAAAGGGGGATAGCTTAGAAAAATCTGAGAGCATTCAAAGAACAAAGATGTGAAAGGGGCTGGAAAATAGGACCCATGAGGGCTGGGAAAAAGAAGCTCTGATTCTCAGTCTGAGGAAGAGAAGTCTAGAGGCCATTTCACAAAAGCCTGCGAGGTTTAAAGGGATATTCCTCAGAGGACTGGAGACCAGCTGTCACGGTCTCCAGTGAGGGCCGAACAAAAGGAAATGAGCTTCGGCTTCCACAGGAGTGACTTTAGCTAGAAATAATCTCTGCCAATGAGGTTATCAGGCTTGGGATAAGTTACCGAGGGAGACAAGGGCTTCTCCTCTGGACAAAACACGGAGAAGGCCATCTTCCGGGACCAGTCAGGCGCAATACCGTTAGCAGGCAGAGGAGAAGAAGGGGACCCGGGTCCAGTCTCACTGGCCACGTGAGCCTAGGACTTTTACAAACAGCTGATGCTTTTGCGCAGCAGCATAATGGTTTTTTGGACGCTGGCATTTGCAGAACTGAGCCAGGGGAGAGGTAAAAGAGAAGGTATGCGAGGAATGAGAAAAAGGAAGAGAAACTGAATCATTTTCCCTGGGAGAACAAAGGAGAGACTGCAAATAACCAAACGCGGGCCCTTAGTAACTGTCAATTTCTCCAGTAAGAATCTCTCAGTTTTTCATATGAAAATCAGCTTCCTTATAAGTACACTAATTGGCCATTCTTTTCCTTTCTTTCCTGGTTTCCTGGTATCCTTTTGTATGCTCCCTTTACACCTTCAGTTTCCTACACAGTAAAAGCCACAGATTTTTGCTATTGAACCCAAGGCTTTACAAATCCAAAGCCAGAGTGTGTGGTATGACATGACCTGTCTATTTAAACTGAAACCTAGCATCGAATTCCTAGATATTTTTCTTGTTTTTAATTCTTTAAGACCTTTGGGTGTCTCTCCGACCTTCAGCCTTTTTCAGTCCTGTTCAGTCCAACACAGAAGGCTGACTCCTGTGTCCCCAGAGCAGTATCGAGGGACAGTGACGCCCACTGGGCTGAAGTGCCCAGAAACACTCTCCATGGACGCGGGACTCCAGGAGTCAGCCAGCAGCTGCCCTCACAGTGCGGCCGAGTGACACCATCTGTCCCGGGCATACGCTCCTACTCAGAGCACACCTGGAGACAATGGAAGAAAGGACACCTGTCTCAGCCTCAGCTGGTGTCCCGTGGTCTGCCCCTGGAGTGGCCAGCGGCAGGACCACCTTCATCAGGGAGCTGCAAAGGTGGGTACCAGGCTGTGAGTCCCAGTAGAGCTGGGCCTCCTCTGCTCTGTTTGCTGGGTGTGTCCCTCGTGTCTAGAACAGTGCCTAGAACTCCCTCGGGTGCCCAGTGCCCCGAGGGAGCATCAGTATGGATACTCGGTGGCAGAACAAACAGATGCCAGAGCACGAAGGGCCCTGGACACCATCCATCCCCACCCCTTGTTCCAGACAAAGTTCAGCACAAGGCCTTTCTCAGGCTTGTTACAGTCCTTGAAGACATATCTGCGCTGTCTCATTTCCTCACCACTGGCAATAAATACCTTCTCCGGGACTTCCCTGGCGGTCCAGTGGTTTAGATTCAGCTTCCAATGCAGCGGACATGGGTTTTATCCCTGGTTGAGGAAGTAAGAGCCCACAAGCCTTGTGGGGAAAAAAAATTTTTTTTAATAATAATAAAAATAAATAAGTACCTTTCTGATGCATTAGTCCACACTAAAATGTTGTTCAGTCACTAAGCTGTGTCCGACTCTGTGACCCCATGGACTGTAGCCCATCAGGCTCCTCTGTCCATGGGATTTCCCAGGCACAAATACTGGAATAGGTTGCCATTTCCTCCTCCAAGACATCTTCCCGACCCAGGGAGCAAACCCATGTTTCCTGTGTCTCCTGCATTGGCAGGCAGGTTCTTTACAACTGAGCCACCTGGGAAGTTCACGCTAACATGTTACTGGGTACTAATGAGTTAATGTGTGTATGTGTCTGTCTGTCTGTTGCTGTGTCTCTGTCTCTCTCTCTTGGACTCTAGGCCTGAAGCTGACCTTCCCCTAGGCCCCCTTGCACCAACCCCTCCTTACTGGGTGATGGGCATTCACCCCAGAGGCAGAAAAGAAAGGATTCTCCTCCATCGTGCCAGAATTCTTGAGCTGGTGCCAAGAGACAGCCTCCTGGAGAAGAGCCAGGTGAGATGGGGTTTCACACGTCGACCAAGGACAGATTTCACCAGCCACCCCGGAACGCACACGCACACAGCCCCGTCCAAGTTGAGTGAACACAGAGGAAGCCCTCACAAGATGAGGAAGCAAGAGAGTGGCACTCGGGGGCCCCAGGAAGCCCTGTCATCACCCCAACCTGGGGCTGCCAGCAAGCCTGTGCCAGGGGAAGTGGGCTGGGCCCCCAGAGGTGCTGCCGAGGTGAGGCGCAGGGTAAAAGCTTCTGACTGCTGGCAGTACCACCCCCCAAACTTGGCCATGTGTGCCCAGAACCACCAGGGGCTTTTGAAAAGCAGACCCACTGCGCCCAGGTTCAGATCTACCAACTGCATCAGAGTCTGTTTTTTAAAATGCTGCGATTCTCATGTCCAGCCCAGTTCAAGTAACTGCCGTACTGGCTGACTGACATACATTCTCTCCCTAAACTCCCCCTCCCCTGCGATAGGAAATTTGGTGCCTCGAGTTACACCAGTAGACTATCAGCATCACTGGGGCTTTCCTGGCATTTCTACAGTGAGTCTGGCTTTGCTCCTCTGGGTCACATCCCTGAGCCAGCATCTCCACTGAGTACCTGAGGTGAACTCGCCTTTTCCTCTGTTATGAGTTAGGAGATGAAAGGCAAGTGCAAACATTTGTCTCTTCGATTCAGGAAACCCCAGCACCCTCTCTATCTTGGAGAAGAGGTAGCCAAAGTGGGTCAGCCACACTCCTTTATCTCAGGAGCTGAGGGTCGTGGTGGAGAGCTGGACCGTAGACGGCTGAGCAGGAAGAGAAAGCTGATGGATACAGAATTTCTACAGGTGGACAGGATCTTTGTTGAGACAAGGAGGATTCTACTCAATCAGAATCGGAAAGGGAAAATCCCTTTTTACTGCACCTACAGGCTCTGGTCCCAAGCGTGTCCCAGGCAAGGGGACCTTTCTAGATTTCATCTTTCTTGGTTTCACCACTCAGCTGCCTCCCTCCAGGGCTTATTCACCCAAATGGGCTCTCAACTGATTCCACAGGATGGAGCCCTGCACTTGAGCTCCAATTTGAGGATCTGAGGCTCCATTTCTTTTTGTGGCCAAGGCTCCATTTGACAGCTGTCCCCTGACTCCGGGGGCTTCCCAGGAGGTGCTAGTGGTAAAAGAACCTGCCTGACAATGCAGGAGTCATAAGAGATGAGGGTACGATTCCTGGGTGTTGAAGATCCCCTGGAGGAGGGTATGGCAACCCGCTCCAGTATTCTTGCCTGGAAAAGTTCAGGAGCCTGGTGGGCTATAGTCCATAGGGTCACAAAGAGTCAGATGTGACCAAAGCGACTTAGCACCCATGCCCTGACTCCAGTTCCTTTCTGGCTTCTCCTGTCCCCTCTCTGCCCCTGAATCCTAGCCCCTGTGCCTCACAGCCTCGACACCACCGCTGCCAACCCCCTTGGTCACATTTCCCCCACTGGCCTCAGCCCCACCTGTTGTCTCTTGCTGGCTCTCCATGACCCTGGTCACCTGCCCTCAGAAATGTCACTTCCCCTCTGTCATCCTCATCTGATATCACCCTCTGCCTGCTTCATCTCCTACCATTTCCTTCATCTGTCCCTCTTCCTGCCCCCACCCTTCCCCTTATTCTGTCTCTCGTGGGAACACTGGATGATATGAATCGTAAGTGGAAGGCACACATTCAGAGGATTTCATGTATAAATGACACTGTTTTCTTTATTTACACTGACTGCCATGCAATTAGTCGCCTTTAACCAGTGACTTCTCCCAAAACAATGCCTTAAAAATATGCCCTTTAAATGTTTTCATCTCTGTAAGATTTCTGTTCCTTAATAATAAGGGTGGTTGCTGTTTCTTTTATAGACCCAGGAATTCAAGAATGTACATTTATACGAATTCTCAGCATTCACCAAAGCCTCTTAATTACCTAGGATGCTTTTTAAAAGAACACAATGCCTGGCCTCCACATCCAGGTATTTCCATTCAATCAGCCTGAAGTTGGGCTCTGCATCAATATTTTAAACACACTTCCCAGGAGAGGCTGATGTGCAGAAAAGCTTGAGAGTCACTGATTTATAGGAAAATCACTCATGATAAATGTATATTCAAATAGTCAATTCCTGAGAGTCTTGATTTAAAGCAGCAGCTCCTAACCAAATCCAACTGAGGCAAAGCAAAAGATCTTAAATCCCGCCCTACCCCACCCACTCCCAATTACCAATAGAGAAGGACTCTGGGATAAAGTATTGAAAGGCAACAAACCCGTGATTTTACATCTAAAACAATGTTGTGTGTATCTTAAAGGTAATCCAGACATTTTCTAATTTGCTTGTGTTTTATATGTGATGCAAGGAACACAAGTTATTCAAAGAACACAAATTCATTGGCAGCATATCACCAATGATTTGTTCCTGAAGAAGGAATGTTAGGAAGGTTATATAATCATTCACTTCACCAATAAGCATATAGATGAATATGTGGATTTAAGGACTAGTTACTGGGAAATAATAGGCCAAAAATACTGTTCATAACAAAATGCACCAAAATCTAGGTGCTGGCTGACTCAGTTCCTGGTGAGTGCTCTCTTCCTGGCTTATAGAGAGAGCTGCCTTGTCACTGTGTTCTCATCTGGCCTTTCCTCCGTGTGTGTGTGTGTGTGTGTGTATGGGTGTGTGTGTGTGCGCACACACACACACAGAAAGAAAATACAATTTCTGGTGTCTCTTCTTGTAAGGACACTAGTCCCATCAGATCAGGGCTCCACCCTATGACTTCACCTAACCCTAAGTACATCTGAAGGCCCCATTTCCAAATACTCATTGGGTGTCAGGGCTTCAACTTAACAAATTTTGCGAGGACACAAACATTCAGTTCATAACCCCAAACTTTTCTGATCATTAGGAATCCCTTAAATTACTCAACTAAAACAAACCCAGGGACTTTCCTGGTGACCCAGTGGTTGAGAATTCACCTGCCAATGCAGGGGACATTGGTTCGATCCCGGGTCCAGGAACTAGGATCCAACATGCAGCAGACAATTAAGCCGGCACGCCACAACTACTGAGCCCACACAGGAAGAGCCCATGTGCTACAACTAAGACCTAATGGAGCCCAAAATTTAAAAAAAAAAAAAAAGAATAAATAATAAAAAGAAACAAAACCAAATTCCCAGTACCTGCCCGTGATGTTCTGATTGGAGAAAGTGGAGCTGGGAATCATCCAGGGTGATTTTGATGATCAGACAAGTTTGTGAAACAAGGACCTGCCCTTCAGTGTCTAAGTGTGAGTTGCCTTTCTCTCCAGCCAGACTCTTTCTCTAGTCCTGGCAGGCTGCACTGTTTGGACACCATCGTACCCAGAACGTCTTCATTTTTCACAACTGAAGCCCTAAACCCACTAAACACCAGCTTCCTATTCCCCCATCCCTGGCAACCACCATTCTTCCTTCTTACTTCTGTGTCTATGAATTCGACTACTCAAGGTGCCTCCAGTAAAAGGAATCATATATTTGTTCTTTTGTAACTTATTTCATTTAGCATAATGTCTTCAAAGTTCATGCACATCGTGGCATGTATTGTAATTTCATTCCTCTTGAAGGCTGAATATTCCATTGTCTGCAAACAGGTTCTCCTAACTTTTGGCTACTGTGAATAATGCTGGTTATGAACATGGGTGTACAAATATCTGTTCAAGTCTTTGCTTCTCATTCTTTTGGGTTTATACCCAGAAGTGGAACTGCTGGATCCCATGGTAATTCTTTGTCTAAGTTTTTGAGGAACTGCCATACTGTTTTCCACAGCAACTGTTCTATTTTGCGTTCCCTCCAGCAGTGCACAAGAATTCCAATTTCTCCACGTCCTTATCATTATTTGTTATTTTCCGTTTTTTTTTTTTTTTTTTTTTTAAATAATAGCCGTCCTATGGTTATAAGGTGGTATTTCCTTGTGGGTGTAGTCTGCATTTCCCTCATTATCAGTGAAGAGTTTTCTTTTAGGGAACTGTAAAAAATGTAAGCTCCCAAGGGAAAATGTAGCTCCAAAGATTTAGGTTGGAAGAGGATCTCAGGAAACAGAGACAAATGTGCAGAATCACAATAGAAGAGAGAGAAATGATACCGGAATGCAGTCTTACAGATGCTAATCTCCAAAACATGCTTTAAAAATAAACGTAATGCTATCTTAAACAAAACAAAATCAAGAGGGTATCGCTGCCCCTGAGGTATAATAAGAAATTGAATTGCCATGAATACACACACAATGCACTCAACCTGTATGTAGCAAATCAAGAAATAACTATGGCAACATCTCTCTGATAGATACATTTTTTAAAAGGATCAATTTATTCATTTACCACGTTAAAAATTCAGAGGAAATTCAATCTACCATGAGATTACTTTCACAGTGATAAATCAAATTGATAAAAATCATCTTGCAGCTTGTTGAAAGACAAGAACAAAAATTCCTGGTGTCACTTTAAAACATCAAAACCTGTGTTTTGTCAGCCAACATTCTTTGCCCAGAAGATCTACAGGTTTTGGGTTATGCAAGATTCCCTAGGAGAGGAATCCAGATATGGGATTAGCAATAGAAAATTTGACATCAGGTGAGGGAATGTTCCAGAAAAACATTAGTGTCTAACTTCCTTCCCCACGTACAGACAAAGGAATATACGTTCATAATACAGTCATAAACTTTAAGAATGCAGACCAGTTTAGCCTAAACAGATAGGTAAACACACTTAGACTATTTGTTTTGATTTTATTTGTTTGTTTATTTTTTTGGCCATGCCACAGGGCATGCAAGATCTTAGTTCCCTTACCAGGGATTGAACCCATGTCCCCTGCACTGGAAGCACGGGATCTTAACCACTGGACTGCCAGGGAAGTCCCAGGTAAACACACTTAGAATTGGCTTTTGAAAACACACTCTAAAGGGAATTGATATTGTAAATTCTGTACAAAATACAGTATAAAAACAGTCTATTTACTGTGAAGTACACAAAGTCAGCATTATTTTCTTTTCTTTCTCAGAAGTAGTCAGTTATAGGACCCCATTATTTGACCAGCCACTTAAGTCTTACGCTTCCCCTTCCCTTCTCAAATTACATTATTTGTCTTAAGAGGTCAAAAATAAAGCCTTTAAAATGTCCTGGGGTTTGTATTTCTGGTGAGTAACAGGCCAGAGTTCCATACGGATCATCATTAGTGAGGCAACTTGGTTTAAAGCTGATGTCGATTCAAAGTTCCTCTGTTCAAAAGAAGCTGCGGGCGGGAATGCCACGTTGCACACCTGTGACGATGAATCAGCCTGGCTGCTGCGGCTGCAGATGTTTCTTCACTTGGCTGCGCCTGAAACAGCAGTCTTTGTCAGTAAAAGAAGTGCAACTCTTGAGTGCCTGACCCAGTGGATAAATATGAGGGAAATGATAATAGGAGGTGAGGGCCCTCCCAGTGGTCAAGGAGAAGACCTGGGTGTCTGTGAAAAGCCAAGGAGGACCAGAAAACCATGGTACTGAAGGAAACAGATGGTCTCTCCTTTCTGGGCAAGTAGTAGAATCATTTACCCTCATCAAAATAAGCATATTTTCTCTCTCTCTTTTTTTTAACCACTTTAACCATTTTTTTTTCTTTTTATTTTTAAAAATTTTATTGGAGTATAGTTGATTTACAATGTCAAAATGAGCATAATATTTTCTGAGCTCAGCTCCTACAACCAAGATATCTGTTGGGATAAACTTCCTGTAGCCTATGATTAGTAGTTTTGTCAAAACTCTTTGATTAGTACTTGGCCTTGCACCAAGGGGAAAGAGACATGATCTAACCCATCAGTTCTCCTGCCTGGGTGGGATGGCAGGTATTTCCCTCTATGGGGATGGATGAATCAGATCGCCTTAGCCTGGCATCATTAAACATCCAAATTATAAAATGAACTCCCTTTGTTCCAATTTCTGTGGTCACTAAGCAACTTCCTCTTACAGAATTTGACTTCCCACGTAACCTGCTTTTGCTGTTGGCCAAGACTGCTAGTATACAGTCCCCTTGGCCCTTTTAGTCATAAGAAATTGGCAGCTACTTTGGCTTTTCCATCACTCTTTGAGTTTGGTTCATAGGACTCCACCCCTGAGAAACATTCCACTCCCCGCAATTCACAGATTGATAAATTAGGTTTCTGTGCTTCCAAGGCTTAGGAGGATAGTACCATGGGATCAGTTGAATCTGCAGATGCAGAACTGTGGAGACTGGGGGCCAACAATGGGACTTGAGCATCTGTGGGTTTTGATATCCACAGTGGGTCTTGGAACCAATCCCCTAAGGATAGAGGGGGAAATGGGCCCCTAACCTCCCACATTGTTCAATGATGAGCCACTCTGGTTTTCAGTTGACTTATATTCCCTCTTAAGATGCCCTCTGCCATACTTTCAGAGGCAGGAAATATGTTTATTCATCTCTGATATTTCAAGGATACCCAAGATACATTGCAGAATGGAAAGTGAAAAATGCAAGGTAAAAAAACAAGAGACAAAAATACCATTTCTTTGTGTTTTTAAGCACATGCGTGTATGTACATGGGCTAAGTCACTTCAGTCATGTCTGCCTCTTTGTTACGTATGGCTCCTCTGTCCATGGGGTTCTCCAGGCAAGAATACTGGAGTGGGTTGCCGTGCCCTCCTCCAGGGGATCCTCCTGATCCAGGGATCGAACCTGGGTCTCCTGTGTCTCCTGCATTGGCAGACAAGTTCTTTACCACTAGCATCACCTGGGAAGCCATGCATGTATACACATCCAAAATTTTTGGAAGGATAAACAAGAGATTATTATCAGGATTGACCTCTGGAGATGGGTGGGAAAGCAGGAAAGATTTGCACCTTTTCTGTTTTATCTTTTGTGTTTTACCATGTCATATATTAATTTTATAATTAAAAGAAGTGAAAAGAAAGTTATGTGTTTAACGATATATAAATGTTAAGATCACTCATCTGAAAAGACAGCTCAAAAGAGGAAACTGGAGAATCTCCAAATCTAATCCAACTGATTAGAGCATAAAGAGCATGACTAGATGTGATTCTAACGTAAGAAGCCTGCAGCTTAGACCATTTTGATGAGGATGTTTTAGCAGAAGAAGGATGGAGACCAGAAAAATTGGAGTCTCAAGGAGGAAGCATGGTCAGTGTTTATCCCGTACTGTCCGAGTAGAGAGCCAGTAGCTATGAGAATGTGAATATGCTGGTTCCTTGAGAGCTGGACTCCATCGTGGGGAAGGAGCAGTTCAACAGATATACCACATCTGGATGGAATGTTCTTGACTACTCAAATCCCTTTGCTCTAATTTCATGCTCACCAAATGTATTACTAGCTGCCTGAGTGAATAATGCTGAAATTACGTTGTCTTAAAGCAATGAAACTTTCTGTCTCGTATCACATTCCAGTGACAGTGGGGGTCACAGGTAAGCTCCACACAGTCCTTCAGGGACTCAGGACTGTCTAATATTGTGGCTCCATCCTCCCCTGAGTCCTTGGAGCAGGTGGAAGGGGAGGGAGAGGGTAAAGAAAGTACACCCACTCTTCAGACTCTTGGCCCAGAGGTAACACCTCACTTTTGTTCACATTCCGGTGGGAAGAACTTTCAGCCCCCATGCCCAGCATGGTGAGAGTATGGACATGGGTGAGCCTCAGGCAATTTTCCAATGATTAACTTGGTTTGCCTGAAATTCAAATCTAGAAAGGGGAGCCTTGAACAACGTATATGAGCATTTCTATCCCCAGGAAGCCATGTCTCCTATCCTAATGCATCATCTTTTTAGTTTATAATTCTACCATGTGGGCTTCCCTGGTGGCTCAGATGGTAAAGAATCCACCTGTAATGAGGGAAACCTGGGTTCAGTCCTTGGGTTGGGAAGATCCCCTGGGAAAGGGAACGGCAACCCACTCCAGTATTCTTGCCTTGAGAATCCCCATGGACAGAGGAGCCTAGCAGGCTATAGTCCATGAGGTTGCAAAGAGTCGGACACAACGGAGCAACTAACACTTCTATCATGACTTTACTTTTATTGCAACTTACCCCCAAGAACTTATCCATATCTATTAAAAAAAATTAATGTTTCTGGGAATTCCCTGGTGATTCAGTAGATAGAACTCTGTGCTTTCACTGCCAAGGACCCAGGTTCAATCTTATCCCACATGCCAGGCAATGTAGCCAAAAAAAGGAAAAAAAAAAAAACAAACCTGTTCCTGAATTTGTAAACTTGAGGAAATAGCTTTTGACCATGGTTGAATCACCAGGACACTGCAAACCTGTAAGATCCTTTCTTTTTTTTTTTTTTGAGATCCTTTCTAATTGGTCAGATGGATCAAACATCGCAATCTCTTCATCACCCCTTTCTAAAACTTCAGCTTTTAGAAAGAACTGTTCTAAGAATTGTCAGCTTCTGCTCATGGGAAAGTATGACTTGGAGTTTACCTGGACAGGGAAATAATTTTTCAAGTTCAAATTCCTTGTAAGTGACTAAATGGCAAAGGGTAAAGTCTTCATATAGGCCAAGGGTTTTAGTCTCCTAGGATGGCTGCAGCAAATCACCACAAATGCCACCAAGTGTAAAATAGACAGAAGACTCTTAGAGTCCCCTGGACAGCAACAAAATCAAGCCAGTCAATTCTAAAGGAAATCCGTCCTGAATAATCACTGGAAGGACTGATGCTGAAGCTGAAGCTCCAGTACTCTGGCCACCTGATGTGAAGAACTGACTCATGGAAAAGACCCTGATGCTGGGAAAGATTGAAGGTAAACAGAGAAAAGGGCAGCAGAGGATGAGATGACTGGATGGCATAGCCAACTCAACTCAAGAATCTGAGCAAATCCCAGGAGATAGTGAAGGAAAGGGAAATCTGGCGTGCTACAGTCCATAGAGTCGGACACAACTTAGCAACTGAACAACAAGAGTGGAAAAATGCTATATAGTACAGGGAGCTCAGCTCAGAGCTCTGTGATGACCTAGAGGGGTAAGGGTGGGGAAGGTCCAAGAGGGAGGGGATATATGTATACACATACCTAATTCATTTTGTTGTACAGCAGAAACTAACACAACACTGTAAAGCAAATACATTCCAATTGAAAAAAAAAGTAGACATTTTGGAAGCAGGAAGCCTGTGACCAGGGTGTTAGCAGGATGGCACTCCTCCAAAAGCTCTGGGGGAAAAGTCTTCCTGCTTCTTCCGGTTTCTAGTGCTTCCAGATGTCCTGTGGCTTGAAGGAGCATCACCCTAATCTTTGTCTCCACAGGAGCCTCTCCTCCTCTGCTTTTATGTATTCCACTTTTCTGCCTCATTTAAGGAGACTCGTCATTGGATTCAGAGCCTACCCAAACCCAGGGTGATCTCATCTCCAGATTCTTACCGTAATTACATCTTCGGAGACTGTTATTCCAAATAAGACCACAATCTGAGGTTCCAGGTAAACATACCTTTCGGGGGGACACCATGCAGCCCACTCTACCAAGTAAAAACTTTCTCGCTCAATATCATGTTCCATTCATAAAGGCCCTTAGCAAGTGCTGTCTGGATTACCCAGGGTTTCTTGCTTAAAGGATGCGACACGGTGACTAATGCCAGGAGGGGGAGCCAAGGTTTGCAAGCAGTCTCCCCAGAATGCGGGGCAAACACCAAAGCAGAAATGCTATTCTGTGTCTTCTAAATATTGAAATTACTTTTCAGTCTTTCGAACTTAAAAGACTGCCCTGAGATTTTATATTTGGCTATGGTGCCAAATCTCAACAGAACACATGGCAACCAGCCTTTTTGTGACCAAGGGTTTCCCTGTTCACTTAGGGCAGGAGATGCTGACAGCTCAAGCCTTGACCGGAATAGGAGAGGGGACCCTGTGGCAGACTATGTTCAGGAATCCTGGTTTGTAAAGAGAGCAGTTCGAAGTGCAGGCAGATGGCGAGGAGGACGATAGAGCAGCACTGGACGGCAATCCCTGACCTGAGATTTCAGGGTCTACGGAGCAAACTGAGAGGTCATCGGCCACCTCTCCAGATTTCTCATCATCATCTGCAATGCAGTTTCCCACGTCAGAATATTCTTTTCATCCAGTTTTGCTATGATCACACCATCCGGAGTAAAAAGCCAACTAGATCCTTACACGGCACTCACAGTTATTAGAAGCAGTAATGAAGAAGACAAACAGAATAAGCTTAATGTGATGTGACATTTCTAATTGTATTGCTTTCTTCTTGCAACCTCCTTTACCATTTAGGGCTAGACACCATGATATATATGCAGGGAGGAAAAGAACAGTATCGATCTCTATATCCAATGACTTCATGCCTCCTCCCATGGGGCACGAAAGCTTTTGTATTGCCAAATTCTCCACCTTCCCAGCATGGAGAATAAGAAAAGTTGTTCTTATCTTTCTTATATTGTGCTTTCTTCCTAAGAACCTTAATATTTACTCCACAAAGCGCTTCATTTCACTCTCATGCCATCCTGAAGGTAGGACATAATATTGTCACCCTCTTTTTTCAGATAGAGGAACAAAGACAGGAATGGAGAAGCTGGCAGGGAAAATGGGGAAGATTAACATATGGAGAACATAAGAGGCTTATCTAAAGTACTGTAATAAGATCAGCAACCAGGACCCCATAGCTTGACCCCATAGCTAGGCCAAACTAGCATGCCTGCTAAAAGATCTGACACAAAGAATACATTAAATGACCTCCCAACAAAGAAATCTGACAAATCCAGGGTGTATTCACTAGGTAGGACAAATGACCTGGTTTTACCAATAAATCAGTGAAAGCAGGAAATGGGAGATGAGCACTGACACATGGGGAAAAAACACTTAGAAGAAAAATCAAATGCAGATACTAATACTTGCTTAGATACTAATTTGAAAAAACCACCTGTAAAAATACCTGTTAGGAGTGATCAGGAAAATTCATTCCTTACCTAGAAAAGCATCCATGGAGGAGAGTTGGGCGGGCTGGAGGGGAGGGGCAGCCCAAAGGTTGAGAGGGTGTCATAGTCCTTTTAAGACGAGATCTCTTCAGGCTTCATTTCAGGGAGTTCATTCAGTGCAGAGGGCAGGCTTGAAGACCAGAAGGTGCCCCAAAGAGATGGGACGAGATTAGAGGCCCTAACAAGAGTTTGTATGAAAAGATAAGGAGGTACCAACCACAGGCCAGGGTATCAGAAGGAACTGTACAGAGAAGGAGACTGAGGAGCAGCATATTTAAAAGAGGGGAAAATGGGGCTCCGGGATTTATGTCTTCAGCTCTTGCCCATCTAACAGTCCAGTGTGGGACTTCCAAGTGGGTTTACCCCCGTTCCAGGCCTGAAGATGGCTGTTCTTCAACACAGGGTTTCCAAGGTTATCCAAGCCGTGGCCAGGCCAGACTGTAATAAAGGGGGAAAGAGTTGAGTCCAGGACCAGAAGTTCCCTGGTAAGCAAGTGACTCAGAAGTTGCTCCCAAGAGACTTCCCTGATGGTCCAGTGGCTAAGACCCAGTGCTCCCAGTACAAGGGGCCTGAGTTTGATCCCTTGTCGGGGAAATAGATCCCACATGCTGCAACTAAGACCTGATGCAATCAAATAAATAAATACATTTTTTTAAATTGCTTCCAAAACTTGCACACAGGCTCCATTAATAAGCACTGAGTCACATGGCTAATCTTTGCTGTAAAGATTCAGGCAGGATTCAGGCAGGGGAGTGGGATGCAGCCAAGATCTCCAGCACCATTCTAATACTAAGGAAGAATGGGAGGATGGAGTTTGGCAGACAACTAGGAGTCTTCACCACTGCTTTTCTTCACTAGTGATGCCTGACTTCTTCTTTTTTTTTTTTTACAAAACCAAGTACCCAGCTCATTGCTAGACTAGATTAGTGTTTATTCCAAATTGTGATTAAGATATGTGAATTGCTTATGTACTTACCTTGTATAAGAAAAAATTACCATTAACCTGTTAGTGTATAATCTGTTTTCTGAATTTTTTGATATTACATTAATATGAAATAAGTAGACCTTAATAGGCAGTGCACATACTTAATATTTGTTTTTTTTTCTCTTTTAATGTGTATGTAAGTGTTGGAAGCAAAAGAGTGGTAAGCAGGTCCAATGATATATAAGAGAGAAATAGGAAAGAATTATAGTACATTTCATTTATTAGATTCCCACTATTTTCATCTGTACTGTCACTGTGGAGGGCCTGGTTTCAATCCTTGGTTCAGGGAACTAAGATCCCACATGCCTCACAGCATGGCCCCCCCCAAAAAAATAAATTATTTTCAGGTATAAGATTGCTTTGAAAAAATAACTACATACCGTGTGAGATAACCATTTTTTTCTCTACTACCTTCTCAACAAATTTAAAAAAGCCGAGAGTGCAGTTGCCAAAGAAAGGCATCTTGATTTTTCTGAAGTGGGATGGCTTGTGGTTTGCTGTTGCTAAAAGCAAGTAAGATATAAATATACATAAGTATGATACAGCCAACAGGCTGTGCTGTTGCCATTTGGTTGGAAAGAAAATTCAGGGCACACATAAGGTTCAAGATGACCTTCAAGGAGATCACAATGTCAGGATTCTGCCAGGTCACACACAAAGGAATAAAATGTAGACTGACAGTTAAAATCTTCCTTCCCCCAGTAATCTGGTGCCACCTCCGTCATAAATAGAAACAATAGCACAGGAAATATCTGGTCCTTTCACTGGGGATTGCCAGTTCCAACTTGGCTAATTGCTAGAGTTTCTGTAAAACAAGGACTACTTCAGAAACCTCATTATGAAAAGGGACATTTTCATTTTACAGGTCCACTAGGCAAGCATTGCCCATACCCAGATGTGACCTGGTCTCTGTTAGAAGAACTCTGGCAAGTTAAATAGGCTGTGTCTTATCCTTTGAAGCCGCTAAAAGTGCCTCTAAGCTCACGGCAATGCCGGGAGGTGCCAGCGGCGACTCTCAGGAAAAGGGTTTGTAACCAGGGAGGATGCTCCCTAACCCACAGTGTTACCACTGCAGTTGTTAACAAGATAAATACTCTCTACCTTAACTCTCCACGAACTCACCGCACAGTTTATTGAAGTCCCTGATACACTGTGCTAGGTGCCTGGGGTGCTGTTCAGGGAGGGAGAAGAGTTCTGCAGATGGATGGGAGAGGACAGTCCCTGGGGAACAGTCCAGACCAGCTTCCAGAGAAGGAGCCAGGATATCCGGCCTAAAGATCAGGAAGGGCTCCCAACCACGGCTGCTGTAGCTGAAGCAGACAGAGAGCAAGCTGCTAGCATAGGTTGGACCCGGAAAACAATGGATGATTTACATGTGACTTCTGGTCACATGTTTAATTATTGGGTTGATAGGAATTAAACATTGAGGTAGGTTTAACAGCCAGATGTCTAAAGTACTTAAAAAGGGACTCAACATACTTTTTGGTCATAATTACAGTCTCGAATGCACAGAAGTTTGGTTTTATAAATGGGACCAAATATTAAATCCTACACTTGAAATGTTGAGATTTGCTAGATTTCTCTTTTTTACTATTTGTTAATTTATTTGGTTGCTCTGAGTCTTAGCTGTGGCACACGGGATCTTCGATCTTCATTCTGATATGGATTTTTTCATTGGCAGCATTCAAACTCTTAGTTGCAGCATGTGGGATATAGTTCCCTGACCAGGGATTGAACCCTGGGCCCCCTGCATTGGGAGTGCAGAATCCTAGCCACTGGACCACTAGGGAAGTCCCTACATTTATAAACAAAATAAATATATAACTTGACCTTAAGAGAAAGAATTTGATTTTTTTGATATTGCCTAAATGAATGACTGTTTCAAAAAAATCAGAGTAAACACCCAAATGCACTCCTTGTGGACACAACTATCCTTAGAGACACCAAAAATTTCTTCTTTAACACCAGGACAGTACTAAGCAAAAAACTAAGGGATCCCTTGCTCTTGTAACCCTTATAGTCTATCAGGGTAGAGCAGACAGTAATGAGGCAATAGTGGATGTAAAAGGGATACGCAAAAGTAGGGTTGTGGACTTCCCTGGTGGTCCAGAGGTCAACACTCCATACTCCCAATGCAGGGGACCCAGGTTCGATCCCTAGTCAAGGGAACTAGACCACACATGCCACAACTAAGAGTTTGCACGCTGAAGCTAAAGATCCCACATGTTGCAAAGAAGACCAGGTGCAGCCAAATGAATTCATCAATTAATTTTTTAAAAAAGTATAACTGGAGCTTGAATAATGGGGCATCTAGACTGGGAGTCAGAGAACTGAGGACAAGCATGAGTTGGTCCAGCAGATGGAGTCGGGTAGGTGGTTCTGTCCAAGCAGAAGGAAAGAAATGGGACAGCCATGGCTACCAGTAATTCAGCATTCCTGAGTCAAAACTTGAGTGGGAAACAGGTACAGATGAAACCAGATAAGTAGACAGAGGCCGGATCAGAGGCGGAATCATGAAGGGACTTGTGTCCCGGGGAAAGGCATTTGTTTTAACCTGTAGGCAGTGGTGAGACATTAAAGAATTTCCATCCGATTTGATCCAATTTGCCTGTTACAGAGTTCACACTGGGAGAACGAAAGCAAATGGAGATGAAAGACAGCAAAACGATTGAAGTCCAGGTAAGAGATAGTGGAGAGGGAGAGGGAAAATGAAAGCAGAAAACATAAGATCAGGCTAAGGGTGAAATTAGTGCCTGAAGTACACATTCTCTTGGGCCATGTACACCGTGCTGCAAAATTTATCAGACAGAACAGACGGGAGTGAAGAAGGGGCGGGAGGCTGAGTCAGGAATTGAGATGAGAGTTTGGGCTAGAGGTGGGTTTCAGGCATCACAGGAAAATAGATGATCACTGAAGCCAGGGGTGTAAATAGGATTTTCCAAAGACAGTATATAAATGGGAAGGGAGAGAACAGGGCTAAGGATAAAAAATGGGGAGAGTCTATACTGAAGGTGCAGGAAGAGGGAAAATAATCCAGACAAGGTGATTGAGAAAGTTCAGCACAAGAGGCAGGAAGTAATCCAGAAAGTGAGGAGTTCTGGTCTTAAGGGAGGGCAGGATATATGAGGTCCCATCCAGCAAATATGTGGAAACCTCCCACCCTTACTTCTGTGTCAGTAACATTTCTGATAAAATTATAAAGGGGAAGAGAGTCTTCTCTGCTTTCCAATCGCTTTCTCTTCTCTTTTGTTGTTGGTCAGTCACTAAGGCATGTCTGATCCTTTGCAACTCCATGGACTGCAGCATGCCAGGCTTCCCTGTCATTCACAATCTCCCGGGGTTTGCTCAAACTCATGTCCGTTGAGTTGGTGATGCCATCCAACCATCTCATCCTCTGTCGTCCCCTTCTCCTCTTGCCCTCAATCTTTCCCAGCATCAGGGTCTTTTCCAATGATTCAGCCCTTCGCATCAGGTGGCCAAAATATTAGAGCTTCAGCATTAGTCCTTCCAATGAATCTTCAGAGTTGATTTCTTTTAGGATTGACTGGTCTGACCTCCTTGCTGTCCAGGGGGCTCTCAAGAGTCTTCTCCAGCACTACAATTTGAAAGCATCAATTCTTTGGCACTTAGCCTTCTTTATGATCCAGTTCTCACATCTGTACATGACTACTGAAAAAAACCATAGCTTTGATTATACAGATCTTTGTTGGCAAAGTAATGTCTCTGCTTTTTAATACACTGTCTAAGTTTGATAGCTTTCCTTCCAAAGAGCAAGAATCTTTTAATTTTGTGGCTGCAATCACCATCTGTAGTGATTTTCGAGCCCAAAAAGATAAACTCTGTCACTGTTTCCACTTCTTCTCCATCTATTTTCCATAAAGTGATGGGATGGGATGCCATGATCTTAGATTTTTGAATGTTGAGTTTTAGGCCAGTTTTTTCACTCTCCTCTTTCACCCTCATCAAGAGGCTCTTTAGTTCCTCTTTGGTTTCTGCCACTTTGACCAACAAGTAGTCATTAGCCAATGAGCCCTGGTATCGCATTGGACCCCCAACGACCAACTCTGCCTTAAGAAATTCTACCCTTCTTCAGCTTCTGTGATTTAGCCTTTGTGGTTTTCTCCCCACACCTCCCTCTCTCTTACCTGCTGCCTTCCCCACCTTTCTCCTTCTCTTCTTGCTCTCACCCCCTCTCTGCAGGCATGTCTCAAGGCTCAGTGTTCACTCTATTGGTCTCATTCTACTCTCCTGGAATAATTCTGCCGGACTGATTTCATTTCCTTCTTCAGTGACCATTTTTTGGCTGATATTTCCTGGAAACCACAAAACATTGCTATTGTCATTGTTCAATAAATCACTGCAGGGAGAGAATTGCTAGAAGTACACATCTTACATCCAGAATCACAAATACGCAGGCTGTACATACCTCATCCATTATGCCCCTGTTCTCTTTTTCTATTATTATTTTCAAGCAGCTCTAGGCAGCTTGGCGATTCCAAGCTTCTGGGACCACTGGCAGGAATAATAATGACTTATCCAACTGCAGCGACAAATCCAACCACACAACCAACATTTCTGCAAGTGACTTGGAAATTATGTATGGTCCTGCCTTCGAGAACTCATCCTGAGAATATACCAGACCCGCCAAGAAGTTACATTGTCAGCACCACTCATGCAAGTGGGTAACACAGCATTAGCCTTTTATTTCTATGAAAAGTAGTTCTATAATTTTATCATATTTCATCGATTCTAAGACTTACCTACTTTTCACATGATTACTTCTTAGAAATTGAAATGCATCTTATAATTATAGTTAGCAGCACTTTTCTTTGTTATTAGAACATGAAATAATGATATGTGTTACAAGCTGTAGTCTTAAAGAGTTGATGGGATTGGGGTATTTGAAGAATAAGATGCAAAAGTAAATTAGTTTCATTCTGGGAGACAATAAGCACTGTGATTAAAAGGTAGGTTTAGAAATCACAGCTTGGGTTTAAATTTCAGTGTTGACACTTACTAGCTCTAAGAACATGCAAAAGTTGCTTAATCTCTCTGAGTCTCCATTTTGCAACATGAAATTGGACTAAGGGACTAACAATATTTACCCCACAGGGTTTTGTGAGGTTGAAATGCTATTGTATGATGTGCTTAACTGTGCCTGGCACCTGGTAAACGCTCAGAACATCAGCTACATTCTATTCCTCTTACTTTTTCAAAAAGAAAAGAGGCAAGAAGCATAGGCACAGTATTAGATCCTTATTTTGAATGAATTAGGCAAACAACTCTCATTACAATCATGTAAGAGAAAGAATAAATGAATAGCCTGCGATTCAGAGTTGAATCAACAGGCTAAGCAGATTCTCATACTTATAAATCATGAGCAAAGTTTCTACAGGTGACAGACAGGTCATGGTGACTCTACCACACACCATTTACGGTCGGAAAATGCACACGTTACATGCGAAACCCAAATTCACCCTGTAGGAGGTCCACCATCCCTCCATGAGAGCCCTGTCTGCTTCTGCAGCTACCAAGGTAATCATCTTAGTCAAAGTGAGATTTTACCAAAAATACTTGGTTTTTCTTTTAAGGAAGAAATTACAAAATGCTCTAAGATATAGTCTGGGGCTTCCCTGGTGGCTCAGTGGTAAAGAATCCACCTGCCAATACAGGTCAGGGAAGATCACACATGCCCAGGAGCAACTAAGTCCGTGCACCATGACTGTTAAGCCTGTGCTCTAGAGTCTGGGAGCTGCAACCACTGGAGGCTACATGCCCTAGAACCCATGCTCCATAGCAAGAGAAGCCACCGCAATGAGAAGCCTGAGCGCCGTGACCAGAGAGAAGCCCCACTCTTTGGAACTAGAGAAAAGCCCGTGCAGCAACAAAGACCCAGCACAGCCAAAAATGAAATAAAGATATATTTCTGATTTTAGTAAGTATACATATGTTCATAGAAAAAGCACTGAAAGGATACATATCAAGTTGCTAACTGGATAGCAGGCTTGTGAAATTTTTGTGTTCTCTTTTCATTCTATTTTGTTCTTTTTAAAAAATTTTTTGTATTCACTGCTTTTAAGTTTCTTAATAATTGAAATGAGTTGCCTTTGTAAAATATTTTTTTCTTAATCTTTTTCTTTTATAAAGGAAAAAGAAGTGTTCTGTTTTCAATAGGGTTTAAGAGAGATTCTCTTTAGCCAATGTCCCGGAGGTTATATTTGTGAATTTAAACACACTTACGAGAAATTGTATTTCTTATGAAGTCTTTTCAAGAGTCCCCAAAAGGCTTTGTAGGACCGACACACAGTGGTGATACATTCATACTAACTAAATGAAAAGTCCACTCTAGCAATTCACAGGAAAACAGGACTTTCTAAGCAGGCATAAGTGAACCCAGTGTAGAAGAGACAAGATAATCAGCTTACACTAACCCAGCTTGTGATAACTATTTTCTTTTGCAATGAAGAACTGTCCTTGTAAAATTACAGAGCAATGCAAAGCAACATTAATATTTGTCATCCAGCATGTCTTAGCAAATAGACAAACAGCAGTAGTGGAAATGAGCTTCTTTCCTAATCTTGTCTGTGTTCCTTCATGTGTGGGCTAAGCTGCTATAACAAAGAGACCCCAAAATGATGACTCAAACAGTGAGAACTAGATTGTATAGCCCCACCTGCTGCAAAAAAGGCTGGTCCCCATCATCTCTACCTGCTAAAAGTTCAGGAAGAGGGGGGTACACAACAAAAAGAAAAGGGGTACTTGTTGTTGCTGTTGTTGTTCAGTTGTTAAGTTGTGTCCAACTCTTTGCAACCTTATGGACTGCAGCATGCCAGGCTTCCCTGTCCTTCACTAGCTCCTGGAGTTTGCTCAAACTCATGTCCATTGAGTTGGTGATGCCATCCAACCATCTCATCCTCTGTCACTCATCCGCTTCTCTTCCTGCCCTCTATCTTTCCCAGCATCAGGGTCTTTTCCAATGAGTCGGCTCTTCGCATCAGGTGGCCAAAATATTGGAGCTTCAGCTTCAGCATCAGTCCTTCTGATGAATATTCAGGGTTGATTTCCTTTAGGATTGACTGGTTTGATCTGCTTGCTGTTCAAGGAACTCTCAAGAATCTTCTCCAGCACCACAGTTCAAAAACATCAATCCTTCAGTGCTCAGCCTTCTTTAGGATTCAGTTCTCACATCTGTACATGACTACTGGAAAAACCATAGCTTTGACTATTGGAGACTAGCAAATAGTTGCAATTTCTGCTGCAAAGAGTAATCTTTAATGGCATATTTCTATCTTGAAATTTTGCATTATTTTCTGTCCACCCACTTTCAGAATAAAACTGATAAATATTTCAGGTGCAGCCGCCAAGCAGTGCTGGCAGCCTCAGGCACCATTTCCTCACTGGGAGAGTCAGGGAACAGACTCTCCCCTCGAGCCTCTCGAGGGAGGGACTCACTGCCAGCATCTCGGTCTCAGCCCAGGGATACTGATTGCAGACTTCTGGCCTCCAGAACTGTGACAGAATACATTCCTGTTGTTTTGAGCCACCTCAGTAACTTTACAGCAGGAAATTAATACAGTGACTTTATCTTTGACTTCAGTCTTGGAAGTTTTTTCATAGCCACAGCCCTTGGCTATAATGTTCCAACCTGATTCTAGGATTACCCAGACACTGGAGTTAGCAACTTGAATTTAGGGGAGCATTTATCTAAGAAAAATAAATCTCTAAGTCTCTAGGCAAAAGGAATGGGTTATAATTGATATCCAGAGTTTCATAAAAATCAGAATAAACCCAGGTGCCCTGGTTGGGGAATCTGAGGTTGGAAAGAGGGAAGAAAATTCCCCAAGTTCATTTTCACTCATTAACTCATTCTGTAAATATTCACTGGACACCTGCCATGGGCCAGGCTCTGTGCTCTGAACTGGGAAAACAATGATGTATAAGATAAAGTTCCTCGAGGGATGCCATCTAGTTCAGCTTTCAGTGAAAAAGAGAAAAAAAGAAAGAAAGCCTAAGATGAAGTAAATAAATTTGAGAAGCCCACTTTATGAAAAGATGCAGAAAAACAAACAAACAAAAAAAACACTTCATTACACCTCTCCAAACATTTTAACATCATAACATTTGTTCATTTTGTCTAATGTTTTATGAAAAAAGAAAACCTGCCTGAATGTGGAAATTAATCCAGGAGAAGGTCAGCATATCACCTGACACAGAAGAGGCCCTCAGGGCAGACACAGAAATGAAACATCCCAAACACAAGGTATTATGAGGGAACATGAAGACCGAGCAGATGCATTTGCTTCCTATTACCCTGTATTTAGCAAAGGATCTCAAGATCCTATAAAAGACAAAAACATGTATAGAGTTTCTTAATTTCTAAAGCTGAACTCTCTTTAGCAGCTGGATCAAATGAATGAAAAACTAAATCATCACGTTCACCAATCTACATAAAACCATTTTCCTCTATTGAAAGCTTACCGTCATACAAATTTTACTCTAGGTTTAAAAAAATTGGAAGCTGACACAATTATCTTCCTACATGGAGGGCAGGAGACTCATAATCACCTAGGGGGCAAACCTAAATTACCCAAAGGATTCAGCTACATAATCAAATTATCCAGTTCAAAGGGCAAGCTATATAATTCAAGACCATCAAGGAAAAGAAAAGTCCCACTGTATGGCCCTATAAGTTTCCATGGCTTCATATTTTCCTGTGGAATTGCCTTGATTCTTCATTTGATTTTGCATCTTTAGACACAATCAGTGGGAATTTTTTTCATTGGAGAGTGGCAAAGTTGCAAGCAATCCTGCTAAAGAAATCTAATATCACACATCCTGACAAATCTCTTTGGACTTTTCCTCACTTCATTCAGAGATTCAGAAGTGTCTGACAGACTGGTAGGCCGGCCGGCAAGAATCTTATTTGCCTGAGGGCCTGAATAGCTTCCTGGGAAATTCTACCACCCAAGGGAAGCGCACAAAGGTCAGTCGTAAGCTTGGCCCAGGAAAAAAGCCTCCCCGGTCCCGGAGGAAGGGTGATTCTGAGTGCAACCCTGGTCTGTGAATTAGATTTGTCCAGCAGCCCAGCCCTCACAGTCTCAGAATCCCAGAGAGGTACAGAAAGAAAGTGAAAAAAAAAAAAAAAAAAAAAGCCACAACAGCATTTTTAGCTAGAATTTGCTGATCAACTGTAACATCACTAAAAAGGAGTAGCCAGATATTAATATTATGGTCATAATGAGAAGCATTAGGGACTGTTCTGCACCATCTATAAAGTATTCTCGCACCTCAAAATAATAACAACAATAACTGAAGCAGAATCGAATCAAGCCTCTGGACCTCATTATGACCAATTTCCAGGAAACTCAGGGAACAGAGGAGAATTTTGAACTGCACCCTGATGGTACAAGCGGCCAAATCTAATATGTGGAAAATTCCATGGGAAAAATGAGCAGTTTCCTTCAACGAATACATAGTTTTTGAAAGGAGTAAGTGAGAATTATTGTTGATGACTCAAGAGACTCAACTTGTTGTTGTTCAGTCACTCAGTCGTGACTGACTCATTGTGACCCCATGGACTGCAGCATACCAGGCTTCCCTGTCCATCATCAACTCCCAGAGCTTGCTCAAACTCACATCTGTCAAGTCAGTGATGCCATCCAACCATCTCATCCTCTGTGGCCCCTTCTCCTCCAGCCTTCGTTCTTTCCCAGCATCAGGGTCTTTTCTAATGAGTCAGTTCTTCATATCAGGTGGCCAAAGTATTGGAGCTTCAGCTTCAGCATCAGTCCTTCCAATGAATATTCAGGACTAATTTCCTATAGGATTGACAGGTTTGATCTCCTTGCAGTCCAAGGGACTCTCAAGAGTCTTCTCCAACACCACAGTTCAAAACCATCAATTCTTCGGCGCTCAGCTTTCTTACAGTCCAACTCTCGCACCCACACGTGACTACTGGAAAAACTACAGCTTTGACTAGACAGACTTTTGTCGGCCAAGTAATGTCTCTGCTTTTTAATATGCTGCCTACATTTATCATAGTTTTTCTTCCAAGGAGTAAGCGTCTTTTAATTTCATGGCTGCAGTCACCATCTGTAGTGATTTTGGAGCCCAAGAAAATAAAGTCTCTCACTGTTTCCATTGTCTCTCCATCTATTTGCCATGAAGTGATGGGACCAGATGCCTTGATCTTCGCTTTTTGAATGTTGAGTTTTAAGCCAGCTTTCTCACTCTCCTCTTTCACTTTCATCAAGAAACTCTTTAGTTCCTCTTCCCTTTCTACCATATGGGTGGTGTCACCTGCATATCTGAGGTTATTGATATTTCTCCTGGCAGTCTTGATTCCAGCTTATGTTTCATCCAGAGACTCAAGTGAAGTGAAATGAAAGTCACTCAGTTGTGTCTGACTCTTTGTAACCCCATGGTCTATACAGTTCATGGAATTCTCCAGGCCAGAATATTGGAGTGGGAAGCCTTTCCCTTCTCCAGGAGATCTTCCCAACCCAGGGATCGAACCCAAGTCTTCCACATTGCAGGCAGATTCTTTACCAGCTGAGCCACTCATGAGACACAACCAAATATACGTGTGGACCTTCTTTAGATCCTGTTTCAAACAAACCATCAGTACAAAGATGTTCTTGAGACACTTGGAGAAAACTGAACATGGACTGAAAATACATAGAGAGTATATAAGGAATATACTTATTATTAAATACTTATTATTTTTATCTTTTAAATATGATAATGTTGTGCTCATATTAGGGAAAGAGGTTCTTCCCTTTTAAAGATAATAATGAAGCACTTAAGGGTAGCTCAGCTGGTAAAGAATCTGCCTGCAATGTGAGAGACCTGGGTTTGATCCATGGGTTGGGAAGTTCCCCTGGAGAAGGGAAAGGCTACCACTCCAGTATTCTGGCCTGGAGAATTCCATGGACTTTATAGTCCATGGGGTCACAAAGAGTCGGACACGACTGAGCGACTTTCACTTTCACTAGGGGTAAAATAATTTGATGTCTGGGATTTGCTTTAAAATATTCCATCGGCGGGGGACGCTTTCTTAGGGTGCAGTGGAGAAGTATCTACCTGCTGGTGCAGGTGACATGGGTTCAATCCCTGACCCAGGATGATTCCACATGCCATGGAGCAACTAAGCCCATGCACCGCAACTCCTGAGCTCTCTCCTAAGGTCCTTTTCTGAACTGCCTTCCATGCCTAGCTCAAATCCTGCATGCACGCATGCTCAGTCATGTCCAACTCTTTTGCAATCCTATGAACTATATATAGCCCACCAGGCTCCTCTGCCCATGGAATTTCCCAGGCAAGAATACTGGAGTGGGTTGACATTTCCTCCTCTAGGGGATCTTTCCAAATCAGGGATCAAACTCGAATCTCTTGGGTCTCCTGCATTGGCAGGTGGGTTTTTTTTTTAACCACTGAGCCACCTGGGAAGCTGAGCATCCTTCTTTAAAGCTTTAGATAGTCCCCAGATACCATGAGCCTCTCCCCTTCTCTGGACTCTCCTAGCACACATCTGTTGGCATTTGTCATAGCTCAGTTTGTTTCCTTGATTAATTTCTTAGGGTTTTGCATCCTCAGTGGGATTTAAGGCTCTCACATAGCAGGACACACATTGGATTTTTTTATTCTCTCTTTTTTTTTTCATTGATTATTTTTTTTAATTGGAGTATAATTGCTTTATAGGGCTCCCCTGGTGGCTCAGACAGTAAAGAATCTGCCTGCAATGCAGGAGACACAGGAGATGCAGGTTCGATTCCTGGATTGGGAAGATCCCCTGGAGAAGGAAACGGCTACCCACTCCAGTATCCTCACCTAGAGAATTCCATGTACCAAGGAGCCTGGTGGGCCACAGTCCATGGGTCACAAAGAGTCAGACATGACTGAGCGACTAACACACTAATACACACAATTGCTTCACAATGTTTTGTAAGTTTTTGCTATACAACAAAGTGAACCAGTTATATATTCACATTTATCTCCTCCCTTTTAGACCTCCCCCACCCCACGCCATCTTACCCATCTAGGTCGTCACAGAACACCAAGCTGAGCTCCCTGTGCTATACAGCAGCTTCCCATTAGCTATCTATTTTACACATGGTAACATATATATATATGTCAATGCTACTCTCTCAATTTGGTTTTCTTGTTTGTTGTTTTCTGTGTGTGTGTGTGTGTCTGTGTATGTGTGTTTTGGTTGGCTACTGCTATTTTATTTTATTTTATTTTGCCTCATTGCATGGCTTGCAGAATCTTAGTTCCCTGATAAGTGAAACCACCAAGTCCTAACCACTGGACAGCCAGGGACTTCCCAGTTTTTTATTCTCTTGATGCAACTTTACCCCAGAATCTCTCCTAAATCATCTTGAGTAATCAGTATATCATGGAGATGTCTCTTTAAAAGCCCTGACCTAACAAATAACACGTTGAAACAAGAATCTGGAAACCTGAGCTAGTCCTTGCATTAGTCAGAGGTGCAAGTGACAGAAAATTTGGAATGTACTGATTCAAATAACTGGAAAGTTGAGGTGTAAATTCAGAGACCCAGTGGGATTTTCACTTCCCTCTCCCCCTCTCCTTTTTCCATCTCTAAGCTCTGCTATTTGTAACAGACTCAGTTATTTTCAGCCAAGCTTAGAAAGCCTAAAAGAGAAGGTAATTTTTTTCTTGCAACATGCCTATAGATAAACCTCAGTGAAAGATTCTAATTGGTCCAGATTTCAATTCAGTGTCCATCCTTCAGCAAATCACAGTGGCTAGAGCAATGGAGCATTACAGCTGGCCAGATCTGGCTCACATGTGGTTCCTGTGGCCAGTGGATAAGCAGACCCATGAGAACTTAATAAAGTTAGTTCTTAATGTCAGTCCCCTGGGTGACTGACAGTTCCCCAGGGGAAGGTTACCAAAAGAATGAGGGAAGGAATGCTGAGAAGAATCCTTCCATCCCCAACCCCACCTCCAAAAATGACCTCAACCACAGCCCTAGTTCTCACTTGACAAATGGTCCTTGGCCCATTGTTTAATAACTTAATAATTGTCACATTTTGTTGCATTCTTACTATGTACCAGATAATATGTCAGAACTTTGTGATATAAGTATGTGTACATTTATAAAGGAATATAATGTCTATGCATTTATCTCTAACCCTGTGGACAAGGCTAATGTTATTAGGCTCATTTCACAGTTGAAAAAACAAAGATTTAAATAGTCCAGAGAACCTGTGTCTTAGTTCAAAGGCTGCTATAACAAAGTACCACAGATGGCTGGGGTGGGGGTCGGAGGTTTATAAATAACAGATATTTATTTCTCAGGGCTTCCCTTGTGGCTCAGCTGGTAAAGAATTTGCTTGCAATGCGAGAGACCTGGGTTCGATCCCTGGGTTGGGAAGATCCCCTGGAGAAGAAAAAGTCCACCCACTCCAATATTCTGGCCTGGAGAATTCCACGGACTGTATAGTCCATGGAGTCACAAAGAGTTGGACAGGACTAAGCAACTTTCACTTTCACTTTCTTATTTCTCAAGTTCTGGAGCCTGGAAATCCAAGATCAAAGGGGCAGCATGGTGGAGTCCTGGTGACAGCCCTCTTCCGGTTGCAGAATACTGCCTCTTGGGGGTATCCTCATAGAAAGCAGAAAGAGAGCGAACTCTCTCTTGACTCTTAAAAGGCACTAATCCTGTTCCGAGGGCTCCATTCTCACAACCTCATCTAATCCTAACCACCTCCCAAAGGGCCCCCTCCTAACACCATTGCATTTCATGTTGTAATATATAAAATTTGAGGGGATACATTCAATCCATAACAAACTGCTCAATGCCACCTACGAGCTTTACAATTGCACATTTGTGCTTCGATTTCTATGTGGAGGTTCTTAACATCTCTCAGGCTCACAGAGATGTTTTAAATGTAAAAAAGAAGTATGCCAAGGTTTTTGAGAGGTAGATCTTTTTTGAAGATGCATCTTCCCAAGGCTTCAAGGCCACCTCCTCCAGACCTCGCCTGACTCCTCCACTGATGGGAGGGATGCTCCTTAGCCTGGTTCCCTGGCAGCACACCCACAGTGCTCCTGGGCATACCACCTTCCCTTCCATATCACAGCCAGGGATATTCACTCCTCTATTAGCCAATAAGTTATTGAGAGAGGGAACCATCTCTCATTTAATTTCATATATAGAATATATTTAATCCACCCATGAAAGGTGTTTTGGGTTGTTTTTCTTTAGCCACACCCAGAGCAGCACACAAGATCTTAGTTCCCCAACCAGGGATCAAACCCATTGCCCCTGCAGTGGAAGTGCAGAGTCTTAACCACTAGACCACCAGGGAAGTCCCTTTGATGGGGTTTAAATAAACACATTAAAAATGTCAAAATTAATACTTTTTAAAATTAATTGATATGTAAGTGAGAAGTTCCCTTAAATTCAAGGCACAACTGTTTGAGTTTTTAATAAAAACACATATGTGCACTATAGGAGGTCCCCAAAATACAGGACCAGTCTGCAAACCATTTGTTACTGATCCACAACAAAATTTGTTAAGAAATTGAGAATAAGTATGTAGTAACTTTTATAACAATTTGGTAGATTATGTCTGTCTGTTGAATTAATAATAAAGAAAAAGTTAGACTTGTATTCTGTATGTCTTTGCTTTTTAGATGTATTTTTCTAACAACTCCTTTTTACTATATTTTATAAACAGTGCAAAATGGACTGGGAGGTAAAAAATAATAATAATAATTCTTCACCAGAGATGATTTGACCAGTCCGATCTTGTCTAAACTCTTACTTAGGGCAGAAGGCCTTTCTCTGTTCCTGGCCAACTAGCCCCTAATGCTTTCACACCATCGAATTTCCACTTGCAGATCATTTCCTAACTTAACTATCTGTGTTCTGATCTGGGAAGGTTCTCCTGCTCTGTCAGTGAAGTTGGGGCATGACAGGCTTCAGCAAGGCTGACCTGGTTCTGAGGTTCAGTTTTCTGCAGAAGAAGGAACCTTCCATTTATGATCCCAGGATTCATTCATGAGTTTTTCTACCACTCTGAGACATAAGGCAAGTGTAGTCTACTGCAGCCCACTCCCTGGAAGAGAGCTCCCTTTTTGACATTTAATAACTTGATTATCTAACTACAGTACATCCTATGTACCATTTCCTTGGAATAAATAACACTAGATTATGTAAATCCAAGTAAAGTAAAGGTTAATAAAGTTGCTGTAGAAAGCAGATCTCTGCTTTCCTATAAATCGTAAGTTTAGTAATAGAAGCAATAAGAATAATAATCACAATAATAATGTAGCTAACAGTTACTGTGCACCTATTATATACCAAGCATTGGGTTAAGTGCCTTGCATAAATTACCTCATTTATTTGTCAAAATAACACTTAGAAAAGTAATATTATTCCCACGATACAGATAAAAAACTGAGGTATGGAGAGGTTAAGACACTCGTCCAAGAGACATGGCTAAAGAGGGCTTGGTTCACGAGTAGATTCCTGCTGATGTGAACCTAGAGCCTGTATTCTTAACCACTTGGCTTATGGGGAGGAGGAAAATGAAGGGCATAAAGAAACAAAAAACAAATAGTGAAGTATGCTGATTTTTCAAATATGGGTGCTATATTTTTCATGTCAAATACTATCCAACTGTTTATCTAAAATAATAAATTTACTTAAATTTATTTAAATATTTAAATAAAGCAACATAGCATTGGGCTTCCCAGGTGGCGCTAGTGGTAAAGAACTTGTCTGCCAGTACAGGAGACCTAAGAAATGCAGGTTCTATCCCTGGGTTGGGAAGATCCCCTGCAGGAGGGCATGACAATCCACTCCAGTATTATTGCCTGGAGAATCCCTATGGACAGGGGACCCTGGCGGGCTATAGTCATAGGGTCACTAAGAGTCAGACACAACTTAAGTGACTTTGCACACAGCATAGCATTCCTTCTGTATTTTTCAGTTCAGTTCAGTTCAGTCACTCAGTCATGTCTGACTCTTTGAGACCCCATGAATCGCAGCGCGCCAGGCCTGCCTGTCCATCACAAACTCCTGGAGTTCACTCAGACTCACATCCATTGAGTCAGTGATGCCATCCAGCCATCTCATCCTCTGTTGTCCCCTTCTCCTCCTGCCCCCAATCCCTCCCAGCATCAGAGTCTTTTCCAATGAGTCAACTCTTCTCATGAGGTGGCCAAAGTACTGGAGTTTCAGCTTTAGCATCATTCCTTCCAAAGACGGTTGAATAAAACTAAAATCTGTCATGCTTATTGTAATCAGGACCACCTACATGCAGACTACAAGAAACCCACTTTAATATTAAGATGTAGTTTCGTATAAAGTAAAACAATAGAAAAAGACATGGTATGCAAGCACTAGTCCCAGGAAAGCTGAAACAACCATACTAATATCAGCCGAAGCAGACTTCAGGTCAGGCCATCTCACCAGAGAAAAAGAGAGACATTTCATATTGACAAAAGGTCAATTCACCACAAAGACATAGTGATTATAAATGTGTGCGTACCTAGAAACAAGGTGTTAAAATACATGAAGCAAAACTGACAGAAACAAAGGGATAAATAGACAAATCCTCATTTCCCATAGAAGACTTCAATACTCTTTATTCAGTAACTGACAGAACAAGTGTCAGAAAATCAGTAAAGATACATAAAACCTCACTATCAAAGTCAATCAAATTGGCTCAGTTGACATTCATGGAAGGCACATCTAATAACCAGAATACACCTTTTTTAAAGTGACATGGAATATTCATCAGCAAAGATCATATACTAGGATATAAAATAAGTTTCAATGAATTTAAGAGGACTGAAATCATATACAGTATATTTGCCAACCATAACATAATTAAATTAGAAATTTATAAAAAAGAAATATGTGAAATATCCAATTATTTTAATATTAAGAAACATACCATAAAATAACTTGTGGTTCAAAGAAATGAAACAGAAATCAATATACTAGTAATATGCATAGAGTAAAATCAAAACATGATTTTTTGACAAGATAAATAAAATTGATGAGCCTCTAGATAGACTGATCACAGGAAAAAGAAGATAAAACACAAATTATTAATATTAGAACTGAAAGCACAAACTATGTATTCTACAGATATCAAAAGGAGAATAGGGACTCTTATGAAAAAATTAATGTCAACAAATGTGACAACTTAAATAAAGTGGAAAAAGTTTTCTGAAAGATATAACTTACCAAAATTAATACAAAAGAAATAAAGAATCTAAATAACCTTGTATCTACTCTTTTGTCTACTCTTGCCACTTCTATTCAACATTTTATTCAAGTTCTTAGTTACTGAAATAAAACAGATTGGAAAGAAGAAATAAAACCATCTTTGAACACAGATGAAATAATTATTAACATGCAGTCGTGAAGAATCCATAAAAATCTAATTCTGTTAGTTCAGTGCTCCTGGGGTTTTGTTTGTTTTGTTTTTTTGGTCACACCATGTGGCTTGCAGGATCTTAGCTCCCTGACCAAGAATGGAACCGGAGGCTGGGCAGTAAAAGTGCCAAGCCCTAACCACTGGACCACCAAGAAAGTCCCTGTGCTCCTAAGTCACTTGAGTTTGAAGTGTTGGGAAGGTTCCTCAATGAATAAACTTTATAAATTTGTCAGATACTATCATCTAAAAATTCCATTGACATGGAAGGCAATCAACTATATGAATATCTTTTGCTCCAGATATTTTTATCCAAGTATCTATAGATTTAACTAACATGCAAGTGAATGAATATATATGTAGAAATCAATGTTAAGACATTCCATGCAAAAATGTAGAGAAATGTCTAAGAAATCTGAGTTTAGGAACCAAAATTCAGAGATTCTAGACCCTTCCTAAGTAATATGCCCAGAACAAAACTGATGGTATCAGAGAAGGAGTAGCCTGGTTTCTGTCTTCAGTTTATGACTGTGTAGGAAAAAGGAAATAAATTTGGAGAATGGATTCCATACTCTCTAAACCCTTTCTTAACACATTAAGTTACATGTTTTACTAAATGCTTTAGAAACATATGTAATAAATTAACTAATAGTATGTCACAGGTTTTACCACAATTAAATAAACAAAATTTTAATTGTAGAAGAATGTGTTTTACAGTAAAACACGTTCATATAAAGTCAAGAGCTTACCCTTTGACCTAATAATTCTATTCCTGGGATTTTCGCCTAAAGAAATACAAGATTCCTGGATTGTTTATGCACAAAAGTGTTCAATGTAACACTTTTTATAACAATAAAAGAATGGATTCTGCCTGGATGTCCAACAAAAGTAAACCAGAGTTCAACCATAGGACAGACTATTACGTAGACGTATATGAGATACAGAAAGATGCAATAATACAGGGAAAGTAATCATTGCTAACATTTATTGAGTACTTTCTGAAAGCCAGGAATGGTGTTAAGGGCTTCACACACGTTAGCTCTTTCCATCTTCATAAGAGTCCTGTTGGAAAAAACCCTTTCATTGCTCCCATTTTAGGAATGAGAAAGTAATGTGTAGAAAGATTACTAACTTGTCCAAAGTCACATGGAGAGTGAGGAAACTGACATTTGAACCCAAGCAGTAATATTCTGGAGTGTGCCTGCACTTTACCAGTGTTAAACCAAAAGTGCAGAGTGCAAAAATTATAGAAGTGATCATCCCTCCCACATTTTCAAAAAGGAAAGAGAAGGACAGAGGGGGAATAAAATGCATCAGAAGATTAACAACGATTTTATCTGGGTGGGGAGATCATGGGCTTTTTCCTTTCTACTTTCTGCATATTCTAGTTTTTCAGTAATATAAATGCATGATCCTCTGAGTTAAAAAGGAGATGGCCCTCCCCTCCAAGCCTGCACCTGAGAGCACGGGCTGTGTCCATCATGCTGCCCAGGCAAAATTTACCTGAGACAAGGTTAGGGTTCAGTCCTCAGTGCTGAAGACTTGTTCACTTTGCCTGCATGGTGCCCTCCCCTCTTGTCTCACTTTCTGTGACCCATGCCCTCATTAGCTCCATTCCATTTCCCAGCTTGTGAATCCCTTTGAGGAAAACCACCTAGTGTAATTCACCTTTCCATACCCTCTAAAGGCCTGGACCAGAGCTTCACATGTGCTGGGTTGGCCAAAAATTTCGTTCAGGTTTTTTCATTGCATTTTATGGAGAAATCATGACGAACCTTTTGGCCAATCCAATAATTCCCATATAATTCAATAACTAAAATCTTGAAAAGCCAAGATGCTGTGATCAGAACAGAAAATCTCCCAGAACAAAACATACGACTGCACTTCAAAGGAGAGGACATCTTCTCTGACAAGTTCGATAAGATCCTGCTCCAAGAAGGCATGAGGATAAGGTCCTAGCCCTGCACTACCCAGTTCCCTCTTGTGGGGTGGGATGGGGGGCGCAGTGGGGAATGCAGAACACAGACATCACTCCCCCAGCTGCTGGGAGCGTTGGCTGCTAACAGTCACTGTTGAATTTCTTCTCCGTCCCTAGAAGACAACCACACCAATGACAGTTAAGTGTCCTGGTACAAAGACACTCAATCTGGACAACCCAAAGGGCCATCTCTGAGGTCCCCTTGGGGTTGGCTGAGGCCCTGCTCACTGCCTTGCAGCTCACCTGCTCCTCCTACTCAGTCTTGCCTCCTTCCCTCAAGCTGCTGACACCAAGCCCACTCCTCAACATAACTTGTATATGCAAATCTCCATCTCACAATCTGTCTCCCAGAAACCTGAGCAAGGAGAATCTCTGGAAAACAGCAGGTCCCACTGGGGGCTGATTGTTAATAAGACAGAGGTGCCTGGCATAAGTTAAGACCAGCCAAGTGGGAGGACTCTTAACTGCTTTTTAAGTCTTAGGAAGGCAAGAGGCAAGTTCAAGAAGGTGGGGAGTGGCAATGCCTAGAGCACAGAAACACCCACAAAATACCCAGTAGGAAATGCTTCATAAGCTCAAACACAAGTTAACATGTTTCTAAAATGAACCTTCAGAAAAAATGCAAAATTTTAATATTTGAGTCCTCATGAAGTCTTTCATATTATAAAGTACTCTTTCCATTACTTTATTTTGAATGACAAAGTATTGTTTGAGAAACATATATTAACCTAACTTTAATTAATACTAGTTTGAAACAACAAGGTCCTACTGTATACCACAAGAACTATATTCAATATCCTATGATAAACCATAATGGAAAAGGATATGAAAAAGAATATATATACATATGACTGAATCACTTTGCTGTACAGCGGAAATTGATGCAACACTGTAAATCAACCAAACTTCAACACATTTTTTTTTTAAATACTAGTTTGGATGCTTATAGATATAACCAACTTGAATTTGACTGGATCCATTTGGAATGAACTTTTTAAAGGGTAAGTTGTTATACATTAAGTGTCTGGAGGTATAAAAATTACAAGCGTTGGGATGTCATTGTAATCAAACCTTTCAAAAATCAATACAAACGCAATACGGAAGTAGTTAGGCTGTGGCCAGCACAGAGTAAGCCAGAAAGCCAATTCGAGAAATAAGAAACCCACTGGCTATAACACGATATGAAAGGCTACTTGTGACTTGGGGTTGAATTTCCAGTGACCCCCATCATTCACGGATTTAAAAAGTGCTCTGTCTCAAACAATTCAGACAGAAATACAAAGTGCTCTGAAAAACTGTGACTCTGGTAATAAAGAAAAAAAAAACAGATGCCAAAGATGTCTGAAATAGCATAAATTAAAATTTTTCCATCCCTGTATGTGACTTTAAATATCAAATTTTAAATATGCAATTAAATAATTAAATATAATGAGTAGATATTGGACTATTTGCTTGATATCCCCAGAACTTTGTATATTCAAGTTGAAAAAATTATTCTCACTGTAAAAAAAAAAAAGGAAATGGTATTATATCCAATGTTGCTTTATGTTTGAACAAATACATGATTTTCTTTTTCTGAATTAGCTGGATAATTTCCAAAATTCTTTATATCACTTGATTTTGTTAAATACCTCTTCCCTTCAAAATTTATAATAAAAACTACAAAAATCCTGAGCACAAAGGAGTTAAATAGAAAAACTCTAAAGGGTCTGCAGTTAAAGCTACATCAGTTTATCATTACATCCAGGAATCTTCCTAATGGGAAATCTTTTTCAGTCAAACTCAGCCTGAAGTTTCTTTTTCTCCCCAAAATAAGCAAGTATATAGGCTTCTTCCTTCTGCCCCAGTGGGAAGAAAACATTCATTCAACAGGCACTGATGGAAGGCCTTCTGTGGGACAGATGTAGGTCCAGATGCTGCAGATAAAACAGTGAACAGGAGATGGACATCCCTGGTGGTCCAGTGGTTTAAAGAGTAGGGGACATGAGTTAGATTATTCGTCTGGGAACTAAGATCCCACCGGCTGCCTAGCAACTAAGCTCAAGCACTCTGTGACAACTAGCCACAAAATAAATTAGTTAATTACGGTTCAGGCTGAGCTCAGAGAACATTTTGTAGGGTGGGGCAGACTTCAAGAGCACATGAACCACCAGAAAACAATACCAAGAGGTGGCAAACGGCACCTGCTTAGAATTTAGAGCTCTCCCAACATTTATAAAAGTAAAAAGATACAGAGTATTAAAAGAAAAATCCAGCTGAGAAAATATAGAGATCTAATTGGCTTTACCTAATGATTCATGGCACCCCACTCCAGTACTCTTGCCTGGAAAATCCCATGGACGGAGGAGCCTGGTAGGCTGCAGTCCATGGGGTCGCAAAGAGTCGGACAGGACTGAGTGACTTTACTTTCACTTTTCATTTTCATGCCCTGGAGAAGGAAATGGCAAGCCACTCCAGTGTTCTTGCCTGGAGAATCCCAGGGACGGGGGAACCTGGTGGGCTGCGGTCTCTGGGGTCGCACAGAGTTGGACACGACTGAAGCGACTTAGCAGCAGCAGCAATGATTCATTTGAATGGGGTAGCACCCCCATGTAGCTAAAGAAAGGAACTCTAAAGAACTATACAAAATGGAAGGTGTTCATGGTCATAAGAGGGTAGGAAAAGGAAGTTTCTGGCAAAGAGTAGGATGTTTCAAGGAAAGTCATCTTCCTGGGGTGGAAGGAAGAGGTCCCTCAAGCTCATAACCTCACTAGTGCTGCCAGGTAATTCCAGAGGACTGGCTAAAGGTCATATCCCCAGGTGAGGTCAGAACTACAATTAGGTTAAGTATTAAGTCTTGGTTCGCTGACGTGGATTTAGCACAAGTGATTCCATTTGGGGTCTGTTGTCTCTTTTTTAACGTGAGAAAAGCCTTTCCTGGCATAAAGTAGACAACAGGCACTTAACCACACACACTGGAGCTGTCTAACAGCCTTTACTCAGTAACAAGGACTCTGTTATTCAAGCTCTAAGGGGAGCATTTTTGTTGTATGAAATGTTCAGTTAGTAGTAGAAAAAGGAAAGGACCCTGATTGGACGAAGCCACCATTCCAGCGCAAAATGGTGCTGGAGAAGAGTGGCCTGAGACATTCTGAAAAGGTCAGCAGACAAAACACAGAACCCGGCTGACAAAAGAGGAGAATAGACACAGCAGAGACCCTTTCCTTAGGCACACACAGCTAAAGGTTTCCCCAAGTCCCCAGCAGTGAAGGATTATAAATTAATAGCAGAATCGCACTGTAAGGTATCTCGTTGTTATATTTTTAAAAAATGGTGCTTACATTCAGCACAGAGTAAATTGAAACTAGGTCTCTTTCCATGGGAGTGTTGTGGCAATCTTAATTAACACCTTCATTAGCTCTATGAAATTCCATGCTAATGAACCCTCCAGGTACTGTTACAGCCACATTCAGAGAAAACCCCTAGCTAACAATGATGATCCAGATTCCAGTGCCTAGAAGGGGTGGACCAGGCAAGGAAGGTCCGTTACCCTACAGATGCTGCCTTAATAAGGTCTCTGAGTGTGCGTTGTGTGTCAATCACTTAGAAATACTTCTCAGCTCTAGAAGAAAAAAAAAAGATGGATCAAATCAAAGGTTTTCAGTGCTGCCAACTGTTCAGGAGGGACATGTCATTTTCTAGATCAGAAGGGGGAAAAAAAGGATATTTCAGACAAAATTGTTTTGGTCTTCTCTTTGTGCTTCTTCTGTTTCTGCTTACCTCGATACTTCTCACACACCCCAGTGGCCTTACACACAAATTTCCCTGATTTTACTCAGCTCTCCAATCCCCTATTCTCATGCAAATATACCCTCTAAGTCCCCTGCTTTCTCATTCCACTCCTATTTTGAAACATAAAAAGAAAACACCCCACCCCCACCATCAGGCCCTGCAGTTGCACCAGAAGGGATAGAAGCCAGATGATTTTCTCACCTTTTCCATCACAAACTCCTGATCTGATCCCAATGCTGCTGCCTGACCAGTCTGCAGTTTGAATGTTTTCAATGCTACAAGTAATTCACATCCATAAGAAGGTGAGAATTAAATGATTTAACTGCTTGCCTGGACTCCTGAGTTCCATTTCTGGTTCTAAAAATAATTTTGTTTTTCTGGGGCAGATTTATACCCTCAGGAAAGATGATGATGCCTCTATGATGATAGTGAAGCAGGAGGTAGATGACACACACACCACCCCCACCCCACCCCACCCCCACCCCACCCCACCCCCACCCCCACCCCACCCCCCACCCACCCACCCACTCCCACACCCCACCCGACCCCGCAGCGGGTAAAGTGATTGGAGATTTATTACCTTCAGAAGACAAGAATCGTAGGACAATTAAGGCAAGGAGGCTGGGCCCTGCCCAGATCACATATTTCTCATTCTCGAAGTCAGATTTCCCTGACCACACATGTGCAGAAAAGCTCCTTGAAGGCCAAAGGGGAGTTATGTCAAAGGATGTTCTGTGCTCAGTCACTTCAGTCATGTCCGATTCTGTGGGACCTATGGACTGTAGCCCGCCAGGCTTCTCTGCCCATGGGATTCTCCAGGCAAGAATACTAGAGTGGGTTCCCATTGGGATGTTCTACCCAGACCCTTTTCGGTAAACTCCATCTTGGCTAAGAGATACATGCGCACACATGGAGGATCCTGAGATCTACCAAATGTGGACTGTGAACCAGGCAAATCAAAATGATTGGCCAAAGGAAACCCAAAAGAAATGCCCCATAAAATTAATTCAAACCACTCTGAGGGCACAATACAGGGACTCTCCCTCTGAGTCTGTCCATGTGTCTATCCAAATGCACTGCACTCTTTTCCTCTTAATAAATATTTTACATGCTTCACTAGTTTCCATCTTTGTGGGAATTCTTTTCTGCAAAGTTGAAAGGCCAGGGCCCTTGTCACTGACCACCAGTCTAGTGGCTAGGATCTGGTGCTCTCACTGCTGCGACCCAAGCCCAGCTCTAAGCCGTTGCGGGTCAAGGCCACTGGAAATGAGTAGGAATTGTTTTTAAGAAATCAGGCTAGATCTCTCCAACACAAAATAAATTATTTGGTGAGGTTAGTAAATTCAGGGCAAATTATAGCAAGAGAATCATTCATTCGTTAAGAAAATATATAGTGATTACCTACTTTATACCCTAGAGGAAATATACACAGATAGTCCTTTGGCTCAAGAAACTTTAGGATCTTAAGTAGAGGAGATGAAACAAAAACTTTTTTTTACATGTGAGAGTTTAAAGGGCCACTGAAGTTCAAAGGAAATAAAGAATTAAAACTTTCTTTCTGTTGGTTTTTTCATTCTTTTTGGTTGGTTACATAAAGTCCTGTTATAGAATCCAAAAATAGAGATCAGGACACCCTACAATATGTCATTTTCATATTTTGATTACTTTGAGCTGTAGGTACTTGAAAAACAGCAGATGTAGGAAGAAGTGTTTCCTGAACTCCCCTTATTTACCTAAAGACAGATCCTCCAAAAAGAACCCAATGGTCAATAAGCTTGTGCCATGCACTTTCCTGAACCAAAGAAGACTGACTCATCAGAGAAGAGAAGATGAGACAAACTTTGTCACAAACTATCATGTCTCACATCAACCCAACATCTAAGTGTCCATTCATCTTTTCTAAAAATTATTTACTTTCTCCTGAGAGACCTACATTCCCCCTCCCTTTTCCCTGTTAAGAGGGTATTTAAGTCTGAATTCTAAGCCACCTGGGGGAGTTACTCATATATGCCTGGGTATCTTCCACGTATACATGAGGCATACCTGTTAATAAACTTCTGTTTCTACTCATAGACATAGAGAACAAGACTTGTGGTTGCCAAAAGGCAAAGGGGTGGTGGGGGAAGGATTGGCAGTTTGGGATTAGTAGATGCAAACTAGTATATAGAGGATGGATAAACAACAAGGTCTTGTATATAGCACAGGAAACTATATTCTATGTCCTGTGATAAATCATAATGGAAAATAATATGAAAAATAATGTATATGTTTGTATAACAGAATCACTTTGCTGTACAGCAGAAATTAACACAATATTGTAAATCAACTATACGTCAACACAATAAATTTTTTTAAATAAATAAATAAACGGCTTCTTTTTCCCTTGTCAATCTGTCTTTCATTACAGGGGTCTCTGCCAAGGATTCAGAAAGGTTAGAGGGAAAATTATTTTTCCTCCCCTACAGGTCCAAACATGTCAAATTCAATCCAAACTAATTCAACAGTAATCAAAGTCATTATATATAAAAACTTTGCTGCAAAGTCTACAAACATCATGTGAACAAGTGTAGCCTAATATTTAATGAATACTTGCTACCTGCCAGACACTATGCTAAGCACTTCACGTACATTATCTGATTTAACCTTCACAGAAACCCTGAGAAATAGGTAAAGTCACTATCCCACTTTACAGATGAAGTAAACAGAGCTTCAGACAGGTTGGATAACTTACTCAAGATAGATGGCAATGCAGGAATTTAAAAACACTCAACACTTGGGACTTCCCTGGAGGTCCAGTGGCTAAGACTCAGTGCTCCCAATGTAGGGGGTCCGATTTGATTTCTGGTTAGGGAACTAGATCCCACATTGCCGCAACTAAGAGTTTGCATTTCACAACTAAAAACGATGCTACTGAAGGTCTCCTGTGCTGCATGAAGACCAAAGATCCTGTGTGTCCCAGCTAACACCCGCAGAGCCAAATAAATAAATATTTTTTAATTAAACTAAAAAAAATTAAAATACTCAACTCTGTCTAAATCCTCAGTGCTACATGTACTGTCTCTCTTCCCAACAAGAAAGTTATGTCCAGAAGAAAAGAATGTTTTTCTATCCTTTTATGTTGCAATGAGATGCCTATAAATTAAGATGACAAAAGACAGATTAGCAAGAAAAATGACAGGATTTTACTTATCTACGTACACAGGAGTTCACAGAAAAACGTGACTCAAGGAGCTGGCTAGAGTGGGCCTGGAGAAGAGTAGAGGAATCACTTCTGGGAGAGGAAATAACTTCTTAGAAGTGGGGCAGAAAAGGCATTTATGAAAACAAAAATAATTTTTTTTGTTTTGTTTAGTATATATATTTACTGCTTATTTATGTGATTAATTTATATTTTTATTGAGGTGTAGTTGAGGTACAATATTATTATATGTTTCAGATGTAAACAGTGATTCACAGTTTTAAGGGTTATATTCCATTCATAGTTATTAAAAAATATGAGCTATATTTTTATATACTGTGTATCTGTATCTTTATAGTCTGTTTTCTACATAGTAGTTCATACCTCTTGATCCCCTATCTTGCCCCTCCCCACTTCTTCGCTTCTCCTTCATTCTAAATAACTTTTTAGAAGGAGGCAGAAAAGGCATATATGAAAACACAAATGATTTCGTAAAAGATAAATGAGATCTTAAGAGAATAGATGGGAGATATGATAGTTTGTTGTGCTGCTTCTAGACTTTTGGACTTCTGTCTCCTGAAAAAAAAAGATTAGAGTTGCTCCAAGGGATTGATGACAATTGAGTTATTTTAGGAGGTTGTGCTTTTAGGCACATAAGGGATTTCAGGAACACAAATGCCTTCAGCTCAAAATAATTCTTATACCCAAGTGACATATTTTGGGGTAGCGCTTCCCATTTCACGTCAGTTATAGTCTGTTAGAGCACAAACACAAATAACAATAGTACAAAAGAGGACATATTGGTTTTTTTTTTAAAGATTTATTTATTTATGGCTGCACTGGGTCCTAGCTGCGGCACGTGGGATGTTCTGTTGCCGGGCATGCAGGATCCTTAGTTGTGGCATTCAGAGCAAAAAATCACATGCTAAATGCCATAAAAGAATGATTAAAATGCAATGGAGCTTCAGAGAAGAGAGAGATCACTATACTGATGAGGAGATAAGGAAAGATGTGAACAAAGCACAGGCAAGTAAGATGTATCTTCAGATTTCAGCGGACAGAGATAGGAAGAACATTCTAGTCTGAAACATTTTTTCTAATAAGCATAGTGGTAGGAGAGTATAGAATCTATCTAGAGCACATTACATAAACTAGTCTGGCTGGAAAATGTAGAATATTTGAAAAATTTGCATGTCACCCTTTGGCGCTAGTGATAAAGAAGCTGCCTGCCAATGCAGGAGACACAATAGATCCGGTTAAATCCTTGGTTCAGGAAGATCCCCTGGAGGAGGGCATGGCAACCCACTCCAGTATTCTTGCCTGGAAAATCCCCATGGACAGAGGAGCCTGGGGGGCAATAGCCCATAGGGTCGCATAGAGTCTCACATGACTGAAGCAACTTAGCACAGCTCCTCTATCTGAAACTTTGCTATAGGTTAAGTTTGAGAAACAGACATTATTATTCAATCAAGAAATACTTTTTTGCCAGGGCTAGAAGTGTTTTGACCTTCTGAAACAAAGGACAGGCTATCCCTTAATAGCAAATGCATGTGTGTGTGCTAAGTCACTTCAGCTGTGTCTGACTCTTTGCGACCCTACGGACTGTGGCCTGCTAGGCTCCTCTGTCCATGGCATTCTCCAGGCAAGAATACTGGAGTGTGTTGCATGCCCTCCTCCAGGGGATCTTCCCAACTCAGGGACAGAACCCACATTTCTAACGTTTTCAGCATTGGCAGGTGGATTCTTTACCACTACCACCACTTGGGAAGCCCTAATAGCAAATGAGTGCTTGTTAAATGGTAAATATTCCATATCCTCATAATTGATCGACCCTCAAAAGTGACTGATCCAAATACACTGGCCAAGTTGGGAGCAAGATTCCTCAACTGGAAGGGCCTGACACCTGGATGTTGGCATTAGGTGTAAAATAAGTCACAGGAAGTTATTCTCTAGCACTCTTACCAAATATTTCTTTAAAAATTAATAATAATAATAAAGGGGAGAAAGGGAGAATTCTGGGAAGATGGTGGAATAGAAAATACCAGGACTCTCTCTCCTCCACCTAAACAACAATTTCACTGCCAGAATCTGTCTGATATAACTGTTTGGAACTCTGGAGTCTACTAAAGGCTTGGAAATCCCAAGGGAAGACTTGGATGTTAAATTGTGATGGATTTCAGTCAGTGCCAACTCTTAACACAGTAGCAGCTATCTGTCCCTCACCCCAGCCACATGGCAGGCAGCTGTGCACCTGTGTGTGGAGCAGCCTGCACAGAGTCTGGAGTTGCCAGGGTGGGCAGAAAGGACCCTGTCCTCTAAATATCTGGGACCTGTGCTCTGATTGCTGGTTGCTGCTTCTGATCACAGAGGTGCAGACAAAGAGGCAGCACCCACTGTTGTTGCACCTCCTCCACTGTTGCAAGCAGCTCCCTCTCCAGCTCAAGAGAATTCCAGGAAAGGTAAGCTTAGTGCCCTTCCCCTAACCCTTTATTTCTCTTTTTTTCCCCTCTTCAAAGGGGACATCAAAGATGAGGACAGTCAAAAATAATTGAATAAACGGGAATGATTAGAAAGTGATCATGCATAGACAGGGAAAGGCTCAGAAAAGATCTGAGAAGACCTTAACTTTATACCTCAGGCTGATCCTCAGCACAGAGGGAGCCTACAACAATCAAATAAACAAGAACAAATAACAAAAAGTGCAAACCCAAGAAAAGGGGAAGTATCTGATTTCCAGAGTTATCATATTATTAGACTCAAATATCCAGTTTTCAACCAAAAAAAAAAAAAAAATCACAAATCATACAAACTAACAGGCAACTATTTAAGGGGAAAACAAATTAACAGAAATTGTCCCCCCAAAGACCTGGTGGCAGATACACTAGACAAAGACTTAAAAATAGCTATGTTAAAGATGCTCAAAGAGGGAATTCCCTGGTGGTCCAATGGTTAAGACTTGGCACTTCCACTGCAGTGGCCCACGTTCAACCCCTGGTCAGGGAAGTAAGATCCCAAAAGCCACATGGCATGACCAAAAAAATTTGCTCAAAGAACTAAAGGAAGATACAGAGGAATTCAAGAAAATAATGTATGAACAAAATGGAAATATCAATAAGGAGTTAGAAAACCTAAGAAGAAACCAAAAATAAATTCTGGAGTTGAAAAGTACAATGTACCATGCTGTGCTTAGTCACTCAGTTATATCCAACTCTGAGACCCCATGGACTATAGCCTGCCAGGCTCCTCTGTCCATGGGGATTCTCCAGGCAAGAATCCTGGAGTGGGTGTCCATGCCCTCCTCCAGGGGATCTTCCCAACCCAGGGATCAAACCCAGGTCTCCCACATTGCAGGTGGATTCTTTACCATCTGAGCCACCAGGGAAGCCCAAGAATACTGGAGTGGGTAGCCTATCCCTTCTCCAGGGAATCTTCCTGACCCAGGAATCAAATCAAGGTCTCCTGCATTGCAGGCAGATACTTTACCAGCTGAGCTACCAGGGAATAGCCATGAAAATTTAGATGAAATATTCACTATAAATATTCACTATAAAGATAGATGAAATATTCACTAAAAAATAGATGAAAATTTCACTATAAAGATTTAAAAGCATGGAAGACAGTATGGAGATTTCTTAAAAAACTAGGAATAAAACCACCATATGACCCAGCAATCACACTCCTAGGCATATACCCTGAGGAAACCAAAATTGAAAGAGACACATGTATCCTATTGTTCATTGCAGCACTATTTACAATAGCTAGAACATGGAAGCAACCTAGATGCCCATCAACAGATGAATGGATAAAGAAGTTGTGGTACATATACACAATGGAATATTACTTGGCCATAAAAAGGAATGCACTTGAGTCAGTTCTGATGAGGTGGATGAACCTAGAACCTATTATATAGAGTGAAGCAAGTCAGAAAGAGAAAGATTTAAATATTGTATTCTAACACATGTATACAGAATCTAGAAAAATGGTACTGAATAATTTATTTACAGGTCAGCAGTGGAGCAACAGACATAGAGAATAGATTTATGGACATGGGGAGAGGGGAAGAGAGGGTGAGATGTTTGGAAAGAGTAACATGGTAACTTACATTACCATATGTAAAATAGATAGCCCATGGGAATTTGCTGTATGGCTCAGGAAACTCAAACAGGGGCTCTGTATCAACCTAGAGGGGTGGAATGGGGAGGGAGATGGGAGCGAGTTTCAAAAGGGAGGGGATATATGTATACCTATGGCTGATTCATGTAGAGGTTTGACAGAAAACAACAAAATTCTGTAAAGCAATTATCCTTCAATAAAAAATTAATTAAAAAAAAAAGACCCACTACAAAAAAAAAAGATTCAAAAGTAGATTGGAGCAGGCCAAAGAAAGAATCAGTGAACTAGAGACTGGACAATGGAAATAATCAAGTCTGAGGAATAGAAAGAAAAAAGATTGTAAAAAAATGAACAGAGCCTCAGGCACCTTAGGACACAATTAAGCAGACTGACATGCACTGTGGGAGTCCCCAAAGAAGAACAAAATGGGGTAGAGAGAATACTTGAAGAAATAATGGCTGAAAATTTTCAAATTTGATGAAAGATAAATACAAACATCAAAGAAGCTCAACAAACTCCAAGTAAAATGAGCTCAAAAGAGAGTCACACCAAGATACCAAGATATATTACAAGCAAGCCTGCAAAAGACAGAGAAAGAACCTTGAAAGCAACAAGAAAGAAGTGACTCATCGCACACAAGGGATCCTCAGTAAATTCTCAATTTCTTATTAGAAACTTTGGAGCTCAGGAGGCAGGGGGCCCATATAGCTGAAGTGATTTTTTTTTAATTTGTCAACTGAGTGGTAGCTCAGCTGGTAAAGAATCCACCTGCAATGTGGGAGGCCTGGGTTCGATCCCTGGGTTGGGAAGATCCCCTGGAGAAGGGAAAGGCCACCCACTCCAGTATTCTGGTCTGGAGAATTTCATGAACTGTATAGTCCATGAGGTTGAAAAGAGTTGGACACAACTGAGCAACTTTCACTTCAAGAATTCTATACCTGGCGAAACTGTCCTTTGAAGTGAAGGAGAAGTTATGATATTCCAGATAAACAAAAGCTAAGGAAGTTCATTACCACTAGATATGCTCTGTAAGAAATGAACAAGGAAGTGCTGCAGGGTGAAATGCAAGGACACTACACAGTAACTTGAAGCTGTATGGAGAAATAAGCATCTCAATAAAGGTAAAGAAGCACTTCTTAAAGCTAGTATTATTGTAGCAGTGGTTTGTAATTTTATGCTTTTAACATGATATAAGTGGCTAATACATTTTTAAAAGAATGTAGTTCGTAACTGTAAATGTGCTTTCTGTATAATTCAAAAGACTAATGCATTTAAAAGAATTATTAGTGTATGTTTTGGGGCACACAGAGCATATAAGATATAATTTTGTGACATCAGCAACAAAAAGGGGTGGTGACAAAGCTGTAAAAGGGCAGAATTTTGCATGTTGTTGAAGTCAAGCTGGTATAAATTCAAATTAGAGTGTTATAAACTTAGAATGTTCAATGTATTCCCATGGTAACCACAAAGAAAATAGCTACAGAATATACGCAAAAGGAAATAAGAAAGGAATTTAAATATTTCACAATAAAAAAAAATCAACCAAACACAAAAGAAGACAGTAATGCAGGAAATGAGGGAGAAAAAGAAAAAAAAAAAAGCTATAAAGTAAAAAAAAAAGCTATTAGAACAAATAGCACAATGACAGGGGTAAGCGCTTCGCTGTCACTAATTGCTTTAAATGTAAACAGGTGTTAAACTCTCCAATGAAAAGACAAAATTGGCAGAATACCTAAAAACATATGATCTGACTATATGCTATCTACCAGAGACTCATTTTAGATCCAAAGACAAAAATACATTGAAAGTGAAAGGATGGAAAATGATATTCCATGCAAATAGTAACCAAAAAGGAGCTGTCAGTAATATCAGACAAAATAGACTTTAAACCTAAAAAGTTTATAAGAAAGAAAACATATTTATGTTAATAAAATTTTCAGTACCATAGGTTATGACTGTTAAATTATAAACATTTATGCACCTAATGACACTATCAAAATATATGAAGCAAAATTTGATGGAATTAAAAAGAGAAATAGACAGTTTTACAATAATAGATGAATACTTCAATCACCACTCTCAATAAAGTGTATAACAACTAGATGGAACAGAAGTAAAGAATTAGAAAATTTAACACAATAAACCAACTCTACCCAACATACATATACAGAATACTCTATTAAACAGCATATACGTTCTTCTCAAGAGAATGTGACACGCTTCTCATGACAGACCATATCTTAGGCCACAAATTAAGTCTCAATAGATTTTAAAAGATACACACTTTACAAAACATCTTCTCAGACCACAACAGGATGAAGCTAGAAATCAACTGCAGAAGCAAAATTAGAAAATTCACAAATTTCTGAAGATCAGTCAAAACAGTTTTAAGCAACCATTGGAGCAAAGAAAAAATCAGAAAGGAAACTGGAAAATACTTAGAAATGAATTAAAATGAAAACACAACAAACCAAAACTTATGGACCGAGTGAAAGTGGTGCTAAGGGAAATATTTATAGCCATAAATGGTTACGTTAAAAAGAAAGAAGGATCTCAAATCAACAGCCTAACTCTATGACTTAAACCAGAAAAATTAGAACAAACTAAACACAAAGTTAGCAGAAGGAAGGAAATAATAAAGTTTAATCACAGATAAATGAAATAGAGAACAGAAAAACAATAGAGATAATAAATTAAACCAAAATTTGTTCTAGCTAGAAAGACAATGGAGGAAAAGAGAGAAGTCTCAAAAAAATAAAACTTGAGATATTACTACTGATTCTACAGAGAAAAAAAACTATAAGAAAATACTCTCAACAACTGTACACCCACAAATTGGATAACCTAGATGAAATGGACAAATTCATAGATGCAAAACCTATAGAGTTGTGAAGAAATAGAAAATCTAAACAGACCTACAACAAGTAAGAAGATGGAAAAGAAAAATAATAATAATAAAATCTCCCCCAAAATAAAAGCCCTGGACCTAATGGCTTCACTAGTGAATTCTAAAATACATTCAAAGAAGAACTAATACCAATCATTCTCAAACTTATTCAAAACACTGACGAGGAGGAAGCACTTCCTAACTTATTCTTTCCTCATTCCTTGAGGCCAGCATTATCCTGATACTAGAGCCATACAGAATCTACAAGAAAAAACCACAGACCAATAGCCCTTACAAACCCTGATACAAAAATCATCAACAAAATACTAGCTAACTGAATTCAGCAGCATATTCTTGGAAGCAAGGATGGTTCAACATACAAAAAATAAATAAATAAATGCCAATGTAATACACATTAACCTAACGAAGGGGGGGAAATTACTTAATCATCTCAGTTGAAGCAGAAAAAGCATTTGACAAAATTTAAAATCTTTTCATGATAAAATACTCAATAAACTAGGAATAAAAGGAAACCTCCTCAATATCATAAAACCATATATTAAAAACTCACAGGAAACATCACACTCAATGGTGAAATATTGAAAGCTTTTCCTCTAATATTGGGAACAAGACAAGGATGCTTACTTTCATTACTTCTGTTCAACCTGGTATTGGAAGTGATAGCCAGAGCAAATAGACAAAAAAGGAAATAAATTAATGTCACCTAAATTAGAAAGGAAAAAGTTTGTTATCTCTGTTTGTAGATGATATGATCTCATGTGTAGACAACTCTAAAGATTCCACACACAAAAACTGTTAGAGCTAATACATTAATTCAGCAAAATAGTAGGATACAAATTCAACACACAAAAATCAGTTGCATTTCTACACACTAATCATGAACAATCTAGAAAGGAAATTACAAAAACAATTCCATTTACAATGGCATCAAAGAGAACAAAACATTTGAATGGAAGATTTACTATTGTTAGGCTAGAAACTATACCCTAGGCAACCTACAGATTTAGTGTAATCCCTATCAAACTCCCAATGATGTGCTTGCAAAAAGAGAAAATCTCATCTTAAAATTCATATGGAATCTCAATGGATTTCAAACAGCCAAAACAATCTTGAAAAAGGGAACAGCGTTGGAAGACTCACACCTAATTTCAAGGCTTATTCTAAAGCTACAGTAATCAAAATAAAGTGTGGTACTAGCATAAAGACTGAAGGATAAGTGGAGTAGAATGTGTGTGTGTGTTAGTCACTAAGTTGCGTCCAACTCTTTGTGCCCCACGGACTGAAGCCCACAAGGCTCCTCTGTCCATGGAATTCTCCAGGCAAGAATACTGGAGTGGGTGGCCATGCCTTCCTCGAGGGGATTTTCCCAACCCAGGGAGCAAACCCGTGTCTCTTACATCTTCTGCATTGGAAGGCGGGTTCTTTACCACTAGCGCCACCTGGGAAGCCCAAAAAGGTAGTAGTACTGATGATCATCTCAGACTTTTTGCAAACATGTCCCTGGCATCTTGATCTTTCAGAAACATTGGTGAGCAGGGAGTGCTTGTTTTGGGGGGGGTTTTTTTGCAATTTTTTTCTTTTTTTTTAATTTATTTTTTAACTGAAAGATAATTGCTTTACAGAATTTTGTTGTTTTCTGTCAAACCTCTACATGAATCAGCCATCAGTTCAGTTCAGTCGCTCAGTCATGTCTGACTCTTTGCGACCCCATGAATCGCAGCATGCCAGGCCTGCCTGTCCATCACCAACTCCTGGAGTTCACGCAGACTCACATCCATCGAGTCAGTGATGCCATCCAGCCATCTCATCCTCTGTCGTCCCCTTCTCCTCCTGCCCCCAATCCCTCCCAGCATCAGAGTCTTTTCCAATGAGTCAACTCTTCGCATGAGGTGGCCAGGTATACATATATCCCCTCCCTCTTGAACCTCTCTCCGTTCTCCTGCCCCATCCCACCTCTCCAGGTTGATACAGAGCACGTGTTTGAGTTTCCTGAGCCATACAGCAAATTCCCGTGGGCTATCTATTTTACATATGGTAATATAAGTTTCCATGTTACTCTTTCCATACATCTCACCCTCTTTTCTCCTCTCCCCATGTCCATAAGTCTATTCTCTATGTCTGTTTCTCCACTGCTGACCTGTAAGTAAATTCTTCAGTACCATTTTTCTAGATTCCATATATATGCATTAGAATATGATATTTATCTTTCTCTTTCTGACTTACTTCACTCTATACAATAGGTTCTAGGTTCATCCACCTCATCAGAACTGACTCAAATGCATTCCTTTTTATGGCTGAGTAATAGTCCATTGTGTATATGCACCACAACTTCTTTATCCATTCACCTGTCGATGGGCATCTAGGTTGCTTCCATGTTCTAGCTATCGTAAATAGTGCTGCAATGAACAATAGGATACATGTGTCTCTTTCAACCCTGGTTTCCTCAGGGTATATGCCTAGGAGTGGGATTGCTGGGTCATATGGTGGCTTTATTCCCAGTTTTTAAAGGAATCTCCATACCGTCTTCCACAGTGGCTGTATCAATTTACATTCCCACCAACAGTGCAAGAGTGTTCCCTTTTCTCTACACCCTCTCCAGCATTTACTGTTTGTAGACTTTTGATGATGGCCATTCTGACCGGTGTGAGGTGATATCTCATTGTGGTTTTGATTTGCATTTCTTTAATAATGAGCAATGTTGAGCATCTTTTCATGTGTTTGTTAGCCATCTGGATGTCTTCTTTGGAGAAATGTCTGTTTAGGTCTTTTGGGGAGTGTTTTTTGAGTGGTAGAGAGGTGTGTGAGTCTGTCTATGTCTGTGTCTAATTTTCATCTCTACTGCATAGATTCACATAACCTAAAACCCTAGCACAAAAAGACCTCAGTGGATGTTATAGAAGCCAGCACCTGCATGATCTTGGACTTTTGTGCCCAACACAAGGGAATAACTCATGAAAATAACCAAGCAGTCTCATACCATACATCTGTTTAGTAAACCCTCCCTGTCTTTAAGATTATACTGGCTGTAGTCAGAAGATCTCTTTACTGATTTTCACTGTACCCTCCCTTACAAGGAAGGCTCCTTAGTTGGATAAACTTATTTAATTAATGAATCACTTAGATGACTGGTCAAGATATAGACATGACAGTGCTCAAAAGGTGCCAGTTGGGGAGGCTGGGGCTGTTTGGGTTTTCTGATAGCTGAGAGTATTTTCTGGCAAGTAAAAGGGTAGCAGTGACTACTGTCATAAATCACCCTGACTTTTCCCAGGTTGTTTAAGGCAGGATGGAAAGTTCAGCCAGTCAAAGCACCCGGCCGGCTCTCTATTCCACACCTCATAAAATGAACCCAGCGTACCTCTGAGAGAAAGCCACTTGGACCATACAATGCCAGAGTCACTGGGGAAGAGAGAAAATGGGAAAAGCAAACTATAGGGTTTTGTTTTTTTTTTAATGTAAATCCAGCTTATGTTTGGACTCAACTATTTAAAAATATTACCTCTCAGCCCACTGGCCACTCTACTTGGAAGGAAACTCTTAATTTATTTCTAAGGAGTGGCAGAATTCATTAGAATCACAGTCTCCTCATCCAGCCTGATGGTTTTAAAAAAACCTGCCTCTGGGAACTTGCCTAAAATAACTTTTTAGAACCTGTACCTCAATAAAGGGTCCTTTGCTAAAACTTGGATCAGATGTTCATTTATTACCCTCACTTTTTAATCAATTAAAAAATATATCATAAAAGCACATTTATAAGAGAAGAAACACAGGGCTCCTTACTGTGCTCACAGCACAACTTTTCTAAAATGAAGGTACACATGGGTACTGAGTGCAGGAAAGGCCAGCACCGTGGGGTTGCTCTATGAAATCCTCTTCCATTGTCAGAATTACACAGTGACTGATGGACAGGAGGTAATCACGTCCCTTTGTTAGTGTCACCTCTGAATGACCGTAGGAGTGGGAGTATTTAAGAGACTGGAAAAAGGACCGGAAAGTCATGTTTTATTTCATTTTTAAAACTGAATATTCTCTAGGCACAAGGAATCTCACTTTACTGGTCTCGGAATGGGATGATTACAAAAGTGCTTGTGGAGATGGCTTATTCTGAAATCTCCTCTTCTTGAAAAAACACTACTTTTAAAGCTTCAAGCCTGGGAGCCCTTCACCAACTTTCCATTTGTTCTTCTTGGCACGTGGTTATTGTGAACCCAGCCAGCACTCAAACCAAGTCACTGGGACATATGACATCACAGTCTAGGACACTCTTTCCTCTCCCTGCTCCCCCCAAAACACACACACACACACACACACACACACACATACTCATAACAAAATGAAACAGCTCTTAAAATCATGTAGTTAAGCATGTTTGGTAAGATTATGTGGCTGCATCCCCCAGAGATGAAAAAAAAGGAGAACCTAGACAGCAGAGGGAGAAAAAGATGTTATTACACAGGGATGTATTCTCCCTAATCAGGATTTTCTGCTCTTAAAAATCAATGAATTGGCCACTAATCAGATGAAAACAATCAAAAAACAAACAAGACAAAACCTCTTGACTACAGTTTGAACCTCTTTTAAAAGAGTACTTTTTGACATGACAAATCCCTGGCCCATCTAAAACAGTGGGCTTTGTGACATGTCCCTCACCTGAGCACAATCCATCAGTGAACAGTGAATTCTGAGCGATACCTAGGTGCCTCATGAAGTAACTGGGTAGACAGCTGCATGTCAAGGATGTTAGGGTTTCTGCTCATAGGAAGTCTGTAATCTAGTTTGGCAGGCATGAGTAAGATGTGCAGTAATTAACAAACTGAGCCAGACAATCTATAATAAGGTGCGGAAGGGTGCGACCGTCCCCAGTATCGTGAATTCCATGGTGTGTGCTGAAGACCGGGCTCCTCAGGAAGAGACTCAGGCAGAGATTAGAGCACGGGAAGATCTTGGGGAGTGCTCTTGGGAGGAAGGAGGCCTGACCTGTTGGGGAACGGAAGGACTTAGTCTGGGCTTACGGAGAAGCTGGACTGGGCTGTGTCTGTGGGAAGCTCTGACGCTGAGAGGTCCCTTTGGAATGGTGCATGCTGTGCCTGCAGACAGTGCCACACATTCCCACCAGTCTCTGGGAATGGGATGCCCAGATGGGGAGCTTGACCGAAAGCAAGGTGGCTTCCCCAGGGTAGGCTGACCGCTAGGGGCTCTCCACCTGACCTGGACACTCCCAGCAGTTGGGGAATAGGTTCTTCAATCCTGAAGGGGCCATCTGGGCAACATAGCAGCCACAGGAGGGCGGCTCCGGGTCACAACGACTTTTCCTGCTGTAGGAAAGCCCCCCTCGTACTCAAGGGAAGCCCCAGTGGCCCCAGCTTCCTTACCCACCTCCACCTGGGTCCTGGATCTAAATCACCTGACCCAAACTTAAACACACCAGCTTCTCCTGGGACATGAAACTCGGCATCCACACCCAAAAAAGCAGCTCTGGGAGCCAAGGAACTGCCCTACAGAGTCTAAACCTTTCCACTGCTGAGATCTCCAGTGATTCTCTCTCCTTGAGCCCCAGAAGCCAGAGCTTCAGCTCTCCTTCAGTTCTATGAGGTGCCCCAGGACTCTCCCAAGAAATTCATATTTGGGTCTGTATTCCAGAACTCAGTTTTGCTGGTTGCAAAAAAAAAAAATTACCCAGATTAATAAAGATTATACAGAGGACTTAAAGGATCTATTATTGTGTGATTTTTGCATGTATTACACCTAAACTTTCAGTCCCATGAAGGTGGGGAACAAATCTACCTTATTTACTAGGGAATTCCCACTTAACGCATGGTGATGGACATAGCACAACCATGGAACAAATATTTGTTCAGTGAATAAATGAATGAGTGAAAGAAAATATAGGACTTTGATGTAGGCTGAGATCATCAAAAGGCTTCAAGAAGGAGATAAAACTTGATCTCAGCATTACATGGAAGGATTTAACTGAACAGAAAAAGGGACCCTGCCAGGAAGAAAAGAGACATGAATACACGGGCGAAGGAGGCCAGCTGCTTGGAGCAGAGGTTATGGATTACAGGATTAGACCAGATTGTGCAGACTATTGAAACCCAGGGGGGAGTGGGGTAAACGTCATGTGGAGGGCGGTAGGAAGATATTGCTGGGTCCCGTGCAAAGGATAACTGGATTCCTCATCAGCTTCCTTCCTCTCTAGTGAAAACTCACACTGAGAGACAATCTAATGCCAAAGCTTGTTAGAAATTTCCATCCACTGTTACTGCCAATGGAGCTGGGTCGAGAAAAGCCTAACCAGAGCCAGACTAAAAAAAGCAATAAGACATGTTATACCTCCCTAGGATTCTACTTCCTGTTTCAGAGACTGAGCGTCTGTGGCTACCAAAAAAAAAGCAAATAATGAGCTGTAAGGCAGGCAGGATAAAATGCCTCTGTGCCCCCTGTCTCTCGGCCAGAAAACTCAGGGTGAGAGAGAAGAACTGATTGAAGCGATGCATTGCATCCTGGGAGGTAAACCCCACAGACAAATTCTGTAGGTTAAATCAGAAAAGAGAAGAGTCTGGGTGGCAGATCATGGGGATTGCAAGCTACCCTGGAAGATGTGGTCCATTCTGGGGATTATAATTGTCTCTGTGTCCCAGTGGCTCAAAAAATCAAAGGACAAATCAGGAGGATTTAGGAAGGCCTCATTCCTGAGCACCCCAGGAACTCCACTAGATTAATTTCCCCTTTTCCTATGTTTATTTATTTATTTAGCTGCATCAGGTCTTAGTTGCAGTACTCAGAATCTTCATTGCGGCACTCAGGATCTTTGTTGCAACACACGGACTCAATTGTGATTCGTGGGCTCAGGAATTGTAACTCAGCTCGGGCTTAGTTGCTCCGTGGCATGTGGGATCTCAGTTCTCCCGCCAGGGATTGAACCCATGTCCCCGGCATTGCAAGACAGATTCTTAACCACTGGAACCTCAGGGAAGTCCCTAGATTAATTTCTCTGGGGACACAGGCAGAGGGTTAAGTGTATCTATCTGCCTCCAGCTCTATATCTCAGAAAGGGAAGTACATATAGTGAGCAGAGCCAAGGACAATCCACAGCAATTACAGGTCTGAGAGCAAACATCAAGTATGAATAGATCCCTGTCTCTTGTTCGAAATTCAGAAAAAGGATAAGGAGTTAGTGGGAAACTTGAGGTCTGTGAAATCACACTTAGAACAAGGAAAAAGGAAAAATGCCCAGAGAGCTCACAGAAAACACCTACAACTGAAAAATGATCCTGCACAGGATCCAGGAAAGAAATCAGGAAATGGTTTGGTATCCTTAATGCAATGGAGGCAATGGTTTGGTCCTTAATGAAATGGGGGCATGTGATAATTTGTAAAAGTAATAAATACCATAAAGAGAAAATGGCTTGAAATGAAGGCAAAAGTATACATTATATTAAGACTCCTTGCATGCAGACACAAAAGGCAAAAACAAAAGTGAAAAAAAGAGAGAGAGAGAAAGGATTTATTGCAAGAATAGGGGTGGTTCACAGACCCTCACGGCAGGACGGAGCGGAGCAGAGGCCTTATAAACAGCCGGAGCTGGACTGCTGTGGGGTGGGGCGCGGGAGGCAGGGGCCCGTGTGCAGAGTTCTCTCTGCCCTGTTCCTTCACCACAACGGAGATGATTAATATTCTTCACTTCTGTGCCAGTGAGAGAGGAAACAATACTATCTCATTTTAATATGCATTTCTTTGATTATTAGGGAAGTTGAGCATCTCTTCACATTTATCAATATTTCCACTCAGCCTGAACAAGGCTGTTGTGAGGAATGAGATGAGAGAATAGGAAAAAATTTTTGAGAACAAATGAAGACTGCTGTGCTGCTCTACGTTCATAAACAATGAAGAGTGGTTTATATTGAACACATATTTCACATGAATTCTGAAGTTCATCAGGTTTCTATTAAAGAAGAGAAATATATATGTGTACAAAGGCCATTTTAAGTGATGGAATTGCACCCAAGAAAATAAGCACTTGATGGTTACAGATGATACAGATCTGTCATTTAGCCCTAAAGCAAACACCCCCTCCCCCCCCCAAAAAAAAGAGAGGAAAGGGAAAAATAGCAAACCTACAAGAAAGTTCATGTAATAGGTCATCTTTTCTAGACTCTGGTTGATTTTTGTGGGACTCTGCTTTCTACAGGGAAAGAATGTGTATGTTCACTTAGCTCTAATTATAAGGAATTTTCCTCAAGCTTTAACCCCACAGAATCAGAATAACTACTAAGAATTACTTTAACCTGTTTTGAGGGTTAGTTTTCTTGTGTAGAGGGCTAATCAATACTAAAAGAAAAGGACAAATGCCTTTTCTGGGTTACACTCTCCATGGCATGATGAAGAATAAAACTGAGTTATACTAACTGTTCCTCTTACTATAAAGATGACATGATTCTACATGTATCTTCGAAAAAAAAATATGCTTCCAATTGGGAACTGTTTTTGGAACACTCCTTTACATATTTTTTCCCAACTGAGATTATGTCTTCACTGTGAAAAGAACACAGTATGTGTTATTGATCCTGAATATTACAGAAAGAGAGGGAGATTCTTCTCCAGTGATGACCTTCATGACTTCTGGAGCAGTTCCACTGGACCACAGCATGTGGCAGGAAACCACTAATTTCAACTGGACCAAAGGATCCACCTTGCCAGAGCAATTCAAAGGCGATTAGCATTTCCAAACTCTGCCAAACAGTCCATTATAATCAGAAAGACATACAGACGGTCAAAAAGCCATGAAAAGATGCTCAGCATCACACAGTACTGCTGCTGCTGCTGCTGCTAAGTCGCTTCAGTCGTGTCCGACTCTGTGCGACCCCGTAGACGGCAGCCCATCAGGCTCCCCCGTCCCTGGGATTCTCCAGGCCAGAACACTGGAGTGGGTTGCCATTTCCTTCTCCAATGCATGAAAGTGAAAAGTGAAAGTGAAATCGCTCAGTCTTGTCCAACTTAGCGACCCCACGGACTGCAGCCTACCAGGCTCCTCCGTCCACGGGATTTTCCAGGCAAGAGGACTGGAGTGGGATGCCATTGCCTTCTCTATCACAGAGTACTAGAGAAATACAAATCAAAACTACAGTGAGGTATCACCTCAAACCAATCAGAAAGGCAATTATTAAAAAGTCTACAAACAATAAATGCTGAAAAGACTGTGAAGAAAAAGGAAATACTGTTGATGAAAATGTAAATTGGTACAGCCACCATGGAGAACAGTATGGAGGTTCCTTAAAAAAACAAAAAATAGAGCTACCATATGATCCACCAATTCAATTCTTGGGTATGTACCCGGAGAAAACTATAATTCAAAAAGATACATGCACCCTAATGTTCATCGCAGCACTATTTACAATAGGCAAGACAAGGAAGCAACTTAAATGTTCATCAACAGATGAATGGATACAGAAGAAATGTTACATATATACAATGAAATATTGTATGTGTGTGTGCTCAGTCACTCAGTCATGTCCAACTCTTATTGACCCTTAGACATTCTTTTTCAGGCAAAACTACTGGAGTTGGTTATCATTTCCTTCTCCAGGGGATCTTCCCAACCCAGGAATCGAACACACATCTGCATTGGCAGGCAGATTCTTTACCACTGAGTCACCACTGAGTATGGAATTACTCAGCCATAAAAAGAATGAAATAATGCCACTTGCAGCAACATGTGTGGACTTAGAGATTGTCACACTGAGTGAAGTAAGTCAGACAGAGAAAGACAAGTATATGATATTGCTTATATGTGGAATTTTAAAAAAGGGTACAAATGAATTTATTTACAAAGCAAAAATAGAGTCACAGATACAGAAAACAAACTTTCCCCCCTTTCCCAAGGGGGGAAAAAGAGTGGGGAGGGACTAATTAGGAGACCAGGATTGACATATACACACTTAATAGTCAGGCCATTCAAGATGGCTGTTCTCTTGCTTTCTGTACATTCCCTGTCCAACCAATACCTGCTTCACCTATACCCTACTCATGTGACCGACCTTCCTACATGTTTGCCCCAGGCTCCAGCTAGTGAGAGCTTATCAAAGAAGCAGTGAGGGGCCTGCCCCTCTGGTTTCCCTGGCAACTAATGAGCCCACCTGGCCTCAATTCAAATAAATATGTGGTACTCCTCCCTTCCTTACCCGAGGAATGAACACCGCGTCACTTCCTGCCTGCTGTCCTCCCCACGCAGTGGCGTGTCCTTCCAGGATCTTGCTTCAGCCGCGTAAGCTCCCGCATCCATTAAACCATCAGTGTCTCTGATTGCTGACTCCCAGCTCTTTCACAGGCCTTGTAGTTCTGAGGGGTGCAGCCCCACCACTGGCTGAGCAGCCAAGAGACTGAAGAAACTCCTGAGAGAGCCAGGGAATGGACAGTTGCAGGAGCTGTCCACCAACAGGTGAGGCCTGAAAGCCCCTGGCGTAACTCCATGGTAGCCGTTCATTAACACATGGGGCCCTAAAGTTCCAGGGGTGATCCTGAAAGTTGCAGGCGAAATCCTGGGGCTTGTGGTGGCTGTCCTTGTTTTGTTAATGTCTATCTAAAATAGTTTCTCCATATTTTGCAACTTGAAACTAAAGTTGAAAGAAGAGGACTCTTGGATCATTTCAAATAGGATCAAATCTTGCAACATGAATTGCTGAGTAGGTCTCAGTTTATTGACCTTTGCCTGCTTAGGAGAGGAAGACTAAAGCACTGAGTTTTCCAATGAGGAAACACACAGTCACTTGTTTCTTGGTTTTTGCCAGAGATTAAGGTTTTTAAGGGTTACTATTATCATCAGGGACTTCCCTGGAGGTCTGGGGTTAAAACTCAGTGCTCCCAATGCAGGTAGCATGGGTTCAATCCCTGGTCAGGGAACTAAGATCCCCCATAAAAAAAATTTTTTTAAGTATAACATTATAGTTAGTCATAATTCTAGTTACTGTAACCAAGTTTCTTTATCGATTACATTGTAATCCGGTGCTTAACCATGTCTTTTTAACTCTTTTGTCTTTTATAAACAGTTACTGTTTTATTCTCCTACTTTTGCAAAAGTGCTTCATCTTCAAGAAGATTCATAGGAAAGACATTCTGACAATAGCTGGTCTTTGATAAATTTCAGATTATATTGCTGAACTGGGTAAAGAATTTAAAGGATCCTAATGGAAAACCTGATGGCTTCATTAAAAAGTTAACAAAAGGACTGATTACTGAGTGAACTGGTGAATACGGTTATAATTCTTCTGGGTTTTGTCTGCATTGTTACTGGTTCTAATCTATGTTTTCCAGATAGAGGGAAGCCCTTGCCTTCAAGTTGGTTATGACTTAGAGCAAATGGGTAAACTACACCTGTGGATAGAATTGAAGCATTCTTTTTTTCTCTCTGCCTGGTCCTCCCAGAAATCAGACTCTCAGGTTCCAAGTGGCCTTACCAGGAGAATGAAAGAGATTGTCTCCTGGCAAGGGCAGGAATCTCAAAACTTGGGAGGCTTCCAGAAGAGAGAAATCAATCAAACCTTTGGCATGGCTTTCCTGTACTTGAGAGGTCTTTGGGGAATTCAGCCTGGGACTCCTGATGAGCTCCTCCTCAGCCAGCTTGGAGGAGTCTATTTGGTCAACTGATCAGGCTGGTTTTGCAGACAGATTAGTCTTGATTTGGCTGTGTTTGATGGAGATGTGGATAATTTTAGAAAGAACAATATTATGTTTCAGTGGATGTTAAATTCTAGGTCTGTTGATTGAGGTCTATATTTATGAAAATTATTGTCTTAGCCATACTTTTGCCCTGATGTTTGGCCACCTGATGTGAAGAGCTGACTCATTGGAAAAGACCCTGATGCTTGGACAGATTGAAGGCAGAGGATGAGATGGTTAGATAGCATCACTGACCCAATAGATATGAATTTGTGCAAACTCCAGGAGATAGTGAAGACAGGGAAGCCTGGCATGCTGCAGTCCATAGGGTTGTAAAGAGTTGGACATGACTTAGCAACTGAACATACGCACACGCACGCGTGCGTGCACACACATACACACACATAACTACTTATCAAGTGTGACACTCCTTGCTTTAGAACTGCTGCTAAAAGCACATGTAAAATGTTTATGTGACAACTGGGTATAAGTGATAAAATGTATAGTCTATAAAGTGTTCCCCCATTAACATACCTCTCTGAGTCTGCTCATGAGATCTGACTAGTTTTCCCCCCATCTGACTAGGCAAATATAAAGGAGACCCAGTACCAAGGGACATGCTCTGAACCTGGGGTGGGAGCCAGCACGCCAACATCAAGGTACGACTGAGTCCCTTCACTCTTCACCTGAAACGATCACACGTTGTTAATCGGCTCTACCCCAGTACAAACTAAAATTTTTAAAGAAAGAGAGCGGGTTGGGGGGAATGATAGAAAAATCTGTACACATTGAGGTATGGGGATGTCAGAAGGCTATACATGGTTGAACTTACATTTTACTGATCAGAACAGCCTGTTTTATGGCCTTTCTGATGTGGTTATACATCTGCTTTGGCCTTGGAGGAAGGGGATGCATCTGAGAGTCAAAATGAAATAGCTGTGGTTCAGACACCCAGGGTAAAAGTAGGTGCCATTGTATATGTGATTTTGAGACACATTCTCGTATTATTGAAAACTTGAGTTTTCTGAACTGTATTGCAGACCAGGACAAAAACCCCAGGTGAGTGTGGTATCTCTGAATATGGTTACTAGTTATATTTTCCTTATTGCCATAATCTCCGCTGTGTTGTGCCTGTTAAATGTCTCACATTCTGTCCCCAGTCTGAGGGAGGAATCTATTTGAGGTTTGAGCAGCAACACTGGCCTTAGTGCAAAATATTCCAGTCCCTGAAATAGTGTCTTCACTCAAAAACCACAGTCACTGAATGATGGGTAAGACAAATATGCATGAACAAACACATTCACAAGTGAGACTTCAGCCCACCCTACCCTCAGAGAGCAGAGGTAAGTGGCACAGATGAAATGAAATGACACAGACCCCTGAAGGGTCTCTGTCCTCACTATGCACTAGAATAGAATCATTACCTACTGCACGGGTCTTATACGTGCTAAGTCACTTCAGTTGCGTCTTGACTCTTTGCGGCCCCATGGACTGTAGCCTGCCAGGCTCCTCTGTCCAAGAGATTCTCCAGGTAAAAATACTGGAGTGGGTTGCCATTTCCTTCTCCAGGGGATCTTTCTAACCCAGGGATCAAACCCATGTCTCTTATGTTTCCTGCATCAGCAGGTGGGTTCTTTACCTCTAGTGCCAATTGGGAAGTAAGAGAGGGGGAAAAAAATCTGTTCCTCTAACTCATCTTATATTCTTTGGCTGGAGGCCTATAAACTGGATTCACAAAAGACAGATTAACAGAAGAAAAGCATACATATTTATTTAATATAAGTTTTACGTGACACAGGAGAACTCATAAGGAAATGAAGACCAGAAGAAGCAGTTAAGCCCAAGTATTTTTATACTAGTTTTGCTGAAGAGTAGAAAGCATGGAAAAATGTGATGGGACAAGAGGATATGAGATAAAGGTGGTGAACTGGGGGAAATTTAGCAAGACCTGTTCATTTGAATTCCTCTTGGCATCACTCCATCTGTGTAGATAAAGATGGTCCTTTCCTCTGGGTATTAAGAGGGCACCTCTCACATGAGGAGACCCACCCATGACCCACTGTGGGGAATAACGGGGATGAGAGAATCCTTCCTGCAACTGCTATACCCCAAATTCCTTCCATCAAAAATACTCAGTATGTCAAGGTGCCATATTGTGAGGTAGCATGTATTGCACCTCAGCCCAACCCCTAATAACAAGGAGATCGGGACCAGGATAAGAGGTAATTGAGCTAAGAGCCTCCTCTGAGTGGTGAGGAGAAAGAAAAAACAGTAAGGAAGAGTAGAAAGTGCAACAGAGTAGATACCTCCTGCTGCTGCTGCTGCTGCCAAGTCGCTTCAGTCGTGTCCAACTCTGTGCGACCCCATAGACAGAAGCCCACCAGGCTCCCCCATCCCTGGGATTCTCCAGGCAAGAACACTGGGGTGGGTTGCCATTTCCTTCTCCAAAAGTGAAGTCGCTCAGCCATGTCTGACTCTTAGCGGCCCCATGGACTGCAGCCTACCAGGCTCCTCCATCCACGGGATTTTCCGGGCAAGAGTACTGGAGTGGGTTGCCATTGCCCTCTCCGAGACACCTAGAAACTAACAAAGACCATTAGAAAGGTCTGATGCCCAGCACCTGGGGGAGGGTTGATGTGAACCACAGCATCTATGTGGTTACAGATGTGGTATTGTTTGGTCACTAAATCATATCCAACTCTTTGCGACCCCATGGATTGTAGCCCACCAGGCTTCTCTGTCCATGGGATTTCCCAGGCAAGAATACTAGACTGGGTTGCCATTTCCTGCTCCAGGGACTCTTCCTGACCAGGGATCAAACCCACATTTCCTGTGTTGGCAGGAGGATTCTTTACCATTGAGCCACCAAGGAAACCCCATGGTTACAGATGCACGAACAAAATTTGATGACTCCAAAGGAGGACCGAGTATGCTCCTCAGACACTAGCAAAACAGTAGCACTAGAGAGGACAGAGAATCTGAAAATTGGGGCTTCATCGTGAGAATTAAATTATTCGTATTTTATTGTTTTCATGTATGTGTGATGTCATCATCTCTGCCGAGTCAAGGCCTCTTCAGTCCGCTCTACGACTACACACACTTGCAGAAACAATGTTTGCACCTCTGAGAATCGGAATGAAGAACATGCTGAAGAATGAGTGAGATGTCACTTTAAGGTAAAGCAACAGACCTGTTGTGAGCAACTTTGAAAACTGCCTCATTATTTCCAGCAGCGCTTTGTATATTTGCGAGCACATGTGTGATCAAAGATAGGAGCCGAGTCCTTGTGTGATGAGCTCTGTGTGACTGTGTGTTCCTGTAAATGTCTGTGGAGGCATTTGTCCACAAGACGTGGGTAAGTAAAAGATCTCAAATGGTATCCTAATCTCAGAAATGTTGGCTCAGAAGTGAGACAGATTGAAACAATCTATAAAGAGAATAAGAAACAGAAACGAAGTTGAGTCAAAAAGAGGAAAAAGGCCAATGTGTTATTGAAGAGGCACAAAAGCCATAAATTGAAAATAGATGTTTAGCACTGGTTATAACTTATGCTGCTGTGATGTTTAAAAATTACCAATTCTGTAATATGGTTTAAAGCAGTGCTTACCAACCTTCAACAAGTTTAGATACTCATCATACACATGTGAAAGAAGTTTGGTCAAGCATAAGCAAAAAAGTAAGACGAAAGAATACACAGAGTTTCTAGTTTGCAGATGTAATTTGTGAAAATTTCACTAACCTAAGCTATTATAAAATAGCTCCATTACATTACAGAAAGAAGGAAAAGTTCAGAGAAATGATTACCAGTTAATAGGAAAATTTCAGAGAAATGATTTCTGGTTAATAGGAAGAATTCCACTTTCTAAAGAAAAGTACAGAAAACCTTCCATTTTGATAGGCTTGTCCAATGTAAAAAAAAGAAGAAATAGAATGTGATGTTTTAAGTCCACAGATAGGTTGGTTTAGTGTAAACTGTTACAAAGTGGAAGAAGTATGGAGATCTTAGCTGATTTCCCCCTGGAACCTGTTTTCTTGAAGGTTAGGTATTTCACAAATCTCCTGCATTTGTGTAATGGTTTACCCTTTTTCAAAGGGCTTTTGCATTTCTGATCCTTGTTGATCCCCATAACAACTTTGCACGGTGTTCTGAGTATTAAATGTGAGCTACAGAGAGGTTGTGTGGTTTATTTGAGGTGTCACTGTCTGTGACAGCCCCACTACAAGTAATTCCTGTTCTACAGTCATTAATGCCTCCCTAGAATAATACAAAGGGTAGCCAGACATCCATCCTAAGAACCGTAGAGCCATCCATTGTCCTGTGTATTTCCTGCCAGGCAGGGAACACAAAGGCTGCCATCTTGGTAGTATAGGTTCATTCTGACCAGTTAGTGCCCAGGCCATGATAAAAATTTTAATATCATCTGTGATTACATGTGTAAAGGAAAAGACCCTGGAAGGGGAGGTCAAGAAAGCTGGGGTCTAGTCCTGGTTTTTATTATTGAGGATGCTGCAGCCATCACAGCTAAAACTGAGTGCTTACTACAAATAAGGCATCCCGCCAAGTATGCCACAGGGAGGATCTCTCAGTTCTCACAGTCTCTCTCTGCAGGAGATAAACTTAGCTTCTACTTTACTGATAAGAAAACCTGGACTCAAAGAAATGAAATCAGTTGCCCAAGAATATGTAGCTTAAAAGGGTCAGAAGCCAGGACTTGAACTTGGCAGTCAAATGCCTTAACTTGTGTTTCTGACTATGATGAGAACCAGCCATTCATTGGCTGATTTAGGCAATCTCTTAATTTCTCTGAGTTCAGTTTCCTTGATTAATAGTAAAAAAGGTTTAACTCAGTCCCTTTCAATTCCATATACACTATGGAAATGAGAGAAGAAATATAGCTGAAGTATAATTTCTCCTTTGCTAATCAGTGTGTAAAAGGTGCTCTGAACCCAGCAGATAAAGCTGAGGGGCTTCATCCTTCCACCTGTTTCCTCCATTGTAAACTTAGTGTAGTGTGTTTATTTATTTTCCACTTTAAATATGTTCCCAGTATGTTACAGACAAAATTTTTAAATCAAAATGCCACATTTACTGAACAATAAATTTAAAAAAAATCTATAGTGTGAATCTTTGTGTGTGTTATTCTTTTTTATTTTTAACTGCACTGGGTCTTCCTTGCTACACTTGAGCTTTCTCCAGTTGCAGGAGCGGGGGCTACTCTTTGCTGCGGTGCTCAGGCTTCTCATTGTGGTGGCTTCTCTTGTCATGGAACATAGGCTCTAGGTGCCCGGGGCCTCAGTAGCTGCAGCCTCCGAGGCTTGTGGAACCTTCTGGGGCCAGGGATCAAATCCATGTCCCCTGCATTGGCAGGAGGATTCTTATCCACTGTATCACCAAAGAAGTCCTTTACTGAGGTATGCTTCACATATACCCACTCTAGCGTTCTTGCCTTGAGAATCCCAGGGACAGTGGAGCCTGGTGGGCTGCCGTCTGTGGGGTCGCACAGAGTCAGACACGACTGAAGCGACTTAGCAGCAGCAGCAGCAGTGGCAGCTTCACATATTAAAAGCTAAACATATTCAATGTGCACAACTTGATGAGTTTAGAGACAAGTATATACTTGTGAAACCATCATCATAATCTAATTCATAAACCTATCCATTGCCTCTGAAAGTTTTCTCCTGCCCTCTTATTTATCATTTATTTTTAGTAATGTTATTAGTGATAAGAGCACTTAACATAAGACCTATCCTTGTAGCAAGCTTTTACGCATACAATACAGTACTGTTAACTATATGGTGAATCATTTGTAAAATAATCATCCCTTTAAAATGACTTTTGTAAAAACTCAGATTTTCACTATAAAGTCCTCAATTAGAAGTGCTCCTGTGATTCAACAGGTCTTTAAACAGCTCCATGTTTTTGTTCCACAATCCTAAACACGACTCAATTAAAGAGGTAGTTCAATCTGATTAGTATCAACAGTTGCTTCTTTCTTCCTAAATAGATTCCTCATTGCCCTCATTCTACGAAGGGGAGGCTTCTGGTCTCCCTGATGGTTTTCATTAACACATCAACAATTATTTTACGTTGGTGACATATTTTGTGGTGATAGCCCATCAATCGATTAAGGACACATTGCAATGTAACATAGTCTGATAAATAATCAGGACAAGATTAATGGTTATATGTAATGAGAACCACCTGTCTGTTACAGTGCCTTGGTTGCTGGCTTCATTTCATTTCAGATTCCAATAAATTGTAAATGCCTTGAAGCATACTCAAGCAAGGTGGAGTAAACGTAGTTCTCTCAGAGTAATAGTCGCCTCTTTGGGACCACAACCAATATTCACATGGTCTACAGTTGGAAGAGAAAAAGTATAGTCAACTGACAGGCTGCTTTGTTGACTTGACAACTTGACCCTGTCCTTTTATGTCCCCCTGGTTTCCATGAATGGACAAGTGTTTCCTTAGTGTGCAGGCTCCTTTGTATGGAGTTCAGACAGCTAAATTCCTAGTCTTACAGATCATATTTTATACTCCTCCCCAAAGCATGATGAGTAAGCTGCTATAAAAATCACCTAATTGTCCAAAGTGAAATAGACAATTCCTGATTTGGTGTCCTTTTAACTGAATGATCAAATAAAATACAAATTTGAGGGAGCAAAAAAAAAAAAAAAACCTGACCTGCATTCTATCTTTTGAGGACACTCTCATCAGTGAGCATGTGCACTCAAGTCTAGAAGGACACAGTAAAAAATAACACGGACAACAGCTATCTCTGAAAGTGAGGTTAAGTGATTTCCTTTTTTAAATTGTTGTTGCTTAGTCACTAAGTCATGTCCCAGGCTTTGTGAGCCCATGGACTGCAGCACACCAGGCTTCCTTGTCCTTTGCTATCTGAAGTTTGCTCAAACTCATGTCCATTGAGTCGGTGATGCCACCCAACCATCTCATTCTATGTTACTCCCTTTTTCTCCTGCCCTCAGTCTTTCCCAGCATCAGGGTCTTTTCCAGTGAGTCAGCTCTTTGCATCAGGTGGCTAAAGTATTGGAGCATCAGCTTCAGCATCAGTCCCTCCAATGAATATTCAGGGTTGATTTCCTTTAGAATTGACTGGTTTGATCTCCTTGCTGTCCAAGCGACTCTCAAGAGTCTTCTCCAGCACCACAGTTCAAAAGCATCAATTCTTTGGTGTTCCACCTTCGTTATGGTCCAACTCTTACATCCATATGTGACTAGAGGAAAAACCATAGCTTTGACTATATGAACGTTTGTCAGCAATGTCTTTAAATTGTTTACTGCTTGTATTTTCAAAATGTTCTTTACAATCTGTTATTACCATCTCAAAAGAAAAATAACTTTTTGTTTCATTATTAGCTGCTATGTCATTTTCTGACTAATATTTTGGTGACAAATTTACAGTGAGGACAGTTACTAAGCGATTAAAATTCCTATCATTTTTATTCCCACTCTGAAACAAGGACATACAAGGTTTCTCTAAGGAATCCATTTTCTGTACAGTTATGCTAGTGATAAAATCTCATTTGGCTAAACTCTCCTGCATGGAGTGGCAAGAAGACAAGAAATTCTAGTTTTAAAAATAGAACTTTCTTACACAGAAAACTATTTATCTGGAAGTTATCACTTACCAAAGAACCTTAGCTAATCAGGGTATAGCCAAGTATCCTGACAATACAAAAAGGCCTCTGAACAGTCCAAGAAAAGAGATAAAACATCTTGTTCAAAACAGAACCACTTGGGCTTTACCCTTTGTCAGTTTTTTCCTCTCTTTGTGTAAATGGAACAGAGTCCCAGAATACAGAGAGAAACTGGGTCTGTTGGGCTAATTCACTAGTGTCTGGAGGGTATTTTGAGGTGGTTACTCTGGTCCTTCATGTTCCTAAGGGTCCTTTGAGATCTATCCAGCCATCAGAGTAAGACTCCTCAGTCACAGGGGAGTGGAGCCCTGTGAGCACTCCAGGTACAGCTCAGGTGGAGAAAGTCAGGGAGAGGCTCTGATGAGCATGAGGGCTGGGTGGCAGCAAGTGGCACTTCTGAAAAGAGTCGGTGCCTGAGGGACAACAGAGCAAAACAGAGGAGAAAGTGAAGCAAAATCTTTCCCACTTATTCTGTGTGAAATGAATACAACTGGAGGCAGAGTTCTGGGAGTAGCACAAACACTCTGGCTGATGGGAATGAAGAAATTTCTTATCTTCCTCTTTGAGTTATCCTTTGTTACTGCTGTTCAGTCGCTGAAGTCATGTCTCTGAGACCCTATGACTGCAGTCTGCCAGGCTCCTCTGTCCACTATCTCCTGGAGTTTGCCCAAATTCATGTCCATTGAGTCAGTGATATTATCTAACCATATCTCATCTTCTGCCTCCCCCTTCTCCTTTTGTCTTCAACCTTTCCCAGCATCAGGGTCTTTTCCAATGAGTTGGTTCTTCAAATCTAATGGCCAGAGTATTTGATCTTCAGCAACAGTCCTTCCAGTGAATATTCAGGGTTGATTTCCTTTAAGATTGACTGGTTTGATTTCCTTGCAGTCCAAGGGACTCTCAAAAGTCTTCTCCAGCGCCATGGTTCAAAAGCATCAACTCTTCGGTACATTGGCAAGTGGATTCTTTACCACTGGGTCACCTGGGAAACCCAAGTTATCCTTTGCTCCATAACAAATCATCCCAAAACATTGTTACTTCAAACAATACCCGTTTATTTGCTCAAAATTCTGCACTTTGGACTGGGATCAGCGAGGCAGTTTTTCTTCTGGTCTCAGGTGGTGAAGTTGCAGTCAGTTGGTGCCTTAGCTGATAGCTGGCTGGCACTGCGTGTGCGTGCGCGTGCTCAGTCTTGTCTGACTCTTTGACAGTCCATGGATTGTAGCCCACCAGGCTCATCTGTCCATGGAATTTTCCAGGCAAGAATACTGGAGTGGTATTGCCATTGTCCCAGTGTTCCCACTCACATGTCTGGGGCTTCCGCTGGGGCAGCTAAAGCTGCCTGTGTAGTCTTCCTGTGCAGTCTCTTGTCCTCAAAGAGGCCGGCCCATGTTTGTTCACAGGGCGGCAGTGTTTCAACAGAGGAAAAGCAAAGCCACAAGACCCCTCAAGGTCTAACCTCAGAAGTTACACAGTGTCACTTCCACCACATTTTGCTAGTCAGAGCAAGTCACAAAGCAGCCTGGATACAAGAGATGAAACAGTAACTACTGATAGGAATGTAAATTGGTGCAGCCACTATGGAAAATACTATGGATGTTTATTAAAAAACTAAAAACAGAGTTACCATATGATCCAGCAATCCCACTCCTGGGCATACATCCAGAAAAGACAAAAACTCTTAATTCAGAAAGGTGTATGCACCCTAATGTTCATAGCAGCACTATTTATAATAGCTAAGACATGAATGTAACCTAGATGTTTGTCAACAGATAACTTGATAAAGATATGGTGTATACATATAGAATGAAATTCTACTTGGCAATTTAAAAAAGAATGAAATATTGCCATTTTCGGCAACATGGGTGGACCCAGATATTATCACACTAAGTGATTTAAGTCAAACAGAGAAAGACAAGTATGTGACATCACTTATATGTGGAATCTAAAAATTAATGCAAGTGAATCTAGTTATAAAACAGACACAGACTCACAGACATAGAATACAAACTTATGGCTACCAAAGGGGAGAGGGAGGCGAAAGAGGGATCAGTTAGGAGTTTGGGATTAACAGATACACAATCCTATCTATAAACCAGATAAACAACGAGGGTTTACTGTCTGCAATGAACTGTGTTCAATATCTTGTAATAACTTAGAAAAGAATCTGAATATGTATGTATATATACATTACTGAGGGGCTTCCCTGGTGGCTCAATGGTAAAGAATCAGCCTGTAATGCAGGAGACACTAGTTCGATCCCTGGATCAGGAAGATCCCCTGAAGAAGGAAATGGCAACCCACTCCAGTATTCCTGCCTGAGAAATCCTGTGGACAGTGGAGCCTGGCATCTACAATTCATGGGGTCGCTAAGAGTTGGACACGACTTAGCAACTAAACAACAACAATAAAATACATAACTGAATCACTTTGCTGTACTCCCGAAACTAACACAATATTATAAATCAACTATACTTCAATTTAATAGGTGGGTGGTAGACTCCACTTGACAAAGGGAGTAGCAAAGTTACCTTGAAAGGGAGTGAGAGACAATAGAGAGGCTTGGCTCATTGAGGCCATGGTTGTAATAATCCATCCCAATGCCTTGGAGTACACTCCTGGGGTAGGGGTCAGTCTGACAGGTACAATGGGATGTACATTCCTAGGGCAGCCACAGCCGCCCATCAGACACCCCAGTATCTCCAGCATGGCCAGGCACTGCATCAGCCACACACAAGGCAAGAGCCCATGGCCTGGTGAAAAAAGAAGGAAGTGTGAATGGCACCTGAAAATTTCTTTGCTTTTTTGAGTTCAAAGAGAAAGATCTGAATGTTGGGTTCCCACAACAGTGCAGGTGAGGACTGAGACACCAAAATAGTATCTTGTTATTAGGCTGTTTCTATTTTCTTTTTTGTTTTTTATTTTATAACTGGTTAAAATAACCTTTCCCCCTTGGCTCATGGCCTGGGAAGCACATGTAATTCTAATAAGCTTGATTTACTGACTTACTAACCTATAACAGGTTAAAGGAGCATCTACAAGCAAGCAAAAGAACTACTGGGTCTCAGTTCTCTGACAAAAGCTAAAATGACCAAGAAAGCCTGGCAGAAAAAGAAGAAGGACAAAAAAATCCTGGCAGAAAGGAAGTGTCAGAAAACCATAAAAAGCAAATTCAATAATTCAACAAATCTTACCAATCTGTAGGAACAGAATCTCCTGGATCATATCCCAACTGTATTTAATGATAACTAAGACCCCAGACATTTTAAATTATTTTCAGCATATTCAAGTAAAGAACACAGAAGACCACATATAATAAAACCTCACAATAAAGCAAAATTGCGAAGTCGAATGTAACTTAGTTGGTAATTGGCTACAAGGGGTAGAAGGAGAGGAATAAAGTGACCCCGTGATCATTTGGGCCATTTCTCACTTAGTGTATGGTCAGTAATGCAGAGTATAATTTTCTTACGCTGGCATTTCAAAGAGTTAACTAACCCAGAAAATTCACTTTTATGAATCTTCCACTGATGCCAAACACATGAAGTGTTACTTTGCTATTTTCTGCCTAACTGGCACTAATTTCAAAAGAAGGAAAATCTAATTTTTTTTTCAATTGTACCATACATTTCTGCAAGATGCTTTTTATTCACAAATATTTTCTTATTTGGTCAACATAGCAATCTTTAAGGGACAGATGTGTTTATTGCCCATTTAAAGATAAGAATATAAATATTCAAGGAAGGCAAAGTAACTTGGCATGAACGCAAAGCTGGTTAGAATTCACATACAAAAAAAAAATTTTGGCCACACCATGTGGCATGTGGAATCCTAGTTCTCCAACCAGGGATCAAACTCATGCCTCCTGCATTGGAAGCATGGAGTCTCAAACACTGGACCATCAGGGAAGTCCCTAGAAATCATATACTTTGATACTAGCTATCACCTCTGTTTCCTGGTTCAATTTCTGGGTTGGGAAGATACCCTGGAAAACGGAGAGGCTACCCACTCCAGTATTCTTGGGCTTCCCTGGTGGCTCAAATGATAAAGAATCCACCTGCAATGGAGGAGACCTGGGTTTGATCCCCAGGTTGGGAAGATCCCCTGAAGGAGGGCATGGGAACCCACTGCAGTATTCTTGCCTGGAGAATCCCCAAGGACAGAGGAGCCTGGTAGGCTACAGCCCATGGAGTCACAAAGAGTCAGACACGACTGAATGGCTAAGCACAGCACAGCACAGCACAGCACCCCCGTTACAGAACTTGTTAAGAGGCTCTCATGAAAGAAACCGAATTCTGAAGTGTACAGGGGGAGGTTCCCCACACCAACAAGGAATTCTCAGACACCAGCTGGCTGTCCTCTAATTCAATGCAATTCTGACACTATCTACCCAGAGATGAGTCAGATTCCAGATCCCTGTTCTCAGATATTTCATGAATATTCCTCCTTCTCTTTACTCAATTCCCTTCCTTTTATGGGCTTCGCTGGTGATTCAGATGGTAAAGAGTCTGCCTGAAATGCAGGAGACCTGGATCTCGACCCTGCTATACATATGATATCTCCACCAAGTCAGGCTGAGAAGTTGATTTGCAAACTAAGTTCCAGCTTCTCCATTTTGGCCATTGAATAAAGTTGTGCTGTTCCAGTCTCAGCATCAGTTTCGTTATTGGCTATGCAAATTTGGGCAGAAAAAGAACCACCCTGGCCAAGACAAGGGGTCTCCACCCAGCCTAGGACCCTGGTGAGAGTCCAGGCATCAATTTGATAACAGTCGGAATGGCAGACACACAATACAGTCAAGTATATTGGGTTTTCCACGTGGCGCTAGTGGTAAAGAACCCTACCGCCAATGTAGGAGACATAAAAAACTCAGGTGCGATCCCTGGATAGGGAATGTCCCTAGAGGAGGAAATGGCAACCTGCTCTGGTTTTCTTGCTTTGAAGCGGCTTAGTATGCATGCCTATACTCCCAGGGATGACCTACAAACTGGAAAAGAATTACATTGCAGAGCTTCTCCTGCACAGGAAAACAAGACCCCAGAGGATCTGGCCTTGAAGGCCAGCGGGGCTTACTTTCAACAAAGCCAGAGAGCTGTGGGAAATAGACTCCACTCCTAAAGTAGTGTTAGTCATTCAGTCGTGTCCGACTCTTTGCAACCCCATGGGCTATGGCCCGCCAGGCTCCTTTGTCCATGGGATTCTCCAGGCAAGATACTGGAGTGGATTGCCATTCCCTTCTCCAGAGGATCTTTCCGACCTCGGGATCGAATCTGGGTCTTCTTCATTGCAGGCAGATTCTTTACCGTCTGAGCTACCGGGAAGATCCGTTCTTCAAGGGTGCGCACAATATCTCATCCCCTCTGGGACCCAGGGCAGAAGCAATAATCCGACTGGAGCCTGGGTCAAACCTACCTGCTGGTCTCAGAGCATCTCTAGGAGAGGCAGGAGGAAACGCAGCTCACTCTAGGGACACAGACCCTGGTAGCTGTCTTGGGCACACATGCTGGCAAGCTTGCCAGCATATGGATTCCTTCCTCTAGCTTATTAGCCGCGGACAGAGCCCTGCCCCGGCCCAGCATCCTGTAGGCACCAGTGATGGGACTCCTCGGGATAGAACACGGCCACTCCTCACAGTCAGACTGCCTCAAGACCCCCAGAGACAGTGCCGGGGCCACCAGACTGCTCAAGAGCAGCTCGGCAGGCCAGTGGTCTGGACCGGTCCCAGAATCCGCTGCGCGTGGCCCCGCCCCCTGGGAGCTCCTCTAGCCTCCCACCGCCTGCCCACAGGGGCAGCCGCCAGATGCGGTGAAATCACCATCTCACAGCCTGCGGACCCGCCTGCCCGCCAGCAGGTCAGACCCCACCAGCTGAACTACACAAGCTTCGGGACATCCTGGACTTCCTACCCGACCGTGTCAGGGGCGGCCCCACTTCACCAGCATTCTAACACCAGCTCTGGGACCCCAGGCCCTGCAGCCAGTAAGCTGGCACAAACCCCAGGACCTGGCTTCACCCGACAGCCTGGAGTCCTCTGGACCGTGACCCGCCAGGAGGCAGCACCAGCCCCGAGAACCCCTGGGGTCCACCCTCAGTCACTTCATGCCCTGGTCCCGCTGACCAGCAGCCAGCCGGCGCCTCCTCGTGAGGCAGGGCCTGGCAACCAACCAAACCAAGGGGTCAACCAAGCCCACCAGACCGCCCTCATAGTCAGCTCAAAGAAGGATGCAAGAGCCCTCTTTGGGGGACCCCAAGCTTATGACTCAGGTGAGGAGAGGAAGTGCACTGTGGGGAAACACAGGACATCTTCTCCAAAGGCCACCTCCCCAAGGTCTGAAACGTCCCTAACCTAGCACAGTCATAAAGATACAAACAGCTGGGCCTTCTCTGGCCGTCCAGCAGTTAGCACTTCTCTGGCAAGGGCCCCAGTTGGATCCCTGGTCCGGGAACTAAGATCCCTCAAGCCTGTGCTGTGGCCAAATATATATACATACACACACACACACAAACAGCCATTTAGGCAAAATTAGGGGACAGAGGAACAACTTATAGATGAAGGAGCAAGATAAAACCCCACAGGAAGATCTAATGGGGACTTCCCTGGTGGTCCAGTGGTTAAGATTGTGTGCTGCTAATGCAGGGGGTCACAGGTTCAATCCCTGATTGGGAAACTAAGATCCTGCCTGCCATGTGGTGTGACCAAAAGATAAAAAAAATAATAAAATAAACCACTAAATGAAGTGGAGATAGAGAATCTACCAGAGAAAGTGTTCAGGGTAGTGATCATGAAGGTGATTGAGAACTCAGGAGAAGAATGGATACACAGAGCAAGAGGTTAAGTTTTTAACAGAGTTAGAAAACATAAAGACCAACCAAACAGAGATGAGGAATACAATAACTGAAATGAAAAATGCACCAGAGCCTGGGAACCCAGAAACACCCTGATAGGAGCAATGGAAACAAAGATTCAGAATGCCTTTGTGATGTTTATATTTAAACATAGAGAAATTATAATATTGTACACAAATGCGTTCAAAGGACATGATTCCCAGAATTGTGCCGCCTGGGTATGTCCACAAAGTATGAGGTGTCAAGACCAGGGCTTCCTCACCTACCAGCTGTATGACCTTGAGTAAGTTACTTAATCCCTTTGAGCCTCAGATTCTTTTTCTAGTGAAAGAGAATGATAATGCTATAGTGGGCTGCTGTTATTTTGGTCCATCCCTTTGGGGATTCATGTCTTTCCCAAGTCATGTATCAGCTCATAGTAACCACTCAGTAAATGATCATTTTTCTTGATGATTATTACACTGGTTTCCCTGTAGCTCAGATGGTAAAGAATCCACCTGAAATGCAGGAGACCTGGGTTTGATACCTGGGTCAGGAAAATCCCCTGGAGAAGGGAATGGCAACCCACTCCAGTATTCTTGCCTGGAGAATTCCACTTACAGAGGAACCCAGCAGGCTACAGTCCATGGGGTCAAAGAGTAGGACACAACTGAGCAAATAAGCACACATACATTATACTGGTAGTGGTCCATATGTATGTCTCTGCAAAAGAAAGAAAAGCCATAATATCACAAAAAATATAGTCACTGACATATTCTCATCAGTGTCTCTATTCTACACCATGTGGATCCTGACCTGGAGGGTCTGTGAAAGGAAACGCCCCTTACATTGTCACATGGTACGTTCAGAGGCCCTGCAGCAAACCTATTCTGTTTTTTCTTTCTGAGCATCGAGGTGTTCTTTTTGTCCTTTGTTTTCATCAGGCATTTCAGGAACCATCTTGGAGTTCTCTCTAACTAGTAGCCCCTGTTGTGAGAGTGATTGTATCACACTTAATGGCATGTCTGACTTGAGAGACTATAGGGATAATGTGGGTGGTGGTCACAGTGTAGCCAAAGTCTATATAAATTTCAATTACTACCTGCAGCTATTCCCTTACACATAACTCTGTCCTGAGCCAGACGCCACTGCTTTCCTTTGCCATAAACCGTGTAGGCACAACCTATAATCTTCCCCCATCTTCCTCATTCCTTGTTTTTATTTTCATTCTTCTCTTCCTATGACCACAGTACTCACAATTCAAATGCCGCCTTGTGAAGCTCATGACATGAACTATGAGTAAAGACATCTTTATCTTATATCAAGATTTGGTCCTCCTCTTCCTGCTCATGCAAAAATCACAGTCAAAAACTCAGGCATGAAATACATACCTGAGACATTTTGAAGCCCTCTATGCCTAGGATTCAGCATTTTTAAAAATCACTAAGTTTTTTTTTTTTTTTTTTTCCAAAAGAACACTTGATGCTTGTTTATGAGAAAAGAGCTTCGTTAACTATGGGCCTACATAAGTGCAGTGGACAGCACGCTTGAGGATGAACAGAAGAGCTCGTTTATAGGTTGCTTCTACTTTCCCAAATAGATTTCATTTTCTAGTTGTCTCATCCTCTGCTGTCTTACTCTATAGCAGCTAATTTCTGTAATGGTTCTGTTGCCATGGATTTAAAAAAAAAAAGTGTTAAAATGTTTGCAGCAGAAGCTCTGTGTGCGGGGAGCCACTGGCGTCAATTGCTTTGGTTGCAGCCAACCTCTCCTCTTCTTCTAGGAGTCACTTTTAGGCAGCAAAGGGACGCTGAGTTTACCTGGCAGTCACTAATGGGTGAGAAAGAACATATTTTCCACCTGGGAGAAATCAAATCACAACTGCTAGAGGTGGCTCTGAACACAGTTATCCTACAAATTTCCAGAAACTACCTGCGCACCAGTTGGGCGGCAGGTGCATTTTGACTTTTTCAATGTACCATAAATTGTATCTATAAAACGTCTAACAAATCTCCTTGATCAAAATAGCCATGGTTTTGTGCATTCCAAAAATAATTTCTTTTCTCTTGGCCAGAATTTTAAAGGTTAAAAAGTATGGTCTCCAGGCAGGATGAGAATCCTTGCTGGCCATTTCCCAGGCACGAGACCTTGGGCCAGTCACTTAGGAGTTCTGTACCTCAGTTTCCACATACGTAGAAAGGTGCTCTTAACACTGTCTAGCTCCAATATTTTTGGGATCATCAGTATTATTGGGATCATGTAAGTGAGATGAGTATTAAAAATAAATATAATTGTGTCTGATGTATACAGGCAGTATAAATTTTTCAAAAATCATCCTTTTAAAAAACTTTACAATTGATCTTTCGGGAGAATGAAGATCTCGCAATTATTCTGTATTATTGATTACAGCAGCAAGATTGCTAAGCCCATTTATTATGAGTGTTAGCTGCTATTTTTACTGTTAATATTAGTATTCTCATTTTGTTTCTACACACTATTGATGTATCCCTTTCGCAAGTAGAGTCAGCATCCATAACCTCATTTGCTGTTTTGCCTAAAAATGTTCACTCCCTCTTTATTTATGCTTTTGGGTTTTCATTTACCGCATGTACAGTCAAATCTTTTCAGAGGGAGCAGCCATATTTACAGAACTCTAAATATCATTTTAGGGACCTCTCTGGCAGTCCAGTGATTAAGACTCAACATTTCCAATGCAAGGGGAACAGGTTCATTCTCTGAGTCAGAGATCTAAGATCCTACATGCCTGCAGTGTGGCCAAAACCAAAAATATGTATATTTTAAATTTTTAAATTCATATTTTGAAGGATTGCATACAGAGTAGTATCATGAGCTCTTCCTCAAATCCAAGTGTCATACTTGAAGTGCCATCTTTGCCTACTTGTTTCATGTACTCCTTTTTGCATTCTTTTCCTTGATTTTGATTGCAGTGATATTTTAATATTTCCAAGCAAATCTCATACATCATGTCCTCATGCACCTATATACATCAGGACATTTCTGACTATGCATAACCACACTATTATCAGCTATACAAACAAAATTAATGTCACCTAATCCCCAGACCAAAATCAAATATCCTGATTTGTCTGAGAAATGATATTTTATAGTTGCTTTGGTCAAACCAAGATCCAAACAAAGTCTACACCTTCTATGTAAGTGTTGTATATTTTTAAACATAACAATGTACTTAAGAGACATAAGCCTATCTCTTATCTTTTTCTAATCAATAATACCTGACCTTAATTCTCCTTAAAGACCTATTAAAAAGTTTAAAAGGAGGTGATTTTTAACAAGGTCCTACTATGTAGCATGGGCTTCCTTGTGGCTCATCGATAAAGAATCCACCTGCCAATGCAGAAGACGTGGGTTTGATCCCTGGCTGGGAAAGAATTCCCTGGGGTAAGGAAATGGCAACCCACTCCAGTATTCTTGCCTGGGAAATCCCATGCACAGAGGAGCCTGTTGGGACTATAGTTCATGGGGTCGTAAGAGCCAAACACAACTTATCCACCAAACAACAGCAACAACTACATAGCACAGGGAACTCGACTCAATGTTACGTGGCATTGAGAATGAATTCTTAATTGGGTTATGCTCTTCAAACAAAAAAAGAAGAGGAGGGTGGGGAGGCAGAAAGCCAGAGGAAGGACATCCTCTCACTTCTGTTTTCTCCCCATTATTTTTATAGCTTTTCATCTTTCTGTTTTTACTTCCCCCCACCCAGACACTTTGTTGTTTTTGTTTTTTTTTTCCATTTTTGTGTTAGGAGTGATCAAGTAGCATAAACACATTACCAAGGACAAAATGCAAAACACTATCACCCACATAACTTAAAAAAAAAAAAGGAATCGTTTTACTAGACCACCTTTATTTTATCTCCTGAAAAGTTAGTCCACAACATTATTATCTATCCTCCATATCCTTGCTGTCACCTTAAATCATCATGGACAGAAGGAAAGGTATAGGAAACAAAGTCCTGACTTCCGGGCAAAGATGGAAGAATTTAACTTTTATATACTTCTACTCTCTCAGACGGTAAAGCATCTGCCTACAATGCGGGAGACCTGGGTTCAATCCCTGGGTTGGGAAGATCCCCTGGAGAAGGAAATGGAAACCCATTCCAGTATTCTTGCCTGGAAAATCCCATGGACGGAGGAGCCTGGTAGGCTAGTCAGTCCATGGGGTCGCAAAGGGTCAGACATGACTGAGCAACTTCACTTTCACTTTACTCTCTCCCAAAATCATCCTACAGTAACAGTATAGGGATTTTTAGTACAGTAAAAGCAGTGTTTTATTGGTAAAAATTGGCAAAATATAAACATTTGTGCTTTTCTGGGACTTCCCTTATAGCAGTCCAGTGATTGATTCCATGCTTCCAATGCAGGGAGTGAGGGTTCGACCCCTGGTTGGAGAACTAAGATCCCCCATGCTATGTGGTGCAACCAAACATTTAAAATGTTTCTAATTAAAAAATAAATAAATAAACATTAGTGCTTTAAAAAATTTTTTTCTCCAAGTATAGTTGATTCACAACATTGCGTCAGTTTCTGCTGTACAACAGAGTGAATCAATTAATACATGTACATATAACCTCTCTTTTCAGATTATTTTCTCATATAGGTCATTACAGAATATTGAGTAGAGTTCCCTGTGCTATATAGTAGGTCTTTTTTAGTTATCAATTTTATATAGAGTATTGTATATATGGGGACTTCCCCAGGGGCTCAGCAGATAAAGAATCTGTCTGCAATGCAGGAGACACAGGAAGTTAAAGTTCAATCCCTGAGTCAGGAAGATTCCCTGGAGAAGGAAATGGCAACCCACTCCAGTATTCTTGCCTGGAAAATCCCATAAACAGAGGAACCTGGCAGGTTACAGTCCAAAGGATTACAAAGAATCGGACACAACTGAGCAACTAAGCACACACACACACACACAAACCCAATCTCCCAGTTTATTCTTTGAGTCAGATGTATACAGAACCCCAACACATCTCTACAGACCCTGGTTTGAAAACCCTGGGCTAAACCCTGTGATGGGGCTTCCTTCTTATCCCTAAGAAGATGGTGGACATAGTAGTAGCAAGAACTGGCCTAGGAATCACCAGATCCAGAGCCCAGCTCTGCCCCTCGCTAGCTGCATAATATTAAGCCAGACTTTTCCCCTCTCACAACCAACCACAATTTTACCTCTTGAGAAAGGAGGGGGCAGGTCCCATATATGATCTCTCACATCCCTTCCAGTTTTGAGTCCCAATGCCAAAAATCTTTGGCAAAATCAAATGAAATCCTAATCTAAGATCCTACTGAACCAACAGACATGACCCAGTTCACCCAAAGGGTTTAAATAAATAAATCAACCCTTAAAAACAAAGAAAAAGAAGAGAGAAAACAAAGCATGAAAACTGTGAAAGCTGGAAAGCAGATCATTAAGTAACAAATGATTTAGCACCCTGAAAAAACTAAATCCTACACTGACAGTGAAGAAAGCCAAGAAGCATCTAGATTTACAGCAGAGAAGCCCCCAAAGGCTCAGGAACTGGTGGCCCCAGACACTGCTAGAAGAGGAGCTGAAACAGGGGCACTGGGGAGGCAGGGAAGGAGAATAAAAGAGAGAGAGTTCAAAGTCTGTCTGAGAAACAATCAGATCTTCATTTCCCTTGCCACCTATAAACTGTCAAGCTACTGCCTCATCCACACAAAAGATTTCATTTTTGCAAGGAAAATGGCAAGGGGCTTGGGACTCAGGGGGCACCAAGGAATAATTGAAAGCAAAGGAAAACAGAGGAATTAGCATAGGCATACTGGAGACTGAGACCACCACCCTTCCTTCTCCTGGACTTGCAAGACCTTGACAACCAGGCACCTCCCTCAAGTGCGATTTGACAGTCTTTTCTATAGAATGTGACCAGCCCAAGAGCAAAGACCTACGCAGAGGTTTCCCACTAAACAACCAGCCTACTGTGAAGTACAGTCCATGTGTAGGTACCACACGCAGCTTTTTAGCCATCCATGGGAGCTGACCCTCAAGTATCAACAAGTATCCAAAGAAACCCTCTAATATGAAAGAGTTATATAACTGCATAGTTAGAGGGAAATGTCCAGAGGACCCCCTTCACTTCTGACACTAACTGTAAATTTGGGGGTTCCCAGGACCACCCTTAGGGTTTTTTAATTTGCTAGAAGGACTCACAGAACTTACTAAAAGCTGTTATACTCACACAGTTATGGTTTACTGCAGCTAAAGGATATAGATTAAAACCAGCCAAGAGAGGAAATGCATAGGACAGGGTCCAAACACAGGGTTTCCTGATTGTCCTTTCCCCGTGGCATCCAGGGATAATGTGTGGCAATGGTAGAGTACTGCCAACCAGGAAAACTCACCCTGTCTTCCAGAGCTTTGACATGATCCACAGTACCCAGTCTAAATCATGTTGGCATGGCTCAAAGCCCCCATCCAAACAAAAACACTCCCATCAATGTGACATTCCACAGGCTCAGAGATTACCTCCCAGAAGCCTAAGGCAAGGGCCAGAACATTTTTAGGGCAAAATTAAATTCTTTGCTATACAGGCCACTCCTTGGTTTTTGGTCAAGCCTTTTTTTATAGCAAAACAATGAGTACCTAGCATTCCCATGATATGTCCCTGAACAGACACTTTTCATTTTATTGTGCCCAACTCTTTCGGGCACTGCCTTCCCCCATTAGAATGTTTTGTTGTTGTTGTAGTAATTTCTCGACCACACCACATGTGGGATCTCAATTCCCCAACCAGGAATCAAACCTATGCCCCCTGCAGTGGAAGCACAGAGTCTTAACCACTGGACATTCAGGAAAGTCCCAGAATATTTCTTCAACATCACTCAAAACATTTGGAGTATTTCAGATTTCAAGATTATTTTATGCCCTTCGATCATACAGGCAGTTTCAGTTGAAGTCTGATAGCAAGGCTAGTAATCTCTCAAAGGGAAATTTTATCCTCCCAACTCCCAGTGGTCACTGCTGGGTTGTGGTCGCTGGCTGGGTTGTGGTCACTGGTCACCATAAGCCTCAGTCTAGACTCCACACAAGGCTATCATATAGAGAATGATCTGAGCCAGCTCTCAAGCTTCTAACAGGGCATTAATTAAAGTAACAGTCTTTTTTGTTCACCAGTTGTTCTATATTGTTTCAAATCAACATCCTGTGTAGGCTTGGGCAATCTTGTTAGTTGCCATGGTTGAACATTCAAATCAATATTGGCTGAAGGGCAGATTTACATGACTTTTGTTTTACAATACTAAGTAGGAGAAGTGTTCTTCAGCCAGACACAGTATCTATCCCCATAATATACTCAGGTAAAGACGACAGAAACTGTTTCTATTCCACGTGAACTCTGTTCAGCCATTCCAGTTTTTATCCAAATTTTCACCTTGATCCTACCAACCACTGTATTCCCACATCCTCCCAATCTCAGTGTGCTCCGTTAGGACTTTGCAGACAGGTTTTGGAATCACCTTGCATTGGGCTCCCATGTCCAGGAATCCTAGGAAAGTCTCTTCTCCACCTTTGATAATTCTACCCACTCTTGTGCACTTGGCTTTGAGTCCTCAGACAGGAGTCAAGCCAAGAGACCTAGGCCCCCTTTGAATCCTTATCTCTGGGTGTTTGGAGATTCTTATCTCTGGGTGTTTGGAGATCAGATTTCTGTTTGTCATCTTTGTCTTTGGGCTTTCTAAATTTCTCCAAACTAGAATAGATAGAGCAGACTTGTTTAGAACCTTTCAGGGTTGGGGAACCTGAAGGAGCTCTTCATGCATATGACCCACTCAAGTTCCAAGAGTGCTGCCTTAAGACCTTTGTTTTGACCCTATCAGTGTTCACTTTCTTCATCCTATTTCTTAATCTCCATTTAGAGATTTCTGTCCTGCTGGGGTGAGTTCTTTACTCTCTGTTCTCTCTTTCTGCATTCTCTAACCTTCTTCACTATCTGTTTTCTCAGTGTGACTTTTCCTCTGGTGATGCCCCAGAGGTGAGCAGCTATAGCTCAGAATCCAAGCTTGGCCTTGAGTCAGGATCTGCCCCAATATTCTCCTTTATTTTCATTTTAGCTGTTTCAGATAATAATAACCAAGGGGTTGTATAGTTAGCTTGTTTCTTATCATTTTGCGTTTCCATATGTGTCCAGTCATATGTATGGATGTGAGAGTTGTACTATAAAGAAAGCTGAGTGCCAAAGAACTGATGTTTTTGAACTGTGGTGTTAGAGAAGACTCTTGAGAGTACCTTGGACAGCAAGGAGATCCAACTAGTCCATTCTAAAAGAAATCAGTTCATTGGAAGGACTGATGCTGAAGCTGAAACTCCAATACTTTGGCCACCTGATGCAAAGAACTGACTCATTGGAAAAAACCCTGATGTTGGGAAAGACGAAAGTCAGGAGGAGAAGGGGACGACAGAGGATGAGATGGTTGGATAGCATCACCGACTCAATGGACGTGAGTTTGAGTAAACTCCGGGAGTTGGTGATGGACAGGGAAGCCTGGTGTGCTGCAGTCCATGGAGTCGAAAAGAGTTGGACAAGACTGAGCGACTGAACTGAACTCTACTAATGCGTTCAGTGAGTTTGCTCCTTGGAGTCGGATTCATCATTTCTAAATTCCATTGTTAACTTTTACCTCCAGTTACTGATAACACCAGTGTTGCTATTCCATACCATGAATGACGCTGTAGCTGCCCAGGAATCAAAGGCTTATCATGCTGCACCCTCTCATCCTTCTTTGTCCCAAACAAAAGCTTTCATTTTATTTTAATTTATGGCTGTGCTGGGTCTTTGTTGCTGTGGGCAGGCAGTTGCAGTGAGGGGGGGCTACTCTTTGACGCAGAGCGTGGGCTGTAGGGCACGCATGCTTCAGTAGTCAAGACTCTCAGGCTCAGTAGCTGTGGCACACGGGCTTAGTTACTCTTTGTCAGGTGGAATCTTCTCAGACCAGAGATTGAAGCCATGTCCCCTACACTGGCAGACAGATTCTTATCCATTTATCCAGGGAAGTCCAAACCATAGCCTTCAGTTCTGTGAGTACTTTTAGAGAATTATCAAACCTAAGGATAGTCTTAGGAACGCTTGAATTTGCAATTGGTATCAGAAGTGAGAGTGGTCTTGTGCACTATTCACTCTAACTTTACAGACACCAAAGCAACAAACAGCAATTGGAGGAGAAAAAAAAAAAAAAGAACTATGTAAGGAGAAGAAAGTTTTAAAAAAGAAAACAAAACAAACAAAAATCCTTAGAGATAAAATAATTACCACAAACAAGAATATTTTAAAAAGATGAAATATCAAGGAAAAGAAAGTTTTTTGGAAGTTATAAATATGTTATCAGAAGCTAAAACTCAACGGAAGAGTTGAAAACTAACATTGAGGAAATTTCCCAGAAAGATGAGCAAAAGCTAAATAAGGGTGACAGAAAAGAAAGAGCTGGTTCCCAAAAAACTGGACAATTGATTCATAAAAGTATGTTAATATGTGTTTAAGCATTTTAAAGGAGAATTTAAAGAGAACAAATGGAATTCACAAGTAGACAAATGAGAGAAAGTCCAATGGAAAGATTGGCTAAATTGTTGAGTACTCCATGACCACTGACAATTATCATGATCATTAAAAATTGACACAAAAATATATGAAATTATATTTATTTTAAAACTTTACTAACAAAAATGTGGGTTATGTTAAATATGATTAAATTAGTATAAAATATATTTTATCTATGGCTACACACATTGTCAGGCTTCCCTGGTGGCTCAGTGGTAAAAACTCCACCTGCCAATGCAGGAGACACAGGTTCAATCCCTGGGTCAGAAAGATCCCCTGGAGAAGGAAATAGCAGCCCACTCCAGTGTTCTTGCCTGGGAAATCCCATGGGCAGAGGAGCCTGGTGGGATAAATCCATGGGGTCAAGAGAGTCAGACACAACTTAGCAACTAAACAACAACAAATATACATTGTCATTTTTTAAAGACAAAAAATATACAGCAAAGAACTAACACCAGTGTTTATCTTCAGGCAGTAGGAACTCAAGTGATGTTTTTGTTTGTTTTTTCTGTATGTTCCAAATTTCCTATGCTAAACCCCTTACTTTTATAAATAGGAGTAGAAAAAATGTGGTATACGGAAGAGCTTCTTCCGTTTCTCTCTTCACTTGTCAGCTCTTGGAGCAAACAACCCACATTCAAGTTACCAGTGCCCCTGTCTCACAGCTCTTCTAATCACCCTTTTCATATCTCCGACCTCACATCCTATTGGCTATCATTTCCTCTCCTCTGTGTCTGATTTCCCATCTTTAATCCCTTATATAAACAAGTTAAAGCCCTTTAAAAGGACCCTGACATAGTTCTTCTGCATTTCACTCAATGCTTCACAAATAATAGGAATGAGGGAATTCCCTGGCGATCCAGTAGTTAGGACTCAGCACTTTCACTGCCATGGCCCCCGGGTTCAGTTTCTGGTCAGGAAACTAAGATCCCACAAGCCATGCTGTGTGGTTGTTGTTGTTCTGTCCCTAAGTCATGTTTGACTCTTTATAACCCCATGGGCTGCAGCATGCCAGGCTTCCCTGTCCTTCAGCATCTCCCAGAGTTTGTGCAAACTCATCTCCATTGGGTCAATGATGCCATCCAACCATCTCATCTTTTATTACCCTCTTCTCCTGCCCTCAATATTTCCCAGCATCAGGGTCTTTTCCAATGAGTCGGCTCTTCGCATCAAGTGGTCAAAGTATTGAAACTTCAGCAGTAGTCCTTCCAATGAATATTCAGGGTTGATTTACTTTAGGATTAACTGATTTGATCTCCTTGCAGTTCAAGGGACACTCAAGAGTCTTCTCCAGCACCACAATTCAAAAACATAAATTCTTCAGCTCTCAACCTTCTTTATGATCCAACTCTCACATCTGTACATGACTACTGGGAAAACCTTCGCTTTGCCTATATGGACCTTTGTCGGAAAAGTGATGTTTCTGCTTTTTAATGTACTACTAGGTTTGTCATAGCTTTTCTTCCAAGGAAGAAAAAAAAAACAAGAATTAAATATACACTTATTGAAGAAATAAATGTTAGAGAAGAGGAAGATGTGGTTGTAGGTAGACTAGAGAACTGCAGAAAGGCTTCATGGAGGTGGGAAGACCTGAGCTAGGCCTTGAAGAATAGCTAAAATTTGAGTGTCTCAAAGGGAAAGCAAGTGGACATGCCAGGAAAAGTGAAGAGCTGGGAGAAGAGATGGACCTGGTCCCATAAGCTCAGGAGACATATAATAATCGCTTCTGGTTGGAGCGCAAATTATGGGTTGGAAAAGAGTAGAGTAAGTGTGGAGAAATCAAAGCTGGATGCAGAAGACTATCAAGCCTAGCCTATACACTATGGTTCTCAAACTTTGGCCGACTTTTTACACAGCTTTGCTTGGCCCGAGTCCTAGGGTCTGTGTCTCAGTAGATCTGGGGTAGGACCTGAGATGTTTCAGTTCTAATATGTTCCCAGGTCATGCTGGATGCACATAAGAACCACCTAAAAGGCTTCTCAAAAAGCCAAAGCCAGGGCCCTACTCCTCAGGGATTTCAGCGTAACCAGTCTGAAGTAGAACCTAAGCACTGTTGTTTATTTTTTTAATAATCATAATTGGTGATTAAAATAGGCAACCAGGGTATCTAATCCTTCTAATTACTTGTATAAGCAATAAGGAGCCCTTCATGGTTTCTGTTACACAAATCATAATCAATGTCAAAAAGTGAGAAATTGCAATGAAAAAAATCTAAATTATGTAAAATCCCAGTACTAAAAACAATTACTGGTGTTTCTTTTAATGTATATCTCTATTTATTCAGCTGCGTCGGGTTTTAGTTGTGGCACTTGGAATCTTTCATTTCAGTGTGCAGGCTTCCCTCTAGCTGTGGCACCCAGGATTAATTGCCCCACAGCATGTGGGGTCTTCATTCTCCAACCAGAGTTCAAACCTGTGTGTGCCCTGCATTGGAAGACAGATTCTTAACCACTGACCACCAGAGAAGTCCCAAGAATAACTACTGTTAATGGTTTAGAATAAAATATCCAGATCTTTCCCATGCAAACATATATATAAAAACATGTATTGACAAAGATGGGATTATGTTTACTAATTGCTTTTACTGTGAATGACTTCCATAACAATAAATGTAAGTATTCATATAAATCATAATTGATGACTGCATAGTACTCCTTCAGAAGGATGTGCTGTGGCTTAACCCATCAGTAGAGCATGTTTTAAGACTGTGGAGGGTGGGCCACCCCATATAATCAGAGAGAAAGCACAGGATTCAGGTTCTACTCCTGGCTTTCCTACTGGCTGGGTGAAGTTAGACAAACCAAAATCCATGCAGGGGACTTCCCTGGTGGCCCAGTGGTTAAGAATTCACCTGCCAGTGCAGGGGACTCAAGTTCAATCCCTGGTCCAGGGAGAGTCCACATGTGGCAGAGTAGCTAAGCCTATTTGCTACAACTGCTGACCTCTTGCTCTAGAGCTGACCTCATGTTGCAAGTACTAAGCCCACACACCCTGGAGCCCATGCTCTGCAACAAGGGAAGTCCCCGCAATGAGAGTCCAGACACTACAGCTAGAGGAAGCCCACTCACAGCAAGAGACCCGCGCAGCCAAATAAATAAATATTTTTCAAATGTTATTAAAAAAAATTATGCATGCTGCTGAAAAGCCCTCAACTAGGGTATTATTGGTAAGAAACAATTTGAATAAAGAAACCCTAGGATTTGTTGACAGTAAAATGTGAGAGGGAAAAAATAAATGTGGAAATTATTAATAGACAAAGAGATAACTTTTTTATTATTTAAAGAAAAGCCCAAGATAGGAATTAACATACTTTGTCAAAGGCAAAGAGATAATGACATATATTATTTCCTTCTCTAAAATATAACGATACTTTCTTGAAGTGCTAGCTGATGTCGTACCTAATCCGTAAAGCCTGCTGTGATTTTTACCCTGTGATTTCCTGTCACACTTACAGTTTAACACAGGGCTTAGCCCTTAATCACAGAGTCTTTTATCCTTTCTCAATTATTTGTCTTGGCACCCCAGCTAGGCTGTAAACTCCTTGAGCACAGAGATGGCCCCCTCCACCACCACTCCTAATACTTACTTTTTGAGCTCTAGTACCTGATGTAGTGCAGAGTTCACAGTAAGTATCTATTAGGAACATTCGTTGATCTTCAATTTTGCAATTCCGTAATCTGGCCAGCAGACCACTCTAGTTACTGATGCATATTTTCTATCCCTATAGACAAATCTCTAGGAATCCTTAAATTTACAAATATGTCAAAGATAGCTACTTCAATTTAGACAGCTCTAAGTAATCTAGCATTCGAGGTTCCCCCCCGCTTCCATTGGCTCTAGAAATCTAAGCTCCCCAAAGCCCCCTTTTTTTCCTATTTTATACCAAATGACAGCTGCAATGACTTCCAGAGTTCAAGTCAGTATACCAATCATACTACCATGGAAATCTGCAATTCAGTGTATTTGGTGAGCTCATTACACAATAAAACTTGAGGTCAGAGATTAAAGTCTATTTCCCAGCAGACAAAAATTGGTTTGACAATATGCAACCCACAGTTTGTTCAATACAATACTCACATATGGCAAATTATGCTTCTGAAGTAGTCAAAACCTTTTCATTTTTATTAATATTTGGTTATAAAGGAACAAAATTCACAATTCTATTTTTGCCTAAAAATAATACAGAGAAGCAGTGAATGGTTTTTCTTTCTTATAGTTTATATTAACTGACTTAGAACTCCTAAATATGAAATCTATCAACTTACTCAGACTATTCTCAATATTGACAATTTTTCCAATATAATACCTTAAAGAAAGAAAAAAAATTCCAGCTGCAGTCTTTCCTTTCTTTCTCTCCTTCTTCATTCCTTTTATTTCCCCCTTTCTTTATCCCTTTCTCTCTCTCCCACTCCCTGCCTCCCTCCATTCCTTCCTTCTTTGTGTTCCTTTCAGTTAACATTAACGCCCGCTGTGCGTGCTCCTGAACCAGGCACTACACAAACAACACTGAACATAACACACACAGTCATAGCTCTGGTCAAAGAGCCAGTTATAAACCAGAGATTGCAAGCTGGCAGCTTTCAGATCTATCATGACCCGCAGATGAATTTTGTTTGGCCCACACCATGTCTTTTTTAAATTGAGTTATTTCCCTACATTTTAAGACCAGGACCTTTCCCACAAAAAGTCACAATTCGGGGTTATATGAAAAATGGGAAAATCTAGTGGCACTGAGTCCCTTGCTCCCTGAAAAGAACAACTGGCAGATCCAAGTGGGAACTGCCCTGGTTGGACACATTGAGTTCTTCCCAGCCCTCATGCAATCTCCCTCACTCAGCACTTTGTGCAACTGCTATGTTAAACAGTCATAGAAATAATAAATGTACAGTTACCAATAGCAGCAAACACTATAAAGGGAAAATACAGAGCTTTATGAGAGAATATAAGAGGGAAACTAATTTAGAGTGAGGGTCAAGCATGATCTCTTTAAGGACATCACATTCTTAACTTTCCTCAATACTGACACTTACTTCTTATGAAGTATTTACCCAAATGATAATAAGTACCATTTATTGAGACTCTGCTGGTGCCAGGTACCTTATTTAATTCTCACAGAAAACAATTCTGCATCATCTCCATTTTGCTAATGAAACACCTATGAAATACATGAGGTTCAAGAAGGTCAAACAATTAACCCAAATATATAAAACCAGAAATAGAAAACCTGAAGTCAGAACCAAACCCTGATTAATTCCAAATTATATGTTCATTCCAGTAAAAAGAGCTGTTTCAAATAAGTCCCAGTTCCAATTCCAAGAGTCATTTTGTCTCTGCTCTTCCTAAAACACATGGCCAAGAATATTCAATATAGCACACTCTTGATTTTTCTTTACCATGAGACTGAGTTTGTTCTCAGACTGTACTTCCACTTATGTGTAGAGTAGGGCAGAGCCACCATGTGAGACCAGCTAGTTCTGCAGCTGAAGCCCAGAATCTCTGGCCAGATCTTGGGACCTGCTGGTGCTTTGGATAACCCTAAGTTTAGTCAAGTTTATTGGGCTGGGTGCCTACTTATTGTCAGTCCTTACTTACCTGGTAGGTAGGTAAGGATTTCCTGCCCCACCAATCACCTGGAACTTTCCATCTTTATATCCAGAGAGCTTAAATTTTGTTTTATCCTTATCACTTGATGGATTGTGTGAACATTTCACCAAACTCTCTTTTGATTTTCTAGGCTTTCCTCTCAAACCTCTGGTTCAATATGATGTTGCTGCTTCCGTTCGTTCTTATTATGAGAAATTTTTGACCACTGAAGTTCCTTATTACAGCCCCTATTCCAAATTCTTCTCCAACTCATCCAGGATCTCAATTAAATAGTATCAGCACATAATTTCCCAGGGCACCATTGTGTTGCTGCCACCTGCATCCTTCAATCCAAATACAATACTCAAAATAATGACATACAACATTATGAAAGTATAATCAATAGAAAAGGAAGATACAGTGTGTTGGGGGTTTTTGTTTGTTTTTTGTCCAAGAATACAATGTAAAACTCTAGGTATTCTAGGTTTTGAAGAAAGTAGAATCTGAGCATTCATGCCATTATGTGTACCTTGGCTTCATAACACTCTATTCCTCACCTACAAGATAGTTCAGCCTTTTTAGGCCTTATTTTCCTCATTAATAAATTAGCTTTTCTAGTTAGCTTGGCAGACTGAACCAATGTAAGAAATCCTTCCACTTTGACCTCATAGGAATGCTGTATTTTTTTTTTTTTTATGTTAAGACGTAAATGAGTTTGAAATCAAGAAGTGAAACTCTTAGGAATAGAGCAAAATTTAGGATGGTAATTGGGAACTGAAGTCAAAATGTTCACAGGGGAATCTGAGTTGAATATGGGCCTTAACAGTTTGTGACATTAACACCTATGTGAGGACAGGGGTATAGGGTTCTAGGTCAAGGCAGGACTCACACAGGGCTGGCCCTTGTGAAACGGAGCCTAGAAAAACTTTTCCCACCCATCTGAGGAAGCAGCAAGGAAACTTGCTCCCATGAATGGAAAAACAGTTACTGGAGAGAAATTTGAAACCCAGACCTTCGGCTTGTGCAGAAAATGAGGTTGAAATTCACACTCGTCGTGATACTGGAACCTCAAGGCTGAAAAATTAAAAGTATAAAGTGGCTTGACACTACAGAACCCCCAGGTCCCCAGTCAGGGGGAAAAGTAAAACATTCTGTAGGAACTCTCCAACAAGCCAACACACAAGAGACTTTCACAGAAAACAGAACAACCCCTGCTGAAGATAATTTCACAGTAAAAATCAGAAACCACACCAGGAAATAAACCACTGAGGAAATGTCGGCAGACAGGACAAAGGTGGTCCTTTATACCCGAGGACTGGTTTTAGTAAAACTATTTAAAAAAGAGTTTAAGGTAAGTATGTTAAAAATATTTGGAGAGACAGAGTAGGGGAAGAAAAATCTCTTCCTCTATCTATATAATAGTTCTCCGGCCAGGACCCTGTAAGTTGGATTCACGGGAGTAAAGCATACAAATTTATCTAATCTAAGATTTACATGACACAGGAGCCCTCATAAGGAAATGGAAATCCAAAGAAGTGGTTAAACCTGAGCCTTTTTATACTGTTTGATGAAGAGTAGGAACTTGCACAAGAATTGATAGGATAAAAAGATACGAGCTAAAGGTAGAAAACTGGGGAGACAGCAAGACTGGATCTTCAAATTCCTCTCACAGTCCCTCTGTCTTAGGAGATAAGGATGGTCCTTTCCTCTGGATATGGGGAGGCCATCTGTTGCCTGAGGGTCTCAAAACCTGCTTCAGGGGAGATGGGATAGGTCAGAGACTTCTTCCTGCATCTTCTGTTTCTCAAACGTCTTCAGCTTAATATATTCCATATGCCAAGGTGCCTTTTTTTTAGGGTAGTGTGTCCTGAACCCTGTCACTGAGAATCAGTACAAAATGAGGAAGCAGGACTATTTGACCCTGACGGTCCCTTCTTTCAACAGCCACATTACAATCGCCCAACCCTGCCTTCTACCTGCAGCTTCTGTAGCTGCGGATTCTACCAACCACAAATCAATTTAGAACAAATCAGTTTAAGGTTGGTTGAATCCCCCGATATGGACCCTGAGAATTTAGAGGGCCAACTGTACTAGACCCTTTCATATAAGGGACTTTCGAATTCACAGAATTTATTTATCTGGAGTGCCAGACCCTATACCCCTAGGCATATGGAGGGCCTTCTCTATTGGACTGTGTAAGTAGTGGGCATTGATCTTCATCTACAGTCTGAAGCAACTAATAAATATACATGAGTGCTCAGCTGCTTCAGTAGTGTCCGACTCTCTGCAACCCTATGGACCGTAGGCCTCCAGGTTCCTCTGGCCATGGGATTTTCCAGGCAATGATACTGAGTGGATTGCCATGCTCTCCTCAGGGGATCTTTCCAACCCAGGGACCAAACCCAAGTCTCTTGTATCTCCTGCATTGGAAAGTGGGTTCTTTATCAATCACATCAGCTGGGAACCCCAACTAATAAATATTACTTTCTGTATTTCCTATACCTTAAATTTTCTTTTGAGTCCTCATTCCGTTAGTCTGACAAAATACATTAACTGTTCAAGATTTCCCACCCCTTTCCCTGTCATGTCAAGATGCCAGGGAACTTTCTACCAAAGCACTAGAAAAACAAGTCATTCCTCAGATTGTTTGATACAGATTTTACATCATTCCATTTGCTCAATAAATACTTGTTGGTCTACTAATTTAGGAAAAACACCTAGAAAGGCTTTTTATCTGTAGCCCACCACATTCTTAAAATGATTAGAATGACAAATATATCTATACCAAAAGCTTTAAAACATAAAGAAAATCAGAATCAAGAGTAGGAAATAAAAAGAAAAAAATGTTTCTAAGAATTGAGAACAGACTTTTGTTCTAAGCACACAAGTAGCCAAGACAAGGAGGAAATTTAGGATTCCGTAGTTCATGCTGTGCTCAGTGCTCAGTCGCTTCAGTCCTGTCGCCTCTTTGGGACCCTATGGACTGTAGCCTGCCAGGCTCTTCTTGTCCATGGGATTCTCCAGACCAGAATGCTGGAGTGGGTTGCCGTGCCCTTCTCCAGGAGATCTTCCTGACCCACAAATCGAATCTGTGTCTCCTGTGTCTCCAGCATTGCAGGCGAATTCTTTACCCACTGAGTCATCTAGGAAACCCCCATAGTTCTTGCTTTCAGAAAAGAAAAAATAGGACTTCTCTGGTAGTCCTATGGTTAGGACTCCTCCCTTCCAATGCAGGGGGCAGGAACTAACCGGTCAGGGAACTAAGATCCCACATGCCCTGCTGTGCAGTGAAAAGACAAAAACAAAGAAAAAGAACTGGTACTAGAACCAAGTTGACCCAGGTTTTGATCTAGCTCAGAGACCTCAGGCAAAAAGAAAATAATAATTCCTTAATGGAAAGAATGTTTTGCTTATTTATCAATTAAGTTGAGTCTCTTGGGGACAAAAATATTTAAGTGATGAGAGACCAGCAGCTTAATGGTGAACAGAATGACATAAAAGAAATACTGAAGTTAAAAGAATGTAATAAAGTTCTTTGAGATTCATGAAAACTAGAAAGAAAATATAAATGTGCTGTTTGTTAAAGCAATTTTGAGAAGCATAGGAAATATATGTACGTGGTAGTTTAGTCATTTTATTCCCACTTACAGCTATTACAGAAATTGGAGACTTTAAGAACAGGTATATATTTAAGGATGAATAACACTGCCATTTAGTAAATTATTACTGCTATTAATCCAAGTCAGCTGAAATTGTTCCTTAAAAGTCTGAGTTAACCTAATCTTCTGTCATATCAGAAATCATATCGAAGCATTAGCAAAATCAAAAGGCAAATTTTGTCAATAGGCAAAATCAAATCAAACAAGCAGTTTTCAAGGCTCAGGAGTGAGTTACAGACCTAGCATAAACCTAGTTCAAGAAGCAAATGATGTGGAGAATTAACGGCTGAACCAGAACTAGCACCATCAAGCCCTGCCAGGCTAACTCCTGAGGACGACGTAGCGCCTTTTGGAAAAAAAGAAGAGAGAGAAATCAAGAATTGTGTTCAAAACTGCTCTCCCGTGATCACCTTGTAAGAAAAAGGACATGCCTGTTTAATGATTCAAGTATGCACAAGAACACCTGTCACTTCAATGACAAAAAAACACCAGTGATAATAATAATTAAGTTGTATGCATGTGAATTTTAGAGAAACACTGTTAATCAGCCTTAATCTTATTCTAACGTTACCCTGTGCAGCAGGTTTAAACACTAAGCTCTTCCAGAGCCACATCAGCTGCTCAGGCCATAGGATGATTCTACTGTGATGAATAAATAGCACCTTATGACCTGAAAGAGTTAATATGACTCCCCTCCCCCAAATGTATTACTAGGGAGCTGTCTGAGATATTATTTGATCCTGGAAAGAAAAAGGCCCATTTGTTCCCTAAGGTTTTTTTGTTTTTGTTTTTTTTTTAATTCATAAAGACCAGCAAAGACCTCTTCTTCTTCCTATATCCAACCCGCACTCGTCCCTACCCTAAAAACCATATTTTGTAAACCGAATTTTCAAACTGTAAGACTGGTTTTTCTCATGAGGCAAAGGAAAAAAACCTCTGTGATTAATGCTTTAGCTAAAAGCATAGAATGTAAAATGGGAAGATTATTTATGGTTCTTCTCTTCAGGAGCTAATAGAGTCAGACGTTAGCCTAAAAGGATGGAAATCCTACAGTGGGATTTTTTTTTCCAACAGATAAAAGTGGCTTCTGGAAACAGCATAAATACTGTCTGCAGTAAGCCATAAGCACTAATAATTTTGCTATAAGTGCTCAGTCGAAGGGAGATGAACATGTTAAATGTTATTTAAAAATGGACAGCATGTTATCTTGAAAGCCACAGTGAAATACTAACCTAAGTGACAAGCATGGCTTTCAGTGCTGTGTTTTAAGATGGACGGTGGTTGGAGGGATTTACCAGGCTACTCTTCCATATAGTCAAATCACATTCAGTAGCTCAAAATGTAATATGGATTGAATTTTCAATTTCCAGTTATAGTTTCCCCAAGGCCGTTAAATTTCTTTCTTCCTAAACTGCTCATTCGTCTTCAGTTAATTCTGTTCAAAAGAGCCACTTCGCTAATTATCTAAGGTAGGCAAGTGAGCATGAAACTTGATTTCACTACCTTCAACACTGTTAATTTGGCAGAGAAGAGTTTTATTTGTGTTAATAGGGTATTTCCAGTGACAAGATTTTGCATTTTTGCTCCCCTTTTAGCAGTCCAGAACATCAAAAGTTTCCTCTTCCTTAGTGATGTTCTTAAAAAAAAAAAATAGATCTAATGAATTATTAGGAACAAATAAGGAAATAACTTGGAAATTAAAAGGCCTCAGGTGAAATGTGAAGACAAACATATTGTCTCTTTATAATAAAACAGATTTCCACAAAACATATGTTGTGGTTGTCAGTAAGCCAACAATTGTTTAGTGGTCTAATTTTGGGGGTGATTAAAATATTCCTGGAGAAGGAAATGGCAACCCACTCTAGTATTCTTGCCTGGGAGAAATCTCATGGACAGAAGAGCCTCAAGGGCTACAGTCCATGAGGGTTGCAAAGAGTTGAACACGACTTAGCAACTAAACTGCAACAACCACAAAAGATATTCTTAGGCACAGAAATAGTATTGTTACCAGGTGATTCCACAGGTGATTTTGGTCAAAGTAGCCAATAAACGACAGCACCCTGGAGGAACAGAGGCTCCAGAGGCGTCCCACCTCCCTCTGGGTGGAAATGGTCTAGATGTGGGCCGATGTCAGAGGAGTGCTCCAAACCAGGCTCCTTAAATACGTTCAGAGTGTTGTGCACACATACATCATGAATCCCCGGCCCCATCCTTGCTTCCATCTCCGGTTGGGAAACTGAGACCCGGTATGCTGGGTGGCACGGCCAAAAAATAAAATAAAACAATGTCACATCTAGTGAATCACAGAATATTTGATCTAAAAATGTTGTGAATAAAGGGACTATTTATAAAGGTGCTGTATTTGCAGGGCCACTGTTACAAAGCACCAAAGGCGAGATGGTTTAAACAACAGAATTTTATTGTTACAAAGTACTGGAGGCTGGAAATCCAAAACCAAGGTGTCAGCAAGGTTGCTTTCCTCTGAGGACTATGGGCGGGGGAGGGACTGTCCCAGGCCTGTCTCCTTAACCTGTCGATGGCCTTCTTCTCCCCACTGTCTTCGCATCTTTTTCTCTCTGTGTGTCTGTCTCTGCATCCAGATTTCTCCTTTCCACAAGGACACCAGTCATATTAGATCAGGGCCACCCTTGATAACCTCGTTTTAACTTGATTCTCTCTGTAAGGATCCTATCTCCAAAAAAGATCGCATTCTGAGATCCTGGTGATTAGGACTTCGGCATGAGGATTTTGGAGACATCACTGAACCCATAATAGCTGTGGGCAACATTTGAGAAAGCCACCAAAGGATGGCGCTGTAACCTGGAGCTGATCACAGCAGAGACCATGAAGAGATTATCAGAACCATTAGAAAGAGGAGCTAGGTGGAGACAACTGTCATATAGGAACCAGGTTTGTTGTTGTTGCTTAGCTGCTCTTTTGCGACCCTGTGGACTGTAGCCCATCAGGCTCCTCTGTCCATGGGATTTTCTAGGGAAGAATACTGGAGTCGGTTGTCATTTCCTTCTCCAGGGAATCTTCCTGACCCAGGGATCGAACCCTCAGCTCCTGCTGCATCTCCTGCATTGCAGTCAGATTCTTTACCAGGGAAGCCCATAGAAACTAGGGCTTTCAGTAAAAGGATTCAGCTAACAAGCAACAACAGCAGGGATGGAACTGAAGAGTGGAGAGAACAAGTGCCCTGACCTCACTCACCTTCCATCTCCTCCTACAGGTTCCTCCCATGGGGCAAACCAGTTATAAGCCAGAGAATGAGCCAGTGGATCAGCCCAGCCCAGCCAGCTTCCTGGGGCTGCTCTGCAGGATGCAGAAAGGTAAAGATTGAACCTGGAGTGATATGCAGAAGATATCCAGTAGATTGTCTTTTACAATCCATAAAACAAGCAACTGGATAAGCAAGAGTTCCGTATATTTTTTCTATATATATTTGAAATAATTCACAGTAAAATTTTTAAAAGAAGCTTACAGTATATTGTTACATAGGGGAAAATACACATAATATAATCATTACTCATGTTCTGAAGGATATGCTCAAAAATGCAACCATGACATTTCCCTGGTGGTCCAGTGGTTAAGATCCATGCTTCCCCTGCAGGGAGCACAGGTTTGATTCCAGTGCTCCTGATTCCAGCATTACAGATTTCACATGCTGCACTGCACAGCCAAAAATAAATAATGCAATCATGTTTATCTCCTGGTTGAGGGTTAAGAATAATTTTTATTTCCTTTAATGACTCAGTATTAACATCATGAAGTGTTTTACAGGAATGAAGAGTACAGTGAAGTAACAATGCTGTCAATGTGTATAGTAAGAAGGAGTAGCATCTCTGTGAGTAGATGGAGAAGACTCCAGGAAAGAAGCTTAGGTTGCAGGAGGGTTTGCTTTCGGTGGAAAAGATTCCAGAGATCAGAGTATAACAGTTGGAAGATGAATAGGAAAAAGAGAATATGTAATAATATGGAACTCAAACCAGAGGAGAAGATGATACAATGGGCTTGCATTTTGGGTGGCGGCCAAACATTCAGGGGGTTATGTATATGGCCGTGAAGAATTAACTGCCTTCTGCATTCTAAATGGAACTCTGATGAAAGTTATTTTTTAAACCCCAAGTGTCAGAAGCCTGACCACACTAGCAGTCAACAGTCTTTACTTAGGGCTCTATCTGGAATGTGTGTGAAGATCTATTATGGAGCCTTTCAAAAAAACCCTTTCCCATGGAACTCCAGAACACTCAGGCCTCCTTTGATGGGGTATGAACTTAGCTGAGATCAGTTCTTGGAGTCACCATCGTAAGGTATTCTATGACTTCTGCCATGTCGAAGTAGGATCTCTGTTTTTATATTGCTGAACAGATGTAAAGTTTTAACTTCAATGTAAAGGTTACAGCATAAATTCCATATGCCTTTGTAAGTTCTATGACATGGTAAATAAAGTAAAAAACCAGCATCTACACATATGCTGTAAAAGTCTCATATCAATTTTCATCAGCAGACTACGAGTAACATACCAAGCATGTGCAAACATGTAATATTAGAGCCTTCCAACTCAGAAAAATACTCAGCTTTTTCTCAAACTAACAACGATTGTATTCCTCAGAGAGCCATGAATATGTAAAGTTTGAGGTTTTTATGTCCAACTGTTCTTAAAGTTATTTGAGGGCAGAAAAAGGTCACCAGGATTTTTTTAAATCACTTTATACAAAAACAGCTGGACTGCTTTACTCTAACATCCCCCAGCTCTCCAATGGGAAGAAACCTGCCTTGCTTAAACCTGGACAGCATGACAACACTCTTCAGAAAGAGAGCAAGAACATTTTTATATTGGAATGCGGTTTCAGGCTTGATCATAGATGGTTATCTGTTTTCATGCTGAAGAATGTGACTTCTCATGATGAATAAAACTGATATAAGACAGTATTTTTTCTGAAATTTGGATTATACCAGGTAAGAGAGAAAACAGAAACCCAAAACATCATGATTTCATTACTACATTTACTTTTCCTACCAGTCTATATATGTATACACAGAAAGTAGGAGTAAAATTGGAAGAAAGAAGCTGAAAGACTATTTCTAAAACTCAAAGTTCAAACTGTTCTCACACATTTTAAAATTAATCTTTCATGTCTCACCAAAATATTTATCTTGGATTTGGGTAGCGGCCTCCTCCTAACGCACTCAAGCCTATACATAGGCTAGCTGTACATTGCCATTGCAGTCTCATAAACAAAATGGCCCGAAACGTGGCAGGGCAGATTCTTGACCACTGGACCACCAGGGAAGTCCTAGTCATTGACTTCTCTTGATGCTTATACACCACACCATCCTCATGCAAGTTAGAATATTCCTTCACTTTTCTTCATATACATCAAAATTTAATCTTGTGTGCATCCTGGACTTTTCTAGTGTGCATACAACAGAATACAAAGGGGAATAAAGAGTCCATGAGTTTGCATCGAAAGGTACAGCTCTTGAAGGCATCCATGAGGCATGAAACCATAGAAAGAGTCAAATCACCCAGGGAAACATACAAGCAAGAAGGAAAGAAGCTTAAAGGGTAGACAGAGGATATGAAACCAGCAGAAGAAACTAATGAACAGTATGGCAAGGTATCCAGTGCCCCCTGGTATGACCCACAAGAGTAGCCCCAGGTGTGAAATTTCCCAAAGATATATCTAAGAGACAGGTTGGTTGTATGTAGTGCAAAATTCAGCTATCTGGCTCACCCTAAATCCTTCGGTCATCTAGGGACAGTCTGTACTTCAAGATTAAAATTAGCCTCTGTTCTTTGGCCTCTAAATAAAGCTATGCTGCATGGGAGAAAAAAAATCGGCTTGTGGAAGTACACATTGGTACAACCAATCTAGAGAGTAACTTGGTAATGGCTGTTAAGATTTTAAACAAGGGACTTCTCTGGTGGGCTAATGGTTGAGACTCTGTGCTTCCAATGCAGGGGGCTTGGGTTCTAATCCCTAGTCTGGGCACTAAGATACCACATGTTGTGTGGCATGGCCAAAATGCTTTTAAAAATTAAAGAAAAAGATTTTTTAAGCATACCTTTATTTGACCTATTCTTGCCTTTATTCTTGACCTTTATTTCACCTTTGTTCTTATATATTTGACCTTTATTCTTTGCCTAGAGAATCCCGTGGACAGAGGAGCCTGTCAGGCTACAGTCCATAGGGTCACACAGAGTTGGATACGCCTGAAATGACTTGGCACGTATGCACTTATTTGACCTAGCAATTCTACTCTTAGTGATTTATCCTATTTAACACCAAAAAAAATTTGTTTTAATTTAAAAATATAATGAGTTAACTACATCTCAATAAAAATAAGCTGATTAATGAGTACGTTTTTAAATAACAGCATATTTGGAAAATAAGTATAGAAATATTTATTATAGCTTTATTTATAAACAAAATGTTGGAAAATCTGTTCCCTTTAAAAAGGGTTACAGAAGTGACGGTATCATTTTCTTTTAAAGATATGTTAGTCATTGATTCTGAATCTTACATTGATAGATAATATCAGCAGATTTCAGCACAGCAGATAAAATACACCAAATTCTAACCAGCACAAGTTTTAGTGACAAGCAAACCCATTCCATGGACATAAATAACTTCATTAGATAATTACATTTTTGTTTTCCTACATTTTTATGTTTTTTTTAAACTGTGACACTTTCAGATTAGAGACCTAAAGTCTCCTGAGTGGTATAAGGTGCTCCCCAGGAGTTACTGCATGGCACCTCCATGGCATGGAATAGTATTTGGTGTAGAAGATGACTGGTTAGCTGCAGCAGAATGAACATTTTCTCTAAGAACAGTAGTAAAGAACAGTCGAGTGTTTAAGACTCTGCCTTTCAGTACAGGGGGTGAGAGTTCCATCCCTGGTTGGGGAACTAAGATCCCACAAGCCATGAGATGCGACCAAAAAGTTTCAAAAAAAAAGTAAAAAAAAAAAAAAGTCCAAGCCTGGGGACACTCTCTGTGACAATATGTGTTGTAGTGTGTGTGCGCCTCCCTTCCAGGCCCTCCTCTAACTCCCATTCATAGTGATCACAGTTTGTCTCATCAAAGTAGCCTGTGAGGCAGAAGAATCATAATACGTATAGTTGGATCTCAATTTTCTTTATTGAGAATAGTTATTATTATTAAATAGGTCTTAAGTATGAAATAGGCTTCCCTGGTGGCTCAGCTGGTAAAGAATCTGCCTGCAATGCAGGAGACCTGGGTTGGGAAGATCCCCTGGAGAAGGGAACGGGTACCCACTCCAGTATTCTGGCCTGGAGAATTCCATGGACTGTATAGTCCTTGGGGTCACAGAGTCGGACACTACTGAGCAACTTTCACTTCGCTAAGTATGAAACATCAGTTACAATCATATCCAGTTATTATTTCTAACTGGCTTAGTAATACAGTAACTTAAATTTTGTGGGCTGAGGCAAGTTCTGTACACCCAAAGTAAAAGAAGGGTATCATGATTAAAAGTAATGCTACTTAAGCCAAAATTTAAAAAAAAAAAATTCTATGTGGAGATATTAAAAGATATACCCCAAACATATCATTACGTGAAAAAAAGATGTGCAGAAGATTGTGTAAAGTTAGCTACCATTTGCGTGAGAAAAAAATAAGGTATAAATTCACATTTAAAAAATGCTTGAGATATCTCTTAAAAGATAGTCGAAACATTGATGACAATGGAGGCCTGAATAGCTAGGAAACTGAGAAGAATGCTTACTTTTCACTGTATACCTTTTTGAATTTTATACCATGTGTTTGTGATATCTGTTCAAAAAATAAAGAATAAGCAATTGGGACTTTGTTGGTGGTCCAGTGGCTAATACTCCATGCTCCCAATGCAGGAGACCCAGGTTCGATCCCAGGTCAGGGAACTAGATCCCGCATGCTGCAACTAAAGATCTCAAGTGCCACAACTAAGACTGGGCACAGCCAAATTAACTAATTAATTTAAAAAATAAGCAATTACATAAGAGTTTTTAAAGCAAAAAAAATTTACAAATGAGATTTAAAAAGTACTATTATAAAAATGTGTCACTGTACCTTCCTGTGTACAGGGGGAAATCTAATGTCCTTCCCAATAACTGCAAGAATTCTTGGAAGGAAGCACGGGTTAATGTCTCTCGTGGTCACTTCCTCTTCTGGAAGCTTGATTTCGCTGGCTTCTTGGGCTTATTTCTGACTCCTGCCTTCTACACATGCTGCACATCACTGTAACAGTAGCAGCAGTCACTGGCTCTAATACAGCCTGGTTTTTTTTTGGTTATTTTTCCTTTAAAGCTCCCTGTCCTGGTCTCAGAGCTCTCTGCAAAACTCTTTAGTCGTAAGACAAATGCAGAGGTCTTTTCTACTTCCTGTTAGTGCACAATCAGAAATTGTGGTGTATGAATCCCAGCGGCCTCCCTCCAGGTGGTACCAGCAGTCACAGCCACCAACTCATCCACAGCTCCGAAAGGACACGTGGCCTCGACCAGCATCCTGCCCTTATCCTTCACTACCCTTTCCCAGAGACCTGCCACCCCTGAGCTTCTCTGAGGAGTGGCCAAGTCACAAATCGAAATCCTCAACTCTTGTCCTGATCCAATATCCCCAGTTTCTGCCAGCATATGACCTCTACTGCTTGTCTGGCTGCCTGCCCTACAGAAGAGCCCAGCCTGTAAGGGATCCTCTCCCAGCAAAGGCAGCAGGTTAAGAACATTGGATCAGGGACTTCCCTGGTGGGCCAGTGACTAAGAGCCCGTGCTCCCAGTGCAGGGAGCCCAGGTCCCCACCCTGGTCAGGGAACTAGATCCTACATGCTGCAACTAAGATCCAGCACTGCCAAATAAATAAATTTATTTTTAAAAAAAGAAGAAGAAGAACATTGGAGCAATCAAAGCACACCTGCCAAGGATCTTTCCCCTTTCAGGAACTTTGTGGCTATAGATCTACGCACTATTCTAAGATCCTCTCTCAGTAGCTATTTCTGGAATTTCTTAGTCTTGATCCCTCTATGAAATGCACGCACTCCTGGATATACAATATTCTCTTCCCCCTGAAACTTCCCTTTGTGAACTACCATCTCAAGTAGTTTCAATAAGTTTTCTGACTTGGAAGTGTTGTCAAGAATCAAAATATCCTGTGCAGGTTAATTCATCACCAGCAGTTAGGTGTGGTGGTCCTAGCAAAGATGTACTCCCAGCTTAGCTCTAGAGCCTGAACCTGGGACTGCTCTAGACAGGACCCTAAAATGCAACCAAGAAGGCGCTCACCTAGGTGTCTCCCAGCCCTCCAGCCTGCAAGGTTTACTCCGGACCAAAATATTTAAATTCAAATGACTCAAATACAATCCCATATATTGTCGGACATCTAGGATCATGCCTCCAGTATCTCTGGAGATTCTTGAGAGAAACATATTTTTTCTCATCTCTTGTTTCAGTGTCGTACTTCTGCTGAATTCTCACATGTTATCCTGTGTAACATTTTCCACAAAATCATATTTTCAAAGCATCCCACCCTTTGACCTCTCCTTATTCTTATCCTTCAAACTTACTCTCAATCCCCTGCTCTAGCTATCCTTTAAAACTTTTTATTTTATATTGGAGTACAGCTGATTAACAATGTTGTGATAGTTTCAGGTGTTCAGCAAAGTGATTCAGTTATACATATGTATTTATCTATTCTTTTTCACATTCTTGTCCCATTTAGCTTGTTAACATAATATCAAGCAGAGTTCCATGTGCTATGCAGTAGGTCCTTGTTGGTTATCCATTTTAAATATAGCAGTGTGTACACATCCTCTCCAAACTCCCTATCTCTTTCCCCCACCCTTCCCCTCTGGTAACCATAAGTTCATTCTCTACGTCTGTGAATCTGTTTCTGTAAGTCTTGTTTTGTAGATAAGTTCATTTGTATCCTTTCTTTCTAGATTCCGCATATTGCTGTAGTTATTTTCCACCTCATAAGAATCTTTAATCCGTTGGCCTGTTCTTTCACTTCCATCACTGACCTCATGTTCTCACTTCCCTCTTTATTTATCTTAGATTCCGTGATCCAGCACTACTCCCCTGAAAATACCCTTAATCCTCTTGCCCCTCTCTTCTTTATATTTGCCTGGAAAGCCCCAACTCTGGCTAGACTCCTACTCATATATCCCATGACTGCATGTAAGCAGCTTGTGTGTTTGCAGGAAGTCACACAACTTTTCAGATTGTTGCCATATTAAATTTATGACCACAAATCCCAGGTACAGAATTAATACTGCCAGACAATCCTGCTATACCACCTAGCAAATTTCCTTACCTGTTCTTGAAAAGGACTACTTGATGGAATTCCCTTGTGGTTCATTCACTGAACCACAGGTAATTAGGACTTGGTGATTTAACTGTTGAGGACCAGGGTTCAGTTGCTGTTTGAGAAGTAAGATCCCACAACCTGTGAGGTGCAGCGCCCCACCCCCAAAAAAAGAACAACTTTGGACTTTCTCCTTTATACTCACATCTCCAACACATTTTCTTCTCTAACACAGAGTTATAGGTCAACTATGTGAAAGGTCACTCAGTCATGACCAACTTTTCACAACCCCATGGACTGTAGCTTCCCAGGCACCTGAGTCCATGGAATTTTCTAGGCCAGAATACTGGAGTGGGTAGTCGTTCCCTCCTCTAGGATAAGTCAACTATACTTCAATTTTTTAAAAAAAGATGAGAAGGGGAGGGATAAATTAAGAGTTTCAGATTAACTGTGTATATATATATATAAAAATATATAAAGCATATAACTGCTATATATAAAATAATCAATGAGGACCTACTATATAGCACAAGGAACTCTACTCAATATTTGTACATAATCGTGTATCTACTCTTCAGATTCTTTTTAGGTATTATCTATATGGGAAAAGAATCTGAAAAAGAATAGGTATATGTATACGTATAACTGAATATCTTTGCTCTATACCTGAAACTAACACAACATTGCAAATCAACTATACTCCAATATAAAAAGTATTTTATGTATAAATAAAAGTGAAGGCCAAAAAAGCAAAGACTGTTCAGGTACCTTATAAGATCAAGAAAATAAATAGTTATATTACTGTTATTTGGTACCAAGATTTTCAGCATGAAAGAAAAAGATTGGAGCATTAAAAAAAAGTATATATTTGAACTTATATTTGAAATGCTAACATGAACTTGATTTTTAAATCTATCTGTTAAAGAGTAGCAGAATATGCCACCCCCAAATATGCCTCTTTAACATGAGCATTATTTTGAGCTGAAAGCAATTGAGATGAAACAGATACAAGAAAAGCTCCCTACCCTCCCTGTAAGACAGGACACAAATTTACGAAAGGGACCCTTCTCTCTCTATCAAGGACAAATGTTGATCCTGTAGACTTTAGACCCTTGTCAGTGAAGAAGGCACCTACCTAAATCTGTGTAACAAACTGTACTCTCGTTTACCATGCTTTCCCTCCTAGCCACATCGTGACTGGTCTTCCCCATACCTTTATTTCTTTTATGTGCAGCTGAAGATGGTATTTAAGCTGGAGTTCTAAGCTACTTCTAAGAGTTATTCATTTTTCCCTGGGTATTTCCCATGTATAATACTGAAGTATACGTATTAACAAATACACATTATTTATTTCTCTTTTTAATCTGACTTTTATTACAGGAGTCTCAGCCAAGACACAGAGAGCAGCAGGAAAGATTATTTTTCCTCCCCTACACTCTCTCTCTTTCTCTTAGTTCTAACCACTCAAAGGACCTAGATGCAATCTTTTTTTTTTTTAAATATGTGTGGCTCAGACAGAAAAGAATTTACCTGCAGTGCAGGAGACCCAAGTTCAATCCCTGAGTTGGGAAGATCCCCTAGAGAAGGGAATGGCTACCTACTCCAGTATTCTTGCCTGAAGAATCCCATAGACAGAGGAGCCTGGCAGGCTACAGTCCATGGAGTCACAAAGAATTGAACACGACTGAGCAACTAGCACTTTCACTTTATTTATTTATTTGTCTGCCAGGTCTTAGTTGCTCCATAGCATGTGGGATCTTAGTTCCCTGACCGGGGACCAAACCTGAGTCCCCTGCATTGCAAGGTGGACTCTTAACCAGTGGACCACCAGAGAAGTGCCTAGATGCAATCTTAATCCAGCAGCAACGAGCATGCCTAGTACCCAGATTTTGCATTCTAAATACCATCCCTAACTAAATGGGAACAAGTCTTCTTGGAGAAGTAGCTAGCTCCAAGTCTGAGGCAGGGAATACATGGTAAGCTGGAATAAGTATACCATATGCTGTATGCCTGATAAAGTAGAACTCGAGGCTTTTCCTGGGTAAAGAAGCCAACAGCATATGTGCGGTTTATTGTATGTCAATTATACCTCAATGAAGTTTTTTTTTAATTAGAAGAAAGGAACAGGAAAATAACTCAATAGTTCTTAAATCAGAAAATTTGGGGGCGACCCCACAGTCCTCTCAGGGGATCTGCAAGGTCAAAACTGTTTTTATAATATTACCAAAATGTCATCTGCCTTTTTTCCACTACTTATATTTACACTGATGGTACAAAAGCAAAGAAGTGAGTAAAATGCTGGCCACTCAGCACCAACCTGTACTGGTAGTCATTGTGTTCTTTTTTTTCCTTTTCTTTTCTTTTTTTTTTTTTTTGGCTTTGCCTCATGGCTTGCAGGATCTTAGTTCCCAGACCAGGGATTGAACCCAGGTCCACAGCAGTGAAAACACCAAGTCCTAACCACCAGACCACCAGGGAAAGGGAATTCCCTGTTTTCTTTATTATTATGCATTCACAGGAAAAATAAGAAAGACAATGGATAAAAATAAAGCTGCTTTTAGTTGACATTATTTAATTATATCAAATATCAATCCTATTTATGCATCTTTTTAATATTCTATGTGATGAAATGAAACTAAAACACTTCTGCTTCATACCCAAGTAGGATGGATGTCCCAAGAGAAAGCACTTGCACAATTGTATGAGGTCTGGGTTGAACTAACGTTTTTTTCATGGAAGATTATTTTTACTCGAAAGAACTGACAGACGCACTATGATTATTTTGACTTGAGTATTTGGCACAATTTCTCAAATATAAATGAAGTGAGCCTGTCATTTCAAGGAAAACAACTGACAGTATTGGTTGCCAGTGATAAAATTTGAGCTTTTAAGTGAAACTTAGAATTTTGGAAAACTTGTAGCAGTTACTCTGAGCTTAACAGTTTCCCAAAGCTTAGGGGTTTTCTGTTGAAACCAATGGTGATAGTAACAGTACAGTTCTTTTAATATTGTTTAAGGAGGTGTGTCAGCATTTGGAGGATCTGCACAACTGGGTGGATCAATATTTTTCCACGTGACCAGTGCACAATGTGACAAAATTATGTGTAGGTAAAAGATCCGTTCAAAGTGGAAAGTAGCTCAATGGGTTTGATATGATTTCAGATTCTACACTGCAACTAAATTTTAAGAAACTACCATTCATCAATTTTTGGTGTGATATAAAGAATAATGCTATGCTTATCTAAAAAGGCTACTAAAACACTCATCCATATTCCAAGTACTTCAACCAAAACGATATATTGCAACAGATTGAATTCCCAAGCAAATATGAGAATCTAGTCCCCTCTATTACACCGAATAGTAAAGAGAGTTACAAAAATGTAAAACAACATGACTGTTCTTACTAAATTATTTTTATTTTGGGAAATAAAGCTATTTTCATAAAATATACTTTATTTGCATTAACATGTTTAGGGTTTAATACTGTTATTTTTGATGAATTAATGAATATATATTTTTTAAGTTTCTCTATTTTCTTTTCTTTCTAACATAGTAAATGTAGATAGACAGAACTCCAAAATGAAATTTTAATAATTTTTAAGAGTGAGACTTCCCTAGTGGTCCAGTGGCTAAGAATCCACCTTCCAATGCAGGGCACGTGGGTTCAATCCCTGGTCAGGGAAGTTTTCCCTACTAGACAAAGCCTACACATCACAAAGAAGAACCAAAGCAGCCTAAATAAATAAATATTTTTTTAATAATAATAATTTTTAAGAGTAAAAAGTGTTCTGGAGATGGAAAGGTTTGAGAATTGCTGGTTTAATTGAAAAAAGAAAATCACTTTACAATGTACCTGCTTTTTGCTCAGGAAAAATCCCTTCGTGGCCTTCATTAGTTATATAAATATACAATGAACAAAATATACAAAAAGCAGGAACCTGATGCTCTGGGGGAAAAGGTAAAAGGACCTTTTCTGGCCTGAAAAAGCTTGGTATACAGAGGTGATCGCTGTGTGCAAATTTGCATGGGGACCAAGAGTCATCCTGGGAGGAAAGTGATCCAGCCCTGACCCCTTCCCTGTGAGTTGGTGTCCTTGCAACCAACCACTCTGAAGGTATGAGAACTGGTAGGACCCAAGACCATCAACAGCTTCAGAAGGGAGCTCATCATGATGGAGAATTCTGCACAGGTGACCCTGGTCCCATAGTAGCACCTAGAAGGCCACAGGAGGAAGAGTTCCCACTGAATGTGACCCTGAGCATGGACCCACATACTTTGTACCTCTCTGGATCCAGCTGCCTTGTCCCCATGGCGGCCTTGGGAATAATGACTGGCATGAATGTGAACCAGAAGAACTGTTCCCTGGGAGCCCACGGGTGGCCCTCCACAGAGATCTGGACTAGCAGGGGCACTCTCCCAGCCATGAGGGCTAGATCTGGGCTAAACCATTCTTGTGCAGTGAGGTCATAGACCCGTGATTAAGAGAGCAGCAATTAAAGCAGCAGCAGTCTTAACCCAGAGCCTACTGATGAATTTATTCAATTCTCTAGCTCTTTCTCTGCCTGACATTTGAAAACAGAATCATTGGGCCTTTCCTGCTAGTCCAGTGGTTAAGAATCTGCCTTCAATGCAGACGATGTGGGTTCAATCCCTGATCAAGGAACTAGATCCCACACGCCTCAGGGCAACTGAACCTACACTGCAACTGAAAGCTCCTGCATGCCACAGTGAAGATCTCATAGTGCAACTAAGGCTTAGTAAATAAATAAGGTATTTTTTAAAAAGAAAGCAGAACTTATCCCTTTGGACTGAATAAGCCCCTCCTAGCCAAGATGATTGGCAGGGGGAGGACATCTTCAAAGTAAAGATTCTGGACATCATTAAAATGCAGGGCTTCAATTGATTAATAGAAAGGATGAAATAAGGTGTCTGTATTAACGTTGCATGCTGGCAAGCAAGTTACAGTTGTGCCAGATGCTGGGCAGCCATGAGCAAGATACAATTCCTGGCCTCAAAGAGCTTAAGCTGAAGAAAGAAATGAGAAAATGGGCATTTGTGTTACATAGAAGTTCTATATTCAGAGTAAGTACAGAGGGCTATGAGGACAGATAGAGGAGTACTCAGTCAAGCCTCAAAAGGGATATAGGAATAAATTCCCAAACTGCATTAATTAGGACATTTATTACCAGCTGATATGACAAACAGCCTCTAAATGTCAGTGATTTACACAGTATTTCTGTTTTGTTCAGCTCAGACAGACTTCCCAATGTTCTTCTCCAAAGGTGTCCCAAGAACAGCTTCCACATTGTGCCCACACCATTCAAGTCCACTGCAGCATCACCCAGCTGGCATATAGGGCACAGGTGGTGGGGGGGCTGGTGGTATGTAAGGGAAGGCACATCAGATTCTCAACACTGTGGGCCAGCAAGTAACATACATAACTTTCATTTACATTCCACTAGCCAAGACTGGCCACATGGCCCCACCTAGCAAAAGAAATGGGTCACATGGGTTTCCTAGGCTCCAGAAAGAAAATGAATTGACTTGGTGGCCACATAGCATTGTCTCTACTACACAGCAGAAGTGATTTCTAAGTAAAGGATGAGGGAGGTGGAGGACTTACCTGGTGGTCCAGTGGTTAAGAATCTGAGCTCCCCATGCAGGGGGCCCAGGGTTCAATTCCTGGTCAGGGAACTAAATCCCTGGCCTCCGTTGCAGGCTGCAACTGAGGCTGCATGCCTCGACTAAAGATCCCGAATGCCAAATGAAGATCCAAGGTACAGTGTGCCACAACTAACACCAGGCACAGCCAAATAAATAAAAAAGAAAGAAAGATGAGGGATGTGGATGGAGAAGGTGAGAAGGTAGCATGGAAACATACACTACCATATGTAAAATAGACAGCCAGTGGAAATTTGCTGTTTGACTCAGGGAACTGAAGCCAGGGCTCTGTGACAACCTAGAAGGGTGGAATGGGGTGGGAGGTAGGAGGGAAGTTCAAGAGGGAATGGACATATGTCTACCTATGGCTGACTCGTGTGATGTATGGCAGAAACCAACACAATATTGTAAAGAAATTATCCTTCATTTAAAAATAAATAAAAAATTTAAAAAGAAGGTGAGAAGGGAGAGACAGAGCATTTCAGATAGAGTGCCCTGCACATGAAAAACCCCACAGGTGAAAAATCTTGGTGTAAAATGGCTGGAATAAAAAACATCAGAGAAAGCTGTGATAAGCCATGAGGCTGAAAAGTAAGTAAGGCTTTATCATAGAGTCTGTGCACCATGTAAATTAAAGTGGACTTTATCCTGAGAGTGATGGAACACCTTTAAAGTGTTTTAAACAAGGGAGCCACATGACCATATATGAGCTTCTGAGAGCTCCTGTTGGCTGCAGTGCAGAAAGCCAACTGCGAGAAGGCAAGACCGAAAGCAGGAAAGTCAGTTAAGAAGGCGTTAGAAGAGAAACTCTGATCCAGGGTTGTTGCAATGGGTATGAAGAAGAGCAGATGGATTTTAGATGGAGTAGTAACTGAACATATTTGATGATTGTTTGAATAGGAACAGGGAGTTAAGGGGTGAGAAAGAAGGCAGGAATGGTGCCTTTCACTGAGACAGACAATTTAAAAACAAAACAAAAAGAGCTATCTTAAGGGGAGATACGATATGCTTGTGGAACAGCCAAGGGAAGCCAGAAGGTAATTGAAAAGCTGGGCCTAAAGACAGATCTTAACAGGAGATGAAAGATGTGATAGTCCCGAATATAGAGATGGTGCTTGAAACTATAACTGTGGATTATTGAGTTGGGGGTGGGGAGAGCCAGAATAAAAAGTGATGTGTTGTTAAGTGTTCAACAATCAGCTATCCAGTGAAAGAAGCCTGATTTGTAGCATTTGCTGATGTCTGTGGTGTAAATACTCCAGTCAATTTCAGACTGCTGACTTATCATCACTGAACATGGAGTTGTGAAGAGATGCCCTCTCTAGTTGGTTCTAGAGAATTGCTGTGTGCCACCTCCAGCACACCACTGAATAGAAGATACCTGCAGGGACTTCCCTGCCAGTCCAGTGGTTAAGACTCTGCCATCTCAATGCAGGGGCACAAATTTGGTCCCTAATAGGGGAACTAAGATCCCCCATGTTGCATAGTGTGGCCTAAAAAAAACAAGGAAGAAGACAGCCTGCATATAACTCTAACATGAATATTTAAAGGATAGGCAGAACAAAAGAAATCTCGAAAGAAGAAACCATCCTACGGTCTACAGAAAGAAAGAATGTGTGCAGTTGAAAATATGTGGGTTACATTTTTTTTTCTTTATTTCTTTCAGTCATATTTTTTAGTTTTCAGTTACAAGTGATTTGCCTCCTTGGCTAAGTTTATTCCTAAGAAAGCCATGACAAACCTGCTGCTGCTGCTAAGTCACTTCAGTCGTGTCTGACTCTGTGCGACCCCATAGATGGTAGCCCACCAGGCTCCCCCGTCCCTGAGATTCTCCAGGCAAGAACACTGGAGTGGGTTGCCATTGCCTTCTCCAATGCATGAAAGTGAAAAGTGAAAGCGAAGTCACTCAGTCGTGTCCAACCCTCAGCGACCCCATGGACTGCAGCCTTCCAGGCTCCTCCGTCCATGGGATTTTCCAGGCAAGAGTACTGGAGTGGGGTGCCATTGCCTTCTCCAATGACAAACCTAGACAGTATATTAAAAAGCAAAGACACCAAAGGTCCATATAGTCAAAGCTATGGTTTTTCCAGTAGTCGTGTACCAATGTGAGAATTGGACTGTAAAGAAGGATGAGCACCAAAGAATTGATGCTTTCAAAATGTGGTGCTGGAGAAGACTCTTGAGAGTTCCTTGCACAGCAAGAAGATCAAGCCAGTCAATCTTAAAGGAAATCAACCCTGAATATTTTTTGGAAGGACTGATGCTGAAGCTCTAATACTTTGGCCATTTGATACAAAAGGCTGACTCATTAGAAAAGACCCTGATGTTGGGAAAGATTGAAGGCAGGAGGAGAAAGGGATGACAGAGGATGAGATGGTTGGCTGGCATCACCAACTCAATGGTCATGTGTTTGAGCAAGCTCCGGGAGTTGGTGATGCACAGGGAAGCCCGGCATGCTGCAGTCCATGGGGTTACAAAGAGTCAGACACAACAACTGAACAACAACAGCTACATTTTGTTCTGTTTGATGCTATTTTATTTATTTTTAAATTAACTTTTATTGGAGTATAGTTGATTTACAATGTTGTGTTAGTTTCTGCTGTACAGCAAAGTGAATCAGTAATAAAAAGACACATATCCCACTCTCTTTTAGATTCTTTTTGTTTGGTGCTATCTTAAATGGACTCATTTTTTAAAATTTCCTTTCTGATTGTTCATTGTAAATGTATAGAAATAAGGCTAATTTTTGCATGTTAAAAATTTTGGGTTGTTTTCAAATATCTTTTGATATTGATTTCTAACATCATTCCACAGTGATAAGAAACTGTATGATTTCAGTACCTTTAGACTGTGAAATTTTTGCACCTTGTTTTATGTCCCTGGACATGTTTAGTATCTCTTAGTTTATAGTATATAGAGACTTGAATAGAATTTGTATCCTACTGTTGTATGAAAACCGTGTAAATCTTAATTATGTTGAATTGGGTCATATTGCTTTTCAGGTCTGCTGTATCCTTCTACTTTTCTGTATACTCATTGTATTAATTTTTGAGAATTTGATATTGAAACTCCAGCTAAAAATCTTATCTACTTAAAAATAATTGTAATATATAGTGAAATCTTAAGGACATGGTCCCAAAGAAGCCTAAGTAAGCTAGGCTATTAAAATAGCTATGAAGAAGTCTAAAGGGTGGGCCTGTCTCAGAATTGTAGATATGAGTTTATCTAATGGAGTAGGCTATAAATCTGATGCATAGAAAGCCCATAAAGTTTTTTTAAGAGACTTGTATCAACTCAAACCAAAAAAAGACTGAGATCATCCAAGTAGACCTTTGTCTCCCACGTTCTATGGCCCAGAAGCAAGATGAGAAAACTGTTCAGAGGCCAATTTTTATGGAAAATAAGATATCTCAGAAAATAAAGTTAAGATTTCCAAGGGTAGAACTAACATCCTCAAAAAAGCAGTGGACAAAGAGGCCACTCCACAGAGCAGAACCAGGTGCTGATCAAGGAACATTGCCTGTCCCCAGAGCAGGTGGATTTGGCTACCTGTGCCCAGACGGATTTCAGAACTGCTATGAAACAGTGATTGCTATGTCCGCAGTTGAATAAACAAAATGTGATCTATACATACAAAGGAGTATTATTTGGCCTTAAAAAGGGAGAAACTTCTGATACATGCTTCATCATGGATGAACCTTGTAGGTAGTATGCTAAGTAAAAATAAGCAAGGACAAATACTGTATGATTCCACACATATGAGGTACTTATAGTAGTCAAATACATAGAGACAGAAGGTAGAATGGTGATTGTCAGGGGCTTGAGGAAGGGAGGAATAGGGAGCTGTTTAATATGTACAGAGTCTGGGACTTCCCTGGTAGTCCACTGGTTAAGACTCCAAGATTCCAGTGCAGGGGGTGTAAGTTTGATCCCTGGTCAGTCCCAGATGCCTCAAAACATGACCAAAATTTTTTTGTTTAATTTTTAAAAATATATACAGAGTTTTAGTTTTGCAAGGTGAGAAAGGGTCTGGAGATGGAGGGTAGTGGCAGTTGTACAACAATGTGAGTGTACTTAATACAGTGAACTATACACCTAAAAATGGTTAAATGGAGACTTCCCTGGTGATCCAGTAACTAAGACTTGGTGTTTCCAAGGCAGGGGGCACCTCTGATTCCTGGTCAAGGAACTCGACCCCCCATGCTGCGAATAAAGTTTCTCAGTGCTCAAATAAAAGATCCAGAATGTCACAACTAAGACAAACAGTGGCCAAATAAATAAATAATTTTTAATGGTTAAATGGTACTAGTGGGGAAATGGAACGAGGAGGGGCAATATACAGATAAGGGGTTAAAAATAAGTAAGATACAAGGATGTAATGTACAGCACAAGGAATATAGCCAATGTTTTATAATAACTATAAATGGAGTATAACCTTTAAAAAATATGAAACACTATGTGAAACCCGAAACTTGTATAATGCTGCAAATCAACTATACTTCAGTTTAAAAAATGATTAAATGGTAAATTTTAAGTAATGTATATTTTATCATGATTTTTTAAAGAAAAAAAAATATTCATACCCAAAGAGCCTTAGCCACATTGATATCTGAAGAAGATCAAAAGTTCACTGCTTCATGTCTGACACAATTGGCATGAGAGTTTTGAGGGTCTTGGATTGTGTAAAAGTGTATTTCACAGGTGGGAGGAAATGAATAATTTGTAGCCAGGGCATGGACTTTAATAAACTGTAAAAAAAAATGGCCACAGATTTTTCTCATTGTGGGTATATGTTTCTTTGTTAGGTGACTTTGTAGCTCCCTGCCCATCAAGAGTCGGAGTCCACCCTTTGAGTTTGACAGTATGACTTACTTTGGCCAACAGGATATTAGCACAGGTAATGTAAGAAGAGACTTGAAAAATGTTTATGTCCTGGGGACTTGCCTTCCCTTGTTGCTGGGAACACTGCATCCACCTTGTAAAGAAGCCCAGGTCAGCCTCCTAGATGAGAGACCCCATGCAGAGAGACCCAGACATTCCAGGTCCAGATATGTGAGGAAAGCCATTCTAGACCATTCAATCACAGTCAATTCAACTCAAAGTAGAAGCCCCACACCCCAACCCAGTGAACCCTGAGAAACAATTTTTGTGTGTGCTTTACACCGCTTAGTTTGATTTATTTATTTATTTTGCCACTTAGTTTTAAACGATTTGTTAACTCAGCAAAAACTAACGATACAGGGTGGTTTTAGATTGTCAAAATGACTAGGAAATTCTATTGGCATTTAGGTGACATAAGCCAGGTCTGCACATGTGCAGTCCTGCACAATGAAGAATTATCCTATCCAGTTGCAATAGAGTCCCCACTGAAGAACACCACAGCCATGTCTGAGCTTGCCACCCTGATTGGAAGAAAAGAGTTAAAGGAAGTTAGTATTTATTGAGTGACTTATCTGTACCAGACAATTTATATGCATTACTTCATTGATTCTACACGACAAATTTCTATGATTAGCCCCAACAGAAAAGAAAATGGGCTCAGAGAGGTCACTTGGTTGTCTGATGTCACATAGCTAATAAGGAGTAGCACCAGGACTTGAACCCGTGGCAGTCAGATGTCATCTCAAGAGAGGACTTCCCTGACCACCTAAGCCAAGGTGCCCTCCACACCCATCACCATCACTCTTTATTAGGTTACTGGTTTACTTTTTCAAAGCACTTATCTCTTTTTGAAATCAGTGTTTTTGTTTCTTTGTTGTCATAAGCCCTGTACCAGTGATTCCCAAGGAAGCAGAGATTTTGTGGGATTTATTCACCACTACATCTCCAATGCCTAGAGCAGTGCTGGGCATGTAAAAAACACTCAGCAAATTATTGTTGAATGAATGAAGTGAATAAATGGCTTTCCATCAAATCCTCATGCAGGCTGGGGTCTCTCGGCTTCCATTCCTGACGGTCCCAAATTCCTTCTTCTCTCCTCTTGCTCTGATTAATGTGACCCAGTCTGAGACTTCTGACATAACTAAAGGAACTTCAGAAATCCTCTAATCCAATCCTTTCATTTTCCAACTTAGAAAAAAAACTTGGTCATTGACATTTCCCCCGGGATATCCCTTCTCAAGCCACATGTTGGTCTCAACACTTCTGTCACTTTCCTGAGCCTATTTATTAATCTTTAAAATGTAGATAATAACCATAACCACCTACCTGCTTCACTGAGTTGCTGTGCAGAAGATATAATGTGACTTCCTTAAATAATGTGACTTCCTTAAATCTCCCCAACCTCGGGGATGAATTAATTATCATGATAACAATCACAGATAGTATCCTTGAGCTTATGGTGGCTTCACATGTGCGAACTCGGGCTCTTAAAAATATGGAGAGCTCTTTAATTCAATCACAATTTGGACACTTGCTGTATCAACAAATTCCCTCTCAACTTTATATGATTGTAATAATTGCAGCTAACAAGACAAGTGTGGTTATCTATTGCCACGTAACCAACCACCCCAAAGCTTAGTGGCTTAAAACAAGAAGATATATTGTTTTTCATGATTCTCTTGGCTGTGTGTTTCCTCTACTAACTTCGCCTGGGTTCATTCACATAGTGCTGTTCAGCTCGTGGAGGTACTGGGAGCTGGGGTCAGTGGGAACAGCTGATAACAGCTAGGCCCCGCTCTCTCCTCACAGTCTTTCATCCCCGCCTTCATTGTGGCACAGTGTTCCAAGAGAACAAAGATGGAAGGTGCAAAGTTTCTCCAGGCCTTCTTTTAATATTTATTTATTTGGTTGCCCTGGGTCTTAGTTGCAGTATGTGGGATCTAGTTCCCTGAATAGGGATGGAACCCAGGACCCCTGCATTGGGAGTGTGGAGTCTTAGCCACTGGACCACCAGGGAAGTCCCTAGGCCTCCTTTTTTAAAATTTATTGACATGTAGTTGATTTACAATGTTATGTTAATTTCTTCTATACAGCAAAGTGACTCAACCACACATGTATACATATTCTTTTTCATTATGGTTTGCCATAGGATATTAAATATAGTTCCCTTTGCTGTACAGTAGGGCCTTGTTATTTATCCATCCTACATATCAATACAATAGTTTGCTTCTGCTAATCCTGAAATCTCATTCCTTCCTTCCCCGACTCCTCGCCCGCCTTGGCAACCATAAGTCTGTTCTGTACATCTGTGAATCTGTTTCTGCTTTGCTGGTATGTTCTTTTGTGTTGTATTTCAGATTCCACATATAGGTGATATCATATAGAATTTGTCTTTCTCTTTCTGACTTACTTTTGTTAGTATGATAATCTCTAGGTCCATCCATGTTGCTGCAAATGGCATTATTTCATTCTTTTTGATGGCTGAGTAATATTCCATCATATGTGTAATAAATATATACATAACACCTTCCTTATCTACTCATCTACTGATGGACACTTAGGTTGTTTCCATGTCTTGGCTATAGTAAATAGTGCTGCTATGAGCATAGAGGTGCATGTATGTTTCATCTTTGTCTGGGTATACGCCCAGGAGTGGGGTTGCTGGACCTCTTCAGGCCTTAATTCTAAAACTTGTACAACATCACCTGTACCCTTTCCAATTAGTCAAAGTAAGTCACAAGGCCAACCCATGTCCCAGGAGGTGAGGATAGATTCCACTTCTGGATGGGAGCAGCAAAGTCACATTGAAAAGGGCTATGCATTCTGGACAAACTTGCTACCTTTAAAACAGTTTTCATGATTCTGCATTATTTTATTTTCATAGCTCAGACAAAGGCAAGTATTGTTAAAGACGTGCTTCTGATTTCTAAAGCACGAATGAAAGCAATATTCAAGAAAGGTTATTCTCAAACAACTCTGTTATAATACTTGTTTAATATTCACTTATTTAGTTGGCTGTGCTGGGTCTTAGTTGTGGCATGTGGGATCTTAGATCTTCACTGTGGTATGTGGGATCTAGTTCCCTGAGCAGGCCTTGAACCCGGGCCCCCTGCATTGGGAGCACAGAGTCTTAGCCACTGAACCACCAGGAAGTCCCTGTCACAATATTTTTAAATTAATTGTCAAATAACTTTTTAAGTAAGATTATTATAAAAAATCAAATGCTTATTCTTTCCTGACAAACACACACACACACACACACACACACCAGGAATAGTTGTCCCTCACCACTAGCCATTCAATTCCTAGCTCTTTTTTAATGTAAAAACTTTCCTTTAGATTCCTAGTTAGCTAGGCAGAATGTTGATCAGTATTGTAGCTTGGCAGTTATCTAAGTTTCCTACTTATATTGGCCAGTTGCCACCTAGAATATTAAGTCCTCTGAGACAAGCTGTCAAAAGCAACACTCATGGAACTTTGCATCGCCTTTTTTCCCCACACTTGGGAAGAGCAAGCCTCCCATAGGACAAAACAATCTCCTATGAATCTAGAAGGGGAGAAAAAAAAAACAAACAAACAGAAATAGTGAACTCTGACATTCAGCTTCTGGTTAGCTCTACAGAGCTACTTGTTAAAAGTTGGATGACCGTTAACTGTCAATGGGGTCTTTTAAGTTGCTCAATGATTTTTGGAGCCAGAAGATATTTTGTGAGAACTAAAAATTATCTAAATTTACTCCCAGGAATATTCCTCATTTCTTTCCCTTAATTGGCAAAAGAAATGCAAACTACTCCCTTTTTCTACTTTGAACCATTTGTTTAAACACCTAGGCAGGTTCAGTTCAAGTTCCAGATTACAAAAATTGTTGAAGATAGCATCTGTTTTTAGCGTGTCTTGAAAATTGGCCATTATACACAAAAGAAGTTCAAATGAGTCCAGAATAGTAAAATAATTAAAGTAAGTAAGTTTTCTAAATTATCCATAAATACTTCTAAATTTGAATTAATATTCACATCAAAACATGGCCTCTGAAATTTTATGATTATGGTATTTGGCACTAAAATTTAGCTAATAACATTGGTTCACAAGTAAATAAAACAAAATACATAGCAGGAAAAATTGAAGCCAAAATAATAAGTTAGTAAATTTTCTGCTCAAAAGGAAAAATAACAGAAAACAGATTTCTATAATAAATTAGGACAATTTAAATTCATTTTAATTTTTATATTGAGTCTAATATTCTATTTCTTATTAGTATTAAGTATTTTTTTCTTATTTTTAATATTTTATTAGTATATTTTTCTTATTTTTTTCTTATTAGTATTCTATTTCTTATAGTATTTTTAAAATTTTTATAATGTACAATTCATTATTTAATGAAAGCTATCAAAGATTTTCATATAAGGAACACACCAGGGTTCCAATCAATTTTATTTAATTTAGGAATGATCATTATGTATATATACATAAATCCACATGTGTATTATGAATTTAGTTGAAATTCTCCTATATTTAATGAATTTGTATAACATGCATATTTGTCCCATCCCTCTTATCACATAAGGTATAATTGTTCACATAAGGTACAGTTAATTTTCCTTTTAGTGGATGATGTTTAGATTTTTATTTATATAGTCAGACACTAACTTTAAAGCTTTGGATAGATCTAATATATCACTTCTTACAAAGGTTTCCCCCAGAGCACTATAAATCTACAATAAGAAGGAAATATCGGTAAGTGAATAAGAAAAATGTCCAGGGATGATTCCATGCTAAAAATTGCACACAACTGAATATTTTGCATTTTAAGTTATTCTTATTATGTTATCTCCAAAGGGTCAGGCATTAAGTTTTCATTTGCCCTGATGACCTTAATCAGATTTGTTCCAGATTTATGAGAACTGTAAAATTAGGAAACTTTCATTAAAAAAAAATTAACCCCCCCGGATGGCTCCCCAAAGCACATCCAGCATTACTTAAGACTTTATTATTTCAGCTAGTTGGATAGATCATATCCACAGCTCTAGCCAGGTCTATAAGAGTGCTGTGACTGACGCCTAATGGAACCAATTTTCACTCTGGCAGAACAAATTCAAGTTCTAATACTAACTTGAATCCTAGTTTCCTTTGAATGCCAGGAACCAGATCCTTTAAGAAGAAAATGTATCAGAGCAACTGCTTATTAAACAACATTCCATTTATTTCATCTAAATAGCTTACAACAACAATTGACTAAAATCAAATCTAAAACAGTAAACAGCTTTTTAATTACTGAAATTTGCTTTTATTACATTTTTATTTATTTATTTTTTTAGTCTTCTTTCCCTCTTGGCTGCAATTTTCTACAAAATTCCCTTATTTCCACTGAGGACCACAGACCTTTTTAAAATAGGAAAAAATGTTTCAGTGCACTCACTCACCTACACTAACAAGCATATTGCTCACAGTCCATTGACTGCCACCTACCCATGTTTTTATTACCCTACATCTGATGAACATTGATGCATTGAGGTTTCTTCCTCTGCACTAGAAGGAAAAAATAATAATTTAGATAGAATTCTAAAAACTTAGTATGTTTTGTCAATAGCATCATTGTTCCTTGTGTCCATTCATCAATCTTGCCTGCTATTGAAACGTTTCCTTACTTTCCAACATTATTAAAGTCATTTCAAAAAAAAAAGATGGACACTTTTACAACTTCTAAGATACTGTCAACTAAGAATCATATTTACAACACTTCAAATTGTATTATATTTTCAAGCTTTGGAAATAAATATAATATTCCTATTTATTTCCTAAGATGGAATTTCATACAGACAATAATGTGATAGGAAAGATAAGGCTTATGTAATGATTTTGGCATTGTCCCTAGATAACTGTGCTCCTCTGAGAAAAGCAGCAGGGTTTTCTTGTTATTGGAGCACATTAAAGAGCATGTTTTGGAGTCCTGTATGTCTTACATTTGAGAGAGAAAAATCACTGGGAAAACAAAAATAGTTATATTTGTATTCATCTGGTTTCATTAAAATATACACTGGGCACTCTTTTTTTTACAATAACCACATATTATTGTATAAGTCCCCTTAACAGATAATTGTATTTTAGTTTTATTTTTCACAAAAATCAGATTTAATTAGATTTATGAAAAGGCCAAAAATTATTCCACAGTTTCTCATTTTCCAACCCCTCCTTCAAATGACTTAAGGAATGACTTAAGTAATTTGATCCAGATAGTTAAAGTTGTTAGAACTGAATCTCAGTGAATAAACTTCTCTAAACAGAATGCATATTTTAGTCATTTTCAATTAATATGAAGTAGTTTTGCCAAAATATGACTGTAAATAGGAAGCCATCATTCTGAACATTTGGAAACTATAGCTTTTATTATTATTTGTTGATATTTGATATAAAAATATGGTTTAAACCATTCATTAATGCTACTTTCCATTAATCACAAAGAAATAAATTCAAAGCAAAGATAGTCATTTTATTGGTTTACTAAAGATCCCTGATGAAATGCACACACCACAAAGAACATAAGTTAGGTCCTCAACGTGTTCCAGATTTCAATGGAAACATGGACATGGATTTATACATGATATATTACAGGTTGATTAACATAAATCTGCACAAAGTGTATATTCTATGTGTGTGTGGGAGGTGGGGGAAAGAAAGTCAGAAAGAGAGAGGGAAAAGAGCCACAATTGTACAATGAATTCTCTCTTAGATTTATTAATGGGTAATGAAGAGAAAGATAATCCAAGACTCCTCTCTGGTGACAATACAATCCATACTAGGAAAAAATCATCCCTCATATGTAATTTCCTATAGAACTGCTGGTCTTAGAAATAGACTAGAGGGAATGTAAACTCCGTTGCATGTGTATAAATGTACAGATACATGCACACATTTTCCCTTCTGAAATTTTTATCTCAAATCTGCTTGAAATCAAAATGAGTTGAGCTCCAGCAGGGGGTGGGTGAGAAAAATCCTTCTAAAAATTTTGTTCAACCCGGCAAATTTTTTAAAAGTGAACTAATGAACAGTATCTCTCAGTTACCTAACCATGCTCCAAGAAAGATTGGCTCTCTATTTTGATTTAGAAAAAAAAAGTGCTGGACTTTTAAAGAACGAAGAAGGAAAGCCTTCGCTATCCTTCCTTGCCTTCCTCCCTCTCCACCATCTGACCACTCCATATCCCCAAGTTTTTTTTTTATAAGGTCTGTCTCTTTTCTTTTGCTTTCCTTCCCTCCTTATAACTCCACGACAACAAAGTTGACTAAAAGTGATTTTCCACGAAGGACCCTTCTTAACATATCAACGTGATACGGCGACACTGGCTATTCCAAAATTCGGCCCACTTGACCCGGGAGGTCTCCTGCACCCCTACTCCTTCTTCTCTGGGGCCTCCCGCCAGGGCGGAGCAACCCCAGCAGGGCTCTCGGCAAGTTGAGAACTTGCTCAGGCGCGGCGCGGTGTGTCTACTAGTCTGCTTTCCCCCAGGGAAAGCTACGAGACTACAAGTGCTTCTTGTAGTCAGCTTGGGATCTTCGAGACCGCGGACTGGAGGCCCAAACCCCTCCTTCTCCCGCGCCTGGCGACCGGGGAACCTGGGTCCGGGGATAATTCATTGCCCAAGCGCCCCCATCTATCTGCCCTTCGGCCCCAGTGAGAAAGCGCCGGATGGAACTTGCCCGGCGCGTTTGGCCCCAGGGTGACTCGTGGAGAGACTGGATTCGCGTGGAGAACCACGAGGTGGGGGAAAAGGGTGGGGAGAGGCACCAGTCCCGGCCGCCCCTCGCGCTGGGGGCGCCGCCAGTCCAGGACCCAAAGGGAGCAAACGTGGGCGCGGATCCGTTTCCCTCTTCACCAGAGAACGGGCTCTTCATTGAGAAGGAAAAACACAAGGAAAGTCAGCTCGCGCGTTTGTTTTGGTTTTTCGTCTGTTTGCCTCCCAATTAAAAAGTGGCCGGCTAGGCAACAGCTTTGCGGTTTTCACAGTGTAAAACGGATTAGAGGCAAAGCTCCAACCCTTCTCGACTTTCGCTTGCGGTTTGCAACCCCCGGGGCAGGCGTGACCCTGCGGCACCTGCCGGAGCGAGCTCCTCCCGCCGGGGCCAGACCCGCGGCCTCGGCTTCGCTGGGGCGGGGCCCGGGGGGGCGGAGCCGAGGCTGGCGGGTCTGGGAAGGCAGGTTCCCACCTTTCAGGTAGACTCCAAGCCCCTGCCCGCACCGCCTCCCCTCCCCCGCGCCCTCCCGGCGCCGGGACCTGAGCTTTCTTCTGAGACTACCCTGGGTGTGCGGAAATCCTGGGACAACTCCTGAGGGACCCCTCTCCAAGATGCCGAGGAGCGAAGAGCAAAGGAAAGAAATTTACAGCAGATGGCACCGGAACAGAGCTGGCTTGTTCGTGCCCTGGTCGGGGTTTTCCCGGGCTACGTGCCGGCCTCGTAGGTTTTCCCCAGTAATCTCGAGTTCGATGAGGTCACTTGTCCGATAATCGATGAGTTCATACCCACACGCACATCTAGCTAAAACGAAAAGAAAGAAAAACTGCTCTTCCATCCTCTCCGCGTTCCTTGCTTTCACCAAATTAACTAGCCCTCCCGGCGAGAGTAAGCTGAAGCCGGGGCGCCGGAGATGCAAAAGGAGGGGGTTCCCTATGGGCCCACCGCTCCTCCCCGGCGTCTTGCACCTGCGCCTGACCAAGAGTTTGCGGGCTGTGGGCGCTGAATGCGATTCCCAGACCGCCAGGCTCATCCAGAACCCTTGCATCCGAAAGACCCAGAGACAGGCCAACAACCCTTGGCGACCCTTCCCTGCAGGCCTTCTGCTTTTAATAAACGAAAATAAAAGTTTGCTTTTAAGTAAAAGAAACGCCGTTTTGGTCTTTCAGCCCAGACGCGTGACTTACGCATCCTTTTACACCAGCAGGGAATTATCAATTGTGATTGTCGAAATCGATACCGGGGCATCCGCAGACGAGGATCTGCAGATAGTGGGGTCAAGGGATCAAGGAAATAGCAGCAGGAACCATCAGACTCCGACCCTTCTGGACCGCCAGGCCCGCTTCTTGAGGGAGACGCCGCGGGTGGAAGCAAGATTGCGGAATAGCCGAAAGCGCGGGTGGGGAACGAGGCCCGTTCCACCTTAAGGGTCGGTGCTGCGCGGCGGCTGCGGAGGCGCCCGGCACCTGCAGGAGGCGCTGCTGCCCCGTGGTTCCGCCCTCGCCGCGGCGAGCCGCCTGCCTGGCAGCTCCCGGGCCGCGGTCCCCGGAGTGGGTGGGGACGCTGGGGGAGGAAGGGAGCGAGTGCAGCCGTTAGGTAAGGAACCCGAGCCCTCCCGGATTTGGAAGCGGCCTCAGCTAGGCGTTTGCTGGAGGGAGCTTTCCGTCTTTCGGCCGCGAGAGGAAATGTGGCGAGGCGTCCTTCCCTGCCCCCACTGCCTGCCTTCCTGCCTCACTCCACCTCCGCTCCCCGACCCCGACCGTGCTTCCCAGACCCTTTGTTCTCGAGGTTGGGAGCTGCTGGGTGGGGGGTTCCCGGGGGAAGAGGTTCCCACTGCGCTACTCGAAGAGGAAGGGACTCTCGCCTCGCCTCCGCCCCGCCTGCCCCAGCCGAGTCCTCCTAGCCCCACGCCCCCTTTCAGCGTCCCAGTGCCTCCTGGCCCGCCTGGAGTCCCCAAGTTCCCGCTTCCAGGCCTTCACCGTCGGTTTACCGGCCTCCCTTCCCACTTCTCCGCCACTCCGAGGTCTCCGAGAAGAGGGTGGGAGAGGCAGAAGGGAGGGGGAGGAGAAACCACGTCGCCTCCGCTGCGCGGAGAATCCCCGGGGACCCTTTTAGTTCGCATTCCCCCGGCACCCGCCGCAGAGGCAGGGGTTTCCCGGCGCTGCCGCAGGGCGGAGGGGCGGCTCCAGCCCGGAGGCCGCCCGGCCCGCACCCCCACCACGCGGTTTATGCAGCTACGAGCGCGCACCCGGCCAGCCCGCGCAGTCTGGAGAGGGCCCGCGTGGCGCGGTCTCACGGTCAGGACCCGAGCCCCCCAAGTGGAGAGGCAGAGACACTGTAGTTCGCGCCCCGGGGAGGCGAACTGCAAACAAACGCCTCCTGCTTCCCCCCATCTACTCTCTGGGGCGCCACCCGCATCGCCTGTCCGCCGGGCGCGACCCGAAGGGCTCCCGCGATTATATCTCCTTCAATACAGTTACAGCTGCACGCAGCTAATTTCTTACTCGGGCGAAGGCGTCGCGCAGTGGAGCGAGGGGACAGGGCTGCGGGGGGAGGGCAGAAGCCGGGGTGGGAAAGTGAGCGGAGAGGTGAGGGGACGTGGTCGGGCGACTGAGTAGTGCAGGGCCTCCCGGAGTCCCGACTCTGAGCCGAAGAGGCAGGACTGCCGGTGCAGGCCCGTCCGCGCCCCGGCCCAGCAGCCGCAGCCCAGGGGCCGAGCCCTTCACGCCGTGGGCGCTGGAGATGCGCCTTCGCTTGGCAGGCGCCCCGCGCTCTTGCGACCGTAGAATAGGCTCTGCACGAGCCCGGGTACCAAGTAGGTACCCCGCTCCCCGCTCCGCCTGGAGATTGGGAGGCCCGGGGCCACCGGCTGGAGGCTTCCCGGAGTCTCCTCCGGCCTCTCGGCGTGACCCTGGACCTTACTGGCTCATGGAGAGCCGCGCCAGCAGTTCTCTCCGCAGCGGGTTCCCCCGGACACACCCCGTCCCCACCCCCGAGAGCTGGCGGCCAGCTCGGAATGCCAGGCGGCCAGGCGGGCGCCTTGCCAAATTCCGCGTTCCTCTCCAGGAGACGGAGAGTTACGTCTCAGGCTCGGGAAAGCCAGTTAGTTTGGGCTTGAGAGTCGCTTGCAAAAGCCCCCCAAGGCGCCTGGGACGCCTCTGCAGGTTGAATTCCTGCTCCGTATCACTTCAATTTTAATTAATCTTTTAAAACACCGCTGTCACGTCGCTTGCAGAAAATTAATCAAACCTGAATCCTTGTTGCATAGCAAGAATTTCGATCCGAGTCTTTTAAAAAGGACTTGACTTTGCAAAGTCACGTCTTTTACGGTTCCCTCTTCCCCCCTTTAGCAAGGGAAATATTGCAAAAGTCAAGACATGTTTGGTTCTTTCTGTCTTCAAAATGAAACTTTGCTTATTTCTGATCTTTATTTTCTGTCTTTGAACAAAAAATAGCGAGATAAATTGCCTACCTCTGTTAATTCAAAATATAATTACTTTGAATGATCTTTGTTTAAGAGCCCAGATAAACTAAGATAATCTTAATTTTAGTGTGACACGACCCCCATTTTTCCTTGTGAATAATGAGAATAAAGCAGTCATTAATTAATACCAAGATATCGCCATAGAAGATGGTATCTGGTCTTGCTGAGACTCTGAAACATCAGTTGTATTAGTAATTGATACTGTATAATTGAACATGAAGATAGTCGTCTATTTTTAACCTCAAAGCTCAGAGTTTATCTGGTGATTATTGAGCTCCTAATAATTAATTTTTGTTCCTTCTTGCTGCATAAATAATTCTTATGATTCCCAGTTCCCATGCAACAGAGAGGCTTCCCATTAAAATCTACCCCTCAGTATATAAGATTGTGAACCTATATTGTGCTACAACCCTTTCTAGGCCATCATTTATAACATAGTTGGTCTATCTTTATGTCTTCCTGTTACATTCCCCTACTACTTTGTTGTAGTTTATCTGCTAAAAATTGGGAGAATATAACTGTAACATCTTTTACCACAGTTTCATCTGTCTATGTTCATCAGTTCTGTTTGATGTATAATACTTAAAACTTCCAATCTTTCACGTTTTTGAGATTTAAGGATAAGTTCCATTGAAGAATCAATGTTTTTTGTAAAGTGAAGTTGCCTTAGACTATACTCTCACCTAACACAGAGCCCACACTATCTCACACTTTTCTGTGGTTAAAAATAGACTTTGCTCAAACACATTCCGTTTTTCCAACTTGAAGATCAGTTCAGCTCTCAACAATTTCCTGGGTTAAATTTACATTTAACACAACTTTTGACGTTAAAAATGTTCCCCTCCCAGGAAATAGAGAAGCCTTCCAAATAATAATGGAAATTTAGACTCTGCCTTTAAGGTATCTAATTATTTCTCAGCATCAATTTGCTCATGACCCTTGCTTCTTATCCAACAGAGAAGAATTATTTTTTTTTCTCTCAGATGCATAAAAGCTGCCTATACATTTCTTCACTATGTCTCCCCAAATAAATATAAAATATATTAAACTGCTTAAAATTCTTAGTGCCTACCCTCCCAAACACACATTGCTTAATTGTCAGTGCTGCTCCTAAAAGTGATGAAAAGAATATCGGTTTTCCACGTTTATTTCCCCCTTGGAGCAATTAAAACTTTAGGTCAATATATGATGGAGTAATTCTCGCCTCTTGGATTTTATATTTTCCCACTATAATTTAGACTGAAATGGGATTAAAACAGGATCTAGAGTTCTAATCTTGGTTGATGTTTTGGTGTATTCACCGTAATGAGTCCTATTCCCTGGGGTCATGAAGCTCCCAAATGTCAATCAAGCAAACTGATTCAGAAATGCCATTGTTCGACTCCCACGTCATTTGCCTTCCTCTCATTTTATTTAACAATACCGAAGTTCTCTGATCAGTCATTCGGAATATGAGGCATTATCTAGGGAAAATTCACAAAGTGTCTTGATCTTTCTTTGGGAGATACTGTTAAGGGGTTTCCGCAAAGCAGAAAGTGCTTGTTTATATTTCTGTCTTTGGACTGCACTACAGATGGAAAGAACCAATGAATACCGCTTGAAAGAAAATCATACCGTAAATCCGTCAAAAATTAATTCGTCCAGTTGAATGTTACATTTCTATTTTCGTGTTGGGAGCATCCTGGCTTGTCACCGGATGAGAAGTATGACCGGGTCTGGGTCCAGTTGGCATGCCCCCACTTTCAACCCTGTCTATTTTACCCCATTTAATAACATTAATGTGTTTAGTCTACACTAGTTAACCAAGTATTTGTTTGGGGCGAGAAAGAGCCAACCTTTGCCCCGGGAGCTCTGCGCAGCCCACTCAGACGCATCCCAGAGCCTACGAAACTGGCATTTCCCATCCGCAGCCCTGGGTCATCTGAGCCTGGATCCCAGCTCCGGGACAGTTCCCAAAGCCAGAGGTGTTGAGTGTGTTACTGGCTCCGAGCAGCCCAAATTAATGATCAACGTCAGAGAGAGGCTGTGAGCCTTCATCCTGAGTTCCCTGAAGGCTCCCAGTGTGGAGCCCGGCTCCTGCGAGGACTTCCATGGAGGGAGGCAGGCGTGCTGGGACGGTTTCCAGGGAAAAGCCGTCTCTTGCGTCTTTCTCTTAGAGGACTTCGGGTGCGGAGACGCTGTCCTGCCCTCCTGTAATGGGTTCTTACACCAGGATTCATCCAAAATCGCGACAACCGCTCTGGCCCTGCCTGTTTGACAAGCATTCATACACAAATGCTCGCGTTGGCGGCTCGCATCTCCAAACGCGCCACCCTCGCTCCCGCAGGTCTCTGCGCACAGTTAGAGCCGAGGTGACAAGGGAAGGCGGCGGAGATGGGGACGGGGGTGGAGCGGCTCTCTGGTGGGACATGATCAATCACTTTAAAGCAAAAGGTTCAAAAGTTACAACCAACCATCCTTTGGAGGGGAGAGAACCAGCTTCCCGGGGCCTGCTTCTCTGCAGCCGGCGGGTTCCCAGCAGCCGCGCGACACCCTGGGATCTCGGACGCCCCGACAGGAGCCACTGCCCGGGGACCCCTATCCTGCCTGGGTGGCCGGCCGGGTTTATAGGGCCGGCCAGGGCAGCTCGGCTCCCAGGGAGGACCTGCGCTAGCCCGGGACGGACGCGCTCCCAGCCCGCACCACTCGGAGCGCGCGCTTTTCCCTTTCTCAGCAAGCGGGAAAGGCCTGCGCGCCGAGGCGAGCGGAGCGCGGGCCGCCAGGGAGCAGGGCCTCGGCGGAAACCCGAGCTCCCTGCGACCTGCTCGGCAAGAAGGGGCGGGGAAAAGCGCCAGCGAGCTACCCCGGAGGCAGGCCAAGCGAATTCCTGCGAAAAAACCCCTCTCGAAAACACCAAAACCTTCCGAAAGACGAGGCTCTGCCCTTCCCCCGTCCTGCGGCCTTCCAGCCCGTCGGTCCCCTGGTCAGCAGCCGGCCTGGCCCTCACCTGAGACCTTGCCCGGGGCCTCGCCGCGTCTCCTCTCCCCCACCCCCGCTTTTAAGCTCCTTCTCCTCCCTGACCTCTCGGAGGCCTCGGCTAGGGTAGCCAGGGTGCTGCAGAGGAAATGAAATTGTTCTGGAGATTACAGTGGGGCTTTTGGCCAGAAGTTTCCCCCCTTCTTTTTCTCATGCTTCCATGTGAAGTGCAAACTTGTATTTCCCTTACCAAGAATAGACAAATTTCCTCGCTTATTTGCAGTTTTGCAAAGTTCTACACACAGATCAGTGAACCTTAAGCGCCCTTTTTTCAGACCCACATTGTGGAGGTTTGTCAGGGTCCCTGGGCAGTGAGCGTAATGACAGGTGAATCCAGCAGCCCCAGAGGAAGCCAGACCTAACCCCAAAGACTTACAATAGGCTCCCCAGCCAGCTTTAAGCAACAGGTACCTTGGAGCAGGGCACATTTTTCAGGACCCCTGAGCTTAGGGCCTGGATGCAAAACCTGCTCCTCAGTAACTTGGGCTGGAGCATCCCTACCCAGGGGATACCTTGTCTCCAAATCTCCTTTCCTCATACCAGAGCAGGGATCTCTCACACCCAGCCACCTGCCCAGACACAGCCTAGCCTCAAGTCAGCTTCAGCAGGTCCTCATAGCACAAGGCCACTGGTGCTTTCTACCTGCCCTTCTTCCTGACTTGACACTGATGATGAAGAAGAAGGAAAAGAAATGCAAAATAAAAGAAGGCCAAGGGGTATCATAGCAAAACAGAGATATTCCTTTCTTATCCAAATTGCCCCTAACTCAGTCTTTCCCACGTTCAAGAAGAGAAGTAACTGGTTTCAAAAACTCTAGCTTCTCAAAGTAACTTTTTTGAGTGATAGTTTGCTCCTGGTCCTGTATGGACCCAACCCACTCTCTTCCTAACCTCAAGACGGGAAGGAGCTATGTAGCTTTAGGGAAATAAACAGCTTTCTGGGGTTGGTGTGGTCCCCCTTAGCAGGTCATCATTCTGCAGAGAGCCTGGTGCTTTCCAGCTATAGGAGCCCAAGTGCTGAGTTGCACAACGAACCTCAGCCTTAACCCAACCATGGTCAGCCTGACTTAGGAGCAAAGGAAATGGAAGACTTAGGGCTCCTACTTCCTTGACTAGTCCCTGGTAAGAAGACCTTCATACAGAAATATGGCTAGTCCCTAGGACTATACTCCAAGTGGGAGTTAGCCATCCTAACTAGGATGGAAGAAGATGACTAGAAGACTGGAAGACTGACGGCAGAAAAGGAAGAGGGGAAGTAGCAGATGGATAGATAGATAGAAAGAAATGTATTTTGTTTTGCCCTGCTCAGGGATTCCAGCCTACTCAGACCTTCCAGCCCATCTTCACTCAGCTTCCAGGGTAAAGTTGAAATCAGCCTCTTGAGGTGGGGGAAGTGGGGTGGGAGGGCTTCCCTGGTGGCTTAGTGGCAGAGAATGAGATGTTCAATCCCTGGTCCAGAAAGATCGCACATGCTGCAAAGCAGCTAAGCCCTGTGAGTCATAACTATTGAGCGTGCACTCTAGATCCCAGGGAACTACAACTACTGAGCCCATGTGCCTCAACTCCTGAGCCCACGTGCCATAACTACTGAAGCCCTTCTGCCCTAGATAGAGCCAGTGCTTCACGACGAGAGAAGCCACCACAATGAGAAACCCTCACATTGCATCTAGAGAGTAGCCCACTCTTGCTGTGACCAGAGAAAAGTCCACGTAGCAACGAAGACTCAGGTCAATAAAAATTAAAAAGTAAAGAGATCAACCTCTGGGTTGGGGGTGGGGAACTTTTCCAATCTCAGACTAGTGTATAAGGGAGGATACGGCGGGTAGGGGAAGGTCTGGCAAGGGAAGGAGAGGCCTGAGCAGCAGCCACAGCCCCCGGTCACTCTGAGGAACTCATCCTCATTAAAGAAATCCTTTGTATGATGCTGCATTTCTTTCCCAGATTTGTGGCGACCACACTGGAGGAGGAGGCAGGGGCAGCTGTGGCAGCCACGGCCGCTGCATACAGGCACCCAGCAGTGCGTCCCCAGCAGCAGACTTGGTGTCCCCAGTGTGGGGAGCCCAGGCCTTGCCCATTAGGCAGTGACTGGAAACATACCCTTCCCCACCCCTCCACCCCACCCCACCCCCTCCCTGCAAGCAGCCTCCTCAGCGACTACCCCAAATCCCTAAACAGATTCCTGGACTGAGAGAAACACAGTCCATAGCATGAATGTTTAAGAGCTGGATTTGGTAGCAAAAGGAACAGAAAATCCCTTCCCAATTCTGAAGTCACTCACAAAATCATGTGCAGCAGTGGGTATTTGTGCCTGTATATATGACGGGTTTCATACTTTTGGCCCCAGAATGACATTTCAAAAATATTTCTCCCTTCTGAAGTGTCAACGGCTGTTCTTGTGTCCTGCTATTGTGAATCAATCCTCTGTAAACCATACTGTGCCTTTCCCCCTGGACTTTAGTGAAAGAACTGTGCAAATGCAACTGCTTCATCCTAGAGTGACTGAAACAAAGACTAATACACAGGCAAGGAGCAGCCTTCCCAAAATGTACCCTTCTCTGATTTGGGAGGAAAGCTCCTGGAGGCACCAGCCCGTAATTGTGGTTGATGGTTAATCCTCCTTAGTACAAAGGCCCATCTTTTCATGATGCAGAAGCACCATTGACACAGGACTAACCTTTAGAGTTATATCCCAAACTGGGAGTCCAGAGCTTAGACATGGATTGTCTATGCCTCTTCTAACCTGAACAAAAAGGATCTGAAGAAAATCACATTTTTCCCCTTGCAACAAAGCATTCCTAATCACTTCAGCTTGTTGGTGAATTTTTATTCCCGTGTCCACTTGGGATATTGAAATCGATCGCAGCAATATTTAATATATTACACTCCCAGGGTCATCACTCTCCTAAGACCGAATTCTCTCTCCTTCATGCCCTCAACTCAGTCTGATTTCTACCCTCCCACTGCCATCTGTCCAAGTCCTCCTGTTTTTCTGTCCACATAACGCCTTTAATTCTCAGCCCAGCCCCGGCAACTTCACGTTTATTTTGTTTTCTGGTATGGAAAATACTGAAAGCTCTAGGCAGCACTGCACTTAAAAGGGAAAATGAGGAGCTCAGTAGATTGGAGAAAATTAACCTGCCACAAACAACCTCATTAAAGAGCTGCCTACCAAGAGTTAAGAATTAATAGCAAAATGGATGGGAAAAAACCCTTGAGTGAAGAGACCTTAAAACCGCTTTCCCTGAAAGGTGCATAATTTACAAGCCCAACCTAACATTCAGTTTTATTTCCCTTTCCTAGTGACCTGTCCCATAACCTTGTAATCCACTGTGGGGGCGTTTTCTCTTTGGTCCCTTTCTTCTTTTTTTACACACACACCCATAGGTTTGCAAATCCAAATACTTTCTGATATTTTTGGTTGAAAAATGCACTTAAATTGTTTGGGGCCTTTTAATTTAGAAAGACACTTTAAGAGACTCCTGGAATACCCTTTGGGAATTGTTAGATGATTTGAAGAGTGCCCTTAAAAGAATTGTGTTTGGATAGGAGGGGTTGTGGGGGAATCATGCAGAAAGCAGCAGGAAAAACCAGAGTGAGGACATTGTGTAGATTTAGTGTTCTGATGGAGCTATGGTTTATTTTGCACATGAAGTTCAAATTTAAGTAAAGCCCATGTACGTGGGCTGTAAGTTGCTTTTCTAATGTTTTATTGGGCATTGTATTCTATATTGGCATTTTATATGCATAATCTCATTTCAATGCAGAGCCACATACTAAATCCTGGGGCAAGCAGATGAGAATGCAGTATGGATATTACACTCAATTTCATTGGCTTCAATAAGACTTTGCACATCGCGATTTCCATTGTAATGGCTTATCTTTGGCTAGAATTTTACACATTGACATGCTATTCCTTTGGCCAGGATCCTGAATGAAGAAACCGTGTCAATGGAACAGTCATAATGATTCCATTCACATTATAGAAGGAAACTGGGATCAATGGTTCTAACAGTATTTATTTTTAAAATTTCCTGTTTTTCTTAATAATCATTTTTGCATTTTTTTTTCCTTTGAAGGAGATCACATTTTAAATCAACCTTGTAGTATATACCACCTAATGTTTCAAAACAAGAAGAGATAGGAAATCCACCATCAGGATGCTTCCAATTCCTCTAGAAATGCTTCCATCTTGTCAGAATATTATATGTAGCCCACATGTTATGTAGGATTGGATCCTATTCAGATAAATCAACTAGAGACTGATACAAAGAACAAGATTTTAGAAGCCCTTGGCAACCTCCCTAAGTCTACATAATGAAGTGTCTTTTCCTCCCATTTAAATTATACAAAACAAGTTCTGTTTTTCTCCTATTCAAAAGTAATGTTAAATTACAAACCACAGACAAAAATATATAGTATAATAGGAAATGTTGGTATTTCAGAGAAAGTAGATGTTTCTGAGGTCATTTTACTAAAGAAGGTGGCAGGCCTATATAACTAATTCCCTAATTTACTCCCCTCCCCCCAACTTCTGAATTTACAAAACATAAAGATGTAAAAAGATTTAAAAAAAAAGACAAAACATTTTTATTTCCCTGAAATTGTATGATCAGCAAAGCAATTGAACAATTCACATGTTAACCAAGCTCTTCTACTTAAAATTTTTCCATATTTAGGAGGTTCGGAAGTACCATCTCTCTCTCTGTCTCTATTTTTTCACCTCTCTTTCTAAACTCAGATGAGAAACATTCTCGTAGCAGTAACATACACCCTTTTAATTGTCAATCATATATGTTTTAAGGTTTTTTTAAAAAAGCCTTTATTATAACAGATAAAAATCAAATTTGGCTTTCTGAAGACCACTTTGCCACATGATGTATAACACTTGGAACAAAATTAAAAGTATCTCTTTGCATTTGCATCTGGCAATGTACTCCATGTTAGAACCATAGCTGTGTGTTTATGGAGTTGAGCCCTCCTCCACGCTGTTTTTTATAGCCCAACCGGAATAGCTCAACACATGCAGGACAAGAGGCTGGGAATTTCTGGCCCCTCACCCCAGCAAGAAAGCTCAGGGTCACTGCAGGCTCCCAGGCTGCCTCTATCAGCATTGCTTTAAGTTCAGATCTTTCTCTCTTTCCGCCTCTGGAGAAAGTGTTGCTAACTGTTGGTATTCCCCCATGAAGCCTTCTCCTGGGTGCAAGGATTAGGCATGGAGAGGGGAAGAAGAGAACAAGCTGAGAAGGTGGGAGAAGATAAAAAACAGATGATAATGAAAAAATGAAAAAACTTGTTATGGCAATTTCTACCATAGCATGCAGGTTTTTATGTTGAGTGGACCTAATAGCTAGGTGTTTGAAAGCTTAACCATCCCCTAGTTTGCACATTTAGATTCAATGTAGAGGAAGAAAACTAATCTTGCACATTTGCACCACTGACAATCAAGGTATTCATTTGAAAAGGAAGGAAAAGGAAATCTAGAGAGAGGCAAGGAAGAATGAATCTCAAATGCGCCTTTATTCCTGGGAGATCCAAGAATTTAGGTCCTTTCCAGTCATTTCAGACTGAAACCCTTGCCTGCTGACAAGCTTCAAGATCTCTTACATATTTGCATCATGTCTAACTTCTATGGAAGGAGGGGGGCTTCTTCCTAAGCTTGGTGCAGTCTCTCTTCCCTACTGTTTTTCCTTGCCACTGCTCATCACTTATCACAATTATTGTGTTGTTCCCAAAGGTAACTTAAACTGATCTTAAAGAGGGCAAGCACTCACAATGGAAATTATATCCCAACCCTTCCATGCCCCACATGTGCTTGTCCAACAGCCCAGACTCCAGGAAAATTGAGTTTGTTTGTTTGTTTGTTTTGATGGCTTGGGGAAGAGGGCAGGCAGCCACTTAGAGGGTTTCCTCTCTGTTTCCCTCCCATCCTTCTGAGCACCCTGGTTGGGGAGGGCCTTGCAGACCCATGAGCAGTTGTTCTCTGTGAGGCTGGCGATATTTTAGGGTCTAAGTGTATTGACTGCTAAGCCTCTTCTATCCAAAAGGGTCAAACACAAACATATTGATGGCACTGATTAGATGAATAACTGGATCTTACTGGAGGGCCTCAAGGTTGCCTGTGATTCTCTCTCAACCTCTTCCTGTCTTGCTCCAGTCCTCTCAACTGGGTAAAGATCCAGGCAGCAGGAGCTAAGGAATCCACAATACCTGAGCATCTCAGGTACTTGGCCTGCTTCCCCTAAAGATGTTTTTTTTCTTTCTTTTTTTTTAGACTCTGGATAAACACACACACATCTGCAGGCAGCAGGCTCTCCTAATTCCATTTTGAAACCTCTTTCCCTCCACCTCTCTGGCCTTACTGTCCCCTGTAAGGGCACAACCAGTGCCCTTCCCCCAGTTAGGCACCAGTCTGCCCTGAAGCCTTGGATGCAGCCGCAGAAGAATAGAGAGCTAGTTCACTGTGCTGCAGCCTGAACAGCTCGGGGAAGAAGTCGTGGGAGTCAAGTAGTGGCCTAGGACAGGGCTGCTCCTGACCAGGAAACATTTATTCAGCTGGGCAAAGTGAGCACCCACTCTGGTGATCTTAAGTGCTGCTGTTAGGTCCTAGGTAAAGAAAGAAAAGGAATGGCAGTCAGCAATTCCCACATGGAAGCCACTGACAGGGGTTTAACTCCATACATTTTGGGGCTGTGTTTTTCTAAACAAACTGGTTTGATCTTTAGGGAAAGCCAAGACACATGAGGAAAACATCCTGTTTTGAGAAGCAGGAACGGTGGAATCGCAGTTAACTGCTCCCGAGTGCGTTCATCAGGAAAGGGGCTTGGGAGTCCAAGGCTTGAATTTGGTGAATTCGTACAATTTGGAGTATTCCGACTTAGTATTGATTCCTAAACTCAATTTTGAAAACAGCCTCCCTCGCAGAAGTGTGGGTTGCGTTATCCCAGTATTTGCACGCATCGATTGGACTAAAATAAAATGCATCGTACTCTCCGCAAAGGAGGAAGAGGCAGGGACAGTCACAAGAGGAATAGCAGAAAGTGCATAGTTAATATGGGTTGTACGCGAATCCGCGAAACAAGTGCTTTAAACCCAGGGGGATTTCACGTAATAGCTAATTTGGTGAGAGCGAGAGTGCGCAGAGGGCCATCTTAGAAGGGAAGGAAGATAGCTGAATATAGGTTTTTCTGACTGGAATTAACATTTCCTTGTAATTTGCATTTGTTAATGTCCAAACCCTAACGTAGAGTCCACCTAACCCAGGGTTTTCCACCCCCCAGTGCAGGCTCCCGAAGAATTTCCCTTCCCTCTGGCCACACAGTCAGAGCTCAGAGGCTGCGGGGGAGCCTGAGGCTGCTTTTCCCTCCGACCCACTGGGTCTTAAGTCCTGGAAGGGCGGCGGGGCCGAGCCCAGGGAGGCGCTCTACAGGCCCGCAGGGTCCGGCGGGGTCCCGGGCTCCAAGCGAATCAGATGAACCCAGCGCCCTCCTGGTTTGGCCCATAGCCTTCCGGGGTCCCAAATGGCTGGAGATGGGAAAAGGAGATAGGAATATTTTAGATTAAAGAAGAAATCCTTTCTTTCCCTTGTTTAAACACACACGCACACCCCAAAACGGTTCCTCTTATTTCTCCTGTCTTCTGGGTCCATTTCAGGTTCCTAGTGGAGGGGGTGGGGGGAGGAGAGAGACCGCGCGTGAGAAAAAAAGGGAGAAAGAAGGACAGAGAAAGGGAGAAAGAAGGCTTTAAACAAAAGACGACGAGGCGCAGGCAGGGGTCTGGAGCCCTCCTTCGGGGACCGCTCGGTCTGTAGCCTGTCCAGTCCCCCGGCCCTGCATTTCTGGGCGTTCGGCAGGCGTGGCCGAACCGGCCGGAGCCCGCGCTCCACGCAGCCGGAGAACTGAGACAAAAGCCCAAGATCCAATCCACCACGACCCGCCCCCCGCCCCAGCCAGGGCGGCTCGAGCCCGCGCCCGGGGCCGGCGGCCTGCGGTCCAGGCTGTGACCGGAGAGGGGCGCCGAGTCCCCTGCGCCCGCCCGCGGCCTCGCCGCCTGGCCTGCCCGGTTCTCCTCGCAGCACCCAGCAAGCTGCTCTCGGCGGGCCTGCGAGTTCAAAACACGCCTTCTCATTCCCGAAAGTCCGGAGCCCCTCGCCACGGTCTTCCCGGGCCGGCGGCATCTCCAAGGGTCGCCGCGGCGCTCCTGGCTGGCGTCCGCTTCCGCGCTGGGCCTCGGAGGCCGAGCGGCCATTTACTGCCCTCTGATTGCGCCAGGACCAGGTTAGCTCATAAAGCCTTTCACACTCAACAATGGGGATTTTCTCAACAATTAACAAGAAACAACACAATAAAGCCATTTACAAAGACCTTGCTATTTACTATAAATTAGGCACTCTTTAAGAGACCAGTGCGTAATTTCACACACTTTACAACTGGGGCTGCATTTTAAACACCCGAGAAAACAAGCTTGTTGCACTTTCCTGTGACCTGTCTGTGGTGCACCTCTGCTTCCCCTCTTCTCTGCAAGCAGCTTTGTTTGCATTGCTGCACTCAAGCCTCCCCAACCCAGAGTGGTTTTCCAGGTCACTGTCTCACGTTTCCCGGTCATCATTCCACTTTCAGACGCACTGAGCGGTTCCAAGGGACGGGAACCACGGCGCCAAAGGAAGCAGGCCCGGCCCGGCGCGTTTCCCCGACTTAGGGAGCGCTGCCGGGCCTGGCCCGCGCCCTTCCCGACTCCGGGCCTGGGCTCTAGGGCCACTTCCTAGGGGGCGTTCGCAGCCCCGCCGGCCGGCCCAGTGTGAAGCCCCAACTCTTCGCCACTTGAGTTCCGCACACGCATTTGGAAGGCCTTGGCCAGCCCTCCGCCAAAGGCGACAAGCTGGGCCCCATTTGCTTGGGGAAGAGCTGAGGCCTGGGCAAGGAGGTGAGAAATAGGCAGGCGGCGTGTGCGTGCGCGGGGGTGGCAGATAACTCCAGGCCACACAAAAGGAGCGCCCAGAGGCGGTTCAGTCCCCGAGAGCCGACCCCGGGGAGGGGGCCAGGCCGGCTGCGCGCCCCGGCTTCCCTGCACTGCCCCGGGTGGGCCCGGCCACGACGTCGCCTGGCCGCGAGGCCGCAAGAAACGCGCTGGGGGTCGCGCGCAGAGGGGTGCGGGCCCTTTCGCCCGGGGAGCTGGTTGGTTCATTCGGAGGAGAGCAAGATCTGGGCGGGAAGAAAAAGTCACAAAGAAATTTGTTTGCCACCGTGCAAAATGGCGGCATTTGCACATCTTTCTGGTGGCGGCGGTGGCCCAGGCCAGAGAGCCGGGAGCTGCCCTGGGTCAGCGCGGTGGCTGCAGCAGGCGGGGGAGAAAGGGACCTCTCGGCCCCCGGCCCGCTCGGTTGTCCCCGGCCTTCCCCCCCCACCCCCCAGCCCGCCAGTCCCCAGCCCAGAGCCAGCAGCCCCTAGACACTGACCCCTGTTTACAAACACAGCCTGGGGGCGGGGTGGGGCGGCCGGAACGCGGGCTGGCGGTGTGGGGGAGGCGGCCCGCTCCCGAGGACGCCACCAGCAGAGAGGGACGAGGAGTTGGTGCGAGAGAGCGGGCCCGGCAGCTGGAAAGGACTGAACGCCTTGTTTTTGAAACTGTCAATTCCCCCAACCCCTATTGTGAGGGCTTCATGCAAAACATCTCAGGCCTTTTAAAGTAGGAGCTTGTGAGGCCGCCACAGTTTGAAAAGGAGCGAGAGAGGAGCGGGGCCTAGGGCATGGGCAAAGAATGATAGCTGGGCCCCACCCCCCCAGCAAAAGAGGGCCTGCCAAACAGGTAAAATGCAGCCCTCCCCCCTCCACCTCCTAGATCTGCCCTACGTCCCCACCCCCCAGGCTAGTTTGCAAAATGCCCTCTGGCCTAGGGAGCAAACCAAAACCAAAGCTAGCATTAAAAATAGCGCTTCCTTCCAGGGAAGGGGAAAATCGTGTGGAAGGCCAGGGTGAACCGGAGGACTCCCTAAGGTGGACGCCCTGTTCCTCCTTTCCGTTTTCCTGAGGTTTCCTGAGTTTAGTTGATGGGGGAGCCTTTATATCCCCCGCCCCCCAGGCCAGTGTGGCTCTAGGAGCTCCCTTTTTCACATTTCTTTTTCTTTTTTTTCAGCAGGAAGTATTTTCAAGGTGAAGCAAAACTCACCACGTTTTCTGTCTTTTGTAGATGCTAATGCTTTATTATTATTATTTTTAATAGTTGTGTTTTGTTTTTGTTTTACCATAGAGGATTTTGTTTTCTTTGAAAGAAACAAAAAATGCTTTTGAGGAATTAGTCTACATCTCTTCCTGCATGCACACAAAACTAGCATTCACATATCAGCAGAAACTTCCAGTTCTTGTGCCTGAAACTTTGAGGAGTTTCTAGACCATTGAAAGTCACCCAGACATGGATAAGATAAAAATCCACACACCAGCCCATCTAGTTTATGTTACTGCTGTTTAGTGGTGGCTCCTTGTTGTTGATTTTAAAATAAACAACCATTATTGAGATGACTTCACTGTAATCAAGTAAGCCAGTACAAAAGAATACCCACTTTAAAAAGTAAATAGTTGAGAAAAAGCAAACTGCATTTGCTAAAAAGGCAGATAACCTGACTGTGGAAGACAAGAGTACACACATCTCTTAAAAAAATAATTAAATCTTCATTTCACAGTCTTATCAGGAAACTACTTTTACAGGAGACCAAAAATAACTTGTTTCCACAAAAAAGTCAGAAAAAGAGCCCTTTCCTTCATTTTTTTTTCTTATGCCTGTAAGTGTTGAGTCTTAGACACAGGAATCAGTGACCCTGGAACCATATAGTGTTTTAAACAAACAAGCAAAAAAACACCTCTCACCTGAAAACATTTAAATGTAAAAAATGCAGTCTATCAATGGAGATAACTTTTGTTTTTCTCTCTATAAGTCTTAAGTTTTTGAACAAATAGGACATTTATAGCATCTTAGAAAATCTAGATCTTGTCATCAATCATAAACCAACCAAAATGAAATAAACTGTACTAGGAATACAGCAGAATAGGAAAACAGCTAAGAGGCTCCTCAAAATGGAAGAATTTGCATTTACAAGTTACTGAATACTATTTGGTACACTCTCCTAACAGAAGCCCCAACTGAGGTTTTGCTGTGATTGGCTGGCTTGTGGTGGTACTGTGGGGAGAAATTTGTGTGGACTATTTCATTTCTTCCTTTTTGATGGTATCACTCTGGAATGCCTCGGCCTCCCTGCTGCTCATTCTCCAGTTCCTATAAACTGAAACTATTGATTCTCTGAGGGTTGGAGACCAAGTGTCAAAGCTGGAGGCTGATATTTTATGTCAGAGATTCCATAGGGTATATTTGTTTTAAATTGTGCTTATTGTGCTTATTCCAGCTCGCAGTCCTCCCACACCCAAGATCTATAGGTTTCAAATATACTTTCAATTTATAATTTAGGCACAATGATTCCACAGCCAATAAGAAAAGTACTAGTCTAAATGCAGTCATACTCGAAACTTTCTTGACTTAGCAGTAATTAAAGAGTAGAAATTACAGACTTCCAGTGTGTGTGTGTCACACTTTTTACAGATTGATTTTGCAGGATAACTGACTGCACCCAAATTCTGCTGCCTTCCAAAGAGGCAAGAACTGACTGAGAAGCCAATGGCTCAGCTTTCTGGGGCTTTAGCTGTAACTTGTACTGGTCTTTGAAATTACACACAAATATGATTTCAAGGATAACATCCCCCAATTTTTACTTTGACCATATCTATCATCCAAATAAAAAAAAGATCCAGTGAACCTACATCTGGCAACATTCAAGAAGGAAAGGAAGGGAGGCAGTTCAAAGCATCTGTTTACTCCATCCAAATGTATTTGGATGCAGGTACTCTCAGCCTCTGTCCTTTACAATAAAGAGTAAAACCACAGAGCATATACAGCAATTAGGGCTGAGACCATCCAGATCTATCTGAAACATTTATAGACAAAAGGAAAATTTCAAAGGGAGTAGGAATTAAAAGGTTGGGGGGGGGGTGGAAAAAGACTGAATTTCCATGAGAAATAGTGACTTCAATTCACACAGTAAACATTTCATTGATGTTTTGTTTCATTCTGTGATTTATGATCTATAGATGCAACTTCTTAGGTTTAAGATGGCAAAGATCTGAGATCTATAATTTGTCAGACTAGGGGAGGTGGACCCAAAATTATTAAATTTAACTTTCATCAAAATAGCAAGTGATCTCTGCTTCACTTTCTTCAACCTGAAACTTTTTGCACTTGATTTGTAATAAGTTTGTGAAGTTTTGTTGTTATTTAGGAAGAAACCCACCAGTGGTCTGCACAGAACCTGACTGGCCTCGTCACATGGTATTACAACAAAACACTACACCCAATAAATGCATTTCTTTCAGGCAAAAACATTACAAGTGAAAATGTCAACAAAACCATTCATTCCTGTTAACTGTTCTTCAATCTGGAATAAGTAGAAATGTATGGAACCAGGAATTTTAAACAGTGTTTTTAATTGAAAATAAAGCTAAAGCATGCTTTTCAACAGTGCAAATTTCCATAATTTTGATTTACTGCTTCCATCATCACAACATAGTACACCAGCATGGCCCTTACCAAGGGCTAGACTCTAACCATTTGCATGTTGAACTACTTTGATTTTAAGTGCAAATATAGATAGTCACCTCTGATTGTCACTTGCAGTAGAAACTCTCCTGCTCTATACACAGGATGGTCTGAAAACAGAAGTTTAGAGAGATGCAGAGAAAGTAAAAGATAATAAAATCCAAGTGCCTGAGTTCTGGTACCAAAAAGCCCTGAAATAACTGTTATTTTTCATTTGGGGTATTCGAACAATTCTGACCCATTTTCCTTTTCTTGGTTGCTTTTTTACTGCTCTGTCACTATAAAGAGTCAGACCATAAACTATCCTGCTATTATGAGAAATATTTTAATTGTTTTGCAACTCTGAGGAGTCATGTTCAGACCACAAGGTAAGCAGGACAATAGTAAGAGTCACCTCATTTAAAATTCTGGGTGAGGACGCAAAAAGGACTTTTCCAATTGCAAGGAGTGGCGTAAAAGTAAAATTACACCCTTTACAAAAAAAAAAAAAGAAAAAGAAAAAAGACAATATTATATTTACTTTACTCGATATATGTGAAGTAGCTGTTACCAGCATTCATTCAGGACTCCCCAATATTTCCAATCAAAAAAAAAAAAGTGCAACTACTCTTGAAGAGGAAATGAGGGGAGAAAAAGAAAAAGATACCCCACAAGAAACTTCTTGCTACCTCACTGTGTAACCATGTAACCAACCTAACAAACTTTCACTGAATTAACAGTTACACTTTTAGGTCTGAAATCTAGTGCATAAACTTAATGGCTCATTGTAATATTTATTATTCAACCTTTTGACATTTATTTGTAGCAGTTGAATTGAGGTACCGGGTGCATTATTAGCATTGAAACAGTAAAGTGTTCCAGCTCTACCGTAATAACTGAGTTTACTTGAGTCTTTAGCCTGAAGTATAGTCTGTGGAATGTAAACCAACCCTTCTCCCACCCCTCCCCCACCCTACTCCAAAAAAAAAAAACCAACCCCGCAATGGAAAAAAAAAAGTAATCCGATTTCTGTCTTCAAAATGCGATAAACCAGGACTCCAAAAGAGGTGTAACACATTAATGGACTTGTACAAACCATCCTGTGCAGTTTACAACAAAAGGAAGGTATGGTTCAAGAAAATATCTTCCAAAAACGCTTTTATGAATTAAATTTCCTGAATTTGTGACTAGGTGGAAGAGGTATTGCAGAACCGCCCAGCTGCCATTTCCATATAGGATGGGCCTTGTGAGGAGGTTGGGAATCCTTAGTGGTGTTTAAGGAATACGCCGGCCACAAATCCCCATCCTTCCCAATAATGAGTGATGGTGGACAAGGAAAATTTGCCATGAAATTAAATGGCCTTTTCACTGCTGATGCTACATTGCTGGCTACCTTTTTGCGTCTGTTTATAACTGTAAAATCATCCAGTGTTCCTTCATGTGTCTCAGTTTTACCTGTAGGACGAGGACTTCTAGCTGATTTCAGATTTGGTTTGACTGGAGGTGTCTGAAGTACAGGTCGCTTTCCCAGTACTAGTGTCCGGTAATTTTTCCTCACCCTGGCACCAAATTTATATTCCCCATCCTCAGGTTTTGGAGAACCTAAAGTGCATGAAAGGCCCTGACTCTGAGCCAGTGGATTTAAGGAAGGAGTTTCTTTTTCAGGGCATGCAAAACCTTCCTTGGCTGTAGTTAACAAGGCGTCCTCCTCTTTACTTTCAGTCACACTGTAAAACTCACCCTTTGTATCATTGCACTCGCACTTTAGCTTATTTGTAATAAGGTCAGGTTCATATTCTTCATTAGCACTACTGTCTTCTACTTTGATTTTAATATTGTGCAGAAACGGCAATGTCCTGTCGCCGGTATCAGTACAGGCATTCTCGGCTTTAGTTGTTGCTGCGGCTGTATCCACCTCGGGATAAGTTGGTGAAGAAGAGGGCAAATCCGTAGCAAATTCAGTACAATGAGGGATTTTGGAATCTTTTTCTGAATTTGTTGCTGCTCCCGAAGAATCATTATTTAAGAACCTAGCAGCTATTGTGTTGTTATCTGCACAGTGTGTAGTAGGAGTTGCTTGTAGGCATTTCCTAGCCTCTCGGAGTATTCTTTGTTGTGGAAATGCATTGTTTGTCTTTGGGCTAGGTGAAGAGGCCCCCTCCGCCAGGCAGTTAATTGTCAGGTCAGTTCTCTTTACAATACTGGAAATTTCAGATTGTGGGAATGTAATCTCAGATACCCTATCGTTCCTTATCTCTGTGAAACAACTCCCCAGGCTGGCCGGGCAGTACACCGGAGACGCTTTGGGGGCCCAGCTCTGCCGATTCCACTCCTCGGGCGACTCCGCTTTGACACTACTCTTGAGATCGGGAAGTCTGCCGGCATCCTCGAAAGCAGCGGGTTTGGTTGCAGCGGCGGCGGAGGCCAGATGGTACAAGAAGTTGGCCTGCGCCTGCACGCTGGGAGGCTTGCAGAAGCTGGTGCGCCTGAAACGGATGCTCTGCACTGACACTTGGCTGGAGCCGGAGCTAGAGTCCGACTCCGTGGACGAGTCCTCCTCCTCCTCCTCCGAGCTGACTTCACTGGAATCCGAGGCCCCACTGCCCCCCTCCTCCTCTTCCTCCTCCTCTTCCTCCTCCTCTCCCTCCTCCTCCTCTTCCTCCGAGGACACAGAGTTGCTGGAGCTGGACACACTGGAGCCAAAATCCGAGTCGTTGGCGGCATGGTCCGAGTAGGAGCTGGACTCGGAGTCGCTGCTGCAACTCTCGGGAAAGCTGCCCAGATGGGGCTGCGGCCGGTGGTGATGAGGGGGATGGTGATTCGGCTGCGGCAGCTGGGCCCGGTGGTGGTGGTGATGGTGGTGGTGGTGATGGTGATGGTGGTGGTGGTGGTGGTGGGGAGGCGGGCAGAAGCCGTTCACCAGATGAAACCTTTCCAGGCAAGTGGCCCCGGCGGCCGCCGCCGCCGCCGCCGCCGCCGCTGCCGCCGCCGCCGCCGCCGCCGCCTTGGCTTTGTAGGACCTGGGCAACAGCAGCAGACGGCGGGCGCCGGCGTGCGGCGCGAGCAGGCAGTCCTTGGCGCCCCCGCGCTTGCGCTTGCACCGGTAGGTCAGGCTCACCGGGCCTCCGGCGCCCGCCGTCGCCGCTGCAGCCTTGGGCTGGGGCCCGGCCGCCGACGCCTGGTAGTAGGCGGCGGCGGCGGCGGCAGCGGCGGCGGCGGCGGCGGCAGCGGCGGCGGCGGCCGGGTGCTTGCTGCACAGCAGGCTCCGAAAATAAGCAGGGTCCGAGTGGAAAGCGACGTAGTTTCCCTGGAGCGGGGCAGTTTCATAGTTTAGAGGGGGTTTGCAAGGCGAGCGCACGAATTCCGGGTAGTGCGAGCCCGGGTATTTGCTAAAAATCTGAGGTAGATGGGCGGCTGGGCGCGCGGCGGCGGCGGCGGCGGCGCCCGGGCGCGGGGACTGCGCGCTGATTGGCAGGGGCCGCGCGGCTCCGCTCAGGCCCCGCCAAAGTTGGTGCTTGTCCTTCCAGAAAGCCGGGCGGGGGCCGGCGGCGGCGGCGGCGGCGGCGCGCCCTGGCGGCGGCGCCTTTGTGGCCAGGGCCCGGCCGACCCTCCTGCGCTTGGTCTTGAGGACGCGCTCAGTTTTGCAGGAGGTGTAGAGCGCTTCCACGTCTTCCCGGGAGATGAGCGTGCATTTGGCGGCGTGGAAGGCGATGCTGTTGATTGCCTTGAGTTTTCGCAACTCCTCCAGATCGCAGTGGTGCTTTTTCACTTTCAGATGATCCATGCGCTTGTGCACGGTCGTCCTCGGGATGTTTTTCAGCAGATCCGTGAAGACTTGGGAGAGGGCAAACATTTGCTTTCCTTTAATGATGAGGTAGCCGAGCCTCACGCCATCCACCTCTTCAAAACCTGACTTCAGGTCTCCCATGTCGGGCACTAAACGATCCCCACCATTTGCAGTAAATATATACGTGACGCATACATACACATGTATGTATGTTAATCCTCCACCAGATGCTGCGTGTGTCTCAAGGCATCCTGCTAATAAAATAACAAAGACTGTTATTCCCGGCGAAGGGAGTGCCAAACTCTAGGCGAAATTATTGGGGAAAAGAAAAGAAAAAAAAAAAACAACTATGAAATTACACTGACTTGATTCTTGCTTTTTTTTTTGGTTTTCGTTTTTTTAAAAAAGAGGGGAAAAACCATCCGGTTTCTGCTTTGCCAGTGTGTTGGTCTAAGTCCTCGCTGCAGATCAGTACCTGGGCCCCTCTATTCCTTCCTTCTCCATTGGAGCACTATGATAATGGAATGTGAAGGAGAAAGAGAAAAGACATGCAGCTGCTATTCCCGCCGCTGCTTTAGCTACAAATAAAATGACAGAGTGAAGTGAGCTCGTCCGGAGACACCTTCATCAATTAATTCCCCTAAAGCCAGCGCTGATTGGACACTCCTGACAGGTGATGCAATAAAAATTGATATTCCACCCCTTCCCCCCAAAATCTCCCACTAATTAGCATACCCTTATACTGCCACCTCCCCTCCCAAAGTAAATAATACAGTCGGTATATAAATCTTTCCATTAAACTATCGGAGCTCAGAAACAGCCTGACTCACAGACTTCATCAGAAGCAGTGTGTGTACGCTTAAAAAAAAAAAAAAAAAAAGCCTTGTATATTCGCCTTTAAAGGAATATTGCCTATTTTTTGCTTTATTTGAATTTTACCGCTATAGCTATTATCATTTCAAAGAAAAGCATTTTTAAAACATTATCAAGCCTAAATAGATATATCCCACCCCCCTTTTCCTTTGGAAAATGGAGCTTAAGCGAAACGTGCAGAACAGCCTGGTATTTCCCTTATGGGAGTGGGGGAGCCCGGCTGGGAGCTCCAAAGTTAAATCCGCGCGGTGAACCATCCCAGTACAGACTTACGTTTTGATTTTCTTTCGATTTTCCTTGTTTCCCCCACCCCCCAAAATGCCTTTTTACAACCAGAAACAAAGTTATTTGACCAATGAAGCAGTTCAAGGCTCCAGCTCCGAAACACTGTAACAATTCAACTGAATTTTGGTTCTCTGCTGGGGGGTGGAGTGGGGAGGAGGTAGTTTCACGTCAGACCCATAACAAAGCATAGATAAGCCAGAAATGTGTACACTTTTCACAATTAAGCAGGCTGGATTGGAGGCAGGATGGTCCTAGAGTCCCCAGCACAGCCTTAGCCGGGGTCCTGTTCACAACAGGTCAGAATTCCATGGAGCAGATTGCTTCTGTAGCAAAGAAAAGAAAAGGTAAACCGCCCAAGGTGCTTCCAGAGGTTTTACGTAATAACGATGAAAAGAAAGTGCTGATGTATGATGCAGACTATTTCAGTGGTCTGTGATGCTTTTGGTTAGTAGTTTAAATGAATCTTCCACAACTCCCATTTTTTCCATGAAAGCCAAGCATCTGCTTTTTTTTTTTTTTTTAAATCACTTTGGATGAATATCAATATTGTTTAACCTCTTCTTAGTCAAATTAAAGCATATTTTGGTGTCATTTTCAAGGATATCCAAAATATTGCCAAATGAGAGCAAAGGTCTTCCCAGTCGCATCACCACGATCCCAAGGCAGTTTGTTGGCTGCTTTGCAAAATTCGGCAAAATCTTCTTAACTGTTCGGTGTTTGGAACTACAGCATGAATGCAGCCCAGGCATTTATATGTTTCCTTGTTCTTCCAAAAATAGACACATCCGTGTGTTTAAAAGAATAAACGGATATTTCTAAGCCTGCAGGAAAAAAATTGTACAGTAATTTCTTCCTTTACATTCAAAAGTTCCAGCTTCCCCTGCTCTGGTCTGACTAGCACAAGCAGGTATGGCTCAAACAGAGAGGGAGAGAGAGAGGGAGAGAGATTAAAAACCGAAGAGTCAGACACACAAAAAGGTAGTTTGCATGAAATCTCAGCCATGGTTCCCCACCCCCACCCTCATCTTTCTTGTAATTTCCCAGGAATTTTGAAGAGAATTGGGAATTTCAAGAAGTGCATCCGGAAATTAAGGAAGTCTATTTAAGAGAGTCTGTAACTCAGAGGTTGGGATTTGAAAAGTCAGCCCTGGACTACTGTTGCACTCAGCACAGATGTAATCGCCGCTCTTCAACTTAATCAATGTGTGTACAAACCGCGATGTCTAGTTCTTGCCTTTGAAATCTAAGGCTAGCATTTCCATCCAAGAAATCAGAGCTACAGCAAATTACATTTTTGTCCCTTGAATGAGAGAAGGATCATTGAATGGATCTCGTGATATTTCAGGCTTTAAACGTAACCGAGAGGCAGCAATGAACAATGCCTCGTCACAGCTAATACCATCCACCGAGTTGGCTTTCTTTTGCATCTGGATGTATCACACCGCGTATTTCTTTCACTTTCGCAGGAGGCAAAATGCAAGAGGTTTAAGCAGAAAGCAAAGTTTCCAGGAAAAGCAGATGCTGGTGTTTGTTTTTGAAAGTAGAATGAGCAGAGTCTTTCTATTGCCAGCGACAATAATGTTTTAAAATTTCTCCTGATGCACTTATATACTGCCAGCCCTCTTCCTCTCACCCCACCCCGTTCAATTCCCCTCCCCCAGCTTTAAGATTTCCACCAAAGAGTCAAACAGCCAAGAAATAGTAAACTCAGAAAAAACCTTTGAGAACACATTACAAAAGGTTGGCTAGAGCGTCCTTTTTTTTTTTTTTTAAATTTGGCCAGGTAGTACTAGTTGTTCTCGATTCCTATTGAGATTTTCACACACACACACACACACACACACACACACACACTCACAGTCCTATTCCTCCTGCACAAGGCTATGTGATTTAGTAACCATTTCAAAATCACCTTTTCCTCTCCTTCCTCCTCTTTCACCTTTGAAATACTGGCAATATGGGTGGTTTTTAAAACTAGCAGAATAGTATGTTTTAAACTAAAGTTACAATCTGTTGGGTCAAATGAAGAAAAATAAAGGCCAAGGGATTTGGGAACTGGGTCTATATATACAATTTATGTGAGTATGTTTGTATGTGCACTCAGATACCTTCACATTTATACATTTTTAATACTCCTATTACACACCTTTCCTCTTGTCTAATACATTCTTTTGTTCCTTTAACTTCCCCGTCAGTGTGTGTGTGTGTGTGTGTGTGTGTGTGTGTGTGTGTGTTAAGGCGTGAGCGTGCACATTCTCGCATGCACATGCACACACACACACAGAATGTGACAGACAGCTTTCTTGTGGCCATCAGCACACGTTGCATATCCGGGGTCTTCTCCAGGCACATTGGGGGTCGATCCCGATAAAAAGATCTAGCTGAGGCCCCTGAGCGCTCACACATGAAAGGCAGGGGACTTTAAGATGGATTTGCATGCACACAGGGGATTTCGATCAATAGCTACCAACATTTATGGCTTAGATTATTAATGTGAAAGCTGGCCAAAAGAATGGGGATGAAAAATTAAAGGTGTCTGTTATCAATTATGCTTAAAGTTATGCAATAATTTACTTACTTTGCCTGGATGTGCAGATCCAGATGTATAAAGTACTGTTCTTCAAAAGCCAGGGGGTTCCTTTGATAAATATGTTGACCATGTCAGCTGCCTCTACAATCAAAGATGAACCCTATTCAGATGATGGACTGTATTCAAATTCTTTTTTTTTAAAAAAAGATATATCAACTTCTATGTTTCTGAAGCACATATACATATGTGGGGTGGATATGCCCAAATTAACATTTATGTGGATATTCATTTCCAAGGGTCCAGGGAATTACTTAACTGAGAATTTAGGCATATATAAGATATGCACTGAGTTTGTTAATTAAATGCAATTATTTACTCATGGAGGAATACATAATCTACACACTATCATAAAAAAGTATTTTAGCTTTGAAAACAAAGCTGTTTGCTAGAGGAAAATCCTCTGTGGCAAATACAGATAGAAATATATTAATGTCCACTTCTGCATTTGTTGTAAAAAATCAGCACTTTCAGTTTTTAAAGTGATGGGCTATGAAGATATGAACATATTTGTCTTTACTTATCCTGTGTGAATGTGCTAAATTTATCTTCAAAGGTTCTATTTTGATTTATTTTCACTGTATTTTATGTTTAAATACCATTGCAATTCAGTCTGACCTCTTTCCTTTGCAGCGAAGTAATGCACACGGCATTTACAGTCTTTTAAATGGTTAGCTGGGAAATGCAATAGCAATTTGCAGATGTAGTTTACTAATGGGGAAAGTTCTTTTGAAAACCTGAAGGAAAACCTAAGAGTACTTTTGCATTTCTACACTACAATGTCATATAATTAAAGTATTGAAGAGCATTAAAATAATCCTTTCCCTTCCCAGCCTTCACTCATACATACATAATTTAAATGAGGAACAACCCCCCCCACCCCCACCCCACCACCATCACCTAACTCTTCACCATATACATTTGTTTTAGTGATTGCTGGCACATTTTGTTCAAAGTGAACTCAGACAGAAAAGACTAGGGAACATCACAAAGGCCTCCACAATGTAAGTACACTGGTTAGAAGAATAAAAGAAATCCCTTGTACTGTTAGCCAAAAGTAACTATAATAAAACATAACAAAGTCTAAAATAATAATAACGACTCATATGGCTGAATTAATTGAGGATATAGGACAATAAAATCCTGTGTGAGAGTAAACAGTTCCTTACCTAAATTTATGTCTTTTACATGTTCTCTATTTTTGGGGAGGGGAAAATGAGAATGCAGGAGGAGGAAATGGCTAACTTGAGGATCAACTTAAATTATAACTTAGTACATTTTCTTTAATTTTTTTCTTTTTTGTCTCATTCAAACAAATCAGGGCAGGTCTCCAAAAGGGCCCATCCTTCTGTTCTTAGGCATCTGAAAATCCTGTTTTTAACAGAAGTTTGGGACACAGAGTATATGCCATGTTGTCTACTGACCCATAATCAAGACGCGGTGACCTTCTACCCTTTTTTTGCCCCCTGACCCATCTTGAATTCAATGCAGCCTTTATAAATTTGCAAATCCTTGGAGGTAGAGGGGGTTTTGTGAGGCTTTGTTCTGAAAAAGCCCTAAGAGTGTGCTTTCTAAATTAGACAAAGGTAGAGCAACAAACTCTGGCGGACAAGATTTTATACAGGTGAGCCATAGGCGACTCTTCAGATAACACATATTGCAAGCCAAAAAGCAGTTATAAATGTGGGAGACAAGAAGGTTACAGATTGCGTCAAATTAGAGTATGGTACAAATCACTTTCATGATGTAAGAAATGGTTAGGCCACAATCTTCCTGCTCTCCTCATCTCAAGGGCTGTGGGGGATCCTAGTGATCATGGAAGGAATGGGGTGGGAGAGGAGTAAAGAGAGAGGGGAGGAAGGCTGGGAGGGAAAAAAAGAAAGGAGCAAGGCCTGATCTGGATGTACAGGCACATTCCCTTATCTTTTCTGCTATCAGCCAGTTTAAAGGACACCATAATTATGATAGTGATAAAACAATGCTTGCTTATGTGTGCTGAATAAATAAAGAATGTTTACAGCTCAAGAATCTTTTAATTCCAATTAAATGCTATCAAAGAAAAACCACTTTTCCTACTGCAACTGCCTTTTCCCCAATTATCTTGTTTTGTTGCAATATTTTCCTATGAGACACCAGGGCCTCTTACAATTGATCGTGAATGTAGGAAAAAAATCTGAGAAAGTATAGAGTTCTGTCTTGGTGTATTCAATAACCCACAAACCTCAAGATCCACAGTTTATTTGGGATACCCTGATTTTTGTTTATTTCCTATTTCCCATCAGGGAGAGCCAAATATATAGGAACTGAAGTGATGACATTCAGTGTTGAGGCCTACCTATGGGCTGCTTAAGCCACACTGAAATTCTGAGCACCCTAGAGGGGAGAAGGGAAAGATACGCATGTGAAGCCTGATGGTCTCTGGAAAGGGAATCCTCTGGTTCTGTTCCCCTGGCTTCAGCCCAAATTCTTCTAGGAGCACTGGAGCCAATCACTGTCTTCCCCTGCTACAGCTACTGGGTGCACACAAAAAAGCGGGAGATCAAAAAACTCCAAGTTCGCATTTATGGATACACAAGGATCATTTCGTATTCATGACTTCAACAAATCACATTATAATCAGATTTTAAACAAGGTTTGGGGAGTAATGCCCACCAGGCTGGACCCTAAACACTAACACATATCACATGCTAGCCAGGAAAGCCACTTGTTAAATTTTGGAATCACAGGGTGAAAATTGTCTTTCAACTTTGAAAAGCTCACTTTTTGCTTTAAAGGCCAGTTTTTACACGAATTCATTTCAAGCAAGTGCTTCTCTTTAAGTCATTCCAAAATGCTATAATTCAAATCTCTGTTTGCTTCCTTTCTCAGTTCCAGTAGTGTTTTGAAAAAAACACATGGCATAACAAACATTATGGAAAACCCACTCCTTCCGTTAAATGTCCTTACAAACCTGCCTTTTTACTCCATCTGTCTAAGCAGCGCATTGCTAAGCAGAAACTTAAACAACACACACACACACACACACACACACTTTCCTCAAAGAAATATCTAGTATTTCTTGGCATATTCTTTTGGTGATGTGGTACAAAAATACAGTGGTAAAAATTTTCAGAGGATACCTAAATTCCCTGGATGCTTGCGGACCCCTTTCCTTTTGAAAGTTTAGAGCTTCCAATACCCTCAATTCTACTGGCAGAATTAGGATGGACTTAGAGGGTCCTAAACGTGACCGATTCACTAAGGCGGGGGGCTACAGCTTGCAGCAACGTGCTCGGCAACTTAATCCTACGCTAAAAGAGGGCAGAGAGAGAAAAAGAATGGAATACAAACTCTCCCGACATTCGTAGTTACTTTCAAGGTGGACTGTGTATTTTAAGGCTGATGGGAACGTCTGGTTTGGGGAGCAAAAAGAAGAGAAGGTAAGTGTTTGTCCTTGTATCAACCAGTTCCTAGAGAAACAATGAAAGAACAAAGGGAACCACTTCTCCATCTGAACATTTTCTGAATCTCTGTTTCAAGCCAAAAAGCTTGCAAGGGGATTCGCTTTACTCTACCGTAAGCAGTTCTTGCCAGGCTTGCTGAGCTAAGAAAGAGAGAAAAGTTGAGCAGCAGTGTAAATATAGACTAAATAATAATAATAAAGACTTGCTGTAGCTATCGCCAGAGCTCCAGCCCCAGCAACTTTAGAAGTTGCTAAATGCAAGAAGGGAAAGCCCAAGAAAGAACCTTTACATTACAGATTTCAAACTCAGTCGTTTAAATAGCCTTACTTGCTTTTTGGAAGGATTTCTGCGCACAAAATGTGAAGGTTGCTGTCTATGGGGAAAGAGCGGCGTACTGTTCAGGCCGAGAAATGTTCTCTATTTCTATGTGGAAAATAATTTTGTTCAAAGGAAAGGGGATTCAAGTATTGACGCTACTGTTTGTTGATAGAAGAAATGGCAGCAGTGGTTGGGAAAGGAGAGTCGTATATAAATGTATTTGCTTTGGGGTACAATGGTTATCGGCAAGTCGGCCTTTGTGGGTCTGTGTGGCTGAATGAGTAAGTGACCGAGTGCCATCGGCATTATATAAATGGATCGGTGTGTGTGGGGAGCCCCCCAAAGCCGGCGAGCACGTGAAACACACATTTTTTTACTGCCCCCCCCCAGCGGCGACCAAGCCCCCTCCACGCCACCCCCAAATCCGTATATTACCTGCCCAGTTACAGTGACACATGTTTATGTTTATAGTCCTGGTTTGTAGTAGTGTCAAGAGCCGCAGCAAGAGGAGGGGGAGGAGAGAGGAGAGGGAGGAGTAAATGCAACCACCCCCACTTGTTGTTAAAGCAAATTTACTGCGTTATTGCAAGGCCGGTACGGGGGGCTGGGAAGTGAGTTGAGAGGAAGGGTAGAGTTGGGTAGTGTGTTGGTGGTGGAAGGCGGGGGTGGGGTGGGGTTAGGAGATCCGGGATGGAGCTCCGCTCTCCAGCGGCCCGGGAAAAGCAGCTCGGTCAACAGGGGAGCATGCTGGCGCGCTCGAAAACAAAAAGGTTCCTCCTGCTCGCTGCGTTCACGTGGGGGGCTCTGCAAGCGGGGCTCCAGGGCCCTGACCTCTGACCCTGGCTCCTCTCCGCGCTCTCCCGGTGCCGCGCGGCCACTTTTTACCCAGGATCCCTCGCGCCGATCGCGCTCGTGCCGAGCTCGAGTCCTTCTTAATCCTCCATTCCCCGATTCCATCCCCTCCCCTCCCCCTACCGCCCCCCACCCCCACCCCACACCCCGCCGCCGCCAGCCCCGGGGGAGGATTCTCCGGCAGGGAACCCCCGCCCCACCCCCACCCCGAGAGCCCGGGCCGAGGCGACCGCAGTCGGGCCGGGTGGGGCGGGGAGTGCAGAACCGGCCTCCCCTGCTGTGCCGGGCCTGCGGGGGAGAGGAGGGGAGGGGAGGGAAGAAGAAGGCGGGGGAGGGGACCCGAAGGGAGGGGGCGCGGCGGCCCGGCCCCGCTGCCCTGCCGCGGCCTGGACCTGTTGACTGCTATTGGTCCGCCTCGTCCTGCGCCCTCTCCCAGCCCGCCGCGGCCCCGGTCCTTCCGCGGAAACGTGGGGAGGAAATAAGGATGGCTGTTCTCTCCGCCTCCCTCCAACTTTAGTTTTTTTCTTAGGGGATGAGAAAGCAAAGTAATCTCATCCGCTGCTCCATCCTGTCTCATAAAGTCCTGTCATGCGCGGGCCCGCCGCTCTCCCGGCCCCAGCTATTTAAAACCTTCTCTCTTCCTCAGACCAGCTCCCCTGCCCGGAGCCCGAGGGCCCTCGACGCCCCCGCTGCGCTCCCCCCCGCCCGGCCTGGCTTCTTCTTCAGCGAATTGTGTTGCTTCTTCCCAAGAAGCTCCCTCGTCCACGTTCCACTTTTTTACCGTCCCGGGAGGCGTAAGATAAAACCTCTGGTTTGCTGCATGCCGCCGGACACATTCTCTGCCCTCTCGTCAAAATGTACTTGATGGAGTTTAAAATAACAGTATTTAAAGGAGGAAATAAAAAGGGGCGAATTCTTTGCGACATAAATGCATTAAAATTTTTTTAAGAGAAATGTATTTAGAGTTAAAGGTTTTATGGGATTTGCTGTAGTTCCTTCTAAATTTTTGGATTTCCTGGGGGGATCTTTTCCAGAGGGAAACAGCAAATTAAAATTAAGGTGGAAGTGAGACATCTCAACCACTTCTGAAAATAAAGGAGAAATTGAGAAAATATATTCAGGAAATAGCGGGAAGGCAGCCACAGCGAAAACTGGAATCGCCGAAGGCAGCGCCTCGGTGTCGCAGTTGGAGGAAGGAGGGCCAACCCACGGCCGGGAAGCAGGCGCGCGGCGGCAAGAGCGGGGAGAGCGTCGAGCCGGGCCGGGCCGCGGCGCTTGGGAGGAAGGCTGCGCCGGCAGTGCGAGCGCGAAACCGCGGGCGGGGAGGGCCGAGGTGGGCGGGGGCCGGGCGCGCGACAGGCGCCGCCGATGATGAAGCTGGAGTCGGGCTCCGGTCGCCCGGCCGCCCCCATTGTTCGGCCGCCGCGCAGCAGTTCTCCGAGCGCGTCCTTCCCGCGGGAGGGGTCCCGAGATCGAACTCTGCCCCCACCCCCAGCTCCCCGAACTGCAAAAGGCTCGGGTCGGGTCGGGCCGGCAAGTTTTATGATCAGTGTCGGCTGGCGATGGGTTCCCAACTCCAGACCGCGTAGGAAGGAGGCTTTACAACGTGCCGCTAAATTGGAGGAAGCTGGGCAAGCCTGAGACTCCACACGAAAAGAGGGAAAGCAGCATAGATACGTTTGTAAAGTGATGGCTAGATAGAGACAAATGTGGGCAAAAAATTATTTTTCTTCCTGGATCCAGAGAGTTAGAGCCCATCATATCCTATTTTAAATCTCTTTAAATGTATGGATTCGAAAATGAATGTCGGGGTTCAAAAGAGTTCGGAAAAGCACGTTTCACTGTCTGTTACTATTCAGTTCTTTGTTGTATATAAGGAGTTTAGTTTTAAAAGGCTGGGTTGAGCTACCCCTAACAAAAACAGGCTTGGATTCTTAACGTGAAGTGCCTTTTCAAAATAACACTGAAATTCATAAGGGAAAAACGTGTCATTTGCTTTTATAACACGTTTTCGAAAGAAAGAACTGAAAGACACCTACGAAACTCTGCCTGTTTTCCTTTGTGAGGCATGTGGAAAAAATATTTCTGGCAAGCGTCACAGTTTTAAAAAATGAAGATTTCCAACAAGTGATCGCAAGTCTTGAAGACAAGAGTAAAGTCATCGTGCTTGAAAACTCATGAAGAAATAATTTCAATTCTTTTGCTCAAACCTTCCTAGGGCCAGAGAGTAATTTCGACTTAGATTTATAATAGACTTTGCGGAAATTCCTTGTAAAATGCCCATTACTAGTCTGTGTATTATACAGCACTGGTTTCCCAAGGTGGATTTTTAAAAACCAATTAGAATTGATCTCTAATGGAATATTATATTTACATGTCATCATGAAAACATCATTTGATAAGAGTTTTGAATTACAAGAAAGAAGTTAACAGATAATGTTCATACATAGCATCTGTTTGAAAAGATGTTTGAAAAGGTAGTAGTGGTTGTGATTTTGCATTTGAAATGCTATAGAAGTGGTTTGCATTTTAACACTTTCATTATGCGACTCTTCCTCCTAAACTTGCATTTCCTCAAGGAAATCATTCAATTCTTTCGAAATATAGGGAGAAATTCTTATATAAGAAATCATTGAAAGTGTAACTACGGAAAGATTTGAACAGAAAAAAAAAATTGGTGTTGAAATTAGATATCCTCAATCTGTTCATTCCTTCCACACTCATCCTCCCATGGTCCCCCTCCCCAACTACTTGGATTCAATTTACATTTTTTATTTATAAGTCTGAATATTTAGAATAGCTTTATAAGTTTATCTGCTACATAGTTGATTGTAGATGGTGAATCTTTTTACATCTTTTAGTGTTTCAGGCATTTGGGGGGTTATTTAAATTAAAAAAATGTTACAAGTCATGATATACTTGTGAGAAAAACAACAAATGGGTGGAAAAAGGGGCATGAATGGGGGTGGGGATGGAGAGGGACAAGTAGCTTTCCAGGTCAGTCTTTGTAATACCTTTCTTTAGTTTTCTTTCATTATATTTTTCACTTGTGCTTGCATCCAAGATCATTGCTTTTTTAATTAGGATAAATTGCCACCATATAAAAATTACCTACAGTTTGGCTCTTACGTGTCACAGTAAAGACTGACAAAAAGTGATCGGAGGCTTGTGTTTAATTCGCCAGGAATGTTAAGCTTCATAAGATTCACCCTATGGGGCCATGGTGGTCTTTGGCACTGTTACTGTACAATTTCAAGAGGTAAATATACACATTATAGATTAAAAAAATCTAAGATGTACTAGGCAAACATTTTCTTGATTGAAGGAATAAAAAAATGAATTTGTCAACCTCTTTCTTTCTGGGACACAATGCAGTTAATTAACATATTCTTGGGCTTGTTTCTGGATTTGGTAAGCAGTGGCCCCTTTCAGAGAGGAAAACATTTAAATCTTAAAAAGTAATCTTTGGTCCAAAGAGTATTTAGAAATTCAGTTTAATTTCTGATTCTCCTTTTCTTTAAGTCCCAGATATGTTTCATTTCTTGCAAGGTTCTATTCCATTTCAGAAACTGATTTTCCTCTTTTCTATGTTCAGAATCTTTTCACTCAGATTACCTTATTGTATCCTATAAACAGACACTTAAATATGTCACTTTAATCACACTTTAATTATAACAGAAATGCAAATCTTCAGTGTCAGTTAAAAAATGGGAACATGGACCTCACACTCCTGCCCTTAGGTTATATTGATGATACTCTGAAAAGTCAAAAGTGTAACACCTTTAAGTATTATTGCATCATGGAAAAAAATAGCACAATTCTAAAAATGTTATTGAGGTTTATGTAATGCCTAGCAGATCTAAAGGCATCCTTTAGATATATTTTTCTGTTGGTAATTACACGGTGTTTTACCCAAAAATGTAAATACAGCCAATGCATATCAGTTTTACAGCAAAGGAGTAGCTCTGAGGCCAAACACAAGATTAACCACACTAAACCCTTTAAAGTAAATATTAGGCCTTGATTCTTAGAAAGATTTTAAAATTTAGATTACATGCAATTTAAATTTCAGAATTACCTAACTAAATTTTTAAATAATTAAGTGTATCTAACAATAATATTAATTATGACTGATTCTAAGTTAGGGTCTGTTTTGTAAGAAAATGATGACTTTTACATGGAGAGGTGGCTAACATTTGAGGACTGTTTAAATACAGACAATTCTAAGTTACAGGGTAAATAAAAACTCTTCACCTGTATGAATTTCAACTATTGAAAACCTTTAAATAAACCAACTTATCTGAAAATTTCTTAATCATTTCTCATTACTTAGAAATTTTAGTTCAGTTGCACATAGAAAACAAAGCCTTGTTTTGCTCTGAAGAATAAAGCTCAGACTACAATTGGCTTATAAACACCAATATTGTGCATTAAATAAATACTTATTGTAGGCCTACTATGTGCATACAAGACACTCCTCGCTAGGGTGGTATGCTGAATTAAAAAAAATCACCTAGTAAGATTAATTAATATGCTTCATTAAGTGAAATTTTCCAAAAGCCATTAATGGACTATCAATTTAAAACATAATTGGAATGAATATCTTTTAATGAAATTTCTGATAGTAGTCCATGATACAGGTGCCATGTGTGGGTTTGTACCTATAAAGATACAATGCTCACTTATTGTGAGATAAATAACAAAACTAGTATCAGAAATACCTCAACATTTTAATCATACTTACATAAATATTTGATTCATAAACTTTTCATGTAAAGTATTAAATTTTGGGTACCAATGAGCAAAACAAAATTTTATTCATTGATTCTTTTAAAAGAAGGTATATTTTTAAATTTGTGTAAATCATAAGAAATTGCCTTATTGCTTTTTCCAACTAGTTTATTTAGAAAGAAAATTACAGTTTCTGATGAGGTTTAGTAGATGAATGAGTTCCTATAATTGCTTTTTGTTTAAAAACCTTAGTATCAAAGTCAATACTGAATTTTAAACACTTTATGGAAGTTAAGAATCCAAGTTAAGAGAAGTGCATTTAGTCTTAACATTATAGAAATATACTTCAATTTCTATATCTCATTAAAGAAATATGCTTCAACAATAGATATAATAGACTAAACATAACATGAGGAAAATAACAAGGCAAATAAAACTTTAAAAAGGAGATACATATAAGCAGTACTAATCTAGGAACCAAATTTGGTTTTAAATATTTCGTTCATAAGTATCTACTAATGTAAATGATTGTGGAAAAGCAAATCCAAAAATTTGGTGACTAGGTTGAGGAATAAAGAAAATTATAAGAAGATATATTACCCATATGGGAAGAAAATGTAGTTTCCCATTATAGTAGGGTTAGAGGTTACATCATAAAATACTTTACTTGAGTTTTTTGTGGTTTGCCTCAGATGATTAGTTCAGAGAAATAGATTAGCCAATACTGAGTTTGTTGCTGTTATGTGAAGAAGTGTACTGGGACCACAGGCTTTTGTTTTATTCTACAGGTACTGGATATATGTTTTCAAAGGATATTTTGAGAACATGAAATCAGATTTAAAAGATAACTATTTTAAGATTGAAATTGTAGTTTTCTGTGAAGTTATTTTATAAATCTTGAGAACTTATTTATATTTTTACAATTACCATGTTTTTCTAGAAACTTACTTGAATTTTAGCAATTCTGGCAATTTAACTATAAGTTTTATCCATTCTGAGGTATGAGAACTAGCATATTCAACCAAACACATGCATATGTATCTCACACAAAGGACAAATATAACTTGCTCACTGCTATATTTCCTGTATCTAGTAAATGTTCCCTGGCTCACAGTAAATGTTCAATAAATACTTGCTGAATTAATAATTAACTGTATCTCTGAACTACTTTGTAATGTCTGTTATTCTTCCTTGTCACCTAATATTTTATAGAAGTATATTAAATATTATACTTTTGATGTATAACATAAAAAGTTCTATATCTGGTACATGAGTTAAAATTAGAATAAACTATTTATACTCTGTTTTTTCTTACAATTTCCATAACCCAACATTTAATGTTAAATATTGGTTTTAAATAATTTGATTTATTTTGTGAACATTTATATGTATATCTTTAGTAAAATTTCTGCTTTAGATGCTACTATTTATATAAAGGCCTGTTCTTAAGAAATAGTGTATTTTCTCTATTTGTCTAAATTTCAAAAATGTTACAAATGATTTTTTTTTAATTTTGTTTTGAAAACGACAAGTGTTTACCTGCATATCTTTGATTAAGTGTTACAGAATAGAGTAAAATACCTATCATTCTTTATATATACATTAATCCCATCACAAGAACTGAGCTCCAATGCATTCAAAATAAAATGAATGTATTTTTAAATTATTTATTGCATTAAGGTTTGACTGCAGTCTTCAGAAAGGGAAGTTTCAAATTGATTTTAACTAAAAATTACTCTTCATTAGGAGTCTGAATCTGAGCAGGAGTTGGATGTTGGACTGGTTTCCTTTAAAAAGGGGTAAAAATAAGATATATGGTAGAGATACACGAAACAGTATAGATTGGTTTGAAAGTGATTTTAGTTTTAAAAATATCAATGGCATTTTAAGAACATCATTTTTATATGGTTGGAAATCTATTATTACCATAAGCTCCAAAAGATGTATCTTATTATATAATCTTGTAATCACCTTTTAAAAATGCACTAATATAACTAACTGAATTCTCATTTTTTGTCTTTGCAGTGTATATTTTTAAAGTTTTGCATTACTGTAGCTATCTCACTTAGCTTTGAGGGTGTTTGAATATATTTGCTAATACATGCTTGCACTGTATTACAGCTATTATAATTCTTAAATAGATTGCTAGCAATTAATTTCAAATGGAAATAGCAGCCGTGCCACCATTTTTCTTTTCTCCATGAGAACACTTGGAATGCTTTTAGAGCTTAAACCATTATCTTTTGCTGACTAGGAGAACTTGGGTTCCTTCATTTTTTAGCATTTATGAAACTGCATTTCTAGGTCCTCACATGATACTGCCAACACTTGATAAACAGTTATTTTGTTACCTGGAAGGTATTCATCAAAGTCATGAATTTGCCTTCTAACTATGGTTGTCATTTAAACAATCTATATTCCTATTTCGTGCTAAACTTATAATTAGACAGTTTTTTGTTGTTGCCTAAAATCAATATTGGGCTAACAGGATACATAGAGGGTAGGGCAACAGTGGGAGATCTCACAGCTCAAAACTGCGCAATATCCAGCTAATTAATCTATTCAGATAGGCCTGATCCATTTTCTATTTGTTTGTGAGCAGTAAGCCCCCATCTTTCTGCCACTTAAGTGACCTTAATAAAAGTGACAAATTTGCAAGAGTAAATTTGAAGTACAGAGCCAGATCAGAGAAATTCTCAATCGAAAGAACTCCACTGTCCTGTGGTGTTAGCTATCATTTGGTGACTGACTAGACTTGGGTTCCTTCAAACTGCATTTTCCATATCCTCACATTATATTGTTACTGTTTGATTAACAACCATTTGTACTCCTACACTGCAAGCTGAGGATACGTACTACAGGTGTTGTTTCCTCATCGGGTACAACCCTAACTTAGGCTTTTGATCTTGTCTGCGATGCATTTTCAGTTGTCACTGGGGCCAATGTGGTGTGTAAATGGGCGGCAGACTTGGTGGCACTTTCACTGGGTGAACTTTGGGTAGAGCGCAGGATGTGAATTTAATGGGTGGAAAGGCTGCGGCAATACAGTGAAGTTCGTGCGGCCAACTGCAGGAAGCCATGCTTCACTGCACCCTTCTGGAAAGGCGACTGACTTGCCCAACCCTTGTTACCCTCGGGCCAGTTTTTGAGGCAAAGGCTGGTATGTTGGTCCTCAGATGCCTCCGGGGAGTCCCTTCCAGCTACTCTGACAAAACCCGCCCTCCTTCTCGTCTCTCTGCATCTTCCCTTTTTACCCTCCCTCCCAAAGAGGCCTCTTCGCGACGTGCACACGCAACCCGCGCGGCCGGCGCTGCAGAAGGCCGCCCCTAACGTCCCCGCCCCCGCGTGCGCGCCCCCGCGCCCTCCAGTTGGCGTGTTCCGGCCTCGGCGCGCCGCCGGCTCCGCTCGACCCCGCCCCCGCGCAGCACACCTCGGCGGATGAGACAGGCGCGGGAGAGGGGAAGGGCCGGGAGGGCGGCCTAGGCTGCCGGTCGGGCGCGGCGGCGCGCACGCAGGCCTCGCCTCTCCCGGGCCTGCTCTCTCACGCCGGCCGCCGGGCGGGCGCGCACGCTGAGTGACGCTCGGAGGAGGAAGCGCAACCTCCTTCCCCTCCCTCGCTGCCCCTGGCCCAGCGGGAGCCCCCCCAGTGCGCCTGTGCGGAGGCCTGCTTGATTATGTGTGCCCTCTCCGGGCTCCAGCGTTAGCGGCCGGGTGGAGGTGGGGAGGGAAGACGACGAGGAGGAGGAGGCGGAGGAGGCGGTGGAGGGGAGGTGGGGGGAGTCAGCAAGGACATGGCTCCTGACTCCTGTGCGGAACGTGAGTGACTGAGCGGCAAAGCCCGAGTGAGCGAGCGGCCGAGCGGCGGGCGGGGGGCCGGGGCGCGGGGGCGCGGTGGGCTGTACGTGGGGGGAAGCACTCATTGGCTTGCATGTGTTTTTTAATGGTCCCCCCCAACTCCCTCTTAGATGGTCTCTAGCGACCGGCCCGTGTCACTGGAGGACGAGGTCTCCCATAGTATGAAGGAGATGATTGGAGGCTGTTGCGTTTGCTCAGACGAGAGAGGCTGGGCCGAGAACCCGCTGGTTTATTGCGACGGGCACGGCTGCAGCGTCGCGGTGCATCAAGGTAAACACCCAACCGCCCGCCGGGCCGAACCCGGCCTCTCCCAACCGTCACCGCTTCCCCCACCTTGGCAGCAACTGCCAGTTCCCCTCCCGCCCCTCCCCCCGCCCCGCCCCGTTCCGCGGCCGAGGGTTGACTCTGAGGGTCCGCGGCGGGGCGGAGGGGGTGTGGGCTGTGCATGTGGGAGAAAGTGCGTGTGGCCTGCACTGTCATGTGATCCTGCGCTCATTCTCTCAAGTGTCACTCGGCCGCCGCCTGCGCCCGGAGCCGCGGTTCTGCGGACTCCGGGAGGCCGGGGTCGGCGGCGAAGGGGTGCGGGGGGCCGGGCGCGCGCCCCGCTGCCGTGGGTGCGGGTTGGGAAGCGTGGAGCCCCCTCCCCCTCCCGTCGCTCAGTCTGCCGCAGTGTCTGGAGACTTCCTGTGCCATGGAGTCGGGCTCGGGCGCTGCCCTGCGGCCCTAGATTTGGGGCGAGACGGGGGGAGGACGCCGGCTGCTGCGCACCCGAGGGTTTCTGGCTCAGACCCTGCCGCCGCTGCTGCGGACTGGCGCTTCCCGCAGAGAAGAGGCGGAAGGCGGCGGCCGCCGCTGTCGTGCGGCCCCTGGGAGCGGCTGGGCCGAGCTGCGCTGAGCTGCCGGGGGTGGAGGCTGAGGCTTGTCGGAATGGCTGCCTCGGGCCGCTTCCGCAGCTTAAGTGACCGGACAGAAGAGGAGGTGGCGGTGCCGCCAGGAACTTGGGGAGCATCTTAGTATTATTTGGGGGTGTTACCCTTCGGTGAGTTTTGGAATGTAGAAAAAGGTCAAGGTAGCTTTCTGGCCATGGAAGTTTCTGGTTTTTTCCATTTCAGGTGGTAAGGAATTGAGGTTGGAAAAAACCTAGGTAATTTTTTGGTGGTTCTTGTCCTCCTCTTGTTAGGCCCAGCCTGCGCCCCAGCCTGTTTTTGAATCTTGCATTGAGTGATGCAGATGTTGTTTGTTAGTGTATTGGACGCTAGTCTACGAGAGAAAGCCTGAGCCTGAGGGACTAAACTGCAGTCTTCATAGAATGGGATCTCAGAACTGGAAAGGAGATTTAGGAGGTAGTAAATAACCTAACCTGAGGATGCACTTATTCCCAGTTCTTTCAAGGAAGTGCAGTTGCATACCTCACTTTTCTAAGGAGTGAAAACAATGTGAATTGAAACTACTGATTTGAAGGTCTGAGAACCTGGTATATTCTATTGTAGTGTTCATTGGTACTTGTGGAGGTGTTTCTTATGAATTTGGGTGATAAATGATGGTAAGTAGTCTCATCTCCCAATTTAGAAAATGTTCGTTTACGACTGAAAACTTACTCTGTTTCTGAATTAAAATACAAGTTTTTTGGGCACTAACGCTGTATTATTTTTTTTAGTAAGATTTTTTTGATGTGGACCATTTTTAAAGTCTTTACTGGATTTGTTATAATACTGCTTCTATTTTATGATTTGATTTTTTGGCTAGGAGGCACGTAGGATCTTAGCTCCCTGATCAGGGATCGAACTCCCATCCTCGACATTAAAAGGCATAGTCTTAACTACTGGACCGCCAGTTACTTGGTTGATAGAATATTTTTACTCATACCTTTTAAAAGGGGTTGGGACTTCCTGGTACTCTCACGGTAAAGAATCTGTCTGCAATGCAGCAATGCAGAATAACCCGGGTTTGATCCTTGAGTGGGGAAGATCCCCTGGAGAAGGGAAAGGCAACCCACTCCAGTATTCTTGCCTGGAGAATTATGTGGACAGAGGAGCATGGCTGGCTACAATTCCATGTGATCACAAAGAGTTGGACACAAATGAATAACTACCACTTTTAATAGGGGTTCAAAGTTTAGCTTTTGGAGTTTTAGAAATCTGTGTTGATTTTATATTCTTTAAATGCTTTCCAATATTTGATGTATTTCCATGTTTCCTGTGACCAAGTTCATTTGAGAAAATGTCAATTGGATTGTTAATGTCTTTAGGTTTTTGGCAAGTTTTAAACTTTGAGTTAAGTAAATGTTAATATGAAAACAATTTTTAAAGTAACTAGACTGTGATTTAGATATGTGATATGTATTCATATCACTTGTTGAAAAATTAAGATTATACATTAGAAATAAACCTGGAGTTTGTTTTTTTATGACTTTACTGAGATATAATTCACATACCATGCAGTTAACCCACTTAGAATGTACAATTCAATGGTGTTCAGTATAGTCACAGTTTTGGATTTGTTACTGCAGTTTTATAGAACATTTTCATCACCCTAATAAGAAACGTTGGAGCCATTAACAGTTACTCATTTCTCCCCAGTTCCCCCAGTTGTAGACAACCACTAATCTACCTTCTGTATAGACAGGCAAATGTCTATTCTGGACATTTTATTTAAATAGAAGCATTTCACTTTTAACATTACATTTCATTTTATTTCCTGCCATAGCTTGTTTATTTTGAACGGTGATTTGAAAATAATTTTTATTTTCATGTATTCAAAATGCTTAATATTTAAACTTTAGGATATAGGAATGAATTAATGAATTTGAATTAGTGAATATTCATATATCATTATAGGAATGAATAACAAGTTGTTTATGTAAAAACGTGTTAAATTTTATCTAATATTTTTATTGTAAAAGAATAATTAAGATTTGTGATGTTTATTCTTTTGAAATGAAATAGCAAAAGATTACCTTTCTAATATTTAAAATGTCATAATTGTAACTTGGTGATAAATGATAAACATAAATACAACATGTTTTAGTTTTTTACAAAGCAGTTTACTTGAATAGTTTCAGAGGTATTTAATAGGGCTTTGCTACAATATTTGATTTTCCATAGTTATTCAACCTTTAACTTATTTTCAAACATTCTGTTTTCCAACAGCTTGCTATGGCATTGTTCAAGTACCCACAGGACCATGGTTTTGCAGGAAATGTGAATCTCAGGAGAGAGCAGCCAGAGTGGTAAGGACTGTTTATCAAAAACTTTAAAATACTTCAGTGAGTAGCTTAGGATGCTACATACTCAGGTTTCAGTTTGAAGGGTTTTCAGTCTTGTTCAAATATTGAATTTGGACCAAATATTGACTTGCAGTTTTAAACTGGTTTTATAAGATCTGAAAAACAAATTGAACTGCATATTGATGGATACTTAGAAAGGATAAAAAAGAAAGTTGTATTTTGGCTTTATTGGCCCTGCCTACTGGTTAAATTGGCTAATCATGGTTGGAACATAATGGCAATAGGACATACGTAAGTTATACTGAGATAATTCTGCTAGGTTCTGTTTAAGGAGTAAAAAAAAAAAACCATTAGTATTTAGTGGTTCATATTTCTTTTTATTACATCTGTAATAAAAGATGTATTTTCAGTATTTTCAGATATTCAGGCCCTTTGGCAAAGCAGCATAAAAATCTTCCTTTTTTTAACTTGGCTGGCTAACCTTCTTTCTGAACACTTCTGTAAACCTTCTGTAAGAATGAGAGAGAAATGTTTATTCTTTGTGGCCAAAAGCATTTTTCCAGTTGAACTTCTAGAAACATGAGGGAAGAATAAATTTTATCTTCATTAATCATATAAAAGTATTACCATTTGCAGTGTGGTAGTTTCTTCCTCTTGGTGTTGACTAGAGAATTTGACAGAAGTTAGAAAACAAATATTTCAACCTCTCTACCTACATGGAGAGCAAGAATGGAGGTTTTTAGTTTAGCCTGGGCAGTTTTCGATCAGCAGAAATAATGGCTGAGTAGCCTATATAGGATTGTGAAATCAGAGCACTAGTCTGTTGATATGTTGTGTTTGTGTGTGAGAATGCACGGTAGCAGAGTTACAGTTATTCTAACATTACAGAAATGGAGATTAGCAAGTGGAGGAAGAAATTAATTGTAAAAATTTCTGGACTTAATTTATGTGTAGATTTACCCCCGCCACCCCCCGACCCTTTGTAACATTTTATGGTTTGGGGTTGATGGATCACCAGGCAAAGGAAGCTATGCTTTACTTCGTTAGTAAACATGACAGTAAGGTAAGGCTCTTCCATGGCATGACATAGTAGTTTCATGGCCAGAGAAAGATGAGAAAATAGGAAAGTGGGTATCAAGAGAGGGAGGATAAAGAGGTGAATGGGAGTGGTGAAATGGCAGGATTATTTGCCTCAAATACCACTTCTTGCCTGTTTCTATGCCTTTTTCCTCTCTGAGGTCATGGTCAGGATATCCAGGTGAATAAGGTATATCTTAAAAGATACATTGGAAGACTTGTATTATTTAAGCTTTATTTGGCAGGATGTGGGGGTCATTAATTAAAGAACAGGCACAGTCTTTTCTGATTTCCTGTAGTGTACAGTTATAAAAGGTAGGGTTATAAGGCCATAGTTTTATATATGTATATAGTTAAATATGTACTAATATATATATAAGCATCCTCTTGTTAAAAGGATGTAGTAGCCAAGAAACCTAGCCTGAAAATAAATCCATGAGTTAGAATGGGAATTGAATAAGTCTTAATGTTATTTCTGGTTTTCTCTGTGTATCTGCTTAATTCTTTTCCTTTCTACAGATTTTCTCTGCTAGTTACTCTGTCAATAACTAACTTTTTTTATTGTTTACTGTCAGATACTGTGCTGAATGTTCTATATCAATTATCTTCTTTAATTATCCTGTCAAATATATGAGATAGATACCCTTTTGTTTTTCTCATTTCACAGATAAAGACCTAGTAGTTTTGAGAGAAATACATACCTACTTGGAGTCTGGGCTGTGATCAAGCTCTCAACCATAGTATGTTATATTGTTGCCTCCTGTGGTGAATGATGGCCATGCTTCAGTCCTGTCTCAAGAGACTGAATTTCAGTCCGAATCTCATGTTCCTTTGATGGGGAAAAAACTCTGTTGTGGCTTTTCTAGTTCTGGATGAGTTAGTTAGCCATAGCTAGAGAGTAGAGGCGGAGAAGGCAATGGCGCCCCACTCCAGTACTCTTGCCTGGCAAATCCCATGGACGGAGGACCCTGGTAGGCTACAGTCCATGGGGTCGCTAGGAGTCGGACACGACTGAGCGACTTCACTTTCACTTTTCACTTTCATGTACTGGAGAAGGAAAAGGCAACCCACTCCAATGTTCTTGCCTGGAGAATCCCAGGGATGGGGGAGCCTGGTGGGCTGCCATCTATGGGGTTGGACAGAGTTGGACACGACTGAAGCGACTTAGCAGCAGAGAGTAGAGGTGAGTTGGTCAGACACAGGGAAATCTCTGTGGATTTGGGATAGCTTGCTTTTCAGAGAAGGGGGAATTACAAGGTCATAGATACTGAGGAGTGAAGAGCCAGAACTGTAAAGCAGTATTTTTACTCAAATAGCTTGGTTGTATGTAGAATGGTTTTGAAAGAGGAGGTTAGAAACTGAAAGACTTAGGTTGCTGTTATATAAAAATTTGAGAGTAGAAAGGAAGGGAGGGAGCATTTTAGAGGAGGAAATGACAGAAATGGAAGTGGGGTGAAAGAAAGGGAATAATCAGAGATGATTCTGAGATGTCATGATTGAGCACTCTGGGGTAGTGATACTGTTAGTAATAGAGGATGGAGGGGAAATTTGAAGACTAAAGAAAGAAAGTTCTGTTTGGGGCATGTTGGTATTGATGCTGCTAGGATGTTTCATTGGAAATTTAGGGTTAAAGTAATGAAGACAAGTTAGGGTTGGAGCTGCATAGCAGGAAGATTGGGAACCAAGTGACAACGTTTACTCTGGTAAAGAAGAGTGAAGGCAGAACTATGGTGAATATTCACATTTGGGAGAGTAAGAACAAGTTACTAAGGATGACTAATGAACTGTCAGGAAAGGAGAAACTGTAGGTTCCAGTAGCAACACAAGCAGTTGTTTTTTAAAGAGTAGTTGATAGTGTACATTGCTGCCAGGGATGCTGAAGTCCAAAAAGTTCTTGAGACAGCAATTGTAGTTCCCTGCTTTGGACAGAACCCTTGTTACAGGGCGTCGAAAATAGTAGGGATTGCAGGGTTAGAATAAATGTTGAAAAAGTAAAGAGGAAAATAAAAATAGGTGGTGATTGAGGAAAAGTTTGGTTGGTTTTTAAGGGAAGCTCTTTGTTAGATAGGCATTCATTGTTCCGGAAAAAAAAAAAAAACACTTGAATTGCTTATTTCACCTCAAGTGAATAAATACTTTGATTGGAATTCCTTGTTTATTAACTGCAATCGTAGTGCCTAGAGGTTAAAACATTCATTGATGACTGTTTTTATATTTAATGTGTTATGTGTTCTTTATCACAGGCTGAAGAGATTTATTAGAAATTTTACCTATTTGTTCAGTGTTAATAAGATACAGAGAGAGGATATTTTAGATTTTTAAATATTACTTGGAAGACATGTTGAAAGTGGATTGTACAGAAAAATAAAATGGCCAAAAGCCCATTAAGGATTTGCATTATTTAGGTCTTGTTTTTCTGGCTGTAAATGAAAGATGATTCCTTTCCTCCAGGAACTGAGCTGTAACTTTCTCTTTTTGCTCTGCCTCTTTATTGCAGTTCCTCCTAGCTTTTTTACATTGTTAGGGAGAACTGGTGGATGCGATATGAATAGGGTTTTAGGGATTGAGCTAGGATTATACTTTGAGTTTTAAGTTTTTTTCTTGCTGAATATATGTAATGCACATAAATCACTATAAATCTGTAAAAGCATGTGAAACATACTTAACCACACTAATTATATATTTATGTTGAGTTCTATAAATTGTTAATATACATTTGATTGTCATAAATAGTTCTGAGCAAAGTAGAACATAAAATGCGTATCTGTGTGTTCGCTACCCAGAATGAACAAATGTCCATTCTTCATATTTGCTTCAGATCTTCCCTTCTGCTTAAAAAGAACAATAAATTAAAAAATTGAGTTGAAATACTTTGTATTCTCTCCAGTCTGAGTCAGCCATTACCCTTTTAGTGTCTGTGGGATCAGTCTCTATTTTTCTTGCCAGTTTTATTGAGCTATACTTACATGTAACATTGGAATGTTAACGGTATACAACATAATGATCTGATATATGTTGCAAAATGATTACTACAGTAAACATCCATCCCCTCACATAGTTGTAATTTTTTTTTTTTTTTTGATGAGAACTTTTAATATATACTCTTAGCTTTCAAATACACAATACAGAATTATTAACTACAGGCACCATGCTGTACACTACATCCCCAGAACTTATTTATAACTGGAAGTCAGTGCCTTTTGACCACCTTCACCCATTTCTCCCATCCACCACTCACTGCCTCCGGCAGCTACCAGTCTGTTCTGAGTTTGTTTTTTTGGATTCCATATTTAAGTCCAACCATATAGAATTTGTTTTTCTCTGTCTGACTTGGTTAATTTAGCATAATGCCTTCAAGGTTCATCTGTTGTTGTCACAGATGGCAAGGTTTCCTTCTTATTTTTAAGACTGAGTAATACTTCATTATATATGTAGAGCCATCATATATGTTTTAATCCTTGTTACTACATGTATATATCCATAAACACCACCTAGTAGTATATTGTACAGGAATGTTATTACGTTATGTATGTGTTCTGTGATACAGCTACTTGTGAGATTGCTGCACCATATAAACTCATCTAGTTCATTCTTTTTATCTGCTTTTTAGTGTTCTGTCATAGAATGTACTGTAATTTAATTCCTTTATCGATTGTCGTAATTTTTCCAATTTTTCACAATCACAAATAGTGTTTCAGTGAACATCCTTGTGAATATAGAGAAGCTTGTTTTTTTTTTTTTTTTAAATATTATCTAAGAATATTATCATGAAAGTTTTTAAAATTCATTTATTTTTGGCTGCATTGTCTTTGTTGCTGTTCCTCGGGCTTTCTCCAGCGGTGAGTGGGGGCTGCTATCGAGTTACAGGGCGCAGGCTTCTCATTGTGGTGGCTTCTCTTGTTGCACAGCATGGGCTCTAGGGTGCTTGCCCTTCAGGATGTGGGCTCGGTAGTTGTGGCTGGCAGGCACTAGAGCATAGTTGTGGCTTACGGGTTTAGTTGGCTTGAGGCATCTGGAATCTTCCCAGACCAGAGATCGAACCTCTGAGTCCACTGCATTGTGAGTGGGACTCTTAGCCGCTGGGCCACAGGGGAAGTCCAACATGCAAGTTGTTGTTTGTTTTTTTAGATTTATAATAATCTCTGATATATTTGGACTTATTTCTTAAGTTTTCATTTTGTGTTGCCTATTTACTCTGCTTTTTTGCCCCCTCTTTTTCCCTTCATATGGAGTGATTGAGTGTTCTTTATTCCTTTTTTTAAAAAAAAATCTGGACGGATTTGGAGGTTTTATATTCTAGTCCTTTTTTTTTTTTTTAATGATTGCTTTTAAAATTTTAATGTGCCTACTTTCTGTTTTTTTTCTGAGTCCAAGATTTTATCTTTGTACTCCTTTTGCACAAAACAAGGGACCTTAGGACACCTTGTATTCCTCTTTCTTCCTGGCAAAAATCTTATTTTATTGTTGTTTACATTTTAATTCCATCTTATTTTTAATCTTCTGGTGGTAGTTTTTCTTTTTTTTTTTGAATAATCATTTGTAATTTGGACTTAACATTACTGATGTTTTTGCCCCACTCCATTTTTTTATTCCTATTGCTGCCCTTTGTGTCATTTTCTTTTTGAAAGTTTTCAGTGGTATTTTCATGGTTGGTGGCTAGTAAGGAGTAAGATCCATTAGTCTTTTTATGTCTAAGAGTGCCATTATTTTGCTCTCTTGTATGCTAGTTTGAAATCTAGGATCATAGTTGTTTTCCTATAACTAAAGACTTTAGTTTGTCTTCTGGTACCTATTTGTGCTAATAAGGAATCTATTGACTGTTTATCCTGCTTGAGACTTGATTTGCTCTCATCCCTTTTGGAAAATACTGTGTTCTTATCTTTTCAAATATATCATCTTCTCATTATATTTTGTTCTCCGGGAACTGTTACTTAGGTGTTTAATTGGCATTCTCACCCTTTTCTTCAGGTCTTTTAATTTCTCTTTTACAATTTCTCTATTACCTCTTTGTTATAGATAATCTTTTTAGCTCTGTGTTCAAACTTACTGTTAATCCAGTCAATGAATTTCTTTTCTGAGTAAATCATAACTAGAATTTCTTATTTGTTTTATATTTTTCAATTAGCCTTTTTTTCATAATATCTTAACATTTATATTTATTTTACTTGTTTGAACATTTAAAGCATACTTATTTTAAAACTCACAGATTCTGGAATTCTTTCATTTGTTTTGTTTTTTAACTGTGGTGGTATATGTCCTCATAAACTTTGTAATTTTTGACGGTGAGCTAATCTTTAAGAGTTGTCTTCCTTGTGATCCCTCTTCTGCTAATAACCTGGGTTTATGAAGGTATCCCTGAGGGGAGTTTTTGCATTTGCTCTGTTATTGTTAAGAGTTGTTTTTGGTGCTAGTAACAAAGACCAGATTACAGTGGTCTGCAAATTAGCAATTTTCAAATTTCCTATTTAAAAGTATTCAGAAAGGCATTTTAAAGCTTTGTGGCAGCTCTCTGAAATCTTTAATTAATTAATTACTTAATTTTGGCTGCATAATGAGGGATCTTTGTTCCCTGACCATGGATGGAACCCATGCTCCCCTGCAGTGGAAGCACAGAGTATTAGCCACTGGACTGCAGGAAATCGTTCTGTGAAATCTTTAGGGATCAGACTTTTTCTATCTTCCTGTTATACCAACCTTAACACGTGGTTTTCATTTTTAGGATTGTTCCACAGTCACAGCATGGCATTCACTATGACTGTAAAGAGATGTTCCAGGCAGAAACAAGGACAGGAAGGGTTGAAAGTGGTTTTCCTCTCACCTGAGTTATCCTCTTAAATTAGCTTTCTCTGGTCTTAGTGGTCTAGTACATCTTTTTTTTGGCATAGATTCCCCTTTGATAGAATCAGCCCTTACCAGCTCCTGTCCTTATACAGCAAACTTGGTTAGAACTGTTCAGCACATCTAGGGTCTATGTTGGTGTCATACTCAACCCACTAAGGTACAGAATAAATTGATTATTTTCATTGCCTGCCTCAACTTCAATCAATTTTGACTTTTTTTTAAGCTTTTAAGTTATTTTTTATTTGTATCACTAGATTTACTTTTACTTAAGTAATTAAAATTTTGTTTTCAGATTTATCTTCTTTACTCTGACTTACGAGTGCAGGAAGCCAGGATGGAGTATCTTCAATGGCACTTACATTTTTCTTATTTTGTTCAAGTTTTTTAGCCTATATACTCTAAATAGAATGCCTTCAAAGTTAAATATTTGCTAACATTTTTTTTCTCTTTCTGATGATTCATATTTGCCCTTTTTTTGGCCATGCTGTGCTGCTCAGCTTGTGAAATCTTGGTTTCCCCATCAGAGATGGAACTTGTGCCTCCTGCAGTGGAAATGTGGAGCCCTAACCACTGGATTGCCAGAGAATTCCCTGTTCTGTTTGTTTTTGAATTCAGCATAGCATCTTAAGTTCCTGTAACTTTGAAAAAATTAACAGATTTAGTTCTTACCATCATACATAGAATAGCAAATAACCAATTTCCATTGTCTTTCTTCTTGAATTCCTTTTTTTTTTTAACTGTGAGAAAAGATTAGCATAATAGCTCTCAGGAAGTAAGTGCTTAACATTTGTTTGTATCATTTTCTAACCTGCTTACAAAGCTAGTGTGGATCAGTGGTAAAGAATCTGTCTGCTACGCAGGGGATTGAGTTCAGTCCCGTGGTAAGGAAGATTCCCTGGAGGAGATGGCAACCCACTTCAGTATTCTTGCCTGGGAAATCTCATGGACAGGGGAATCTGGCTGGCTACAGTCCATGGAGTCACAAAAGAGTCAGACATGAGACTAAATAATGACAACAACATAACAACATAACTAGTAAGAGAAATAAAAACAGGGGGTACATTGATACATTGGGCCCTTTGTGTCTATTCCATTTTTTGTTTAGATTTTAATTTTTATGTTTATCCAAGTGATAAATGCACTGTTAGTAGTACTAAAAGATTCTTTTTCACACACATCAAAACAGTACCTTGCTGCTTGACTCTTGGCAAGGAATGTAGAAACAGCTGTTCATTAAAAATTTTTATTTTTTATTTTGGTTGTACTGGGTCTTCATGGCCGAGCAGAGACTTTCTCTAGTTGCCTTGCTTGGGCTTCTCCTTGCAGTGCCTCTCTTGTTGTGAAGTAAGCTCTAGGGTGCTCAGGCTTCGGTAGTTGTGGTACAAGGCTTAGTTGCTCTAGGGTGTGTGGGATCTTCCTGGAGCAGGAACTGAACCTGTATCCTTGCATTGGAAGACAGATTCTTAACCACTGACCCACCAGGGAAGTCCAGAAGCAGCTATTCTTGACATCAGTTTTAGATACTGTCTTTCAGTATATCACAAATTTTGGTTAGCTCAGTAGTATTAAAATTTTGTGTTTTTATGACTAAGTATTTTTTGTTCATTTCTGAGTCAAAAGCATACTATGATTGCTTTCTTATCTTAAAGTTTTTCTTTTTTCCTGGGATTAATAATTGTCTTTTCATTTTCCTAAATCTTTGTATACTTTGTTGGCACTTACATAATTTTCCACTTATTTAATGAATCAGGTAGTCTATCATTTCGATTCTTCATAAATTCTAAAATTCTAAAAAAGGAAAAAAGTTTTACCATCTTGATTGATGGTTTGCCAGAGTATGGAATTCTTGGTTGGAAATAACTACCCTTAAATATTTTGAAGCTACTTCTCCATTGCTTTTTAGCAATGTCAGTGTTTCTATTAAGAAGACCAATGAAGTTCTGATTCTAATCCTTTGTATAGGATTGTTCTCTCTGGATTTAGTGTTCTGTATCCAGTTTATCTCTGCTATTTCTCATGGTAGTGTGCTGCCCCTCACTCATTGTACTGGGTACATAGTGTCCCTTTCAATCTAGTAAATCATGTTAGGAATCATGAGTTTAGTTAAGGGAGAATTTTTTTTTTAATTAAAATCTTTTTAAAACATTTTGATTGCACTGAGTCTGTTGTGGCGTGCAGGCTTCCTACTAGCAGTGTTTAGGCTTATTTGCCTTATAGCATATGAAATCCTAGTTCTCTGACCAGGGATCGAATCTGCATCCCCTGCCTTGGAAGGTGGATTCTCAACCACGGGACCACCAGCGATGTCCCTGAAATTATTTTTGATAGGTTCTCAGTTTTGTTGTTATTGTTTGCTTTTTCTGTATTGTTCTTTATTTGGATGTTGGACCTTTGAACTGATCGTGCTGTTTAAGTTATCTATTTCTGTTTTACTCTCTGAGGCAGTTTCTATTTTATCTTTCATCCCTTCACTTAAGTTTCTAAATTTTATTATACTTTTAATTTCCAAAGGCTCTTTTATACTTTTTGAATGTTTATTTTTTATCATCTGCTTTTGTTTCTTGGGTGCATATTTCCTCTTAACTTCATGAGGATGTTAATCAGGTGGTTGTTTTTGTTTTGTTTCAGTTTTCTGAAGTTTTCTTCTGCTATTAGGACTTATACTCAGAGTTCCTTTGTACCATTTGTTTTGGCCTGTCTTGTTAGGGACCTCACTTACAAATTTAGTGACTTGTAGCCATCCATCTGAATTTAAGACAAGTTCTATTGAGGTGACTGGAAGCTCTGTATGTGTGGCAGAAATTGGTGGCTGATTGGCTTCATTATAGGTAATCTGGCTGGGTTCTTTTATCGGGATGCCACCATCTGGTTAGTTTATTCAGAGGAAAATCCTCCAGTCATCTGTTCAGGATTCACAGACCTGGTTACAACTCTGAGCCAGTGGTTGCTGAAATTTCACAATTTAGAACTAGATTTTCAATACCCCTTTGCTCAGATGTGCATGATGTCTCTAAGTCCAGATCTCCTCTTGTTTACCCTTTCTGCAGTTTTCTACACTGAGGGAGAGCGAGTTACCTCGTACTGTATAGTGAAGGAATTGGCACGTGTGCGCGTTTGTATGTGTGTGTGTGCACATGCTTGTAGGTGGGGGGAGGTAGAAGGGGTGAAAGGGGGGGGTGTTGTTGATTGTTTCCTCAGATTTTATCTCATCTGCCCCAGTTTTAGCTTTACTTGACCCCATCCCTCTTGGATTCATACACCACCACTGTGCATGGCAACTCCCTACCCCCTGATGTGTGGTACCTCAAGTTTCTCTAGTTTTTGCTGCTATGTGGTCTAAGATACATTGCTTTTGGAGTTGTCATATTGTGGCATCCTTTTCCAGAGAAGGCGATGGCACCCCACTCCAGCACTCTTGCCTGGAAAATCCCATGGATGGAGGAGCCTGGTAGGCTGCAGTGTATGGGGTCGTTAAGCGTCGGACACGACTGAGCGATTTTGCTTTCACTTTTCACTTTCATGCATTGGAGAAGGAAATGGCAACCCACTCCAGTGTTCTTGCCTGGAGAATCCCAGGGACGGGGGAGCCTGGTGGGCTGCTGTCTGTGGGGTCGCACAGAGTTGGACACAACTGAAGTGACTTAGCAGCAGCAGCAGCATCCTTTTCTGATCTCTTCAGTCAGTTGCTGCTTGTCTCCTTTCCAGCTCCCAAGATTTTGTAACTGTTGTCTTCCTTTATGTTTGTTTTCTCTTTGTGATTTGTGCCCTTTTATGTCATTCAGTTCAGTTTTCAGAAGGAGAGGAGGTATTTTTAAATTTTAAGTGGAATTAACTGCCTGTGCTCATGATGTAGTCTTTTGCCATTTCTTCCAAGGTCTTGTTTTATCTTTTTTTTGTCCTTTTTACTCCCCGCCCCCCCACTGAGCTCACAATTGTTTTTGAATCTTCCCATGGATTTTAGTTTTCCTTTAAATGTTTTCCACCTTTTTGTCTTTTCTCTTTCACTAGTAAGCCTTCTGGAAAAATAAAGCCATTAGTTGATACCTCTGTTTCAGCTGCCTACTATAGCCTGTTAGTTGTACTTAATGATTAACATATAACTTAATTCTCTTTTTTTTGGCTGCACTGAGTGGCATGGGGGAATCTTAAGTTTCCCTACCAGGGATCCAACCTGGGCGCCCTGCAGTAGAAGCTGGGAGTCTTAACTACTGGCCTGCCAGGGAAGTTGATTTGAGCAGTAGCATATGTAATCTGCATTTGCTGTAAGACTCTCATCATGGACATTGTCTTTTTTGTCTTTCAATGACCTTTATTTATTTAAAAATCCATGTTCAACAAATATAATACAGCATAGGAAAAATTGTCTACCTTTAGGATCTGGTATATTTCCTCCTTTTTGATAGCTCTGTGATACGTATTCTGTTTTTCTTTTTGTTCTGGCTGTCATGAAGTCCAGAACCAAATCTGGTCTTTAGTTACATCAGTTGTGTTAATTTGATTATTAGTATATTTGTTCTCTTCTCCTCGTCCTGTGGGGTTTAGGACTTCACCTCTTATCTCTGTTTCTCTGCGTGTTGATTTCATTCTCTCATACTACAGACTCTCTACTTCATGAGGCTGGAACCATGACTGCTGGCAGCTCTTGGCTCTCATCTTCTAGCCCCTTCTACCAGAAGAAGGGGCTGTCTTGAAGAATCCTGGGAAGGACTCTGATTGGCCTGTCTTGGATCATGTACCACCATCCCTGTGGCTGGAGTGGGGAGGGTACTAAGAATGACAACCCTCACTAGAACTACATAGTTGGAGTTGGAGTCAGGGGTAAGAGCAGTTTCCCTGAATCAGGGGGATGTCCCTCATACTGGCTTTCAATGTTCATTTTTCTGTTTTCTTATTGTTATAATGTAGGTACTTTATTTGTAGTCTGCCTCAAATCCTTTTCTGAAAAAATTTTAGGTATAAATAAGTAAAATATCACAAACTCCTATCCGGTCATTCTTCATATCATTACATTTGACTGCTAAAATGTCTGTCACTCTATTGATTTTTTTTCTTTTAGCTTCACATGGCCAAATCCAAAACTTTCTTTTTTGTTTCCATTAAACTTAATCTGCCTTCAGCATTTAAAACTGACCAGTCTCTCTTTTTTGCAACTTTTTTTATTCATGACTTCTGAGAAACTGTTTTCTTCTTTTACCTCTTTAAATATGACCTTTTGGATTCCTATTTAGCATTATTTGTTTACTTCTTGAAGAAAATTTTAAGTTTACATGGTTACTTTTCTGGCCTGTTTGATTACCTCAGCCTATGTAAATTTATGCATGGCTACGGATGCCTCTAGGCATCACTTAGCACCTGACAGTTCTAGTCTTCAGATCTTCAGATATTTGGAGTTGCCTTCTGGATATCTATGTTTAGATATCCTCCTGCTGCTGCTGCTACTGCTAAGTCTCTTCAGTCATGTCCAACTCTGTGCGACCCCATAGACGGCAGCCCACCAGGCTCCCCCATCCCTGGGATTCTCCAGGCAAGAACACTGGAGTGGGTTGCCATTGCCTTCTCCAACGCGTAAAAGTGAAGTCGCTCAGTCGTGTCCGACTCTTAGCGACCCCATGGACCGCAGCCAACCAGGCTTCTCCGTCCATGGGATTTTCCAGGCAAGAGTACTGGAGTGGGGTGCCACTGTATCCTAGGCATCTTAAATTTAATTTCTCTACTTCTGTAGTCACTGACATAACCTAAGCCCTGATTTTTTGTCTAGATGATATATTTGACATGACTCGAAATATATAAAAGATATTCAGTAAAAATTCTTTCCCCTAAACCTATTATTTGTCCCGTTTTGCTTTCTATCTTTCTCTATTGTTAACTGACTTTAAATTCATTTCTTAGTTTCTTTATGTATGTACCTATTTATACATATATAGACTCTTTTGTTTTCTACAAAAAAGTAGCATATTACACATTGTTAGAGTGAACTTCTTTTTTCTCTTCTTTTTACTTCCCTCCTTTCAGTTCAGTTTCCTCTCCCCCAAACCCATATCTCAAGATTATTGCCTCTAAAGCAAATATAATTGTTATTTCCCATCTTCCTATAGTGTTACTTAACTGTTGGTGCAACAAAGATTTCTTTTCAGGTTCACAGTATTTTCACTATCACATATGTAATTTCTGCACAGGATATAGCTGAGTAAACACCCCTCCCCCCTCCCCAACAATAAAAATTTAGTTCTGTGTATGTGTGTGTGTGTATAGTAGGCTCAGATATTTATGGTGATATATAGCTCTAGAGACAAGTAGAAATTACAGCTGCCCTAACATGGTATGAAATTTTCTTTTCCCATCTGTATTGTCCCTACCCCTCCTCTTTTTACTTTCTGCACTGTATCTTCCCATAGCCGTGAATAGATGGATAACTCCAAATGATTACTTTCTATATGCCGTTCTCAGATGCTGCCAGTGCTTTTCTGTTCTCTTAAGTCCCAAAGCCCAGAGTATTTGTTGTCTTCTAACTTTAAAAATTTTGCTCTGATTTTAGTGTAGTGCAGATGTGCTCATTTTTGATAATTGGGGAAAGAAAGATAAGTAGAAAAAAAATCCATGGTCTGATGCTGAGATATCAAGGTGGTATTGTAGTAGTGTTAAGATCATGGGCTTTGGAGTCAAGTGGACTAGATTTATGACCGGGCAAGTTTTTCTTCTGAGCTTCAGTTTGCTTATGTGTGAAATACCGTGAAGCTCTAATAATAGTGTCAGGTACTGTCAGGTGCTTGTGTAGAGGAATATTTTCACCCTCTCAAGAGGACACAATATAGGCACTATTTTAATGAGTTGTTTTTTTTTTAATGATGAGGCAACTTAAGGCATAGAAAGGTTTATTGATTTGTTCAGGGTCACGTAAAAGTGGGCAAGCCAAGTTTTGAACCCTGGACACTCTAGAGATGATGTTGTTAAGCACTGTACTTCAGATTATAGTTCAAGCAAGTAGCTGCGGGTGTTAATACATAAGTATATGTGAATATCTTCATCTTGATGTTATTTTAGAGTAGGAGACAATGAAATAACATCAACGTGATGGGATTAGGATGTATATTATCAGCTATCAGTACACTATTCCCTCATGTTTGGATCTTTTGTGTGATTTCATTACTTTCTGCTATTGTATATGTATGTTTTAACCCCCTGAGTTCCTACTTTATTCCTTTTGTCTTTAAAATTATAGTTTCATTTTTTTCTTTAGACTTTACAGAAGTTTTTTTTTTTTTTAATCTTCACTTCTTTGACAACATACAATTAATGTTTATGGATAGATGACTGCTTTTGGCAACTGACTTTTGGGGAAAGTGCTAGTTTTATTTTTTCCAAAACACACTCCATTTCTTTGATATATGGATATGTATGTCTCTTTTGTCATTTGTACAAATAGTTATGCATTATAAGCCATAAAAGGATTGATATTTTATTCATATTCAAACAGAGATTCCTAATTTCTTTGGACCAACACTATGCATTTTAATTTACTTTTCTCACGTGTGTGTGTGTAGGATTATCGTAACTTATTTTTATTGCATTAAAAAATTTTTATTTATTTATTTGGCTGTGCTGGGTCTTCATTGCTGCCCATTGGCTTTCTCTAGTTGCAGTTGCTGTGATTTCTCCTGTTGTGGAGCACAGGCTCTAGGTGCATGGAGTTAAGTAGTTGTGGTGCATGGGCTCAGTAGTTGTGGTACTTGGGCTTAGTTGCCCTGAGGCATGTGGAATCTTCCTGGTTCAGGGATCAAACCTGTGATCCCTGGGGAGATGCAGGATCTCCCCTGCATTTGGCAGGCAGATTCTTAACCACTGAACCACAATGGAAGTCCTGTAACTTTAACTTACTTTTTATTGTAAGATCTTTGTTGCAGAGTAAGAGGGTGAACTACCCACTTAAAATAATCAAGTGAGTATCTATGTATTTAGTGACCAAGCTTTAATAAGTAGGGCATTGCCCATACCTTTGACTCCTGTGTGACTGTCTCTCAGTGCATTCCTCTCTTCATCGGAAGGAAACACTTGACTGAATTTTGTATTTTTCTTTTCAGTTTTATTTCTAAACAGTATTTTGTTTAGTTGTGGCTGATTGAACTTCCTGTAAATGGAGTAACACTGTATTGATATTTTTGATTCACAGTACTTCTCTGAGATTCATCAGTTTGATGAATATATCTATAGTTTATTCATTTTATTTGTTCTATTATATTTCAGTATGTGAATTACACATACTGTAATACACACAGGTTACTGTCAGTGTTGTGCAGTTTATGACCACTTCTGTGAATGTACTTGTATACCTGTAGGAATTGAGCTCACAACTGATCAAACTGCTGGGATTGCTCCAAAAAGGGTCATAAAATCAATTTAGCAGGGAGCAACCAGCATTAAAAAATTAGAACAGAAAAAAAATTGACAGTGCCTATTCAGTGTCTTGTGTGTGTGTGTGTGTGTGTGTGTGTGTGTGTGTGTATACGGAATTGCAATGAAAAGTGTATTTCTTAGAGTGGTTCATGATCAAGAAGGCTTGAGAAATAATTACTCTAGGATATGTCCTAGAGGTGGAGTTGGTAGGTTGCCAGGAAGGCCACTCCTTTTCCAGAAGTGGTTATTTCACTTTACTTTCCCATCAGTGCATGGCTTCTTCACTCAGCATCCTTAGTGCAGTGCTTAGTATGTTAGTCTTCTTAAATTTAGTCATTTTGTTAGTCCCATTGTGATTTTTACTTTAATTCTCTGATAATAATGATGGTAAAACCCCTTTTTGTATATTTATAGGCCATGTAGATTTTCTCACTTGTGACTTCGAGGAGATGGCTTCTCTGGTTTAGTGGTTTGTTTTTTTTATTCTTTTAATAAAAAGTTTTTAATTTCACTGTAGTCAGAATTTTCAGGTGGGTTTTTTCGGTTGTGTTTTTGTTCTTTTTTTTTTTTTTTTTTGTGGTTAATGTTTTTTTGCAACTTGTTAAATCTTGTCCTAACTTGAGTTCATGAAATGATTTTCCTATAAAGGAAATTTTTTTTTTTTTTTTTTTTACTGCTTTTTACATTTTGGCCTGTAACCAACCCATCTGGATTTGATTTCATAGAAGGGAATGGCAAACCACTAAAGTATTCTTGCCTTGAGAACCCCATGAACAGTATGAAAAGGCAAAATGATAGGATACTGAAAGAGAAACTCCCCAGGTCAGTAGGTGCCCAATATGCTACTGGAGATCAGTGGAGAAGTAACTCCAGAAAGAATGAAGGGATGGAGCCAAAGCAAAAAGAATACCCAGCTGTGGATGTGACTGGTGATAGAAGCAAGGTCCGATGCTGTAAAGAGCAATATTGCATAGGAACCTGGAATGTCAGGTCCATGAATCAAGGCAAATTGGAAGTGGTCAAACGAGATGGCAAGAGTGAATGTCGACATTCTAGGAATCAGCGAACTGAAATGGACTGGAATGGGTGAATTTACTCAGATGACCATTATATCTACTACTGCGGGCAGGAATCCCTCAGAAGAAATGGAGTAGCCATCATGGTCAACAAAAGTCCGAAATGCAGTACTTGGATGCAGTTTGAAAAATGACAGAATGAGCTCTGTTTGTTTCCAAGCAAACCATTCAATATCACAGTAATCAAAGTCTGTGCCCCAACCAGTAATGCTGAAGAAGCTGAATGGTCTGTGAAGACCTACAAGACCTTTTAGAACTAACACCCAAAAAAGATGTCCTTTTCATTATAGGGGACTGGAATGCAAAAGCAGGAAGTCAAGAAACACCTGGAGTAACAGGCAAATTTGGCCTTGGAATACTGAATGAAGCAGGGCAAAGAATAATGAGACTAGTGAGTTTTGCCAAGAAAATGCACTGGTCATAACAAACACCCTCTTCCAACAACACAAGAGAAGACTCTATACATGGACATCACCAGATGGTCAGCACCGAAATCAGATCGATTATATTCTTTGCAGCCAAAGATGGAGAAGCTCTGTACAGTCAGCAAAAACAAGACCAGGAGCTGACTGTGGCTCAGACCATGAACTCCTTATTGCCAACATTAGACTTAAATTGAAGAAAGTAGAGAAAACCACTAGACCATTCAGGTATGACCTAAATCAAATCCCTTACAGCTAAACAGTGGAAAGAAGAAATAGATTTAAGGGACTAGGTCTAATAGAGTGCCTGATGAACTATGGAATGAGGTTCGTGACATTGTACAGGAGACAGGGATCAAGACCATCCCCATGGAAAAGAAATGCAAAAACGCAAAATGGCTGTCTGGGGAGGCCTTACAAATAGCTGTGAAAAGAAGAGAAGCGAAAAGCAAAGGAGAAAAGGAAAGACATAAACATCGAATGCAGAGTTCCAAAGAATAGCAAGAAGAGATAAGAAAGCCTTCCTCAGCGATCAATGCAAAGAAATAGAGGAAAACAACAGAATGGGAAAGACTAGAGATCTCTTGAAGAAAATCAGAGATACCAAAGGAACATTTCATGCAAAGATGGGCTCGATAAAGGACAGAAATGGTATGGACCTAACAGAAGCAGAAGATGTTAAGAAGAGATGGCAAGAATACATAGAAGAACTGTACAGAAACGATCATCACGACCCAGATAATCACGATAGTGTGATCACTGACCTAGAGCCAGACATCCTGGAATGTGAAGTCAAGTGGGCCTTAGAAAGCATCACTACGAACAAAGCTAGTGGAGGTGATGGAATTCCAGTCGAGCTATTCCAAATCCTGAAAGATGATGCTGTGAAAGTGCTGCACTCAATATGCCAGCAAATTTGGAAGACTCAGCAGTGGCCACAGGACTGGAAAAGATCAGTTTTCATTCCAGTCCCAAAGAAAGGCAATGCCAAAGAATGCTCAAACTACCGCACAATTGCACTCATCTCACATGCTAGTAAAGTAATGCTCAAAATTCTCCAAGCCAGGCCTCAGCAATATGTGAACCGTGAACTTCCTGATGTTCAAGCTGGTTTTAGAAAAGGAAGAGGAACCAGAGATCAAATTGCCAACATCCGCTGGATCATGTGAAAAAGCAAGAGAGTTCCAGAAAAACATCTATTTCTGCTTTATTGACTATGCCAAAGCCTTCGACTGTGTGGATCACAATAAACTGTGGAAAATTCTGAAAGAGATGGGAATACCAGACCACCTGATCTGCCTCTTGAGAAACCTGTATACAGGTCAGGAAGCAACAGTTAGAACTGGACATGGAACAACAGACTGGTTCCATATAGGAAAAGGAGTATGTCAAGGCTGTATATTGTCACCCTGCTTAATTAACTTCTATGCAGAGTACATCATGAGAAACGCAGGACTGGAAGAAACACAAGCTGGAATCAAGATTGCCGGGAGAAATATCAAGCACCTCAGATATGCAAATGACACCAGCCTTATGGCAGAAAGTGAAGAGGAACTAAAAACTCTTGATGAAAGTGAAAGTGGAGAGTTAAAAAGTTGGCTTAAAGCCCAACATTCAGAAAACGAAGATCATGGCATCCGGTCCCATCACTTCATGGGAAATAGATGGGGAAACAGTGTCAGACTTTATTTTTCTGGGCTCCAAAATCACTGCAGATGGTGACTGCAGCCATGAAATTAAAAGACGCTTCCTCCTTGGAAGGAAAGTTATGACCAACCTAGATAGCATATTGAAAAGCAGAGACATTACTTTGCCAAGAAAGGTTCGTCTAGTCAAGGCTATGGTTTTTTCTGTGGTCATGTATGGATGTGAGAGTTGGACTGTGAAGAAAGCTGAGCCCCGAAGAATTGATGCTTTTGAACTGTGGTGTTGGAGAAGACTCTTGAGAGTCCCTTGGACTGCAAGGAGATCCAACCAGTCCATTCTGAAGGAGATCAGCCCTCGGATTTCTTTGGAAGGAATGATGCTAAAGCTGAAACTCCAGTACTTTGGCCACCTCATGTGAAGAGTTGACTCATTGGAAAAGACTCTGATGCTGGGAGGGATCGGGGGCAGGAGGAGAAGGGGACGACAGGGGATGAGATGGCTGGATGGCATTACCGACTCGATGGACGTGAGTCTGAGTGAACTCCGGGAGTTGGTGATGGACAGGGAGGCCTGGTGTGCTGCGATTCATGGGGTCGCAAAGAGTCGGACACGACTGAGTGACTGATCTGATCTGATCTGATCTGATAGAATAAAACAGGGCAAAACATTTTACGTACATTATGTATTTATGTTTTTTATATAAATTATACACATAATATATATAACCTATTAAATAGGAACATCCAGTTACTTTAATACCTTTCTTTCTTACTTTACTGTACTGTGCCACCATGTCATGAATCAGCCCTTCATATATGTTTAGATTTCTTTTTGGACTTGCTATTCTGTACTTTTTTCTTATCTTTGTGCCAATGGCCAGTTTTAAAATTGTTCTAGCTTTTTAAAATCTGGACATGAGATATCAAATAAAATGAGCATTGATAGTTCCCTCATGTCTTTGTCTTCTTATTTTTATTATGTTACCTGTTGCTCTTTGCATTTGATAACCTTTTAGAATCATATTGTTCATGAAAAATCCATTTCGTGTTTTGATTAGCTTTGCATTCATTCTGTAAATCAGTTTGTGACATCTGTTTACATGTTTTTAATCTTTGAGTCTATGAACATAGTGGTCTCCAATTGTTAGGTTTTCTTTTTTAATTCTGGTGAAATGTATACAACATAAAATTGATCATTTTAGCTATTTTTGAGTATGCAGTTCAGTGGTATTAAATACGTTCATAATGTTGTATAACTATCACCAGTATCTATTTCCAGAACTTTTTCATCATTCCAAATGGAAAGTACCCATTAAAGTAGAACTCCCCATTCCACCCTCTCCTCAGCCCCTGGTAACTTCTAGTATTCTACTTTCTGTCTTTATGAAATTTGTCTGCTATCTATACCTCATTTAACTATGATATACAATATTTGTCCTTTGTATTGAGCTTATTTCACATAGTTTTATTAAAACTTTTTACATCATCCATGTTGTACATGTGTCAGAAATTTCTTTTTATGGCTGAATAATATTCCATCGTATGTATGCATCACTTTTTTAAAAAAATAATTATTTATTTTTGGCTATGCTGGGATTTTGTTGCTGCATGGGCTCTTCTCTAGTTGCAGTTAGCAGAGGCTTCTCTCTCCTTACCGTGCTTGGGTTTCTCGTTACAGCGGGTTCTCTTTTTGTGGAGCACAGGCTCTAGGGCTTGCTAGCATTAGTAGTCGCAACTCCCAGGCTGTAGATCACAGATTCAGTAGTTGTGGTGCATGGGCTTAGTTGCTCTGTGGCATGTGGGATCTTCCTGGATCAGGGGTTGAACCTGAGTCTCCTGCATTTGGCAGGCAGTTTCTTAACCACTGAGCCACCAGGGAAGCCTCACATTTTGTTTATCCATTCATGTTTTGATGGACAGTTGGATTGTTTCAACCTTTTGACTATTGTGAATAATGCTACTGTGAACACTGATGTACATGTGTCTATTTGAGTCCCTCTTTTAAGTTTTTTCAGGTATAAGGAGTGAAATTGCTGGATTATATGATAATTCTGTGTTCAGCATTTTGAGGAACTGCCAAAATGTTTTTCACAGTGACTGTACTATTTTATGTTCCTATTGGAAACACATGAGGGTTCTAGTTTCTCCACATCCCTTCCAGCTCATTATTTTGATAAGAGCTATGTTAATGGTGTGAAGTGGTATCTCCTTGTGGTTTTGATTTGTATTTCCATACTGATAAATAATGCTGAGCATCTTTTCCTGTGCTTTTTGGCTATTTGTAAATCTTCGGAGAATTGCCTATTCAGTTCTTTGCACATTTTGTAATTGGGTTGTTTGTCTTTTTGTTGTTGAATTGTAAGAGGTTTTTGTCTACTTCTGGATCTAGACCCTTATCAGATACATGATTTACAAATATTTTCTCCTGTGGGTTTGTTCACTCTTAATGATAATGTTCTTAGATGCACAGAAGTTTTAATTTTGATGATGTTAAATTTTTTTTTTTTAATGTTTGTGCTTTCCATGTCATGTCCAATAAATCATTGCCAAATCCAGTATCACAAAGATTTCCCTTACATTTTCTCTTTTAAGTGTTTTTTAAGTTTTAACCCTTACATTTATTTAGGAGTTGATCCAGTTTGAGTTAATTTTTGTATACGCTATAAGGTAAGGTTTCAGCTTTATTGTTTGCATGTAGATATCTACTTTTCCTTGCATCATTTGTTGAAAAGGTGCTTTTCCCCTCTATTGAATATCTTGGCTTCTTTATCAAAAGTCATTTGACCATGTATGCAAGGATTTAGAGCTTCCCAGGTGCCTCAGTGAGTAAAGAATCCACCTGCGATGCTGGAGACGCAGGAGATGTGGATTTGATCACTGGGTCAGAAAGATCCCCTGGAGGAGGGCATGGCAACCCTCTCCAGTATTCTTGCCTGGAGAATCCCATGGACAGAGGATACTGGCAGGCCCCAGTCCATAGGGTTGCAGTGAGTTGAACACATGCATTCAAGGATTTATTTTTGGGCTCTCTGTTCTTTTCCATTGTTTCATATGTCTGCCTTTATGCCTGTGCAGAACACTTTGGTTACTGTAGCTTTGTAGTCTGTTTTGAAATGTGGAAATGTAAGTTCTCTGACTTTGTTCTTCATTTTCATGATTTTAGTGTCGATTCAGGGTGCCTTGAGATTTCAAATGAATTTTAGGAATTATTTCTCTGTTTCTTTGTAAAATGTTCTTGGGATTTTGGTAGCAATTGTACTGAATCTGTAGATCACTTTGGATAGTGAATACCTCTTAACAACATTCTTCCAATCCATAAACTTACGATTGTGTCATCTTTAATATTTTTTAGCAGCATTATGTAGTTTTCAGTGTAGAAGTTCTTTGTCTCTGGATAAGTTTATTCCCAAAGTTTTCTTTTCTTTTTTTGATGCTCTTATAAATGCAATTAATTGTTTCCTTAATTTCATTTTTGGATTGTTCGTTTATAGTTAGACAATTCATTTCACTTTATTCTTTTTCAAAATTGTTTTGGCTGTCTAGTTTCTTTACATTTTGAGTTTAAATTTAATTATATATATATACACACACACACACACACACACACACACACATATATGAGTAACCTGTCTTTGTCCGAAAATCTTGCTAGAATTTTGATAGGATCCTGTTAAACTGAATATCAGTTTGTGGAGAACTGGCATCTTTACTATGTTGAATTTTATAATCCGTGAATATTCTGTGTCTTTCCATTTATTTACGTCTTCTTGTTTATTCTGTTCAGTTTTGTATAATTTTCAGTCTAAGTCCTGTGCACGTTCTGTGGATTTATACCCTAAGTATTTAATTTTGAGGGAAGCAATTTATATAGTGTTGTATGTTTAATTTTCATGTCCATGTATTTATTGGTGTATTTGTGCATGCTCAGTCATGTCCAACTCTTTGCGACCCCATGGACTGTAGCCTGCCAGGCTCCTCTATCCATGGAATTTTCCAGGCAAGAATACTGGAGTGGGTTGCTATTTCCTCACCAGGGGATCTTCCCAACCCAGGGATCAAACCCTCGTCTCTTGCATCTCCTGCATTGGCAGGCACATTCTTAATCACTGTACCACTTGGGAAGCCCATTTATTGGTAGTATATAGAAATACAATTGATTTTTATATTTATCTTGCGTCCTACAATCTTGTTGCCTTCACTTACTCTGGGAGTTTTGTTACAGTGATAATTGTGTCATCTGTAAATAGATTATTTTTATTTCTTCCTTAATTTATGTGCCTGTTATGCTTGCATAATTGTTTCAGCGCTGTGTTGATTAAGATTGGTGAGACTGGATGTACTTTTTTCTGACCTCAGAGGCATTGTATTTTGTTAAGGATTTTTGTGTCTATTCATGAGCTTTATTATCTGTAGTTTTACTCTTTGTCTAGTTTGGATATTGGAATAAAAGTACCTTTATAAAGTGAGTTGGAAAATGCTCCCTCATTTTCTATTTTCTGAAAGAGGTTGCATAAAATTGATGTTAATTCTTCTTTAAATATTTTAGACAGTTCTCCTTTGAAACTATCTGGACTGTCTTCTTTTTCTTTTTTGGATAGTTTTTTGAAGTTAAAATATAAGACTATTCAAATTGCCAGTTTTGTGATTGGTGAGTTGGAGTAGTTTGTGTTTTTCCAATAAGGGAATCCATTTTGTCTGAGCTGTGATACTTAGTGTGTGATGTTATTGGTAGCATTCCCTTATCCTTCTTACATCTACAGGATTTGTACTGATAGCCCCTGTCTCATTCCTCATATTTGTCAAGTGTTGATAGATTTATCAATTTTTTGATCTTTTCAGAGGGCCATCTAATTTTGTTGATTTTCTTTTCTTTTTTTTTCTATTTTAAACTTCACTGATTTCTGCTCTATGTTTATTTTTTGCTTCCTTTTTCTTGCTTTGGGTTTATTTTTTGTTTCCTGAGGTAGAATTTTAGATTACTCTATTGATTTGAGACTTTTCTACCTTCCTATGCATTATTGCAAATTTTCCTCTTAGTGCTGGGTTAGCTATGTTCCTGAAGTTTTGAAATGTTACAATTTTCATTCAGTTGGCTACTTTTTAAAAATTTTTCTTGAGGCTTTTACTGTTTTCTTTCCTTTCCTTTCTTTTTTTTTTTTTTTTTGAAGGCTTTTTCTTGTATTACTGTGGCATGTCTTTCCAGCCTCTGTCTTTCTGGCCTTTTTCTGATGAGAAATCGGTTCTCATTCAAATTAGGTTTTCCCTATATAGACATTTTGTATTGTGTTCAATGTGTTACACATATTTCAAAAGATTATTTATTTTTGGCTGTGCTGCCTTTGTTGCTTTGCAGACTTTTATCTAGTTACAGCGAAGCTTCTCATTGCAGTGGCTTCTCTGTGGAGCACAGGCTCTAAGGGTGCACGGGATTTAGTAGTTATGGCTTGTGGCCTCAGAATTTTTGGCTCCTGGAGCACAGGCTCAGTAGTTGTGGCATGGGAGCTTAGTTGCTCTGTGGCATGTGGGATTTTCTCAGATTAGGGATCAAACTCATGTTTCCTGCATTGTCAGGCAGATCTTTACCACTGATCTATCAGGGAAGCCTTGTAGATACATGTTTTTTGTTTTTGTATTTTACAAATTGAAGTTCTGTGGCAATTCTTCTCCGAGCAGACAAGCTCATCTGTGCCTTTTTAAAAAAAAATTATATATGGCTGTGTTGGTCTTCATTGCGGCACGAGCTTTTCTCCAGTTGAGGTGAGCAGGGGCTACTCTTGAGTTGTGGAGTGCGGGTTTCTCATTGTGGTGGCTTTTTTTGTTGCAGAGCACGGGCTGAATACTAGTGGAGCATGGGCTTAGTTGCTCTGTGGCATGTGGGATCTTGGAATATGGATCAAGCCCGTGTCTCCTGCATTGGCAGGAGGATTCTTTACCACTGAGCCACCAAGAAAGCCCTCTTTTCACCATTTTTCTAATAACATTTGCTCTAATAACTTCATGTCTCTGTGTCACAGTTGGGTAAATGCAATACTTCAAACTTTATCATATTTGTCATGGTGATTTGTAATCAGTGATCTTTGATGTTACTGTTACGACTTGCTGAAGGCTCAGGTGATTAACATTTTTTAGCAGTAAAGCATCTATGTGTATATATATAGACACACACACATATAAAATTTGGTCTTGCTGTGATACGCAGAATCTTAGTTCCCCAACCAGGGAACTGGTTGAACGTGCAGTCCCTCCATTGGGAGTGCGGAGTCTTAATTACTGGATGGCTGGGGAAGTGCCAGCAATAAAGCATTTTTTATTCAGTCATATACATTGCTTTTTTTCTTTTTTTAAGAGATAGTGCTGTTGAATACTTAACTTAATAGACTCCAGGGTAGTGTAAACATAAGTTTTATATGTACTTGGAAACCAGAAAAATCATGTTATCCTTGTATTGCAGTACTCTGGAACTAGAGTCAAAGTATCTCTGAGGTATGCCTGTAAGTATGGTGTTTTTTCTCTTGGTGCTTTCTGGATATTTTCCTTATCTTTACATTTCATAAATTTTTGTTTAGTTGAGGATGTCTTTGGGAATATCCTGTTTGAGGTTTGGTCAGTTTCTTAAACCTGTAGTTTTATAAAGTCTTGCAGATTTGGGAATTTTTCAGTTATTATTTATTTGAGGACTTTTTTAGTCCCACCTTATTTCTCCTGTCCTTCCTGAGACATTGATGACGTGAATGTCAGGTTTTTTTTCTTGTAGTCCCAAGGATGTGTGAGGCTCTTTGCATTTTTTTTTTTTTTTCAGTCTGTTTTCTCTCTCTTGTTTACATTGAGTAACTTGTTTGTAGTATTTCCTAGTTCACTGAGTCTTTTCCTCTTTTTTTTCATTCTTAAAGTCATCCAGTGAGCTCTTTGTTTTTCTTCTTATACTTCATAGTTCTGAAATTTTGCATTTGGTTCTTCCTTGTATCTTCGATTTTTTGCTTAAGTTTTCATTTCTGTGTTCTTAATTGTGTGTTGAATAATATTCATCAGGGCTGCTTTAAAATCTTCATCAGATAATTTCTAGACAATATCTGCAATTGTCTATAATTGTTAGACAATAATAACATCTCTATCATATGTTAAAATTACAAACATCTTGGAATTCCCTGGTGGTCCAGTGGTTAGGACTCTGCACTCCCACTGTCAAGGGTATAGGTTCAATACTTAGTTGGGGAACTAAGATCCCAGAAGCCCCACGGTGTGGCCGAAAAACAAAACAAGCATGCAAATTTAAAACATCTCAGTGTTGACTTTTAATTGAAACTTGATCAGTTTTATATTATATTAGGGGGCTTTGCATCTTTTATAAATCTGTTTCAACTGGCTTTCTGTGACACTTGTCTGACAGGGGAGGAGTGTGGACACCATATCCTTATACCAGGTAGGGGTAAAGTTCAAGTTTCCTACTTGGCCCCTGTTGACATTTGAGGGAAACTGCCTATTAATGTCAAGCAAAGTTGGTAGTTACGGATCTATATTTGATGTCCACAATGCATGTGGCCTCATTTGACACTTTGTGTTGGTGGGAGTCTTGACTCAACCCTAGACTTTCACTGATGCCATACCAGGGAGCTTCCCTGGTAGCTCAGCTGATAAAGAATCCGTCTGCAATGCAGGAGACCCTGGTTCAATTCCTGGGTCGGGAAGATCCCCTGGAGAAGGGATAGGCCACCCACTCCAGTATTCTTGGGCTTCCCTGGTGGCTCAGCTGGTAAGAATATGTCTGCAACATGGGAGACCTAGGTTTGATCCCTGGGTTGGAAAGATCCCCTGGAGAAGGGAATGGCTACCCACTCCAGTATTCTGGCCTGGAGAATTCCATGGATTGTATAGTCCATGCAGTTGCAAAGGTTCGGACAGGACTGAGTGACTTTCACTTTTAATTCATACAAGTGATGACAGAGTGGATTTGCTTGTTATTAATGGATGGAGGTTGAAGTCCAGGCTTCCCATGTTGTCTGCATTGATAGCATGGGCGAAGGTGCTCATTACCTGCCAGCAAGGATGAAAGTCCTGATTCCTACTTGCTCTGCTCTTTCACTACCCCATTGGGAATCTTGAGATGATTTAGTCTCACAGAGGCGGATGTCTAGGTTCATTCCCCAATTGATCATTGCAGAAATGGGTGAGGTCAGTTTTTTTCTCTGGTGGTGTGCTGGAGTAGAGCAGCTACTGTCTAAAAGTTTTCTTTCTACCTTTTGTGTCCTCTTCTTGGTCCTTTGTCTGGACCAAACTTTTTGTCAGGATCTTTTTTGGCTTCTACTTACAGGTGCTTGTAGGTCATCATAGAACCATTCAACTTCAGCTTCTTCAGCATTAGTGGTTGGGGCATAGACTTCTATTACTGAGATATTGAATGATTTGCCTTGAAAACGAACAGAGATCATTCTGTCATTTTTGAGATTGCACCCAAGTACTGCATTTCAGATAATGACCTACAAAGACCTTCTAGAACTAACACCAAAAAAAGATGTCCTTTTCATCATAGGGGACTGGAATGCAAAAGTAAGAAATCAAGAGATACCTAGAGTAACAGGCAAAGTTTGGCCTTGGAGTACAAAATGAAGCAGGGCAAAGGCTAACAGGGTTTTGCCAAGAGAATGCACTGGTCCTAGCAAACACCCTCTTCCAACAACACAAGAGATGACTCTAAACATGGGTATCACCAGGTGGTCAATACCAAAATCAGATTGCTTATATGCTTTGCAGCCAAAGATGGAGACTCTCTATACAGTCAGCAAAAACAAGACTGGAAGCTGACTGTGGCTCAGATCATGAACTCCTTATTGCCAAATTCAGACTTGAATTGAGAAAGTAGGGAAAACCACTAGACCATTCAGGTATGACTTAAATCAGATCCCTTACAGTTATACAGTGGAAGTGACAAATAGATTCAGGGGATCAAATCTTGATAGACAGAGTGCCTTAAGAACTATGGACAGAGGTTCAAGACATTGTACAGGGAGCACGGATCAAGACCATCCCCAAGAAAAAAGAAATGCAAAAAGGCAAAATGGTTATCTGAGGAGGCCTTACAAAAGGCTGAGAAAAGAAGAGAAGCAAAAGGCAAAGGAGAAAAGGAAAGATGTTACCCGTCTGAATGCAGAGTTCCAGTGAAAAACAAGGAGAGATAAGAAAGCCTTCCTCAATAAACAATGCAAAGAAATACAGGAAAACAGTAGCATGGAAAAGTCTAGAGATCTCTTAAGAAAAGAGATAACCAAGTCTAGAGGTACCAAGGGAACATTTCATGCAAAGATGGGCATAATAAAGGGGAGAAGCCATATGTACCTAACAGAAGCAGAAGGTATTAAGAAAAGGTGGCAAGAATACACAGAAGAACTATACAAAGAAAATCGTAATGACTCAGATAACATGATGGTGTGATCATTCACTTAGAGCCAGACATCCTGGAATGTGAAGTCAATTGGGCCTTAGGAAGCATCACTACGAACAAAGCTAGTGGAGGTGATGGAATTCCAGCTGAGCTATTTCAAATCCTAAAAGATGAATCTGTGAAAGTGCTGCACTCAATATGCCAGCAAATTTGGAAAACTCAGTAGTGGCCACAGAACTGAAAAAGGTCAGTTTTCATCCCAGTCTCAAAGAAGGGCAATGCCAAAGAATGTTCAGACTACCACACAGTTGCATTAATATCACACTCTAGCAAAGTAATGCTCAAAATTCTCCAAGTGAGGCTTTAATAGTACATGAACCGAGAACTTCCAGATGTTCAAGCTGGATTTAGAAAAGGCAGAGGAACCAGAGAGTGAAAAAGCTTGCTTAAAACTCAGCATTCAAAAAATGAAGATCATGGCATCCAGTTCCATCCCTTTATGGCAAATAGGTGGGGAAACAGTGAGAGACTATTTTTTTGGGGGCTCCAAAATTACTGCAGATGGTGACTGCAGCCATGAAATAACAGATGCTTGCTCCTTGGAAGAAAAGCTGTTTCCAACCTAGACAGCATATTAAAAAGCAGAGACATTACTTTGCTGACAAAGGTCTGTCTAGTCAAAACTATGGTTTTTCCAGTGGTCATGTACGGATGTGAGAATTGGACTGTAAAGAAAGCCAAGTGCCGAAGAATTGATACTTTTGTTGGAGAAGACTCTTCAGAGTCCCTGCAAAGAGATCAAACCAGTTCAACCTAAAGGAAATCAGTCCCGAATATTCATTGGAAGGACTGATGCTGAAGCTCCAGTACTTTGGCCACCTAATGTGAAGAACGGACTCATTGGAAAAGACTCTGGTTCTGGAAAAGATTGAAGGCAGGAGGAGAAGAGGACCACAGAGGATGAGATGGTTGGATGGCATCACTGACTCAATGGACATGTTTGAGCAAGCTCCGTTTGGTGATGGACAGGAAACCTGGCGTGCTGCAGTTCATGGGGTTGCAGAGAGTCAGACATGACTGAGCAACTGAACTAATAAACTAGTGGTGCTTTTGGGTTGCTGACTTATTCCATCCTGAGAATGGGACATATTAGGCAAAAAGAAAGTCCAGAGAGGTCACTGCCATGTTGTTCCTTGGGTCCTGTGGTCCCTACTTAATTTATCTTCTTACTACCTTTCAGAATGTATTTATTTTATTTTTAATGTCCAGTTTTTGCTTGTACTTTTTGTAGGAGCGATAGAAAAAGTGTTTCTTTCTGTTCCATCCTTTCAGAAATGGAGGAAGCGTAGCCTTTGATTTCATTGTTGACTATTGGTTTTCCTGTTTTACATTACATTTGTTTCTGCTCTGATCTTTATTCTTTGTTCTTCTGTATTCATAAGGTATGAGATCTTCAAGTCATTGATTTATTTCTTTTGTAGTAAACAAGCAGTTAGTGCTGTAAATTTCCCCCTCATTTATTGCTTTAAATTACCTTCCATAAGTTTTGGTATTTTTTTTTTTTTTTTTTTCTGTTTCATTTACTTTAAAATATTGCAGGGACTTCCCTGACTGTCCAGTGGTTAAGAATCTGTGCTCCTACTGCAGGGTACACAGTTTTGATCCCTGGTTGGGGAACTAAGATCCTGCATACTAAGTGTTGTGGCCAAAAAAATAGTGTATATTTTCTTTTTTAATTTCTTCTTTGACCTATTGGTTATTTAGAAGTATATTTGCATTCCAAATATTGAGATTTTTCCATCATTGATTATGGTCAGAGAAAATTCTATTTATGACTTAAAATCATTTAAATTTAAGAGATGTTTCCTTCTCTGAATATGATTGGTCTTGGTAAATGTTCCCTATGTCCTTGCACAGAATATTCTGCTAATTTGTATTAGTGCTCTGTAAATGTCTTAATATCAGTTTGGTTGATGGGATTATTCTGGTTAATGATAGTGTTCAAAATTTCTGTCTCCTTACTGATTTTCTGTTCATTGGTTCTGTCAATTATTGAGAGAGGTTTGTGGAAATCTCCAAATATAATTGTGAGACTTTTCTTCTTGTATTCTGTTAATTTTACTTTGTGTATTTTGAAGCTGTTTTTAGGAAAATGTTTTGGGTTTTTCATATCTTAATGAGTTAATAAAGCTTTATTTTTGAGAAATGATCATCTTTTTTTCTGATAATATTGTTAATTTTTAATTCTTTATATGAAATTAATATAACCATTTCAGCTTTGTTTGCTTCTGCAGTATGTAATATGTCCTTTTTTTCTAGCTGCTTTAAAGATATTATAGGGAATTAAATCTTAATAAATTTTGGTTTACATTCTTCATATTGTTTGGTGTTAATGAAGTACTTTGGTCTCGCTGTTTTATAGTGTTCAGCAAATACGGAAAATGGTTGACATTTCTTCAAGTATATTTTTCTATATTTTCTCCTTTGTGGCTCCAGTTATAAGTGTATTTGGCTTCCTGAAGTTATCTCAAAGCTAGTTTATACTGTATTAATTTATTAAAAGTATTTTTTCCTGTGTTTCATTTTGGTTAGTAACTATTACTTGGTTTCACTGTAAATCTCATACTGTATGGTTTTCATTTTAAACCTTGTAATTTTCATCTCTAGAATTCCACTTTTTAAGAATTCTTTGATGTTACTACTTAACATATTTGTTTCTTCTAGCTCCTTGAACATAGGGATTGTATTGATAATAATTGTTTGAAAAGCTTGTTACTAATTGTTGTTTCAAAATTGACATTTCATGGTTTGACTGGTTTTTGTTTTATTATGGGGTATAATTTCCTGCTTATGTATATGTCTTGAAAGTTTTTTTTTTTTTTTTTTTTTTTACCTTTCAGTCATTGTGAATTTTATCTTTCTAGATTCTCTGTTTTTATAGATTATGCTTAAAAATATTTTTGAACTTTGTTCTATGACATGGTTAGACTATTGGAAAACGATTTGTTGCTTCTGGGTCTTGTTTTTGTGTTTTGTTTGAATGGACAAGAGCTACGTTCAGCCACTTTCTGAGGCATTACCCTTTTCAGTACTCATGATGCAATGTGAATTAGTAGGTTTTCTATTCTGGCTTTTGAGAACAGCCATTATTTGTATCCTTGTATGAGTTCTGGGTGCTGTCACTTCAAAATGTTTTGGTGTTTTCTTTCCCTGGCCTTGGATGGTTCTCTCACATGAAGTGCTGATTAGTTACTCAGCATACTCTAGGGTGAGCCTCTGTAGATCTCTTCATTTTTCTCTCTCTCCAGCTTTCTACTCAGTGCTGGTCTCCCTTGTGAGCTCTAGCCACCTTGACTTCTTTGGACTCCCAGCTCCATTTCCTCCACTTGGGGAGCCCACAGGTTCTGCCTGTGTTCCTTCTCCCTGGTCCACGGCCTGGAGACTTTTCAAGGCAGTAAGCTGGGCACATGTGTGGCTTGTGTTGTTTGTTTCTTGTCTCCAGGGATCACTGTCTTTCATTGCTTGTCTAAAATCTTCAGTACTGTTGTTTCATACATTTTGTTAGATTTTTATTATTTCATGCAGAAGGCTGAATCCGGTCTCTTTCATTCCATCTTGACTGGAAGTGATGATAGTGTGGTTTTATTTTGCGTATTCATATTGACCCGTGATACTTCGTACATTTTGTTTATTGACCATACATGTGTTTCTCTTGTGAAGAATTTGTTCAGAGCTTTAGCCGTTTTCCTTTCTCTCCTCTGTCTACTTTTGTTGTTGTTGTTGTGTGTGTGTGTGTGTGTGTTTTCTTGTTTGCATTGCAGAAGGTCCTTATATGTCTTGGATACCAGTCCTTTGTTAGGTGAGTGTTTTGTAAGTACTTTCTCCAGGTCTGTTGTTTTCTGTTTATCTTAACTGTGCCTTTGGATGAGCAGAAATGTCTAAGTCTGATGAAGTCTAATTTATCAGTTTTTTCTTTTATAGTTATTGCTTACTGTGAGCTAAGACAGTTTTGCCTAACTCTGAAGTCATGAAGGTAATTTCCTTTGTTTCCTCTAAAACCTTTTGTTTTTTGCTAATTTATATTTAGGTCTGTGATACATCTCAAAAAGTTTTATAGGTTTTGTTTTTTTATATGATTGTTTCTCCATTCTATTGAGATGAGTCTCCTTTCCTCACTGGATTGCTTTGGTGAAACATCAAACATGGCTGCAGAAGTGGGCTCTATTTCAGAAATCTTTATTCTGTTACATTGATCTGTTTGTCCTTGTATCATTGCCATACTGTTTCAATTATTTGTAACTTTATAGAAAGTCTTTAAATCAGATTTTTAAGCCCTTCAATCTTGAGTCTTTTTCTGGATTGCTTTACTAAGGCAATGGCACCCCACTCCAGTACTCCTGCCCGGAAAATCCCATGGACGGAGGACCCTGGTGGGCCACAGTCCATGGGGTCGCTAAGAGTCGGACATGACTGAGCGACTTCACTTTCACTTTTCACTTTCATGCATTGGAGAAGGAAATGGCAACCCACTCCAGTGTTCTTGCCTGGAGAATTCCAGGGACGGGGGAGCCTAGTGGGCTGCCGTCTGTGGGGTCGCACAGAGTCGGACACGACTGCAGCGACTTAGCAGCAGCAGCAGCAAGTCCTTAGGACTTCCATATACAGTTTTAGTATTTGCTTTTGAATTTCTTAAAAAGGCTGATGGGATTGTGACTGCAGTTGCTTTGATCTATAAATCAGTTTGAGGGGAACTGACATATTGACAATGTTAGATATTCCTATTCATTAGCATGGCATATCTCTCCATTTATTTAGGTCATGTTTGTGTTTTTATGAGCAGTATTTTGTAGTTTTCAGCCTTTGGATTTGCATGTCTTTGGTTTTTAAAGTTATCTTAATTTTTAAATATTTCATGTCACTTGATGGTAATGTAGGGGATATTTTAAAGAATTCAGTTTCTAATTATTCTTAATATATGGAAATAGAATTGACTTACGTTTATTAATTTGTGTCATAAACTTTGCTTAAGTCACGTTGGTTCTGCGAGTTTTTTGTAGATAATGTAATTCTATTTTCTAATAGTGATCATGCCATAAAACTTTTGTACCTCTTTCCAATTTGGATTCTTATTCTTTTCTTCACTTGTTGCATGCACTTAAATCTTGGTCCCATTCTTTGGGGAAAGCATTCAGTTTTACACCATTAATTATGTTAGCTATAGACTTTTTATTGATTATCATTATCAGGTTGTTTTAAAATACAGGTTTGTTTTTTTTTTTCCTTAGCTATTTTTCTTTTTTTTTAAATTTTATTTTATTTTAAAACTTTACAATATTGTATTAGTTTTGCCAAATATCAAAATGAATCCACCACAGGTATACCTGTGTTCCCCATCCTGAACCCTCCTCCTTCCTCCCCATACCCTCCCTCTGGGTCGTCCCAGTGCACCAGCCCCAAGCATCCAGTATCATGCATCGAACCTGGACTGGTGACTCGTTTCATACATGATATTATACATGTTTCAATGCCATTCTCCCAAATCTCCCCACCCTCTCCCTCTCCCACAGAGTCCATAAGACTGATCTATACATCAGTGTCTCTTTTGCTGTCTCGTACACAGGGTTATTGTTACCATCTTTCTAAATTCCATATATATGCGTTAGTATACTGTATTGGTGTTTTTCTTTCTGGCTTACTTCACTCTGTATAATAGGCTCCAGTTTCATCCACCTCATTAGAACTGATTCAAATGTATTGTTTTTAATGGCTGAGTAATACTCCATTGTGTATATGTACCACAGCTCTCTTATCCATTCATCTGCTGATGGACATCTAGGTTGCTTCCATGTCCTGGCTATTATAAACAGTGCTGCGATGAACATTGGGGTACACGTGTCTCTTTAATTCTGGTTTCCTCAGTGTGTATGCCCAGCAGTGGGATTGCTGGGTCATAAGGCAGTTCTATTTCCAGTTTTTTGAGGAGTCTCCACACTGTTCTCCATAGTGGCTGTACTAGTTTGCATTCCCACCAACAGTGCAAGAGGGTTCCCTTTTCTCCACACCCTCTCCAGCATTTATTGCTTGTAGACTTTTGGATTGCAGCCATTCTGACTGGCGTGAAATGGTACCTCATAGTGGTTTTGATTTGCATTTCTCTGATAATGAGTGATGTTGAGCATCTTTGCTTAAGATGGCAGGGAAGGCTAACAGATCTGGAGATGACTGCCATTGAAAAGGTAATTTGTTGCACTCAACAGAATTCCCCAGAGGAGACTGGGTATACCATGACCTAGAAAGACACATGGCGAAACACCTTAGTTAGGATGCAGAGCTTTTTGTTGGTTTCTGTGGGAAGGAATAGTCAGGGAGTCTGGTAATCAGGTTTAGGGTTGTCTAGTTTGAATAATATCTAGGGCTTTGGGGCAGGGGGCTTGCTGTTTGATACCTGGCCCTGGGGTGATTAGGGCAGGAGAAATAGATAGCCAGTGTACAATAGATGGAAATGATTGGGGGTATGAGCTCTGAACTGGTTGGTTTGCATATGAAAGCAAGGTGGAGAGTTGTTTGCTGTCTCCAGGAGTTTGCTAGCCTTGGGAGGGGCAGCTCCCCAGGATCAGCGAGGCCCCAAAGTAGGAAAAATACTGAATGAAAGGTATGATTAACAGATTAAGATCGTGTCTGTTCCTTGTTTTCTGACAACTTATGACGTGAATGGATGTTGTTTTATTAAATGAAATTTATGCACCTGTTGAGATGATTATATGTTTTTTTTACAAAGCTAATATGGTGAGTCTCATTGTTTTATTTTCATTTGTTATATCAACCTTGTATTCCTGGGATAATTGGCACTTGGTCATAGTATATTATCCATATATATATATGGATATCCATATATATATATATATATATATATATATATATATGTGTATTTTTTTTTTTTGGCTTGGTTTAAATTGTTAATACTTTATTAAATTTTTGGAATCTGTGTACTTGACAGATGTTAGCCTGTAATTTTTTTTTTTTCTTTTTTTGGTTTTGATGGTATTGGTATATTCATTGATATTTTTCATGCTGAAATATGATTTCAGAAGTAGTCTATTTTCTGAAAGTGTTTGTGTGAGATTGATACAATTAATATTTGTTCCTTGGTGTTTGATGGAATTTACCAGTGAAAAAATCTGAGCCTGAATTTTATTTTGAGGAAAGATTTTGATAATGGATTCATCTTAAAGGGCTCTTCAGATTTTCTTTCATCTTGTAAATTTTGGTATTTTTCATGGTGTTTTTTTCATTTCATCTAAGTTGTTGACTTGGTTGGTGTAAAGTTATTAATCGTTTGTCTTTTAGTATCTATGGATTTTTTAATGATAATTCCTTCTTTTCAGATATTGGTAATTTTGTGTCTTTTAAATTAGTTTAGCTAGAAGTTTTATCAACTTTATTACTATTTCCAAAGGACTGTCTTTAATGTTGAATTTTCTTTAGTGTTTCTATTTCATTTTTTTCTGCTCTTTACTATTTCTTCTTCTCACTTTGGGTTTAATTTGCATTTTTCTTTTATAGGTTCTTTAGGTAGAATCTTAGGTTGTTAATTTTATAGCTTTTCCCCCTAATGTAGTAAGGGAATATACTTTGTATGATTTCATTCTTTTTAAATCATTTTGTCTTTATTCATTTCATTTGTGACCCAGTACATGGTGTTTCATGGTGAAGGTGCCAAGGTCACCTGAAAGGAATGTGTTTTGTTGTGGTTTTAGAATTGCTCAGATTATGATTTTTGGGGGAGGAGGATCCTAATTTTGTCAATTACTGAGACAGATGTTAAAATATCTTACTACATTTGTGGAATTGTGTACTTTAATCCTTTACATGTGATGGGTTTTGCTTTATGTATTTTGAAGGATTGTTAAGTATACATTTATGATTATTATGTCTTCATTATTTTGACACTTATTATGAAATGTCTCCCATTATTGTCCCTATTTTTCTTGGTCTTGGAATTTCTTTTGTCTGTGATGTTAAGTATAACTACTCACTATTTTATACTTTTGATTTGTGTGGCATATCTTTTTTTAAATTCATTTATTTTCAACCTGTTTGTGTCTCCATTTAGAGCATGTTGCTAATAGATGATATACAGTTGGGTTTTACTTTTATATCTGTGCCAGTACACTGTGTCTTTTAACTAGTCTCTTCAGGTTAGTCTCTTCACATTTAATATAGTTATATGATTGGGTTTACATCTATCATTTTATGAAGTTATTTTGTTTCATCTTTTTGAATATTACTTAAAAATACCTTTAATGATATGTAATCTACATATCATAGGTTCAGCCATTTAAAGTGTACAGCTCAGTAGTTTTCAGTATATTCACAGAATCGTGAAGCCTTCAACATTATCAATTTTGGAACATTTTCATCATTTCAAAAAGAAGCTGCTTTGTCCATTAGCAGCCAGCTCCCCATTTTCCATTCTCTTAAATTCCAGCAACCACTAATCTACTCTATGTCTCTGTTATGGATATTTCATATAGATGGAATCATACAATTTGAGATATTTTGTGAGTGGCTTTTTTTCTTTTAGCAAAATGTTTTTAAGGTTCACTCATGTTTTAGCATGTATCAGAACATTCTTTCTTTTTATTGTTGAATAAAATTCCATTGTATGGATAATACCCACCTCATTTGTTCACTCATTAGTTAATGGGCATTTATGATTTATCTGTAGTTTGACCATTCTGAATAATGTTGTTTTGAGCATTTGCATACATGTTTTTGCATAGATAGATGGTTTCATTTCCTTTGGGTGTGGAATTTTTGAGCCATGTGGTAACTAGTTTAACTTTTTGAGAAACTGCCAAAACAGCTGTACCATTTTAAACTCTGATCAGTGATATATGAGGGTTCTAATTTCTCTGCTTTCTTGCCAACAGGATTTATTTGTTATTGTTTATTTTTTGCTTTTAGCCATCCTAGTGATATCTCATTGTGGTGTTGATTTGTATTTCCTTTTTTTTTTTTTTTGAGATAGGAAATGAAAATTTATTTATTTATTTTATTATTATTTTTTAAAAATTTTATTTTATTTAACCTTACAATATTGTATTGGTTTTGCCATATATCAAAATGAATCTGCCACAGGTACACATGTGTTCCCCATCCTGAACCCTCCTCCCTCCTCCCTCCCCATACCCTCCCTCTGGGTCGTCCCAGTGCACCAGCCCCAAGCATCCAGTATCGTGCATCGAACCTGGACTGACGACTTGTTTCATATATGATATTATACATGTTTCAATGCCATTCTCCCAAATCATCCCACTCTCTCCCTCTCCCACAGAGTCCATAAGACTGTTTTGTACATCAGTGTCTCTTTTGCTGTCTCGTACACAGGGTTATTGTTACCATCTTTCTAAATTCTATATATATGCGTTAGTATACTGTATTGGTGTTTTTCTTTCTGGCTTACTTCACTCTGTATAATAGGCTCCAGTTTCATCCACCTCATTAGAACTGATTCAAATGTATTGTTTTTAATGGCTGAGTAATACTCCATTGTGTATATGTACCACAGCTCTCTTATCCATTCATCTGCTGATGGACATCTAGGTTGCTTCCATGTCCTGGCTATTATAAACAGTGCTGCGATGAACATTGGGGTACACGTGTCTCTTTAATTCTGGTTTCCTCAGTGTGTATGCCCAGCAGTGGGATTGCTGGGTCATAAGGCAGTTCTATTTCCAGTTTTTTAAGGAGTCTCCACACTGTTCTCCATAGTGGCTGTACTAGTTTGCATTCCCACCAACAGTGCAAGAGGGTTCCCTTTTCTCCACACCCTCTCCAGCATTTATTGCTTGTAGACTTTTGGATTGCAGCCATTCTGACTGGCGTGAAATGGTACCTCATAGTGGTTTTGATTTGCATTTCTCTGATAATGAGTGATATTGAGCATCTTTTAATGTGTTTGTTAGCCATCTCTATGTCTTCTTTGGAGAAATGTCTAGTTCTTTGGCCCATTTTTTGATTGGGTCATTTATTTTTCTGGAATTGAGCTGTAGGAGTTGCTTGTATATTTTTGAGATTAGTTGTCTGTTGCTTCATTTGCTATTATTTTCTCCCATTCTGAAGGCTGTCTTTTCACCTTGCTTATAGTTTCCTTTGTTGTGCAGAAGCTTTTAAGTTTAATTAGGTCCCATTTGTTTATCTTTGCTTTTATTTCCAATATTCTGGAAGGTGGGTCATAGAGGATCCTGCTGTGGTGTATTTCGGAGAGTGTTTTGCCTATGTTCTTCTCTAGGAGTTTTATAGTTTCTGGTCTTACGTTTAGATCTTTGATCCATTTTGAGTTTATTTTTGTGTATGGTGTTAGAAAGTGTTCTAGTTTCATTCTTTTACAAGTGGTTGACCAGATTTCCCAGCACCACTTCTTAAAGAGATTGTCTTTAATCATTGTATTTCTTGCCTCCTTTGTCAAAGATAAGGTGTCCATATGTGCATGGATTTATCTCTGGGCTTTCTATTTTGTTCCATTGATCTATATGATTTGTATTTCTTAAGTGTTTGTTAGACATCTTTTCATGGGCCTTTCTGGTTATTTACATGTTTTCTTTGGAGAAATGTCTATTCAGATTGTTGACACAATGTTTAATTGGGATATGCATCTTATTTTTTTTAAAGTATTTATTTGTTTTGGCCATGCCACGTGGCATGCAGGATCTTAGTTCCCTGACCAGAAATCAAACCTGTGGCCTCTGCAGTGGAAGCATGGGGTCTTAACCACTGGACCACTAGAGACTTTGAGCCCTTTATGTATTCTGGGTATAAGTCCCTATGAGATCTGTAACCTGTCAGTATTCTTTTCTGTGGCATTTTTTACTTGATGGTATCATTTGCAGGATGAAATTTTTTAGATCTGGAAAATACCAGTTTATTATTTCTTTGATTGCCTCTTCTTTTGGTGTTGTATCTAAGAAAACATTATTCAACACTAAGTCATGAAGAATTTGTTCCCGTTTTATTCTAAGAGTTTTACAGTGTTCTTACATTTAAGTATATAATCTGTTTGGGTTACTTTTATATGTCATATGAGTAATGTGTCCAGCTTAATTTTTTGCATGTAGAGAAGAATTTTTAAGGTATCAGTTTTGTAGAGCTGTTTCTGTTTATGTCAGTTTTTTAGTGTTCCTCTGGCAATTTCAATATATTTCCTTACCTTTTAATAGTCTTTATTTTAAACATATTTATTTCGCCCTGTCAGATCTCAGTTGCATTATTTGGAATCTTTCATTGTGGCACGCAGGTGCTAGAGTGTGGGCTCAGTAGTTGCAGTGCTTGGGTTTAGTTGCTCCATGGCATTTGCGATCTTACTTCCCCCATCAGGGGTGGAACCCATGTCCTGTGCATTGCATGGAGGATTCTTTTTTTTTTTATTTTTAATTGAAGGATAATTGTGTTACAGAATTGTGTTGGTTTTTGAGGTACATCAGCATGAATCAGCCATAGGTATACATATGTTCCCTCCCTCTTGAACCTCCCTCCCACCCCATCCCACCCCTCTAGGTTGTCACAGAGCCCTGGTTTGAGTTCCCTGAGTCATACAGCAAATTCCCACTGGCTATCTGTTTTACATATGTTAGTGTATATGGTTTCATGCTACCCTCTCCATTCGTTCCACCCTCTCCTACCCCTGTCCCTGCCCCATGGCCACACGTCTATTCTCAATGTCTGCATCTCCATTGCTGCACTGTAGAAAGGCTCATCAGTATCATGTTTCTAGATTCCATATATATGTGTTAATATCTTTCTGACTTACTTCATTCTGTATGTAGAAGGTAGGTTCTTAACCACTGGACCCACCACGGAAGTCCCCAGTCTACTTAGTGTATGTACTTTTAGTATTGTATCACTTTTTCTAAAGCATAGAAATCTTATATAACTAGAGATTCTTTCACATCACATCACCTCTGTCCATTATCACTTACACTGTTGTCTTATGTATTAGATCTGCTTGTTACAAACCGCAGAAGACAGTATTACAATTTTTGCTTTCAATAATCATATGTACTTTTAAGAATTTAAGATCTAAAAGTCTGTTTTATTTACCCAAATGTTTATCATTTATGGTGCTCTTCTTTGCTTCCTGAAGATGTATGTTTTTCATCTGGTACCATTTCCCTTCATTCTGAAGAATTTCTTTTAGCCTATATTGTAGTCTGTATTCTCATGGTGAATTCTGTTTGCTCTTTCTTACCTAAAAATATCCATTTCACCTTCATTTTGGAGGACAACTTAGTTAGAATTCTGAATTAACAGTTCTTTTTCTTCAAGCATTTTGATAATGTCTGTCTTACTATTTTGGCTTCCATTCTGTCTTACTACTTTGGCTTCTCATTGGAAATGAGAGATCAGGTATTACTTCAGTTACGGTTTCCCTGTGTTTGATGTGTCATTTTCTCTTGGCTGCTTCTTTAAGACTTTTGCTTGCTTTTTAGCAAGCCATTTTGCTTGTTCGTGGTTCACTGTGCTTCTTGAATCCATAAATTTGTCTTCTAATAGTGGAAATTTTCATCCATTATTTTTCAGACTTTTCTTTGCTGCCATATTCTCATATTTGTACACCCCCACATCCTGCCACCTCGCGGTTCCAGGCCTTCAGTTATACATGTTCATTTCAGTTCAGACACTCAGTCATGTCCAACTCTTTGCAACCCCATGGACTGCAGCATGCTAGGCTTCCCTGTCCATCACCAACTCCTGGAGCTTGCTCAAACTCATGTCCATTGAGTCGGTGATGCCATCCAACCATCTCATTCTCTGTTGTCCCCTTCTCCTTCCTCCTTCAATCTTTCCCAGCATTAGGGTCTTTTCCAATGAGTCCGTTCTTCACATCAGGTAGCCAAAGTATTGGAGCTTCAGCATCAGTCCTTCCAGTGAATATTCAGAACTGATTTCCTTTAGGATTGACTGGTTTGATCTCTTTGCAGTCCCAGTGACTCTCAGGAGTCTTCTCCAACACCACAGTTCAAAAGCATCAATTCTTTGGTGCTCAGCTTTCTTTATAGTCCAACTCTCACATTCATACATGACTACTGGAAAAACCATAGCTTTGACTATATGGACCTTTGTCGGCAAAGTAGTGTGTCTGCTTTTTAATGTGCTCTCTAGGTTGGTCATAGCTTTTCTTCCAAGGAGCAAGCATCTTTTTAAATTTTATGGCTGCAGTCACCATCTGCAGTGATTTTGGAGCCTCCCAGAATAAAGTCTGTCACTGTTTCCATTGTTTCCCCATTTATTTGTCATGAAGTGATGGGACCGGATGCCATGATCTTAGTTTTCTGAATGTTGAGTTTTGAGCCAACTTTTTCACGCTCCTCTTGCACTTTTACCAAGAGGCTCTTTACTTGTTCTTCGCTTTCTGCCATACGTGTATCTGAGGTTATTGATATTTCTCCTGGCAATCTTGATTCCAGCTTTTGCTTCATCCAGCCCGGCATTTTGCATGATGTACTCTGCATATAAGTTAAATAAGCAGGGTGACAATATACAGTCTTGACGTACTCCTTTTCCTATTTGGAACCAGTCTGTTGTTCCATATTCAGTTCTAACTGTTGTTTCTTGACCTGCATATAGATTTCTCAGGAGGCAGGTCATGTGGTCTGGAATCCCATCTCTTGAAGAATTTTCCAGTTTGTTGTGATCCACACAGTCAATGGCTTTGGCATAGTCAATAAAGCAGAAGTATATGTTTTTCTGGAACTATCTTGCTTTTTCTATGATCCAGCGGATGTTGACAGTTTGATCTCTGGTTCCTCTGCCTTTTCTAAATCCAGCTTTAACATCTGGAAGTTCACGGTTCATGTACTGTTGAAGCCCGGCTTGAAGAATTTTGAGCATTACTTGACTAGCGTGTGAGATGAGTGAAATTGTGTGGTCGTTTGAACATCTTTGGCATTGCCTTTGTTTGGGTTGGGAATGAAAACTGACTTATCCCAGTCCTGTGGCCACTTCTGAATTTTCCAAATTTGCTGGCATATTGAGTGCAGCACTTTGACAGATTGATCTTTTAGGATTTGAAATAGCTCAACTGGAATTCCATCACCTCCACTAGCTTTGTTCATAGTGATGCTTCCTAAGGCCCACTTGATTTCACATTCCAGGATGTCTGGATGTAGGTCAGTGATCACACCATGGTGTTTATCTGGGTCATGAAGTCTTTTTTGCATAGTTCTTCTATGGATTCTTGCCACCTCTTCTTAATATCTACTGTTTCTGTTATGTCTGTACCATTTTATCCTTTATCCCATCTTTGCATGAAATATTCCCTTGGTATTATACATGTTAGGCTTCTTGTTACTGTTTATTAGATCTCTGAGGCTCTTCATTTTTTCACTGTTTTCTCTTTTTCAGATAGATTCTATCTATTGATAAAGTAACTTCAGGTTCGTTGATTCTTGCCTTTGTCATCTTGATTCTGCTGCTAAGCCCATCCAATGAATTTTTCACTTCATGTTTTTTATTTTTAAGTTTCAGAATTTTTATTTAGTACAGTAGTTGTTTTTCTTCTGTTGAGATCTTATGTTTCGTTTAATCTAGGTATATTTTCACTTACCTCATAGAACTTAATTATACTAGCTATTACTGTAAAGCCTGATTCCAATGGCTAGGTCATTTTAGGATTGACTTTCATTGATTGCCTTTTATCTTGAGTATGATCAACCAGTTTTCTGATTCTTCATAGATTAGATAATTTGAATTGTTTGCTAGACCTTGTTATTTGTGGGAAGTCTGATTCTATTAAAAATCATTTTGAAGAAATTGATACTGTTTTTATCAGGCACTTGAGTTGGTTGGACTTAAGGTGCCTACTAAATATTTTGAGCAATTGCTTGAATTTCCTTTCATTTCTTTTTTTCCTTAACTGGATTCTAGCCTGCCCCTTACGTGGAGTGGTTGGCCCAGGGTCACTGGGAGATTTGGGCAGATTCTATACATAAAAATTCAGGGGCTCTGCTCCTGGTTCTCTCCTCTTCTGGATTCAGATGTCACTTTCCTGAACTTCTGGTTCTTCAGATATTAAGACTGCAGGAGCCACTACAGGCTGACTGTGGCTTGTCTTCAGACTAAAAGTCCCAGAAGAGGGGGAACTCTTCTTTTGCTGGTCCTTTCCCAATTTTGACCTCTGGTGGGAAACCAGCATCTATCTGGCTGCTTATCCTGTGTAAGGGTTTGTCTCTTATAAACTTTTTTTTTTTTCTTATAAACTTACTTAGGCATTTTAGAAGTAGAAATTTATTTTATCATGGATTTAAAAACATTTGGTATCTTTGAATTTATTGCAGTTTTTATCTCTTTTAGCATTAAGTGATTTCATCTTTGGACAGCAGGATCCTCTTTAGGTTGCTTCAGATAGGTCCTTTTGACAGGACTAAAGCAATCTTTTACAACCTCCTTGCTATTTAATAGAACATTGTATTTAGGGCATACTTGACCTAGACCTGGAACCATCCACTTCTCTCAGGAGTCCTGGTTGCTTCAGGAAATGCTATTTGGAGACCCCAGCCTGGGAGATAGGCGTGTTTATTTCTACTATGGTAGTCGTGAATCTTTCTAAAACACAAGAAAAATAGGTTAATTTATATTTATTTTTTATCTTTTGCGTAAAAGAAGAAATAATGATGGTAAATGTTTTATCCAACAAAAAATGTTTCATGCCATAATTACATCTTTCATATAATACGAGAAAGATCAAACTTAAAACTTGAATTTATCCTTCTTATTTAGCCTGTGGTTTTTTTTTGTTGCAATTATAGTCTTACTGCTTTTTGTATATATAATGAATGGTGTTCACAATCTGAGTAAACCAGCTGAATGGATTGTTATATAGTTACATCTTCCTAAAGGTCAGTATTTTGGGTGAACTTAATTTAGTGAAGTATAGTGAGTTTTATACTTTGGGAAAAAAGCTAATTTAAAGTAGAAAAAGTATTTGGGAATTGATGCTTACATTATAAAGATGGAAAATAGTTGTATGCTTTCTTACTACACTACATGAAGTAAAATAGAAACAACCATCTTATATAATTTCTGTGTGTTTGGACCATTTCAATTAAAACGTTCTCCTCCCTCATCCCCCTTGGTAAAATGTGAGACTGTGGAAACCAAAAAATAAAACTAAAATGGGGGTGGGGAAAAGGTAAGCTCGTGTATGTGTGTGTGTTTTGGCTGGCGGGGGGTGGGGGTGGGGGGCTCCTAATCATCTGTGTACCAGGATTGACTTGGGTATTTTAACAGTTCAGTTCAGTCGCTCATGTCCGACTCTTTGTGACCCCATGAACCGCAGCACCCCAGGCCTCCCTGTCCATCACCAACACCTGGAGTTCACTCAGACTCATGTCCATCGAGTCGGTGATGCCATCCAGCCATCTCATCCTCTGCTGTCCCCTTCTCCTCCTGCCCCCAATCCCTCCCAGCATCAGAGTCTTTTCCAGTGAGTCAACTCTTTGCATGAGGTGGCCAAAGTATTGGAGTTCCAGCTTTACCATCAGTCCTTCCAATGAACACCCAGGACTGATCTCCTTCAGAATGGACTGGTTGGATCTCCTTGCAGTCCAAGGGACTCTCAAGAGTCTTCTCCAACACCACAGTTCAAAAGCATCAATTCTTGGGTGCTCAGCTTTCTCTATAGTCCAACTCTCACATCCATACATGACCACTGGAAAAACCATATCCTTGATTTAGACGGACCTTTGTAGGCAAAGTAGTGTCTCTGCTTTTGAATATGCTATCTAGGTTGGTCATAACTTTCCTTCCAAGGAGTAATTGTCTTTTAATTTCATGGCTGCAGTCACCATCTGCAGTGATTTTGGAGCCCAAAAAATAAAGTCTGACACTTTCCACTGTTTCCCCTTCTATTTCCAATGAAGTGATGGGACCAGATGCCATGATCTTAGTTTTCTGACTGTTGAGCTTTAAGCCAACTTTTTCACTCTCCTCTTTCACTTTGATCAAGAGGCTCTTTAGTTCTTCACTTTCTGCCATAAGGGTGGTGTCATCTGCTTATCTGAGGTTATTGATATTTCTCCTGGCAATCTTGATTCCAGCTTGTGCTTCTTCCAGCCCAGCGTTTTAACAGTACCTCTCACTAAATAAGAATACGTCTGTGAAATTCTAGTAGTAACATGTATAGCTGTAGCCTACTGTGTGAAACTTTTCAGGTTGGATTGGTTTACTGTAAGATCTAGAATTTCTGTTTTCCTGAATCTGATCCTTTTTTCTTGAACGTAGGGTGAAGCCTCTAACTATAACTTAACCTTCTTTTTTTTTCTCATTATCATTTTTTTCTCTCAAGTCTCATATATATCTGTTTTTACCTTTTTTGGGAAGATATAATAGTATTTTATTTATTAGCATGTAGTTTTCTCTTAGAGTTTTCTTCTCTGCATTTTGCTTTTTTTTGGCCACTCCATGGGGCATGTGGGACCTTAGTTTCCCAGCCAAGGATTGAACTGTGCCCCCGAATGGTAGGTAGAATCTTAACCACTGGACTGCCAGGGAGGTCCTTTTCTCTGCATTTTTAAACTGACTTAAAATCTTTGTGAATATAGCATTAGCTTCCTCACTGTTAAACAGTTTAAATAAAAATTTTATGGTTATAAACAGCCATATAAAGTATTTTTGTGCATATATCTTTTCATGTCTTGAGATTAAAGCATATAAATAATATAAAGATCATTAAGATATGGTACTTAATAATCGGTATTTTTATTATATTTCCTTTGACTCTGGAAATGAGTTAATTGAATCAGTATTTTTCTTGAAGCATATCACTAAATTGTTCTCCAAAAGAATTAGATTATAGTGCCATCAACAGTATATGAAAATAAATGTTCACTGCACTTTGAACATTACGGATTATTTTTTAAGAAAAGATTTACTAACTTAAGTGGGCAAAAACGCCTATTCTGTGTGACTTTTATATTCATATTTATTTGGATATAAGTGAGGTTAAATGGTTTTTCATAGATTAGCTACATCTACTTTTTATTAGATTGAAGTACAGTCAATTTACAATGTGTTAGTTTCAAGTGTATATAGAAAGATGATTAAGTTACACTCACACACATATGCATATGTGTGTGGTCTGTTTCAGATTCTTTTCCATTATAGATTACTGCAGGGTATTGAGTAATAGATCCCTGTGCTATACAGTAGGTCCTTTTTGTTTACCTGTTTTATATATAGTGGTATGTATATGTTAATCCCAAAGTCCTAATTTATCCTCCTCACATCCCCTTTGGTGACTTAAGTTTTTCTCCTAAATGTTTGAGAGTCTATTTCTGTTTTGTAAATAAGTTCAGTTGTATCATTTTTTTAAGATTGTACATATAAGTGATACCATATGATAATTGATTTCTGACTTTTTTCATTTAGTATGATCATCTTTAGGACAACCATCCATGTTGCTGCAGATGGCATTATTTCATGCTTTTTAATGGCTAATATTTCACGTATATATATATGTGCACGCACGCACGCACACACCCCTACATACACACACACCACATCTTTTATATCCATTTCTCTATTGATGGACATTTAGGCTGCTTAGTGGAGGTGATGGAATTCCAGTTGAACTATTTCAAATCCCGAAGCATAATGCTGTGAAAGTGCTGCACTCAATATGCCAGCAAATTTGGAAAACTCAGTAGTGGCCACAGGACTGGAAAAGGTCAGTTTTCATTCCAATACCAAAGAAAGGCAATGCCAAAGAATGCTCAAACTACCGCACAATTGCACTCATCTCACACGCTAGTAAAGTAATGCTTAAAATTCTCCAAGCCAGGCTTCAGCAATATGTGAACAGTGAACTTGCAGATGTTCAAGCTGGTTTTCGAAGAGGCAGAGGAACCAGAGATCAAATTGCCAACATCCGCTGGATCATAGAAAAATCAAGGGAGTTCCAGAAAAACATCTATTTCTGCTTTATTGACTGTGCCAAAGCCTTTGACTGTGTGGATCACAAGAAACTGTGGAAAATTCTGAAAGAGATGGGAATACCAGACCACCTGACCTGCCTCTTGAGAAACCTATATGCAGGTCAGGAAGCAACAGTTAGAACTGGACATGGAACAACAGACTGGTTCCAAATAGGAAAAGGAGTATGTCAAGGCTGTATATTGTCACCCTGCTTAATTAACTTATATGCAGAGTACATCATGAGAAACGCTGGGCTGGAAGAAGCACAAGCTAGAATCAAGATTGCTGGGAGAAATATCAGTAACCTCAGATATGCAGATGACACCACCCTTATGGCAGAAAGTGAAGAAGAACTAAAAAGCCTCTTGATGAAAGTGAAAGAGGAGAGTGAAAAAGTTTGCTTAAAGCTCAACATTCAGCAAACTAAGATCATGGCATCTGGTCCCATCATTTCATGGCAAATAGATGGGGAAACAGTGTCAGACTTTATTTTTTGGGCTCCAAAATCACTGCAGATGGTGACTGCAGCCATGAAATTAAAAGACACTTACTCCTTGGAAGGCAAGTTATAACCAACCTAGATAGCAAATTATTCAGAAGCAGAGACATTACTTTGCCAACAAAGGTCCGTCTAGTCAAGGTTGTGATTTTTCCAGTGGTCAAGTATGGATGTGAGAGTTGGACTATAAAGAAAGCTGAGCACCCAAGAATTGATGCTTTTGAACTGTGGTGTTGGAGAAGACTCTTGAGAGTCCCTTGGACTGCAAGGAGATCCAACCAGTCCATTCTGAAGGAGATCAGTCCTGGGTGTTCATTGGAATGACTGATGCTGAAGGTGACACGCCAGTACTTTGGCCACCTGATAAGAAGAGCTGACTAATTTGAAAAGACCCTGATGCTGGGAAAGACTGAGGGCAGGAGGAGAAGGGATCGACAGAGGATGAGATGGTTGGATGGCATCACTGACTCAATGGACATGGGATTGGGTTCACTCCGGGAGTTGGTGATGGACAGGGAGGCCTGGTGTGCTGCGGTTCGTGGGGTCGCAGAGTCAGACATGACTGAGCGACTGAACTGAACTGAACTGATACCTTGACTGTTGTAAATAGTACTGCTATTTATATTGCATTGGGGTGCATGTATGTTTTTGAGTTTTTTCTCTGGATATATATAGTCAGTAGTGGGATTGCTGGGTCGTTTAGTTGCTCTATTTTAGTCTTTTGGGAACCTCTGTTCTGTTTTCCATAGTGGCTACACCAGTTTACATTCATACAAGCAGTGTAGGAGGGTTCCTTTTTCTCCATACCCTCTCCAGGCAGCTTGTATTATTTGTAGGCTTAAAAAAAACAACAAACCTTATTTGAGGGCTGCTTTCTTGTTGTGGTGTGCGGGCTTCTCATTGCGGAGGCTTCTCTCGTCACAGAGCATGTGCAGAGCGTGTGGGTGCATGGGCTTCCGTAGCTGCGGCACCTGGGCCTGGTTGCCACTTGGTAGTGGAATCTTGCCAGACGAGGGATTGAACCTGTGTCCCCAGCATTGGCTGGCAGATTCTCAATCACTGGACCACCAGGGAAGTCCTGTAGACTTTTTAATGATGGTCATTCTGAGTACTGTGAAGCAGTACCTCACTGTAATTTTTATTTGTATTTCTCTGATAATTAGCAGTATTGACCACCCTTTCCTGTGCCACGTTGCCAGGGATTGAACTGGGAGCCTCGGCACTGAAAGTGTGGAGTCCTAATCACTGGCTCGTCAGTGTTGCCTTATTGTTTTGCTGTCTAGGTGTCTGTCCATTGATGAAGTGGGGACTTGATATCCCTACCATTATTGTATTACTGTCCGTTTCTCTTTTTCCATTAATATTTACCTTATGTATTGATATGTTCTGATGTTGGTTGCATATACATTAAAGTTGTTTCATCTTCTTTGATTGATTCTATGATCTTTATGTAATGATCTTTGTCTCTTGTAACAGTCTTTATAGTCTGTCTGGTACAAGCAAAGCTGAGTTACTTTTGATTTTTCTATTTGCATGGAATACTTTTTTCCACCCTCTTATTTTGTTTGTGTGATACAAGCATAACTACTCTGACTTACTTTTTATTTTTTCATTTGCATGGAATAATACCTTTTTCCACCCTCTCATTTTTTTATGTGTGCAATATAAGCATTGCTACTCTGACTTTTGATTTTTCCATTTGCTTAAAATACCTTTTTCCACCCTCTCACTTTGTGTGTGTCTCTATATCTGAAGTGAGTCTCTTGTAGGCAGCATGTATGTGGGTCTTGTTTCCATATCTATTTAGGCAGCCTTTTGGTTGGAGCATTTAGTCTGTTTACATTTAAGGTAATTATTGATATATGTGTTCTTATTGCCATTTTGTTAATTGTTTTGGATTTGTTTTGTCGGTCTTTTCCCCCCATTCTTCTTCGTTTTCTTGTGGTTTGATGGCCTTTTTGGGTTGTGTTTCTGTACTTCCCTGGTGTCTCAGACGTTGAAGAGTCTGCCTGCAATATGGGATACCTGGGTTAGATCCCTAGGTTGGGAAGATCCCCTGGAGAAGGAAATGGCAACCCTCTCCAGTATTCTTGCCTGGGAAATCCCATGGACAGAGGAACCTGGCAGGCTACAGTCAATGGGGTCGCAGAGTTGGACACTACTGAGTGACTAATACTTCCATACTTTGGGTTATGTTTGGATTCCCTTTTCTTTTTTATGTGTGTTATCTATTACAGATTTTTGGTTTGCAGTTACCTTGAGATTTTGGTATAGTGCTCTGTATATGTATAGGATTGTTTTAAGTTGCTGGCCTTTAAATTTCAAGTGTATTTTAAAAAACCTGATTTTGTATTCTCTTCCCATCATGATGACTGTTTCTGATATAATATTTTACATCTAATTGTTTTGTATATGCCTTAACTGCTTCTGGTGGATGTAGATGATTTTACTTCTTTGGTCTTTATCCTCCCTAATCAGCTTGAGTGAGTGAAGTCGCTCAGTCGTGTCGACTCTTTGTGACTCCATAGACTGTAGCCTACCAGGCGCCTCCCTCCATGGGATTCTCCAGGCAAGAGTACTGGAGTGGGGTGCCATTTCCTTCTCCAGGGGATCTTCCCAACCCAGGGATGGAACAGAGGTCTCCCGCGTTCCAGGCAAACGCTTTAACCTCTGAGCCACCAGGGAAGCTGTGTACTTACTTACTGTTTTATCTTAACTTCCTGCTCTTTATTTTCCTTTGTAGCTCATTTATCTTAGGGTATTATATGCTTCAAACTGATAGCTTATGGTGAACGGTGTTGGATTCGTCATCTCTGAAAATTTAGCTTTAATTTAGAAGAAAAATTTAGAAGAAAATTTAGCTTCAGGATCAGGTACCAGGCTTGACCACTCAAGGCTCTTGTGTGGCAGAAGTTTCATTACAGTGTAAAAGGACAGAGAGGCTACTGACATAGACATTAGAAGAGAGTGGAGAGTGCCCTCCTCTCTAGTTTTAGCAAGGGACCTAGATACTTTTTCAGTTGGTTATTTTTTTTATTTTTTAATTTTATTTTATTTTTAAACTTTACATAATTGTATTAGTTTTTCCAAATATCAATCAGTTGGTTATTACAGTAAATCAAAGAATGTCTCAAGGTTGTAAAGGTCTTACCAGACCCACTCCCACAATTTACATTTTAAGATAACAGGATTAGTCAGAAGGTTCTTAAGAAGGAGAAGCATGTCCTCAAGCAGGATACTTTGTTGTTATATAATACTTAGTACAGAGTTTAAGATGAGTTGTTTTGTTGTGTAGTCATCAGCTCTGGGCTTAAAGGAAAAACAACAACAACAGCAAAAAAGGTTTTATGTGACTAAGACTGAGGAATGTAGGGAATAAAACCTTTGTCCTTTTCTCCTCCTTTTGAGCCCCAGACCCCTTTCTCCTCCTTGGGCACCCTGGACGTCTCATCAACCTACCTAAGAATTGACTTTCAAAACCTCTTTGGAGAGTAAGGAAGCGTACAGATAATAAGTAGTTATATATGACTTTATGACTTCTAGGAATATAGTCTTTATAGTAAGACAGTGCCACTGAAAACTCTTTAATTATTTTTATAATTATTTCAGTCCTCTTGTCAGTAGGGAAAAGAAATGGTAATACTGGCTTGGTGTTTATTTCTGGTTTTAAATTGTGGGAGTGGTAGAGAGAGGGATCCATAATATATTACTGAGTATCATTGTGCTGTGAATGAAAAGAATAATGGGAATAACTAGAGCAGTTCTTGCCTTCCATAGGCAGGTCAGCACATATGAGATCATAATCTGCTTAAATCAAAATTCTGAATTTGAATTTGCCTCTTTATTTCAGGAGAAACCAGATCCAACTGACTGTGTAATAATCCTGGTTGATTCTACTCAGACAGTAAAGGGATAGAGGCAAATATTAAAAACCGTGCCCAAATACTGTGTTCAGAGGATCTTTTTATTTTTATTAATACAACAAAAAGGAAAAAAGTCTTAACATTTTACTGTTCACTAAATTTTACTTTTTAAAAGTTCTTGTCTGGTACTCTGAGGATGATCACTTATCATAGAGAATTACTTGATGAGGATCTTTCTGAAATATTCTTGGTGGCAACTAAGAGAAAATGCCACTACCACATTTTGAATAGTTTTGAAGTTACAGGGAAGATGTTATATTTTGGTAATCTGAAAAATCTCTTTGTTTCCTCCCCTTTTAATAGAGATGTGAACTGTGTCCTCATAAGGATGGAGCTTTAAAAAGAACAGATAATGGCGGTAAGTGCAGAAAATTTTGAAAAAACTTTTCTTTAGAACTGGAGTGCAGATGTATTTTAAAATATCTGGTAATTCATTTGTATCAAAAGTGATGGCCACTCAAATATTTTTTTAACAGTACTGGATATAATGTTTTCTTTTCATGAATTTTCTTTTTATTGAAACACAACTTTTCTACTTTTTGAACAAACTTGGTATATTTTGTTTTGTGTTTTTAGTGCAGAATGATCCACATCTAATTAAAATTTTGAGTTTTTTTTTTTAAATGAATACAATTTCTTATATTAGTTGGGAAAATAAGCCACTTTTTTTTTCTTGGTTAGGGATAAAAATCGATTGTTTTAAATTCCTTTTTCCCTCTTTTGTGTATTGCTAGACAAATGATGTTGCCAATGAATGTTAATTTTGACACCCCGTGGATCTTTTGTTTGAATATAAAGAAATTTGATTTCTCTTAAATTTTGGTGTGCTTTCCTAAGGCCCTTTTATATTTCTAGTTTTCATTTCCATTTTTAGTTACCTTTCTCAAAGAAATCCCATGTTTCTTTATAGCTCAGTACCATTCTTATTAAATGTGTAGGCATCAATTTATTCATCTGTGGCATACTATGAAAATTAAGTAACTGATGAATCTCAAAAAGTAGAGATTAAGCCACTGTTCATATGTACTTCTGTTTTGGGCAGCCAACTCTATGAAGTGTTTTGGCATAGAATAGTGTCATGACATGAGTAAATAAAAGGAAAAAATAGTGTTTTTGGATAGCAATATATCTGTTTAAATTTAATGTTTAGACCATAAGTCACATTATCCAAAATTTTAAATATTAAAAACCCTCCCTCCTACTGCTGTTCACCATCTACACAGTTTCTCAGTAAATTTTCTGCCACCAACATAGTTTCTATTACTTTTTTGCATATACCAACAAATATGAGGAGACATAGTTTTGTAACTTTAATACAAATGGATTAATAGTATGCATACTCTCTTGCATCTTAAGTTTTTTTTCCTGAACAATTTATCTACTATCAGTATAGAGCTTTATTTATTACTGCATGTTATGGAATTAGTCACCTGTTGATGGACTTTCTAATCTTTTGTGTTTTTGACTGCTGCTTGTATATATGTCATTTTGCTTGTATGCAGTGAAATCTGTAGGATTTTATTAATTCTCAGATGTAGAACTGTTGGATCAAACATTTTACAGTTAATTTTGGTAGATATTCCCAAATTATTCTGTTTAGTGGTTGTACCAGTTTGTGTTCCCAGCAGTAATGAATGAAAACCTATTCTTTATGTCTTTGGTAATCCGGTAGGTGAAAGTATCTCAGAGCTTGTATTTTGCATTTCTCTTATTATGACTGAATCTGAGCATCTTTTCATGTTTTTAAGAGCAATTCATGTTGTCCCTTCTGTGATCTCTTCATATGCTTTTTCTATTTAGTCGTTGATCTTTCTCTTTTTGATTTGTTGGAGCTTTCATAGGAGCACTTCATATATTAGGCTTTTTTGATGATTCATTCTTGCTGTTAATCTTTGCTCTTGGGGTTTTTATCTGTACAGAAGGTTTTGATTTTTATTTAGTTGAATTTATTAATCTTATGTGTCAGGGCTTCTGATATTTTGAACCATTAGTTAAACAGGCTTTCCCTACTCCAGAGTTATATAGGGAATGCTTTCACATTTTCCTCTAAGTTTGTTTTTTGTTTGTGTTTGGCTGCAATGCACAGCATGTGGTATAGTCTGACCAAGGAATGAATCTGTGCCTCTTGTAGTGGAAATGTGGGAGTTCTAACCACTGGACCACCAGGGGAATACCTTCTCTAGTATTTTTATGACTTCTTTTTCCTTTCTTTCCTTCTTTCTTTCAGTTCATTTTTCCTTATTGATTTGCAGTGCCATCTGTGTTATAGTCTAAATTTGGTGTGTATTTAAAAGATTCTAAATTCTGTTCCAAAATTATTTTGGAACATGAAATGCATTTTCCTGTAGAAATGCTAATTGTATTTGCAGTGTGGTTAGCAAAATCCCACAGTGTGCCTGATACATAGTATTAATGATACTGTTCTTTAAGATCTAATACCCATTTTTCCAGGAGCCTGGTGAGCTACAGTCCAAGGGGTCAGACACAACCTAGCAACTAACAGCTGTTTTTCATGCTGGAAAATTATGTTCCAAGTTTTAATTTTCTTTCTCTAGTGATCATGATCAGGAATTTCTCAGTTTTACTTTTTATTTTCTTCAATGTCACCTACTCCATAGATCTTTGTTGAAGGTAAGTGTTTTAACATAGATTGGTGTGTGGAAAGTGAGTTATAGGCAAAGGGAGAAGCAAAATATAAAGACCCAGGTGTATCAGGGGTTTGCATTGTAAAGTTTGAATGGTAGGCCTTCTGAGAGGTGGAGCTTCTTTTCCCTTTCCCTTGCTTGTCTTTTCCCTCCCTCCCTCCCCTCGTGCCCCCTCCCCCAGTCTTGACATGCCTTCCTTCCCCACCTTCTCCCTTTGTTTTTCTTCTCCCCCTCCCGCTTTTTAGTTCAAGACTTGGTCCTGATGATTATCAGGAGCCATTGAAGCTGAGGGATGACATGAGTTTTCTGTTTCAGAAAGATCTCTCTGACAGCCTTGTGAATGGGTTAGAAGGGTATGAGACCAGACCAACTATAAAAAAGAAAGGTGTAGCTGGGTCCTGTGCGCTTTTAACATACTTAAAATCAGTTACATAGGAAGAGATAGAAAAAAAAAATTGTAGAGGTAATTCAGTCTGCCATTTTATTGACTGAGGTCTAGCCAAACCTTTATGGAAATCTCTTGTGAATGATTTTAAGGCTTTCCCAACCATCATTGTCAAAGACAGGAAGTGTACAATTGAGGGGGGCCAGGCAAGAGGCAGTGTCAGCTTATCTGTATTCTTGAAGAGGAATTTTTAAAATGAGTTGACGGCCACTGATAGACACTATCTGACAGAACAATTAGAAGAACTGGAATACAGCAGGGTTGTATATTCATAACAATGTATAATATCATGCACTTTCTCTATTGGAGTTAAAAGCTGTTTTTCAAGGATAGTTTTGATTATTCCTATTTTGTGTGAGTTGCTCAGTCATGTCTGACTCTTTGCTGCCCCATGGATTGTAGCCTACCAGGCTCTTTTGTTCATGGGATTTTCTGGGCAAGAATACTGAAGTGCGTTGCCGTTTCCTTCTCCAGGGGATCTTCCCCAACCCAGGGATCGAACCTGAGTCTTCCGCATTGCAGGCAGATTCTTTACCATCTGAGTTCCTATTTTGAGGGGCTATAATTTATACTCTGATGTTGGAATCTACATTCTACAAAGATAGAACTTTGCTTTATTGCAGTGAATCCAAGGGAGAGATACTGAGAAACTGTTTGAGATAGAAGTAGTGGGAGGGTTAAAAATGAGGGAATGGACATGAGAGATACTAAAGTGATTAATTTTTACAGATATAAAAATAGTTTTACTGTGGAAAATTTTCAAGCATACGTACAAGTAGAGAGAATCCCTACCTTGGTATCTAGCTTTAACAATGACCAAGTCATAGCCAGCTATTTCCTTTCTACCCTCCCCTGTCCGTCTTCTGATGAGTTTAAATTTTGTGAGCATTCTTAACTTAGGTGGATATTTTAAAAATGCGCAATATATCGTCACACCTAAAAATAATTAACAAGGATTTCTTTAATCCATGACATACGCAGTCATTGTTCAAAATTTATTGATTGTCTCCTGTTTTCTTTTATACTTGTTGAATCAGGATCTCACAAAGGTCCATAAGTTAGATTCAAATAAGGTACATACATTGCAGTATCTGATATTTCTCTTAGGTCTTTCTGTGGTCTCCTTTTCCCCTCATTGTCAGTTTGCGTATGGGAAAAAAATACCTGAATCATTTGCCCTGTATTGTTTGTCCACAGCACACTTAGTTGATTAATCTTAGATGAGTGTGTGTTGTGTGTGTGTGTGTTTTAACATGTCACTTTGTTCCATGTATTTTCTGTGCGTTAGTAGACTAAAGTGGACATTGGAATTATGTAGTCATAAACCAAGTAGTGTCATGGATTGCCTGAGCCATCAGGTAAGAGGGAGAAGCATGTGGTTTTGTACTTCTAGCCTCCAGAACTGAGAGTGTGAGAGAATATATTTCTTTTTTCTTTAGCTACCTAATTTGTTGAAATTTTTATTACTGCCCTAGGACACTGGTACACTTGTGTTGAGAATATTTGCATTTATATTCATAAAGTGTATTGGGCTGTTACTGTATTTTCTTACGCTTTTTTGTCTGACCGTGGGGCATTTGATACCATACTGGCCTCATAGAATGATCTAGGAAGTGTTGCCTCTTCAAGTTTTTCAGAAGTTTGAGAAGGATTTGTGTTTATATTTCTTTAAATTTTGGTGGTATTCAATTATGAAGGCATCTGGTACAGGGCTTTTCCTTGTTGGGAGGTTTTTCCTTGTTGATTGAGTCAGTCTCTTGTTCTAGATCTATTCAGATTTTCTTTCTTGAGTCATTTTTGTTAGTTTGCATTTTCCTAGGAATTTGTCCGTTTCCTGTAGGTTAACTGATTTGTTGGTGTACATTTGTTGATGGTATTCTCTTTTAATTCTTACTTTTGTTAAGGTCAGCAATAATGTTCGCACTCATTTCTGAATTTAGTCATTTGTCTTTGTTTTCCTAGTCAGCCTAAAAGTTTGTCAGATTTGTTGATCTTTCAAAGAACTTTGGTTTTGTTGATTGTTCCTGTTATTTTTCTGTTTTCTATTTTATCTCTAATCTTTACACCTCTCTTTTTCCTGCTGGTTTAGGGCTTAGTTTGCTCTTTTTCTAGCTTCTTAAGGTAGGTATATAATTAGAAACCCTGTATTATTACTATTTTTATTTTATGTATAGCACAACTATATTATCTTGTAATAAACGAAGAAAAGAAACTGAAAAACGATATATACATATACATATCTGTGTGTGTGTGTGTGTGTGTGTGTGTGTTTGTGTATAAACATATATATGTCTGAATCACTTTGCTGTACACCAGAATCTAAGACAACATTGTAAATCAACTATACATCAATTAAAAAAAAGAGATCCTGTATATATTTAAACTGTCACTCCCTTCACTGCATTTCACCCCACTCAAGCATCTTCCTTGCAACATAGGTATTATCAGGTATGAATTTAACTGGAGTGTTGCTTTCTATGTATCACATAAAATTTCGTATGTCATTTATATATGTTTTCCATTTGTCTTATTTTTCAGTTTCCATCATGATTTCTTCTTTGACTCGTTGGTTATTTAAGAGAATATTGTGTAATTTCCATATATTTGTGGATTTTCCAATTTTCCTTCTTTTATTGAATTTTATTTTCATTCTATTGTGGATTGGTAAGATCTGATTTCAGATCTTTTAAAATTTATTGACACTTGTTTTGTGACTGGCACTGTTACCAGTCTTGGAGACCATTTGTGGATGTTTGAGAAGAATGTGTATTTTGCTGATTTTAGTGCAGTTTTCTGTATACGTATATTGAGCTTAGATAGGTTGTAGTAGCTCTTCTATTTCTTTAGTGGTTTTCTAAGTTCTACCCATTACTGAAACTTGAGTAAAGAACAGCCTGTTTCTCCCTTCAGTTCCCCCCTCCCCTGCCCCGCCCCTGCCCATGTATTTTGGAAATCTGATGTTTGGTGCATGTATGTTTATAATTGTTTTTTATGTTCTTGGTGTTTTGACTTGCTTTTCAGTATATAATGCTCTTCTTTGTTTCTTGTATCAGATTTTGATTCTTACTTCGCTTCCCATGTATATATTTTTAAATGGTTATCCTGGGGATTACAGGTAACCTCTTAAACTTAAAACACACTTCATCCAGGTTAAAGGATACAAGAGCAAATGCCAAAGTCAGTCCTCCTTCCTTAGTTCTGTTAAAACTTAGAATCACAGTCCTTTGAGGGCAAGCTCTGCTTCACCCCTTCAGGAACCAGGGGCCAGAGTTTGGCACTAGGAACATGGGATGCTGTCTTCAAGAGCATTGTCAGGCTAGTAAGTGGTAGAGCCTAGGCAACTGAAAATGACACAGAACTGTTACAGTTTTTAAGTTGCCTTTGTGTTGTTTACTTGGTACTGTAAACTTTTGACTATCTTCCAGAGTAGAGTTCTGACCAAATTGGTTTTGACATTTTATGCTCCATTTTCTGGTGTTTCTGTAAGATCACAGGCTCTTGGAGATGTCATCAGTCCAGATGCTTCATTTTTGACCTTTATTTACCAGTTTTCAAGAGACATGTATATTATTTAGTTGTCAGTAACAGAAATAGATCTGGATATCTGAAGCAAAAAGAATAAATGAAAAGATATAACTCACAGAGTTGGAGGAAACAATGAGTGCTCGAGTGCTTGCATTTTGGAGTTATTAGAACCAGAAACAAGTAGAATCTCCTCAAGCATGGTATTCTAGTGAGAAGAGGGAATGGATACTGAACAAGCTTAAATCATGGCTGTCTTAACAGTAGTACTACTGTATGACTTAATGGATATGGTTGAAATGAGGGAAGGGAGTTGCTCAGATTTCTTTGTGGACAGCTGAATATCGATGGTCTTTTACTGAGTTAGAGAGTGTTGGATAGAGAGTTGTTTTGGAAGTAGAGATCAATGCTGAGATACTCTTTTTATGTGTTGAATTTAAGATGATGGTGAGATTGCTAAATAATGTAAATGTCAGTAGGAAATTGAATATAATTATCAGCTTTTAGCTCTTACCATTCCTGCTTCTTTACCATGTAGTTTCCTTCCTGGGGAGGTTACCACATTGTTGATATCTATCTGGAGCCATTTTCTGCATACATAAACACTTTTTACACAAATGTAGAATATAGTGTTTTATGAATTGCTTCTTCATTAATAATGTACCTTGGAGATCACTGCATATAAGTAGTAAAAAACTCTCTGTCATATACATCTGTATGTTATTTAATTGTAAAAATGAACTGTAATTTATTTAACCATTTAACCATAATAACATTTAGTTATTATTAGTCTTTTTTAAAAAACAATACTGCAGTGAATAACCATATATAATGTAATCATAGATATGTGGGTAATTTGCTGTAGGCAAAAATTCCTGGAAGTGGAATTGCTGGGTCAGAGGGTATGTGCATCTGAAATTTTACTGGATTTTGCCATATCCCCTCTATTGAGATGTACTAATTCACATTACATGAGAAGAGACTGTTTTCGACATGGTTTCCTCAGCACAGTTGCATGATTACCTGAGCCAGTTTCAGTTTGGGATCGTTGATCAGATTCACAAGTCACAATTGACTTACCCAGCACCAAATACACCTATAAAGGAAAAGCATATACAGTTACAATACAGAGGCCTCCAAACTCTGATGCAGGTTTTGATGTTGCCAGCGTTTTGATTGTAAGGTTGACGTGCAAGTACAGGTAACATTAGCACACATTTAGCCTCTATATTTGTAAGTGGTTAGCTCTTTTATTTTAACATAGCTGTAGACCATAAATTATAAGTCATACAATATATATTCCTGACAGCCAAGTATAGCAGGCTAGTTGTTCTGGGGTTAGTTATTAGTACATGGCAGACCCTATAGGACCGTCATCTATCTTTAGGGTTGATGTTGCAAGAACAATCAAGATATTTTCCTCAGGAGCCTAAAAGAGGGATTCAGAATATAGCTTTTAACCCTTTCCATCTATCAGTATTAAGAATATTTTAATATTTTTCTCTCTGGTGGGTAAAAATAAACATAGCCTTAATCTGCATTTCTGTTATTATGAGAGAAGTTGAACACCTCTTCATATGCTTAAAAACTATTTTTATTTTCTTTATATGAAGTTTTCATGCATATTTTTAACTCATTTTCCTTTTGGTACATTCCTCATGGAACATTTGTTGATAGTTATGTAAGAGCTCTTAATGTATTAGGGAAATTAGCCCTTTGGAGTATTACAGGGTTTTTTCCTCCTAAATGTTGGTTTGTGTTTTGATTTTGCCTTTGGCCATACAGAAATAAGTGATTATGTTATCGTCATTAAAAAGAATTCTCCTGGTTTGGTAGCATACTGGAAGGGCTATTTTCTATACCAAGATTATTTCACACTTTGGGGTAGGCTTTTTCTAGTATGTGGCTTATACATTTTTTAGATTAATGATCCATCCAGAATTTATTGTAATGTGAGCTATGAGGTATGGAGCTATTTTTCACCTAGGTGACTATCCATTTGTTCCAAATACATGTTTTGAATAATCTTATTTCCCCTGTTGAATTCAAATGACACTTTTTAAAAATACAAAGTTCACATGTGATTTGGCTTCATTTCTGGACTTTGATTTTGTTTAGTGATGTGTCTTTTCGTGGCCGGTCCTACACTGTTTTAATTGTTCCAATTTCATATCTTGCAGAGATAACCCTTCCTCATTATTATCTTCCTCTCTTCCATTTTTTCTTCTGCTCTCCCACATTTTCTTGTCTTTAAAAAAAATTCTTTTTAATTTTTGAAGAGTGTTTTGGTGTTTAAAGAGTGTCAATGGTGTTTTGGCTCTACTTGTTTTTCTCTAAGCATTTTTTAAGTCAGCTTGTTTAATTTGTTTTAATTAATTTAATGTTTTGGAATACTTACAGATTTCCTGAAAAGTTGCAAAGATAATACAGAGAGTTCTTGTATACCCTTTATCCAGTTTCTTCATTATTAACTTTGTACAGTAACATGGTGTATCTGTGAAAACTAAGAGACAATTGTATGTTACTATTAACTGAATGCTATACTTTAAATTTTTTTCATCTTTTCTGTTTTATTAATGTTCTTTTGCATTTAGCTTCCATGTCTCTTGGTCTCCCGTGGTCTGTAACACTTTGTCAGTCTTTTTGGTTTTGCATGACCTTGACAGTCTTGAATACTGGCCAGGTACCTGATGAATGTCCCCTTCTGGATTCCTCTGATGTTTTTCTCCTGGTATGGGTTTGGGGAAAGAGTACCACAAAAGTTAAGTCCTCTTCTCATCATGTCAGGGGGTACAAATATCCACGTGACATTACTGATACAAAAGTGTTCAGCATTACTAATCACTGTAGAAATGTAGATGAAAAATCACAATGAAGTCACAGCACACCTTTGGAATGGCTACTATATTTTAAAAAAAAAATTACAAGTGTTAGGCTGTGGCGAAATTGGAACCCTTGTGCACTGTTAGTGGGATTATAAAGTGTCATAGCTGCTATGGAAAACAGTACGGAGGCCCTTCAAAAAATTTAAAAAGATTACTATAAAAAAGAAGGATCCAGCAGTTCCACTTGCAGTGGATATATCTAGAAGCAGAGTCTCTGAGAGATATTTGTGTACTCATGGTCACAGAAGAACTATTCATAATGGTCAAGAAGTATAACAACTCAAATGTCTATCAGAGGCTGAATGGATAAACAAGATGTTATATACATAAAATGGGACATTAATCTCCCTTCTTTTTAAGAACTGTACTACTACTGAACTGTATCCTTGAAAACATTGTCAGTGTACTGAAGTTTGTTAATGTGCTTTTAAAATATTAAAATCTGTATGCTCTTATTTTTTATAAAGATTTATTTATGTATTTTTCTCTGCACTGGGTCTTTGTTGCTGCATGTGGGCTTTCTCTAGTTGCGGTGAGCAGGGGCTACTCTTCGTTGTGGGTATGTGGGCTTCCTGTTGTGGAGGCTGCTCTTGTTGGGCTCCATGGGCTCTAGGGGAGCACAGGCTTCAGTAATTGCAGTGTGTGGGCTCAGCAGTTGTGGCCCACAGGCTTAGTTGCTCAACGGATGTGCAGTCTTCCTGGACCAGGGATCAAACCCACATCCTCTGCATTGGCAGGCAGATGGATTCTTTACCACTGAGCCACCAGGGAAGCCCTGAAAATTTTATTTTTAAAAAACAATTTCATTTATTTATTATTTTTGGCTGTGCTGAGTCTTTGTTGATGCAAGAGCTTTTCGCTAGTTGTGACGAGCAGGGGCTGCTCTTGTTGTGGTGTGTGGGCTTCTCATTGTGGTGGCTTCTCTTGTTGTGGAACACCAGCTCTCGGGTAAGAGAACTTCAGTAGTTGGAACTCCTGGGCTCAAGAGCACGGGCTGTGAGCCCCTGAATGAGTTGTGGCTCACTGGCTTAGTTGCTCTGAGGCATGTGGGATCTTCCCAGATCAAGCCTGTCTCCTGGATTGGTGGGCGGATTCTTTACCACTGAGCCACTAGGGAAGCCCAAAATTTTATTTTTGGAGAGTAAATATGTATAGTATTTTTTATCAGCCTGTTATTCTTTGTTGGATCAGTAGTGTGTCAGTAGTGATAAGCCCTATTTTTATTCTTAATATTGGTGATTTGTGGTCTCTGCTTTTTGTTTTGTTTTACTTTGTTGTTTTGGTTTTTGGAGTTTGATGTTTGGTTTCATTTTTCTTTAACAAGGGTAACTGGAATTTGTCAGTTTTGTTCACCTTTTTAAAGAATAAACTGACTTTAATTTTTAAAGTTATCTCCCTTTTTTTCTGTATTTTACTGATTTCTCCTTTAATCTTTATGATTTCCTTCTTTCTACATACTTTGTATGTATTTAGCTCTAATGTTTTAACTTCTTCATGGCGGCACCTTAGATCTTTGATTTTAGATCTTCTTTTCTAGTTCAGTTCAGTTTGGTCCAGTCGCTCAGTTGTGTCCGACTCTTCGCAGCTCTATGGACTGCAGCACACCAGGTTTCCCTGTCCATCACCAACTCCCGGAGCTTGCCCAAGCTCATGTCCATGGAGTCAGTGATGCCATCCAACCATCTCATCCTCTTTTGTCCCCTTCTCCTCCCTCCTTCAGTCTTTCCCAGCATCAGGGTATTTTCCATTGAGTCAGTTCTTCACATCAGGTGGCCAAAGTATTGGAGTTTCAGCTTTAGCACCAGTCCTTCCAGTGAATATTCAGGACTGATTTGCTTTAGGATGGACTGGTTGGATCTCCTTGCAGTCCCAGGGGCTCTCAAGGGTCTTCTCCAACACCACAGTTCAAAGCATCAGTCTTCAGTGTTCAGCTTTCTTTATGGTCCAACTCTCACATCCATTCATGACTACTGGAAAAATGATAGCTTTGACTATATGGACCTTTGTCAGTAAAGTAATGTCTGTGTTTTTTAATGTGCTGTCTAGGTTTGTGATAGCTTTTCTTCCAAGGAGCAAGTGTCTTTTAATTTCATGGCTGCAGTCACCATCTGCAGTGATTTTAGAGCCCCCCAAAATAAAGTCTCTCCCTGTTTCCATTGTTTACGCATCTATTTGCCATGAAGTTTTAGTAAAAGTATATCTTTTCTAGTAAAAATATTTAAAGATTCAAGTTTCCCTCCTAACATTTTTACTGCATTCCACAGAATTTGATATGTTGTTTATTTGTTGTTAGGTCAAAATGTTGTCCAAATTTCTCCTGCTTTTCTCTTTTACCCCCAAATTTAGAAGTCTCATTTATTTGCCAGTTACATTGCTAGATAGGTAATTGTTGGTTGCTTATTTAATTTCTTTATTGTTAGCAATTCCACTCTGGATGATTTTAGTCCTTTAAAGTCCACTAAGACTTATCTCAAGGCCCAGCATATTTATTATCTGTGTTGGTGAACGTGTCTTATGTATTCTACTGTTGAATGAATATAGTGTTGTGGTCAGTTAGATCAAGACAGTTTTTATTGTTAAGCTCTTTTATGTCTGTATTGATTTTGGGGGGGGAGGGTGAATCTAGTTCATCTATTAATTGCCGAAAATCATATGTTAAAAATCTGTTAAGGTTGGAACATTGTCAAGTGTTCCAATCTGTCAAGTGTTGCTTCATATATTTTAAGTACATATACTTTCCTAATTGTTATTATGTCTTTTTATTGATACCCCTTTATTGTTACAAAATATCCCTTTCTATCTATGGAGTGTTTGTTTTGTAGTACATATCTGATATCAGAAGAGTCACTCCTGCCTTTGTATTCTTACTATTAGCAGAATATATCATTTCCCATTGATTTGCTTTTATTTTCTTTAAACTTAACAGAGTTTTTTAATTTATTAAGTGTTTCTCTTTTTGTTTTTGGTTTGTTGTTGTTTAGTTGCAAAGTTGTGTCCAACTCTTTGCAACCCCATAGTCCTCTGGCCATGATATTTCCCTGGCAAGAATACCAGAGTGGTTTGCCATTTCTTGCTGCAGGGAATCTTCCTGACCCAGGAATTGAACCCATGTCTCCTGGCATCTCCTGCATTGGCAGAATTCTTTACCACTGGGCTACCTACCACTGGGCTACCTAGGAAGCCGCGTGATGTTTCTCTTACAGGCAGCATATAGTTTGGTCATTTTTTTAAAAGTCTACTCTGTCCCTCTCTGGAGAAGGAAATGGCAACCCACTCCAGTGTTCTTGCCTGGAGAATCCCAGGGACGGGGGAGTCTGGTGGGCTGCCGTCTCTGGGGTCACACACAGTTGGACAGGACTGAAGTGACGCAGCAGCAGCAGCTGTCCCTCGCAGTCTTTAATCTTGTCTCATTAACTATTGTGTATAAATGATTTAACATTTAATACAAATTAAAATTTGAATTGAGGTCTATTTTTTTTTCCTTTTGAACTTTTTATTTTATATTGGAGTATAGCCAATTAACAAGTTGTTGATACTTTCAGGTGATCAGCAGAGGGACTCAGGCATACATACACATGTTGGATTGAGATCTATTTTGAGATTTATTCTTTTAAAAAAGCTTTATTCAGATATGATTGACTTTGAAATATATGACATTTACTAATGTATGTACATGAAACCGTTAACACAGTCAAGTCAGTGAACATATCCATCATTCCTAAAACTTTCCTTATATATCTTTATAGTATCTCTGAGTTACCTGTTCCTCTTTGCAGCCTCTCCCAGGTCACCAGTGGTCTGCTTTCTATTACTGTAGATTAATTTATGTTTTCTAGAGTTTTCTACAATTGGAGTCTATATGTGTGTCTAGACATACAAATATGTATATAATATACATGCAAATGTTTTGTCTGGTTTATTTCCATCATTATAAGTATTTTGAGGTAATTCTTCTTGTTACGTGTATCAATATTTCATTTCTTTTTGTTGTTTACTATTATTCCTTTGTATGGTTATAGCAGTTTATTAACCTGTTGACAGATTGTTTTTAGTTTTCAGCTATTAAAAATGAAATTTTTAACATTTGAGCACATGTATGACCATAGGCCTTCATTTACTTTGGGTAAATAAGAATGAAATGGCTAGTTAATAGTAAGTGCATGCTTAATTGTTTAAGGAACTGACAAACTGTTTTTTCTAAAGTGGTTGTAACATTTTACATTCCCATCAGGAGCAGTTGAGACTTCCAGTTGCTTTATATCCTCTTCAACACTTGGTATAGTCAGGGTTTGTTTTTGTTTCTTTTCAAGTTGCCATTAAAGAAGAATAGCTTTATGGGAGTTTGTTTGAGATGATTTTTGTCTCATTGGTTATTATAAGATATTGGATATAGTGTTAAACAGTAAATCTTTGCTTCTTATCTATTTTATGTAGTAATGCGTATCTATTAATCTCATACTTCTAATTTATCTCTCTCCTCTTCGAGCCCTGTGGTAATCATAAGTTTGTTTTCTATGTCTGCGATATCCTTATAGTTTTAATTCGCATTTCCTTAATGAATAATACCTTTGATCCCCTTTCCATGTACTTATTTGCCATTCTTGCATCTTTGGTGATGTATGTATGTATTTTTGCCTTTTTAAAAAATTCCGTTGTTTTCTGTTGTTGATTTTTAAAATATAACAACTTTATTCACATAGTATACAATTGAACCATTTAAAGCATGTAATTCAATGGTTTTTACAGTATTCAAAGACTTGTGCCACCATTATCACAATTAGAATTTTTATCAGGCCAGAACTATGCACTGTAACATTCACGTCTCATTTGCCCTCAGTACCTTCAACCTGGGCAGCTATTAGCCTACACTTTGTCCAAATATAATGTATAGTTGGTCCTCCAAATATATACGTGATTCCTCTATATCCAAGGTTTTACATCCATGGATTCAAACAACTCTGGATGATGTAGAACTGTAGTAGTATTTACTATGGAAAACTTACTTTTAAGTGGACCTGCAGTGTTTAAACTTGTGTTTTTCAAGGGCCAGCTGTATGTCCTTGCTGCTTTCCATGAAGATTACAGTTATCCTAAATTTATTATAATTCCTTTGTTTGAACTGATACCAACTTAGCTTCAATAGCATGCAAATATTCTGCTCCTATACATCTACACCCCACAACCTTTCTGTTGTTTTTTCAAAATTTGTGTCATGCATTTATCTTTTAAACTATTTTGTTGTTCAGTTGCTCAGTTGTGTCTGACTCTTTCTGACCGCTATGGACTGCAGCACGCCAGGCTTTCCTGTCCTTCACCAGCTCTTGGAGCCTGCTCAAACTCATGTCCATTGAGTTGGTGATGCCATCCAACCATCTCGTCCTCTGTCTTCCCCTTCTCCTCCTGCCTTCAGTCTTTCCCAGCATCAGTCTTTTCCAGTGAGTTGGCTCTTCACATGGGGCCAAAGTGTTGGAGCTTCAGCTTCAGTATCAGTCCTTCCAATGGATATTCAGGGTTGATTTCCTTTAGGATTGACTAGTTTGATCTCCTTGCAGTCCCAGGGGCTCTCAAGAGTCTTCTCCAACACCACAGTTCAAAAGCATCACTTCTTCAGTGCTCAGCTCTCTTTATAGTCCAGCTGGGCTATATGCTCTTTTTCTTTATATCCTCTGTAACTTTTTCTTGAAAACTGGACATACTGACTATGTCCACTCTGGAAGGTAGGGTCTTTACTCATGGTTTAATTTTGTTGCTTGGTGTTACTTGCCTTTTAAGTGGTTTTCTATATAGTTTTGTTTTTTTTTTTTTTTTTTTTTTTTTAAGTGTGCTTTCTTTGTCACTTTGATTTCTAAAGTCTGTTTTTGTAGCTTGTGTTCAACTAGTGTTTTGGCAAAGACTTGCTTGAATACTAGGTGCTAAGATAATGTGCAGTAGAAGTGAGAAGGGAGAGGGGTTCAAAAAAAAAAAAAGAGAAGAAACAACTCTCCAGTGTTTGTGGATTGACTCTGCTGGGATCTTTCCTTCAGTGGCCAGCCAGTCTGCTTAGAGTTCTGCTTCCTGCTTGCCCTGTACCAGGAGTATATATCAGTGATTAAAGTTTAGCATCTCATCAGGTCTTTTACGAAGATGCATCTTGCCCTGGGCATGTGGTGCTGTCTAAATTACCTGGAATGCACAGATACTTTTCAGCGCTCCCAGTTTCCAAGAGAAAATTTGTCCCAGGTTTTCCTCTTGGGCTCTTGGCATGTTTGTGAACCATAATCTTTTGCCCCAGGCATCTGTGCCCTTTTTTTTTTTTTGGTTTGCCTGCCATACAGTGATTTGAGAAATACCCTCCAGTTTTCTGCCCTGTGTGAGTTCTGAGCTTGTCAAAAGAATAAGATGTGTTAGTTCTTCAGTAGCCCACAGGCATTTTAAAATAGGGAAGCCCAATTATTTGCAAATGAAGTCTCCTCTGTTCCTTCAGAAACTGGAGCTGGGGTTGTTTACTGGGTCTTCAAGGTGCTCTCTTGAAGACTTCTGCTGAATCCAGGGTGGCAGGGGTCAAGGGAAAGTAAGAATTCCCAAAGCTTTCTTACTTTTTTTTTTGCTGGCTTTTTTGCCCCTTGCAGGATCTTAGTTCCCTGACCAAGGATTGAACCCAGACCTCCGGCAGTCGGAGCACCTACTTGTAACCACTGGACAGCGAGAGAATTCTGCACTTTCCCACAGTTTTTAAGCTTTTTTTCTTTTTTTCTGACCTAGCATTCATTTGGTTGCTGCAAGCCTTTCATTCTTTTTTCCAGAATCTTTGAAATTGGTTCTTACAGTTTTTGCTTGACTTTTTGATGTTTCTGTGGTGGAAAGTGCCTTTGGAGCTGCCTGCTCCCCCATTTTTGCTGACGTGTGCTCATTTGCTTCAGTTGTGTCCGACTCTTTGCGACCCCATTGACTATAGAGTCCATGGAATTCTCCAGGCCAGAATACTGGAGTGGGTAGCCTTTACCTTCTCCAGGGGATCTTTCCCAACCCAGGGATTGAACCCAGGTCTCCCACATTGCAGGCGGGTTCTTTACCAGCTGAGCCACAGGGGAAACTCAAGTGTCTTGAGAAACATTGTCTAAATTATTTTGTCCCTTTTTAAAATTTTTGAGTTGGGGGGATATGCACTGTTACATGCAGGAGCATAAATGTGGTCCTTGTTATTCCATCTTGACTAGTCTCCTATTATTTCTTCTTAACCTTGATTTTTCTTTTTTTATTATTCTCTGTTCCCTCTTTTCTTCTTTATTTGTGATTTTATGAATGTTTTTAGCATTGTATTTTAATCCATTTAATAATACAGTTAATTCCATTTAAATTTAATGTTACTAGATTACCATTTGGTGGAGAAGGAAATGGCAACCCACTCCATTATTCTTGCCTGGAGAATCCCATAGACAGAGGAGCCTGGTAGGCTACAGTCCATGTGGTCGCAAGAGTCGGACACGACTTAGTGCACTATCTCACCCCAGAGATCCTGCCACATATACCACAAAAACCAAACATCCCCCAATGACCTTGGCCCCACTGTTCCAATCACTCCCAGGTGGGAATTCAGGCACATGTCCACAGAGGTCATAGACAACATACATATGGTTCTGTTATGTCCCATATATTACCCTTTCATGTCCCAAGGAAGACATTTTCTCTTAGAGATTTTCATTTAGTGTATCTTTAAAAAATCTTGTGTTAAACTTGCCTCCATCTTTTTCTTGGGTAAGGACAACCCAGAAATGGCCCTTTTGTGTCTGTGATGTTGCCATTCATAGCTTTCTTGATAGGCCTAGTACAATCTTGAGAACAGGGTTGCTGTATGCTGAATGTCAGACGGTAGCTCTTAGCTTTGCCTATCTTAGGTAGTTATGCTGTGCATTTTTTATTGGTGTACCATGTTTGATTTTGTCCCTAATACCTTTGAAGTTTTTCTGAGAAATGAATAATGCAACATGAACTTATTAAAATACATTTTAAGCCTTTAAAAAAAAATAGATTACCATTTGGGCCATATCTTTTCTGTATATACAGGTATTAATATTTATGTATGTAGCTGTAGCAGTTGCTCTAGGGATTACAAGTTTCATACAAATAGTTCAATCTACTATGTATACCACTTTACATAAAATGTAGAAAACCTCAGAACTGTATAGATCTCTTTTACCTGCTTCTTCCCCAGTCTTTAGTAGTAAAATGTTTTATACACATTGAAAACTTTACAAGACTTTTGATGTAAGCAGTCATTTGTATTTTAAGTGAAAGAAGGTGTTATTATTGTTTCATCAGCCAGTACTCTGTCAGAAGTACCTGTGTGTTTATCATGCTTCATTTTTCTATGCATCTTGGACCTTCCTTCTTTGGTCATTTTTGTTTTCTCTCTTTTCTGTTGCCCAAGGAAAGTTGTCTGGTGTTGCTTTTAGAGGGAATTTGTTTAAAGATATTTTTTGGCTTGAATTTGTTTAAAGATATTTTTGGCTTTTTTTGGTTAGTTATCCCTTTCTTTTGGTGATAACTTGCGTTTGGTTATTTTCAGGTATTTTTCTTTTTGGTTTTCTGTAGTTGTACAGATTATGTGCCTGTGTATGGATTTATATTAATATTTATTTACCTTGGGATTTATTGTGATTATTCAACCTGTGACTTGTTATCTTTTTATTTTAGAAAGATTTTAGTTATTATCATTTTAAATATTGCTTCCATACCACTTATTTCTTTTATATTTCTCTTGAGACTCTAATTACTTGTTAGGTAACTTGTTATTATGTTCTTTTTGTTTCTTGTCCTCTTTTTGTCTTTTTCATACTTTTGTGCTAATGTTATGAGTATTTTCTTCTGACCTATTTTGTTCTAATTTTCATTTTGACTATTGATATGTCTGATGCTGCTGCTAAGTCACTTCAGTCATGTCCGACTCTGTGCGACCCCATAGACGGCAGTCCACCAGGCTCCCCCGTCCCTGGGATTCTCCAGGCAAGAACACTGGAGTGGGTTGCCATTTCCTTCTCCAGTGCATGAAAGTGAAAAGTGAAAGTAGAAGTCGCTCAGTCGTGTCCGACTCCTAGCGACCCCATGGACTGCAGCCTACCAGGCTGCCTCCGTCCATGGGATTTTCAAGGCAAGAGTACTGGAGTGGGGTGCCATTGCCTTCTCCAATTGATATGCTAGGCCATTGTTAATTCCATTTACTAGTTTTAAATTTTTGTTTTTACTTCTGTAATTTTTGATTGAGAGTTTTCAGTTCTTTGATGGAATTTTTAATATTTTGTGTGTATTTAAATATAATAACCATACTTTTAAAAACCTCTGTGTCTGAAACCCCAGCATACGAATCTGTTTTGATTTTCATGTTTTTGCTGCTTTTCATTTCATGTTGTCTTATCTCTCTTGTGTTTCATATTTTTCAATGTGCTGAAAATGAAAATGAGCTAGTATTAGAACTTGTTGTTGTTCAGTTGCTCAGTCGTGTCAAACTCTTTGCAGCCCCATGGACTGAAGCACGCCAGGCTTCCCTGTCCTTCACCATCTTGCGGAGGTTGCTCAAACTCATGTCCACTGAGTCAGTGATGCCATCTGACCATCTTGTCCTCTGTCCTCTCCTTATCCTCCTGCCTTCAGTCTTTCCCAGCATCAGGGTCTTTTCCAGTGAGTCAGCTCTTCGCATCAGGTTGCCAAAGTATTGGAGCTTCAGCTTCAGAATCAGTCCTTCCAATGAATATTCAGCATTGATTTCCTTTAGGATTGACTGGTTTGATCTCCTTGCCGTATTAGAAATTATTTGTAGCCAAATGAATGACATTGTTTTCCTGGAGAGAGGGTTTATATTCGCTTCTGTCTGGTGTCTGAGGCACTTGATAATTTAGGATTACATGAGTTGAATTTCTGAGCTTGAGATGATCAAAGCTCAGCTGCAGGCTCTTGGAGGGCCTCTGTACTTTTAGTTTATTGGCATTTCTGACTTGCAGCCCCTTAGTTTTGCCACTGAAAGAGGGTGAGGGAGTAACTAGTATTCCTCTTTTCCCTTAGTTGTTCAGGGACATAAGATCCCTATACTTTGAGCCTTCTGAGTTTGTCAAAAGTACCTTCCACTCTCAGCTGTTTTCTTTGAAATAAGCAAATGTCCCCCACGTGGCAAAGTGGTCAGAGTTGTACTTAAGGACCTGGACTTCCATCCTTTTGCAATTTAGTTCTGATAATTCCTTACTATCACATCAGCTCTTTAGTCACATTATACCTTTCTTTAGTCACATTTTTGCTGACTGTATAGAGCTTCTCTATCTTTGGCTGCTAAGAATATAATCAGTCTGATTTTGGTGTTGACCATCTGGTGATGTCCGTGTGTAGAGTATTCTCTTGTGTTGTTGGAAGAGGGTGTTTGCTATGACCAGTGTGTCCTCTTGGCAAAACTCTGTTAGCCTTTGCCCTGCTTCATTCCGTATTCCAAGGCCAAATTTGCCTGTTACTCCAGGTGTTTCTTGACTTCCTACTTTTGCATTCTAGTCCCCTATAATGAAAAGGACATCTTTTTTGGGTGTTAGTTCTAAAAGGTCTTGTAGGTCTTCATAGAACCGTTCAACTTCAGCTTCTTCAGCGTTACTGGTTGGCGCATAGGCTTGAATCACTGTGATTATGAATGGTTTTCCTTGGAAACAAACAGAGATCATTCTGTCGTTTTTGATTGCATCCAGGTGCTGCATTTCAGACTTTTGTTGACCATGATGGCTACTCCATTTCTTCTAAGGGATTCCTGCCCACAGTAGTAGATATAATGGTCATCTGAGTTAAATTTCACCCATTGCAGTCCACTTTAGTTCGCTGATAACCAGGAATGTCGACGTTCACTCTTGACATCTCCTGTTTGACCACTTCCAATTTGCCTTGATTCATGGACCTAACGTTCCAGGTTCCTATGCAATATTGCTCTTCACAGCATCGGACCTTGCTTCTATCACCAGTCACATCCCCAACTGAGTATTGATTTTGCTTTGGCTCCATCCCTTCATTCTTTCTGGAGTTAATTCTCCAGCGATCTCCTGTAGCATATTGGGCACCTACCAACCTGGGGAGTTCCTCTTTCAGTATCCTGTCATTTTGCCTTTTCATACTGTTCATGGGGTTCTCAAGGTGGTTCTCTGAAGTGGTTTGCCATTCCCTTCTCCAGTGGACCACATTCTGTCAGACCTCTCCACCATGACCCGTCTGTCTTGGGTGGCCCCACACGGCATGGCTTAGTTTGATTGAGTTAGGCAAGGCTGTGGTCCGTGTGATCAGATTGGCTAGTTGACTGTGGCTCAGATCATGAACTCCTTATTGCCAAATTCAGACTTAAATTGAAGAAAGTATGGAAAACTACTAGACCATTCAGGTATGACCTAAATCAAATCCCTTATGATTATACAGTGGAAGTGAGAAATAGATTTAAGGGACTAGATCTGATAGAGAGCCTGATGAACTATGGATGGAGGTTCGTGACATTGTATAGGAGACAGGTATCAAGACCATCCCTGTGGAAGAGAAATGTAAAAAAGCAAAATGGCTGTCTGAGGAGGCCTTACAAATAGCTGTGAAAAGACAAGCAAAAAGCAAAGGAGAAAAGGAAAGATATAAGCATCTGAATGCAGAGTTCCAAAGAATAGCAAGGAGACATAAGAAAGCCTTCCTCTGTGATCAATGCAAAGAAATAGAGGAAAACAACAGAATGGGAAAGACCAGAGATCTCTTCAAGAAAATTAGAGATAGCAAGGGAACATTTCATGCAAAGATGGGCTCGATAAAGGACAGAAATGGTATGGACCTAACAGAAGCAGAAGATATTAAAAAGAGGTGGCAAGAATACACAGAAGAACTGTACAAGAAAGATCTTCACGACCAAGATAATCATGATGATGTGATCACTGACCTAGAGCCAGACATCCTGGAATGTGAAGTCAAGTGGGCCTTAGAAAGCGTCACTATGAACAAAGCTAGTGGAGGTAATGGAATTCCAGTTGAGCTATTTCAAATCCCGAAAGTTGATGCTGTGAAAGTGCTGCACTCAATATGCCAGCAAATTTGGAAAACTCAGCAGTGGCCACAGGACTGGAAAAGGTCAGTTTTCATTTCAACCCCAAAGAAAGGCAATGCCAAAGAATGCTCAAACTACCGCACAATTGCACTCATTTTACACACTAGTAAAGTAATGCTCAAAATTCTCCAAGCCAGGCTTCAGCAATCCATGAACTTTGAACTTCCAGATGTTCAGGTTGGTTTTAGAAAAGGCAGAGGAACCAGAGATCAAATTGCCAACATCCACTGCATCATCGAAAAAGCAAGAGAGTTCCAGAAAAACATCTATTTCTGCTTTATTGACTATGCCAAAGTCTTTGACTGTGTGGATCACAATAAACTGTGGAAAATTCTGAAAGAGATGGGAATACCAGACCACCTGACCTGCCTCTTGAGAAATCTGTATGCAGGTCAGGAAGCAACAGTTAGAACTGGACATGGAACAACAGACTGGTTCCAAATAGGAAAAGGAGTTTGTCAAAGCTGTATATTGTCACCCTGCTTAATTAACTTATATGCAGAGTACATCTTGAGAAATACTGGGCTGGAAGAAGCACAAGCTAGAATCAAGATTGCCGGGAGAAATATCAATAACCTCAGATATGCAGATGACACACCCTTATGGCAGAAGGTGAAGAGGAACTCAAAAGCCTCTTGATGAAAGTGAAAGAGGAGAGTGAAAAAGTTGGCTTAAAGCTCAGTATTCAGAAAAGTAAGATCATGGCATCCGGTCCCATTACTTCATGGGAAATAGATGGGGAAACAGTGGAAACAGTGTCAGACTTTATTTTGGGGGGCTCCAGAATCACTGCAGATGGTGATTGCAGCCATGAAATTAAAAGACGCTTACTGCTTAAAAGGAAAGCTATGACCAACCTAGATAGCATATTACAAAGCAGAGATATTACTTTACCGACAAAGGTCCGTCTAGTCAAGGCTGTGGTTTTTCCAGTGGTCATGTGTGGATGTGAGAGTGGGACTGTGAAGAAAGTTGAGCACCGAAGAATTGATGCTTTTGAACCGTGGTGTTGGAGAAGACTCTTGAGAGTCCCTTGGACTGCAAGGAGATCCAACGAGTCCATCCTAAATGAGACCAGTACTGGGTGGTCATTGGAAGGACTGATGCTGAGGCTTGAAACTACAATACTTGGCCACCTCATGCGAAGAGTTGACTCATTGGCAAAGACCCTGATGCCTGGAGGGATTGGGAGCAGGAGGACAAGGGGATGACAGAGGATAAGATGTCTGGATGGCATCACCGACTCGATGCACATGAGTTTGGGTGAACTCTGGGAGTTGGTGATGGACAGGGAGGCCTGGCGTGCTGCAATTCATGGGGTCCCAAAGAATCGAACACGACTGAGTGACTGAACTGAACTGACTGAGTCACATTTTGAAAACTTGAGAGAAGCAACATTTAAGATCAATTATTTGAAGTGAAATATTAAAATAGTAAAACAATGAATGTTAGTATTTAAAATATTAACATTAGTATAGCAGTTATAAATTTAATATTGACATTTAACATTTAGGTATTTAAGTTTTTATTTTAGGTTTTCAGCTGTAAAACTGCATACTTTTCTGTGGTTCTCAGAGTATTGATCTGAATTATTTAGTTTACTCTTATAAAATGTGTCAGTGCCAGCATTTGAATTTTAAAGTGTTTCCCTTGGGGAGTTCCCTGGTGGCCCCGTGGTTAGGATTCTGGGCTTTCACTGCCATGGCCCCGGTTGAGTCAGTCCCTGGTCCGGGAACTGAGATCCCAGATAGATGGGTGCAGCAGCCAAAAAAAAAAAGTTTCCCTTCATTTGTGTTACTGCACACAATAACTGCGGAAATGACTAAGAGTCTTTTATCAGTATTGGTTTAAGTATTAGTAGTGCGAATTTTCGGAGAAAGCAATGGCACCCAACTCTAGCACTCTTGCCTGGAAAATCCCATGAACGGAGGAGCCTGGTGGGCTGCATGCAGTCTGTGGGGTAGCTAAGAGTCGGACACAACTGAGCGACTTCACTTTGACTTTTCACTTTCATGCATTGGAGAAGGAAATGGCAACCCACTCCAGTGTTCTTGCTTGGAGAATCCTAGGGACGGGGGAGCCTGGTGGGCTGCTGTCTATGGGATTGCGCATAGTCGGACATGACTGAAGTGACTTAGCAGCAGCAGCAGCAGCAGTGCGAATTTTTAATGTTTTTTGTTATGTGTTTGCTTAAATGGGCATTTAAGGGATCTGTTCAGAAAGTTAGTAATTTATGTTTTAAAAACCTTTGTTGAAACTGGAGAATGACATTATTTTTGCTTACTTATTTTTAGGTTGGGCTCATGTGGTTTGTGCCCTGTATATTCCAGAGGTACAGTTTGCCAATGTTTCTACAATGGAACCAATTGTTTTACAGTCTGTTCCACATGATCGTTATAATAAGGTACAGTATATATTATTTTATTGATGTTTGAATATAACTTTTTGTTTTAATACTGGTAAGTGTAAAGGAATTGTTAAATTTTGTTTTATTATAGCCCTTCATTAAAAAATTTAAATGCCTCCATTGATTTGGAAAAAATATAATTACTGTGGTAAAGTACAGTTATTAAAATATGTTACTAAAGTCACAGGAGTATAAAACAAATGCATACAAGCAAAGCTATGTTACCTTTTATATTAATCTAGGTATTTAAGGTCCTAACATTTTAATCCTTACAGATTGTTCTTTAAGAATTACTGACTTAAAGAAAAACAAACAAAAAAATAATTATTGACTTTTATGTTTTTTCAGACATTAAGGCTGTATTAAATTTTAATTAATCATTATTTGACATAATTTCATTATGGTGATACACATCCTGTTTTTAAAAATAATCCTATGACAGAATATTATTTATTCATCTCTCCAAATGATTTTTTTGCTCTCAAGACAGTATTCTTTTTTTTTTTGCCCTTAAAATAATCTTAATGTTGGCTTTTTTCTCTTGTATCTTTTTCTTAATTTAGTACATTTATATTATTGTTTCATTCTCTTACATATTGGATTATTATTTTTTTAATTACCACCTGTGCTTTTAAACATACCATTATCATTTTTAACTGAAGGCACTTGTTGATTTATTTCATCTGTGGAGAAAGGGTCATGGCAGCCAATGCCAAGATTTCAAAATATTAAACATTTTGTAATGTAGATTATTAATATTTATTTGGAAAATGCAGAGAAATAGAAAAATGTAGGACAAAACTCTTGTAAAATCTTTCCATTAAGATCCTCCTAGATTTATTTTTGTTTGCATTTTACAAATACTAAATACTTCTAGTTGACTAATCACGTTAGTGGTATGTGAGATTGTACATAATCTTGTGTCCTGTTAAATGCACTGTGTATTACCAGTAGGACAATCTTTGCTATTCTTTTTAGTGAAAAGTATTGCAGTTTTTGAATGATTTTCTTTCCATATTGATAACATTAAATATTTTGAAGTTTTTTTAGAAAACGTTATTCATATTTGTTAATTGACCTTGAATAGCTCTTTGTTCATTTTAATATTATAATGTTTTAATTTTTTCTTACAAAATGTTTTTTATACTGAAGATAATTATTCTTTTTTCTTACATACTTGCTGTCCGTGCTTTTGCCCATAATTGAACATTTGGTTTTTAAGTTTTATTTTGTATTTATGATTGTCATTATTTTTGGTATTCTAGCATGTTAATTTTTTCTAGTTTTAAGTTAAAATTTTTTTTATAATTTACACAACTACTCTTTATTGTTTCTGCCTTTGTTGCTACACAGAATCTTTCTCTAAAGTATAACTGTTTTATACTATGTATTTCCTATAAAGAAGGACTTTCTTCTGCATGACCAGAATACACCCATCAGAATCAGGAAATTAACATTTATGTGTTATTTGTCTAATCCAGAAGTGTCATCATTATTTGTCTAATTTTCATTCATATTTTTTGTTTTCCCAGTAGAGTCTTTTCCTAGCAAAAAGATCACAGTTTGCTTTTTGTCCCTTAAGTCTCCTGACTTACATAACTTTGGTACTTCTGAAGATTATTTGTAGAATGGTTTTTAATAATGTTTCCTCATTATTAAATTAAGATTATGTGTTTTTGGCAGGAATGTCACAGAGTTGATGCTGTGTTCTTCTCACTGCATCCTGTCAGGTGGTACATGATTTCAGTTTTTCCCAATACTGGTGATGTTACCTTGGTCACTTGGTTAAGGTGGTGTTTGCAAGATTTGTCCACTGGGAGGTTAATCTTTATTTCCATGATAATTAGTAAGCATTTTATAGTGAAATACTTTGTGTGTAAAATACCTTGTTTCTTTTGCCTTTTATTCACTAATTTTAGCATCCACTGTTATTTCTTTGATTAATGAATCTTTTACCATGATTGATGGCAAGTGGTGGTAAATCCATCGTTTACATTCATCAGTTGGCATTCCATTTTAAGGAGACGCTTTCATCACTTCCCAATTATTTATATCAGTATGGACTAGTAACGACTTACGTGTTACTATTTTGTTTTAATAGGTCATTCCCCATCACTGTCATTTATTGTGATGCTTATGTTGTCTCAGGTTTGGTCAGTGGCATCCCTTCAGGCTCTCCTGTGTCTTTTGACTTCTTTCTGTCATTCTCTGAGGACTTCTTTACTTCTGACGTGACGGTATATTCTAGGCTCATCTTGTACCATTGTTTTCTTAGTCCTCGAATAACTGTTTCTCAGAGAAGTTTTGAATCCTTTTAGGTAAGAGTTGCATTTAGAAACGGAAGAGGACGTGAGATGTGCTCACTGTTACTAGGATGTTGCTGTTTTCAGGCCCTCTCAGTGGGTATAGATGCAGAGATACACACACATTCACATCTATATCCTCTTTATGGTTTGAAGTAGATGAGGTTCCATAGATAGTTTTGATTAGTATGTGGATATATGTACATACACACATATCTATATGTATTTCTGTGTCTGTCTATTTATGTATCCAACCATAAACTCCTAGGAATTTCTTAGTAATTTCCCTAAACCTAATCCAACAACACAGGGTTCATTTTAATTTTCTTTTTGTTTTTATGACTCTCATGTGAGACAGTGAGAAACCTGACACCTTTTATCCTCAATATATTTATTTGATTATTCTCTTTTATTAACAAGCCATCCCATAATACAGAGGCCATCCTAACTTTGTTTAGGCTCAAACCTCACTCTGGGTTGCTGTTGATTCCCTGCATGGCTGCCTTTTTTCTTTTTAAACCATTTTGAGGGTTTAATGCTCAGCTTCAGTCCACAACTCCCCTCTTTCCCTTCCATGGTTGGTTTCCTCACTTTGCACAGGTTCCGACAACTCATTCTGACACTATTTCCACCCCTATCCCCAACACTTTCATGAGAACCACTCCTACTGGGGCTCTGATACTAGAGTTGGGCTGTCCCTTCCTTTGCAGGATAGATGCTGCCATGCTTCACCCCACCTCATGGCTTAAAGACATAAGTATTCAAGGAGCATAGAAAGTATTCAAGGGAGTATAAGAAAAAAGAATGAATTATTTAGATACAAATCTTCTATCCAGTTAGGTTAATTTTAGAATATGCTGAGATACATGTCTTAACTTTTCCCCCTCCCGCGTGGTTTAGTCAGCTTTTTCAGCACTACGTTTTGCACAGTGACTTGGAATACTGTTTGAATGATTATTAAATTCTTGACTTTTCCTGACTTCTTTTGTACCCCTGATCTATCTTTGTAGTCTTATTCTAGTAGCACACTATTTTAATTTACTATGGCTTTAAATATATGTTGGTACACAGTAGAACAAATATTACCATGCATATATTTTTTTAGATGAACATTAGGACTAATAATACAATTTTGATTTTATTTGTGTTACAGTGAAACATTTTAGGGGAGAATTGATCTTTTTGCAATGTTGAATCTCCCCTTCCAGAAGTACGGCATCTCTCCCTGTCAAATATTCCTTTTTGTAGTTTTCCTTAAATGTAGTTGCTACATACGTTTCTTGGATTTTTATGATTGTTGGTCTGTATGGTGGTGGTTTAGTTGCTAAGTCATGATTGACTCTGCTAATGCATGATCTGTATAGTAAACCTTAAAAACAATAATATCCAGTTCATGAATATTTAGTATGGTTAATAGGGGACATGTAATTCTGAAATGATAGAAACAATTGGAAAATGGTTTGTTGAGTTTGGAAGACATCAGCCTTATTTTTTTGGCCATGCCACATGGCCCGTGTTATCTTAGTTCCCCAACCAGGGACTGAACTCGTGCTGTAGCAGTGAAAGGGCCAAATCCTAACCTCTGGACTGCCTGGGAACTCCCTTGGAAGTTACCAGTCCTTAATGTGTGGTGGTAAAGGATAATGTAGAGATTATTTTTAAATGTATTGGCCACTTAAAATGGACCTGCTTTGCATGTGCTAGATCCTGAGAGTTGTGTAAGACAAATAGTTTATCTCCATGTGACACTCAGTCAATTAAATATATAACTACAGTGTACGAAAATAATAATGATAGTTTACAAATAATGGAACAGCTGAATGAAGTATTATAGAACATAATGAAAGGAGGTATTATTTTTGTCTAAGGAATTGAGTAAGGCACACAAAGCTATTATAAGGTCTATGCATAATAATAGGGCATTTGACCTTGGGAGAAAGAATCAAATAATAATTTTAGAGAAAGTAACATAAACTAGAGTAATAGGTGCAAAGAGAAGATGCTAATAATAGCTCAGAGAATTTATCATAATCAGTGCAAAGAATAATAAATAATCCTGGAACATTGTGAGATTTAGAAGGGAAATAAAAAGATTTCTAGACTTACCTGTGTAGTATATCCACTTGCAGATGATTCACCTTGTCGATTTATGTTGCTAAATTTTCCACATGTCAATAAAATAGAGTGGCCAGTGTCTTCTGAACCATTTGTCATCAGATTCTTGTTATTTTTTGACCTCTCATATTTTCTTGTATCAGTTCCTCGTTTCACTGACACAGTTTGTTAGAAAACATAAATGGCATGCTGCCTTTAATTACCTTTCAGTAATTTTTAAGAAATGTGAAGATTGGGACAGCATAGGGATTTGGGATCTTTTTTGGGTGAGACTTGTGTTCTTTAGAGTCAGAGAAGCTTTTAGTTTAGAAAACTGCAATTTCCATAGAGAGTAGTTGGCAGATGATATGTATATCCTGAATTTATTCTCTTGAATAGTTTTTATTTATTGAATGGCCATGAAGGAATGAGGGTTTATAAGTTTAGGAAGGATCATAACAGACCAACCAAACAAACCAAAACAACCATAAAAAGCGGTGTCATTGAATTATAAGAAGATAACAGTAGAGGAAAACTTAGAAATTGCTGACCCTGCTTCCATTTATCTTTTTTCCAAAGGATTAGTGGTAGATAGCTATTTTTTATTTTGTATTGGGGTATAACCAGTTAACAGTGTTGTGATATTTTCAGGTGAACAAACGAAGGGACTCAGCCATACATACGTGGATAGCTGTTAAGAGAAGTGTTTGTTTTGTTTTTCTTGAAGTATAGTTGATTTACAAAGTTGTGTTAGTTTCAGGTGTTCAGAAAAGTGATTCAGTTCTATCTATATAACACATAAATATATATATATATATATATACTTTTTCAGATTCCTTTATATTGTAGGTTATTAAAGATATGAATATAGTTCCCTGTGCTATATAATAAGGCCTTGTTGTTTACCTGTTTTATATATAGTAGTATGTATATGTTACTCTCAGATTCCAAATTTATCCCACCATTCCCCTTTGGTAACCATCGATTTGTTTTCTGTGTCTATGAATCTGTTTCTCTTTTTAAATAAGTTCATTTGTATCATTTTTTTTTTTTCAATTCCACATGTAAGTGATATATTTGGGTTTTTTTATGACTTATTCCACGTAGCATGATAATATCTAGGTCCATCCATGTTGCTCTAGATGGTGTTATTTCATTCTTTTTAATGACTGATATTCCGTTGTGTACACACACACACACACACACACGGTGTTATTTCCTTCTTTTTAATGACTGATATTCCATTGTGCACACACACACACCCACACACCATGTGTTTTTTAATCTGTTTATCTGTTGATGGACATTTAGGTTTCTTCCATGTCTTGGCTATTGTAAATAGTGCTGCTTAGAACATAGGGGATCATATATCTTTTCATATGATAGCTCTATTTTTTTTTTTTTTAACCTCCATAATGTTTTCCATAGTGGCTACATCAGTTTACGTTTGCACCAACATTAAGTACCCTATCTCTCGTATCCAGGCTGCTTTGTGACTTGCTTTGGCTAATAAAACGCAGTGACAGTGACATTGTGTGACCTCTCTTTCTGGCTTGATGATCTGTTTCCTGAACCCATTGGCGTGTCCCTGCCCGTTTGTATTCCTCTAATGATACATTTAGGTTGAGGGCTGGAGTATTGGGTGATTCTGTGCCACAGAGGTTGGTTTCTTTATGTGTTCTTCTTTTTGCCACACTTGAGTCCCCCCCACTGCTAGTGCTAGATTGCTGTGGTTTATGATTTGATGTTCTGGGCTTTTGATTTCTTTGTTGTTTTTGTCCAGACTCATGGAGGGGGCTTCTGTATACCTGGACCTCAGGGTTTTACCATTTTATTGCCTCTTCCCTTTGACTGACTTTGTTTTACATCTCTAGAAGGACTTGTGAGGGAGAAGCTTCCTGCCTCTCCTAAAATGCGAGAAGATCTCTGATGATGTCGTTAACAGAGCCTGGGGTCAAGGAATTTTTCTTGTGCCTTGTTCAGGGGTAATTTTTCTTCTCTGTCTTCCTAACCATCATGAGTCTACTCATGCCCTGAGTGTGACAGGGTTTGCTGCCAATCCCCCAGATGCTCAGGGCTTTTGAAAGGAGTGTCTGGTCAAGAGGTGGGATTTCATGTCTTTCCCTCAGTGGCACCTAATCTTGTCCTTTATGCCTGCACAACCAAGAGAGATTCTTTCTGGTTGTTTTGCCTCCTTGCTTCCAGTTTTCCCTAAGAGCTTCTTGTGAGTCTTCATGGAATAGAGCCTGTGAGTGGGTATTAACTCCTGTCTGTGGCTCCACTGGTTATTGCAGTAACCCATAATCAGCCTTTAGCAGTTTGATAAAATTTTAGCTGATTTATTAGCTGCACCTCTTCCTCCACATCTTCTTCTGTTGCCGTATTATTATTGGATAGTCTCCGAATGTCTTGTGGTTTTCAGGTGGCTGAAGAGGAGAAGGCGTCCCCTTTTAGGCTAATTGGTTGCCTTTGCAACTGCAAATCTTTCATAGTTTCAAGAAAAGTGGTGATTTTTAAAAAATTTAAAATGGCTTTTTCTTAATAGATTTGGAGTGATGTTCTCTCTCAGCTCTCTAGTTTTTAGGTAGACTTGGAATCTGGCCTTAAATCCTTTTGATATATGAACATTGGTTCTCTTATTAAAAATGTTAGGTCAAACTATGACTTTTTTCCTTACTTAAAATGAAAACTTTTATGCTATGAATTTGCCTCTGATTATAACTTTGTTCACATACTTGATATTTAGGTGTATTTTTGTTTTTGGGGATTATTTTCTCAATAATTCTTTATAATTTCTCTTCTCAATCCAACAGCTATTTAATGAGAAAATAAAAACTTGCAAGTCACTTTTTTCTACTTTATGTGTTTTGGAAGCTCTTGTTTGTTGCATATACATATGCTTATAATTGTTACATCCTTTTTATTATTATAGAATCTCTCAAAGACCATTTTTTATCTCATATAATGAACCTCTTCAGCTGTGTGTTTGGTTGCCTTTTGCATGGTATATCTTTTTTACATCCTTTTACTTTTAACTTTCTTGTGTCTTCAAACCTAAAGTATGTATCCTGTAGGCAGCATATGGAACTTTTTTTTTTAATCCAGTTTATCAGTCTCTGCCTTTATCAGTCTCTTCATATTCAGTGCTGTTAATATGGTTGGGTTTACATCTTCCATTGTACTTTTAAATTATATTTTCTTGGATTATTTTCTTAGTGGTTGCTCTTGGGTTTATAATATTCATCTTAATTTATAGAATCTGCTTAACCTTCAGTAAGATATAAAAGATTCATGGCATTTATTTTGTTTCTTTCCTCCCCACTTTTGTGTTGTTACTATTATAGATATTTTGTCTCTATATAATAGTACATACCCCAAAATAGTTAAAATTATTGCTCTATATAATCTTACATGTTCTAAAGAAACTAAGAGAAGACGCCCACAAATATATTTATAGAGTGTGTGTTTTTCTGTTTACCATTTTTGTTTCTCTTAATTTCTTCTTATGGGTTCTAGTTACCATCTGATGTTATGTCCTTACTCTAGAATAGCTTTATTCCCATTCTCTTTCATTGTGTTGTCTTTGTCACATATATTACATTTCTATATGTTATAGTGCCAACAGTATAATTTATGGACATTGTTTTAGGTAATTGCTTTTTAAGTTAACAAAGTGAGAAAGAAATATCTGTTTTTCTTAAGAGGTAAGACTCACTTTATGGATGCTCTGGAAGCTCCGCAGTGTCGCTGCAGTCTCCATTCCTTCACAGTCCATGTTCATTCCTGCCAGTGCTTGCCTTCTAGGGTGTAATGGTCCACAGCTGCCTGTGTGAATGACCTTGTGCCGTTTTGAAACATCAGTGATGTAAAAATGTATTGAGTCCTTGTTGAGCTTCAGTCCCCAGAGTTTTCTTTTGCTGTTTTTAGTTAAGTTCCTACGTATAGAGTGATAAACTGTGCCCTGGAACAGAGAAACTCCACTGAGAAAAGGAGATTTTGACCCAGTGGAAAATTCTGAATATGTTCATTATCCACAAACAGTGGATTTTATTGGTTAAAAAAAAGTACTGTCTTTATCATCTCCTACAGAACTCTTTCTGTGTGTTTTTAAATTGGTCTCTATGTGTGTTTTTAAAAATCTCAGCTTTATTGAGGTGTAAGTGATTGGAGTTCTTTGTTTTTATATGTGCATTGCAGTGGTTGTCTAGTGTCACTTGATTTTAGCTTAAGGTTTTTCTTTTTGTAGTTTTTGTTACTCAGATTTGGGGAAACAATGTATCTCAGTTTTTGGGGCTCTGATAATATTCTTGTTATTTTATCTTTATTTCTGCAATATAGCTTTTTCTGGATATGGGATTCTTGTTCTTTGAGCGTTTTAAATGTTATTCCACTGCTTTCTGTCTCCCATTTTATTTCTAATAAGACCTCAGGTTTCCTTGTATGTGATGAGCCATTTCCCCCATTTCTTTCAAGAGTTTCTTATTTTTGCCTTTCATTAATTTGAATATAGATCTGTTTGTGTTTATCCTATATGGAGTTGGCAGAGCTTTTTGGATGTGTTGGTTATTGTTTTTCATCAAATTTGGAAAGTTTTCGGCTATTATTTCTTCAGATACAGTTTATGTCTCTTTCTTTTCTCTCATAATTTTCTCCTTAACCATTTGTTAATGCAGTTAATGGTGTAGCATATTTCTCTGAAACTGTTCTTTAGGTGGTATTATCAAAAACATCTGTTTTTTTAGATTGTATAATCTCTATTGATCTGTTTTTAAAGTTATTGATTCTTTCCCTACTGCCAACTAAAAATCTACTGTTTAGTGCTTTTTAGTGAGTTTTAAACTCGAGAATTCTATTGATTATTGATTGGTCTTTGTCGCCTAGGTCCAACATCTTGACTCCCCTTAAAGGCAGTTACCAGTGCCTACTTTTTTTTCCCTGTGACTGAGTCATACTTTTTCTTTTCATGTCTTATAATTTTTTGTTAAAAATTAAGCATGTTAGGTAATGTAGTCACTCTAGAAAATGATTCTTCCTTCTCCCTGTGGGGACAGAACCTCTGCACTAGTGCTTTCTCTGGAGCTGGGGGTGGAGACAGCACCCTGCTTCTGCTGGACAGACACCTGTACTCTGAAAGGTCCTGGCAGGAGGGAAGGGTATAAGTAGCCCAGCTCGTCCCTCCTAGCATGTAGCTTCCATTCAGCAAGCAAGCTGATAGAACACTGGAAATCTTGGCCTATTGTTAGGGTTGGGAGCCTGTGAGTAGGAGCTATCAGGATGAATAGTGGTATGAGAGTCACTGGAGACCTGACCCTCCTTGGAGAAAACTCTAGTCTTGGATAGGGGAGAAGGGGAGCCCTCACCTTCTTGACAGCACTAGCCAGAAAGGAACTACCATCACAGGGAGCCATGGGGGTGAGGGTGGTAATGGGGACAGATCATGGCTCAAGTGCCACAGGACGCTCACTGTTCTTAATGAGATTTAGTAGATTGTCTTCGTTAAAATATCCTGCCGCATGCCATTTGGACAGTTTTCAGAGACTTTAAGTTGACATACAGTATTATATAGGTACAGATATACACTATAGTGGCATAATTTTTAGAGGTTATATTCCATTATAGTTATTATAAAATATTAGTTATCATCCCTGTGTTGTACTGTATATCCTTGTAGCTGATTCTAGATGGCACAGTGGTAAAGCATCTGCCTGTCAGTGCAGGAGACGTGAGTGATGTAGATTCAATACCTGGGTTGGGAAGATCCCTTGGAATAGGAAATGGCAACCCACTCTATTGTTCTTGCCTGGAAAATTCCATGGATAGAGGAGCCTGGTGGGCTACAATCCATGTGGTTGTAAAGAGTCGAACATGACTGAGCACACACACACTCAGGCGCAGCTTATTCTATACAAAGACTTTAAGTGGTTCTTTTTCACCTATGAAGTATTTAATTCACTGAGGAGGGGATCCCTGGACTTCTTCACTCTGCTGTTCCATATGTCTGGAAGGCCTAACTCCTTAAAAGTAAAATCCGTCATAATTTTTAGTTTTATTGAGTGGTCAAATGATGGTGTCTTTTCACTGTTAACTGTTTTGGAAGTTACTGAGATATTCTTTGAGATCTGTTTGCATATTGCCCCTGAATTTCAACCTGCTTTGTACTTTTCTTTTGAAAATTTAATTGATCATTTATAGGCTAAAATATGTATGTTAAATTATTCCATTATAATTGTTTGATACTGCCTTCTGGTAATATGAACAGTTAGAGATGCTCTTATGATTGTTAGTGTGTCTAGGTTAGTTTTGTTGTAATTTGGGTTTTTCTTTTTTAGACATACAAAGTAATTTTTGTAATTTAGTTCAGTCTCTGTCTTTCAGCAGAGTTGAAATTCATTTACCTACTTGTCTAAATATTAGGCTTTTGGAAACTGTGTTCTTGTAAATATTATTGAATGGTGTAGTTTGGCACCACAGTGCATTGTGGGAGAAACTTTTCCAAGTTAAAAAATAGATGTGGTCCTATTGAAGTGGCACCCCACTCCAGTACTCTTGCCTGGAGAGTCCCATGGATGGAGGAGCCTGGTGGGCTGCAGTCCATGGGGTCGCTGAGAGTCGGACATGACTGAGAGACTTCACTTTGACTTTTCACTTTCATGCATTGGAGAAGGAAATGGCAACCCACTCCAGTATTCTTGCCTGGAGAATCCCAGAGACGGGGGAGCCTGGTGGGCTGCCATCTGTGGGATCGCACAGAGTCGGACACGACTGAAGCGACTTAGCAGCAGCAGCAGGTTATACCTTATTCAGATTGATGTATTTTTAGAATTATATCATCTGATTATGTGTAGTTAGGCATTAATTTTTTGTATACTTAGAGTCAGTTGATAATTTTATTTATTATGTACTTGTAGATTGCCATTTTTATAATTTAGCCTTTCATTATCAGCTATTTTCACCTGAGAAAAAGGACCAGGTAGATGTCAAAGTTGCTGGGAGTGTTCATTGGCCAGTAGCTCTTGGGGGCACCTCTGATGTCCTAAAAGCGTTTCCTCCCAGACCTAGTATGTCAGGTTGGCAGGGTTGACTGATAGCTCATGTGGAAGGGATTCTTGTGAAGGAATGACCTAAACTTTGCTCATTCATTAAGGACTGTCCTTCACCTATTGAGTCCCAGCTCCTTATATCCAACTCCTTTCTGTATGGTCACTTCCAGCAGAAAAGAAAGACAAACCTCATTTTACATTTTTGTTCCAGGAATCAGTTAAATAGTGGAGAGGAGATTTTAATACCAAGGTGGCGTAAGCTATATTCTTCAACCTGGCCTCAGTGCCTATAAGGATTCCTCCTATCTTGTGGGATTTTTGAGTCTAGGAAACTGTGCCTTGTGAAATCCTACGAGTACTATTTATGTCTGTATTGATGTTTTCATGTTTGTATTGCTTGTAAAATAGATATAAATAGAAAAAAAAAGATTTATATTTTGGATTAGATTAGTTAGTAAACCTGATTTTGAGCTGTGAAGATAACTATAAAATCCATATCTGTATAAAGCACTTGTAAGGTTTTTATTTCATTTTTTTTTCTTTACCCTAAGACTTGCTATATTTGTGATGAACAAGGAAGAGAAAGCAAAGCAGCCACTGGTGCTTGCATGACATGTAATAAACATGGATGTCGACAAGCTTTCCACGTGACATGGTAAATATGATTTTGTCATTTTACAGAACTGAAATTGGGAATACCTTGTAAGTTAAAGACTTAGGTACCCAAATATTACTTAAACTAAATTTTGTTGGTATAATTTCTGTGTTTATATTTACTTACTGTAATAAAAATAATTCTAATAATTGAGTGTATTTACCAGAGTGAATTTCCAGTAAGTAACCCTGGTTCTAGTGTCTTATTCTGTTTTATTTTGCCTAAGATATTTCTTTTGTTTACCTACCCTTTGATTTGTTATTAGGATTACAAGAACTGATGTAGATAAACTTAGTGCAGTGCCTGAAATACTAGTAAGAATTTAGTGAATGATTGTGTTTTTTTCACTGCCTGAATTTCAAGAGGGGGAAAAAAGCAATCACCATCATTCTCTGTATTATAGTGGCTATTCCTTAGAAAGTTTCTTAAATTTTTAAATGACCTTCTATTTTTATTTTGTTCATGCTTCCTTTTATTTTTTTTTCATGGACATATATGTTGCATAATTTTAATAGCAGTTTAAATGAAACATTGTTTTCTGATAATTTCTTTCACAAAAAAATTTTGATGAGATGATAGAAATACAGTCCATAGCAACATGGGAATGACTACATTATATCCTATCAGATATTGGTATTTAATTAACATTTTAGAGATTTTCAGACACTTTGTTTCCAAATTGTTTTGTAATGTGTGCTACTGTAAGGAACATTTTGTGCATTTAACAAACATAAATTTAACTTCCTTAGAATACTAATTAATGATAATAACTGTCATGTATTGAGTATTTGGGTTTCCCTGGTGACTCAGGTGGCAAAGAATTCTGCCTGCAGTGCAGGAGACCCTGGTTTGATCCCTGGGTTGGGAAGATACTCTGGAGAAGGAAATGGCAACCCACTCCAGTATTCTGCCTGGAGAATTCCATGGACAGTGGAGCCTGGAAGGTACAGTTCATGGGGTCACAAAGAGTTGGGCGTGACTGAGTGACAATATACATTGAGTATTTACTATGAAATGGGCAGGTGTTTTTTTTTGTTTTTTTTTTTTAATAAAAATATTTATTTACTTGACTGCGCCTGGTGTTAGTTCCAACATACAGAATCTTTAGTTGTGACATGGAAACACTTAGCTGTGGCATGTGGGTTCTAGATCTAGTTCCCTAATCAGGGACATAGAAAATAGACTGGTGGTTGCTAAGGGGGAGAGGGGTGGGAGAGGGCAGGATTGAGAGTTTGGGACTAGTAGTTGTAGATGCAGACTAATAAGTACGGGATGGATAAACAACAAGGTCCTACTGTTAGAGCACAGGGAACTGCATTCAGTATCCTGTGATAAACTATAGTGGAAAAGAATATGAAAAAGAGTGTGTGTGTATATATGTATGTATAACTTAGTCACTTTGCTGTACAGCAGTAATTAACACAACATTGTAATTCAACTATACCTCAGTAAAAAATAAATATTAAAAATTTCCTTAATATTGTAGTTAATTTTCCAAAGATGACAGACCTTTTTTGGCTGTGAGATACATACTAGTACTATTATTTGGAATGTTGAAAGTGGAAGGTCAAATTGACAATATGATGGTTATAAACATTAACACTTCATTAAAAATTACCATAGCTTTAGGTTTTAATTTCATTTCTTCCCTTGTTTTTGACTAGAAAAACACAGCTTCTGTTTTTCTTACCTACTCTACTATGTTATAACTTGAAGCATTTAACTTCTAACAATATAATCTGCGTTCATGGGTGAATACTGTCACGTGTCATGTCAGCCCTTTAGATACCTGGCCTTTTCTAATTGTACCTGTGATACAGATTGGAAAGTCAAATGAAGTGTTAAGTTTGGGGTGGTGAGGATATCTTTCAAGAAATTTAATGTCTATTTGGTGACTTAAAGCATGCAAAAATCTCTGTCCTTATTAGAGATGGATAAAAAGTTTATTTTAAACCATGTATATAGCTTTAAAAATATAGCAATCAAAAGATAGGGTGGAATGTTCTTAGTCTCAGCTAGAATAAAGCCTTTTATTTTCCCCTTTTCCCTTACGAGATACCTACGTGGTTGGAATTTAATTTTATGTATATATATACACATACACAAATACATAAATACATACACATATAGTGTTTTATACACACACACACATGTATATACTATGGTTTAAATTTTGTTGATATACTTGGCTTTTATTTTCAGTGCTCAGTTTGCCGGACTGCTTTGTGAAGAAGAAGGTAATGGTGCAGATAACGTCCAATATTGTGGCTACTGTAAATACCATTTTAGTAAGCTGGTAAGAATCTGTCTTGAATTTAATTTATGATTATAATAATTAGGTTTGAATTGAGTCTTTATAAGGCATCCATTTTTGGGGGGTTGCTTTTGTTCCAGATTGAGTTTCTTCATGTGTTGTTTGTTGGGAATTAAAAGCTGTAGTAGTTTTTTTTTTTTTTTTTAATTGGAGGTTAATTACTTTACAGTATTGTATTGGTTTTGCCATACATCACCATCAAGCTGTAGTAGTTTTAGAAGATTTTGTTTTGCTTGAGTTCATTTACAAAGGTGACTGTTCTAAAATATACTACTTTAGAATATATATTAATAGTTAATAGTAAATGTTGGTATACATTTAGTAGAAAATAAAAATGTGGACATTTGATTATGTAATTTGTGATTCCCTGTCACTTTGTTTCACATCTTTTTGCTTTATTACTATTACTAGTTTTATTGTTTCATTTTTATTTGCTTGGAGGATAGTAACACTGAAACAAGGCTCTTTTGTAGCTTCTTCATTAAAGGTCTTCAGAAAGAAATATTTAAATACAACTTTGGGAATATTTTAGATTTGATTAGTCTTTACTGTCACATAGCATGGATAAGTTAGTACTATTTGATTAATCATTGTATATTTTGTGTCTGTGTTCCTTTGAAGGATTTCTTTAATTCCCCATTGTCTGTTTCTCAGTCTTTAGTTGGTACCAGGTTTGTATACTGAAAATTGAAGGCTTCTTTGTTTTTCTTTAGTGTCTTCTTGTTATTTTTTATTGTTCTTTTCTTCTGTGAATAGGGCTGTTTCTTTTTAGAAAAGGAACTCTTTTTTATGAAATGAGCAGCTTATGACTCCAGTATTCTGGCCCTTGCATATAAAATATTGAGAGTGTATATGTATTATTTGATACTGAAGATACCAAATAACATATATTTACTGATTTATTTTTTTAATGACTGTCAAAGAACATCAAAGTCTTCTAGGAGAAATTTTGAGATAGTAAAATTGAAAATTCACTTAGGATATTAAAAGCATATTGGAATCTTCATTTTCTAAATCAGAGATAATATAGATAAAATATAGAAATAAGGAGAATGGGTTTTGGAATTTGTGCAAATAGAATTTTTTCATTGTTATTAATGTGCTGTTATCCTATTTGGTGACTGGGGAAAAGTCTGTTTAATAATTTAATAAGATTGTATGAGCTCTATGTTTGCAAGGAATTTGATCATCTTTTATAGTCATTTTTATCTAGTTTAATTAGTTATGGTACCACCAAGTTTTAACACCTGAAATAACTCTCACTGTCATACTTGATTATGAATCTGTGTAAGTCTTTTAAACAGAAATGTGTGTTACTTTTAGTATTGCTTTGAAAAATACATGAGTCTAATGCTGACATTTCCTTTTTTTTTTTTTCCTCTATATGAACTACAGAGACAAATTTTTAGAAAATAGTATGCCTTAATACTGAAAGTGTGAGATTAAAAGGCTTCTTACTTTTCCTACTGGCATAAAGTAACTCTTAAAAATTTTTCTTTTCTGGTTTTGGCATCCTTCTTCAATATGGTATTTTCTATTTTTTGTTGAAATATCTTTTATATTTTAAAGCAGACATTGAAAACTATACTTGATCTCTGTAATGAGGTGGTTTTGTAATAAAATGACAAATAACCACTGCTTATTTGAAAATATTATCTGTTTTCACACATTTTAATAAATGTACAAAAATATGGCATTAATGTTAGGTTAAGGGTTATATTTTCCTTTATAATGAAATAGATAATATATGGATTGTGTTGAATTGGATTATGTAGTTTGAAATAGCCTTTTTTTTTCTTTCGGTAGACATTTTAAAATATTTCACACTTGAATTGGTTTTAACCTAACAAAAAAGATTTAAAACTTTATATACATATACTTATATGTATATATATTTTCTCTTTTAGAAAAAGAGCAAACGGGGATCTAATAGGTCATATGATCAAAGTTTAAGTGATTCTTCCTCTCACTCTCAGGATAAACATCATGAGAAAGAGAAAAAAGTAAGTGGATTTGTTGTTGCTAAATATGTAGCACATCTACTTAATAGATTTTTTTTCTTTTTTAGATAAAATTAAGTTCTTGATAGCTGAATGAAAACATTGAAGTACTGAAAATTTTTGACTGTATATTAAGTCAAAAAGTAGGTTTAAAATAGTATGCCATATTTGTGAATATGGTCGTGCCCATTTCAACTGAAAATTTGAAATATTAAAAACTTGATTGAAGGCATGAGAGCAATTTCTTGCATGTGTTACTCTGGTTATCTATTGAAATCTTTGATTAACTTTAGCAATAATGGTTTATTGCTAGATATTATTAACTCATTTCACATGTGAGAAAGAATCTCATCAGCCTCTTCCCTTGTAATATAGAAAGGTTTTGAAGTTCTATATATTCTTAACTGTCCTCCCCCCCACCCCACTGCCCTGTGGTGCTAATGGTTTATTATTTTTTTAATCATCAAATGTCATACCATTTATTTGATAATATTTTGCCATTTATTTAAAAGACTAAAAGTTTGCCTAATACTAATCTGTTGTCTTCTGACTTACCTGTTTTCTGCTTACATTTTTACTTACTGTAAAGGATATAAGTAATTTTTTAATAAACTAATGATAAGTACTAGAGAATCATTCTCAGGACATATTGCCCACATAGGAAAAGGATACAACTGTGAATCGTTTTCAATGAAGTGAAGAAATTCTTCAATTAGAAAAGCGTATTACTCTTAAACACTTGGTGTAAACTAGTTGGGAACATATTTCTGCAGGTTGTGCTAAAAACTAAATCACTTAACAATCTCATGTTTGTAAATACTTAGGATTGGGAGTGCAATTAAAATGCTAATGTTATTAAAAACAAATTTGAATTTGGTTAGAATTTGTTTCTTTTTTGAAGGTAAATATTTTGAAAGCTTAATTTCTTTTTGTTTTGAATTTAATTTTCCAGTTATTAGTGAATAATAATTATAACCTCATATTCTCCTTCAGAACATTTGTTAGGTTTATATATTTTTGGTAGATCTCAGGTAGCAAGTACACATTCATTTTGAGTTTTTTAACGAGGTAGTTTTGTGATAGTGACAGTAGGGTTTGATTTTATTGTCTGTTATTATCTGCATTGCTGATGGAAAAATGGCAGATTTAGTTTAATTAGCAGGTTTTGTCACAAGCATCATGAAATTTTAAGCTTTTAAATCATGAATGAGGAAGTCTTAGATAGGGGTTTTATAAATTGTGAAGAGGGAGGTCATACTAATGATGGTCTTATGGTCTGCCATTTCATGAGCATTACCTTCTTTAAAGAAGTATTTGCTGTATCGCCACATTTATCTTAATATATGCCCTGTCCTGTTATTTATGGAGCATAGTTCTTAAATATAGTACAGTGTTTCATCAATATAGTATGGATGACTACATTTATTTATTAATCTTCTTTCTCTCTAGGAATGAATTAAACTTTTCATGTTACGACTTTTTGCAATTGTTGGATAGTAGATTAAAAAATAACATATTTAATCAAACTTGTTTAGCATTAAATTCTAGCAGTTGTTATTTTCATTAATATGTAAATGCTATTTGAAGTTTACTTTTAGGACATACGAATTTAGTACAATTTGATTTTGTTGTCAGACTTAAAATTGACTTGCACTTTTTATTTTCTAATAATTTGAGATTTCCTGATAATCTGTAAAGACTGTGAGAATATTATTGTTAAACTTGTTTTCTTGCCTTGGGAATATTTGAGAAGCAACTTTTTTATTATTGTATCTTGATGTTGAGTGATAATACATTAATAGCTGTAGAAATCAGATGTTATAGGCTATCTTTCTCTTTATCCCTCCTTACCTCTTTTAAGATTTTAACATCTAGTAGAGTTGTCTTGAAAATATACATATCATGTTATAAAATTTTTCACAGATAGGACTTATCATCTATTTAGATTTTAATACAATAAAATATGGTATGTTATGAACAGAATTTTGGTGATCTTGTTCATAAGATATGTTAGAATCATATTCCCTGTGAGTTCTTTTATCAGTGTTCATTCTTGCACATATTTATTGTTATATTTGTGTTGATAAAGAGTAATACTAAATATTGTGTTATCCAACTCACTTATTTTAAAGTGAAATCAATGTATGCTAACTTTTTATATATAATTGTAAGAAAATTCAAAATATACTTAAGCCTTTGCTTTTCAGAGAATTTCTGTGTGGACCAAGGTGTATTACTACTGGTTATTAACTGTGAAATGCCAGCAAGGAAAGAGAAGTTACTGGTGAAATTCAACTTTGAATAAGGAACAGTTTCTATAAAAATTTAAAAATCAGCATATATAGTTTGAAAATAGGTGTTTGAAATGAATTAAAAGCTATGTTTAGTATAGAAGAGGCTTAATTCAATCATAAAACAATTTGGATCATGAATTATTGTTTATGAAGACTATCTTTCCATTAATGTTAGTTATTGTTCACCGTAAAGTAGAATTTTTTTTACGCCTAGCATTTTTGTGCTTATATAAGCACTGCTGAAGAGTCAGGTGTGGGTGAGAGTTAGGAAATGAAAAGGTGTATCAGATTTGGAGACATGTGGTTGTATTGTGAGGCTCCCCACTTCAGAAAGGATTTTTTTTTTTTGAAGACTAAGTTGGAGGTCATCCATTTTGAAATCAGTGGTTATTTATTGCATTGAGATAATCTGTACCAGTTCATTTGATCCTCACTTTATCCTCCTCCCACTCATTAATGCTAATTTATAGTGTATTAGTAGTATAGAACTGCTACTGCTAAGTCACTTAAGTCGTGTCCGACTCTGTGCGACCCCATAGATGGCAGCCCATCAGGCTCTGCCGTCCCTGGGATTCTCCAGGCAAGAACACTGGAGTGGGTTGCCGTTTCCTTCTCCAGTGCATGAAAGTGAAAAGTAAAAGTGAAGTTGCTCAGTCATGTCTGACTCTTCGCGACCCCATGGACTGAAGCCTACCAGGCTCCTCCGTCCATGGGATTTTCCAGGCAAGAGTACTGGAGTGGGTTGCCATTGCCTTCTACTAGTATAGAACTAGGCTTACGGTATACTTTACATCCATATTACCATTCGTGGTAGTGTATCTTATGGAAATATACTCAGTTCCAACTAGGTATGACAGAAATCCAACTGTCCCTTACTCAGAGGGATTTATCTCCTGCCCTTTATTTCACCCTCTTATTTGCCCTTGGTTCCATTCTGTTATTAATAACTGGCAACAAATAAACGAGTTACTGCTAGAATAAGTACTGTTAGGGTGTCATGGGAGGTTGGGGGAGATGGGCTTTTTGGTCGGTGTTTTGTGAGCCTCAGGGAACTGATTGGACTTCTCGTTTGTTTAGGACTTTTCGTCTCTTTGAAGAGTACTGGGTTACTTCTGTGTCCCACTCACGTTAAAGCTTTAAACTTCTACATGTACAGTGAGTTAAGAGAGGCCAGGGCTTTTCAGGAACAGTAATTTAGAATATTTGGAGTGTGTGTGGTGGAGCTGAAGAGTGACAGGGCATGTGACTAATTAAGAAGGGGCCATTCAATGAGGAGTTTTATAAGTAACTCTAGTTTTATCTTGCTATATTGGGCAGCCAGTCAGAAGGATTAACATATTTTTTCCACAAAATGTTTAATTTTACAGTAGCTTAAGAATTTTGAGAAGAGTTGCAAAAATACTATACATTATTTCTCTATACCATTCGCTCAGACTCTCAAGATGTTAACATTTCATCCCGTTAGCCTTTTCTCGTCCTCCCTTCTCTTCCCCTGCCTTTTCTTTCTTTCTCACTTTGTGTGTGTAGTCTTTTTTCCCCTGAACTTAATAGACAGTAAATTATGAATATAATGCTGTTAGCCCAAGTACTTTAGTGTATAGTTTTAATAAAAAGAGAAATTTCCTACATGATTGCAGTACAAAGTCAGGAAATTAACATTATTGCAGAACTATTGGATCTTCAGATCCTGGTTGGATTTCCTCCATGCTAAAGGAGGGAAATTTGTTTTCAGGTTCAGAATCCAGTCCAGGATCGGATCACACATTGCATTCAGTTGTTCTAGTATTTTTCTAGTATTTCCTCATTCTTTCTTTGTCTTTCATGATCCTAACACCTGACGTTTCAGGTTCACCCATATCTCGACAGTGGATTTTACCACACCATTGGCTTTGCTCTCATACAGGTATTTTCTGAAGTAGCCTAGATTTTATGTTTGTTTGGGAGCTAGTCCTTACTTAAGTATTGATTGCTATTTGGAAAGACTGACATTTTTGAAACCAGAAAGTATTGGTTCCTTTTTGTCAGTGGTCTTTGCAATTTAGTTTTTCTCTATACTGCTTTTTACTATAAGTAGTAAAAAGACTACACTTTTAACATATTACCTAGAAAAATCTCCTTACTTAAATCATACATTAAGTACATTTTCTCTTTTTTATGTTACCAAGGGCACCAATGTTGCTAAACTTTGTTACTACATAACTAGAACCCCCTTTCCTCTACTTTTCAGTTACATTAATGTTTTTTCTCCTTTAGCTCTCCTTAGCAGCAATGGCACCCCACTCCAGTACTCTTGCCTGGAAAATCCCATGGGCTGAGGAGCCTGGTAGGCTGCAGTCCATGGGGTCGCTAAGAGTCGGACACAACTGAGCGACTTCACTTTCTCTTTTCACCTTCATGCACTGGAGAAGGAAATGGCAACCCACTCCAGTGTTCTTGCCTGGAGAATCCCAGGGACAGGGGAGCCTGGTGGGCTGCCGTCTATGGGGTCGCACAGAGTCGGACACGACTGAAGTGACTTAGCAGCAGTAGCAGCCCCCTGAAAGACAGAATAGTCTCTTCCATGCTCATTAGGCTTTCACTCATCATTTCCTGAAAGTCTTTCCAGTTCTTGCCCACCAATTCCTCGAAACTCCTACATTTTTAGTTTTTTTGTTGGGCTCAGGCAACTATTTATATAGCATTTACATTTTAATAGGTATTATAAATAATCAGGAGATGGTTTAAAATACACTGGAGGATGTGAAGGTTAAATGTGGATACTATGCCATTTTTTATGAAGGACTCAGCATTCAGAAAATGAAGATCATGGCATACGGTCCCATCACTTCATGGGAAATAGATGGGGAAACAGTGGAAACAGTGTCAGACTTTATTTTTTTGGGCTCCAAAATCACTGCAGATGGTGACTGCAGCCATGAAATTAAAAGACACTTACTCCTTGGAAGGAAAGTTATGACCAACCTAGATAGCATATTCAAAAGCAGAGACATTACTTTGCCAACAAAGGTCCGTCTAGTCAAGGCTATGGTTTTTCCTGTGGTCATGGATGGATGTGAGAGTTGGACTGTGAAGAAGGCTGAGTGCCGAAGAATTGATGCTTTTGAACTGTGGTGTTGGAGAAGACTCTTGAGAGTCCCTTGGACTGCAAGGAGATCCAACCAGTCCATTCTGAAGGAGATCAGCCCTGGGATTTCTTTGGAAGGAATGATGCCAAAGCTGAAACTCTAGTACTTTGGCCACCTCATGCAAAGAGTTGACTCATTGGAAAAGACTCTGATGCTGGGAGGGATTGGGGGCAGGAGGAGAAGGGGATGGCAGAGGATGAGATGGCTGGATGGCATCACTGACTCGATGGACGTGAGTCTGGGTGAAATCGTTGGTGATGAACAGGGAGGCCTGGCATGCTGTGTTTCATGGGGTCGCAAGAAGTCGAACACGACTGAGCGACTGAACTGAACTGAACTGAGAGCATCCATTGGAGAAGGCAATGGCACCCCACTCCAGTACTCTTGCCTGGAGTATCCCATGGATGGAGGAGCCTGGTAGGCTGTAGTCCATGGGGTCGCTAAGAGTCGGACACAACTGAGCGACTTCACTTTGACTTATCACTTTCATGCATTGGAGAAGGAAATGGCAACGCACACTAGTGTTCTTGCCTGGAGAATCCCAGGGACAGGGGAGCCTGGTGGGCTGCCGTCTATGGGGTTGCACAGAGTCGGACATGATTGAAGCAACTTAGCAGCAGCAGCAGAGCATCCATGGACCTTAGTATTGTCAGGGAGTTCTGGAACCAACCCCTTGTGGATGTTGAGGGATGACTGTATGTACTTTGGATTAATGCTAAAGAAGTTGTTGAGGAGAAGGAGTTTCATGTAATGATGGAGAGGTGAAGCTAAGTGAATTTGGTAGATGAATAAAGTAGTTATAAAGAAGTATAGATACAGCTCTTTTTAAGGAGTTTAAGAGGAGGAGAGAAGCAGGGTAATAACTGTAGGAATACATAAGATTAAGACATGGTAATGCACAAAGAAGAGTACTGATGGGAGGTGGGAGGCGTGGAACAAAAGGAGTGGTGGCATGTACATGAGTAACGTTGTTAACCAAAAATAGCGTTAGTCTTTTGGTGGGTGTTGAGCCAAAAGACACAATCAAGCCAGCCATTGGGCAAGGAATTATTTATTATTTCCAGCAAGTAAGGAGAACACTGGTGATCTCTCCTAAAGTGTTATCTCTTCAAATAGCAAAATTTGGTAAGTTTTAAGCCAAGGGTACGTGCATATTCATGAAGGAGCTTGAGCAGAGGAGAATTCAACATAGATTTGGGGCAAAAGGTTGACAAGACTTCAAGTTTCAGTTGATTGAACTCAGGAGGGTCCATGTCATTATTCTGTGCTCCATTGCGGGAGCAGTCGTTTGTTCCTGCAGGACTCTTGAAGACCGGTATCAGATTGTTATGTAACCTGTTTAGGAGGAACTAGGACTGTTTTATCACTGAACTATGCGGTTTCTTGACTGCACTTCCTTTGTTCCCTCACTTCCCTTAAGATCATTAATTACGGAGACCTGTTCAAGGGCAAGCATTGCAGCCAGGCCTAGATCATTAAATGGCTTGGGCCAGAAATGGCATCTCTTATGTCAACAAAGCCATGCCTGGTTCTCTTTCTCCGGGATGCTCTACCCTGTCTGCTTACAACTTGGTCACCTGGATAATGGAGCAGAGAAGGTAGATGAGGGCAGAATCCTAAGGGAGATATGGCTAGGCGGATTGGGTATTGGGATAAGGAAAGAAGTTGTTTTCAAAAATGTTTAAAGCAAAACTAGGGGATTAAGGCATAGAGTTTTGTAGGAAGGAAGTGTAGAAAGAGTTTTGTAGGAGTAAGAGTCTGAAAGAACTCAATGAGGTCCCACGACCAAGTGAGAGAGTGAGTCAACTGCATGATTGTGACTAGAGCATAGTGAATTAGAGTAGAGCATAATGGTTAATATTTTGTTGGTCTGTTACGAAATCAATTGTTGGGAGACAGCTCTCTATGGGTCTCTGACATTTGTACAGATCTTTTCAGAATTTTTATATAATAGTCTAGGAAAATGGCAGCACCATCCAGAGCAAGGCAGATTTGTGTGTCTTCTTGGGAGATAACAGAGATATATCTCTTTCTGGGGGTATTTGGCAGGCATTGGGTTCCCTAAACCCAAAGTTCCTCTCCTGAAATGCAAACCATTGTGTGTACAAGTGTCACCTGGCCCCCTTCAGATCATCCTGTCAGAATTGGGCAGGAACAGTGCAAATGCTGACACTATAGCTACTGCTGTTGCTATGAGTAATAAAGCTCCTTGTGTCCAACCCACAAGTCTTTACGTTTTCTTCTAGCACCCATGAAACTGGTGGGCTCACTGTTAGCTTGCAAGTACATTGAGACTCTTCAATTTTTTAGGTACAGAATATGATTATAGCATACTAAAGGAGAATCTAAGTGAAAGCCATTGGAACTGAGAATGTTTAGAGACCCTGAGGCTTGTCTACTTAGGACTGGCATTACCGTTTAACATGCCCAGTGTTTTAGTCAGGGGTGATGCAATCCTGTGGCTGAAAGTCTTCACAAAGTTACAAGGAGGTGGCAAGAGTTACACTTAAGGAACAAAATAATGGGCAGACAAAAACAAGAGATCAGTCAGTCACTTCAGTCACTCAGTCGTGTCTGACTCTTTCCGACTCCATGGACTGCAGCATGCCAGGCTTCCCTGTCCACACCAACTTCTGGAGCTTACTGAAACCCATGTCCATTGAGTCGGTGATGCCATCCAACCATCCCATCCTCTGTTGTCCCCTTCTCCCGCTTTTAATCTTTCCCAGCATCAAGGTCTTTTCCAGTGAGTCAGTTCTTTGCATCAGGTGGCCAAAGTATTGGAGTTTCAGCTTCAGCATCAGTCCTTCCAATGAATGTTCAAGACTGTTTTCCTTTAGGATAGACTGGCTGGATCTCCTTGCAGTCCACGGGACTCTCGAGTCTTCTCCAACACCACAGTTCAAAAGCATCAATTGTTCCAGGCAAACCTTCTTTATGGTCCAACTCTTAAACATCCATACTTGACTACTGGAAAAATCATAGCTTTGACTATATGGGCCTTTGTTGGCAAAGTAATATTTCTGCTTTTTAATATGGTGTTTAGGTTGGTCATAACTTTTCTTCCAAGGACCAAGTGTCTTTTAATTTCATGGCTACAGTCACCATCTATAGTAATTTTGAAGCCCAAGAAAATAAAGTCTGTCACTGTTTCCATTGTTTCCCCATCTATTTGCCATGAAGTGATGGGACCAGATGTCATGAACTTAGTTTTCTGAATATTAAGCTTTAAGTCAACTTTTTCACTCTCTTGTTTCACTTTCATCAAGAGACTTTTTAGTTCTTCGCTTTCTGCCATAAGGGTGGTGTCATTTGTGTGTCTGAGGTTATTGATATTTTCTCCCGGCAGTCTTGATTCCAGCTTGTGCTCCATCCAACCTGGCATTTCTCATGATGTACTCTGAATGTAAGTTAAATAAGCAGGGTGAAAATACATAGCCTTGATGTACTCCTCTTCCAATTTGGAACCAGTCTGTTGTTCGATGTCCAGTTCTAACTGTTGCTTCTTTACCTGCAATACAGATTTCTCAGGAGGCAGGTCAGGTGGTCTGGGATTCCCATCTCTTGAAGAATTTTCCACAGTTTGTTGTGATTCACACAGTCAATGGCTTTGGCATAGTCAATAAAGCAGAAGTAGATGTTTTTCTGGAATTCTCTTGCTTTTTTGAAGATCCAGCAGATGTTGGCAATTTGTTCTCTGGTTCCTCTGCCTTTTCTAAATCCAACTTGAACATCTGGAAGTTCACGGTTCACGTTCTGTTGAAGCCTGGCTTGGAGAATTTTGAGCATACTTTGGTAGCATGTGACATGAGTGCAATTGTACAGTAGTTTGAACATTTTTTGGCGTTGCCTTTCTTTGGGATAGGAATGAAAACTGACCTTTTCCAGTCCTGTGGCCACTGCTGAGTTTCCCAAATTTGCTGGTATATTGAGTGCAGCACTTTCACAGTATCATCATTTAGGATTTGAAATAGCTCAACTGGAATTCCATCACCTCTGCTAACTTTTTTTGTAGTGATGCTTCCCTAAGGCCCACTTGACTTGACATTCCAGGATGTCTGGCTCTAGGTGAGTGATCATACCATCATGGTTATCTGAGTCATGAAGATCTTTTTTGCATAGTTCTTCTGTGTATTCTTGCCACCTCTTTTTAATATCTTCTGTTAGGTCCATACCATTTGTGTCCTTTGTTGTGCCCATCTTTGCATGAAATGTTCCAGTCTTGCATGAAATGAAATGTTCATGGTGGAGAGTTCTGAGAAAATGTGGTCCACTGAAGAAGGGAATGGCAAACCACGTCAATATTCTTTCCTTGAGAACCCTGTGAAAGTATGAAAAGGCGAAAAGATAGAGGACACTGAAAGAGGAACTGCCCAGGTTGGTAGGTGCCCAATATGCTACTGGAGATCAGTGGAGAAATAACTCCAGAAAGAATGAAGAGATGGAGCCAAAGCAGAAACAACACCCAGTTGTGGATGTGACTGGTGATGGAAGTAAAGTCTAATGCTGTAAAGAGCAATATTGCATAAGCCTGGAATGTTAGGTCTATGTATCAAGGCAAATTGGAAGTGGTCAAATAGGAGATAGTAAGAGTGAACATTGACTAAATTTTAGGAATCAGTGAACTAAAGTGGACTGGAATAGGCAAATTTAACTCAGATGACCATTATATCTACTACTGTGGGCAAGAATCCCTAAGAAGAAATGGAGTACCCCTCATAGTCAATAAAAGAGTCCTAAATGCAGTTCTTGGGTACAATTTCAAAAACGACAGAATGATTTCTGTTTGTTTCCAAGGCAAACCATTTGATATCACAGTAATCCAAGTCTATACTGCGACCAGTAATGCTGAAGAAACTGAAGTTGGACGGTTCTGTGAAGACCTACAAGACCTTCTAGAACTAACACCCAAAAAAGATGTCCTTTTCTTTATAGGGGACTGGAATGCAAAAGTAGGAAGGCAAGAGAGTTACATGGAGTAACAGCCAAATTTGGCCTTGGAGTACAGAATGAAGCAGGGCAAAGGCTAGCAGAGTTTTGCCAAGAGAACACACTGGTCATAGCAAACACCCTTCTCCAACAACAGAAAAGACTGCACATGGGCATCACCAGAAAGTCAATACGGAAATCCGATTGATTATATTCTTTGCAGCCAAAGATGGAGAAGCTCTATACAGTCAGCAAAAACAAGACCAGGAGCTGACTGTGGCTCAGATCATATGAGCTCCTTATTGCCCAATTCAGACTTAAATTGAAGAAAACGAGATAACGATTAATAAATGATGGAGCCAGCATTTAAGACCAGGCATGCCTGACTCCACAGTCTATGGAATCTTTTTTTTTTCCCACCTAAGTCTTTCTGCCTTTTACTTGGAGGTTTAATAATCAGATTTCTTTAAAAGTTAGATAAATCAGGTGTATTACAAATTGAATTTATTTTTGATCTTAGTACAAATGGTGAAGTTCTCACACGTTCTTAATAGAATGCTGATACAAAGAATCTCTCATGAGACCTTTACCTTGTTCCAGGAGCTTCTTTCTTAGATTAGTGTTTGGGGGGGAGGGGGGAAAGAGACTTATAAAGAGCTTGTAACTTAGAAGGGAAAGATTATTTGTTAAAAGTGGATAGATAAACAAAGTTATAAGTAGATGTGAATAATCCTTTTGAAATTTTGCTTGAATTCAGCTATTCAGTGTAAACATTATCTTGTATCAACTATACGCCAGGCCCACAGAATGGAATTTTATGTCTAATTAAATTGGCTGAAGTTTGATTTCTTTATATGCAATAGAGTTACAATTTTTGTAAGGCTGAGATTACATGTAATGTAAAGACTTAAATTCGTTTAGGTGTTTAGAGTTATATTCCAACTCTCTAAAATCATAGTATTACAATGATTATAACAGGTTTTTTCCCTTAATAGTAAATCTATTTGTTAATATATTTATTTCCTATGTTACACTATGTAGTTTAATTTCCTTTTCTGTAGATGAAGAAAAGGGACATTAGTGTTTAAATTAGTAAATGTTCATGAAGCATCTACTTTATATTATTTATATCCAATATACTGTTGTCCCGGTAATGTTCTTTATAGCTGATTTAGAAGAAATTAATCCAAGATTCAATCAAGTATTAAATGTCTCTTTAGTTTTCTTTAACATAACCTTTAGGCTTTTCTACCTTTCACAGCATTCACATTTTTGAAGATTCCTTACTAGTTGTATTTCAGCATGTTCCTCAACTGGGATTTGTCTTTTAAATTTCCCTTTGATTAAATTTATGTTGTTTAGTCGCTAAGTCGTGTCCAGCTCTTTTGTGAGAAATACTACCTAAATGGTGTATTCACAGTGCATCATAACTTTTTTTTTTTTTTTGCCGTCATTCTGTCATATTCTTTCAGTGGGGATGGTGTTTAGAAACCATTTCTGTCTGGAGTAAGTCTCTGCCTGAGAATGAACCCCTGCCTGAAAGGTTAACTTGAGACATCACTTCAGTCTTTCCTAGAGGGGGCTGCTTGCATTTATTTATTATTTGTCCAGTATAAAACCCTTTCTTGTTTCAGCTGCCGTCCTCAAATCAGCCCTTGATGCTTTGCAGTGGGTACCATTGATGATTTTGCAGTTGTCTTGTGGCTTCCTTCTCCCCTCACAAATGCTGTTACTGTGCAGATGTTGTAGTTTTTTGTTCCACCCTGTTTGTATTTTGGGGTTCATGGAAGTACTTTGGCATTTGATTTTATTGTAAAATGGTATTCCATTGGTTTTTTGGTTTTTAGTTTTTCTAAATAGTCTTTTTGTATGGAGTTTCAGAACAACTAGTCTGTTGGCCACTATCTTCCTTTTCTCACTATGCTAATTTCTTTCTTGTTGTTTTAAAAGGGGTTTTCTATATTTATTATATCTTCTTTTATTGTCTATTTATAAATTCTATTGACTTAAAAAAATATTTATCTATGTATTTGGCTTCCTCAGATCTTAGCGAAGTTATGTGGGATCTTTGATTGTGGCCTTCAGACTCAGTGCATAGGCTCCAGAGACTGCAGGCTCCAGTAAATGGGACACACTGGAGCAGGTGGGATCTTAGTTCCCTGAGTCCATGTACTTTGCATTATAAATTGGATTCTTAACCACTGGACCACCAGTGAAGTACCAAGACTGTTGACTTTTATATGTTAATCTTGTATCAACTACCTAATTGTTTGAGGTAGTTTCATCACTGATTAATGTTAGTTTAACCTGAAATAGTACAGAAGTAGTACAAAGTACTTTTACAATACTTTACTGTTTTACTGAATCCTTTGTGACATAGTAATCATAATAATTGTCTTTTAAAAGCAAGTGATTCTGTTTAGTTTCTGCTGTAGCCTATTTTTAAGCTGAGAAGACAATCTCAGTCTTAATTGTAGCATTTCAATTAAGTAGGGGAATGGATAAAGAAAAAGTAAGTGGTGTATCTACAGAATGAATTAATATAAACAATTTGGGGCTGCTCTCCAGCTAATATACTTCTCTATGTGAGCTTGTTTGAATTCTTGGGATATGATATGATATATGATAGTGTAGTGACGAGGCCCTAGATTTCTCTCTCTGTACCAGTTATCACCCCTAATTTTTTTAATGGTACAATGTACATACCATGAAACTTACTATCTTAACCATTTTTAAATGTGCAGTTCAGTGTCATTAAATACATTTATATTGTTGGAGACCATCACCACCATATACATCTGTGGAACTCTTTTCACCTTGCATAACTGAAAATATGTAACCAGTAAGCAGTACTCCCCCTGTCCCCAGTCCCCTCCAAGCCCCTGGCAGCCTCTGTTCTGCTGTGTGTTTTTAGGAATTTGACTACTCTTGATTCCTTGAATAAGTGGAATATTCAGTTGTATGTATATGCCACATTCTGCTTATTCATTTATCTGTTGATGGAGTCTTGTTTGCTTCCACGTTCTAGCTGTTGTGAATGAATAATGCTGCTGTGAACATGGGTGGGTATACAATATCTCTTCAAGACCCTGCTTTCAGTTCTTTTGAGTATATACCCAGAAGTGGATTTGCTGGATCACATCTTGATTCTGTTTAATTTTGTTTTTCTAATTACTTTTTAAAATTTTATTTTTTAATGAGTTTAACTTTTTGAGGAACTACAATACTACCACAGCAGCTCACATTTCACATTTCTACCAACCAGGGTTCCAGTTTCTCCACATCCTTAACAACCCTTTTTTTTTTTTTTTTTTTTGCTTTTCTCAGTAGTAGTTTTATTCCTTCATTGTAATAAGTTATTTGGTGTTTTGCTCTTTTGATCATCTTCTTGGGGCTGATTATTGCTAAGTAAACTGTGTACCAATTATTGTCTCATAGTTACATTAGAGGAAAACTGAGAGGAATATATTAAAATATAAATTTTTTTGATTTAGTATGAAGTTCTAGACTAGACCACTGTTAATTAAGTGAAATAGCCACATGTGGCAAGTAGGTACCATATTGGACAACATGGCTCTAGAAAACAAAGAGAGCCTTGTTGTTCATGTTTAGTAATGAAGTCTAAACTGAATTTAATAGCTGTATGAATGGAAAGATGTGGGAAATGATAGTCAAGGTGTTGAAGCAATAAAATCTGTAAGGCCTGGGATCTGATTGGTAGTAATAGGGCAAGGGGAAAGGTCTATTGGAGGTGATGGATGGTTATAGGCAGTCTTGATTAGGGGCACGCTACCATAAGTACAGGTAGGGTCTTGAGGGAAAAGCAAGCATTGTACTTATTAATTATAATGAGTAAACATTATAAAAAGGAGAAACTGATAATACTGATTTTAGTCGCTTTGGGTATGGTGGAATGATAAACATTTTAAAGGCAGAAATATGAATTTGGAGTTTTAAGATGGGTTAGGCTATTTGAGTCAAATAAGTGAAATTATTAATATTTTAATTGTACATTATAATTAATATTTTAAAATGAGAAGATTGATTTGATAGTAGAAAAGAGTCACCAGAAAGAGTTAGGTGATGAGGCTTTGCTTGGACTGGACTGAGGTATTAACACATTAGATGTGACAAAAGGGAAAAATTGTTTGAGTCATATTCTACCCATTCCCTCCAAATAAACTTTGTTTTTTCTTTTTTAAAACATTTTAATGTGTTCTTTTGTCAATTGTTCTTTTTTCAAATGATCTTCAGTTTCCTCTTTTCTTACTTCATCTTAATTCAGATCCAGCACTCAATTCTGGCTTTCTAGTGAAGCTGGACTTTGTCTTGTGTGACTCACACTGTATCTCTTGCTGTGGATATTTTTTATGTGATTTTCTTACTTTTTTCATTTCTTTCTTTTTTTTTTTTTAACTGCTGGTTGTCATTAGTATATGTCTCACTGACAGGCCAAATTGTGTTTTGGTTTTTGTTGGATTTTTGTGTTTTTTTTTTTGGGGGGGGGGTGTGTGTTTTGGCCGTGCTGCATGGCATATGGGATCTAATTTTCGTACCAAGAATGGAACTCGTACCTCTAGCAGTGGAAGTGTGGAGTCCTAACCACTGTATTGCCAGGGAATTCTCTATGTTGTGTTTCAGAACTGATCCCTGTGTTTTGTACTTTACTATTTTCCAACACGACCTAGTATGGTTTCTTGAACACAGTGAAACCATGTGAAATGCTTTTTAAACAAACCCAGAGGTTTAAGTATGAGGGTAGTGAAATAAAGGTAGTATTATTGACAACTTTTGAATAATTAAGAACTGATCTGGGAGGAATTATAGTTTTAGTTGCATTGACTATAATGTAGTAGGTACATGTACGTTTATAGGCAAAGAGGAAAATGAAACTGGAGCACAGGATGTTAATGAAGTAAGAGGGCTTTGCTGAGGTCATGAGAAGGGATAATCTCTGATGAGGCATTGAGAAGAGATGGTAAGGACTTTTATCCCTGGAAGAAGAAAGGGATTAGTAATAAATGTTGAAAATGGATATACTTGATAATCAGGCAGAAAGAAGTTAAAGTGAGCATTAAATCAGTTATTATTCAGTTCCTTCATGTGTTTACATGGTTTGTTTCCTTAACTTTTTTAGTCTCCAGAGTATGACCAGTTTCCTTGCCTCATGATCCACTTCTCTTGAAAGCCAGAAATGTTGCAACTCTGATCAGTCTGCCATAGTCAAATCTTCCATTGATTCTCTTCCTCTGACTCCTTTCACTTTTAAGGATTCCTGTGATTACAGTTGGCCTACGGGATAATCCAGAATAAGTAAAAATACTTGTATTTGTGAAGTGCCTTTTGTCTTTTAAGGTAACATACTTAACAGAATCTGAAGATTAGGGTTTAAACATGTTTTGGCACCATTATTTCACCTTCCACAGAAATATTGTCTGGTGCTGTGAGAATGTCTGAATTCTGCCTCCTAGTGACATATAGTTTTGGATCAGTTTAGCAGGTACTGAGATTGAATAGCTGCTGCAACCGATTGCACATCATTTGGTTTTAGTTTATTTGAACCAGTGAACTAAGCCCCATGAACTGCAGCACTCCAGGCTTCCCTATCATTTCAGTGTCTTGCAGAGTTTGCTCAAATTTGTGTCCATTGAGTCGGTGAAGCCATCCAACCATCTCACTCTGTATCACCCCCTTCTCCTCCTGCCCTCAATCTTTCCCGGCATCAGGGTCTTTTCCACTGACTCAGCTCTTCGCTTCAGGTGGCCGTAAAGTATTGAGATCCCCATTAAACAAGTAGTTTTGCATCAGGTAACAAGAACGAAGGTAGCTGCCACTTTTTAATATGAAGCTGAGATGCTGCTGGGGCCAGGCCAGTTGTGTTCTTGAATATACCATTTCCATTTGACAAGTGAGGAATTTCTGGGCCCTTGCCACATGGTTTAGTCTGACTTACTAATAGACATCATAGGCTCAAGAGCTACATTGTTCTATGGGTTTCCTTTTGAAAAGAGTCCATGGGCAGGCTCATAGCTGCTTTTCAAAAAGGGGTGGGGCACTACCCTTGGGATTGTGGGGCACTAAAGAGAGACAGTGTTAGCTTCCTTATTTCACACAAAGTGTTGGTCTGTCTCTGGGAAATTTCAGTGAGAGGAAGGACCAAAGATGCCTTATAGCAACCAGGATACATTGCAAAAAAAAAAAACAAACAAAAACAGCACTGAAGTCTTCTGTTCTCATCTAAATAAATTCAAAGTTGGCAGGATAGATCGCAGGAGGTATTGAGCTGTGAGACAGTCCAACTGTCTATTGTTCCTTAACATACAAACCCCTCCACCTGCATTTTCCGAGGGAACCAGGATTCCTGTGATTCACCTTGTTTCTGCCCATAGTGATTGTTTGCCAGTTTCCTTCCTTTCATGCTCAGTGTAGATAAGCAGTTCTGTAACTGTTATCTGAAAGGGTTGGAACCTTCTGTCCACTGAGGGTGACTCAGAATTGAAATTAGTTATTATTATGGTAGGGTGAAACTGAAGCCTACTGCCAGATTGGCGAGAAAATCTCCTACCTGCAGGGTTTTTGTTTGTTTGTTTTTAAATTGAAGTATAGTTGATGTACAGTCTTATATATGTTGCAGGTGTACAATGTAGTGATTTATACTTTTTAAAGTTTATATAGCTATGATAAAATATTGGCTATATTCCCTGTGTTGTATAATAATCTCCTTTAGCCTGGAGGAGGTTTTAGCAGCCACCTCCTAAGTTCTTCCTCATTATCAGACAATAAAATGAAGAACCATGTACTGCTGTATTGACCATACAGTTTGCTCATTGTGTTTGTTAGTCATTCCCACAGGCTTCCCTCATATCCCATTAGTTGGCCCTTGAAGCCCTTATCCTTCCTTTTCCAGAAAGCCATGTCTCTTAACAGCATTACATTCCTATCACCAGATGGTCAAGAACTGTGAAAGGGGTCTTATAAGGTATACCCTACTTATAAGGTAACCACTTAGAAGACAGGAGAATTTTGGATTAGAGATAAAGTATAGTTTATTACTTAAAGCAGTAGAAGTAACCAGAGTATCCGTATTTTTGCACAATTCCGCCAAGACCCAGTTTCCATAGGGCAGAGCACAGAGGGCCAGATGACAGCTGCTCATGCGGTCTGGTGCAGTAGAACCCTGAGCTTTGGGCCCCTGAATATTTTGTAATAGTAAATGTGGCTGCCCTTTGTTCCTAAGGTACACGTTCTGTCTTTAAAGTCTGCTCATTATACAAACAACCTTGAAAAGATAGTTTAGATGATGGGCAAGTCATTGCCTTATTTATTGGCAAGACATAAAGAAAGAGCAGAGACTTATGTAAGAATTGTCTCCTAACATATGACACTCCTCAGATTATGAGAATTGATACATTGTTAATTTTTCATTCACAAGGACATCCAAAACAGATGTTCTTGATTAACAGCTTTCTTACAAGCCATGAGTTAGGACTTGTGGTTCCTTCCATTCTTGCTTCTCGGCCTTCTTTTCAGTGTTGGTTCTGTGTCTGCTGTGTTCCCTTGTACTAATCCCTGGAAGAGGAAGGGGCATGGACACTCAATACTCAAGGCTATTAAAGAGCAGGCCCAGAGGCAGCACACGTCATTTTTCATTCAGATTATAATTGACCTGAACTCAGTTAAATGCCACATCGGACTGCAAAGGAAACTGGGAAATGTCTAGTTATACTCTGAATAAGGGAAAGAAACGGGCTTGGTGAATAGCTAGCTGTCTCTACTTCGTTTTAGCCCATTCTTTTTGTTAGCGAAGTCGCTCAGTCGTGTCCGACTCTGCGACCCCATGGACGTAGCCTATGAGGTTCTTTGACCCATGGAATTTTCCACGCAAGAGTACTGGAGTGGGTTGCCATTTCCTTCTCCAGGGGGATCTTCCTGACCCAGGGATTGAACCCAGGTCTCCAGCACTGCAAGCAGACGATTTTACCACCTGAGCCACCAGGGATATGTAATTATTTAAAAAAAAATAAAACAAGGCAAAGCATTTTTAAAAATGCAAATTAATTTTAAAAAAATACTCCAGAATTCACCATCCAGAAATAGCTATTATTACTACTAAGTAAACATTCCAGATTTTTATAAATAGGTAGATAATAGATTTTGAAAGGATGGTTAGAACAATCAAAAATACTAAAATGGTGCAATACTGTTGGTTTTTTAAAAAATGTTAAACTTAGATTTACTTGGCTCTATAAAAGAAAGTGAAGCAAATAGATAAATTGAACTTCATATAAAATTTCCTTATCCCAACAGATATTATTTCCTTAAACTTCTACCTTTAATTGTGGAGATACTGAAGCACACAAAAAATCACTGAAAAGTAAGATCATCCTTCTAGTTCAGATGCTTTTAACTGTAACAGAATATTGCTAAAGCAATGGAGAATTATTGTTTTGCATAAGATGCTCAGAGGCTGTTCTGAGATGGGTTAACTTAGCAATGGTCAATCAATGGCGGTAGAGCATTATTGTCTTTCTTGTGGCTCTCTTGGTTTCTCTAGGCATGGTTGGCAGGTCACTGCAGTTGTTCCAGGGGTCATGGCCTAACACTTGAGTATCTGAAGACAGCAGGGGAGTACCTTTCAAGTAGAACATTCCCAGCCATCTCACAGAAAATTTCCTCTTCTGTTTTATTATCCTGACCTAAATCTATCCCAGACCTAAAGCGGTCTGTGGCTTAGGAGGTAGATTTATCTAAATTTTTTTTTTTTTTTTTAGATTTATCTAAATTGACTTAGATATTCCATGTTCACCTCTGGGCTTGAAAATCTGAGGATGTGAGAGAGTGATTAGCCAAAGAAAACCAGGCTTTGTCTACAAGGAAGGATTTTATGTGCAATTACTATTTGGTGGCAAATTATTTTAACTATGTGCTTCACAGTCTATGTTGAGCTCCTGCTATGAAAGGCGAACAGTATCCCTGTGCTCTTCTCATTTCCTTCCATCCAGTTTGTTTTTAAAGATATTTATGTTGCGTTTTTCACGTCTGAGACATTCTCTTCTGTAAACAGTCCTCACAGTTGTTTTAGGGATTTGTTCTGTGTTTAATTTAAATTTGTTAGATGGTCACTACCTTTCACCACAGCTTCTCCATTGAGTTCTTTATATCATCTCAAATTGGCAGAGCTTTAGTATTCAGTAACTTTTTTTCAAGAATACGTTCTTCAGACCTGTATTCTCTGACTTTGTTCATAATGGAAAGTGTTTTCTTCTTGTCCTAATTTTTGAACTGAATCTTGGCTGTATATATTATTGGGTGACACTTTCTTTCCTTTAAGAATTCAGGCAGTGGACCTAGACTATTGCTGTGGGGAGGACCAGGGACAGTCCTACCCCACTGACCCCCGTGCAGTCTGCTAAGTTTAACTACAGTAAGTCTTGCTGTTGAACATTCTATGACTGAATTTTTCAGAACTCATTCCGCGCCCCCCCCCCCCCCCCTTTTATTTTGTAGGCTCTTATGTTTAAATACATTTTCTGTTCTCCATTCATTGGATTTTCTACTGTAGGGACACAAGTTATACTTAACGTTTGATTATTGTTGTATGTAACTGTTAAATGTTCCTCTCTAAACCGCCCCCCCCCCACCCCCCTTTTTTTTTGACTTTGCTGCGTGGCCTGTGTGATCTTAGTTCCCTGACCAGAGATTGAAGCCACAGCAGTGAAATCACCCGGTCCTAACCATTGGACTGCCAGAGAATTCCCTCTGAACACTTTAATATCTGCTGATTTTTCATTTGCATTACTATGATTTTTTTCATGCCCTTTTTAGAGCAATATTTTTATTCTCAAGAATGTATGCTTTTTCCCTTGCTGATTCTATTTTAGTTACTAATTCTGTTTTAGTTTTAAAATTACTTTGGTCCTACAATTCCTTAGTTTTTTTAACCATTTTGTTTTATCATCTCATTTTGTGCTTTGTTTGAACATACATTAGAATGAAGTTTTACTTAGCATGGAACAATTTGAGAAACACCTCTATGCTGAGTTGTATTTATTTGTAGGTTGAGAGTTTTGGTTCTCTTTTGCATTTTATGCTCTTTATGTTGTTTCCTTTTCGGCTATAGTTTCTTTGCCTTGCAACTTTTTCCTTTCTTGCTCATGTTTTTGAGGCTCTTTCTGGGTGTTTGCTCCTCTTTAGTTAAGACCATTTCGTGAATCTCTTCTCAACATTTTTGAGACTAGGGTTTGAGGACTAAGTGTCTCTTTCTGATTCCAGAGGAACTGTCAAGGGTGCAGTGTACAAGCTCAACTGGGACAGTATGCAGTTTTTGGTAGAACCCCAGGCTCAGCTCTCTTTTCTAATTCTTGATTAAATATCTTGTGCTAGATTTTAATCTCTTAACTGTGTGGGGATAGTTCACACACTTAAGAATACCCTCTGATTTTACATAATTCATTCCTAGCCTAGATTGTCTACTTCCAAACAGTCAGTACTCTCCCTTCCGCTAGCTTTGCCTGTTTCTGCTCTAAAGCCTGCACTACTCTTCAGGTAAAGAAAGAACAAATTAAATAGTCAGGAAAAACAAAAGAAAAGGTTGTTTCTCTGCAGATTTGGGAGTTTTTGTGATATTTTCAGAATTTTAGCTAATTGGAAGTAGAATTATTAATAGCTGAATTCTATAGTTCAGTTCAGGGCAACTTCTGCTCTATTTCTAGAGTCTAATATTTCACTGCTTGCTTGTTAGTTTTTGTTTAATGTATTATCTGCTTCTGCCATTCCCCCTGGAGAAGGAAATGGCAACCCACTCCAGTACTCTTGCCTGGAAAATCCCATGGATGGAGGAGCCTGGTAGGCTATAGTCTATGGGGTCGCAAAGAGTTGGACACTACTGAGCGACTTCACTCACTCACTCACTCACCATTCCCCCAGTTTGGGTTGCTGTTTGGTTTGTTGTTTTCACTGGTTTTTGTTTGATTTTTAATTGTTAACATTGGAAAAAATTGATGTGATTTTAAATCACCATTTAAAGCCTTGGGAGTTACTGAACATAGATCCTCTTTTCCTTAGTAGAAATTTAATTTCTAATATTAGGCTTCCTGATGAACTCTTCTTCACACTTAGTGATAATGAAATCTTTCCTACTTATGAGCACATCTTTGTTAATTTAGAACTTATCTGGGGAAATAACCTCAAGCACGATGTTGCATTCCTTTTAGAATTCACTTTCTGACTTACCCCAAACATTTCTTTCTACCAGTGTTTCTGTGATAACATGTGTATTCCTCAGACTCTGAGATATCTAATTCCTCTGTGTCGGAAGACAGGAACTTATTTCAAGCATTACCTCTACTGTCTTGTACTTTAATTTTGCTTTAATGATTTCTTTTCCCATTCCGGTTTGAATACTGGAAACATTGAATGTCTCTTAGTTGTTCATCATGCTCTAAATTTAGGGTAAAAACTCCTGTATTGTCCCTATCTTCTACAGGGAAAGTAGTTCATTCTGCAGCTGAAGATACTTTTAAGATGGAATCATTTTCTCTCCTTTCCTTTAAATCTTTCTTCTTTCCCCTACTCGTTCAAATTTTCTTTTTATAGTTTGTCATCATGGGTACCTTATTTATTTTTTTCTTTAAATTAAAGAAAAGTTTTTGTTTCAGCTAAGTTTCTTGGGAGGTATAGATAAAAATCTATTTTGTACTTGTTTAAGCCATTCCTTTCTGATCTATAAAAGTAGATCATCTCAGGGCTGCTTTAAGGATGAAATGAGATTTTATATACATATGTGTATTATAAGTTGCTACAATTCTGATTATTTTTATTGTTAATTATACACAGTGATGTATTTGGGAGTGACACCAGTTGTCCTGACCTATAGCTTTACATAAAAATAGTGTTTATTTCCTTCTGGTTGTTGTTCTCTCTTTGCATAAAAATTTTATTCACTTATTAAACTTATTTTTTATGGAAATAATATACTTGATATGCAGTATTATATTAGTTTTGGGTGTACTATGTAGTGATTTGATATTTACATATATTATGAAATGATCACCATAAGTCCAGTAGCCATCTGTCCAGTGTTCTTGACAGTGTTATTGACCATGTTCCTTATGGTGTATCTTAAACCTACCTCCCTTTGTTTACTTATTTTATAACTGAAAGTTTTCACTCCCACCCTACTCTCTGCATCTGAATCTGTTTCCGTTTTGGTTTGTTTTGTTTTGTTTTTTAGATTCCACATAAGAGTAAGGTCATATGGTGTTGTCTGTCTTTCTCTCTCTGACTTATTTAACTTAGCATAATACCATCTAAGTCCATTCATGTAAAATAGAAAGTTTTTTTTTTTTTTTTTTTTAATCGTTGAGTAATGTTACACAGGCACACACACAGCATCTTTATGCACTTAATCTATTGATGGCCAATTGGGTTACTTCTATATCTTGGCTATTGCAAATAATGCTTCAGTGAACGTTGTGCATATGTTGTTTCAAATTAGTGTTTTTGTTTTCTTTGGGTGAATACCCAGAAGTGAAACTGCTGGATAATAAGGCAGTTCTGTTTTTAATTTTTTGAGGAATCTTCATATTGTTTTCCATAATGGCTGAGCTAATTTGCAATCCCACCAACAGTTCACAAATGTTCTTTTTTCTACATCCTTTCCAGTACTTGTTATTTGTTGTCTTTTTGATGTTAGGCATTCTGACAGGTGTGAGGTAGTATATCATTGTGGTTTTGATTTGCATTTCCCTGATTATTAATAATGTTGAGCATCTTTTCATATGTCTATTGGCCATCTGTATGTCTTCTTTGGAAAAATGTCTATTCATGTACTCTGCTCATTTTTTAATTTGTTTGCTTTTTGCATATTGAGTTATATGAGTTCTTTGCATATTTTGGGTATTAACTCCTTATCAGATGTGTTGTTTCCAAATATGGCTGTTTCATTTCCTTCACTGTTCAAAAGCTTTTCATTTTCAGTTTGATGTAGGCACATTTATTTATATTTGCCTTTGTTTCTCTTGCCTGAGAAGACATATCTAGAAAGAGTCTGTTAAAATCAATGTCAAAAGGCATACTGTCCATGTTTTCTTTTAGTTTTATGGTTTCGGGTCTTCTATTTAAGTCACTTTGAGTTTATTTTTGTATACAGTGTGAGAAGGTAGTCTGATTCTTTTGCATGTGGCTGTCCAGTTTTCACAACATTATTGATTGTAGAGAATATCTTTTCCCTTTTGATTCTTCTTGCCTCCTTTGTTGTAGATTAATTGACCTTATAGTATTAGTTGCTCAGTCGTGTTCTGACTCTTTGCAATCCCATGGATTCCATGGGATCCCACCAGGCTTGTCTGTCCATGGAGTTTTCCAGGCACAAATACTGGAGTTGGTTGCCATTTCCTCCTCCAGGAGATCTTCCTGAGCCAGAGATTGAACCCAGGTCTCCTGCATTGTAGGCAGTTTCTTTACTGTCTGAGCCACCAGGGAAGCCCAATTGACCCTATAAATATGGGTTTATTTCTGGATTCTGTTCCATTCTGCTGATCTCAGTGTCTGTTTCTGTGCTAGTACCATACTGTTTTGATTACCAACAGTTTGTAGTATAGTTTGAAATCAGAAACTGTGACATCTTCAGCTTTGTTTTTCTTTCTGAAGCTTGACTCTTTGCATAAAATTTTAAAGTGAAACTCATATTAACCATTTTACCAGATCTTTAAATATTCCTTCAGAACATACTTTTAAAATGACCATTACATGGTTGTATAATAATTTTTTCAACCACACCTGTGTTGTTGAACATTTAGATTATCTACAGTTTTTTTTTCTCATTGCAAATAGTAGCATAATAAACTATATTTGAACCTTCACTTGTTGGAGATGAAATTACTAGTCAGATACTATATCTACGGTTTCTAACTCTCACGTTTAAAATGGTCCATTGCATGTTTACATTCTCTTTAGCATTGTATGCTAGTGCTCATTTCACTGTAACTTGGGCAACATTGGGTCTTAAAATTAAAAATAAAAACCCAACAGTTTTGGTGTTAAAAAAATTTAGGTAATAGAATAATATTGCCATTAGTTCTTCAGTCCTTGGTTGCACATTTTTTGTTTTGTGCCTCATTGTTTCTTTTGTGAATTGCCCTTTGTATTGTTTCATAGCATGTTTATTTTTTCTTACTGATTTATCAGCATTTTAAACACTAAAATACAGAACATGTTAACTTATTTCTCAGTTTGTTTTTAGATTTTTAATGATTTTTAAATTGATGCAGAAGTATTTGAATTTGAATAGCTAAAACTACCTTTTCTGTTTCTGATTTTTACTTTGTTTTATGCTTAAAAAAGTCTTTCCTCCTTTAAATTTCAAATTTTAAAAAACATTTTCTTCAGCCTCTTAGATTATTTTAAATTTTAACTATAAAATAATCTGTTTCTTTTTTTTGTATAAGACATTTTTACTACATTATTAACCACTTTTTCTAGTATTATTAAATAATTTCCGTCTTTCCTGCTGATTTGGAATCCCATCTTTTTCGTATGCTAAGTATTTAGATGTAACTGAATATTTTCCTGAATTTTTTTTCCTGTTGTGTTAAAATCAGCCTCTCTCTTTAGTGTGAAAGTCATCACACTGCATTGATTCATATTTCACAGGCCTATATTGTAGATGTAATCTATTCACAATCTCTCCCAGTGAACATTTACAATCTCAGCATATATTTCTTGGTGTATTACATAGGACCAAAGTGGTGTATTATTCCATTATGTCTTACATACATTCATGTTTTCATACCTATACATGTATACTTTAGTTTTTACTCTTCTGTTCTCTCCACGATTGTAGCTGTTGTTTGTGAGTGTGTTATTCTCTCAGTTGTGTCCAGCTCTTTGCAACCCCATGAACTGTAGCCCACCAGGCTCCTCTGTCCATGAGACTCTTCCAGGCAAGAATACTGGAATGGATTGCCATTCCCTTCTCCAGGGGTCTTTCCGATCCAGGGATTGATCCGAGTCTCCTGCATTGTAGGCAGATTCTTGACTGAGCCACCAGGGAAGCGTCGTAGAGATTGTTCATCTTGTTTTTCAGCGTCGTTCTCTATAAAATATATATAAAATTATCCCAGCTCTTGTACCCTTGATGAATAAAGCCCAGTATGGGAAGTAGAACATGAAAAAGGATGGAGAGGCTCCTGTATTACCTTTATGGGAGAAGAGTATTGATATAGAACTTACTGCAGTCAAGGATCATATTTATAAACTAGATTGTATAGTTATATTTGTTATTTTGGTGAATAAAAAAATTCCAGTATGAGTTACTTTTAATTTCTACTTTCATTAACTCCCATTACCTGGTTGTGAATTCTGGTTTTGTTTGAATTATCTACTATTCCTTGGTAAACCACATGATGACTTTTAGTGGTATACATTTTTTAGTGGTTAGGGCTCAGCACAATTTGTCTTGCCTTCACATGGTATCAGCTGGGCTTAATCATGAGTCTACTCTCAGCTGGTGGCTGGCTGAGTGATGTAAGATAGTCTTATTTACATGTCTCAGTTGACATGCTGCTGACTGTAGGCTGGGGTTAACCCCAGTTCTTCTCCATGGGGCCTCTTTTTCTGCCTAGCCTCTCTATCAGGAAACTGTGAACTGACTCTCTACATGATGACTAGAAACTAAGGCGGCAAAGGTGAAAGCCATAGAGGGCTTCTCAAAGCTCTTGGCTCCTCAACTTCTATATGACATCCTCATAGAAAAAATTAGAGGCATGGTTCCTTATGATCTGTCACAGGTAAAACAACTTCATAGTAACAAAGTTTCCTAAAAACTCTGAATAAAAACTGTTACTTTTATTTTACATTTTCTTTTTCTAAAGTATTAACCTTGCTATAGAGAGGTATCTTATATACTTAAATCAGTAATTAAAAAGGGACAGTAGTCTTAGGTATTATAGTAAAACATCTATCCTTTATTTGTACACATTTTGTTTTGCTGATATGCTCTCTCTCCTAGGGCAGGGCCAGTGGTATTATTCTTTCATGCTTTGAATAGATTAAGTGCTCTGAATGGTTAAACTTAAGTACTATGAGAAATAAGTTCAATTAACTCAGTTCAGTTCAGTTCAGTCGCTTAGTCGTGTCCGACTCTTTGAGACCCCATGAATCGCAGCACGCCAGGCCTCCCTGTCCATCACCAACTCCCGGAGGTCACTCAGACTCAGGTCTATCGAATCAGTGATGCCATTTCCAGCCATCTCATCCTCTGCCGTCCCCTTCTCCTCCTGCCCCCAATCCCTCCCAGCATCAGAGTCTTTTCCAATGAGTCAACTCTTCGCATGAGGTGGCCAGAGTACTGGAGTTTCAGCTTTAGCATCATTCCTTCCAAAGAGATCCCAGGCTCATCTCCTTCAGAATGGACTGGTTGGATCTCCGTGCAGTCCAAGGGACTCTCAAGAGTCTTCTCCAACACCACAGTTCAAAAGCATCAATTCTTTGGTGCTCAGCTTTCTTCACAGTCCAACTCTCACATCCATCCATGACCACAGGAAAAACCATAGCCTTGACTAGACGGACCTTTGTTGGCAAAGTAATGTCTCTGCTTTTGAATATGCTATCTAGGTTGATCATAACTTGCCTTACAATACACTTACCTACTGATTCAAACAATTGAGAACAATTTGGTTAAAGTATTTTGATGTTAAATAAAGTTGGGCTCCTAATATGTAGTTAATTTCTTATTAATTCTTTTTGTATTTCAATTCATCAGTTTTAGCAGAGATAACTGATTTGTCTATTTTTTGAGTAAACATCAAAAAGAATTTCTTGTCTGAGTTTCTGTGCACTGGTTTGTAGTTTATGGGCCATAGAATTTAATGCATGGTGTTGGAGAATCTGATACCATTATGAGGTGATAGTGCATGTCAAAGTGTATAGAAATTTTAAAGTACTATTTATGAAATCTATACAACAGCATTTGGTATTTTTAATAGGACAAAAATAGTTTGTCAGATACAAATGTAGACTTCAATTCGTCTTTTAGGTTGGTCAAGGATAAGAAAACAAATCACCTTAATATAACTTACAGTAGTAGTACTATATATTGTAATATATAGTAATAGATGTAGTAATACCATCATATATTACTAGTATTTTTTATATATAAAATGATATCTGATTAGAAGTGAGTTTGGTTTTTTTTGACAAGCATTTATTAATATTTTAAATTACTTGAATGTAATTATAAAGAAATATCATCTTTATTATGTGTATATCAGTTATAATTTAAATTTAAATTGTATTTTACTTCTGTTCATTTTTAGAAATATAAAGAAAAGGACAAACACAAACAAAAACATAAGAAGCAACCAGAACCATCACCTGCATTGGTTCCTTCCTTGACTGTTACTACAGAAAAAGTAAGTTTTAAATGTCATATTTTGATTTACATAATAACTAGTTTTGTGCTGACTTTTACCTTTTAACTAGTTATATGCTGCATTTTGAAAATACTTGAATTGTCCTGGTTCCTCCTAACCAATTTTACATCTCTGAGACTACATCAAGCACGTTGATTTTCCCTCTCTTAGTCCTTTATCCTATCTTCACTTTATTCTATGCTTATTTCTTAAGAATGTTGAGAAGTAGGTGACATCATTGACATGTATATTTTGGGCTGTGCAGTTGGCTTCTTCCATCTGTGACTTTGAATTCTGGCTTCAACGCTTACAGACTGAACTCTTTAGGTTAATTAACCTCTTTGTAACTCAGTTTTATTGTTCGTAAAGTGAGGGGAGATAATTGTTGGAATTGAATGAGATAACGCATTTAAAGCAGTTAGAACAATATCTGGTTCATAGTAAGTATTACTTAGTAAATGTTAAATATTACTAAGGTTATTATCATGTAGTTAACATGAAAGCAAGTGGAGACAGGGACAGGCAGCTGGGATTACTGTGAAAGGAGGGTGAGGGGGTTGCAGTAGGAGAAGAGGCCAGTGTGAGAGGCCAGTCTTGTAAGACTGTATAAGCCAGTGGAAGGTTTTTAATTTGAGTGAAAAATGAGCCATTAGAGTTTTAAGCTGAGATGTAACATGGTCTTAACTTAGGTTTTATAAGAACCTGCAGCTACTGGACTATAGAGAGTCAAGAGTGAAAGGAAGACTCTCTATGGACTATAGAGAGTCAAGAGTGAAAGGAAGGAGGCCATTAGGAGGTTATTGCAGTAATCCAGAAAGGGATGTAATCCAGAAAGGGATGGTGGTGACACTAGAGGATTTTGACTTGTATTTCTTCAGTGACCTATACATACGTTAAACATCTTTTCATGTGAATATTAGCTATTTATTTATTTATTTTGGTGAAGTGTCCACATCTATCCACCACCTCTCCCTTTTTATTGATTTATTACCGAGTTTTGTGAAGCATTATGTGTTGCGGGTGCAAGTCATTTATCAGATACATATGTTTTCTTTTAAAAGTTTTATATTTTTATCTTTTACATTTAGGTCTGTGATCCATTTTGGGTTAATTTTTGTGTATGACGTGAGTTATACATCAAAGTCCACTGATTTGAATATTGATAATTCAGTTTTTCCTGAGCCATTTTTAGAACAGATTGTCCTTTCTTTATTAAATTACCTTTACCTCCATTTGTTGAGAGTCAGTTGACCATCTGTATATGGGCCTATTTCTAGACTCTAATTCTGTTCCATACCACACAATCTTGATTACTATAGATTTATAATGATGCTTGAGGTCAGATAGGGTCCACCTTCCAAGATTGTACTCTTTCAGAGTTGTTTGGCCTATTCTAGGGTCTGTGCATTTGTATATGGATTTCAGAATTAGATTGTCAGCTTTTAGAAATAAAACTGCTGGTATTTTGAATCAAACTGCAGTGAATCTACAGATCGTTTGAGGGGGAGTATTAATACCTTAATAATACTGAGTTTTCTGATCTGTGAACATTGTGTTTGTGTCAGTGGACATTTAGATTGCTTCCATGATTTACCAGTTGAAAATAGTGCTGCTGTAAACTTTGGGGTGCATGTGTCTTTTTGAATTAGTTCTTACTGTCTGTTCTGGATATTTGCCCAGAAGTGGGATTGCTGGATCCATATGATAGTTCTATTTTTAGTTTTTTGAAGAACCTCTATAGTATTTCCCGTAGTGGCTGTACCAGTTTACATTCCCACTGACAGTGTAGGGGAGGGTTCCCTTTTTTCAGTACCTTCTCCAGTGTTTATTATTTGTTAACTTTTTGATAGCCATTCTGATCAGTGTGAAGTGATAATTTATCATGATTTTGATTTGCATTTCTCTAATTATTGGCAATATTGAACATCTTTTCATGTGCCTTTTGGCCATTTGTATGTCTTCTTTCGAGGTGTCTACTTAGGTCTTCTGCCCATTTTTTAATTGTATTTTTCAGGTATTGAGTTGTGTGAGTTGTGTTTTTGCTGACTGTACAGAGCTTCTCCATCTTTGGCTGCTAAGTATATAATCAGTCTGATTTCAGTATTGACCATCTGGTGATGTCCATGTGTAGCATCATCTCTTCTGTTGATGGAAGAGGATTTTTGCTTTGAGCAGTGCATTCTCTTGGCAGAACTATGTTAGCCTTTGCCCTGCTTCATTTTGTACTCCAAGTCCAAACTTGCCTGTTTTCCAGGTGTTTCTTGACTTCGTCCTTTTGCATTTCAGTCCCCTATAAAGAAAAGGACATCTTTTTTTGGTCTTTGTTCTAGAAGGTCTTGTAGTTCTTCATAGAACCATTCAACTTCAGCCTCTTCAGCATTACTGGTTGCCGTATAGACTTGGATTACTGTGATATTGAATGATTTGCCTTGGAAACGAGCAGAGATCATTCTGTTGTTTTTGAGATTATACCCAAGAACTGCATTTAGGCCTCTTTTACTGACTATAAGGGGTACTCCATTTCTTCTAAGGGATACTTTGCCCACAGTCGTAGATATAATGATCATCTGAGTTAAATTTGCCCATTCCAGTCCATTTTAGTTCACTGATTCTTAACATGTCAATGTTTGCTCTTGCCATCTCCTGTTTGACCACTTCCAATTTACCTTGATTCGTGGACCTAACATAACAGGTTCCTATGCAATATTTGTTCTTCACAGTATCGGAGTTGACTTCCATCAGCAGTCATGTCCACAACTGGGCTTTGTTTTCGCTTTGGCTCCATCCCTTCATTGTTTCTGGAATTATTTTCCAGTCTTCTCCAGTAGCATATTGGGTACCTACTGAGGTGTTCATGTTTTAGTGTCATATCTTTGACAGCTTACAGTGAATGGTATCAGATTCGTTATCTCAGAAGATTAAACTTCAGGACCAGGAACCAGGCTTGATCACTCAAGAGCTTTTGTATTGCAGAGTTTTATTTGAGTATAAAAAGGGACAGAGAAAGCTTCTGACAAAGACATCAGAAAGGGGATGGAGAGTGCACCCCTCCCTAGTGTTAGCAAGGGAGTTATATACTTTTTTAATTGGTTATTACAATAAATCAAAGAATGTCTCAAGTTTGTGAAAATTTTACCAAACCCCGTCCCACAATTTACATTTTAGGATAATAGGATTACAATTTAACAGTATTTAGATCCTACCAGACCCATCCCGATAAAATACATTCTAATAAATTGGGATTAATCACAAGGTTTTCAGGAAGGAGAAACTGTCCTCAAGCAGGGTACATTGTTGTTATATAATCCCTAGTACAGAGTTTAAACTGAATTGTGTAATCATCAGTTCCAGGCTTAAAGAAAAAAAAAAAAAAAAAACTTAGTTTTATGTGACTAAGAATGTAGAGGGGGAAAAAAAAAGTTTGTCCTTTCCTCCTCCTGTAGAACCCCAACCCCTTTCTCCTCCTCGGTGACCCTGGACTTCTTATCAACCTGCTTAAGAATTGACTCTCATCTTTTTGCCTTTTCATACTGTTCATGGGCTTCTCAATGCAAGAATACTGCAGTGGTTTGCCATTCCCTTCTCTAGTACCACATTTGGCAGAACTCTCCACCATGACCCTTCTGTCTTGGGTGGCCCTGCACTGCATGACTCATACGTTCATTCAGTTAGACAAGGAGTTTTATAAACTCTTTATAAAGAGTTTTATAGTTTTCTATTATACATTTAAGTTTGTAGTCCATTTTGAGTTCATTTTTATAAGGGATATGTGTTCTGTGTCTAGATTCCTTTTTTTTGGTTTTATGTGCATATTTAATATTCTAGCACCATTTGTTGAAAAGCTTGTCTGTATTTCATTGTATTACTTTTGTGATCAGTTGACAGTAGTTGTGTGGATCTATTTCTGGGCTCTCTGTTCCATTGATCTATTTGTCTATTCTTTCATCAATACTGTGATGTCCTAATTACTGTAACTTTATAGTGAGTCTGAAATTGAGTTAATATCAGTGCTCCAACTTGTCTTTCAATATTACGTTGGCTATTTTGGGTCTTTTGTTTCTTCTTGTGTGGAATCAATTTCTCAATAGTCACACACACACACACACACACAAAAATGCTGGAATTTTGATTCAGAATGTTCAGAATCTGTAGATGAAGTTGGGACATTTTGATGATGATATTGGCAACTTATCTATCTATGAAGTTGGAAAAATTCTCCATTTACTTAGTTCTTTAATTTTGTTCATCAAAGTTTTGTTTCTTCCTCATACAGACCTTCTACATATTTAGTTAGATTTAACCTAAGGATTTATAATTTGAAATTCAACTTGTTTCTTCCTGCTATTTAGGAAACCAGTTTCCTTTTTTACATTAACCTTATTCTGAAACCTTGTTATAATCACTTTTTTTTTTTTAAGGCTTGTTGCTTTCATTTTAGTGTGAAGTAAATTTGTATATCAAAGGAAAAAAAATCGGGTGATGGTTGAATAGGTAGCATTTTTCCTTTCTCAGTGTCACATAACATAATCGAACATATGTAATTAACATGTTTTAGACTTAACTAAATACAGTGTTTTCTTTTTCCCTCATTGTTTTTTAAATTGTTTTCCCATTTATTACAAAATGTTGAGCAGAGTTCTGTGTGCTATATAGTAGGTTCTAGTTGGTGATTTGTTTAACTATAACAATGTTGTCTGTGTCAATCCCAGACTCCCGTATAGTTAATTGTTCTTTATTGGGAACTGCTCGCAGATGAGAGGATCTCATTGGATGCCATATCTTAAAATGCATCTTTGTGATAAAAGGAGGTAGAAGAATGAGACTGGTTTATGGAAATAGGCAAGAATATAGGCTTCTGGAACAGTTTGGAGGTTCCTTAGAAAATGAAGACTAGAGTTACCATATGACCCAGTAATCCTACTTCTGGGCATGTATCTGGAGAAAAACTTTGTTTGAAAGTATACATGTACTCATTGTCCATTGAAAGACCTTTTAGAACTAACACCAAAGAAAGATGTCCTTTTCATTATAGGGGACTTGAATCCAAAACTATGAAGTTGAGAGATACCGGCAGTAACAGGAAAGTTTGGACTTGGAGTACAAAATGAAGTAGAGCAAAGGCTAACAGAGTTCTGCCAAGAGAATGCACTGGTCAAAGCAAAAACCCTCTTCCATCAACACAAGAGATAACTCTACACATGGACATCACCAGATGGTCAACAATGAAATCAGATTGATTATATTTTTAGCAGCCAAAGATGGAGAAGCTGTGTATGGTCAGCAAACACAAGACTAGGAGCTGACTGTGGCTCAGATCATGAACTCCTTATTGCCAAATTCAGACTTAAATTGAAGAAAGTAGGGAAAACCACTAGACCATTCAGATATGATCTAAATCAAACCCCTTACGGTTATACAGTGGAAGTGACAAATAGATTCAAGGGATTAGATTTGATAGTTCCTAAAGAACTATGGACGGAGGTTTGTGACATTGTACAGGAGGCAATGATCAACACCATCCCCAAGAAAAAGAAATGCAAAAAGGCAAAATGATTGTCTGAGGAGGCCTTACAAATTGCTGAGAAGAGAAGAGAAAAGAGAAGCTAAAGGCAAAAGAGTAAAGGAAAGATACACCGTTTGAATGCAGAGTTCCAAAGAATAGCAAGGAGAGATAAGAAGCTGAGCGCTGAAAAATTGATGCTTTTGAACTGTGGTGTTGGAGAAGACTCTTCAGAGTCCCTTGGACTGCAAGGAGATCCAACCAGTCCATCCTAAGGCAAATCAGTCCTGAATATTCATTGGAAGGACTGATGCTGAAGCGGAAACTCCCAATACTTTGGCCACCTGATGTGAAGAACTGACTCGTTGGAAAGGACCCTGATCTTGGGAAAGATTGAAGGTGGGAGGAAAGGGGAAGACAGAGAATGAGATGGTTGGATGGCATCACTGACTCAATGGACTTGAGTTTGTGAAAGCTCCGGGAGTTGGTGATGGACAGGGAAGCTTGACCTGCTGCAGTCCATGGGATCACAGAGAGTTGGACACAACTGAGCAACTGAACTAAAGGGAACATTTCATGCAAAGATGGGCATAATAGAGGATCGAAATGGTATGGACCTAATAGAAGCAGAAGATATATCAAGAAAATGTGGCAAGAATTCACAGAAGAACTATACAAAAAATATCTTAATGACTCAGATAACACGGTGGTGTGATCACTCACCTAGAGCCAGACATCCTGGAGTCCGAAGTCAAGTGGCCCATCGCTATGAACTAAGCTAGTGGAGGTGATGGAATTCCTGTTGAGCTATTTCAAGTCCTAAAAGATGATGCTGTTAAGGTACTATACTCAATATACCAGTAAATTTCGTAGACTCAGCAGTGGCTACAGGACTGGAAAAGGTCAGTTTTCACTCCAATCCCAAAGAAAGGCAATGCCAAAGACTGCTCAGGCTACCACCCATTTGCACTCATCTCACACGCTAGCAAAGTAGCACTCAACATTCTCCAAGTGAGTCTTCATCAGAAAGTGAGAGAGTTCCCGAAAAACCTCTGCTTTTGCTTTGACTATGCCAAAGCCTTTGTGTGGATCACAGGAATAAAGAGGTAGTAGACAATTGGTATAATTTCTTCCTTAAGTGTTTCGTAGAATTGACCAGTGAACCCATCTGAACCTGGTGCTTTCTGTATTTTGTTGGGTGTGGTTCATTATTGATTCAATTTCTTTAATAGCCGTAGGCCTGTTCAGATTGTCTCTTTTGTTATATGACTTCTAACAGTTGTGTCTTTCAAGAAATTGATCAGTTGTCAGTACGTTATCGAATTTGTGAACATAGAGTTGTTCATAATATTCTTTGATTATCCTTTAATGGCCAAGAGGTGTGTAGTTAATTGTTCTCTCTTTCATTTCTGATATTAGCAGTTTGTGTCCTCCCTTTTTTTTCTTAGTTGTCCTGGCTAGAAATTTATCAATTTTATATATCTTTCCAAATACCAGCTTTTGGTTCCATTGGTTTTTCTCTGTTGATTTTCTGTTTTCATTTCATTGATGTGTGCTTTTTCATTTTATCTTTCCTTCTGCTTATATTTGATTTAATTTGCTTTTTGTTTCTCTTTTCCTAAAGAACAGGGTAAGGTTATTCATTTAAGATCTTTTTTTTCTAATACAGCATTCAACGCTGGAGATTTTCTGGCAGTCCAGTGGTTAAGACTTCACCTTCCAATTCAGAGGGTGCAGTTTCAGTCCCTGCTTGGGGTGCTAAGATCCCACATGCTTCGTGGCCAAAAAATCAAAAACATAAAAGAAAAACAGTATTTGTAAGAAATTTAGTAAAGACTAAAAAAAGTCCTAAAAGATGATGCTGTTTAGGACATTATAAGATTTCTATTTAGGATTTGTTGAAGTGTGTTTTATGGTGCACAGTGTGATCTGTTTTGGTGAATGAATGTGCCATGTGAGTCTGAGAAGAATATTTGTTTTGCTATTACTGGATACAGTAGTCTGTAGATGTCAATTATATCCACCTGATTAATGATGTTGGTCAGTTCAAGTATGTCCTTACTGAGTTTTTGCCTACTGGATTAGTCCAGTTCTGATAGAGAGATGTTAAAATCTCTACTTACAGGAGTGGTTTCATCTCTTGTAATTCTGTCAGTTTTTGCCTCATGTATTTTGATGTCAGGAAGAAACACATGAAAGACTTCTGTGTTATCTTGTAGTCTTGATAACTTTATTGGTGTATAATGTCAGTTTTTATTGCTGTTAACTTTCCTTGCTCTGAAGTCTGTTCTGTCTGAAATATAGCTATTCTTGGATTGTTCAGATTAGTGATTGTGTGGCATATATTCTTCCATTTATTGATTTTTTTTTTTTTGATTTTTTTTTTTTTACATCCAGTGATTTTTAATCACATGTGTCTCTATATTTACTACACTTGAGTCTTGTTTTTTGATTCACTCTGACTATTCCTATCTTTTAATTGGTATATTTAGACCATTTATGTTTAGAGTGATTTGTTGATACAGTTTAGGTTGGTATCTACAAAAGCAGATTACTTTGTTGTTGTTGTTGTTGTTGTTCTTGGTCTTTGTTCCTGTTTTTTGTCTTTAACATGTTATCTCCCTTGTGTGGTTTTTTGTGGATGTTTTATATGATTTCTTTTTGTCTCAATTCTTATCATATCAGTTGTTGTTTTTTTTCCTCTTTCCTGGTTGTCCTCATGTTTGTAGTCTGTCTTTACAGTGTATCTAAGGCTACATTCAATAACACTGTACTATTTCATGGTAGTACAAGTATCTTATAATAACAAAGTATTCCTCATTTCTACCTCCTGTCTTTTCTGTCAATACTGTTATTCATTTCACTTACACATGGCATACATAGCATATGAATATATAACTATATATCAAATATATCATTGAACAAACTATTAAAATCAATTAAGAATAAGAAAAATCAATTACTTTACCTTCATTGATTCATTCTCTGATGTGCTTCTTCCTATAAATCCATGTTTCTGACCTGTTTCATTTTCCTTCTCTGAAGAATTTTTCACATTTATTGCAAGGCAGGGCTACCAGTAACAAATTACCTCCGTTTTTGTCTTTGTCTTTCACTCTTATAGTCTAATTTTGCAGTGTGCAGAATTTTAGTTTTCTTTTTTTCTTCAACACCGAATATTTTACATCACTCCGTTGTTTGCATTGTTCCTGAAGAGAAGTCAGTTGTAATTCTTTTCTTTGCTCCTTTGTAGGTAAAGCTGTCCACCTTGTGGTTTCTTTGAGAGTGTTTTCCGTTACCTTTGATTTTCTACATTGTCAGTATGATGTCCCTATGTTCTTTTGTTTGTTTGCTTGCTTTTTGGCCTTTATCTTTCTTGGTATTCTCAGAGTTTCTTGGATCTGTCATTGGGTTTCTGACTTTAATTTGGTTAAATTCCTAGTCATTATTCCTTCAAAATCACTTCTGTTCCTTTCTTTTCCTTCTGTTACTCCCACTACAACTGTGTTTACACCTTTTATAGTTGTCTTGTGATTCTTGGATATTGTTCTTTGTTTCTTAGTTGTTTTTTCTCTTGACTTCGTTTTTCGAAGTTTCTAGTTTCATGTCCTCAAGCTCTGAGATGCTTTTCTTAGCCTTGCCCAGTGTGCTAATGAGTACATCAAAGTCTTCATTTTTGTTATAGAGTTTTTGATCTCAAAGATTCTTTAATTTTTTCTTAGAGTTTCTTTTTCATTTTTTGCTTACAATATCCATCTGTTGTTGCATGCTGTTTTTTACATTAAAACCTTTAACATACTAATCATAATTTTAAAATTCCTGGGCTGGTAATTGCCACAATCCTGCCATATCTGTCTCTGGTTCTGATGTTTGTTTATTCTTTTCATGCTGTATATGTGTCTTTTAGTGTGCCTTATAGTTTTTTGTGAAAAGATGTGTATGATATACTGGATAAAAGCAAGTATGAAAAGTAGGCCTTTTTAAATAATGTGATGTTAAGAGAGGCAGAAAGCATTCTATATTCCTGTGGTTAGTTCTCAGTCTTTTGGTGAGCCTGTACTCCTGGACTGTGAACCACGAGTGATTCTCACCCCCTACCCTGCTTTGGTGGGACAGGATCAGGTGGGGATTGTAGTTGGATATTTCCCTTCCTCCACCTACTTGAAGCTCTGATACAACTCCAGCAGATGATGCTCTGGTAGGGTAGATTCCTGAGAACAGGTCTTACTAAGAAGAATAGAATACCTTAGCATTTTTCAGAATCTTTCCTTCCCCCCTTCCCTAATGAAAGCATGCATGTATTTTTTCTTCTGGTATTCACTATCAAGACTTGGGTAGGTATCCTCGAGGTGAAACTTGAAAACTTTGAGGGCTTCCCTATGATTGAGTCCTGAGTGTTTTTCTCTCTCAGACTTGAACACACTGAACCTTCTGCAATTTGTTAGTCACACTTGAGGTTTTCCTACTCCGATATTGGTTGCCGTGGAGATTTCTGTTTGGCTATGCTGTGATCCTCTGTATCCGTCTGTCACAATTTGGGGGTTTGCCCTCTGGCCTGACTTCTCTGATGCATCAAAAAAAAGTTACTAACTTTTCAGTTTCTTATGCTTTTTACTTGTTAGGATGGGATGAAGGCTTCCCATCCAAAGTTCCTTATTAAATGCTGACTAGAATCTAGAAGTGCTAGTATGGACATTTAAGGCTAAAAGCTTTGTTCTAAGCACCACTTACAAATTATGATATTGGCATTTTGTATTTTCATTTTACTTATTTGAACAAATATCTTATGGCTTCCTTTTGATTTCTTGTTTGACTGTAGGTTACTTAGAAGCATTTCATTTACTGTTGAAATGTTTTAGAAATTTTTCACATCTTGTTGATTTCTCATTCAATATCTTTGTGTTATAATTCATTTTCAATTTTTTTTTTTAAATGACACAGAACATGGATTATCGGTTTTTATGTGTGCTTTTTCAAAAGAATATTTATTTGTTCTGCTCTTATGAAAATTTTCTATAAATGTGAATGAATTATGAATTAGGTCAAGTTGACTTACATTGCTAGTTCTTTATGTCCTTTATTTATATTTTTATATTTTTATTCTACTTGTTCGATTATTGAGAAAAGGAAATGAACCTCTCTTACTATAACTGTACATTTTGTTATTTCTTTGTTTTTTTCTCTTCAGTTTTTGCTTCATTTATTTTGCAGGTCTCTTATTAGTTACAGAACATTTAGGATTCTTATATCCTCTTGATGAATAAACATCTTTATCCTGGTAATATTCCTTGTTTGAAATGTACTTTGATATTAATGTTATGAATTCAGATTTCTTTGAATTAGTGTCAGATTGCTATGTCTTTCCCATGCTTTTAATATCTTTCTGTATTTATTGTTTAAATGGGTTTTTTTTGTAGGCAACATGAAGTCTTGAATTTCTTTTTTCACTGTTATAATCTCTGCCTTTTAATGGGAGTGTTCAGGTAATTTGCATGTAATGTGATTATTGATATGGTTGTATTTAAATCTATCCTTTGTTAATCCTTTTTAATTTGCCCATCATTTTTCATTTTCTTTCTTTTTCCTCATTGACCATTTTTGGTGATTCCATTGTGGCTGATTAGTAATAATTCTTCATTGTGTTATTTTTATTGGTTGCTTTAGGGTTTATACATCTTTAGCTTGTCAGAGTCTGCTTTCAAGAGATATTACACTATTTCACATACCACATAAGAACCTTGTAACTATATACTTCCATTCCTACCCTTTTTTCTTTGGACCTGTTTCTGTGATGTTTTAAAATTATTGCATATTTTATGAACCTCACGATTGTTATTATTTTTGCTCTAAATCATCGGTTACTTTAAAAAGAGACTTAAGTAATTAAAAAAACCTTCTATATTTATCCATGTAGTTATTGTTTCTAGTGCTCTTAATTTGTGTACATTCACATTTGCATTGTTGTTGTCCTCCTTCCTAAAAGACCACCTGCAGTGTTTACTATGGTATTAACTGCTGGTGATTAGTTTTGTCAGCTTTTTAAAAAAATCTGTAAAACAATTATTTTGCTGTGTTTTTGCAAGATATTTTAGCTCACTTTAGAATTTTAGGTTAATGATTGTTTCTTTTAATACATTGAAGATTTTGCACTTCTTTTTTTACGTTGCATCTTTTTCAGGAGAAATCTGTTTTCATCCTTATCCTTGTTTCTTAGAACTTAGACATTTTCCCTCAACAACCCCCCACCCCCAGCTGCTTTTACAGTTTTCTTTTTCTTTTTGGTTTTTAGTGATAACTATAATTATGATGTGCATTCATGGACTTTTCTTCATATTTCTTGTACTTGGAGTTAGTTGATCTGTAGGTTTTATAGTTTTCATTAAATTTTATAGATTTATTCAAAGTACTTTTTCTTTTTTTCCCCTCTGCTATAACTATTTTTAAGTCCTTTTCTCCTTCCTTCTGTCCCTGAAACCTCCCCCCACCTTTTTGGGGTACTATAGTAGCATGTAAATTAGGCTTCTTAATGTCCCGTAGGTCACTGACACGTTAAAAAAGTCTTTCTTCTTTGTGTGTTTCATGTTTTTATTTTAATTAAAAATTTTTATTGGAATATAGTTGATTAACAATGTTTTGTTAGTTTCAGGTGTATAGCAAAGTTAATCGGTTATACATATACATATATACAGTCTTTTAAAATTTCTTTTCCTATATAGGCCATTACAGAGTATTGAGTAGAGTTCCCTGTGCTATACAGTAGGTCCTTATTAGGTATCTATTTTATATATAGTAGTGCATATATAGGAGAAGGCACTGGCACCCCACTCCAGTACTCTTGCCTGGAAAATCCCATGGACGGAGGAGTCTAGTAGGCTGCAGTCCATGGGGTCGCTAAGAGTCGTCACTTTCCCTTTTCCCTTTTATGCATTGGAGAAGGAAATGGCAACCCACTCCAGTGTTCTTGCCTGGAGAATCCCAGGGATGGGGGAGCCTGGTGGGCTGCCGTCTGTGGGGTCGCACAGAGTCGGACACGACTGAAGCAACTTAGCAGCAGCAGCAGCAGCAGCAGCAGCAGCAGCAGTGCATATATGTCAGTCCCAGTCTCCCAATTTACCCCTCTTTTTCTTATCTCCTGGTAAGTTATATGTTTGTTTTCTACATCTGTGACTCTACTTCTGTTTTGTGAATAAGTTCATTTGTACCCTTTTTATAGATTCCACAGATTAGTGATATCATATGATATTTTCTTTCTGTGTCTGACTTACTTCACTCGGTATGACAATCTCTGGTTCCATCCATGTTGCTACAGATGGCATTATATTGTTCTTGTTGTTGTTGTTTTTAAAGAAATATTTATTTTATTTATTTGGCTGCACCAGATCTTAGTTGCAACATGTGGAATCTAGTTCCCTGGCCAGGGATTGAACCCAGGCTCCCTGTATTGGGAATGCAGAGTCTTAGCTACTGGATCACCAGGGAAGTCCCTATGCTGCTGCTGCTACTGCTGCTGCTGAGTCGCTTCAGTCATGTCACACTCTGTGCGACCCCATAGATAGCAGCCCACCAGGCCCCGCCGTCCCTGGGATTCTACAGGCAAGAACACTGGAGTGGGTTGCCTTTTCCTCCTCCAATGCGTGAAAGTGAAGTTGCTCAGCCGTGTCCGACTCTTAGCGACCCCATGGACTGCAGCCTGCCAGGCTCCTCCATCTGTGGGATTTTCCAGGCAAGAGTACTGGAGTGGGGTGCCATTGCCTTCTCTGGGAAGTCCCTATATTGTTCTTTTTTGAGGCTGAGTAATATACCATTGTCTCTATGTACCACATTTTCTTTATCCATTCCTCTGTTGTTGGACAATTAGATTATTTCTCTGTCCTGGCTATTGTAAATAGTGCTACAGTGAACATTGGGGTGCATGTAAATTTTCAAATTACAGTTTTCTCCAGGTATTTGCCTAGGAGTGGAATTGTAGGGTCATATGGTAGTTCTGTTTTTAGTTTTTTAAAGAACCTCCATAATGGCTGTGTCAGTTTACATTCCCACCAACAGTGTAGGAGGGTTCCCTTTTCTCCAGACCCTCTCTAACATTAACTGTTTATAGATTTTTTGATGATGGCCATTCTGACTGGTTTCAAGTGATACTTCATTGTAGTTGTGATTTGCATTTCTCTTAATAATTAATGATACTGAACATCTTTTCATGTGCCTTTTGGCCATCTGTATGTCTTCTTTGAAAAATGAAAGTTACTCAGTGGTGTCTGACTCTTTGCAACCCCATACAGTCCACAGAATTCTCCAGACCAGATTACTGGAGTAGGTAGCTGTTCCCTTCTCCAGGGGATTTTCTCAATCCAGGGATCGAACCCAGGACTCCCACATTGCAGGCGGATTCTTTCTCAACTGAGCTACCAGGGAAGCCCAAGAATACTGGAGTGGGTAGCCTATCCCTTCTCCAGGGAATCTTCTCCAGGAATTGAACCAGGGTCTCCTGTGTTGCAGGTGCATTCTTGACCAGCTGAGCTACCAGGGAATCTGTCTTCATTGAAAGACATACAGAAATGTCTATTTAGACCTTCTGCCCATTTTTTGATTGGGTTGGTTGTTTGTTTTTTTTTTATATTGATCTGCATAAGCTCTTTGTATATTTTGGAGATTAATACTGTTGCTTCATTTGCAAGTATTTTTTCCCATTCTGTGGATATTTTTGTTTTGTTTACAGTTTCTGTGCTTCATGTTTGGTAGTGTCTGTGTTGTATTTTAAGAATTGGGCTATTGAAAAATTTGTGAATTTTATGAGAGGCTTGAATAGTACATAATTAAAAAAAATTTAACCAACATTATTCTGTTTGATCATGTTGGTGGAAGGCATTGCTATAGTCGTTTTCATTCCTTCTGTGCCTCCTCTCCCAAACATGGATTACAGAGCTTTGTGGAATAAAACATAAGACAACTAACTATACCTTTATAAAAGTAACTGCCATTTCTTTGGTTACCTCTGATAGTCTTTGACTAATTATGAATATAAAAATTTTGGTTTGAAGTTAGAAATATTTTTTGTCCTGCGAAATCACTTCAGTCGTGTCCGACTCTGTGCGACCCCATAGACGGGAGCCCACCAGGCTCCCCTGTCCCTGGGATTCTCCAGGCAAGAACACTGGAGTGGGTTGCCATTTCCTTCTCCAGTGCGTGAAAGTGAAGTCGCTCAGTTGTGTCTGACTCTTAGCGACCCCATGGACCTACAGCCTACCAGGCTCCTCCATCCATGGGATTTTCCAGGCAAGAGTACTGGAGTGGGGTGCCATTGCCTTCTCCTTTTTTGTTCCTTATTAATGTTATTTAGTAGGTATGTTGGTTTAATCTGAGGACTGATTATAGTTAGCTATGAAACAGAAATCAAACATATTTTAAATGTCTGTCCTGAAAGATTCATTAAGTTACCTATAAATCACAAAATGTTAATGCAGTTCTCTAAAGACTGTCACTATAGCCAGATACCCAATTTTATCTCTAGTAGAAATGAAAAGAAGCAAGGCTATATTTACTTAGTTGAGTACCATTTGGATTTTATGGCCAATTTGCATTTTATGGCCAATTATTTGAAAAATATATATTTTTAAGCACTATCATGGCTCTCAGAGCAGTGAGATGCTTATATGTAAGAGTTATGTAGGTTGTGAAACTGACTGAGAAAACAGAGGTTTGTGTGTTGGGAGCCTACTCATTGTGTTTCCCTTGGCTGTCCTCTTGCCTGCACTTTTTTTCTCCACCTTCTTGGTTTTGATTGATTGTTTGTTGTATTGGAACTCCACAGTGCCATATTATTTAAACAGCATGTTGTGAAACAAATACTCTTAAGTTACAAACTTGGCATTAAAGTAGAGGACTGTTTGCGTAAAACCTGTAGAGCCTTTTATTTCCTTTTCATTATGTATAATTTTTTTAAGTGGTAGAATCTTTGGCTGAAAGTTTTTTCTTTCTGATTAAGAAACCTGTGATGTCTTTTGAAACTTAGGTGTTGAGGTTTATAAAAAATACGATGTTATGATTAATTTATTACTACTTTGGACACTAAAATTTGTGTAATTTTCATTAATTGCTTTCTTTGTAATACCTTTTCTTCCAAATATCATGTTTTCGTTGGATTTATGGACATATTTATAGTTCTGGGGTAAGCAAGGATATCGTATTAAGCGACTTGGGAAGATTTCTTATTGTTTAGTTGCTAGGTTGTGTCTGATGCTTTGTGACCCCATAGACTGCAGCATGCTAGGCTTCCCTGTCCTTCACTATCTTCTGGAGTTTGTGCAAATTCATGGCCATTGAGCCGGTGATGCCATCCAATCATTTCACCCCTTCTACCCACCTTCTTCTCCTGCCCTTGATCTTTCCCAGCATCACGGTCTTCTCAAGTGCATTGACTCTTAGCATCCGGTGGCCAAAGTATTGGAGATTCAGTTTCAGTATCAGTCCTTCCAATGAGTATTCAGGGTTGATTTCTTTAGGATTGACTGGTTGATCTTCTTGCAGTCCAAGGAACTCTCAAGAGTCTTTCCAGCATCACAATTTGAAAGCATCAATTCTTTGGCTCTCAGCCTTCTTCATGGTCCAAGTCTCGCATCTCTACATGACTACTGGAAAAAACCATAGCTTTGATTAGAAGGATCTTTGTTGGCAAAGTGATTTCTCTGCTTTTAATATGCTGACTAGGTTTATTATAGCTTTTCATCCAGTGAGCAAGCATCTTTTAATTTTGTGGCTGCAGTAGCCATCTCCTGTAATTTTGGAGCCCAAGAAAGTAAAATCTGTCACTGTTTCCACTTTTTCCCCTTCTGTTTGCCATGAAGTTATGGGACTGGTTGCCATGATCATAGTTTTTTGAATGTTGAATTTTAAGTAAGCTTTCTCACTCTCCTCTTTCACTTTCATCAAGAGGCTCTTTAGTTCCTTTTTGCTTTCTGCAATTAGGGTGATGTCATCTGCATATCTGTGATTGTTGATATTTTTCCAGACAGTCTTGATTCCAGCGTTTGATTCATCCAGCTCAGTGTTGCACATGATGTACTCTGCATATAAGTTAAGCAAGCAGGGTGCCAGTGTGCAGCCTTGATATACTCCTTTGCCAATTTTGAACCAGCCCATTGTTCCATGTCTAGTTCTGTTGGTTCTTGACCTGCACACAGGTTTCTGAGGAGGCAGTTCAGGTGGTCTGTTACTCCCATCTCTTTTAAGAATTTTCCACTGTTTGTTGTGAGAGGGTTTAGTGTAATCATTGAAACAGAAGTAGGTATTTTTCTGCAATGCCCATGCCTTCTCCATGATCCTTTGAATGTTGGCAATTTTATCTCTGGTTCTTCTGTCTTTTTTAGATCCAGCTTGTACATCTCTATATTCACATACTGCTGAAGCCTAACTTGAAGGTGATTGACTAGCCTTAATTTAGATGGATATGTGGAAACAGATAGCCTTTTTTTTTTTTAATAGTTTTAATTACTAATTCTAGGATGTGCTGTGTCTTTGTTGCTGCATGGGTTTTCTCTAGTTATGGCAAGCGGGGGCTACTCTTCAGTGTTGGTGTGCAGGCTTCTCTTTTTGCAGAGCAAAGGTCTGGAGCATTGCACTTCAGTTATGTGACACATGGACTCAGTATTGCTGCTCCTGGCCTCTGGAGCAGAGGCTCAGGTGGATGTGGTGCATGAGTAGTTGCTCCGTGGATGTGGAATCCTTCTGACCCATGGATTGAACCTGTGTCTCCTGCATTGGCAGGCTGATTCTTTACCCCTTAGCCACCAGGAAAGCTAGTCTATTTTTGTTGTTGCCATTCTACCCAGTTTTCTCTCCTTTTCCTTATTTGACACATAGAATATCTGAATGAAGAACACCTTCAAAAATCTTCTTTCAGTTCAGTTGCTCGGTCGTGTCCGACTCTTTGTGACCCCATGAATTGCAGCACGCCAGGCCTCCCTGTCCATCACCAACTCCCGGAGTTCACACAAACTCATGTGCATCGAGTGGGTGATGCCATTCAGCCATCTCATCCTCTGCTGTCCCCTTCTCCTCCTGCCCCCAATCCCTCCCAGCATCAGGGTCTTTTCCAATGAGTCAGCTGTTCGCATGAGGTGGCCAAAGTACTGGAGTTTCAGCTTTAGCATCAGTCCTTCCAATGAACACCCAGGACTGATCTCCTTTAGAATGGACTGGTTGGAGTCCAAGGGACTCTGAAGAGTCTTCTCCAACACCACAATTCAAAACCATCAATTCTTCGGCACTCAGCTTTCTTCACAGTCCAATTCTCACATCCATACATGACTACTGGAAAAACCATAGCCTTGACTAGACGGACCTTTGTTGGCAAAGTAATGTCTCTGCTTTTGAATATGCTATCTAGGTTGGTCATAACTTTCCTTCCAAGGAGTAAGCGTCTTTTAATTTTATGGCTGCAGTCACCATCTGCAGTGATTTTGGAACCCCAAAATATAAAGTCTGACACTGTTTCCACTGTTTCCCCATCTATTTCCCATGAAGTAATGGGACCAGATACCATGATCGTTGTTTTCTGAATGTTGAGCTTTAAGCCAACTTTTTCACTCTCCTCTTTCACTTTCATCAAGAGGCTCTTTACTTCCTCTTCACTTTCTGCCATAAGGGTGGTATTATCTGCATATCTGAGGTTATTAATATTTCTCCCGGCAATCTTGATTCCATCTTGTGCTTCTTCCATCCCAGCTTTTCTCATGAGGTACTCTGCATATAAGTTATATAAGCAGGGTGACAATATACAGCCTTGACGTACTCCTTTTCCTGTTTGGAACCAGTCTGTTGTTCCATGTCCAGTTCTAACTGTTGCCTCCTGACCTGCATATAGGTTTCTCAAGAGGCAGGTCAGGTGGTCTCATATGCCCATCTCTTTCAGAATTTTCCACAGTTTATTGTGATCCACACAGTCAAAGGCTTTGGCATAGTCAATAAAGCAGAAATAGATGTTTTTCTGGAATTCTCTTGCTTTTTGGATGATCGAGCGGATGCTGACAATTTGATCTCTGGTTCCTCTGCCTTTTTCTAAAACCAGCTTGAACATCTGGAAGTTCACGGTTCGCGTATTGCTGAAGCCTGGCTTGGAGAATTTTGAGCATTACTTTACTAGCGTGTGAGATGAGTGCAATTGTGCTGTAGTTTGAGCATATTTAAAGTCTTCTTTAGATGACTTTTAAACTTCATTAGGGTCAGATGAGTGGTATGGAAACCTCAGAATCAACTTGAATTAATTGGGGAAAAAAATATTTGAAAAGGAAATTTCAGGCGATTTCCAAAGTGAGTTATCTGGATGGGAAAGGTTCACATTTCTGAGGTCATCCATGAAGTTTAATCAGCTTAAATATGATTGGTTTGTTAAATGGGAGTTTGTTTTCTCCTGAAACATACTTTGAAAACTTTGTTTTTATTTGTGGATTATAGTTTATTACAACAGTGATTAATTTTTATGAGATAATATTGTGTCTTTTGTATTGGTTGATGAAAATCTGTTCTTGGATGTGATGATATGGAATGGGTTGTAGCACCAGGGAGAGGCATGTAGCAGCAAAGTAATAGTAAAGAATATTTGGTTTTCAGAACATTTGAAGTTTTCTCTTATTACTTTCTTTGAACATTGATTTGCTAAAAATGATTTGGTAACAAACCTGATTTTATCATTGTCATTTTCTCATTTTTTGAATTTATCCAATGTTTTGTATTGAATAGTTGTTATGTTTGGGAAATTTCAGTTTTGCATATTTTTAGATTTTTGACTTGTGTTCCATCAGAGATTTCAGGTAGATGGATTATAAAAGTTATTTCTTTATTCAACAGAAATTTAGGTCTAGTTATAGTCCAGGCACCAGTTTAACAATGACAACACTCTTTGGATCAAACAAATGTTTCATTTCAAAGCATGTTGATTAATTTACATCTGGCATCATACTTTCATAGTTATTTAATTGGTCATTGTTTGCATACACCTTTATATTAAAATGGTTATTAAAAACTGAAAACCATTTACTCAGTCTTTATCTTGCCTTCCCCGCCCCCATCCCCAACTGATTGAGAATCAGTTATATGGTATAATTGTACTTTTAATTTTTAGAAATCTTAAATGCAAAATGTAACTGTTTCCTCTACTTAATATTTGGAAAAAATGGTTTCTGTTTCAGGGGTTTTAAGCTTTCCCTTTTGAAAAGCAGCCTTCACCTCAATTTTAAAAGTTCTTGGCCCTGACCTAGGCTAGATCCTTACAATCTCATGCATGTGGCCCACTAATGAAATTGTAGTACCTTGCTTCTTTCTAGGTGTTGCCTTCCTGTGCTGAGCACTAAAACTGGTTTAAATTTCATGTCTAGAAGTGGAATGTTCTTGTAGAAAATGATGCTTCTTGAGAAACAAATATCTTCTGTTGCTTACTCTGAGTCACTACATAAAACAAGTAATAGGTACTTTTACTAATTGCTGCAGTTTGATGCTCAAACAGCCATGTTATAAATTATCTATATTTTTAAAAGAAATATTTATACCAGACCAAACTTTTGCTTGATTTTCTTAGGCAGACTGACTTATTTTTATAGCTGAAGTTTTTCGTATTTTTATTTTACAAGTCCAATAATTATTTGTTGTTAATGTACCATCTTTCTTCCGCTTGTAGACAAATTGTAATAAATTCTTTTTCCTTTTACTTCTTTTCTCAATCAAAATGTTAGACTTATACAAGCACTAGCAGCAACTCTATATCTGGATCCTTGAAGCGCTTGGAAGATACTGCAGCTCGATTTACAAATGCAAATTTCCAGGAAGTCTCTGCGCACACTACTAGTGCAAAAGATGTTTCAGAGGCTAGAGGGTCAGAGGGCAAAGGGAAGAAATCTTCAGCTCACAGCTCAGGTCAAAGGGGAAGAAAGCCTGGTGGAAGAAATCCAGGAACGACTGTATCAGCTGCTAGTCCTTTCCAGCAAGGTATTACTTATGATGTTTTAGTTGAAATACTTGTTCTTTTGATGATCAATAGTAGTTTTATAAAAGAATTTACTTTTTGCTTATAACTGTTGGATAATTAGAGGTTATTTTATGATTAGTTGTTATACTAAGTTTACTTCAAAGACTAATATTCTTTCTTAAAATGTTTTTGGGACCTTCACTTTCCTTTTGTGTTATGACCTGTGCTTCTAAAGTTGAACTGTAATTTTTTTAAATGTTAAAATAGTTGTGGAATAAAGTTAAAAGTTTGGGGAGAAAAACAATAAAAGCCGGAGTTTTCCTTTCCTTTATGCTCAATAGAAAAGTCATTCTATTTTATAAATTGCTTTTATTTATCTTTCCCAGTTGAACACTAGAACTGTTAAAATATACATTTTTAGTAAGTGAACAAGTACTGAGTAATTTTTAGGGGAGCTAAATAGTTTTCAGTAAATAATAATTACTGATTTTAATATATTTATTATGAAGCTTGACATTTAAAGTAGACGATTACTCAGCCTACATAAGTTAAGTGTTAGTCGCTCAGTCACGCCCGACTCTTTGCGACCCCATGGACTGCAGCCCACCATGCTCCTCTGTCCATGAGATTTTCCAGACAAGGATACTGGAGTGGGTTGCCATTTCCTTCTCCAAGGGATTTTCCCAACCCAGGGATCGAACCCGGGTTTCCTGCACTGCAGGCAGATTATTTACCGACTGAGCTACAAGGGAAGGCCCATATCTTTTGGTAATTATGAATACCCAATTTTGAGTTTTAGTTAAACAACTTTTTTTTTTTTTTTTTTTCAGTGTAAATATGTTTTATGCATTCTTTTGGGACATGCTATGCTATGCTAAGTCACTTCAGTCATGTCCGACCCTGTGCGACCCCATAGACGGGAGCCCACCAGGCTCCCCCGTCCCTGGGATTCTCCAGGCAAGAACACTGGAGTGGGTTGCCATTTCCTTCTCCAATGCATGAAAGTGAAAAGTGAAAGTGAAGTCGCTCAGTCGTGTCCGACTCTTAGCGACCCCATGGATTGCAGCCTAATAGGCTCCTCCGTCTATGGGATTTTCCAAGCAAGAGTACTGGAGTGGGGTGCCATTGCCTTCTCCGCTTTTGGGACATACTTATACTGAAAAAATAATGAGCTATTTAACTGATACTCAGAATTAACAAGGCATGGTGTGTTTTTTTTAATATATGGCAGAACTGTTTCTGGAGAACAAAATAACTCACCTAAACTTTACAATCAGTTAGCCATATATTCTAGGTTTTTACTTTATATAATTTTTATCATGGATGTAAATATTTTGAGAAATATAAATGTTCAAAACTGTTCCAAACAAATGTATTTAATAAAGTATAAAATAAAGGCCTCCTTCTCTCCCCCACTTCCCATCCTGCCCTTATATTCCTAGGAGTAAACGAGGGGAAAAGCTGTCTTTTCCTTTACCCTATTCAAACTTTTAATGATGATAAAAATTATACCCATAATCTACCAGGACAGAATTTGAATATGGAGAAAGATTGCTTAGTCACTGAACTCTTCATTAAAAAGTATATTCATGTATTTTAAGTTATTTTTGGATTTCAAGATTTTCAAGTCCTAAATTTTTTTTTCTTTTTCCTCATGTAACAAAAAGTTAGATAGAAAAGAAAATGCTAAATTTGCTCTTTTGTGTGTAATAAATTTACTGTATATTATTTTTATGATACTTTGGAAAATAAATAGTAAAACTGGAAGGTTTTTTTTTTTTTTTTTTGGCCATACCACACGAATTTCAGGATCTTAGTTTCCCAATCAAGGGTTGAACCCAAGCCATGGCAGTGAAAGTGCTGAGTCCTAACCACTGAACTGCCAAGGAATTGTCATAAAATTGTAATTTTTAATGTAACTTCATTCACATTTTGAATGTGATTGGCAGAATTCAGTTATTTCTTCTTTGTAACGAAGACCTTATTTTGTACTGCTAAAATTGCATTTTTGAGCTTTTAATCGTATCTTTGAAGTACTAATCCATTTAGAAAAGAAATCTCTCATTTTCTTAAACTTAATAACATTGGAGTCTTTCCCTGCTTCTGTTAAGATATGATAGAGATGTGTTATGTTTTCATATCTGAGGTAACATTCTTAAAAGTTTTAAAAGCTGAAATTTATAGTAGAGTGTTGAAAGTAATTGTGTTTTTTCTTTTTTAATTTCAGGATTGTATGTGAATTTTAGAAAATATACATTTAAAGTATTGCGTATACTAAATGTTTTAAAGTATTTACCTTGTTGTTGTGAGCTTTTACCAGCAGCTGTAAAAACAAAAACATGCAGGAAAAAGACAGATGGTGACAGATCAGAATGGATAATAAAGAACTTCTTTATAGCTGCTAATTAAGTGGCAAATTGCAGTTATACTTAAAAGATTGATGTAATGTAAATGGCTTCTTAATATGTATATTTTTCTATACAGAAACGGCCGGAAAATGGTCACAGACGTACACGTAATTTCATAAATGAATAAGACAGATATTCTCTTGAAAAAGTTAAATTTTAGAACTATTATTGTTTTCTAAATGAGCCATTTCAGCAGAACTTAAAATTTAAAAACCAAAACCATGAGACTTCAGTTAAAAATAAATTATTTCTGTGTGTAAGGAAAAATATCTTTCTGAATATTTAAGTCAATTTATGTGTGATTACCTATGAATGTGCTCTGCAATAAAATTTGTATTTAGCTTGGAATTTCCACTGCCAATAGAACACTTCATTTTGAGCTTTTGTTTCTAAGTATAATAGTTAAAACCTGATATAGTTTAGTTTTATGAAACACAATAGTTATGTGGTCAAAACTGAGTCTAAACGTGTGTTACTTCATTTGGTAAGTGTGACGAGAGGGTTTGATAAAGTGAAATGGTGGACTGAACTTATTCATCAGAGCCATTAGTTTTCACCTGATAAATAAGAACCTTGAGGTTCTTATATCTCATAATGACATGATGGGCTACTAGTATTCTTTAACTAAAGAGTGGGGGAAATAAGCAGTTTTGGAAGTTTTATGAGAGGTGCCTCTCCTATGATTTTACTTTCATAAAAGCAGTAGCAAAATGTAAGTGGCTGGTGTCTTTTCTTTATGCAGCTTCATGAGAGGTAGACTGGGAGAAATGTGAGTTATGTGGATTATTCCATGTGATCATTGTTGTTTTATCAAATTCATGTTTTGGTGGGGTAGATGTAACCGAGTGATAATATTCACCAACATTATCTTGAAGTTAAAACTCAGAACTTAACTACTTAAGCAACATCTTTTGGTTCTTACTATATGTTGGGAACATTTATCCTGGTATCTTCATAATTGCAAAAGAGGAAATTCCCCATGCCATTCAGAGTTTGATCACAGTCTTTTGAAAGTCTTCTTGAGACTTAGCTGTTCTTCAGTCCTTCCTCAGCATATGTAAGGCATGTGGGGAGAGCTGAGGAATGCCGCCATGTAAAAGTGGAAGGTAGGTTCAAAACCACATCTCATATCTTGGTAATTGTACAGGTAATAGCTTGTAATTCAAGAGTTAATCAATTTAATAACTATAAAATGACAAGTATAATTTTATAGATTAACTTGATTTCAGTAATCTTTAAAAAAAAATCTAGCTGAGTTATATACTGATGTCCTTGGTTTTATAGTTAGTTTTTTTCGTCCTCTCTTTTTGCTGATTGTATCATTTCTACTGCTCATGGGAACTTTTGCATCCGATTTTTTCTTTTCCTACCCCATTTTTTTTTTTTCCCCCACTACAGGCAGTTTTTCAGGAACTCCAGGCAGTGTAAAATCATCTTCGGGAAGTTCAGTACAGTCTCCCCAGGATTTCTTGAGCTTTACAGACTCAGATCTGCGTAATGACAGTTATACTCACTCCCAGCAGTCATCATCAACCAAAGATGTACATAAAGGAGAGTCTGGAAGCCAGGAAGGGGGGGTAAATAGTTTTAGTTCCATAATTGGTCTCCCTTCAGCCTCAGCTGTTATTTCACAGCCTAAAAGCTTTGAAAATTCACCTGGAGATTTGGGTAATTCCAGCCTCCCTACAGCAGGATATAAGCGGGCTCAAACTTCTGGCATAGAAGAAGAAACTGTAAAGGAAAAGAAAAGAAAAGGAAATAAGCAAAGTAAGCATGGGCCTGGTAGGCCCAAAGGAAACAAAAATCAAGAGAATGTTTCTCATCTCTCAGTTTCTTCTGCTTCACCAACGTCGTCTGTAGCATCAGCTGCAGGAAGTGTAACCAGCTCTAGTCTTCAGAAATCCCCCACGCCACTCAGGAATGGGAGTGTGCAGAGCCTCAGTGTGGGCTCCTCTCCACTTGGTTCAGGTAGGCCTAGCCCTTTGTTTCACCCTCCACCCCTCCCTCCCACCACCACCATCCTCCTTTTACCTTCACAAGCAAATTGTTTTAAACTATCATTATAAAAATACTGTGAGTTGCTAAGTGACATTTAATTATCTTAATGAAAAATGTTGTCTTAGTAGGACAGTTCGGTCTTTGGAAAAGACATTTGGCACTAATCCAATTTTACTTAACTAAATATAGACTAAATAGTTCAGTTCATTGGTCATTCATTTCTTATGAAACACCTAGAAATGATTTCCCATTTTTTATTTTTGCTTCACTTGCATAGAATTTTAGAAATCAACTCAGAATTCACATTTACGGTGTGAGAGTTTGCACTATTTTTGATTGGTATTTGTTTTGGGGCTTCTTTTCCCTAAACCTCAGTTAGTCTTTATTTTCTCAGTAATTCCTAACACAAATTCTAGTTGAATTAACGCCATCTGGAATATTTTTCAGTTAGTGATAGGTGATTTAAATTTATGGACTTTAAAAATCTCATTTCAGGAGATATCTTAAATGTTACGTATCATTTTTGTTTTCAATTGTGTTTACCAGTTTTTACCATCATTTTTACCATGGTATGAATGGAGTTATAAATGCTGTTATTTACCACATTGATATGCTCCTTTAACTTATACTTTGTAATGTAAATATTATTTTCAGTTTTTAAAAATTTCAAGATGCGTGTTTTTAAGACAGAAACTTAGCTAAATGTCAGCATTTATCTTTTATATTACATCTTCAATTTAAGATAAATGACTTTAGATGTGTTGATTGTAAATTTTACCCATGTTTCAATTTTAGATTTCTGATTGTAGAAATGATGCAATTTTGGCTAAAATAAACTATGGATTTTGCCTGTTCTGTTAGATGGAGAAGATAGGTGGAAAATGATATGGAAAAATAATAAATAGAATTTAAGTGAAGAGTATTCATGTTTATTTTACAAATATAGAATTTTGTATAGTTTCTATAGTTTTACAGACAATTCAGTAAGTGAATGTAAGAAAGACCATTATAAGGGAGAAAAGAGCATGTGTGAAGGTCAGATATGAAAAGTAGTAACTTATTAACTGCCATCTGTTATATTCTTTTTTATCTTGTTTAATCTTTAGGACAGTTTTATGACATAGGGGCTATGAATGCCTCTATTTTACAGCTGATAAAACTGAGACTTAGGTAAAATAAATTGTCCAAGATCACACGGTCAGGGATTTTTTTCTCTTTTTATTTCTGATAGCTAGCTTCTTTGCCTGTGGTGGACCTGTTAGACAGGTTTTTTGGAGAAATGAGTGGAAACTATGGAAGGATTAAGTACCGTTAAAGATGGTTTAGAGCAAGATTCCTTAGTCTTGGCACTATTGATATTCTGGTTGGGCTAATTCTCTGCTGTGCATCACTGTCCTGTGCCTTGAAGGATGTTTATCAGGATTCCCAAACCCTACCACTACCCATAGTGACAATCAAAAAACATTTGGGTTCTGAAAGGGGCAAAATTGCCCTTGGTTGAGAACCACTGTTTTAGAGGAGGAAAATAATAAATTGCATCAAGAAATAAGTTCATTGAAAAGATTTTAATATTTTGCACCCTTCAATATATGTGTTATTTATATAGTATATTTGCTTTGAGACCAGAAGAGCTTAGCAGATAGCCATAGCCCCTGTTCACAAAAAAGAAATTTACACAGATTTCCTTGGAAAAAATTTTTTTAGTTCATGTTTATCTTTAGCAAAGAGGCACAGGAATCAGGTGAGTAACATACTGAGAAAATTAGGTGTAAATTTGCTCTTAGGAAGAGATCCTCACCAGTGTCCTATCCATAGGGGCACAGTCTGAGTGTTAACTGAATTTCAGAAATTGTCTTTGGATGCCAGTTGAAATACACATCCTCAAATTAATGGACTTAAAATACCAGTTTACACTCTTGAAAAGATTTTGGTATCTGTTACTGATTAGGGAGATTTTAGGTGTGGAAATCATATTCTTTACATAGTGATTACGTTGAGAGAGCAGTGTTTGTGGCAGAAAAATATGAATTTGTATCCCTTTTACCTCACCAGTAGGTAAAACAGAAATTCAGGGAGAAATTCCTATAAATATTATTTCACGAAGTTTAGACTTGTCAGGATTTTTTCCCCCTTAAATCTGTATTTTAAAATCACTTTGAAGATTGTATAGATCTTGTTAAAGCTATTATTATGGAGTAAGATTGTTTAAAACTATTTGAGGTAATATATTATTTAATCTTACAGATTTTAATAAAAGTTTTATGATTAGATCAGAGCTTTCTCTCATTGATAAGCTTAGTTCTAAAAAGTCTATTCTTACCTAAGAAAAGCTAGCTGAATGCCATAAATATTTAGGAATTAAGTCTTACCATAAGTTAAGATTGCTAACTGCTGTTTAAACTTAGCTTGTGCTGCACACTGGCTTGCATAGAGTATTATTACTCATTATATAGAAGAAGGAATAAACAGAATTCTCACAGCTTTCAGTGGTGGGACTATGCATTTTCCTTGACTCCAGTAACAGTTATAAAATTTAAGGGGTGTTGATGAGGGTCTAAAACCATGGTAGTACACTGTTGGTCATACTTTAAGCAATGGGATCAACAAGAAAATTTGAGCCAATAATTTTAACTTGCAGTAGTACTACCTCCTACTAGTATGAAAATGTTAATTTTACTTTTGCACTAATTTTAGATTGAGAAGTCACTTAGTAATTGTACAAGCAGAAAACTTTCTCCTGTATAAATAAGTCATAGGAGGAATATGTACTGTGTAGTGTGTTACCAAGAGTTTTTCATGATGCTCTCTTTAAAAGATTCATGTGCAAGTAACAATGCAGGCAACCTTGTATACACCTGTTAGCTATAAGGTGAGCTGTGCCATGCACTGGAACCCTAGCTCCAGCAGGCTAGGGCCTGTGTTTGCCATGTTCACTACTGTCTCCACTGCTAGCATAGTGCTTTGAACATATTAAGTGCTAAACATTAAAAAGGAAAAAGAGTGAACACTGTTAGTAATTAGTGATCTCTGAGAATGTACCATGTGTTTAGTAGTATCCTGTGTAGTTTTGTACTTGTCTTTCAAGAGTTTTTACCAGGTTGCAAGTGAAATTATTTTTTTAAAAGCTTTTCGTGTAGTATTACAGGCTAGTTTTAGGATATATAATTAGCTGGAAAAGACCATGGACAAGATGAAATTTGTATTGTACTTTGGAGTAGGCAGATAAAGAAGACCAGTATTATTATCAGAAAAGAAAGTTCAGGTATATTTGAAGGGTAAACTTTATAAAAACAAGAAGCTTGTGTTTGTGGGATAGAAGTAATGTTGATTAAACAGGGCAGGATGGGTTTATGGAGAGTAAGTCCGAACTTCTAGTAATGATATCTTATATATCTTGGAGCACCTAAGAGTTTCTAAAGGACTCTTTAATGACCATCTCATTTGATCCTTAGAACAACCTTGTGAAATAGACAGGACAGCTGCCTTTGTTGTGGTGGTGGTTTTTCCTCGTTTACCACCACTAGGATATAAAGCAGATATACAATCAAGTCCTTATGATGTGATTCTCTTAAAATTGTTAGTTAGAAATAGCATTTTAAGAGTAGTCAAAGTTCTCTCATGACATGTTCAAATTACAGTAGAGCATACTGTTTTATAGTGACTTGCACAAAATTTACTCAAGGTTGTAAGTTTTGGCTTATAGAATATATGAAACTTTTGATTGAATTCTTTCCTACATATATTCTTTTGAGGTATTAACAGGCACCTGGTCTTTTGAAATGTTGAAAGTTAGGATGTTGAAAACATTGAAAGTTTTGGATGAATTGACATACTATATTTGTCCTTTACTGTTTTCCTGTTTTTCTCAATCACATTAGGAGAATTTAGGATTTACTAAAATGAAAGTTAGCATTTCTTTCTTCACAGAAATCAACATGTTATTTTTTCTGAGAAAAAGTTGGTATTCTTTAACTGATAAAGAGTCAATAGTTAAGCATTAATTTCTGTTCTTTGGGCATTCTCTGCCCTTTCAGAGTATATTCTTCCCTGTTTGTTTGTTTTTTTCAGTCTTAGTCGCTCGTTCTTTAATAGAGTGCTGTCATACCTTTCTCAGTTAAGATACCTGAAGTCTTTCAGTGATGGAATTCTTGAGTGGTAATAAATGCTGTAAAAAGAGATTCTGGAAAGGCAGTAATTTTGTTGTGATGCTATATACTTATTCTTAAGCTCTTAAAAGATATCACAAAGATAAGTTATTAATATGAGTAGATCACCTCTAGAAGTTTCTTCTGGTTTCTACTGAAATATGAAGTTTATGAAAGTTTGACTTGAGCCCATGTAACTTTGAAAGGGATCCTATTTATGTCATACCTACTTATATTGGTAAAGTGAAACTTAGAAGTCTTTTTCTGATAAAATATTTTAATTAAAAAATAGACTGGTTCTGTAAGCAAATAAGGGAATCATAAAGATATAAAGTATTATTATAATAGACTCATAAGAGTAGAGTTAGTAATGCAGTACTGTAAACCAAGGAGTAGATACAGTTAGTGAATATAATTCACATCTATCTTAATGACTTAGGTTAACGATTTTGTATACATTGATTATATTGGATTATAAGTGAAGAAGATATTGGATACAGCTAAGACTAGTGAATACCTTGGAATCTGTTTTCTTAGAAAATCCTGATATTTTTGGGTCTTTGATGACATGAAAATTTCTGGCCCTATGTTACGGCTATCTTTCTATAAAAATATTAGATCAAAAGCCAGAGTAGCCATATTCCAGTTTATTTCCCATTGACAAAGTCTTTCTGCACAAGGTCCTTTGATTATTTTTAGCACCATTCCAAGCAGATACCATTTATCTAGAACATAGCATGTCTATCTCTTCAGTTGCCTTTTAAAATCTCACTTGTATTGCATTTGTTAATGAAGCATTAAGGCAGCAAATTCTCCCACAATGTCTCATCTTTTTGCATTATTTGGAAAGGACTTAAACTAAACTGGCCTAAGTGATTAATCTTTAAACTGTATCTCATATCAGTTTCTTTAATATTACAGTGATTGCTTTGTCTTACTTTTTAATTTCAAATTATTCAGAGTGGGCTCATGATTAGACTTGACTTTTGAGGTAGATGCGTGAATGATGGTTGCCTGGAAGGCTCTCTGGTACACATAGTTCCTACAGGTCATGTTTTTGGTTAACATAATATCCAGAGAATTCCCAGATATCCCTTCTTTAAAAATAACTGGCCAGTGGTGGTGGCCACATGTGAATAACAGTTGTTTCCAGATTAGTAGGCCAGATCTTTTGAGTCACAGCTTTCCCTTAGTCCTGGCTTTATCAATTATTTTTTCATGTGGAATATCATACGGAAATTTACTCCTGATTTCTGAGCAGATTTTCCTTTTAGCAGTGTTTTATTGCCTCATGTCACCCTCTGCTAGTTCTCTTCATAAGGGAGGAGTAAAGGAATAAAAGTAATTGCTTGTTCATTATAATCACCAAAAATGAAAGGTACAAGAGAATAAGCTGAGTGTGGTTTAATGAGTTTTACATAACTGTAAGTTATATAAAACTTACATAACAGTAAGTCATAATGGATTTCTGCTCAGATATAAACTAAATTTTCATACTTAAATTACAGTTTCTAATTGAATACAGCATTCATATATTTTTGATACATTGTTCTCATCTAATTATTTAAAATTATCTAGCCTAACTGTACTTCCTCATAGTAGTGTATCTATTTATTCTTAAAACATTTGTTATACGGATTCATTTGTAAGCCCTTATGTCTTTTCCTCATTCTTTGCCCACATATGCATGCACACATATTTCTACACTGTCTTGTTAAGACTGTGAGAATTACATTCTGTTTGGTCCTTGTACCCTTGACATCCCAATTACTGGCTTATAATTTCTGTTCACACAGTTCTATTTGCCCTTCTCAGCTAGACTTTGGATGAATGTTTTCCTGTTTTTCTGGCCCCTTTCTTTTCTACCCTTAAGTCACTGGCAACTTCTTTGCTGATTTCCTTTCTCCTCCCTCCCAACAGAAATTTCCATGCAGTATCGGCATGATGGAGCTTGTCCAACAACTAGTAAGTTGTCGAACTGGGTTGGTAACCCAGGCTTTTTGACTTCTACTCTAGTGCTTTTTCTAGTATATTACACCACCTCTGAACCCTTAAGTTTTAATTTTCTAAAATGCAGTTGGTTCTTAATTATGTAGGTTTCTCCTACAGTGATAGATTAACTTGCTGTTTTGTCTGTCCTGTGTTCAGAATACATATTACAGTGAAACTAAGACCAAATTTTGTTGATTACTGGCCTTTTAATATGGTGCTTCTGTTGCGAAATTGTGACTTTTGTTCCCCAGTGAAGTAATATTTTCAATATTTTGGTTTTCACTAATCTTAATGTTCATATATGTATATTGGCATTAGATAGCGTTTTTTGCTTAGACCACTTCATATGTTGAGACTGTTGTTCCAAAGTCTAGGAAATGAGAATGTTTGATCAGGTTAGATGTTAAAATGAGGTGTTTTTTTTAAATGATAAATATTGTTCAGTGTGACCAAAGGTGGATTTACCTATATAGAATTGTATCTTATTGTTATTGACATTCAGCAAGAAAGACATGAGACTACTAAATGTCTTTTTAAAAGTAGCTTTACATATATTTATTACTAAGGAAATTTATCATCATTATGACTATATCTGGCATACAAATTAGTAGATAATATATTGGCAAATGAAATGCAATATCTAGAAATTCATACTGTGTGAAGACTGAGCCAAGCTTGTAATGATTTAAGTAATGATACATGATAGACTTATTGAGATTTTATTATACTGATTCAGTCTATACCTATGTATTTCTTCTGTGTGTTTGAGAATGATCTTAACCTGAAGTCCTTTTTTCCTTACTTAAAAGCTTTCTCAGAGTTGCTGAATGCAATACACAATGGTAAGTTTTATTAGAATCTTCTCTGGTGGTTCGTTTATTACAAAGGTTGCCTTTTGTCGAGAATCCCAATTGAAAGCTTGCATGTTCTATTGATGATATGAAACCTAGCTCTGAATCAGTTGTTCAGCACCATAGTGAAACTTTTTGTAGATTGCCTATAGGAAGATAATAGGTCAACTTCGTTCATCAGTTTGGCTTTTACTGTCTCTTTGTAAGGCAAAATGGTGATAGTGTTGTTTTTCCTTTATTAAAGTCTTTTTTCTAGTTTTGCAAATGTTTCTCCCATTCCCCCCACCCCTGCCCCTGGTTCTTTTGAACTTCTCTTACCAGTGCAGTTGATTATTGGTTTCTTCTTCAGGAATTAACTGCTGTTTTGCAACTGTGAATGTGAATTTTATTTTAGGATTAAAAACGTAATACTTTTGTTATTATACTTCTCTGTTTCATTGAGTGATTAAACAAAAGATAAGTGGGCTTCCCTGGTACCTCAGCTGGTAAAGAATCCACCTGCAGTACAGGAGACCCCGGTTCAATTCCTGGGTTGGGACTATCCCTGGAAAAGGGATAGTCTACCGTCTCCACTGTTCTTGGGCTTCCCTCATGGCTCAACTGGTAAAGAATCTGCCTGCAATATGGGAGACCTGGATTGGGAAGATACCCTGGAGAGGGAACAGCCCACTCCAGTATCCTGGCCTGGAGAATTCCATGGACTGTATAGTCCATGGGGTCACAAAGAGTCGGACACAACCAAGCAACTTTAAAAAAAAAAGTCTTTTAGATTATGCCCAATTTGGGACTCGTATTTTTATAAGAGACTTGAATCTTTCATAGGATTAGGTTCTGAAATCAGAATATTAAGGCAAAGGCTACCATTAGTTTTTTTTACTTTTAAGATAAAATTTTGCAAAAATGTTTCTTCAGTTCCAAGAACCTTAACTTTTTGATGTTCAAAAAAATAAACCTCTTGAATCTACTGTCACCTTTTGTTGATTTTGATTTTTAGTCATTAACTGACAAACTTATTTGTTCAGTACTGTTTGTATGATTTCCAGGCAGTTTTCCCAGCACATTTTCATTAACTTCATGAAGTCTTGAGTGTTTTGCTAATGTAGTTTAGTTTGCATTGATTTGCATTGTATTTGGATTAAATTGTAAGATGTTTACAAATGTATAGCCAGCAAGAGACTTGCATGGTGAATAAAGACAGACACTTGATTTGAGGGTGGAAGTGGTTGGGATGGGGAACCCATAGGAGCATTATATTGATGGGTACATTTAAAAGATAACTCCTGCTTTCCTGTGTAACTTGGAATTGTGAGCTCTTAGAATAAATACTCCAGATAAAAAGGAATTCTTGAACATTTGTATCCAGAGGAAAGGGGATTAGCAGCATTCTTTAGAGTAAAGTGAATATGTTAACATTCTTTGATAGGAAAGTATAAAAACATCATTTTCAGTTTGCATACATAAATTTAGACTTGTTTTTTAAATTCTGGAATATTAGTAATTAATATTATAATTAATAATATTATTAATTTATTCTAGAAGTATTGTGAAAATTTGAAGAGTATCAGTTCAGTTCACTCGCTCAGTCGTGTCCGACTCTTTGCAACCCCATGGACTGCAGCACGCCAGAGTTCCTATCCATAACCAACTCCCAGAGTTTACTCAAACTCATGTCCATCAAGCCAGTGATGCCACCCAACCATCTCATCCTCTGTTGTCCCCTTCTCCTCCTGCCTTCAATCTTTCCCAGCATCAGGGTCTTTTCTAATGAGTCAGTTCTTCGCGTCAGGTGGCCATAGTATTGGAGTTTCAGCTTTAGCATCAGTCCTTGCAATGAATATTCAGGACTGATTTCCTTTAGGATGAACTGGTTGGATCTCCTTGCAGTCCAGGGGCTTCCCTGGTGGCTCAGAGGTTAAAGTGTCTGCCTGCAATGTGGGAGACCTGGGTTTGATCCCTGGGTCTGGAAGATCCCCTGGAGAAGGAAATGGCAACCTACTCCAGTATTCTTGCCTGGAGAATCCCATGGACAGAGGAGCCTGGTGGGCTGCAGTCCACGGGATCGCAAAGAGTCGGACACGACTGAGCGACTTCACTCACTCACTCACTCACTCACTCACTCCTTGCAGTCCAAGGGACTCTCAAGAGTCTTCTCTAACACCACAGTTCAAAAGCATCAATTCTTTGGTGCTCAGCTTTCTTTATAGTCCAACTCTCACATCCATACATGACCACTGGAAAAACCATAGCTTTGACTACACGGGGTTAAAAAAAAAAGTAAGTACTGTCAGGTGCCACAGAAATCCTTTGCCATTAGTAACTGACAAAATACTGGTTATATTAATTTAATGGGGCAATTGTCATGTTTCTCTGCATGGTGCATGAAGTTAATGTCATGGAGTAATATAATAAACACAGATTTTCTTTAAAATCTTGGGTTATTTTATAACTGGAAGTTTGTACCTTTTGACCCCCATTACCCATTCCACCCCATCTACTGATGCACATTTAGGTTGTTTCCATGTCTTGGGTTTTGTAAGTAATGCTGCAGTGAACATGGCGGGGTACACATACTTTTCTGGATTAAGTGTTTTTGTCTTCTTTGAATAAATGCCCAGAAATGGATCCATGTTAGGCCTTTGTTTTGTTTTTTTAAAAAGAACCTCCAAACAGTTTTCCATAGTAGCTTCACCAGTTTATATTCTTACAACACAGGTTCCCATTTCTCCACATTTTCACTAATACTTAATTCTTATATTTTTAATAGTGGCCATTCTAACAGATGTGGGGTGATATCTCATTGTGGTTTTGATTTGCATTTCCCTGTTGATTAGCGGTGTTGAGCATCTTTTCATGTGTCTTTTGGCCATCTGTTTGTCCTTGAAAAAACATGTTTTCAGATCCTCTGCCCATTTTTTAGTCGGATATTTTTTCTCTTTTGAATGGTAGGAGTTGTTTACGTATTTTGGATATTATCCCTTTATCAGATATAGGTAACCCGTGAACAACTGAAACAACTGGGGGTTAGGAGTGCTGATCCTTGTTATCAAATCCAAAAAATCATAGTCAAGACTAGTATCAAGGAGTTTATCACCTGTGTTTTCTTCTAGGACTTTTATGGTTTCAAGTCTTACATTCAAGTCTTTAATCCATTTTGAGTTGGGTTTTGTGTAGACTATAAGATCCAGGTTCATCTTTTTGCATATGGATTTCCAGTTGTCCCAGCGCCATTCATTGCAAAGACTATCCTTTCCCCATTTTATGTTCTTGGTTCTTTTGTCACAGCTTGACCATATATGCTTGGGTTTATTTCTGGGCTCCCTATTCTGTTGCACTGATCTGTGTATCTGTTTTTATGCCAATACCATACTGCTTTGATTACTATAGTTTTGTAATATAGTTGAAGTCAGGGTACATGATGGTTCCAGGTTTGTTCTTTCTCATTATTGCTTTTGCTGTTTGGGGCCTTTTGTGGTTCCATACAAATTTAATTTTTTTTTTTTTTTTTTCTATTTCTGTGAAAAATACCATTGGAATCTTGATATGGATTACATGGAGTCTGTAGCTTGCTTTGGGTAGTATGGACATTTTAACATTAATTCTTCCAGTTCATAAATATGGAATATCTTTCCATTATTTGTGCCTTCAATTTCTTTCATTAATGCCTTTTATTTTTCAGTGTAGAGATCTTTCACCTCCTTGATTTAATTTGTTCCTGGGTATTTTATTCTTTATGATGCAGTTGTTAGTGGGGTTGTTTTATTGTTTAGTTTGTTATCAGTGTATAGAAATGTGACTGATTTTGTATGTTAATTTTATATCCTGCAGCATTATTGAACTTGTTTATTCATTTTAACATTTTTGTGGTGAAGTATCTAGAGCTTTCTATACAGTAAGTCCTCTACATCTAAACAAGTTCCATTCTAAGAGTACATTTATAAGTTTAAGTGTGTTTTTAAGTCCCAACAAAGTGAGCCTAGGTACCCAACTACCACAGTCTGCTACATAGTACTGTGCTATAATAGGTTTATAATACTTTTCACACAAATAATAAGCAAACACAAAAATAAAAAATTTTTAATCTTAGAGTACATTACCTTGGAAAGTACAGTAGTTCATGCCAGACATGTGAACTAACTTACATGCATGCAAATATGAATGCACATTTGCATTTTTGAAAGTTTACAACTTGAAAGTTCATAGTAGGGGACTTAATGTAGTGTGTAGCAGCATACCATCTGCAAATAGTGATAGTTTTATTTTTTTCCCTTCCAAACTGATGTCTTTTTTTTCCTTATGGAATCACTCTGGACTTATATTTTCAGTTGTAAAGGTAAGTGTGGAATTGGCACCTAGTGAATTGATATTTAGCCTATGGAGGATTGAAGGAGAGTTGTTTGGATTTAGTTGGGAATATCCATATGTTTGTGTTTTCTTTTTTTAAAGTGTAGTAAAATACACATAATAAAAAATTTTCCATTTTAACCTTTTTCAATTGTGCAGTTAGTGTTAAATACATTCACAGTATTGTACAAGCAATCTCCAGAATTTTTCAGTGTTACAAAAACTGAAACTATAGTGATAAAACCGTAGCTCCCCATTCCCTGCCTCCTCAGACCCTGACAATCACCATTTTACTGTGTATGAATTTGACTACTCTAGATACCTCATGTGAATAGAATCATATAATATTTATCTTTTTTGTGACTGACTTATTTCACTCAGGCTCATATCCTCAAGATTCATCCATGCTATAGCATGTATTGGAATTTCCTTCCTTTTTGAGGCTGAATAATACTAATACTGCATAATATGAGCATACCACTTCTTATCCATTTATCTGTTAAGGTATATTTGGGTTGCATCCACCTTTTGGCTGTTGTGAATAAGCTGCTTTGAATGTGGCTGTTCAAATGTCTTTGTATCTCATTTTACCCAGAAGTGCACTTGCTGGAGCTTATGGTAGTTATATGTTTTTAATTTTAAAAAATTTAAGTATTTGCGATACTTGTTTAAATTTACAACATTTTGTTAGTTTCAGGTATACAACAGTGATTCAGAATGTTTATAGGTTATACCCCATTAAAGTTATTAATACATTATTGGCTATATTTCCTGTGCTGTATAATAGATCTTTGTGACTTATTTATTTTTTACATAGTTAATATTTTTAATTTTTGAGAAGCTATTATACCGTTTTCCATAGTTGCTACACCACTTTACATTCCCACCAAGAGTGTTCAGGGTTCCAATTTCTTAATATCCTTGCCAACACTTGTTTTCTTGCTTTTTTTAATAGTAACCCTCAAAGGTGTCAAATGTTAGCTTTAAAATTTTTTCTTCTTCATTATATTGAACATCAAGCAATAAAAAGCTTGAGACTTGTCACCAGAGAAGGAAAGAAAAAGAATTTACATTCCATTTTATTCTTCTTATATTTGTTTTCTGTGGTTGTTCTAAAAAATTATCAGAAACTGAAAACAATGCACATTTATTATAGTTCTGTAGAAGTCTGACATGAATCTTACTGGGTCTGTTAAGGTGTGGGCAGGCTTTGTTCCTTTTTCAAATCTGTATAGGAAGATCTGTTTCCTTACATTTTCCAGCTTTGGAGGAGTGCCTGCTCTCCTTACCCTGAGATCTCTGTCTTCAGCGCCATCAATTTTGGGGGGAGTCTCTCGTGTTTCAGTCTGTCTGGTTCTCAGATATACTTTGTGAGGACTCTGGTTATGTGGGGTTGACCCCGACAGTTCTGCTTCTCTGGGTCCTTAAGTTACATACATTTGTGTAGTCTCTTGCCATTTAAGGTAACACATTCATAGGTTGTGGACATTAAGGCATGGGTACTTTTGTGGGGGGAGGGTAGTATTCTGCATACCATATTCGCTTACAATTATTCTAGTGTACTTTAAGAAGGTGTTGCTTAAGTCATTTCCGAGGATTTGTTGAATAATTTTGGCTTTGCACCTTTTTTGTTAACTTTTCTCTCTCAAATTACTGGTGACCTGTTCTGATTGCCAATTCCAGGAGAGAGTCGGGTTTTTATCTTACTTGATTTCATTGCAGAGATAATTGTTGTTCACTCTGTTTTGAAGCTGTTTGTATTCCATTATATCATTCTCCTTTATCTTTTTAATAAATTTATAAAATATTTCGCATTTATAGAAAAGTACAGACATTATGAATTTATTACAGATATAACACCTGTTAATATTTTGCCTTATTTTCATAGATTCTTTTTCAACTTGAGCACTCAGGAATTTACTGCCAATTTAAGAGATAGCATGTTACCAGCACTGTTGAATACTCTTCACCATTGCATTCCCCATGGTTAATGACTACCCTGCATTTTGTTTATAATTCCTTTGCTTAGTTGTTTTGCATGTATGTGTAAAATTGTACTCCCTTATTTCTTTTTCCTACTTTGATCATTTTTTGGAGTAAATGACTTTTGGTCTACTTCTTCAGTATCTTATTTTTTCCCCCAGCATCTTTAGTGAGATAAAATTTATTTAATATGAAAGTTACAATTTTAACCATTTAAAAGTATATAGTTCAAAGGTTTTTGGTATACAGTTGGCCCTTGAATATCTCAAGAGTTAGGGGCCCTAACACTCCTCACATGTAAAATTTTTACATATAATTTATAGTTGGCCCTGCATATACAGATTTCTTTCCTATAGTTATTTTCACATCCACGAATTCAGCCAAGGATCGTGTAGTACTGCAGTATTTGCTACTGAAAAAAATTCACATGTAAGTGGACCCTTGCAGTTCAAATTCATATTGTTTGAGGGTCAACCATATTCACAATGTGATCAGTACCAGAATCTCTTAATCCTAGTATGTTGTCTTCCCCCTCTGTATCCTGGCAATCAATAATCTATTTTCTGTCTCTGTAAGTGTCTCCGACTTTTTACAACCCCATGGACTGTTGCCTGCTCACTCCTCTGTCTGTGGGATTCTCCAGGCAAGAATACTGGCATGGATTGCCATTGCCTTCTCCAGGGGATCTTCCCAACCCAGGGATCAAGCCCCCTTGGCAGGCGGATTCTTCACCACTGAGCCACCAGAGAAATCTGTCCCTCAATTTGGGTTCTGTCTCTATAGATTTGCCTATTTTTGGCATTACACATAGAGGGAATTTGTGTTTGGTTCCTTTTACTTGACTTAATGTTTTTTATGTTTAAACAAAAGGTTTATCTACATTATAGCACATATCAACACTACATTCTTTTTTGTTTGTTTTTTAATGGTTGGATGATACACATTTTATGGGTATATACCATATTTGGTTTATCCAGTCATCAGTTGATGGACATTTGGTTGTTTCCAGTTCTTGAATAGTATGACTGATAACTGCTCTCAACTTTCACACAAGTATTTGTGTGAACATATTGGTTTTATTTTACTTGTCTTGTGTGTGTATGTAGGGTAGAATTGCTGGTTCATTATGGTGACTTTTTGAGGAACTACCAAACTCTTTCCCACAGCAGCTGTACCATTTTACATTTCCATTAGCAGTACACGAGGGTTCCAATTTTACCACATCCTCACCAAGACTACTACTTCCTTTTTTTTTTTTTATAGCCATCCAAGTGGATGTGAAATGGTACCTCATTTTGGTTTTGATTTACATTTCCCTTATGACTCATGAATTAGCATCTTTTTATGTTTTTATTGGGCATTTGTTTTTTGTTTGTTTGTTTGGTTGGTTTTTTTTTTTTTTTTTTTTAGAAAAATTATATCTTCTTGGGTCAGTTTTTATATTTTGGATGTTTCTAAGAATTTGCCCATTTCATCTGGATTTTTAAATTTGTTGGCATATAGTTATTCATAATATTATCTTTATAATCCTTTAAAAATTTTTTTTCATAAGATGTGTAGTAAAGTCCCCTTTTATTCCTGATTATAGTAATATGAGTCTTTTCCTTTGTCAGTCTAGCTGGAGATTTAGCAGTTTTGTGTTTTTTTAAACCAACTTGTGGTTTCATTAATTTCCTTTATAGTTTTCCTGTTCTTTATTGTATTTCTGCCTTTTTTCCCCCTTCTGCTTACTTTGAATTTCGTTTGCTCTTTTTCTAATTTCTTAAGATAGAAAGTTAGATTATTGATCTCAGATCTTTTTTTAAAGATGCAGATTTGACCATGTCACTGTGTTACTTAAATCCTGGTGTTGATGGGATAAATTCATAGTCCTTAACAAGGCATAAGAAGTTTTTCCTGGACTCACCTGCCTCTCCAGGCTCACCTTTCTCTCCTACTTCTTGTGGCATGAGTATATCCTAGTCAGTTTCCTGATAGACTGCTGACTGCAAAAATCAGTGATTTAGACTTTGGTTGTATCTGCTGGTATGACCTTCCATCTGTCTTTATCTAAAGAAAGTAGAATTTAAAACTAAGCATAGATTTATCTCCTGAAATTTTTTTCCCCGTCTATTGACATTAACTAAAAACAAAAAACCTTGCACTTCTGGTGTACTTGGTGGTCTAATGCTTTATTCATGCTGTTTCTACTGCTGTTCCAGACAGTTGTTTTTGTTTCTGTAATCTGTATCTTAGTCATACTTGTCTCACATTTGTGGAGGGGGGGAAAAAACCCATAAACTCTTCTGTTAGAATGCTGAGATTCTGAAGCGTTAAACTGGATTACTTTCTTTATTCGCCCTCTAGTATTGATACATCTCAAAATGTCTTGTTATACAGAACTTTATAAAATTAAAATTTGCTATTTCTGTAAGACTTGCTTTGAAAAACTAATGAAAGTATAAGCACCAAAGACATATTGTATGTTGAATAGTCATTTTGAATTTTGAGCGTATTTCTTGATTTGCTGTTTCTCATAGAAGATCTTAGGACTTAATGATGGTGGGTTTTTTGAAAGTGTGTAAAATATTCCATAAACTTTTGAAATTGGTATTTTTTGATAAGGAAGTAAGAATATCATCAATACAAAGAAAATTACTTTTAGGAAAGCACTTCGCCAAAATATATATTTTAAAAATAGCCTCAAGTAGGATGAATTCTGTTTTATGAGAGAAATTTAGGAAACTTGAGTTGAAATAATATTAAAATTATTGTCCTAACAGAAAAAGAGAATTGAATAGATAGGAGAAAGAATGTAAAAGCCTTTTAGTAAATTTTGGAAACTTTTAAGGCAGTTTGGAAAGGCAAAAAAAAATAGTCATTTGAGGGCTTTGAACAACAGTATTGTTGTTCAGTCGGTAAGTCGTATCTGACTCTGCAACACATGGACTGTAGCACGCCAGGCTTCCCTGGCCTTCACTATCTTCTGGAGTTTGCTCAAAAAACAATGGGGCTAGGTGGGGAGTAAATTTTAAATAGGTGTCTGTGAAGTTAAGTGCCTTGTATTTCATAACATTTTGTTTCATGGTGGTACCTTAGAGCTAGCTAGCTTGAGTGATAGAATTTAGATTTTATGATATTACTGAACTCTAAGTTTAACCTCTAGATTTCATCTGGCAAGTACACTTAAAATAATGATGAAACAAGTACTATGTATACAGGATTGCAGTTTAGTTTCATAGTCCAGTTAAAACCTAGCACATCATCAGCCTGATTTTCATCATCCTATTTAAAGCGTGATTTTGCTCTAGTGCTTTCTAGGTGGTTTAATTATTTGTTTGTTTATAGTTTTTCTGCCTCACTAGACTGTAAAGCCTTGTAGCATAGGCAGTGGATTTTACTCTTTATTTCACTGGTATTTAACTTACCATCTAGTAGACTCTCCATGAATGTTGAATGAATAAATTGTTGTCAGTTGCTACATAGACCTTGAATAGGTTTTATATATTTCTGTAATGTGTTTATTTTCTTGAGAAATTAAGCTTTTGCATTAGGCCATCTTGTTTCTGTCACAGTAGTAACTTGGTTCTTTGCTGCAAAAGTAGAGTTGCTTCATTTGTTTAGCTTCAAGTCTCACTTTTAATATAATTTTGAAATAGTAGATTAAAGTAGCTAAAGAGCTTAGATCTGTTTTCACCACAGTAATATTGGTAATTGATTTCAGTGCCCCATTTACTAAGGTTTTAAATTCCCTTAATTATGGTGCTTATAGTTTGTCACAACCATGCTTATTAAACAAATCTCATTTGATGGAGGAGACAAAGTAATGTCAACCAGTTATTCATAGATATCTGCTATAGAATTAAGAATAATATGAATGCTAATTGATTTGGGGGGAATATTCTCTCTCAAGAACGGGATCCTGCTGCTGCTAAGTCACTTCAGTCGTGTCCGACTCTGTGTGACCCCATAGACAGCAACCCACCAGGCCTCCCCATCCCTGGGATTCTCCAGGCAAGAACACTGGAGTGGGTTGCCATTTCCTTCTCCAATGCATGAAAGTGAAAGGTGAAAGGGAAGTCGCTCAGTTGTGTCCTACTTGTAGCAACCCCATGGACTGCAGCCTACCAGGCTCCTCCGTCCATAGGATTTTCCAGGCAAGAGTACTGGAGTGGGGTGCCATTGCCTTCTCAGGTTTATTCAGAATGATTTGTAGGAAACTAGGTTTTTTTTCTCTTCATAAATGTCCCCTTCTTCTTTCAAGGCAGGATTGAGGTAGAGATCTAAGAACAGGGATGAGTTATTTCCCAGACAGAACTGTTCCCCAGTCCCTCTGTGAATCATCTGAGATTAACTGTGTGTAATGAGGCATCGCTGATGGGAGAAGCTGTTGGTGTGAATAGTGTGGAGACTGAGAATAGTGGATCTAGATCATTCTAGATCTAATTTCTTTTTCATCACAATAGACTTGTTTTTCCTTCTTACCGAATTAGTTGGTATGTTATTTTTATACAATAAATTGTTACACCCCAAGATACAACAAATACTGCTGTTGATTTTGGTATTTGTTCCTAAGGAGGAGGGAATTTAACTAACTACTATATAGCCTTGCTAAGTAATATAAGATATATATTACAGATAAAACAGTAAGACTTTTTCCATCTCGAAGCATCCAGGCTACTTTGCAGATTTCTGTAAGTACCTGAAAGATGGCTGTTCAAGACTTGTAAGTGATAAACACATAAGGACATTAATATATGAGTGGTGAATCAGCCACTGGGGCTAAAAGTCATTTGCAGTATGCATCTTATTTACAAAGTGAAATGTATAAGCATTTCATTGAAACTACAAGAGAAAAAGAATCTGAAAAGTTCTCATTGAAGGAATTGGTATAAATGGACATGAATTTATAAGAATTTATTTTAAATTAAATGATGCTGCTATTTGATAATACCTTTATTTAGAGTGCTACCTTTTTATTTTAGTGAAAAATAAATATATAATTACTAACCTCTTCCCGTTTTGACTTTAACTGTACTGATTTTCCTTCTCATAAGTCTTAAGTTTTTCAACTTGTCTGTCATGGTAGTTTTTAGGAATTGGTTTATTAAAAATTCAAAATTAAAGTGTGTCCTTTCTTTAGACAATGTTGACAGTTTTATACTAACAGAGCAGGAACTTAAATCCATAGGTATGTACCAAACTCAGGCATGGTTCTAAAATAGATAATAGTGTTAAATTAATAATCCTAATGTAGCTTGGGAGCCTTCCATATAAAGCAGCATTAGAGACCTGTAGTCACAGAAATGATAACTGAAAGGAATTCTCCATAAATGTGGATGGTTGGTGGGATGAAGAACTCTATCATGTTCTTATTGTATTTGTTTGAATTTGTTAAGACATGGTATGTTGGGTTTTAAGATTCCGTAAACTATTTACCTGTCAAGATTTAGAAGCCTACCTAAGTCTTTGATTTTTTTAAAGGCTATTTTCTACATCTGTGACACTTCTCTCTCACTGAGAGAAAGAAGAATCGGAGACCATATTCTCTGATTTATAACAATTCTCTAATTCTATAATGTATCTCTGTGTTACTTCTGGAATGGTTGAGAATAAGCATGTATATTCTGAATTTCCTACTCTAAACCAATTAATGTATGCATCTACTCTATCCTTTTCTCTCTCCTAAAAACATCAGTTGTACATATTAATAAAACAAATCTTGCAGGCTGTGAGTATCTGCAGTATTAAACATTCCTTCTCAAGAGTGTCTTGGTTGTTTTTCATTTGGCAAGTATATATTGTTTCTATATCTAAGATCCTGGTTACTTGCTTTGGGGAAATAAGTATATACTGCAAGTGGGTCCTGCCTTTGTTATTGTTGTCAGTCTCTAAGTTGTGTCCTACTGTTTGTGACCTCATGAACTGCAGCATGCCAGGCTTCCCTGTCTTTCACTGTCTCCCAGAGTTTGCTCACATTCATATCCATTGAGTCGATGATGCTATCTAACTATTCCATGCTCTGCCTCCCCCTTCTGCTTTTGCCTTCAATCTTTCCCATCATCAGGCTCATTTCCAGTGAGTTGACTCTTCACATGAGGTGTCAAAGCATTGAAACTTCAGCATCAGTCCTTCCAGTGCATATTCAGGGTTAATTTCCTTTAGAATTGACTGGTTTGATCTCCTCACAGTCCGGGGGACTCTCTTCTCCAGCACCACAATTTGAAGGCATCAGTTCTTTGGTGCTTTGCTTTCTTTATGGTCCAACTCATATCCATACGTGAATACTGGAAAATTTGACTATATGGACCTTTGTTTTGGGAACATAAAATCTAAAAGGAAAAGAACTGTGTATATAAATAATTTCCAGATAATAGTTATAACTTCTTAAATGATCTATAGTATAATAAGAGTTCAAGGTCAGAGGAAATTACTTTTATCTGCGGGAACGAGATATCCAGAGAATGGAACATTTTACCTGATGCTTAAAGTGTAGCTACTTGGAGTGGATTGATGTATATACCTGTTCCTGATAGAATAATATATTCATGTAATAACAGCTAAATATTTGGAATTATGCTTCTCATATTTTTCTTCATGATGCTTGTGGAGCATGCATCATGCTCCAAAAGTATTAGAAGCAACTAATATTTTTATTCCAAATTAGAAAGCTCATATTGAAAGTTGTTTCTAGGTGTGTCAAGATTTAGGAGACCTAAGAATCTGACCTTCTACCCAGATCAGTCCTTAACGGAACTATGGAGAGAGACCAAATCAGTGTAATAAACATATAAAATATGTGAGAGGAAATAATTTTAAACTAAGAAAACATTATAAAAAGATAGAAATTTTAGGTATGGAAGATTATAATGGTTAAAATAAAGAACACCATATATGGAATAAATAGCAATGCATAAAGCCAAGGAAGAAAATAATTAATGGGTAGGTCAGATTAAGGAAATCTATAGAAAGATGGAAAGGATCTGTATAAAAAAATTAAAAAAGAACAGGGAAGCCTGGCGTGCTACACACAGTCCATGGGGTCACAAAGATTCGAACTCGACTGAGTGACTGAACAACAAGGAGGATAGAAGTAGAATCCAGATAACAGGAGCCCCAGAAAGGCAGAGAAAGAATGTAGAAGAGGAAATAATGTGAAGAAATAAGGGAGATAAACTTTCTTTAAAAAAAAAAAAAAAAAAAAAAAAAGAGGTCTTAGATTGAAACAGCTCTTGGAGTGCCAAAGAAAAAAGAGTGAAGAAAAAATTCTCATCTGGACACATTATAGGGAAAATGTAGAAATATCAAGAAAGGAAAGAATTCTAAAACATGGACTCTTAACTATGAAGTGCTTCTTAAGGACATCGCAAAGGACTAAATAGAAGTGATTACTTTTCTAAGGAAATGGTACAACATATGAAAAGACTAGAGTTACAGGGATATTTATCATAGAGGAAAAGTGAAAGTACTGGGAATGTGAAAATTATACTCATTTCTTACGGTATCACCTAGATTTGATTGTTGAGTTTTATTTAGGAAGTTTATCTAATAACTTGAAAATATATCCTGGATATATTTTCCGGATATATCCAGGATATATTTTCCCAGACATCAAACCCAGAACAACAAGTTGTGTATTATTATGCATAAATAATGACTCTATGGTAGAAGATTGTCAATTTCTTATGATTCTTGTTTTCTTGGTGCTCAGATTCTAGTTGGATGAGTCAGAAATATAGAGAATAAAATATTAGACATAATTATCATAGTAACTATGTTAAAGATTTGAGAGTAGTTTTTTCCTTGTCTTCACTTTCTAAAATTGAATGTTGTTGTTACTTTTATGTTTTTATTTAAATAACAAAAAATCTTTCATGAAGAATGAATAATTGTTTTAACAGCTGCCACATCTAATAAGATTATGATCTTCATTTTACTGGACAATTTTTTTTTCCTACTATACCTTCTTTTTTATTAAGGTAAATTAAAAAATAAATCACTGTGTGATGAACTTCATGATGTTTCTCATCTAGGCTTATGATTGATACCAGTTTAGGTGTGTCTTATCTCTTCTTAGTTTAGTACTTTCCTTCATTAACCTGACTACCTATATTTTTTATACTTCATCTGAGCTAAGTGTTTAGGTTCCTGATATTAGCCTTGAGTAACATTTACATTACTTGGCAACATTAGTACACATCACTAGGAAGCTCTCAATTTTTGTCATGGTATTTCAGTTCTTCCTCCCCTTTCCCTGTCCCCACTGTAGTAGATGTCTTTGTCTTTTATTCCTATGAAAACCTTGATCTCTCAACACCCAGTTCTGCAACTGTGCTTGATTTGTATCCATCTTCTTTTCTTTCTCTCCAGTCCTTCTTACAGTCAAAGGCTAATCCTTACTTGTGATCTGGATCTCATCTATCCTTTTTATGCCATCATTTTATGACAGTGAGACCTTATCATTTTAGTTTCTTTACCCTCTCTTTCACTATCACTTATCTTTGACCATCTGCATCTAAACATGCTCTAGTCTTTCCTCTTGAAAAAACACCCCAGACTCTGTTTTAATCCCTTTCCTGTTTGTGTGCCTAAGCTTCAGACCGTTTTCCATGCGCACACCCCTGTTGAAGATCTTCTGTGCTTTTTCATTGAGAGAATTCGTGTCTATCGTCAGTTCTGGACCCAGTTGTAACCATTATATCTCAAATTATTACTCTTCCTATTCTTTCTATTCTTGAGGACATTTTTTAAGATTTTCACCTTTCATATTCCTTACCCTCTCTTTTATAATCTCCACTTGTTAATCTCTGTGTGCTATATCTATTTAATTTCTTTAGCGCTTTTTGTTCACTCATAATTTCTTTATTATTGTTTCTGTTTAGTGAATGTGTTTTTAAATTTTAGGAATTCTTTGTGCGTTTTTCTTTTTTAATGGACCTGGTCTGGTTTTTTCTTTCTTGTTTTTAAGAATTTAGCTCTGGAAAAGGTCAGTTTTCATTCCAATCCCAAAGAAAGGCAATGCCAAAGAAGGCTCAAACTACTGCACAATTGCACTCATCTCACATGCTAGTAAACTAATGCTCAAAATTCTCCAAGCCAGGCTTCAGCAATATGCGAACCGTGAACTTCCAGATGTTCAGGTTGGTTTTAGAAAAGGCAGAGGAACCAGAGAATTGCCAACATCCCTGGATCATCGAAAAAGCAAGAGAATTCCAGAAAAACATCTATTTCTGCTTCATTGACTATACCAAAGCCATTGACTGTGTGGATCACAATAAACTGTGGAAAATTCTGAAAGGGATGGGGAATACCAGACCACCTGACCTGCCTCTTGAGAAACCTATACGTAGGTCAGGAAGCAACAGTTGGCCCTGGACATGGAACAACAGACTGGTTCCAAATAGGAAAAGGAGTACATCAAGGCTGTATATTGTCACCCTGCTTATTTAACTTATATGCAGAGTACCTCATGAGAAAAGCTGGGCTGGAAGAAGCACAAGCTGGAATCAAGATTGCCGGGAGAAATATCAATAACCTCAGATATGCAGATGACACCCCCCTTATGGCAGAAAGTGAAGAGGAACTAAAAAGCCTCTTGATGAAAGTGAAAGAGGAGAAGGAAAAAGTTGGCTTAAAGCTCAGCATTCAGAAAACGAAGATCATGGCATCTGGTCCCATCACTTCATGGGAAATAGATGGGGAAACAGTGGAAACAGTGTCAGACTTTATTTTTTTGAGCTCCAAAATCACTACAGATGGTGATTGCCATCTGTAGTGATTTTGAAATTAAAAGACGCTTACTCCTTGGAAGGAGAGTTATGACCAACCTAGATAGTATATGGAAAAGCAGAGATATTACCTTGCCAACAAAGGTCTGTCTAGTCAAGGCTATGGTTTTTCCAGTGGTCATGTATGGATGTGAGAGTTGGACTGTGAAGAAAGCTGAGTGCCAAAGAATTGATGCTTTTGAACTGTGGTGTTGGAGAAGACTCTTGAGAGGTCCTTGGACTGCAAGGAGATCCAACCAGTCCATTCTAAAGGAGATCAGCCCTGGGTATTCTTTGGAAGGACTGATGCTGAGGCTGAAACTCCAATACTTTGGCCACCTGATGTGAAGAACTGACTCTTTCGAAAAGACCCTGATGCTGGGAATGATTGAAGGTGGGAAGAGAACGGGACAACAGAGGATGATATGGTTGGATGGCGTCACTGACTCGATGGGCATGAGTTTGAAATGAAAGACTGTAAATTAAATAGTTATGCCTCATCAGAATGATGAGGAATTTCATCATTTCAGTCTATTTCACTGTGGACTTACAGATTTGTATGGATTATAATCCGTTTGTTGTGATGCTCAAATTGTTCACAATTAGCCATTGGGAGCCCTTTAAGATGGCTCCATGACCTTCTTATAGGTCTCCACTGTTCTTTTAATACTTCCTCACTACCTGATACTGGTCAGTTGAGGGCCTCCCTTAGCTCCTAGAGGCTTCTTGCTCATCCTTGCACATGTGCCCCTAGGTGATGGTTTGAGTCCTTTTCGTACTTAGAATCTCCTTTGACTTTGCCTTCTGCTGCATTTCTCTTGCTTTCTCTTCTACATCTCCCACTGGCTATCCTGCCCTTCTTTGGTTTTTAAGGGCTCATTTGATTACACTGGGCCCATCCTTATATCCAGATAATGTACCTATTTTAAGTTCAGCTGATCAGTACCTTAATTCAATCTGCCAGGTGTCTTCAGAACAGTTGCTAGATTAGTGTTTGGTTGAATAACCAGGAGAGGGGGAACTTGGGAAACATCTTTCGAATTCTGCTTACCACAGCAGGATAATCTCAGGTTCTTATAGAATGTTGTTCTTTCTCTCATTTTTTATTCCTTTTCTTAGGTTCTTAATCATTTGAAATCTTTGTGTCCTAATCCTTATTTGCTGGTTCCTATTTTCTAAGGTTCTTAGAAGACAGTCAGATTTTAATGTTTATATATGCTAACTTGTGAGAAAGAGGATTGTTCTTCCCTTGTTTTCTAATTTTGGATTGCACTCTCATTTTCTATTCTGAGTTGAGGATGTATCCCTTCAGAGAGTGACAAGACTGCCTAACCCCTTCGTATGTTAATTTAACGTTTGGGATTTACCAGACCAGGAACATGGTGTAAATACAAACCCCCAAACCTATTTGAAGACAAGGCTGTCAACCTATTTGAATCTCAAGGCAGATTTTCCATCCTTTATTCAAAGCTGAGATCAAATTGGAAAAACTTTTTTCTCCCTGTGTATGCTGTGATTTTGGGGGTTTGTGTTTTGTGAGAGTCTTTTGGGGGTGGAGTTGGGAAGGAAAAGCTTAACTTTCCCCTCAAAGTCTAGCCCTTGTAAAGTCTAAACTATATAAACAAGGTCTTACCAATTTCAGCTTTTCCTCCATTGGAGACCCAAGGTTTAACTCTTTTCCTTGTGAGCATTAAAGCCACGCTCTTAGGTTTCGGACAGAGGCTGCTCTAGGGCAGCTGTTAAAGCTTTTCCTCTTCATTTTGGCCCCTAAGGTTTTTTTCTTTCTTTAGGCTCAACCATTCATTTTTAGGTAATTTTAATCAGGAAGATTTTTACATTGCCTGATCTCCCTCATTGACAGAAACAAATTCCCCCATTGATTGATTGATTTTTTTTTTTTTAACCCACTTCATACTGGCTTCTTTCTGCAACTACTACTACACTTAGGTCGGAAATAGCTTTCACATTGCCAAGTTCAGATGGGTATTTTCACTTTTCTTTTTTCATGATCATCTGACATCACTTCCCCTTCTCTTCTTCTTGCCTTAGCTTGGTTATCCTACTGTTTTGACCATTTGTTTTTAGTTTTCTTGTGGCTTCCCTTTCATCCTGATTTGGTGTTGAAATTCCTTGAGGCTCAGTCCTGAGCCTCTGGTTCGCTCATTCCATAATTCTCACCAAATTTAAGCTAAATAAAATCTTTGGCCTTAAGTATTGCAGTGATTAAAGTTAGCTCCCTGATTCCACTCTTCTGTTGTCTGTTTTTAAAAAAAATTATTTTTGACTGTGTCGAGTCTTTGTTGCTTTGTTTGGGCTTTCTCTCGTTGCAGTGAATGGGGGCTGCTTTTTGTTGTGGTGTACAGGCTGCTCGTTGCAGTGGCCTTTCTTGCTGCGGAGCACGAGCTCTAGGCACACAGGCTTCAGTGGTTGCAGCACGTGGGCTCAGTGATTGTGTACATGGACTTAGTTTGTCCACAGCACTTGGAATTCTTGGACCAGGCTTTGAACCGATGTGCCCTGCATTGGCAAGTTGGATTTTTATCCACTGTGCCACCGGGCAAGTCCCCTTCTATTGTCTTTTAAGGCATTGTTCACATTATATTCAAAGTGATCTTTAAAAAATATTATTCTGATCTTGTTACTCTCTAGGTTAAAATGCTTTAATAGTTTTCCATTACTGTGATTTTGGCAAGTTGTTTATTGCCTGCAGAGTTCTACCTGAACTTGTTCTTGGGCTGGATTCTAGCTTCATTTTTGAGTATCTTGTTTCTTTGCTTATTATACCACACAGAGAGTTAGTAGAAAAACCTCATCCAAAACCTTTGGGAGGAGAGAAACAGTAGTTTCCAGGGCCAGGTGAACAAGAACCTAATAGACTACTAGTAGTATTAGACTAACTTAGGTCTGACCGTTCTCTGCCGTGGTGGGCATGTGTTAAACGTGTAAGTTCCCAGCAGAAACGCTCCACATCAGGTTAGATCACATATTCATCCCTGGCCAGGAGTATATCCCTGATGGAAAATAGGGTGCTGTTTGAAAAAGAAATGGGAATGAATTCTCGGCAAGTAAAAATAGAGACCACCCCTAAGGATTTCAGCTCTTTACTGCTGATCCTTTTTTTTTTTTTCTTTCCTTTTTGTACTGTGAATCTTAATTAAGTTACCCTTCATATTCTGTCATAGCACATTCTACTTTTTCATCATAGCACTAATAGTTGTGTGATTATTTAATGTGTGGATCCGTCACTGTAAGCTCCGTGAGTGCAAGGATAGTATCTGTTTTCTTTTTTTTTTAGTGTGTTTAGCAGCACATATTACATTTGATCATATAAGGCACATAAATATTTGTGGAATATTGTAAAATCAGGTCAATTCTGCAATATTCAATTGATATCAAAATGATATAAAACATTTTGAAATATTTTATAATGAAACCCAAAAATGTGTATGGTAAGTTAATAAAAGGATTAAAATTCTCTATCCAGTATATAGGGCTGCTGTATACAGCAAAGCCATAAGCTATGCACTGAAAAGTTTGAAAATATATAATTTTAGTGTTTCCCTCCTGTATCTAGTGGCTTATGAGTACTTATGAGCTCTGCTGTGAGACTGAGTTCTTGCAAGGAAGAATTCCTTTGTGCTCTTTGCTGTCTTCAGTGCCTTTTCAAATAATTAGTACCTCAATATTTGTTGAATGTTAAAATTACCCGTTAAATGGTAATGTTCCCTAGGTCCTGTCTTTAATCTTCTTCTGTTGATCACACTGAGAACTTCTTTGGGTGATCTCATTTTTCCATTCCTTGCCTTGGACCAGTGTCCATATCACAGGTTGTTATAATCAGTTACTTAACGGATCCAAGTAGATGACATAAATGAATGAGGAAAAGGTGATGAATAATGAATGGAGGGGCTCACATGGATTAAACAATCAGTGCCCCGTCCAGAACTCCAGTGGATTGTTGCTATTTCAGGATACATTATCAGGGTGAACAGAACTTCAGGTTTTTCAGAAGAAAATAGAAATCTAGGCTTTTTAATGTGAAGTTTCTGGTTAATATGAACTATAGTTAGCAGGCCAGCAGAAAGCCTTTTTGAGTTTTCATGTTTATTCTATCTTTGTCATCCTTCTGACTCCTGTATCTCTAGACCTGACATCCTTCTGACATCCTTGTATCTCTAGACCTGATTTTTCTGCTAAGCTTCAGACTCCCCACATTCTCTTCTAGACCATCTAGGCCTTCTGTGTCCCATAGGCATCTCAAAGACTGTGATGTTCAACCTGAACCTCAAACATGTATTTAGGAAGTGGTTTCAGTTGTAAAGTCCGATGGCTGTATGAATTTGACTCTTGGTTCCACCATCTACTAGGTCACTAAACAGGTTAGTTCAGTTCCTTAAACTTGTTTGCTCATATGTAAAATGGGAGTAATAGTACTTCATTGGTCTGTTGTGCTAGCACAGTGACCTACACGTAGTAACAAGTGCTGGGTGCTCTCAGTTGCTGTTCCTGCTTCAGTGAATGCTGTTTACCACTCTCACACCCACTTCAGTTCAGTTCAGTCACTCAGTTCAGTTCAGTCACTCAGTCATGTCCGACTCTTTGCGACCCTGTGAACCTCAGCACGCCAAGCCTCCCTGTCCATCACCAGCTCCCGGAGTCCACCCAAACCCATGTCCTTTGAGTCGGTGATGCCATCCAACCATCTCATCCTTTGTCATCCCCTTCTCCTCCTGCCCTCAGTCTTTCCCAGCGTCAGGGTCTTTTCCAGTAAGTCAGCTCTCTGCATCAGGTGGCCAAAGTATTGGACTTTCAGCTTCAACATCAGTCCTTCCAATGAACACCCAGGACTGATCTCCTGGGTGACTGGAGATGGACTGGTTGTATCTCCTTGCAGTCCATGGGACTGTCTTCTCCAACACCACAGTTCAAAAGCATCAATTCTTCAGCGCTCAGCTTTCTTCATAGTCCAACTCTCACATCTATACATGACCACTGGAAAAACCATAACTTTGACTAGACGGACCTTTGTTGGCAAAGTAGTGTCTCTGCTTTTTAATATGCTGTGTAGGTTGGTCATAACTTTCCTTCTAAGGAGTAAGTGTCTTTTAATTTCATGGCTGCAATCACCATCTGCAGTAATTTTGGAGCCCAGAAAAATAAAGTCAACCACTGTTTACACTGTTTCCCCATCTATTTCCCATGAAGTGATGGGACCGGATGCCGTGATCTTAGTTTTCTGAATGTTGAGCTTTAAGCCAACTTTTTCCTTCTCCTCTTTCACTTTCATCAAGAGGCTCTTTAGTTCTTCACTTTCTGCCATAGGTGGTATCATCTCCATATCTGAGGTTATTGATATTTCTCTCGGCAATCTTGATTCCAGCTTGTGCTTCCTCCAGCCCAGCGTTTCTCATGATGTACTCTGCATATAAGTTAAATAAGCAGGGTGATAATATACAGCTTTGACGTACTCCTTTTCCTATTTGGAACCAATATGTTGTTCATGTCCAGTTCTAACTGTTGCTTCCTGACCTGCATACAGGTTTCTCAAGAGGCAGGTCAGGTATGCCCATCTCTTTCAGAATTTTCCAGTTTATTGTGATCCATTTACTGGTGCTTGAGAGTTATTCTTGACTCTTTTCTGTTTTTTTATTCTTCAAATATAATTAGTTTCCAGTCCTGTGAATGTTATTTTTGTAATGTCTCTTTATTGCTGTTGCTTTAAGTTTTTAAAAAATAATATTTTTGCTCATCAATATTACTGTAGTAGCCCTTAACAGCTTTCTCAGTCTCTTTTTAAACCTCTTTCCCAGGCTGTTCTCAGCATTGTGCCTGCGGTTTATGTTTTGCTGAAACACAAAATCTGGTCACACCAAACTTCTGCTTACAGTCCTTCAGTAGTTTCCTATTGTCTCTAAATTTCTAACACATTAATTTTTACTGTTCTTGATTCCTGCTTATTTTTTAGCCTCATTTCTGCTTAGGCTGCATGGGTGGTACATATAAGCTCTTGGAATCTACTTGGCTCTTTGTGGCATGTTTCTTCCTCAAAATGCCCTTCTCCTCTGTCCTGCAGCTTCTTTAGGAATGGGCTTTACAGGTACCCTTCTCACCCACAGTCTCTCCCTCCACGTTTGGGTCAGATGCCCCTCTTTATGCACTCCCAGCCTCCCGAGGATGTCTCTGTCACAGTGCTCTTCACAGTCTTTTGTAATTGTCTCTTTTTTCCACTAAGCTTCTTGAAGGCAGAGACCACATATCTTGAATGGCTTTGTATCTTTAGGGCTTAGAATAATGTCTGGTAAGCAGTGAGCTCTCAGATGTTTGTGGAAATAAATGCATTTGTTGAGTGAATAAGTAATTATCTTTTTTTTTTTTCCTGGAGAAATGGTAGATATAAAAAGGGTCTTAGGAGCCTCAATTATAGCTGTAAGACCTTTAAAAATGTCCCAATTTTTTTTTTATTCCCCTTGTTTGAAGATTATAGGTACTTTTATATATATATTATGAATTAATAGTATTTGTATTTTTTAGACACAAAGTAAATTGTACTGTCATTATAGATAACTAGTTATTGCCTTCAAGGGCTGTGTTTTCTCACTGTTTTTGTTTTTTGTTTTTAATACAGCCCGCTTAGATTCTTTTTTCCCCTGCTTTCTCCTCTGTGTTAGGTTCTTAGGGTCTTATTGCCTCCCAGGAGCCCTGGTTTATTACAAGATTTCTCAGTTTCTTTTGCTGTTGACTCTAAGGGCCAGATAATTCTTAGTTCTGAGGAGCTGTCCAGTTCATTGTGAGATGTTTAGCAACATCCCCTGGCAATTACCCCTAGAGGAGGAAATGCCTACCTTCTCCAGTACACTTGCCTGGAAAATTCCATGGACAGAGGAGCCTGGTGTGCTACAGTCCATGTGGTCACAAAGAGTCGTGACAGGACTGAATGACAGCCCACACACACCATTGACCTATCAGATGCAATAGCGCGTCCTAGTTTTGACAACCAAAAATCTCTCCAGACACTGTCAAGTCTCTTGTGGAGCGAAATCACCCCTGATTGAGAGCCCACTGGTTTATATGGATTCCTGTCTCTTAACCTGTATCCTTAAAGAGCCTTTCCTTGGACTCCTAGACATCAGTATAAGAACATGAGCTCCAATCTTTTTAAAAGAAACCCACAGAGCACTTTTTAAGTAACTCTTTGTTTCCTCTTAACTTTTGTTCATGTTCTCTCTCTGTTCTCTTCCCATCCACTTTTCTAGACAGGATTGCTCCTGTTCTTTCTTTCTGGCTTTTACCCCTGTGGTGCCACTGAAAATGCTTTCAAGTCTTCATAGTCCTTTTCTGTGTTCTCTGATCCATGAATGCATCCAACATCTCGTATTCCATGTCCCTGGCCACCTTGACTCGTACTTAGATATCCCATCCAGTCAGTCATAAAGTCCTGTTTATTTTACTTCTCGAATGTCTACAGAACCCACCGGTACTCTTCATTCTCACCGAGGGGGTGTCCACCAGTGGCATCAAGCTTTTTGTTGTTCTTGGAATGTCTAGTCTTGTTCCCTTTATTTTCTGCATTGTAATCTGGATATTCTTCCTAAGACAGAGTCTCCTACCATTTCAGACCTTCTCAGTTCATGAGCTCTGGCTCCTAACTATCTGCATTTTTGAAAGGTTTACCAGGTGATTTTTATACAGTTTCTAATTACTTCATTTTGCAGTTTAACAAACATGTCATTTCTTTTAGGAATTCCTAAAACCCTTATTATTATTCTTACAAAGCACCTCCTGAGGTGATTTCTGTCTCTTAGCAAACCATCATTGATGTGTAAAAAATGGCTTAGGTTCTTTAAAACACCTGCTTTATGAAAAGTCAGTTTTTATTCATTTTTTTTTAAACCAATAAAATTTATCATTGTGGGAAGGATCGGGAGCAAATATGGGTACTCTAACATATTGATTAATATTGCGTGTCTCTGACAGATTCGACTGCTAAGTTATAAAATATTTTAATAAGACCTTTTTTTCCCTTATAGGTATTTATAACAGCAATGATGTAGCAGTATCATTTCCAAATGTAGTATCTGGCTCAGGATCGAGTACTCCTGTCTCCAGTTCTCATTTACCTCAGCAACCTTCTGGGCATTTACAGCAAGTGGGCGCTCTCTCCCCATCAGCTGGGTCATCTGCACCCTCTGCTGTTGCTGCAACTCAGGTAAATTATTACCATGTTACAAAGTAATGTGGATCGTTTTGTCATTTTTTAAACTGTTTCATTGTAAGAGAGAAATGAATAGGACTTCCTGTAGGAAGTTATAAAATGTCTCAACCTATATTGACATGAGTGGAAATAATACTCATTTTTACTTAATATTCCTGAGAGCACAAACTGATGTTGGCACCAACTAATTCTTTTAGATTTCTGCATTTCTGATTTTGTCCTAATAATGTGAAATAGTAATTTGGGGGCAGCTTTTATTCTTCCTTTTAAAACTAGGACTTTACAAGTACAGTTCAGTTGCTCAGTCATGTTTGACTCTTTGTGACCCAGTGGACTTGAGCACACCAGGCTTTCCTGTCCATCACCAACTCCCAGGGCTTGCTCAAACTTGTGTCCATCAAGTCGGTGGTGTTATCCAACCATCTCATCCTCTGTCGCTCCTTCTCCTCCTGCCTTCAATCATTCCCAGTATTAGGGTGTTTTCCAATGAATCAGTTCTTCCCATCAGGTTGCCAAAGTATTGGCGTTTCAGCTTCAGCATCAGTCCTTGCAATGAATATTCAGGACTGATTTCCTTTAGGATGGACTGGTTGGATCTCCTTGCAGTCCAAGAGACTTTCAAGAGTCTTCTCCAACACCACAGTTCAAAAGCATCAGTTTTTCGGCACTCAGCTTTCTTTATAGTCCAACTCTCACGTCCGTACATGACTACTGGAAAAACCATACCTTTGACTAGATGGACCTTTGTCGACAAAGTAATTGTCTCTTTTTTTTAACATGCTGTCTAGGTTGGTTGTAGCTTTTCTTCCAAGGAGGAAGCATCTTTTATTTTCATGGCTGCAGTCACCATCTCCAGTGATATTGGAGCTGAGAAGATAAAAGTCTGTCACTGTTTCCATTGTTTGCCCATGTATTTACCATGAAGGGATGGGCCCAGATGCCATGTTCTTCCTTTTTTAATGTTGAGTTTCAAGCAAGCTTTTTCACTCTCCTCTTTCACTTTCATCAAGAGGCTCTTTAGTTCTTCTTCGCTTTCTGCCATAAGGATGGTGTCATCTGCATATGTGAGGTTATTGATATTTTTCCCTGCCATCTTGATTCCAGCTGTGCTTCATCCAGTCCAGCATTTTGCATGATGTACTCTGAATATATATTAAATAAGCAGGGTGACAGTATATAGCCTTGACGTACTTCTTTCCCAATTTCAAACCAGTCCATTGTTCCATGTCTGGCTCTAACTGTTGGTTCTTGACCTGCATACAGATTTCTCAGGAGACAAGTGGTCTGGTATTCCCATCTCTTTAAGAATTTTTCACAGTTTGTTATGACCCACACAGTCAAAGGCTTTGGTGTACTCAGTAAAGCAGAAGTAGATGTTTTTCTGGAACTCTCGCTTTTTCGATGATCCAACGGATGTTGGCAGTTTTATCTCTGGTTCCTCTCCCTTTTCTAAATCCAGCTTTAACATCTGGAAGTTCTTGGTTCGTGTACTGTTGAAGCCTGGCTTGAAGAATTTTGAAAGTAATGCTAGCATTATTTTGCTAGCGTGTGAGATGAGTACAGTTGTGCGGTAGTTTGAGCACTCTTTGGCATTGCCTTTCTTTGGGATTGGAATGAAAACTGACCTTTTCCAGTCCTGTGGCCACTGCTGCATTTTCCAAATTTGCTGGCATATTGAGTGTAGCACTTTAACAACATCATCATTTAGGATTTGAAATAGCTCAACTGAAACTCAATCACCTCCACTAGCTTTGTTCGTAGTGGTCCTTCCTAAGGCCCACTTGACTTCACATTCCAGGATGTCTGACTCTAGGTGAGTGATCACACTATCGTGGTTGTCTGGGTCATAAAGATCTTTTTTGTGTAGGTTTCTTCTGTTTATTCTTACCACCTCTTCTTAATATCTTCTGCTTCTGTTAGGTCCATTTTGTTTCTGTCCTTTATTGTGCCTGTCGTTGCATGAAATGTTCCCTTGGTGTCTCTAATTTTCCTGAAGAAGTCTCTAGTCTTTCTCATTTCATTGTTTTCCTCTATTTCTTTGCATTGATCACTGAGGAAGGCTTTCTTATCTCTCTTGGCTATTCTTTGGACCTCTGCATTTAGATGTGTAGATCTTTCCTTTTCTCCTTTGCCTTTAGCTCTTCTTCTTTTCTCAGCTATTTGTAAGGCCTCCTCAGATAAAATTTTGCCTTTTTGCATTTCTTCTTCTTGGGGATGGGTCTTGATCACTGCTTCCCATACAGTGTTACGAACCTCCATCCATAGTTCTTCAGGCACTCTTAACAGATCTAATCCCTTGAATCTATTTGTCACTTCCACTGTGTAATCATAAAGGATTTGGTTTAGGTTATAGCTAAATGGTCTGGTGGTTTTCCCTACTCTCTTCAATTTAAGTCTGAATTTGGCAATAAGGAGTTCATGATCTGAGCCACAGTCAGCTCCTGGCTTTGTTTTTGCTGACTGTATAGAGCTTCTCCATCTTTGGCTGCAAAGAACATAATCAGTATGACTTCGGTATTGACCATCTGGTGATATCCATGTGTAGAGTTGTCTTTTGTGTTGTTGGAAGAGGGTGTTTGCTATGACTAGTGCGTTCTCTTGGCAAAATTGTGTTAGCCTTTGCCCTGCTTCACTTTGTACTCCAACTGCCTGTTACTGCAGGTATCTCTCAACTTCCTAGTTTTGCATTCCAGTCCCCTATGATGAAAAGGACGTTTTTTGGGTGTTAGTTCTAGAAGGTCTTGTAGGTCTTCATTGAAGTGTTCAACTTCAGCTTCTTCAGCATTAATGGTTGGGGCATAGACTTGGATTACTGTGATACTGAATGGTTTGCCTTGGAAAGAAACAGAGATCATTCTGTCATATTTGAGATGGCACACAAGTACTGTATTTCGGACTTTTTTGTTGATTATGAGGGCTATTCCATTTCTTGTAAGGGATTTTTGCCCACAGTAGTAGGCATATATGATATAATGATCATCTGAGTTAAATTTGCCCATTCCAGTCCATTTTAGTTCACTGATTTCTAAAATGTCAATGTTCACTCTTGCCGTCTCCTGCTTGACTGCTTCCAATTTACCTTGATTCATGGACCTAACATCCCAGGTTCCTATGCAATATTGTTCTTTACGGCATTGGACTTGACTTCCATCACCAGTCACATCCACAACTGGGTGTTGTTTTTGCTTTGGCTCCATCTCTTCATTCTTTCTGGAGTTATTTCTCCACTCTTCTCCAGTAGTAGCACATTGGTCACCTACCAACCTGCGGAATTCATCTTTCAGTGTCCTATTTTTGCCTTCTCATACTGTTCATGGGGTTCCTAAGGCAGGAATGCTGAAGTGCTTTACCATTCCCTTCTCCACTGGACCACGTTTTGTCAGAAGTCTCCACTATGACCCGTCTGTTTTGGGTGGCCCTACATGGCATGGCTCATAGTTTCATTGAGTTAGACAAGGCTGTGTGGTCCGTGTGATCAGTTTGGTTAGTTTTCTGTGATTGTGGTTTCGTTTTGTCTGCCCTCTGATGGATAAGGATAAGAAAGGATAAGAGGGTTAAGGACTTACAAAGTATGAACCAATTTTGGACTTAGGTGGTTTAAAAAATTCCTTTTATAATTTTAAAATCACAGAAGTAATGTATGAATATCTACGGTGTAATTTTTTTTAAAAACAGTGCAGAAGAATATAGGATTGAGAATGAATGATTCCTTTAATTCCTTATATACTTACATGATTTCTTCCTAGTGGGTAGGAAAGAATATTTATAAAATTATAAGCAGTGGTGACTATGTTGGTGATTTTGCATCTGTTTAACCTTTTTCTTCATTTTCTATCTAGAACTTGATAGGTGCCCTAGTCTACAGGAATGCTCTAAGACCTAGAGTCAAAGCAGAGAAATCATAGTTTTGAATTACATACATAGGACAGTAAATGGGCAAAAGTTCTCATGGGTATATGCTTGCACACACACACACACACACACACACACACACACACACACACACACACACACACACACACACACACACACACACACACACACACACACACACACACACACACACACACACACACACACAGTCCACCCCTCATTCCCCATCCTCAACTCTCAGATTTCCTCAAAGGTGATAATTTAAACTTCCTATTTGTTTTATTTATTGACATTCTCTTATAATTTTATTTTTATTTTCACTTTACCCAGAGCCTCTAAAAGTCTCAATGTTTTGAGAAAATTCGAACAAAGACAAATGTCTAATTATAAGCAACTAGTTAAGTAGTTGTTTGTAAGTTGCTGTAAACTCATGCTTTATGTGCATGTGCATAATTTACATTGTATGGGCCTTTAGAGTATACCTAGGCTTTTCCAGCATATCCTGTAATCTGTACATCAAAGCATAGGATTGTTGTCTTTAAAGTATGTAACGGTGCAAACAGTCACCTTTTAATTAGGTCAAGAATTGGAATAAACAATAGTTTAGCATAGAAAAACAATGGCATGATTAGTGGTATTGTCTTTGACAATTTGGTGATCTCAACCTGAGCAAGGGGTGTTTGACTAGTTTAGGAGAGTTTTTCTCTAGCTCCTGTCACTAGCCTTGGTGAGGTAGGCATAATCACAGGGATTTGGGGTTAGAGAGGGTGAAAGGATAAATGAGAGAATGGCCCTTATAAATAGCTTTATCTCTTTTAATTAAGTGTAACCATATGCTGTTGATAGCTTTATATCCTTGGAAAGAGTCTCACATGAACATTTTCAATGTGCATTTTTCTTTCCTTTCTTTATAAAAGTCTGTTTTAATTACTCTCTGGTTAATTCCAGGCTGAATTAAGCAAAAATCTCATTTCTTCCCATTCATTATGTTTGTGGTTTTGAGGGTTGGCATTAGGGAGATGGGTGGGGGAAGTGGTAGTGAAGAGAAATTTATAGCTAGAGGGAAAATTCCACTTCACATATGACTCAACTGAAGAACAAAGAAATCATAGTTGCAAGTAATCCAGGATTCAGTCCAATTAAAATCTTCACTGTTTATCCTCTTTCCCTGTTGCAGTAAGATGGGTAGCTTATAAATATGATCATCCAGTGAGACTCACATGCTACATGCTGAGACAGCTGCATCTATGTTTCTCTCCAGCAGTAAACGCTTTCCGCCTTCACGCCGGAGTGTATTTAGCCTGGCTTAGCTGGTGCTGCTCTAGCAACCATCAGTCTCCAGGCAACTGAGGCAGGTTGACCTCTGAGTTGAATTGAGTGCAAAACTACTTCAGTTTAGCTGCCTGAGACAATAGTATTGGTTTTGAGTGTACAAAGTGTGAATTTTCTAGGCAATGTGCAAAGGAAAGGATTCAGAAATATTTAGAATAAATCGAATATTTAGATAGAATTCCTAAAATTGTGATGCACTTGGTAATTTAATCTTCTTTTCAAAACAGTACGTTTATTTCTGTTTATGTATAGGCCTTGCATGTTTTTAAATCATAAAATTCAGTGTCTTTAACCCCATTTTAGCCTTTTATTTAGAGTTTCTTTATAGGTAGTTTATTGAAAAGTGAAGAGTAGTGCTTACACACTTAAAGTGTGTAAATTAAAACTATTAATATGTAAAATATAATTGTAGAAGACTTGTTACACAGTTTCTGAGAAAACCATCACAGCAGCAAACAAATATTTTAAAGAAATAAAAATCAGAGAATAGAGGTGTTAAATTTGAACAGTGTTTTGACTTTCTTCCTTTCCCTCCCCAAAACTTTATGAAAGTAGTCATTTTTAGTGATGGTCTTGGTGCCAGCAGGATAAAAATTCAGAGATCATTCTTGATCTTTCTGGCCTTGGTTTTAAGTAAGACAAGCAGGTCTCTTATTTGGTTTGTTTGATGTCTTAAGGATTGTTCCCAGGCAAGTGGTCGGGGATATATAATCAGAAAGAACTAATAGAAATTAAAAACTGAGACTAGATTTGTGCCTTTAATGGGGCAAAAAGAGGAGACACTTGTTAAAATTCTGGAAGAAAAAGTCTAATGCTTAGCAACCCTAATTTGAAGGGAAAAAAAAAACTTTTAAAAATGTTTGATAACCTTGTTTCATATTGTTTGATGTTAAATCCTTTTATTTGATAAACTTGTTTTTAGGGTGATTATTCCTTCACAGATATCAGCAATGTATTACATTATAGTTACTATTTTATAGTTTCTTAACATTATTGGAAGATAGAACTGCTGTCTATGATGTTTTTAATGGTGGGTGCTCTGCTCTTGTTGTATCATCGGTGGAGATATAAATTAGTTTCTATAGGTGTGCCATTAATTTTTCATTTTGCCTTTCAAAGTCCACTATTTCCCAGATCTGCGTTCATTCTGTTTTGTCTTTGGGAGGAATGCAGGTGCTTTTGTTTGAAGGATTACTTTAGTAGAATTAAAGGCAGAATGTAATGAAAATAATTGTATTCTAACATCTTGCATTCTGAGTTTTGCTTTTGGATACAGTCTTTGGGTAGATAATTATGGTTTCTTGTTTCCTCTATGTTACTAGTATACAAATGATACAGTTTAAAAGTAATTTAAATGAAGCAACTTTTAAGGTTTATTTATGTGATATTTAGTAAATGCAGATAAATTGAAGTATTTTAAAGGTATAACTTAGCAAATACTGTTTTGCAGATTTCTTTGAGACTTTTGCTTCAAGGACTGTAAGTTTGGTGTGTATGTGTGGTGTGGTTGTGTGTGTTGGGGAGTTATTGTAGATCTAATTCTGGTTTCCTTTCGGATATGTTTGGTAGGACACTTTGATTTTGTTTGGAAAATCCTTCAGTTTTCCAGGCAGATTCACCTGTCTTTGAAGGAGCTGTGACTTGATTGGTCAGATTAAAGTTTCATCTGTCTTAAACAATTGCAACATGACTTAAAATTTTACAGAGTTATCTTTCTGAGCAGAAAAGGTTTTAAAAGTGCTTTCTAACATTTCTTACTATTGGGTGATAAAGAGGTTAAGGGACATAGATGATGAGTCTCTGTTGAAAAAAGATGTCTGAATTTTACTGTGTCTGTTTGTGTGACATAATGCAAAATAGCAGAAATTGGGTCAGAAATCCTAGGTTCCTGGGACATTATACTACTACTAGTGTGGTGGTGGGTAGATCTTTTACATTTGTGGGTTTTAATTTTTTTCATATATGAAATGGAATATTTTAAATACCTATTCTACCTGCAATACAGGTATATTTTGAAGTTCAAATGAGAAAAGTACTTTGCAGACCATAAGTACTTTGGAATTCATAGTCACTACATTGATGTTACAGTTGTTATAGGACATTTGAATTTCAGCTCTTATAGAAACAGCCTGATTGCCAGTGAGAAAATTGTACAGAAGCACTTCCTTTACTAAAAATAGTGTTAAACTTTTCTGTTAAAACTTACAATTTCATATTACTATAGATAGATGAATTTTAGTCATTTTACATACAGCTGTTGAATGAGATCTTTTCCTTTCTTAAATTATTTCAACAGCCTATTTAGGGACTTAATAATTTTCCCTCCAAAAGATAAGTGATACGTTGATTAGATATTAACCAATTAGAAACCTGCTTATAGTTGGTGGTTATTCTGTACAGTCCTGTTGTCCAATCATAAGTGTTCATTGATGGTTTAACTACAATTTAATCCTCCCACGACTTTGTAGAAACTCAATTGTGGGGCATTTCAGCATTAGCCTAAACAATGGTTTTGAATACGTTAAGCTCCTAACAATTAGGGAGCAGTTTGGGGCATTGAATAAAGTGGAATGATGCAATTGAACCTGACAGCTTTAACAGTCAGCCTACTCATGAGACCTGAAAGTTGTTCACACTTGGTTTCTTCTCTCATCACACGCAGAGCATTAAAGCCCAATGGTTGGTGGTAGCTGACACAGAATTGGGTCTGTTATCAGGGTACATTTTACAGTACAAAGTTAGAATTAAGTTAGAAAACATATGAAATTTTCCATTCTCTAATTTTTCATGGAAACCTTTGTAGTCAAATTGTGTGTAAATTTTCATTAAAATATTTGAATTCTTACAGTATATTTGCAGTATTGCTGTGTTATTGCTATGTTATTATAAAATATATACATTAAAATGTCATTGCATAATGAGATATTAATACTATTTAATTTTTCTCAGGGAAATGTTTTGTTCTTTGAAATATAACCATGTTCATATCAGAATATAATTGGCAATTTATATTCTCTAATGAAGTTAATGGAAAAGATGGAAGCCATAATAGCTTAGGAAGATAATTTTAAAATAGCACGGTTAAATTTGAGTGCTTACTGTGTGTCGTGCATTCTTCTCAGCCCTTCTATACATCAACTTAATTTCTCATAATATTCTTAGAAGGTAGTTACTATTTCATATCTCCATTTTTACAGATGGAGCTTAAAGACAGAGCTTTAGTGCCCCACCCAAGCGCAGTGCAATAGGTTGGCTTATGGCAGATACAGTGATAATGAAAAGTTTTTCCCTGTAAGAGTGTACATGAAGTAGGAGATTTTAAAATAATACTGCTTAGTGAGCTGATGATATTTTGGAAGAATGCAATTTTAAATCAGGAATCAGAGTTGGAAAGTTTGAAGAGGAAGCTACTGTGTTTTAGAGCTTGTTTGCATCATGTGACTTTAATGTTTATTGACAGGTTAATTGTGCATTTTTAAAAAATGCTTGCTGTGACCTCTTCCTATATGATTGAAGCATGAAGTTTCATATTCACCTCTAGATGATGTATTGCTATGATACTTTTCAAAGGTGAAATCTTGATAGGTACTACTCTTTCAAACCTAATTTTACTTCTTTATACTCTAACATTCTGCCTTTACCAACAGTGGGGAGGGGCAAAAAAACTATCAATACCCACTTTTAAGTCTGATATTCAGTTAATTGAATAGATTTAGCCTGATTTTTTTCCCCCTCCACAACTAACTCCTTTAGAATGAGCCAGGTGCCTAGGAATTTGATAGATTCACTTCACTCTACAACTACAACCCTTTTAAAAACTTCTCTGTGGTCATAATCAGACATTTGGAATATAAGAGGTGAACTATTAATAGGAAATTTCAAGCTGAAATGTAATTTTAATCTTGTTACTATTTTAATATAGGGTATGTCAGTCTATTTAGGAAACACTAAATTTCTTTGATTTTTGAGTTTAAATACTACCTTGGTAGTGGCTTGCATGTCTTTCTAGATGCTTATCATAGTAGTCTAAATTTGCTAAGGGTATTCTCTTTCTCAGGTGAAAAAGTGAAAGTCACTTAGTCGTGTCTGCCCTTTTGCAACCATTCCCTTCTCCAGGGAATCTTCACGACCTAAGGGTTGAACCCAGGTCTCCTTGGATACCTAAGCATATTTTGCTTCAGTATGACTTAGATTTACCTCAGTAATTATTAATTTTACTTTTACTTTGCTTTGGGTCCATTTTGTAAAATAATTATTATACTTACTAAGATTGTTACTAGGATCTTGGAATAGGTATAGTATAACATCTTGTGTGTAAGTGGTTCCTTCAGTTATTAATCTTGGGGAGGGAAGAAACCCAAGATCATATATTTGGAAGTGAATCTGGACTAACACCTCTTTTTACATTTTGAGAAGATTACTTCATTTCATCAAAATACTATAAAGCCAAGGAACAGGTTTTTTGCAATCATATTCTTTTTTGTTTTAGCTTTTTATTTTGAAATAATTTTAGGTGTATGGAAAAGTTGCAGGAACAGTGCCGAGTTCATGTGTATTATGGATACTTGCACTCAGCCTCCCCAGTGTTTTAACAGCTTATATTCTTTATAGTGCCAACAGGCTCAAGAACATACTTGCCCACAGTAGACATTCTGCTTTCCAGGGCAAGATAGAATTGAAATACCATAAGGTGTGTACTTACTTCCAAAAACAAATAGCACTTTCTTTTTTTTGGGTAATTGAAGTATAGTTGATTTACAGTGTTGAGTTAATTTCAGGTATACAGCAGAATGATTCAGTTGTGGTGTGTGTGTGTGTGTATATAATCTTTTTCAGATTCTTTCCTCTTATAGGTTGTTTCAAAATACTGAGTGAAGCTCCCTGTGCCACACAGTATGTCCTTGTTGATGTTAACCCTAGTTTATCCCTCTCCCCTCCCCCTTTCTCCTCTGGTAACCATAAATTTATTTCTCTGTCTGTGGGTATATCTCTGTTTTGTATGTAAGGTCATTTGTATCTTTTTTTTTTTTTTTTGATTCCACATATAAGTGATTTCCAGTTCCCTTGTGGCTCAGACAGTAAAGAATCTGTCTATAATGCAGGGGAACCAGGTTTGATCCCTAGGTCCGAAAGATCCCCTGGAGAAGGCAATGGTATCCACTCCAGTATACTTGCCTGGAGAATTCCATGGACATATGAACCTGGTGGTATAGTCCATGGGGTCCCATAAAGTTGAACATGACTGAGCAGACTAACACATAAGCAATATCATAGAATATTTGTCTTTCTCTGTCTAGCTTTATTTCACCTAGTATGGTAATCTCCAGATGCATCCATGTTTCTGCAAATGGCATTATTTAATTCTTTTTTATGACTAAGTAGTAGTCCATTCATCTGTTGACAGACATTTACATTGCTTCCATGTCCTGGCTGTTGTAAATAGGGCCACTGTGAACATTGGGGTGCATATATCTTTTCAGATTTTGGTTTTCTCCAGATATGTGCCCAGGAGTGGTATTGCTGAATCGTATGACAGCTCTGGTTTTAGTTTTTAAAGATCTGTACTTTTCTCCACGTGGCTGTACCAATTTATATCCCCCCCATCAGTGTAGGTTGTCTCTTTCGCTTTTCCTTCTTTATTGCTACTAAAAGTTGTAGAATCTTTTAGCTAAAATGTTGGGAGTTTCTTTGCTCTAAGTTTCCTGCAGAGTTATCAACAGTTTCCAGCAGTAACCTTTGTAAATATCATTTCAGAAATGTTGGCCAGTGTCAGACATTTGTAGAGTCTTTGCTAGCTCATGTTACCTGCAAAAATGACGGTAATGACTTGAATTTAATGTAGAGTGGTTTAGGTGCTCTCATATACCAAAAAACCCTAGGTGGTAAAAATTGGTATTTTCATTCTCTCTTGGAAATTCCTTATTTAGATAAATACAATAATTTTAAAAACTACCTGTTAATTTTTAAACATTCAGAAAATTGAGGGAAATGTGTCATTCGGGATAATGAATGTATTTCTAATTTTTTTTATTATTAATTTTACCTTTGCCTACCATCTTTATAAAATCCATACTTTCTTGCTTTGAAATTGTGCTAACGATGATTTATCCTCTTCCTGATGGTAGTCATTATGGAAGTGAGTTATGCTGTGCTGCTTTGCATTTTGAGCCGTTAGTGTAGTGGGTGGAGTGTGTGATTGAAAAAGTATGATGATTCGGAGACTACATCAAGAAATTTGAAGCTAACAGGGATAAATATAAAGCCCTTGACAGAAGGAACCCTTCCTGAAAGAGAATAGGATCTTTGATTCTTATCAAGAGACTAAGGAAGCTTATAAAACTCATAATTGGAACTAGAAAAGCAGTTCAACTGGTGTGGTAGTAGTTTTGATTTAGCCAGTGGATGAGTGCACTAGCACGCGAGTCAGGAGGCTGGGCTGCAGGTGTGGCGACCCTTCCTGCCCATGCTCCCGGGGCCAGGCCCGGCCAGCGCTCGGGAGCGTGCTCTTTCTTGCTCGTATTTTTCTCTCCTCTTGCTGTCAGCTGTTACTTCTTGCTGCCAACAAAATGTCTCAAGATATTACTTTTTCTTCCTCTTTCTAATTAATTTTCCACTTCTAATCTGTTATATGCTTAGTTGATCTTTTTAGAATTATGTCTAGAGTAAGAGTAAATTGGCTCTGCAAAGGGCATTTTTAAGTGTGAGGTGCTCAAGATTTTAAACTGGGTTTCTAGTAACATCTGGTCTTTCTGTTTGTCTCTGGATTTTTCTCGTTCTAAGTTACTTTATGAGTAGCTGATTCCCAAGCTTATTAACTTCTGAAGAGGTTAAAAAAGTCTTCCTATCTTTCCGTTTCTGACCCATTTTATATATTCTGTGCATGGTAAGCTGCTGAGAAGGCAATGGCACCCCACTCCAGTACTCTTGCCTGGAAAATCCCATGGATGGAGGAGCCTGGTGGGCTGCAGTCCACGGGGTCGCTATGAGTCAGACACGACTAAGCAACTTCACTTTCACTTTTCACTTTCATGCATTGGAGAGGGAAATGGCAACCCACTCCAGTGTTCTTGCCTTGAGAATCCCAGGGACGGGGGAGCCTGGTGGACTGCCATCTATGGGGTCGCATAGAGTCGGACACGACTGAAGCGACTTAGCAGCAGCAGCAGCTTTTGCTGAGGGGTAATTGATTGTGAAACAGGACTGTATAATTCAGACTACTGACTTTGTATACATACTTTAATGAGAAGAAAAATGAAACCCAGAAATTGACCAGTTGAACTTAGACATTATATGAAATATACCCTTTGAGACAATGGAAAGCAAAGACAGGATTCTATGTCACGGAGACTATTCCTGTGACTTGTAAAGTCCAGTTTTTATGTTTAGGAAGTTGCTGCTGCTGCTGCGTTGCTTCAGTCGTGTCCGACTCTGTGCGACCCCATAGACGGCAGCCCACCAGACTTCCCGTCCCTGGGATTCTCCAGGCAAGAACACTGGAGTGGGTTGCCATTTCCTTCTCCAATGCATGAAAGTGAAAAGTGAAAGTGAAGTCGCTCAGTTGTGTCCGATTGTAGCAACCCCATGGACTGCAGCCTACCAGGCTCCTCCGTCCAAGGGATTTTCTAGGCAAAAGTACTGGAGTGGGGTGCCATTGCCTTCTCCTATTAGGAAGTTGGCTAGAGGCCAAATATTAATGTCAGGGTCTGAGTCTTTCCAGAAGCACGGTTTATTCTCTGTAATATTTTGCTTGTTGTCATTGCTTTGTCGTCTTGGTCTCTTTTTGTGCAGTTAAACATGTCAAAATGTTCTACATCTTTTGTTCTACTGTTATTCAGCTTATTTATATTAAAAACACCTCAATTCTTTGAAATTATTTTCCAGAATTTTGTTCTGCAATAACTATACAATTATTTCATTTTACAAAAGTTTTGATTTCACTTCATGAAAAAGAAAAATCTACTTTGAAATGTGTGGTTCTGTTAAATCTGAAAAGTATTTCAGACTAGTGATAGCCTTCTGTGAGTTAGCAATGTTTTGTGTACAAGAGATTTGCTTCCAAAATGCCACATTTTTGAGGTTATAATATTCTTGGAAAGTGGGAGAAAGTATTCACATCAAAGAAGGCATTTTTATTACATTGGATTACGCAAGACTTTGGCCAGCCTCCTTAGCTTCATCTGTTTAAGGGTTCATTTTCGCTTGTTTGGCACAAGTCCCAGTAGAGGCCTTCAGAATTGTGGTTAGCAACATGAATGAATTACAAACTGTGGACCAGCTCTTCAGTTCGCAGAGCTGGCTTACTGCCAAAAAGACAGTGCCTTATATGGGGTCAGGGCAAAGCTGTGATTCGTTGAGCCCTGCATTGTATAGAAAACATACTTGCGATGCCTGTTTGCTTTCTTTTAAAATAAAAACAAAACAAAACAGAAAAAGCAGCAGGCTTCCAAGTCTATCAAAATAGGAAGTAACAAAATAGTGTGCGGGTTTTACTAATGACAGGGTTAAGCAATGGAGATATGGCTCTGTGTAGTTAAAATACTAAAGGTAGAAGCTGAACCTTTTGACCTCCTTAGGCAGCCTGTGAGGTAAGAGACTGAAGCATTTGTTAGACATCTGTTGTCTCCCTGCCCTTATTTTCTAAACGCTTTAATAAGATTAAATAACTAGTCATATGTTCACATGGTTACCAGGCCACTGGTTTTGGTATCAAATAGATACTTTGAAGTTAAATCATAAATAGTTAACTTTGTGCCAGTCTCAGTGCTCCCTCTCTCTTTTGAGTTAATGTAACTTTTCAGAAACTGGAATGTTGAAATGGTAAAACAAGAATGAAATTTGCACTTTAGAAAGTCAGGAAGTTCTACTTACATTCTTACATTGGAGAAAATAGTTGTTGCTAGGTCTATTAGGAAGAAAAGTATTAAGATATTTTACACAATAATTAATTTGTCTTTGTAATTCTTTTCATTTAGGCAAATACCCTATCTGGATCATCTCTTAGTCAGGCATCATCTCATATGTATGGCAATAGATTAAATTCAACTTCATCAATGGCAGCTCTTATAGCTCAGTCTGAAAACAATCAAACAGGTAAGGTCTCGAGAATTTTTAAACTCTAAAATTCTGTTCCCCTCCACCAAACTGATTTTTATCTCCTATTAGGCTAATTTCATTTGAAAAATCTAAAGATGTGGTTAATAAATAAAATCTAAAGGGGAGGATTGTGTGTGTGTGTACACCCTTCCCCTTTTAAATGAAAAGAATTACATTTGGAAGTAAATAGTATGCTGTGCTGCAAAATCTGTGCCTTTTTTTTTACTGTCTGAAATGTAAATGTTTAAGCAGAGCCACCAGCAGGCAGGAATGCTAGTGTCTCCTGTGACTTTTGTGATTGATGTGTTCAGTGCTCAGTTCTGTGCAATGAAAGTAGCATAACACTGGGCTTTCTGTGAATAGCCTCAATCTTTATTTGCATAATTCATGAAATTGCATTACACAAACTTGGTTAAAAAAATCCTGTTAGAGAATCTCTACAGTGTTTAGTAATCCTGTGAATTTTTACCAGTTGACATTTTGTAGCATTTGCCTCTTGTACTGTTTTAATGAGCCACTGGATTTGCTTTGTTTCTTTCCACCCTTAAGGATTTGTTGACATGTCCAAGTAGTCATGCCTGTTTGGGGGAAGGGAATGGGTTTAGCAGTTCACCAAGAATGGATCAGTCATGTCTTTACCCTTCAAGGGTCAAAGGTTACCTGACTCAGAATAAGGGGAGGATGACCTTGAAAGAGGCCAGATAGGGTGATTTTATAAGGAACTCACTGTAGGGGAAATACAAATTATTTTTCAAGCCAAGATATTGGATGTCACCTCAGGAATATCTTTAAAAAATTAATTTCTTTTTGCATACAGAGTTCTGTATTCCTACTTGTCTTTGTCCATTTGGTTATTTAGTGTTATGTGTAATGATCCACGTAACATATATATAACTTTAGTTTTGGTGCGTGGCTTTATGTAATACATACGTATTTTATGACTTGTCTTGGAATGTGAAGTGTTAAAATATACAAAGCATAAGGATTTGCTGTGATAAGCATACAGATTAGCTGTCCACAGCTGTGATTCATTACTTTAACCATAGAAATTAAAAGTGGCTGAGGGGAGGGTACTGCAAATGGAAACCACGCTTCTGTGCTGTAAAATTGAAAGGAATAAAGGAATGAACATAATCCATGGCCTTCTCCACCCACAAAAAAAAAAAACGTGTAGGGACAACACCTTACATGCCACACAGTTCAGCAATTCTAAACTAGCAACATACTAGATCTTCTACTTTTGTAGTAACTGCAAAGATAGTGGTAAAGGTTTTATGTATGTTTTAGGAAAAATCAGGGCCAGGGCTTAAAACCTCTCATCTAGTGAGAGTCACTTTATCAGCTGTGAAATATTTACACTGCAGATCAAGATCTTGGAGACAATAGCCGTAGCCTTGCTGGCAGAGGAAGCTCACCCAGAGGAAGTCTCTCACCAAGGTAAGCATTATTTGCACTGCAAAGTATCAGCAAAGGAAACATTTTGAGATTTGGAAACTTCTTTATCTCATATCAGCAGAGCTTACATTTGTGAGGCTATAAAATCATTCTGTAGATAAGAGGCATGTCTGGACAGTTAAGAAGAGTGATTCTAAATTAATTTGAATATTAAACATGTGGTTAGATTTCTAAGCTTTATAAAAGATATACCCTTTTCTCGGATCTCTAATCAATTTGAGCTCTCTTGTATATTTAGCTGCAGGTACTATTAATGTGTTAACTTGGATAATTCTTTTTGGGTTATAAAATAGTCTTAAGATGTCTTAAAGCTGCAGACTCCAGGCTTTCAACTTTGGCTTCCAGTTTTAGCGCTGTTGTGGGCTATGTACTTAACCCTTTAGTCTCCAGTTCCTAATTCAGTAAATGAAGTTCTTATGACTTGTCTCTAAAATCCCTCTAAAATTGTTCAAAATTGTTTGAAACAAAGTACAGCAAATATATTATACTTATTCTGTGAAATTACCTTGGATATTATATAAGAGAGTTCAGATATCATTTATAATATTAATATATATGTTAGATTATTCTTGCTAACCGGACATGTTTTTATTAATAGGCTGTATTTTTATTAATTTTATTCCACTCTCAACTTCTATACTGTTTTCTAGTTGTGTTCTCTCTGTTCTCTAATTTTGTAAACTCCACCTGAAGTGTGGTATTAGATTGGGTGAAAATGGAGCAGGTGGAAGAAGAAACCCAGTTAAAGAATATCTTTTCAACTATGGAAATTTAGAAATTCTATTTAAAAATTTTATGTAGTGACTACCATGAATATATATAAGCAGTGTTGCTTATATTATTTGGGGGAATGTCTGCTAAGGAGCATTTTTAATCTTAGAGAGATTCATCCAATAACCTCTAATGTAGCTATTTTCTAGTGGTGCATCAGTAGTTCCTTTTTTCCTGTATGATCCTTGGTTGAAATAAAGGTCGTATTGTTTTTCCCAGTTGAACTCTTCAGAAATTAAATATTATTCTTTTGAAACTAGGAATCTGAAGTACACAGTTAAAACATCATCAGACCAATCTGTAGTTTATGCTGTGCTACTTCTGTACTGTGTTTTATTCTTTTTTTCCCCAAAGGAGAAAGTTAATGGATTTTTTTGCTTGTATGTTTAGTGGAAGAAGCATCTCTGTGTTCTCCTTTTAAATTTAAAATATCATACAGGCAACCCTAGAAATTGGTTAAGATTCCTTAGTGCTATCTTGCATTGTGTATAGTTCCTTGTGTTTCGTTAGCTAAATAGGATTTAACACCAAAAAAATGGCACTATATTACTTTTAGCACATATTTCCGAGTGTATATTATTCTTTAAAAATCAGCCTGGAATAAAGTAGCCTAAATTATCCTGGCAATAATGTACTGTTTGGGAAGGGATAGACAGCTGTATGTATAGAACTCAATGGTTACATGTGGAAGGAATAAAAAGACTCATTTGTTTAACTTCTTAGTTGAAGGGATTTTTGTGGAGACGCGTGTTAGGGCTGCAGCAGAATACTAGCAGGCTGTGAGAGGCCCTGAGCTGTTGCCCAGTTCTGTCACTCACTAGCAGTGTGTCTTTGGACAAGTCACTAAAGCCCCATCTTGTTTCCTCAAATAGAAATAGAGCCAGTAAGGCAGGTTTTGACTTCTCACTAGGTTGGTGTGAAGATAATTATATGGAAATACTTTGGAAACTCTATAGCCCTAATTCATTATGTAATTATAGAGGCCGGAGACCAGAAATGGGCACATTTACGTATTTAAAACAAAAACTGAATGAGAGAACATTACATGTTCATGTTAATATAAGTGACTTTTGTTTTGGAATATTTAAGTTCTTATCATTTGAAGTACAGATCTGAGAGATACTAGGAAAAATTCATTTAACTGTACATTGTGAATCTTTCTAATCCTGTCTTTCTCCCTTTTGTCTTATAAAGTTGCATCAAGTTCTTTTATTGCCAATTTCAGAAATTATTAGTAGTATATTTATATTTTCTAGTGTTTTTTACTTATCCTATATGCCACTATTCCCCCTTGGTTTTTACCATTTGGGGAGGAAGGATGGTAATTACTAATTTTAGGGTAGATTATGGTTTTATCATTTTAGCCTAGATAACCTGGTGTTAGAAAACTTTTACAGGAGAAGAGTCAGCATAAGGTGAGAAATGTGAATATACTTCCCTTAGAGGGTCCTCCTCCTGTTTAACCTGAGGATTAATGTTTCCAACAGGTCCCCTGTAAGCAACTTACAGATCCGCTATGACCAACCAGGCAACAGCAGTTTGGAAAACCTGCCCCCAGTAGCAGCCAGCATAGAGCAGCTTCTGGAGAGGCAGTGGAGTGAAGGACAGCAGTTTTTATTAGAACAGGGCACTCCTAGTGACAGTAAGTATTCTCTTCTTGTCCTTAAAGGAAGAGCAGTAGATGAATGGATGGATAGATGAACATTCAGGTGGACAGATGTAGAAGTCACACTTTGTCAAGAATAGCATTGAAATTATGATGTATATCTTATATAATATGGTGAGAAAGTGTAATGTAGTGGCTTAATAGAACAGAGGCTACAGTTTTACCCCTTGGACTCGAATTCTGTTTTTACCTGTTACTAACAGCGTGATCTTGGGCAAGTGTGTTAATGTCAGTATGCTGCAGTTTTCCATTTATAGGATGAGAATAATGATGTGCCTATATCACGGTATTGTTTTGAGGGTTAGATGACATAAAAGATAAGTGAACATTGCTGGCTTGTAGAATTCACTGGTTCTTATTACTTTTTATAATTATTAATATTAAAATATTAGTACTTTGTTTCTACATTCTACTTTGTTCTAATCAGTTAAGTTTTACTAAAAATATGAGCTGTAGCTTCTTTTAGCTTAATTGTTTGAATAAAACTTGCTCACCACTGCAGAATTTATTTTTAAAAATGTGTATAGTCAAGGCCAACTCTCTTGATTTTATAATTTGGATGAGAAAGAATAAGTACTAAGTTATATATACATTATACATATACTATATATTATATCATTTACTTGCTAAATTATGTAGTGTCTATTAAATATACGTATTTAGTATCTTTACAATTTTAAGTGTCTATCTTACTTAAATATAGTGTTTTTTTTTTTTTTTTCTAATAATTTGAGGGGGTATAAGCTTTTACTTCTTCATTTTTTAAAACAAAACAAAATATTTTGCTTATCATTAGACAGGTGCTGTAAATTTGGTATTTTTATGAATGGCGCTCTTTACAAAAAATGCTAATTGTGAGGAAATTCATGCCGGGATAATCCTTTAAACATGATAGCTGGAGGACAGGTTTAGCTTAGTCTTACTGCATCTCATTTGGGTACACTAAGGGATCTGTGTGGGATCTTGAAGAGGAGGGATAAAAGTTAAATCCTTGGGAGATGACCGTATGTGTCTGTACCAGTAGAATTGTGTCTTTTGAAGGCCCTGAGGGCATGTTAAACAAATACAACTTTTTAATACATAGAACCTTAAAGTGTCCATCATCATGGCATCTCTGCTGTCCGTTGAAAGGTCCGAGCTGTGGCAGGCGTGGAAAAAGTATTTGAGGTGGTGAAACAGGACAGCCTGTGTGCAGAGGACGTGCCTTTCCTGGGAGCCAGGAGTAGGGCTTTGGTGCGCGTACACTGCTCCCTGCTGGGCGTGTGTGGATCTGCAGGCTGAGCCGCTGGGCTTCCTCGTCCAGTGTCCTCGGGTGACTTGCTTAGTTTAACCAAACAACAAAAAATGCTTGTGCTCTTTATTTGTGTCGAAGGACATTGTTGTGTGTGATTCTTTGCCCTTTAAAAAATGATTTTAATGAAAAATCATGGCGGGCACTTTGAATTTGTAATTAGGTTTTTATTTTGATGAAAATCAAATGTTCCTGTGATTTTTATTTGAGAATGGAAATTACCTGAACTAGGTTTGGGTTTTTTGTTAGTGGCAACAAAGTTTCTACACAGTATATCTTGGAACAATATCCCTTTATGCTTATATAGGTAGAAATATATTATTATATATTTGTATCTGCATATAAATTTAGAAATAGAACCTAGTCACTTAGAAATGCTTTACAGAATTTCTACTTTTCTGTTTTATTTCTAAAGTTATTGACACAAGTCCATAAAGTACCTGGTCCTGCGTGTGAAATTGTCTTTATTCAAATCTCTGCTAGTTTTAGGGATGCTGAAGTCATTACATCAACTTCAAGTAGAAAATCGAAGATTAGAGGAACAGATTAAAAACTTGACTGCCAAAAAGGAACGCCTTCAATTATTGAATGCACAGCTCTCAGTGCCTTTTCCAACAATAACAGCAAACCCCAGCCCATCTCATCAAATGCATGCATTTTCAGCACAGAATGGTAAGTGCGAATTTATTGTGGATCTGAGGAAAGTAGGATGGACTTTTCATTATCTTTTTCATAATAAGTGAATAATAAGTGGTTACCAGTTATATGAAGATGTAGAAAAGGAATAACAGGTTATTTTAGAGGAGCATAAAGAATCCTGTTCAATGTTCAATTTGAATTTGCTCTAACATCTTTAGTACAGAATTTAATGATAAAATTGAAGTATATGATGATATCTATTGATTTAAAGCCATGGTATTCAATAGAGATACAGATTTTTTTCATTCAGATTGGTCTTAAGAATAGCAAGGCTTAAAATTTTAAGTGTTTCTAATGTGGGCTTCAGACTAAGCTTTTAGACAAACCTTTAATCTTACATGTAATGTAATTCAACAGGTAAATAAGCTTCTTTTTGTCTTTTTTCTTTCTAGCTCCTACTACTGATTCCTTGAACAGCAGTAAGAGCCCTCATCTAGGAAACAGCTTTTTACCTGATAATTCTCTTCCTGTATTAAATCAGGTAATTTCGGTATGGTTAATTTCATTTGTGTATTTTACTTAAAAACAACAGTATATTACGTTAAATGGTTTAAAATAATTTTAAACTGTTTTGCTGTGTTGTTTACAACTTGGTTCCTATTCTTTCTTATGTTAGGACTTAACCTCCAGCGGACAAAGCACCAGCAGCTCATCGGCTCTTTCTACTCCACCTCCTGCCGGGCAGAGTCCAGCTCAGCAGGGCTCAGGCGTTAGCGGAGTTCAGCAGGTCAATGGTGTGACAGTGGGGGCACTGGCTAGTGGAATGCCGACTGTAACATCCACCATTCCTGCCGTGCCTGGAGTGGGTGGAATAATTGGAGCTTTGCCAGGTAACCAACTGGCAATTAATGGCATTGTAGGAGCTTTAAATGGGGTTATTCAGACCCCTGTCACAATATCCCAGAACCCTACCCCCCTCACCCACACAACTGTACCACCTAATGCAACACATCCAATGCCAGCTACACTGACTAACAGGTAAGAAACTTACTTAAGTATCTTTTGCAGTTTTTAGAGCAACATGGTACCAAGCTATCCATGCTTTAGTTAGGGATGTTTTAATGTGTCCCTTGTAGATGTGCTCTAAGAAAGTAAAATCCACAAACTAAATATATTATACCAGGAGCCATTTATTTTTGACACTTTAGTAATTCAGATTAAATACAAAGTTAAATCACTTTTAGAAACAAAGCATAAGCATTAAATATATTCTGTACTGAAAATTTCAGTCTTGATCTGTAATGTCTGTTTTAAATGCTATTTTTCTTAACCTCATGTATCAAAAATTCTGGAGCAAAGTAATATTGTAATGAAGATCACATATGAGTGTTGGTTTCTTAAAATTCAGCTATGTAATTTTGTTAGCTTTGTAATCAAAGATTTTGATATAAGATGAAGGTCAAATATTTATCTTGAATTTCCAGGGAGTGAGACTTGCTGTTTCATTGTGCTGGAATTTCATTTGAATGGCAAAGCCATGTTGTTATTGCACATACTTTTGAGGAATAAATCATTTTAAATGGATTTGTAGTGGATAGTAGTAAACTGTTTCTTCTGGCTCTCTTTTCGTTGGTGCTTAATTTTACTGACAGTTGGGACCATAAAAAAAGTTTAAGTAAAATCAGTTAGTAGTATGTTTGGATTCTTTCTTTGTTTTAATATGTGGGTTAAATTATCCTTGAATGATTGAAAATAAAGTATTACATGTGCATATAAATTTTTATTCCATTGAACAATTTAGTACCTGCTTGGTTTACAGTAAAAAGGGAACCAAAACATTTTATTGACAGTGTGAATTCTTGGTTACCTGTATATGTGCAGAGAGACAGAGAAGAAATTTTTACATCGTTGTTTTTCAAAAAGTATTATGGTTAAAAACTTGACTTGTTAACTTATTAAACATCAAATTGAGAAGTTCTTTCATTTTACATTTAAAAAAAAAGAGGTTTACAGTAGAAAGTAAGAATTTTCATCATTTTTCAGTGCCTCAGGACTAGGATTACTTTCTGACCAGCAAAGACAAATATTTCTTCATCAACAGCAATTCCAGCAGTTGTTAAATTCGCAACAGCTCACACCAGTAAGTTCTTCCTTTTCATAATATTTGATCTTTATTAGGAGCAAGTGATCAAAGTTATAATAAGTATAGGTATAGATTACCCACTTTGTGAAGTGACATGGTCTAGTCTATGATACCTGCAGTGATGTTAATTGTATGGATTCATCGACAGGTATTAGAACATTATTGTGCTGCTCTGGTAGACTCTGGTGAACAAGACTTGTCTTTTCATGTAGCTTCATTCTGATAGGGGAGATGGACATTAGATACATATTTTTTGGTAGTGATGAGTACTGGAAAGAAAAATGAAGCAGGATAAAGGAATAGAGGACAGTCGGGGGAGAGCCATGGTAGATAGGATGGTCCAGCCACTGAGCAGATGACTTTTGAGCACAGATCTGAATAAAAGGTGAAGGAGCATGACTTTCTGAGACAGAGGTAGAAGAGAATGTGCACTCAGGGTCAAGGGACTAGGGCACCTGTGCTGCATGACTGGGCTAGTGTGGAGGAGAGCAGGCAGGTGTGGGCTGCAAGGTCATGGGCTGCTTTGTTTGGCTGTCCATGGTATGGGGTTTAGATTTATCCTAAGTGTGATGGAAAGCCATTGGTGATTTAAAAAAAAAAAAACAAAAAGCCTTTTTTTGTGTGGAAATAAACATTCAGGTGTACCAGTGGTAGAGAGTATGGTATACCAATTGCCTAGCTTTTGTAATTATCCCCATTTAAAAGTCTTTTTTCATATATCCTCATTTTTCCTCTCAGGAGTTTAAAGAATTAAGTGTTGGGTTTTGAACACAATAGTGATATGACAATAATTTACATTTTAAAACATTAGTTTAGCTGCTGAATGGAGAATAGTGTGTGTGTGTTGGGGGGAGCAGGGCTTCAGGGGTGGTCCAGGTGCTGCTGATTTATGAGAGCAAGATAAACATGGTGAAACTGTCTAGAATTGTGTATTTTGAAGATAGAGTCAATAAGACTGGTTTGTTGGACATTAACTTGGATGGTGACTCGTACTGAGATTTGGAAGATTAGGAGGAACACCATGTTTTGGCAAGAGAACAGGAGTTCTGTTATGGACCTGCTGATTTGAGATATCTGTTTAGATGTTCAGGTGACACAGATTAAGCAGTTAGATGAGTCTGGAGTCCAAGGAAAGTATGAGGTTGGAAATAGGAGCTTGGAGTCATTGCTGCATATGTGATGTTTAGATTCACACGACTTGCTGAGGGCAGTAGGGAAGGAAGACTGATGTCTGAGGACTGGGCTCTGGGCATCCTGAAAGAGGAGAGTAATCCAGTCAAGGGTCTTGAGGAGAGAATGAGGGGAGAGTTAGAACAGAGTGATGGCCTAGAGTCCATGCAAAGAAACTTTTCAAGACAGGGAGGACTCAGCTGAGTAAAATACTCTGGTGAGACAAGTAAGAACTGCCCGTTGAAACTAGGTGTCTAGAACTCTTTGAGAATGTGATTTTGGTGAGAAGTGAAAAGCTTCATTGAGTGATTGAAAAGAAAACAGGAAACACAAATGGGGTATGGGCCACTTGAGATATTTTACTGTGAAGAGCAGAGAAGTGAAAGAGCAGTTAGCCTTAGGAAGACGTCTAAGGGCGTCTTTCTATTCATTTTGAAAATGACAACATATGTGTATGTTTTTTTTAATTAATTAATCTTTGGCAGCACTGGGTCTTCGTTGGCCTGTGTGGACTCCAGTTGCGTCAAACAAGGGATCCTCTAGTTGTGGTGTGGAAGCTTCTCAGTGCGGTGGCCTCTCTCGTTGCAGAGCACAGGCTCTAGGTGCAGAGGCTTTAGTACTTGTGGTGCATGGGCTTAGTTGCCCCGTGGCATGTGATATCTTCCTGGACCAGAGCTGGAACTCATGTCTCCTACACTGGCAGGCCAATTCTTATCACTGGACAGCCAGTGAAGCCCTTTATGTATGTTGATGGGTAATATTCTGGTGCAGAGAGAGGAGGGGTAAGGCCAGGGCAGCAGAGCGCTTCAGGAGGGAGCAGCTTCACCTGGTAAGAGGGAGGTGCAGAAGCTGTAAGTGGGTTTTATGATAGGAAGTTGAAGAAGGCCACTTCTGATGTTTTTAGTTTTCAAATGGGGATTATAAGTAAAGTCATCAGCTGATGGAGATAGGGAAATTGTGGTCAGAGGAGAGAAAAGGTGTGGAGCAGATATCTTGGAGGAGGGGTGAGAGAACTAAGGTGCCTTATGTACCGTCTGTGTCTTGCACACCTCACTGAGCTATACTAGGAGCGCACTCCTTTAATTAACTCAAGATTTCAGCCTTTGTAATTTCTTTCTAAAATACACCCACCAACTTTCTTCCGTTAGTCAAAAATATATTGAAAATGTCTATTTTACAATTCTGGATCATTGTCACTGTTCTTAAAGTGGTATGAGGATAGATTACATATAAATTCTTAAATGCTTACACTAAAATGTGGTCTTGTTTCCTTCTCTCTTGCCACATCTTATTATGAAGTACTGAAATTTCAATTTATTTGGGGTTCTTCCTGTTAATTAAGATTTTACTCTAATAGTCACATGTAAGTGTCTTGTTTCTGGAATGTGGTTGATTAAGAAATTTTTAGCACAAATCGTTGCCCAGAGTCCATGAAGACTGAGTGGATTAGACTTGATATTTTCTTTTGCCAGCCAAGGCTGCGGGATGAGGTTTGTTCATTGATAAGCATTGAACTTCTCGTAGGCAGAAGTGGTCCTGTGCAGCACGTCCCTTCTCCCACTTTAAGAACAAACTCTTGCTGGACCCTCCTCCATGTACTGCCCACGCTCAGCCCGGTCCATTCCCACCTGGCATCTCCCCTGGTAACAGCGTCTGTCCCCGAAAACTCTCTCTTCCCCTTGCTCCCAGGATCTTGGTTTTCTTCCTACCTAATTGGTTTTTCCTTTTTAGCTTCCTTTCCTGGGTGCTCCTCTTTCTCTTAGTCCCTCTCACTTCAGAGGGTCCTAGAATTCGGGATCTCCTCCAGCCAAGTGGCTCTAAAGACAGTCTGTGCCAACACCGACTTCTCCAGACCAGGCCTCTCTTTGGAATTGGAAGCTCTCATATCCACTGCTTCCTTGGTGCTACCTCTTGGCTCTCTTTAACAGGTGGTGCAGGCATACCATGGCCACACTGAACTGCTGGCCTGCCACACGGTGCCCCCACCGCAGTTGATGCACCTCCGTCCTTCCAGCTGCTTCAGCCAAAAATCCCTGCCGTTTTTACTTCACCCCTCTCTTTTGACACCTCACATTGAATGCATCAAGAAATGCCCGGTCAGGTTGTGTCACTCCTCTGCTTCGTCTGCCTTCCGACAGTACTCTGAGAAGAGCCAGTGTTCTCGGCCACACTGCAGGCCCTCGTCCTTCTCCAGCCTCTGTCTTTCTCACTCCACTCCAGCTCCGGTCTCCTCACTTGTCCTGGGTCATGCTGGCTACACCCACAGGGCCCATCAGCACTGGCTAGCATTCTCTGTGCGTAGAACCATTTGCCCTCCTCCTCATCCTACCCAGTCCACATAGAGAATTCCCTCATCTCCTTGCATCTGTTACCAAGTGAGGGCCCCCTGAAACCGCTGCCCCGCGCCCCCCCTCCCCCCCCAATAGTCTCTCTCACACTACTGTGTAGCTTGACCCTCGGCAGGAATCTCATCCTAACACTTCTTCTCCCCAGAACAGTGCCTGACAAATCACAGTAAGCATTCAGGAATGCTGGAAGGCATGGTATGATAACCACACCAGGAGAGCACTTTTTCTGTCGGCATGAATGAGAACTTTAAAAGTTAAGAAGTTGGTGCAACAGTAATTGCGGTTTTGTTGAACTTTACTGTTTGATATTGGAATACATTCTTAAGTGTGGTTATGTTATATATACATCATTTTAATGAGTATTTCTCGCTTTATGTTTTTTTTTTTTTTTTGCTAATGACTTATTACTTGCTGTTTATTTTATATTTATTTTAGACTATGGAAATGATGTTAGACAAAAAGCAAATTCAAGCAGTTTTCTTATTCGAGTTCAGAATGGGTCGTAAAGCAGTGGAAACAACTCGCAATGTCAACAACACATTTGGCCCAGGAACTGCTAACAAATGTACAGTGCAGTGGTGGTTCAAGAAGTTTTTCAAAGGAGATGAGAGCCTTGAAGATGAGGAACATAGCAGTCAGCCATCAGAAGTTGACAACGACCAATTGAGAGCCAACATCGAGGCTGATCCTCTTAAAACTAAACGAGAATTTGCCGAAGAACTCGGTGTCAACCATTCTATGGTTGTTCAGCATTTGAAGCAAATTGGAAAGGTGAAAAAACTCCACAAGTGGGTGCCTCATGAGCTGACTGAAAATCTAAAAAATCGTCGTTTTGAAGTGTCATCTTCTCTTATTCTACGCAACAACAACAAACCATTTCTTGACCTGATTTTGATGTGCAATGAAAAGTGGATTGTATACGACAATCAGCAATGACCAGCTCAGAGGTTGGACAAAGAAGAAGCTCCAAAGCACTTCCCAAAGCCAAACTTGCACCAAAAAAAGGTCATGGTCACTGTTTGATGGTCTGCTGCTGGTCTGATCCACTACAGCTTTCTGAATCCCAGTGAAATCATTACCTGTGAGAAGTATGCTCAACTAATCGATGAGATGCACCGAAAAGTGTAACACCTGCAGCCGGCAATGGTCAACAGAAGGGGCCCAGTTCTTCACGACAGCGCCCGACTGTACATCACACAACCAGTGCTTCAGAAGTTGAACAAATTGGGCTACGAAGTTCTGCCTCATCCACCGTATTCACCTGACCTCTTGGCAACCAACTACCACTTCTTTAAGCATCTTGACGACTTCTTGCAAGGAAAATGCTTCCACGACCAGCAGGAGGCAGAGAATGCTTTCCAAGAGTTCATCGAATCCCAAAGCATGGATTTTTATGCTACAGGAATAAGCACGTTTATTTCTCGTTGACAAAAACGTGTTAATTGTAATGGTTCCTATTTTGATTAATAAAGATGTATTTGAGCCTAGTTAAAATTATTTAAAATATGTGATCTGAAACTGCAATTACATTTGCACCCGCCTCTTAAAATAACTTTTAAAGTTCTCAGAATAAGAGCATAATAAAATAACTCTTAAAGTTCCCAGAATTACAGGAGGGATTTCACCATGCAATGATTTCTAAAACCAAACACAGATCACCGTGGCTTCTCTAAGTTGCCATTTTCCTTGATTCTCATGTACAACCTCATTTGAATAGGGGTTCTTTTGCTTGTTCCACTTTGAAAATAAAACCATTCGCTGATACTGACATTTACAGTAGATGGTTATTGTCTAGTGCAGTGTGTTTTTCCAGATGAGACTCTTGTTGTGTTTCTTAGTAGTATGACTTTGACATCACTTCAGTACCTAGTATCAGAGTAAAGAAGAAAAGAGACAAGGCAGGCTGTCCTGCTGGCTTGTCTGGGCTGGGAACTCACCCCTCCCACGTGTTCTTGCTTAAGGAGCAGCACCAGGCACTTCTATACCAGCTGGTGCAGCAGCACCACCAGCAGCAGCAGCAGCACCACCAGCCTGATCTCCAGCAGCTGCAGATCCCGGGACCCACGCAGATACCCATCAACAACCTGCTTGCAGGCACGCAGGCGCCTCCACTTCACCCAGCCACCACCAACCCGTTCCTCACCATCCATGGTGATAATGCAAGTCAGAAGGTAACAGTAAGTATCTGTGTTTTGTTACAGCTAGTGAAATCACAGAGCCAATTTTAGTGATTAGAGGTGACTGTCCGACCCTCCCCTTCTTCCCTTCCTCCCTCTTTCCTTCTCTCTCTTTTAAAATATATTATCCCCCAGATAATTTCTTCTTAAAACCAGTTGTTTCAGCAGCTGGATATTGTAAACACAAAGGACCTAAGCCAATTTATATATCCCCTAAGTATATCAGTTTGAATTTGCACATAAGGTTGGAAGGCTGTTTTATAATTCAGCAGTTTTTCAAAATGAAAATATTTTGGTATAGTAAGTGATATGGGACAGTCCAATCAAAAGATAAGTAGTTGGTATTTTGAGAATCTTTGTTTAAGTGATTTGTTTAACTATAGAAATAGTCTAGATAATTTAGGATTATTTTTATTGTTTTGCTCAGATGTGCTAAAACTGAATTATACTTACAGTAAAATTAATATATAAACTTAAGGGCAATCTAGTTATTCTACGGAATAGAAAGTAAATCATAATCACAATTGTAATGAAATTTAAATTCTTAATCTTATGTAAATGATAGCAGAACAATGGGTGCAGGAACAGTATCCTTATGTGTACAGTGCACACATTTTAAGGCTGTTTCTTTCTATTAATTCTCCCCTTCAATCAGGTCTACTTTACTGGAGTATAAATGTTTCCCCTAAATTCCAGTTGAGGGCAGAACCCTGTTAGAGGAAGGATATTGGGATATAGAATGGAGACTGGACACCAGGAAAAGGAAGAAGGGAAAGAATGAGGTGGGAGACTTGGCAAAAACGGTGTTCAAAGTCACAATGTTTGCTCTTTCCCATTACTTTGAAACCTTGCTCTTTACTGTGCTTTTAGTTTTCAGAAGCTTTAGTTTGTATTTAGTAACAAGAATTAGTTCAAAATAAAGTATACTGGTTTTCATTACCTCGTCAATGCTTTTTGTTTACCCCACTGTTCCTCTGACTTCCTGATTGTAAATACTGTCACTATCATTATCACAAACCTAGTTTTGCAGACATGGAAATTTCATTGATTCTGTACTGATAATAGATTTTTTTTTTTTAACCATTTTTTGCTCTAAAGTTTTTTCTTGTGTTAAAAACAAAAAGGTTATACAATATGAAATGTATTTTATAAGGCTGGGAAGTAATATGAGTATCCCGCTGTGTGACAGGCGTCTTTATTAGAGACAATAGTATATATGGTTCCAGTCTTTAAACTATTAAAAAACCTGTTTTTTAAAATAGGGAGATTCAAAGAGGTTAAAGTTCAAAGGACAGATAGCATGTATGATCAGAACCCATGACTTCCTTATTTGTTCATTTTCCACACGACTGTGTTTCTACTACCGTGGAAAAGTAGTCCTGCCTCAGAGGAGTACTTCTGTCTTTGTGTACTGCTGAATTTAATATAAAGCAACTGAATGTTTACCAGTATTTTCATGTCCTTACATTATGCTGAAAAGTAGCCATGCTGACTTGTAGAAAAAAGGAGTAACCATATATACTACCTTTTATCTCAGTTATAATTTCAGTTAAGAGGAGATTGTTTCAAGTGTGGGCCAAAAATTTCTTTAGCTAATGCACTTGATTTTGTTTGTTTTAACCTCAGAGACTTAGTGATAAAAGTGGGCCTGTTGCTCAAGAGAAAAGTTGACACTTGAGAAAAAAACATCTAGAAATGGCCTATCCTGCTGTCCTGGCACTTCATCTGGCTGCTGTTGCAGTCCTTTTACTACACCTATGAAGAAATGCAACAAGAAACCAGCTGCACGACAAAGGATTAATTACTACAAGAGCATTCTTGTAAGGCTTTGGTTGATGTTGCTTTGTTGCACTGAAATGAAATTCCCATATCCCCTACCCCTCTCCCAGATTTTTTTGAACTTTGAAAGAAAATTTAACGGCTAACTTTGGTCAGTGAAATAATTTACATGGCAATGAGTTTATCAACCTAAGAGAAATTTAATATAGTTGGTACACAACTAATTTTGATTATAAATTGCAGAGATGACTAGGAAAACTAAAGACTTGTTCCATTTATAAACCATTTGATTTTATTGTACCAGTTGGAACATGAAATATGATCTTTTGTTTGGGTTACAGTACATTTGCTCTGTGAGTCAAACCTTAAAACAAATTTCAAGGAACTGTTTAATTTCTTCCTATAGAGTTTTATTGGTTAAATATTACAAATAATTAGGTCATCCACTGGGACCTGGCAATCTTTGTTATAAAAATTTCCTTTCTAATGGGATTTGGCCAATTTTGGTAATCAAGTTAGGATGGTAAATGTCTGCTTCTGCTAAAGGTAATTTTCTTTTGCTAAATGCTTTTTCTTTAGTGTTAAGACCTACTCATATTTTGAAGAAACCTCGAGTTAAGTGAGCTCTAAGGCTGCTGGGGAAACCAGCTCAATTCAAAACGAAAGAGGGGCCACTCTGGAAACTGCTGGTAGGGTTTGGCCTGAATCAAGTGCCTGTTAGTACCTGCCTTGTGCTGAAGTGGCTCTGGTCAGCTGAGTAGCAACAGCAGCCTTCCCCATGGTTCTGCCTTTATTGAGAACTTTCTATGCCACTGTAGATAGCTCAGGCGAAGCTATTACCTGGGTATTTATCCACTAATGAGTCACAAGAAAAATGTGTGGATTTGGTAACAATTTTCTTTTTTTCTTTAGACAACTTCTCGTTGTTAACAATGATTTCAAACAGACAAAACAAGACCAAAAAAAAAAAAAAAAAAAAAAAAACCCCACCACAGCAGTTCCTGAAACAAGTGAAATCTATGTTATACCCCTTCCACGTTGGGTAGCCCCATTCCTGGGGTAACAGTGTAGCAGAGTATATAAATTAAACAATTGGGGATGTAATCACTGAACTGTTCTTGAATGGGTGAATTATTAGTGGAAAAAAGACCCAGATATAATTAGACCTCCACTGTGTACTTAGCTGGAAGAACATGTTAATTCTGCAATATGTCTCTTGGTTAAACATTGCACAGTTCTTACCTCATTTCTGTAAATAAGGTTTTGTGAATCTGTTTTGTATTGTGAAAAATTCATAAGATAACATTGATATTTTGATTTGTAATATTTCTAATTGGTAGATTTAATTGAAAAGTAAAATTAATTTATTTTTATATGTTCAGGGGAATTTTAAAGTCAAATCTTTTGTAGATAATTAAAAAAAAATCGGTGTGGTTTATTTTACTTATTTAACCCACTGGTTGTTATTCTGTAACAATTTGTATAAATGGTAAATTTTGAATGTGTTGTTATTTTACTTAGATGTAAAATTCCACATGTATTAAAATGTACAAAGTTTTTGTTAATAAAATTTAATAATGTTTATAACTGCCATTTTCCCCAGTTTTATTAAGATATAATTGACATCAGCATGGTATAAGTTTACAGCATAAAAATTTGACTTACATATATTGTGAAATAATTACCATAGTAAGTGTAGTTAAACATCCATCTCATACAGATACCAAAAAAAGAGAACAGCAAAAACAGTTTTTTTCCTTGTGATGAAAACTCTTAGAATTCACTCTCTTTAACTACTTCTCTATATTATTATCATGTTAACTACAGTCATCATGTGTACATTACAGCCCTAATATATATTTATCTTATAACTGGAAATTTGAACTTTTTGACCACTTTTGTCCAATTCCCTCTCCCTCACCCCACCTCTTTTCTGTGAGTTAGATTTTGTTCTTTAAGTAAGATTCCACATATGAGGATTGTACAGTATTTTGTCTTTGTTTGACTAAATTCACTTAGCAAAATGTCTTCAAGGTCCATCCATGTTGTCACGATAGCAGGGTTTACTTCCTTTTTATGGCTGAATAATACTCCTTCACACATGCACATAACACAGCAACTTCATCCATTAATGGGCATTTAGATTATTTCCATGTCTTGGCTAATATGAATAATGCTGCTATGAACATATAAGGGTATAGATATCTCTTCAACATAAGTGTTTTTGTTGCCTTTGGATGTGTTCCCAGAAGTGAGATTGCTGGATCAGATGGTAGCTTGATAATAGCCATCTAACAGGCATGAGGTGATAACTCATTGTGGTTTTGATTTGCATATCCCTAATGATTTAGTGATGTTAAAGAACTTTTCAAATGACTTCTATATATCTGTTGGCCATTTGTAGATCTTCTTTGGAAAAATGTCTGTTCTTTGCCCATTTTAAAATTGGATTTTTTTTTTTCCCTATGGAGTTGTATGAGTTCTTTGTATATTTTGGCTACATTAATCCCTTATCAGATACATGATTTACAGATACTTTTCCCCATTCTGTAGGTTGTCTTTTCAGTTTGTTGTTACATCTTCTTGATGGATTGACCCCTTTTTCATTATATAATGACCTTCTTTGTCCCTTTTTAGTTTAAAATCTGTTCTGTCTGATATATAAGTATAGCAACCTCTCCCTGCTTTTTGGTTACTTCTGCTTGAACTGTCTTTTTCCATCCCTTCACTCTCAGTTAATTGTCTCAAAGACTAAAGCAGGTCTCTTGTAGGCAGCAGCATATTGTATCATTTTTTAAAAAATCCATTCAGCCATTCTTTTATTTTTTTTGGGGAATTTAATCTATTTTTGTTTACAGTAGTTATTGGTAGATATGGGCTTAGACTATGGCCACTTTGTTGACTGTTTTCTGGCTGTTTTGTAGACCCTTTGTTCCTTTTTCTTCTTCCTGCTGTCTTGTTCTGTGTTTTGAGGTCTTTGGGGATCAATATGCTTTGACTTCTCCATCATTTTCTTTTTGGTGTAATTACTACAGCTTTTTCTCATGTGATTACATGAAAATTATAACACACCCTATTTTAAACTAATAACTAAACTTACACAGCTTAAGTCCTAAGCTTCACACTTTTACTTCTCCCTTCACATTTTACTGATGTTACAGTTTACATATTTTTCATATTGTGTATCCAGTAACAGATTTTTGTAGTTATGGTTCTTTTTACTGTTTGTTTTTTAACTTTGAGTTGTAAGAGAATTATGTGCCACCATACTGTATTACAGAATCTACTTTTGAATGTATGTTTATAATTACCAGTGAATTTCATGCTGCCTTCCTTTATTTTTATGATGTTAGTTAGCATCCTTTTACTTCCACTCAACTCCCTTTAGCTTTTCTTGTAAAGCATGTCTCCTGGTGATGGACTCCCTCAACTTCTGCTTGTTCAGGAAAATCTTTATCCTTCCTTCATTTCTAAAGGACACTGGCCCTATACAGACTTCTTGGTTGACGGTTTTTTACTTTCAGTATTTGGAATGTATCTTCCATCTTTCCTGGCCTGAAGTTTCTTTTGGGAAATCTGCTGATAGTCTTAAAGATGAGGTTTCCCTTGTATGTAACTTCTCTCTTTGACAAAAACTATTTGTCTTTGACTTTTGATATTTATAATGTGTCTCAGTGTAGCCCTGTTTAGGTTCAACCTGTGTGGGGTCTTTTGGACCTCATGGATCTGTTCATACCTCTCCCCAGGTTTGGCAGTTTTTAGCATTATTGCTTTGAATATGCTTCCTGTCCCTTTCACTTTCTCCTGAAATTTCCATAATTCAGATGCGGGTTCTTTGATTGTGTCCCATAAGGCTTTCTTCGGTTTTTCACTTTTTCCCTTGTGTTCCTCTAGGTAATTTCAAATGTCCTGTCTTCTACATCAGGATGATTCTTTCTCCTGCATCTTCATCTTTTTAAAGCTGTTGAATCCTTCAGTCGTATTTTTCAGCTCTAGGATTTTTGTTTTTAATGGTTTCTATTTGTTGAACTTCTCATTTTGTTCACAAATTGTTTTCCTAATTTTGTTTATAGTTTTGTGTTCTTGTAGTTCCCTTAAGAGGATTATTCTGAATTCTTTGACAGTTCATAGATCTCCATTACTTTAGTGTCAGTTATTAGTTTACTTTGGTGATGTCATGTTTATGTGTATTTTTGTGAGTAAATGGGCTTCTCTTCCAGGTTTTACAGGTTTGTCTTGGGAGAGACAGCTTTTCACCAGTCAGCTCTGTTGAGGTTTCTGGATGTGTCTGCTGGTAATGCTTGTGGGCAGGTGGGGTCTGCTGTATTAGAGTCTGTTTTGGGGCAAGGCCCCTGCCCAGAGCCCTGAAAGGTGGGAGGGCAGGGGTGGTGGTGCTGCTGAGAGATCTTGGATAGGAATTCTGGCTTGTTTCCCTGCCCTAGTAAGGCTGTAGGATGGGCTTTGCTGTTGCCTAGGGCCTCTGGTCAGGCTTATCCGGCTTTTGAGACTGGGTACTATACACAGTAGTAAGCAGAACTCCGAGTTTGCTTCATTCCCTGGCGGGCACCGTTGTTTAGGCCTCCTAATTAAGCCAGACGGCACTGAACTTGCTGGTAAGACAGAGAAGCACGGGTCGTGCGCTAAATGCCACTGTAAGCATGGCTCTGGGATGGGCTGCCCACATCCCAGGATCCTGTTAGGCTCCCTGGGTGAGCACTTGCATTTAGCAGTGGGTGGGGGTACAAATTGGTTCCCTGCCCAGGCAGAGTGGGAGAACTAGCTCCAAGACGGTAGGGCTCTTGTGTTCTTGACTTAAGCCCACCAGTGTATCAAGTTCCCTGGCTGAACAGGGTCACTGGATGTGTTCAGCAGAGCTCGGCTTGCCCAACTAGGTTCCAGGGTTGCTGGGCTGTGCCAGCTTCCCTGCGTTCTCTTCCCGCTCTTTGGGCAGGTGGCCCGGGGAGGCGCTCTCAGCAGTGGGCGGGGCGTGAATGAAGGTCCGCTGGCTTCCCGGCACCCTCTATGGTGGGCGGGCTCTGAGTGAGCTCGGGCCTGAGCTGCGGGAAACTCACTCCAGTGCCGGCGTCAGGCTCCCTGCCCTTCTTCACTGGTGAGATTCGCCGCCGAGAGCGACTGCTCCCTGGACTCTGCAGGTAGGACTTCAGTTTTGCCGAGGCTGGTTGTTAGCCCCGGTGCCGTCTCCACCACAGCGGACGAGGCGTTGAGGCCCTCAGATTCCCCTGCTCCTGAGGAGGTGGAGCTGGAGTAGGCGTTCTTGTGAAGCATCCCATGGTGCCGGCGTGGGGGCTGGATATCCACCTAGGGACCCTCGGAGGCTCAGGGTGCCTCTGGGTGGCGCTGTGCTGGCCCTGAGGCAGGGGCCGCACTTTGTTACTCAATTTACTAATAAAGGCCAGTGGTGTGGACGGAGTTTCAGTCTCAACCCCTTCCCGCCAGGTCTAGGGGTTTTTAGGGGCGTCCTCTTGTGAGGCCAGTGAGGTCAGAAGGCCTTGTGTCACCTGCTTGGTGACGTCCGTCTTGTTTGGAGAAGATAGAGCTCCTGACGCCCTGGTGCCCTTGGTGTCGGTTGGTTCCAGGAGCCTCTGGGTGCTTCGTGCTCTGGTGTCGGTGCGGTTGCATCTTGGGGTTGAAACTCGGAAGTAGACTCCATGCAGCGTGGAGAGCAAACCAGCCTGCGGCCTGCTGTTAGGTGAGACAGAGCGCCCCTCAAACCACCGGTGCAGAGAGGAGGCAATGACCACAGTGGAGAAGACAGGAAGGCGCATTAGTAAAGCTGTATTCGTACTTGGTAAAAAGTGAGTTCTTTTTTTTTTTTCTTTTACACAGTTAGCTTTAACCAGAGGCATTTAAGTTAAAGAGAAAGTCATGGTTGCGAGCTCTCAGTGAGCATCAGAATCACTTGTGGTCCTTGCGGATGGTCAGCCTTTATCCCAGACTTGCAGAACCACAGTATACTGATCTGTGTAGAGTATGCTGGTCTGTGTAATTGGGTCCTGGTTGTTAAGTGTTGAATGAACAAGGAAAACCAGTTTAGGCTTTTCACTTTATTAAGGAGCACATTTTAGGTTTCTGGTACACAATTGGAAAATAATAATCAGATTCTGGAAAGTCTTGTCTCTCCCAAGACTGAAGACAGGAGCTCATTGGCAGCTTCCTCGGTTTTCACTCTGAGTCATTGACTCTAAACGAAACATCACTGGCCACGCACCTTTTCATTTTTTGTATAAGAAATGAAATATATACTTCATTTATATACTTACACTTTCATTTATATACTTATATATACGTGTAGTCACTTGTCTTGGCTGTTTGTCTTGGTGTGATTCGCCTTGCTTTAGTCACTTTTCTAACTTACCTGAGGTTTCTGGGTAGCCTAATTCCACCCCCGCCAATGGCATGCACCTGGCTGCTGCTCCCTGCTTCCCTGTTGTTGAGTTTCATTCTGGGAAGTTTCTGAGCACCTGCTGCTTATTGCCCACCACAGACCCTTGGGAAAGGGTGCTCTGCTTGGATGAGGGGTTCCGTGGGCTGGTTCCCATCGAGACTTCTGTGCAGGTGTGCTTGCTCATGGGTCAAGAGCAGGCATTGGGCATGAGTGCCCAGAAAACAAGTCTCCATGCTGTTTTCTTAAGCTCTCTGTCAGCCAGTCAGAAGACGAGATAACCACTGACTCAGGATGCTCCCCAAGACAGTGCAGAGCCCTTGGCATTGTAGGCAGAAGTGCCTTACAACTAAATGGAACTCTGCTTTTAAAAGTGGGGATGGACTTGTGTTTCGAATGTGAAAACTCTTCAATGAGACAAATACCACTAACCATAAATTTACTCAGTGAAAATGAAATAACATTGATGATGCCAAGTTTTGCTATACATTAAAGTAGGCTTTTCCAAATGAAATAGTTGTGAAGTTTTGCAAACATTGGGAAGCCATTAGATTTTTCAAGTAATTTCACCTTGTTAGGAATTCATGCCAACTGTCACTCCACTTACAGTCCCATCCCTCACCTTATTATTGGCATCAAAGGAAATGTCTCCTTCTTACTGATAAGTGAATGTTGACAATCTTGTAAGTTCAACAAGGACTTCTGTGATCTGTGAGCTGTCTTTGGTCACAGTTCAGGCTTGGCAAGTTTGTGCTTGGAGGCAGAGCCTGTGTGGTGCCGGGACAGCCTTGAGGCTGTGGCCCCTCTCTGGCCCCAGACCCCTGGCTGCTTTGGGCCTGGCGCCCTGCAAGGACGCAGAACTGGGGAAGAGACAAACTGCCAGTGTTCCCTAGCATGTACATCCACCTCTGGGTGCTGGTAAGTAACACTGTTAGGTGTTAGGGTTAATACATTTTTTAAGTGACAAGTTACCATGACCGCTTTTCAAACAATTGCAAGACTTGGCTTTGCATTAATTCCCAGGCAGCAGCTGGGACATCTCCCACTCACCCTTCCCCAGTGGGCGCCGGCGAGGACGCGCGCCCCCCCACCCCCCACCCCGAGACCTCTGAGCGCAGGGCCTTGGAACTTGTCACTCTCTCCTTACCAGCCCGACGGCACCAAAAAACTGTCCTGATGTTACGGACCAGAGTTCTTGGTTTCCTTAATCATTAGAAATTGATCAGAGGCCAGACAGGAAATACAGGTGAGGCTTTACTGGGGCCCCTCTGTAGGTGGGTGGGGGAGGGACAAACAACAGGTTCCCTTGCTCCGTCACTGAGGCGGCGTGAGCTTGTTTCTTACATGGGGTGAGAGTAGGGGTATGTCCAGGGGTCAGGCTAGAGGGGTGATTTACATGGTTTGCCAACCCCTTAAATGGTGGTGTGTGCAGGGGACATGCATAATACTCTTCTTTTGCTTCAGGCACCCTGTTTTTGTTCCTGGTTCTTCAAAAGTGGCAGTTGGGTTTTTTTGGTCTCTTTGTATCTTTGGGGTCCAGAATTTGTCCTAACTGCTCATGCACATACTCATTTTTAGTCCCATACACTTTCTTTGTATTTTGTTGCTGGAGGAGAGTTGTGTCCAGGTGGAAACATTGCGGCAAAGGGTCCCAGGCCTGTCTCCCTGGGACTGGAAACTGTTTTGAAGGTTCCTTTGAAATCAGGTGGAGGGTGGGGAAGAAAAGCATGTTTGGGTCCCTTGGGGGCTGACCCCCTGAATAGAATGGGCAAGAAAGAGCAGGGTGTTTCCACCAAGCAGAGGCTTTTAGGGGCAAGGAATGAACAGACTCCATCCCGGTACCAGACTGAAGATACCTGTCTCAGTTCTGTTGGAGGACTTCTAACCTCTGATTTCCAGGGAGGGGACCCAGAGGGGCGGAGAGGACGGTGCTCCGGGACTCGGGGCACAGGAAGGCTGTCCCCGTCGGGCCAGTGCAGACGGTGTGGGTGACAGCCGCGAGGAGGGAGCGCTGGAGGCAGGCCTTTGGGGTCCGCGAGATTCAAAAGGCAGGTGGGAGATGAAGCCCCTGCACAGGATCTGAGGAGCCTGGAAGGCTCTCTGTTTTCTTGAATTTACACCCATTTCATTCTGTAAAAACTTGAAGCTGCAGAAAATTGAAAGGTTACACTGCTGGTCATCAGGACTGAAGATCCAACTTGAAATCAGCTCTTGGTGAAAACGTCTCCTGGATCCAGTGGTTAGCAAGGGTGTGTGGTGACGTGACCGGAAGAAGTTTGGGTGGCGTGAGGGGCAGCTGACAGGACGGGTCACGTGGCCAGGCAGCAGAGGCCCGAGACGCAAGAAGGCACCTTGCCGTTGGCGGCTGTGAACGCGTTCCGGCTGTGCCAGTCCTTCTGAAGTTTACAGCAAGACATTCACTTTTTTGCTGATGGAGTTAATTTGGTTTTCCTCAAATTGTGATTGATGCATCTGCTGTTTCTCGCTTGGCTCACTGAACAAGCAGACGGATTAATTAGGAGATTTTACATTTTTGGCACCGCCACTGCTCTGCCGCAGTGATCTTGCTAGTTCTCCCGAAGCAAGTACGGACAGGTGTTTCCGCAGCTGAGTGTGTGTGTGTGTGTTGGTCTGTGAAAAACTAAAGTGCACAGTGTCTTTGCAAACTCTTGGTGGGGTGTGGCCGCCCGTGAAGGTGGAGTGGGGCTTGGCCCTGGGTGCTCCAGGAGTCCCAGGAACAACCTGATGCGCCCTCCGGCTGCTTCCCCTCCCGCCCTCTCTGGGCCCTCCGCCCCCACCCCCACCCCCACCCCCCGAGTTCTCCTCCTTTCCTGGCTCGGGGGAAAGCCTTGCAGCTGCCCAGGCTGGCGAAGAGCTGGTCCCCATCATGGGCCTTGCTGCTGTTCCAAGAACTGGCCTCCGAGCTGCAGATCAGGTGGCCTTGTTCACCGCAGTGTGAACCTTTGACACTTCGATTGCAGGCCTCGGTACTCGGTCTTGGGTTTTACTGCGGATTGAGAGCAGCTCCACGGCCAGGCCCGTGACCTCATAAACACTGGCCCTCCCGCCTGCAGCACTCTCAGCTTTGTGCTTCTCAAGTTCTTGGAACTTCTTTCTTCTGATCTATGACCCGTGTTTAACTCCTCCCTCAGAACAGTCCTCCATCTCTGCACCTCTGGTTCTGGTTTGTTGTCAGTGTCCAAGCTGAGACCAGGAAGGAGGTGTTGGGCGGCCCCTCCTCGCCCCAGGCTCTGCTCCTGGAGGAAGCGGCCCTGTCAGTCCTCTCTCCCCAACCCGTGCATGCTCAGCCCACTGCAGACAGCAGATTTCTCTGCTCCAGGCACTGGTGCTGAGCGGGGAGGTGGGGTGGTGGTTTGGAGCTGACTGGTCCCGGGATTAAAGCATGTTTGGGTTCATTGGCACAATGAGATCCTGTCCCACCCCAGGCCAGAACCCTCCTCTCTCCTTTACGGAAAGACAGCCTCGGGCAAGAGTCCACATCCAGTGCTTCTACTCCAGTGTTAACACAATCGGATAGATCTCAGTGTAGCCAAAGAGGAGGATTCCATCGGGGTTTCCTATGCCAAACCTTTTAAAACAGGAGACCAGCTAGGGTCAGGTGTCTAGAGGTATCTATCTGTCACTGCAGGAACATCCTCCTTTGTAAGACAGATTGGAACCAAGATAATTTGAGATAAATAATTTGATATTTTATCTTAAATTCTACACAACATTTCTTTTTGAGTAACAGAAAACATGATTGCTCATTTTCCTTTGTAACTTAGGACAGACAAAATAAAAAGATGACTCCCTCAGACATGGAAAATAAGCTTCTGGTTACCAAAAGGGAAGGGCATGGGGAGGGATCAATTAGGAGTTTGAGATTCAAATGACTATATATAAAATAAACAAGATCCTACTGTGTAGCGCAGAGAACTATATTCACTATCCTGCAATAAACCATAATGGAAAAGAATATGAAAAGGGGTGTGTGTGTGTGTGTATATATATATATATATATACATATGTAACTGAATCAGTTTGCTGTACCATCAGAAAGTAACACAACATTGTAAATTGGCTATACTTCATTTAAAAAGATAACCCTCTCATATCTTTGTCCATTTCATCTGTAAAAGCAGGATTTCTTTTTAAACTGTACTAATCAAAGATGGGCTTAATCGAGTTAAACTCCTGAAGTAATCCAGGGGACAGTGAGCTTCCGGCTTCTGACAGGTGGTGACGGCAAGAGATGAGCAGTCAATTTTCCCTGCAGAAGAATTTGGTGTCTTTTCATTTCTGGAGTGGGAGGACATGGGGAGCATGAGGAAGGGAGCTGGGCTTGAGGGTCCCTGCCGAGGCTGGGGCCGGGCTGTCAGAGTGGCCGGGCACCCAGTGAAGGGGAGGAGCTGCCTGCTCACCCCACTTCCGGCGGGGGACGGGGCCGCGGTGCTCTTTGGACACGGCTCTTTGAAACACTGGTAGCTTCCCCCCGGGGAACTGATTGCTAAAGTGGTTTCCCTTTTTCTGTTCTACACGAAGCCATTCTTTTTTCCCCCAGACCAGAGGAAAATAATCGCAGCCGCTCAGTTTTACAGCGTGTTAATTTAGCTCCCTGGTGAATAAAGTCGAAGGCTGAAGGCCAAGCAGTTTACTCAAACAGGAGGCTGGGACTCCTGCCAAGACAGTGGGGTGGCTTCCAGGCCGCGCTGTGATCCGAGCTACAGGTGGAGGCACAGGCGGCCGGCGGGGAGGGGGGCCGCGGCAAGCAGCTGAAGGGGCCGGTGGGGGTGGCAGGGAGGTGAGGCGGAAGCAAGGGGGCCCGTCTGGCGCAGGAGACCCCATCGGGATGGTTCCCACACAGGCGGCCGTGTCCTAGGGGGCGCCAGGGCTCACGTGCCCTCTGTCCTCCAGCTTTCTCAGCCCAAACTGGGCAAAACAAATGCAGAAGCCGCGTGCTCATGAGGTGGGGGTGAGGCGGGACCTCTCCTACCTCACAGAGGTGACCATGTGAGGTGCGCTCTGAACTGGGTCCAGGGAGGACCCAGTTCAAACCGGGGCCGTCCCTGGCTGCTTGGGACACGCAGTTACCCCGTGAGTACAGAACGTCACAATTTAAACTGTGCCCTTTAAGATTTAGGAGAAAATGTAACTGCTGAAGCAAACAACTGCAGCCCGGCTATAGGTGTAAGGGGCTGAAGTGTTCCTATTTTAAAGGGGTTCCTTCTCCACTTTCAAAGGGGTGGGTGGACTTGCTGTGGGGGTGGGGCTGGCACATAACAAGAGGCAAGAGGCAATTTTAAGCCATCCAGAACATTGACCAGGAACGCTGCTTATGATTTTTCAAAAACTGAGAAGGGAGCTCAGGGGAAGACTTGGCCTATGGGCAGCAGTATTCCAGTCGAGACAGAGCTCGTCTTGTGGGGCCAGGATGTTGGCCAGGCACTCGTGGGTCAATCAAGGAGACAAGAGCTTGAGACTTCTAGGTGGTTCCCACGGCAAGTGTCACAGAAAAACCCGTCATCCGCCTGGAGTCTCAGTGAGGAAGCATCGTCGGCGCAGCCAGGAAAGCAGCCAGCCCTGCCGGTCCATGTGCCAGGTGACAGCACCTGGCCTCAGCAGCGCTGGCTCTGGTGGGAACCTGCTCCAACAGCAGGGGCTTGGTGAGCACACACACAACGTGAGACGGGACTTGAAAACCGGTGCTCTCACTGGTGTACAGAACAGAACCATAAGCCCTTGCCCCAGTGGAGGAAATAAATGAAATTCACTCTAGGAGAAAAGGCTCAGGCTTCTGGGAGGATGGGGGCAAGACCCTGAAGCCCGTGGGGCTGGGGTTGCAGCTGGGGGGTGTGCTGGGGCCAGGCCAGTGCTTTGCAAGTACTGCACAGAGCAGATACCTGCCGCCCATCCCTCTGCCGGGGTCTGAGTGGGATGGAGCTCCCAGGTAAAGTCCTGGACCTCTTTTGTCAGAGGCCGAGTCTGGGGGTGGTTCTTGTACCATGTGGGTCCTCCATGGCTATCATTAGAGTAAACACACTAGCAGAGGCTAGAGTTAAACTTTCTGGGTGAGAAACCCTTCAGGGGCACCTAGTGAAAGATGTGGACCACACATACAAAAGGAAAAGGTTGTGCATACCATGTGGTAGGGTTCCCAGACCCCCAAGAATCCACACAGGCCCGAGATTCCCACCCATGACGGGCCAAGTGAGCATGTGACCGGCTGGTGGCCTGTCAGCCCTGTCACGCGTGTCAGCAGCCACTGAAAATGATAGCAACAGGAAGTCCGGATGGTCAGATAGAAAAAGAACATTTATTGTTTTCAACAAGCCAGACTGTCATCATAACAACCTGTGTTGCAGCCACCATTCGTCTCTCTTTTTCCAGACAAGGAGTTGAGACAAAGAAGTAAAACAAGGCACTGATCATGTCACACAGCTTGGCCTTGGAGGTGTGAGTAGACAGAGGTCACAAGCTGGGGCTTTGAGGGGATGGGTTTGGGGAGGGATTCCTTGGGAGTCAGGAAGGGCAGGGGGGCCAGGCCTGGTCCCCACATGACCTCTCAGAAACCTCCTTTGGAAGCACCCATGGGTCTCCTGTGTCCTGCTATGCTCGTGAACCCTCCCCACCAGGCCCACTGGTCCTACCTCAACAAAACTAGCCACTCTGTGTCCCCTGAGTAGGAGCGGCCATGCAGAAAGGGCCGCTTTCTGGTTTTAGAGGGGCTGGTGGCAGGGGCAGTCAGGACAAACCATGCTGGGACACCTCCTTAATGAGTGTGCAGAAGATGACGATGTAGGCAAATTAGGACCGTTTATCTTGAACTGTACCTCTTAAGGCATTGCTGGGCCCGTGTGGGGCTCTCCCAACACTGGAAGCCCAGAAACCTTGTAATGGGATTTGGGGGTACATGTAACAGAGACCCCGTTCAAAGCACCATAAGTGAAAAAAGGGTGATCGTGATACAGAATGTCACAGCTGGACAGGCAAGCTGTGTGAAAGACAGGCTGATGCTGGACCAGAGACAGAATGGACCCAGGGCCTGGCAAGCCACTAGAACCGTCCCTTCACGGTTCCCTCTGTGAATCAACTTGTTTCACTGAGACACCCCATATGAACGGGGAGCAGGGCTTGTCCCTCAGTGAATGCAGTCACAACCTCACAGCCCCACTGGCTCCAGGAGAAAGTCCTGGGGCAGAAACTGTTGGCCCTGGTGCCACCGTGACAGGCTCCTGACCTGCAGGCAAGGCGCCCCCCCCCACCCCGCCCCCACCCCCAGATGAGACTCAAGGGCTGTTGCCCGAGGACTCAGTTCGTGGAAACGATGACCTGGAGCTGTTTCTCCACTGCTCTTCTTGACGTCTCGCGTGGTCTGGTCCCTCACAGCACCAGAGGCGGGCTGACATGGGGCCACGTGTGTCCTGCTCAGGCTAGAAGGTTACAGAGCCAGTGCCACCTGAGCCTGCTCTGAGAGCCTCACTTCAATCATTAGAGAAAAACCATGTCTGTATGGATATTTTATCAGAGCACCTCCCTGAAATGTGTCCTGGTGATCTTAATGGTTTTCAAGTTTAGGCAGTTTGTACTTTAGCAAACTATTTCCAAGTCCTGAGCAAATGACATATTTAAAAAGGAGTGCACAGCTGATGGTGACGGTTCATTCAAAATTAACAGCACAAAATAGTGACTTTTAACTTGGATATTGAAAAGTGGGACCCAAAGTCATCAGATCCTAAAAACCTTGCCTATGTGTTCTCTGGAAATTCTATAGTTGGGGATGTATTTCTGCAGATCACAGTTTATTACCTATGTCCGTGTGCATCTAGACTTATTTTTTTTTTAGATACATATAACGTATCCATATATTATATAATTACATATATTAATCTACATATTAATACATAGCGTTAAGATAACCCCACATTACTACTAGCTAGCTCAATATACCAACAGGTTTTTTTCTTCCCAAAACACCAGCATCCTGCTACTCATCAACTGGTGTGCTCTTTGGTCAAAGAAACATTATGTTTTAATTCTTACACATTAGTTCACTCATGTTCCTTCATACATTTGCCTGACTGTTAGAAAAGCACTATTCTGTTTGTCCCCAGGAAATTAAGCTTTGCAGTGATGAGAGAGAAAATAATTTATAAAATACCCAAATCTGTTTTTCTGTTAACACAATATGTTTAAACAATGTAGCACAACGTTTATTTTAAATTTTTAATTTTTTTTTTCACTAAGGCACATGACGTATAGAAATACTGAGGTACAAAATGTAAATTTCTGCATAAGATTTAAAAAAAAATCCTTTTGGAAAATGGAGGTAAACAACATCTTCCAGAGGATTCAGCTTCTAGCTTGTTTTTTCTTTTGAACCAGTTCAACCAGCAGCTTGTATCTAGCGATACAGTCTTCCTGGAGAGAGAGAAAGAGGTGGTGGGGTGACAGTTACAATCAGCGTGCCCCTTGTGGGGTTAGCCCGCCATGCCCAGTCCTGACCAAGGGCTGTCCTGTCGGCCTGGACCTCCCGGGAAACATGCCCTGCTCTCCCCGGGCGCGTCCCAGCACCGGCGGGTCTTCCAGCCCCTCAGGCTGCAGAACTGGCAGCTTAAGACCCAGCTGCCTGTTGCTGCCACTCCTTGGGGTGAGGACCCTGATGAAGCACGGAGTGGCCTCGCTGCTCCCTTGTGTATCACAGGGTACTTTCAAGAACCATCTCTGTTTCTGCTCAGAAACACCCTGGAGGCACTGTAACCCTTCACTAACTTAAGGTCATGTGGGAAACCAGGTCACTGGTTTGTGGTCTGCTGCAGATGACTTTATCAGCTGCCCGGGACAAAGAACGAGTGTTCACTCTCCTGGGGTTTTGGCTTTAGCAGCGTTCTGAGAGAAACATCTAACAGGTGCCTCTTCTGCATCCCCAAGGACTGCTGCTGCTGCTAAGTCGCTTCAGTCGTGTCCGACTCTGTGCGACCCCATAGACGGCAGCCCACCAGGCTCCCCAGTCCCTGGGATTCTCCAGGCAAGAACACTGGAGTGGGTTGCCATTTCCTTCTCCAATGCATGAAAGTGAAAAGTGAAAGTGAAGTCGCTCAGTCGTGTCCGACTCTTCGCACCCCATGGACTGCAGGCTACCAGGCTCCTCCGTCCATGGGATTTTCCAGGCAAGAGTACTGGAGTGGGGTGTCATTGCCTTCTTCCCAAGGACTACCTGCCTAAAACATCAGCCTTTTCATAACTCTTCTGCCCCTGGCAGAGCCAAGCGTGAGATGTGGTGCTCAGCGGCCCAGAGCTCCACTGGAGGACGCGGGGGCTCTGGGCTCTGAGCAGCAGGCCTGCCGGGGCGTCGCGGAGGGCCTGGCTCCTCTCTCAGGCCCCAGTCACCCAGTGGCTTGCGGGCCACTTCCGGGGAGTCACCCAGGGGCAGCGAGCCGGCAGGGGTGGCTGAACCGCCCCTGGACCTGTAGGACATTCCTCCCTGAAACAGGAAGGTTTCCAAACCCCCAAGGCAGTGAGTTTGAGCATCCCACCTCCAGGAATCCATGGTTGCAGCTTCTTCATTTTAACCCATTGTTAATTCATCCCACCTGTAAATGCCTGTGTACCCACGAGAGCTAGAGGAATTCAGGGAGAATCATTTCTTCTGGCAAATCAGTCGGAGGGGCTGGGAAGGAGCTGTGTTTCTTAAACAGCTAATGGTTTATTTTTCTCCTCAGGAATTCTTAACTTCATTATTTTAAAGGAGATAAACTAGACCTATACACATGGGGACATCCGTGGCCATAAGCTAGATTTCCCAACACTGAATTTCAATTAAAAAAAAAAAGTGTAAATGAACATCAGTGTGCCCACAGGCTTCTGAGTGGTGGGCACAGAAGGCAGCAGAGATTGGCTCTTTTGATTTCTCAGTGTTCCTGGTGTCTCAGACAAAGGGTGTGGGTACGAGGAAAGAAGCCCAGGAGATTGTGTGTGTCAGGGAGGGCCAGAGTTGAGAAGATCACATGGGAGGCTCCGCACTGTCAGCGCTGAAGCTGGGGTCGGGTGGGGCCTGCTTCTCCCCAGGGGCAGCCTGCTCCCTGAGCTGATGTCTGGGAACTCTCTGCGGATGTGTTTAAGGAGCTATAAACGGGCGGACAGCGCTGCAGGGACAAGCTGGATCCTGGTCCTGGTGTCCACCTGTCAGTCCCTCCGCCGGCCCAGCCCCTACTGGCAGAACGAAGGCTCCAGAAGGCTGGCAGCACTGGCATAGGGAACTTAATGTTCTGTGCATGGGGTTTTCGATGAGAAAAAATAACTGGTCGGTGTAATGACACTTAAGACTCTCAACCTCATTTATGCTCAGTCGAGTGCACAGATTCACACACTGTCAGAGGCAGCCTACTGGAAGGCAGCTGGCAGGGGAAGGACGGGTTGGATAGAAAGGACAGGAGGAGGCCTGAGATGAGGGACGGTCGGGTGGGGCCATAAGCCACTTTCCTGTGTCTGGAGCCCCCAGAGGCCTGCCTTCCGGGCGTCACCCACCTTGCTCTTGGACGGGACACACTTGGCTATCTTGTCCCAGCGGTCAGAGGATCCCCTCGGGTACTGCTGTAACGCTAGTTCCAGAAGCTTCTGTTGGTTCTGAGTCCAGGGCTCCTCTGCAGCTCGCGCGCGCTCTCTCTGCTGGCTCTCATCGTCACTGGACTCGCGCTGCTCTGACAGGTCGAAGTCTTTCTGCCTCTTCCCCCGGACCCGCTCCTCCGGCTCGAGGGGCCGGGCCGGCCTCCGCCTCCGCAGCCGGCTCTCCTCCGCGGCCTCTGCCCCCAGCTCGGCCGCTTCCTCCTCCTCCTCCTCCGTGGCTGACTGGGCCTCTTCCCGCTGGGTGATGATGCTGTCCTGCAAGGCTGCGGTGGGCCTGGTGGGCCTGGGGCTCTGAGCTGTGGATTTGAGTTCCGAGAGCCTGACCATCCCTGTGTGGAGGGACACATGGGGAGAGGCAAGGTCGGTTCAGGGAACAAGAGCCGCGGTGGTGTGGCCGCCGCAGCAGACAGTGGTGGGGCATTTTGCGTGAATTTTACTGAACGTTCCCAGTATTCTACAAAGATAGCCATCGCTACCGCAGTTGCACAGGGGAGGGACATCAGCCTCAGCAGCAGCAGAGCTGGGATCCGAACTGTCTGATTCCGGGCCATGGTCCCTCCACCACTCTGAGGAACAGGGGCCTCCAGAGTCGGCTGTGATCAGAGGAAGTGCAAGGACTAACCGCCTACTTTCTAGGTTAGGAAGGATGTTCTTCAGGACCCAGGGCTGCTGCTAATACCACGAGTGTCAGCAGACTGTGTCAGACCCTTCACTGGGCTCGCTGACTGCCTGGGGCCCTGCGCCCCGCCACCCACAGGCGTCACCTCAGAAACCCCGCAAATGTTCAACCACGCCTTTCCTGCCCTCCTCACATACTCCTGACCCCTCCTACTCTTTAGAAAGACCTGTCCACGGCCCACCCAACTCCTCGCTGCCTTTTCAAGAGCATGTTTCTGGAGACTGTCTTGGAGGGTAGCATCTTTCACGGAACGCTGTTAGCTGGTCCCTGCCTTCACGCCAGACCAACAGCTGTCCTGGTGGGAAAGCAATCGGGAATGCCCTCCCCCCTGAGTCCTCAGCATCCACGCCCTGTCCTCCCCAGGGAGACGGTTCCAGATTTCAGGGTTTGCTGGTTGCTGGCTGGTTACATCGAGTACAGGGACCTGTATTTAAGTAGAGTTGGAAGGTTGAAGAGGCACTTCCTGGTTTCAAGCAAACAGTATGGGGCTCTAATTCCATTTAGTCTTTGAGAAAATGGATTCTGAAAAACATAGATTCTTGGGGAAATTGCTTGATCTGTTCTCAAGGATGCTCTGTGTGTGTGGTAGCAACTGTGGTCAGTGTGGAAAAACCGTATAGACTGGCTTTCCCATGTTTCCCCTCCCCCCAGCTCCCCCCATACTAAAGAACAACAAGGTTTCTACAGCTCCTCAAACTTATTTAGGTACATCTTAGCACCACTGTGTGTGCAGGGCTGGATTGGCTGGTGGGTGATTGTAAACGGACCCTTTTCAGAGAGACAACCAGTAGAGTCCATTGGGCGCAACTATTAAACACCATCATTTTTAAAGCAGTTGTGAAACGAGGGTTATTTTGAAGACATGGCTTGAGGTTACTGGGATGGAGTGGGCACTGACTCACCTGGGGAACAAGTAACTGAATCCTTCAGTTGCTTGGCTTTGGTTGTCACCTGTTTCAAAATATAAAAGAGAAAAGCTGACTTTCCACATGTTTATTGTAGGAGAGGTGACCTATTTCATACAAGATCCATGTGAAGGAACAGAGCTTATTGAATCTTAGACCTGGATGGACCCTCAAGCATCAGCTCAGTCCATTCTTTCTAACCAAAAGAAAACTGAAGCCCAGAGACATGAGAGGAGTTGCTCCAAAATATCAGTTTAATCAAGTGGCAGAGTCAGGACAAGAACTCAGCCCATTCAGCCCCCTTATACAAGGCTGCTTCTGAAGATGTACTAGTTTTCAAAATCATTATACAAACACATCATGTTTTTTAGGTACAGTTTCCTGAAAGAGTATCTTTCTTCACTGGAGACTATTATACCAATGAGTATTATGAACAGTGGAGAGATTTACTCTTAAGCTAATATAAGAGTCTGTCCCTGCATCCCAGAAAGAAACCCTGAGAGCACTAAGATTGATCCTGGGGGAAGGACCTCTTGGTGGAGTAGGGCAGTTTGACCCAAGAACCATAAGACATTTACATATATATGTGAGTGATCCACAGAAAGAATTATTCCCTTTCTTATAAACAAATGGTATTATGTTGTATGTCTCACCTTACAGTTTGCTTTTTTCTTTTCAGAATAGTTTTTTTTTAATTTAATGATGTCTTAGAGGTCTATAGATTTCCCTTTTTAAAACTGCTATAAAATTTACACAGAGTGGAATGTACAGACTTTAAATGTACATTTCAATGAATTTTGACCAAAACATGTAGCCAACATTCTAATCGAATTATAGAACATTCCTGTTACCCTAGAACGTTTCCCCTGTGCCCCTGAGTCCATCTCAGCCCTACCACTGCTCTGATTCCTGCTATATGTATACTTTAAACAGGAGATCAACATTAAATACAAAAATTAAAATGGATAGTTATCTGCCTCAGTGCATTTATTAAGCAAGCCATCCTCTCTCCATTTATTAACGTTATTGAGGTTACATTCCATTGTATACATGGAATACATACTTTGTATTCTGTTCCCCTTAATCCATGTAAATTCTTGAACCAATATTTCATTGCTTTAAAGAAATTTGAAAGTAAAACCTCAGAAAATATCCTGTGACCAGCACATAGTTAGATCCTGTATTCGGCCGGTTCCACCTCTGATTAGCTGGGTAACCTTGAGCTATTTCCAATCCTTTGTCTGTCTCATGTATTACCTCCTGTAATATGTGGATAAAACTGCTAATACCTTTTGTCTGTTGGGGATGTTTTAAGTTTGAAATAAGCTCTTAGCATGATACCTAGCAGATGTTAAAGGCTCAGTAAATATTACGTATTATAATTGATGTGGATCACTTGTTTTTCATTCATACAAAGGGCAGAATTAGAGAAAATATTTAAAGCTGCTTAGAAACACTCTTTATCTATCCCCTACTTTCCACTCTATGAATGACCTTGCTTATTTTATGGGAAAAAACTTGAGGTTATCCAATGTAAGCTTCCCTGACTTCCAGCTTTCCCAACTCAAAATTCTGATTGTATCACCATATATCTTTCTCACATTTTATATAACCTATGATATCCTCTTGTATATTTTGAATCATCTCTAGATCACTTACAGTACCTAATACAATCTAAATGCTGTGTAAATAGTTGCCAGTGTGATGCAAATTCATGTTTTGCCTTTTGGAACTTTCTAGATTTTTACCCCCAAATATTTTCCATGCAAGGTTGGTTTAATCTGTGGGTGTGGTGCTGACCATACCACGGGCTTCCCTATCTAACTGCCATTAAGTCCCTTACTTAGAGATCTCTTAGCTCCTCAAACTAAACAAATTCCAACCTAAACTCATCAACTTCTCTGCTTTTCCTTCCTTTTCCTAAGAGTATTATCATCCCAATCACATAGGCTCAAAATCGAAGGGCCAATTTTGGGGACTTTTTTCTTCCTCTCCAGCCAGTTCCACATTCTTCACAATATTGATTCCATCTGTTCCCATCTCAGATCTCTACCACCTGTATTAGTCCTTCATTCTCTAACTAAATTAATATTACAGCCTTCTAACTGGTCTAAACTTACTTGGTAGCAGTTCTATGGAATAATATCCCTAAGGCTGAGTTCTCATCAAGTACCTTTGATGGCTCACCAGTGACCATACAACAAAGTGTTTAATTCTTAACCTGACACACAGGGAAATCCACAATCTATTTTCTTTCCTGTATGCATCCTGTTGAACAATTAATGCTCCCTTTTGTTGTTTAGTTGCTAAGTCACGTCTATTTGCAGCCCTGTGGACGGTAGCCCGACAGGCTCCTCTCTGTCCAAAGGATGTCTCAGACAAGAAATCTGGAGTGGGAAGATCCCACAGTGGAAAGATCCAGGGGATCTTCTCAACCAAGGAACTGAACCTGTGTCTCCTGCGTTAGCAGGTGGATTTTTTTTTTTTAACCACTGAGCTATCTTAATGCTCCCCAGATGGTCACAAATTCCCCACCCTGCTAACAACACTCTAAAGGAATTATACTCCAATTAAAAAAAAAAAAAAGAAATTCCCTACCCTGTACTCTTAGACATTGTTAACATTTGTCTGAAATTATTTTCTTTTCTTTATCAAACCTCTCCTTAAATATCTGTCCAGAGCCAAACCATCCTTCAAGGTACTTGCAAGTATAACCTTCTTCTTGAAGCTTCTCCCAATGTCCACCACCAGAACTACCAACTCTGGTGACAATATCTTGCCTCTCTCAATTCTACTGTATTTTTAAAGATTTTATGTTTTTACATCATCATACGATAAAATTACCTTTTCTTCTTTTGTTGTACAGTTCTGTGAATTTTAACATATTTATAGATTCATGTAACTACAGGATACACAACCTACATATAGGATATGGAATAACTTTTTTTTAAACTCCTGCAACTTATTTAACAAAATATTTTGGATATTATTCTACAACAGTACACGAAGACTTTTTTCAGCTTAACTGAGATATAATTCACAGACTATACAGTTCATCCACTTAAAGTGTATAATTCAGTGGTTTTCAGTATATTCAGATATGTGCAGCCATCATCATGACCAATTTTAGAACATTTTTATCACTTCAAAAAGAACCCCTATACCAATTAGCTATCATTCTCCATCCTCCTCATCCCACCCCATTTCTCATCAAGCAGTAAGCAACTATGAATCCCTGTAGAGATTCTACATATCTGTGGATTCGAGGATCTGTAGATTTCTCTATCCTGGACTTCCATATGAGTGGAATCATATGTGCATTTTGGTGGCTGGCTTATTTCCCTTAAGGTCATGTTTTCCAGGTTCATCCAAGTTGTAGCATATATCATTACTTCATTTCTTTTTATTGGGGAATAGCATTCCATTGTGGATACACCACATTTTGTTTATGCCTTTATCAGTTGATAAACATTTATTTCTATCTTCTGGCTGTTATAAATAATGCTGCTATAAACATTTGTGTATAAATTTTTGTGTGGGCATATGTTTTCGTTTGTCTTTTTTCTTTTTGTGGGTGGACAGTATGTACCTCGCAGTGGAACTGCTGTGTCATGTGGTAACTCGATGTCTAACTTTTTGAGGAACTGCCCTACTGCTTTCCAATATGGCTGCACCATTTTACATTCCCATCGGCAGTATATGAGGCTTCTGATTTCTCTACATCCCTCCTAAAACTCATAATCCAATTTTGTTGTATTATTCCACATCTTAGTGGGTATAAAGTGGTATCCTGTGGTTTCGATTTGCATCTCCCAGATGATGAGAGATACTGAACACTTTTTTTTCATGTTTATTGGCTATTTGTATATTTTCTTTGGAGAAATGTCTGTTCAGATCCTTTTTTCCTTTTTTATTTGGGTAAGGGTTTTTGGGTTTTTTTTTAATGTGCTACGTGGCATGTGGTTTCCTAGTTCCCCAACTAGAGACTGAACCCACACACCCTGCAGTGGGAACTCAGGAGTCTTAACCACTGAACCGCCAGGGAAGCCCCAGATTTGTCTTTATTATTGAGTTGTATGGGTTGGTTCTTTTTATATTCTAGATATAAGTACTTTATCAAATAAAGGATCTGCAAGTATTTTCTCCCATTGTGTAGGTTGTCTTTTCGGGTTCTTAGTGGTGTTCTGTGAACCATAAACGTTTTTAATTTTGATGATATGCACACTGCTTGGACTTTTGTTGTCCTATCCAAGAATACTTTTGCTGAATCCAAGGTCATGACTTAGCCTCCTATTTTCTTCTAAGATTGGGTTGGCCAAAATGTTCGTTTGATTTCTTCTGTAAGATGTCATGGGAAAAAAAAAACCAAATGAACTTTTTTGCCAACACAATAGTTTTATAGTTTTAACTCTGACATTTAGGGGAATAGCAGCCTTAAATAACAATGTTAAATTTTCTGATCCACGAAAAGGAGATAATTTTCCATTTGTTTTGATCTTCAGTTTCTTTCAACAATGTTTTCTAGTTTTTGAAGTGTGTACTTCTTTTCGTTAAATTTATTCCTATTTTATTCTGTTCGATGCTATTATGAATGAAATTATTTTCTTAATTTCATTTTCAGATTGTTCATAAAGTATTTTTGTACATTTATGTTTCCTGCAATCTTGATGAATTTTATTAGTTCCATTGGTTTTTTAGTTAATTACTTAGCATTTTGTACGTATAAAATCATGTTATCAGCAAACAAGGGCAGTTTCCTTCTTCCTTTTTAGTCTTACTTTTCTCACCTAACTGCTCTGGCTAGAACCTCATAAATTTTGAATAGAAGTGGTGAGGGCAGACATTCTTGTCTTATTCTTGATCTTAGTAGGAAAACATCTTCTCTCTCACCAGTAAGCATGCTTTTAACTGAAGTTTTTAGTAGATCTTCTTTATTGGGTTGAGGCACTTCCCTCTTATTCCTAATTTGTTGTTTTATCATGCAGGAGTGTTGGATTTTGTAAGATGCTTCTACTAAGATAATCTTATTTTTTATTCTATTAATATGATGAAAGTAAAGTGAAAGTGTTAGTTGCTCAGTTGTACCCGACTCTTTGCAACCCCATGGACTGTAGCCTGCCAGGCTTTTCTGTCCATGGAATTTTCCAGGTAAGAATACTGGAGTGGGTTGCCATTCCCTTCTCCAGGGTATCTTCCCAACCTAGGGATTGAATCGGGGTCTCCTGAATTGCAGGCAGATTCTTTGCCATCTGAGCCACCAGGGATGATATGATTTTATGATGAGTTAGCCTTTGACTCTGTGGATCACAACAAAATGGAAAATTCATAAGGAGACAGGAATACCAGACCACCTTACCTGCCTCCTGAGAAATCTGTATGCAGGTCAAGAAGCAATAGTTAGAACTGGACATGGAACAACAGACTGGTTCCAGATTGGGAAAGGAGTACACTACAAGGCTGTATATTGTCACCCAACTTATTTAACTTATATGCAGAGTACATTATGTGAAATTCTGGGGTGGAAGAAGCACAAGCTGGAATCAAGATTGCTGGGAGAAATATCAATAACTTCAGATATGCAGATGACACCATCCTTATGGCAGAAAGTGAAGAGGAACTGAAGAGCCTCTTAGTGAAAGTAAAAAAGGAGAGTGAAAAAGCTGGGTTAAAACTCAGCATTCAAAGAAATATGATCATGACATCCAGTCCCATCATTTCATGGCAAATAGACAGGGAGACTTTATGGCAAACAGTGAGAGACTTTATTTTCTTGGGCTCCAAAATCACTGCAGATGGTGATTTTGACTGCAGCCATGAAATTAAAAGACCTTGGAAGAAAAGCTATGACAAATAGCATATTAAAAAGCTGAGACTTTACTTTGCTGACAAAGGCCCATCTAGTCAAAGCATGGTTTTTCCAGTAGTCATGAATGGTTGTGAGAGTTGGACTATAAAGAAACTTGAGCGTTGAAGAACTGATGCTTTTGAACTGTGGTGTTGGAGAAGACGCTTGAGAGTCCCTTGGGCAGCAAGCAGTTCAAACCAGTCAATCCTAAAAGAAATCAGTCCTGAATATTCATTTGGAAGGACTGATGCTAAAGCTGAAACTCCAATATTTTGGCCACCTAATGCAAAGAACTGACTCGTTGGAAAAGACCCTGATCCTGGGAAGGATTGAAGGCAGGAGGAGAAGGGGACAACAGAGGATGAGATGGTTGGATGGCATCACTGATTTGATGGACATGAGCTTAAGCAAGCTTCAGGAGTTGGTGATGGACAGGGAAGCCTGGTGGGCTGCAGTCCATGGGGTCAGAGAGTCAGACACGACTGAGCGACTGACCTGATGTGTGCGTGTGTTAGTCACTCAGTCGTGTCCAACTCTTTGCAACCCCACGAACTGTAGCCAGTCAGGCTCCTCTATCCATGGGATTCTCCAGGCAAGAATACTGGAGTGGATTGCCGTTCCCTTCTCCAGAGGATCTTCCTGACCCAGGGATTGAACCCAGGTCTCCTGCATTGCAGGCAGATTCTTTACCATCTGAGCTACAGGGAAGATCTATGAACTGATGATGAATTTACATTTATTGATTTTCAGATATTCAATCAACTTTGCATTCTTAGAAATCCCACTTGATTAGGGTACATAATTATTTTATTAGTTTCTGGATTCAGTGTGCTATATTTTGTTGAGAATTTTTATATCCATCTTCACATGAAATACTAGTCTGTAGTTTTCTTCTCATGTCTTTGGTTTGCTATTAGGGTAATACTGGCTTATAAAATGCTTTGGGAAGTATTCCCCCTCTTCTATTTTTGGGAAGGTTTGTGAAGTTTTGGTATTCTTCTTTAAATGTTTGGTAAAATTCAGCAGTGAAGCTATATGGGCCTGGGCTTTTCTTTGTGAATTTTTTTTTTTTTTTAATTAAGTTACTGATTCAGTCTCTTCAATTGTTATAGGTCTCTTTTGCTTTTCTATTTCTTCTTCATTCAGTTCTAGTAGTTTATGTCTTTCTAGGAATTTGTCCATTTCATTGATAGCTATTAGAGAAATAGGTATCCAGTCTCTAGGCCTACATTTCACAGTATTCCTTTACAGTCCTTTTTATTTCTGTTAGAAGAGCTATCTCTTTTCATTTTGATTCTGTTCATGTTTTTTCTTTTTTTGTCAGTCTAGTTAAATGATTGTCAATCTTATTAATATTTTCCAAGAATCAGCTTTTGGATTCATTGACTTTTCTCTACTTTTCCAGTCTCTAGTCTATTTCATTAATTTCTGGTCTATTTTTTCTTTTTTCTTATTTCTTTCCTTCTGCTTGCTTTAAGTATAGGTTGTTGTTTTCCTAGTGTTTAAAGGTGGTAGTTTGAATTATTGGTTTGAGATCTTTCTTCTTTCTTAATAAAGACATTTATAAATTTCTATTAACTTCATTATATGCATTCCTTAAAACTACGTGTACTGTGTCATTTTCATTTATCTTTAATAATTTTGATTCCCCTTGTGGTATCTTTTCTTCTTTTACTTTTGGCTGTGCCACGTGGCTTGCAGGACCCTCCCTGACCAGGGATTGAACCCAGGCCCCCAGAAGTGAAAGCTCAGGGTCCTAACCACTGGACTGCCAGGGAATTCCTGGGATTTTGTCCTTGATTAATTTGCTGTTTAATAGTCTGAGGTTTAATTTAGACATATTTATTGCTTTTCCCTATTTTTTCCCTGCTACTGATTTCCAGTCTCATTCCTTTGGGATCAGAGAGTATACTTTATATTACTTCTGTCCTTTTAAACTTATTGAAGTTATTTGATCACTGAGCACATTGTCTGTCTTAGAATATGTTTCACATTTACTGGAAGAATGTATTTTCTGTTGTTATTGGATAAAGTGTTATACAGATGTCTGTTAGGTCTACCTGATTTATCGTATCATTCGAATCTTGTTGATCTGTCTGGTTTGTTTTCTCCATTATTGAAAGAAGGGGGCACTGAAGTTTCCAACTTTTATTGTTGAATCACCTGTTTCTGTTTTCATTTATCTCAGTTTTTGCTAAATGTACTTTGGTGCTCTGCTATTAGATGCACATGCTTGTAACTTATATTTTCTTGGATTGGCCTTTTAATTATTATAAAATGTTCTTCTTTATCTGTACAATTCTTTCTTGTTTTGAAGTGTATTTAATATTAGTATAGCCACTCCAGTTTTATTAAGGTGCTGTTTGCATGATATTTTTTCCTTCCTTTTATTTCTGTGAATCTAAAGTGTGTCTCCTGTAAACCACACAGGGATGAAATCATGACTTTTTTTTAATCCTCTCTGAAAAACTCTCTTTTGACTGGATTATTTAATCCATTTACACTTAATGTTATTATTGATATAGTTGAATTTAACTTTTAATGACTTTTTTGTTCCTCTATTATTGCTTCTTTTGCATAAGTGAATATTTTCTAATGTAGCTTTTTTTTTTAACTGTACTCAAACAAAACTTTGAGTTTTTTTTTTTTTTTTTTTTAGAGGTTGCTTGAGAGTTTACCATATACATCTTAACTTATGACAGTCAGCTTCAAATTTATACTGCCTTAATTCAGGGATATATAGAAACATTACTGCTATAAGCTCTGTTCTCTTTACCCCTGTACTGTAGTGTGTCCATTATATATACTGTATCTATTCATGTTACAAATCCAGTAATACTTTTAAAATTACTACTTTACCTCTGTAGTGGTTCACTCAGCCCATACAGCTTTGCTCCCACTCACATCCTTTGTGCTCTTGTTGGTAAATATATTATACAAATATTACTTTTCTATATGTTACAGGCCTGAGAATAACATGTATCTATTATTTACAACTGCTTTCTAAATCAGTTAAGGAGAAAACATGTATTTATACTGTTTTTTTATAATTACCTAATTACCTTTCCTGGTGCTCTTTTTCAGGTAGATTCAAATTACCATCTGGGGTCCCTTGCTTTCAGATTGAAGAACTTCAGTTTTTGTTTACATTGAAAAGTTTTTTTGCCTTTTTTTTTTTTTTTTGATAAATAGCTTTGCTGGATGTAGGATTTCTGGTTGGCAAGTTTTTCTTGAGTACTCTGAATATGTTATTCCACTGCATCCTGGCCTTCATGGTTTATGTTGAGAAGAAAGCTGTTAATCTTATGGGGAGGGGTTTCCCTTATAAGCCACAAGTCATTTCTTTCTTGCTGCCTTCAAGATTTTCTCCTTATTTTGACTTTCTGCATTTTTATTATGATGCATCTTTTGTTGACATTCTTGAACTTATCCTACTCAGAATTACTGAGTTTCCTGATGTATTCAGGTTAGCATTTTTCAATAAACTTGGAAAGTTTTCACCCACACACTCTTTGGACTTTTTTCCGTCCTTTCTCTCCTAACTCCCATTATGCATATGTTGATGTTTTCTCTGAGGCTCTGTTCACTGTTCTTTTGTTTTTCCCTCTGTCCCTCAGCTTGAATTTCTCGACTGGCCTATCTTCAAGTTCGCTAATTCTTTCCTCTGTCAGTTTAAATCTACTGTGGAGCATCTCTAGTGAATTTTTAGAATTGTAATTATTATACTTGAATTTCTGCTGGTTCTTTTATTATTCTAAAAACTAATTTATATCTCACACATTTACAAGTGTTATTTTGAGGTCTTTTTCTGTGAAATCATATATTTGGTCACTTTTTTTTTTTTAAGTGTTTATTTGGCTGTGTCAAGTCTTAGTTGCAGCATACAAGATCTTTAGTCTTTTAGTTGTGACATGTGAACTCTTAGTTGCAACATAAAGGATCTAGTTCCCTGACCAAGGATTGAACCCTGACCCCCTGCCTTGGGAGCTCAGAGTCTTAGCCACTGGACAATCAGGGAAGTCCCCTTTGGTTACTCTTCTAGGGCAGTTTCTGTTGCGTTCTATTCTAATGTGTGGGTCATATTTTCCTGTCTTTTCACGACTCATTATTTTTGTTCAAAACTGAACTTTCAGATAATATATTACAGCAATTCTGGTTAGTGATTTCCCCTCACCTCCCCCCCCTTCCCCCAGTGAAGATTTGTTTTGTTTGCATGTTATTGTAGTGGATGGCTAGATTACCTTAGTGAGGCCTATGCCCTCTTCCCCTACAGCATTAGGCTCTGATGTTGTTCCTCCGGTAGGTGTGGCATGATGCCCAGTCATCTTGGGATGCTTGTCTAGTAGTATTTGTAGGACTCTCTTCCTCTCTTTACCTGACCACAATCAAGTCCATTAATTGCTGGCCGAAGCTCTGTTTTCTACAAAATGCATGAGGGCATAAATTACTCCACAAAGAAATCAAATCAAATTGTGGTTCCTTTGAAGGGATGGTTTCTGAGGTCAGTATTGGGTACTTGTTATGACTCCAGAAAGACTCCACCTGAAGAAGTTATTATCCATGTGTTGGTTTTGAGAATACGTGATTAGTTACTCCTTGCACTGACAGAGAATTCTGAATACAGTACAGGTCTTCTTGACTTACACTGGGCTTGTTGTTGTTTAGTCACCCAGCTGTGTCTGACTCTCTGCGACCCCATGGACTGCAGCATACCAGGCCTCCCCGTTCCTCACCATCTCCCGAAGTTTGCCCAGTTTCATGTCCATTGCATCAGTGATGCCATCCAGCCATCTCATCCTCTGATACCCTCTTCTCCTTCTGCCCTCAATCTTTCCCAGCATCAGGGACTTTTCCAGTGAGTTGGCGGTTTGTATCAGATGACCAAAATACTGGAGCTTCATCTTCAGCATCAGTCCTTCTGACAAGTCTTCAGGGTTGATTTCCCTTAAAACTGACTGGTTTGATCTCCATGCTGTCCAACATACTTTCAGGAGTCTTCTCCAGCACCACAGTTTGAAGGCATCCATTCTTTGGTGCTCTGCCTTCTTTATTGTCCAGCTCACAACTGTACATGACCACTGGGAAAACCACAGCCTTGACTATATAGATCTTTGTCGGCAGAGTAGTGTCTGATTTTCAACACATTGTCTGGGTTTGTCATGGTGTTCCTCCCAAGAAGCAATCACCTTCTGATTTCATGGCTGCAGTCACCATCTGCAGTGATTTTAGAGTCTAAGAAGAGGAAATCTCTCACTGCTTCCACCTTTTCCCCTTCTATTTGCTATGAAGTAATGGGCTGGATGCCATGATCTTGTTTTTTTTTTAATATTAGTTTTAAGTCAACTCTTTCACTCTCCTCTTTCACCCTTATCAAGAGGCTCTTTAGTTCCTCTTCACTTTCTGCCATTAGAGTGGTATCATGCACATATCTGAGGCTGTTTTCTCACACCTATCTTGATTATAGCTTGTAACTCCTCCAGCCCAGCATTTCTGATGATGTGTTCAGCATATAGGTTAAACAGACAGGGTGACAGCAGACAGCCCTGTCGTACTCCTTTTTCAGTCTTGAACCAATCAGTTGTTCCATACAAGGTTCTAACTGTTGCTTCTTGACCCATATACAGGTTTCTCAGGAGACACGTAAGATGGTCTGGTATTCCCATCTCTTAAGAGCTTTTTTCCACAATTTGTTATGATCCACACAGTCAAAGGCTTTAGTGGATCACATTTTGTCAGAACTCTCCGCTATGACCCATCTGTCTTGGGTGGCCCTACACGGCATGGCTCATAGCTTCATTGAGTTGCACAAGCCCCTTCACCACAACAAGGCAGTGATCTGTGAAGGATACATTGAAAATGTTTTTACTACACCTAACCTACTGAATGTGAACACCAAAGCTTTTGGCCAGATAGTAAAGAAACCGCCTGCAATGTAGGAGACCCAGGTTTGATCCCTGGGTCAGAAAGATCCCCTGGAGAAGGGGCAGGCAACCCACTCCAGTATTCTTGCCTGGAGAACTCAGTGGAAGAGGAGCCTGGTGGGCTACAGTCCATGGGGTCACAAAGTCACACACGACTGAGCAACTAACACTTCACGTAAACATACTCTGAACACTTACATTAGCCTAAAACTGGACAAAATCATCTAACACAAAGCCTATTTTATAATAAAGTATTTTATATCTCATGTAATTTATTGAATACTGTACGGCAAGTGGTTGTAAGTGTATCAGTTGTTTACTCATAATCACTTCACTGCCACTAGCCAACATTATGGGAGTATTGTCCTGCATATCACCACCCTGGGAAAAGACCAAAAGTCAAAATTCAAAGTATAGTTTCTACTAAAGGTTATTGCTTTCGCACTATCATAAAGTTGAAAAATAGTCCAGCTGAACCATTGTAAGTCAGGGACTATCTGCATATATCACAATATGGACTATCCATACCACACACAAAAAAATAGCTAATATAATCTGAGTCTTTCAGATCCTCAGTTTTAAATAATGAAATGAATGGTAAATATCACTATAATCATTTAGGGGCCATACTTTTCTTCTACTTAAAAAGGCAGTTTAAACATGTAAGAAAACAACTGGTCAACTTTCCAATTTTATGTGGTTCAACAATTATTTTAGTATTCTATCCTCTTTGTGAAGAACGCATCTCCTGGTGCCACAAAATGGTTGATCCTTTTTTTTTTTCCTGAGAATTTCATTAGTTTTTGTTGAGAACATTTAAGTTCTCACTTAGCAAATTTCAATTATACAATACAGTGTTATCAACTATAGTCACCATGTTATACATTAGATCCTCAAACCTTATTCAACTTGTAGTGGAAAGTTTATACCTTTTCACCAACCTCTCCATATCTCCATCTCCTAGTCCTGGCAGCTGCTTTTCTACAACTTTTCTACCAGTCTCGACTTTGGGCTGAATACTCCTCCCCTGTACGTGTGTGTATAAACACACTTTGTGCACACGTGCATCAGCTGAAGAACACTTTGTTTCCATACACCAGCTATTGTGAATAATGTTGCTAAGAAAACGGGAGTGCAGTCTACAGCCATACCACCCTGAACACGCCCGATCTCGTCTGATCTCGGAAGCTAAGCAGGGTCGGGCCTGGTTAGTACTTGGATGGGAGAAAACGGGAGTGCAGATGTCTTTGAGATAACAATTTTATTTCCTTTGGATATATACCCAGAAGTGGGATTGCTGGATCATATGGTAGTTCTGTTTGTAATTTCTTGAGGAACCTTCATACAGTTTTCCATAGTGGCTGTACAAGTTTACATTCTCACCAAAAGTCTACAAGAATTTTCTTTTCTCCACATCCTCACCAGCATGTTCTCTCTCTTGTTTTTTTCATAATAGACACCCTAACAGGTTTTGAGGTGATCCTCACTGTATTTTTGATCTGCATCGCCTTGATGATTAATGATGGTGCACACTTTTCATACTCTTGTTAGCCACTGATAGGTCTTCTTTGGAAAAAGTGTCTATTGAGGACTTTTGCCTATTTTAAAAATAAATTATTTGGGGTTTTTGGTGTTGTATTTCTATGAGATCCTTGTATATTTTGATGTTACTCCCTTACTGGATATATGGTTTGCAGGTATTTTCTCCCATAGGTTTCATTTTTATTTTGTTGACCGTTTTCTGTATAGAAGCTTTTTAGTTTTATGTAGTCCCACTTGTTTTTATTTTTGGTTTTGTTACCTTTGCTTTTGTTGTCAAATCCAAAAAATCAACACAAAGACTAATGTCAAGGGGCTTATTCCCTACATTTTCTTCTAGTTTTATGGTTTTGGGTCTCATGTTCAAGTCTATCTGTCTTGAGTTAGTTTTGTGTATGGTGTAAGACAGAAGCCTGGTTTCATCCTTTACATGTGACTGTCCAGTTTCCCAACACTATTTATTAAACAGACTATCCTTTTCTCATTGTATATTCTTGACTTTGTAAAAAATTAGTTACCCATATTAATAAAAATAAACCAGTGGGTTTATTTAAGAAATTTTTTTATTGGAGTGTAAGTGCTTTACACTGTTGTCTTTCTGCTATACAACAAAGTGAATCAGCTGTATTACATATATCCCTCCTCCCTGGACCTTGCTCTCCCCCACCGCCCACCATCCCAGCCATCTAGGTAATTACAAAGCACTCACCTGAGCTCCCTGTGCTATACATACACAGTAGCTTCCCACTGGCTGGCTGTTACATATGGCAGTATATATGTGTAAAATCCTAATCTCCCAATCTGTCCCACCTTTCCTTTCCCCCACCGTGTCCACGTGCTTGCTCTGTCTGTGTGTCTATTTCTGCCCTGCAAATAGGTTCATCTGTACCATTTTTCTGGATTCCACATATATGCGTTGTTATACGATATTTGTTTTTCTGACTGACTTCACTCTATATAAGAGACTCTGGAGCCATCCACATCTCTATGCTGCTGCTGCTGCTGCTAAGTTGCTTCAGTCGTGTCCGACTCTGTGTGACCCCACAGACAGCAGCCCACCAGGCTTCTCCGTCCACATCTCTATAAGTGACCCAATTTCATTCCTTTTTTCTGGCTGAGTAACATCCCATTACATGTATGTACCACGTCTTTATACCTTCATCTGTTGATGGACATTCAGGCTGCTTCCATCCCCTGGATACTGTCAGCAGTGCTGCAGTGAACGTTGTGGTACATGTGTGTTTTTGAATTATGGTTTTCTCAGGGTGTATGCCCAGCAGTGGGATGGCTGGGTCATATGGTAGTTCTATATTAGGTCTTTTAAAGGAGCCTCCATATTGTTCTTCATAGTGGCTGCATCGATTTCCATTCCCACCAACAGTGCCAGAGGGTTCCCTTTTCTTCACACCATCCCCGCCCCCAGCATTTACTTGTAGATTTGTTGATGAGGGCCATTCTGAATAGTATGAGATGATATGTCATTATTGTTCTGATTTGCACTGCTCTGACAATTAGTGATGTAGAGCATCTTTTCATGTGCCTCTTGGCCACCTGTGTATTTTTTTTTTTTTAATTAGCAAATGTCTATTTAGGTTTTTTGCCCATTTTTTTGAGGCTGTTTTAATATTGAGCTTCATGAGCTGTTTGTATATTTTGAAGATTAACCCTTTGTTAGTTGCTTCATTTGTAAATATTTTCTCCCATTATGAGGGTTGTCTTTTCATCTTATGGTTTCCTTTGCTGTGCAGAAGCTTTTTAGTTTAATTAGGTCCCATTTGTTTATTTTCATTACTCTAGGATATAGGTCACAAAAAGATCTTGCTGTGATTTATCTCAGAGTGTTTTTCCTGTGTGTTCCTCTAAGAGTTTTATATAGTGTTGGTCTTACATTTAGGTCTTTAATCCATCTTCAGTTTATTTTTATGCATGGTGTTAGGGAGTGTTCTAATTTCATTCTTTCAAATGTAGCTGTCCAGTTTCCCCAGCACGACCTATTGAAGAGATTTAGCTTTTCTCCTTTGTATATTCTTGCCTCCTTTGTCATAGATTAGGTCACCCATAGGGCAGGTGTGTGGGTTCATCTCTGTGCTGGGTATCCTGTACCACTGATGTTTATTTCTGTCTTTGTGCCGGTCCCATACTCTTGATTCCTGTAGCTTATAGTATAGTCTGAAGTCAGGGAGTCTGATTCCTCCAGCTCTGTTTTCCTTTCTCCAGATAGCTTTGGTTTTTAGGGATCTTTCATGTTTCCATACTAATGGTAAAACTTTTTGTTCTAATTAGTAAACCAATGGGTTTATTTCTGGCCTATTATTTTTTAATGCCAGTGCCATACTGTTCCCATTATCATCACTTTGCAATATAAGTCGAACTCAAAAATGTGAGCCCTTCAGCTTTTTTTTTTTTCTTTTTCCAAGATTACTTTGGCTATCTGGGATTTTCAGACTATTTTTTCTATTTCAGTGAAAAAATGCCATTAGAATTTTGAAAGGTTTTATACTGGATCTGTAGATCACTTTGAGTGGCATGGACATTTTAACAGTATTAAATTCCTCCAATCATGAGCATGGGCTTCCCAGGTGGTGCTAGTGGTAAAGTCAGGAGATGTAAGCGACAAGGGTTTGATCCTTGGGTTAGGAAGATCTCTGGAGGAGGGCACAGCAGTCCACTCCAGGGTTTTTGCCTGGAGAATCTCATGGATAGAGGAACCTGGCGGGCTACAGTCTATAGGTCACAAGGAGTCAGATACAACTGAAGCAACTTAGCATGCAATCATGAATACTAAGTATCTTTCCATTTATTTGTCTCCTTCAGTTTCTTCCATCAATGTCTTATAGTTTTCACTGTATAGATCTTTCATCTTCTTGGTTAAATTTACAACTAGCACTTTATTCTTTTTGATGCTATTGTATATGGAATTGTTAATTGCTATTTTTGATAGTCTGTTGGTGGGTGTACAGAGTTACAACTGATTTTTGTATAGTGATTTTGTTGCCTATGATTTTACTGAAATAGTTTATTCTTAACAATTTTTAGGTGGTGTCTTTAGGGTTTTCTATATGTAATATCATGTCATCTGAAAATAGAGATGACATTGGAAGTGACTGGTTTTCACTAAATCCATTTCTCCCTGAGAGATCTAGACGACTCTGAAAACATGAGTGCCAGTTTAGTATTACTTCACTAGCATATTCTACAGTGCAGTTTCCAGTTACTCATTCTGCTTTTATATCATATACAATGATATTAGATATGGTCTCTGTCTGTCTTAATGTAGATTTGTGGCTTTTTTCTAGCTTCCTTTTGGGAGAAGACCTATATTCCTACACAGGTGCATATAGACAAGGCTTCCCTTCTTCCTCAGTATGAGAAAAAATAATATTGTGGGCTACTGGCTTAGGTGGGCTTTTGGATAACACTGTCCACGTGTGTATTAAGTTACCTGGATTGTAGAATTGTAGGTGAATGTGCTTCACCATATTCTGATTCCAAGTAGAAAATACTTTATAATCCTGTTTCTTCATGTAGTTACACCTAAAGTTATCTTTAAATTTCTTATGAAACAGGGGCTTTATAATCAATTCTGGGATATGTGGGTTTAGGCTGGAGTGAATGAAAAATACCTAAAATAGGTTTCACTCCTTCCAGTGAAAATACTGATGAAAGTAACAGAAAATTAAATTAACAAAATGAAAATTATATTCATAGGGTACAGTTAGAGTCAGTGAACAGTTACATAGTGGCACATTTCTACTCAATATACAGAAGAATTTTCCAATTTTCTGAGCTCTATAAAGTATATTACTCATATTTCTGGCATCAGATAACTTAGAAAATAAATATTGGCTATTAGTGATAACCTCAAGTTATATTTTTCAAATTCTGGCTGACTTAGTGACATTTTAAGTATTCTAACAATAAAAATTATGTAACTGTGAGGTTCATTCCAGTTGGCCCTCAAGTAAACACTGAGTTGAACTGCACAGGTCTGAACCACTTATAAGTGGCTTTTTCCAATAAAATGTACTAAAGTACTATACAGTTCACAGTTGGTTGAATCTGAGGAGGCAGAACTGTGGATACAGAGGGCTGACTGTAAAGCTATATGCGGATTTTCAACTATGTGGGGCATCGGTATGTCTGTCATGCTGTTCAAGGATCAACTGTATTTTCATTCAGTTGTATTTAATTTTGGCCAACTTTCTGCTGAATCTATCACTCATTATAATCAGGAACTATTGTAATTTCAAATGAAAGGGGCACTCTGTTACCTGAACATAAAATAAACCACCTGAAAAATGTTTCCAACTGGTAGAAAGCAGTGCTGTTCATTCTTATTATTTCTCCAGTGTCTTTAAAATTTTCTCTGGATTCTCTGTCTGGATAGAAAATACAAGAAACAATAATAGTGTTCATCTTAATCATTAACAAAGAGGGCCTTCCATTAACTTGCGGATTACCTCTATAAGTAATGTAGATGGCCCATTTACTGAGAGAATATACTAACGTCAACAGACAGTAGTATAGTTTTGCAAATATTTTTAGTCTTACCAGCAAGATATTGTAACAACCCAACATATGTTCATCCACTTTCCTTTTTAAATGAGGAGATTTTTAGCACAGGGAAGCAGTTTTAAATTGCATTAACACTTACTAGCATCTGCCTAGGGGTCACTCACCATCTATTGACTTGCTGTATCTCTGAGCTATACATAAGACAGAGTTAAGCAAAAAATTCATAATAAAATAAATCCCCACCATAAAGTATGATGCTATCACCAGACCATAGATTATACTGTGAAAAACCAGTTCCCTTCATGAATAAAACATCCATGGTATTCAAAGTGGATGTCATTGTAACTAGTAAATTGGATCTAGACTTGAAAGTGGATCTGTCCTTTTGGTAAGATATAAGGTTCTGATGAGTGAGTAGAAATTACAAACTCAGTACAGTAGTAATAGAGGACACTAAATAAGATCCAGGGAAAAACAAAAGAATGGTAAATGGGAGTCTATGTAGAAAATGTTTCATGTAGTCTGCAAGTATGCTTTGCTTGAATGAATCACCAAGGAAGAGGAACAGTGTTCAGTGAGAGCTTAATGTGATGCTGACTATTTCTGTGGTTCGAGTAGTCAAAGGAAAGCAACCACTTCTAGAGCTCTGTGGAATTATAGCCCCATGGATTGGCCAGTATCTTGGGACATGAAATACTTGGCTCTCAAATTTGTCTGTCACCTCAGAAAACCCAAATATTTCACTTTGAAGATAATATCTGATCTAGGCACAACAAACAAATAGTGCGGCCTACATACAGGGTTAAAAATAAAGTCTTTGCTAAACCAAGATGATGGTGTAACTTAAATAAGAGTCAGACAATCTGGGTTCTAGTCCCAGGTTGCTGTTAACTAGCTTTGTGGCCTGTGATGTAATTATTATCGAGATTTACAATTGTGTAATGGTTCATAATAACAAAGTATTTTCATAATGCTCTCATGTCACCCTCTAGCTGCCCACTGAAATTTAGATGATAGACAACGAAACTGAATCTCAGAGTGATATGGGGACCTCCAGAATCACACAGCCCATAAATGGCGGTGGTAGGACACCAAAGCCAGGTTTTCTTTCAAATTTTGTTCTCTTCCCACTTCTTTACCCATAAAACAAAAGAGTGCACTAATGATTTCTTTTTAGATAAAATATTTTGTGATTTACTAGATATGACATTATTTATTTACTTTTTGGCCACACCATGTGGCTTGTGGAATCTTAGTTCCCGAACCAGGGACTGAACTTGGGCCCTCTGCAGTGAGAGTACAGAGTTCTAACCACTGGACCAACAGGGAATTCCCTAGGTGTGATATTCTTAATGAAATAGCTTTCATTTCAGTTGAATCACTAAAGATTTATTAAGTACTGACTTGGCCTGTCTCTGTACTGAGAACAGTGGTGTACATATAATAGTGGTCCCCAAGCTTTTTGACACCAGGGACAGGTTTTCTGGAAGACAATATTTCTATGGATGGGTTGGGGGGATGGTTTTGGGATGGTTTAAGTGCATTACATTTATTGTACACTTTATTTCTATTACTATTACATCAGCTTCCCCTCAGATTATCAGGCTTGAGATCCAGGAGATTGGGGACTCCTGATACAAAAGATCTAGTGTTATCCACCTAAAGGAGCTTCTAGTGTGGTTACTTCTTGCATACTTGTTCGACAGATTTCAAATTAACTAGGACTCTTGCCTATAAGAAAGAAAATCATTGTTCACTGCTTTAAAAGTTTTTTACTTCAATATCAGTGTTGGCTAAAGTAAGGAAAAGAGCGATCAAAAACAGGCTTATGCATTGACAGTGTAGGAGTTTGGCCTCACCTCTCAAGAAGGCCAGTTCTGCACTGCTTTACCTGAGTTACTGCTGATCACCAACTAGGTGAATTTAGTAGATTCAAGCCCTTTGTCCTTTGATTTCCCCAGTGTGTCAGAGACCTGTGGGTGATACCTGTCACCCTGCTGAAGTGTACGCAGGCTGGGTAAATACCTTGTTCATCTCCCTTCATCATTCTGTTTGCCTGACCTTAAGCTGTGTCCTCTGTGGAGGAAGACCCAGATGAAAGGACCAAATGAAAGGAGGACAGGGGTCTGTAGGGAGTTATTCCTTTGCTAGAACAATCAAATCAGCCCTCAAGGCCCTGTGACACGGAAATACAGACAGCAAACATTAATAGATGGCTCTAGAAATCCTCCAGTAAAGCTGTCCTTGTTGAGGGGATGGTCTGGCAAGTGTTTCAGTAGAGGCTGAAGCTTCCCCCGCCTTCCTGACCTAGACAGCCGCTGCCAGTACCTTACTCTTTTGATTACTGTAGCTTTATAACATTTTGAAAACAGGACATGTGATGTCGCCAAACTTTGTTCTCTCTCAACGTTGTTTTGGCTACTTGGGATCTACTGTGGTTCCACACAAATTTTAGGACTGTTTTTCTATTTCTGTAAATCAATAAAACTTTTATAATAAAAATTAAGGAGGTAGACCTATGTATATTTTGACATGGACAGATACTAAAAGTAAAATGTTTTGACTTTAAATTTCTAAGTGTTTTACATAACTCTAAAAAAAGCAGTTTACAACAAGGGCTTCTTATGAAAAACCATGTACCCTACACTCAAGAGGCATGCATTTTTGTCCAGTTCTTTAAAAAAAATTTTTTTCTGAGCACTGTCTAACTATTAAAAAAAGTGAATTATAGTACGTTTACAATGTTGTGTTGGTTTTGGGTGTACAGCAAAGTGACCCAGTTATAAATATATATATATTTTTTTTCAGATTCCTTTCCATTATAGGTTATTACAAGATATTAAATATAGTTTCCTGTGCTATCCAGTAGGTCTTTGTTTATTTTATAGATAATAGTGGGTTTGTTAATCCAAAGTTCCTAATTTATCCCCCTCCCTCACTATTCCCTTTGGTAACCATGTGTTTGTTATCTATGTCTAGGAGTCTATTTGTTTTGTACATAAGTTCATTTATACAATTTTTTAAGATTCCATATATAAGTGATATCATATTTGTCTGACTTCACTTAATATGCTAATATCTAGGTTCACCTATGTTTTTGCAAATGGCATTGTCATTCTTTTTTATGGCTGAGTAATAGTCCGTTTGTGTACACATATCACATCTTTATTCATGTGTCAGTGGACACTTAGATTGCTTCTGTGTCTTGGCTGTTATAAATAGAGCTGCTATACAGGGGCAGTTTTCACCATGAGATAGCATGGGTAAAGTATCACCTTCAGGTGAGTTACAGTGCTTTCTTTCTTTTACCAGCTACCTATCACTGAATAAGACATCACCCTAGAAATTATCTTAAAACAATAAACATTATTTTTAAAAACTAAAAAAAAGAAACAGTGCTGCTGTGAACATTGGGATGCATGTATCTTTCTGAACTACAGTTCTTGTCTGTTCTGGATCTATGGCCAGGAGTGGGACTGCAGGGTCATATGGCAGTTCTGTTTTTAGCTTTTTAAGGAACTGCCATACTGTTCTCAAAGAAGAAGTTGTTTGTCTCGCGAAGAACTAGAGCCTCTTGATGAAAGTGAAAGAGGCGAGTGAAAAAGTAGGCTTAAAGCTCAACATTCAGAAAACTAAGATCATGGCATCTGGCCCCATGACTTCATGGCAAATACATGGCGAAACAATGGAAACAGTGACAGACTTTATTTTCTTGGGCTCCAAAATCACTGCAGATGGTGACTGCAGCCATGAAATTAAAAGAAGCTTGCTCCTTGGAAGAAAAGCCATGACAACCTAGACAGCATATTAAAAAGCAGAGACATTACTTTGCCAACAAAGGTCTGTCTAGTCAAAGTGTGGTTTTCCCAGTAGTCATGTATGGATGTGAAAGTTGGACTGTAAAGAAAGCTGAGCACCCAAGAATTGATGCTTTTGAACTGTGGTGTTGGAGAAGACTCTTAAGAGTCCCTTGGATTGCAAGGAGATCAAACCAGTCCATCCTAAAGGAAATCAGTCCTGAATATTCATTGGAAGGACTGAGGCTGAAGCTGAAACTCCAATATTTTGGCCACCTAATGCAAAGAACTGAGTCATCTGAAAAGACCCTGATGCTGGGAAAGACTGAAGGCAGGAGGAGAAGGGGATGACAGAGGATGAGATGGTTGGATGGCATCACCGACTTGATGGACATGAGTTTGAGTAAGCTCCGGGAGCTGGTGATGGAGAGGGAAGCCTGGTGTGCTGCAGTCCATGGGGTGGCAAAGAGTTGGACATGATTGAGCAACTGAATTGATACTGTTCTCCATAGTGGCTGTATAAATTTACATTCCCACCAACAAACAGTGCAAGAGGAGTCCCTCTTCTTCACATTCTCTCCAGAATTATTTGTAGGCTTTTTAATGATGGCTGTTTTGACTGGTGTGAGGTGATACTTCATTGTAGTTCTGATTTGCATTTCTCTAATAGTGATACTGAGCATCTTTTCATGTGCCTATTGGCCATCAGTATGTTCATAGTACTGGTTACAAGTAGACATACCCAACTAACATGCTTATTCAACCTGTATTTCCCACCTCTACCAATAAGCCCTGGTCCAAACTACCACTGTCTCTTGTGAGGACAACTGAAATAGCCTCTTGCTTGGCCTACCTTCCTGCTCCCATAGTTGCCCCGCCACAGCATCTTCTCCACAAAGAAGTCAGAATGACGTTTTAGATCTTGTACTCTTTTGCTCAAACTTTTCCTGTCTCAGAGTAAAATTCAAAATCTTTACCTTGACCAGTAAGGTCCTGCATGGTCCTCCACTACCTTTTGGCCTCATCTTCTCTAATCCCCTCCTGCTCAGCCACATCGCCCTCCTTGCTGCGCTCTGCACGCTCCAAGCATGCTCCTGCCTCGGGGCCTTTGCAAGCACTGTTTCTTCCACCTGGAGCACTCTTTCTCACACAACCTCACTCCCTCAGTTGCTTTGTGTCTCTACTCAAATATTACCTGAGAGAGGACTTTCCTCAGAATTTCACTGGAACCTCTTACTCTGCTTCTTCTTCACAGACCTTGTCACTATCTACAGTTTCTCTTTTACCCCATATGTTCAGTTTCTTTCCGTCATGCTTCTCTGCCATTCTTTAGGGCAACTATCCCTATCTGCATGGTTGCGACTATTGCTGGTCCAGCCCTGGAAGGAAAAGGGCGGAAGAGTTCCCAGGAACACAGGGAGCTGTGTGTTACTTCAGTTCCTCTGAGAAGAAGCTGGTGACTGAGCCACTGCGGAGCTTAGAGCGCTGGGAAGTGCAGTGTTTCTGGACAAATATGGGCCTGCCTTCTCTATTACTAGACAAGGAGAGGACATATTTGATGGACAACTTGTGATCATCTTCCACAACTGATTTAAAAAATTGAAAAACCATTTATAGAATATGTAAGATCTCACATAACTGCAATCTGGTAAACAATACTCACTATAAAGACAAGTACTGCGCTGTGATCATGTTTCTTGTGTCACTAAAATTATTAGTGAGTAATAATATAATTAATTATTAAAATAATTAGTGATAATTATTAGAGAATATTATCACTATCAGGTTCTTCTGCTGTTTCTATCATTCCATTTGTTAGTACACAGGCAGACTGGTTTTTTAAGTTGAAGGCTTGTGGCTACTCACTCCACCCAAGAAAGTTTATGGGTACACTTTTCCCAGTAGCATCTGCTCATTTTGTGTGTCTGTGCCACATTTTGGTAATTTTCACAATATTTCAAACAATTTCATTATTATATTTGTTATGGTGATCTTTGATGTTACTACTGCAGAAAAGATTATGACTCATTGAAGGCTCAGATGATAGTTTGCATTTTTTAGCAATAAATTATTTTTAGTTAAGGTATGTGCGTTTTTTGGATATACTACTATTGCACAGTTAACAGACAACAATATAATGTAAACATAACTCTTACATGCATTGGAAAACCAGAAAATTTGTATGGGTCACTTTACTGTGGTATTTGCTTTAATCTGGTGGCCTGAAATTGAGTCCGAGATATGGCTGAACTTAAATCTGGACTGTGGTTTTCTGTTTGTGGAGTTTCTAGTTGGTCTTTGTTCACACATATGAATTTCTGCAGCTTCTCTCACACAGTCTTTTGTTCTCTGGATCCAACATGGACTTCCTGTACTCTTCACTAGCCGTTATCACCGTAGGGACTTGGGATTTCTATTCACTGGGCTTGGTCCACTTTTTCGAGTGTTCCGTGTCTTCCTCTGTATTGATTTATCCCTCATTTCCTGGAGTGCCATCTCAGGAAACTTTCTAGAACGGGCAGAGTCCTTCCCCTATGTATTTACCATCAGAACTGCTCTGTTCTAGATTCAGGACCATTTCCCTTGAGGGGTGAGGCCACCGGTCACTTGTCTCAGAATCCTGTGCTAAGTGCTCGGCTGTCACTCTGAAATGCCTTACTTTGGAGAGTTTTTCTCCTGAGAAGCTTTAAAGGTCTTCTTTGGTGGTCTCAGTGTTCATGATGCTCCCCAGGATCTTTTCCAGGTATTCCACCCCACTTTAGAAGGCTCTCACAAGTTGGTCTCAGGTGTTTGTTCGTTCCTTCATCCTGGAGAACTTGTCTCTTTTATTGAATAATGCCCTCATGTCTGTTTTCCATGTCTCTTTCACTGGAACTAGCTTTTGGACTGATTCCCTGTATTTCTTCTCTTTTCTATAGTGTTTTAAAATTATTTGTCTTTTTATTCTGCTCTCAAGGGGATTTTCCTGTACAGCTTCAACCATTGTACTTCATTTATTTGGATACTTATTTTTGTTCTCCTTTTGTTCACAGCATACTTTTGTTTCTCTCGACTTTTTAGATGTTAGAAGGCAGGTATAACCTTACTTAAAGATATCCAATTAACAAAACACTAAGAATTCTGTAATACTTTTACTGTGATACATAAATATAAGAATCCTACATAACAAATCAAATCCAGTTTATTAAAATAACATATGATCAAGTAAAGTTTATCTTGGAAATACAAAGGGGGACCTTGGTAATATATTCATCCTTATTAGGTCATATGAGAAAAGTTATATGATCATGTCAAGGGATGTTAAAATTTTTTTAAATTTCACTTCTATTCCTGAACACAACTGTAATAAAATCAGAAGTATAAGAATTGAAGAAAATTTCCCTAGCATAATAATGTATTTCTCATATCAGACTGATACTAGAATTGATCAGACATTGAGTTTTCTTATTAAAATGTTGAGCAAAAAGTCTAATCACTATTATTTGCAATGTAATATTTCTTTGGAATTGTTAGCTAATATATTCAAAGATAACAAAAGATAAAATGGCAAAGCATCTGCAGAAGGTAAGATTATCCTTAAATTGTAATGAATTAACACAAACTCTAATCAAAGTGAGGCCAATGAGGAGGTAAGTTACAGAAATCGGTGCACTAGCACTTTTCACTTATTTGATGAGCAATGATGAAAAACAAAAAAATTTGTTTAGAGACTATGAGAAAGTGTCCTCTCTCACACCACCAGGGACATTGTATATTGTTACAGGCTCTCTGGAGGCCAATTTTAGAGTCACCAAAGGTTCTAAAAACATCCATATTCTTGAATCAAGCAGCTCTATTCCTAGGCATACAAGCTAAGGAAATACATAAATGGAAAGATGAATGAGTTAAAAAAAAAAATCCCAATAAAATTGCAAAAAAAGAAACACTTAAGTGACAATCAGTTGGGTGCTCCTTAATTATAGTGAGGCAACATGGGAGTGTGTAGGTGTTTAGAACAATGATGTGGATCTTTGTTGCCATGGAAGAAGTCTAAGCCTGTGTTTCACAGCAAAGTGAAAAGGGCAGAATACAAACTAATACTGTTAAAATTATGTAATTGTATGCCTGTAGAAGAAGACTGAAGTCTGGAATGACATATAACAGATGTGTGTGAGAGAAAGATTTGGTAACACATTATTATCTATTACTATCAGATTGAAAATTTATTAGATTAGCTAGTGACTCATCTAGCAAGAAGAATGGAATAACGGACCCATTCCTTTCTAAAATTTAATATCTTTAAGGGTTGAAAGGGTGAGGGAGGGAGGAAGAGGAACATAGACAAGGCTGGTTGTCAAGAGAACTTTTCACATACTTTATGTGAACAATGATGAGAAACAAAAAATGTTGTGTTTATGAGACTATGAGGTCCTTTACAACTTGTGTAGTAGTAGTTTGACTCTAAAAGTAACAGCAATAACATGTTTGCCAAAGTATGAGTTAAATTACTAAATTCTACTCTGGATAAATACATAGAAAGTTATTTGTTAAATTTGTAATTTGTTAAAAAATTAATGCAAAGTATATTTTAACTGAGATACATCTAAAGTGAAACACCTACTTTGGATGAAATATTTTAAATATTTTAAATGTTAATATATGCCTTTCAGCATTATATATATACACACACTATATACTTAGTTCACTGATAAAAGTCTTATTTTCTATTGAATGTCACTTATATGTTATTATGACAGTTGTTTCAAAAAATGTAAGTTCCCCCAACACGTATCTCCTCTCTAGTTGTGGCTATAGAAAATAAAATTGGGAATTTTATTATACTCTCTCTTTTTCACCTGCATATGGGAGAGTTATTTAACTACACACTTCTCATATTGGCACTAAGCTAATTACTAAAGTCTGTTTAAATCTATCTACCTATCTTTTGTTTTGTTGCCTACCTGGGCCTTTTCCAAGCAGGCAGAAAATCTCCAATCAGTCTGTTATCACAACCAGAATGCAAAAGATTATGATTCTGGACAGAAGCAGAATCAGCTTACATCCTTTTCAGGCAAGAGAAAAGGATACTACTACACAAGCAAGAAATCTGAGGCTCCCTGACCTTAATTTAAAAAACCTGCAACTAATAATCACATTAAAATTGATTTTACATGCCAGACAGTTTTTTGTTTCCTCTGTTGTTTTGAGTGTCCTTTTGGTTACCACAATTATTTGCTGAAAGGCATATATTAATATTTAAAATATTTCATCTGTAATAAGGTTAAGTCTTATAGTTTAGGTATATTTGAGTTAAAATATTTTGTATTTTTTAAAAATAAAGCTAGTAACATTCCTTGTATTTATCCAGATTAGAACCTAGCAATTTAACTCATAATTATGACAATACTGAAAACTCCTTGAGGAGCAAAATGAGTTTTTCATTGTAATCTGTCAACCCAAATAAAGAACATATACATTCCACCATGGGTACACTCTAACCCCTCCCTAAAAAAGGTCAATTATTCTTGAAGGAAAGAGAGCTCTGCCTGAAGCTACACATTTAGCAAGAAAACAGGTCAAAGAACAGATGTGCAGCGCTGAAGAGAATTGGTACAGGTGATCCGATCAGTATGCAGAGGCTCCAGAGACAGCAAACTGAACTTAGTTTCTTTTCAACAGTCGATACTTAAGGAAACCAAATCTAATTAACACCATAAGGCAAGATAAGTGATCTTCTAAAGGGTGGTTAGCTTTCACTTAACATTCTACTAAAGAACTGTATTACTGTTCAGTCCTTTGTTCTGTGCCTCTTACACTGTTGGTGGGAATGCAGACTAGTACAGCCACTAGAACAGTGTGGAGACTCCTTAAAGAACTGGAAATAGAACTGCCTTATGATCCAGCAATCCCACTGCTGGGCATACACACTGAGGAAACCAGAAGGGAAAGAGACACGTGTACCCCACTGTTCATCGCAGCACTGTTTATAATAGCCAGGACATGGAAGCAACCTAGATGTCCATCAGCAGATGAATGGACAAGAAAGCTGTGGTACATATACACAATGGAGTATTACTCAGCCATTAAAAAGAATTCATTTGAATCAGTTCTAATGAGGTGGATGAAACTGGAGCCTATTATACAGAGTGAAGTAAGCCAGAAAGAAAAACACCAATACAGAATACTAATGCATATATATGGAATTTAGAAAGATGGTAACAATAACCCTGTATACAAGACAGGAAAAGAGACACTGATGTATAGAACAGTCTTTCTTTTGGACTGTGTGGGAGAGGGAGAGGGTGGGATAATTTGGGAGAATGGCATGGAAACATGTTTAATATCATATATGAAATGAGTCACCGGTCCAGGTTTGAAGCACGATACTGGATGCTTGGGGCTGGTGCACTGGGACGACCCAGGGGGATGGTATGGGGAGGGAGGAGAGAGGAGGGTTCAGGATGGGTAACACATGTATACCTGTGGTGGATTCATTTTGATATACGGCAAAACCAATACAATACTGTAAATTTAAAAAATAAAAAAATAAAGAACTGTATTAGTCAGACCCATTTCAGCTGCTCCAGTATAACTCGCTGTTCCACTACATAAGTTTTGTCTTCAGACACTTCTCTTTTAGAGAGAGAGTGGCTTACAGTTTGTGTGTATGTTACTGAAATGAAACATTCAATCCATCTATGGAGATGATGCTCACAGAATGAAAATAAATACAATGTGAGTCTATATATGTGTATACTAAGAGAAAAGTTACCGTGGCACTTTTGGTGCCCCAAAAGTTTAGGCTTATTAAGTATTTATTTCCAAGATACTTCTGGTATTATGAAAATACAACTAAATACTTGGGGAAAAAAATCTCAGTCATGTTTGCTACTTCCATGATAAAAGTAAAAAATATCTATTAATATTATAGTCATGGAATCATTCTCCCTTGGGTACGTCTAAAAGAAAAAAAATTATGGGATGAATTTGCTCTTTACAATTACCTCAATTTTCTAGATCTATGATACTAAATAGCCATCCCAAGGCTCTGTTGGTTACATGTATATTAGCATCTTTCAGAAGAAGGAAATGGCAACCCACTCCAGTATTCTTGCCTAAAAAATTCCATGGACAAAGAAGACTGGCAGGCATAGTGTCTGTGGTGTCTCAAAAAAGTTGGACATGACATAGTGACTAAGCAACAACAATATTAATGTTTAAACTTTCATCTCTCTCGAGAATAAAGGCTAAGATTTTAATGACAATAATTAAAATACTGCTCTACTTTTTATCTGCAGTTGGGCACTATTAAAAGTTAAAGGCAGTCCTCTATTCAAAGGAGACACTTATCAGCCAATTGAACTGTAAGTTTTGGGGCCCTTTTAAACCAATGCCTGTTTTATAACTCTAAAAGTATTTTAGCAGTTTTTAATAACAGTAGTTATAGAGAAGACCATAGTACTTAAAACATCAGTAACCATGGAACATCTTTAATCTGGTCAGATTACTGATAAGGCAAAGGCATTATTAACTTATCTTTACAAACAACCTTACAACAAGATAATAAAATGCATATACCCTAACATTCTTAGTCACTTAAGATAACTGGTCTTATCTTGAAAAAGCAAAAAAACAAACAACAAAAAACCCCCCAAAGTTATAAAAGTAAAAGCAAGGGCTGACTTACCACAAGATCAGACTTTAACTCTTAAAATAATTAAGTCTTTTAAATGTGATTTTAAAAAGACCTACTATATGGTAGTAAATACATTAATATACAATTTGAAATTCTCAAAGCAGCTCCTGTCCAAATAAAAAATGACAAGAATGTTTTGTTTCTGAATTAAAAAATGGAAAAGTTTACTGTGAAAAATAACTTTTATGCAACAGGTGGGTTTTTGGTTTTTTGGTAGTTGTGCTTATTAATAATTTTGCAGGGTTTTAAAATTGTTCATTATCAAAGACCCAAAAGTATAGTAACAGAATTGAACGTGAGAAATCTGAATCTTTGATTTCAGAAACTCCTTCAATATTTTAGATCTATAGGATTTATTTTAAAGTAGATAAATTTAGTAAACAATATTTAGTCATTTATGAAAATAAGGATCATATTGATGAAAATAAAGATGTCTCCATTTCAAATTAAACATTTACTGAATATATAGTACATACCTGGTGCTATAAAGGGTACTTTTCTAAGATTCTCTGCCCTAAATTTCCAGTGTTAAATCTAAAGCTTTCCAGATAAACATTTGGTTTTTTAAATGGTAGGTGTGACTAATCATATAGATTAAGTTATATAGGATTATATATTATTTATATTTACAGTATATATAAATAATTATTTTATATATACTTACAAAGTTATATGCATATAAATTTTTTTTGTTAAGCAACTTGTGAAAATGAATAGTAGGTATCATCCTTTAAATAAAAACATAATTGGAATATTGCTCATTTAACTAATGCAAACCACCAGTCTACCTATAGCAGTGTGTACTTCAATGTTAAGAAGATCCAGCTGAAATCGAACTAATTCTGATCAGAGAACTAGTGGATTAGCCAAATATTCATTTGGATTTTTCCATAACATCTTACGAACTTTTGGGCCAACCCAATATTTTTTCCCATAGCTAAAGGGGTCACTCTAAACACAAAAAGCTTAAGTCTTCAAACACTAGAATTCCTCACACAGCTGTTAATTGTAGACCAGGGGACCGGGTGACATCTACTTCTTGCCTATTTCGTTAATGGTTTACTTCCAGGTCCTAAAAGGATTGGAGCCTTTCTCCAAAGATAATGTTGGATGTGTCCATGTCTGCCTCTACATAGGTGGCTCTCTCTGGTTTGTCACTCTCCACACAATGCAAATCTGAATGAACTCACATCTGTCACGGATCGACCCAATTCGTGGGCAATCTTTTCCCATCGACCTGGGGTCCCTCCTGGGAACTTCACCATACTTCTTGTCAGCTGGCTGAGGTCCTCTTCTGTCCATTCAGGTGCCTGCAGAACATTAAAGAACAACAATGTTTGCTAAAACATTTAATAAGCCTGTGAAATTAAGTATTAGCATCATGCTTTCTGCAAAAAGAACAATGTTAAAATGTATCTATAGTTTGAATGAAAGGTCTGAGTTGCATATTTAACGTTATGAATGTATGTTAGAATGAACATCGTTAGAATGTTCCCGTATATACTAAATAATGAAGCAGCAGCATTGGGAACCCAAGCTCTTAAAGACATTTAAAAAAAAGGTAAGACAGTCGTTTGGAAGGGCATTGTGTGTCACAGATACCTCATGTGAGGTTCCTATAGAAGGTCTCGAAGTTTAAGAAGTTTTTCACTTTTTTAATGTAAATGAAAATGTGAACAAGTAAATGTACTAATTCCAAATCAGAACTGAGACAGAATTTTTTGTTCATTCTGTGTAACAGTAAGTCTAAAAATCATGTTGTCAAGGAGTTTAATTTAGCAAGTGCTAGCATTTCATAAAACTTGAGAACAGAAACGCCTGCAACCAAGACTTAAACCATCCGATCCATGCAAAGAAAGCAACACTTCCTTTTTGAGAAGGTAAACAGCTTCTTAAAAGTTGGTCAAATGAATATGAAAATACCTCAAAGATTATAAAAATCTTATTTGCAAAAGCCAAAATTATAAAAGTGTGCATATTCTCTGCATTTTATTGAGCATTACCACTTGGTGAGAGCCAAAGCTGAGAAAAGCAAAAGAGAGCATCATCAGATAACAACTAATGACATTACAATTACTTTATGCTACAGCACCGGTTCCTACCAGAGGCAGTAGCCGTGCTGGTGTTATACTCGACTCGAGGAGTCAGCAGAGAGACGGAGGGAGCCACCTTATTTTCCTTTAATTAAAAAGACAGAAGGAAGGAAGGAAACCTTTGAGACAAATACCTTTTCTAATCACCATTTCCGATAATGAACAGGCATACATCAGGCCGTTTGCATTACAGAACCATCAGCACAGAACAACAGCCGGAGGTGAGTGACCCCAGGGACTATCTCCACAGCCCCAGCACAGCGTCTCCCTGACACTAATCCTCCCTGTCATTCTCCCACTGCGCTCTAACCACACTGACATCCGCCCGCCTCACTGCAAGCTTAACGGGCCCTTCCTGACTTCTTACTGTCTCCCCCAATCAATGGTTCAAGCGTGCTCTTTTCACCATGTCCAAATGGCAGCTTCACTCAGAATCAAAGTGCGCTGCCCCTGTTAAAGGGCTTTCCGAAAGGCTCTCCTATTTGCATTCATTTGCAAAGCAAACTACTTTTATTCACTTTGTTCTGCTATCAAGAATGTTCCCTGAAGCAGATAAATTGGCATAAATACAACCTGCCACTTAAGAGTCAGTAAATAATAGCCAATAGTAGGGAGGATTTTATCAATCATTCTATTTTGTATCCACTAAAAGCTGAAAGCCTCAAACATATTCATCAGTACGACCCTTATGAAACATGCATAAATTCACTTCTATAAAAAAGGTGGCCTACACTGAGTATGGTGGTAGTCTCTTTGATATTTAATGAATATCAGAAATCTAACTCTCCATAACAGATCATTTAAGCATGTACACTGAAAATTATTTTTTTACTGTTTATTTGTTTTTACTTTAGGGGAAAAGTATTATTCAGTTATTATTTAGAGGGACATAATTGGATTTTCTAGGAAATCATTTTTGCTAAAAAGCTGCAACTTTAATAATTATACCGATTGGTAACAGAAATGCACGCATTCCGAAGACTTTATATATGCTTAATAGTCTAGAGTCATACCATAAAAAGCACTTAGTTGATGCTGCACAGAGATACAGTATTCAAACCGTCCATTACTGAAATTTCACAGTAAATCAAATCATCTTATTTCTGTATTAATTATAACATACATTCTTGGAGCAAATAAAATTGTCTAAAATGTTAAAAATATATGCCATTGTTTCATACAGTAAACTAAAATAACATATTTTTAATAGATTGGCCTTCCAAATATGTTGCATGTATGAACAATGGGCATTAAGAATTAACCTAATTTTAATTCCTTGTTAATGGGTCTAAAAGGACTGTGCCACTTTTTTCTGGAAAGGTAAAAATTTAAATCAGATATTTAGACAGATATCCTAAAAATCATCAACTACTTTGAAAATCTTTCCCTTTAGTTTCACTGTTATTTCACAGCCATGATTTTATTATTAATATTAAAAAACCAAATCAGTAATAACTAGACCATAATCTGAAATATTTGAAGAGAATCCTTTTAGCAGTTCGTTATTCTCTGTTCCAGCCGTACAGCACTTTGCTGACTGTAATTCCTCAGTAATAGTCGGCTGTGTCTTTAGAAGCAACAGAGCCTACTGTGATCCAGCTACCACGGCCGCCGTGAGGGTGGCCACGGTGTGAATGTATTCTCCTTGTTCTAATCTGGAGCCAACTGTAGCTGTGAAAGTCAAATGAATGCAGAAGAATACTGCTTTGCCACTTAAAACCACGTATGTGCAATATTACTGAGACACTGGGCCAAAAATTCATCTCTACAGCAAAGTAATGGAAGATACCACATGGTGTGGGGGCAGCTGTTGTGACTCCACAAGCATTCCCGTTTTGCATCAGAAAAGCTGTGCTCTGGGAATAAGTCTCCATACTGGATAAAAAATAAAAAGTTTTCAAAATATTTAATATTTTTATGTGATGGACTCCAAAATAGATCTACTAAAGTAAGAGCTGATATAACATTTCAGTTGTATTCTGTCTACACCTTTGGGATAGATTTTTGCCATAAAACAAGCTATCTTCAAATATTTAGTACCTTTGAAAATCCGTAATATTCTTGGGGATAGGAGTTGGAGGATGTAGGGAAAGCACGCTATATTTTTAAAGTAACCTATATACACCTTGGGACTGACCTATAGCTCAGATGGTAAAGAATCTGCCTGCAACGCAGGAGACCTGGGTTTGATCCCTGGGTCAGGAAGATCCCCTGGAGAAGGGAAAAGCTACCCACTCCAGGATTCTTGCCTGGAGAACTCCACGGACAGAAGAGCCATGGGATCGCAGAGCTGGACGTGACTAAGTGACTGACACACACACACCTTTCCCCTCACAGAGTTAGACTATAAAATGTTAATTATAAACTACCATGAAATTGATTTGGTACTGAAAACTTATGACCCAATTAAAAATGTTTAATGTACTTATTGCCTTTTCATACTTTAATGACAAAATCTATTTGTTTAATAAATAGTAGTGAAACTCTAATGAATATTTGTTGAAATAACTTATTAATGATCCTTATTTATGCAATTACAGACCTTACAATTTGGGAATGAAGTTTTTAATAGATTCAACTAAACTCATAAATGCTCCAATTTTACCTAAGAAATAATATCCTTACATAGCAGCAACCAGTTAAAAATATCAGACATATATCTAATAATGTAGATGGTGTATCTAATGATCCAGTAGCCGGCTACCTTCTAATTCTATAATCTGTACTGACACTGTGTTTTAGAATATGCATTTGGCTTTCAGCTATTAAATTTTCATTTCCAAATTTGAAAATTGAGCACTTAATTGACTATATATGTAGATAAACAGTATATTAAAAAACCAAACAACAAAATTAAAAACAAATCACTTCACAAATGTCTTTTCACTCTTTGGAAAAGAAACTCTTCTTTGAAGAAAAGCTTGCAACCTGTCCTAAGGTATTATCACAGTGTTGTGACCCTTGAGGAGCACCACCGTGACCAGGAAGGTCTCCTCGTCTATGATTTAGCTATCTTGCCAGAGGAGAGATGCCCTCTGGATCAGTGATCCTAAAGTGGGGTTCGGTGCCAACCAGCAAACCAGTTTTGTTTACCTCCTGTGACACAGTTCAGAAACTTACAGCAGCTGAATACTGCCACCAGCACCAAGTGCAGGCCCTTCCTTTAGAGAGTAGAAGCCAGTTGTATTAGTCATCAAACCAGCAAGGTGACGCACACCAAATGCGAAATCCAGTCCTATTTAGCATGATAGGATGACAGCTTGGTCAGCTTTTAAAACCTGGTCCTTTACTATAGATGATTTGAGAAACACTGCTCAAGACAATGCAAATAGTTCAAAAAAAATTTTTTTAAAGCAGTAGTAAATGGGCCCTTGAGAAATGGACTCAAAGAGGTTTGATCTGTTCCTTTTCAAAATATTTTATGCTAAGTGTTGGAGGGATTCAGCTTCTAGTAAAAGATTAGGCAGAGGAACAGCAAAGTGCAGAGCGCCTTTAGGTCTGTCTGGTTCTGTCTGAGGAACAATAGGACCCGGGTGGCTGGAGCAAAGCGAGCAAAGGTGGCAGGGGGAGGAGACAGGCCCTATGGGCAGGAGGTAAAGTCACAGAAGGGTCAGAGACCACTGCAAGGACTGGGACTCATTAACTCTGCCCGACACACGAAGTCATTGGAGAACTTTTTTTTTTCCCCTTTCGGTTGGTTGAGTGCTTATTTTCTTCATTGAGGAAGGCTTATTTACAAAACTGTGGGTCGAGGGGACCCACACAAGCGACTGCACGGACAGTGCTGATAGCTCAGTTCTGCAAGACACCACAGAGTCGCCTTCCTTCCAAGGTAGAGTGAGACCAGGTGTAGGGACACAGGTGGCCCATGACAACCACATCTGGAATCACGGATAATTTGGTTTGTGACAATTTATTGCACAGCCCCAACAGTTGAGCAATGAGGAGTAAGATGGGGGTGTGAGAAGAATCTAAGTCTTTAATGAGAGTACTAATCTCTGCCTTTCTTATTCCGTCACTCACATTCTGTGGCCATTCAGAAAGGAGTAATCATAAATAAATGTAATCAAGGGGATGGGATATATTTGTCCAGAAATGTTTTTACATGGAAAAATGTGTGAAGTCTTACTTGAAACTATGATATACAATATTCAAATTGTAACCCAGTGTGTTCTAGAATCATCTTCATAATTTAATATTGTAATAAAGAGCTGGCTCCATCTTATGATGTCTGATTGCCGAGAGCGTTGAAGTCTCACTTCTGTCTCTTCCCCTTATGCACTACATCTGGGTAAGCTTTTCAGGAAGCCTGGGAGATTGAAACCTTGCAAGTCCCCTCCCTGTGTACAAGAACCCTTATCCCCGCCCCACTCCACAATAAAAAGCCCCAAACCAGCCTCCTTTTCTTGCTCTCTCAAGTAATTTTTGGGCCAACAGGTAAAGCCTCTTTTGTATCATCTTGGTGTGCGTGACATCAGTCCTGACACTGGAACCAAATTTCGGGTGTGGAGGTGGTGACCCCGTCCCCGCTAGGTGGCCACAGCAGTTGGCATTAGAAGCAGGACATTCGAGGGGTCACCACTACCTGGGGTTTTCTTCTCTTGCTTTGGTGTACTGCCTGATGCTGCATTTGCTGAGTTCTCCCAAGCCTCTGTCATAGATTTAACCCACCACAGTTGGAAGCATCGATGATTGTTGTTTACAGAGAGGGTATGGGATCAGGGCCCTCCCTGAAGTAGCTCTGGTCCTGCATCTTAGCCCAGATTCATTTGTGTCTTAGACTGAATTGTGTGTCTTGATTGATGGACTCAGAAAGACCTTGTGACCTACCGGTTGTGTGTCTGCACCAGACATTGGTCCTGAAGAGGACTTCGGGGATTTGCCTGGTGGTCCCCAGTGCAGGGGGTACAGGTTCCATCCCTGGTCAAGGAACTAGATCCCATATGCCACAACTAAGAGTTGGCACACCACAACTAAAGATCCCTTATGCGGCAGTAAGACCCAGAGAAGCCAAATACATAAATATTGAAAGATAAAGAGGGCTCAGGGGAAAAGACAGATTGCATAGACCCACAGGGTGGTCACTTGTTTGGGAGAGCAGCAGTTCCTGTTTGAAGAGCTGATTTACTGAGATTCACACTCCTGAAAGCAAACAGTTCACTAGGACCCTGTAAGATGCTTTTCCTGCATCTGCTGCCTATGTGTCTTGATCCTCAGATCAGAGGATTAGACAGAGAAACACCCATGGCATCCCTGTGGCACAGCCAAGTTGAAAATACAACCACTGTCATGGCCAAGGACCCTACTCCTGATCACACTGATGTGAGGCTCTGGAGGAAGAAATTTATAAATTTGAGCAGTGCAGAGAAGACCTCTCAAGAATATCCAGTAACTACCACCACCACCACAAAACAACCAAACCCAAACAAACAAAAAACCCTGACACATGGGGAGTTCACTCACCTACTGGGGTTGCTGGAATCAGAGTTGCTTAAACAGGAGAAGTCTGTCTCCTCACAGTCCTGGAGGCTTGATCTACAAGATCAAGGTGTCACCAGGGCTGGTTCCTGATAAGGCCTCTCCTCCTGGCTTGCACACGGTCTCCTCGCTGCATCCTCACTGGCCTTTCCTCTGCGTGTGCACGCAGGGAGAGTGCGCCCTGGTCTCTCTTCCTCCTCTTATAGGGACATCAGTCCTATCAGATTAGGGCCCTGGTGTGACCTCAGGAGCCTGGCAGGCTGTAGTCCATAGGGTCACAGAGTTGGACACGACTGAGCGACTAAGCACGCACCAAGTACCTCCTTAAAGGTCCCATCTCCAAATACAGTTGTGTGGGAATTAGAGCTTCAGTGAATGAAGTGGGAACACAGTTCAATCACTACAAGAAAGAAGTGAACAAAAACTGAAATGGAAGTCCACAATGTGGCACAGTTGGTAACAAATTTTACTGAAAAGAATTTCTACAAAAGGATAAAAAGGGCAGACTGGCTTCTGCACATGTATTACACTGGTTCTGAATTAATATTTGCTGAAATATAACAACTGGCAAACCTTTATGGCCTTAATCAATAATGGGGCTCAAATGACAGTTACACTGGGCATCCCGCTAAATTTAAATAAGGTGGCTCCCATAATTGTTGGGAAGTTACTAAACGTGATAAAGAGGACAAACAGGTATGCCTTACCTCAACCACAGAAACTACGGTCTTGCCTAAATCCCTAATGATCAGAGTACCCACTGTGCTAAAACGTGCCACAGTGGTCATGGACTCTGACTCAGCAAGTAATAAAATTACATCTTTGTCACTTACAAATTATCTTGATAAAATGGAAACCCATGGACCTCTTCCTCCCCCAGTGAAATAGTTAATATGGCCCAATGTAAATTAAAAGTCTTTAATGATGGAGACCCCTTAGACAAGATGTAGAAGCAGTTATCATCCCTACTGCTTTGCTATTTAATAGCCCCGTTTGGCCTGCTCTTAGTGTTGGTAAGAATGAATGTGCCTCACAGTGTGGATTACCTCAACCTTAATGCCATGGGCTTCATTAAGGTCAGTGACCACACCATCGTGATTATCTGGGTCGTGAAGCCTTTGACTGTGTGGATCACAATAAACTGTGGAGAATTCTGAAAGAGATGGGAATACCAGACCACCTGATCTGCCTCTTGAGAAATTTGTATGCAGGTCAGGAAGCAACAGTTAGAACTGGACATGGAACAACAGACTGGTTCCAAATAGGAAAAGGAGTTCATCAAGGCTGTATATTGTCACCCTGTTTATTTAACTTATATGCAGAGTACATCATGAGAAACGCTGGACTGGAAGAAACACAAGATGGAATCAAGATTGCCGGGAGAAATATCAATAACCTCAGATATGCAGATGACACCACCCTTATGGCAGAAAGTGAAGAGGAACTACAAAGTCTCTTGATGAAAGTGAAAGTGGAGAGTGAAAAAGTTGGCTTAAAGCTCAACATTCAGAAAACGAAGATCATGGCATCTGGTCCCACCACTTCATGGGAAATAGATGGGGAAACAGTGGAAACAGCGTCAGACTATTTTTCTGGCCTCCAAAATCACTACAAATGGTGACTGCAGCCATGAAATTAAAAGACGCTTACTCCTTGGAAGGAAAGTTATGAACAACCTAGACGGCATATTCAAAAGCAGAGGATGAGATGGCTGGATTGCATCACTGACTCGAAGGACGTGGGTCTGAGTGAACTCCGGGAGTTGGTGATGGACAGGGAGGCCTGGCGTGCTGCGATTCATGGGGTCGCAAAGAGTCGGACACGACTGAGCAACTGATCTGATCTGATCTGATCCTTAAGGTCCCCATAGCCAGCCCCACTGAAACCAAATTCGTCCAGTCAGCATCTGGTAAATATTTGGCTCTTGCAGATTCATTGAATATTTTTTGTCCCTGCCTATTTTACCAGTCCCTTGACTGCAGTTTGCCTTTGCCTCCAAAGGACACACTTTACCCAGCCCATATGGGGTACCTGGGCTTCACAGGTGGTGCTAGTGGTAAAGAGCCTGCCCACCAATGCAGGAGATACGAGACACGGGTTTGATCCTTTGGTTGGGAAGATCCCCTGGAGAAGGGTATGGCAACCCACTCCAGTGTTCTTGCCTGGAGAATCCCATGGACAGAGGAGCCTGGCAAACTTAAGTCCACGGGGTCACAAAGGTGGACACGACTACAGTGACTGAGCACACGGGCCCGCCTGTCACTGTGCACAGGCTCTGAGGGCGAGCTCTTAACCGCAGCCTGCTCTCCAGGAGCTCAGGTGTGACACTGTGGTCTTCTCTTTGGCACACTCCTTTAGGACATACAGATACAAGGAGCTCACGAAAAAGGGGATGGGCTGTTGCCTCACACATAGGGTGGGGCCCTGTCACCTTGATCAAATTCCTTAGAAGTATTTGGGAAACTGAAGGCTGCTCCATCTATTTGACACTGTCAAGAAATAGCTATGGACTCTCACCACCCACAACTTCTTTTAGGCTTTATATTCTAGAGGAAACATTTCTCATTTACAACTTGTACTTTATGCTGTTTACTTGCAGACTAGCTCACCTCGAAAGGGGCCCCCTCTAACAAAAGTTTCTAGAATCTGTCCAAATTGTAAAGTAACATACTCCTGTTCGTGTCCCCCCGAGACTCCTTCACTGCAGAAGTTTTGGCAACCTTCTCCCTGGTGTCAGAATACTAGTTATGTACATGGAATGGCTTTAAAATGGTAAAACCATAAATATCTGGACTACTAAAATTAAACTTTTGGTCTTTTCCAGAAACTGCTTAAAAAATGAAAAAGCCACAAACTGGGAGCAAATATTCATAATATCCAAAAAAAGAGCTGATTCACAATTTATATATCCATTCTCCTACTGATAAAAACATTTGAGTAGTTGTTAGCTCTTGGATATTACATATTATGAATACAGCTGCTCTGGCATTTGTGTATAACTCTCAGTGCTCATATGTTTTCATTTCTCTCTAAATACCCACTGGTGGAATTGCTAGGTCCTACAGAACGTATACATGTCACCTTTTAAGAAACTACGTTAAGTATTTCTCCAAAGTATTGTTTTATACTCTAACCAGCAATAAATTGCTCCAGATCCTCACTCACACTTGATGGTACCAGCTGTTTTATTTTTGACCATTCTGGTGGGAATGAATTGTATCTTCTTGTAATAGTTTGCATTTCCCAGATACCAGATGATCTTGAGTATTTACATGTGTTTAATGGACAACTGATGATCTACTTTTGTGAAGTATGTGTTCATTTCTTTTGTTCATTTGTTAACTGGGTTGTTTGTCTTTTTATTATTCACTTGTAAGAATTCATTGTATTTTGTGGACACAAGATTTTTGTCAGATATATGTGTTTTGGATATTTTCTTCTAGTTTGTAACTTGTATTTTCATGTAAAATTCTTCAACTTTTATTTTGAAATAGTTTTAGACTTACATAATTTCCATATACTCTTTGTCTGGCTAATAATGATGTTAACGGCTTACGTAACCACTGTGATTACAAGCTTCCAAGATGGCCCTCAGTGATTTTTACCTCCACCTATGGATGCCCTTGTTCAGTCCCCTCCCACGCCCAGGGCTGACTTGTGTAACTAATAAGATACTGTAGGAATGACAGTGTGTGACTTCCAAGGGTAAGTTACAGAAGACACTGTGCAGTTTCTGTCTCGCTGTCTTTTGGATCACTCGGCTCTAGGGAAAGCCAGCTGCCAAAGCACTGAGGACACTGAGGTAGCCCAGGTGGGTAGTGATAGGAAGAGACAGCGTCGCCCTCAAGATCAAAGGGCAAACATTCTTACTGTCTAGTATAGGGGAGATAATTGCCTCCCTCTGTAGGAAAGGACAATCGTGCTTACTGTTATAAAAAAAAAATCTGGGTTCCCTAAGCTCAGGATTCCTCTTCTGTAACCCAACCCACTGGTCGACGAGGGGGTCATCTGCCCCTCTGCCTCGCTCTGTGGGAACCAGCAGGAAAATGGCAACGCTCTAGCTACTGCTATTGCTGTGAGTGATAAAACTGTCCTTTATCTCCGGGTGAAGAGTCTCGTGTCTTCTACCGCATCCGTGAAATTGGCGGCTAACTTATTTACTTGCAAGTGGGGTAGAATCTCCAGTTCTTTACAGTTTTGGTAACAAGGATAAGATTCTGCCAGAGACATGACTTTCTGAAAGAGGAAGCGTGAGAGCCTTGCACAGACCTGAGGGAAGGCCACGGGAACCTTGTAGTGAGTATGCTGGTCAAATCATACAGTCAATGATGGAGGCACATGGCCCTTCCATTATGCCTGTTAGCAAGGATTAATCATGGAGGTGGCTGCGGGCTAAACACCAGGGAACAGGTTCAAGATTCAAGACAGCTGCCTGACAGGTGGCCTCTCTCTTCCTAACTCTCGTCTAGACTGGGGCACTACCTCCTCCACTCTGTTAATCGGCTTCAGGTCTACACCACTGGAACAGCAAGTACTAAAATTCACTGTAGTGCTGTTCCTGTTCAGGCAAAAGGTTCTGCTCTCTTTCAGATAATGACAGACACACACATCTATAATGACCATGAAAGAAGAGAAATTCATGGGTGTAAATCAGGCCAATCATTCGAACAATGTCTGGTTTACTTGGGAGTTCAGGGGGCAGGGTGTGTAACGCTCTTAAGTTGGGGTCCCCAGCCCCCAGCTACAGACCAGCACTTCACAGCAGGGGGTGAGCAGCGGGCGAGTGAGCGAAGCTTTATTGCCACTCACATCCCTGGTGTTACCGCCCGAACCGCCGCTGGCATCACTGCCTGAACCTCCTCCCCATCCCCCTGCCCTGTTTGTGGAAAAACTGTCTTCCACGAAACTGGCCCCTGGGGCCAGAAAGGTTGGGGACCACTGCTCTTAAGGACAAATGGAATAGCTGGGCTGTCTTTCCTATATCCTGTCGACCTCAGGTCTATTTGGAAATGACAGTAAAAGGTCTTAGAGGTTTTGGAAGTGGGTCATGGCTACTTTGGGCTTCCCTGGTGGCTCAGATGGTAAAGAATCTGCCTGCAAGGCAGGAGACCCTGGTTCGATCCCTGGGTTAGGAAAATACCTTAGAGAAGGGAATGGCAACCCACTTCAGTATTCTTGCCTGGAAAATTTCCACAGACAGAAGCCTGGTGGGCTACAGTCCACGGGGTCTCAAAGAGACGAACACGACTGAGTAACAACACAACACAACCCATGGGTACTTTTATCCTTTCAGGGAGATCTACGTGAGACAGATAAACTCTTGTAAGAAACCAAGAATGAGGCCTTGATTAGTATTCAGGTTCTTATTACTTCAGACTGGATTTAGAATGCTGATGTAAGTGACCAACTAGAGAATGAGAAATTAACCCCAAGAAATCTAGGTAAATTTCTGGGATCAGCCTACCACCCTGGACAAGTCCTCAGCCCTTATGTAGAAACTGAGTAAGAATTAAGAGATGTTAGTGATGGGAGAGCAATCGTTCTGGATTAAGGTGAACTCCACAAAGAAAGTCAGCACTGTGTAAGCTTGAGCCAGCCAATGGACACCCCATGACCTCAGCTAGAAAGCACTGTGGCAACAGTGCTGTGGCCAAGACTCCATGCTCCCAATGCAGGCAGCCCAGGTTCGATCCCTGGTCAGGGAACTAGATCCCACATGCTGCAATGAAGATCAAAGAGCCCACATGCCACAACAAGACCTGGCACAGCCAAATAAAAAAAAAGATGAAATAGATGGTGTCAGTGACAAGGACCTCACCACCTGATACAGATCACGGGTCACCCGAAACTCTACAGTTGCATTTGGCTTGTCCAAATCAAAACTTAAAAGCACCCTACTCAAATCAGGGGCTTCCCTGGCGGTTCTGCTGATAAAGAATCCTCCTGCAATGCAGGAGACCTGCGTTTGATCCCTGGGTTGGGCAGATCCCCTGGAGAAGGGAAAGGCTACCCACTCCAGTATTCTGGCCTGGAGAATTCCATGGACAGTATAGTCCATGGAGTCGCAATGAGTTGGGCACGACTGAGCGACCTGTACTCAAATCTGTGAGTATGGGATATAGTATGTGTCTCGTTTCAGCATTCCATCTGGTACTTTAAATGGACTAAACTGCTTCTCAGTGTACTCTGAAGGGACTCAAACCCACAAGGCTGCATTTGCACCCAACTTGCAAGCTGCTGGCATGCGGTCTGCTTTTGAAGTCCCACATCTTCGTGACTGTTTTGAGCTGTAAGTCTATGACTAATGATTCTGTCAAGTGGAGCCCAAGACAAAAGAAAACAGCCTCAACCTGGAGGCATCTCTTGGGTTTTGGACTTGTTGGCTCCTGACAGCTATCGGGTAAGCACATCCTTTTTGAAAAGCATCCATTAGCTTGCTCTTGAACTACTCTGAAAAAGAATGCCTGGTTTAAGGAAGCTTTGTGACTCTCCAGTCTGATACCGCGTTTTGGAGTGAGTCAACATGGATTCAGAGACTCATTAGTTGAGAACGGCCTAACAAGCATTGCTGATTAAATGGAAATGGTATGTTTAAGAACCCAGCTGGCCTCGCCCCTCTGGCACCTGCTTTCGACATGAAAAAGTGGCAGCTATCCTCTCTATTCCACCTGAAGCAAAGCTGCTGGCGCAGTGGGGCCCTTGATGCACAAAGGTTCTCTACATTGCCCGGGCTTTTTTCACTGATAGCTCAGCCAGTCATAAACCTGAGAGTATCCGACCTCAGGACCAGCTATGAAAAAAACAACAGGACCTCACTGTGCTCAGAGAGTAGAACTGCGAACTGCCTCCTCACCACAGACCCTCTTCCAAGTTATTGTTTTGCCATTCCCATGTGATCAGCCACACCATTATGGCTCTTGAAGGTAATCTTTGTCATGTTTCCAGCTTTCTAGACCGTGTGCAGTCTGTCAACAGTATGCCTTTTATTGCAAAAGCCACTCAACGGTGGGCCAAGAGTTAAAGTATCTGATGGAACTCAAAAATTGATTAAAAAAGATTTGTGACTCTCTCTCTCTCACCTCCTCCTGGTCTTTACACCTTAGTAAGGCAACTGGTCACTAACTGTCACTTTCCCCAGAAAGGAACCCTATCTGAGCCTCTTCCTGGGTAATGGGTAATGATTAGGATGAAAGGAGAGGCAGGGTATTGAGATTTATTTAGAAAATTTGGGATTCCCACTCCGATTCTGGCATGATGCTTCCTTCCCTTTTGACAATCTCAGACCAGTCTGGCTGGTATGCCTTATGGGTGGCAGTCCAGCCAAAAGGGGGCATAAGGGTTTCAACCTCAGTTCTGGTCCAGATACCTAGCTTCTCCTGTTAGAGTCACATGGTCTTAGGTCATGATCACTTCACTGAATAAGTAGTAGTGTCAGTTGCTTAGTCGTGTCCGATTGTTTATGACCCTGTGGACTATAGCCTGCCATGCCCCTCTGTCCATGGGATTCTCTAGGCAATAATACTGGAGTGGATTGCCATTCCCTTCTCAAGAGGATCTTCCCGACCCAGGGATCAAACCCTGGTCTCCTGCATTGCAGGGAGATTCTTTACCATTTGAGCTACAGGGAAATCTATACTTGTCACCAATTCAATGCAAAGTGGGGGATCTAATGGAACTTTGTAAGTTGTATAAAATTACTTTTTCCTCTTGTACCTGACCCTTCCAGGAAAAAGGTCTTGGTACACGGTCAGGGATTTAAAAATGGGAAAGCTAAAGCTACTAGAATGAGATACCCCAATTTTATGGCACTGGAAGAACAACCATCTCAAAATATGGAAAGGAAACAGCTTGGATCCTGAGAGATGTGGGGAAAGGGAGGAGTGTTCATAATTCTGTCTTTTAGAATAGGCCCTGAACACTCTCGTGAAAGAAATGCCCTGGTACTACCCTCTCAAATGGTTGCAAGTGCCTTAAATTTAGCTGGCCATACCACAATTTGATCATTATTCCCTTAAATATTTCTGATGATGCTATTAAAAACAGCAGATAGCCAGATCCTATGCCTCCCAAGCTAAAACATCCATCAACACCTCTGAGTGTCACCTCCATCCTCATCCCCATGGCCATCACTCATTCTGTGGGGAAGGAAAATGTGACCCCGCTGGTGGCACAGACCCGCAGGACAGGCTGGGCTGACTACGTTTAGGTAGTTGTTCAACAGAACAAAGACTAGACCCCATTGTGAAAACTGCACTGGCCCAGGGACTTCCCTGGTGGCCCAGTGGCTAAGACTGTGCTCCCAATGCAGGGGACCCGTGTTCGATCCCTATCAGGGAACCACATCCCACATGCCCCAACTAAGAGTTTGCAAGCCACAACAAAGAAAAGATCCCGCAGGCCACAACTAAGACCTAGCACAGCCAAATTAATAAATATAAAACTGAACTGGCCCAGACAGGAGGCAGCATAGGAAGCAGCATCAACTTGTTCTTCCCTGTACTCAAAGAAGTCTCATATGTATCCAATAATATATTCCCACTGCCCTAACAATTGTAAATAAATTCTCTTTACAAGGTCATCATTTGCATGCACCTCAGAACTACTCTTTCTGTGTGGAAGCAAGCCATTATGCAAGGAGATCAAGCCAGTCCATTCCAAAGGAAATCAACCCTGAATATTCATTGGAAGGACTGATGCTGAAGCTGAAGCTCTAATACTTTGGCCACCTTATGTGAAGAGCTGACTCATTGGAAAAGACCCTGATGCTGGGAAAGACTGAAGGCAGGAGGAGAAGGCGACGACAGGATGAGACGCTTGGATGGCATCACCGACTCAATGGCCATGAGTTTGAGCAAACTCAGGGAGAAAGTGATGGACAGGGAAGCCTGGTGTGCTGCAGTTCATGGGGCTGCAAAGAGTCGGACACAACTTAGCAACTGAACAACAACTACTCCTGAAACCTGCACCCTTGGAGGAGTCCTAAGAGACACTGAACTGTTAAGGGAAACACCACTGGTAGGTTATGTAGCCCTCAGGATATTGAGAAAATCTCTCCAAAATGAGGCAACTGACTTGTAGTTCATGTCCTCCATGAGGAAGTTATCCCTGTAATTGGAACCATCTAACTGAAAAAGGTGGTATGAAATTTGTTTCTGATTATTTGAACTGACCAGGTAAACTACCTACATGGTGGTGGAAGACTTTCAGATCAGCCTCAGCTCTCTGGCCAGGTGGCCAGCCTGGTGACCCAACTGCCATAGATGCCAAGGTGGAAGTTCTGCCATTGCTAAAGCATCCTCTATACCACAGGCTTGATACAAAAACTGCTGATATTCTGGCTACTGCTGTTGCTACGAGTAATAAACTGTAGTAATAAACTGTCTTATGTCTTCCATCACCATTCATGAAACTACGGCAGGCTGACCTGTTAGTCTACAGAGTGAAACTGCAGACGCTTCACAGCTGACAGGAGGTACCTTTTCATTTTCTTAATGGCACTTCATGAATGACAGAAGTTTTTAATTTTCATGAAGTCCAATTTATCAATTTTTTCTTTTAGGGTTAGTGACTTAAGTGTTCTGTCTCTAAAAGCTTTGCCAGTCTTAACGTAAAGGTAGGGGTCAAGGTTCATTTACTATTTCACAGTTGTTCCAGTACCATTTGTTGAAAAGACTATATTCTTTCCCATTTTTAATTGTCTTGATATCATTGTCAAAAATCAATTGTATGTGTATGTCTATTTCAGGACTCTTAATATTACATTGATCTACTGTATGACATATAATTTCCATTATACAGAAAAAGGAAATTATAGTGTTATGCTATTATTTTTTAAAGATGTAGCATATCATAGCATTTTGGGTTTTTTCTGGTATTAAAACTATTTTAATTTACAAATAAATATTCCATCTAGTTAAATCTTTATCCCTGCTTGTGGAGTAAGGCTGTATAGTGGGCAAAAGGACCTAAATCAGGACCTGTGACCTTTGTGGTCTCTTTTTAGCTGCACTTTTCTAATACTCTACAAAAGCATATCCTGTCTTATATCCCGTCTTACTCTTCCCGAAACAACGACACTATCATCACCTATAAGGTTAAGAAACTGAAAAAAAGAGATGTAATAATTTTCTCAAGGCCACCCAGAAAGTCAGTTCAAGAAGCCAAAGATTCAAAGTTCTTAAAGAAAAACAAAAAAAGTATTTTGGATAAAATTATAAATGACTAAGACCCAACATTTAGTATATTATTTACTAGATTATATAAAAGATATATGTGTGCATATGTGTGTGTGGCTCAGTGGTAAAGAATCCACCTGACAAAGCAGGAGACTTGGGTTCAATCCTTGGGTCAGGAAGATCCCCTGGAGTAGGAAATGGCAACCCACTCCAGTATTCTTACCTGGGAAATCCCATGGACATAGAAGCCTAGCAGGCTATAGTCCAATCAGTTCAGTTGCTCAGTCGTGTCTGACTCTTTGCGACCCCATGGACTGCAGCACACCAGGCCTCCCTGTCCATTACCAACTCCCGGAGCTTACTCAAACTCATGTCCATTGAGTTGGTGATGCCATCCAACCATCTCATCCTCTGTCGTCCCCTTTTCTTCCTGCCTTTGGTCTTTCCCAGCATCAGGGTCTTTTCCAATGAGTCAGCTCTTCGCAGCAGGTGGCTAAAGTATTGGAGTTTCAGCTTCAACATCAGTACTTCCAATGGTTGGATCTCCTTGCAGTCCAAGGGACTCTCAAGAGTCTTCTCCAACACCACAGTTTAAAAGCATCAATTCTTCAGCACTCAGCTTTCTTCACAGTCCAACTCTCACATCCACACATGACCACTGGAAAAACCATAGCCTTGACTGGACGGGCCTTTGTTGGCAAAGTAATGTCTCTGCTTTTTAATATGCTGTCTAGGTTGGTCATAACTTTTCTTCCAAGGAATAAGCGTCTTTTAATTTCATGGCTGCAGTCACCATCTGCATTTGGGATTGTGAATCTGCATTGTGATTTTGGAGCCCAAAAAAATAAAGTCTGACACTGTTTCCCCATCTATTTCCCATGAAGTGATGGGACTGGATGCCATGATCTTAGTTTTCTGAATGTTAAGCTTTAAGCCAACTTTTTCATTCTCCTCTTTCACTTTCATCAAGAGCCTCTTTAGTTCTTCTTCACTTTCTGCCATAAGGGTGGTGTCATCTGCATATCTGAAGTTGTTGATATTTCTCCTGGCAATCTTGATTCCAGCTTGTGCTTCATCCAGTCTAGCATTTCTCATGATGTACTCTGCATATTAAATAAGCAGGGTGACAATACACAGCCTTGACGTACTCCTTTTCCTATTTGGAACCAGTCTGTTGTTCCATGTCCAGTTCTAACTGTTGCTTCCTGACCTGCATACAGATTTCTCAAGAGGCAGGTCAGGTGGTCTGGTATTCCCCATCCCTTTCAGAATTTTCCACAGTTTATTGTGATCCACACAGTCAAAGGCTTTGGCATAGTCAAGAAAGCAGAAATAGACGTTTTTCTGGCACTCTCTTGCTTTTTTGATGATCCAATGGATGTTCACAATTTGGTCTCTGGTTCCTCTGCCTTTTCTAAAACCAGCTTGAACATCTGGAAGTTCACAGTTCACATTATTGAAGCCTGGCTTGGAGAATTTTGAGCATTACTTTGCTAGTGTGTGAGATAAGTGCAACTGTGCGGTATTTTGAGCATTCTTTGACATCGTCTTTCTTAGGGATTACAATGAAAACTGACCTTTTCCAATTCTGTGGCCGCTGCTGAGTTTTCCAAATTTGTTGGCATATTAAGTGCAGCACTTTCACAGCATCATTTTTCAGGATTTGAAATAGCTCCACTGGAATTCCTTCACCTCCACTAGCTTTGTTCGTAGTGACGTTTCTAAGGCCCACTTGACTTCACATTCCAGGATGTCTGGCTCTAGGTCAGTGGTCACAACATCGTGATTATCTGGGTTGTGAAGACCTTTTTTGTATAGTTCTGTGTATTCTTGCCACCCCTTCTTAATAGCTTCTGCTTCTGTTAGGTCCATACCATTTCTGTCCTTTATTGAGCCCATCTTTGCATGAATCGTTCCTGTAGTATCTGGCTACAATCCACAGGATCACAAAAGAGTGGGACACAACTTAGCAACTAAATAACATGTGCATGTATATACTATTTTTAAAAAGACTCTGAAAATGCACATTGGTAAACTTTTGTTGAAAAATCTGTGCAGTCATTATAATTTACTTTCTACTTTTTTAATGCTGAAAAGTAGGAAAATCTTTATAAAGAATTACACTACTATTTACTACCTGAAGCTTTATTGTCTTGAAAAAAATGAAGAATAGTAAAGTGTAGAAAGTCAAAGTTAGATATATCACTATTACACTACTTGGGATAAAGTTTTATCATATTTAAGACTCCAGTCCAGTCCAGTCGCTCAGTTGTGTCTGACTCTTTGAGACCCCATGAAACGCAGCATGCTAGGCCTCCCTGTCCAACACCAACTCCAGGAGTCTACCCAAACCCATGTTCATCGAGTCAGCGATGCCATTCAACCATCTCATCCTCTGTCATCCCCTTCTCCTCCTGCCCTCGATCTTTCCCAGCATCAGGGTCTTTTCAAATGAGTCAGCTCTCCGCATCAGGTGGCCAAAGTACTGGAGTTTCAGCTTCAGCATCAGTCCTTCCAATGAACACTCAGGACTGATCTCCTTTAGGATGGACTGGTTGGATCTCCTTGCAGTCCAAGGGACTCTCAGGAGTCTTCTCCAACACCACAGTTCAAAAGCATCAATTCTTCAGCACTCAGCTTTCTTTATAGTCCAACTCTCACATCCATACATATTTAAGACTAACATGATGTTAACAGAAAAATTTTAGAACATGTCACTTACTTTAAGACCTCATGAAAAGGCAGTACAAATTAGTTTTTTGTTGGTTGGTTTGTTTGTTTTCAAGCACATGTATTAGTCTACCTGCTTGTCAGCCATGCTTTGAAATTCAAGTTTAAAAACTGTATTGATTAACCAATGACATAATGCAAAATTATATCCTGTTAGATTGATCCCTTTATAATTATTTAATGCCCTTCTCCATCTGTTATGATAGTCTCTGTTTAAAGTTTACTTTGTCTGATATAAGTGTAGGTACCCCAGCTTTCTTACCCACTAACACATTCAGTGAAGCTTCATGAAACAAAATCACCTAAAACAAGCTGTTGTGTTTTTATGCACTAATAATGAACTCTCAGGAAAAGAAATTAAGAAAAGAATCCCATTTACAAAAAATAAAATACCCAGAAAAGAATTTAACCAAGGAGGTAAAAGATCTGTATATTGAAAACTGTAAGACATTAATGAAAGAAACTGAAGAAGACACAAATAAATGGAAAGATGGACTGTTTTCATGGACTGGAAAAATAAGTTAAAATGTAAATACAACACAAAGCAATCTATAGATCCAATGTGGTTCTTATCAAAATTCCAATGGTATTTTTTACAGAAACAAAAAAACAATCCTAAAATTTGAATGGAACCACAAAGAACCCCAAATAACCAAAGCAATTCTGAGGAAGAAGTACAAAACTGGAGGCATCATGATCCCTGATTTTAAATTATATTCCACACCTACAGTAATCAAAACAGTATGATTTGAGACAATCTACTGAATGGGAGAAAGTATTTGCAAATGATATGACTGATGCGAGTTTAATATCCAACTATATAAACAGCTCATAACACTCAAAAAAACAAACAACCTTATTAAAAAAAAGAGGCAGAAGAACTGACTAGACATTTTCCCACAGAGGAAGTGCAGACGGCCAATAGGCATATGAAAAGATGATCAATATCACTAATCATCAGGGAAATGCAAATCAAAATCACAATGAGATATCATTTAACATCTGTCAAAATGGCTACCATCAAAAAAGAACACAAATTAATAATGTTGGTGAATTGTGAAAAGGGAACCCTGTACACTGCTGGCGAGGATGTAAATTGCTGCAGTCTCTGTGGACAACAGTATGGGGGTTTTCAAAGAAACTGCAATTCCACTTCGGGGTATACCTCTGAAAAAAACAAAACCACTCGTTCAAAAGATACATGCACCTCAGTGTTCACAGTAGCATAACATATGATTGCCAAGATATGGAAACAGCCTAAGTGCCTATCAACAGATGAATGAGTAAAGAAAATGTGGTAGAAACACACACACCAGGAAATACTACTCAGCCGTAAAAAAGAATGAAATTCTGCCATTTGCAGCAACATGGATGGACTTGGAAGGATATTATGCTAAATGAACTAAGTCAGAGAAAGACAAATACTATATGACATCACTTATATGTGGTATCTAAAAAACACACAAACTAGTGAATAAAACAAAAAAGAAGCAGACTCATACAATAGGGAGGGGAGCATCAATAAAGGGGCAGAGTCGTGGGAGGCACAAACTATGGGGATAAGAGAGGTTTAAGGATGTATTGTACAACACAGGGAATATAGCTGGTATTTGGTGGTAACTGTAAATGGAAAATAACTTTTAAAAATTGCATTAAAAAATGGAGCCCCTCCTCCAAACAATATGGTATTGGCATAAAATCAGATATATAGATCAACAGAAAAGAATAGAGATCCCAGAAATAAACCTATTCATATATGGTCAAATAATTGATGACAAAGGAGCCAAGAACATACAAAAAAAAAAAAAACAGTCTCTTCAATAAATGGTGCTGAGAAAACTGTACAAAGTGAAGTCGCTCAATTGTGTCCAACTCTTTGCGACGCCATGGACTGTAGCCTACCAGGCTCTTCTGTCCATGGGATTTCCCAGGCAATAGAGCTGGAGTGGATTGCCATTTCCTTCTCCAGGGGAGGAATTTGGATTTCATCCTAAAGGAAATGAGAAACATTGGTGGGTTTTTAATAGTGGGTCAATTTGTGATGTCAGGGAGCTTACTGCATCTGTTGTCTTCTAGGAGTTGTATAGTTTCCAGTCTTACATTCACGTCTTTCAATCTGTTCTAAGTTTTATATGTGGGGTAAAGTAGGGGTCCAGGTTCATTTCTGTTGCATTGGCCTGTACTGTGCATGTCTCTCATTTCCTTTAGGATGAAATCCAGACTCCTATGTAAGGCATCTACAAGACTGGGTATCTGGCCCCTGCCTACCTCTCCACTTTTACTTCTTCTTAATCTCTGCCTCTACCTTAATGCTCCAGAAATCTGAATATACTAGCTGCACATCAAGAGTGTTTCATATCTCTATGCCTTTTAAAATATTTTCCCTGTGCCTATTATTCATTACCTACCTATTAAATTACTCCTATATTAAGAATAAGTTTCCTTGGGACTTCCTTGGAGGTCCAGTCTTGTGGGAGCACACAAGGCTCTGCTCCCAATGCAGGAGGTTTGGGTTTGATCGCTGGTCAGGGAACTAGATTCCACATGCTGCAACTAGAGATCCTAGAGATCCCACATGCCACAACTAAAAGATCCTGCATGCAGCAATGATGATCCCATGTGCTACAACTAAGATCTGGAACAGCCAGAAAGAAGAGTAAGTTTCCTCTGTGAAGCCTTTCTAACTCCCAAGATACTGAAGTACTCCTTCTGCTATGCTCCCTCCATAACTGTATACACTTTTTATAGAAATCATGATGATCTCTTTAATAACTATTTGAATGAAATATAATCTCTTAAAGTTTAGGGACTAGGCTTTTCAGGTATATATTCTCTGTGCCAAGAGCACATTATAAAGTCAGTGAATAATTACTGAATGAGGATTCTGGAAAAAGTAGAAGAACCCAAAGGAAAAATAGATGGGAAGCATACCAGGCCCCTTTGGAGGCAGGGAATAAATTCTAGATGTATTATGAAATGTGGATAACTTCTCATGAGTGGACAGTGACCATAGTTACATATTTCTCCAGGATTAGTGATGCTCAAAAGGTAGATCTCTTGCTTAGTCAAGTTAAAATTCTGCCAAAGACATGGGATATTTTAATTTATAGATTCGTAGCTATTAACATTAAATGTGACCTCAAGGACCAACTATTCTGTCTACAGGCAGAAAATTTTCTGTATTATCCTATTTGAGAAAATAAAACTGAAACCATAAGAAACTGGAGAGGTTTTTAAAAAACCAGGACATGTGATAAAAGGATATACTGGTAAGTAGTATGTAGTATGGGGAAAATTGGAAATCTGTAATATTCTTTCCATTTTGTTCAACTCTAATGCATCCAGTATTTGTGAAAGGTCGTATTATTCAACAGAATGACACCTGGTTCTAGTTTAGTAACTGGACAAATATGTACACTGGAATCTAACTAGCTTTCTTAAAGGGTAACACTTTTAGTAGTTTTATTCCCTTACAAGAGCTGCATTCCAATGGTTTATCTGTATGCTGTAATATTTAATAAGATTCTAGAGTTATAGGATATCACAGAGAAAACCTAGCTCAACACACTCTTTTCAAGATAGAAGAGACTGAAGCCTACGAAAGCTGACATAGCCTCTTCAGGCTCACTGAGCAATCAGTTTTGGAGTGAGGATAAGACCTCGGGTTTCCCAATTTTAGCCCAATAATCCATTTTCAGTTTTTTTAATTATAAAAGTGTTGTCACTGACAGTGGGCATATATATTGTATAATGAAATGTCATAAAAACTTCAGTATATTAAGCCAAACTGTTGAAAGTGAGATACCTTTTAAATGTTTCTACAAAATTAAAGCAGGATCACAATTTTAAACAGCATCAGTCATGACAATACTTGCAAATTCTATAGATCAGTATAAATACTGCAATTTCCTTTCCAGTTTTGTTATGTCATCTGATAGCCAAGTCCTAGTGTGAAAGGAAAATAAGAATAGAGTCAGTATGGCTCAGATAGCTCACTTAAATGGAGCTGGGAGGCCATTAAGAAAGAATGACTTATGCAAGCCTAGCCTTGGCTGGATGGAAACTGACCTTTGGACCTGATGAAATCATCCCAAACACCTGCCAGAAACTCAAGTTACTTATAGGACTCCTACCCTTAAAAAACTTGTGACTGTCTGTCTACTTAACAGACCCCTAAAGCAACTTGTGATCCCTTACAGACAAATATTGTCTTACTCACGTCAATTATAATTCTCACCAGGCAACTTTCAGCAACCTCTGTTTTTTGTGTTAGTAAGCCCCTGACTCTTTTTCTTCCTCAGAACACTCTTTCAGGGTTACCTGAATCTGTTTTTCCTGAATTGTGATCCTTAAGACCCACTTTTTCTTATTTGCAGCCTCCTGCATTATTTTTTGGGTTGACACTAGACACATTCTTGGTACTCAGAAAACAGTTGTTCAATTGACTGAAAAGAATACCATATGTTAGTCTCAAGTATTAACCACCACCAAGAGAAGACCTATGTAATTTTTATCCCAGAAAAGGGATAAAAATCCCTATGTTTTTATCCCAGAAAAGGGATAAAAACAAGAATACAGCTAGGAAAATTACAATAATAGGGGAATAGTTTATAAAATCATAATAATTGTAAAAATAAATGTTAGTTAGGTCTTCACTAATCACATCAAATTCAAGGAGACTTGAACGAACATCTTAGAAAACCACAAACAAATCTATTAGAAACATTTTAGGTAAAAATAAAAACATAGATGAAGTGTACACTGAAGATGTGCTTCTTTGTAAAGGCTTTAAATTGTCATGTTTTATCCAGATTTCCTTATGACAAGTAGTACATCTGTAACATGGTTCCCAGGATAAGGAAGAGGATGCAAAAAGTCTAAATCCACTTTGAGTTAATTTTTCTATTTCAGATTCTAAAAGTTGATGCTGTTAAAGTGCTACACTCAATATGGCAGTAAATCTGGAAAACCTAGCAATGGCCACAGAACTGGAAAAGGTCAGTTTTCATTCCAATCCCAAAGAAGGGCAATGCCAAAAAATGTTCAAACTACTGCACAATTGCGCTCATTTCACATGCTAGCAAGGTAATGCTCAAAATCCTTCAAGCTAGGCTTCAACAGTACATGAACCAAGAACTTCCAGATGTACAAGCTGGATTTAAAAAAGGCTGAGGAACCAGAGATCAAACTTCCAACATCCGCTGGATCATAGAAAAAGCAAGATAATTCCAGAAAAACATCTGCTTCATTGACTACGATAATGCCTTTGACTGTGTGGATCTCAACAAACTGTGGAAAATTCTTAAAGAGATAAGAATACCAGACCATCTTACCTGCCTCCTGAGAAATCTGTATGCTGGTCAAGCAACAGTTAGAACCAGACATGGAACAATGGACTGGTTCAGAATTGGGGAAGGAGTACGTCAAGGCTGTATACTGTCACTTTGCTTTTTTAATGCAGAGTACATCATGCGGAATGCCAGCTGGATGAAGCACAAGTTATAATCAAGATTGCAGGGAGAAATATCAATAACCTCAGATATGCAGATGAAACCACACTTAAGACAGAAAGCTAAGAGCAACTAAAGAGCCTCTTGATGAGGGTGAAAGAGGAGAGTGAAAAAGCTGGGTTAAAACTCAACATTTAAAAAACTAAGATTATGGCATCAGGTCTCATCACTTTTGGCAAATAGACAGGAAAAAAGTGGAAACTGACAAATTTGATTTTCTTGGGCTCCAAAATCACAGAGGATGGTGACTGCAGCCACGACATTCAAAGACATTTGTTCCTTGGAAGAAAAGCTATGACAAACCTAGACAGTGTATTAAAAAGTAGCGACACCATTCTGCCAATAAAAGTCCATAACCGATCACAACCAAAGTCAAAGCTGTGGTTTTTCCAGCAGTCATGTATAGATGTGGGAGTTGTACCAAAAAGAAGGCTGAGTTCTGAAGAACTGATGCTTTCAAACTGTGGTGCTGGAGAAGACTCTTGAGAGTACCTTGGACAGAAAGAAGCTCAAACCAGTCAATCCTAAAGGATGTCAGTCCTCAGTATTCACTGGAAGGACTAATGCTGAAGCTGAAGCTCCAGTACTTTGGTCACCTGATGGGAAGAGCCAATTCACTGGATAAGACCCTGATGCTGGGAAAGATCAAGGGCAGAAGCGGGTGAAAGAGGGTAAGATGGTTGAATGGCATCACTGACTCAATGGACATGAGTCTGGACAAACTCTGGGAGATAGTGAAGAACAGGGAAGTCCGGCATGCAGCTCATGGGGTTGCGGAGAGTCAGACACGACTTGGTGACTGAACAACAACAACTGTATTAAATTCACATTCCCATCAAAAGCAATGGAGATTTCCCATTTTTCCTCCACATACTTGCCAACATTTAAATTTTAACTAAACAAAATGTTTGTTTGTACCTTGTTAGTTTGTCAGTACCTAAAACAACACGCATTTATCTAGCATATGCATCTGTGGGACATTCAGAGATGGCTGATCTAAGCTGGGTTACCTCATAGTCCATGTTTCTAGCAGATATTATAACACTCATTTACTGGACCAGAAACTTTTAAAGCAAACCTCAGGTATTAGAAAACAACTTTCTAAAACTCAGTATCTAACATTTTTTATGAAACTTTTGTACCTATGTGCATATCCAACACTGTTCTCTAATTTTCATAATACATATTTAGTTTTGAAATTAAGATTTGTTAGCCTCATCTAAACGAAATTTGGGAGTTTTCCCTCTACAAATATTATTAATATAAAAGATGATCTGGTCCTTGAAGGTGTGGCATTTGTGTATTTTTTCATGTAGATCTGGATTATGTAGACAGATGCATGAAGATTATTGGGTCAGAATTCTTATTTTTTCTACCCCTTTACTTACAATCTTTCAGTAACATTGTGTTTTAGAGGTCTCTCTTATAAATAACAGGGGGCTATATTTTGCATTAGTTTTTCACAACTACTTTCATGTAGTTGTAATTACTGAAATATCTGGATTAATTCTTTAACTTATGCTTTTGTTTACCATGTATTTTCTTTCATTCCTTCTCTTTTCCTGTATTCTATTGATAAAGTTTTCTTACTGTGTTTTCCTCCACCTATTCGTTTAAAAGTTGTACCTACTAGTTTTACTAAAGAATACCCTTATATTTAAAAAATGATCACCAACAAAGTCTAAAGTTAATCGGCATCTTTATCCTCCTCCCACTCAATACAAGGATGCTACAATGTTTCTGATTTCCTTCTCCTGAGTATTGCTGTCACATTGTTTTTAATCCCCTCCAAATTTGTCATAATCATTACAATAATTTATTTTACAGTTAGTGCTTAAGATTTATCACCATGTTTGAGTTAGAACATTATCCTGCTGCCCTCTCCTTCATTTCCTGCTGCCCTCTCCTTCATTTCCTGCTGCCCTCCTCCTATTCAACTTTCTTCTTGCCAAGGTATATCCTTTATTTGCCTTCAATGTAAGGGTCTATGAATGGGAAACTGATGTCTTAATTTTCCTGAAAATATTTTATTCTCAACTAATACTTTGACAAGGTATAAAATGCTAAGTTGACAATTATTTTCTCTAAGCAATTAGAAATAGAAATATTTTTCTACTTTTTCTGACATCTTTTGTTGCAGATGAGAAGGCAATTGTAACTGGTGTTTTTCTTAGTTTTTGCTCTGTAATTGGTTTTACATTTTCTATTTGGTTTAATCTTGAACAGCTTCTCCATGGTTTCTGTAAGCGTGAATTTTTATTTATCCTGTTCAGAATACTGTGTACTTATCTTTCTTGTCAGTTCTGGAAAATCTCAAACCATTATTTTATTATTTTATATTTCATTCCCCATTCACTCCTCCTAAAACTGTCATTAGATAGAATGGTAAAGTACCGCATATATCTATCTTCCATGTCTTCTAACCATTCTTATATTTTCCTTCCTGATCTTCCAGTTGAAGAACAGATAAACTGTGGTATACACATAAGATGGAATGTTATGCAGCCATAAAAAGGACAGGTACATGCTATAATGTGGATGGACATTAAAACCTGTGAAGTCAAAGAAGCCAGAAACAAAGTTCACATACTGTATGATTCCAACTGTAAGAAATATTCAAAACAGGTAAATCTATAGAGACAAAATGAAGATTACTGATTGATAGGCTGATGGGGTAAGGGTAGGGAATGGGGGGATACATGTTTAATGGGTACAGTTTCCTTTCAGATGATGAAGTGTTTTATGCTAGACAGAGGTGGTAATTGTACAACATTGTGAATGAATGCTACTGAATACTTCACTTTTAAAAGGTTAATGTTATATTATGTGAATTTCTCAATTAAAAAACCCACATTGATACATCCACTAGAAGAGCTAAAATGAAAAAAATGACAAATACCAAGTGTGGGCAGGTATGTGGAGCAATAGGAATTCTTGTAAACTGCTGTGTTACCTTGGTTATAGTTACTTAGGAAACTGGCAATAACCTAATAGAGCTGAATCATATACACACCCTGGCACAATGCCTAGTAGGTGCTCAATAAATGTTTACTGATTAAACTAATGAAGTTCCCAGTGTTTTATTAGGCACTGTACTAAGACCCTGGGACATAAAAGTGAAAAGAAATGGTTCCCTTCTAATTAACAGATATTTACATAATTAAAATACAATATACAGATAACTCTCTATATCTGTGGATTCTGCATCTCCAGATTAACCAACTCTGGATTGAAAATAATCAGAAAAAAAAATTCTGGAAAGTTCCAAAAAGACAAAAGTTGCATATGCCATATGCTAGCAACTGTTTACACAGCACTTACATTGTATTAGTAATCTAGAGATTAAAGTATATGGGAGGATGTGCACAGGTTACATGCAAATTGTATACCATTTTATATAGGGGACTTAAGCATCTGTAGATTTTGGTCTCCTGGGGTTGGGAGTGGTGTCCTGGAATCAATCCATTATGAATACTCAGGGATGACTATATTTATATTATAGGGGGAGGATGGTGTATGGTTTTTAGATTCAGATAGATAATTTGAGTTTTGGTGCCAGTATTTATTGGGCTTCCCTGGTGGCTCAGACGGTAAAGAACCCGCCTGCAATGTGGGAGACCTGGGTTCAAGTCCTGGGTTGGGAAGATGCCCTGGAGAAGGGAACAGCTACCCACTCCAGTATTCTGGCCTGGAGAATCCCATGGACAGAGGAGCCTGGTGGACTGCGGCACACCAGTCTCCCCTGTCCTTCATTATCTCCCAGAGTTTGCTCAGATTCATGTCCATTAAGTTGGTGACACTATCTCACCCTCTGCTGCCCCCTTTTCCTTTTGCCTTCAATCCTTCCCAGCCTCAGGGTCTTTTCCAATGAGTCAGTTCTTCTCATCAGGTGGCCAAAGTATCAGAGCTTCAGTATCAGCATCAGTTCTTCCAAAGAATGTTCAGGGTTATTCAGAATCATAGTTAGCTATTATAGGTAAATCTGAACTTTCTGTGTCATTTCTGGAACGCCTTTCTACTCTCAGTCCACAGTTTCAGACTATTGCTACTAGTCATCTTTAAAAAACAGAGCACATCAAACCTCACTACTTCCAGCTCAAAATCCAAAGATTCTCTATTATATAAAATACAAAAGGTAAACTTAAACTTCTGTATTTTGTTACCTACCTGTCTTTCCAGCCTATCTCACAGCATATTCCCACTGTGTTCTGGAAGCTAGACACAGTGGCCTACCATCTTACCTTGAACATGTTCTGAAATGTCTCACCCCTATGTCTTTGCTCAACATGTCTGTCTTCTACGAATTCACTCTCTTCTCTCCTTGAGTATCTCTGAGTCATGAGAAAGTGATTTTCACAGTATATTTGATAAAGGCTCTTCTACATGTAACTTAGCTTAACATACAGATTAAGCCTGGGAGAGAATAAACTGATCACATTTGTGGGAGTAGTCTGCTCCACATGACAGATGACTAAATTAGCAATTGGGAACACACTTTGGCCTTGTGGGCATTTTATTTAGATAGAGCAAGTTATTATTTTCTCAATACTAACAGTATTGTTGTAGCAGGGTATCTCTTCTTAAAAGAATAACACTGGAAAACTGCTTTTCTGGTCCAGAAACTTGAATCTAATCCAGTATCAAAATAAACTGGCCCTATCCCTGTGATTCCTAGTTGCAAATATGGTGAGATACTTCCAGGAAATTTAAAATCATAGAAGTAAGACAATCTATTCAAAGATAAACACACAAAGGGCAAAAACATGTAATGGGTATTGAGTGATGGAGTGAAGTAAATTAGTGGGATCAGTTTAATCCAACAAGTGAATTCAATTCAATTAACATTTACCCTACAGACAGACACTTCAGGGGATATAAAGTTAAAAGCTCAACCATCATGTGGTTTACAGTGACACAATGGAATAATATAAGTGACCAGGTAATTATAAGAATTATAAGACCAGGTAATTATCTCATCTTGGTCCTGAAATACTTGTATTATTAATAAGACTAGAGGCAAGGGAAATATACAAAGCACGAAAACAAAATCCTAGACTACAGAATGCTAAAAAACTTTCATTATTAAAGGAAGATCAGAAACAAATCTGGATTTTTAAAAACACTCTCTCCACAGTTGTGTTTAAATATCATCAAAGATTGACTTTTAGAAAGCCTTTAGTATATTATGATTCATCTTTTTTATGGTCTCCTTTCTGCAGAAAAAGTCTAATTTATTTAAGTATGTTTTCTATAACATCATAATCCTACTAAGACGAAAGTGGTTTATTTAGAGATACAGGAAAAAAAAACCCAGGAAATAATGCTCATTCAGCTAATCAGTAATATGACGTTGGACTAAAACAAGTAGCATATTAGTTGGCAGCAAGAGGAAAGGATTCTCAGATTTCAAAGCAACACTGACATGGTAAGATTCAAGCAGAAGGGAGCAGGTGGTGTGGTAGAAGTCATTAATTATAAGGTACCCAGGCTTAACAAAAGATTGTAAACTATTTCTATTGTAGAGAGTTTCTTAAAAAGTCATTTTATAAATAAGTTAAAGTCAAACAGCCATCACAAAAGAAATGAGTGCTCAAAAAAAAGTTTGTCAAAGAAATAGTCTTTGAAAGACACTATGAAACTAGAGTGTTGGAGTATTACTAGAATAAAACATGCTGATAAGCACCCACCTTAACCATAAAACCATGAATTCTTTTAGAAAATCATCTAATTGAGGTTAATTTTACTGAAGGGTTATGATGGGCCTGCCACCTTTATGTATTTGTTTATGTAATTCTCACAGTGTTCTTTGTTCTATACTCATGTGTGTACTTGAATAGATGCATGAATGTGATATACACAAACTGATATGTAAATCTTGTGTACAGACTTCAGTCTGCAACAAAAGCAGCTTCTTATTTTGTGCTTTCATTTTATCTTCGTCTGTAAGATGGAAGACTGTGATATTCATTCTCTTTTCCCACTCAGAGAAAACTTCCATAACAGGATGAGTTACTAAAAATTTAATACAGCAGGATACAAAAATCTGCTATACTTTTTTTTTTTTTTTTTTTTAACTGCTTAAACAAATGCATCCTAGTTCAGAACTATTCAGTGCTTACTGAAGCAGTTAGGCTCCATTTGTGTGAAGAGAGTATGAAAAAGAAAATCTGAGTGTGCATGAGGGAGTTGAAGAAAAGAATAAGATAATTTTGGGGGGTATCTAACATTGGGAAAGGTGGATAGATACCTGGGTTCTCTGACGTTGTGTGCAGCCTGGGGTGACAGGATTTGGAAGGGAGTGATGATATATTTGTATGGAGGCAAGCGTAAGAGAGGGAGCGAGGCCCCTGCTTAGCCTGAGTGAGGGGGAGCGCAGCCTGGCGTGAGGGGAGCAGCGGCCAGTGGGTTTCTTGCTGTATCAGAGACTACAGACACCACCCTGGCCAAACCAGCAGGGCAAGCGAGTGGGACTCACTTCAGAAGGAATTGGAGGGCATTACTCAGATAACCAACAGAGCAGTAATCTCAGACTGAAAACTTCTTTTTGGAGAGACAAGTGGGAAAGGAACAGAGTCCCAAAGAATGGCTAACAGTGGACATCGCACAGACCCTGATGGGGAAGGGCTTCAAGTCAGAAATGTCTCTGAAAAATACTGAGGGTTTGACATCTTTTGTACTCTAGTGTTATCAAACAAGTTAAACCTCTAAAAGAATTTCACAAAATATAGGTGCTTAATATTTGTAAAAGTGATTTTAATAGATTTAAAATAAATTTTAATAAATTAAGAATACCAGAATAAATAGTGAACAAATACCTTAGGTTTTTTGTGATTTCAAATCTACTAGCCATTTTCCATCATGATGATCAAGAGAACTCTGAAATGCACTTTTAAAAGCATCATTTATTGGGGTTTCTTTTCTGCCAGTCTACAATAGACAGGGACAGTGTTTACAAAGTTTTCTTTTGAAGCTTAAGTGATAAACAGCTTTAATATAAAAGGCCAACTCAGCAAAATATATGATTTTCTAACCAAAGGTAAAGTTAAAATCTTTTGAAAAAGGCATAAAGTCTAGATCTAAAAATGCCATGGCTAAATTATTTTGAAAATATAATACACTTTAGAAAGCATGTGTAAAATAATTTTATTAAAGGGTAAGCTGATGAATGATGAAAATATTCAGTGGCAAGCTGCTATTATCAATGATGACTACAAATAGTTAATTGCTGGGTAACAGATTGGGACCTCTCATTGGAGACTCCAGCTGTTATCAAGCTAATTACATTAAAAAGCTTTTAAAAATGAAAACCATGTTCTTACCAATAAAACAGATCAATCTAGGCAGTTTTAGGTAGGTGAAGATGTAGCAACAAAAATCTCTCACCATTATCTCCAACGTACTTAGGGTTCGTTTCGTTTGGTTCTGTTGTTAAGACATGGGGAAGATAATCATTTTGACAGGTTTAAAGTCATCTTGCTAGACAAGTAACAGGAAGATATTAAATGACTGCAGAATAGTATGATACCTTAATATAGACAAACTGATAAAAGGAAGCAGAAAACAGGATGATATTTATAGTCTCTAAATATCCACTAGATGCCAATAGCAAAATAATCTGCATAACTACAGTGAATCTTGGAGACATGAAGGATGGCTAAACCAGACATACAGTAAAAGGTAGAGAAATGGAGTTCCCCCATGGACAGTGGTATGCTGGATCCCACTTATACCAGTTTGTGAGAGCCAGCTGCCAAAGTTTTAGGAACTGTGTGAGCTGGTTGTTAAACACATCCAGCATAAAAATTTAAATTATATAAATGAATTTTTCAGTTAAGTTGCTCAGTCGTGTCCAACTCTTTGCAACCCCATGGACTGCAGCACGCCAGGCTTCCCTGTCCATCACCAACTCCCGGAGCTTACTCAAACTCATGTCCACTGAGTTGGTGATGCCCTCCAACCATCTCATCCTCTGTTGTCCCCTTCTCCTCCTGCCTCTAGTCTTTCCCAGCATCAGGGTCCTTTCAAATGATTCAGTTCTTTGCCATCAGGTGACCAAAGTATTGGAGTTTCAGCTTCAGCATCAGTCCTTCCAATGAATATTCAGGACTTATTTCCTTTAGGATGGACTGGTTTGAGCTCCTCGCTGTCCAAGGGACTCTCAAGAGTCTTCTCCAACACCACAGTTCAAAAGCATCAATTCTTCAGTGCTCATCCTTCTTTATGGTCCAACTCTCATATCCATACACGACTACTAGAAAAACCACAGCTTTGACTAGACAGATCTTTGTTGGCAAAGTAATGTCTCTGCTTTTTAATATGCTGTCTAGGTTAGTCATAGCTTTTCTTCCAAGGAGCAAGCGTCTTAATTTCATGGCTGCAGTCACCATCTGCAGTGATTTTGGAGCCCAAAAAAATAAAGTCTGACACTGTTTCCACTGTTTCCCCATCTATTTCCCATGAAGTGATGGGACCGGATGCCATGATCTTAGTTTTCTGAATGTTGAGCTTTAAGCCAACTTTTTCACTCTCCACTTTCACTTTCATTAAGAGGCTTTTGAGTTCCTCTTCACTTTCTGCCATAAGGGTGGTGTCATCTGCATATCTGAGGTTATTGATATTTCTCCCGGCAACCTTGACTCCAGTTTGTGTTTCTTCCAGTCCAGCGTTTCTCATGATGTACTCTGCATATAAGTTAAAGAAGCAGGGTGACAATATACAGCCTTGATGTATTCCTTTCCCTATTTGGAACCAGTCTGTTGTTCCATGTCAAGTTCTAACTGTTGCTTCTTGACCTGCATACAGATATCTCAAGAGGCAGATCAGGTGGTCTGGTATTCCCATCTCTTTAAGAATTTTCCACAGTTTGTTGTGATCCACACAGTCAAAGGTTTTGGCATAGTCAAGAAAGCAGAAATAGATGTTTTTCTGGAACACACTCGCTTTTTCGATGATCCAACGGATGTTGGCAATTTGATCTCTGGATCCTCTGCCTTTCCTACAACCAGCCTGAACATCTGGAAGTTCATGGTTCATGTATTGTTGAAGGCTGGCTTAGAGAATTTTGAGCATTACTTTACTAGCGTGTGAGATGAGTGCAATTGTGCGGTAGTTTGAGCATTTTTGGCATTGCCTTTCTTTGGGATTGGAATGAAAACTGACCTTTTCCAGTCCTGTGGCCACTGCTGAGTTTTCCAAATTTGCTGGCATATTGAGTGCAGCACTTTCACAGCATCATCTTTTAGGATTTGAAATAGCTCAACTGGAATTCCATCACCTCCACTAGCTTTGTTCATAGTGATGCTTCTTAAGGCCCACTTGACTTCACATTCCAGGATGTCTGGCTCTAGGTGAGTGATTACACCATCATCATTATCTGGGTCATGAAGATCTTTTTTGTATAGTTCTGTGTATTCTTGCCACCTCTTCTTAATATCTTCTACTTCTGTTAGGCCCATACCATTTCTCTTCCAACAACACAAGAAAAGACTCTACAAATGGACATCACCAGATGGTCAATACCGAAATCAGATTGCTTATACTCATCACTGTCAAAAATGGAGATGCTCTATACAGTCAGCAAAAAACAAGACTGGGAGCTGACTGTGGCTCAGATCATGAATTCCTTATTGCCAAATTCAGACTTAAAGAAAATAGGGAAAACCACTAGACCATTCAGGTATGATCTAAATCAAATCCCTTACGATTATACAGTGGAGGTGACAAATAGATTCAAGGGATTAGATCGGATAGACAGAGTGCCTGAAGAACTATGGACGGAGGTTTGTGACAGTGTACAGCAGGCAGGGATCAAGACCATCCCCAAGAAAAAGAAATGCAAAAAGGCAAAATGGTTGTCTGAGGAGGACTTACAAATAACTGTGAAAAGAAGAGATGTGAAAGGCAAAGGAGAAAAGGAAAGATATACCCATTTGAATGCAGAGTTCCAAAGAATAGCAAGGAGAGATAAGAAAGCCTTCCTTGGTGATCAATGCAAACAAATAATTAAATTATACTAAAAAGGTAATAGCCAAGATTCATTGCTTCCTAATTATTTTACTACATTTTATTATGTATGCCCTTGAGGATATACACATCAAGTTTATCTACATGATGGGAGTATTACAAAATGGTAACATCACTACTGCATATCTCTTCCAACTCCACTCTCAGTGACTTCTTGTTGACAATTACAAATCAGCCATGATGGGAGTAGATTACCACTTAATTTGGCAAACATTAAAATAGAGGCTTCTTTTTTCTCTCCAAAGAGTCGATTAAAAAAAAAATTTATCAACCTACCACTCCCATAGAGAATACTCCCGTGAGATAGTCTAAAAAATTATTATGAAGATGGCTATTTTAAAATGAGTAACAATATAGAATAATTTAAAAATGACTTTCTGAAATATCATTGATGACATATAGGGACTGTTATCTTAAATGGTACTAAAATATAAATTAGATAAACTCTGGAATACTTCCTTAACATAAAAAGTACATTGTATTTCATAAAGAAAATATGCCATCCCTCTTGAACTGAGTACTATGACTCTGGGGGTTTAGTTTGGTTTGGAGTCATTCTAAACAGAAATGAAGAGGATTTGGCGTAACGGTAGAATAAGAAAACACCAAGTCATTGTTGAATACTTTTCAGGCTCATGCTCACAGCAGCCATCAACCTTTTAAAATAGGAACATTCTGGAAGTTGTTTCCCTGATAAAGATATACATGTCCTTCTTTATCAATTGAATGACTTTCTCTTTTTTACATTCACCCACCTATTATCTCTATTCAAGTATCTCTTTTCTCAAAATAACCTGATTTTATTTGTTGTTTTTTACTCATTTTTCTGTACTCACCATAACTCTTTCAAAACATAGAATTTTCTGTGTATAATGGAAGGATGTGAAACTGAGGAGGGCAGCGCAGCCACGTTTCTTACAACTTGCGGGTTTATCCAAGGAGTCTTGCCTTACGCGAGGAGGAAGAGGCTAGGTGGATGGGGCTCTAGCCTCCCTCATTTTGACATTAACCAGAGAAGCTCTCAGCCTTTTGTATCTGTCTTTCATATATTGGGGTTCTGTGTAAAATGTCATCAGGAAGGAAAGAGGGAAGGGAAGGAAGGATGGAGGAAGGAAGGAAAGATGGGCGGAAGAAAGAAAACGAGTGTGTTAGAGAGCTTAGGTATGCACATATGTTTGTGTGTGGGTACATGCATGCACATGTACCATCTGTAATTATGAAAGGTGTTTGGGTGTGTTTTGGATGCAATAGCAATAGGCAGATTGGGTTTATTCATGGTTAAAACATTAGTGCATTTTTAACTGAATTATAGGCATTATATTTTATATATACACATACACAAAGACCTAATTAATTTAAATTACTAGCATTTGAATTTTTTAAAATTAAAATTTAAAGTTAGGCTATGTAGGTAATCTAGGTTTTAAGGAAACAATTCTCTAAGTTTTAAATCTTCACACAGTTACATTATATGTGTTTTTAAAATAATACCAAGTGTTGTATATTATTTATATAACAAGGGCAACACTATCTCTCAAGACAAATAGAAACACAGAATACTTGACAGAGACAAATAAAATGAGAAATCCCCGAGAAAACAAACTTTAAACAATAAAACACAACACTAGATGGAATACTGTCTTTTCCAAGAATACAGCCAAATACCTTTTGAATTAAATAGTCTTTCAAGTTTGAAAAGGGAAAATAAATAAATGCATTGATTTAAATGACTAGAAATGCATTTACTTTAAAGACCTTTCTTTCCCCCCCTAGAGCAAGTAAATCAATCAAACAGTAAAGACGAAAGTACAATAATGTCTTTAAGACAAGGGTTCAAGGAAGATGAAATAGTGGCTACATAGAAGATGGGTGTTCCACAGACTTTGTTTTGAGGTCTTCCATCCTAGTACTAACCAGGCCCCATCTAGCTTAGCTTATGAAATCTGACAAGGTACAGCCCATGGCAATAAGGATGGAGGATAGTGATTTTATTTCTTATTTTATTCATTGCAGCCCCAGGGAGAGAGATAACGAGAACAGGAATGAAATGCAGGTCTCCTACATAAAACACTGCAGAACATTACCACTAGGTCACCAGGGGGATGAAGAAGAAACTATTTTAGAAGAGTTTATTTGTTATAGTATTTATGGTGGGAAATTATTTTGCCTCATTAAAACCTCACTTTTTAAAATCATATACATGAATGATTGTTTTCACATAAAAAATGTCTGACATCTACTATTGGACTTAAAAATATTTAACTACGCTGTTTCAGAAATGTTAAAAAATAACTATCACCAACTTATGTCAGACAATTATAATCAGAAGTAACTACATTTATTTTTTTCATCCAATATTCCAGCATGCATGCTCAGTATCTTCAATGATGTCAGACTCTTTATGACCCCACAGATGCTGGCCCACCAGGCTCTTCTGTCCATGGGATTCTCCAGGCAAGAATATTGGAGTGGGTTGCCATTTCCTTCTCCGGAGGATCTTCCTGACCCAGGGATTGAACCCACATCTCCTGCATTGAAGGCAGATTCTTTATTCACTAAGCCACCTGGCACATCTGCTATTGGACTTAAAAATATTTAACTACATTGTTAAAGAAATTTTTAAAAAATGACTATAACAAAGTTATGTCAGACAATTATAATCAGAAATAACTTTTCCATTTCACTTTTCATCCAGTATTCCTACTCTGAATATTTGTTATCTTTCACTTATTGCTTCAAAGTGCTTCGGCACTGCCACTAATGAAAGCTATGGCAAATTCTGGGAGAAATTACCAGGGTTTAACCCTTTCAAGAGCTTACAAAGGTTAAGAAATTCCATAGATGGATTAATGCCTATTTACTTATACTGGTTGAGCCATCTAAAATTCCTGATAATGAATGTTTTTTCCTTAAAAAACAGCAATCCCATATGACTGAACTAAATATATTACAGTCTTCCTGATAATCAGACATTCCTTCCAGATGGAAAAAATATTACTAATTTAGGGTTCTTATGAGAGTTAAATGAGCAACTTGATGTACAGTAGAACGTGGGGCAATATCTCACACAAGATGTAAAGGAAGATAATGATGATAAAATCTTCTCTCCATTACATGATTTAAAAGCAATATTTTATGAGTGTTTACAGACACAGTACTTAAAACTACTCTGAATATATACTGGATAAAACAAAAACGAATTAGGGAGATTATCAGAGAAGCTCCTGAACAAAGTTAATCAACTTTCTTAATACAAACAACATAGAGGTCAACTGGGACATATCTTTCTCTTCATTTGTTTTCCACTAATAAAAGGACAAAAGAAAAATTTAAATGTAGATGAAAACTTTGAAAATGACAGGAAGATCCAAAAGAAGGATGGAATAAAAGGAAAACTGTTTTAGGGTTTCTCAGTTTACGAAATGTTTTAACATACATACTTTTATCTCTAAGGTAGAAAGATAATTTCATGCTATTTGTATGGTGTTAAGTAATAAGAAAATGAAAATCCATATGATATAGGCAATAAACAGTGATGCTAAAACTAGAACTTAGGTCTTCAAATCTTAAGAATCCATCAGAAACTGAAATTAAAAATATAATTTGGAATAGTATAAAATATGAAATATTTAGGGATAAATTTGACTAAATACGTTCCTAAGAGAAATTAAAGAAGATGTAGATAAGAGATATATACCGTGTGGGTCAAAAGACTCAATATTTTTATGATGTCAGATTCTCCCCAAATTTATCTATAAATCAATTCAACTGCAATAAAAATTCCAACAGAATCTTTTGTACAAATTGACAACTTGAATCTATAAATTTATTATAAAGAAATGCAAATAAATAGAATAGTCAATACAATCTTGAAAAGAAGAAAACAGTTGGAGGATTTCTACTATCTGATTTCAAGGCTTATTACATAGCTTATTATCAATACAAATTGTACTGGTGTAAATACAGATATACAGAATGGCTAAAATAAATCTGTATATCTAACACCAAAGGTTGGCCAAAATGTGGAGCAAGTGCAGCACTTACACGTTAGTAGTGGGAATGTAAAATTTACCACCACTCTGGAACACAGTTTGGCCACTTCATTTTACTACATGGCATTTACCCAAGGGAAATGAAGGCACAATTCCACACAAACATGTATACAATAAATCTTCATAGAAAACTTATTTATAATGGCCAGAAACAAATGAAATTTCCATACACTAATAAATTTTAAAAACTGTAGTGTACCCATACACTAGACTGTTACTCAGCACTAAAAAGAGAAAACTGTAGGAACATGAATATGGATAAATCTCAAATAGAGTATGCACTATATGTTCCTATAGAAATAATATGTTAGATCATGCGAACTAACCCACTATGGATTATTCAGTTCAGTTCAGTCGTTGTCGCTCAGTCATGCCCAACTCTTTGAGACCCCATGGACTGCAGCAAGCTAGTCTTCCCTGTCCTGGATTATTATTCAATATAATGGATTATTATTCAGTGATAAAAAGAAAAACTACAGATACACTCAAACACTTGGAGGGATTTTTAAGAGCATATTATGAATTTGGAGGGATTTTAAAGGCATATTATGAATTAAAAAAAAAAGTCAATCTGAGCACCTAAATCTATAAAGTAAATATTAAAATAATAAAGGGATAAGCAGACAGCAATGCAATACAGTCATAATGGGAAACATTAATATCCTACTTGTATCAATGCGTAGATCATCCGGACAGAAAATAAAGAAACATTAGCCTTTATGACATGTTAGAGGAGACTGAATTAATAAACATAGACAGGACATTCCATCAAAAAGCAGCAGATACACATTCTTCTCACATACACATGGATCTCCACAACAGATCATATGTTAGCCCACAAAACAACTCTAAAATTTATTTAAGACTGAAATCAAATCATATTCTTTTCCTACTACATTGGTACTGACATTAGAAATCAATTACAGGAAGAAAAAAACATCACAAATGTAAGATGATTAAGCATAAGATCATCTGAATAGATGTATTTGATAGAACTGGACAAAAACTCATTTATGGTAAAAACTCTCAACAAAGTTGTGTATAGAGGGAATGCACCAAAACACAATAAAGGCCATATGTGACAAGCCCAAAGCTAACATCATACTCAACACATGAAAAGATGCTCAACATCACTAATCAATAAGGAAATACAAATCAAAACCACAATAAGATATCATCTCTCACTAGTTAGAATGGCTATTATCAAAAATACAAGAAATAACAAGTGTTGGCAGGGATATGAAAAAAAGGGAAAGCTTGTGTACTGTTGGTGGAAATGTATATTGGTCCAACCACTGTGGAAAACAGTATAGAGTTTCCTCCAAAAATTAAAAATAGAACTACCAAATGATCTAGAAGTTCCACTTCTGGGTGTTTATCTGAAGAAAATGAAAAACACTAATCTGAAAAGATATATGCACCTCAATGTTTGTTGCAGACTATTTACAATAGCCAAGATATGGAAAGAACTTAAGCGTCCACTGATGGTTGAATGGATATGGAAAATGTGACACACACATACACAGACACACACAGGAATATTATTCAGCCATAAAAATAAGGAAATCTTGCCATTTGTGACAACATGGATGGACCTTAACAGCATTATACTAAGTAAAATAAATCATATAGAGAAAGACAAATACCAGATGATCTCACTTTTCTAGAAGAATCTTAACAAACAACCCCCCCCAAAACTAATAAGCTTAAGAAAATGAGAACAGACTGGTTTTTAAAAGAAGTAGGGTTGTGGCAGTGAGGAGTAGATGAAATGGATGAAAGGGTATAAATAAGTAAGTCATAGGGATGCAATAGCATAGTGATGATACTTAATAATAGTGTTCTGCATATCTGAAAGATGCTAGGAGAGTAAATCTTAAAAGTGTACCAAAAAAATTTTGTAAACATGTATGGTGATCAATGTTAACTGCACTTACTGGTGGTGGACTTGACCCAGTGTTGGCAAGAATGTAAAGTGACTCAAGTTTTCAATCCTGCTGCTGAGCTAGAAATTGATACAGACGTTAAAAAAAAAAAAAAAAAAAAAAAAAATATATATATATATATATATATATATATATGTAAGAATTATTTACTTGTTGACCCTGTGACTTAATACACTAGTGTACAAAGGTTTTAACTTGGTTTGCCATGAGATAGTTTACTGAGCTCTATATCTATTAATATATTTTATGTACTTTTCAGTATGTGTTTTACTCAAAGCAAAATTCAAAAAACTTACCTGTTTTGGGGATTCCCTGGTGATCCAGTGGCTCAGACTTCATGCTCCCAAAGCAGGTGGCCTGGACTGGATCCATGGTCATGGAACTAGATCCCACACGCCACGACTAAGAGTTCTCATGCCACGACTAAAGATCCCACAAGCCACAACTAAGACCCGACACAGACAAATAAATATATATATATTTTAAATTTACCTGTTTTTTCTGTGTTCTGTTCCTGTTTTCTAACCAGTCATCCATCTGTTCCTCAATTTCTTCTATAGAAGTTCCATGATCATAAGATTGAATATATGTGCTTTCTAAAGGCGTATATACAGGAAATTCAGGTTTGGGTTTTTTTATTTTAACTTTCTTCTGTTCTAAAAAAAAGTTTAAAAGCACCAATTAAAATAATAATAAAAAGAACTAAAATTTTATTCATAGACCTTATCTTGAAAGAACATATATATTGTTCTTTCATAAAAATAGAATTACTTTACTTATATCAGCTTTAAGTTTTATTGTGCATTATCCATGGCATTGTTTTAAAATAAAACTCATAGATGTTGATGACAGATGATTTATTATATAATCCCCATATCAATTTGTGTGTATCTTTAGTTTTCAAAGTACTGTTCATGAAACACTTCATGGTCATAGACATAGTGAAAAGAGCCTGGGCATTAGTGTTTTAATCCTGCCTTTACTACCTAAGAGTTGCACAATACAGGGCAAGTAACTTAACCCTTAGAATAAGTGTCCATTTTCATTCTGTAAAAGGGAGTTAAATCTAACCTCATCAAGTTGATGTGAGGAAAATTATATATACCCTACCATTCCAGTCCTCTTGCCTAGAAAATCCCATGGATGGAAGAGCCTGGTGGGCTACAGTCCATGGGGTTGCTAAGAGTCGGACACGACTGAGCGACTTCACTTTCACTTTTCACTTTCATGCATTGGAGAAGGAAATGGCAACCCACTCCAGTGTTCTTGCCTGGAGAATCCCAGGGACGGGGGAGCCTGGTGGGCTGCCGTCTATGGGGTCGCACAGAGTCGGACACGACTGAAGCGACTTAGCAGCAGCAGCAACACATTACTTGGCAGAAAACTAGCTCTTAAGGGTATACATTCATCTTTTCAGTATTTTACAAATGCAAAATATAATCTGGCAGCATCAAGGGTAGTTATCAACAGATGATTATCAGTTTATCAACTAGCCTCTCCATTAAATCCCTTTTTGATTAGCGTTGACACTGAGAAGCAACTCTACTCTTGGTCACTACTGTCAAACTCATCCATCCTTAGAACCATATCTTCTCCATCCTGTGTATGTGTATGTATATGTGTTTACATGTACTATAATACCAACATAATAAAATTAATATGATGTTGGCATATGAAGAGACAAATTCCTAGAACAGATCAGAGAACATAAATATTTCAGTTCAGTGGAAGAAGGATTTAATAAATGTTGCTGGCACAAATGAATATCCATTTGAAAGAAAAGTGGACACAACCTTACAATGTATACCAAAAATAAATCACAGTTGCAGAAGAGACTTAAATTTAAAAACCAAAACAATGAAAATATTGAAAAAGAAACCTAAAATACTAACTATACTATTTAAAGTAAGCAGAAATCTTAACTAAGACTGAAAACCCAGATGCTACAAAGATAAAAGACAGAATAAACAGATCGAGAGAGAACAGATTTGGGAAGATAATTTACAATGCAGAGTACAAACAGAAGATATGCATATATAGAATACATAAAGAGATCTTACAACCTGACAGGATAAGCAGCCTAATAGAAAAAAATGGCCAAAAAAAAAAATGTGTATTAAGAATACAGTGTTATGGGAACAGTTCTACTTTAAAAGGAGGTTACCGTATCTAAAAATCTACATGGTATTGAGTACCGTATTATCCTATACTGTATCAGTACCTGTATATATCCAAGCTTTTCAAATGGTGACTTGAAAAAAAACCTGATACCATAAAAGGAAATTAGTAACTTAAATGACATATGAGGCTAATTTAAAGGTATAAAAATATAATTCAAAATGGATCAATGACCCAAGTGTAAGATCTAAAACTCTGATTTCTTTAATATGACACCAAAGGCACAGACAATGAAAGAAAATAGAATTAGACTTCATGAAAATTTTAAAATTTTGTGCATCAAAAGATATCAATAGAGTAAAAAGGCAACCCATATTATGAGAGAAAATATTTGTAAATCATATATCTGATAAGGGATTATATACTGAATATACAGAAAACTACTAAAACTCAATAAACAATCTGATTCAAAATTGGGTACAGGACTTGAATAGTCATTTCTCCAAAGAAACACTTATTAGGATGGCTACAAGAAACACACACACACACCCCAACCAGAAAATAAATGGCTACAAGAAACACACACACACATACATACACACCAGACAATAAAAACCACTGGCAAGGATATGGAGAAATTGGAACTTTGTACACTGTTGGTAAGAATGTAAAATTGTACAGTGCTATGGAAAATAGTGTAGCAGTTCCTAAAAAAAAGTAAAGATAGAATTGTCATATGATCCAGCAATTCCATTTCTGGATATATATCCAAAAGAACTGAAACCAGGGGCTCAAAGAGATATTTGTTCACCCAAGTTCACAGCAGAATTATTCACAATAGCTAAAAATTGGAAGTAACCCAAGTGTTTAATGACAAATGAATGGATAAACAAAATGTGGTATACACATACAACAGAATATTATATAAGGTACAGAGTTTTTATTTGGTCATGTTTCCAAATGTACTGGAGTTAGTGATTTGTTATATTACTTTTTCATAAGTTATCTCAGAGAGGAATCTTCCATCCATGAGCATCCTATATCATCAAAGGAAAAATGTTCTAACCCATTGGGATTACATCTGCCCTATCTCCTTTGTCCTCTTCTCCACCAGTCCCTGAATCAACTTAAAAATAAGCACTAGAATCTCCTTTCGTCATGAGCCTGAGTTTTCTGTAGAAATCTGTCTTCCATTACCTTAGGGAAGGTGAATGCTTTCCCGTCTTGCCACCCTAAAGAGGCAAATTCTGTCTACCATGTTCTTACTGTCCCCTTGGCAATCCTACTTGGGCCCATCACTGGGGTATGGGGTGGGGACCACAAAGCCAGAAGAAAAACATAATGTCTGGAACAACTGTTTCTTCAGATAAAAAAAAAATTACTTCTTAAAAAAGAAGGATTTTGATTACTTGATTTTGCTTTTGTTCTTAACTCATATAAGTACAGAGGGGAAAAAAGGGAACTATTGAGTTTTCCTTCTACTGTTGATCCCCTCTTTGTCTAAATTTTAGCCTTTCAATCAATTTCTTTATAGAATTACTCATTTTTTTTCCATTCACAATATGGGTTTTCATTATAGTACTCAGAACTCACATCTATTGACTTAGATTAAAACTCAGAATGTATAAAATATTAACACTGAAAAAATCTTATATCAATACATATTCAATTTATTTATAGCAAAAACATAAAGTTGATTAAAAGTTTGTAGTAGAGAAAATGCTTAAAAATTTCCAAATAGATCACATTTTTTCCCATAAAGACTTCCTAAGAGAAAGATACATATTTATTTTTAAGACATTACCCTTTTCAGACTTCCCCCCCTAAAACACCGTTTTAGTAAGACTACCACACCCCACTCAGTGTAACTCTGGGGTAGCCCTCAGAGGACGCTGCACACAGTCTCGGCAGTAAAGCAGAAGACTTGAGGGCAGATTAGCAATTAGGTCATGAAAAACAGGCAGCATAAAATAGCTATTGCTAATCTGCATGAGATGCATTTACTCAATTAGGCAGATGGAAATGTTATTATGAACTCAGTATTCCAGTGATGGTCTTTAAAATTAAGAAGGATGGGGGCAAATGAAATGCACACTGGGGGATTTGGGGCCTTTATGTATTACTTCTAAAGTATACAACATAGAACACTGTAATGAAGTTAACAAAATTAATTAAAAGATTCTTTGCATGTAACCATGAGAGACAACATTTAAAAATACATGACAGCTTTTGACATTATTAACAGCAATGTGACTGTTCTTTAACTTTGTTAATGTTGATACCTTCACCTTTTCTATTAATAAATTTATTACTGAACTGATACCAAAACATGAGCAACAAAAGTCTTATTACTCAGAGTTTAGGATGAGTATTGTTTTTAATAAGCTTTCTGGCATTTAGTTTCATCATTTTCAGTTTGAAGAAACCATAACCTGGTAATAAATTTTCAAACTTTTAAAAAAATTAATTTATTTTATTTGGAGGCTAATTACTTTACAATATTATAGTGGTTTTTGCCATACATTGACATGAATCGGGCATGGGGAATTTTCAAACTTTTCAGAAGACCATCACACATTTTTGCTGGCATACAGAGAATTTTCAGATATTCACCTATTGTAAATTATGTTTCTTTACATAATATTTTAATTAAACAATAACAAATTACTATAACAAATTTCATATGATACCACTTATATGTGGTATCTAGAAAATGATACAAATGAACTTTTTTACAAAACAGAATAGACTCACAGAGAAAGAAAACAAACTTACCGTTACACAGGGGAAAAAAGAGGAGGGATAAATTTGGTCTTTGAGATGAACATATTATATATACCATTACATATAAGGCAGATAGCCAACAACGACCTACCATATGACACAAGGGACTGTATTAAATACCTTCCAATAACCTATAATGGAAAAGAATCTGAAAGAGTATATATATAGCTGAATCACTCTGCTGCATACCTGAAACACTGTAAATCAACTTTATTTCAATTAAAAAATTTTAAAAAGAAAGCATTATTAAATCTGCATGAGAACTGCTATCAAATTCTTAGGGAGAACAAAAGTCTTTGAACAATTCTGGAAAAACAGTCATGAAAACATGACTATGAAAGCAATGAAATTAGTGTATTCAAACTGCCTCCACAGGTAAATTTTGGTTTAGTTTGACATTTTTCTCTTCCTATAAATGTGGATTCCCTTCACCTCCACTTTTTGACTAGTCTTAAAAGGCATGTATGGATGTGAGAGTTGGACTATGAAGAAAGCTGAGCACTGAAGAATCGATGCTTTTGAACTGTGGTGTTGGAGAAGACTCTTGAGAGTCCCTTGGACTGCAAGGAGATCCAACCAGTCCATCCTAAAGGAAATCAGTCCTGAATATTCATCAGAAGGACTGATGCTGAAGCTGAAACTCCAATACTTTGGCCACCTCATGTGAAGAGTTGACTCATTGGAAAAGACCCTGATGCTGGGAGGGATTAGGGGCAGGGGGAGAAGGGGACGACAGAGGATGAGATGGCTGGATGGCATCACTGACTCTATGGACATGAGTTTGAGTGAACTCCGGGAGTTGGTGATGGACAGGGAGGCATGGAGCGCTGCGATTCATGGGGGTCACAAAGAGTTGGACACAACTGAGAGACTGAACTGAACTGAAAAGGCTTAGAAAAATTTTATGTAACAATTTTACTTAAAAATAACAATTATATAAAAGTTACATTTAAAGTTTCATTTATTCATGGATTTATTTAATTTAATTTAAGCTGTTTCAACAATTGCTATAATACCAACTTCCGTTTTAATCTTTGGTTTTGTTATTCAGTCACTAAGTAGTGTCCAACTCTTTGCCACCCCATGGACTGCAGCACACCAGGTTTCCCTGTCCTTCACTATCTCCTGGAGTTTGCTCAGACACATGTCCATTTGGTCAAGGATGCCATCCAACCATCTCATCCTCTGCCACCCCTTCTCCTCTTGCCTTCAGTGTTTCCCAGCATCAGGGTCTTTTCCAATGAGTCGGCTCTTCGCATCAGTGGCCAAAGTACTGGAGCTTCAGCTTCAGTATCAGTCCTTCCAATGAATATTCAGGACTGATTTCCTTTAGGATTGACTGGTTTGATCTCCTTTCTGTCCAAGGGGCTCTCAAGAGTCTTCTCCAACACCACAGTTTAAAAGCATCAATTCTTCAGCGCTCAGTCTTCTTTACACTCCAACTTCCACAACTGCACATGACTACTATAAAAACCATAGCTTTGACTATATGGACCCTTACTGGTAAAGTGATGTCTCTGCTTCTTAATATGCTATCAGGGTTTGTCATAGCTTTTCTTCCAAGGAGCAACGTCTTTTAATTTTGTGGTTGCAGTCACCATCCACAGTGATTTTGCAGCCCAAGAAAATACAGACTGTCCCTATTTCCACTTTTCCCCCATCTATTTGCCATGAAGTCATGGGACCATAAGCTATGATCTTAGTTTTCTGAATGTTGAGTTTTAAGCCAGCTTTTTCATTTTCCTCTTTCAATAAGAGGCTCTCTAGTTCCTCTTCATTTTCTGCTATTAAAGTGGTTTCATATACATATCTGATGTAGCTGATATTTCCCCTGGCAATCTTAATTCCAGCTTGTGTTTCATCCAGCCTGGCATTTTGCTGCATGTAAGTTAAATAAGCAGGGTGACAATATACAGCCTTGACGTACTCCTTTCCCAATTTTGAACCAGCCCATTGTTCTATGTCTGGTTCTTAACTGCTGCCTCGTCCTGCATGCAGGTTTCTCCGGAGACAGATATGGTGGTCTGGTATTTCCATCTCTTTTAAGAATTTTCCAGTTTGTTTTGATCCACATAGTCAAAGGCTTTGACATATCAAATAAAGCAGAAGTAAATTTTTTGAGGGAATTCTCTTGCTTTTTCTATGATCCAATGGATGCTGGCAATTTGATCTCTGATTATTCTACCTTTTGTAAATCCAGCTTGCATCTCTGGATATATTAATATAGCAGTATAATCATTTGTCCACCCTTATTCTTCAAAACACACATCAGTCACTCTTAATATGTAATCCTCTAGCATCCTAAATTTCCCCCTCTTAAACAGAGTCTGCTTTAAACAGTTATACAGTTTACCTGAATATTATATTGTATTTGTTGAAACTTTTTTTTTTTAATTTTTATTGGAGTATGCTGCTGCTGCTGCTAAGTTGCTTCAGTAGTGTCCACCTCTGTGCGACCCCATAGACGGCAGCTCACCAGGCTCCCCCATCTCTGGGATTCTCCAGACAAGAACACTGGAGTGGGTTGCCGTTTCCTTCTCCAATGCATGAAAGTGAAAAGTGAAAGTGAAGTCGCTGAGTCATGTCCGACTCTTCGTGACCCCATGGACTGCAGCCTACCAGGCTCCTCCATCCATGGGATTTTCCAGGCAAGAGTACTGGAGTGGGGTGCCATCACCTTCTCCATTATTGGAGTATCAGATCAGTCGCTCAGTCGTGTCCGACTCTTTGCGACCCCATGAATCACAGCACGCCAGGCCTCCCTGTCCATCACCAACTCCCGGAGTTCACCCAGACTCACGTCCATCGAGTCAGTGACGCCATCCAGCCATCTCATCCTCTGGCGTCCCCTTCCCCTCCTGCCCCCAATCCCTCCCAGCATCAGAGTCTTTTCCAATGAGTCAACTCTTCGCATGAGGTGGCCAAAGTACTAGAGTTTCAGCTTCAGCATCATTCCTTCCAAAGAAATCCCAGGGCTGATCTCCTTCAGAATGGACTGGATGGATCTTCTTGCAGTCCAAGGGACTCTCAAGAGTCTTCTCCAATACCACAGTTCAAAAGCATCAATTCTTCGGCGCTCAGCCTTCTTTACAGTCCAACTCTCACATACATATATGACCACAGGAAAAACCATAGCCTTGACTAGACAAACCTTTGTTGGCAAAGTAATGTCTCTGCTTTTGAATATGCTATCTAGGTTGGTCATAACTTTCCTTCCAAGGACTAAGTGTCTTTTAATTTCATGGCTGCAGTCACCATCTGTAGTGATTTTGGAGCCCAGAAAAATTAAGTCTGACACTGTTTCCACTGTTTCCCCATCTATTTCCCATGAAGTGATGGGACCAGATGCCATGATCTTCATTTTCTGAATGTTGAGCTTTAAGCCAACTTTTTCACTCTCCACTTTCACTTTCATCAAGAGGCTTTTGAGTTCCTCTTCACTTTCTGCCATGAGGGTGGTGCCATCTGCATATCTGAGGTTATTGATATTTCTCCCAGCAATCTTGATTCCAGCTTGTGTTTCTTCCAGTCCAGCGTTTCTCATGATGTATCCTGCATAGAAGTTAAATAAGCAGGGTGACAGTATACAGCCTTGACGTACTCCTTTTCCTATTTGGAACCAGTCTGTTGTTCCATGTCCAGTTCTAACTCTTGCTTCCCGACCTGCATACAAATTTCTCAAGAGGCAGATCAGGTTGTCTGATATTCCCATCTCTTTCAGAATTTTCCACAGTTTATTGTGATCCACACAGTCGAAGGCTTTGGCATAGTCAATAAAGCAGAAATAGATGTTTTTCTGGAACTCTCTTGCTTTTTCCATGATCCAGTGGATGTTGGCAATTTGATCTCTGGTTCCTCTGCCTATTCTAAAACCAGCTTGAACATCAGGAAGTTCACGGTTCACACACTGCTGAAGCCTGGCTTAGAGAATTTTGAGCATTACTTTACTAGAGTGTGAGATGAGTGCAATTGTGTGGTAGTTTGAGCATTCTTTGGCATTGCCTTTCTTTGGGATTGGAATGAAAACTGACCTTTTCCAGTCCTGTGGCCACTGCTGAGTTTTCCAAATTTGCTGGCATATTGAGTGTAGCACTTTCACAGCATTATCTTTCAGGACTTGGAATGGCTCAACTGGAATTCCATCACCTCCACTAGCTTTGTTCGTAGTGATGCTTTCTAAGGCCCACTTGACTTCACATTCCAGGATGTCTGGCTCTAGGTCAGTGATCACACCATCGTGATTATCTGGGTCGTGAAGATCTTTTTGTACAGTTCTTCTGTGTATTCTTGCCATCTCTTCTTAATATCTTCTGCTTCTGTTAGGTCCATACCATTTCTGTCCTTTATTGAGCCCATCTTTGCATGACCATGTTCCCTTGGTATCTCTGATTTTCTTGAAGAGATCTCTAGTCTTTCCCATTCTGTTGTTTTCCTCTATTTCTTTGCATTGATCGCTGAAGAAGGCTTTCTTATCTCTCCTTGCTATTCTTTGGAACTCTGCATTCAGATGCTTATATCTTTCCTTTTCTCCTTTGTTTTTCGCTTCTCCTCTTTTCACAGCTATTTGTAAGGCCAGACAGCCATTTTGCTTTTTTGCATTTCTTTTCCATGGGGATGGTCTTGATCCCTGTCTCCTGTACAATGTCACGAACCTCATTCCATAGTTCATCAGGTACTCTGTCTATCAGATCTAGGCCCTTAAATCTATTTCTCACTTCCACTGTATAATCATAAGGGATTTGATTTAGGTCATACCTGAATGGTCTAGTGGTTTTCTCTACTTTCTTCAATTTAAGTCTGAATTTGGCAATAAGGAGTTCATGGTCTGAGCCACAGTCAGCTCCTGGTCTTGTTTTTGCTGACTGTATACAGCTTCTCCATCTTTGGCTGCAAAGAATATAATCAATCTGATTTCAGTGTTGACCATCTGGTGATGTCCATGTATAGAGTCTTCTCTTGTGTTGTTGGAAGAGGGTGTTTGTTATGACCCGTGCATTTTCTTGGCAAAACTCTATTAGTCTTTGCCCTGCTTCATTCCGTATTCCAAGTCCAAATTTGCCTGTTACTCCAGTTGTTTCTTGACTTCCTACTTTTGCATTACAGTCCCCTATAATGAAAAGGACATCTTTTTTGGGTGTTACTTCTAAAAGGTTGTAAGTCTTCATAGAACCGTTCAACTTCAGCTTCTTCAGCGTTACTGGTTGGGCCCCAACCAGTAACGCTGAAGAAGCTGAAGTTGAATTGTTCTATTGGAGTATAGTTGATTTAAAAGGTTGTGTTAGGTTCTGCTGTATAAAAAGGTGAATCAGTTATACATATATACATATACCCACTCTTATAGACTTTTTCCCTATTACAGAGTGTTGAGAAGAGTTCCCTGTGCCATATAGTAGGTCCTTATTAGTTATCTATGTTTTATATATAGTACTGTGTATATGTCAATCCTAGTCTAATTAACTCTCCCCCTTCTCCCTTGGTAACCATAAGTTTGTTTTCTACATCATTAATATTAACTCATTAATATTCATAGTTACATTAATTCATCTATTTAGTCATTCATCCATTTATTAAACTTTTATTATGTGCCAGGATGCTATATTAAATGCTGCAGACACAAAGATGATAAACAAAGTCCCTGTTCTAAAGCTACCCAGATACCAGAAGGTTGTAGAGGGTAAAAATGGTCCCCTAAACATGACTGTGTTCTGATGCCCAGAACCTGCGAATATTTTACCTTACATGGCAAAAGAGACTTTGCAGATGGGATTAAACTTGAGCACCTTAAGACAGGAGAGACTATCCTGAATTATCCAAGTTGGTCCAATCTAATCACAAGTCCTTAAAAGCAGAGAACTTTTCCCCGTTACGATCAGGCAGAAATGTGACTACAGAATAATCAGAGATGCAACATTGCTAGCTCTGAAGGAAGAGGAAGGGGGGCAACGATCCAAGGAACATGGGGGCCTCGAGAAGCTGGAAAAGGAATCAGCCTTGTGTGATAACCTTGACTTTAGCCCAGTGAGACTCATGTCTGACTTCTAACCCACATAACTGTATGATAATGCATTTGTATTTAAGCCACTAATCTGTGGCCATTTGTTAAGCAACAATAGAAAACTAACACTGAGATCATCTAGTCCCACATGGTTTTTTAAACAGATAAGGAAACGAAAATAAACTCCTCAAAGTCACACATTTAGGTAGTGGCAATGGACTCTGGTTTTGGAGACAACCTAATCCTCCTTTATTCTCAAACTTGGTTTCGGAGACAACATAGTCCTCCTTTATTCTCAAACTATGGTTGGTATTTAGGTAAAGGCAGAAAGCTAGACTTTCACTTTATGAAGGGTAATTGCCATAGCTATTTTTCTGTATATTGAAAGTGTGAACTGCATGGGAATACTAATAACACAGTTGCTCTTTTCCAGCTTCCCTTGGCTAAATGACTTCTGTGGGCTGCACGAATAGCTAAGGCATGCAAGTTATTCTGTAAATCACACATGCTGTGTATTTATATACATTTGTAGGTGTGACGTGACTGAGTATTAAGAGTGTTTGTACAGTTTTCTGTGCCCACATTAGTCCATATCACTTCTCTAGGAATCTAGGTAGGTGGAGGGGAATGAAGTTTGAACCAAGAACATTCATATTGAAATTAAAAATAAAACAGAAGACTTCCCCTCCGTGAGTTCAATCAACAATTACCTATTAAGCACCTACTGTGTGCCAGGGATTCTTTAAGGTCCTTAGATAGTCATAACATTAAAGAAAATAGATATAATCCTTACTCTCATGAAGCTTACTTTCTATTGGGAGGACCAGATGGTAAACAAAATTAATTTATTAATTAATGTTAAGTAGTATTAAATGCTCTGGATAAAAATAAAACCATGTTAAAAAAACTAAAACATTATAAAAGGAAGAATGTATGGGAATGATGTAGATATAGAAAATTAGAATGACCAGGGCTGGGAAAATGCCTTCTTTAACAGTATGTTCAACTCTTCCTAAAATCAGCAAGAACTGTCTCCAGTGTTTGGTGGAAGTCATCAACATACTGATACTTTAGTCAAGGTTTTTCATGTTATATAACAATAATACAAATGAAACAAAGACCTTCAAAACAAAAATCACTGACGTTTTCAGGCTTACAGCAAGTTGGTGATCACCACTAAACATTCACGACAACCGCAGCACTGGACTGCAGTCGTTTAAGGACTTTCTAGAGTTTAGATGCCTCCCAGATTAAACAGGGCTTTCCTGGTGGCTCACACGGTGAGGAAGATGCCTGCAATGCAGGAGACCCAGGTTCAGTCCCCGCGTCAGGAAAATCCCCTGGAGAAGGGAACGGCTACCTACTCGAGTATTCTTGCCCGGAGAATCCCATGAATGAGGAACCATGGGGTCACAGAGAGTCAGACACAACTGAGCAACTAAGCACACAAACATACAGATGAAAGGAAATATATGACCCCGTGATAATTTTATCCCTCCTTCTGATACTGAGTTGTGGGTGGTTCAGAAATTACTAATGTAGTATTTTGCACATGTAGTACATGAAGTGCAAGTAAGTCTAGAGAGTAGCAGGAAGCACAGAAAATTTAATTATTACTGAATTTAAGGAAAAATCCAAATTTAAATAATCAGCTTTATATAATACAGTTAATATAGTAAGACAATGTTTAAAACTCACTTTGAAGGGTTTCAAGTTCAGCTCTTGTCAATTCATCTTCCTTTTCCTTCAATCTCGTTTCTTTATATTTAGCATAAAACTGCCCAGCATCCTGAAGAAAGAAGTTACAAATAAATTAACATAAAAGTCAGTTTCCTTTGATGGTATTTTCCATATAACTTCAAGTTAAAGCAGCATATTCATTTAATAAGTAGTTTTCCTCTGTGTTTATGTTTTCAAATTTAATGATGAAGAGAAGAAATTGAATAAGCAGTTCTCTATGATTTGTCTCTCTCAGAGAATTAATGAAAGCCAGAAATTATATTAGTGTATTAAATATGTTTAAGTAAAGCCTTTTCTCTCAGAAACGTAAGGGAGATATTCTCTTCCTGTTTTTTTTCTATTGCATATTTTCTCAATATTGTGTGTGGACAGAAATCAGAAAAATACACTTGCTGAACTGAATTATTTGATAGTACAGTAAATTATATTATTGTGACAAAGTACAAACAGTATTTTCATATTAGTCCCTTAACTCCAAAAGATTTTCAAAATCACTATATGCAAATCTGATTATGAAACATCTATGACCACGTAGATACAAGTGAAAGACGTCACTCCACTGAGAGCTGAGGACTGAGAACACATACTGTATGCAAATACTTAGGCGTCAAGACACAGCAGCTAAAGTCTCAAGGAGGGGCATTTACGATAGGTGAGACTTCAGCAGAGTACCAAAAAAAAAAAAAGACTAGGCCTTCAATAATCACAGACATGGAAATAAACAAGCTGGTGTTCCAGGCATATGAAGCTCCTAACAGTGAAAAAAGCAAAACCAGATCATTTCCAACACCTCTTGACTCAAACTTCATCTATTCTATCACAGTACTACCTCAAGCTGCCAGGCTACTGTGCTATGCTTCTATGTCTTTCTATATGCTTTGCCTTCTAACTAGAGTATTTTGCTCCCCTATCTTTCTTAAGAACTCCTATTCATCCTTGAAAACCCTATTCAAGAATCACTCCTCTTGTGCAAATCCTTCTGACCTTCCCTGGAAGACTAATCCTTTCCTGTATACTGCTTCTGTATTTAAACTTATCTCTATGGTTGCTTGTATAGCAGTATTCTCTCCTAGAAAATGAGAAATTTGAGACAAGGGAACTTGTATGCTCAGAGCACAGTATCTAGAATCCAGAAGGCACTCAATAAGTGTTTTTGAACTGAACTAGATTGAAAGATGTGAGAAATTTGTAAAGAAAGAAATGAAAGAGCTTGATGACTGACTGGTATGGAATAAGAAAAGGAGAGATATCAAGGATAACTCTAGGGTAACATTCCCAGACTTCGTGATTCCTAGAGCAGATAAATTATAGACCCTTCTGACAGGGTTTTATTTCTGCAGGAAGTGAAGGAATAAACTCAATCCTTGGTCTACCACAATTCAGATGGAAATGCCTCAACACTTAAACCACAGAATGGGATTCTCTCTTTTCAGCCATGCCTATCCAAATTAAAGCTTTCTCCTGGGGTCTCTGAAGGGCACAGATGTCATACACCTGACTTACTCATCCTCCCATGCCCATATATACTTAAAATTTCAACAGAGGTTCAGGTTAAGAATTTACAGCCCTTTAACATTCCCTGCACCCTCAGAAAGATTGTTCAGTTTTTTTTTTTCCCATAAGACAGCTCTAATAGCTCTTGGTTGTCTTTAACTTTATTCAAAACAATCGTTAGATTGTATTGTGACAGCTGTCATATCACTCTGGATTAATTAAAAAAACATCAAATTGGTGAATTTTTGTGTAGTCACTTTAGTATTGAAGATGGAAGGAGAAATGCAACATTTTTTGCATATTAGGGTTTATTATTCCAAGAGAGGTAAAAATGCAACTGAAACGCAAAAAAAAAGATTTGTACAATGAATGGAGAAGGTGCTGTGACTGATCGAATATGTCAGAAATGGTTTGTGAAGTTTCATGCCGGAGATTTCTTACAGGACGATGCTCCACGGTCAGGTGGACCAGTTGAAGTTGACAGTGATCACATCGAGATATTAATTGATAACATCAATGCTGTACCACGCAGGACACAGCTGACCTACTCAAAATATCCAAATTAAGTGCTGAAAATCATTTGTACTAGCTTGGCTTTGTTAATGGATTTGATGTTTGGGAGCCACACAAGTTAAGCAAAGAAAACCTTGACTATATTTCTGCATGCGATTCTGTATTGAAACGTAACAAAGACATTTTATTTTTAAAACAACTTGTGATGGGCAATTAAAAGTGGATACCATTTAATCATTTGGAACAGAAGAGACTGTAATAAGTGATGAACCATCACCAACTACACCAAACTCCAGTCTTCATCCAAAGAAAGTAATGTTGTGTATATGGTGGGATTGGAAGGGAGTCCTCTATTAAGAGCTCCTTCTGGAAAACCAAATGATTAATCCCAACAAGTGCTGCACTCAGTTAGACCAACTGAAGGCAGCACTGGACAAAAAGTGCCTGGAATTAGTCAACAGAAAATGCATAATATTCCATCAGGATACTACAAGATTACGTGTTTCTCTGAATATCAGGCAAAAACTGTTACAGCTTAACTAAGAAGTTCTGATTCATCTGCTGTATTCACCAGACATTGTACCTTCAGATTTCCATTTATTTTGATCTTTAAAAATTCACTTAAGGGAAAAAATTTCTATTCCCTGAAAGACTCAAAAAGGCACCTGGAACAGCTTTTTGCTCAAAAAGATAAGAAGTTTTGAGAAGATGGAATCATGAAGTTGCCTGAAAAAATGGCCGAAGGTAGTGGAACACACTGCTTATAAAGTACTTAGTTTAAATGAAAAATGTGTCTTTTTACTTAAAAAGCAGAAGTCCTTTATGGCCAACTCAATATGTAAAGAGAGAGTAGTGCTCACCCAACGTTCTATTTGTTTCCCCACATTTCCTTATTCTCTTGAGATTACATGGGATTATGGGGCTAGTTCTGGGCAGGCTATGGTTAGAAATATGCGTCACTTCAAACCAAATACCAAAAAAGGCTGTGTAAATTTTCAGTTCTCACTCCTGCCATAGAGAGCAAGGAGGCCACAGGCCCTGGATGCATTCAGCCAAAAGACGGTAAAGACATCATTATTCTGAGTCCCTAAGTGGCAAGTTAGAGCAGCATGTCTCCTTATGATACGTAAGTGGAAGACACTGAAAACAAAGTTCAGGTCACTGGAATTTTAAGATAATCGGCACCTTACCATAGTCTATCCTGGTTGATATAAATACCAAGCGCTACAGAGTTAGTACAGAGAATATACAATGGGAAATTTTCAGTTGGCCTGATCAGGAAAGGCTCAATAATGATGATAATTTAGCTAAACTGTGAAGATATAGTATTCCCAAGGTTAGTTAGCTATGAGATGGAAGATAACCCTTATTACAAACCTTTCTTTTTAACATTATTGAAACACACTTAAGTGATAAAAATACCATGCTGAGGCGGCACTGCTTGTCATGTTTCAGTTTACTTTTCCTTCTCCACATAAACTTTAAAATATTAAACCATCCAAAAAAAAGTCTTAGGAAAGAAGGGGGTTAAATTTAGAGTGGTACGAGCAGGAAAACAGTACCACCAGGGAAGAACTCTGCTCAGATGCTCAGTCGTGTGTGACTCTTCACGACTCCATGGACTGTAGCCCACCGGGCTCCTCTGTCCATGGGATTTTCCAGGCAAGGATACTGGAATGGGTTGCCATTTCCTCCTCCAGGAAGAACTCTGAAGAGAGGCAGGTGCAAGAAGGATGGAGGACACTCCATTGCTCTTTGACTGTGTGACAGCATGTACCTCTTGTTTGAAGCTTACATACAACCTTCAACACAGGAGAATATCGTTTAAGTGCAGTTTTGAAAATCTGCCCACAAATTCAACTGCTCTATTATTATATTTTGTTCTCCAACTGACTGATATTATAATCTCAGAATTACATGTAATGTGTAATTACGTACAATGTAGAAAATTGCTTCCCTGGTGGCTCAGACAGTAAACAGTTTGCCTGCAATGTGGCAGACCCAGGTTCAATCCCTGGGTCGGAAAGATCCCCTGGAGAAGGGACTGGCAGCCCACTCCAGTATTCTTGCCTGGAGAATCCCATGGACAGAGTAGCCTGGTGGGCTAGGGTCCATGGAGTCGCAGAGAGTCATGTCCAACTGTGAAGCGACTTAGCATGCACATAATCTCAAGAGTTACATGTAATATGTAATTACATACAATGTATAAAATTACAGTGAAGAATATAAGAAAACTTCTAAATTTCATAATTTGAGTAAGAGTCAGTTTTTCTTTGTATAGAACTATAACAATACTAAGTTCACAAGAGTAATAAAAATAAAACAGAAAACAAGAAGCTGTTTTCCTGTGCCTGAGTCAGTATATTCTAAGAGACAGAAGGCCCAAAGTGACTTTTCCATTTGGGCTAAGAGACATAAGAGACCACAGAAGCCATCTATTCAGCCCCAACTCAATGTAAGAATCCTCTACAACTTTTATAAAAATTACAATCTGCCTCAATATCCATACAGAGAATGTAAGATCAGATAGCTTACTCACAGACCATGAGACTAGTTACCAAGCTCACTATCCAGCAGCTGAAAAAACTTAGCCTAAGCTTTTGTATTTCTTATATTTTAAATTTATTTTCCTCTGCTTTAAGATTCATTTCTACCATGAACTAACTGTGTCACTTTGGGCAAACGGTCTCACCAATCTGAGTCTTAAGTATTTTTTCAGCTATAAAATATGGATGAGACTGTGTGTCTCTAACATCCTAACTAACTAACATTTTGTGGTTTTAAAATCTTTTCTACGTAACTCTACTTTATATTCTGTCTTTGGACCTCTGAATAATTGCATCTTATGGCCTCCTTTCAGAGGGTGGAAGGAATGGAATCTTTGTTATGTTGTGAGGTCTTTCCAATTCTCCTGTATCCCTTTGTCCTTCTGTAGCAGCAGTTTCAGCCTTATAAAAATTCAGATGAGTTTTCCCAAACTTTTTCACTGGTTTATGTATTCTCTATGTAAAGTGTGCTTGTCTGCAAAATTTTTCAAAAAGTTCTAAGAATACTAAAAAAGTAAGCTTCCTTATCCCTTGGAAAATCTGTGTTTAACTTTGAGCAGAAGGGCAGGCAACTAAGCTTGCTGCAAATGCCTCCTAGTCTTTTAGAAGCTTTTCCTTCTGCTAATTAGCTGTGAATGTTTTGTTTATTTGGTTTCTGTCCCAGCAAGCAGAAGCAAAGGGGTTAGAATGAAGGGCCATGACTGTAGACAGGGCAACCCCTGGGCTTGTCCAGAGCTGTTTCCATGGAAGAAGCTTCTTGGGAGGGAGGAGGCCTCCCTTTATAAACAGCTGTATACAGTACAGTATTCCCTTTACTCTCAGGCAACTTTCAATTTAAGGTAAAAGCCACAGTACCACAGAGAAGATTCTTCTGTTTTCTCAGCCACTGCTCCTCAGAAGCCCATAAATCCTGATGGGGTGGACATATGCACGCTGGGAATTTTCTACAATGATTTCTAGTCTGTGTTCATATAAGATCAACTTGGTAGTGAGAAAAGATGGGGGACCAGGACTTAACGATGAGAAAAATGAACAATTTAGGCAATGAACTCCTAAAGGAGTTGCATGTTTTATAGATAATGTTACTGAGAAAGGTAACATAGCAGGTAGAGAGCAATTTAAATGGTGAATTCCCAGAAACATCAAACAAACAAGCAAGCAAATAAATTCTGAATACTTAAGATCTTTCCACCTCAGAAAAGGTAGAGAACTATGAACTATGATTTAGACTGGTAATTTGTAATTACTTGGGATATTTGGTACTTACTGATTTGTATGAGAAATCACTGCTGTTAGCAATCTAAATTTTTAATGGGCCTAAATAAATGAAGCTCCAACACAAACAGCCAGTTAAACTGAAAATATGCACACAGCACTGGTTATATTTCATCAGTTTTTGCTACTCACATTGCTATGAATATGTTTCAGAATATATATGATCAAATAAAAAATATCTAAGGGCATTTTGAAGGTTAGAAAATTTTCTTGGGGTCACAGGCTGAATACAGTCCACACAGAAGACTGGTTTAGTCAGATTCCAAGAGACTGTGTACTCCCTTCTGTTCTGTGAGAACGCAGACTGGGAAGATACGGAGTGTCACTAGGGCTATACTTTTAATGGTAAAATTAAATTCTAGCCTGAAAGCACACTATGCCTCTCCTGATACACACCAAGTTCCTTGTTATATTCTAATTCACACCGCATGTCTTCTGTTGATTACTCCATCTGCCTTTTTTGCTGTATAAACACATTCTTCTCAAGTTTCTGAAGTTTCTCTGCAAACAGTCATGCATTTTACTCCTCTTTAATGTAATGTTCTCTCCAATCTCTATGGACACGTCAATTTACAAACACTCTCCATATTCCTTTTCTTTGGTTTCTCATTTGACTTCTTACTTCTGCCTATGTGGGTACATGAATGATATGGGGATACACATTTTGCTAAATATAGTAATATCCATATGTCTTTTCTTTCAAGATTTTCCAATCTAGGAAATGTTTGATACTAATTTAACATCAGATATCTCATATGTGTCAAGTATAATTGTTTTCAGTTACTGGTCTCATTCTTCTAATCCACTACATCTTACAGTTTTTCCAATATTTTCTAAAGAGCAAAGGAAAGGAATAAAACCCAGTAATAAAGGTACTAAAGGAGGTACTAAAGGAGGTAATAAAGACCTTCTCAAAATGCAAGGGGAACTATCAAAGAAATACTTTTACTTCTACCCTGATTGATCACAGAACCATTTTGAGTACTGTCTGCCCACCATGCGCTTTAACTTTCCCGTTCCTAACAATGTATGCATATCTTTGACAGACCTGTGTGACGGAAACACTTTTCTGTCTCAATGTTCTTTAACAGATTTGTCAGATTTACCTATTAAACTCCTAAATGGCTATATTTAGAGTCTGCTGACTTGGGATATAGTCTTGGATGACAGTATGAGCTATGTAGTATTTTCTTTTTTTTTTTTTAAAGAGCAATCGTACAATTTTTCCTCAGGTTTTTTCCGTCTCAACATGTGTATTTTTATGGGAGTTACTGTATCTATGAAATTATTTTTGTACACAACTAGTACACAGAGTAGGCACTTCACTGTCAAATGGTCTATTCATCTTTCAAGACTTGGCTCAAATTTTCCTTGGTTATCTTAAATAGAGACAATCTTACTTCCCAGAACATCTATAGAAGTCATTGTTTATACTACAGATATGAAGCTTATATATCATAATGTGTCCCAATTATTTTAATTTATGTGATATAAACTCTGACTGTAAGGGCTTTTAAAGTGCCTTGTTCTGATACTGTGTTTAATAAATTTTTACTGAACCTGCTAAACTAATCCTACTGGATAACCAACCATACATGCATGTGAACTGTAATAAAGAATGGATATTTAGAGGAAGAATGGGAAGAAAAAGGTTAGAAATGAAGAGCTGTTGATACGACAACTCAATTTGGGTACAGGTTCTGCAAGTATGAAGGCCATTCACTGGAAGTCTTCGAACCTCTCAGTCAAGAAGATAGGGATGGTTTATGCAAGAAAAAGGATTCCTACTTAAAAATAAAACAATGGCCCTGTACCACGAAAGTGGTGAAGAAAACACTGAAGGCCATGTGTATCATTTTTTAAATGCTGAGGGCTCTAGTAGGACTCTTACCACCACTGTGTTAGTTACCCATCCAGACTGTTCAGGTAAAAAGGGCTTCCTATAAATTTCACAAGCACCTTATTTAAGAAGATCTCATACAAGTGTCACATAAAAACTTCAGTGTTGTAGATAAGGCATATGTATTCATTTTACACAATTCTATGAATGATAAATTAATACAAAGGTCAAAGAATATTATAAGAAAAAAAAAAAAAAGCAGACAAAAGCTAATCCTAATAGCAACTATTCAGTATTGCTTTGCTGATGTTTGTGAAAGTATAAGCTGTATGTTTATGGATCTGAAATACTTTCACTATTACAATTTGGATCAGAATCAACTATATTGTTTTGGTAGTGGACATGAGAAAGACATTAAACTTCCAATTGATTCAACAGTTTTAGAAGGTTTCTGAAGAGGCTAAAATGTTTTTACAAAATTCCTTACTTTTACAAGTTTTCTACAAATTTGCAATGAGGCAAAACAATAACTTGTAAATCTAAGTCATTTTAATATATTGATTGTTTTTGCAAATTACTCTGCATACTAACCAAGAAATATGTTAATTTTACCAAATAAACTTTGTTTCAAACGACTTAGATTAAAATTACAAAGTGAGTGGGATGACTTGGGAGACTGACATATATACACTACTATGTATAAAATAGATAACTAAAGAGAACCGACTGTGTAGCACAGAGAACTCTTGTCAGTGCTCTGTGGTGCCCTAAATGGGAAGATAATCCAAAAAAGTGTGGGGGCCAGCATATGTGTACATATAGCTGATTTACTTTGCTGTACAGTAGAAACGAATACAACATCAGCAACTATACGCCAACAAAAGTTTTTTTTTTAATGAAAGAAAAAGAAAAAAAGAAAGTGTTTCAGACTGACACTTTATGTGATATTTATGCTGCCTCATGATTAAATTGATCTGTACTCTGATTTGCCTATTACACAGATTCTAAAGCTAGCAAAAAATAATCATTCTCTTAAAAATGTAAGAAATCATGTGGTAAAATATTTTTCTGTCACATCTTCTCACAAATATACCAGTAAGATAAACACATTTCCCTCTCTTACTAAGTCTTACATATACAGCATACAAGGATTATGGATTTTTATCCAAATAAACAATACGCTAAACAACTTGAAAAAAACTTTTAAATTACCAAAATACTTCAATTGTCTCTATTAAATGTAAACAAAATAAATTATTCTGTATGCAATAACTATTAAACTATTTTGACAAAGAACTGGTAAATAATTTCTCAAAAGTTAGGAAGAAACACTAGTAACTTTTAGTTAATTTTCCCTCCAAATATAATTTCCATCATTAAAGGAAAAGAATGAAATATAGAAGGTGGTCACTCACTTCCTTAAACGATAAGGAAAAACAGCCACTATATGAAAAAAAGTAATTAGAGTTAAATAGAAATTATCTCTCGCTCTTGCTCTTTTGTGTTTTCTGAAATGAAAACATTTCCTCCAAAATTACAACTTCAAAGAATTTCAAAATTTGTACACCAAACCATTATATATTCTTTCAAATATTCTGTTTATGTGTTGGAAATTTTCTAAACAGACACAATAATTAAAATTAGCAAAATGATAATCTAATGAAATGTGTTGTTATGCTAAATATTAAAAAAGAGAGAATTGCCATATAAATATGGTATGTACATTCTATCATTTGAGCAAGACTGACTAGCAACAGAAACTTCAATTACAGTATAAGACAAAATATCTGCACTCCTCTTAAAGCTACAAACAAAATGGTAACCTATGTAGACTTTTGCTTAATTATACAAATACTTACACAAAGTGTTTTCTGCCACACTATTTACTTAAATGCTTTTAAAATGATGGTGACAAGGTATCTGAGTTCTGTTTTTACTGGATAAGCCTTAAATGATTAAATTGTTATTGCTTTTATATCTGTCCTAAAGATAGTATTGCTTTTTCCTTTTTTAGTGTCTTGGAATTCTAAGGTGTTCTAAAAGCAACATTAAGAGACAGTTAAAGGAATAGATATCTAAATAAATTTTAGAACTATTCTAAACTAGGTTTATACTTATAAAATACTATTCATTCAATCAGCATTATGAAACATCTACTGTATATTCAGCCTTCAGATAGCAGGCATAAATTATTTCATGAATAATTAAAATCAAAGCAGTAGTATCATATGAAAGAAGTAGATTTTTTTTTTTTACCTGGATTAGATGAGGCAATGCTTTTAGGGTAAGGCAAAACCAAATTCCCAGCTTGCAGGGAAGCAAATCATGCCACTGCGGTTTCACCAGTAATCTAAAAGCAAAGTATAGAAACTTAAAAAACAAAATATTTTTATAATAATCATGAACTCTGTTTTGACTGGCTATTTCAACAAAAAAAGTTTTTCAATAAAATATTTATGACAGTTATCACTTAATCCGACATATTCCATCATGAAATATATTAGTACAACAAATGCAATCATTTACAGTAAGTAAGACAATGTAGACTAAAGTTTTGGGGAAGGAGACTTGAATAACCAAGTTATAAAAATAAAGGCACAAAAGCCCTCTTTCTAACCTGGACTTTTCATCAGTTTGGCAAAATGAATTCTTAGACCTTATGATTACTTCAGCTAGAAAAGACTAAACAGCATCCCAGTGTCCCCAAGTGCTGACAAGCAGATATGAAGACTGTAGCATAAACAAACCAATACATAAAAATTAATGTCATTTGCAGTCCACTGAAGCATTACTCACTGATGTCATCAGGACAGAAGACAGGCAGAATAGTCTCTGATCTCCATCTCACATTGATCCAGTTCCTGCCCTGCTGTGTGAACTATTTAAACCCTTTATTTCTTCCTATGAATCAATAGGAGAAATGGTGGTATCTCTTTGAGTGCACTGCATATTACTGTCTCTCTACATATTGTCACTCCTGAGTTAAACGCTACAGTGATAGATTCTTTTAGCAATATTTTGCTTCTAAAGTTTAGTAGAAAAATTTAAACAAGAATTCAGGGGCTTAATTGTTTAAATATATATGAATACTTTTACAAAGAGAAAAACCTGTAGAACTTGTGCTTAAGACTAGAATTTGTTTCTTAAAACTATGGAACATTACTAGTCTTTTATAAACTGAATACAGATATAAATGTTGGTATATTTGAAATGGATATACATGTAAAGTGGGATCACGTTAAAGACATATTTTAAAACAATTTCGAATTATAAACATGTTTTCATATGTTCCCACCTTTCATTTTTTTCTGAAGCACCAAGTTTTGATACATCCACAGTCTTGCCGCCTGTCTTTTTTTTCTTTTCTCTCTTTTTTCTACTGAGCAGTTCATCCTTAATGTGGAAAAAATTATGGTTACAGGTTATCATTAACATGTACTCTTCAAATGTTATCAAGAGTCTTCTGTGAAGGGTAAACATTATAGAAGAACATTTATGCAAATATATGTAGGGTCCAACATGATTAAGTAAAATCATCAATCTTTAACAATAACTGTTGTCATGGTATCCAGTCCTTAAACACACATGAAGTTCAGCACTGTCAGTCATGTGTATCTCCATAGCAATCAAAGTTTTCTAAGAAGAGAAGGCATTCAACTTACTTTTTCTCATTCATCCAACTTTAATAATGTCACTTCAAAAAGAATGAGTAAACAGATGCTAATTCATGAATACTGATAAATATGTTTCTCTTTAGCATATAAATAAAAGCCCACAGCAGGCAGAATAAACTATCAGTCTAACAAAAATGTAATAATTTTTTAACCAATTTATCTCTGAAATTATAAAATTATACTCATTTCAAATTTTACTGAGTTAAAAGCTATTAAAGTCATCATTCTAAATCATTTTGCATAAAAGACATGCATATCTAGAAGGTGACAATGAGGAAAACATAGCTCTACCTTCTCATTTTCAGCTCGATATTTACACCTTAACAAAATTTTGTAACAAACTCAAAATGACACATTTTTAAAAAGAAACACTTTCTTCTTATATCATTGGTTCTTGAAATAGAAGCATCAAATACTAAATGTTGAGTACAAAAAGTACTAGAATAAGGAATATATATAAGAAGGCTGAAATTTTTATCAGCTGAAAAACTAAATGTCTAAAATTCCATATAAAATTAAGGAGGCTAGGTCACTTGATTTATTACCAATACTTACCAGTTGTTTTTCCAGGTAGATTGACCAAACCACAGCATAATGACCCACTGTGAGAATAATGAACAAAAGTAATGCCAGCTCAGCATTGCTCATTTTCCTCACCCGCCTGTAGTAGAATACAGGCTGTCGCCAATCTGGAAGTCCATTGATCAGAATATCATCATACCTACAGAAGCAAATACAACAGTTTTTCATATGGAGTTTAAAAATAAAAGCAAAAAACTTCATTTGTATCAATACTTACACTTAAAAAGAGGAAAGAGAAAAGAATTTCTCCAAAATATATAACATTTATACAGATTACCAACATTACAATGGCCTGTAAATCAAAACATTACATTCAATCATACACAACCTTCAAAAAGGCACTCAGTGATATACTTTAGATCTGATATACGGATCTTGTGTTTTTAAACACTCCAACGACGTGACTCCTGGAATGACATCCAAACTCAAGGAGCCTTATAGTCCACCTCTCCATCACAGGGTGCAGTGAGGCCCCACCATGAAAGTCAGTGACAAAAGGAAGAATCTCAATGGGAGAAAATCAAGATAAGGGCTCTACTGCTTCCAAGAATTATATATTAATTGAATCACATTCAGGATAAATTTTCTAGTTAGTGCTTTTATTTGAATCTCAGTACGAGGGTTCAAGGTTGAAATATTTATTTTATCAAAGCTTCTTAAAGACATAAAAAGTCTATTAAAAAGGGGCACCTTTTAATTTTATGTTGCTCATGTTCTTTTTAAGAATTAAAAACAATACCAAATTAGCAGGAGATGTGGAAACAACCAATTTCTCAATAAAACTGTTTATTTGTAAACATTTAGGTGGCAGTTTCCTCACATTTTTTTGTCTTTGCTGAAAGGGAATAACACAACAAATTTCCTGGTAATTCACTTTAAATCTACTTTCTTTAGAATAAAATTTCAACTGAATTTAAATTTACCCATCAGACATTATGGAGGCAAATATTTTTAACGTTAAAAGTAAGGAGTAACATTTATGACTGTAAAACTCAAAATGGTCTCATGCAAATACTGTATGTTCAAAACACGCAACCTGTTAATCTTAGTTGAACACAACTCATTAAATATTCTAATCACACTATTTCCAGAATTAAATCTTCACTGAAAGGCCTAATTTGGTGCAACACATTGACCAAAATATTTTAATTAAAAATATTCTGAGTTAGTCGCAGGCCTAATTACAGGAATAGAAATAGGGCCTATATTGTCAGGCAGGTCAGTAGAACTCAGTAGTAGGTTTTTCTCAAGTAAATTGACCGATCTACGAATAATAGCGCAGCTGCTAAACTGCCAGTCTTGACATGTAAATCAATTTAAATGCAACAACTGCAGTAGCTACTTTGATAGTTATTAAATTGATACCTTGGAGATATGCTTAAAAAAATAAAGCAGAGCATTTATTACAGGCAACTCCTTTTTTCAGTAGAATAATACTGGTTATAAATTCAAAATATATTTTATTGGACTATCTAGAAAACCTGACTTTTAGGATCAACTTAGATTATTAAAAATAACGGCAGATCAGAATAACCAATGTTCAAAGTAAAGGACATTAGTGGTACTAAACTCTTAAAGGCAGGCCAACTTTACGGTATACAAGAATCTGGTAATTAAAATATGGTTATGTAGTAGCTAAGCCAAAGTTTGATGTTAAATATTCTTTTTTAATATTTATATAGCTATTTTTGAACACAAATAAATATATAACATGATTTCATCAAAAGTTATCATTCCTGTCCTTCAAAATTTATGTTTAAATCTATTGCTAAAAACGGACTCATTTTAAATTACCAACATATTGGTAAAAACGGTTTCAAGTGATATAACGTAAGATTACAATATCTGAATGAGGTCCAATAAGGAAAGGCCTGAATTTATTCTAAAATCTACATTCTACTTCAGATTTGTTGAGGAAAAAAGGGGGAGAATATAATTATTTTCAGCTAATCTCTCCCAGGAAATAACTTCAAGTAAAAAGTGTGGCTATTAATAAGGAACATCTAAGAAAGTGGTGACAGTTCCCTGAGAGCATTACTGTTAAACTTGTTTTAGATCTAAATAGTATCAGAAGAAAACCCAGCTAAACTCATAGCTATGAATCTTGTATCAAATATTTTATCACCATTGAAATACTATGTATCTATTAACAGCTACTACTTTCTACCCCACATATAAATTGTATTTGGTGCACAGCTAAATTCAAGACAGCAGAATCTCATGCACTGAACACATTAAACAAAACTAGATATTTACTAGGCTATGTCTGCCACTCTAAACAACAGTTTCCAAGGATTAAGCTTAGAATCAATGCTCTATTGATTTTACTATCAATGAACATTATGGCTCACACGACTGGCCATTTTAACGGAAGATAGCTTCTATTATAGTTCACTTTTTAGAGTATATGCTGTTAAAAGATAAATCACTGCTTTCCTGAAACACTGAAAAAATAAAGATATCCTTAAAATACACAGACAATATATTCATAAGTTATTTAAGAAAAAATGTGTTGATAACACAAAACATCACTATGTTATTCTTTTTCTATATCTAAAACATAGTACTGTTAAAATAATTAAGCTCATATAAACTGCTCTTAACAATTTGTTAAAACCAGATTAAGAATGTACACACGTATGAATATTATAAGAAAATACAAAAGTAAATTTCTTTGATGAAAAATATCACTAAATGTAAAAAAAAATATGAAACTATAAAGGCATCATTTTAGAAATTAAAAATATTAATTGATCTATTCCATACATCCAACATATAGCCTAATATATGTTATTTCATTTGATTTTCTAAAATGTACATGATGAACATAATAATGGTTATATAATCATTAGTGAGTTCCATTCTATAGTCATCAAATGACTATATTCAATTCAAACATATTTAGCCCAATATAAACATAAAAAGCAAATCAAAAAATGTTTAAATTCCAAGAAAAAATTATGTAAATTATTAGCATGCTTTTGAAATATAAAATAGTAACTATGAAATTAAAATAGAAAACATGTATATTATGCAAATAAATATTCAAATAATTCTAGCATTTGCCTAACTTGTGAATCTCTCACTGTAAAAAGTCTGAATTTTTAGCTTAAAAGAATAACATCATCTATTTAGGCCACATTTTGAACCTGAGTAAAAACTGTACAAAGAGCATAAATAGGAAACAAGCTTAAATTGATTGATCTTTCCTTTATAAAATGTATATATGTGCCAAAAGCTGTGGTACACAGCACTTACATTCAACTTTTACAAATATATGCCATAAAACAGACCCAAAAAACTAAATTGCACAAGCGAGTTACCAAAAGAATTTTAAAACAGATTTTAAATAAAAGTAAATGTCCTAATATTACTAAAGCACAATCTAGTGTATGTATGTAGTGCTTAGTATTGTCTCGGTACTTTGTTCCAGCTAACACTGGCAACAGTTTATAATACGGCAGAACATAAGTGAGCTGCTATTTCCTAAAATAAGGAAGTTACTTAAGGAGTTTAGAAAAGACTTCTTTACTAATCTCCCTTATACTAACCAGGAAAACTTGTTTTTTCATGCTGTAGTCTATGTCTTTAGAAGAAAAAAATGGCTTAGAAGTTTACTCACAGTAACACTCTTAAGAATCTACCCTAGAGAAATGAAAAACATTTGTTCAGAGACTTCTGTGTGAATATACACAGCAGCATTGTTAGTCATAGCCAAAAAGTGGAAATGATCTCAATGTCTATCAGTTGATGAATGGATAAATGAAAGTGGAATGTGGAATACTATTCAGCAATAAAGAAGAATGAGCTACTGGTATATGCTACAATATGGACATACCTCAAAAATATGTTGATAATAGGAAGAAGCCAGATACAAAATACTATTAGATGATTTAATTAATATGAAAAAACACATTTATAGTCACATAAAGGAGATCAGTGATTGCCTGGAGCTGGGATCAGAATGCTAAGTGCCTGCAAATGGGCTTGAGGGAGTGTTTTGAAGGTAATGTTCTAAAACTGGTGGTGGTAGTCTGCACAACTCTGTAAATTTATTAAAAATCATAGATTTGTACACTTAAAATAGGTTAACTGTTATGGTATGCAAATTATACCTAAATAAGGCTGTTTAAAAAATAAAGTTTGCCTGTTCCTTAAAAAAAAAGGTTATTTATCATTTTATCTGCTTCCTTGTTATTCCCTTTTCTACTAAAATTTTTTTAATGAGGCTGCTTTCAGTGAAAAGATAATTATTTATAAGGGAAATAAATAAGTCCATTACAATTCCTGGAAAGTTACACATTTAAAAGCACTTATTAATAAATATTTATAATAAATGACTGTGATACCAAAGAGCATTTGTTAATATCACTATAAGACAATCTTCTTTAAAAAGATAAAACTGTGCTTTTTTTTTTCTAAAGGAATTATAAACATTAGGTATTTGTAGAGATGCATTTCTCCTATAAGTTTAAATACTCATAGGTCACCTGGCCTCAGGCGCAAGCTTTGGAAGAGTGATTCTCAGCTTGATTAGTTACGACTTTTGCCTCAAGGAAAACCAGTTACCAAAGAGTTACTTGTGCCTCAAGGGGTATAATACTACAGCTGTTTGTGTAACTGTCAGATCCACTTTTTTCTACTAACACTCCACAATAAATGCAAAGGGAGATAATCCTAAAAAGAAAATATTTGATGAGCCTGTGTTAATGAAGAAACAATTTATACATGAGAAGTGATTTGTTCTGAAAAGATATAAATAATTTCAGTAATTGGGAGAAATTGTTACAAAGTTTACTGACTTAAAATAACAACAAACAAAAAAACAAAATCTGATGCCAGAGATGCAGGGAGACTAAATAAAGCTATCTTTACAGACACATTCTTGATGTGTGAAACACAACTAGGGGCTCAGTGAGAGAAACCAACTAGAAAATATGCACAGAATGACCAACACTTCTTTCAACACACTTCTAGGACTCTTTCAACACTATGGATTATCTCAAACCAGAGGAATGTCTGCTATGGTATCTGGACCAATGCCAGCCCTTGTTATAAAGCAAAGAACACTTCAAGAGAATATCCTGAGTACCTTGCTTTGCAATCTGACAAACTGAGGTATTCAAATTAAACTGTTAAAGATGAGAACCAAGAGTGGGAGCTGACACTGTAGGATACAGAATAATTCCAGGTAACACATTTGAAGAAAGAATCAGAATGTCACATGGCATAATGTTTTGGATTTTCTTTAAGATAAACTAGCTTTAATAGAATGATATTTTCAAACTGCAGAGGGTAGCTCACTAGTGTCTCACGAAACCAATTTAGCAGACCACAATCAGCATTGTTTTCAAAAAGAAAAAAGAACGGTCTAGACTAGCTTAGAATAGAAAAATATGTCTTTCACACACAATAGGAAGTGTTCTGTGACATTTTTGTTTCAGTTGTGTCTGTGTGTCCTGAAGCATGATGCAAAATGTATTTCTTACCATGAGTCTGACTTAAAGAACTCTGAAACCTGTCACAGTAGTGTCTACATTCCATACATTTGGAAGAGCAGAAGAAAGGGTTTCTCTGCAAGCTCCTAAGTCAGTAGCATATAAACCACTGTAAAATCTATTACTACTCTTCTGAAAGGCTCCCAGAGACATCTCAAAGAGAGGGTGCTGCCTCCTGTCTGACGTTCAACCCTAAACACAGAATCGCTGGAGAGTAAGGGAAGGATGGAGGCAAAAGAAACAGGAGAAAGAAGCAAATATTTTTCTTCTACTCCTATCTTCTACTTACACAATTCTGCTCTCTCACTCACAAATTAGGTTTATTATTTTGAATATTCACCGAGAAAAGGTAATAACTTGAATATCTCTAGTCGCCTAATTGAAAAACATTTAAGAAACTGAGGGGGGAAAGACCCCCAAGCACAGACAGGAGCAATTACTGATATATCAAAAATGAATAGGCATTTGTTTGAAGTCAAGTGGTATTTGAATTTTCCAGGGCATAGATACTCATGTTAAAAATATTAGCTAATGAAGGCATGATCCTGAAGTCTCTAAGTACTAAATAAACCTAGTGAATATTTTCAGTAGAAATTAACTCCGCTCTAAACATACATTTTAAAAACAATGCATTTCTTGAAAAGGAACGAAAATAAAAATACTAACACAATAAAATGTTTGATGAGACAATTCTTTTCTTTATAAACAGACTTCAAAGTATAACATCTTAATTCAAAAGCAGATGAACACTCACCTCTGCCTTCGTTCATCATCCTTTAAAACTTCATAAATGGCCACCAACTAGATAAAACAGAAGCATCACGTTAAAAATACTTTTACCTACAAGAAATCATTTAGGAAGACAGACACACTATAATGCACATGCAAAAAGCCCATGCACTCAGTGAACAGATAAAATCTTAATTATAAGTACCATTTTATGGTTTTGGTAGCACCTTAAGAGGTTAAAAAAGGCTTGATACCAAAGTATATCTTTGAGAAAGATGCAAAAGTAATAATTATCTTAACATGTGCTTTTTAAAACTGTAATTTAGAGAAGAAAATTATGACAATTATGACCCTCCCCCCCAAGAACTGAGACTCCAATATAAAAAATGCTGGTAAAAGCGTTATTTTTCTTAAACTGAATAAATATGTATGCATAATATTTCTAAACTACAATCTCATTTTAAATGGAAACATTCTACATATAGGTTACTGTTTTTACCATAAACATTTATTTATAAATTATCACAAAAATATATAACAGCATATTTCACTTACTTGTCTAAATTGAGTTTCTGCATTTTCATCTTTATTCTTGTCTGGATGCAGAGTTAGTGAAAGCTTACGATATGCTTTTCTAATGTCTGCAGATGAAGCATCCTGGATGTAGTGGGGGGGAGGGGAAAAACACAAAGCAAACTTTGTCAGAAAAAGAAATTCCCAGAACCTTGTTAAGATCTGAGAAGACAGCCAACCAAATGCAGGACCCCAGGCAATGTAATTTGAGCAATCAGTCTAACAACCAGGCTATGCAACTAGCCTGACCCACATGACTGAACAATTATTCAATCTAATTTGGCTCTCTTCTTAACTTTTCATTACCATACATTCATTTAAAGAAGACAGTATTTGGCAAAACTTTTCAAACACTTGCCTTCCTAAAATTAACCAATAAATCTTTTTCAGTAATTAAGAGATCAAAAAGAAACAAATTAAAAATTAATACATCCGTGTGCCTTCAAAGAAAGTCTTTATTATTTGAGAATCTTAAAGCCAATGTCTGAAGCCCAGGCTTACCATATGTGGTTCCTTCATTGTTATTTATATTGAATTTACCATGGAGCAGCCACCTATGGAATCTCAATCTCAACATGTCAAAAAGTATGCCTATTTGAAGGCAGTTAAATTTGCATTTACACAAAATAATTATAATTAGAAATAGTTATGTATATTATCCTCAACTTTTTAAAGTACGTCACAGGATATCTTCAATAGTGTCCAGTTTCCATAGTCTGGCTTGCAGAAATAAATTTGCCCACTATTTATGTGTTATTAACATAGTTTAAATATTATTTTAAAAGGACAGTTGAGGAAGAGTACTTTGGATTCAATGAATATTAAAATTGTATTTTATGTAATCTTGTCCTATTTGTACATATAAACTCAGAGAACATCATTTTACATACCTAGTTTAAAAAAAAAAAAACATGAAAATTACAACACACTGTTAAGTATAAAACTTGATCTCCATTAAATTTAAAATTTATTCCAAACACTAACATATTCATAGAGAGGCAAAATGAAAATAAAGTTGCTTATTAAATTTTATCGTGTTTTACAAATGAATATTTGTTCAATTAATTCATAAAACTGATATACTAAAAAGTTCAAATGACTAAAAAAAACAAACATAACAAAAGTCCATGTTCCTGGAACTAAATAGCTGTTAAATAAATAGAGCTGGAGCAAGGCAAAGTGAGACTGTAATTAGTCTGTCAAGCTCTCTCTTATAAACCATTACTTTCATTACCAATTTTCTGGGACTTGTTGCTCCAGGCCACTACTCTAAAGTTTCAGCTTAGGTGTGAATATTTTTCTGACTCATGGAGGGTTGAAGAGCTAAAAAATTAGCAGAGTAAGTTTTGCACGTAATATGATTATAATTTCCATTCTCACATGCTCAATGGAATTGTTTTGTTCTTTATACTTGAATGATAGCTAGCTAAGAAGTAGTAGAAAAGAATGATTATTTTTTTCTGAAACTCTGTGATGGAGATTCTGTCGAGCAAAGAGGTCAAATGTCAAATGAATGCTCATTGTCTAACTGGGGCTTTAATTTTAGATTTTATTAATTGGGACTATATCATAGAGAAATTTCAGAAGTAGATTTCTTACAATCTAATGTATTTGCTTACATTACAAAATTAATACATGCTCATTACGGAACATCTATGACTTACTAACACTCACCTAAGACCTAGTCTTGCCAACCTGACTCCAATCTTCCAGTTTTCTGCTACAGTATATACACTAAGTGTAAAGGTGATCAGATGGCTCTCCTATTTCAAACTCTTCAGTAACTCCCAAGAACCTTCATTATTTGTCTTATCCAGTCTTTTTAACTTTGTATTGCACCATCTTGATCCATCTTCCTGGTCCCCCAAATCATCACACAATAGGATCCTGTTCCCCAACCTAATGTTTTTGTTTTGCATCCAGCTGTAGATACAGTTCTCTCCTGACTTAGGAATGCACCTCTCAGGCTGCACAGAAAGACTGCCTATTTTTCTCATGAGAGCTGCCCAGTAATTTATTTCACCAATAAGCTTCACCCTAAGTGGACAGAACTGAAAAACTCCGAGTTTTCCCTGTCTAAAAAATATGCTCTAGAGAAGCTGCATCTCAAACTAGCTTATGTATGTGTTACATTTTAGTTAATTAATCAATGAATTTTAACTTATCCTCATAGCAAAGCTTATAGCTGTTAGCAGGCCCATTTTACTGACAAGGTAAATGAGGCAAAAAGAAGTTGAGTAATTTGCTCAATTCCAGACTGCTGGCAAATAGAGGAAAACAGAATTCAAACCCAGAAAATACTGCATCAGAATCATAGCTCTCCATGTTGGTTCTTAAGATTCAGTTAGTAGATTTCAGCTGACTCACTGCACAGGGGGCTACAGTTTTGGGGAAGGCAGTGAGAACAACTGCTACACTTCTACTGATCTGATAAACTATACAGAAAACATCCACACAACTACAATGTGAATATGGTCCACTGCAGTTTTAAAGGTTAATATCCTGATATATGCTGGCTTTTACAGCACATTTTACACCATATTTCTACTACAGACCCAAATGTTAGAACATTTATCTCACATACACAATGAATGAAACCTTTTGTCTCCCTGGCTTGCACGGATTCTTGATAGGACTATGGGTGAACTGGTCATCTTCAACACTGTTCACAGATCAGATCTATAGGATTCAATTCTTTTCCTTCTAAATGTGATATGGTTTTTTTTTTTTTTTTTGACAAGCTGGACATGAATTATCTTAATACCTGGATGACTTCTGTAAAGAATAGATATATGGTTATTCTTTTAAAAACAAAAATAAACAAAGAAAAACTATAAAAATATGTCCATCATAATTGGGAAAAAAAAATGTGATGAGAAATCAACAAAAGTGGCAGAGTATGGAACTCCAAGGGACTGTCCCTCTCCCTGAAAAGAAATGGCAAATAACCTGGCAAAAACTGTCAGAATCAACCTTATCTGCAAACTAGTCAAAGGATTCCAGTAATTGGTCAAGCACTCAGTCAAGAAAAAGTAGCTAGTTCTCTGTAAGGATCTTGAAGTTATCAATCGGAGTTATTGGTGTGGGTTTCTAGTGTTAGTTAAGTTGCTCAGTCGTGTCCAACTCTTTGCGACCCCATGGACTGTAGCCCACCAGGCTCCTCTGTCCATGGGATTCTCCAGGCAAGAATACTGGAGCGGGTTGCCATTTCTTTCTCCAGGGGATCTTCCCAACCCAGGGATCGAACCCAGATCTCCTGCATTGCAGGCAGACGCTTTAACCTCTGAGCCACCAGTTTCTAATGTTAAGAGTATGTAAAGTAGACTTTGTTCTAAAAGAAGTTGTGGTTGCTTGTTTAGGCTTATCCTTTGATTCCCTGACAGACTGGTAAAGGGCTTACCATTATTTTTACCAAACTCTGACCTATCCCAGGGCAGACAGGCAACTGTTCAGGACATTTGTCAAAAACATTTAACAGCAAGTTTACCAGCTGGTGTCAAATGAGGCAAAGGACGGCAGTTAGGCACACAACACGCACATCAAAAAGCTAAGGAGACTGGGAAGTGAGGTGCTTTGGGGAATATGGTATTTGAAATGCTCCCACATATTCTTTGGAAACTAGACAACCAACATCTGTATGCCCAAAGTAGAGTACATAATCAAAAAGACCTGAGAAGGCCCTAAATTCTCATTTCTGGCTGAGCTTTAGGCTGTACACAAGTAGAAAGTGAAGACTAAGAGTGAGTTGTAAACTGCCTAGCTGAGTGTTGAAGGCATGTCCTGACATATACACAAAATCCTCTACCAAAGATTTTGAGGGTTTTTTTTTTTTGCTTTTCGTTTTTTTCCTGTGCCAAATCTTTGAGGAAATCTTTGCTGAATCATCATCTGATGCATAAGCTAATCAAACAGATGTTAGTGGACACATATGGCAAAGAATATACACTATACAAAATTAATTCAGAAAAATCACTAGACAAACACCACCAACCACAAGCAGCAAAAAGGCAAAAACCAAAGGAAAAAAAAAACAAAACAAATCTGGTGAGGTAAAATGATCTAATTACCATATTATATATTCAAAATATCCAGTATTCATTAAAAATTATGAAGGAGGCAAAGAAACAAGAAAGTATGGCCCACACACATAGAAAAAAAGGAATAGAAATTGTCCCAAAGATCAGACATTAGATTTACTAGAGAAGGACTTTAGATCAACTGTTTTAAACATGCTCAAGAGCACAAAGAACTAATAGAATAAGAATGATGTCTCACCAAATTGAGAATACCAACAGAGAGAGAAAATTTAAGGCAAAGAGAAATTCTGGACTTGAAAAACACAAGAACTGAAATTTAAAAATTCACTAGAGAATTCCAAAAGCAGAGAAAAAAATCTGTGAACTTGAAGATACATCAATTGAGATTATCCAATATGAGAAGTAAGAAGAAAAAAAAAATAAAGAAAAATTAATAGAGCCTAAAAGACCTGTGGGACACCTCTACATATACCAACATACACATACATAATAAGAGTTCAAGAGAGGACTAGAGAAAAGGGTGGGGGGACTGAAAACTGAACTTTCATAAAAGACATAAATATACACATCTAAGAATTTCAACAAATCCTAAGTACATACAAAGTAATCCACACCTATCAACATTATACTCCAACTGTTCAAAAACAGAATCCTGAAAACAGCAGAGAGAAGTGACTCATTATGTACAACAAATTCTCAATAAATTAACATCTATTTCTCATCAGAAATCATGGACACTAGAAATTAACTGAATGACATATTCACAGTGCTTCAGGAAAAAAAAAACAAATCTGTCAACCAAGAATTCTATATCCAGGAAAGCTATCCATCAAAAAGGAAAGAAATCAAGATATTCAAAGTAAACAAAAATTAAAGAGTTCGTTGCTAGTAGTCTTAATCTACAAAAAGTACCTCAGAGAGGCCTTTAGGCTGAAAGGAAATCATACTAGATAGTAATTCATACAAAGAAATAAAAAATACTGATAAAGATAACTATATAGATAAATATAAAAATCAATATTCATGTATTTCTGGTTAGTAACTCCAATTTTTTACATGATTTTAAAGACTACTAAGCCATAATAAATCTATGTCTTAAATAAAACAATAATATAGATGTATGTCCATAGACATACATGTATAAAGATGTAATCTGTGACAATAACTATATGAGGAAGGGAAACACAGCTATTTAGGAGCCAATTTTTTAATATGATTGAAACTAACTTGGTATTAATTCAAACTAGATTGCTACAAATTAATGTCACTTGTATAATCTCCATGGCAAATACTAAGACAATAAATCTATTTTAAAATCTAGATTTAAAATCTATTGTAAAAGAAAAAGCAAATCAAATAATACACTACGAATACTGTGAACAATTATGCCAAACAATTAGGAAACCCAGATAAAACAGACAAATTCCTAGAAACACACAAACTGACACATGAAGAAACAGAAAAAGTGAACAGACCTATAATAGGTAAAGAGAGAGAGTGATTAGTTAATAAAAACCAAACCCCAAAAAAAGCCCAATGGCCTAAAAAGAAAAGCCTGAAACCTCAAAGCCAGATGACTGAATTCGGTCAAATATCTGAAGAAATCACAGTCCTCTTTAAACTTTTCTAAAACATAGAGGAGAAAGGAATGTTAACTTATTCTATGGGTCCCAGATACCAAGACCAGACAAACACCTCAAAAAAAAAAAAAAAAAAAAAAACACAAAAAACCTATAGACTAATATCCCTTATGAATGCTGATGCAAAATTCCTCAGCAAACTTCTAGTAAATTGAATCCAGCAGTATATAGAAAGGACTTACATACCATGACCAAGTGAGATTTATGCAATCAATTCAAAGGTGGTTCAGGGTATGAAGATCAGTCAATATAATACATCATATTAATGAAATGAAGAACAAAGCACCACATAATCATCTCAACTGATGCAGAAAAAGCATACCCAACAGCATTTAGTAACAAACCACTCAACAAACTAGGACTTAAAGAGAACTTTCTGAAGTTGATATAAGGTATCTATGAAAAAACCACAGCTAACTTCCTACTTAAATTGTGAAGTCTGAAACCTTTTCTCCAAGATCAATAAGAGGGATATTTGTTCTAACCTGAGCAATCAGTTGAGAAAAAGAAATAAAAGGCATTCGGATTGGAATGGAAGAACTAATATTCACAGATGATATGTCCCATACATGGAAAATCCAAAAATATCACAGAAAAAATATTAGAGCTAATAAATAAATGTATTAAATTGTAGGATACAAGGTCAATATATAAAGATCAGCTTTATTTCTATATACTAGCAATTAAAAAATCCAAAGATGAAATTAACAAATCCTTGACAACAGCATCCAAATGAATTTAAAAAATTGGAATAGTCTAACAAAAGTGTACTGTTTGTACACTATGAACTATAAAACATCACTGAAAAAAATGAAAGAAGATCTTAATAAATGGAGAGGCATCTACGTTCATGGACTGGAAGACAATATTGTTAAAGCGGCAATAATTCCCAAGTTGATCTACAGATTCAATGCAATCCCTATCAAAATCCTGCCTGGCATTTCTGCAGAAATTTACATACTAATCCTCAAATTCATAGCGAAATGTTAGGGACCCCAAATAGCTACAATAACTTGAAAAAAAAAGTCCTAAAATAACTTGCAGTAACTGGAAGTCACATGTCCTGACTTCAAAACTACAGTCATCGAGACAGCGCAGTTATGATGTAAGGACAGACAAATAGCTCAATGTAAGAAATTCAGCACCCAGAAAAAACTTTCTCATCTCTGGTCAATACATTTTCAACAAGGGTGCCAAGATCATTCAATGAAGAAAGAAGAGTCTTTTCAATAAATGATGTTGATATAATTGGATATCCACATGTAGAAAATAAAATTGGACCCTTACCTCACACTACACAAAAAAATTAACTTGAAATGAGTCAAAGCCCCAAATATAACAGCTAAAACTATAATCCCTTAGGAGAAAACATAGAGGTAAATCTATATGACCTTGGAATACAACAGATTCTTAGCTAGGACATAAGAATAATAGGCAACAAGAGAAAAAATTTACAAATTGTACTTAATCAGATTTTATTTTATTTTTTTTAAATTTTATTTTATTTTTAAACTTTGCGTAATTGTATTAGTTTTGCCAAATATCAAAATGAATCCGCCACAGGTATACATGTGTTCCCCATCCTGAACCCTCCTCCCTCCTCACTCCCCATTCCATCCCTCTGGGTCGTCCCAGTGCACCAGCCCCAAGCATCCAGTATCGTGCATCGAACCTGGACTGGCACCTCATTTCATACATGATATTTTACATGTTTCAATGCCATTCTCCCAAATCTTCCCACCCTCTCCCTCTCCCACAGAGTCCATAAGACTGTTCTATACATCAGTGTCTCTTTTGCTGTCTCGTACACAGGGTTATTGTTACCATCTTTCTAAATTCCATATATATGCGTTAGTATACTGTATTGGTGTTTTTCTTTCTGGCTTACTTCACTCTGTATAATAGGCTCCAGTTTCATCCACCTCATTAGAACTGATTCAAATGTATTCTTTTTAATGGCTGAATAATACTCCATTGTGTATATGTACCACAGCTTGCTTATCCATTCATCTGCTGATGGACATCTAGGTTGCTTCCATGTCCTGGCTATTATAAACAGTGCTGCGATGAACATTGGGGGTACTCGTGTCTCTTTCCCTTCTGGTTTTCTCAGTGTGTATGCCCAGCAGTGGGATTGCTGGATCATAAGGCATGTCTATTTCCAGTTTTTTAAGGAATCTCCACACTGTTCTCCATAGTGGCTGTACTAGTTTGCATTCCCACCATCAATGAAGTGAAAATGAGTATACTACCCAAAGCAATCTATAGATTCAATGCAATCCCTATCAAGCTAACAACAGCATTCTTCACAGAGCTAGAACAAATAATTTCACAATTTGTATGGAAAAACAAAAAACCTCGAATAGCCAAAGCGATCTTGAGAAAGAAGAATGGAACTGGAGGAATCAACCTACCTGACTTCAGGCTCTACTACAAAGCCACAGTTATCAAGACAGTATGGTACTGGCACAAAGACAGAAATATAGATCAATGGAACAAAATAGAAAGCCCAGAGATAAATCCACGCACATATGGACACCTTATCTTTGACAAAGGAGGCAAGAATATACAATGGATTAAAGACAATCTCTTTAACAAGTGGTGCTGGGAACTCTGGTCAACCACTTGCAAAAGAATGAAACTAGAACACTTTCTAACACCATACACAAAATAAACTCAAAATGGATTAAAGATCTCAACGTAAGACCAGAAACTATAAAACTCCTAGAGGAGAACATAGGCAAAACACTCTCTGACATACATCACAGCAGGATCCTCTATGACCCACCTCCCAGAATATTGGAAATAAAAGCAAAAATAAACAAATGGGACCTAATTAACCTTAAAAGCTTCTGCACATCAAAGGAAACTATTAGCAAGGTGAAAAGACAGCCTTCAGAATGGGAGAAGATAATAGCAAATGAAGCAACTGACAAACAACTAATCTCGAGAATATACAAGCAACTCCTACAGCTCAACTCCAGAAAAATAAATGACCCAATCAAAAAATGGGCCAAAGAACTAAATAGACATTTCTCCAAAGAAGACATACAGATGGCTAACAAACACATGAAAAGATGCTCAACATCACTCATTATCAGAGAAATGCAAATCAAAACCACTATGAGGTACCATTTCACACCAGTCAGAATGGCTGCGATCCAAAAGTCTACAAGTAATAAATGCTGGAGAGGGTGTGGAGAAAAGGGAACCCTTAATCAGATTTTAAAACTTTGCAGTCCCCTGTGGCATTAGTGGTGAAGAACCCACATGCCAACATAGGAGACACAGAGACACAGGTTCAGTCCCTGGGTTGGGAAGATCTCCTGGAGGAGGGCATAGCAGCCTACTCCAGTATTTTTGCCTGAAGAATCCCATGGACAGAGGAGCCTGGTGGGCTGCAGTCCATGAGGGCACAAAGAGTTGGACACGACTGAAGTGACTTTGCAAGCATGCACATGCAAGCTTGATGGTTCCTTGAAACACACAGACACACACACAAAGAATTACTATACAACCTTGTAATTATATTCCTAGGTATTTATTGAAGAGAATGAAGACTGTTGTTGAAACAAAAGCTTGTACGCTAATGCTGACAGCAGTACTATTCACCAGTGGCCAAAAAACAGAAACACCCCAACGCCCACGAACTGATGAATGGACAGACAAAATGTGGTGGAGGTATATCAAAATAATTACTATTACTCAAACATAGAAGGAATGAAGTACTTTATATGCTACATATGAATGAATCTTGAAAACACTCTGCTAAATGAAGGAAAGAAAGAAAGAAAGAAAGAGAAGTCCTTCAGTCGTGTCCAACTCTTTATGACCCCATGGACTGTAGCCTATGAGACTCCTCCATCCATGGAATTTTCCAGGCAAGAATACTGGAATAGGTTGCCATTTCCTTCTCCAGGGGATCTTCCCAACCCAGGGATTAAACCTGGGTGTCCTGCACTGCAGGCAGACGCTTTACCGTCTGAGCCACCAAGGAAGCCGAATAAAGAAAAACCAGATAAAGAAAACCAAATGAAGAAAAACCAGACACAAAAAGCCATGTATTATATAATTTCATTCCAATTGTCCATTTGCCCTTTATGGACAAATCTATTGATACAGAAAGCATTTCAGTAGTTCCCAGAGCCTGCAGAGAGAGGGGGACGGGGAGTGACTGCTTAATACATACGGAGTTTCTTTTGGGGTGATGAAAATGTTCTGTAATTAGATGACTGGTGAATAACATGTGAATATACTAGAAGTCATGGAATTGTACACTTAAATGGTTAAAATGGTGAGCTTGGTTTCATGAATTATATCTCAATTTTTAAAAAGTGAAACAATACAGAATTATCTTTATTGCACGCTATGTGCTAGGCACTATTCTAGCCACTATATATGTTAATTCCCTTGAATTTTACAACTCTTGGTGATAGGTATAATTATTCTATTTTAATGAGGAAACTGGGACTTAATCTAAGGTTAAGTAATCTGCAAAAATGTTGCATAGGTACTAGGTGGCAGAAATTTCCTGCCAGAAATTTAGTTTTACATCCCATGCTACCTCTTCTAGAATTAAAGTGGCATATCTTATGGCCACTCCTCAATTATCTTCTAATGTAAGTTAGGTTATTCATCAAAATGGAACCAGTTACCTCTGGGAGTCTGAAAAGTGGGATCAGTAATAATCTGATACAGTTCAATCCAGAGATGTTTAAAAATGTATAGATTGTTGCTGGGAACACTCTTCTAGAGGTAGATATAGTAATCTAAATGAAAAATTTCTTATCTAATTTACTTATGAACAGATCTGGTAAGGCTGTTTGATGTGGGACAAATCTCAGAGAAATTTTGTTCACATTCTAGATTTTATTAGATTAGCCCCCTTTTCCACTTACTATGATGTTTAGGATGAAAATGGGCTTGAAAATAACCAATCCACTTACTAGCTATGTAATTTTGGACAAATCTAAGTCTCAAGTTCTTATCTATAAAATAAGAATGATAATATTGAAACAAATGAATATACACATATACATGCAAATATATATATACATACATATATATATGTATATAATATGCTTATTATAGCATCTGGCACATAGTAGTGCTGAATAAATGAAAACTGTTATAAAGTGTAGGCTAAAAAGTCACTATTTCTTCTTCATTTTAACACTTGGCAAATTTGACTTGCAGTTTATTTGGATTTGTACTTTAGACCATGACAAGTAAGGAACTGAGAAGAGTAAGATGAATTTGGATGGTTTTTATTTATTGATTTGACAATATTTATTGAGTCCCTTTCACCTGAGGTTGAAACTCCAATACTTTGGCCACCTCATGCAGAGTTGACTCACTGGAAAAGACCCCGATGCTGGGAGGGATTGGAGGCAGGAGGAGAAGGGGACGACAGAGGATGAGATGGCTGGATGGCATCACCGACTCGATGCACATAAGTTTGGGTGAACTCCGGGAGTTGGTGATGGACAGGGAGGCCTGGCATGCTGCGATTCATGGGGTCACAGAGAGTTGGACACGACTGAGCGACTGAACTGAACTGATTGAGTCCCTATACTTATAAGCACTGAGGACACAGTAGTGAACAAAATAAACCCAATCTCTAACCTCATAAAAGCTCTGCAAGGTAAGAGCACTGAAAATTTTGTTTTAAGTGGCCCAAGAGGGGTTCCTTATTTTACTTTACATCCGAGACTGGCACATATTTTCTGTAAAGGGGTAGACTAAATATTTGAGGCTTTGCAGGCCAAAGAGGCTCTGCTACAATTATTCAACTTTGCCACTGCAGTGAGCAAGCAGCCACAGACAACACATAAACATGGGTGTGATGCTGTCCCAGGGAAATTTTATTTTAAAAAACAGCTGGAGTCTGGTTTTCGCCCATGTAGCACAGTTTGCTGACCCCTGATTCCTATCTGTGGATTGTCAATAATCTAAAGCTCATTCTATTTATAGCGTCTTTGCAAATTTGATATCCACCTATACACACACACACATCTATGTATATGTATATTATATGTCTGCTGGGTGGTTAACAAAACATTAGAAGACCTTACCCAGGACCTATCAAAGTACAGTGTTCTTAATAAAACCCCCTATTGCTTTGAAAGAACTCAAGAACATTAAATCCAAGAGAAGAACACCTAGATTCAGTAAAGAGGCAAGACTACAGTTATTCAGACTATATATTTAGGCACATAGTTGAAGAACTTCAAACTCTGGTCGACATCTAGATATCTTAATTTGTGAAATGTTATTATCCAAGGTTAACTGCCTCAAAGTTAGTAATCCCATGTAATCTTTCTAAGTCCTTGGGTCATTTTCTTATCTGATGTTACTAAGTAAAAAGCCCAAGCTGAACTCTTAATAATGACTTTGTCCTCTTTACTCTCGGAGAAGGCAATGGCACCCCACTCCAGTCCTCTTGCCTGGAAAATCCCATGGACCAAAGAGCCTGGTGGGCTGCAGTCCATGGGGTCGCGAAGAGTCGGACACGACTGAGCGACTTCACTGTCACTTTTCACTTTCATGCATTGGAGAAGGAAATGGCAACCCACTCCAGTGTTCTTACCTGGAGAATCCCAGGGACGGGGGAGCCTGGGGGGCTGCCGTCTATGGGGTCGCACAGAGTCGGACACGACTGAAGCGACTTAGCAGCAGTAGCAGCCTCTTTACTCTGGCCTTTGCATTTAAATTTATCAGTCAACATAGTCCACTCCCACTCTTCACCTGCCCAAAAAAGCCAATAATAACAAAAAACCAAAAAACTATGTGCCTGGATAAAAGTGCATTTACCAGCAAAAGAACTAAATAACAGAAGCATGTAAGGACCAGAAGGTTGAGGCAGGAAACCTGTGCTCAGCATAACTTCAGAACTATGGGACTTTATACCAGGTTGACGTAAAATTCAAAACAAATTAGAAAAAAATAAAAATAAATTGAAAAAGGAAAATATTTTTAAAAAATAATTTTTCAGGGCAAAATAATTAACTAACTTCAGAATAAATTTTAATCCTGGGCTTCTATGGTTGACCTGATACAAAAGAAGTAGGGGTTCTTCCACTGGAGATGACTGTTAAAGTCAATTGCCTTTGGAGAAAACTACTAAAATTTATGTAAGATGATAGCTTTAGTTGACTTTATTAGCCTTAAACCATATATAAGCACCCATAAAAGGTTAGTCTATATCAAAATCCTGGTTTTTGATGCTCATGTAGAACATATATCTTATTATTTTTTTGAGTCAAGATAATAATAATTTGTTGACAAGTCTGATAATTTCCAGTGCAGTAAGAGGTATGCATTGCACCCTCTTATTTTTAACTTGCATCAAAATAAATCTGGATTAATAACATGTTTATTTAAGTTGAACACACCTCTGCCCTCCCCATAAGATTAAAAATGCAAGCATTCTCCAAATGTAGATAAACAAAATACTGCAGCCCAAGAGACAGCTGCTTCTGATATCTAATTACTGGGGGACTGAGTTGGCAGGAACATCAGATCAACTATTCACAAAACAAAATCACCATTTCTGGTAATGAGATTAGTTATCTTATACTATATTTTTTCAGCTAATTGATTTTCAAAAGGAGGTCTCCTTACCAATTCAGTGGCAGAGGTACAGAGCAGGAGGGACAGTTCCATATTAAACAAATTTGACAGACAGAACCACCAAATTATGCTTTAAAAAAAAAATTTAACAAAGCAGAAATAAAAGCTGAAATTACATATTGCCTGGAAATTAATGAAAAGGAAAATATATGACATCAAAACCTTTAAGAGCTAAAGCTCTACTTAGAGGGTAATGCTTGTAGTTTAAAATACTCTTAATAAGACAATCTGAAAATGAATGAAGTACCCAGCCTAATAAAGTAGAAAAAGAACAAAAGTACACAAAAGAAAATAGCAAGAAAGAACAAACAAACATAAAAATGGAAAGTAATGAAACCAAAAAGGAAAAAAAAAGCTGGTTCTTCGGGAAGATGAAAAAAACGTACCAGACCCAGAATGCCCTGACAGTCCCTTAAAATCTTGGTTTCTGTACCTTGAAAATGGTCACGTATCAGCTTTACCTTCCTCTCTGCTGCCTCTCCCTCCTGTGCTGTCCAAGAGCAGGGCCAAATGATCGCATCTGAAAGCTCAGCCCAGACAAGTGCTCAAGACAATCCAGAGAACTTTCAAAATCTGTCCTTCACATAATGCAACTGTGCATTTGCTCCATTTCAGAGGCAGACTGGCCCTTAATCCAAGAGCACCAGTTCCCCTTACGGACCTTTTCTCTACTATGGTTCTTGCTAGTCTGTATCTTGCTCTTCTTTTCAAAGACAGAAGCCCTAACTGCTCAATGCGGGCCCAGAAAATAGTCCCCTAGGGCCAAGGCTAGACATCTAGATGGCAGTCAACTGACTTATATTGCTAAATGGTCTATCCCTTTTCCCATTGGCATGCTTCCACCCTGACTTGGGAAGTGAGGTGCTACAATCAATGAAAGTGTTGATTTCAAATCCATGCCACACCAACAGAAAAACCAGATAGGCACCAAGGCCTACTAACAGAAAGGGCAAAAGCAGCAGAAGCAGAGCCTCCATTTGATTTCCACCTTCCAAAATTTACAAAGTATACCTTATTGGCCAAAGCTCTATTACATCCAGCATACTTACTGCAAGTGAGTCTGAGAAAGTTATTAACTTTACACACTTTGTACAATAAAGCACACTAGAAGGAAGGAATAAATGTTGAAACCAATCCACTTTATTTACATATTTCTTGTTGTTTAGTTGCTAAGTCATGCCCAACTTTTTTGTGACCCCATGGACTGCACCTGCCAGGATTCTTTGTCCATGGAATTTTCCAGGCAAGAATACTGGAGTGGGTTGCCATTTCCTTCTCCAGGGGATCTTCCCTATGCAGGGATCAAACCTGCATCTCCTGCATTGGCAGGGGGACTGGATTCTTTACGATGGAGCCACCAGAGAAGCCCATTTACCACATAGAAGCTTTGTTTTCTCATGTTGTTGTTGTTTGGTCACCCAGTTGTGTCTGACTCTTTGTGACCCCATGCACTGCAGGACGCCAGGCTTCCTTGTCCTTCACCATCTCCCAGAACTTGCTCAAACTCATGTCCACTGAGTTGGTGATGCCACCCAACCACCTCATCCTCTGTCGTCCCCTTCTCCTCCCACCTTCATTCTTTCCCAGCATCAGGGTCTTTTCTCACGAGTCAGCTCTTCACATCAAGTGGACAAAGTATTGGAGCTTCAGCTTCAGCATCAGTCCTTCCAATGAATACTAAGGATTGATTTCTTTCAGGATTGATTGGTTTGATCTCCTTGCAGTCCAAGGGACTCTCAAGAGTCTTCTCCAACACCACAGTTCAAAAGCATCAATTCTTTGGTTCTCAGACTTCTTTATGGTCCAATTCTCATATCCATATGCGACTACTGGAAAAACCATAGCTTTGACTATAGAGACCTTTGTTGGTAAAGTATTGTCTCTTCTTTTTAATCCACTGTCTAGGTTTGTCATAGCTTTTTTCCCAAGGAGCAAGCATCTTTTAATTTCATGGCTGCAGTCACCATCCACAGTGATTTTGGAGCCTAAGAAAATAAAATCTATCACTGTTTCCATTGTTTCCCCACCTATTTGCCATGAAGTGATGGAACCATGTATGGATGTGAGAGTTGGACTGTGAAGAAAGCTGAGCACCAAAGAATTGATGCTTTTGAACTGTGGTGTTGGAGAAGACTCTTGAGAGTCCCTCGGACTGCAAGGAGATCCAACCAGTCCATTCTGAAGGAGATCAGCCCTGGGACTTCTTTGGAAGGAATGATGCTAAAGCTGAAACTCCAGTACTTTGGCCACCTCATGCTAAGAGTTGACTCATTGCAAAAGACTCTGATGCTGGGAGGGATTAGGGGCAGGAGGAGAAGGGGACGACAGAAGATGAGATGGCTGGATGGCATCACCAACTCGATGGACGTGAGTCTCAGTGAACTCCGGGAGTTGGTGATGGACAGGGAGGCCTGGCGTGCTGCGATTCATGGGGTCGCAAAGAGTCGGACACGACTGAGCGACTGAACTGAACTGAACTGATGGAACCGGATGCCATGATCTTCGTTTTTTGAATGTTGAGTTTTAAGCCAGCTTTTTCACTCTCCTCTTTCACCTTCATCAAGAGGCTCTTTAGTTCCTCTTCACTTTCTGCCTTAAGGGTGGTGTCATCTGCATGCCCGACGTTACTGATATTTCTCCCAACAATCCTGATTTCAGCTTGTGCTTCATCTAGTCAGGCATTTTGCATGATATACTCCGCAAATAAGTTAAATAACCAGGGTGACAATATGGAGCCTTGACATACTCCTTTCCTGATTTGGAACCAGTCTGTTGTTCCATGTCCAGTTCTAACTGTTGCTTCTTGACCTGCACACACGTTTTATAGGAGGCAGGTAAGGTGATCTGGTATTCCCATCTCCTTAAGAATTTTCCAGTTTGTTGTGATCCACACAAAGGCTTTAGCATAGTCAATGAAGCAGAAGTAGGTATTTTTCTGGAATTCTCTTGCTTTTTCTATGATCTAACAGATATTGGCAAGTTGATCTCTGGTTCCTCTGCCTTTTCAAAATCCAGCTTGAACATCTGAAAGTTCTCGGTTCATGTACTGTTAAAGCCTTGCTTGCAGAATTTTGAGTATTATCTTGCTAGCATGTGAAATAAGTATAATTGTGCAGTAGTTTGAGCAGTCTTTGGCATTGCCTTTCTTTGGGATTGGAATGAAAAGTGACCTTTTCCAGTCCTGTGGCCACTGCTGAGTTTTCCAACTTTGCTGGCATACTGAGTGCAGCACCTTCACAGCATCAGCTTTTAGGATTCGAACTAGCTCAGCTAGAATTCCATCACCTCCACTAGCTTTGTTCACAGTGATGTTTCCTAAGGCCCACTTGACTTCAAACTCCAGGATGTCTGGGTTTAGGTGAGTGATCACACCATCATGGTTATCTGGGTCATGAAGATATTTTTTTGTATAGTTTTTCTTATTCTTGCCACCTCTTCTTAGTATCTTCTGCTTCTGTTGGTCCATACTATTTCTGTCCTTTATTGTGCCCATCTTTGCATGAAATGTTCCTTTGGTATCTCTCATTTTCTAGAAGAGATCTCTAGTCTTTCCCATTCTATTGTTTTCCTCTATGTCTTTGCATTGATCACGTAGGAAGGCTTTCTTATTTCTCCCTGCTATTCTTTGGAACTCTGCATTCAGATGGGTATATCTTACCCTTTGTCCTTTGCCTTTCACTTCTCTTCTTTTCTCAGCTATTTATAAGGCCTCTTCAGACAACCATTTTGATTTTTTGCATTGCTTTTTCTTGGGGATGGTTTTGATCACCGCCTCCTGTACAATGTTATGTACCTCCATCCATAGTTCTTCAGGCACTCTACCAGATCTAATCCCTGAGTCTATTTGTCACTGCCACTGTATAATCATTAGGGATTTTATTTAGGCCATGCCTGAATGGCCTAGTTGTTTTCCCTACTTTCTTCAATTTAAGTCTGAATTTTGTATTAAGGAATTCATGATCTGAGCCACAGTCAGTTCCTGGTCTTACTTTTGCTGACTATTGTATGAAGCTTCTCCATCTTTGGCTGCAAAGAATATAATTAATCTGATTTTGGTACTGACCATCTCCTACAGCATTTAAGAAAGTGGTTCAATGTGCAAAGTAAAAGTGCAAAGCAGGAAATGCAATGGAATGATAATGAATGCTTTTATTTGGCTTTCTGAAATTAATTCCTTTTTTTTTTTTAAGATTAAAAACTATCTCCAAATAAACAGACATGTAACCCCCTTCTTCAAGGACTGTCAGGATATATTTCCAAGTTATTTGTAGTATGGACTGTAAATCCCTGAAGACAGAGATCAATTCTAAGTTCCCACTAGAAAGCACAATTGGGCTTCCCGGGTGGTTCAGTGATAAAGAATCTGCTTGCCAATTCAGGAGCCATGGCTTTGATCCCTGGGTTGGGAAGATCCCCTGGAGGAGGAAATGGCAATCGTTCCAGTATTCTTGCCTAGGAAATTCCATGGACAGAGGAGTCTAGCAAGTTATAGTCCATGGGGTCACAAAAGAGTCGGACACAACTTAGCGACTAAACAACAACAACAAAAGCATAAATAATACAGTTTCTTAAAATTTCATTTCCCAGTTTTTCCTTCTGGGTAAATATACATTAGTGTAGTAAATGACACTACTATCTACTCAGTAGCCAAAGCCAAAAATCTAAGGGTAAGCCTTGAGTACTATCCTTCCTTCAGCCTCCTTATATAATATGCCACGTGTCGAAACACTCCCCTGATCCTTGGGCAAGCACCCTATTTTTGGCCCTACTATGAGGGTCTGTTGAAGGTATATGTTGCTTCAAACATCATGGCTCCTCTAGCACATAAAGTGATATTCAGTCCACCTTCTTTCTAATCCAGCTCTGTCTATATTCAACAGTGAATTTCTAGAGTATCTTCTCATACTCAAGAAGTTAGATGCACTCGGATCTAGGATGCAAAAATGAGGCAAAAACCACTTCTGCTAGAAAACAGAGTCATAGGTTTTTGGGGGGACAGTATTAAAAGTATTGTTTCAACCACTAGCTTCATGGCCATTGGGCAGTTTTTTGAGTGGAGCAGGTCTACAGCAGTAACTAACTGATCATCATAGTTCCCCGATCGTGAGGACTTCCTAACTGTAGCAATCACAGTACAGTTCAAGTAAGAGATATTGCAAGACTAGGATAATCACAATAGAGACAGAACTTCAGTGTATAGAGGAGTAGCAATGAGTTTACCTTAGTTTATCTTTGGGGAAAGAATAAAAAGTCTTCAAGAAATGTTACTAAAAGAACTTCTGCTGAGGATTAGGTTAAGGAGATGTAAATGATAGGTGACTTGTAGTGTAGCCTTGCACAAGTAAGGATACTCGTACCATCGTAGAAATAGCGAACACTGAAAGGGTAGGATTAGAGGGTAGAGAAGACCATGAGTTTATCAAGCAGGAAGTACCTCTGAAATAGTCAAGTGGAGCTGTTAATTAAGCATATGAATATACAGATTTGACGCTCAAAGTAGTAGTTAATGCTAGACATATAAATTTAGGAGCTTCTGGCACATGAAAAAGAATCAAACCCAGGCACGAATAAGATTGCTTAAAGAAAAAAGTATGGAGTGATAAGATACAAAGGCCTGTGAAGAATGTAAATAATGACAGGAAACCAAAGTTAGGTAGAAAATCAGAGTTTAGTTTCATTCCAAGAATAAAAGAATAGTCAGCAGTATCAATACTGCCACTGGTGTAAAATGAGCAATGAAACAGTATTGACTGAATTTGCCATTTTGAAGTTCACCAACGACTTCAGGAAGGGTTTTTTGCTAGTGTAATGGGTACAGAAGCCAAACTGGAGGGGTATGAGGAATGGATGGGAAGTTAGGAAATGAGGACATATTTTCAAGAAGTCTGACTACTGGAAGAAGATGTGGGATTGAGAAAGGGCTTTCTTTCCTTTTTAACACTGATGAGAAGGTGCCTGCTGATAGAAGAATTTAAACACAGGTGATATACAGAATTATTGAGAGAATGTTTCAGAGCAGGTGGGGATAGAATCCAAATTATAAGAGAAAAACTAGCCTTCAGGAAGAAGATGATAGATGGAGAAGCAAGTCGGTAGGGTGGATTGTGGGAAGCTGGAAGCATCTGACTCTGAATGTTAGAAATCCTGACAAAACAGAAATGTCATGACTCATAAAGTAGAGAAGGGCATTCCTTGAATTAACAGGAATAAAGATGCAAGCTATGGTAAGAGAGTTCTTTTAGGCTTGAACTCTTCATTACAGGTACTAGGAAGGTCATACTAAGGAACAAAGTGGACATGTACACATAGGGGAAACAGAACTAGTAACTCAGTCAGTATAATTTTGCCAAGCCATTCTATATCAGAAGATATGAAGTACATGGTTATTTTTACATTTAACTCTTTCTTCTACATTACTGTCTCTTTGTATTTCCAGTTTTATGAAAGATAACTGTTTAGTAATCTGAGAAGTGATAAATGAAAAATCAAAATTATACTAGATGATCACTGAGTAATCAGTAAATTCAAATTCCCAGCTTCTCTCTCTATGTAACAGTATTACACAGAAACAGATAATACTTTATGATCTGTGCATTTCATATCAAATGGCCAACAAATGAACAAGTATCCGATTTCATTAATCATTGGGGAAAAGCAAACTAGAGTCCTAAGGAGATAGCACTACATATGTTATATCTTCAAAAGAGAATAGGACATAAGGCTTGTGAATCTGGAGATAACTTTAAATTATTTATTAAATCAGTTAAGGGTAGAGGAAAAAAAAACCCTATACTCAAATTAATCTAGAAATTATTTCAGCAATTTATTACTGATTCTCATATATGGGTAACATGAGGGTAATTTTTTGAAACTTTATTCTCAAACTGGCTAGGGTTATTTCACTTCTCTTTCTGGAGTTTTATTTTTGTTTTTTTGATTGTTTTGTTTTTAAAAAGCAGAAAAAGATAAGAGAAGGAAAACCCAAATTTTAAAACTTTCAACTACTGACGGTGAGTGAAAGATTTAAAATTACATTGCCTTCAGTGTAAATAGTGGAGTCTGACCTCTCACCAAACAGATATAATTGCTTTGAGCTACTCTTCTAAATTAAATGTGTTTTTAGTAACACCGCTTTGTTAGGAAAGTCCCCAGGTGGGAGGAAGTGGAGAATGAAGCTGAAATAGTGGCAAGTATTTTAAAGAAGAGTTTGCTCTTAACCTGTCCTTAACCTTAGCGTATTTGACCTTTGATTCCTACTGTACACTACAGGTCACCAAACAGTCTGTCTGGAATTAGAAAGTTCCCATCAGCACTGATTTGGAGACTAGTGTGATATTACATCTAAGTGATTCTTTTGTCATTTATTTTGTTCCCAAAATTACTTTGTACAATGGTTTCTGACATTCTTTAGAAGCAGTAAACATACAGAATTTCAAATAGTCATAACTATAAACTTAAATATTAAAGATTTACAAGTTGGTAAGGAAATAAGGACTGGTTACTACTAATACTTTTATTATATCCCATTTCTTTGAATCATGACATAGAAATATCTGAGAAATCAAACTAGCTTCAACAGTTAAACACACTTCCACCCCCACCCAGAATAGATCTAATCCTAATTAAACTTAAAACTTTTGCACAGCAAAGGAAACCACAAACACAAAAAAAGACAACCCTCAGAATGGGAAACTATATTTGCAAACAAAGCAATTGACAAGGGATTAACCCTCAAAATATACAAACAGCTCATGTAGCTCAATATAAAAAAACAAACAACCCAATAAAAAATTAGGTCGAAGGGGCTTCTCTGGTGGCTTGGTGATACAGAATTCACCTGCCAATGCAAGAAACACAAGTTCAATCCCTGATCTGGGAAGATTCTACATGCCTTGGAGCAACTAAGCCTGTGTACCACAACCACTGAGCCTGTGTGCTCTAAGAGCTCGGGAGCCAAAACTACTGAGCCCACGTGCCATAGCGGCCGAAGCCTGAGTGCTCTATAGCCTGAGCTCTGCAGAAGAAGCCACCGCAATGAGAAGCCAGCGCACGGCAACTAGAGGATAGCCCCCACTTGCCGCAACCAGAGAAAAGCCCTATGGCAACAGACCCAGCACAGCCAAAAATAAATACATTATTATTTTTTTTTAATTAGGTGGAAGACTTAAACAGACATTTCTCCAAAGAAGACAGAGATGGTCAACAAACACATGAAAAGATGTTCAACATCACCAATTATTAGAGAAATGCAAATCAAAACTACAATGAGGTATCACCTCACACCTAATCAGAATGGCCATCATCAAAAAATCTACAAATAATGAGTGCTGGAGAGGGTCTGGAGAAAAGGGAAACATCCTATACTGTTGGTCGGAAAGTAAACTGATACAGTTGCTATGGAGAACAGTCTGAAGGTTCCTTAAAACACTAAAAATAGAACTACCATATGACCCAACAATCCCACTCCTAGGCATATACCTGGAGAAAACCATAATTCCAAAAGATACAGGTACCCCAATATTTGGAATACCCCAATGGCATCTGGCGGAGAAGGCAATGGCACCCCACTCCAGTACTCTTGCCTGGAAAATCCCGTGGATGGAGGAGCCTGGTGGGCTGCAGTCCATGGGATCGAAAAGAGTCGGACACGACTGAGTGACTTCACTTTCACTTTCCACTTTCATGCACTGGAGAAGGCAATGGCACCCCACTCCAGTACTCTTGCCTGGAAAATCCCATGGATGGAGGAGCCTGGTGGGCTGCAGTCCATGGGATCACAAAGAGTCGGACACGACTGAGCGACTTCACTTTCACTTTCCACTTTCATGCACTGGAGAAGGCAATGGCACCCCACTCCAGTACTCTTGCCTGGAGAATCCCAGGGACGGGGGAGCCTGGTGGGCTGCTGTCTGTGGAGTCGCACAGAGTCGGACACAACTAAAGCGACTTAGCAGCAGCAATGGCATCTGGTCCCATCACTTCATGGGAAATAGATGGGGAAACAGTGGAAACAGTGTCAGACTATCTTTTTGGGCTCCAAAATCACTGCAGATGGTGACTGCAGCCATGAAAGTAAAAGACGCTTACTCCTTGCAAGGTAAGTTATGACCAACCTAGATAGCATATTCAAAAGTAGAGACATTACTTTGCCAACAAAGTTTCGTCTAGTCAAGGCTATGGTTTTTCCAATGGTCATATATGGATGCAAGAGTTGGACTGTGAAGAAGGCTGAGTGCCGAAGAATTGATGCTTTTGAACTGTGGTGTTGGAGAAGACTCTTGAGAGTCCCTTGGACTGCAAGGAGATCCAACCAGTCCATTCTGAAGGAGATCAGCCCTGGGTATTCTTTGGAAGGAATGATACTAAAGCTGAAACTCCAGTACTTTGGCCACCTCATGCTAAGAGTTGACTCATTGCAAAAGACTCTGATGCTGGGAGGTATTGGAGGCAGGAGGAAAAGGGGATGACAGAAGATGAGATGGCTGGATGGCATCACCAGATCGATGGACGTGAGTTTGGGTGAACTCCCGGAGTTGGTGATGGACAGGGAGGCCTGGCGTGCTGCGATTCATGGGGTCGCTAAGAGTCGGATACGACTGAGCGACTGAACTGAACTGAAATGAATATCAGAATATTTGTTGTTGTTCAGTTGCTAAGTTGTGTCCAAGTCTTTTGCAACCCCATGGACCATAGCCCGGCAGGCTCCTTCGTTCATGGGCTTTCCCAGACAAGAATACTAGAGTGGGTGGCTATTTCCTCCTCCAGGGGATCTTCCTAACTTGGGGGTCAAACCTGTGTCTCCTGCATTGGCAGGTGGATTCTCTACCACTGAACCACCTGGGAAGCCCAATGAACTATTATTACTCAGCCATATAAAAGAAACAGATTGTGCTGAGAAGTGGATGGACCTAGAGACTGTCATACAGAGTGAAGTCAGTCAGAAATAGAAAAACAAATATCAAATAATATTGCTTATATGTGGAATCTAGAAAAATGGTACAGATGAACTTATTTGCAAAGTGGAAATAGACACAGATGTAGAGAGTAAATGTATGAATACCAAGAGGGAAACAGGGAGATGGGATGAATTGGGAGACTGGGATTGACATCTGTACAGATAACTAATGAGAACCTACTGTACAGCACAGGGAACTCTACTCAGTGCGCTGTGGGGACCTAAATGGGAAGGAAATCCAAAACAGAGGAGATGTATGTATGTGTGTACTGACTCACTTTGCTGTACACCAGAAACTAACACAACATTGTAAATCAACTATATTCCAATCAAAAATTAATAAAAAAATGAATAACTTGGAAAACAATGTCTGGAAAAATATTTGTACTCAAAATTAAAACAAAACCAACCTCTGGATGTTATTACTGATTAAAATCACAATTATGTGTGAAATGACTTAATTGATAAGCTAACAAAACTAAGAATGATGATAATTAACTATACTTACAGGTCCTTATCTGAATAATTCAGGCTTACTTTGCGAACTAACAAATAACAGTTCTGTGAGGCTACATGATTTTTCTGGGAACTCTATTAAAGTCAATTTAATTAAAAAAATTTTAAGTCAAGCCAAATTAATTTTTAAAAGACAAATTAGAACTTATATTGGTAACAAAGCATTCTCCTTCAAAAACCTCAGCAATCATATACTTTTGTAATGATTATTTGTATATAATAAATCAGAAAGAGGAATTAGTATACACAGAGAAAAGTATTCATGATCAAGAAGTCAGGAATTCAGACAAGAAAAAGTTTCTTTAATCCTCTGCTCTTAATTCTTTTAACAATCATGACTAAATGCAAAACTGCACATCAAGCAAGCTTGGTCAATTTAAGTTTCACTTTGTGCTTAAATTCTTATTATTCTGGAACCACAATATTTGATGTATCACTATGAAGTATTTAATAATTACTACTGATTAATTACTTAAGTATTGTTAACTTACAGATAAACTTGGACATCTTAAGATTTTTTAGTATAAAAGGATTTAAGTTACAGATTTTCATATCAAAACATCATACCTATTAAGATAAAATGTATTCGGTTTTAAATGCAGTATTTATGCTAGCCTATACGGAAATAAACTTTATGAAAGAACCCTAAAAGTTATTTCATTAGTTTCTTTACATATACATAATAAATGCCCATTCAATTTCTTCTCACAGGTCATCCTCAGTTACATAAATTTACTTGGCTATTATTACTTTTGTGGTACAGTTCAATGAATATGCTAGCAAGAGGATTAGGTCAACAGATTTATTTAAGGCCTTACCAAAATATTAAAATAAACTATCCAGCTGACATTTATAAAACAGATGAACAGAAACTTGGTAAATTTCTACACAGTTCCTGATGTTTACACTACTATTATTTCTTATTGATAACTAATTATTTCATTACCCTCATGTGTCACAAAATATATAACTTACTACAATTACATATATGTATATAATCCACTCTACACACTTTGTATACTCTTTGCCTCACACAGTATAACTTTATTATTTAGTTAACAAAGAGTAGGACACAACTGAGCACGCATGCATTAATAAGCTACAAATTCATAACTGAATTTTCTTTATATGTCTCAGCTAATTTTTTTTCACACATCAATGAATTTGAGATACATATACAACTATAATTTTTGCACAACAAACTTGTATTTGGATGCATATAAATTTGTTTTCATAAATCAGGGCTACTTCATTTAAAAGAGTATGGTTTGAGTATGGTTTACCATAAAATTTATACTTTAAAGTAAAATAATGCCTTTACTATAAAAATTACACTTATATTAATATGGCCTTAATTACCTTCATAAAAACTTAAAGAAAATAAAAGACAAAATTCAGAGTTTTTACTCATTGATATATTTTGTTTTTTAGTTTAAAAAGCCATTGTGTTGTTAGAGGAATAACCGTATATTATTTCTGCTTACTAATGAAAAATTTAAGGAAAGGGGATAGACCCAGGGAGGGGGAACAACCCAAAGATGTAATTTGTGTCATACAATTTCATTTTAAAAAATCCTTTTTACAATAGAAACTGAGCTTTGGGGAAGTATTTCAATAGCTATTTAGGTAGCCACATGGTATAAGATACAGTGAAACTTACTGAAACTTATTTTAACTATATATAATTTTCAAAAGCAAAATAAAGCAGGAATTCTTTAATGACAGAATATATGAAAAGAATAAAATTTTTATTGAAACAAAATAACTAGAGAGCCAAATTGTTTCTCAAGTTGCTGTATGCTATATTTTAGGTAGTACTGAAAATTATCCAATAATAATGTAAAATCGAAACCTCACCACAGAGCGAAAAGACAAACAGTAATAGAACACATAACTAATGGGAATCCAGAGCTGTCCAGATGCATTTTAAGAACTGACAAACATAACTTGCATTGTTTGAAGTCTGTATTAACAGCAGGGGTTGTGTCAGTGCTTTTTTTGGTATATTAACAGAATGCTTTGACAAAAGATTTTTATTAGACGCTATAACTGCTACAGATTTCCTCACGCTTATTATACTTTCAACATACAGTTTAATAAAAACCTGTTAAGTAGACTACATTTCAGAGAAACATTAAAAAAAATTACAAAAAGAAATGAGAAGTTTGTCCTTTTCTACTGATATTTTATTTTTGTCTTGTGGACAAAAGTCACTGCTAATGATGTTTATACTACTGAAGTGTAAACATTTTCAATACTTTCAATACTGAAAGTGAGTATAATGCTCTAACTATATCAGTTAAGTGCTGGTTGACAGGAGTGCTTCATTGCCGATTGCTTCTACCAGCAAGATAAAACAAGTAATCTAAGTCCACTTTAAATGCTGGAGATGATACTACCTAACACCAACACACTGGTTATAAAGGAGAAAAGGCAACTTGGCAACATCAGTGTAACACACAGGAATTTTTCCTCCACAGAATTAAAAAGTTTTAAACTTGTCTGTAGCAAATAACAACCGCCTTTATGCTTTTTCCTTTTAAAAAACGTTTGACATGTAAAATTAACTTGATATACGTATAACTGATTTCTTCAAGGGCAAGTGCTTCAGAGAGACGCAGAATGTTTCAGTTTCCCTTTGTCAAGAGAGATTCCTCAAGTTAAAATTTAAGCTGAAACTTAACCATAACTATTTTAAATGAATTTATTTCATGAGGAACAACTATTATAGGGTTACCATTTATAGATATTTGTGGTTTAGCATAACAAGTTTTGATTTGGAGTTTTCCTATCCCTGATAAACAGACCATATCTTTTCAAGTCCAAGTCATTACACAACTGAAAGCTAATTTAAAGTCATTATATTGGCTTAGGAGGTATTAATAACAAAAGGAAATGCTTGAAAAATTACAAGAGGCTTTTGAAATGTGTTTCTTTCTTACCAGAGTCCACAAACTTAATAAGATAAGGCACAAAGCAACACACGGCTTTCTAGGAGATTGTTAACTACGGAGGTGATTCACAAGCAAACTATGCTGCAAATTTAGCTGACTTTATACACACCCCGAAATGCTAACACTATCGTTACATGTAATTATAAAGACTTATTGGCAATGACTGTTTCAGTGAGTGTTTTGGTCTCAATAGAGAATAAGAATTTAAGAAACTAAAAGAAAGTAAAGCCACTGTAAATCATTTTTCATGCCTCTCATAAGATTTTCCAGTTATACATTTTCCTTCAACAAAAAACAAATATCTCATGTAAATATCAAACCAAATATTACTCATGGTTTGCTAATATTTTGAGGGCTAAAGATACCTATTGCAAACCAATAGCACATACTTATTGAAATGCTTTTTAAGACATCAAAACTAATCCAGGTAATGGTATATGAGTAGGAAGGTAAGAAAACTTAAACTACTCTTATTTCCAGTTTTTTTATATTCTAAAAGAATTAGATACAAATCAACAATGCACAGAGAACAATAACATCCATATTTTTTCTCTATTAAAAAGATTTCTACATATAGTGATAATGGACTCTTTGACTATAAAAGAAAATCATTTCTGATGAGAGTACGAACATTTACTACTTAAAGAACACGTGTGTTCTTGAAAAGAATATTTTAGCAAAAAATATTTTGGTATTTGGGTTAATTTAAATTGATTTAATTTTTTTTTAAAACTGGGGAACTGAATTGGAAAAATTTGTTAAGAGCTCAAATGCTGAATGATAGATAATAAGCATAGCAATTAACAATATAGATGGTCATGTTTAATTATGAAGCAATACTGATTTTAAGCACCTGATTTACTATTAACAAATTGTCTTTTACTAACTTGTTATATATGAAGCTTATTCTAATACTAGTTAGGAACGTTTGACTAACAATTTTAACATACTTTTTTCAGCAAATATTAACAATGAAATAGATACTTAAATAGCCATTTTTTCAAATGATTCCTGCACTTGGTGAATCGGCTTCCCTAGTTAAAACTGACATATTCATCTTTAAATTTTTTTTAAATCTACTCTGCATGCAATATATTATGTAAAACAATATAAAGCATGTATTTGAAAAGACAGAGCAAATGTTCTCCCTTAGAAAGTACTGAAGCTCCATCTAGAGGCTTTTCCCCCTATTACTGTCACTTGCAATATAAGTAATATCACCTAGAAATGTGAATAATATTAAAATGTCAGATTTCTTTTGTGTTTACTCTTTTGTTATTCATAATGAGTTCTTGCCCTAACCTTCTTAGGGTAGCTCTAGCTCCATCACTGCCATCAAGTGGTAAAAAACTAAAACTGAACTTTGAAAGAAAAAAAAAAAAGAAGCGGGTGGAGGGGGGGGAGGGAAACACCCAGGAAAAAGAAAATTATGTACTCTCTACCACTTACATACTCTCCTTTTTTGGTTCAAGAATTGAGTTGTTGTTTTTTTTCCTGTGTCATTTACTCTCTCAGTAATTATGGAGAAAACAGATTTGCCATCTGTTTCTAGAAAATAGTTGTTACCTGTAAATTAGAAACTTTTCTGGATATTTGTCCCTTTACAGTGTACACAAAAACACTTTGAATTAAATATTATGTGGTTTAGTGATATATTGAATGTAAGCACAGTTCATAAACAACTTCAACGATAGGGACAGCAGTGAGAAACACAAAGAAGTACTTAAGATCAGTGAATTTCACAGTGCATTACAACAGCTACTAAAAGAAAGAAACCATGATGACCTAAAGTAAGGATTTTCTATTACCTGTAAAATTAATCTAGATTTTAATAAATTGAACAGTCTCATTGTACCCTCAGGATGAAGTGAAAGTGAAGTGAAAGGGCTTCCCTGGTGGCTCAGATGGTAAAGCATCTGCCTGCAATGCGGCAGACCCGGGTTTGATTCCTGGGTCGAAGGAAATGGCAATCCACTCCAGCACTCTTGCCTGGAAAATCCCATGGAGGAAGTAGCATTACCTCTAAAACTAATCTAGATTTTAATAAATTGAACATTCTCATTGTACTCTCAGGATGTGGTGATAGCCAAATGTCCCAAAAATGTCTTCCACAGCCTACGAATGGAGAAAGATCAGAATAAGGATTTAACACTGTGAAAAGCAAAAGAAAAAAAATTTAACCATGAGGAAACAAATTAGATTTGAATTCAATTTCTGACTTTAATATCTTTACTTTTTTTTTTAATAAGCACATACTTCCTGAACTATGTTACGGGAGTTAAGACTGTCAAAGAAACAAAACTACAAGCTACAGAACCTAAGGGAAAAGACCAGTGAAATACTGTCTGAGGTCAAGGAATGCTGCTCTGTGAGATGCATCACTCATGACCTAACTTTAAAATATTATTTGTGTACTAAATAGGTAAGAATGTAGTTAACGTAATAAGTCTCTTAATCATGTTTAGAAACTTTCCAACATTGCTAAAATAGCTATTAACGGACCACTCTTTGTTTTATATATTTGTAACATGAAAATTATAGAATACTGTGATTTTATTCTTTCTTTAAATTTTTACTGAGACACTTGCTCACAAGTCATAAAGAAACTGAAAATTTTGTAGCTTTGATTGTAGGTATGAATTACCATGTTAAATTAACAGTGGCAGCCAACATTCAGTGAGTTCCTAATATGTGCCAGGCACTTTTCAAGATGTTTCACGTGTATTAAGTACTCTTTCAACAACCCTTTAAGATAGGTATTATTAATATTATACAGATAAGGAAACAGGCACAGAGAGATGAAATAACCGCCCACAGTCACACAGTAAGGGGCAGGGATGAGATATGAACCTAAGTGGTATGCCTGGGTATAAGGCAAGTTTTCTCAATCTTAGCACTATTGACATTTTGGGTCAGATAATTCTTTATCTGGGGGGAGGGTGCTGTTTGGTGTATTATCGATGTTTGGCAGCATCCTTGGCAACTACCACCAGATGCCACTAACATGACCTCACCCCCCGCCCCAGTTATGATACCAAAAATGTCTCCAGACACTGCCCAAGTTTGGTGGAGGGAGGTTGGGGTTGGGGATTGCCTCTAGTTAAAAATCACTGATATGTAAGATTATTTAATCTGTTAGAACATTGCAGAAACAAATCATGACCAATTAATCTGGAATTAGTTTTCCTCTGTTTTAAATTATTTACCACAATACAGAAAATTTTAGATCTAAAGGTGGTTTAGGATAGCAATACTCTGAGTCTTACTATTTAGGGGATGACATGTCACATAATTAAAAATCATAATACGAGGGGGGGCAAATCTCATAACACAAGGTTTATGTAGGCAAGCATGAAAATAATGAGGAGATATAAAAATTCCATCCAAATTTATAAAGGCAGTTACCTCTGGAAAACGAGACTGAGGGACAAAGTGTGGGACTATTGCCTTTCACTTTACGTAGTTTGATGTCGTGTTCACTTTTTTTTCAAACATTTTGGTTTTCTGCAAAGCTTTTTAGAAACCAAATTTTAGGGAAACCTTTTTCTTTCTGACATCAGCATTTCGGGTATGACTTATTAACTGTAGGGTCTGATATGGGACAGAGGGGAGACTGAGAAAGGACCCATCCAGCTGAGTGTCTGCTGAGGCTGTTAAAGACACATCTCCATCAGTGCCCCCACGCTGAGGGCTTCAGTCCACAGCTCAGGCCAGGCTGCTTTGGCAGAGCCCATGTGGTCACATCTGGCCTGGGAACCCCCACACCCAACCCAGGCAGTGATTTGAATGCTCTGTGCTGGGTCTGGAGGAATCTTTTTCCAGGTTTTCATTGATATTTTCCCATAGGCTGCTTTCACTGGTTTCCCCATATATATCCCTGTCATGCTAACAAAGGAAATACAACAAATTCATGATAAAATAATTGTGCTTAACTAGACAAAAATATTAATTAGTTAGCCATAGGTCTGAAAGCTAGTAAACTAGTAATAATTAAGAGGATACTAGAGATATATATTTTCAAGAGTGCTGCTTAAAGATGTAAATAACAGCGGGCATACAATTTTCAAACAATTTTTTTTCTAGCTTTCCAATAACTTTAACCATGTACATTTTGCCAGTTCCCAATTACAGCAAATTTTTGCTCCAATTACTTTTGATTATCCAGAAATCCTTTAAAGAAAACACTAATAAGTGCTCTTCTATTCATTTAATTATACATTCTTTCATTGTCATTTTAATTTTTCCTTCACTGTACTTATTTTTACTACTGTAAACTAAATTGCACATACATTGTATCCTTTTCTTTCAGTCAGTATATATATCAATTTTCCATTTTGTTTTATAAATTTAATGAAGTAATGTTTATAATGTTTATATTCAAGTAATGTTCATAGCTTCACTTAATTTAGTATTATCTACTTGGCCATTCTCTGTTGATCTCTGCAATGATGTTGTACTGTATCAACTTAGCAAATAAATATTTTCCACATTTTACCTTCTTTTCTATCCTGCCTGCCCTTATTTTTCTTTCCCTTGTTCTTTTCAGTTGTTAGTCTCTATATACTTTTGCTGTTAGCTATAGAAATAGTGTGCATGCCTGCTAGCTAAGTCACTTCAGTCGTGTCTGACTCTTTGTGATCCTATGGACTGTAGCCCGCCAGGCTCCTCTGTCCATGGGGTGCTCCAGGCAAGAACACTGGAGTGGGTTACATGAATAAGTAAACATCTTCTTATATAAATTTAAATAATACAGAGTAAAACATCCTCTTTAACTATTCTCCCTGGCAAATGCAACTCCTCCAACAGAAGTTATTATGGTTATCAGCTTGGTGCATATACATTATAAATACTTCTAGATTTTCTTTTTTAAGTAAGTTTACTTTCATATATGAGATTCCCAGGTGGCTCAGTGGTAAAGAATCTGCCACCAATGCAGAAGACATGGGTTTGATCCCGAGGTTGGGACGATCCCTTGGAAAAGAAAATGGCAACCTATTCCAGTATTCTTGCCTGGAAACTCCATGGACAAAGGGGCCAGGCAGGCTACCGTCCACCAGGTAGCAAAGAGCTGGACATGACTCACCAACTGAGCATGTACTTTCACATATGTGTACATGTAGAAATCTTCCACTTTATACCACCATTAAGCAAAATACTTTCCTTGTATTCAAAAAAAGACCTCATAACTGTCTGCTTTTGTCCATTCACATATTGCTTTGCTGGGCTTTCATGTTAATATTTTCATACAAGATATGCTATTTAACACTAGTTGAATCAAGGATTTGGCTTACTACTGGAAATATTTAATTGAAAATACCATCGGGTAAAACACACACAATCCTAACACATAAAGTATATAAGTAGTGACCTGAAACTAAAACTATTATTGGATTTAAAAGTTTTAACAAAAATATTGCTGTTCAAAAGACAGTGCGATATAAATTCAGTATCTGGCATCGTTGGTTTTTTTGCTTTGTGCATGTTAGACCTGGTATTTCTACTGATACAGTATCCTTTTAGTTTCTTATACTGGTCAGTTTGACAGAATCTTCAAAAGTAACTAATACTTTTTTTTCCTATGGTTGTCATTAAGAACTAGACAGATCCCATCTCCTGACCCTAAACAGGATCCTATAGTAAACTTCTTGAGGAAATTGGATCTTGAAGATTACAGGTGGCAAACTTTGAAGTGAACTCCACTGAAGATCTAAGAGGCCCAACTAAAACTGTGGCATCACAGCTGTGGGTTGAGCAGAACTTTTTGAAAGGGCTATCTTGAAGATGACAACCTGGGAGGAGCTATGGGGATTGGCAGTGGAAAGAATCAGGACGTGTGAAAAATCCTTAAAATTTTATTGACTTAAATAACTTTGTCTATGTTATGAATAAAAAGAAACCTTTGTGCAGAAAGTAAAAAAAAAAAAAAATATTCCATGTCAGTATTAAAATATTAATCAGAATGATAAAGGAATTAGGGTTTTACTTCCTTTATGGTATATTTATTTTTTAAACCGCTTTATTGATATATAAGCCATAAAAGTCACGTTTTAAGTACAGTGATTTTTTTAGTAAATGTAAAGGTTATCACAATTCAGTTTTAGAATATTTCCAATACCCCAGAAAGACCTCTCATACACATCTCTACAGATCTGCCTTTTCTGAACATTTCATATATAGTGAAGGGATAAGTTTTCTGATATATTTACATGTCAGATTTAGCAGCAAAAATATTTTGCATAAAGATTTTGCTGAAAAGTCTTTTCTGAAGTTATTCATCTTGCTCATTTGGTAAGGATGCTATAAATATAACTGAACTCCTTATTCTCTCTCCTTCATTTCCTTCCTCTCTTTCTTTTGCCAGTTTTCACTCTTGTAGTATTTAATAATCACCACTGTTAATAGACCATGGTTTCTCACTACAGTTTACATGCTAGCGAGGTTATGCTCAAAATCCTTCAAGTTAGGCTTCAGCAGTATGTGAACTGAGAACTTCTAGATGTACAAGGTGGGTTTAGGAGAGGCAGAGGAATCAGAGATCAAACTGCCAACATTCCCTGAATCACAGAGAAAGCAAGGGGACCTCAGAGAAACATCTGCTTCACTGACTACACTAAAGCACTTGACTGTATGGATCACAACAAACTGGAAAATTCTTAAAGAGATAGGAATTTAAGACCACCTTACCTGTCTCTGGAGAAACCTGTATGCAAGTCAAGAAGCAACAATTAGAACCGTCATGGAACAGTGGACTGGTTCAAAATTGGGAATGGAGTATGACAAGGCTGTATACTGTCATCTTGCTTATTTAATTTATATGCAAAGTACATCATGCGAAATACCAGGCTGGATGAATCTCAAGCTGGAATCAAGATTGCTGGGAGAAATACCATCAACTTCAGATGTGCAGATGACACCACTCTAATAGCAGAAAGCAAAGAGGTACTAAGGAGCATTTTGATGAGGGTGAAAGAGGAGAGTGAAAAAAACTGGCCTGAAACTCAACATTCTAAAACCTAAGACCATGGCATCTGGTCCCATAACAACAGAAGGGGGAAAAGTGGAAGCAGTGACAGATTTTACTTTCTTGGACTCCACAATCACTGTGGATGGTGACAGCAGCCATGATACTAAAAGACACTTGCTCCCTGAAAGGTAAGCTATCACAAACCTGACAGCATACTAAAAAATAGAGACATCACTTTGCTGACAAAGGTCCATCTAGTCAAAGCTATGGTTTTTCCAGTAGTCATGTATGGATGTAGAGTTGGACCATAAGAAGACTGAATACCAAAGAATAGATGCTTTCGAACTGTGGCTCTGGAGAAGACCCATGAGAATCTCTTGGACAGCAAGGGGATCCAACCAGTCCATCCTAAAGGAAATCAGTCCTTAATATTCATTGGAAGGACTGATGTTGAAGCTGAAGCTCCAATATTTTGGCCACCTGATGGGAAGAGCTGACTTCCTGGAGAGGACCCTGATGCTGGGAAAGATGGAAGGCAAAAGGAGAAGGGGGTGGCAAAGGATGAGAAGGGTAGATAGCATCACTGACTCAATGAACATGAATTTGAGCAAACTCTGAGAGACAGTGGAGGACAGAGGAGCCTGGCATGCTGCAGTCCGTGGAGCCGCGAATAGTTGGAGCAGAATTCAGTCACTGAACAACAACAACATACATGGAAGGTATAAAAAAATGGGCTTTTCTGTACAGACTCCAAAATATATTCTGATAGTTTAATGAAAAACAAAACAGAAATCCAGCATATAAACATATTACGTCCTTGAGATGTTTTAGTTTCTCCTAAAGTGGAATACACTTTTAAAAACTGATGAGAAGCCCATTTAATACAGGTCTTTTCAAATTTGGAATTCTATCCTCAAATGGAATTCTACCTCCAAATAGAAATCCATCCTCCAAAAACTTCTGGTGTCACCCTGAACTCTCTCTCACAGTCCACATCCATTTCATTAGCAAATCCTGATGGCTCTATTATCAAATTGTATTCAGGATCTGAACACTAATGCCTTCACCATTACAAAGGTCCAAAGCTACCATTCTTTTTTGCTTGGATCATGACAAAAACTTCTAACACGATGCATGTTGATGTATGGCAAAACCAATACAATATTGTAAAGTTAAAAAACCTCTAACACAACTCCTGACTTCAGCCCTAGCCAGGTCTCTTCCTTCAATAGTCTGTTTTCAGCACAGCAACTAGACTAAAACTAAATACAGATCTAGTCAAAAACCTCCAACAGCTTTCGTTCCCTTTTACTCAGATCAAAAGTCCAAGTCCTTAGTGACTGCAATTAACATCTTAAACTTGTAACAATCTAGTTTAACTTTTAACAACTTACGTATCCACTAAGAAATAACTAAAAAAAAAAAAAATTTTTTTAAAGAAAGACGGGAATAAAATGGTGCACTGCAAAAAGTCAACTAAATATAACACCAGGCAGTGATGGAAAAATTAAGGAACAAAAAAACATAAGCTATAGTCAAATAATGTTGATGGGCACCATCAAAAGAGTGAAAAGACAACCACAAAAGAGGGAAAATATTTGCCAATCATATACTTGATAAGGGGTGAATATCCAGAATACATAAAGAACTCCTACAACTCAACAACAAAAAGACTCAAGTTGTTAAAAATTGGGGAAATGACTTGAATAGACATTTCTCCAAAGATATACAAATGGCCAAAAGTACATGAAAAGATGCTCAACATCACTAATAATTAGAGAACTGTTAATCAAAACCATAAAGGATACCACTGCAGAACTACTAAGATGGCTGTAATTTTTAAAACTGGAAAATAGTGTAGACAAGGATATAGAGGAATTGGAACCCTTATGCATGGCTGGTGAGAAAGTAAAATGATAGTTACTATGGAACAAATATGTTCCTCAAAAAGTTAAACATCATATTACAATGTGATTAACAATTCCACTCCTCAGGATACACCCTAAAAAAACTAACAACAGGGACTCAAACAGATATTTTGTAAACCAATGTCCACAGCAGCATTATTTACAAAAGTGGAAATAACACAAGGTCACCAAAGAGATGAATGTATATACTACATAGTATAGTCTATATATATATGATGGAAAATTATTCAGCCATAAAAACAATGAAGTACCAATACATGCTATAGCGTGGATGAACCTTGAAAACACTGGGCTAAGTGCAACAAGCCAGCTACAAAAGGGCAAATATTGTATGATTCCACTTATATGAGTACTTGGAACAGGTAAATTTACAGAGACAGAAAGTGGATTAGACGTTACCAGGGGCTGGGATAGAGGGAGGGTGGGAAGTTCCTTAGTATGTATGGAGTTTCAGTTTGGGATGATGAAAAAACTTCAGAAACAGATGGTGGTTAGGGCTGTACAATACTGTGAAAGCTACCAAATTGTACACTTAAAAATGGTTTAAAAAGCAAACTTTTGGTTTTACTTTTTACCACACTTTTTTTTTTAAGCCAAAGGCTTTACAATCACATTAAAACCTCCAAAATCCTTTAGAAGGTCTACAAAGTCACCAGTATCTCTGATTTCGTCAGCAACCACTGTCCCTCTGGCTTTTTCCCCACCCACACCTCCTTGCTGTTCCTTGAACACACAAGCAAGAGTCCTGCTCAGGACCTTTCCAGCTGCCATCCCTTATCTGTAGCAGACCCCCCTCACCTCATGGCTCACATCCTCCCTCCTGCAGGTCTCCACTCACAGCACCCTTTCAATAAGGGCCCCCTGACTACCCCTCCCCCAACAGGTCCTAGCTCTTTTCCACTTTATTGTCCTCCACAGCACTTCATCTGGTGTGTGTGTTTGTGTGTGTGTGTGTGTAAAACCACAAATTTATTGTCAGCTTCTTCCTCTAGAATGTAAACACCAGAAGGGCAGGAATTTTGCCTATTTCATTCAATGCTGTGACCCTAAAACAGTGCCAGGCACATTGTAAGCAGTCAAGAAATCACCACTCCTGAGTGAATGAATATTGAATTATTTTAATCACCAATATAAGACTACTAATCAACTATTAAGACATGTCACTTCTTAAACCTTCCTAGAAATTGGAGCACCTTCCTAGAAATTAGAATTTTACTCTTTAGTCTGATGTACAATTAAAGCCTACTACTTTACTATTAACTTTTTTATTTTGCTATGAGGAGCCACCCCACGTCCGAGGTCAGGGGCAGAAGCCGGGAGGACTCCATGCCCGAAGGGCGGCGGCCAAGAGGAGTTACCCCACGTCAGAGGTCAGGGGCAGCGGCCGAGAGTACCAGACTGCGACGGCGCAGGAGCAGCCGAGCGGAGCTACCCTGCGTCCGAGGTCGGGGGCGGGGACGGCCGAGAGGAGATACCCAGCGTCTGAGGTCAGGGGCGGTGGCCGGGAGGAGCTACCTACCCCACGCCCCCACGCCCGAGGCCAGGGGTGGTGGCCGGGAGGACCAACCCCTCGTCCAAGGAGCCGTGGATGCGCGGGCGCAGGAGGGCCTAGAGGAGCTATCCCACGTTGAAGGTCAGAAAGGGCGGCAGTGAGGAGATACCCCTCGTCCAAGGTAAGGAGCAACGGCTGCGCTTTGCTGGAGCAGCGGTGAAGAGATACCCCACGCCCAAGGTAAGAGAAACCCAAGTAAGACGGTAGGTGTTGCAAGAGGGCATCAGAGGGCAAACACACTGAAACCATGCTCACAGAAAACTAGTCAAAGTAATCACACTAGGACCACAGCCTTGTCTAACTCAATGAAACTAAGCCATGCCGGTGGGGCAACCCAAGATGGGCAGGTCATGGTGGAGAGATCTGACAGAATGTGGTCCACTGGAGAAGGGAATGGCAAACCACTTCAGTATTCTTGCCTTGAGAACCCCATGAACAGTATGAAAAGGCAAAATGATAGGATACTGAAAGAGGAACTCCCCAGGTCAGTAGGTGCCCAATATGCTACTGGAGATCAGTGGAAAAATAACTCCAGAAAGAATGAAGGGATGGAGCCAAAGCAAAAAGAATACCCAGCTGTGGATGTGACTGGTGATAGAAGCAAGGTCCGATGCTGTAAAGAGCAATATTGCATAGGAACCTGGAATGTCAGGTCCATGAATCAAGGCAAATTGGAAGTGGTCAAACAAGAAATGGCAAGAGTGAATGTCGACATTCTAGGAATCAGCGAACTAAAATGGACTGGAATGGGTGAATTTAACTCAGATGACCATTATATCTACTACTGCGGGCAGGAATTGCTCAGAAGAAATGGAGTGGCCATCATGGTCAAAAGAGTCCGAAATGCAGTAGTTGGATGCAATCTCAAAAACGACAGAATGATCTCTGTTCGTTTCCAAGGCAAACCACTCAATATCACAGTAATCCAAGTCTATGCCCCAACCAGTAACGCTGAAGAAGCTGAAGTTGAACAGTTCTATGAAGACCTACAAGACGTTTTAGAACACCCAAAAAAGATGTCCTTTTCATTATAGGGGACTGGAATACAAAAGTAGGAAGTCAAGAAACACCTGGAGTAACAGGCAAATTTGGCCTTGGAATACTGAATGAAGCAGGGCAAAGACTAACAGAGTTTTGCCAAGAAAATGCACTGGTCATAACAAACACCCTCTTCCAACAACACAAGAGAAGACTCTACACATGGACATCACCAGATGGTCAACACCAAAATCAGATTGATTATATTCTTTGTAGCCAAAGATGGAGAAGCTCTATACAGTCAGCAAAAACAAGACCAGGAGCTGATTGTGGCTCAGATCATGAACTCCTTATTGCCAAATTCAGACTTAAATTGAAGAAAGTAGGGAAAACCACTAGACCATTCAGGTATGACCTAAATCAAATCCCTTATGATTATATAGTGGAAGTGAGAAATAGATTTAAGGGCCTAGATGTGATAGATAGAGTGCCTGATGAACTATGGAATGAGGTTCATGACACTGTACAGGAGACAGGGATCAAGACCATCCCCATGGAAAAGAAATGCAAAAAAGCAAAATGGCTGTCTGGGGAGGCCTTACAAATAGCAGTGAAAAGAAGAGAAGCGAAAAGCAAAAGAGAAAAGGAAAGATATAAACATCTGAATGCAGAGTTCCAAAGAATAGCAAGGAGAGATAAGAAAGCCTTCCTCAGCGATCAATGCAAAGAAATCGGGGAAAACAACAGAATGGGAAAGACTAGGGATCTCTTCAAGAAAATCAGAGATACCAAGGGAACATTTCATGCAAAGATGGACACAATAAAGGACAGAAATGGTATGGACCTAACAGAAGCAGAAGATATTAAGCAGGGATGGGAAGAATACACAGAAGAACTGTACAAAAAAGATCTTCACAACCCAGATAATCACCATGGTGTGATCACTCACCTAGAGCCAGACATCCTGGAATGTGAAGTCAAGTGGGCCTTAGAAAGCATCACTACGAACAAAGCTAGTGGAGGTGATGGAATTCCAGTTGAGCTATTTCAAATCCTGGAAGATGATGCTGTGAAAGTGCTGCACTCAATATGCCAGCAACTTTGGAAAACTCAGCAGTGGCCACAGGACTGGAAAAGGTCAGTTTTCATTCCAATCCCAAAGAAAGGCAATGCCAAAGAATGCTCAAACTACCGCACAATTGCACTCATCTCACACGCTAGTAAAGTAATGCTCAAAATTCTCCAAGCCAGGCTTCAGCAATATGTGAACCGTGAACTTCCTGATGTTCAAGCTGGTTTTAGAAAAGGCAGAGGAACCAGAGATCAAATTGCCAACATCAGCTGGATCATGGAAAAAGCAAGAGAGTTCCAGAAAAACATCCATTTCTGTTTTATTGACTATGCCAAAGCCTTCGACTGTGTGGATCACAATCAACTGTGGAAAATTCTTCAAGAGATGGGAATACCAGACCACCTGATCTGCCTCTTGAGAAATCTGTATGCAGGTCAGGAAGCAACAGTTAGAACTGGACATGGAACAACAGACTGGTTCCAAATAGGAAAAGGAGTACGTCAAGGCTGTATATTGTCACCCTGCTTATTTAACTTATATGCAGAGTACATCATGAGAAACGCTGGACTGGAAGAAACACAAGCTGGAATCAAGATTGCCGGGAGAAATATCAATAACCTCAGATATGCAGATGACACCACCCTTATGGCAGGAAGTGAAGAGGAACTAAAAAGCCTCTTGATGAAAGTGAAAGTGGAGAGTGAAAAAGTTGGCTTAAAGCTCAACATTCAGAAAACGAAGATCATGGCATCCGGTCCTATCACTTCATGGGAAATAGATGGGGAAACAGTGGAAACAGTGTTAGACTTAATTTTTCTGGGCTCCAAAATCACTACAGATGGTGACTGCAGCCATGAAATTAAAAGACGCTTCCTCCTTGGAAGGAAAGTTATGACCAACCTAGATAGCATATTAAAAAGCAGACATTACTTTGCCAACAAAGGTTCGTCTAGTCAAGGCTATGGTTTTTCCTGTGGTCATGTATGGATGAGAGACTGTGAAGAAAGCTGAGTGCCAAAGAATTGATGCTTTTGAACTGTGGTGTTGGAGAAGACTCTTGAGGGTCCCTTGGACTGCAAGGACATCCAACCAGTCCATTCTGAAGGAGATCAGCCCTGGGATTTCTTTGGAAGGAATGATGCTAAAGCTGAAACTCCAGTACTTTGGCCACCTCATGTGAAGAGTTGACTCACTGGAAAAAGAGTCTGATGCTGGGAGGGATTGTGGGCAGGAGGAGAAGGGGACGACAGAGGATAAGATGGCTGGATGGCATCACTGACTCGATGGACGTGAGTCTGGGTGAACTCCGGGAGTTGGTGATGGACAGGGAGGCCTGGCGTGCTGCGATTCATGGGGTCGCAAAGAGTCGGACACGACTGAGCCACTGATCTGATCTGATCTGATGATTAATTTAGCTTTTGCTAACTCTATCATTTTGTTCACAGTATCTCTCAAATGTTTTTAACAGCACTGAAGTATACAACTCAATGACTTTTAACAAATTTATCCAGTTATGCAACTTTCAGCACAATCTAGTTTTAGAACACACTTATTATCCCAAACATTCCTTCAAATCCATCTGCAGTCAACCACAACTCCAACTTCCAACCCAAGGCAAACACAAATTTACTTTTTATTTTCATTAGTTTTTTAAATTTTATCTTTTCTAGAAATTTCATGTAAATGGAATAATTCAATATGTAGTCTTATGTATCTGGCTTTATTCATTCAGCATGTTTTTGAGGTTCATCTGTGACATTACATGTATTGGTTATTCATTTTTAAAAAAAAATTACTGAGTAGTATTCCAACTTTATCATATTTTAGGTACTTTTTTATTCTCTTGCAGCACAGTCTTCTAGATTCATTTCCTATTTTTCCTGATCTAGCTCTGAAATCAACCATTTCTCCATGTAGCCCTGGTTCTTTTAATTTTCTGAGTTTTTCTTTCAAATTTTTTTCTTCATTTATACAAATAATAATTGGTCCTTTTTCAAATCTGTTTAGCTATTCTTTAGAGGACATTCATTAGGATACAGGCTAAGCTCCTGTAACAAAGAGATACTAAAATACAGTGGCTTAAATAAGATAGGTTATTTCCTTCTCAGGTGATAGTCTAGAAATAAGCCATGCAGAGTTGAAAGGGCAGCGCAGCACACACTACAATCTCTGTGTCCAGAGTCTGCTGCCTCGAGTTTTCATCAACTAGTAGGACAAACAGGCGGGGAGGGAGGGTAGAGGAAGTACACAGGCATTCCTTCCTAAGGCAGAACACAGAAGGGCCACGCATGACTTTGGTTCATAATCCATTGCCAAAATCTTAGCTTTGGCCACATCCACCTTCAAGGGAAGTTAGTGAATATAGTTTTCAGCTTGGAAACTATAAGCCATATGTTCATCTACAACCTAGGAATTCTTGGTGGATAACTAGCACAAAAGACTTGTGCCAATTAGAGCAACTCACATTAAATTCCCCACATGAGGTTTTATCCTACATAGTAACATAACTTAGGACCATCAACTTATGAGGACTCACTCCTGGTTACAAAATCTCAGAGGAGATGTTTCTGTCTCTCTCCTAAGCAACTGGGTTGAGATGGCAAGTTTTGAAACTTTGAGGAATGCTAACTTAGGCTAGCTGAGCAATGCATTTAACTTTTTTTGCATATTTCTCTATTTATTTATTCAGTATATTAATTGTTTCAGTTGAGAGGATCATTCAGAATCATTCCACCACAGTACAAACCATATTTACTGCCTACTCTCTTAAATCGTGCAAGGTAGCAACTGAATGGCATCGTATGATCACAGATCAAAAACCAAAATGAAGTCTACAAAATAGCTTTAAGCTTTCGTCCTTATAATGTTTACAAAGTGTAGCATTTCAAAGTCTATAACCTTAAAATCATTAATTAACTTCTAAAACAATAGAAATAACTTAGTGTCAAGTTTCTAAAATGACTCATTATATACAATACCATTGTTTAATTTTAAATGCATATTTGAATAGTTTTATATTGCACCACTTAAAGTTCCAGTAATTTTTTTTCCAGAATTTTCACTCAGTATCTAAATTTATCTGTATCTTTTCTTCTCCACAAGTCATTGCTTCCTTCAAAGTAAAAGCATACATAAATAAAAGAATATACAAGGAGCTTAATAAAACTATATTCTCATAAAAACTAAGATAAATAGCAGCATTTATTAAGTAGTATATGCTACATATATCATAACACTGAAAACTCCCAATTATCTTATAAAGTAAGGGCTGCTTATCTCATAGATGAGAAAACTAAGATTCAGAGACTTTATGCTACTTATCTGAGATCATATAACAAGTAAATATTAGAACAACCCAACTCTGAGCTTTGGCCATTATGTTTTAAAATAAACATTTCCCCTACACTTGAAACTCTTTAAATTCAGGGTGAATCTTAAACTTGCTGGTGTATTACAGTTGCTGTGGTAGCAATTCCAAGTGACAGTAATGAGGCAGCCGTCACTCCTCATGTGTGTGCGAGCCTCCAAAAGACTCCAGAATTTGTGTAGGAAGAAAATCCTAGAAATGATCTTGGATCACTCTTTTTAATCCCTAGGAAGTAAACAACTGTGAGGAAAGGGCAGGGTGGGGAAAACTGGACATTCTCAGCAGCATTTCCAAGTGAAGTCAAAGTCACTCAGTTGTGTCTGACTCTTTGCGACACCGTGGTCTATACCGTCCATGGAATTCTCCAGGCCAGAATCCTGGAGTGGGTAGCCTTTCCCTTCTCCAGGGGATCTTCCCAACCCAAAAAACCCAGCATTTCCAAAGTGGATATCAAAAGTAGGTTAATGCCAAATAATTGCAAAGCTGACTGAAGAACGCAGCACCAATGGTGCCTGATTTCTCCTGGAAATACAGCACAGTGCAAGACTCCATGTAGAAAAACTAGACATCAGTGACCGAGTCAAAAAGTGACTCAAAAGAGCTTGAGTCTGAATGTAAAGAACTTTAACGATCACTTAACCAATTTATTTCACATGCCTTTTCCATTTTCAGGTATATGTATGAGTTATAAATAAAATCTATGTCTAATTCTGGTAAGAGTTCTTTTGATGAACATGAAAATTCTAAATAGTAAAATGACAGTGTGTTCTCTTTGTAACTCATATATAAAATAATGGTACAACATGCTATGACAGAAAAGCAGCATACTATATAATTCACAATGGGACGTCTTAATACTGAGCTTCAGATAGAACATCAATAAAATCATGCCCCCTCCTCCCAACCTCATCTTTTGACCAGGAGTTCATGCATTATGCAGGATAAAAATCTGATGTTTAACCCAAATCATATGCGTTGGCACTTTCACAGTTTTTTTCCAATTTATCGAGTATAATGTTTTCTGATGAGTTTCAAACTTATTCAATTCTTCGTTTTATGTTAACCTGTATATAATTTTTTTTAACCTATATATAATTTGCAAGGCTGGGGAAACAACTTAAAAATAGGCATTTAGTTACTCTCTTAAATTATTCATGTTACCATGAAAGATTTTAACAATCGCATTGATTTCAATCAGCTATTTTTTTTTTTTTTTTTGCTACTCAGCATTTTGATATTTCTAAGTTTTCTTGATCAGGTAGATTTATTACAAAACACAAAGTAAAAAATAACATAATTCAAAGTTATATTAATATGTTTTTTGTACTATGAAATAAAAATGGAATGAACATTATGAATTAGGTAAATTCTCTTTTTTGTGGCCCTTCAATTTTTATTTTGAAAGCAAAGTTACCTAATAAATTAATAGCCTCTTTTCCCTCTTATCCTAAGTTGTTTAAAGGAGGCTAGGAAAAAAAAATATTGCATACCTCTCTGTAAGTATTAAAATATGTTTGGTTTTTTTTAATGGAAAAATGCAGAAACAACACTAGAACCAGAAAGCAAACAGAAGCAGGAAATTCTCAGTTATAAGACAGACTAATAAACACCTTTAAATAAAGGATTTGAAGTTTATCAAGAGGGGAGAAAGTACTTGCAATTCTATTCAAATATTTGTTCCTGTCCTTCCATAAAGAATGTTTTTGTTTGTAAACCTTGACAGACTCCTTCCTACAACAGCAGCTCTATCTAAAGTTGAGACCAAAGATGTATTTCAAACAGGGACCACAACAGAATATGGAGTTGATTTCTGCTGTGCTACCTCCACAAAAAAAATTCCTAAAATTATTTTCTCAAGGATAATTAGTAAGGTCACTGACTATGTTAGGAAGAAAAGATAAAATTATCAACCTAAGAGTTTGGAATCTTATCCTAAATATTCTGAGGGTTTGTTTTTTTTTTAACTCATACCCTGATTTTTTTTATAGTGCTAATCTCTCATATATATTTTATATCACAATAATGTTCTGAAATGTAGCTTCTAAACGTTTATCCCATACTAATTAGAATAAGTATTTTAGTATATCCTGATATGACTCTGGCCATAGAAGTATATATAATAACAGTCTTAACATACATGTGATGTAATGCCTTTAATTTTATAATTTGTTTAGAGATATTTAGAAAAAAATGACTACTAATGTTTTCCTTCAAATGTTAGATCTGGTTCATCAACAACTAAATAATAACTAGGAATGAAATGAAAGATATTCAAATAAATTATTTACATCAATGAATTGTTTTTCTTAACAATATATTTCACCTTTAGAAGTCAAAATCATTTTGAAGAGTCATATCTTGTCCTTCTCTTTTTTAATACATAAGGACTAAGTAAAGAAGAATTTTTAAGCTTTATGAGAATTCAAGAGAAAAGGACATCAGGCAATAGAATGTGAACTTTTAAATGAGAAATATTACCTTAGAAAAATTGATATAAAAGAAACACAAGAGTCATTTTTTAAGCTTCTTCCTTTGAGAAACATAATGTTGTACTTTTTTTTTTTTTTTTAAGTAACTTGTCATAACTGATTTCTGTTCACATTAGAAACTCCTCTAAAACTTATTTGGAAAATATTTTGAACTTAGAGTTTGACATTATTCAAATTATGTTTGTTGAAAGTAATCATTAAAACCAAAGAGCAAATGGCACAAATATATATAGCATTTAAAAAAAAACTCAATAATTTACAGAACTTTAGAATATTAGAACAACCTGGATGGTATTACAAGCTGTAATAACTGCAGTAACTGGAGCATGTTGAGATAAGGCAACATGACTAAACATATCACGTAAACAGATTTCACACACAAAATGAAATGCTGTTCTTAGAAAAGTTTTCAGGAGTTGAAACTATAATTTAAGTTCATCATCTCCCCTTTCCCTTTACTTCCTTATTTAATATATATCTGCAGATAATTAAGAACTCCACTCTACTGTAGTTATTTCCTTATTGGAGTGTGACCTAATCTTTGTTTTGCTTTCACGGAGATTTTTAAAAATAGAATATAAATCGATCACTGGAAGAACAAATTTTAAGGCAAGGATATATATAAAATATAATCACAAATTGTTATTATTATTCAACAGGCATAAAATTTCTGTCAATTGCTATAAAAATTTCTAAATGCTTACTCTCAGTTCTGTTTGTCTCACAGCAAACAAGTAACAGTTTACAAACCAGCATCAGTCCACAGACCACACTTTGAGCAGCACTATCTCAGAATGTAACAACAAAAAATTAGGAATTAGTGACTAAAGCTTTATTCAAGTGCTAAGTATTCCATAAATTTGCTTTTTCAGTGTTCACATTTAAATCTAAAATAAATGCATTGATTATAACTTTCTTAAAATTAAGAAGCAGTTCTATCATATTTGAAGGCAAGTGCCAAGTGTGAATGATTTTGAGCATTCAATTAATTTAAATAAGAAAAATACTGTCTTGAAAATAAACAAAATTATAAATTAACCTAATCTGTTTCCCTCAAGAGTAACATTGGGCTGTCCAAGCAGTCTTATACACAATTCCCACTTGTCCAGTTTAAAACATTATTCGCTCTAAATGAGCAGTCAGGGGGCCATCGCCATGGATAGCATGAAATGGATTGATCGTGTCACCTGTGTGTGCACTCAGTCACTTCAGTCCTGTCCGACTCTTTGCAACCCCACGGACTATAGCCGGCCAGGCTCCTCTGTCCATGGGATTCTCCAGACAAGAATACTGGAGTGGGTTGCCGTGTCCTCCTCCAGGGGATCTTCCCCCCGCAGGGATCGGCCCCAATCCTTCTGCAGGAGGATTCTTTATCACTGAGCCACCTGGGAAGCCCCAGATCATTACCTGCTGGTTTTAATTCAGAACTACTTCTGCTCTGTCTCTACTACCTGAGAATAGTTGCTGGTATATTTCATGCTCTATACAAAGAAAATAGAAATGGGGTAATTTCAGGTTAAAAACAGAACCAGATCATCTAAATATCATAATACATTCTAGTAAAAAGTCTTCACTTAAGAAAAGAGAAATGGAGGGAGGAAGGAAGGAAGGAAGCTGAAAGTCTCTTCAAAATATAACGCCATTTTTCAAATTAGCTTCCAACTTTGTTTACAGCTTTACAAACCACATACTTAACTGAAGTGAAGTAATATTTAAAACCAGCAATTTATGGAATAAGTCTTAGGAAGTAATAAACCCAGAAATGATAGTTTGTGCTGTTGTTGGTGGTTGTATTATTGGCTATGTGTTCCATTTTCTCAATTCTCTAAAAACTGAGTTGTGTTACTGGTTGTGTGTTCTGGTCTCTCAACTCTCTAGACATCAAAATTCCCATAACAAAGAAGAAATCTTATTGCTTCCAACACTGAATTGTCATAATTAAAGAAGCATATAGTCTTTCCTATGTGACACTTGAAGGCACCAGTGAATAAAACCAATAGGCATCAGGTTAAATGTTAATAACCAACACTAACAATGAAAAAGACTGTCTAGAAAGAAAGTATCTCTATTACCAGAGAAAATCAAACAAGCAGATAAGTAATAACAATTAAACTAACATTATTTTCTAATGTTCTGCTCAATATTAAGATCATATCAGTCCACAGTAATCCTCACAAAATGATGACCTATGTCCTAGCACTCGGCTAGAACTCTTCCACAACAGAAGGAATAGGCATGATAGATAGAATTTTGCTGAAATGAATCTAATCCTTGTCAGGATTCCTCAAATATGCTGTTTTATCCGAAGTTACTCCCATTGGGTAAGAGAACTGTGTTTCAAAGCAAATTTGAGACCAACCTGAATGTAACACAATGTGGCACAGTTAACAAAATTATATTTAGTAGTAATTACTTACTGAGGTCATATAGTTTTACGTTCACTACTTTAAAAAGTGTCAGCAAAGACTGTGGAGATGAATGTCTCTCTAGTCTGAATATGATTTGCAAGAATAGCGATCTACCAACCAGATGAGTCTTAATATTTTTCTTTTTAGTAATAAAGGAAGTTATGCTCAACTTAACTACTTAAAATTAAATGGAATTTTTCACCCTTAAGACTAGAAAATGTAAAACTCTGACTAAAATATAAAATAGTAATTAGGGCCTAAGAAGTATAAATTAATGTAGCCAGTATGGAAAGCAATTTGGCTGTGTCTAACAAAATTCAAAATATTATGTAGCCCATGATCCAGCCCATGAGACTCTACTTCTGAGTACATGTATACCCCAAACAGACTGAGATACACAGTACAAAATATATATTTGACTGAGACCTACAGTAGGAAATGCGTTCTATGTAACTGTGTTCTGAGTTGTGACATAGCTCATGAAAAAATAGGTGCCTTTTACTTTGACACTTTCTATTTTTTCAGAATGTAAATCCCAACTTACTAACCTGATTTTACTACCTGCTATTTAGAAAGCTGCCCTAAGAAATTGTAGCTATTCAAGACAACATCTGTAAAACTGTTCACTGTGGCATTGTTTAAAATAGAGAGAAAACTAGATACAACTTATATATCCGTCCACACAACCGGATAATTTAAATATAAAATACAATGTAATATTATGAAGCAACTGTTTAAATTAGATCTATGTAATATGCATATATCTTTAAAATATAGAGTGAAAAAAGCAACAAGCAGAACAGTATTTCCAGAATATGCAAATTCCATAAATGATACCAACAATACCATATTATGATTATGGATAGGTATACATACATATGTAAAATAACTAAAATGGTCTAGAAGTATATGTATATTAATATATTAACTCACAGCAGGGTAGGGGTTTGTTAGAAGGTAAAGTCCAGCTAGAGAAGCCTTTAGCTAGATACATAATGTTTAAATTTTTAAAGAATATTTTAATGTTACTTGGAAAAAATTTTAAGATAGCAATTGGAATAGAATGAATGAATGGGGGTAGGGATGAGAAAGGATGAGGTACAGATGAGCAGAACCAGGTGTACAAACCCATACACTTGAATCAATGAATAAGAAAAAGCAGGGAAAAAAAAACTTCACAAAAATCATAAAGACTGAGGAAAGATTAAAGATGTATGTAGAGACAGCCGGGGGGCGGTGGGGTGTGTAGAGGGAAAGGATGAAGTGGGCTGAAAAGGCAGAAAGAAAAGGCCTAACAACTGGTAAACTGATCCATTCCTCATTGGTGGGTTCAACTGTATAAATAAAAGGGCGGCAGCGTAGTGGGAAAGTACTTAGCAACTGTGTTTACACAGACAACAGAAAGTGCCACTAGAGTGGCAAACTGAACTGTGCAAGGCCAATTAACCCTTTCACCTCAGCGTTTTACACTAGCTACCTTACTCACTGTGCCTCTGTCAGATCTACACTGATATGTGTTAGGGCCAAATGCAATTATAAATCACTGTTACATGTATTGATGAATTCTGCGAATTCCATGAAGCACATCCATTTTATTTAGTGTTCTGAATACCTTCCTTGCTACTCTCATCTGGATTTAATTAAGGAACACTTTCAAAGGAAGAGAGGTTATCCAGAAATTCAAAGTACACATGTCCTTTATTAAACTATGAATTGATTACTACTCAGGGTTTTTGGCCTAAAGGATTTTTTTAGCTTAGGTTCACTTCAAATTTTTTCTGGACAAATTAGGGGGAAATCAGGAAAAAAGTAACATATTTAAATGGGTAAAAATGTGATAGAGAAATACACTGAAGAGGTTTGCAAATCAACTGGCTGCTGCATAAGCAGTTGTATCAGTAATTATAATTTACTACTGGAAGGGAAACTTTGTATCTTGAAGGGCTATAAAATAGGATTTTCTTTTTTTTTGGATTTTCTTTTTTAAAGACAGTAATATCTTTATCACTGGAAACTGTATTCATCTTCCCAATTCCAAAATACAGCCAGGTATCCTCTTTAAATGATATTTGAGAGCAAGGATCGTATTAATATCTTCTACTCTCTATAAAACTCTATGAAAAGTATCATATACTAGGCATGCAAATATTTGGTAATGACTAACGTTGTGAACTGTTTAGTATGTGTGAAAGGTCTTGCTTCTATGAGATAAAGAGGGCCAACGGTAAAAGTATAGAACTGTACTGTTGAATAGTAAATTAAGGCAATTCATTAATCCTAACACTCTTTTCCCTACTACCCCTAGCTCCTGAAGGTACCAGTATCATCCCACTATTAGTTAAAATTCCATGCCAAAACTTCTCCTGGCCATGTTATTTATCATCGAATCTCAACAGCGGTAATTTTTAAAATGCTAATTGAATACTGGGGAAATGCCAACAGATGGTTTTAAAGTGGGGTTTAAAGGAATACGTACTTTATTTCCTAACCTAACAAAGATCAATACCCGTCTGAAAGGTTATACTTGCTTTTGGGAGCAAGGGACCCTTCCCAGTTCTGGCTTTTCTCGTTTCTTCTCAATGGGTAACAAAAGGCAAGGGCTGGAGAATTCGACCCTCATCTAGCAGGGTGGCTGTTCACTGAAGAGTTGTGATAAAGCCAGTGGAGGAAGAGAGGGCTAGCAGCCTTTGCTTTTCTCGAAGTCTGTTCCTGAATTTAGGCCAGGTTTCCCTACTTCTCTTTTCTTCCATAAAAGCAACAACACAGCCACTGCAAAGCAGCACATGGAGACCAGCATCATCAATGAGGGGGAAACGGGGCCAGTGGTAAGGAGCAGGGACAACTCCAAATCTGCTCTCAGGAGTGAGCCAGGGCACAGGACGCTTCTTTGTAGGTAGGAGTGAATGTGGTGGTCACTCACACAGCAGGCCTCCCACACCCTCCACATATTTTCACACTCGGAAGTGTAAATCACAGTGCTTAGTACTTCAATGCCAGACAAGATTCAGCATTTTAAATTAAGTGATTTTTTTTAAAAAGAAAATCACCAAATGTAAAAGAAAAATGAAATAGACTATACCATGTAAATACCATTTAGCTTAAAGTGGAAATATAGACAGTCTAATTTACAAAGCTCAGTTTCTCTAAAACAACTATTATTAGGTTTTCTTCAGGAACTGACTTCTCTATTCTATGAATATATAAACGATAATATGATTAAAATAAAATTCTGAATGAGAAATGGTTTCCAAAAGTAGTAATTATTAATTTAGCCCAAGCAAGTATTTGTGTGATTTAAAGAAGTACAAATCTCTCTTCCTGTTTCTCTTCTGAAACCTCTAATCTCTGGAGCCAATTTTGGTCTCGAATTTAGAATTGATCCCCAGTACACGGGACCAAAATGACACATACCCAGAAGACAACAGACAGTTATGATGATTTTTTCACATTAAATAAAACAAATACACCTTAATACATCCAATATAACATTTTTAAGTCAAGTTTTTGTTCTAGTACTGACCCTACAAACAGTCCTTAATCACTATAGATCTCCATGTCCCCACCTGGAATAATAAGGAATGATAATCAGTCTTTTCTCTATTTTGGAAAAATGACAAGGTTGTCTAATATAAAAATTCTTTGAAAAATCTACAGGGAAGTAATAAATAAAGAAAGAAAACACTTTTCAAAGTGACAAGGGAAAAGATCCATGCCTAAGTTATTTTTCTACATTGTGTACATCAAGTCAACATTTAGATAATACAAAACTGCAAAAGTTTTCTTTTTAAATGTTGTCTAGTTTCTGTATAGGAACATTTGGATTATTTTGTAAGTTAGATAAACATCAAAAGTTTTCTTTCTAAAGCTCTTCTACTTCAAGACTTTCCACCTTTCTCTTTCCTCACCAACCAAATATTAATTCATTATTTTCATTAACTTTTAATAGGTAATACAATATTCAAGAAGACTAAAAAATGTAAAATATAAAAGGCCAGTAGCCACCTGGAAACACATCTCCATTAGGGAGGGAAATTTTAATAGGGAGTAAGGAGAGAAATAAAACAGGCAAACTCTCCAGGAGTTTCCATTAGGTCTTGAAGCAGGATTTTGTTGTACTCTCATACTGATACAGTAATTTACAAAATTCAGAAAGTCTCTCCTTAAAGTGGGAAAGTCAATCAGCAAGTGAAAGGATTGACTCAGAACCTGGTCAGACTCGGGTAAGCAACTTCTTAAAGTTGAAGTATGTTCAGCCAAACTACACAATGCCAGAGCACAGGCCGGCCTACTGTTTACACACATCTCAGAGCAGTCCATCAGCTGTTATATTTTGTCTAGAAATGCAACCAAATTTATCTCCTCTCTATTAAAGGCAGGCATTATATACTTCTTTCAAAGATTCCATAAAACCAGCACAGTGCCAGGGACTAATAGAATAGACGGAAGAAGGTACAGGAAAAAGGGAAAGGAATATAAAAGACTGTGGAAACATATACAAAACCAGAATCCAAAAGCACCTTTCTAAAACATGAGAATCTGAAGGCTAAAGTACTACAGACATCACAGGGCCATCTTCTACTCAAAGACTCTGTATCAGAAACATCTACAGCTATAGGAAAATGCAAATATCAACTCTGGTTAAACACTGTCACTGAAGTGCACTTTTGTTAGCAATCAATTACTAAGTTTACCGCAGGTTAATTACTGCTGACATGTGCTTCTTTACCTTGAACTACCTTCTATGTGATTAGTAGAGTGGTATGATGTCCTTATACTGCAGACGTTGTGTTAGCCCAATTTGATCTCTAACCAGCTCATTCATTTTTTTAAATGGAGATGAGCTGTCTTGCAATTAAAGCCTTAGCAACCTATGAAGAACTTTAAAAAAAATAAAAGCTAAAAATTCACAGAAATGCCTCCCTTTAATGTAAGTAGTACCTATTTTGAGCCATCAGAGAAGAACATCTCGTGGCTCAGATGGTAAAGAAACTGGCTGCAGTGCAGGAGATCTGGGTTCAATTCCTGGGTTGGGAAGATCCCCTGGAGAAGGGAATGCCTACCCGCTCCAATATTCTTGCTGAAGAATTCCATGGACAGAGAAGCCTGCCAGGCTACAATCCATGGGGTTGCAAAGAGCTGGACATGACTAAGCAACTAGCACGTAACAGTACCTAGTTTAGTAGCTCTGAGAACATCTATGATTTCAACTATGTAAAGCTATCTGATGAAGCTATGAATATTGTTGAAGAAGCACATTTCCTCCATTTTTCAACCTGTAGATCAATGAAAAGCATTCTGCTCTGAATCATATTTTGAATTTTTATTCAAATGACCTAAAAAATGTACATTTTAAATAACGGAGCAGGAACAAAAGAGTTTAAGAGAGTTCTAAAAACTGGCTGCTAGATACAAATGCTGGTGGGAATTAAGTATTTTTTGTTTTCGTTAGTGCTTATTATAAAGTTCCATCGATTTTGAGGGATCTACTCAATCCTATTTCTCCTAAAAATCTGTTACTTTCAAGGGACTGATTTTGCAGAAGGAGAAGCCAAATATGGTATTAAATAACTGTTAATAGATCTGGTCCACCTGGATAAAGTAGAAAATAATGGAAAGCAAATTAAAGACAGAATTCTAGTCAAGAGGAGATCCTCATTTGCTTCTTGGAGGATTTGTCTCAAGGCTCACTGATGCAACCCAAGTCAGTCGAAAACGCATAATGGATAAAAGGACTATCAGTCTTCTCTTGCTTACCTACTATGCTGAGCAGAGTTTGTTCTAGGCCTTCAATTCCTTGACTGTTTCTGGTAATAATCAAAACTTTCTTCTCCCATAGCTTTTGATTTTCATTATTCTGAATCGATTTTTTGTCTAATTCCCCAGCTTACCTTTCTCAGAATCAAAACATAACAGATTTATGGGACTGGAAAGTCCTTAAGTTATCTATCTAACCTTCTCTACGTGAGGAATCCCTTCTATATTGTGTGTTACAAATATCTATTAACCACAGTGATAAATAGTGTGCTAAATGTTAAAGCAGTAAACAACAAAAAAGACACAAAATCCAGACACTGACAAACCATATGTGTACCTATATCTCCTAGTCTGTCCACCGAGCAATACTAGACACAAGGACACCGCAGAAGCAGCAAGCACACTTGGTGCCCATATTTTGGTTTCTAAATATTAGTCTTTAATAAAAAGAACCAGAGCTCCGTGGAGAAATGACTGATGCCAGGCCGGGGGTATCGAAAGTACAAGATAAATCTGGAATATCCTGTGTTGCCAGAAAATAAATGCCCTGAAAAACAACACAGATAAGTGAGACAAAGGACAAGGGATCTGATGTGAAGAAGTTCTTAATGGCTAAATGTGGTATGAGTAAGAAAATAATGATAGTAACGGAGCATAACCTATAGATTAAAATAAATATTCATGAATCCATACTGACATAAGTAACTGACCAAACAGTGAGAAGGGATAGCTCTTGCTTATAGTATAGAAAGAATAATGGAAACAAACAAACAAAAAATCACCATTTGGTAAATACCATAGTAGCATGGTAATGTTGACCACAGGCAAGAATCATCAATGGATGCTAAAATTACTGGGCAAAAGAATGATGAGAAATAAGATATCTGCATAATCTTTAAGTATTTTCCCACAAGAAAAATAACAAAGGGAAAATAGTACTGAGTTGGTGCAAAAGTAATTGCTGTTTTACACTGTTGAACTTTGTCAGTCAATATTGGAATACAGTCTTAAATAAATGTGGCTATGTTAAACATCATTTTAATGTACATTTCTCGATTTGTTAATTACTTATGACTTGCTGTGTATTTTATATTTATTTTAGACTATAGAAATGATGTTTGACAAAAAGCAAATTTGAGCAATTTTTTATTCAGGTTCAAAATGGGTCGTAAAGCAGTGGAGACCACTTGGCCCAGGGACCGCTAACCAAGGTTCACTGCACTGATGGTTCAAGAATGTTTGCAAAGGAGAGGCGAGCTCAAAGAGGAGGAGTGCCTGGCCACTGGAGGTAGACAATGACAACTGAGAGCAATCATCGTAGCTGAGGAGTTGCCAAGGAACTCAACATCAACCATTCTGTGGTCATTCGGCATTTAAAGCAAATTGGAAAGGTGAAAAAACTCCGTAAGTGGGTGCCTCATGAGCTGACTGAAAATCAAAAAAATCGTCGTTTTGAAGTGTCATCTTCTCTTCATTCTACACAACAATGAACCATTTCTTGATCAGATTGTGACATGCAGCGAAAAGTGGATTTTATGACAATTGGCAATGACCAGCTCGGTGGCTGGACTAAGAAGAAGCTCCAAAGCACTTCCAAAAGCGAAACATGCATCAGAAAAAGGTCATGGTCACTGTTTGATAGTCTGCTGCCTGCCTGATCCACTGCCAAATTTCTGAATCCCACTGAAACCATTACATCTGAGAAGTATGCTCAGCAAATTGATGAGATGCACTGAAAACCGCAATACCTGCAGCCAGCATTGGTCAACAGAAAGGGCCCAATTTTTCTCCATGATGTTGGACCACATGTCATACCAACGCTTCAAAAGTTAAACGAATTGGGCTACAAAGTTTTGCCTCATCTGCCATATTCACCTGACTTCTCGCCAACCACTTCTTCAAGCATCTCAACAACTTTTTGCAAAGAAAATGCTTCCAAGAGTTCGTCAAATGCTGAAGCATGGATTTTTACGCTACAGGAAGAAACATTTCTCACTGGCAAAAATGTGTTGATTGTAATGGTTCCTATTTTGATTAATAAAGATGTGTTTAAGCCTAGTTATAATGATATAAAATTCATGGTCCAAAACTGCAACTACTTTTGTACCAATCTAGTAGTCTTACAATGAAAAAATTTGGCACACATAACCAAGAAATCAAAGTGAAGCTCATCTGTAATGTGACATCATAGGCCTGGTGATACGTTCCACTGAAAAGGGTACAACGTCACTTCCATAGTATTCATGCAAAACATGCATAACCTGAATTTAGTTAAGGAAAAACATTAGACAAACCCAAATTGAGGGATTGGTTTCTCTGGTGACTCAGTGGTAAAGAAACTGCCTGCCAAGTGGGTTTGATCCCTGGGTGGGAAAGATCCCCTGGAGAAGGAAATGGCAAACCACTCCAGTATTCTTGCCTGGGAAATCCCACAGACAGAGGAGCCTGGCAGGCTACAGTCCAGGGGGGGCATAAAGAGTTGGATACAACACAGCGATTAAACAACAACAACAAATTGAGGGACATTCTAAAATATAACTAATCCAATACTCTTGAGAAGTATCAAAGTCAAGAACAACAAAGACTAAGGAACTGTCCCAGAGTACAGAATATCAATGAGATAAGAACAAAATGTTACGATTCAGGATCAGAAAAAAAGATGCTAGTAGGACAACTGATGAAATCTGAATAAGATTATTACTATTATTAGTTAAATATTGTCAAAGTGAAAGTTGCTCAGTCATGTCCAACTCTTTGAGACCCCTATACTATCCATGGAATTCTCAAGACCAGAATAGTGGAGTGGGTAGCCTTTCCCTTCTCCAGGGATCTTCCCAACCCAGGAACCAAACCCAGGTCTCCCACATTGCAGGTGGATTCTTTACCAGCTGAGCCACAAGGGAAGCCCAAGAATACTGGAGTGGGTAACCTATCCCTTCTCCAGCAGATCTTCCTGACTCAGGAATCAAACTGGGGTCTCCTGCATTGCAGGCAGATTCTATAACAATACTGTATCAATCTTAATTTTCTGATTTTGATCATTTTATTATGTAAGAAATTTGGAGAAATTAGCAGAAGGGTATAAGGGAACTCTGCATTATTTTTGCCACTTTTTCATTAAGTGTAAAATTATTCCAAAATGAAAGATCGTAAGTCAACAGTTTATGTATCTCTTAATTCTAATATTCAAAGTCAGAGATCATACAACCCCTTAGCCTTTCTTTTTCACATTCAATATGTTCTTCATTGGACAAGATGCCCAGAACTCCTACTATACTATAGCTCCACTTTTAAAAAGCTCCATTTATTACCAGGAAGGTACATAATATATTGTTTTAGATTGCTTTATATTTCTCACTTTGTATGATCAAGTATGTATGTTAATGCAACCTAGAACTGGTTTTTAAAAGCAGATGCATAATACTGTTGGCCTGATGCCTGTTTGCAATCAACTAAAACTTCAGCGTTTATCTTTACTAAAGACAAATTAGATCTTCCCATTTTATACTTGTGCAATTGATTTTTAAAAGGAAAATACTGAATTACCTTTTTCTGTGATTATTTCCACCCTTTTCGTTTCTGCTCATATTTTACATGTAAGGGTACCAGTTAGGTTATTTTGAAGCACAATTCTAAAACTCACTCACCATGCACTAAATACATACCATTCACAGTATACTATTACAAATTAAGAGTCTATACAAAAATCTGCCATGGAGTGGTCATATTTGATTGGAAGAGTACGGAAAATCTTAATAAAGGGATTAAATTTAGGCTAGATTTTAAAGAAGAGATAGTATTTCAATAGTAAGAAATGATACAGAATAACGGCTATAATTTTTGAACCTAAAAGACAAGAGTGTAAATCCTAATTCCATCAATGATTAGTTTTGGGGAAGTCTTTGAAATTCCATTTCCTCACTGATTAAATATCTAACTTGACAGAATTGTTTTAAAGATTAAATAAGACAATATATATAGTTAAGCAGGAAGCAGAAAAATAGGTGCAAAAGAATGAAGCTGGACCCTTATATTACAGCATACACAAAAATTAACTCAAAATGGGATCAAAGGTTTAAAGGTAAGAGCTAACATTGCAAAACTTTTTTTTTTTGGAAAACTTTTTGAAGTGGGATCTGGCAATTACTTCTGGACATGACACCAAAAACACAGGGAACAAAGAGAAAAAAAATAAATTTGGACTTCATCAAAATTTAAAAGTTTTGTGCATCAAAGTACACTATCAAGAGAGTAAAAAAAATCCCTGTTCACAAATCATGTATCTGACAAAGGATTAATATCCAAGATACGCCAAAAACTCCCATAACTCAACAAAAATACAGTCCCCCCAAAATGGGCAAATTATTTGAATAGACTTTTCTCCAAGGAACATATACATACAGTCAACAAGCATATGAAAAGATATTCAACATCATCAATCATTTAGAGAAAAGGATACCACTTCTTATCCATTATGAAGACTATTATCAATAGATAAATAAATAAATGCTGGTGATACTCTGGAGAAAATTAGAACCTTTCTTCATTGCTTGTGGGCATGTAAAATGATGCAGCCATGGTGGGAGAGTTTGGCAACTCCTCAAGAAGTCAAATATAGAATACCATATGATCCTGTAATTCTACATCTAGGTATATCCCAAAAGAATTAAAAGCAAGGGCTCAAATACTTATTCACCAGTGTTGAAGGTGGCGTTACAGTTGACCCTTGAACAATGTCTGGTGGGGTTGGGGGAGGTGTGTGTTTAGGGGCATGGATGCTCTGAGCAGTTAAAAATCTATATACAACTTACACTCAGCCCCCACATTGGCAGATTCAATCAATTGTTTGATCATGTAATATTATACTATTTATTAATGAAAAGCATCCATAAATGAACTTTGGTAGTTCAGACCCACGTTGTTCAAGGGTCAACTGTATTTACAATAGCCAAAGGTGGAAGCAAGTTTATCAACAAATCAATGTATATATTCCACAAAATGTGATGTATACATTCAATGGAATAGTATTCAGTTATAAAAAGAAATATGATTCAGGGACATTCTACACCATGGATTAACCTTGAAGACTAAATGAAACAAGCCAGACACAGAAGAATAAATATTGTATGACTCCACTTATATGAGATATTTGGAAAAGGCAAGTTCTTAGAGACAGAAGATAGATTAGAGGTTACTAGGGCCTGAGAGAAGAGGGAATGGGTAAGTCATTTTTAGAAAATAGATAGAATTTCTATTTGAGATGATGAAAAAGTCCTAGGAATCAATCGTGAGGATGGTTGTGTAACAGTGTGAATCTTCTTAATGCCAATCCTTAAAAAAGGATTAAAATGGTAAATTTTAGGTTATGCATATTTTACCACAATTTTTCAAAAAGCAGCTAGCATGCTCTACTCATATAAAAGTACTCATAGAGAACTTTTGGAGGTGGAAGAAATTTTAGGCAGTCAATAGTATGAGCAGTTACTGAGGTAAAAAAAATACATATATGAGGAAAAACATTTGAAATGATATATAGTTAAAAACATCAAAAAGTGGTTTTCTTTGGATTTTTAAAATTTCCCTTTTCTTTACCTTTACATTAAAAAAAGTAATAAAACCTATTTAAAGAACAACTCCTCATACAGGTAAGAACAGGGTATTTGAAATATGTTGCATGAAGCTAACATCCACTGAAACTCTTTGATTTTAGTACTGTCCACCAAGTTGGTTACAAAAATGTTTTCAGTGAGATTAACCCTCACTGTCCTATTTTTTGTTTTGTGCATTTTGAAGACCACAAGAGAACATAATAGTATTCACATCCAGAAAAAGACAGTCTTTTTAAGAGGTATGAGATTGGAATATATTTAAATCATCAAAAATAAAATTACCTGTATATATCCTCAGAACCATTCATTTCCTCCAGAAGTGGTTTTTCTGACATGTACCTGAGTTTCAATAACTATTTCCCCACCTGGCACAGTTGAATCTAACTAGATTCAAGACAGAGCTCAGGACTCTCCTCCGAACATTTCCAGTAACAGGGCCATATACATCACTCTGAAGAAACGGACCTACTTATTACCATATTCAAACCTGTCGTATCTGATTATTTTAGAAATGTTACTTGCCTGTTTTAGCACCCAGACTTGGATCAAGCCTAGGAATAGTGAACAAAGAGGGACACAACTGAATGATTTACTGTTCCTTTTAATGCCTAACTAACAGCTCTTATACTGCTGTGAATAATAGGCCTGACTATATTTCTGGATGACAAGTGGTAAAAGGCTCTTAGGTAAAAGGAAAATGGCATTAAAAATAGTAATAATTTTAAAAGAAGTGCAGCTTTAAAAATATTCAGGAGTCAAAGTAGCACTGCAAATACTTGAGGGATCTCCTCCTAAACCCTACTCGGAATATGTATCTAGATGAAACGAAGAGAAAATCTTAACCATACAGCCATGATCAAAACTAGTCAAGTATCTCTGTAGACAAAAACTAATGGAAACCTGTAGCCACAAACAGAGCTTAAGCCAACAGCCTGGACTCCACACCTGTGAAGTAGGCAGAAGAAGTGAAAAGTCTGTGTTCCACAGAGCAATGAGGACTGAAAGTACTTCTACAAAAGGCCTGGGGTCAGAGCCAGGATGATGCCGGAAACCAAGGGGTGCAGTGGGACTCCACCGCTCGTGGAAAAAGGTGTAAAAAGTTGAGAAAGCCACTGCCTGAAGCTGCAGCTCATAAAATATTATGTATCTGAGATATTAAGAGACCACAGTTTCTGCACAACAGCTGAAACCAGGCCAAGCAATCTGCAGGCTTGGTATCTGGATCTGCAATGGCCTCAGGAGGGAGCCCTAAGCTGCCTATGTAAGACCTGAGGCTTGTCTAGGTATCTCAGGGAAAGAAGTAAAAGCCACTACAGAGCCTCTAGGGAGGACAGGTGAATAGAAAGGAGAGAGAAACACCCACTCAGGATAGACCTGAAAACTAAAATTCTACCTAAATACAACATTTTAATTATGAAAGAGAAATTATTTCCTATTCAGTTGAATTATCTGTGTGTCAGTCTTCATAAAAACCTCAGTCTAAAACATCTTTATATCTTGATAGGTTTGACACAGACACACAACCTGCACAGCTGTACGCACGGGTCTCACTTTGAGACTTCTAGGCACAACTAAATTAACCCTGTGGTCCACAATATCAGAGCAGGCATACCCGAAACCATCTTATGTTTACAACGTTCAGAAATTTCCTGTTGCTAACTTTGATGAGCCCAGAGCATTATTTATAGTAACCTCAAATCACGCTCGGTGTAGTTCCAAGACAACTGGAACAACAGTGGCTCGGGTCTTCTCCAGGGTAGATTTAAGACATACCTAAAGACTATGAAATCAAGTAGGCTTCTCAGCTTGCCTGTATTTAAAAAACAAAACAAAACAAAAACCCAACTTTATTGAGGTATAAATGCTATACAAAAAACCGTGGTTTGTTCAGTTTTTTAAAAATTACTGTTGTGGAGAGAATCAAAGGTAATTATTTCTCTTGTGCATTTTATTTTAAGGCATTAAAGAAAATAACTTAGAGGAAATATATATATATATTCAGGGGTACTCCAAAAGAAGACAGTAATTAAAGTTGAAGGTGGGTGTAAGAATTATGATTTGGGGCTTTACATAAGAATAAAATTTCTGTTGAGTACTTTCATCAAAAACTTAACAGGTTGTTTCATAATCCCTCCCACCATTGTTAGCCATAAATAAAACAGAATGGATGATCATCTTCTGGGAGAGCTACAGAAAGAGACTGCTACATGAAGAAATAGGTTAGATATTGCTGAGGTCTCTTTTAACTTCAGGATTTTATATAGGTTCTTTAATTTTTGTTTTTCCCCTTAGCATCGAGTTTTTAGTATCTCTGACCCCAATGCAATTTCTTTCCTATGCCAGGACTATTTAAAACAATAATAGCCACGTATAAGAACCACTAATACAATGATCTACTTCCTTTCCTTACTTGTTTATGAAATTACCAAGGAAAAGGGGAAAGGATCAGCAATTAGTTAATCAGTCCAAAATAAAGCAGTATGTTTAGGAGCTATGTGGTAGTGGCAAAGGCGGCTGGCCAGTGGACATGAATGCCTTTGGAATCCCTAATTGATAGTATAAAGAGCAAAAAGAATGGCACAAATAGAACTGCATCTGGAAATCCCTTTTTAAATTATTTAATGAAAGATATTATAATAATCAAAATAGATGACAGTAGAGAATGTACTGAATATTTCATAGCTAATAATGTATTTGATGGGTGAGTTTCAGAGTAACTAGGGAGACCAGGCAACCTCAAAGTTAAAATTACAAAGTAGGAACACCCGTGATTTCCTGGTCAGAGTGTCATTAAAGACCTAACATATTAACTTAATAATACTTTAAAAAATTACAAAATGTAACAGGCAAGTCAGCAAAAGTAAATGACCAATTTGGATGAAGCTGATTACTGAAAACACCCTCAGCAAACAGGCCTCTATGCATGACCTTCTGAACCCCCTCTCCTGAGAAGAGCAGCACAGACTATACTGATAGCCTCTACAGGCCGAAGAGGAGAATGGGTAAATCGGACAGAACAGGAAGATGATATCTAGCACAACTGGAACAATCTAAAAACAAAGCAAAACAACAACTACCATGAGTTAAAACACAAAAACAAAACTTACAAATGATGTCCCTGACAAAATGGAAACAGCAATCAGTGATTTTATCCAAAAATATGTAGATATATACAACACAGAAACGTTCATTCTCTAAGGCTGTGATATCCAATGTGGTAGTCATTAGCCATATTTGAACACTTGAAATGTGTTAGTGTAAATCAGAAATCAAATTTTTTATTTGAGTCACTTATATTTAAATTTTTTAAATGTCATTTGCTTCAGTTACTGTAAAGCTTTTTAAAGTATGTTTGGAAGAGCCTGAGTACATGAATCTACTTGTTAGCTGCACATTCTATGAAATCTCAATACAGATTAAGTATTTTCAATCAAAATTAAATATTCAAATTGAAGTGTGCTAAGCAAAGTGAAAATATATACCAAATTTTGATGTCTTAGTAAAAAAGCCAAAGTGTAAAATGTCTCAATAATTTAAAAAATATGTGAACACATGTTCAAATATTTTTGATACATGAGATTAAGTAAAATATATTAAGATTAATTTTACCTGTTTCGTTTTTACTTTTTAAATGTGGCTTTTAGAAAATTTTAAGTTATATATGTGGCTTGTGTATTATGTATTGAACAGTGCTCTAAGACATCAATGACTTTAAAATGAATGTCATCTGTCTAAAACCTGAAATATATGTCAGTCAGGATTTGTAAGTAAAATACTTCCTTATCTCAAAATATTACTTCAGTCTACTCAGAGTTTGTGTATTTATACATTCCAAAGACATGTGTATCCTCTTCACACAGAAGATTGTTACAAATCATTAAACTATTCCTCTGAGTTACTACAAACTGGGTATGCTTAATGGTCATTCCACCATCCAGAGTAAGTAACCAAGTAACTGAAAGACACTAATTCAATGATGTCTTTTAAATCTGGATTCTTTTACCAATATGTTAAGTAATGCTTTTGGTTCTAAAGAGCTGAACAACGATCTTTAGTAGAGCAAAGATCTTGATGAGAGTCATTACATAGGACAATTTTACGTTTATATGTATACACACATATATATATACACACACACACAGGCTTATAAATTTTCCATAGAAGAAAAACACTGTAATTGCCTGCCTTCACAGTGCTCTTCCACCCTTTTCCATACCATGGCATTTCAAAGAAAATTACATTTGAAAGACACTCAAGTTAACTTAAGGCTGCTCCAGGGAGGGCATCAATGTCCGAAGACACGGGCTTAGTGCATATCACCAGGAGGCCTGGGCTCAAAGGGCCTCGCAAAACACTGCAAAATATCTCTGACTCATACTTTGTTTTCATCTGTCTTATATTTTATTCTTACTTATGCCTACAGTTGTGAAAATACAACCCCTCAACATTTTTAACAACAATATACGAAAAAGGCCACAAGATGGAGATATTACTCCATCAGAGTATTTATACTGATGTGTTGTTTTTTTCCCCATGTACATTTCCCTCTCTCTGTATATGTCTTACTTTCTCCTTCAGTGATATTCTCACTTACTGTCTCTATCCCTAACATTTATACTGGTTCCTCTGCCACTCCAGCCTTCACTAGCATTATTAGATAAATATAATGAGTACTTTTATGACCCTTATTTTAAATATTAAAAGCAGGCAGATAATTAGAATAGTTTAAGCTCAATATTTTCCCACCTCTAAAATTAAATTAATTTTTATTTACGTATTTTTCTCCAATGGGTAAGAATTCTTTTAAAAATTTGCTACCCGCCAAGTAATAAGTACTCCAAAAGCCATTTACTGGAATACATTCTGCTACTTTGTAAGGCTACATATTTATTGGGTTGGGCAAAAAGTTTGTTTGGGTTTTAAGATCATATAGAAAAACCCAAGCGAACTTTTTAGTCAACCCAATACTTCATGTTGATACCCCTCCAAACTTCCCTGGAATTCTTCTTTGACAACAGTCCTCAAAACAGCTTATGAGCCTTACTGGAAATTTATTTTCAGATCTCTTTATCAGTCTAAAGGGTACTTACCCCAGCTTGTTAACCCAACTGAGTCACCAGGTTTGGCTCCAGATGACTATTAGCCATAGGCAAAAATCAAATTCATCTTAAAGATGCACTGTTAATGAAGACACTGCCAAATATGTTACAGGCTTTGAAAGCAATTCAAAATAAGTTTCAACAATGTTTTGGGAAGTGGCAGCACTGTTGAAAGCCTGTGAAGCTTTCCACAAAAACTGATTTCCAGATCTAATTAACTCTGAGTTAAACCTTATATACTTCCAAAGGTATAATACAAAAAGTCACACTAACTCTGTGGAAGTACTGTAGAACTGCACAGCGTGACAATCATCTGAACATTATGACATACTTAAGTACAAGCAACAATTTCCAGTCGCCCTACATTATACATACATATAGTTACTTCCTTAAATCAAATTTAATCACCAGTGTTAACACAAAACACTACTTTAAGTCAGAGGAGAACCTAAACACTAATCTTGTATCTGTTAACTAAAAGTTGGGAGCTAAAAATAACTGCTAATAAGTTTTAATTTTTTTTTTCATTCCCAAAAAGTCAGAGGCTTCTTTGTAATTGGTCATGGGATAGCGTTCTTAACCTGATTCATTTTAATGGTATGAAGTCCTTAAGTATTGGCTAGAATATGAAGTATCTACCCTCCTTAGCAGGCATGTATATGAACGCTAGGATTTTTCTATGGTCTGTTTAGATGGTCCCAATAAACGACAACAAAAATTATTCTGGTTTCAACTCATTTTGACAACTGCTCACTACACATCACAGTGGGGTCTCAGGTAGAAAATTCTTGTGTTTTCTATAACCAGGAGTTGCATGTATTCCAGAATTTTTTTTAACTAAAATTAAAAAATTACACCCTTTTAGAATTCTAGTGTTTGCCCTCAGCGGCATTATTTAGTACTGCTTCTTTTCCATTTTAATATTGCTGCTTATACCATGACGTGTCCTTTATTTAATTCTTGATCTTAGACTCTTTTAATATTTAACTGAAATTCTATTAGCTGACTGTGTAGCTGCACATAACTTTATGCCCACTGCCTCACTGGCACTAACATAGGAGTCTGCCTGATAATGAAGCACATTGTTTTATGCATATATTCTCTCTAAACAGAAATGTCGACTGCGGCATGCCCTTGCTTTTGCAACATGTCTGATTACATACGAGATTCCAGTTGCTGGATGTTGGTAATCAGAAATGTTAAGTGAATGAGTCCTAACCTTATTTAATGTAGTATTAAGGAGAATGAGACACAAATTTTAGATTAAATTTCTAATTAAATCCTAGAGACACGATTACACAAAAATTTCAGTAAATATGTTTAAAAAAATTTAGCTCTTAAAATGGCATACTATGATGTTACTTAAAACATAATCATATTTTACATCCATTAGTGTAGGACCCATCTTTCATAAGGAAGTGTTTTGATGAAAATAAAGAAAGGACTGTGGATTCATTATAAAAGGGTATGGGGTCTTGCTTCACCCAATTAGAAGTCCCTTTCCACTTCAACTCCTTTACTTCCATCTCTCTGCACACCTCTATACAAGAAAAGCTTTGGAGTTGTTTTTAATTCTGGGTAAAATTAATTAATGTCATCATTGTTCAAATAGACCCAGTAAGGCCTCACTTAGAAAAAGATTCCCAAGACCATATAGTAGCAGTCTGCAGAGTACATAGTTCATTGATAGAAAACATAGAGCTGAGACCAGTCTTAATACAGACACTAGGATTTTATCACCTGGTGTTACTTACAACCGCCACAGAAGTTCTCCTCTTGCAATCAAGTATCTACCCTTACCTCTATCCCATCCTGCATATCATTCCCAACAATGAATAAAACATACAGTGTTGCAATTCACACCACACCAATCACTGGGTAAGGTGGTGACTTTTATGAAAAGATTTTAGAATCTATCTCTATGAATAACAGCAATAAAGTGAAAAGAAAGAAGTGAAGTCACTCAGTCGTGTCCGATTATTTGCGACCCCGTGGACTGTAGCCCGCCAGGCTCCTCTGTCCATGGGATTCTCCAGGCAAGAATACTGGAGTGGGTTGCCATTTCCTTCTCCAGGGGATCTTCCCAACCCAGGGATCAAACCCTGGTCTCCTGCATTGCAGGCAGACGCTTTATCCTCTGAGCCACCAAGGAAGCCCCCTGTGTATCAGTCCCAACAATTAATAAAACATATGATGTTACAATTCACATCACACCAATCACTGGGTAAGGTGGTGACTTTTATGAAAAGATTTTAGAATCTATCTCTATGAATAATTGCAATAAAGGGCAATTCCAATTTCCCTGTTCAGCTTAGGGTGTGTCTATGAATAATAAAAGACAAACTGGGACTTCCCTGGTAGTCCAGTGGTTAAGATTTTGAGCTTCTAGGGCAGGAGGCCTGGGTTCCACTCCTGCTCTGGGAACTAAGAGCCCACATGCTGAGTGATGTGGCTAAATAAAAGACAAACTATTCTAGGATTGTTCTTATAATTAGTGTAAAGGTGAGGGGAAAGAACTTCCTTGGTGGTCTAGTGCTTAATAATCCTCCTCCCAGGGTAGGGGACATGGTCCCTGGTCTGGGAAGATCCGACATGTGGTGGTTGTTCAGTCCCTCAGTTGTGTCCGACTCTTTGCAACCCCTGAACTGCACCAAGCCAAGGTTCCCTGTCTTTCACCATCTCCCAGAGTTTGCTCAAACTCAAGTCCATTGATTTGGTAATGCCATCCATCCATCTCATCCTCTGTTGCCCCTTCACTTCCTGTTTTCAATCTTTTCCAGCATCAGGGTCTTTTCCAGTGAGTCAGCGCTTCACATCAGGTGGCCAAAATCCTGGAGCTTCAGCTGGAGAATTCCATGGACTGATTAGTCCATGGGGTCCCAAAGAGTACAACACAACTGAGCAACTTTCACTTTAGCATCCACTGAATACTGAGGGCTGATTTCCTTTAATATTGACTGGTTCGATCTCCTTGCTGTCCAAGGGACTCTAAAGAGTCTTCTCCAACACCACAGTTCAAAAGCATCAATTCTTCAGTGCTCAGATTTCTTTACAATCCAACTCTCACATCCATACATGACCACTGGAAAAACCATAGCTTTGACTAAACAAACCTTTGTCGACAAAGTAATGTCTCTGCTGTTTAACACACTGTCTAGGTTTGTCATTGCTTTTCTTCCAAGGAGCACACATCTTTTAATTTCATGGCTGCAGTCATCGTCCACAGTGATTTTGCAGTCCAAGAAAATAAAGTCTGTCACTGTTTGCACTGTTTCCCCATCTATTTGCCCTGAAGTGATAGGACCAGATGCCATGATCTTCATTTTTTCAATGTTGAGTTTTAAGCCAGTTTCTTCACTCTTCTCTTTCATCTTCATCAAGAGGCTCTATAGTTCTTCTTCACTTTCTGTCACAAGGGTGGTGTCATCTGCATATCTGAGGTTATTAACATTCTCCCGGCAATCTTGATTCCAGCTTGTGCATCATCCAGTCCAGCATTTTAAGATGTACTCTGCATATAAGTTAAATAAGCAAGCTAACAATACACAGCCTTGATGTGCTCCTTTTCCAATTTGGAACCAGTCCATTGTTCCATATCTGGTTCAAACTGTTGCTTCTTGACCTGCATACAGGTTTCTCAGGAGGCAGGTAAGGTGGTCTGGTATTCCCATCTCTTTAAGAATTTTCCAGTTTGTTGTGATTCACACAAAGGCTTTAGGCTTTAATCAATGAAGCAGATGTTTTTCTGGAATTCTCTAGCTTTTTCTGTGATCCAATAGATTTTGGCAATTTGATCTCTGGTTCCTCTGCCTTTTCTAAATCCAGCTTGTATATCTGGAATTTCTTGGTTCACATACTGTTGAAGCCTGGCTTGAAGGATTTTGAGCATAACCTTGCTGGCATGTGAAGTGAGTGCAACTGCACAGTAGTTGAAACATTCTTTGGCATTGCTCTTTTTTGGGACTGGAATGAAAAGATCCCACATGCCTCAGAGCAATTAAGCCCATGAAACACAACTACTGAGCCCATGCTCTAGAATCCATGAGCCACAATTACTGAAGTCCATGCACCTAGAGCCCATGCTCCGCAATGAGAAGCCTGTGCACCACAACGAAGAGTAGTCCCCACTTGCGGCAACTAGAGAAAGCCCATGAGCAGCAGCAAAGACCCAGTGCGATCAAGAATAATTTAAAAAATAATAAATCTTTTTTTAAAAAAAGAAAAGAATAGCATAAAAATAAACAACTAAAAGAGGACTTCTGTTCAATCAGCTCTAGACTCTTCTGTTCAATCAGCTCTAGACTATGTGGCAAGAGTTTCCCAACAGACTTGCTTTTTCCCCATAAAGTATGTCCAGGCAATCTCCACTAAACAGTGTGTACATAAGAAAAACCAATTTCACAATAGTCCAATCTCAGGCAAATACGTATAAAACTGAACAAATATTTATTCAGCTCTAACTTTAGACATGATATGCTTTACATCAGAAATATAAATGACTAGAAGTTTATCTACCATTCCAGATTTTGTATTATATCTTTCTCCAAATTAATAATTTTGGACTCTTCAATGAAAATCAGGGAGTGATTATTACATGACAGATTTCTAAGGGAACAGACTCATTAGAGACAGACTGAACTATATTCAACTAACACCACAAGATCAGTGGAATCTAACACAAAAATCACTGGAGAGAACTGATATAGTATGGGTTCACCACTCATTTATGAAAGAAATCTTCCTTTTTATTTCTACAAAGCAGTGTACTGGGGTTTGAGAAGTCCCTTTTAATGACTCTGCACTTTTTCCCCACCCAAAAACCTGAACACACAGGTCAGGCAAATAGAGATCACACAGCACCTTTATTGATGAAAAGCTATTGGTGAATTGAGATTATGTATGAGAGCCAAAGAGGCTTGCTAGCAATTTTTGCCCTTCCATCTCCATCCTAGGCATTGAGACAGTACACTCAAGAGAAAGTCTGGCCCAGATAATAACTTTCTTACTGGTCTAGGGCAGAGAAGAGAATGAGCCTCATTACTTACAGCTTTGTAATTAGTTAGCTCTCCCTAATCAAAGGGCTTCGCCTAGTGGTTCAGACCGTAAAGAATCTGCCTGCAATGCAGGAGACCCGGGTTCAATCTCTGGGTCAGGAAGATCCCCTGGAGAAGAGAATGGCTAGCCACTCCAGTATTCTTGCCTGGAGAATTCCATGGACAGAGGAGTCTGGTGGGTACAGTCCATTGGGGTCACAAAGAGCTGGACACAACTGAGTGACGGACACACCCCAATCAGAGGAAAGGCCATCACCCTCCAACAAGGTAACTCACTCATCCATGGAAAGATTAAAGAGATGGGTCAAGAGATCATCAGTGTTTCTTTAAGGAAGATGCTCCCCTTGGAGATATATATACAGGATAAGTGCAATGTAACTGTCCCTCCCTAATACAGGCTGCTACTTTGTGCATTTACACATCTGTGTATCTGAAATACAGACTGGAAGAGCTTAAAAGATTAATTCTGATTAAAAACCTAAAGTCCAACATTCTGTAAACATATGTCACTTAATAGTTTTCCTCTTTTAATCAGGTTTCAGTGTTCATCTGAATGTAAGGATGCAGTTACTTAAAAATTTATAAGAGAAAGAGACACATTTTCTAGTTCTATGAATAGAAATCTGTAATGATTGGGACCAAGTACTCTAATTTCATCAGAAAGTAAACACTGCAAAATTTAAGATAACTTAGCCTGTTAAAATTTCAATTCAAAGATTTTTTTAATGACTATGGAGTACTTATTGTTGGCTAGAACCCTGTACAAAGTATAAAGAAAGTCATGGTCCCAAAGACAATGAAAAAAAAATGCAGAATTGCCATTGACCCCACAAGAAATACAGGTGTCCAAGGAGTAGGAGCTGTTAGAGGGGATATAAATATTGTTTGGGGATCTAGAATTTTAGTTACTAATGAAAGATATAAACACTTTTCCCCCTTACATTCCTCTAATCTTCTACCCTGTATCCTCTAAAAAGATGCAATATCCAAATACAAAAGCCTTGTGGACAATTAAAGTCATTCTAAAATATAGTGAGCCTCTGGCATGTCACCTGTAAACATCCCTCCACTAAAAACTTCTGGAATCCCTTTGAAATCTTTTAGAACCAATTTGAAGCCTAGGAATACATCGAAAGGAATTCCTTCGCTTTATGAGAGCAATAAAAGGTCATATATTAATAAATATAACCCATTACATAAAAACTGTCAAGCAATTACTTTTTCAGTGAATTACTGTTTAATTTTAGTTACCATGTTTATATTTTTCTTTCAGTAAATATTTAAGTGTGTGCTATGAAGTAAATAAAGAAAATACCATTTGTCCTAAAAATGAGGCAACTAACTTCACAAGGTCATAAGTGAGTAAATGGTTTGGTTCAAGTTCTTAAAAGGCACTGATTATTCCAATTATAGATTTTAGGGAGTGATTGAGCAAGTTACTTCAGACCTGGTGGAAAAGAGGATACAATGGACACCACATTCAGCCTCTAATCATCCCTGGCGTTTAGTTCAGGGTATGGAGATCACAAAAAGATTTTTCTATCAATTGTCCTTCTCTCCTTACCCCAAACAACTAATCTACTGATCTCATCACACCACTGAAACCGCTTTAGAAGAGGTAGCTAATGACCTCCACGCTGTTCAATTCAACATCTAGAGCTCATCTTATTTGAACTACCATCAGCATTTAACCCAGCTGATCTCTATCTTCTCTTTAAAATACTTTCTCCACCTGAAAGAGAAAAAGACGATCTTTTCTTGGTTTGCCTCCGACTTCACTGGCCGTTCCTTCTCCATTTCCTTTGCTGGTTCCCCTCATGGTCCAGCTCCCAGACCCCTCTTTTCTCTTTTTTTTAAGTTCACTCCCCTGGCGACACTGGTGGCAAAGAAGCTGCCTGCCAATGCAGGAGACGGTCCCTGGGTCAGGAAGGTCCCCTGGAGAAGGAAATGGCAACCTGCTCCAGTATTCTTGCCTGGAGAATCCCATGGACAGAGGAGCCTGGCAGGCTACAGTCCATTGGGTCGCATAGTGTCGGACACAAACTGAAGCAACTTAGCACACACACCCCTGGTGAACTTACCTGGTTTTCTGACTTTAAATTACCTACGAAGTGCCAGGGACTCCCTAATTTATTAACTACAGGCCAAATCCTTCTTACAATTCCAGACTTGGGTACCCAACTGCCTACACACCACCTCAACCTGGAAGTTTATTAGACGCCTCAAATTTAGCATGACCAAAACTCAATTACTGATTTTTTTCCCCAAACTATACCTACTTCTATTCCCAGATTCTCCATCTCCATAAGCGACAAGTGCAATTAGACAAAATATTTATTGACTTTCTGAGGTTTAGAAAAAGCTTTCCAGTTATCTTCAACTTATCAACCCCCTCATCTTACATGCAAACTATCAGCAAAATCCTGTCAACTCTATGTTCAAATTATATCCAGAATCTGACCACTTTGCACCACACAGGTTCAGTATATTTTACACAATTATCCAATAATTAACAACATACATATAATCTCCAACTCAATGATCACCTTGAAATTTAAGTCAAAGCATGTACCTCTTCTGTTCAAACCCCCACTCCATCCCCAAGTTACTTATAATAGCCAAAGTCCTTATAATGACATTTGAAGCCCTAGAAGATTGTTCCCTGACCAGCCATGACTCTAATCTCATCTACTGCTGTCCTCACCATATACCCTGCTCCAATACTAAGCAAGCTCCAAGAGCTCTGCATTTAACTGGTTGCCTTCCTTGAATGCATTTATCCACATGGCTCACTCCCTTACTTCCTTCTGAGGCCTTTTCTGAGCATCTGACATTTATATTTACTTGTTTGGTTGTTTACTATCTGTTTCCCCCTACCAAAACGTGAGTTTTGTTTGAGTTCAGGGGTATTATTTTATATACTGGCCAATTCCCAGTGCTTAAAATTTAGTAGACATGAACTAAATCTCTGTTGAATGAATGATGACAAAACTGATTAAATGCGGTAGAGCCTGGTCACCACTTCTGACTAACCTACCTACTTAGCTCTGGTTCTTCACATCTGGCTAGTCAAAAGAGATTGGCTGTCTCTGGCCTGAAAATTACATATTATGGACCTAAGACAGGCTGCCTTTGTCTCTACCAAATTTTTGGTCTCCTGAAAGTCTTCCAAGAAAATTAGGAGTCAATGTAAAGAACCTGTTCCAATCAGGTTCTTTGCTTAGGTAAAATAAAGTTTCTTCTGCATTCTTTTCAATTTCAAAACAATTGGGTAGAGAAACAGATGAAAACAATTTCCTGGATCCTTCTACTCAACTTCTACCTCCACATGGCATCTTCTTAATTATTTATGCTTATTTTCCCAGAAAATTCTATGAGAGACTTCACATGCAAGCTAGATCACATAATCTAAAATTCAAACCACTGCTACTAAGTTTCTGTATCCTCGTAAAGGGGCTCTTAAAAGGTTTCCTTGAGTAACTAGAAAATATCTTTCAAAATCTTTGGATAGGTTATGCATAAGACTCTAGCTACAGAATTTAATCAATTTTGGTAAATTCTAATAAAAATATTCTCGGTATTAAAGGCATTCTTAAGAGTCTTCAGAGTTACATTTCACTAATGATTCTTACACATATTGCATCACTATTTACTTTGAAATAAGGTACACTTTGTCTCTAACTAGCAGTAAGTGGCACCAGATTAAAATAATGAATACAAACAACACAAAATTGTTTGCATGTAAGAATTTTAAGTGTGCAATGTTTAAACTACTTCATAACTCTTACAAAATTGAAATTCGTTAAAGTCATGGTGCCGCAGCAACAGCATTTTTATATTCATTTATATTTAATTGAAAAGTAAATTTCCATTTGGTGTTAAGCCGAACAGTTCACACACATCTATGATAACGTGTTGCGGCGAAATGTACATTTCACCTCTGGTCACGGCAAGTGTGCCCCGAATAACAGTTGTGGGTAAACATTAATACCTTTTTGCCCCCTAACTATTCAAAGCATTTTTATGAAGGGCTCAATCAGAAGGTCTCAAATTCTTTCACCGCATAATCGTTAAACCAGTGAAATGGCATCTTCACAGTAGGAGTCATTCAGCACTCCCAGAGTGAAAGCAATCAGAAAAGAAAAAAAAAGACAAGTTAAAGTCGAGCTGAAGAAGGAAAGAAAACGAAACGAAAAGAAAAAGAAAACGATCCTGTGCTACTGGCTGAGCTCCTCTTCCTGGAGCACCCCAAGTGCCTCTACTGCCCCAGCTCTTGATGGCTCCTTTCCCGACTCCCCGAACAAACACGGTAGAGGCTTCAAGTTCCTGCAGATTTCTAAACGGGGCTACAACTGCCTAATCCAACAGGCTACACACATTACAAAGTACAGCGCGAGAAAAACTTCTGCAACCCAGACGCCAACTAAGAGGCATTCCTACCTTTCCGGAAAGACAGGAAAGGAGGTTCTTAAAAGGAAAAGGGTAACTGGGAAGGTGAAAATTTAGAGGGAGACACGACTACCTTTCCACAATCAGAGAGGCAGGAAGAGAAAGGGTTTAAGAGTAAAAGATCTACCCCACCACTCCTCCTTCCTGCAGCACAGCAGGCTGCAAGGATCTCCCCCAGAATGGCCGAGGAAAGAGAAGGGATCCCCACCCCAGGCTGGTGGCACCGTCCAGCCTGTCACGGAGACCGGAACTTGAGAAGGGGAGCCGGGCGGTGAGGGACTGGGGAAGGCAGGCCATTCCCTCTGAAGCAGGTTAGGAGAAGACCGGGGCCAATCGGACAGAGGACGGCAGCCGAGCCCAGGACGACCAAGTCTTGCCCCGTGAGCCCGGCTCCCTCGGAGAAAACCGGGTCAGAGCCGGCCCCACCCCCTCCTTTCCGCCCCGACCCGCACGTTTCTGCCCGGGAGATGCAGCCTTCGAGCGAGCGGGCGGCCCCACTTACCTGCTGCACCCCGAGGAACTGGTAGAAGTTGAGCTGCACCTCCTCCACCAAGTCAAATAACTCCAGGTCTCCGCTCTCCCAGCCGTGCGCCGGCCCCGCGGCCGCCAGCAGCAGCAGCAACAGCAGCGGCGGCGGGAACGGCACGAGTCCCGGCCGGCGGCGCGGAGGAAGCCGGGCCAGCCGGGAGCGGGGCGCTGTCATCGCGCCGGGCTCGGAGAGGTCAGGCGCCGCGCAGAGCCGCCGGCCGAGACCCGGGGACGTGGCGGGCAGCGCGGACTGTGGGAACACTGCTTGTCAGTCAGAAGCACGGGCAGCCGCCCCGGACTCTCCCGCCCAGCGGCCGGTCTTGGACAGAAGGCAGGGGCGGCGGAAGACGGCGAACGCTTCGTCCAGTGAGAGCGCGGACGGAGCCGCGGGCGGCCCTACCCTCTGCGGACCCTCACCCTTTACCCAGGCCTACAAACAGCTGGCGAGCCAGAGCCCGGCGCTTAGGTAGCGCGGCGCGGGGTGGGGGAGAGGCTTCCCCCGCCTCAGCCTATCCCAGGCCTCGCTTCCGGTGACATCACGTCTCCTAGCAACCGCGGGAGAGGAGGCGGGGCCGGAAGTAGGGTAGCCGGAGCCCCAGACCTGGGCCTCAGCAAACTGCTTCTCAGTCACTGGCTTGCTCCGCGGAGCCATACGGATATTGGCACAGATTAAGAGACGTGGACAGTTACAGACATCGCGCATCTATCTGGAACGTCCCAAGTATCCGTGAAACAGCTACCTTCTTATCCTCCCCCAGATATTGAAAACTAAAAGCATATTTGAAAACTAAATTTTTGATTACAGCCTCTGTTTCATACATTTCATTATTCCATCCCCCAAAATACAGGAGGAATAGAACGCAGGGCTTGAAAGGGGGAAATTTAGTGAGCAGTCTAAAGTTTCCTTTTAAGAGAGGTGAAGAAGAAATAAAATTTGAACCAAGACAAAAAGTATACTTCTAATAATGAAATAATATTTACAGGCATAATACTACAAAATAGACAACCAGGTAGAAAGTAATAAGCATAACAGACATTCAAAATCTTAGGGGTAAGTGAAGCTTATCGACCTTAGCCCATTTACAATTGGTGCTCCTTTCCCAATTGATGTCTATTTTCAAAGACATTTAAGCTAAAAACCTTCTCTCTTTCCCACCAGTGTCTCACTTCCTATTCTTTTTATCCCCTCACCACTATTGCTTTCTTTTGTGTGAAGCTTATTTTCTTCTTAGCTTTCTCACATTTCTCCTCCCTGACTCCCTACTCTTGCTGAGGAAGTAGAAGGGAACAAATAAATGCTTGTATAACTCAGGATGCTTCAGCAGTTTTGAGAGTTTGATCTCCTTTTTCTCCTTTTAGATCCCACCAGTTGAATTAAGCTCAATAGGATAATAATAAAACTTTCATAGTAAAAAGGGTTGTGTTTGACAGAGGTTAGAAGAACAGTATCCAGGAGGTAAATCTTACTTAATTCCTTTTATTACTGTAGAGTTTAAAAAATATTTTTAAATAGTTATGAATAATTAAAAATAATACAATATAATGCTTGAATTAATCCTATTTTAAATTCATTGTGAGGCTTAACTTTCAAAGATACAAGAACAGGGGTATCTTAATCTTCAAGGGCTGCTGTAACAATATACCACAAACTGGGTCTCAGCATGGTCAAGTTCTGGTAAGAACCCTCTTCCAGGTTTCAGAGGACTTCTTTCTTATACGTTCACATGGTGGCAGTGTGGGGGAGGGGGACAGAGATCTAGTGTTTCCTTTTACACAGAAAGTGAAGAACTAAAGAGCCTCTTGATGAAAGTGAAAAAAAAGAGTGAAAAAGTTGGCCTAAACCTCAACATTCAAAAAATGAAGATCATGGCATGCAGTCCCATCACTTCATGGCAAATAGATGGGGAAACAATGGAAACAGTGAGAGATTTATTTTCTTGGGCTCCAAAATCACTGCAGATGGTGACTGCAGCCATGAAATTAAAAGTCGCTTGCTCCTTGAAAGAAAAGCTATGACCAACCTAGACAGCCTATTAAAAAGCAGAAACATTACTTTGCCAACAAAGGTCTGTCTAGTCAAAGCTATGGTTTTTCCAGTAGTCACGTGTGAGAGTTGGACTATAAAGAAACCTAAGTGCTGAAGAATTGATGCTTTTGAACTGTGGTGTTGGAGAAGACTCTTGAGAGTCCCTTGGACTGCAAGGAGATCCAACCAGTCCATCCTAAAGGAAATCAGTCCTGAATATTCATTGGAAGAACTGATGCTGAAGCTGAAACTCCAATACTTTGGCCACCTGATGCAAAGAACCGACTCATCGGAAAAGACCCTGATTCTGGGAAAGACTGAAGGCAGGAGGAGAAGGGGACGACAGAGGATGAGATGGTTGGATGGCATCACTGACTCAATGGAAATGAGTTTGAGCAAGCTTCGGGAATTGGTGTTGGTCAGGGAGGCCTGGCGTGCTGCAGTTCATGGGGTCACAAAGAGTCGGACACGACTGAGCGGCTGAACTGGACCCCACAACTTGGGCTCCACCATCATGACCTCAGCTAAACCTAATCACCTCCCAAAGATTGCACCCCAAATACCATCACATAGGGAATTAGGACATCAACATAGGAATTTGGGTAGGACACAAATATTCAGTCCATAGCAAGGGACATCACCTTTTCTGTTTCTCCCCAGTACTGAGCACAATACATAACACATGCTAGCATTCAATTCGGAGAAGGCAATGGCACCCCACTCCAGTACTCTTGCCTGGAAAATCCCATGGACAGAGGAGCCTGGTAGGCAGCAGTCCATGGGGTCGCTAGGAGTCCGACACAACTAAGTGACTTCACTTTCACTTTTCACTTTCATACATTGGAGAAGGAAATGGCAACCCACTCCAGTGTTCTTGCCTGGAGAATCCCAGAGATGGGAGCCTGGTGGGCTGCCGTCTACGGGGTTGCACAGAGTCGGACATGACTGAAGTGACTTAGCAGCAGCAGCAGCATTCAATTAGTAGAATTAATCGAATCCTGTGAATGCTTCCCCACCTTCATTTCTCCCCCTACAGTTTTTTAGTTTGATTTTTGATAGATCAATTTTCTTAACGTGAAAGGCAACTTTACTAAGTCTCTAAGTTATCTTACTGTTTATTCAATGACTAAAACAAAAAAATAAAATGAGAGCAATAATCTTAGCACTGCTGCTGCTGCTGCTAAGTCGCTTCAGTCGTGTCCGACTCTGTGCGACCCATAGACGGCAGCCCACCAGGCTCCCCCATCCCGGGATTCTCCAGGCAAGAACACTGGAGCGGGTTGCCATTTCCTTCTCCAATGCATGAAAGTAAAAAGTGAAAGTGAAGTCGCTCAGTCATGTCTGACTCTTGGCGACCCCATGGACTGCAGCCTACCAGGCTCCACCATCCATGGGATTTTCCAGGCAAGAGTACTGGAGTGGGGTGCCATTGCCTTCTCTGACCTTGGCACTACTTTTACAGAATATCCCAACATTCATCTTTTCTCCTAATTTGACCATTAAACTAAGTGCAATATAACATTTGAAACTTGTGCCATATTGCCATTGATATTTTAGCAATCTGATATTTCCCTCCTGAGCTCTATTCTTACGTTGTCCAAGAACCCCAAGGACTTCCTCCATCTAAAGGGAATGGTTCTTTTGCCAAGGCCAAGCTGAAGTAGAACTGGAGTCTGTTCAGTACAACACTGTTACTGTTTCTCACTGCCATGATGTTTTGCTCTGGAAGCTTCTTCCTACTCAGTAGTTCCAGTAACACTGGTCCACTCTGAAACGATGCCCTTACTTGTTCTGGTCTAGGTCTCTGCAAAGACCACAGTGATATTTACATTTAGACTTCTAGTTTGGCATATTCACATGTTCTGTCTTGTCCTCTAGAGCAGCAATTCCCAAACTTTTTGGTACCAGGGACCAGTTTTGTGGAAGACAATTTTCCCATTGACCAGGGCTGGGAGCAGGGGTGGGGGTGGGGGTGGGGGTGGGGGCGGTGGCAATGGTTTCAGTTTCAGCCACCTACCTCCTGTTGTGTGGCCTTGTTCCCGCGGCTTGGGAACCCCTGCCCTAAAAGACAATGCAACTGAATGAATCACTTGCTGATGCCAGAACTAAGCGAGGGCCCAGTGGACAGCTGCTTTCTTATCTGGTGACATTTAATGATCCTGGGCATTGACTGATGAAGCTTAGTCTGGGTGGAGGCAGTGTACACAGGAAGAGAGAAGCCAGTGAAATGTTTAACAGTCATGTGAGTTGTGTAATGGATTGGAGATGTAGAGAGGAGCCTCAAACTTCCAGCTAGCTTTCCCACAGAACATTTGCTGAGTCCTGGGGTAGTGCAGAAGCTCAAAGGACTGAAGGGTAGGAGGCGTGAAATTTCCCCACATTCTACCAGTGCATGCAAAATGAACTCTGCCTAAAATGGGGAGCCTGCTTCATACACACAAGTAGTCTTCCCCCTCAAGACATCTGCAATATTTCTGAAGCTGTATGAGTAGGAGGATAAAGATCTAAGTTTAAAACCTCTGAAAAGCAGAACTAAAACTGCTGGGTTGAGGAGATAGAAACCTCGCAGGCTCTCTTATCAAAATCCCAGAGGAATCACACCTAAGAAACAGAGAAACCAGAAGTTGAGTGAATCTTACCACAACTCTAACCCAATCCCAACCCAGTTCAATCCCTGATCTTCACCCCATTTGTCTATTTTCATCTGTAGGGGAAAATATCATCATCTTTATTGCCTATTTTTTTAATATAAAGTCTGGTATATGACCAAAAAATTATGACATGTGAGACAAATAGGGAAATTTGACCAATATGAAGAGAAAAAAGTAGATAATAGAAGACCTACAGTAAGCCAGCTACTGGAGTCCAGATAAGGACTTTAAAATTTCTGTTATAAAATAGATAGGTTGAAGAAGGAATTCATAGTGCCTGGACTCCATCTTAGGCCTGTTCATGCTGATCATGCTCGGCCACCTTTCCAATGGACTCTGAACTCTGTGTTTAGTGCCTATGAAAACAACAACAGAAGGATAAGACCCTCTCCAGACAGGGGAACCTTGAAGATTGTATCTAGATTACTCATCGCCTAAGAGAAACCATACACTAATCACTCCTTCCTCCAGACAGGCCATAAATTTTTCTGTATCAATCGGAGTGTAACCTCGAACTTACTGATTATTGGCTAACTGTTTGACTGTTTGAGCACATGAGCACATAGCACGTGAATGATGGGGTTATTGGGATTGTATTTTCCTTGGTTTATGTAAGTCTCAAGGATTTGGAGTGGTGGGTTCAGACACGTACACATGGGGTATAAAAGATTTTCACAAATGCTGGTCGGGGTCCTTGGCTTAGAGGAGACTCTGCCTTGGGCCCGCCGGTGTAATAAACTGCACTCCACTATCTGCATTGTCCTTCTCAGTGAGTTTGTTTCCCGGAATGCGTGGCTACAACAAGGTTATAAAATAAAAGAAAAAGTGTACAGAATGGATTAGAAGATGCATAATTTTAACAGATAAACTGAATTCATAAAAAGGAATCAATGGAAAATCTCAAAGTATACTATCTGAAATAAAAAAAACTTGGTGGGTTTAACAGCAGACTGGACACAGCAGAACAGAGGATTAATGACTTTGAGGACAGGTCAAGAAAAAAATATCCAAACTGAAGCACAGAGAGAAAAAAGGACAGAAAGAGAACAGAGCTTAAAAGGCATGTGGGAATAAATCAAAACACATATAACTAGGGTCCTAGAAAAAAAGGAGAGAGAGAATGAAACAGAAGAAATAATTATAGAAACAATGGACAAGAATTTTGCAAAACCAATGAAAGACATGAAACCAACATGAAAAAAATTAACTCAAAATAGATCATAGACCCAAAGATAAAAGCTAAAATTATAAAACTCTTTTTTTGAAAAATAAGGGTAAATCTTAATGACTTTGGGTTAGCCAGTGGTCCCTTAGACATGACAGCAAAAGCACGTGATGGAGGAAAACATAATTTGAACTACATAGAAATTTAAAACTTTTGTGTCACAAACAACACCATCAAGCAAATGAAAAGACATCCAAGATAATGGTAGAAATATTTGCAAATCATATACCTGATAAGGGACTTACATCTAGAAAATGCAAAGAATTCTTTCTACTCAATATTTTTTAAAATGGGCAATGGATTTCTCCAAAGAAGATATAAAAAAAGCGAGTAAGTACACAAAAGATGCACAACATCATTAGCCATCAGGAAAATGTAAATCAAAACTACAAAGATATACCACTTTATAGCCATGATGATGGCAATAATTAAAAAGAGAGACAAAAAAGAAGTTAATTAAGACATACAAATTGGAACCCTCATATACTGCTGGTGGAAATGCAAAATGATGCAGCCCCTTAGGAAAACAGTTTGGCAGTTTCTCAAAAACCAAATGTACAGTTATTATATGACCCAGCAATTCCACTCCTAGGTATACACACAAAAAGATAAAAGCATAAAACTTGTATACAAATGATCATAGCAGCATTATTCATAACAAAAAGTTGCAAACAAACTTAATGTCCATTCAACTGATGAATGAATAAACAAATGTAGTGCATCCATACAATGGAATATTATTTGGCAATTAAACAAAGAAAATACGGATACATGCTGTAACATGGACGAGCCTTGAAAATATTATGCCAAGTGAAAGACACCAAACATAGAAGACCATGTAAGATTCTATTTACATGAAATATTCAGAATAGGCAAACGTTCAAGCTTCCCTTCTAGCTCAGTCGGTAAAGAATCTGCCTGCAATACAGGAGACCCGGCTTCGATTCCTGGGTCAGGGAAGATCTCCTGGAGAAGAAGATGGCAACCCACTCCAGTATTCTTGCCTGGGAAATCCCATGGACAGAGGAGCCTGGTGGGTTACAGTCCATGGATTGGCAAAGAGTCAGACACGACTTAGCGACTAAACCACCACCACGAAGGCAGAATGTAGGTTATTGGTTACTGAGGACTAGAAGTGGAGAAGCTTGGGGATTGTCTACTAATGAATATGTACTTTTTTAGGGGGTATGTAAATATCCTAAAATTAGATTGTGGTGGTGGTTGTATATCCTTGAGAATATACTAAAAAACTTTGACTTGTATACTTTAAATGGATGAATTGTGTGGTTTGTCAATTATATCTCAATAAGGCTGTTTAAAAAAGAAAGATACAATAAACTTAGCAAACCCCAACTAGGATAAATGCAAAGCAAATAAACAAACAAACAAACAAAATCATGCCTAAGTATATCATAGTGAAACTATAGAAACGTTTGTGGGATGTACTGAAGTCAATAACTTCAAAGACCATTTTTAGCCTTAAATGTCTTAAAGAAGGAAGGCAGAAAATTAGTGAGCCAAATGTTCAACATAAGTGAAGTGAAAGTGAAAGTCGCTCAGTCGTGTCCGACTCTTTGCGACCCCATAAACTATACAATCCATGGAATTCTCCAGGCCAGAATACTGGAGTGGGGAGCCGTTTCCTTCTCCAGTTCAACATAAGGGGTTACATAAATAACCAAAGAGTAAACAAAGAATTAAAGTTTGAATAAGGACACCTAATTATTTTCAACATGACACTTCTGCAAGTCAGCTGGACTTATATCAACCCTTATATGAAGAATTCTTAAAAATTTTTATCAGTTTGTAGGTTCTGGTATTTTCAAGGTTCATGGTGTGACCATGATAGCCTGTGGCCAAGAAGCTTTGGAAGAATATATTGAATACCACTGGTAATGAATGGCAACCCACTCCAGTATTCTTGCCTGCAGAATCCCATGGACAGAGGAGCGTGGCAGGCTATAGTCCATGGGATGGCAGAGTCAGACATGACTGAGTGACTAGCACACACATGGGAATGGGGAAGCAGGGAGCCCCTAGAGTGTTGGATGGTTATCCACACAGAGGGTGATACAAGAAGTTTTGATCTTATTATACATGAACCTGAACATCAAAATGACCTCGCCTTACCAGGTGGCAACAGGAAACATCACTGGTAATTTCATAGACCAGTGGGGCTCAAAGAGGTGGTCTATTCCTCACTTTTGGGTAAGATCCAATTTAACTACATCAGACAAACTTGAATATAATACTTATAACAGCAAAAATCTAAATCTCACTTAATATCACCATTTCTAAATCCTGTGATTTTGAAATGCCTAGCTCTCATTAAATCTTGAAATTTTCTGTTTTGCCCACCTATTGGCTATTTCTCAAATACATGGACTTAAATTTTTAAGATATCGTTGTTCTCTAATGGAACGTTATCTTCACTCAGTAATTTATTTACCGAAACAGCATTCACAGTCTTACACTGAGTTGACAAAGTTTAGAAAAACAGTATTTTGGGGGAAAACCTCTTTGAAAATAATCCCTTTTTATTGCAGTACTGAATTCTAATCTTTTGAAGGTCCTCATAAATAAATACAGATGTTTCCTCATGTTATAAATAATAAATATATTTCTATTATATTGACACTATGGATTTTACTTTTCTGGATAATGTACTGTTTACTCAAATAATCTCATTGTGCAAATGAATACAGATTTCAGAGCCAAAATTGATTCAGTTTGGATTCTGACTCTACTACAAACCGGGTGACCCCTGTGTTTCAGTTTCCTCCTCTGAAAAATTAGGATAATAGTACTTCCAAACCAGGGTTCCCTGGTGGCTCAGTGACACAAGTTCAATCCTTGATCCAGGAAGATCCCACATGCCTTGGAGCACCTAAGCCTGTGTATCACAACCACTGAATCTGCACTTTAGAGCCTGGGAGCCGCAACTGCTGAGCCCCTAGGGCCCATGTTCTGCAATAAAAGAAGTCACTGCAATGAGAAGCCAGTGTACTGCAGCTAGAGAAAAGCCCCCACAGCAATGAAGACCCAGCATAGTCAAAAATAAATAAATCAACTAAAAAAGAAATAATACTACCAAAACCATAAAATACTACCAAAATTGTTGTAAGAGTTAAGGGAGATAATTAGAGCCTGGTATATAGTAATTGCTGGGTTTCCCTGGTGACTCAGTGGTAAAGAATCCGCCTGGAATGTGGGAGCTGCAGGAGACGCGGGTTCGATCTCTGGATCAGGAACATCCCTTGGAGAAGGGCATGGCAACACATTCTGGTATCCTTGCCTGGAGAATCCCATGGACAGAGAAGCCTGGTGGGCTATAGTCCATAGTGTCCCAAAGAACTGGACACAACTGAACATGCATGCATATAGAAATTGCTATTAAAAAATTACCATTGTGATTATGGAAAGTCTCTGGGCTTCCCTTGTGGCCCAGCTGGTAAAGAATCTGCCTGCAATGTGGGAGACCTGGGTTTGATCCCTGGGTTGGGAAGATTCCCTGGAGAAGGGAAAGGCTACCCACTCCAGTATTCTGGCCTGGAGAATTTCATGGACTGTATAGTCCATGGGGTCACAAAGAGTGGGACATGACTGAGTGATTTTCACTTTCACTTCCACCTACCTTGCATTAAGGGCTCCATAAATAAAGCTTATCTATTCTTAAATGTTTAAATTTTGTCTTTGCTGCTGCTGCTAAGTCGCTTCAGTTGTGTCTGACTCTGTGCAGCCCCATAGACGGCAGCCCACCAGGCTTCCCCATCCCTGGGATTCTCCAGGCAAGAACACTGGAGTGGGTTGCCATTTCCTTCTCCAACGCATGAAAGTGAAAAGTGAAAGTGAAGTCGCTCAGTCGTGTCCGACACCCTTAGCAACACCATGGACTGTAGCCCACCAGGCTCCTCAGTCCATGGGATTTTCCAGGCAAGAGTACTGGAGTGGGGTGCCATTGCCTTCTCCAAAATTTTGTCTTTAGTCATTTGTTATTAAACTTAGGCTGCGAAGGCCCACTTCACCGGAAGTGTATGCAATCACTTATCTGCCCCAGATGGTGAGAAACAAGACCACCTTTACAAAATAATGACTAGTCCTCAAAGCCGGTTTCCTTTTTCTGTTTCAACTCCATATAACATATTATTTGTGATTTTCCTGCTAAATTTGGCTTAAGGACATACAATAGATACCTAATTAGAAGCATGTGACCCAAATGCACAAAAGGAAGGGAAAACATTCATATTCACTGATGAAGTCATTAAAGACTCACTGGTGATTGTCTTTCCCTGAAACAGCTCTGTCTTTTCAGATAATGATGTTTTCTCCTTTACATAGACTTGAACGTGCCTCAGTAGACTCTTATGTAAAACTTCTTTCTTCTAACATCTGACACAATTCCAAGATTATCGTTCATTTTTCAAAGGTGTCCATCAACTCACATGAATCACTTTTTAAATTTGAAAATGAGTTTCTCTCCTTTTTCCTCTAACCAACCAAGAAGGATGTTCTCTCTTACTGACGCCTCAATTCAGCCCCAGCACAGCGATTGCTGTATTTTCCTCATATACAAAAGCACCAATTAGTCTGCAAAAGAAAATTTTAACAAGCCTCTTCATCATCTATTCTTCTAGTCTGAACAGCCTGGCTTTGGCATTCTGCCGTTGAGCACTAATATTGTTTGTGATGCCAAACTGAAACACAAGGGAAACAGTACAAAGTTGCTGATCACCTCGGTCAACATGCCACACAGTGAAGGCATTAGAGTATACTCAGAAATGCAAAGCCTTATAAATGCTTACTATTAAATTTATTAAAAGGAGGTGGTGTTTTAAAATAATACTGAATTAGCAATCAACAAGGAAGCAAAAAGAGACAGATTAAAGGAAGCTTAGTTCCAAATGGTACTGCTGCTACTGCTAAGTCACTTCAGTCATGTCTGACTCTGTGCGACCCCAGATAGGAGCAATTAAAAAACACTTTTTTTAACCATACCTTTGGCCTAGCTTCATCTTTCTCCACTTCAATATATAATCTTCTCTTATTTTTTGTAAACCACAGAAGGATTTTTAGTGCCAAGGCTCCATAATGAGTCTTTTAACTAAAAAAAAAAAAAAAAAAAAATTAAATACTAAGAATTTCACCACCAGGGGGCAAAGAACATGCTTACAGGCAAAGATTATTTTTGACATTCGAAAGGAGTTACCTTGCATGAACACAGTTTTTGTTGTTAAAATTTCAACAACTGCAAATTTAGAGATATACATACTAACCTAAACATTTAAGGTTAAGGAAGAATCATGTTTATGAAAGAAAAAATTATACATTACCATTAACCAAGTGCCCTTTCATTTACTATCATTTTTAGACACTTAAAAAATTTTCCACCTCCCTTTTCTCTTTCATGTGTTTGCATAAGTGTTCATGCTAAGTTGCTTCAGTCATGTCTGTCTCTTTGCAGTGCCATAGACTAGCACCACCTGGGAAGCCCTTGCACAAGAGGAAGAAAAGAATAATTTGAACTTTTGAAATACTAATTTAGCCTTTGTCTGTGCTCCCCTGATGACTCAGCACACACACACATTTCCCTGGTGGCTCAGAAGTAAAGAATCCGCAGGCAATACAGGAGCTGCAGGAGACAAGTGTTCAATCCCTGGGTGGGGAAGATCCCCTGGCAACGCATTCCAGCGTTCTTGCCTGGAGAATCCCCTGGAGAAAGGAGCCTGATGGGCTACACTCCATGGGATCACAAAGAGTTGGACACAACTGAAGCGACTTAGCAGCAGCAGCATGCTGGCCTTTCAATGGCTTTGGCTTACAACAGTTTTTGACAAATGGTTTCCTAAGCATGTATTTTGGCTCTACTTTTTTGTTAACTCAATGTGACTAACTGATAAACTCAGGTCTTAACCTTCTTCTAAAATCAGGTTCATTGACTTGATTAATACTTTGCCATTTGTTAATTTTATAATGTTAAAATTATATAAATAACTGATAAGCACATCAATTCATCAATTATCTCATTTGAGACCTTGATATCCCTGAATTTGCTGGGAGAGTACCAGACTGACAAATAACCTATAGACAATAACCAGAAGTATCGGTATAGTAAACTATTCAGTCAGTCAGTAAGTTCAGTCACTCAAAAATTTTGGTCTAACACATGCAAGTCCTATATTCTGAAATTTCAGCGTATTTGATTATTTCTCACTTGTACGTTGATAAAAGTCCCGGTAACAGAAGCGAAACTGAGAGTTTTTAAATCGAGGTATCTGTGGTGTAGGCAAACCACCACATTTTATTCCAGTTGGCTTATTTTCTATCTCCTCTTCCTGCTTCTAAGTACCTGCTGAGACCACATTTCCCTGAATCGATTGGTGATAACAATGCCACTGTTTCAAATCAGGCCCGAGGTAGAAGGGACCCCACAGTGATCTGATAAGATCTGCTATCGTTCTTTCCTTCCACTGCTCCCCGGAGCCTGGTCACTGTCTCCACTGCCAGCCTCCAGGCACCAGGGCTGTCTCCAGGGGATGCAGAATTAGACCAGATACCACCATATGTTCACCTACAGAATATTTTTGTCCAGATAAAATAATATTGAAATAAATACTGACCACAAACTTAAGGAGAAAAAGAAATTGCAAAAGGTCAGCACTCAGGGTTTATTTAGAGGCACACACTAAAGGAACATCCTATGACCACCCCTTTCATGTTAGTGATAAAGGGAAATGTAGAGATAAAGCAATATATTTTCTGTTGTCAATTTGCTTTTATTTGTTTTAATGTAAATTGATGGACTCCTTCTTTCTCGTGTGTTTTCAAGCTGTGGCCCGGCCACTGACCGCTCTTGAAGGCTCGACTTTTCACTCTGATATGTGACAGCCTGTGTTAGGAAACTTGGTGCATCTTGTCAAGTCCTTGTGTGTAAACTAACCTGCAGCTTCAACCAGCCTCCCACAGGCGCGCCCTGAAGGCACCTTGACTTGGGCCAAATTTTCTCATCTCCTTTTGTAATAGCAAACTATTGTCGGTAGCACACTGCCTGCAATTTTCTAAAAACCTTTCAACCACACAGAATCTTTATGTAAGGTAAAGACAATATTTGAACAATGACTGAGAAAGAAGCTCATACTACAGAGGAAGTAGGGAAATGGGCGTTTGGAAATATTCCCATCATTATACGAATATGATATTTTTTCTTCTGCCCAAAATGCTATGTGTCACTAATAAAAGTCCTCCTATCTGGACACTTGAGAACTGGTTTTAAATCTTCCAAATGTAGATTTTCAGTGGATTTAAAAATCCACTTGTTAAAAATATAAAAACCCTTTCATTTTCAGTTCACTTCCAAGAACAATTATTTGACATCAGGGAGGATTGAGAATTACTAAGCTAAATTTTTAGCAAAAACCTTTGCACAATTGCTTAATGGAAATGCAAAAAGAGCCTATGACTTATAGCAGACCCAACCATACACAAGAATTCTTGCATCTGGATCTATCTCTCTTGGCTCAGTCGGTAAATGAATCTACCTGTAATGCAGGAGACTGGGTTAGATCCCTGGGTCAGGAAGATACCCTAAAGAAGGGAATGGCAGCCCACTGCAGTATTCTTGCCTGGAGAATTCCATGGACAGAGGAGCCTAGTGGGCTACAGTCCATGGGGTCACAAAGAGTCAGACATGACTGAGCGACTAACACTTTACATTTTACTTACCCTTTGTGAAGAATCTTTCTCACTTATGACATCCATTCAGACTAAGCATTCATACAAATTGAAATTAAAATCTACCCTTTAATTTATCACATAATGTTCAGCCACATTTCTAAACTTACACATAATTTTTAACAGTATCTCTCTCAATAAAGATAGACAGTGATAATATTCTTCATTTTTTTTGGAGAAAATCTTGGTTTAATCAGTGCTTTGGTTTTAAGGCTAATTTTTAAAAGTATTTTATCCATTGCTTAATTTTCTTTCAAAGTGTTTAACTTTTCCTCATTGTTAAAACACTACCTTTATTTGAATGATGATATTGTATGTTTATTTATTTTTTGATTGGAAAATCCCATGACTTCCCATCACACTAAGAATAAATTCTCATTTTTTTAAAGTCCTCCATAATCTGGCCTCTGTCTAACTGCAGCCTCACCTTATACCATCCTCTCTCTCATCACACTTATCTTCCTTCAGAGCATACCAGGCTCGTCCTGTTTTAGGACCTTCACCCTCCCTTTGCTCCAGAACTCTTCTAGATCTTTGTATGGCTGCTACTGCCTCAGGTAGGCTTATCTTGATCCCCTAACCTAAAAGGGCACCCTGCTGCTCTCTTTTACATCACCACCACCCCCTCCCCCCATTCAACCCTCTGCCTAGCATTTACCAATCTCAGTTATCTTCCTGTATTTTTTTAAAGATTTTTTTTTATGGACCATTTTTTAAAGTCTTTATTGAATTTATTACAGTATTGCTTACGTTTGATGTTTTGGGTTTTTGGCCCCAGGGCATGTGAGATCTTACTTCCCCAATCAGGGATCAAACCTGCACCCCATGCATTGGAAGGTGAAGTCTTAACCACTGGACCTCCAGGGAAGTCCCTTAGTTATTTATCTTCCTTGTTCATTCATTATTTGTTTCTTTTGTGTGACTTCAGTCACTAGAATGCAAGCTTTATGAGAGTCTGATTTTGTCTGTCTAGCTCATTTCTCCAAATAGTGCCTAGCCCATATTAAGTTTTCAATAAATACGGTTGAATTGAAAAAGAAAACTCCTTTCCTTCTTCCAGGGTAATAACCTACTGTATTATGGATCAGATTCCTAAAACAAAACAATCAATTAAACTGGAGAAATGCCTGAGTTCAAACCATAGGAGAATAGCCAGCTCTTGAGGCAAGTTACGACATGCATCACAAGCTTTATGTTTCACCTTGTAGAACCTAGCAGTTCATGCGGGAGGATGTGATGAACTGACCTACATTGGTTGCCAAATATTTGGTTGGGTCACAAGTCTAAAGCAACACTGACTCACCAGGGACACTGTAGGCATGCTTAGTCATTTTGATCAGTATATAATAAACGAGTAATGACTTTTATTTATTTATTTATTTGATGTTTGGTCTTATTTATTTGTTACTCTTAGAACATCTCATTTTTGACTGGACTCAGAAGTAGAAGCTCTCAGAGAGGACAGCCTCCGTCTCTTGGCAATCTGTTCCTGCCGTTTTTCTTTGGCCTCCTTCATTCTCTTGGCCAAAAGTTTAGCATATTCTGCAGCCTCTTCTTTATTTTTCTTAGTACGCCGTTTCTTCAGAGCAATACGCCGGCATTCCTGCTGCAGAACTCGTGGAGTCACGAGACGCTGAATCTTGGGTGCTTTAGTCCTAGGTTTCTTACCGTCTTTAGGGGCTTCCGCACAACATATTGGCGGACATCATTTTCTTTAGAGAGATTAAAAAGTTTGCGGATTCTGCTAGCTCTTTTGGGACCCAGGTGACGAGGCACTGTAGTATCAGTGAGTCCAGGAATATCCTTCTCCCCTTTTTTCACGATGACCAAATTGAGAACACTCAGATTGGCGTCTACAATGCAACCCCGTACAGATCTGCGCTTTCTCTCTCCAGTCCTCCTTGGTCTGTAACAGGAATGCCCCTTACTCAGTAGCAGGCGAACTCAGCCATGGGTCAAGACCCCCTGCTTCATGTGGAAACCCTGCTTATCGTTCCCGCCACTGATTCAGACCACATAACCCTTCCATTCTTCACCCAGAGCGTCAGCAGCAACTTCTGTGGCCATACGCTTCTCCTAGAAGGTACGAAGTTTTCGTTCATCGTCCACTTCAATGAGCTTCTGGCAGCTAGTGGCCAGGAAAGAGATGTTCAGCTTCATTCTGAAGAGGCCAACAGCCTCCGAGGCGCCATGAAAAAGAGGAGTAATGACTTTTAAAAACAAATTAGACTCTAACGTGGCACCAAAATGAAGACTAGGTCCAAAAGTTCTTCAATGTTACAAAAATTCTCACTGACATCTTGAATAAATATAGCTGACAGGTACAATTTATATTTATGTTCACCTAAGTAGTGATACAGAGAAGGCAATGGCACCCCACTCCAGTACTCTTGCCTGGAAAATCCCATGACGGGGGAGCCTGGTGGGCTGCCGTCTATGGGGTCTCACGGAGTCGGACAGGACTGAGCGCCTTCACTTTCATTTTTCACTTTCATGCATTGGAGAAGGAAATGGCAATCCACTCCAGTGTTCTTGCCTGGAGAATCCCAGGGACGGGGGAGCCTGGTGGGCTGCCGTCTATGGGGTTGCACAGAGTCGGACACGACTGAGGCGACTTAGCAGCAGCAGCAAGTAGTGACAGGACAGTTCAGTTCAGTCACTCAGTCGTGTCTGACTCTTTGCAACTCCATGGACTGCAGCACTCCAGGCTTCCCTGTCCACTACCAACTCCTGGAGCTTGCTCAAACTCATGTCCATCAAGTCAGTGATGCCATCCAACCATCTCATCCTCTGTTGTCCCCTTCTCCTCTTGCCTCAATTTTTCCCAGCATCATGGTCTTTTCCAATGAGTCGGCTCTTCACATCAGGTGGACAAAGTATTGGAGCTTCAGCTTCAGCATCAGTCCTTTTGATGAATATTCAGAACTGATTTCCTTTAGGATGGACTGGTTGGATCTCTTTGCAGTCCAAGGGATTCTCAAGAGTCTTCTCCAACACCACAGTTCAAAAGCATCAGTTCTTCGGTGCTCAGCTTTCTTTATGGTCAAACTCTCATATCCATACATGACTACTGGAAAAACCATAACTTTGAATAGACAGACCTTTGTTGGCAAAACAATGTCTCTGCTTTTTAATATGCTGTCTAGGTTGGTCATAGCTTTTCTTCCAAGGAGCAAGTGTCTTTTAATTTCATGGCTGCAGTCACCATCTGCAGTGATTTTGGAGCCCAAGAAAACAGTCTGTTACTGTTTCCATTGTTTCCCCATATATTTGCCATGAAGTGATGGGACTGGATGCCATGATCTTCGTTTTTTGAATGTTGAGTTTTAAGCCAGCTTTTTCTCTCTTCTCTTTCACTTTCATCAAGAGGCCCTTTAGTTCCTCTTCACTTTCTGCCATAAGGGTGGTGTCATCTGCATATCTGACATTATTGATGTTTCTCCAGGCAATCTTGATTCCAACTTGTGCTTCATCCAGCCCAGCATTTCACATTAATGTACTCTGCATATAAGTTAAATAAGCAGATGACAATATACAACCTTGACGCACTCCTTTCCCAATTTGGAACCAGTCCATTGTTCATGCCACTGATAATTCTAATTTTCCTCCAGATTTGTCCTGTAAGTTCTAAGTCTTATGTGCAGAGCAATAGTATTTCCAAGAAGGCTTAGATATGCAAATATGATCATTTTATACACTCACTATAAAAGATTTTGAAGCCCAACCTATTCTTTATTTAGTATAGGGTTGCATTTTATGGAAACATCACTGTTTTCATTTATATTCAAAAGCAATGGGTGTTGATATTTCAGTTAATGTTACTGTTCATTAGGTTTTTCATCACATATCTTGTCCACATAATGTCACAGCTGTGGTTAAAGTTTGTTTTATAATGATGTCTCAAGCTGTATTTTTTTGACATAAAACACTTTTTTTTTTTTAACAAAACATTTTCTTTTAAGCACATGGGAATATTCTCATTTCAACATAGAATAATGCTTATTCACAATTTTTTAAAAAAAAATTAAAGCCTTCATGGTAGGGTCATCATATTTAGTAAACAAAAATGTAAGACACCTAATTAAATTTTAATGTCAGATAAACAACTAATATTACATGGGACATACTTATTGTAACAAAAATTATTTCTTTTTTATCTCACATTCAAATTTAACTGGGTATGTTAGCTGGTAACCCTAGTCTACCTTTGTTTTTCCCACTTTTGATAGAGATATTGGTTGATATATACGCAGTCTTCCAGGATATAGTGATGTCTTCATTACTTTTTTGTTTGCTATTTTTAAACGTTGTCAGCTTTTTTTAAATCAAAGTGTGGAGGGGAGAACTCCATGAAATAAAATGGAAACCAAGCAATAAAGGATTTCATTATGTCAAACAATTAAAAGGCAAATATTGACTAAGCATTTACCATGTATAAGGCATTGTATTACAACATGATGCAAGCACAAGAAAAGGGAAAAAGAGAAAAGACAAATTCTCAGCCTCTAGAGAATTTATAAATTTTGTGGGGAAGATAACACAGATACACATAAAAAGATAATAAACAGTACAAGGTAATAAATGGTAAGAGCCAAAGGTGTAATAAAGACAAGAGGATTCAAGAGATCGATCCTATCTGTGGCTTTAGAGAAAGAGAGAAGGCAAAAGGGGAGTGTTTTACTAAGTGCTTTATGTTCATCATCCTTTTTAAGCCTTCTGCTATGGTCTGAATGTCTGTGTTGCTCTCCACAAATTCACATGCTGGAATAATAATGCTCAATGTGATAGTGCAGGGGTCCCCGACCACTGGGCCACAGACTGGTACCTAGGTCCATAGCCTGTTAGGAACTGAGCCACACAGAGAAGGTGAGTGGTAGGCAAGCAAGCAAAGCTTCATCTGTGTTTACAGCCACTCCCCATCATTCACATTACAGCCTGAGCTCAGACTCCCGTCTGCATTATGGTAATATAATTATTTCATTATATATGACAATGTTGTAACAATAAAGTGCACAATAAATATAATTTGCTTACATTATCCTGAAACCATTCCTCCCACCCTGGTCCATGGAAAAACGGTCTTTGACAAACCAGTCCCTGGTGCCAAAAAGGTTGGGGACCAATGAGACAGTGTTAGAAGGGGGGACCTTTGGGAGGGTGGAGTTCTTATGAATGGGTTAGTGCTCTTATAAAAGAGGTCTTTAGTCCCTTTCTACCACGTGAAGACACAGAAAGACACAGCTATGAACCAGAAGGAGTGTTCTCACCAAAATGTGACCATGCTGTCACCTTAATCTTGGACTTCCCAGCCTCCAGAACTATGAACAATACATTCTTATTGTTTATAAGCTGCTCAGTCTGCAGTATTTAGTTACACCAGCCCAAATGGGTTAAGATACCTCCCAACAACCCTCTGAGATTATTATTATTATCAACATCAGTTTCCAAGGAGGGTCTACATTACATGCCTATGGTCACACAGTTAGTGAGCAGCATATCTGCTTCCACCTTAAGTTTTCCTGAACCCAAAGCTTCAGTGCTGCCTCTGAGATGATAGGAGAGAAGGCTAGAGCCTCTACTTCTATATGGAGCTCCTAGAGGTTTGAGTGGGAAAGAGAGATAAGAGGATTATTTTAGAAAATAATTTCTTCACACATTGCCCAAGACATTGTGGATACAAATATTCATTCAATCACACTGTATTTTAATGATACTAAAGAAAGTGTTACATATTAGAAACATTGTGAAATCAAAACAAACTGAAATGAATTGGTGATTATTTGCATGTAGAGGATTAAGAGAGCTAGAGAGAAGAGGAAGACTCAAAAATAAGTGAAAACCTGAGAATCCACAAAAAACAAAACAATGAAAATCTGTAAGAACAAATAGATGAAGTCAGGAGAGTCATGGGATTTTAAATCATCACACAAAATCAGTTGTGTTTCTATACACTGAACAATCTGAAAGGGAAATTTAAAAAACAATTGCACTTTTAATAGCATCAAAAAGGATAAAATATTTACTATTAAACTTAACCATGCAGGTGAAAATTTGTACACTGAAAACAACAAAACATTGCTGAAAGAAATTAAAGAATACACTAATAAATGAAAAGACATCCTGTCTTCATGAATTGAAAGACAATATTGTTAAGATATCAATACTACTTAAACTATAGGATTGATCTACAGATTCAGTGCAATCCCTATCAAAATCCCAATGACTTCCCTGATAGCTCAGTTGGTAAAGAATCCACCTGCAATGCAAGAGACCCCGGTTTGATTCCTGGGTCAAGAAGATCCACTGGGGAAGGGATAGGCTACCCACTCCAGTATTCGTGGGCTTCCCTGGTGGCTCAGCTGGTAAAGAATTCGTCTGCAATGTGGGAGACATGGGTTTGATCCCTGGGTTAGGAAGATCCTCTGAAGAAGGGAACAGCTACCCACTCCAGTATACATTAGGACCTTGCTGTTTATATACACAGAAAAAAAAATCTGTTCTAAAATTTATATGGAATTTCAAGGGACTCTGAATAGCCAAAACAATCTTGAAAAAGAACAAAGCTGGAGGTGTCATATTTCCTGATTTCAAACTTACTACAAAGTTACAGTAATTTCAACAGTGTGGTACTGGCATAAAGACAGACATACAGGTTAACAGAATAGAAGAGACCACAAATGATCCTTTACATATATGGTCAAATGATTTTTGACAAGAATGTCAATAGCAAACGACAGTGTTATCAACAAACATGACTACAAAAATTGGATATCCAGGTGCAAAAGAAAGAAGTTGGAAAACTCAGGAGACAAGATGGCAGGGTGGAAGAACCTTAAGCTCACTTCGTCTCATCACTACAGCCAAATCACAACAGTTGAACAACCACTAATTTAAAAAAGGAAGTTGGACCCTTATTTTACAACACATAAAATATTATTTCAAAATGGGTTAAAGACCTAAAAGTATTACCTGAAACCATAAAACTTCTAGAAGAAAATTTTGGGGAAAATCTTCATGACATTGGATTTGACAGTGATTTTTTAGCTATGACACCAAAAATACAGCCAAAAAAGGGAAAATAGTTAAATTAGACTTCATCAAATTTTTAAAACTTTTGTGTATCAAAGATGCTATTGACAGGATGAAAAGACAATCCACATTTTGGGAGAAAATATTTGCAAATCATACATCTGATAAAGGATTAATAACATGAATATATAAAGAACTCATACAACTTAACAACAACAACAAAAAAACCCAAATGACCTCCAAAAATGAGCAAAAGATTTGAATAGACATTTCTCCAAAAAGATACAAAAATGGCCAACAAGTATATGAAAAGAGGCTCAATATTGTTAGTAATTAGGGAAATGCAAATGAAAAGCTCAGTGAGATACCCCTTCACACCAATTACAATGGCTATTACCAAGAAAAAACAAAACAAAGTAACTGTGAGAATGTGAAGACATTGGAATCCTAGTGCATTGCTGATAGGACAGTAAAATGGTGCAGCTGCTGTGGAAAACAGTATGGCGCATCTTCAAAAAATTCAAGATAGAAAAACCACATGATCCAGAACTTCCACGTCTGGGTACATACCCAAAAGAACTGAAACTGGGGATTCAGCAGGAATGTGTGCACCAGGTTCACTGCAGGACGATTCACAATAGCCAAAAGCTAGAACAAAGCCAGTATTCACTGATAGATGAAGGCATAACCAAAATGTACTATATGCATATAATTAAATGGAATATCATTCAGCCTGAAAAGGGGCAGAAGTTCTGATAAATACTACAATATGGGTAAATCTTATTCATTATGCTTATCCACTGGATTATATGGATTACAGTGAACCATTACGAGGTGAAGTGAAGTCAGTCACAAAAGTACATATAATGTATGATTCTGCTTATGAGGTATCTAGAGTAGTCAAATAAAGAGAGAGAGAGAAATTAGAATGATGGTTTCCAGGGGCTGAGGGGAAAGAAGGACAAGTTCAATTCCTGGGTATAGTTGGGGAAGATTAAGAAGTTCTGAAGATAGATGGTGGTGATAACAGTGCAACAATATGAATGCACTTAATGCCACTACATGGTACGTTTTAAGAGCAACGTATACACCACCATGTGTAAAATAGAGAGCTAATGAGAACCTACTGTATCAGGAGCTCAGTCAAGTTTCCTGTGCTATGTACTCAAGCACTCAGTGCTCTGTGGTGACCCAAAAGAGAAAGAAATCCAAAAAAGAGGGTATATGTATATGTATAGCTCATTCACTTTCCTGTACAACAGAAAGTAACAGACCATTATAAAGCAACTATACACCAATAAAAATTTAAACAAATAAATAAAATGGTTGAAATGGTCAATTTCATGTTATGTATATTTTACCACAATAAAGAAAGAAAGAAAGTGAAGTCACTCAGTCATGTCCAACTCTTTGCAACCCCACGGACAGTAGCCTGCACCAGGCTCCTCTGTCCATGGGATTTTCTAGACAAGAGTACTGTACCACAATAAAATACTTTTTAAAAGAAGATAATGTAATCTGTAAACCCATCAACTGTGCACAAATATATAAGAGCCTACAGAAACCTCTCTGATTATGGAGCATCCCCTAGCATTCCCTGTGCAGCATATGTGTATGTCTGATATACCATACACATATAGCACTTAATTGTCTTATACAGCAAACAAGTGGGGGCACCAATATAAAAATGGGTATTACCTAATAGTAAAGCTTAATTTCTTCCTTACTTTGTTTGGAGAAAAGAAAATGATTCAAGTAGAAGCTCTGACATTATCTTTTCAGACTTCCGAGGGGCAGAGGGAAGCTGCAGTGGTTCACTGGATCCAGTGCTGGGTAAATAAGATGAAGACATAGACATGATGCTGGAGTTGGCAATGTGGAGGCCATGCGGGGTCATGATGGGGTCTTGGTACGATGCTGTGGACGGGAACTGCATGGAGTGTGTTGAGGAGAGGTTGTGGAAATTCTGTGATTATAACCACTGTCTTCAAAGTATTTTGCTTTGAAGGGGAGCAGAGAAACAGGAGGGGAATTTGAAAAGTATTCTGGGGTCATTTGAGGTGTTTTGATTTTATTTTTCATAGGACATATTACAGCATGTTTGGATGCTGGCAGGAAAAGTCTAGAAGAGTTGGGGGAATGGTGGGAGCCTGGCCCTTGAGAACAAGAAAGGGGGTGGCATCTGGGGCCCAAGAGGGTGAGTTAGCAAGGAGCTTGGTGGGGTGAGGTGTGTGCAGAGAAGACAGTCAATTTGGTGAAGGAAGGCTGAGAGAATGCTTGTGTGAGGAAGTGAGGTGGGGGAGGGGCATGCACAGGGAATTTGATGGGAAAGAGGGTAGAAAACAGCCATTTTGGAGCTGGGAAAGCAGATACACCAGGGATGTAAAATAAGATCCTGGTTAGTGCAGGGTATCTTTTTGTGATTTGTGATTTATGATTTGCAGTGAGACTCTTCATTTAGCAGGGCTGTATGTTTTTCTCCAGCACTCCTCCGCTGCTCAGGGATGGGCACAGATCAGGCTGAGGGTTGGTTTTAATTAGGCTGGGGCTTTCCTAGAGAACAGAGGGAGGGAGAGACCAGGAAGTTCATGCGGATTTCAAGGAGTGCGTGGTGATGGCTAGGAAGAGAATGTTAGGGTGCGGATCAGGTTTGGTCTTGGCTGATGATGAGGCTGTCATCATGCTAGTGGGCATCTGAAGTAGGCTGAGGAAGTGATCATTGGCGGTGAGAGGTCAAGGAACTAAGGCCATGACATAAGCATGTGGCAGTGGGGTGTGTCAGGGCTGTGCAGGGCTTGTGTATGTGCATGCTAAGTTACTTCAGTCGTGTCCAACTCTGTGTGACCCTATGGATTGTAGCCCTCCAGGCTCCTCTGCCCAATGGGATTCTCCAGGCAAGAATACTGGAGTAGGCTGCCATGCCTTCCTCCAGGGGATCTTCCTGACTCAGGGATCGAACCCACATCTCTTATGTCTCCTGTATTGGCAGACAGGTTCTTTACCATTAGTGCCACCTGGCAAACCTGCACAGGGCTTAGGAAAGTCTAATCTGATCCTCTTTGGTTCCATCTTGGTCAGTGGTATGAGTTTTCCCTCTGTGGCTCTGTTCCCATACAAGATGAACAAGTTCCCCACCTTCTGCTCCAGGATACAATATAAGCCTGGGAACAGCAGGATGCCCCGGTGGGTGGAAGCTTCCTTCCCATGTAAGGATGGCTCAGTACCAAGTCCTGTCCACTTCACTTCCTTTTTCTTTCAACTAAGGGTCTTTCTTTCCCCATTTCAAGAACTCTGCTCCTCCTGGACTTTCCTCTTCCTTGTGAACCATCCGCATACCTTCTCTTTCCTTTTCCTGGAGCCCCAGCATACTCAACAACATGTCTGGATCTTTCTGTCTCACATGTGCAGTAGATGCTCCTTGGAGTCTGCTTCTTCTTCGCTGTGTGCTGTGAGAAAGAAAAACAGCCTTCAAGTTTCTAGAGAGGGCAAGAGGGGAGAAATTTATGGAAAGCACATAGGAAATTAGAGGTTCACCCTGTCTGGGATGCATTATCCATGAGCCTACAGAACAAGTTGTCAAAAAGTAAAAACAGGAGTAGAGATGAAAGAACAGAGAATGAGGCAGGTATTAAATTCATCAGTGACTAAGGCGCAATGATCTGGACAGCAAGATGTTTGATGATATGACCGTTGGAGGAAGGTGGGAGAGATAAAGCCTGGAGATGGCATCTGAGGAGCAAGGAGGACTCTCCCATCCTTCTGGTCTCAGGAACATGAGGTTTGAGAGCGATAACCAGCTCCACTCTAGAAGTGAAGTAGTGACCCCAGGGGCAGAGAACTTTCCATTCCAGAGGAAAGGTCTATAAGGGCCAGGATCCCCCATCCATCATGTTCCCCTTCATATCTCCATCACCTTGTACAAAGCAATGTGTATGGGGAGTGTGTACAACAAAGGTATATTGAATAAATGGGTGGGCAGTTAATGGCACCCCACTGCAGTACTCTTGCCTGGAAAATCCCATGGACAGAGGAGCCTGGTAGGCTGCAGTCCATGGGGTCGCTAAGGGTTAGACACGACTGAGCGACTTCATTTTCACTTTTCACTTTCATGCATTGGAGAAGGAAATGGCAACCCACTCCAGTGTTCTTGCCTGGAGAATCCCAGGGACGGGGGAGCATGGTGGGCTGCCATTTATGGGGTTGCACAGAGTTGGACACGACTGAAGTGACTTAGCAGCAGTTAATTGAACCCAATGTTTATACTGAAATCATGTGCCACAACCCAAGCACTCTTCTAGAATCTGTGGCAGTCTCAGCTTCTTGCGTCAGGATATGTGGCTGCCATGGGGAGCACAGAATGCTCAAGGGGATCAGTTGCCTGCCCACCGAACGAGAACAGGATGCTGGAATCAGACTGAAATAAAAACGACCTGAGTTGTGGCCATTATCAGGATGTCTAATAGATCTGTTTCTCCATCAGATTATGCTGGGGGGAGAATTTAGGGAAAGACGAGCAGGGAGTAAGTCTCTCAATATCAGCTGCATCAAAAAAAGGAAGGCTTGTGAGTGGGAATTTCCAGGGAACTGCCCGACAGGTCACATAATGACAGCTGTTTGGCAATGGAGCATTGGGGAAGCTCCAACATTTTATCCCTTTCAGTGGCTGCTATTGCTTTTCATCATGATTGCAGGTTTGTTTGCTTTCAAGGCTACCCTGGAGCTGGGGAGAGGAGGATGAGAAGAGAGTAGGTTAAAGTGCCACAAAACTCAAAGTTTTTTTCATGATTGAGTGTTTTTCTTGAATAAGCACTCCTCAAATTGTTACAAGCATTTGGTTAATTCCTAGAGTTCTGAAAAAGTTGATTTTGACCAATTTTGCTAGTGATCTTTTTCCTTTTATAGAGGAACGAATTTTCAGAGGTCCTTACTCTGCATTCTTGGAAGGCATATTTCTATTTTCATTATTTTTCAATTTTTATCTTGAGATCATTGTGAAGTCACATGCAGTCATAGAGAATAATGGAATGATCCTGTATACTTTTCATCCAGTTTCCCCCCAAGATAACATCTTGCATAACTAGCATACAATATCTCATGGAGGAAAATGATACTGCTACAATTCAGTGATCTTATTAAGATTTTACTATTTCTATGTACTCGTGTGTGTATTTAATTCTATAACATTGTATCTGCAGATCTGTGTAATTACCACCACAGTCAAGATAACTACCAGTTCTACCACAAGGATCCCTCATGCTATCCTCTTACAGCCAGGCATAGCATCCCCTGCCCCCACAATCACCACTCCTAACACCTGGTAACCACTGATCTATTCTTCAGGTCTATAATTTTTGTCATTTAAAAAGTATCACAGGCTATACATACAATGAAATATTATTCAGCAATAAAAAGAAATAAGAATATCGACATCACAATGTGGATGTGTCTTGAAAACATGCCAACCACAAAGGATCACATTCTGGATGATTCCATTTAGGAAATGTCCAGAATGGACATATCTATAGAGACAGAAAGTTTTGATTGATTGTCTAGGGCTGGGTGGGATGGGAGGGAAAGGATGGTGATGGCTGAAAGGTGCAGTGCTTTTTGGGGGGAGTTAATGAAAATGTTCTACGTGTGAATGTGGCAGTGGCCATGCAACTCTGTGTACACTAGAAACCAGTGAGTTGTATGCTTACACGAGTGAATTGTATGGCATGTGAATTATATATCAATAAAAGCTGTCAAGAAAGAGAACGCTATATAAATGGAGCTTCCTTGTTGGCTCAATGGTAAAGAATCTGCCTGCCAATGTAGGAGATGTGGGTTTTGATCCCTGGGTTGGGAAGATTCCCCTGGAGAAGGAAATGGCAACCCATTCCAGGACTCTTGCCTGGGAAATCCCATGGACAGAGGAGCCTGGCGGGCTATAGTTCATGTGGTTGCAAAAGAACTGGACATGCCTTAGCAACTAAACAGCTATAAATGGAATCATACCGTATGCAACCCCCACCCTCCCCCCACACCAAGACTGGTCCAATTATTTTTAAACAAAAGTTTGCTCCCAAAGAAAACGTTATGAAAAAGTAGTAGATATACATAATGTCTACATTATGGTTTATATGTAAGATATAGTTGAGCATGACAAGAGGCAATGGGGCATGACCACAAAGGTCGTGTTTTTGCTCTCTGAGGAGTCTGTAACATTACCATTCACATTCGAATGCAATTCAGATGAGTCTCTTTTCAAGTCTAGTCTAAGGATGGGATTTATCACCTCTCTCTGAGTCAAAAATGGCATGGATGAAAAGCTGTTTCAGCTCAATTCAGATAAAATAGATTTTTATTGAAAGAGAAAGCCAGAAAAATCATAGCAATACACAAACACGCTGGGCTTCACAACATCAGCTGCTTCTAGATTCACAGATAAAAAACTGTGACTAAAAGAGCCTTTCTGTTCTTGGCACAGATTGAACACTCTCCTTCCATATGTAGCTCTTATCTTGTTTTCTGTATTATTTCCCTGTACACTAGATCATTACAAAGCTTTTTGCTGGGAGAACCATATTTGTAGACCTCACATAATTCATTTCTGGTGGAAATAAAGTAACTGTTCATCTATAGACTACTGTCCCTTGATCGATGTTATCAGGATTATTCACTCTTGGCATTCAGTAGAAGGAAACTTGACTGGGTCCATATCTCAGTGTGTGATATAGTTCCAAAGCTAGAAATTTGGGAACTAAAAATTTTCAAAAAGAGACCCTAAATTCTTTAATAATTTCAAAATAGCAGGAGTTATCAATGTCCTGAAATGTACAAGTTGTGCTGTGCTGTGCTAAATCACTTCAGTTGTGTCCGACTCTTTGTGACCCTTTGGACTGTAGCCTGCCAGGCTTCTCTGTCCACGGGGATTCTTCAGGCAAGAATACTAGAGTGGGTTGCCAAGCCCTCCTCCAGAGGATCATCCTGACCCAGGGATCAAAATTTTCTCTCTTACATCTCCTGCACTGGCAGGTGGATCTTTACCACTAGTGCCATCTGGGAAGCCCAAAGTGTACAGGTTATTTGAGTGGTATTTAGCCCATATTTGAGGAAGAGAGGAGAGAAAAAGACAACAAGAGAAAGAGAGAGAGAGAGAGAGAGCAAGGAGTGAGAGAGCGAATCACCAAGGCTATTACCATTATTTTGACTCTGGGTTCACTTCCACTGTGTATTGCATTTTCAATTTAAAACGACATGAGTAATTAATCTTTTACTGAACAAACTTCCACAGAGGGGTACCTTCCTGACACTAGAGAAATTAACTCAATAGAAATGTTTCACAAGAAAGGCGTTTCATAAAAGTTAGGACAGAAATCGCTCTCTAAACCAGAGGTTGGCAAACGTCTTCTGTATGTGGCCAGACTGTAAATATTTTAGGCTTTGTGGGTCAAATGGTCTCTACTGCAACTATTCAGCTCTGTCACTGGAGCCTGAAAATAGCCATAGGTATTAGGTAAACAAGTGGACATGACTCTGTTCCAATAAAACTTTATCTATCGATAATGAAATTCGAATTTCATATAATTTTCAACAGTCATGAAATATTTTTCTTTTGATTTAAAAAAAAAAGCCTTAGCTTATGAGCTGTACAAAAACAGGCAGAGGGCCAGATTTGGCCTGTGGAGATTAATTTGTTAGCCCTACTCTAAAAGGATGAAAGAGTAGAAGCACTGAAGTCTGTGTAACACAGTGGTTTGGAACCCACGTTTGGAGTCAGGGTTTAAATAGTGACTGTGCCACTCACTAGTTGTGTGACCTTGGACAAGTCATGCAGCCCACTTACAACCATGTCTTTATCTGTCAAACGGAGATGGTAATAGACATTCCACAGGATATCTGTGAAAATAAGATGAAGGAATACATGCAAGTTTAGCACGTGCAAGGTCATAGTGAATCTGCTACTGCTAAGTCACTTCAGTCGTGTCCGACTCTGTGCGACCCCATAGATGTCAGCCCACCAGGCTCCTCAGTCCCTGGGATTTTCCAGGCAAGAGTACTGGAGTGGGGTGCCACTGCCTTCTCTGATAGTGAATCTAGTTACCACTAGAATGAACGTCTTGAAAAGTGCCTTCCCTTTTTCCCATAAAGCCTTCCCTTTCCCTCAGTCTCTGCCTCCACACTGGAATTTGTAAGCAGGATTTTTATCAAGACAGCACATATCAGGCTAAATCTTAGAGTCAGCCCTCAATCCTTATTCTCTCACCCCACACATTCAGTTCAACAAGAAACCATGCCCTCTCTACCCTCAAAATATATCCAGAATCTGACCACTTCTCCCTGATCTATGCCACCATCAGCTTTCACCTGGTCTTTCTGCTCCCACCTGACCTGTCTGTTTTCCACAGGGATGCTTTGAAAATACAACCCAGATCACTTCATTTCTCCTGCTCATGTATTTGGCTGTGTCAGGTCTTAGCTGTGGCATGCAGGATCTTTCACTGCAAGATACTCGGGCTTAGTTGCCCCATGCCATGTAGGATCTTAGTTTCCCAAACAGGGATCAAAGCTATGTCCCCTGCATTCAAAGACTGGATTTGTAACCACTGGACTACCAGAGAAGTCCCTCAAAAGTTTCTAATCACTCCACTCAACAGAAAACCCTAAGCTCTTACCACAGAAACCCTTGGATCTCTCATATTCTTCTCCTCGCTTCCTCAGCTTCAACCACAAAACCTCACTATTCTTCAAAAATGTCAACCTTGCTCCCACTTAATATTTATTGGTATTTCTTTCTGGAATGTTCTTTTCCCAGATAACCAAGTGTTATTGATTTTACTACTTCTTTCAGGTATGTGCTCAAATATAACCTTGCTAGGAAAGCATTTCCTGCCACTCCTTAACTCTCTTATCCTACTTGGGGGTCACACTACCACCTCCTGCCATGTTTCATGTTTATTTGTTGACTGAATGCCACTCGCCACTACAATGTAAGGTCACAAAAGCAGACTTTGTGTGTCCTGTTCACAGTGGTATCAGCAGTGTTTAGAACAGCATTTGGCACAGGGTAGTTTCAAATTTGTTCAGCAAATTATTTTATTATCTATGAATCTTTGAGTTTAAATAAATAAAAGTGTATTTACTAAACTTTTGCTGCTCTAAATGTTTCTGAAAATGAGAACTTTTTTGAGTATTTTTCTTTTTAAAAAGCTGGAATCAAGATTGGCAGGAGAAATATCAATAACCTCAGATAAGCAGACACCACCACCCTTATGACAGAAAATTAAGAAGAACTAAAGGGCCTCTTGATGAAAGTGAAAGAGGAGAGTGAAAAAGTTGGCTTAAAGCTCAACATTCAGAAAACTAAGATCATGGCATCTGGTCCCATCACTTCATGGCAAATAGATGGGGAAACAGTGGAAACAGTGGCTGACTTTATTTTTCTGGGCTCCAAAATCACTGTGGATGGTGACTGCAGCCATGAATTAAAAGACGCTTACTCCTTGGAAGAAAAGTTATGACCAACCTAGACAGCATATTAAAAAGCAGAGACATTACTTTGCCAACAAAGGTCCATCTAGTCAAGGCTGTGGTTTTTCCAGTAGTCATGTATGGATGTGAAAGTTGGACTATAAAGAAAGCTGAGTGCAGAAGAATTGATGCTTTTGAACTGTGGTGTTGGAAAAGACTCTTGAGAGTCCCTTGGACTGCGAGGAGATCCAACCAGTCCATCCTAAGGGAGATCAGTCCTGGGTGTTCATTGGAAGGACTGAGGTTGAAGCTGAAACTCCAATATTTTGGCCACCTGATGCGGAGAGCTGACTCATTTGAAAAGACCCTGATGCTGGGAAAGATTGAGGGCAGGAGGAGAAGGGGATGACAGAGGATGAGATGGTTGGATGGCATCACCAACACAAAGGACATGGGTTTGGGTGGACTCCGGGAGTTGGTGATGGACAGGGAGGCCTGGCGTGCTGCGGTTCATGGGGTTACAAAGAGTCGGATATGACTGAGCAACTGAACTGAACTGAACTTTTTAAAAAAGAACTTATTTATTTGGTTGTGATGGGTCTTAGATGTGGCATGCAGGATCTTTAGTTGCGGCATGTGAACTCTCAGCTGCAGCATGTGGGGATCTAGTTCTCTGACCAGGGATCAAATCCGGGCCCCCTGCACTGGGAATATGGAGTCTTACTCACTGGACCACCAGGGAAGTCCCTTGAGTACTTTTCTTGTATTAATTTAGAATAAATGTTTGTGTATATTAGTTGTGCTCAGTCATGTCCAGCTCTTTGAGACCTCATGGACTGTAGCCCTCCAGGCTCCTATGTGCCTGGAAGTTTACAGGCAAGAATACTGGAGTAGGTTGCCATGCCCTTCCCCAGGGGATCTTCCCCACCCAGGGTTAGAACCTGTGTCTCCTGTGTCTCCTGCATCGCGGGCAGATTCTTTACCACTGAGCCAGTGGGGAAACCCATATTTAAGGGCACTTTCTATAAATTGTAAGGGCTTCCCTGATAGCTCAGTTGGTAAGGAATCCGCCTGCAATGCAGGAGACCCTGGTTTGATTCCTGGGTCTGGAAGATCCCCTGGAGAAGGGATAGGCTACCCACTCCAGTATTCTTGGGCTTCCCTTGTGGCTCAGCTGGTAAAGAATCTGCCCGCAATGTGGGAGACCTGGACAATGTTTGATCCCTACTCTATAAATTGTACAAAATATTTTCACTCACTTCTCATTAAAAACTAATCCCATTACTGCAAAACCAATGGCAAGAAGGGGTGAAGTATCATGTTTTTCTTCTGGGTGGTCATTTGCTGACTTGAAATTCAGCAGTCCTACTTCTGTAGGGGGAAAGGGGGCAAATAAATATTGGAGGAGGGGATTAGTCTTTGTCACAGTTCTCTGTACTTTTTCGTTGTAAAGAGCTCTCCCTCTCTTCTTCTCCAATTGTCTCCTACCCTCATCTATTGCTTTTCTTTCTCAGTGTGGACTCAAGAAAGTGATCAATTCCTGCACTAGAGTTTAGCCCAAGGTCATCTCTCATGGACTCTGAAATACCCCACCTGTCACTGAAAGTCTCATGCCTTCTTACTGTCAGAGATTCTGCATGAATAGCCCCAGGACTTGTAGTCACATACATCGAATCTGTGCTTCTCTTCTGGGGCATTAGGAGGTGGGGAGGAATGTAACCCTAGTACTGAATACTCAGGAGATACAGTAAGAGAAACAGGCCACTAAGAGGATCCTGTATATTCAGAAACAGTCTTCTGGGTTGTGGTTGTTGTTTTTAAAAATATTTGGTATGTTAAACAATTATGTTGGGACTTCCCTGGTGGTCCAGTGGTTAAGACTTCGCCTTCCAGTACATGGAGTGTGGGTTCGATGCCTGGTCAGGGAGCTGAGATCCCATGTGCCTTGTGGTCAGAAAACCAAAACATTAAACAGAAGCAATATTGTAACCAATTCAATAAAGACTTTAAGAATGGTCCACATTAAAAAAAAAACAACTTAAAACCAATGATGTTGTTCACAAAAGGCTGTTTCCAAACAAATGAGGATTTTATTCTAGTATTTTCCTTTTTTTCCCCCATCTAGATGATTTTGAAAGGTACTCTGCCCTGAACTTGGTTGTTGCTGTGACTCAGGAGACATTAGTTTGCAGTACACGTCTAAAATATGACTTGAAGAAAGTCTGAATATATTTTGACTGAAGCATGTAGTGAATGAATGCTGCAGAGAGTGACTCAGGAACCCCTCACACCACCTCCCACTCCCCAGCTCTCAGCTAAATCCTCCCTGGGAACTGCCCTCAGCCAAAAAGAACCACCCGACCTTCCTTCCTGACGGCTCACAGCTGAGGACTGGACAGCATGGAGCCACCCTGACCCACTCCACTGCCTCATGAAGGGCCTTCCCAGCGCCAGAGCTCTGTCTTCCCCACCACCCGTCAGCTTCTCCCTCAGTCAATCCTGTTTCCTCTCCATTCCCCACAGGTGTTCAGCCCCATAAGATTCACTAACTATTACTACACACAAGTCTTCATCTCAGAGTCTGTTTCCCAGGGAAACTGACCTCAGTCAGCTTCTGAAGACCCTGATTTGAAGAATAGTCCTATTAATATTCTAGTCTGTGTTTTTGTATGTCAGTCAGAGCACCATTCTATTTACCTGATTACAGGAAGAGATAATTCTGGGTGGATTTTTTTGTTTGTTTCATTTCACAATAGAAAAAGTATTTTTGGAAAATGTGAAAATAAATAAAACTCAGAACTCTTTATTTTTAAAATTTGTGGCCAAGGTAATCTTATGTTAGAAAATAAAAATAAATGTTCTTTATATTCTCTATTATTAGCCTTTAAAAATAAAGCAATAAACATTGAAAAAATGATTTGTGAAAAAAAGAGAATTAATAATAAAGTAGAAGAACTGGTAGCAGTTATCTAAACTTTACCACTATTCAGTTTCAAGAATGGAAAATACTTTCAATTTATATATATATATATATATACATACACACACACACAACTAGAGATATAATTTATATGATATATATAAATTCTAAGATTATACTGTGCTCTACAAATTAACTACAAGTTGAGAAAGTAACTAATGAAATATTGAGTACTTAAGGGCCTACCAGTTTACACAAATATAATTAATTTCACAACCATATCATGAGGTAAGCATTATTGTCCCAATTTTATAAAGAAGAACTTTATAAAGTTTCAGAAAAATTAAGTCATTCTTACAGATTACCCAAACAGCATGTGGTAAGGTCAGAGTTCAGCTCAGATCTGCCTGCTTTCAGGATTGAAGTCATGATGTAACTTCATACTGTGTGTAGTTTCTGATTTCTAAATGGACGAATGGGTTTGATCAGGGACTTCCCTGGTGGTCCAGAGCATAAGACTCTGTGCTCCCAATGCAGGGGGCCCGTGTTTGGCCCCTGATCAGGGAACTAGACCCCACATGCCTCAACTAAAATTCCTTTATGCCTTAACTAAGACCTGATGAACTGGGCTGGACCAGACCACAGAGTTTGGTTCTAGAATGACAATAGATAACAATAGTTCACAGAAGCTTTTATTGAGCTTTACTCCCAATAACAAACAAGAAATAGAAGATATTATTTTACATATATATATAATTTTGCTTATTTTTTGGCTGTGCAGGGTCTTCCTTGCTGCATAGGCTTCTCTTACTGTGGAGCCCAGGCTCTAGGGCACTCGGGCTTATGTAGTTGTGGCATGTCAGTCAGTTAGTTCAATTGCTCAGTCATGTCAGACTCTGTGACCCCATGGACAGGCTTCCCTGTCCATCGCCAAGTCCTGGAGCTTACTCAAACTCATGTCCATTGAGTCCATGATGCCATCCAACCATCTCATCCTCCGTCGTCCCCTTCTCCTCACACCTTCAATCTTTCCCAGCACCAGGGTCTTTTCCAGTGAGTCAGCTCTTCATGTCAGGTGGCCAAAGGATTGGAGTTTCAGGTTCAGCATCAGTCCTTCCAACGAATATTCAGGACTGATTTCCATTAGGATGGACTGGTTGTATCTCCTTGCAGTCCAAGGAACTCTCAAGAGTCTTCTCCAACACCACAGTTCAAAAGCATCAATTCTTTGGTGCTCAGCTTGCTTTATGGTCCAATTCTCACATCCATACATGCATGACTACTGGTAAAACTATAGCCTTGACTAGACAGACCTTTGTTGGCAAAGTAATGTCTCTGCTTTTTAATATGCTGTCTAGGTTGGTCATAGTTTTTCTTCCAAGGAACAAGCATCTTTTAATTTCATGGCTGCAGTCACCATCTGCAATGATTTTAGAGCCCAAAAAGTAAAGTCACTCACTGCTTCCACTGTTTCCCCATCTATTTGCATGAAGTGATAGGACCGGATGCCATGATCTTAGTTCTCTGAATGTTGAGTTTTAGGCCAACTTTTTCACTCTCCTCTTTCACTTTCACCAAGAGGCTCTTTAGCAGAGAAAAAGATGGCAGAGAAGTAGGTGGACATGGAGTACATCTCTCTCCACGGATACATCAGGAATACACCTTCAGACAAAGAAGTGCATGCAGAATACCAGCTGAGAGTGGACAGGAGTATCTGACCAGGGGAACAGAATATATAGAACCACACAAAACTCGGTAGGATGAAGGAACTAGGGGAAAATCAGGAGTGTTAGTAGGACTGGACCTGCCCTCCACAGGTGGGGGAACTGAAGCAGGGGTCCGATCCCCACAGCAGGGCAATTGTCTGAGTCAGAGGAGAAACATTTAAGGCTGAGAGTGAAACAGCTGATCTGTGGCAGCCTAAATGGAATGAGAATCAGACAGTCCTTGCCGCAGTCATATAAACACCAGGCAGGAACACGGGTCTCCTGGAAGGGGCAGCGGCTGGGAGCTGGAGTTTAGGGATTGTGGAGCAATCCCAGGGCAAGGGCTGCTGTTGACTGTGAAGAGACAGATCAAGGGGATGTGAGGGAGGAGATCGTGGTGGGAAATGCCTGTGGAGGAAAGCCAGGCAGCCATGGAAGCAAGGCGATACTGCTGAGTTACACGTAAGGGGTGAAGCCATCACCATAGCCTCTGTCTCTCCACACGCCAGCATCGGCAGCTGAACAACAGAGAGGCTGGCCCACCAAACACCTGACGCACTGAACTACAGAGTAGAACCCCACACAGGGTGCTCCTTTCAGTGACTGATGAGTGGAACTACAGAGTAGGACCCCCCCTCCCCGTACCCAGAGCGCCCCTTTAAGTGACTGACCCACCGAACAACAGAGAAGGACCCCAGGCAAGGGATCCCTCTAAGTGCTTGAATGGGCAGAGCTACAAAGAAAGACTCGCCAAAGAGGCCTTCCGATCACCAGCTACAAGAGGCTCGAAGAAAGACTCTGATGGGGCTGTAACTCCTGCTGCAGAGGCAGTCTGTGTCCTTGCAGACTTGGCTCCACCAGGGTCCCCGCAAGCCAAGTAGCTACACCACCTTCATGCTCAACTCTCACTGGGGCAGAGCTGCTACAGACAAAAAAAAAAAAATTCTTGCGTCTATGCGTGCAGGTCCTTTTGGACCTGTCCAACTCTTTGCGACCCTATAGACTGTGGCCTGCCAGGCTTCTCTGTCAGAGAGGGGATTCTCCAGGCAAGAATACTGGAGCGTATTGGCCAATACTGGTTGCCATACCCTTCTAGAGCACTATATTTCCTGCTGCCCTAGACACCAACCCCCTGAGTACCTGGTGCTGCCAGAACCCCTGTGACCCAAGCAGCTGCACCACTTCCACACCTGGCCCTCACAGGGGCAAACCCAAGCCCTCTAGGGCAGCCTCAGGAGCTAAACCCCAGTGGACAACCCACATGTAGAGGTGGAAATAAAACCACAATTGAAACCCAGGGGCAGTGTGGCTAAGGAAGACAACCCAAAACCTTCCCACCAGCTGTACAAGTCATACGATTAAATCCAGAAGATTTAAATCCACAAGATCAACTAAGCAGACTCTGTGTCTATGGAATATATAAAAGGCCACTGAGAGCTCGCACAAAAGAAAACGCACTAGCTCTGATAGCTGTGGACATTGGAGGCAAGAACACACAGGAGTAGGACCAGATTAGAATGTGAGCAGGCTCCAGAGTAGGTCCAGAGACCAGCCGTGTTGGAGGGCATCCTAGGGAGGGAAGGTGGACTGTGACTCCCAGCGAGGGAAAGGACTCTGACAGCAGTGACTCAAGAAAAACATTTATTATCTTATTTTTTGACTTGTTCTGTAGATTCTTTTGGATTTTCCCCCCTTTCTTTCCCCCTCTGTTGTAGTTGTCAATTTTATTGGCACTAAGAAATCCAATTAAGCTTTTGAGCTTTTTTTTTTCTTTTTCCTCAGACACATTTTTTGTTGTTTTCATAAACCTCTGCCTCTACATTGGGCTTTTGCAGTTCTGTGAGGTTTTCCTCTGTTTTTTCTTTTCTCTTTTTTTAATTTTAATTTTTTAAACATTATTTTTTCTACATTTATTCCTTCATTTGCATTTCCTACTGTTCTTTTCCCCTTGCAGTTACTGTTTAATGTATATAAATCTTCATCTACCTTTATTTAACTTTGCATATCTATTCTTTCTTTCCTTTCCTCTCAACATATTTGTTAGTTTTATTTTCATTGCTTTATTCCCCTCTTGGCACCGTACTTTAGTTTCGTTTTCCAGTTTGAGCTTAAGTGAGTTTTTGTTCTTAACTGGTAAATATAATTTTTGATTTCGTTTATTCACCAGATCAATCTACTGTACTTTATTTTTGTTGGACTGTTTTTACTTTGCTCATGGGTATATATGTATATGTGTATATTCCATTATTTTAATTATTATTTGCCTGATTTTGTAACTGCCATTTGCCTGGGGTTCATCTTTGGTTTCTCATTATTGGAAACTTATTTTACTCTCCCTTAATGCCATAGAAAACCACTTGTGCAATCTTCATTGCTGACCAGAGATCAAACCCTGAGCCTTTGGAGTGGGAGCACTGACTCCAAGACCCTAGACTATCAGAGAACTAACCCTACGGAGTATCAGATAGTGAGAACTCACACAAAGGAAACCACTTGAATACAAGACCAGCATCACCTAATCACCAGTAGCACCCTGTGCAGGATGCCTCATCCACACAACAAACAAAATAAAAATACAAATCCAATCATCAGCAGACAGGAATACCACCTCACTCAGCCTTGCCCATCAGGGGAAAAACTAACAAACCAAAACTTAGCACAAATCTCACCCTATACAAAGCTCACACAAACCACTGGAACAACCTTAGGAGGGCAGAAACCAAAAAGAAGAAAGAATTTAACCTTCTTCAAGAAAAGAATTCAACTTTCCTTGAAGCCTGGGAAAAGGAGAGCTCAAACACAATAACTTAAAAAAAAAAAAAAAAAAGGAAGAGAAATACTGCACAAATGAAAGAACAAACTAGAAACAGAAGTCCAAATAAATGAAGAGGAAACAGGCAAATTACCTGAAAAAGAATTCAGAATAATGATAATAAAGATGATCAAAAACCTTGAAAACAAGATGGAGAAAATGCAAGAATCAACTAACAAAGACCTTGAAGAATTAAAGAATAAGCATACAGAGACAAACAACACAATTACTGAAATTAAAAATACTCTAGAAGGAATCAACAGCAGAATATCTGAAGCAGAAGAATGAATCAATGAGCTGGAAGATAAAATGGGGGAAATAACTTCTGAAGAGCAAAATAAAGTAAAAAGAACGAAAAGAGCTGAGGACAGTCTCAGAGTCCTCTGGGACGGTATCAAATGCACCAACATTTGAATTATAGAGGTCCCAGAAGAAGAAGAGAAAAAGAAAGGGTACGAGAAAATTTTTGAAGAGATTATAGTTGAAAATTTCCCCAACATGGAAAAGAAATAGCCAGTCAAGTCTAAGAGGCACAAAGAGTCCCATATAGGATAAACCCAAGCAAAAACACGCCAAGACACATACTAATCAAACTAACAAAGACAAAACACAAAGAATATTAAAAGCAGCAAGGGAGAAGCAACAAGTAACATACAAGGGAAACCCCATATGCTTAACAGCTGATCTTTCAGCAGAAACTCTCTAGGCCAGAAGGGAATGGCAAGATATATTCAAAGTACTGAAAGGGAAAAATATGCAACCAAGATTACTGTACCCAGCAAGGATCTCATTCAGAATTGATGGAGAAACAAAAAGCTTTTCAGACAAGCAAAAGTTAAGAGAATTCAGTACGACCAAACCAGCTTTACAACAAATGTTCAATTCAGTTCCGTCGCTCAGTCATGTCCGACTCTTTGTGACCCCATGAACCACAGCACGCCAGGCGTCCCTGTCCATCACCAACTCCTGGAGTTCACTCAAACTCTTGTCCATCAAGTCGTTGATGCCATCCAGCCATCTCATCATCTGTCATCCCCTTCTCCTCCTGCCCCCAATCCCTCCCAGCATCAGGTTCTTTTCCAATGAGTCAAATCTTCGCATGAGGTAGCCAAAGTATTGGAGTTTCAGCTTCGGCATCAGTCCTTCCAATGAACACCCAGGACTGATCTCCTTTAGAATGGACTGGTTGGATCTCCTTGCAGACCAAGGGACTCTCAAGAGTCTTCTCCAGCAGCACAGTTGAAAAGCATCAATTCTTCGGTGCTCAGCTTTCTTCACAGTCCAACTCTCATATCCATACATGACCACTGGAAAAACCATAGCCTTGACTAGACAGACATTTGTTGGCAAAGTAATGTCTCTGCTTTTTAATATGCTGTTTAGGTTGGTCATAACTTTCCTTCCAAGGAGTAAGCATCTTTTAATTTCATGGCTGCAGTCACCATCTGCAGTGGTTTGCTGCTGCTGCTGCTGCTACTGCTGCTGCTGCTAAGTCGCTTCAGTCGTGTCCGACTCTATGCGACCCCATAGATGGCAGCCCACCAGGCCTCGCCGTCCCTGGGATTCTCCAGGCAAGAACACTGGAGTGGGTTGCCATTTCCTTCTCCAATGCATGAAAGTGAAAAGTGAAAGTGAAGTCGCTCAGTCGTGTCCGACTCCTAGCGACCCCATGGACTGCAGCCTACCAGGCTCCTCCGTCCATGGGATTTTCCAGGCAAGAGTACTGGAGTGGGGTGCCATTGCCTTCTCCCACAGTGGTTTGGGATCCCCCCAAAATAAAGTCAGCCACTTTTTCCACTGTTTCCCCATCTATTTGCCATGAAGTGATGGGACCAGATGCCATGATCTTCGTTTTCTGAATGTTGAGTTTTAAGCCAACTTTTTGACTCTCCTCTTTCACTTTCATCAAGAGACTTTTTAGTTCCTCTTCACTTTCTGCCAGAAGGGTGGTGTCATCTGCATATCTGAGGTTATTGATATTTCTCCCAGCAATCTTGATTCCAGCTTGTGCTTCTTCCAGCCCAACATTTCTCATGATGTACTCTGCATAGAAGTTAAATAAGCAGGGTGACAGTATACAGCCTTGACGTACTCCTTTTCCTATTTGGAACCAGTCTGTTGTTCCATGTCCAGTTCTAACTGTTGCTTCCTGACCTGCATATAGGTTTCTCAAGAGGCAGGTCAGGTGGTCTGGTATTCCCATCTCTTTCAGAATTTTCCACAGTTTATTGTGATCCACACAGTCAAAGGCTTTGGCATAGTCAAGAAAGCAGAAATAGATGTTTTTCTGGAACTCTCTTGCTTTTTCCATGATCCAGCGGATGTTGGCAATTTGATCTCTGGTTCCTCTGCCTTTTCTAAAACCAGCTTGAACATCTGAAAGTTTACGGTTCATGTATTGCTTAAGCCTGGCTTGGAGAATTTTGAACATTACTAGCATGTCTAATGAGTGCAATTGTGTGGTAGTTCAAGCATTCTTTGGCATTGCCTTTCTTTGTGACTGGATGAAAACTGACCTTTTCCAGTCCTGTGTCCATGGCTCAGTTTTCCAAATTTGCTGGCATATTTTTTTTTCTATTTAATTTCAATGAAATTTATTTTTTCTCTTTTTTATTTTATTTTTTAACTTTACAATAATATATTGGTTTTGCCATATATCAAAATGAATCCGCCACAGGTATACATGTGCTGGCATATTGAGTGCAGCACTTTCACAGCATCATCTCTCAGGATTTGAAATAGCTCAACTGGAATTCCATCACCTCCACTAGCTTTGTTCATAGTGATGCTTTCTAAAGCCCACTTGACTTCACATTCCAGAATGTCTGGCTCCAGGTAAGTGATCACACCATCATGATTATCTGGGTCATGAAGCTCTTTTTTGTACAGTTCTCCTGTGAATTCTTGCCACCTCTTCTTAATATCATCTGCTTCTGTTAGGTCCACATGATTTCTGTCCTTTATTGAGCCAATCTTTGCATGAAATATTCCCTTGGTATCTCTAATTTTCTTGAAGAGATCTCTAGTCTTTCCCATTCTGTTGTTTTCCTCTATTTCTTTGCATTGATCTCTGAGGAAAGCTTTCTTCTCTCTCCTTGCTATTCTTTGGAACTCTGCATTCAGATGCTTATATCTTTCCTTTTCTCCTTTGCTTTTTGCTTCTCTTTTTTTCACAGCTATTTGTAAGGCCTCCTCAGACAGCCATTTTGCTTTTTTGCATTTCTTTTTCATGGGGATGGTCTTGATCCCTGTCTCCTGTACAATGTCACAAACCTCCGTCCATAGTTCATCAGGCACTCTGTCTATCAGATCTAGTCCCTTAAATCTATTTCTCACTTCCACTGTATAATCATAGGGGATTTGATTTATGTCATACCTGAATGGTCCAGTGGTTTTCCCTACTTTCTTCAATTTCAGTCTGAATTTGGCAATAAGGAGTTCATGATCTGAGCCATGGTCAGCTCCCAGTCTTGTTTTTGCTGACTGTATAGAGCTTCTCCATCTTTGGCTGCAAAGAATACAATCAATCTGATTTCGGTGTTGACCATCTGGTGATGTCCATGTGTAGAGTCTTCTCTTGTGTTCTTGGAAGAGAGTGTTTGCTATGACCAGTGCGTTCTCTTGGCAAAACTCTATTAGCCTTTGCCCTGCTTCATTCAGTATTCCAAGCCCAAATTTGCCTGTTACTCCAGGTGTTTCTTGACTTCCTACTTTTGCATTCCAGTCCCCTATAATGAAAAGGACATCTTTCTTGGGTGTTACTTCTAAAAGGTCTTGTAGGTCTTCATAGAACCATTCAACTTTAGCTTCTTCAGTGTTACTGGTTGGGGCATAGGCTTGGATTACTGTGATATTGAATGGTTTGCCTTGGAAACGAACAGAGATCATTGTGTCGTTTTTGACATTGCATCCAAGTACTGCATTTCAGACTCTTTTGTTGACCATGATGGCTACTCCATTTCTTCTAAGGGATTCCTACCCACAGTATTAGATATAATGGTCATCTGAGTTAAATTCACCCATTCCAGTCCATTTCAGTTCGCTGATTCCTAGAATGTCGATGTTTACTCTTGCCATCTCTTGTTTGACCACTTCCAATTTGCCTTGATTCATGGACCTGACATTCTAGGTTCCTATGCAATATTGCTCTTTACAGCATCAGACCTTGCTTCTATCAACGGTCACATCCACAACTGGGTATTGTTTTTGCTTTGGCTTCATCCCTTCATTCTTTCTGGAGTTATTCCTCCACTGATCTCCAGTAGCATATTGGGCACCTACAATGGACTTATATAGTCAAAAAATACAAGGGAAGAAAAAAGATCTACAAAATGAACCCCAAACAATTAGAAAATGGCAATAAGAATATAGATATCAATAATTACTTTAAATGTAAATGGATTAAATGCTCCAACCAAAAGACACAGACTGGCTGAATGGATACAAAACAAGACCCATATATATGTTGTCTACAAGAAACCCACTTCAGACCTCAAGACACACATAGACTGAAAGTGAGAGGATGGAAAAATATATTCCATGCAAATGGGAAGCAAAAGAAATCTGGAGTAGCAATCCTCATATCAGACAAAATAGACCTTAAAGAATATTACAAAAGATAAGGAAGGACACTACATAATGATCAAGGGATCAATCCAAGAGGAAGACATAACAATTGTAAATATCTATGTACCCAACATAGGAGCACCTCAATGCATAAGACAAACATTAACAGACATAAAAGGAGAAATTGAAAGTAACACAGTAATAGTAGGAGACTTTAACATCCTTCTCATACCAATGGACACATCATCAAAACAAAATGAATAAGGAAACACAACTCTTAAATGATATATTATGTGAAATGTATCTCATTGATATCTTCAGGACATTCCATCCAAAAGGAGAATACACCTTCTCAAGTGCACATGGAACATTCTTCAGCATAGACCACACCTTGGGGTCACAAGTCAAGCCTCAGTAAATTTAAGAAAATTGAAACTGTATCAACCATCTTCTCCGACCACAGCGCTATGAGACTAGATATCAAAATCAAGAAAAAAACTGTAAGAAACACAAACACATGGAGATTAAACACCACGTTTCTAAATAACCAACAGGTTACTGAAGAAATCAAACTCAAGAAGTCAAAAAATTTCTAGAAACAAATGACAATGAAAACACAACAACTCAAAACCTATGGGATGCAGCAAAAACTGTTCTAAGAGGGAAGTTTATAGCAATACAATCCTACCTCAAGAAACAAGTAAAACATCGAATAGACAACCTAACTTTACACCTAAAGCAACTGGAAAAAGAAGAAGAAGAACAACAAAAAAATCCCAAAATTAGTAGAAGGCAAGAAATCATAAAGATCCAAGCAGAAATAAATGAAAAAGAAAATAAAGAAACAGTAGTAATAATAAAACCAAAAGCTGGTTTTTTGTGAAGATAAAATTGACAAACCCTTAGCCAGACTCATCAAGAAAAAGAGAAGAATCAAATCAACAAAATTAGAAATGGAAAAGGAGAGGTTACAAAAGACAATGCAGAAATACAAAGGATTATAAAAGATTATTATGAAGAACTATATGGCAATAAAATAGATAACCTGGAAAAAATGGACAGATTCTTAGAAAAGTTCAATCTTCCAAGACTGAACCAGGAAGAAATAGAAATTAGGAACAACCCAATTACAAGCACTGAAATTGAAGCTGTGATCAAAAATCTCCCAAAAAACAAAAGCCCAGGACCAGATGGCTTCACAGGAGAATTCTGTCAAACATTTAGAGATGAGCTAATGCCTATCCTTCTAAAACTCTTTCAAAAAATTGCAGAGGAAGGAACACTTTCAAATTTATTCTACGAGGCCACCATCACCCTGATACCAAAACCAGACAAAGACAACACACACAAAGAAAACTACAAGCCAATATCACTGATGAACATAGATGCAATGATCCTCAACAAAATTTTAGCAAACAGAATTCAGCAACACATCAGAAAGCTCATACACCATGATTAAATTGGATTTATTCCAGGGATGCAAGGATTCTTCAATATACACAAATCATCAATGTGATATACCATATTAACAAATTGAAAGATAAAAACCATATGATAATCTCAATAGATGCAGAAAAGGCCTTTGACAAAATTCAGCACCTATTTAAGATTAAAACTCTTCCAAAAATGGGCATAGAAGGAACCTACCTCAACATAGTAAAGGCCATATATGATAAGCCTACAGCAAACATTTTTATCAATGGTGAAAAACTGAATGCATTCCCTTTAAAATCAGGAACAAGACAAGGGTGTGCACTTTTGCCACTGTTATTCAACATAGTTCTGGAAGTCCTAGCTACAGAAATATGAGAAGAAAAATAAATAAAAGGAATCCAGATTGAAAAAGAAGTAAAACTCTCACTGTTTGTAGATGACATGATACTGTACATAAAAAACCCTAAAGATAGTATCATAAAATTACTAGAGCTAATCAGTGAATTTTGCAAAGTTGCAGGATACAAAATCAATACACAGAAATCACTTGCATTTCTATATACTAACAGTGAAAAATCTGAAAGAAAATTAAGGAATCAGTCCCACTGCAACAAAAAGAATAAAATATCTAGGAATCAACCTACCAAAGGAGAAGAAAGAACCGTATACAGTAAATTATAAGACACTAATGAAAGAAATCAAAGATGACATAAACAGATGGAGAGATATTCCATGTTACTGGGTAGGAAGAATCAATATTGTGAAAATGACTATACTACCAAATGCAATCTACAGATTCAATGTGATCCCTATCAAATTACCAATGGCATTTTTCGCAGAACTAGAACAAGAAATTTCACAATTCATATGGAAACATAAAAGACCCTGAATAGTCAAAACAGTCTTGAGAAAGAAGAATGGAGCTGGAGGAATCAAGCTTCCTGACTTCAGATTATACCACAAAGCTACAGTCATCAAGACAGTATGGTACTGGCACAAAAGCAGAAATATAGACCAATGGAACAAGATAGAAAGCCCAGAAATAAACCCATGCACCTATGGGTACCTTGTTTTTGACAAAGAAGGCAAGAATATACAATGGGGCAAGGCAGTCTCTTCAATAAGTGGTGCTGGGAAAACTGGACAGCTACATGTAAAAAAAATGAAATTAGAACACTTCCTAACACCATACACAAAGATAAACTTAAAATGGATTAAAGACCTAAATGTAAGACCAGAAACTAAAACTCTTAGAGGAAAACATAGGCAGAACACTCGATGACATAAATCAAAGCAAAATCCTCTATGACCCACCTCCTAGAGTAATGGAAATAAAAGCAAAAGTAAACAAGTGGGACCTGATTAAACTTAAAAGCTTTTTCACAGCAAAGGAAACTATAAGCAAGGTGAAAAGACCACCCTCAGAATGGGAGAAAATAACAAATGAAACAACTGAGAAAGGATTAATTTTCAAAATATACAAGCAGTCATACAACTCAATACCAGAAAAACAAACAACCCAAATAAAAAGTGGAAAAAAAGACCTAAATAGACATTTCTCCAAAGAAGACATACAGATGGCTAACAAACACAAAAAAGATGCTCAACATTGCTCATTATTAGAGAAATGCAAATCAAAACTACAATGAGATATCACCTCACACTGGTCAGAATGGCCCTCACCAAAAAGTCTACAAACAATAAATGCTGGAGAGGATGTGGAGAAAAGGGAATGCTCTTGAACTGTTGGTAAATGATGTAAATTGATACAGCCACTATGGAAGACAGTATGGAGATTCCTTTAAAAACTAGGAATAAAACTACCATATGACCTGGCCATCACACTCCTAGGCGTATACCCAAAATTGAAAGAGACACATATATCCCATTGTTTATTGCAGCAGTATTTACAATAGCTAGATCATGGAAGCAACCTAGATGTCCATCAAGAGGTGAATGGATAAAGAAGTTGTGGTATATATACACAATGGAATATTACTCAGTCATAAAAAGGAACGCATTTGAGTCCATTCTAAGGAGGTGGATGAACCTAGAACCTATTACAGAGTGAAGTGAGTCAGAAAGAGAAAGATAAATACCATATTCTAACACATATATACAGAATCTAGAAAAATGGTACTGAAGAATTTATTTACAGGACAACAATGGAGAAATGGACATACAGAATAGACTTATGGACATGGGGAGAGGGGAGGAGAGGGTGAAATGCATGGGAAGAGTAACATAGAAACTTACATTACCATATGTAAAATAGATAGCCAACAGGAATTTGCTGCATGGCTCAGGAAACTCAAACAGAGGCTCAGTATCAACTTAGAGGGGTAGGATGGGGAGGGAGAAGGGAGGTAGTTTCAAAAGGGAGGGGATATATGTATACCTATGGGTGATTCATGTTGAGGTTTGACAGAAAACAGCAAAATTCTATAAAGCCATTATTCTTCAATAAAAAATAAATAATTTTTTTAAAAAGGCTCTTTAGTTCTTCTTTGCTTTCTGCCATAAGTGTGGTATCATCTGCATATCTGAGGTTATTGATATTTCTCTTGGCAATCTTGACTCCAGCTTGTGCTTCATCCAGCTCAGCATTTCTCATGATGTACTCTGTGTATAAATTAAATAAGCAAGGTGACACTATACAGTCTTGACGTATTCTTTCCTGATTTGGATCCAATCTGTTGTGGAGTTGGCAATTTCAGCTTCATGATCTAGAGAACAGGCTCAGAAGTTGTTGTGGCTCATGGCTTAATTGTTCCATGGCATGTGGGATCTTCCCAACCCAGGGATTGAACATGTATCTCCTGCACTGGCAGGTGGATTCTTTACCACTGAGCCACCAAGGAAGCCCCATAATTGTCTTTAATATATACATAATTCTACTTCCTACCTTTAGAAATAGTAAAGTAAAATGTTAGAAAATTTTGGGTTACTTATCTGGAAGAAAAGATCATATAGATAATATTCTAGTTTTTTTTAAAAAAGTTTTATTGAGGTATAATTTATATATCAAAAAACTGCACATACTTTATGTGTACAATTTGAAGAGTCTGGACATATGCAAACTCATGTGATACCAGCACCACAATCAAGGTAATAAACGTCCCAATTCCCTTGTGCTCTTTTGTTTTTGTTTTGTTTGGGAGTGATGGCTTCTCCTGTTATAGAGCATAGGCTCTAGGGCACTCAAGCTTCAGTAGCTGTGGCTCCTGGGCTCTAGAGGACAGGCTGAATAGTTGGGGCACAAAGGCTTAGTTGCATCGTGGCATGTGGGATCTTTCAGCCCCAGGGATCGAACCTGTGTCTCCTGCATTGGCAGCTAGATTCTTTACTACTGAGCCACCAGGGAAGCCCCCCATGCATACTTATATTTTTAAAAATCTTTTGCAGTTAGAAACAATACTGCAGCAAAGTACCCTACTTCTATGCCATTGTAAACCTGTGTAAGTACAACTTTTGAATAAATTCCTATTGTAAAATTATTCAGTCAAAAACTTTTGGTAAATAATTGGCAAACTGCCATCTGGAAAAAGTTCTGAACTCTTTTTTTGGACCGTATTTTTTTCTAGAATTTGTGATAGTAAATGTTATGTGTCAGTTTGACTGGATTGGGGGATATCAGGTGAGGGGACTTCACAGCCTCTATAACTGTGTAAGCCAATTTCTCATAATAAATTTCCTTTTATATCCAATTGGTCTGTTTCTTTGGAAAACTCTGACTTATATAGAGTTTATTAAAATCAAATTACACACATATATATTCTATGTATTCGTTTCCAGTGAAAAAATGGCAGGACTACAGAATCTCCCTCTCCCTCACATTAAAATCTTAACAAATTATAAGACAGAGTAACAGCATACATACACACAGTTATAAAAGTAGAGGGAGGCAAAGATTTCCTCCATGTTATTTGAGAAGCATTATTCTGAGACAGAAGTTGTAGGAATCCTTAGGCAGATTTTGCAGATGCAAGAGTGAGAAATAAAAAGTAAACAGCAAGGAGAAGGTAATAACCTGTAATGAAAAAGAATCTGAAAAAGAATATATATATACAAGAATAAATATATGTATAACTGAATCACTTTGATGTACACCTGAATCAACAGTAAATCAACTATACTTCCATAAACATTTTTTGATTGAAAAAATTAAAAACTAGTGGAAATACAGATGGTAGGTGGAAAGTCCCATGTGAAACCATTCTCTTCTGATGTATACACAAATAGTGTCTGAGCTTGAACTGGAAGAAGCCCTGCATTGCTCATTCCTTTTGGTCAGAAGAAAGCTTGGGATGTGGCTGGTGGATAAAGAGAGGACAACAGAATGCTCCACTAGAGCTAACAGTTTCTGACAGTCTAAAGACTTGGTACAAATTAGAGGCATAATTAGGATGTCGGCTTCCTCCCTCCCCCAATGCCCCTTCCCTCATGAGAGTAGATAGAAATACACCTGATTAGGTGAAATAATGGAGAAGGAAATGGCAACCCACTCCAGTGTTCTTGCCTGGAGAATCCCATGGACGGAGAAGCCTGGTAGGCTGCAGTCCATGGAGTCGCACAGAGTCGGACAAGACTGAAGCGACTTAGCAGCAGCAACAGGTGAAATAAAATCTGGTTCAGTTCTTAAAACACAACCATAGATGCGAATACAAAGACAAAAGTCTAGCAAACCCACAAACTGATACCGTGCTCAGGTCTGGGAACTTCTAATCCAGGCAAGAAAAAGGCAGTGCACAGAATACAAAAACATTGAAGCCCAGCTATTAGGCTGGTTAATGTAAATGAGCAAGATGATCGATCTCTTTGTTAAATAGGAATCTAATGGAGTTATGGACATTTACTCTTTTTATCATATAGGTGAGGGAAGGAAAAAAATGCTAGTAACCTTCTACTGGTTTGACAGGACAATCTTATAAGTATTCATACTGTATAGAAATATGGAATTGTCCAACATGACATCTAGAGAGCATCAGATTATTAAGTAAGACAATTTATCAGAATTATAGAGCACTTTGGAGATTGAGAACACAGCAATGATTTCCAGAGTCTTTGTTTGTATTATCCTTCCAAGGATAAATGTATAATATTAATAATAAAGAAGAGAACAAGTTAATATATTTATAAATATTCATGCAAGTCCCAATATCACATCAGATCAGATTCTCTGAATATGTTTTATGACACAAGGATGGTCACTTTTTTGTAGCTGCAAGGGAGAAAGCACCTCTCCTAAATGTTTCCTGGGCTCATTTTGGTAATTATGAAGACTTGCATTTTTAAGAGCCAACTCTGAAATTTTATTCATTACTTAGAGCAACAACTAGGCCTGTGGGATTCAATTTTACTTGAAGAGAAGGAGAAAGAGATGAACTTTTTTTTTAACTAAAGAACAGTGAAATAAGCTAAAGTTGAAGCTTACTATAGAAAGAAGACAAAGGAAAGAAGAGAATCCAGGAGAATCCACCACACTATAAATGGAAAACTAGAAGGCCCAGATTAAAAGCCAAATTGCTTTTAAACTAAATAGCCTTTAAGACAAAGTGTATTATTAAGGATAAACAGAGGTAACTTATAATTATGAAAGGTTCATTTCAACTGGCAGATTCATCAGCATTAAGTTTCTGTGTAGCTAACCATTTAGCCTTAAAAACTGATAGAATTATTAAGAGAAGTAGACAAATTCACATTCATAATATGGTATTTTAATATAATCACTCAGTAATTGATAGAGAAATAGAAAAACAATTCTTTAAAATATATAGGATTTAAACATTATAATTACTAAAGTTTGACCTAATAAGCATATATTGAATACTGCATATAATGAGCACATTGAAAATATTTATAAAATATTGACCATATACTCAATATTAAAGCAACCTCAGTCAGTTCAGTTCAGTCGCTCAGTCGCGTCCGACTCTTTGTGACCCTATGGACTGAAGCACACTAGGCTTCCCTGTCTATCACCAACTCCTGAAGTTTACTCAAACTCGTGTCCATCAAGTCAGTGATGCCATCCAACCATCTCATCCTCTGTAGTCCCCTTCTCCCCCTGCCTTCAATCTTTCCCAGAATCTGGGTCTTTTCCAATGAGTCAGTTCTTCGCATCAGGAGGCCAAAGAATTGGAGTTTCAGCTTCAGCATCAGTCCTTCCAATGAATATTCAGGACTGATTTCCTTTAGGATGGACTGGTTGAATCTCCCTGCAGTCCAAGAGACTCTCAAGAGTCTTCTTCAACACCACAGTTCAAAAGCATCAATTCTTCTGCACTCAGCTTTCTTTACAGTCCAACTCACATCCCTACAAGACTACTGGAAAAACCATAGCTTTGAGCAGATGGACCTTTGTTGGCAAAGCAATGTCTCTGCTTTTTAATATGCTGTTTAGGTTGGTCACAGCTTTTGTTCCAAGGAACAAGCATCTTTTAATTTCATGGCTGCCATCTGCAGTGATTTTGGAGCCCCCCAAAAGAAAGTCTCTGACTGTTTCCATTGTTTCCCCATCTATTTGCCATGAAATGATGGGACCATATGCCATGATCTTAGTTTTCTGAATTTGAGTTTTAAGCCAAGTTTTTCACTCTCCTCTTTCACTTTTATCAAGAGGCTCTTTAGTTCTTCTTTGCTTTCTGCCATAAGCGTGATGTCATCTGTGTATTTGGGGTTATTGATATTTCTCCTGGCAATCTTGATTCCAGCTTGTGCTTCATCCAGCCTGGCATTTTGCATGATGTACTCTGCATATAAATTAAATAAATAGGGTGAAAATATAGAACCTTGACATACTCCTTTCACTTTTTGGAACCAATCTCTTGTTCCACGTCCAGTTCTAACTGTTGCTTCTTGACGTGCATACAGATTTCTCAGGAGGCAGGTCAGGTGGTCTGGTATTCCCATCTCCTTAAGAATTTTCTACAGTTTGTTGCAATCCACACTGTCAAAGGCTTTGGTGTAGTCAATAGAGCAGAAGTAGATGTTTTTCTGGAACTCTCTTGCTTTTTTGATGATCCAGTGGATGTTGGCAATTTGATCTCTGGTTCCTCTGCCTTTTCTAGCTCCAGCTTGAACATCTGGAAGTTCACAGTTCATGTACTATTGAAGCCTGGCTTGGAGAATTTTGAGCATTACTTTACTAGCATGTGAGATGAGTGCAATTGTGCGGTAGTTTGAACACTCTTTGGCATTGCCTTTCTTTGGGATTGGAATGAAAACTGACCTTTTCCAGTCCTGTGGCCACTGCTGAGTTTTCCAAATTTGCTGGCATATTGAGTGCAGCACTTTAACAGCATCAGCTTTTAGGACTTGAAGTAGCTCAACTGAAATTCCACCACCTCCACTAGCTTTGTTTGTAGTGATGTTTCTAAGGCCCACTTGACTTTGCATTCCAGGATGTCTGGCTCTAGGTGAGTGATCACATCATCACAGTTATCTGGGTCATGAAGATCTTTTTGTATAGTTCTTCTGTGTATTCTTGCCACCTCTTCTTAATATCTTCTGCTTCTGTTAGGTCCATACCATTTCTGTCCTTTATTGTGCCCATCTTTGCAGAAAATGTTTCCTTGGTATCTCTAATTTTCTTAAAGAGATCTCTAGTCTTTCCTAGTCTATTGTTGTCCTCTATTTCTTTGCATTGATCACTGAGGAAGGCTTTCTTATCTCTCCTTGCTATTCTTTGGAACTCTGCATTCAGATGCTTATATCTTTCCTTTTCTCCTTTTCCTTTCACTTCTTTTCTTTTCTCAGCTACTTGTAAGGCCTTCTCAGATAACCATTTTGCCTTTTTGCATTTCTTTTTCTTGGGGATGGTCTTGATAACTGCCTCCTGTATAATGTCATGAACCTCCATCCACAGTTCTTCAGGCACTCTGTCTATCAGATCTAATCCCATGAATCTATTTCTCACTTCCACTGTATAATTGTAAGGGATTTGATTTATGTCATACCTGAATGGTCCAGTGGTTTTCCCTACTTTCTTCAATTCAAGTCTGAATTTGGCAATAAGGAGTTCATCATCTGAGCCACAGTCAGCTCCTGGTCTTGTTTTTACTGACTGTATAGAGCTTCTCCATCTTTGGCTGCAAAGAATATAATCAATCTGATTTCGGTATTGACCATCTGGTGATGTTCTGGTGTAGAGTCTTCTCTTGTGTTGTTGGAAGAGGGTGTTTATATGACCTAAACAAATGCTTTAGATTGAAATAATAACACAAGTACTTTTTTCCCTAACATAATACAATAAGTTAGAAATCAACAACACCAAAAGATACATCAAGAAAATTTTTGTGTGTTTGGAAATTAATCAAATACATATCCAAGTTACTCATGGATCAACGAAGAAATCATAGTTGATTTTAAAAAATAGTTTGAACTGAGAAATAATTAAAATAGTACATATCAAAACTTAAGAGATTTAGCTAAAGCAATACTTAGAAAAATTACTGTCTAAGATGTCATATTAGCAAAAAGTTAAAAATTAGTAAGCTTGAATAAAATTCAAGAAAATGGAAAAAGAAAAGCTAAATAAACCCAAAGAAAGTAAAAGAAAGGACATTACAGAAATAAGAACAGGAGCCAACAAAATAAACAAAAACATGCAACACAGAGGATCAAAACAAAGCCAAAGATTGATTAAGGAAAAAAAAACACCTAATAAATTTAACAAACATCTGATGAGGCCAATAAAAAAAAAAAGACAGCACTAATAACCAATATCAGAAAACGAGGACATTAGTATAAAAGCTAGGAATACCGAATACAGAATAAAACGTCATTATGAAAAATGTTATGCCAATGAATTTGAAAATGTTGATTAAATGAACAAATTTTATTAAAGTACAATTTACATAAACTGTCTCAAGAAGAAATAGACAAATTGAGAGGTTTTAAAATCCAAATGATCCTTCAATGCAGTTGAAGAAACTGAATCAAGGAAAATAAGGGGACTCAATGACTCCCCATCAAATTCTAACAGTGAAGAAATAAATAATTCTGATATTCTGAACATTTTATTCTGATAATATAAACAAACTCCTTCAGAGAATAGGAAAAGACAGAACACTACTAATCTCACTTTACAAGGCTAGTTAAACTTGGTAGTGAGAAAGGAAAATTATAGTCCAATTTCACTGAGGAATATAGATATAGAAGTAAAATATTAGCAAAATGAAATCCAGTGATACATAGAGAGGATAAAACACCATGACTGCCAGCCTCCAGGATCCCCCATGATCCCCACCTCCAGGTAGTTCCCACTATATCAAGGTTGGCGGATGTTACCAACAGAGTACAGTAAGTGTGATACAGTGTCACTCCTGAGATATGGTTATTAAAGGTGTCATGGCTTCTAACTATTGATCTCCCTCACAGATCATTCACTTTGTGTAAAGCCAGCAGCTGTGTCATGAGTATCTCTCATGGGAAGGAGCTAAGCCTGCCCAGGGCTTTGTGAGTGAGCTTGGAAGTGGATCCTTCAGTCCAGTCAAGCCCCCAAAAATCTGTAACCTCAGCCAACACCTTGACTGACACCTTAGAAGAGATTCTGAGCTAGAATCACCTAGCTCAGCCTTTCTTGGATTCCCAACCCATAGAAACAGTATGAGATAATAAATAAGCTGCTATATTTTGGGATGACTTGTTATAGAGCAAAAGATAAGTAATACATACAATGACCAACATGGGATAATTTTAGAAATGCAAAACCACTTTGATATTAGAAAAATCAATTAATGCATTCTACCATACTAAAGGAAAATTTTAAATTTTATCTCAGTAGATATAGAAAAAGCAAATCAATTATTTTTTTAAAAATCAATGCCATTTCTATACACTAGCAACAAAGGGAACCTTGGAATGAAAATAAAAGTCCTTATGAATAAATATTAAAAACAGATGTATAAGAACTTTATAGCCTAAATAAATTTAAGAATAGAAAAATGTAGTCATATAAATATGTCAATCCTCTCCAAATCAATAAAGTGCAATGAAATTATAATAAAAATGAATGATGATGGAACACTTGGTTTTCTGTTTATAAAGTGTAATATTGAATCTGTACCTCCTACACATACATAACAATTACTATACATACACAACAATTACTATACATGCACAACAATTACTATACATACACAAAAATTACTATACACACACAAAAATTACTTGGGTTGAAGGGGGATTATGTTTCTCATAATTCTCCAGAGAAACAGAATCAACAGAAGATATAGATGGGTAGATAGGTAAAAAGACAAACAGATTAGATAGTGGATAGCTGGATGGATGGACTGATGGTTAGATAGATAGATGGATGGATGGTTAGATGACTAGATAGCTGTATGGATGGATGGATGGTTAGATAGCTGAATGGATGGATGGATGGATGGATAGATGGACAAACAGATAGATGAGTAGATAGATAAATAAATAGATTATAAGGAATAGGCTCAAACAATTACAGACACTGGTAAGCTCCAAATCTTCAGGGTGGGCCAATGGTATGGGAGACCCAGGGAAAGCTGATGTCCCAGTTCAAAGGCCATAAGGCAGGTAGAGCTTATGTTGCAGATGAAATATAAAGGCAGTAAGCTGGAGAATTCTCTCTTCCTCAGGAGAGGTCCAGCTTTTTTGCTCTACCCAAGCCTTCAACTGATTGGTTGAGGCTCACCCATATTAGAGAAGGCAACCTGCTTTACTCAAGTTCACCAATTTAAATATCAATCTCATCAAAAATATCCTCACAGAAACATCAAAAACAATAACTCATAAAATTAACCATCACAGGAGTTAAAGATATAAAAGGTAGCAAGAAAGCTTCAACATGTAGAGGAATATATTTATAACCTTGAGATAGAAAGAGATTTTGAAAATAAGATGCAAAAAATACAAACTGTGAAGAAAAAGACTGACAAATTTGACCATATAAAAAGGTAAAAAAAAGCTTCTATCTAGCAAACAAGTCTACATTTAAAAAAAAAGAATGAAAAGACAAGTCACAGACAAGCCACAAGCCACTCACTTTCACTGTCTGCTTCTAGAAAGCCCAATCTGTGATATACTGTTCATAGAGCTTTAAAGCATGCAAACAATATACTGTATTACAGATAGTAAACATTTATAGTCTGTAATTCAGGATAGTGGTGGTGTATAGGGATAGAAAATACATTTCAGAAGAAGTTTGGGAACTTCAAAAGTTATCTGTGATATTTTACTTCTTAAGCCAGTGGTAGGCATCAGTTTGTACTTTGTCATTCTTTGCACCTTTGATATTTAAACATAAATAAAGAACACCCAGGACCCATCTCCTTTAGAATGGACTGGTTGGATCTCCTTGCAGTCCAAGGGACTCTCAAGAGTCTTCTCCAACACCACAGTTCAAAAGCACCAATTCTTCAGTGCTCAGCTTTCTTCACAGTCCAACTCTCACATCCATACATGACCACTGGAAAAACCATAGCCTTGACTAGATAGACCTTTGTTGGCAAAGTAATGTCTCTACTTGTTAATATGCTATCTAGATTGGTCATAACTTTCCTTCCAAGGAGTAATTGTCTTTTAATTTCATGGCTGCAATCACCATTTGCAGTGATTTTGGAGCCCAAAAAAATAAAGTCTGACACTGTTTCCACTGTTGCCCCATCTATTTGCCATGACGTGATGGGACCAGATGCCATGATCTTCGTTTTTTGAATGTTGAGCTTTAAGCCAACTTTTTCACTCTCCACTTTCACTTTCATCAAGAGGCTTTTTAGTTCCTCTTCACCTTCTGCCGAGTTGACTCATTGGAAAAGACTCTGATGCTGGAAGGGATTGGGGGCAGGAGGAGAAGAGGACGACAGTGGATGAGATGGCTGGATGGCATCACCGACTCGATGGGCGTGAGTTTGAGTGAACTCCGGGAGTTGGTGATGGACAGGGAAGCCTGGCGTGCTGCAATTCACGGGGTTGCAAAGAGTCGGACACAACTGAGCGACTGAACTGACTGACTGACTGATTGAAAAGACTAGGAGAAATTAAAGTGTCAGGTTTATGAGATCATCCAAAGAAAAAGTTAAAATCATCATTCTGTATTTTAACATACAAGTGTTATTTTATAAATAAAACATCAATTTCTATAAGTTGAATCTACAAGTTTGAATAAACTGAATATTAATTAAACCACAAGCAACTGAACATTTCATTCTGGCCCTCTTTTAGACATTAAAAACAACCTCTTTTAGACATTAAAAACTCACTGAAAAGAATTTCCCTTCTTTACAAATGAAATATGCCTCCATTTTCTCTAAAGCATGAGAGCCTGAAGGTCTACTTATTGCAAAGCTATTAAGATTAGCTGAATTAAGAATTAATTTCCCAAAGTGAAAGATTTATTATGTTATAGATTAATCAAGCTTTTAAAATTAGACTTACATATACGTTTTATCACTCAACAAATATTAAATGCCCACGCTGTGCCAGGCACTATTTTCAATTGATATGGATCCCCCTGAACAAAAAACAGGAAGTGCTCTTAAATCACTGCTGTTGCTGCTGCTAAGTCTCGTCAGTCGTGTCTGACTCACTAGCATGATTTTTTTAAAGAGTACTTTGCTACATCACCAAAGAATCTAACTGCTAACATTTGACCCGGGTAAATTTTTTCTATTTGAAAAGTCAAGCTATTAGAGGAAATTCCCCACAAAGACTGCTCAGGGAAAAAAAAGATTGCACAGAAAATTAAGGAGTTAATTCCGTTTCTATTCAATGTGGTAATGGAATTTTTTTCTTCCAGACTGTTCACACATGTCTACTTCACTAAAAGCACCAAGGATTATAAATATAGAATCAAATGTTTCTGACCATAAAAGTTAACTACCCAAATTTTTAAACACATTTAAACCTGCATGAAGTCCAGGCAAGGAAAAATTCCCAAACAGTAATATTTATTGAAGTAGAAACATAAATTATGAGAAACCACCTGAAAATAGAGCACAATACTCCTAGTTTTCTTAAATTGTTGCTATCTTGCCTACTATGTAACCATCAGCAACACTTTCCATTTTAATTTTTTGGTAGTAGTTTCTTTATTTTTAAAAAAGCTGTAAAACTCAATCAAAGCCAGAATTGAAAATCCCTTTAATATTTCAAAATCATGAACCAATAAATTTTTTAACTTTGGAGGGTAAAAAGTATGTCATTGGAGTTTGAGATTGACATACATAGTCTGACCATTTCATATTCATGGATGGCATGAAAAACTAACCATTTTAGTTAAAACAACCCTTTGAATGATTTATGATTTCCCAGTAAACAAACAAAAGCCTAATTAAGTTTTGTTATTTTTCTCCTCATTGTCAAAATAGTTGGATTCATGCATAATAGTAACTTTGTATCTACACTTTTCAATTCATATAAATGTACCTATATTTATTGATATTTGGGGCTATTTTCATGCTATTCATACAACAGACTTACTGAGTGCTAATACATGTGAGGTATGCTTCTAGGCCTGGAGTGAGCAAAAAGACTTGATTTCTCTCCTCATTTAACTGCCAGACAAGTAGAAGAGGGGCTTCTCTGGTGTCTCAGACAATAAAGAATCTGTCTACAATGGAGGAGACCTGGGTTTGATCCCTGAGTCGGGAAGATTCCCTGGAGAAGGGAATGGTTACCCACTTCAGTATTCTTACGTGGAGAATCCCATGGACAGAGGAGCCTGATGAACGACAGTCCATGGGGTCACAAAGAGTCAGACACCACTGAGCAACTAACACTTTCAGTTTTTTTTTTTAAGTAGAAGAGAGAGACATTAACCAATTAATCTCTAAATCAATAAAGCAGTGTGACTGTGATAAGAGCTAGGAAGGAGAGTTACATGGGGCTGATCACAGTCCTTAAGAAGGAAGGTTAAGAGGAGGTTAAGAGAAGGAGGTTAAGAGAGATCTAGTCAGCGACTTCGTTGGTGGTCCAGTAGCTAAGACTCCACACTCCCAGTGCAGCGGGCCCGGATTTAATCCCTGGTCAGAGATCTAGATCCCACATGTCACAACTAAAAGACCCCATATGCTGCAATGAAAATCAAAGGTCCATGTGCCCCAACTAAGACCCAGTGCAGCCAAATTGGAAAAAAAAAAGAAGAGCCAGAGGGATTTAGTCAGGGAAGGAGGTCAGGGCAGGGTTCTTAAAGGAAGTGACCCTTGAGTTGAGACCTGAAAGGTGCTTGCAGTTAATGAAGTAAAGAGGGGAGGGGAGAAGATTCTGGAAAGATGGTTCTGGACACATGTCTCTGTGGTGGGAGGCTAGTATGAAGTTCTGAAAGATACAGCATGAGCAGTAGCTTGTGCAGGACGAGAGCCCAGAAGCAGGCAAGGGCCAGGTCATAAGGGTCTGGTAGGTCACAATAAAGAGTATGTCTTTCTTTTCACCTGTGTGCATCTGCAAACACACCTTCTGTCTGTAATGTGGAGAACAGATGGGAGAGGGACCAGGGTGGAAGGGAGGAGAAGACCTATTTGGAGACTAGGCCGATAGTCTGAGTGAGGGATGATGGGGTGGAATAAGTGGTAGACATAAAGATATTTTGGATTTGGAATTTTATGGATTGATAGTAAGAATCCTTGATTGGATTTGTGGCCCAAAGTGTTACTAATGAAATACAATGAACTATATAATGAAAGCAAACTGTGAAATCATACTAAGTCTAATTAGTACACATGATCAAATTGCCAACATCTGCTGGATCATTGAAAAAGCAAAAGAGTTCCAGAAAAACATCTACCTTTGCTTTATTGACTACATCAAACTCTTTGACTGTGTGGATCACAACAAACTGTGGAAAATTCTGAAAGAGATGGGAATACCAGACCACCTGAACTGTCTCCTGAGAAATATTTATGCAGGTCAAGAAGCAATAGTTAGAACTGGACATGAAACAACAGACTGGTTCCAAATCAGGAAAGGAGTACGTCAAGGCTGTATATTGTCACCCTGTTTATTTAACTTATATGCAGAGTACATCATGTGAAATGCCAGGCTGGATGAAGCACAAGCTGGAATCAAGATTGCCAGGAGAAATATCAATACCTCAAATACACAGTGACACCATCCTTATGGCAGAAAGTCAAGAAGAACTAAAGAGCCTCTTGATGAAAGTGAAAAAGGAGAGTGAAAAAGTTAGCTTAAAACTCAACATTCAGAAAACTAAGATCATGACATCCAGTCCCATTATTTCATGGCAAATAGATGGGGAAACAATGGAAACAATGAGAGACTTTATTTTGGGGGTCTCCAAAATCACTGCAGATGGTGACTGCAGCCATGAAATTAAAAGATGCTTGCTCCTGGAAGAAAAGCTGTGACCAACCTAAACAGCATATTAAAAAGCAGAGACATTACTTTGCCAACAAAGGTCCATCTGGTCAAAGCTATGGTTTTTCCAGTAGTCATGTATAAATGTGAGAGTTGGACTATGAAGAAAGCTGAGCACCAAAGAATTGATGCTTTTGAACTGTGGTGTTGGAGAAGACTCTTGAGAGTCCCTTGGACTGCAAGGAGATCCAACCAGTCCATCCTAAAGGAAATCAGTCCTGAATATTCCTTGGAAGGACTGACGTCGAAGCTGAAACTCCAATACTTTGGCCACCTGATGCGAAGAACTGATTCATTGGAAAAGACCCTCATGCTGGGAAAGATTGAAGGCAGGAGGAGAAGGGGACGACAGAGGATGAGATGGTTGGATGTCATCACTGATGTAATGGACATAAGTTTGAGTAGGCTCCAGGAGTTGGTGATGGACAAGGAAGCCTGGCATGCTGGAGTCCGTGGGATCAAAAAGAGTCAGACATGACTGTGCAACTGAACTGAACTGAACTACTTGGTGTATAACTGTAGTGTCTATAACTACATGAGATGTATTTCAGTAAAAATGACTTTGGCCTCACAGTATAGTTTGAGTTCACAGCTCTTTTATTAAAGAAAATTTACCTTTACCACAATGGATGGCTTATGTCCCTTTTCTCTAAATGTTTTTTTTAAAACTAAAACATATATCATGACATTTGTTTCTTATCCGTGATAGATTTTGAAAACATTAGGAACCTTAGGAGTATACTTTTCCTATTTAGCTTTGTGTGAATTTTTATGTTTTAAAATATAAACTCCTGGTTTAAGTATAAACTTCTACTAAATCCAAAATCACTAGTGAAACAACTCCCATCAAATGAAGACAAAGGTATTCACTTTGACTTAACTTGATACCAGAATACATAAAACCATAGACTTTAAACTCAAAAAATCCCAAATGCACTTGCAATTATGCTTGTATCTTTCAAAATGTAACATGATGTAATCTATTCTTTCTTTCCTGTTTGAGACTGAGTCAGTTTGAATGGAACTCACACATGCACTAGAGAGAGCAAGCTAATTTATCAAGAGTGCCAGCAACAGCAATCCCAGGCTTTACAGATTCTGGGTTTCTGCTCAGTTGTGTCCATCTCTTTGCGACCCTATGGACTGCAGCCCACCAGGCTCCTTTGCCCATGGAGTTTTGCAGGCAAGAATACTGGAGTGGGTTGCCATTTCCTTCTCCAGGGGCTCTTCCCATCCCATGGATCAAACCTGTGTCTCCTGCATCTCCTGCATTGACAGATGGATTCTTAACCACTGCATCACCTGGGAAGACCTTTAGAAATTGTACGTGTGTGTTACTCAGTCATGTCCAATTCTGTGACCCCATGGACTATAGTCCACCAGGCTCCTCTGCCAATAGGATTTTCCAGGCAAGAATACTAGAGTGAGTTGCCATTCCCTTCTCCAAGGGACCTTCCCCACCCAGGAATCAAACCCGGGTCTCCTGCATTGCAAGCTGATTCTTTACTGTCTGAGCCACCAAGGAAATCCTTTAAAGATACTAGTCTCCATTAATTTCCACTAAGATTGGGTGGCAGACAAGCTTTTCTCCTCCTAGCATCCCTCTTTTCATCCCCCACGCTCCATCCTGGGAGGGATCTTTTTTAAGTGGAAAAAGAAACAGAGCAAAACAACCCTTTGGTATTTATGTCATTAAAGTGATCAATATCAGTAAGAGAAGGAAAAGGAGTTGGTCTGGTGGAGGATTTCTCTTCTCCGAAGGACCTACAATCCCCTTCCAAAATTCATGCTGTTTAGTTGGCTTTATTGAGAGGAAAACCAAAGTGGTTAATTAACTGGGATTGGGGTGGAGGAGAGAGCCCGAGTGAGGGATAAAAACACTGAGGGAACAAAGATAGAAGAGATTACCAAACACCTCTCTGATGTGGCCTTTAAGTACTGAGAGGGGATTTGATACAAAAAGCAAACTTGTCTGTTTTGTGATTTAATTTGGCCTTTGTGTATTTGTGAACTGATTATGTAAAAATATGATTTTTCTCTGATGAGGAATAGTACCTTCACACCTTTCCAGACGTTATAGGCTTAAGCAAGAGTTTACACTATTTTTTAAGTTAATTTTTATTGGCATATAGCTGATTTACAATGTTGCATTAGTTTCTACTGTACAGCAAAATGAATCAGGCATACATATACACATATCCCCTCCCTTTTGGCCTTCCTTCCCATTCAGGTCACCACAGTGCGTTGGGAAGAGTTTCCTATGCTATAGATTGTGTTCTCATTCATTATCTATTTTACACATAGTATCAATACTATATATGTGTCAATCCCAGTCTCCCAATTTGCTACTCCCTCCCTTTTCCCTGCTTCTTGTTCTTACATTTGTCCTCTACATTTGTGTCTCTATTTATGCTTTGCAAATAAGATCATCTATACCACTTTGCTAGATTCCATATATATACATTAATATACAATATGTGTTTTTCCCTTTCTGACTTATCTCACTCTGTATGACTCTCTCTAGGTTCATCCGTGTCTCTACAAATGATCCAACTTCATTCTTTTTTATGACTGAGTAAAATTCCATTGTATACACATATCACATCTTCTTTATCCATTCACCTGTTGATGAACATTTAGGCTGCTTTCGTGTCCTGGGTGTCGTAAATAGTGCTGCTCTGAACATCGGGGTGCATGTATCTTTTTGAATTAAGAGTTTTCACCTTTTCCAGATATATATGCTCAGGAGTGGGATTCTGGGTCATATGGTAGCTCTATCTTTTGTTTTTTAAGGAGCCCTCATGGTTTTCCATCGTGGCTGTACTAATTTATATTTCCACAAACAGTGCAGGAGCAACCCTGGTATTTTATAAATAAGGCACCCACAATGTTAAATAACTTGTCCAGATTCCTACAGTTAGTTTGTGTTCAGCAGCAAGGACCAGAACCCACTTACCTAATCCCTTCCCATCAATGTTCTTTCAGTCTGAACCCATTGGAGTGGCTCCACCACCACAATGAGTAGGAGAACTTAGAAGGCATTACCAAGTATTTTCCTTGAGAAACAGTAAATTGCTCTCTCCAATGATGATTTGTCTAGGCAAATCTAAAATGATTATGTCTGATTCTAATTCTGGTGCCTAGAGAATTTTGCCATTACGTCCTGTAAGAAACTATCATACTGTAATATGGAGACCTGAAGCAATTCTTCTATTCAGGACCCTGTTGACTCAAATGCAAGTCCTCCAAAGACAAGAACTCTGCCTTATTCACCTTTAATCCCTAGAATCAAAGTCATCAATAACAGGAAATGTTCCCATCATAGATAGGAAATGACAAGGGCCTAAGAGGAATGGCAAGTATGTGTAAGGGTAAAGTTGGGGGCAAATCATAGAAAAAAGACATTGAGGAACTGCATCTGAAATATAAAAATACAAGTTATCTATATTCAAATATAGATAATATTTGAAATTAATGAGCCATTGTTGATCACAGAACGTACACCTCCTAGGTGGTATACGCAGGATTTTATTTTATTTTGGCTATGCCAGGTTTCAGTTGTGGAACATGGTATCTTTGCTTGTGGCATGTGGGATCTAGTTGCCTGACCAAGGAACGAACCTGAGCCCCTTACACTGAAGTGTGGAGTCCTAGCCACCGGACCACCAGGGAAGCTCCTATACTAAGTAGTTTTAAATTAATGAGTGAGAGAATATTAGATACAAGATAATCGGAAAGTCCTCTTGGAATTGTGTGATAAAGTCAGATATGTGTGATAAAGTCAGTCTGGGAGTACACTCTTTTTTTGGTATGTGATCTGGGTTATTCTTATTTTTAAAAAATATTTATTTGGCTGTGTTGGGTCTTAGCTGTGGCATGCAGGCTCCAGACTGTGTGGGCTTCAGTAGTTGCAATGCATAGACTTAGCTGTTCTGAGGCACGTGAGATCTTAGTTCCCCTGACAAGGGATCGAACCCAATTTACCTGCATTGCAAGGAAGATCCTTAACTACTGGGTCACCAGGGAAGTCCCCAAGATGTGGAGTTTTAAAGCACATAATTTGGGCTTGAAGATTATGGGCAGAAAATGGGCCTGGAGATTATCATATGAAGTGAAGTTAGAGAAAGACAAATATCATATGATATTGCTTATATATGGAATCTAAAAATGATACAAATGAACTTATTTACAAGACAGAAATAGAGTCACAGATGTAGAAAAGAAACTTATGGTTACAAGATGGAAATAGGGGGATAATTTGGGAGATTGGGATTGATATATACACACGACTATAGATAAAATAGAAAACTAATAAGGACCTGCCGTATACATAGGGAACTCTACTCAATACTCTGTAATGACCTATATGGGAAAATAATCTAAAAAAGAGGGGGTATATGTGTAACGGATTCACTTTACTATATAGCAGAAACGAATTCAATATTGTAAATCAACTATACTCCAATAAAAAATTTTTTAAAAAGGAGATATGAATTAAGAAACCAAAGTCCTGACAAGTCAGAAGATAATTCTGTGAGCACAGGTTAGCCTTCTTAGTGCACGACTGCGTGGGGCAGTGGGCTTGGCTTGAGATCTGCTGTCTCACCCATTAGTGCTTCTAGTGGATGGAGCCCACTGCTGACACCTCCTAGGAAGCGATTTTGAGCTGCCTTTCCTTTGTTTTTCTCTGTGATGCCCCCATTATGCCTTACAGAATTCTATCACCAATTTTTTTTCCAAGTGAAAAATATCATATTGATTTTTTATAAACAAAACTTTCGTTATAAACCTACAAGCAATCCAGAAAAGCATTAAGAAGAAATCACAAATCCCTTGAAATCCCATTCGAAAGTCATTATCAATAGTATTTCTTTAGGTACCTCTCTTCCACAATAGACTGGAGTTCTCTGAAGGCAATGACTATTCTTCTTAAATTTGTATCCACTTAGTAGCATAATAGGTGCTGAATCAGAGTTTAGTGATGGAATAAATGATCAACTTTTGTTACACTCTGGATATACCGTTGCTGTCTTCTTTGGGACAGGGAGTTTGCAGTCAGGGGGAGAGAAAACAATGAAATAGGTGAAATTCTGGCAATAGTAACAGAGTTCTATGGGCTCAGCTAAGACAGGGGTCCCCAACCTCCAGGATCTAATGTCTGATCATCTAAGGTGGAACTTATGTAATAATAATAATGTGCACAGCAAGTGTAACGTACTTAAATCATTCTGAAACCATCCACCCTCCTCATTCATGGAGAAATTGTTTTCTGTGAAACCAGTCCCTGATGCCAAAAAGGTTGGGTACTAAGAGATAGTGATCATTTCTGCCTGGCAGGATAAAAAGACAATTGAATCTGGTCCTCTGTGATTGATTGCATCTTGCTAAATTAAAAACAATCTCTGAAGATATTTCAGAGAGTGTCTATGAAAAGAGACCCAGAGCTGTTATGAGCACAGCATGTTCTCATAATCTAGTGTTGTGGAGAATATAGGGCTCTTGGGAAAGAGAATTGGAAAATAAGGAAATTATCACTTGTGAAGCCCTTATTATGTATCAGGTACTGGGTACTTCCTATCATTATCTTTCCTGAAAGAATGGTGGTGAGGTAGTAATGAGACACAGAGAAGGTAGTTATTAGATATGTGAATAGATGAGGAGGTGCTAGAGGGGCTCAGCCCATCACAAAGGGTCTTGAAGGTCACCCAGGCAAGGTTATGTAGAGACTTTAGGTAGAGGAATGACTTAACCAGAGCAGTGTAGCTTTTTTTTAGTTTATAACTACCTTAACAAGACATACTGTTTCTTACCACCATTAGTGATCAAATTTACCATTTTCCTCCCATAAACTGAGTTACTAGAATCTCACATCTAGAAATGTGACTTAATGTTATTTCATGTATTATTTTTTTTACAGATGGAAGATATTTTTGATGATATTATGCCTAGTCACCTTGTTTCAGACCTGTTTCTAGGACACCCTACAAATATTAAGATTTAACTTTTGCTTTTTAAGCATCTACTCACTTGTTCATACATGCATGCATGCTCAGTCGCTCAGTCGAGTCCGACTCTTGCGACCCCATGAACTGTAGCCCTCCAGGCTCCTCTGTCTATGGGATTTCCCAGGCAAGAATACTGGAATGGGTTGCCATTTCCTACTCCAAGGGATCTTCGTGTTTAACTCTTCTTTTTTGAGCTCTCCTCATTTTATCAGGGACCTATTATTTCTGTCTCAATTGAAAGAGTCCAGACACTTTTCTTTTCAATTATTTTCCTTCATCATATCATGAATCTTGCTCAGCGTCTTAAACAGCCACATTTCTTATTAGAATGCAGCTTTGATTGTACTTTTCTGTTGTTTCTTTGTGTCTGCATCCAAACATCACATTGTATTGTCTATTTCTTTTCATCACAGGTTTTGCTTAATTCTAACTGTGTCTGTGGACTCAAGTATTGTTATCTTTCATAATAAGAAGCTTCTCTGCTTCACTGTTCTCTTTCCTTCCTTCCTTTCTTCCTTCCTTCTGCTCTCTCTTTTTCTATGTTGTTACTCCAGGCTGAGGAAGATCTGCTTATCTGTAGAAGGCATCTGTCTTTAGCACTCATTTCTTCTGTTTACTTACTGACTTATTATCTAACTCTTAGGAGCAAACTGATTCTAAGGGATTCACATTGCTCCTTGCTTCCTTGTAGGTGGCCACTAAGAGGACTGCGAGATCACATTTTTCATACAATTATCAAATGAATAGACAAAGAGATGTAAAACATCTGGACTTTGGGGTAAGCATTTGGTAGCATATGCATTAGAGAAATGGAGATGAATTCCCTTGGTTACTGATACCACGAAATGGGTCTTAGATAAGACTGTAAACAAGGAATACTTTAAAATGAAGCAGCAAGTGAGTGAATGATCTTGGTTTAAATTAGCAGACTTGGTAGGGTTTAAGGTCAAACTCAGCTTTGTTTAACATCTTCGTAAATAATCTAGAAGATTGATTTAAAAGAACCCTTAATCACATGTTTAAGGGACTCCAAGCTGGGAGGTGTTAAACATGATATGAGGAAAAACACCAGAAGAGGTAGATGGATCGAATGATAAATGTACCCCCCCCAATTAAACAGGAAAAATATAAAATGATAGTTTTGTATGGGAAACAATTTCAAGTCAAGTTATTAAAAGAAAAAAAAAAAACACAGTAAAAGAAGAACAATGTTGAAAGAGGCCACAGAAAGCAATCTGTAATATGGTACAGAAGCTAAAATGCTCATTATTATATAGAGTTCTTATAAAATGACTCTGCTTTCTGATGGGTCAGTGGTAAAGAATCTGCCTGCCAATGCAGGAGATGCAGGTTTGATCCCTGGGTGGGGAACACCCCTTGGAGGAGGTAATGGCAACCCACTCTAGTATTTTTGCCTGGAGAATCCCATGGTCAGAGGAGCCTGGAGGGCTACAGGTTATGGGGTCGAAAAAGAGTTGGACACAACTTAGCACTCGCACACACACACACAACTCTTTACTATAATTTGCTCACCTAAATGCCAACATGAAACAGAACTATCAAGGCTTCTATGCCAGTCATAAAATCATATGACCCAAATTGTGCGTTTTATATTCAAGTTTTACTAAAATATTAACATTTAGAAAGACTGATTTTGGGGTATGGTGCACAGTGGAAAAGAATTTTAACACATGTTGAGATTCATGTAACCACCACCACACTCAGGTGACAGGAGACTTCCATCATTCCTGAACACTGCTTTTCGTACCCAGCTTCCTCCCCAAAACCTCTGGCAACTACTTACTCTCTCTGTTACTACAGATTGCCGATTGAGGACGTTAAGTAAAATAAAATCATTTCTTACATAACTTTCCATGTAAATAAAATCAATTTTTATGTAACTTTGAGGTGATTTTTTTTTAATTGTGGTCAAAATATATCTTAATCACTTTCAAATGTACACTCCAAGTGTTAACCATATGTATACATTTGCACAGTACTCTTCTAGAACTTTTTCAGCTTGCAAAACTGAAAGTCTATATCCACTGAAAAATTCCCCTTTCCTCCTCCCCAAAGGTCCCGGAAATCAACATTCTACTTTCTAAGACTTTGACTAGTTTTTTAAATTTATTTTCAATTGGAGGATAATTGAATTACAATGTTGTGCTGGGTTTTGCTATACAACAACGTGAATAAGCCGCAGGTCTACATATATCCCCTCCCTCTTGAGCCTCCCTTCCAGCCTCCCCCATCCCATCCCTCTAGCCTGTCACCAAGCACCAAGCTGAGCTCCCTGTGCTACACAGGAACTTTCCACTAGCTACCTATTTTACACATGATAGGGTGTATATGTCAGTGCGACTCTCTCAATTCGTTCCACCATCTCCTTCCCCTGCTGGATCCACAAGTCCATTCTCTACATTTGTGTCTCTATTCCTGCCCTGGAATTACTTTCATCAGTACCATTTTTCTAGATTCTATATATATGTGTTAATATATGATGTTTGATTTTCTCTTTCTGACTTACTTTACTCTGTATAATATCTCTAGGTTTCTTCATCTCACTAAAACTGACTCAAATTCATTCCTTTTTATGGCTGAGAGATATTCCATTGTATATATGTACCACAACTTTTTTATCCACTCACCTATGGAGAGTTTGACTACTTTAGATTCCTCATGTAAGTAGGAACGTGTAGAATTTGTCCTTCTGTGATTGGCTTATTTCACTTAGCATAATGTCCTCAAGATTCATCCCTTTTGTAGCATGTGACAGGATTTCCTTCCTTTTTAAGGTTGTATAATATTCCATTATATGGATATTCCACATTTCCTTTATCCATTCATCTCCTGATAGACATTTAAATTGCTTCCACCTTTTGGCTATTGTAAATAATGCTATAATGAACACGGTTGTGTGACTATGTCTTCAAGATCCTGTTTTCAATTCTTTTGCATATATTTATATACCCAGAGGTAAGATTGCTGTATGATCTGGTATCTGTAAAATGGTAGTTAGAGGCTTCACATTCATGTTTGATTTTTTTTTTGACAAAAACATTCCATCGTTAGATATATAATGTCTGGTCTTCCATCGTGTGAGATTATCAGTCACAGACTATGAAAAGGTTATATTTAATTCTATCATTCCTTCTTTACTTCCCTTCAATAACTGTTTGGCTACTTTAAGTGTTATGGACTGAATTGTTTCCCCCAAAATTCATTTTTTTCCCCCAAAAATTCATATGCTGAAGTCCTAACCCCCAGCACCTCAGAATATGACTGTACGGAAATAGGGCCCTTAGTTTGCAGGGCAGGCATAGAGGTGCAGACATAGAGAACGGATTTGCGGACACAATGGTGGGACAAACTGAGAGAGCAGCACGGATATATACGCACTGCCATGTGCAAAATAGAGAGCTAGTGGGAAGCCTCTGTAAGCACAGGGCGCTCAGCTCTGAGCCCGGTGATGACCTAAAGGGGGGGGTGGAAGGCAGGCTCAAGAGAGAGGGGTATATGTCTACACATGGCTCAGCAGGTAAAGAATCACCTGCAAGGCAGAAGACACAGCAGACACAGCTTTGATCCCTGGGTCGGGAAGATCCCCTGGAGGAGGAAATGGCAACCCACTCCTGAAAAATCCCATGGACAGAGGAGACGGATGGGTTACAGCCCAAAGGGTCACAAAGAGTTGGACACGACTGACTGAACACAGTTGATTCACACTCTGTTGTACAGCAGAAACTAACATAATATTGTAAAGCAATTATACTCCAATTAAAAAAAAAAAACTTTAAAAAAAGTTAAAAGGACACCATTAAGGTGGGTTCTAATCCAATCTGACTGGTGGACACACAGAGACACATTAGGTATGTGCACACGGAAGAAAGGCCATGTGAGGACACAGCAAGGAGGTGTCCATCTGCAAGACCAGGAGAGAAGCCTCAAGACAGGACAAGTTAATCTCACACGTTTGGCCTCCAGAACTGAGAGAAGTTTCTGGTATTTAAGCCACCCATACTTTATTGTGGCAGTCACAGCAAACCAATACGTGGAGGTAAGTTTGTAGGAAAGGCAGGATAAATGCTTGATATTTATTACCAGTTTGTCTTTATCTTGAGTTATCTTTGATTTCTTTTTCTTTTTTTTTTTTTTGCCAATTACTCTGGGCTTTAACTTGATATCTCTACAGGAAGAAATAAAAAAAGTACAAGGAGTAGGAAAAGCGTTGAATTGTGTGATACCGCTGAAAAATGTAAAAAAATGATAGTCTCTCAATTGTGTCCAACTCTCTGCGACCCCATGGGCTGTAGCCTGCCAGGCTTCTCTCTGTATGGAATTCTCCAAGTAAGAAAACTGGAGTGGGTAGACAATCCCTTCCCCAGGGGATCTTCCTGACCCAGGGATCGAACCCAAGTCTCCTGTATTGCAGAAAGATTCTTTACCATCTGAGCCACCAGAGAAGTCCCAGTTAACTCTAAATGGATGATGATCATGTGTTTAAGGACTGCAGGGTAGCTATTAAGGGAGGGTGTAGCACACAAACATTTCTATCCCAATGCCCCTTTCTTCTGTAACACTTCTTGTAAAACATGTAAAGCATCTAAAATCCTTCAGTTAAGTCTTCCTCCTTGGGTGCCAAGTGCTTTGATTATTTGGAGGGTGTGCTGCCTTCAAGTGATAGTATCCTCTTAAAAGGTTAGTGGTCTTTTTGGCTGATTCATACCATTAGGTAAATATAAAATCCCTCAGAGGGTGAAGAACTGAGTTTTATCAGCCAAAGTTAGAAGAGAGGCATCTACTCAAAGCAGCTGGTACCTCCTCAACCTAAGCCTAATGGGAATCTGTTGTCTTTGTCCCTCGCCCATCACAGAAACAGCCTCTTCTAGCTTTTGAGCCCTAACTATGTACACAGTGATGTTCTGATCCTGTAACTTCTGCCCCAGAATTCAGATGTATTTGGTGCTCTACCAGGCTTCAGTGAGAGTGGAGAGTTGTCTGAGTGGCTTTGGAATCAAAAGGGAAGGGAATCAGAACTCAAAATCCCCTTTAATTTGTCTTGGTTAGATTTTAAGTCTGTAACTTTTAATTTTTTTTTTTTTTTTTGGCTGTGCCTCACAGCATGTGGGATCTTAGCTCCTCAACCAAGGATGGAACATGGACCCTCTACCCTGGAAACACAGAGTCCTAACCACTGGACTGTCAGGGAAGTCCTAAGTCTATAAGTTTTAGATCACTGCCTCAAAACACAAGAACAAAATGTTGGCACATTAAATATACATACTATGTTGTAATATAAAGATACATCACATGATTGTTAGTATAGCTGTTATGTATACATAATTAATAAGACGTGGGTTTGATCCCTGGGTCTGGAAGATCACCTGGAGAAGGAAATGTCAACCCACTGCAGGATTCTTGCCTGGGAAATCCCATACACAGAGGAGCCTGGCGGGCTACAGTCCATGGGGTCACAAAGAGTCGGACACAACTTAGCAACTAAACAATAAAAATAATTAGTTGGAACCATAATCAGAGAAAATTATGTTTTTAAATACACTGAGTCCAAAATACTTTTTTTTCCATTTCAGTGAAGAACTTTGCCATGATATACCACATATATCTTAAATGTCCCATTAGGGACTAGAAAGTATGATTACAATTCAAGTTAGAGATTGTAGTTTAAAGTTACCACATGAGAGAACTCATGTATTGATTGCCAAATGATTTTTACTTAAATTTAGCTAATTCCATCAATAAGCTGACACGGAGGGTGGAAATTTACTAGAACAGATGTTTGAACTCCCATAGACATTTGGATGCATCAGAAAACTGCAGAGATGGTGAGTTATCCATCTTAAACGCTGCTGGTTCAAAACGTTTGAATCACCCTGGTTCAATTAAATGTCTCTAAATGAATTATAAGTTAACAAAATGCTTGTCAGGCCAAACTCTGATCCAGGCTCGCCTCGGTGTGATGCAAACAGTGGCCACAGGCCAAGGACGCGTCGTGCTCTCACGCTGAAATATGAACTGGGCTCTGGGGAGACCAGAGAAGCCTAAACAAACATCTGGGCCCTTCTAGCTGCTTACTATTTTCAGTTTTTACAACAGTCGTCTCTGGATTTCTGTATAAAAACAAAACCTACTGTACACTTCTCCTTGGAAGAGACAAGAAAATCCTCAGATTCCAGCACCAATTTGGTTTCCATCAGTACTGACACTTCTCTTTTTTTAAAGCAAATTATCTTTTTCCTCGACTGTCTTTTCCCTTCCATTACCTCTTAATCTGTTTCATTTTTTCTTACCACATTTTGATTTGTTCTCAAATTATTAAGAGGCATTTAATTAATACCTAGTAATGACAAATCTAGGAAATAGGATAATCTGACAAGAATAGTTGATATGCTTCGATAACCAAGAATTAGAATTATAAATGGGTTCACTATCTAGAACTATAGCCCGGCCCTCTAACACAGATAGTTGGCCTGTGGCCTGTAAATGGACTTGGTTTGGCCAACTCAATGTTCTTTTTAAAGATTGAATATGAGTGATATTTAAGCAGAAGGCATTTCTAGTTGATCCCAGGACAAACAATCTTAAACTCTCCCTCTCACATGTACCCCACCTGAATGGTCTCTGAGTCAGTTAAGCTTGTCCCTGGTCAGAGTTTTCATGCAGAAAGACCACAAAATCACATTTCTCAAATGTTCATCAGGGAGTCCTGAGGTGTGGCTCTGCTGCCGCTGCTGCTAAGTCGCTTCAGTCGTGTCCGACTCTGTGCGACCCCATAGACAGCAGCCCACCAGGCTCTGCCGTCCCTGGGATTCTCCAGGCAAGAACACTGGAGTGGGTTGCCATTTCCTTCTCCATTGCGTGAAAGTGAAAAGTGAAAGTGAAGTCGCTCAGTTGCATCAGACTCGTATCGACCCCATGGACTGCAGCCCACCAGGCTCCTCCGTCCATGGGATCTTCTAGGCAAGAGTACTGGAGTGGCTTGCCATTGCCTGCTCTGGAGGTGTGGCTCAGGGCTGTGCATTTTTAAGCGCATATCAGGTGATCGTGTGGATTTGATCTTGAGCCACACTTGAGCCACACACATCACTGAGAAGATTTTCCACATTGTTTTTGTGTGCTTGAGTGACAAAACAGTCAAATGAAATCAAAATAGTTCCTATTCTAATAGTCCTACAGAAACCTGACAGAGTAGATAAATAAGGATAACAACAATAATCTATTTTTAAATGTGCAAAATTAGGCAACATTTCTCCAAATGTGTTTTCCCTTTTTTCCTTTTCAGGAAGTTGTTTTTTTTTTTTCCCCTCTGATTTTTAAAAGTTATACCTAAAGCCATACAATATAGAAAAGTAAAAAAAGAAAAACATTATCCTAACTTCACCCATCTAGAGAGAGATACTTTTAAAGTATAACATAATATGCAAGGTAATAAAAGCATAACATAAATACAACAATATAAAATATTTATATAATAAAATAAAAAGTCTACTTTATAAAATCAAAGAAATTTCTGTATCATAAAAAGTCACAGTTAAACAAACAAGCAAAATTCAAGTTTCATCAGTTCAGTTCAGTTCAGTCACTCAGTCGTGTCCGACTCTTTGCGACCCCATGAATCGCAGCACACCAGGCCTCCCTGTCCATCACCAACTCCCGGAGTTCACTCAGACTCACGTCCATCGAGTCAGTGATGCCATCCAGCCATCTCATCCTCTGTCGTCCCCTTCTCCTCTTGCCCCCAATCCCTCCCAGCATCAGAGTCTTTTCCAATGAGTCAACTCTTCACATGAGGTGGCTAAAGTACTGGAGTTTCAGCTTTAGCATCATTCCTTCCAAAGAAATCCCAGGGCTGATCTCCTTCAGAATGGACTGGTTGGATCTCCTTGCAGTCCAAGGGATTCTCAAGAGTCTTCTCCAACACCACAGTTCAAAAGCATCAATTCTTCGGTGCTCAACTTTCTTCACAGTCCAACTCTCACATTCATACACGACCACTGGAAAAACCATAGCCTTGACTAGACAGACCTTTGTTGGCAAAGTAATGTCTCTACTTTTCAATATGCTATCTAGGTTGGTCATAACTTTCCTTCCAAGGACTAAGCGTCTTTTAATTTCATGGCTGCAGTCACCAACTGTAGTGATTTTGGAGCCCCCAAAAATAAAGTCTGACACTGTTTCCACTGTTTCCCCATCTATTTCCCATGAAGTGATGGGACCAGATGCCATGATCTTCGTTTTCTGAATGTTGAGCTTTAAGCCAACATTTTCACTCTCCTCTTTGATTATCATCAAGAGGCATTTTAGTTCCTCTTCACTTTCGGCCATAAGGGTGGTGTCATCTGCATATCTGAGGTTATTGATATTTCTCAAGTTTCATAGAACTGCATAAAATCGAAAGTAAAATTCTCCTTTCCCAAGTCAATCCTGAGAGTGGCTCTTTTTCTTCATTTTCTTTTAGTAACTTTAAAAAAAGTAGCATTATATCTTTAGATAAATACTTTATATGTTAATTCTTTTTCTCCATTCAATTTAGGTATAACTTGTATTCAGTAATTTGCATATAAACCTAAAGTCCACTCAAAGAAATTGTTACTTATGTCCACAACCACTGCTGTTACCTGAATCAAGCTGCAGAACATTTCAGCTCCTATGAGGCTCCCTCTTACCCCTTTTCAGTTAGTATTCTCTCTGAGATAATCACTTTTCTCCTTCATCAGTACAGATGAGCTCTGCAAGTGTTCGAATGTTCAGTAAATGGAATCCTATAGTATATACTCTTTCCATTCACACGTCTTTCATTCAGCATAGAGTATGTGAGATTCAGTCACGGTTTACTTTCCACTGCTGTGTAGTATTCTACTATATGACTACACCACAATTTATCTGTTATATTGTCGATGGACTTTTGGGTGGTTTCCAGTTTTTATTATGAATAATTCTACTATGACCATTCTTGAGTGTCTTCTCGTGGACATAAGAACTCAAATCTCTTGGGCATATAACAGGAGTTCAATCTATCAACCTTTTTTTCTCCTTATAAAAAATCATTATCCACCCTCAGGTCATAAAAATATTCTCTTGTGTCAACTTTCACACTTGGGTTTAAGATTCATCTTGAAGTAGAAGCCAAAATTCTTTTTTTTCCCTTTTAAGTGTATATCTACTTCTTTTTTAATTCATTTTTTTAATGAAGGATAATTGCTTTACAGAATTTTGTTGTTTTCTGTCAAACCTCAACATGCATCAGCCATATGTATATATATATCCCCTCCCTTTTGATCCTCCCTCCCATCTCCCTCCCCTCCCAGCCCTCTAGGTTGATACAGAGCCCGTTTGAGTTTGCTGACCCATATAGCAAATTCCTGTTGGCTGTCTATTTTACATATGGTAATGTAAGTCTCCATGTTACTCTTTCCATACATCTCACTCTCTCCTCCCCTCTCCCCATGTCCATAAGTCTATTCTCTATGTCTGTTTCTCCATTGCTGCCCTGTAAATAAATTCTTCAGTACCATTTATATAGATTCCATATATATGCATTAGAAAATGATATTAATCTTTCTGACTCACTTCACTCTGTATAATAGGTTCTAGGTTCACCCACCTCATTAGAACTGACTCAAATGCATTCATTTCTATGGCTGAGTAATATTCCATTGTGATTATACACCACAACCTGTTTATCCATTCATCTGTAAATGGACATCTAGGTTGCGTCGATGTTCTAGCTATTGTAAATAGTGCTGCAATGAACAATGGGATATATGTGTCTCTTTCAATTTTGGTTTCCTCGGGGTATATGCCTAGGAGTATGATTGCTGGGTCATATGGTGGTTTTATTGCTAGTTTTTTAAGGAATCTCCATATTGGTTGTATCAGTTTACATTCCCACCAACAGTGCAAGAGCATTCTCTTTTCTCCACACCCTCTCCAGCATTTATTGTTTGTGGATTTTTTTATGAGGGCCATTCTGACCGGTGTGAGCTGATATCTCATTGAAGTTTTGATTTGCATTTCACTAATAATGAGTGATGTTGAGCATCTTTTCATGTATCTGTTAGCCATCTTTATGCCTTCATTAGAGAAATGTTTACTTAGGTCTTTTTCCCACTTTTTGTTTGGGTTTTTTGCTTTTCTGGTATTGAGTTGTATGAGCTGCTTGTATATTTTGGAAATTAATCCTTTCTCAGTTGTTTCATTTGCTATTATTTTCCCCCATTTGGAGGGCTGTCTTTCCACCTTGCTTATAGTTTCCTTTGCTGTGCAAAAGCTTTTAAGTTTAATCAGGTCCCAGTTGTTTACGTTTGCTTTTATTTCCATTACTCTAGGAGGTGGGTCATAGAGGATCTTGCTTTGATTTATGTCGTTGAGCATTCTGCCTATGTTTTCCTCTAAGATTTTTATAGTTTCTGGTCTTACATTTAGGTCTTTAATCCCATTTGAGTTATCTTTGTGTATGGTAATGAAGTCGCTCAGTCGTGTCCAACTCTTTGCGACCCCATGGACAGTAGCCTTCCAGGCTCTGCAATCAATGGGATTTTCCAGGCAAGAATACTGGAGTGGGCTGCCATTTCCTTCCCAGGGGATCTTCCCAACCTGGGTCTCCTGCATTGCAGACAGATGCTTTTACCGTCTGAGCCACCAGGGAATACTGTGTATGGTAGGAAGTGGACAGAAGCTTTTACTGTGTGAGCCACCAGAGAAAACTATGTATGGTAGGAAGTGCTCTAATTTCACTCTTTTACATGTAGTTGTCCAGTTTTCCCAGCACCACTTATCAAAGAGGCTGTCTTTGCCCCATTGTATATTCTTGCCTTCTTTGTCAAAAATAAGGTACCCATAGGTGCATGGGTTTCTTTCTGGGCTTTCTATCTTGATCCATTGGTCTATATTTCTGCTTTTGTGCCAGTATCATACTGTCTTCATGACTGTAGCTTTGTAGTATAATCTGAAGTCAGGAAGCTTGATTCCTCCAGCTCCTTCTTCTTCCTCAAGACTGCTTTAGCTATTCAGGGTCATTTGTGTTTCCATATGAATTGTGAGATTTCTTGTTCTAGTTCGGTGAAAAATGCCATTGGTAATTTGATAGGGATCACACTGAATCTGTAAATTGCGTTTGGTAGCGTAGTCATTTTCACAATATTGATTCTTCCTACCCAGTAACATGGAATATCTCTCCATGTGTTTATGTCATCTTTGATTTCTTTCATTAGTGTCTTATAATTTTCTGTGTACAGTTCTTTCATCTTCTTTGGTAGGTTTATTCCTAGATATTTTATTCCTTTTGTTGCAATGCCTTTGACTGTTTGGATGACAATAAACTGTGAAAAACTCTGAAAGAGACAGGAATACCAGACCACGTGACCTGCCTCCTGAGAAATCTGTATGCAGGTCAGGAAGCAACAGTTAGAACTGGACATGGAACAACAGACTGGTTCCAAATGGGGAAAGGAGTACGTCAAGGCTGTATATTGTCACCCTGCTTATTTAACTTATATGCAGAGTACATCATGAGAAACACTGGGCTGGAAGAAACACAAGCTGGAATCAAGATTGCTAGGAGAAATATCAATAACCTCAGATATGCAGATGACACCACCCTTGTGGCAGAAAGTGAAGAAGAACTAAAGAGCCTCTTGCTGAAAGTGAAGAGGAAAGTGAAAAGTTGGCTAAAAGCTCAACATTCAGAAAACCAAGATCATGGCATCCGGTCCCATCACTTCATGGCAAATAGATGGAGAAACAGTGGAAAGAGTGGCAGACTTTATTTTGGGGGGTTCCAAAATCACTGCAGATGGTGACTGCAGTCATGAAATTAAAAGACACTTATTCCTTGGAAGGAAAGTTATGACCAACCTAGACAGCATATTAAAAAGCAGAGACATTACTTTGCCAACAAAGGTCCATTTAGTCAAGGCTATGATTTTTCCAGTGGTCATGTATGGATGTGAGAGTTGGACTGTGAAGAAAGCTGAGTGCCGAAGAATTGATGCTTTTGAACTGTGGTGTTGGAGAAGACTCTTGAGAGTCCCTTGGACTGCAAGGAGATCCAACCAGTCCATCCTAAAGGAAATCAGTCCTGAATATTCCTTGGAAGGGCTGATGCTGAGCTGAAACTCCAATACTTTGGCCACCGGATGCTAAGAACTGACTCATTGGAAAAGACCCTGATTCTGCGAAAGATTGAAGGTGGGAGAAGGGGACAACAGAGGATGAGATGGTTGGATGGCATCACCAACTCAATGAACATGAGTTTGAGTAAAGTCCAAGAGTTGGTTATGGACAGAGAGGCCTGGCCTGCTGCAGTCCATGGGGTCGCAAAGAGTTGGACACGAATGAACAACTGAACTGAACTGAACTATGTTGGGTGCAATAGTTATGTCTTCCTCTTGCATTGATCCCTTGATCATTATGTAGTGTCCTTCCTTATCTCTTTTTTTTTTTTAACTTTCTTTTTTTAAATTTTATTTTATTTTTAAACTTTACATAATTGCATTAGTTTTGCCAAATATCCAAATGAATCTGCCACAGGTATACATGTGTTCCCCATCCTGAACCCTCCTTCCTCCTCCCTCCCCATACCATCCCTCTGGGTCGTCCCAGTGCACTAGCCCCAAGCATCCAGTATCATGCATCGAACCTGGAATTTTATCTCTTGTAATATTCTTTAAGTTCTATTTTGTCTGATATGAGGATGCTACTCCTACTTTCTTTTGCTTCCCATTTGCATGGAATATATTTTTCCATCCTCTCACTTTCAGTCTATATGTGTCTTTAGGTCTGAAGTGGGTTGGGTTCTTATAGATAGCATATATATATCAGTCTTGTTTTTGTATCCATTCAGCCAGTCTGGGTCCTTTGGTTGGAGCATTTAATCCATTTACATTTAAAGTAATTATTCACATCAGTCAGTTCAATTCAGTTCAGTTCAGTGGCTCAGTCACATCAGACTCCTTGTGACTCTGTGGACTACAGCATGCCAGGCCTCCCTGTCCAGTTCTGTGGAGAACTTTTTTTTATCCTTCTTTTCTCTCTTTTTTGTTTCTTTTCTCTTTTTTAAATTTTAATGTTTAGTTTTTTAAACCTATTATTTTTTTTCATACATTGATTCCTTTGCTTTTCCTACAGTTCTTTTCCCCTTGCAGTTAATCTTTAATGCATATAAATCTTCCTTATATACCTCTTTTTAACTTTGCATATCTATTCTTTCTTCCTTTCCTTTCCTCTCAACATATTTGTTAGTTTTGTTTTTATTGCTTTATCCCCCATTGGCACCTTGCTCTAGTTTGTTTTCCAGTTTGTGTTGTATTTAGGTTGATTCTGGTAGATATAATTTTGGTTTCCTTTGTTCTCCTGATCAATCTACTGTACCTTATTTTTGTTGGACTATTTTGATTTTGCTTATAGGTGTATATGTATATGTGTATATTCAGTCACACTTTTTATTGTTGTTATAAACCTCTGCCTCTACGTTGGGTTTTTGCAGTTCTGTGGAGTTTTCCTTTTTTTTTTTCTTTCCTTTTTTCATTCTTCTTCCTTTTTTTTTTTCTCTTTTTTATAACTTTAATTTTTTTAACCTATTACATTTTTTCTACATTTATTCCTTTGTTTCCCTTTCCTACTGTCCTTTTCCCCTTGCAGTTACTCTTTAATGTATATAAATCTTCATCTACCTCTATTTAACTTTGTATATCTATTCTTTCTTTCTTTTTTTCCTTTCCTTTCCTCTCAACATATTTGTTAGTTTTGTTTTCATTGCTTTATTCCCTACTTGGCACCTTGCTTTAGTTTTGTTTTACAGTTTGTGCTTCAGTGAGTTTTGTTCTTAACTGGTCAATATAATTTTTGATTTCCTTTGTTCGTTGGGTCAATCTACTGTATTTTTGTTGGACTGTTTTGACTTTGCTCATGGGTCTATATGTATATGTGTATATTCCATTATATTATTATTTGCCTGATTTTGTAACTGCCATTTGTCTGGAGTTCATCTTTGGTTTTTCATTTTTAGATATTTGTTTTAATCTCACTTAATGCCATAACAAACTACTTGTGGAATCTTCATTCCTGACCAGAAATCAAGCCTTGACCCTTTGGAGTGGGAGCACTGACTCCAAGACCCTAGACTATCAGAGAACTAACCCTACAGAGTATCAGATAGTGAGAACTAACACAAAGGAAACCACTTGAATACAAGACCAGCATCACCTAATCACCAGTAGCACCCTGTGCAGGATGCCTCATCTAAACAACAAACAAAAGAATACAAACCCAATCATCAGCTGACAGGATTACCACCTCACTCAGCCTTGCCCATCAGAGGAAAAACAAACAAAAGCTCAGCACAAATCTCTCCCTGTATGAAGCTTACACAAACCACTGGACCAAACTTAAGAGGGCAGAAACCAAAAGGAAGAAAGAATTCAACCTTGAAGCCTGGGAATAGGAAACCTCAAACATAATAAGTTAAAAAAAAAAAAAAGGCAGAGAAATACTGCACAAATGAAGGAACAAAGTAGAAACATAGAAGTCCAAATAAATGAAGAGGAAATAGGCGAACTACCTGGAAAATAATTCAGAATGATAGTAATGATGATCAAAAACCTTGAAAACAAAATGGAGAAAAAGCAAGAATCAATTAACAAAGAACTAGAGGAATTAAAGAAAAAACATACAAACAACACAATTACTGAAATTAAAAATACTCTACAAGGAATCAATAGCAGAATACCTGAAGCAGAAGAACAAATTAGTGAGCTGGAAGATAAAATAATAGAAATAACTTCTGAAGAGCAGAACAAAGTATAAAGAAGGAAAATAACTGAGGATAGTTTCAGAGACATCTGAGACAATATCAAATGCACCAACATTTGAATTATAGGGGTCCCAGAAGAAGAAGAGAAAAAGCAAGGGTATGAGAAAAATTTTGAAGAGATTATAGTTGAAAATTTCCCCAACATGGAAAGAAATAGCCAATCAAGTCCAAGAGGCCCCAAGGAGTCCCATATAGGATAAAAGCAAGCTGAAACATGGCAAGACACATACTAATCAAACTAACAAAGACAAAACACAAAGAATATTAAAAGCAGCAAGGGAGAAGCAACAAGTAACATACAAGGGAAACCCCATATGCTTAACAGCTGATCTTTCAGCAGAAACTCTTCAGGCCAGAAGGGAACAGCAGGATATATTTAAAGTACTGAAAGGGAAAAATATGCAACCAAGATTACTGTACCCAGCAAGGATCTCATTCAGAATTGATGGAGAAACAAAAAGCTTTTCAGACAAGCAAAAGTTAAGAGAACTCAGTACCACTAAACCAGCTTTACAACAAATGTTAAATGGACTTATATAGTCAAGAAATACAAGAGAAGAAAAAAGATCTACAAAATCAACCCCAAACAATTAAGAAAATGGCAATAGGAACATATATATCAATAATTAAAATTGGGTTAAAGATTTACTGAGCATGGCCCCGCCCATCAGAACAAGACCCAGTTTCCCCCTCAGTCAGTAAGCAAAGGAGTAAAGGAAAGATATACCTATTTGAATGCAGAGCTCCAAAGAATAGCAAGGAGAGATAACGCCATCCTCAGTGATCAGTGCAAAGAAATAGAGGAAAACAATAGAATGGGAAAGACTAGAGATCTCTTCAGGAAGATTAGAGATACCAAGGGAACATTTCATGCACAGATAGGCACAATAAAGGACAGAAATGATATGGACCTAACAGAAGCAGAAAATATTAAGAAGAGGTGACAAGAATACAAAGAACTATACAAAAAGATCTTAGTGAACCAGATAACCATGATGGTGTGATCACTCACCTAGAGCTAGACATCCTAGAGTGCGAAGTCAAGTGGGCCTTAGGAAGCTTCATTATGAGCAAAGCTAGTGGAGGTGATGGAATTCCAGTTGAGCTATTTCAAATCCTGAGAGATGATGCTGTGAAAGTGCTGCATTCAATATGCCAGCAAATTTGGAAAACTCAGCAGTGGTCACAGGACTGGAAAAGGTCAGTTTCATTCCAATCTCAAAGAAAGGCAATGCCAAAGAGTATTCAAAATACCACACAATTGGACTCATCTCACACGCTAGCAAAGTAATGCTCAAGATTCTCCAAGCTAGGCTTCAATAGTACATGAACCAAGAACTTCCAGATGTTCAAGCTGGATTTAGAAAAGGCAGAGGAACCAGAGATCAAATTGCCAACATCTGTTGGATCATAGAAAAAGCAAGAGAATTCCAGAAAAACATCTACTTCTGCTTTATTGACTATGGTAAAGCCTTTGACTGTGTGGATTGCTCAACAACTCTGAAAAATTCTGAAAGAGATGGGAATACCAGACCACCTGACCTGCTCCCTGAGAAATCTGTATGCAGGTCAAGAAGCAACAGTGTGAACTGGGCGTGGAACAGTGTACTGGTTCAGAATTGGGAAAGGAGTATGTCAAGGCTGTATATTGTCACCCTGCTTATTTAACTTATATACAGAGTACATCATGAGAAACACTGGTCTGCATGAAGCACAAGCTGGAATCAAGATTGCTGGGAGAAATATCAATAACTTCAGATATGCAGATGACACCACCCTTAAGGCAGAAAGTGAAGAGAAACTAAAGATCCTCTTGATAAAGGTAAAAGAGGACAGTGAAAAAGTTGGCTTAAAACTCAGCATTCAAAAAACAAAGATCATGGCATCTGGTCCCATCACTTCATGGGAAATAGACAGGGAAACAATGCAAACAGTGAAAGACTTTATATTTTGGGGCTCCAAAATTACTGCAGATGGTGATTGCAGCCATGAAATTAAAAGACACTTGCTCCTTGGAAGAAAAGCTATGACCAACCTAGACAGCATATTAAAAAGCAGAGACAGTACTTTGCTGAGAAAAGTCCATATAGTTAAAGCTATGGTTTTTCCAGTAGTCATGTATGGATATGAGAGTTCAACCATAAAGAAAGCTGAGCACCGAAGAATTGATGCTTTTGAACTATGGTGTTGGAGAAGACTCCTGAGAGTCCCTTGGACTGCAAGGAGATCCAACCAGTCGATCCTAAAGGAAATCAGTCCTGAATATTCATCGGAAGGGCTGACAATATTTGGCAACCTGATGTGAAGAAATGACTCATTGGAAAAGACCCTGATACTGGGAAAGACTGAAGACTGGAGGAGAAGGGGATGACAGAGGATGAAATAGTTGGATGGCATCATCAACTCAATGGACAAGAGTTTGAGCAAACTCCCAGAGTTGGTGACGGACAGGGAAGCCTGGCATGCTGCAGACCAAGGGGCTACAAAGAGTCAGACACGACTGGGTGACTGAACTGAACTGATTTGCCATGAAGTGGAATGACTGGATGCCATGATCTTAGTTTCTAAATGTTGAGTTTTAAGCCAGATTTTTCACTCTCCTCTTTCACCCTCATCAAGAGGCTCTTTAGTTCTTCTTCACTTTCTGCCATTTGAGTGGTATCGTCTCAACCCAGCATTATCATTTGTTGAAAAATCTGTCCTTTCCCTTAACTGAGTTATAGTTAATAAATCACTTCTGTCTGGATCTCAAATGCATTCTTTGTTTATATTTGATTATTTGTTCATCCTTTCTACACTCTTAATCACTATAAATTTATAAGTATCAACAATTGGTGACTAAAGTCTTCCTTCTTCGTTTCCTTTCAAGAGTCCCTTGACTATTATAGGTTCTCTGCATTTTGATATAAATTTTAAAATCACCTTGTCAATTTTTACAAATAACCTGCTAGAATTTTGCTTGGAATTGAATTATATTTATAGATATTTTGGGTAGAATGTATATCTTAATAATCTGTGGATACAATATTAACATTCCGTTAAAAACATTATCTTTAATTTCCCTCAGCAGTGTTTTTGTACTTTCAACATAAAGATTTTGTCAGCTATGTTCCTTGGTTTTGAAAGGGTTTTATGCTATTTTATATTTCATTTTATATGGTATTTCTAAAATTTTTATGTTCTGGCTTTTTTCTAGTATATAGACGTAAAATAGATTTTTCTGTAATTGACCATGTATCCTTCAACCTTGTTCAATTCTCTTATTTATTCTAATAATTTGTGGGTTTTGGGGGGCTTTTTCTGTACATGTCACCTACAAATGATAGCTTCATGCCAACAACTGTGAAGGGAACAGCCATATGTAAGAGAATGAACTTAGAACATTTTCTCACACCATATACAAAAAATAACTAAAAACAGATTAAAGGCCTAAAAGTAAGCCTGGAAGCCATAAAACTCCTAGAAGAAAACATAGTCGTTACACCCTTTGCCATAAGTCTTAGAATATTTGTTTGGATCTTTCTCCTCAGGCAAAGGAAACAAAAGCAAAAATAAACATATGGAACCTAATTAAATGTAAAGCTTTTGAACAGCAATAGAAACTACCAATGAAATGAAAAGAAAATCTACTGAATGGGAGAAGATAGTTGCAAATAATATCACCAACAAGGGTTTAATATCCAAAATATATATAACAGCTCATACAACTCAACATCGAAAAAACAAACAACCCAATTAAAAAATGGGCAGAACACCTGACATACATTTTTCCAAAGATAGTATACAGATAGCCAACAAGCACATGAAAAGATGCTAAAAATCACTAAGCATCAGTTCAGTTCAGTCGCTCAGTTGTGTCCGACTCTTTGTGACCCCATGAATCGCAGCACACCAGGCCTCCCTGTCCATCACCAACTCCCGAAGTTCACTCAAACTCACGTCCATCAAGTCGGTGATGCCATCCAGCCATCTCATCCTCTGTCATCCCCTTTTCCTCCTGCCCCCAATCCCTCCCAGCAACAGAGTCTTTTCCAATGACTCAACTCTGTGCATGAGGTGGCCAAAGTACCGGAGTTTCAGCTTTAGCATCATTCCTTCCAAAGAAATCCCAGGGCTGATCTCCTTCAGAATGGACTGGTTGGATCTCCTTGCAGTCCAAGGGACTCTCAAGAGTCTTCTCCAACACCACAGTTCAAAAGCATCAATTCTTCGGCACTCAGCTTTCTTCACAGTCCAAATCTCACATCCATACATGACCACTGGAAAAACCATAGCCTTGACTAGATGGACCTTTGTTGGCAAAGTAATGTCTGCTTTTCAATATGCTATCTAGGTTGGTCATAACTTTCCTTCCAAGGAGTAAGCGTCTTTTAATTTCATGGCTGCAATCACCATCTGCAGTGATTTTGGAGCCCCAAAAGATAAAGTCTGACACTGTTTCCACTGTTTCCCCATCTATTTGCCATGAAGTGATGGGACCAGATGCCATGATCTTCGTTTTCTGAATGTTGAGCTTTAAGCCAACTTTTTCACTCTCTACTTTCACTTTCATCAAGAGGCTTTTGAGTTCCTCTTCACTTTCTGCCATAAGGGTGGTGTCATCTGCATATCTGAGGTTATTGATATTTCTCCCAGCAATCTTGATTCCAGCTTGTGCTTCTTCCAGCCCAGCGTTTCTCATGATGTACTCTGCATAGAAGTTAAATAAGCACGGTGGCAATATACAGCCTTGACATACTCCTTTTCCTATTTGGAACCCCAGTTCTAACTGTTGCTTCTTGACCTGCATACAGGTTTCTCAAGAGGCAGGTCAGGTGGTCTGGTATTCCCATCTCTTTCAGAATTTTTCACAGTTTATTGCGATCCACACAGTCAAAGGCTTTGGCATAGTCAATAAAGCAGAAATAGATGTTTTTCTGGCACTCTCTTGCTTTTTTGATGATCCAGTGGATGTTGGCAATTTGATCTCTGGTTCCTCTGCCTTTTCTAAAACCAGTTTGAACATCTGGAAGTTCACGGTTCACGTATTGTTGAAGCCTGGCTTGGAGAATTTTGAGCATTACTTTACTAGAGTGTGAGATGAGTGCAATTGTGCGGTAGTTTGAACACTCTTTGGCATTGCCTTTCTTTGGGATTGGAATGAAAACTGATCTTTTCCAGTCCTATGGCCATTGCTGAGTTTTCCAAATTTGCTGGCATATTGAGTGCAGCACTTTCACAGCATCATCTCTCAGGATTTGAAATAGCTCAACTGGAATTCCATCACCTCCACTAGCTTTGTTCATAGTGATGCTTTCTAAGGCCCACTTGACTTCACATTCCAGGATATCTGGCTCTAGGTGAGTGATCACACCGTCGTGATTATCTGGGTCGTGAAGATCTTTTTTGTACAGTTCTTCTGTGTATTCTTGCCACCTCTTCTTAATATCTTCTGCTTCTGTTAGGTCCATACCATTTCTGTCCTTTATTGAGGCCATCTTTGCATGAAATATTCCCTTGGTATCTCTAATTTTCTTGAAGAGATCTCTAGTCTTTCCCATTCTGTTGTTTTCCTCTATTTCTTTGCACTGATCACTGAGGAAGGCTTTCTTATCTCTCCTTGCTATTCTTTGGAACTCTGTATTCAGATGCTTATATCTTTCCTTTTCTCCTTTGCTTTTCGCTTCTCTTCCTTTCACAGCTATTGGTAAGGCCTCCACAGACAGCCATTTTGCTTTTTTGCAGTTCTTTTCCATGGGGATGGTCTTGATCCCTGTCTCCTGTACAATGTCACGAACCTCCATCCATAATTCATAGCTCCTGAACTTGAACGTGGAGTAGCTCCTCTTGGCCCTCCTGCTCCACGCAGCTACCGCTCCTTGGATGTAGGGTTGCTCCTCTTGGCCGCCACCCCTGATCTTGGGCTAATCATCAGGGAAATACATAACAAAATCACAATGAGATATAGATACCACCTCATGTCTGTCAGAATGACTACCATCAAAAAGACCACAAATAATAAATGTTGGTGAGTGTGTGAAGAGAAGGAAACCCTAATTCACTGTTGGTGGAAACGCAAGTTGCTACAGCCACTATGGAAAACTGTATGGAGGTTCCACAAAAAATTGAAAATAGAACTACCATACAATCTAGCAATTCCACTCCTGGGTATATATCCAAAGAAAATGAAAACACTAATTAAAAAAAACACACACACAACAATGTTCATAGCAGCATTATTTACAATAGACAAGATAGGGAAGTAACCTAAGTGTCCATCAATAGATATATGGATAAAGAAGATGTGATATATGCCTGGTAGGCTATAGTCCATGGGATCACCAAGAGTTGGACATGACTGAGTGACTAACACTTTGTCATTTGATATATGCATACACACACAGCCAGAAAAAAGAATGAAAATTTTGCCATTTGTAACAACATGGATGAACCTAGAGGGTATTAAGCTTAGCGAATTGAGTCAGAGAAAGGCAAATACTATATATTTTCACTTATATTTGGAACCTAAAAAATAAAACAAATTAATAAATTTAATAAAACATAACAAACCATAGATGCAGAGAAGAAACTAGTGGTTACCAGTGGGGAGAGGGTTGGGGGAGGGGCAACATAGGAGCAGAGCATTACGAGGTAGAAACTACTATGCGTCCAATAAATGAGGTACAAGGATATATATGTACAGCACAGAGAATGTAACCAAAATTTTATAATAACTTTAAATAGAGTCTAACCTATAAAAATACTGAATCACTAGGTTGTACACCTGCGACTAATACAACATAGTAAATCAACTATACTTCAATTTAAAAAAAAAAAGAACTGTAAAGGGTCAGAGATTTTACTCCACTTGCAAGGCAACAAGTTAGCTTGCCATTGCTTGCATGCCATTGGAGACATGAGACCCTAAGGTCAAAATGAAAGACTTTTAAAAACTCACCACAAAAGCAGTGTCCAGAGTAGTGTTTGTGGCCGCAGTTTGCACAGAGCAATGCAGAGGGGCCTCGACAAACATCTGCACCCAAAAAAGGTCATGTCACAGGAGAGGATCACTGAATTTGGGGAACCTTCTGTTTTATAGCAACCAGTAAGCAAGACTTCTTTTATCCCTGCAGCAGACACGATCTCATCCCTCAAGGTTGCCTGCTGAAAATACAACCCTAAAGAGTGGGCCGGGGACCTCCTAGGTAGCTCAGTGGTAAAGAATCTGCCTGCCAATGCAGGAGACGCGGGTTTGATCCCTGGTCTGGGAAGATCCCATGCCGTGGGCAACTAAGCCCACATGCCACAACTACTGGGTCTGCACCTAGAGCCTGTGCTTTGCAACAAGAGAAGCCACCTCAGTGAGAAGCCTGGGCATCACAGTGAAGAGCAGCTCCCCACTCACTGCAACCAGAGAAAGTTCAAGAGCAGCAACGAAGACCCAGTGCAATCAAAAATTAAAAAAAATAAAAAGAGTGGTCAGGGCCTTGCATTCTTGGCATGCTCAGCAAGCCGTGGAGGAACAGAGAGCCTCGTGAAGGAGGGTCTTCACACACTACCCACCCCTCAGGTTCACATCATCTCGGCTTCTAGCCTGACCAGGGCCCCAGGGATATGCGCAGGCTGTGTTTCCTGGCAGGTTTTCCTTGGGTTTGTATGTTTGTATCGGTAAGGAGGCAGGCTGCCTCATCTCAACCCCAGATGCCAAAATAAAGACAGCTGTGAATTGGCCACGGGGAGGGACGTGACTGGATGTCTATTTAGGACAAAGCCACTTTGCCCTTTTGTCCCTCCTATTATCCCTCGTGTAGGTCCAGAGTTATTTCAAACTGCTTTGCCTTTTTTGAGGCCCCTCCCATTCCAGGAGCCCCAACAGGCAAATAACTGTCTTTGGAGGCCCCTGTTTTAGCCAAAGCAGGATGCTCTGGAAGGAGAAAGAGCAGGGCGAGGGGCAACATGTCCCCGTCTCAGCTGCTCTGAAATAAACACAGTTCATCAGTTAGCCCCCCTGGCTTAGCTGCGCTCCCTCCCACTCTTTTATTTGTGGGGGGAGGTGGGTCATGGGCTGGTGTTGTCTTGGGAAGGTTTGCTTTGGGCTGTGTTTTTCTCTGCTCTCTTTTCTTTAAGCTTCCTATCCTGCTGTCTCCTCACTTGGGATTTCCTCAAACTTCCTCTTCTAAGGTGACTTCCCTTGTTGCTTTCTCCGTTATGTTTTCATTCCTTAAAAAAATTTGATTCCTGCTATTTCAGTGGGACCTTGGGAGACTGGGGAAGTAAACGGGAACTCTCATTTTTCTGTCTTGAAATGGAAGCCTATACTTTTTCAAGGACTTAGCATCATGAAAAGAGCCCCAAGAGGTCCCGTTTCTTCCCCCACATCTTCCCTCTCTCACTGTCTCTAAGTCTACAGACAAACTGCAGGTCAACAAATGCCATTAAAGCAAAAGGAAAACAGAATGGCAGTTATTTTCATCATGCTTGCTCTCTTTTTCACTGATTCAAAAATCATTTGATAACTGTCTCCTCAGCGTAGACACCAGGAATACAAGAAACTCTAAGTCCCTTACTTCCTAGAAGTTTCAGGATGAGAAAGAGAAAAACAAGCAAACCAATAATAGGTCAGTTGGTTAAAGGTAAAATTCACGGCGGAGGCCTAGGGGTGGACAGAGGACTCTGACAGAGGAGGGTTGGTGGGAAGAGAATCCACTGAGAAGGTGGAAAGTGGCGAAGGCTTTTCCTTGGGGTCATAGACCAGCTCAGTCTCATCCCAGACAGACAAAGGGGAAGGATACTTCACAGAACACAACACAGACACAGGCAGAGCCATGAGATGGCCTGGCAAGTTCAAGGAAGTTCTGTATTTCCAGTGCTCAAATGTGTCAGGGGAATAGCGAGAGTGAGAAAGCCTTGAAGGGCCATGTGAGTTCCTCCAAAGAGTTAGAACTTGGACAGTGCTTCCCAAAGTGTGGTATGAAGATTATTTTAATTCACAGGTGGGCTTACAGAAAAACAGTTTTGAGTTCATGATGTACATTGGAAACATGCACCAACACATCAAATCCATGCTTTTGCAAATAACACTTAGGGCAAGACTAGTAGGTGGAGGAGCCTGGGGGGCTACAGTCCACAAAGGGGTCGTGAAGGGTTAGTCACAACTTAGGGACTGAACAACGAACAACAGCAGGAAATGCTGTTGCGATCCACCTTTGGCAGATCAATGGACATGTAGGTGTTCACACTTAAAGAAACTGGAACAGAGGACACACCAGTGACAGTAAGGAGTTTGAAATAACAAAGGAGAAATAAGAGTGAAACGCACAATGTCTTCTTTCTAGTCCTGAATTCATTGTCCCGTTTACTCTGTATCTGTCAGGATTTGAGGGATTTGGGGATAATCAAGGGAAACGTGACTGCAAGAAGCAGGAGCACACCTACGCACACCTTTACTGGATCGTGCTTGGGACAGGGATGTGTGTGGGGAAGCCCCTCACAGAAGAAGTCTGTGCAAATGCTCCAGCATGGGGGGCCACCACCCAGAAGGGAAGGAGGGCCAGGGAACTCCCAGTGCAGAGGGAGGCCAGGTGGCTGATGTGTCTCAGTGACATGGCTCAGCAGCATGGTGGTAGTCTCACAGACCCAACTGTGGCAGCCTGGGGCCTTATAACCACAGGCTCTATTTTACCAATGACTACAGATGTGGGGTAAGGTTTCACAGGATATGCAAAAGAGGTGGACCCTAAATGGCTCAGAAATCTTTTTATTTGGGCTACTTTATTTTTTTCTTTTATTTTTAACTTTACAATATTGTATTGGTTTTGCCATATATCAACATGAATCCACCACAGGTATACACGTGTTCCCCATCCTGAACCCTCCTCCCTCCTCCCTCCCCGTACCATCCCTCTGGGTCGTCCCAGTGCACCAGCCCTAAGCATCCAGTATCGTGCATAGAACCTGGACTGGCGACTCGTTTCATATATGATATTATACATGTGTCAATGCCATTCTCCCAAATCATCCCACCCTCTCCCTCTCCCACAGAGTTATTTGGGCTACTTAAAAAAAATTATATATATATATATATTTGGCTGACTGGGTCTTGGTTATGGAACCTGGGCTCTTTAGCTGTGGCATGCAGGATCTAGCTCCCTGTCCAGGGACTGAACCCTGGCCCCTTGATTTGGGAGCACCAAGTCTTAACCACTGGACCACCAGAGAAGTCTCTGGGCTACTTTTTTAAATAACCAGATGTGTAAAAATTTGAATCTGGCACTGAATTCAGGAACTTCAAATCCTCCAACGAAGAAACAACAACACAGAGAGGGCACCCTGGGCTCAGTTAAGTAACAGCATTTGTTCTGCAGAGTTCCTAAATCTTGCAGTTTGCTAACACAACTTACAGCAATGTATTCAAGTGATGAACTCACATTACAACAAAACTGTTCAGCTCTCCTTTTAAGTGGTATTTCTTTTCATTTAGTATAATTTAAAATAAACCCAAAGAATTTAATTTTATTTGACTTCAAAATAATTTGCATTGAGTTCAACCTAAGGAGCCAATTTGGCAGTTCAGAGCATGGACTGGAGCCAAAAAGACTTGAATCCAGTGTCTAGCTTTACAACCTCCTGCGTCATCGGACGTCACATGAGGCTCATGATGCCTACTTCATTACAACTTAGGATTCGACAAGGTCATGCATGCAGAACACAAAGGAAGACTGTTCTGGCTTGGATGTCAACCGAGGGAACTATATGGTGGAAATCAGGATACCAACGAGAGGAAGACACAGGGCATCCCCCACCCAGTGCAGAATTTACAGGTGGGGGACACAGAGGTTAGTTACCAATGACTCTTAAACTCCCTCACTCACTCAGAGAACAAGGGCTAAAGTGTGGAAAGGAATTTTGCCAGGAGACTCTCGAAGACATTTCTTTGGAGAGGGCAGCTGCAGAGCTTTGAGTTCCCAATCCACTTATTTGCTTGGAGGGGCCAAGGTGTTCCTTTCTAAGGACAAGGTTAGTGGGGGTTAGGAGCGGGTTCAGTGGGATTGCACGGAAAACCCTGATCTGTTTCCTGCAGTTGTGAAACAGAGAACCAGGCCAGACCTTTGCCTAAAGTGGGCTTAGGTCAGACTCAGCTGTGAAGCCCAGAGAGAGGCAGACCCGGCTGTCGCTTTGGCAGCCCAGCCAGGAAAAGGCTGCGAGGGAGCTTGCACTGGGATGCACTCCTACAGGTTGTTGGACAGGGAATCCTGGAGGGTTCCAGGTGGACTGGATAGTAGCCAAGCCCTCAGGTGAAGCCCACAAATCTCATCTGGAACTCCCACTTCCTGCTCACCCTCCAACAGTGTCATTGAAGATGGAGGATCTGCACACCTCCAATGACCAGTTTATCAGAAAAGGGCTCAGCCCCTCAGCCGTGTGTTTGCCCTGGGTTTCCCCCTCCTCCTTTCCCCATACCCCCATGCGGCATGGAGTTGAACAGGTTGCCTGAAGCTCCTTCAGGACAGCAATGCCTAATGAATGCATCTGGGAGTGAGCCAAGGAAATGTTTCAAGTTCTGTCTTATATTACAGATATGGGAGTGGCAGCTAGAGGAGATGCAGAGCCTGAAAAATAACGCTGTCCATTACTGCCCCTCCTTGGGCATCAGATCAGCTGCAGTTACCCTCTGGTCCTCTGAGGCATAGTCACCTATTCATTAGCACATTGACAGCCATAATACTTATTTTAAAATACAGAACTTGGTCATGAAAAAATTAGGGAAATGGCACTATTTCCTGTCCAACCAGATCTTTTGCTCGTGGCTATTTATTTCCTTATTGGGAAAGTGAAGGGACTCATCTGTCTTGCAATAACAAAAAGGGAGATGCACTCAATTATACCCTTAGCGGGGAAGAACAAGGCAGAGGGCAGGAGCTGCAGCTGGAGTCTGCAAACGAGAGGTCTGCAAAGTCCAGGGAGCCTCCTTACCCTGAGAGAGGAGGAGGGACAGGCACACAGCCTGATGGCGAGAGCCTAGCTGCACGTGAAATGCAAACTTCGTTGTTTTTCCACCCTGGCTAATTAAGATAATTTCTGTTTGAAGTTACAGCTCCTGGCTCCACTTTAAGAGGCCTGCTCTTATTTCTTGAATCTGTTCCCAAAATGCGTAGGTTTTCTGCATGGTCTGTCTGGCTGGGTGACTCTGGACAATGTTTTCAGGAACTGTCAGGCATGTGTAGCCGTGAAAGAGGCAATGTGTATGTGCAGAAATAGCACAAAACTGGCAGCATCTCACAGATCTAAGACAGTATGATTTTTCTGAAGACCCTAAATGTGAAGCCTACACTGGGGTGCCTAGGGACTTTCTGGGTAGATGTGGCTTAGGTGTCACATGCCAGGTAGCTGAGGGTTGATGAGATCTCTTCTCTGAGCCCTTGTGACCTTTCTGGTTTATGCTGATTTTAAGCGGGGGCAGGAGCGGGGGTGGGGGGGAGGAGGGGGGGTGGGGTGGGCCGGGGTGGGGGTGGGGGAGGAGGGGGTGGTGGGCGGGAGGGGAGGAGGGGGGTGGTAGGCGGGGTTTGAAACAAAATCATTAGGATTGGTCTGGTCACAGCCCTGATCAAAGCCAAACAGTGCACAGTCATGAGGAAGAGGTGCTGTTATAGTGGAAGGGGATGACCCTTACTTCTTGTCCCAAAAGTTCTTTCATCTTTCAGACCAAGATGTTCTCTCCTCGGTTTAGGGAGTAGAATTCAGCATGTTCAACCAGGTACCAGAGAGCTGCAGCTGAGCGAAGCCAAAGATGCCTCCCCAAAGGGAGCAGCCACTATGGAAACCAGAATAGACTTTCCTCAAAAAATCAGAAATAGAACTACCATATGATCCAGCAATCTCACTTTTGGGTATACAGCCAAAGGAGATGAAATCCCTATCTCAAGGAGATATCTGCACCCCCATGTTTGAAAGTTTTAGCTGCCAAGTTGTGTCTGATTCTGCAGCCCCGTGGACTGTAGCTTGCCGGCTTCTCTGTCCATGGGATTTTCCAGGCAAGAATACTGGAGTGGTTTGTCAGTTTTATTGAAGCATTATTCACTATAGCCAAGAAATGGAAGCAACCTAAGTGTCTCTCAGTGGATGAATGGATAAAGATGTGGTATAGGTATACAATGGAACATTATTTTGCCAGGAAAAAAAGGAAATCTTGCCATTTGTGACAACATGGATGGACCTTGAGGGCATTATAGTAAGTGAAATACATCAGAGAAAGACACCATGCAACAGTGCAAGGTATCACTTAATGTAAAAATGTTTTAAAGAGTCAAATTCTCAGAAAAGTAGTTGGGGGCTGGTAGGGGGTGGGAAAAATATGGAGAGGTTGATAAAAGGGTACTTTCAGTTATAAACAAACTTTCAGCTATAAGATGAATACGGTCTGAGGAACTAATGTAAAACCTGGTGACTAGAGTTGATGACATTGTATTGTATAATGGAAAATTAAAACTAAACAACTAGGGACTTCCCTGGTGGTTCAGTGGCTAAGTCTCTGAGCTCCCAAAGTAGGGGCCTGGGTTCAATCCCTGGTCAGGGAACTAGATCTCATATCCCACAACTAAAGACCCTACATGCCGCAGCTAAAGATTCTGCATGACACAATGAAAAGATCTTGGGTGCCACAACTAAGAGCCAGCACATCCAAGATAAACAAACCAAAAAACTCTAAACAACTAAGAACAAACAAACAAAAACAAAGACGTTTCCCAAGATGAGTGCTGGCAAGATCACTCCCAGGATCTCTACCTGAAACAGCAGTAGTCAACCTTGCCATTTACCCAGCTGATCTCTAAGTAACCCATGGCCATTCTTCCAGGTAGCCACAAGGACTCCCTGTACCCAGGTTCCTCACTATAACACAGCAATGATAAGAAAACTGACCTCCAGTAGGAGAAGGGAGACTGCTGTGAGAAGCAGCTGAGATGACATGTGGAGACCATTTAGAATTGCACTGGACACAGCTGGCTATTTATAGGACTTATCATCCTTGCTCTGTTGTCCAGCATGTGTAAGGACAGTGGTTGGGAAGTTTATGCTATCTATACCTGGCTCAAAGCCTCATTATTGATATCTGAGAGGTATATGGTAACCAATTATGCCTTGGTTCTCGAGTTCAAACCTTTCATTTAGATAACCAGACAACTATACACTTGGACAAAATTATTTCATCTGCCTATATTTAATTATTGTTACTCTATTCTAAAACAAGGATTTGAATTCACACATGTATAATGAAATATAAGTTTTAACAACTCATATCCAGAAATAACATATAGAAGGGGAGATAAATTATACTTGCATGTAATGTATATAATAAAAATTTATGCATAGTGTATATACTATAAATTACATAGTTTATTTAAATTATAAATAAAAGTGAGTGTGAAAATAAATCCTAGGCAAAAATTCTGGACCTACAGAAAAGGCTGGGTTGCAAATTTGCTTCTAAGTTTACTGGAAGGCAAAGAAAAAAATGAAATATGAAATAACTATACATTTAAATTGTCTAAAAGAAGAAAGAATAACCAGTTTTTCAGAAAAACAAGCAAAAACATAAAAAGGTTTTCCTGGGGCTTCCCTGGTGGTCCAGGGGTTAAGACAGCACTTCCATTTCAGGGGTTACGGGTTCAATCCCTGGTTGGGGAAGTTCCATGAGCTGCGTGATGCAGTTAAAAAAAAAAAAAAAAAAACTTTTCCTGATATTTGGGTATTTAACAGAATGTTCTGCCTGGTTTTTCACAGAATACTGAGAATCGCTGTGGCTAACATCTTCACCACACCTGGACAGTGAATGTGGCAGCTGATTCACTAGTATAATGTCCTTCAGTGCTTTCCAGGTGAATAAGGCCAGGCACAGTAAAGACAATTGTGGAAGCTTCAGACAAAGTATTCCGGTGTGAGACCTCTCCTTTTGATCTGACTTCACGTACAGGAAAATATAGACTATGAAGAGAAGAGTGAAGTTCTTGCTTGTCTTTCAAATTCTTCCATTTTATATAGTTCCTTTCAACTGTCTCAATGTGGGGGAAAAAAAAGCCCCCAAAAGACAGCAGCAGACAATTTAAGATTATATTTTGGAAGAAAGGGCTAACCTGAATTATAGTTTTGATATTTTTTAAAAGATTTTTTTATAGGGCCCATTTTTAAAGTCTTTATTGACTTTGTAATAATACTACTTCTGTTTTACGTTTTGTTTTTTCAGCCCTAAGGCATGTGGGACCCTACCTGCCTGACCAGGGATCAAACCCATGTTCCCTGCAGCACCAGGGAACTCCCTATAATTTGATATTTTGAATACTGTCTTATATTGGGATTTGGTAATAGACAATTTACGATAAAATTGCTGCAGCTTTTAAAAACTGCCTTAAAAGACTTTCATAATTTTTAGATTCCCATGATACATTGTTTAAAACTCTGAGGAAGAAATTGATAAATTGGTATGTTTTCAGGCATTAGATAAAGAGAGTTTGGTGCCAGAAACTCAGAGGTAAATTTTAGATTTAACATCAGTATCTCTCCTTCACCCAGTTTCTCTACAATAACTATCTTTGTTTCACTTTAATTCAATTATATCCTGTTACCATAGTTTGAACAGTTCAGTACTATTGGTACCAGTTTTTATAAGCTACCTCAGAACATTTTTTTGAAAGATGAGGCATGAGTTAACAGGTAAACGCAAAACAGTATTTTGTGATGCCAAGGGGGAGCATTTAAAATTTATTCACTAAATGCATCCATCAATATTGTTTTTGGCTGGAAGTACTACCGAACTTGACACAACTGTGGTTTAAAGCCTTTATTTTGTACATCAAGAAGTCTAGAGAAATGCAGTCCAGGGCCGATGTGGATGCTTAATGATATAACTGAGGATTCAAAGTCTTTCCATCCTTCAGCTTCACCATCTATATGTGTGGTGTTCACCTTCATGTTCAAAGGTAGCTACTATATCCCTTACCCTCAGCATATCATGTGTGCATACCAGACATGAGGTAAAATGAGATAAAATGATTATCACAATTAGTTTTGTATCATACAGATACAAAATTAAAGAAATAGAATTTTTTTCCTTGTTATGAAAAGTCTTAAGGTTTACTCTAACAGCTTTCATATGTAACATACAGCAACATCAGTTATATCTATCATGTCAGATGTTAAAACTCTGAGGAAGAAATTGATAAATTGGTATGTTTTCAGGCATTAGATAAAGAGAGTTTGGTGCCAGAAACTCAGAGGTAAATTTTAGATTTAACATCAGTATCTCTCCTTCACCCAGTTTCTCTACAATAACTATCTTTGTTTCACTTTAATTCAATTATATCCTGTTACCATAGTTTGAACAGTTCAGTACTATTGGTACCAGTTTTTATAAGCTACCTCAGAACATTTTTTTGAAAGATGAGGAAAGGGACATAAGGCCACAAGTAGCATGCCAGCTGAGTCTGCTCCTTTAAAATCTTTCTCAGAAGCCCCTACCCCCACCACCAGCAACCCTCTCCTTAGGTGTCACTGCCTAGAACTGTAACATCATCACCTTCAGCGGTAAAGGGCTCCAGGAAGGTGAATATTTTAGTTGAAAATAACTAAATTTCCCCTTAAGCAAATTCATGGTCCTGTTAGTAATGACGGAGAAGGCAATGGCACCCCACTCCAGTCCTCTTGCCTGGAAAATCCCATGGATGGAGGAGCCTGGTGCGCTGCACTCCATGGGGTCGCTAAGAGTCCAACACGACTGAGCGACTTCACTTTCACTTTTCACTTTCATGCATCGGAGAAGGAAATGGCAACCCACTCCAGTGTTCTTGCCTGGAGAATCCCAGGGGCAGGAGAGCCTGGCGGGCTGCCGTCTATGGGGTCGCACAGAGTCGGACATGACTGAAGCGACTTAGCAGCAGCAGCAGCAGTTAGTAATGAAGAAGGTGAGAGCAGGACTTCCCTCGTGGCACAGTGAATAAGAATCCACCCGCCAGTGCAGGGGAAACAGGTTCTATCCCTGGCCTGGGAAGATTCCACATGCCTTGGGGCAACTAAGCCCGTTCGCCACAACTGCTGAGTCTGAGTGCCTAGAGTCCATGTTCTGCAACAAAAAAAGCCACCGCATGAGAAACCTGCACACTGAAACGAAGAGCAGCCCCAGCTTGACGCAACTAGAGAAAGCCCAAGGGCAGCAGCAAAGACCCAACACAGCCATAAATACATAAAGAAGGTAAGAATAGATATAAGGAGGTATTTAAAAGTGTCAGCCTCAGTAAGTACTAGGGATGTAACATCTGACATGATAGATATAACTGATGTTGCTGTATGTTACATATGAAAGCTGTTAGAGTAAACCTTAAGACTTTTCATAACAAGGAAAAAAATTCTATTTCTTTAATTTTGTATCTGTATGATACAAAACTAATTGTGATAATCATTTTATGTTGTATGTAAGTCAATCATGTACACATTAAACTTACACAGTGCTATATATCAATTATATCTGGAAACAACAAAAAAAAGAAATCACAAAAAATGAGCATCAACCACAGTAAAAGTTTGTTATACAAGATCAACAGGGAAAAAAAAAAACAACTGCTTCTTGTGTATGATTTCAATTGTATAAACCAATAGAGACAACATGAGAAAAAAAATAACCAAAATATTAGTCGTTGTCTGTGGTAGAATTATCAGTGATATTTATTTTCTAATGTGTAATTTTCTACATTTTATTTTATTAAAAATAAGTGTCTGCCAGTTTATAATAAGAAAAATAAATTTGTATTTACAAAATAAAAGGTACTTTCTGAATCATTCACAGGACCATCCTGAACTTGATAAAATAATATCATGAACCATTTTTTATGGATACTAATAGGTTGCATTTAGACTTTCTCATCTAGTTTTTTTAATACATTTCCTGCCTTTAAGAGCCTAAACTTGACATATTATAGATTAATTATGTGACAATCAGAAAAGTGACAGGATAGCAGGGTTTTTTTCAGTTGGAAGAACACTCAACTAAAACACAAAGATAAAATTACATTGGTGCACCTTAGTATCTGTTACCTTGGGTAGGATAATTAACTGCTTTGAGACCCAACGGCCTCATCTACAAAACGAAGGTTCGAACTATGTGATTTCTAAATGTCCTGTTGGTCTCAGCATTCTGCTTACTCTAGCCACACATCAACTCGGGTTATTTATCCTCACACTGAAACTGTCATCTCGTGAGTGATGCTACTCTACTCGTTTCTCCTTCTACTTTTTTGAATATTTTTCTTTTCCAAATGGTTTACTTGCCTCCTTCAGACCCAGCAGTGTGAACAATGTTCAAGAATCCACCTTGTTCTCATCTAGCTCTTCTCTGTGGTCCCTTAAGTAATTTCATCTGCTTTGATGGCTTCTCTATGGACCAGTCCCAAATCTATGCCTCTGGCTCTGACATCTCCAAGCTTCAGATTCACACTTCCACCTTCCTGAGAACCTTATGTCATCTGGATAAATGTTATCACCTGAAACTTGACCTGTCTAAAGCCAAGCTTATCCCTTTTCCTGGGTTTTTCTGTGTTCTGTTATTTCTCTGATTGGCATCATTCTTTCCTTGGTTTCCTAGGTGTGTAGCCTTGAAGGATGAATTTGATTCCTTCCTTCACTAACCTCTCTTATAAAATCAAAAGGAAATCTTTCAGGTTCTGGTTCAAGATGGTAGCAGCAGAAGATCCTGAACTCATAGACACATCAAATTGACAGCTACATATGAAACGACTTCCTCCAAAAAAAAAAAAACGAAAAACTGGTGGAATGACTCCTACACATCAGGCAAATGAGAAAAGGCAAACAAAAATACATCAAAGTGGGTAGGAGAGATTGAGATATATTCTTGCCATAAACCCTCCCCCTGGAATGGCGACCCACAACTGAAAGGGAACTCAAATCCTAGAGCTTCTCCCTGAGGAACAAAGGGTTTGCACTCTATCAGGCACTCCAACTTTTAAGACTTGCACTTGAGAGATGAGTCCCTAAATCATCTAGCTTTGAAAATCATCAGGGTTTACCACCATAAGACCCACAGGCTAGGGTGAACTCAGAAAGGCTCTTTAAAGGGGTCCTACACTCTGACTCACCTGCCCTAGGGACCAGTGCCCAAACTTCACGTGAAGGGATTATTTGCTTATCTTAAAGCACTGACCTGAGAGGCAGGCACCAAACTTAACACATGCTGAGGGAGGAACCTGCTGGAGAACACTCTGGGGACAGATGTCAACAGTCACCATCTTTGTACTCTCCCTTTGCCTTGTACCAACTTGTTGGTATCTCCTGATGCATTGATTTTTTTGCAGCTGCTGTCAGGAAACATCACTAATTTGCTTGGCTATGATGGCCAAGCAAATTAGAAGGGCTTATGCTTGAAGTCCTTATAGCTTATGCTATAGTCATATTGGACTATAAAGAAAGCTGAGTGCCGAAAAATTGATGCTTTTGAGCTGTGGTGTTGGAGAAGACTCTTGAGAGTCCCTTGGACTGCAAGAAGACCAAACCAGCCAATCGTAAAGGAAATCAGTCCTGAATATTCATTGGAAGGACTGAGGCTGAAGCTGAAAGGCCAATACTTTGGCCACCTGATGTGAAGAGCCGACTCATTAGAAAAGACCCTGATGCTGGGAAAGATTGAAGGCAGGAGGAGAAGCGGATGACAGAGGATGAGATGGTTGGATTACATCACCAACTTGATGGACATAATTTTGAGCGTGCTCCAGGAGTTGGTGATGGCCAGGGAAGCCTGGCGTGCTGCAGGTCGCAGAGTCAGACACGACTGAGCAACTGAACTGACTGATGCTTGAAGTCCCATGGGACTGTATGTATATTTACATACTTTAAAAGTTCCTGTCTGATGGTCTGACTACTGATCAGCCTGAATCTAGGTGCAGATCGAGATCCTGCCCTTTGGGACGCTGACAGATCTTGGCACGCCCTTAACTATTAAGTGAAATTGCTCAGTCGTGTCTGACTCTTTGTGACCCCATGGACTGTAGCCTACCAGTCTCCTCTGTCCATGGGATTTTCCAAGCAAGAATACTGGAGTGGATTGCCATTTCCTTTTCTAGGAGATCTTCCTGACCCAAGGATTGAACCCGGGTCTCCCACATTGTAGGCAGACGCTTTACCATCCGAGCCACCAGGTGAACTATTATAAGTGGCTCCTTAACTATTGGGAGCCACTAAGAATAAAAGGTGATGGAGGTGATGGAATTCCAGTTGAGCTATCTCAAATCCTGAAAGATGATGCTGTGAAAGTGCTGCACTCAATATGCCAGCAACTTTGGAAAACTCAGCAGTGGCTACAGGACTGGAAAAGGTCAGTTTTCATTCCAATCCCAAAGAAAGGCAATGCCAAAGAATGCTCAAATTACTGCACAATTGCACTCATCTCTCACACTAGTAAAGTAATGCTCAAAATTCTCCAAGCCAGGCTTCAACAATACGTGAACTGTGAACTTCCTGATGTTCAAGCTGGTTTTAGAAAAGGCAGAGGAACCAGAGATCAAATTGCCAACATCCGCTGGATCCTGGAAAAAGCAAGAGAGTTCCAGAAAAACATCTATTTCTGCTTTATTGACTATGCCAAAGCCTTTGACTGTGTGGATCACAATAAACTGTGAAAAATTCTGAAAGAGATGGGAATACCCGACCACCCTACCTGCCTCTTGAGAAACCTATATGCAGGTCAGGAGGCAACAGTTAGAACTGGACATGGAACAACAGACTGGTTCCAAATAGGAAAAGGAGTACGTCAAGGCTGTATATTGTCACCCTGCTTATTTAACTTAAATGCAGAGTACATCATGAGAAACGCTGGGCTGGAAGAAGCACAAGCTGGAATCAAGATTGCTGGGAGAAATATCAATAACCTCAGATATGCAGATGACACCACCCTTCTGGCAGAAAGTGAAGAGGAACTAAAAAGTCTCTTGATGAAAGTGAAAGAGGAGAATGAAAAAGTTGGCTTAAAGCTCAACATTCAGAAAACGAAGATCATGGCACCTGGTCCCATCACTTCATGGCAAATAGATGGGGAAACAGTGGAAACAGTGTCAGACTTTATTTTTTGGGCTCCAAAATCACTGCAGATGGTGACTGCAGCCATGAAATTAAAAGACGCTTAGTCCTTGGAAGGAAAGTTATGACCAACCTAGACAGCATATTAAAAAGCAGAGACATGACTTTGCCAACAAAGGTCCATCTAGTCAAGGCTATGGTTTTTCCTGTGGTCATGTATGGATGTGAGAGTTGGACTGTGAAGAAAGCTGAGCGCCAAAGAATTGATGCTTTTTAACTGTGGTGTTGGAGAAGACTCTTGAGAATCCCTTAGACTGCACGGAGATCCAACCAGTCCATTCTAAAGGAGATCAGTTCTGGGTGTTCTTTGGAAGGAATGATGCTAAAGCTGAAACTCCAGTACTTTGGCCACCTCATGCGAAGAGCTGACTCATTGGAAAAGTCTCTGATGCTGGGAGGGATTGGGGGCAGGAGGAAAAGGGGACGACAGAGGATGAGATGGCTGGATGGCATCACCGACTCGATGGACGTGAGTTTGAGTGAACTCCAGGAGATGGTGATGGACAGGGAGGCCTGGCGTGCTGTGATTCATGGGGTCGCAAAGAGTCAGACATGACTGAGCGATTTAACTGAACTGAACTGAAGAATAAAAGAGGCTGCTTGGACAATCACAAAGGCTTGAGATACAATCTTAACATTTGAGAGCTAGAACAGTATTGAATTATAAGCTTCATTCCTACACAAGGCCACTCCTTAAAGACTGGGAGAGGTAGTTCTTTTATCTAATGCAGAGAAAGCCAATGCAGAGAGTCAAAGAAAATGAGATGGAGGAATAAGTTCCAGATGAAAGGACAAGATAAAAACTCAGAAAAACTTCTTTGTGAAATGGAGATAAGCAATTCACCTAGTAAAGAGTTTGAAGAAAGGGCTATAAAAATGCTCACTAAACTTGCAAGAACAATGGATAACCACAGTAAAAACTTAAAGAAATAAAAAAGTACAAGAAAGCACCAAGTAGAAATCAAGAGCTGAAGAACATAATAACTGCACTGAAAAATATACTAGAGAAATTCAACACCATATTAGATGAAGCAGAAGAAAGAAAGGGCATTGGAACTCACCTAATTAGAGTAGCAAAAAGAAAAAAAAGTGAACATAGCTTAAGGGACATAGGGAACAACATCAAGCAGACCAACATTCATGTTGTACGATCCCCAGAAGGAGAAAAGAAAGAGAAAGGAGCAGAAAAATAATGGTTGAAAATTTCTCTAACAGGGCAAAAAAATGCAGAAAGCTTCAAATAAGATGAACCCAAAGAGACCCACACCAAAATACATGATTATAAGATATCAAAAATTAAAGACAAATGGAGAATATTAAAAGCAGCAAGAGAAAAATAACTTTTTACAAAAACTATCATCAGCTTTTTCAGCAAAAAACTTCATAAACCAGAAGGATGTGGTTTCTACACATTCAAAGTGTAGAAAAAAAGAAAAACTTGCAATCATGTATACTTTACCCAGGAATGTTGTCATTCAGTATTGAAAAAGAGATTTTCAGACAAGCAAAAGCTAAAGGAATTCATCACAAAACCAGTCTTACAAGAAATGTTAAAGGAACTTCTTTAAGCTGAAAAGAACGGGTAGTAATTAGTAACAGGAAAACATATGAAAAGTATAAACTTCAGTAGTAAAGTAAATATATAGAAAAATTTAGAAAAATCTAATGTTGCGAAGGTGGTGGATTAATCACTTATAAAGTAGGATGACAGTTAAAAGACAGAAGTAGTAAAATAACTATGACAACAATAGTTAAGGAATACACAAGATAAAAATATGTAAAATGTGACATCAAAAGCATTAAAATGAGGGGAGGGGGGTAAAAACATAGTTTCAGAATGCATTCAAACTTAAGTTGTTAATAATTTAATAGACTGTTACAAATAAAAGTTGTTTTATGTAAGCCTTGTGGTAACCACAAAGCAAAAGCTTATAGCTAATATGCAAAAGAGAACGAGAAAGGAATCTGAGCATACCACTAGAGAAAGTCATCAAACCACAAAAGAACAGGGCAAGAGAAGAAAGGAACAAAGAGAAACTACAAAACAACCAGAGAACAATGAACAAAATGGCAGTAAATATGTATCTATCAATAATTACTTTAAATGCAGTAATTACTTTAAATCTCCAATCAAAAGATATAGAGTGGCTGAATGCGTTGAAAAAATAAGACTGATCTATTTACTGCCTAGGATTTCCCAGGTGGTACAGTGGTAAAGAATCCACCTGCCAGTGCAGGAGACACAAGAGACATGCATGGGTTTACTCCCTGGGTCTCCCGGAAAGATCCTTTGGAGGAGGAAATGATAACCCACTCCAGTATTCTTGCCTGGGAAATCCCATGGACAGAGGAGCCTGGAGTGAATTGCCATTTCCTTCTCCAGGGGATCTTCTGACCTAGCGATCAAACTTGCTCCTCCTGCATTGCATGCAGATTCTTTACCACTGAGCCATCAGCAAAACCCAAGTCATAAGAGACTACTGTGAACAATTATACCCTACAAATTACACAACCTAGAAGAAATGGATAAATGTCTAGAAACACACAACCTACCAAGTCTAAATCATGAAGAAATAGAAAATATTGATGGATCAATTACTAGTAAGGAAATTGAATCAGTAATCAAAAACCTCCCAACAAACTGAAGTCCAGAACCAGATGGCTTCATCAGTGAATTCTATTAAGCATTCAAAGAATTAAGACCAATCTTTTTCAGTCTTCCAAAAATAGAAGAGGAGGGAACACTTCCAAATTCATTTTACAAGGCAAACATCACTCTGATACCAAAACCAGATGAGGGTGTCACAGAAAAATAATTACAAGCCAATACCCACGATGAACAGAGATGAAAAAAATCCTTAGCAAAATAATAGCAAACTGAATTCGACAATACCTTAAAAGGATCATACATTATGATCAAGTGGGATTTGTCCCAGGGATGTAACTAATGACGGCTCAGCATTCAGAAATCATCAAGGTGACGCACCTTATTAACAAAACAAATAATAAAAATCATACAATTATCTCAATAGATGTAGAAAAAATATTTGACAAAATTCAGCATCCATTTATGATTATAAAGAAAAAACTTCCAACAGAGTACAGAGGGAACATACCTCAACAAAACAAAGCCATACAAAACAAGCTCACAGCTAACATACTCAATGGTGAAAACAGAAAGCATTTCCTCTAAGATTAGGAATAAGACAAGGATGCCCACTCTTGCCACTTTTATTCAACATAGTATTGGAAGTTCTAGCCAGAGCAATCAGACAAGAAAAAAAAAAAAAAAGGCATCCAAATCAAACAGGAAGAAGTAAAACTGTCACTATTTGCAGATGACGTGATATTACGTATAAAAGCCCTGAAGACCCCATCAAAAAACTGTTGGAACCAATAAATGAATTCAGTAAATTTGCAGGATATAAAATTAATATACAAAAATCAGACCTGCAGAATGGCTATCATTTAAAAGGCAGAAATAAGTGTTGGTGAGGATATGGAGAAAAGGGAACCTTGTGACAAAAGTTAAGTTATTGTGATGATGATTTTGCAATATGTACAATTATCAAATTATTATGTTGTATACCTGAAACTAATTTAATATGTCAGTAACACCTAAAAATTGTATATAGTCAAATTTGTTAGTCTTTTATGATTTGAAACAGTATTTTTATAACACTCAAAGATTATAAAAATAGTTTTCTTTCAGCAATTTTTCATTTTACTTTTTAAGTTTACATTCTGTTTCTAATCTGACATGGAATTCCTGACCTAAATTGTGGGACAGCACATCTTATTGCCTGCCTAACACCTCCGCTTTGGTTTCTGGTAGTTATCCCACAGCTCCAACGGCCACATCAGGACACAAATCTTTGTGTCCTCCTCTATAGATCTGCGCTTTCTCAAATCTTTCTGACCTTAAAAGATGGCATTTCCATCTCCCTAGTTATACTATCCAAAAACTCCTCCATCATCATGTAGTCCTCTCCCTCACCTCCAACTCATCAATGAGGTATGTCAACTCTACCTCCAAACCACATCTCAAATCCAGTGCATTGTCCCTGCTGCACTGATGCTTCCTACGCCAGCACCATCTTTTTCCTGGACTGCTGTGACAGGCAGGTTACTGAGATCATTGCTTCCACTCCTTCTGCCTACATGTACGTTATTCATTCTCTACATAGCAACCAAGGAGATTTGCTTTTTAAATTGTACCCCAGATTATATAACCCCCCCCCTATTCAAAACTCTACCATCATGATGACAGAAGATCTACATAGACTTCAAGGCTCCACCACTGCCTGGTGGATCCCAGTTCTTCCTTCCCCCAGGCTCCAATGTTCTCTAAATATCTGCTTTCAGGGCTTTTGCTATTCCTACCTCCCAGGCTCATCTTCTCTCAGATCCACACAAAGCTGGTCACATCTTTTCACTTAGATTTCTGAAAATGTCACCTTCTTGGCAAGGCACTTCCTGACCCTAGATAAAGCAGCCCCGGTCATTTTTCTCCCTCCATCCTGTTTTATTCCATCTTAACACTACCTGATGTTTTCTTTATTTGTGTATTATCAGAGCGCAAACCAAATGAAAGGACTCCACTAAGCAGTGGGTCCCAGTGAAAGAGTTTTACTGTTTATTTTTTTTTATTATTTTGTTTGTGCTGGGTCTTTTTTGTGGCGTGTAGGCTTTTCTCTATTTGTGGCATATGCTGGCTTCTCTTGTGGCTAGCGGGCTTAGTTGCCCTGCAGCATGTGGGATCTTAGTTCCCTGACCAAGATCAAACCTGCATTCCCTGCTTTGGAAGGCAGATTCTTAACCACTGGGCCACCAGAAAAGCCCTGGAGAGCGTTAAATACAGCTGCCATGATGGGATTGGCTGTTTGGAAGACTCACTCAGGCTGTAAAATGGGGAGGCAGACCCTAGTAAGGTGACAACAAAGGCAGGGAAACCCTGGGGGAGGCGAGGAGGCTGTTGGCGAGCATGCAGCTCTCAAGGTCAAGCTCTGTGCCTTATAGCTAAGTCAGGTCAGGTACCGCCCACCCAGGTCTAATTTAACCTATTAGAAAAGCACTCAGAAGGATTCAAGTACTTGGTCCCTTGGAAATGTGACAGATGGGAAAGGTAAGAGTGAGCAAGCAAGACCTGTAGGAGAGGAAGCCCTGTATTTCCTCTGTGGTGTTTTTTTTAAAGCCTCAAACTTAGAAGGAAAAATCTGATAAATATATTCTCGTCTGAATTTCCTGCCAGTCCTTAGCCAACTCTCAGCGAGGGAAGCCAAGTTCACCTAACCTCTGTGAGGAAGGCCAATGGGCTGACAGCTGGATATCAATATTTACATTCTGTTATCACATCTGTTGAGGAACCCCAGGCCTAGTAGCTAAACTGAATTATTCTAGTTTTATCTCCTGACTGCTGGGTTCTGAAAAGCACACTTCCTCTTTTTTGAAAGCACGGGTTTTCTTAAGGTCATTATACACATACACACACACACACACACATAATGTTTATTTGTGCATGTCTGTGTATATATATATATATACAAATATTTTTTTCTTCCCTAAAATATCATAAAGACGTCTCGCCCCAAGAGTTAACCCTTCTCTAGCTCAGGATATCTGAAGTGCAAACAGACTGACATGACTTGTTATAAGCCAATATTAAAACAATCTGCCATCTGCAAGACACATCTCCGACGTTTCAGTAAACAAGGAAAACAGACTTTAAGTGGCCGCTGACGTGAGTCAGCTGTGAGCAGCGCAAGGAGAAAAACACGTGAAAGGTCTGGGAGGCCTTTCTGGGACTTAGATTTTGTTAAAAAAATCAACTGCCAAGTGAAACTTTAGAAGAGTGGGCTGACCACCCAGTGAGGAGACAGTGCTCTATAGATACATTCCACAAATCATGGGAAGGTTGCCAGATATGCACTTTCATTAAAAAATCTCTATGACAGATACCCTTGGCCAGATATCATCCACGGTATCAAATGCCAGACAGCTTAAACAGTTCCTTTCTCCAGAGTCACACTTTTTCTTTATTTTCCCTTTCTTCTATGCAAATCTTTACGAGACATGCATAGATGCAGTTTAGAACACTCCAGATTTATTTAGCGTGTCCTCATTTTCCGCACTGTACATGGGTTGGCTGACATTGGGGCAATGCTTAGCTGGCTGCTCCGCTGAAGGGTCTCTCTCTCTTGCAAATCATGCAAACATCCATGTGTCTGTTCTACAGAATGTGGGGATGGAAGAAAGCATCTATGGTCTTTTAGTTTGGCCTTTTAATTAGCTTTTCCTTTGCAGTAAGAACAGAGCGGAACTTGCTTAGAGGTTGATTTGCAGGGTGTGGGAGGGTGCGCCCTCCCTCGAGGCAACAACAGTCAACAAGAGGGCATAGCTGTTGGTGGACCCGGATCCACAGTCAGCCACGAAACGAAGTGGCCAAAAACAAAAGCTCAAGTGTCACTTATTAGTGTGAAGGCACACAACTTCTCAAACATCAGAGCAGAATGAAGGAAAAGACTCATCCTTTCTGTCTGTAGATTGGGGTTTTTTTCTTTACCAGCAACCACAAGGTTTGAACACAGTTTGATGGGAACTTTTGCTGTATTTTGAGTTCGGCAGCAAGTAACTGATTAACTGCATCTTAAGCCTGATGTGCTGCGGGACATTTGGGGAAGGTTATCATTGTGTTTTGTCTTTTTTTTACAGTCCAGCGTCAGAACTCCTCTGGACAAGGAATTCCCTACCTTGTGAGCATCATGAGGGAAACATGGCTGGAAAGTCGAGATCTCCATGTTCTCAGTCTCCTTGGAAGCAGATCAAAACAGAGCCACTCCAGACATGAATCAAGTGCAAGACAGCCCATTCGGCCCAGGGGACAGCAACCTGGGCCAGCAGTGTTAGGGGGTGGGGTACTGAGGGCACAGAGGGGGCCCTGCAGGGACACCCACCGCCCTGCAGGCTGGTTCCCAGCAGTATCCAGAGCGGTCCCTGCTTCTTCCAGCATCATCCCTGGTTCCAACTCATTCCCCAAAGCTGGTTCCCCAGCATCCCCAGCAGTCATAAACAGGGCTTAGCAGTATCATTTAACACTTTGAAAAAAATCCTCCAGGGTCAGTTTGTGCTGTGAGTCAAGAGCGAGGGAAGGGAAAGAGGATGCTGCACCGAGCAGTAGTCAGAATCCCAGCTGTTCCCAGACAGCATGTCTTGGCGTAAACAACAGGTGGACCTCAATGTCCTGCCTTAGCCCAGGTCTCCTCTTCACCGCCAGCATTGTATCCCTGTCTTCAAAGGCAGGTTCCCACCTCAATTCTTTTTGATGGCACATCAACTCAGAAACACCACTTAAAAGAAACAACATAAAACACCAACGTTTGTAGTTCATCCTGATTTTCCCCAAGAGGATGTGAGCTGATTTGCAGGATGACTTAAAAGATGTAATCTTGATGATCAAATTGTGATTCCATCTTTACTTACTCCTTCCCCAGTAGAGTCTTTGCACTATCTTATAAATAACATACGTGTGTGTGTATTATATACATAGTCTTTGATAGCTTTTTTGCAAATCTGCAAGCTGCTACCTCTTTTCTCAATAGCTAATTTTAACTAGAATACAGATTTTTTTTTTGAAGCAGCGCTCTAAGCACTAAATATTCATTTTTAAATGCACTATTCACAATACAAAGCTGAGAACAAGGTTGCTGCAGAGCTTATCCACCTAGTAAGTGGAGCTGCCAGGGACTGAGCAGGATTTAATCATGGCTTTCTACCTGCCCATGGACTCATAAATGGATTCTGCAATGGGTGCATCTCCCAGCTCTTTTTAAGTGTGAAGAAGGCCTTTTGTAACCAGGCAGTCTCAGATGCTACTGGTATGAATTACACCCTTGTCTGTAGAGGTGAACAAGCAATCTGCTTTGTTTGGTTTTCAAGCTTGAGCTTCTGTAAATATGACCTTTATGTTCAGTGGTGTTCTACTCTACTTTGCAAAATAATAATTGTTTGAGTGGGAAATGGATTAGGGTAATAATGTATCCTGCAGCAAATCTCCTAAAAAGATTTCTGGGAGCAATAAGGGGTGTTTCTTAGGAGCCTAAAGCCTCATCTGGGTAGCGATCTCGTGATTTTTGTCATTTCTCTCTTTTTTCCCCCTTCTCTCCCAGTCCAGCCCTAATACACTGGGCTTCCACCCCACTTGCTGCCTCGAAGTCATGCGGGATTTTAGTTGCCCAACCAGGGATTGAACCCATGCCCCCTGCAGTGAAAATGCAATGGACCTCCAGGGAAGTCCCAGAAATGAAGCCTTTTTACTTGAGGAATTGTTGATTCAAATGTGTATGAGTGGGACCTGCCTGGCAGACCCATAGTTAAGACTGATAAACATTGCCTTCTCCTTTCCCCAGCATCAGAATCACATCTTCCCTTGATGACTTCATGTATACCCAAATAAGAACCCATGACATTTCCGCATAAACACTGCTTTTTCCTTTCTTACATCACCTCATTCTCCTCTTCACTCAGATTGACCATTTCTCTCCCTATTAACTTACATTAATGACCACTGCATTCAAAAATGTCAGTCAAAACTCAGTTTCTTCATGAAGCTAGTTAGTACTACTTAGGTTCTCTCATTTACCATCACTCTTCAACATGTATGTCCACTTAAATACAAACTAGAAATATGGGGAAGTGAAGGATGGCTTCTTAGAGAAGACAGAATTTGAATTGACCTCGAATGAGCAATGGAGAAGGCAATGGCACCCCACTCCAGTACTCTTGCCTGGAAAATCCCATGGATGGAGGAGCCTGGTGGGCTACAGTCCATGGGGTCGCGAAGAGTCGGACACGACTGAGCGACTTCACTTTCACTTTTCAGTTTCATGCATTGGAGAAGGAAATGGCAACCCACTCCAGTGTTCTTGCCTGGAGAATCCCAGGGACAGGGGAGCCTGGTGGACTGCCATCTATGGGGTCGCAGAGAGTCGGACATGACTGAAGTGACTTAGCAGCAGCAGCAGAATGAGCAAAATTTTAAATACATAGATGTTGAGGAAGGGCATTCTATTCATCACCACCATCACTGTGACCATCATCATCACCATGATCATCAGAGCTAATACTTATGGCACACTTGCTATGAGCCAAGCACTATTCTAAGGCGTTTACATGCAATATTCCACTGAATTCTCATGGCCACACTAGGAGATATTAGCTCCATTTTATTGATGCATACACTGAGGCACTGATAGATTAAAAAACTTGTCCAAGATTGCTCAACTACTAAGCAGTAGAACAAAGTCTGAAACACAGAGGCTGTGCTTAAAACCACTGTGCTATACAGCATAGTGTTGTAGCCACACGTTCCGGGAAACAAACTCACTGAGAAGGACAATGCAGATAGTGGAGTGCAGTTTATTACACCGGCGGGCCCAAGGCAGAGTCTCCTCTAAGCCAAGGACCCCAACCAGCATTTGTGAAAATCTTTTATACCCCATGTGTACGTGTCTGAACCCACCACTCCAAATCCTTGAGACTTACATAAACCAAGGAAAATACAATCCCAGTAACCCCATCATTCACGTGCTATGTGCTCATGTGCTCAAACAGTCAAACAATCAGCCAATAATCAAGAAACCCGAGGTTACACTCTGATAGACACAGAGAAATTTATGGCCTGTCTGGAGGAAAGGGTGATTAGTGTATAGTTTTCTCTTAGGCGATGAGTAACCTAGATATGATCTTCAAGGTTCCCCTGTCTGGAGGGGGTCTTATCCTTCTGTTGTTGTTTTCATAGGCACTAAACACAGAGTTCAGAGTCCACTGGAAAGGTGGCCAAGCATGATCAGCATGAACAGACCTAAGATGGAATCCAGGCCCTATGAATTCCTTCTTCAATAGCAGTTTGTTTATTAAGCAAACAACAGCAGACAAGGGGAAATGCAGGGTCTGAATAAAAGCCAAAGATTAATATGATTGTACTAATATGAGTGTTTAGTCTCTAGAGAGTTAGAATCAGGCTAAATTACAGAAGGTCTTGAATTCTTTCACTAAATTTGCTTTTACAGGAGTTATTCTGTGGATAGAGAGCTGTCAATAGTTTTTAAGTAGATGAATGGTCTGAAATCTGGCTTTAGGTAAGCAGGTACCTACCTGCCTATAGGTTTGGAGTCAGTGAGGAGTGCCTATGGATAACTGAAATTCAGCAGAAATGGCCAATTCTCTTCTTTCCTTTATAATGCATTTACTCAGTGAAGAACTTAGCATTCATTCTAATTTAAATCAAATGCAGATTCTGAAACACTGTAACATGACATCTCCAACAAACAGGAAGAAAAAGAATTCAATTTGTCCTGGGTATATAATAATAATGACTCTCACTAACTTTATGAAATTATCATCATCCAAATTCCTTTCTTCCAGGGCATACATACAGTCTCCCCTAATTACTAGATGTGTTTATCAGCTCCATCTTTATTAAACAAAGACAAAAATACTGAATATATTTATCCTGCATAAGTCTTTCCCCTCCACTCCAAGCAAGCTGCAATTAGCAGCCAAAGCAATATTGAAAGGGGCTTAGAAAGAACAATCATAGATGTGTGAATTATGTGTATAACTGAGTTTAATTAAATCCCTTTGCTGAGAGAAATGGAAGTGCTAACAGTTACACACACTTTTCAGCTGCTCCGTATTAAGCTCCCAGTGGAACCCTTGGAAGGAAACTGCACAAGGTGGAAATTCTGCTCTGGGCAACCCAGCTGAGGTTTAACTCTGAAACAGCTCCAACCACTTACTGCGCACAGTTCCCAATGCTTGTTTGTGGTACTGTTCTGTCACTAAAACTTGACTGTTAGTGGTTAATTAGGCTAACTCATCAAATTACTGAGTTGCTTAATAAGATACAGTTTGGTTAATATTTTGGCAGGAAATCAGAAAGGAGACCCTATACATACATCTATCTATTTTTCCGCTGAACGTCTTTTATCTCAATTTCTCATCTTTTCCTTTTTACCACAAACCTCCAACAATCCCTAAAGTGAATTTTATTTCAGAATGCTAAATTCTCCATTGGCTTGATTCTGGAAGTCTGTGTTACTTACCTAGTTGGGTGGGGGTGGGTACATTTTTCAGCAAATGCAGGGCAGTGTTCATACCAAGAGCTTACGCTGCTTAGAATCTGGCATTTGCCTGGGCATGACTGACCTTTTGATACAACTCTAAAACCAGGCGATACCTTGTCTTCCAGGCCAAAGTCACTTTGTTCATGCGCCATGGGGTAGAAGTGGCAAGTCCCAATCAAGCACCTGTCAGTGCTTTCTGAGGAGGATTTTCACTTTGCTCATAGGTAACCCTGTCTGCCAGCTCAAGCCATGGTGAGCATCCATCTGAGTGATCAGTTTCTTAAATCTCTCAACTTTCATAACAGAAATGCAGATGTGACATCCACAAGTGTTACTGCTATTAGGAATAGGTTTTATTTTGGGGTTTTTTTTTTGTTGTTTTTTTTTTTCCTTTTTTGATGTGGACTATGTTTAAAGTCTTAACTGAATTTGTTACAATATTGCTTCTGCTTTATGTTTTGGTTTTGGCCTCAAGGCAGGTGGGATCTTAGCTCCCTGACCAGGGATCGAACCTGTACCCTTTGCATTGGAAGGCAAAGTCTTAACCACTGGACTGCCAGTGGAGTCCCTATGAATATGTCTTAAATCAACAGCCACTGCTTTAAAGCTTTTGAGAGAGAAAAGCCTTGAATCACCTTCCAGATACCACTTTTGTGAATGCTTCTTCCCTAGCCTTCATGCTTTCTTTCTTGGGAAAGAATCCCAGTAACTAAATATTTTGACTTCTTTCCACCCCCATGAGCTAATCTGACTGGGGACTTTGGAAGTAGAAGTGGGTATGCACAGGCCTAATTTCTCCACTTTCACTTGGGGAAAGAGAAAATCTTTTCCTTTGTGAAGGTCTTCACTGGTCCAGTGTTGCTGGACATCCTGTAGATACAAGGGTCTGTTTCTAGGGTGCACTAGTGGGGAGTGTCCTTGGCCACACTTAGAAGCCACATTTTCCAAAATCAGCCTTATGAGTAATGAAGGTGATATATGTGACCTCCATCTGCTGACTGATATATTTTTTCAGTCATTTCAGAGCGTAGTTGGGAAAAAGTGGTGTCTTTATTGGGCCCCAGCTAACATAACAAGTTCTAAAGCCCCACTGAGTAAAGTTATATTTAATGAAGACAGATTCTCAGGCCATCCATTCATTCCTTAAGACTGTAAAGGTTCCAGCCTGGTGTCATCTTATATTAATACTCATTTAGAGCATATTAAAGTAGACACTCTCAGAGTTGCCTTCATGGAGTCAAACATTAATGTTGATCTTCACTGGAAGACCATTATTGACCTTCATAAAATAGGGCAATATAAAACAAAATATGGGGGGGAAAATGCATCTGTGAACAATGGATGAAACATTTTCTGTTTCTGTTATATGCCTACTGCTCAGTGTCTACTTGTTTATTCCATGTGGTAGATTTACCTTAGAATTTTGAAGCAGGAGACGTTGTATTGACTCAAAAATTGGTATGCTCACTTGGCAAGGAAAGATAACTATGTAACTTACAATATTTCTCTCTTTTGATTTCACTACCAGGAAATTCTTGGCCCAGTGTAACATTCAGGCACAGTAACTACAACAGCCAATACAAATTGCATTCTTGTTTCATTCTTTTCATAGCTTTGATATCTAATTTCCATTTAAATAACATGCACACAATCAAGTTTTGTAGGTCATCCCAAACTCTTTAAAATATGAATAAGGCACACTGAAAAATCAAAAAACACACAGAGAAAGGAATGCAAAGAACTTCCAGTTTGCAGTCCAGTGTGCACGGAGCTTGAAAATCATCACTTCTGTCTTCACAAGAAAAAAGCTGAACAAACTGAAAAGCAACAACTCTTCTAATGAGAGAAATAAGGTCATAGGACAAACTGCTGCTCCTCAAAATTGGAGAGACAGACAGATGTAGAGAATACAACTTACAGGAGCAGAAGCTCCCAGAAGAGCTAGAATCAGGAAAGGAAAACCTTATCAGTAATTGATGAATTACTGGAGACTCAGTGTGGAGAAGTTCAAGAGTTAAAAATTCGCAGGTTGTGGGGTGGGGGGCACTTCCCTGGTGGTCCAGTAGTTGAGAATCTGTCTTCTAATGCAGGGGACATGGGTTTGAGCCCTGGTCAGAGCACTAAGGTTCCACATGCCAAGGGGCATCTAAGCCCACTTGCCACAACCAGAGAGAAGCTTGTGAGTCACACTGATGGTCCTGAGTGCTGCAACTAAAAGCCGACACAGCCAAAAATAATACAAATAAATAAATATCTTTAAAAATTCCAAGAGATTCAGTATTAGGGGCACACAACTCTTTTGTGAGTCTACCTCCAGAAGTCTTACCGGATTCTCTCAGGGAAGACTGGAGAAAAATCTCCTCCTATTTCTGGCAAAAAGCAGCCATTTTGAAATAAGCCCAGATAATTCTGTTCTTCTTCTAACAAGGCCTGCCCTCAACAGGAAGTATTTCACCAGAGCTTAACTAATGGGGGTTTTAGGGTCTAACTAATATGGGTGAAGAGAAATAACAAATGACATTGAATTCTAGCCTTCCTATCTCCACAAAAGAAAGCACACAAAACAACTGAGAAGCACATGTAAAGATCACAGGTCAGGGTCACAGGCTCATTAAAAGACTGAAGCCTACAAAACATATGATTTTAACATTCCCTTAAATATGCTTTAATATTAGAGAAAGAAAGGAACTCCTCATTATTCTTTTTCAATTTTTTTGATAATTCTTTTTTTGTAATTTTTTCATGGTAATTTTCAGTCATTTTTTTTTCTTTCATACAAATTTGAATTTATTCGTTACAAAAACATTATATATCACTCAATGTATGATTGGAATATTATTACATTCATAATTAATTTAGGAAAAAGTGATATCTTTATGAATTTGAGTTACCTCCAGACTATAACTGTCTTTACATTAACTTAGATATTATTTTATTTCATAAAGTTTTATATCTTTCAAAAAAAAAGTACAGTTTTCTTCACATAGATCCCATTACTTTCTGTTGTATTTATTCCTAAGTATATTTTTCTAATTTTAGTTTAGTTAGATATTGTTAATTATCAAATCTTTTATAAAGCTCAATCATTTTATGTTGAAATTTTTATATTTGGGGTTATAACATGTAACATTTAATTTACAAATAAAGATAATATTTCTTCTCAAAAAAATTTTAAAAAGACTGAGACCTGATCATAGGACTATAGCATGCTTCCTCTTCTGCAATACCTTACTCCCATCATCAATGGGTCTCCTGTAAAATAACAGGGGGATACAATGGAAAGAACTGTGTGTCTTAGATCTTATTTAAGAAGAAGTCTCTAGGGAAACTGAAGGAATGCAGCAGAGATAAAAACAAGAACACCAGGGGGCAATTTTTTCCTTTGACACCTAACAAATAGTAAACACAGCCTAACCCATGGCCTGATTGAACATAAAACCTCACACCAAAGGCCTATTTACCTCAGTTCCTTTTATCCAGTACATCCTGTTTGGCTTTCAAAAAAAAAGAGAGAGAGAGACAAAGCATGCATCAGAATGAAACTCAGATGTAGCAGAGATGTTGGAATGACAAGGCTGGGAATTTAAAACTATGATTAATATGCTAAGAACTGTAATAAACAAAAAGTGGACATGATGCAGGAACAGATGGTTTAACGTAAGCAGAGAGGCGGAGACTCAAAGATCAAGTCAAAAGGAAATGCTTAGAAATAAAAAACACTATGACAGAAATGAAGAATGCTTATGATGGACTTGTCAACAGACTAGACATAACTGAGGAAATAATCAGTGATCTTGAAGAAATGTTAATAGAAACTTCCCAAACTGAAATACAATATGTAAAACAAATTAAAAAAGAAAACAGGGCAGAATATCCAAGAACTGTGGAACAATCAGCCCTGGGATTTCTTTGGAAGAAATGATGCTAAAGCGGAAACTCCAGTACTTTGGCCACCTCATGTGAAGAGTTGACTCATTGGAAAAGACTCTGATGCTGGGAGGGATTGTGGGCAGGAGGAGAAGGGGATGACAGAGGATGAGATGGCTGGATGGCAACACCGACTTGATGGATGTGAGTTTCAGTGAATTCCAGGAGTTGGTGATGGACAGGGAGGCCTGGCATGCTGTGATTCATGGGGTTGCAAAGAGTCGGACACGACTGAGTGACTGAACTGAACTGAAAGGTGCTTGTATTGTTTGGGAATGAGGTAAAGATGTTGATTAACATCAGATTTTGCTGAGTTAAATGCAAGTAAAATACCTGAGGTAACCACTAAAAGTATACACAGAGTATATAATTTTCAAACAAGCAGAGAGAAAAATAGAATGAGACAGAAGGAACATGAGCAAAATTAATCAATACAAAAGAAGACAGTAAAGGAGGAAAAAAGAATAAAACCATTAAAAACAAACAAAAAACAGAAATAAGACAAATTAGTAGTACTACAAAATGAGCCCTAAAATGAACAAACACAGGAAATATAAATAGTCTGCTGCTGCTGCTGCTAAGACGCTTCAGTCGTGTCCGACTCTGTGCGACCCCATAGACGGCAGCCCACTAGGCTCCTCTGTCCCTGGGATTCTCCAGGCAAGAACACTGGAGTGGGTTGCCATTTCCTTCTCCAATGCATGAAAGTGAAAAGTGAAAGTGAACTCGCTCAGTCGTGTCCGACTCTTAGCGACCCCATGGACTGCAGCCTACCAGGCTCCTCCGTCCATAGGATCTTCCAGGCAAGAGCACTGGAGTGGGGTGCCATTGCTTTCTCCAATAAATAGTCTAGACTCTGTAATTGAAAGACCAAGATCATAAAACTAAATTTTTTAAAAATTAGGTATATGACATTTACAGAATATTCTAAACATAAGGCTACAGAAAGATCAAAAGTCAAAGAATGACAGTGGGTTCCCAGATCAATCTCTGTTCCCAGTATTATTCTCCAACTGAAGAGTTAGAGATACTTGGACCAATGGCCCATTCTAAGGCTGAGTTAGGGGACATGCAAGATGAACCTGGAGCATCTTACAGAGCCAGAAAATAACAAAGTGCTACACACACACAAACTACAGAAACCAAATTGATAGGGGTGTGTCAAAAAGACACAGGAGCCAACTGAAAGATCTCCCAAGGGTCAAGGCTGGAATAATTTGAACAATAAATAAATTAGTATTGGATTATAACCCAAAATATCAAATAAACACACGTAAGTCTCACTGATATAGACAACTACATAAGGAAATAAACAGGGAGAAAAAGATCTCCCATGCAGAGTAATTCCAAATAATTTATGTAGACACTCCTTGTTCAAGAATGTGAAGCATAACACATTAACTATGAGCAGCGTGGGCTGCACATGAGTGATCGGTTCTCAAAATGTAGTCTAACGCTATTCTAGTAAAAACAGATGATGCCAGAAGAATTGCTAGCGGAAAAAAGAAGTATTCAGGAACAGACGCACATATATACATGAATATTATAAAGAAAGCATTTCAAGTTAGTGAGAAAAATGATCAACAAATGGGATTGGAACAACTGGCTACTCAGAGAAAAATTAAACTGCCTGAATTAAGAGTTAAAAGCAAGAGAAAATGAAATCACAGAAGAATTTGGGAAAGACCTAAATATTCTTAACAATGATCTGAGAGGTAGCAGAAGAGGAAAGCTATTGAAAAATAAAAGCAAAAAAGGAAACCATGAAAAAAGACAGTGACAAAACTGACTGCAGACAAATTCAATGTCATATAGATATGTAGAAAACACACTGGAGGATTTTTTTCCTCTCTGTATTGGATTAAGGTGATATTTATTTTTCTTCTTTATATTTTCTAACTTTTTCAGTTTTTTAATTAAAAAAACTTTAAAAATACTACTTGTATAATTAGAAAATTGCCATTAAAATAAAAAATTAGAACAGTTTGACTAGGGAAATTGCTTTAATGAAAAGCTACCCTACCTCACCACAAGGTTGGCTAAGAGTCTACCTGTCGCAGTCTCTCATAATTCTTTTCACAATTATAACATTACTTGTGTATGTATTTATTTATTATTTACCTCCCCTCTCCTATCCAAATCCAAGTCTTTCTGAACACAGGTTCAGAGAGACAATTAGTCCCTAAGATCTCCATTGTAAGAAATGAAGTAACTTCTCTTGTAAGCATCCAGAATGGTACTAATTAAGCACCAGTCTGGGAAGAGCGGAGAATGTGTTGTCTAGTTCAGAGGGGAAATGGTGCTTGTAAAAAGGCACAGAATAGACCCTGAGCTCTGTTTAAGTCTGAAAAGTGAAAGTGAAGTCGCTGAGTCGTATCCGACTCTTTGCAACCCCATGGACTGTAGCCTACCAGGCTCCTCCCTCCATGGGATTCTCCAGGCAAGAGTACTGGAGTGGGGTGCCCATTTCCTTCTCCAGGGGATCTTCCTGACCCAGGGATCGAACCCGCGTCTCCCACTTTCCAGGCAGATGCTTTAACCGCTGAGTCACCAGGGAAGCTGGTTTCCAGTCTGAGGGCAGAAATAAATCTGGTTTCTACCAGTCTTGTGCTTGGTGATACAGGAGGTGCTGAGTCAACTGATAATCTGCTCAGTGCTCTATCAGAAATATTCTGTTCAAAGAGAGTCCTTCCATTGGAAACAAACTGAGACTCACACTGGAACAAAGCAGAGGAAATTTTCATGCATTCTTTTATTTGGGGGCAAAAAATACTATGAAGAAGTTACAAAATACTTGGCATTTTTACCTCATAGGCAGTCAATTTAGCTAACTGGAATCCAAGGGGAAAAGATGGATTTCTATCACTGATAAAAAGGAAACAGTATCATGTATCAATGCAAGTTTTGAAAACATTGTATCAGCCAAATTGATACTAAATATATCATGTGGTTAATCCCTAGTCTGGGTGTGGTGAACAACAACACATGTAGAACATATTGAACAGTTTACATTTTTTCTAAGTACTGCATAATTTAGTGCAAACAAACAAACAAAAAACCCCACCTGATACAATTAGGAATTAGGTAAAGCACCTCAGATAAGTTGTTGACATGCTTTATTTTGGTAACATTATTTCTCTTATAAAGCTGCAAATATAGTTCAATAAATTGTTTACATAAATCTTACCTAATATCCTGATCTTTGCGCTGCACACACTTGGCATTATGAACAGAGACCTTTTCCTCCCTTTGTTATAATAACAGCTTCCTCATTCATCACACTTAATGCCGAGTTATTCACTCTTTCTATCCTGTTTAAGTCTGTTGTTACAGAACGTCATTCTACAAGTGTCCCAGTATCATATTTGACATTCTTTTCCATTAAAGCCAAAAAGGAAATAATTATCTGAAGACAAACCCCTGTGATATGCAACAGATGTACTTTCAGTTCTATTGATATTCTGGGTATCCGGGCACACATTGTCCTGTAAGGTTTCTTAAAGTCGCACTAATTAGCCTGTCTTTAACTTTGCATTTCTATATTGTACAGAATTACAGGAGGAATGTGTGTGTGTATGCATGTGTGTTCTCATCTGTAGTGCAATATACTAGCAGAATAAAACAACCGAGTATAAATCTATGTATACTCTCCTAGAGAACATCAGACTTCATTCACATCAGCCCGCATCAGTTGAAGACCAAGAGAGTTCTTCTTGCTGCTGCTGCTGCTAAGTCGCTTCAGTCATGTCTGACTCTGTGCGACCCTATAGAAGGCAGCCCACGAGGCTGCCCCGTCCCTGGGATTCTCATAAAGCCTTTTTGCTGAAATTAACCATTTTAAAAACTGCCATTTGCAACAAGGTGGTCATTTAGGGGGAAAAAAAATTCTCTTTCAAGCTTAAGCAATTTACATAGTGTTGCCCTTAATTATATCTTCTTTTGGTTTGGTTTTTGAAACCTGAACCAACTAGAATATGCTCAGTCATGGGACAGCTGAGAGATGAAATAACCTACAGAGGACTGGGTTAAGAAGACAAATTACCCAAAACCAAGCTCAATGCTGGAGATGAACCTGTACATTCTCTCTTTTTTTTAATATTTACTTTTTTGGCTATTGGGTCTTAGTTGTGGCACTAGGGCTCTCTAGTTGTGATGAACAGGCTCCAGAGCACACAGGCTCACCAGGGATTGAATCCATATCCCCTGCATTGCAAGGCAGATTCTTAACCTCTGGACTACCAGGGAAGTCCCTCAAACTAGTACACTCTTTTTTCTTGGCAGTTCAATAACTTTATTGGACAATCAGCAATTAGGTCTCAACCACACTAACTGTCTGTAGATTTTTGAAAGTGGCGACAGGCATGTGAGTAACCAACATGTAGAGCTTGTTTGGTTAGCCTTCATTTTTATTACATTTTCTGGACAACTGCACACAGATCTGGTATGGGACGTCCCTTGTATCTTTGACCCAGACGTCTTTGTTGAGCCTGGTGTAGATGCGTACATATGGGGTTCCCATCTCCTTCATGGCATATTTCTGTATTTCTTTGAGTGCCCAAGGGACAGGCTTCTTGAAACCCACTTCATGGATGCCCTGTGAATGCTGATAGCGTATTCTCTGGTCATCACCTTGTTGATGGCAGGCTGGCCCTTCTTCTCACTGCCTTTTTTAGCAGGAGCCATCATCCTATAGTGCCAGGGTACTGGTTTGGATTGGAAAGCCCAAACCAGTAAACTCCTAAGTCATTATTCTTTATTCCAAGATTTAAGTGCCAGTATCTACTTTATTTCATTGAGCACCACTTCTTAGCTATCTTGCAGACAAACGATTGGGAGTCCACATGAGCAGTTTAGGGGGAGGTGTCAGAATTAGACACACCTAGATAGTCCATTGACTAGCTAGGTGATCTAAAAGAAAAAAACAAACCTCTTAACCTTCAGCAGTCTCAGATTCCTCCATAAAATGTGGGGACCAGTACTTACTTTTCTATGCCCTAAGTGAAGGACATAGTTCATGGAATCACAAGAGTCAGATACAACTTAGCAAATGAACAACACAATGGGGAAAAGCAGGGGAGAAGGTTGATGAGCAAGTATTAGATGTAGGTTATACTCCTAGATTTTGTTTCAGGTGGTGGGATCATAGGTGTTGATGACTTTATTGAAAATCAATAATTAAATAAATGAATAAACAAATATGGATCATGAACAAGCTAAACATCATTTTAATACAATTCTGTGCACCGAGACCTTGATAATAATATTTATAAGAGTATTAACAGTAACAATTGTACTATGTATTTTGTAGGGTTTTTGTTGGCTTTAAGTAACATGTGGAGTGTTTAGCACATTTTAACTTCTCTATAAAAATAGCTGCAAGTATTATGACAGGGGGTGAGTGACAATGGGTGAGGGGGGGAACAGTATGCTGAAGAAACGATGATGTCTCATGAAGAATGGTCCTTTTCTATTTACTAACCTAAAACTCAGAACATTAAAATTATATCTAAATGACTAGACTCCCTCTCACAAACTAGATCATTAACACATCATTTTAAAGTCTAATCCTATGGGACATACAATCTAGAGTTATGGTACTAATGGGGCTTCCCCAGTGGCTCAGCGATAAAGAATCTGCCTGCAATGCAGGAGATGCAGCAGGAGCCTCAGGTTCAATCCCCGGATGGGAAAGCTCCCCTAGAGAAGAAAAAGGCAACCCACTCCAGTATGCTTGCCTGGGAAATCCCATGGACTGTGGTCTGCCAGGCTCCTCTGTTGCAAAGAATCAACATGGTCAACGTGGCTGACCAACTGAACAACAACAAAGGTACTACTGAAATAGTTGCCTGTTTATTTGTTTTTTATTAAAGCATGGTCCTACCTTCAAGAAGCTTACATTATTTAGGGTAAGAGGGAAACAGTACTTCAACATGAAACAATTACAAAATCAGAATGTACCAGAATGTGCTACTAGAATGTGATATGAATGACAATTCCTTAAAGGAATCCAGACAGAAGAGAAGGCTTCCTAGAATAAGAAGCTAAGCTTCAAGAAAGGTAGGCTCTAAAGATGCATGAAAACTAGGTGAAGCACAATCATATCTTTAAGTGAAGACTTTTCTTTCTATTCTCTCCAGAACCTAGGGGTCATATTTGGCCCTTACAGCCATTAGTTTTCCATTACCAACAAAAGCAGTGTGCCTAAGGAGAAAATAAGAACAAGGTAGTGGTTTGACCCCAGATTATATTAAACAATTTCATTTTCTTGCTTCTTAATTATTAATCTAATTTTAAAATAGATTCTAAAACACTGCTTACAAGTAAAGTTGTCAGAGACAGGCACTGAGGCAGAAAAGAAGTGCCAGGTATTAGATCAAGTGCAATGCTTGGTTGTATCTGAGATTGAAATCACATAAATGAGCAATTCTGGTAGACTGAATGAAGAGACACACTGATATATGGGAAAAAAAAAGGAACATTAAAGAGGAGAGTGGAAAAAGTTGGCTTAAAACTCAAATTCAGAAAACTAAGATCATGGCATCTGGTCCTATTACTTCATGGCAAATAGATGGGGAAACAGTGGAAACAGTGACAGACTTTACTTTGGGGGGCTCCAAAATCACTGCAGATGGTGACTGCAGCCATGAAATTAAAGGACGCTTACTCCTTGGAAAAAAAGTTATGACCAACCTAGACAGCATATTAAAAAGCAGAGACATTACTTTGCCAACAAAGGTCCATCTAGTCAAGGCTATGGTTTTTCCAGTAGTCATGTATGGATGTGAGAGTTGGACTATAAAGAAAACTGAGCACCAAAGAATTGATGCTTTTGAACTGTGGTGTTGGAGAAGACTCTTGAGAGACTCTTGGACTGCAAGGAGATCCAACCAGTCCATCTTAAAGGAAATCAGTCCTGAATATTCATTGGAAGGACTGATGTTGAAGCTGAAACTCCATTACTTTGGCCACCTGATGAAAAGAACTGAGTCATTGGAAAAGACCCTGATGCTGGGAGAGATTGAAGACAGGAATAGAAGTGGACAACAGAGGATGAGATGGTTGGATGGCATCACCAACTCAATGGACATGAGTTTAAGTAAACTCTGGGAGTTGGTGATGGACAGGGAGTCCTGGTGTGCTGCAGTCCATGGGGTCACAAAGAGTAAGACACGACTGAACAACAGAACTGAACTAAACTGAAAGTAAGATACAAAAGTAAAAACAGCAAATAATTTTGTCTTTATAGGTTATTAAAATATGGCATAAAACACATAATTCTGATGAGAGGGTATCCATTTTAATTAGTCAAACTGCCAGTAGTAAAATTAATTGCATGTAACTTAATTACATAATTTACATGAATAACAAAAAATACTGAGAGTCTAAGATCTCCTTAAATAATTTTACTTAGTTTAATGAGCAACCATCCTAGGAAATACATATTATACTAAAACATAGCTAGTGTATACATACAGAAAAGAATAGAAGCTATTCTAAAATCTAAAATTAAAATGTGGGAAGAAGTTAGCAAGGATTTGATTGAAACATATAAAGTTGTAAAGGATAGAGTGAAAACTGATATAGATCACCAACTTTCTACTCCTAACACAACCAAGAGCAAACAGTTTTGATGAAATTTTAAAATAGTAACTTCAGCAGAGGAAGAAGTACAGAAAAACTACACAGGATATGAGAACTGTCTCAAATCTCCCAGCATGAACAATCATCTAAACAAATTTATTTAAGTAAAAATAGTGTGCTAGTTTGAAGAGGTGACATTTAACAAACATTAACAAATACATATTCATCAAATATTTATTAAGCTCTTGCTGTGAACAAAATAGTTTCTTCTTTTATTGAGCTTATATTCTACTGAGAGAGACAAAAAACAATCAAGTAAAGAATCAAAACAATCATGTAATTTCAGATTGTGATAAATGCTGTGAAGAAAACAAACAAGGAAATAAGATAGAGAGTGACTGGGGGTGTGGTGAGGTGGGGTGCAAATTTAGACACTGTGGTCAGAGAAAATTTCTCTGAGGTTATATCTGAGCATAGATCTGAGTGATAAGGAGAAACCAGCCATGAAAACATCTAGGGGTGCAATTTTCCAGGCTACTTAATATGTATAAACGTCCCATACTAAGATAGATAGAAAGATGGGGGGGTGGATGGGTGGATGGAGAGACTAGATGGACAGATAGATAACTTAGCTATCAGAACACTCCACACATATAAAGCACACAGAACACTACTCCAAAGCAGCAGAATACACATTTCCTCAAGTGGACATGGAACACTCCAGGACAGATCATATATTAGGCCATAATAAGTCTTAGTAAATTCAAAAAGACTGAAAGCATACAAAATATCTTTTCTGATAATAATGAAATGAAACTAGAAATCAATAACAAAAAAAAAATCAGAAAATTCAAAAAGATGTGGAAATTAAACAATACTCTTGAGCAACCAATGAGTCAAAGAAGAAATCACAAGAGAAATTAGAAAATACTTTGAACTAAATGAAAACAAAACTTCATATACAAAAGCTTATGGGATTCAGTGAAAGCAATGCTGAGAGAAATTTATAGCTGTAAAGCATACATTAAAAAAAAAGAAGAAAGATTTCAAATCTGTAACCTAACTTTATACCTTAAGGAACTAGAAAAGGAAGGGCAAGCTAAACTCAAAACTAGCAGATAAAAAGAAATGATAAAGATTAGGGCAGAGATAAATAAAATACAGCATAGAAAAACAATAGCAAAAATCAATGAAACCAAAGTTGATTCTTTGAAAAGATCAACAAACTTGACAACTTTTGCTAGACTAAGGAAAGAAGAGAGAAGACTCAAATTACTGAAAATGTAAGTGAAAGAGGGAACATGACTACCAATTACATAGCAATAAAAAGAATTATAAGAAAATACTATGAACAGTTATACACTAACTCATTGGGTAACCTAGATGAAATGGAAAAATTCCTAGAAACACACATCTACCAAAACTGAATCATAAATAAACAGAAAATCTGAATAGATCTGTAACTAATAAGGAGATTGAACTGCTAGTCAAAAAAACACTCAACAGAAAAATGCCTTGGACCAAATGATTTCACTGGTAAATTCTACCAAATATTAAAAAAATTAACACCTATCTTTTTCAAACGCTTCCAAGAAAAAAAAAAAAACTGTAGAGAAGACTTTCTAACTCACCCATTAGACCAGCATTACCCTGATAAACGGAGTAAGACAAAGACATTTTAAGGACAATGCACGCCAATATCCTGATGAGATATTGCAAAAACCCGCAAGAGAATTCTAGCAAAGTTAATTCAGCTGCATTTTAGAAAGAGTAAACACCATGAGCAGGTGGGATTTATCCCTGGAATGCAAGGATGTTTGAACATACGAAAAATCAACCAATGTAATTAATATACCACATTAATAGAATGAAAGGAAAAAACCTCAAATGATCATCTCAATTGACACAGAAAAAACATTTGGTAAAATCCAACACTCTTTATGACAAATACTCTCAATAAACTAGGAATAGAAGGAAACTTCCTTGACATGATACAGTCCATTTTAATGCCTGCAGGTACAGATATACATTTCTCTCTTAGAACTGCTTTCAATTCATCCCATAAATTTTGGTATGTGGAACTTTGTTTTCTTTTGGCTCAAAGTATTTTTTAACTTCCCTTGTGATATCTTCTTTCATCCATTGGTTTCTCAAGAGAGTCTTCTTTAATTTCCACATATTTGTGAATTTTCCTGTTTTCCTTTTGTTACTGATTTCTAGTTTCATTTCATTATTATCAGAAAAGATACTTTGTATGATTTCAAACTTTTAAAATTTATGAAGACTTCTTTTATGGCCTAAGTGAAGTCGCTCAGTCCTGTCTGACTCTTTGCGACCCCATGGACTGTAGCCTACTAGGTTCCTTCATCCACGGGACTTTCCAGGCAAGAATACTGGAGTGGGTTGCCATTTCCTTCTGCAGGAGATCTTCCCGACCTAGGGATTGAACCCGGGTCTCCCGCATTGTAGGCAGACGCTTTACCGTCTGAGCCATAACATATGGTTTATCCTGGTGAATGTTCCACATCCACTTGAGAAAACATGTATTCTGCTGTTAACTATTCTTTTTTTTAATGTATTTTATTTAAGTATAGTTGATTTGCAATGTTGTGTTCATTTCTGTTGTGATTCAGGTATACATATACTTTTTCTTTTACATATTCTTTTCCATAGTGGTTTATAATAGGATATTGAATATAGTTTCCTGTACTGTCCAGTAGAGCTTTATTATTTATCTAGTCTATATAATAATTCACATTTGCAAGTCCAAATCATCTAGTCTTAATTTATTCTCTATTTTCATAATTACATTGGATGTTGAAGTTTGTCCAATATTTTTTTCTGCATATATTAAATCACTATAAATATTTTCCCCTTCAGGTTATTGATAACACATAATGTATTCATAGTTTTCCTGATACCGACCTACCCTTGCAGCTCAGGGAGGAATTGATTTGGTAATGGCATATATTCTTAAGCACTGCTGAACTACAATTGCCATTGTTTTATCAAAATTTTTACTTAAATATTGATAAGTGAGTTGGTTCTGTCTTGTCAGGTTTAGATGCTGGTGTCAGACTTTCTTTGCAAGTGTAACTTGAAGGATTTCTTTTTTTGAAATCAGTAAATTCTATTCAATTTACTTCTTTCTTTTTAAAAAATTGAAGAATTAACAGTGAAACTATGTTTTCATGGTTTTATGGCCTGGAGATTTAAAGAGGAAGTTCTTGTATAAATTTTTCAATTGCTATATGTCTGTTTAGGTTTGTTGATATTGGCTGTTATTCAGTATTTTTCATTTATATTTTCAAATGATTTTTTTTCAGAATTTTTAATTTCCTCTATATCAATATTTACTTCCTCTTTTTCATTTTTAAATTTTTAGAGATGTATTTGTCCTTTTTTTCCTTTTCCTTTTATTTTTACTACTATACTAGCAAGTGGTTTATCTGGTTTTTATTTGCCTTTTTGTTATGTCTTCTTCAAAGAATCTGCTCTTTTTTGGCAATTGAACTATATTTCATTCTTCTAAATTCATGGTTTGATTTTGTGAGTTTTTTGTTTCATCTATCTAGGACATTGTGTAATGGGTGAACTTAATAAGAAATATATTTAATATGCATTATTTCAAGTTTTCTACTATGTGGGCCATTTATTAAAGTCTTTATTGAATTTGTTACAATACTGCTTCTGCTTTATGGTTTGGTTTTTTGACTGCAAGGCATGTGAGATCTTAGTATTCTGACGAGGGATCAACCACTGGACCACCAGTTTACTATTTCTATTTTCCAAGTTTTCTATTATGTACTACCAACTGCTAAATGTAATATTTTTTTCTGTATTTGGTTTTATAGATGTGTGTGTGTTTATTTGGATAATTTTGAAGGTTTATTATCTACTTTTGGGGTTTTCTTACTCTTTTGCAATCATTATAGCTTTATTTAGTATCATTAACTCTATTTCTTGATTTAGTGACTTCACACTGTATCTGTTAAGTCTCAGTTATAGAATAATATCAAAGAAATGATCACAAGTAAATCTCTTCCCATGTCCCTCCCTTCCCCTCCATTCCTGATTTCAATTGTTGTATTACCATTTCTTTTACCTTGTTATGATTTATAACACTAACATTCTGTGACCCTATTTTCCATAATTGCTTTCTTAATTCTATAGAGTTTTATCACCAGTCTTCTTATTGTGCTTCTCTCTTTACTTTTTGATTATTTGGCTTTGATTTTTCTTGTCTTTTCAAAAAGGTCATGTAGGTCTTGGCTTATTTATGACAGATTGTCTACTTGCCTATTTCTTGCCTTCATATTTGAAAGTCACCTTGATTGAGAAAATCATTCTTGAATCTCACCTTCCTTTTCTCAGCACTTTTCAGACAATGAATAATTCTTGGAGAAGTCTGAAGCTATCCTGATTTTTTCTCCTGGCAAATAATTAGTACCTGTCTGGATATGTAAAAAATTTATCTTCATCAGTGAAATGAAAAATAATTGAATATATCTGTTTAGCTGTTCCTATAACATTTTCTTCTAGAACAAGATATTCTAACTAGATTAATTCCTTCCTCTAATCAGGAAAATTCTCTTCTATTGGCATTTTCTGTACAATTTAAGTACAATTTCTGTTACATTTGTGTTAGTTTCTCCAATTCTAAGGCCTCAATTACCTTTACTCTAATGAGCCTTTTGTCTTTTCAAATATCTTTCTTTCTACTTAAGTTGCTTTCATTTGTTTTTTTTTAAAAATCTGTGATTGTGATTGTCAAGCCTTTCCCCTATATTAGTAATTGGTTTTATGTTGTGTCTGTTTTGTTCTCTGCTGTTTCTAATTTTTTTTAATGGCTTTTAGGGGCATTGTTTTGGCTCCCAATTTGTTCCTAAACTATGTGTCATAGTTTGCATTCCCCAGAAGCAGACCCAGGAATATGAGTGCAAACAATTTATTTGAGAGGTAATTTCAGGAAACACTAATAAAGGGGTGGGAAAGTAAGACATGGAAGGGAAAGAATCCAATAATGTTAGCAAGCAAGTAACTACTGTAAGCAGCTGGAGTTAAAACTACTAGAAGGAGTCCTTTGAGACACTGCAGAACAAGGCTCAGCATTATCCCAACCAGGAGGAAAAGAAGCTGGGGTAGTTATCCAACAATTTCTTGTCTGTCACTGGTTCTAGGCCGTTCTTGGGAGCAATAAGATTCTGATACTTCTCACTTGTGCTTCCCTGGTGGGCTCAGTGGTGAAGAACCCACCTGTCACTGCAGGAGATGCAGGTTTCAATCCCTGGGTTGGGAAGATCCCCTGGAGAAAAAAAAAAAAGCAACCTACTGCAGTATTCTTGCCTAGGAAATCCCATGGACAGAAGGAACCTGGTGGGCTATAGTCCATGGGGTTGCAAAGAGTTGGACATGACTTAGTGACTAAACAACAACTTTTCACTTGCCCTGAATGTGGACTGGGCAGACTGCTTTGATAGAAAAATGACCTGTGGCAGAGTGTCACAGGTAGTCTCCGGAATCACAGGTTTATAAAGAAGAGCTGTATTGAGGGCAAGACTGCAGGGACATGGGTAGGATACTGACAGTAAACTCTCTTTTCATCTTTGTGCTTCACCTTATTTTTTATTTTTCCGATTTTTTAAAAAATTTCATAGACTCATTAAGTACTTCTATAGCCTGACTATCCAACATAAGGGACCACTGTCTACAAGTGACCATTGAAAAGCTGAAATATGACTAATCTCTTTTTTTATTTTTTTACAACTAATCTTAATTGAGATATGCTCTAAGTGTAAAATGCATGCCAGGTTCAGTCTTACTAGGGATAAAATATAAATAGCTCCTTAGTAATCTTAATATTGATTATATGTTGAAATAATAATATTTTGTATATACTGGGCTAAATAAAAGATATTAAAACTAATTTCATATGTTGTCAAAAAATATTTTCAAATTGGCTACTATTTTTTTTTTAATTACATGTAGAGATGGCTGGATGGCATCACTGACTCGATGGACGTGAGTCTGAGTGAACTCCAGGAGTTGGTGATGGACAGGGAGGCCTGGCGTGCTGCGATTCATGGGGTCGCAAAGAGTCGGACACGACTGAGGGACTGAACTGAACTGAACTGATTCTTCAAGAACAGATTTTTCATCTCTACTTTGCATGCTAAGTTTCTATTTTCTTTTTACTTAGGAGGGTGGCAGATTTAGTAAGTTTACTCAGATACCATACTATCTTTTCATTCGTTTATTTACCTAACTTATACTTAAATCTGTCCAAAAATTCTATTTCTGCTTCTATAATACAGGCACATTCTTTTAACATTCAGTGGGGTTGTTAATTTAATATTTTACTTATTTACACTTATAAAAAAGGAAATTTTACTGCCAGTCAAGTAATTGGTCCCTGCCAATTCACAGGGACCAGATTTACCCTCTCTGGATGCTCTTCCTGACACCAACTGGGTCCTACAAAATTCAATTCAGAGACTAACTACTTGCAGTTAGCAGCAAGCTCCACACATCTAAGGGCTTAGTCCTACAGACTGCCCCGACTCCAGATTGAATCACAAATGCTTCTGATCAACAAGCTTATGGAAGAAAGCAAAGAGGAACTAAGAGCCTCTTGATGACAGCGAAAGAGGAGAATGAAAAAGCTGGTTTAAAACTCAACATTCAGAAAACTAAGATCATGGCTCCAGTCCCATCACTTCATGGCAAACAGATGGGGAAACACTGGAAACAGTGACAGACTTTATTTTCTTGGGCTCCAAAATCACTGCAGATGGTGACTGCAGCCATGAAATTAAAAGACGCTCACTCCTGGGAAGAAAAGCTATGACAAACCTAGACAATGTATTACAAAGCAGAGACATTACTTTGCCAACAAAGGTCCATCTGGTCAAAGCTATGTTTTTTTCCAGTAGTATTGTATGGATGTGAGAGTTGGACCATAAAGAAGGATGAACGCCAAAGAACTGATGATTTGAGGGAGCATGATCTTAGTTTTCTGAATGTTGAGTTTTAAACCAGCTTTTTCATTCTCCTCTTTCACTGTCATCAAGAGGCGCTTTAGTTCCTCTTTGCTTTCTTCCATAAGCTTGTTGGTCAGAAGTATTTGTGATTGAATCTGGAGTCGGGGCAGTCTGTAGGACTAAGCCCTTTTTTGAACTGTGGTGCTGGAGAAGACTCTTTGAGAGTCCCTTGGACAGCAAGGAGATCAAACCTGTCAATCCTAAAGGAAATCAACCCTGAATATTCATTGGAAGGACCATGCTGAAGCTGAAGCTCCAGTACTTTGGAAACCCGATGCTAAGAGCTGACTCATTAGAAAAGACCCTGATGCTGGGAAAGACTAAAGGCAGGAGGAGAAGGGGGCAACAGAGGATAAGATGGTTGGATGGCATCACCAACTCAATGGACATGAGTTTGAGCAAGCTCCGGAGATAGTGAAGGACAGGGAGGCCTGGAGTGCTGCAGTCCATTGGGTAGCAAGGAGTTGGACATGACTGATTGACTGAACAACAACGAACAAGATATAAACCATGGGCTCCGATGACCCCTCCTCAGGCTCCATAATTTGCTAGAATAGCTCACAAAACTCAGGGAAACACTTTACTTACATTTACTGGTTTATTATAAAGCTACAACTCAGTAAGCATACTAATACATGATTAATTTTATATTAAATATCACTCCCCTTATGCCTGTGTAAGGATAAACTAGTATCTACATATATTTTACGAATTCATGACATACCTAACATTTTTATATATATTTCTAGGCTACAAGGTTCATTTGTGAAGTGTTTTTTTTTTTCAAATGGTTGTAAACGGCCAACATTTTTTGCAATATACTTATTGAAAAAAATCCTCATATACGTGGACTTATGCAGCTCAATTATAATTTGATCTTTAATAAAAACCAATTATTTGGTCTTTCTGGTGATCAGCCCCCTTCCGAAGCTATCTACAGGCCCCACCCATTGTCACCTCAGGAGCATAAACTCAGATGTGATGAAAGGAGCCTGTTATAAATAACAAAAGACACTCCTGTCTCTCAGGAAATGCCAAAGATTTTAGATGCTCTGTGCCAAGAACCAGGGGAAAAGACCAAATATTGTTCTTATTATACCACACCTTTGGACCGAAAAAAAAAACAAACACTCAGAACCAGACAAAATATATGAAATAATAGTCTTCAAGATATTGGGCTTCAACAGCAACAAAAAAGAATAATGAGGCCAGAGAGGCAGGAAAACACATGAAGTGAGTCTTACAATTATTCCATTACTGCCTGTTGAGAGTTTCCAGGCTCCCATTCAGGAAACAAGAACTCAGATGGAGCTGAATAATCGCTCTAAAATGAGGAGGCAAAGCTAGGAATGTGGGGAGTCCAAGGCAGCTAGATTCTCAGGGCAGACTAATGGAGAGGAAATAGTTTCAGAGAGAAAACCCTGGAAATCTACAGAGTGATCCCTTGAGTATTCAGCTTGAGTACTGATCAGTACATGCACGGAAAAAACTATCAAATGCCAAGACAAGAACCATTCTTAAAGTATTAGAGGGGAAAACTCCCAGAACTCACACAGAACCAGGAATAGTTCTGGTTCCCACAATCCAGAGAGGGAATCCTCATAACTTGTGGGCCAAAATTAGCTGTAGACTAAACACTGCTCTGGTCCTGCCTAGCAAACCTTAAACGTATAGCCCAAAAGGATTAAGCTGTTTTCAAGCAACTTACCCTTGTCCCAGAAAAAAACCAAGAATATTTATAGAGATACAAAAATATCCCACATACAACAAGATGAAATTCATAATGTTTGGCATCCAGCAAAAAATTACTGGGAATACAAGGAAGTAGGAGAATATGACTCATAATGAAGAGAAAAATCAATCAACTGAAAAAGACCCACATATGACACAAAGGATAGAATCACTGAGCAAGCAACTGTTAGAGTTCCTATACTCTATATATTCAGAAGTTAGAAGATGATTGAATATGCTAAGTGGAGACATGGAAGGTATTTTAAAGGCTCAAACCACACTTCAAGAGATTGAAAACTACAATGTCTGAGATGAAAATTTCACTGGAATGGTATTAATGGCATATTAGACATTGCAGGTGGGTGAACTTGACTTTTTAGTGATTGAAATTATCCAAAAAGAAACACAGAAAGACTAAAAAAAATAATGAACAGAACACATCAGTGAGATATGGTAAAACTTCAGGTGGCCAAATACATGTGTAATTGGAGTCTACAGCAGGGGAAAAATAGTTAAGGGAAAAATGGCCCTAAATTTCCCAAATCTGATCAAATAAACCACAAAGCAAAGAAACTCAATGAACCCCAAACACAAGAAAAATATTGAGAGTTACACCAAGGTTTATCATAAACAAATTTCCCAAGACTGTTTACAAAGACCAATTACTAAAAGCAGCCAGAGAAGAAGGCATGTTATGCAGAGAAAAGCAAATAATAAGGATGATAACAATCTCTCATAGGAAACAACGTGTCAGAAGCAGTTGAGTAAAACATTTAATGACCACCCCTTCAAATTACCAAACTCGAATTTTATAGACAACAAATACATCTTTCAAAATTGAAGGCAAAAGAAGGAGTTTTTAAGAAGGAAAGATTTAATAACTAGCAGATCTGTACTATAAGAAATAATAAAAAGAAGTTTCCAGGCAGAAGGAAAAATGATATTAGATGGGAAACTACACAAAGGAGAAAACAGCACCAGAAAGGGAAACTGTGTGGGTAAATAAAACAGACTTTTTTTTAATATTATTTAAATATCCTTAAAAGAAAATGAATTGTTGAAAGCAAAAATAATAACAATGTATTGTGGAGCTGATACAACACCTGCAAAGTAAAATGTATAATAACAAAAGCACAAAAGTCTGAGGGGAGAAATGGAAACAGAAAGCTGTAAAGTTCTTTATACTAAAAATGAAGTAACATAACATCATTTAACAGTAGACTCTTTTAAGTTAAAAATGGATACTATGAACTGTAAAGCAACATCTAAAATAATACAATATAACTAACACTCGAACAAAGCAGATAAATAGAATTTTATCCAAACATTTAAGGAAGAAATAATACCAGTTAAACACAAATATTATACACAAATACCCAGATAATTTTAAATAAGGTAGAATAAGAGAAAAGGGAAAGCAAAGAACAGATAGGACAAAAAGAAACCAAATAGCAAGATGGACCAAATCATATCAATAAATGTAATGACCTAACCACCTGAAAGTTGAGTGCGGAAGAATTGATGCTTTTGAACTGTGGTGTTGGAGAAGACTCTTGAGAGTCTCTTGGACTGCAAGGAGATCCAACCAGTCCATTCTAAAGGAGATCAGTCCTGAATATTCATTGGAAGGATTGATGCTGAAGCTGAAACTCCAATACTTTGGCCACCGATGCAAAGAACTGAGTCATTGGAAAAGACCCGGATGCTGGGAAAGATTGAAGTCAGGAGGAGAAGGGGACGACAGAGGATGAGACGGTTGGATGGCATCACTGACTCAACGGGCATAAATTTGAGTGAACCCCGGGAGTTGGTGATGGACAGGGAGGCCTGGCGTGCTGCAGTCCATGGGGTGGCAAAGAGTTGGATACAACTGAACGGCTGAACTGAACTGAACCACCCACAGTAAAAGACAAATAGTGGTTGGTGTGGTTTAAAAAAGACCCAGCTATGTACTACCTACAAGAAATCCACTTTAAAGTCAAAGACACAAGTAGGTTAAAAGTGAAGGGATGGAAAAAGACATAACATGTCAACATTAATTAAAAGTGGCTATATTAAGATTTGGCTTCCCTGATGGTTCAGACCCTTTTGATTCAATTCCTTGCAACATGTCCGTATGTGGAAAGTTATAACAGAAGAGCTATGATGTAAACAGTGTCTTACTGGCTCAGACAGTAAAGAATCTGCCTGCGATGCAGGAGACTCGGGTTGAATTATATATCAACAAAGCTGGTAAAAATTATAATACAGAACTGTATTTGAAAATTACCTTCAAACAAACCATAGACCTAAATGTAAAACTAAAAACTTCTAAAAGAAAATTTTTGTGACCTTAGGTTAGGGAACAATTTCTTAGAAATAATATCAAAAGCATAATTCATAAAAGAAAAAGTTAATAAATTGGGCCTCATAAAAACTAAGAGCTTTTGGAAATTCCCTGGTGGTCCAGTGGTTAAGACTTCATGCTTCTACTGCAGACAGCATGGGTTCGACTCCTGGTCAGGGAACTAAGATCCTACATGCATCACAGCCAACAAATAAATGAACAAACAAATACATCTTTTAAAAAAATTAAGATCTTTTGCCCTTCGAAAAATTCTGCTAAGACAATTCAGAGTGGGGAAAAATATCTGCAAATTACATATCAATTGAACAACTTGCATCCAGGATATATAAAGAATTTTCAGAATGCAATAATAAGAAAAGATGCCCTAATAAAAACAATACAAACAGTATAAACAGATGGTTCACCAAAGAAGATATGTGGATGACAAACAGCTACATGATCAGATACTCAACATTACTAGTCAATATGGATATGCAAAATAAAACCCCCAGGAAAGAACACTATGTACCTCCAAATTTCTAAAATTAAAAGGAATTAATATATTAAGTGCTGGCAAGGATATGCAGGAAATGAAACACATACACTACTGGTGGGAAAGTGAAATGTTTTAATCACTTTTGAAAGCAGTTTGAAAGTTGCCTAAAAAGTTAGACATATGTCTACCGTATGACTCCACAGTTCTTCTCCTAGGTCAATGGAAGAATGTGTTCATACAAAGATTTGAACATGAATGCTAATAGCAGCTTTATTTGTCATAATCCTAAATTGGAAACAACCCAAATGTCTGTCAACAGATCAGAGGATAAATAGTCTATCCAATGAAGTACTACCTAGCATATAAAGAAATGAACTACTAATATATCCAACAACATGGATGAATCTTGATATTTGATGCTAAGAGAAAGAAGCCAAAGAAAAGTACATTCTGTATAATTCTATTTATATAAAATGCTAGAAAATGCAAAAGTAATCCTTAATGACAAAAAGTAGATCAAATTTCCTGGAAACTGAGGGAACAGGGGAGAGAATAAATCAGAGACATACAGAAACTTTTGGAGGTGATTATCTTCATTGTGGTGACAGTTTCCTGGGTATCTAATTATATACTTTAAATATCTACAGCATATTACATGTCACTTATACCTCAATAAAGCTGTTTAAAACTTATTAAAGTGATTGTAGGTCTTTCCTGGTGGCTCAGTGGTAAAGAATCCACCTTCCAATGCAGGAGACACAGGTTTGATCTCTGATCCAGGAAGATCCCACATGCTGTGGAACAACTAAGCTGGTGCACCACAACTATTGAGCCTGTTTCTAGAGCTGCAGCTAGTGAGCCCCTGTGCCACAACTACGGAAGCCCACGCACCCTAGAGCCTGTGCTCTGCAATAATAGAAGCTACCACAGTGAGAAGCCCACGCACCGCAACTAGAGAAAAGCCCACAGAGCAGTGAAAGCCCAGTACAGCCATAAATAAATTAAGAAAAAAAAATGTAAATGATAAATGCCTTCAATAGAAATAACGCATGGTTTAAGAAATAAAGGGTTGAAGCAGTATGGAGTAAAAACAAAAAAAATCATTTAGAATTTCAAAGGTTCTGTTTAAGGCTAAACATAAACCTAGATCTTTTTAAAAAAATTAATTACTGGTTTGATGAAATGCTACCATAAGACAGAAAGCCAAGATTCGCCAGCCTCTCAGATGGTCATTTTCCCCCCTCAGGAAAATACACTGCATAAATCAGTGAATTTATAAGCATTCATAGCCATCATAGAGGACTTTAAAAATGCTATAAACTGACATGTGGAGAAACAAAATATATCACTAAGTCTAAAGATTAAGATATTACTTTAAAAATGTGTTTAAAAAGAGCATTTATGTGTGTCAGTAGAGGAAATTGAAAAGAAGAATTAGATGCTATGGAGGCTATGAGATGAGGTGCTTATTAAAAGCATTTAATAGTTTCAGTTTGGCAAAAACATGAGAATCAGATTGTGCCCAATTATTAATATGATAACTACATGAAGACGGGGAGATTTATACTCTTTGGCTACAACCCCCTATAAGAAAAATAAAGAATTCCAAAAAAGACGTTTTCTCCAAATAAGAACTGAGGATCTTCCTGGTGACTGAATGGAGTTGTTTTTATTTGGCTTTTAATTGAAATATATTTGACATATAACACTGTATAAATTTAAGATGTACAACATATTAATTGATACATTGAGTATTGAATGTATAGATACATTTATATATTGAATGGAGTTTTAAAATAAAGAGAGCAAAGCACTCTCTGAAGCACTTGGAATCAAATAGCCCATTTGGCAGTAACATGCAAATTGGTTTGGGTTGTAGGCTTGAGATGATATAGCTTCTCTACTGCGTTCATGATTAATTGGTTGATTTATTAATTATGTGTTGAGCATCTACTGTGCATTGACACTTGGCCAACTGCTCTTCAAAATTCTGATCTATAATTAGCAAACTCTTTTTAATCATCTTCCCTTTTCAACTTCTTGCCATAACCAAAGTCCTAGACGTCCCTTAGAGATACCTGTCCTCTCAAATGGAAGACCCACCTATCCATCTTCCCTCTTCCCTATAGTCAGTTCCAGACCATTATTTTCTCTTCCTTTTGCAAAACACCTGCTCCATGGAGATTCAACCATCTGTTTATACCTCCCTCTCCCCTTCCCCACAGCAATCATCTGCTGCCCCTCATTCATGAAGGACAAAGCACTTGGCTTCAGGCTTCCTCCATCCCAATTCAAGCAACCATCCTGACTCATTCTGACCCAAGCTTGAGTGACCCATGAGCTAGTCATTCATTTCTTTGAATACCTCCTCGTTGGTGACTTACCCTCCTCCACCTCAATAACCTACTTTCAAGTCATGCCTCGATCAATCAGGAACTATATCATATCACCAACTTAATTCATTTATGCCCCCTTCCAAACACAACTTCCTATCAATCTAGTTTAACCACATGGAGTAGAACAGTTTTTAATCTTTGTTCTTTTATTTCCTTCCTTCCTTCTTTCTTTCCTCTTTTTTCTCTTTTCTTTCCTTTTCTCTCTCTTTTTATCTTTTTAACCTACATTACTCCACTTGTAGCCATCCCCTCTCTCTAGTGTTGTTTTTAATGAATTTATTTATCTTTGGCTGTGCTGGGTCTTCATTGCTGTGTGGGCTTTTCTCTAGTTGTGGTGAGCGGGGATCACTCTCTAGCTGCAGTCCTTGGGCTTTTCACTATGGTAGCTTCTTTTGTTTCGGAGCACAAGCTCTAGAGCTTCAGGAGTTGCAGCGAGTAGGCTCAGTACTTTGGCTTCTGGGCTCTAGAGAACAGGTTCAATAGTTGTGGTGCATGGGCTTAGTTGATCCACAGCATGTGGGATCTTTCCAAATCAGGGATCGAACCCAAGTCTCCTGCATTGGCAGGCAGGTTTTTCTTACCACTGAGCCACCAGGGAAACCCCTCTCCTGTGTTTACTTCCTCCTCTATTCTCTTTTAAATATTGTATTTAGACATCTTACTAAACTCTCACATTATTTATAATTTTTTCTGTAGATTCTTTGGGGTCTCTATATATGTCATATGCAAATAACGACTTTTTTTTTTCCAGATTCCTTATTATCTCATTCTTCTGCCCTTAATTTATTCCTCTCATTTTATTGTCTTATGTGGGCCATACAGGAAAACAATGAATGGGTATGATGTACTAATAGGGTTTCTCGGAAAATCTAATTCAAGTATTATAGCCATTCTCTCAATCTCCAAGGCAAACTCACTAGTCTCAGCCATCATAATCTTTCACTTCATTGCTAATCTAGTCTGCAAATGGATTTTCCAGCTCTACTCTGCTCCTCTCCTTTCCTTCTGCATAATACCCAGGGTACTCTTGAAAACACAGTCTAGGTTAGGACACTGCCTTGCCCTAAACCTTTCAGTAGTTTATCACTGCATCTAGAATAAAAGTCAAGATCTTTAACAGAGCCTACCTCTTCAAGCCCTTCTTTTGTCACTAGATTTTACTCACAGTACTTTCTTTTATTTCCTAAGATGACAAAACTTTCTGCAAGTCCTTCTCGGTGGCTATTCCTTCTGCCTGGAATGGTATTGGCCTCACATTTTGCCTAGATAACTATTCATCCTTCAGGTCTCAGAACTCTCCCAGAGAAGCCCTCCCACTCTTTGCAACCCCATGGACTGCAGCATGCCAGGTTTCCCTGTCCTCCACTGTCTCCCAGAGTTTGCTCAAGTTCATGTCCATTGAGATGGTGATGTTATTTAACCATCTCATCCTCACTGAAAAAAATTCAATACTTATATTCCTTTTCACATATTTGTTGTTTTTCCCTTAATTTCTTAATACAAGTACTTTTAAAACAATTTTAAGTATGAGTGACTAAGGGAAAGAGCCATGCTTTTGCCCAAAGGAAAACAAGTGGCAGTAACTTAGCTTCAGTCAGAAGCAGCCAAGTTTATCTGAAGAGAAATGTGGAGACCCACAAGTTTAAATACAGCTCAAATGATGAAAGCTGTTTCCTTCTTAGAAATTCTCCCTTTCTCCCAGTCTTAGAGGATCAGAAATCCCTTCTCATATTCAAGGACCTCTACACCTGTGCCCTGAATGCCATCCTCTCCTTCTTCCCTTATGACCTTCACCTTGTACCACCTTGTACTTCCAGTCTTGTTTTCTTTCTATTGGAAACATCCCCTTGAGTTATAAATATGCTTATTTCTCCTTTCCCTGACTTCATATTATCCTCTAAGCTTGCTGTTGTTCAGTCACTCAGTCCTCTCCAACTCTGCAACTCTAATGACTGCAGCATGTCAGGCTTTCTATCTCCCAGAGTTTGTTCAAATTCATGTCCATTGAGTCGATGATGCTATCTAACCATCTCATCCTCTGCCACCCCATTCTCCTTTTGCATTCAATCTTTCCCAGCATCAGGGTCTTTTCCAATGAGTTGACTCTTTGTATCAGGTGGCCAAAGTATCGGAGCTTCAGCATTACTCCTTCCAATGAATATTCAGGGTTGATTTCCTTTAGGATTGACTGGCTTGATCTCTTTGCAGTCCAGGAGACTCTCAAGAGTCTTCTCCAACACCACAATTCAAAAGCATCAGTTCTTTGATGCTCACCCTTCTTTGGTTCAACTCTCACATCCATACATGACTACTGGAAAAACCATAGCTTGTCAGCAAAGAGATGTCTCTGCTTTTTCATATGCTGGGCACTCCATGGCATATGGGATCTTAGCTTCCTGACCAGGGACTAAGTACCACACCACCTGTATTGCAAGGTGGATTCTTAACCACTGGACCACCAGGGAGGTCCCAAACATATCTTTTTATTTTGATGTTTTAACATTAGGGATCCTAGAGAGACTTTCCCTCCCTCCCAAGACATAATAAAGGACTCATCAGCAAGCATGCTTTTCATACAAAAACCAACCAATTCCAATCCCATACTCTCAGCCACATCCTTTATTGAGCTCCCAAAGGGTTCTTAGGTGCCAGGCAATTATTCCCTTACCCTCATCACCCCCAGGCCAGGTAACAAACAACTAGAGGCAGTCCCTCTACCCCAGAGCCTGCTAAAATTATTCAAACTAGTGAATCCTAAGCCTGCTTACCCTACTTTCTTGGTTCCTTCTGCAGAAACTACACTCAGAGCCCTTGCCCATGTTTTCTCTTTACATCCCTCTGCCTCTTGATCAACTCTGGTACTTCCCCATGTGGCCCTGCATGGCACACTGTGCCAAATCTCCTGATCCTAGGGATCTATGAGTAAAAATTTGTTTCTTCTGACAATCTTGTCCATGTCTGTGTGTCTTACCTGATTAAAACAAATCTTGAGTACCTTTCAAGACTCAGTTCAGTTCAGTTCAGTCACTTAGTCGTGTCCAACTCTTTGCAACCCCATGGACTGCAGCACCATGGACTTCCCTGTCCATCACCAACTCCTGGAGCTTGCTCAAACTCATGTCCATCAAGTTGGTGATGTCATCCCACCATCTCATCCTCTGTCATCCCCTTCTCCTCCTGCCTTCAATCTTTCCCACCATGAGGGTCTTTTAAGACTCAGTCACATATTATTTCAATACATGTTTGTTCAATTATTTAATCAATTAATTATTCACTGTCAGCCAGAAGACAAAAATTGCTACCCTGAGTTAGCCTGTTAGTTCTCCTACCATTTTATTTTTTATTTTAAAATATTTATTTATTTGGCTGCATCAGGTCTTAGTTATATCACGTGGGATCCCAGTTCCCTGATAAGGGATTGAATCCACATCCCCTGCAATGCAAGACAGACTCTGAACCACCAGGGAAGTCTCCCCCTCTACCATTTTAAAATCCAACACTTAAATTTTGGAATAGTGAAGAACATTCATAAATTAAGGCAATGTTAACATTAAGATAGTCTAGCTAAACTTCTGTCAAAGGCTTGATTGACAGGAGAATTCCCTCCTAGCCCTAATTGCCCATCATCCCTGTATGAGAAGCATGAGTGCATAAGGATATTGCTACAAAATGGCACCCCACTCCAGTATTCTTGCCTGGAGAATCCCATGGATGGAGGAGCCTGGTGGGCTACAGAGTCGGACACCACTGAGTGACTTCACTTTCACTTTCACAGGTCATTCAAAAGCACTCTGCCTCCTTTAAGTGAATATGGAGGGAGATCTGTCCTTGATTTCCAGTTAAGCCTGGGCACCGAATCAGTTATGAGTGACTTTATTGCAAGTACCAGAAAAATCCACTTCCAATTAACTTAATACAATTATAACTCATGGGAATACAATGGGTAAGCCTGGAGGTAGACTGATGCCCTTTCAAGGTTAAAAACAAATAAAACATAAAACTCTTTTGGGAAAACATATAGATGCCACAAAACAACATTAAATGGGAGAAAAAAGAATGTAGAAACACAGGCTTCAGGACAAGAGTTACATGAGATCAGGGAAGGTCAGGAGATGAAATGAACCATATGGTTAAGATCCAGGTGTTTTGTCAAGGTCTCACACAGTGAGTTTGAGGGTGCTTGTTACATAACTGAAAACACGGTAAATATGTAAACAAGCACACTTAGTTGCAAGCAGAGCTAGAACTAGAACAAAAATTTTTTGATCCTAGTCCAGAGTTTAGATCACCCCTGCAAAAAAATAAAAGCTGTGGTCACTGGGGTGCAGGCTCTGTAATAGGGAGAAGGTTCAGGGAGAGGTAAGCTTCTGTGTTCAGGCAGACACAAAGTCAAGGTCTTACTGTACGCTAAGAGGGGATTCACTGAAGAGTTTTAGATAAAGTAAATATGTATATTTCTCTCTTTTTTATTATAATTGAGAAAAATTTAAAGAATAGCCATGCCTAAACACAATAGATTGATGGAGTAAAATCAATAAATCAAGAACAACTATCAATTAAAGAGAGGCTCCTTTCATTGTTAACTGAGAATTTGCAAATACTGAATAATTAACTTTGGCATCAATAGTTAACACAATTTAGTTATAGAGGAGCTATCAAATTAAGAAGCTAAATCTTAGATCACATTTATATGAGACGATCCATAACAAGTAAGCTCGTCTCTTCTTTTACTGAATTAATCTCAAATGAGCAGGATCTTGAAATAATAAATCATGTGACATGGAAGGCTTACAAGCACTAGAAAAAAAGAAAGCATTTCAATATTTTCATCCTAACTCTTCATAGATGATTTTGGGGATTGAGTGAAAGTAAAGGTAAAAACTAAGTGTGAACCTTATAGGAATTTTCTTTTTACTCCATCTGACCATGTTTACAATTTTCTCCTAACGGTTGGTCAGTGTCTGACCAAAGCTGTGATTCCTCACACAAATAAAGTGAAGCTCAATAACTTTGTGAATTTGATCAATACCCAACCAGTCCATTCTGAAGGAGATCAGCCCTGGGATTTCTTTGGAAGGAATGATGCTAAAGCTGAAACTCCAGTACTTTGGCCACCTCATGCAAAGAGTTGACTCATTGGAAAGACTCTGATGCTGGGAGGGATTGGGGGCAGAAGGAGAAGAGGACGACAGAGGATGAGATGGCTGGATGGCATCACTGACTCGATGGACTCTCAATGAGTCTGAGTGAACTCTGGGAGTTGGTGATGGACAGGGAGGCCTGGCGTGCTGCAATTCATGGGGTCGCAAAGAGTTGGACATGACTGAACGACTGAACTGAACTGAACTGAACTGAAGAGGCAAACTAAATCACACAAGGAAAAAGAAGTCTCAGAAACAGGTGTTTCACACTACCTGCTTTCCCTCACTCTCTCTCCATCCCATAGGTTTATACTTGAGAAAAATTGGTCTCAAATTTCCACTTACTCTTTTTCTCTTTATGGAAGACTTAAAAATAGGTTTGCTGATAGTATGTTAAGCTGACACAGTGCAGAACTTAAATATTTACCAGTAAATGATATCATCAAACATTGCAAAAGTCAGAAGAGATGGTTGTTTCTTTTTTGATCATGGTCAGCTTAACCACAGAGAGACAAAAACCAGTGTGGTGGTTGTACCTGGCCTGTATCACCAAGGTGCCTTGAACATTCTAGAAAGTGCTGGATAATCACCCTGTAGTTGCTCCATTCTGGCCATGTACACTTGGCTGTGTCTACTAATGTCACTGTGGTTCTCTCCTGGTCAAGGACCTTGAAGTCCAGGCTAGAAGTCTGAAAACAAATCAGTACAGAAGAAAGTTTTTGAACAAAAGTAATGTGATTCATGATTTGGAGGGCAGTTCATCTGACAGGAGAATGTAGTATGGATGGCCGTGGGGAGACACAAGTGAGACAGTTATTCTAACATTCTTTACAAACAATAATGGGGTCCTGAGCTTGGTAAGGTCAAGATGAGTAGGTTAGGAAGTAGGGAATAGGGAATGATGAATTTGGTATTAAAGATGTTGAATTTAAGTTATTAAGAGCCCATCCAATTTCAGCATATAGTGGGAAATGCAGAACTGGTACTCTGGAAGGTAACATTAGGACTTAACTAAGATAACTAGCCATCACTAAGGCTGTGAAAATCACCAGGAAGATCTGCAGGGTAAGTACCTAATCTCAGTGACTTAGAAAATTATAATAATTGCACAGATACTGGCAGAATCCCCTCCCTCTCTATGCTTAGAGGCTTTATCATTCTGAATTCTGTATACACAACATACACACACACATGTACACACATACTCCAGAGTTCTCAGAGCTTTAGGGAAAGAAGGAGATATATCTTGGTTATACAATGTTTATGTTAGGGAGTAAAGACTTTTCCCCTAACCTCTTATGTTCTATTGCTGGGCCTGAAAATTAAACTGACAGAGATAGGTTAACAGGAAAAAAGCATACACATTCTATTTGATATTAATGTGTCTAGGGTATACAGAGGTCTTCATATAAAAGAAACGAAGACCCAAAGAAGTGTATAGGTCTGAGAGCTTACATAGCATTTTAACAAAGAGTGAGAAATACTGGAGATGCAATAAGACAGAGGAAAAGGGGGTTAGGACTATAGATGCTGCTGCTGCTGCATCGCTTCAGTCGTGTCCGACTCTGTGCGACCCCATGGACGGCAGCCCACCAGGCTCCCCGGTCCCTGGGATTCTCCAGGCAAGAACACTGGAGTGGGTTGCCATTTCCTTCTCCAATGCATGAAAGTGAAAAGTGAAAGTGAAGTAGCTCAGTCGTGTCCAACTCTCAGCGACCCCATGGACTGCAGGCCACCAGGTTCCTCCATCCATGGGATTTTCCAGGCAAGAGTACTGGAGTGGGGTGCCATTGCCTTCTCCGACTATAGATGATAAACTGTGGGAAAGTAACAAGGAAGTAAATGACAGAAAATAATGACAGGTAAGAGTTATTGTAATAACGTTTTCTGTTATTGTTGTTTTAGTTCAGTTCAGTCGCTCAGTCTTGTCTGACTCTTTGCGACCCCATGAATCACAGCACGCCAGGCCTCCCTGTCCATCACCAACTCCCGGAGTTCACCCAGACTCACGTCCATCGAGTCAGTGATACCATCCAGCCATCTCATCCTCTGTAGTCCCCGTCTCCTCCTGCCCCCAATCCCTCCCAGCATCAGAGTCTTTTCCAATGAGTCAACTCTTAGCATAAAGTGACCAAAGTACTGGAGTTTCAGCTTTAGCATCATTCCTTCCAAAGAAATTTCAGGGCTGATCTCCTTCAGAATGGACTGGTTGGATCTCCTTGCAGTCCAAGGGACTCTCAAGAGTCTTCTCCAACACCACAGTTCAAAAGCATCAATTCTTCAGTGCTCAGCCTTCTTCACAGTCCAACTCTCACATCCATACATGACCACAGGAAAAACCATAGCCTTGACTAGACGGACCTTTGTTGGCAAAGTAATGTCTCTGCTTTTGAATATGCTATCTAGGTTGGTCATAACTTTCCTTCCAATTGTTGTTTTAGGTTCACATTTTATTTTTTTTTTAATTTTTGAAGTACAATTGCTTTTACAGTGTTGTGTTAGTTTTTGCTGTACAGCAAAGTGAATCAGCTACATGTATACATATAGCCCCTCTGTTTTGGATTTCTTTCCCATTTAGGTCACCATAGAGCATGGAGTAGAGTTCTGTGCTATACAGCAGTTTTTTTAATTTGGGGTTTTGTTTTTTTATCTTTAATTTTATATTGGAGTATAGCTGATTAACAATGTTGAAAGATAGTTTCAGGTGCACAGTGGAGCAACTCAGTCATACGTGTACATGTATCCTTTAAGGTTTTTAATAGATTCATCTCAACATCTATTTCCTGTCTTGGGTGATAAGAGTGTTCTCCTCTTTCTTCTATAGAGAAGGCACCTTTCTCACAGAAACTTTGTGACCTGCTTTTAGACAGAAAGGAGGAGGGCAGAGAGCCCTTCCTGCTACTGCTGTTTCTCAATTGTCTTCAACTCGAAATAATCTATATGCCAAAGCAGCACACTGTGAGGCAGCAGTTCTGACCCTTTTTATTTGCCATTCTTGGCTTAGAAAACTTTGTAAAATACAACATAAATAAGATTTGAGCACACATGTGTCAAGTACACCACAATAGAAGACAGATATACACGGAAACTAAAATTATTTCATTACTATGTTTATAGCATTTATATCATAGTTAATTCCTTCAGCACTGCAGCATCCTGCCAAACTTGCACTTACTAAGCACTTTGGGAGTTTAGAAAATGAAACAGAAACCCAACTCTCAGTGATCATTTTTCAAAGTAAGAGAGATTAGATACAGATATAAGTAGTGAATATTAATAAGCACAAGACAGGGTAGAAGGTCATGTAATAAGACAGAGACACAAAATGCCCTTCCAGATTGGAGCACAGGAGTGGAGAAAGGTGACAAAGCTCGGGTGCTCAGGACACCACCATGAAGGACAAGACAACCAAACAGGTCCGTAAAACACAGCAGGATTTTGGAATGTGAAGATGCAGGAGATGGCCATCATTAACAAGAGGCACAAAGGCACAGAGCTGGGAAAAGCTAACTTGTGCAGAGATAAAAACAAGTGTTTGGTTTGAACTGAGGGCAGGATCTACTGAAGGGAGTAGAGGATTTTAAGACTGGAAATATTAGTTGATGTCAGGTCTCAACAGCCTCAAAGGTCATGCCCTAAGAAGCTTGGGCTTGATTCTAAAGCCGGGAGAGATCTTCTGAAGGTTAGGAGGAGGGTGAGAGGAGACAGAAGGTAATCATGGTGACACTGAGTAAGATGGAAGGAGGAGGACAATCTAGATGTGAGTAGAAATGAGGTTCTGTCAAATTAAGATGCAGGGATTAAATGTCATAAATGTCATTACACCCACACTTCATAACATCACCAAGCTCTGTCTAAAATGGAGATGTTCTCAAACCAAGATAGAGGCAATTTTTTCTGTCTTAATATGAATTTCAGCCTAAACATATTTTGTAAAAGTTAAATTACTTGCAGAAATAAAGTAACTACTTGGAATAATTCTGCTAAAACATGGACATGACAGAAGAATCATTAAGGGCAGTGTCAGATGCTTTCAGTGAGTAAGATAATAATTTCTGAACCTTCAGAGACACTGTTGATCCACAGGTAAGCTGATATTCAGATTTAAGTGCTACCATTCTGCTCATAAGAATGGTAGCTAAGAGAGAAAAACAATTGAAGCTGATCTTTATTCAACACCACCATCAATGGTAAAGAAAGTATTTGAGCCCAAAGACTGAGGTAATATTAGGCAACACAGCCTATGACTTTTAAGTGTATCCAAGTGTTGGCTGTTGAAACTTTTGAACTGATTAGATCTGATTTTTGTTGTTGTTGTTCAGATGCCAAGTCGTGTCCAACTCTTTGCGACCCCAGGGACTGAGGCGCACCAGGCTTCCCTGTCCCTCACCATCTCCTGGAACCTGCCCAAGTTTATGTCCACTGAATCATTGAGGCCATCCAACCATCTCGTCCTCTGTCACCCTCTGATTAGACTGATGTATCCAAGTAATTCTTGATGTATTTATGGGTAAAGGAGAGAAATGAGACTTTGTCTTTCACACTAGAAGTTTCTTCATTTGTTAAATCATTTACCTTTGTTCTTTGCCTCTACATAAACATATATAGAGAGTCACACAGAAATACACAAGTAAATATAGGTTTACAGACAGCAGTAAGTTTTCTGAAAGGGTAAGAACCATGAACCCTAAGAATGAGAGGTTGGATGGACACAGGGGATCAGAGAAAGATTCTAGAAGGAAGAGGTATTTAAACTGAAGTAGAAATTAGCCAGGAGAAGAAGAGCTTCATTTCACAGGAAGGTAGAATCTCAAGTCTGGTTAACTACAATAATTTACAATGAAATTACATGACCCCAGTATACATTCTATTGGACCTAGAGGTATAACATAAAAATATTATAGATCATCTAACAATATGTGAAAATGTCACTCATTAATTTTAAATACCAATTTGCAATACTATGGTTATACACTATTTGGCTTGGGGCAATATATTTCCATGTCTTATGAAATTATTAATTCTCATTAAATGCTAATGATCCTTACTATGAAGATTAGAGCTAATTAAGTACTCCTTTCACCAACAGTAATTTATTAGTTACTCATGAAGAATCCAGTAAGTGTTTCAGTGTTAGCTGGCCAAAGTAAATTTTATGGACCAGATATCCATACCACAAACCTCACATAAACAAAAACTGAGAAAAATAAATATTGCCATCATTAGGTAATAAAATTGGAGAAGAGATGGACAACAGGGCTTAACGTTATGAGATATGAAATAATTATCCAACTTGACATTAGCCAGGTGACCAAATGATCAAAATGTTTCCTGGTGTAACAGGACAGTGTGGAGAGCAGGGTTACCTCATCACCATTTCAGGAAAACAACTGAAGTTTTTTTTTTTTTTTCCTCCACACTGTGGGACCTATGGGATCTTAGTTCCCCGACCAGGGATGGAACTCGTGACCAAGTGGAAGCACCAGGTCCTGACCACTGGACTGCCAGGGAATTCCCGCAACTGATTTCTTGACTTAAGTATTATAGGTAAATCTGCTCTTGCAGATTCATTTCTTTCCATTTGGAACAAATTGAAATCATGTAGGAGTATATCATTTATAGCCACTAACTCAAGAGTTTAGCAATAAATTTACATTGTTAAACTTGGAATAAGTTGAGCTGTGAATATTTTAAATATGTTATAGATTTAAAATTCGGAGGATTACACATATCATAAATATTTTTTAGTGAGTACAACTTAATTTTCATGGTAAATAAAAATATGACATTTATCCAAGATATGTACTATATTTTCATTTGCAAACTTTTGTATATTTCAATATATCTTACATGGTATAACTGCAATTAATAAATGCTTCCTTTTAGGAGAGTCTGTTATGGAACATATCTAATTTTTTTTAATGTATAAAATTAAATAATCACTCATCATAAAATTATAATCTTAGGCTTTAAAAATAGTTATTTTCCCATATCATTTAAAAATAAATCTATTCATAAAAATTAAGTATAATAGAATGGATAAACAACAAGGTCCTATTGTATAGCACAGGGAACTATATTTAATATCATGTAATAAGCCACAATGGAAAAGAAAAATTAAATGTATATGTAATTTTTCTGATACATGCATGTGCGTGCTCAGTCACATCTGATTCTTTGCGACCCCATGGACTATAGCCCATCAGGCTCCTCTGTCCATGGAATTTTCCAGCAAGAATACTGGAGTAGGTTGCCATTTTCTTTTCCAAAGGGATCTTCCTGACCCAGAGATCAAACCTGTCTCTTGGGTCTCCTGCACTGGCAGGCGGCTTGCTTATCAACTGAGCCACCTGGGGAGCCTCCATTTTTCTGATATATATGTATATATCAAGTAACTCAATCATATTCAAATACACCAAGTTTGAAGTTATAAGTATGCTATAAACATGTAACGTATGTCATTTCCTAACACGGGGTGGAAGTCCTTTGGAACCTCTCCCCAGTATGTACTGGATGCCATCCTCACTGAGCACAGTCTGATTTCCTGTAGGAAGATTTCACCTAATCTTTCTCCTGCTCCACACGCTGCATTTTTAGAGGTCTCCAAATGCTGTGAATAGTCAATTAAATAAAACAAAATTTAATTAAACCTACGCATGAAAAATTGAAAGCAGTATCTTAGCGCAGACTCTGCTCTAGTGTCAAAGGCAGTTCTATGGGGAAGCATATCAGGCACAGTGTTTTGAGTTGCTGGAAATTAATATGACAACCAATCAACCGTGTAACATAAATAAGAACTCCCCACCACCCTGGGGGGATGGATCGAGGCAGATTGAAAGGGTAGCCAGTTAGTCACATTTATTTTAGAAGAGTCTGATGAATGAAATGCAGGAATAGAGTTGGTATTTCCTATTTTCTATAATGAAAGTTTCAAGGGTTCCTCAGGAAGAACAAGGAGCTACAGTTTTATGAACACACTTCACAAAACTATAATTGCGATTATAATTTCTTCCTGGTAAAGATCTGGAGAGAGAGCTAGGGAAAAGTTCTCACTAGGTATACAGGCAATGATACTCTTTTTCCTATATATACTCCTGCAACTAATTGAGGGAGTACATCTGCTTAAAGGGAAGGCAATTTAGAATTGAACGAAACTCAAACTGCACAGTTTATTCATTAATAATCAGGGATACCACTATTTATCTTTCACACTGTTGAGATTCAATGATACCAAAGATGCAAAGTCCTTAGCACAGTGCTTAGCATACAGCAGGAGCTCAGTAAGTGTGCATATATATGTCATCCTGATCAAGAGCATCATCAAATGAACCGCATCATCTTTGCCATCATGCTCTTTTATTTGAGATATTTTATTCTCAGAATTGAACAATGTTAATATAAGAAAGGGCTTCCCAGGTGGCTCAGTGGAGCCTGCCGGGCTATAGTCCAGGGGCTGCAAAGAGTCAGACATGACTGAGTGACTGAATATGCAGGATTAAGAAATCTTTCAGAATCCAAACCCAAAATTTGTCCCCCAAATAAACTGCATTTTAATCTCCCTGAACTATAGAAAGCATGAGGCTAAACTAGATTTAACACAGTTCCTCCTCTTCCATGGCAGAATTTCAGAAATTTTTCCAAATAAGTATTAATAATTTTTTTTAATTCAGGGAAATCAACTCCTACCTTAGTTCCTAAATAACTGGGTTTTTCCTATTAATCACCAGATAATTTTAGAGCCAAAAATGAATGATCTAGACCAGATACTCATGGTACAAAGCACAAAATGGTTTAGAGGTAAGCCTGTGACACTGCCCTGAGTATAAGACCAGACTAGCAGTCATCTCCTGACCAAATGCCAGACTATCCTCAGCACCAGAGATGCATCCAGTTCAACTCCAACTACACAAAAGAGCGTCCCACTTATCATATTAAATAGCATTCTACCAAGGACTGTCCAGGCTTTCCCTCTTAATAAACGTGCTGTCGCTTCAGTTGTTCCCAACTCTTTGCAACCCTATGGACCATAGCCTGCCAAGCTTCTCTGTCCGTGGGATTCTGCAGGCAAGAATACTGGAGTAGATTGTCATGCCCTCCTCCAGAGGATCTTCCCCACCCAAGGGTTGAACCCATGTCCTTTATGTCTCCTGCATTGGCGAGCAAGTTCTTTACCACTAGCGCCACCTGGGAAGCCCAAATACTTTTACACAAAACACTGAATCCTCTGAGCTTCTAATGAATCAAAGAGAGACTAAAAACACTAACTTAGGTATCTTAGTTGAAATATTTCCTATAAAAGAGTTAAAAAGTGTTTTTATATGTAAACACGACTAAGTCACTAAGTATATTTGAAGTATATAAATTATACACATCGTGTGGAAATATTTACTTTAATATTCATTTGTTTTACTGAGAATTCTGTGTACTAGGTCAATGTATTGACTCAGATTCCAAAGAGATTCTGTAGGACAAAATTGTCTTTTCCACCAATGACCTAGTTTATTCTGCAAAAGAATTTAAAATAAATATTGTGATGCTTACCCAAGACAATCATTCCCACACTCATCTTCTAGCATCTAAAATACCTGCCCTCCTTTTCCTAAAGGAAATTTACATTTGGAGAAAGGATTTTGACAACAGATTTTTTTCTAGCCTGGAATTTGATAAGTTTATCGATTTAAGATAAAAATTCAAACTCCAATTTCACTAACTGGCTATAAAATTCAGTGCCATTCTGGGACAATAATAAATGCCAACTTTATTTGTACCTTCTCTGGTGTTTTTGTTCTTTATATGTAAATGAAAAGAATTCCCTTGATTTACATTGTCTCAGCAGTCAGCTTCCCTTTGTAGAGCAGTCTATCACATACTGGACACCTTCCGACCTGGGGGGTAGTGAAGGACAGGGGAGCCTGGCGTGCTGCAGTTCATGGCATCGCAAAGAGTCAAACACGACTTACTTAGCTATTGAACAACAACTACCACACATAGTCAAATTACTTCCTTGAGTAAATTCTGACTTCGCATTTTATCCCATCCATAGCAGAAGCTTCAATGTAGGATCCTTCTTGTTCTTGTTTGTTTCTCTGTGCTCTCTTTTGAACTTGCTTACCTTGCTTAAATAGAAACATCAGTGAATCTAAGCTTAAAGGAAAAGAATAGCCAGTTATAAACCATAATGATGATTATTCTACAACCCTTCTTCAATTTTCAGAATCAAAAAAAAAATAAACTTCAGATTTTCTAAATTTCTTTCACATGTCAATTTTTTTTTTTTTTTAAACAAACACAAAACCTGGCAAGTTACTGTTTTAGTTCTTACGGGCTTCCCTGGTGGCTCAGAGGTTAAAGCGTCTGCCTGGAATTCAGGAGACCCAGGTTCGATCCCTGGGTCAGGAAGATCCCCTGAAGAAGGAAATGGCAACCCACTCCAGTACTCTTGCCTGGAGAATCCCATGGAGGGAGGAGCCTGGTAGTCGCAAAGCCATGGGGTCGCAAAGAGTTGGACACGACTGAGCAACTTCACTCACTATGACGAAGAAAACAGAACCAAGCAGAGTAAAAAACAAACAAAATCAAAGAAACCAATAAAATCAAGAAGATGGAAGAAAAAAAAGTCTAACCTTTCCAAAGAAGATTCAGTCTGAAGTATTTTTCTCAGTTTCATCCTCAGTTATGTCAAAGTTTAGAATAATACAGATTTTTTTTGAAGTAACCGTTTGATTTCTGGTTTTCATACCAAGATGTGTTTTATGGAAAAAAGATAATAAAACAAAAAATAATTCTTAATTAAAAAATTTTTACAGTTACATTTGAAACTTTACAAGGAGTAAAGCTGAAACTTCCCACTCTGGAATCTCACCCCAGAGGGGTACCACTCTCACCTTTCTGGCTTTCTTCCGTGTCTCCTGCATTGGCTGTTGGATTCTTTACCAGTAGCACCACCCGGGAAGCCCCTAGTTTACTCTGCTATTCCTTGATTTTTGTTTGCTGTTCTTCATACTGCCTTTTGATGCCTTCCTATAGAAAATGAACTGCTCACCTATCCACCTCCACCAAACAAACGATATGATTACGGGTGGCCTTGGCCTGCCACAGCTCGAAGCCGGGCTTCAGGGCTGCGGCAGTGAGAGCACCAAATCCTAGCCACTAGATCAGCAGTCAGTGACAAGGTCCAGGCTTTGCAGAAAAGAATTCCCACAAAGACGGAAGGTAGTGACTTGAAATATTTATTAGGAGGAAAAGTATAGTATGTGTGGTCAGACATAGGCACAGACTCAGAGAGTCCCTGAATTGCACCCTCGTGGCAGTGTGAATTACTTTTATGAGGCATTTCTTCCAGTTTTCCTTTGGCCAATCATTTTGATTTCTTGGTTCAGAGTCCGTACTTGGTAGACCTCAGGGTCCTCCCATGTGTGTGCACACATCTCTTAGCTAAGATGGATCCTACTGAAGAGGCCTGTGAGTAGAGCATCCCTTAGCATCTCTTCCCTTTGACTTCCAAGGAGCCTTTCTGTGCACGTATAGTCAGGGAAGTCTCCTGATTTTGAGAATGAGAAATATGTGGTCTGGCCAGGGCCCAGCCTTCTCTCATAATTGTCCAGCCGATCCATAGGGAATAACCTCCTATCGATTTACCCTGGGGAGAGGGGTGCCCATCTCCCTCCTGCCTCAAAACCATCTTCCCTCCTCTCAATGTAGTTACAGCATAATCAATTAACCTTCTATGACTCATTATTAGGATCTTAAATCTACATATCAAAGCCACACAAGGTTCTATCATACAGCTTTTCCCAGATAATTTCCTTTGCTTTGTTTGCCTCTGAATCATCTATACACTCTTCTGAGCAAACAGCCAGTCTTTGGGGAGAGGTGGCTGACCTGCTCCGGAAGTCCAAGTAGAGCCTCTCAAGGAAGTCTGTGAATGTTGGTGCCACTTTGGGACCCCTGTCTGAGAGACTCCTACTTCCTGCAAATTCCTGGGGCTTTCTGGGGTTCTGCAGACAGAAGCTGGCTCTCTGCCAGCAGTCTAGGGTTTCTACCTTACTCATACTGCTGAATCAGGTATCACTCCCCAACTTGTTCAGTCTTTGTTGACATCTTTTGTCTGTTGTCATTTCCTCCCATTCTCTTAGTTCTTGTGTGTTTGTTCTTTTTTAATCCTTCAATATCCTTGAGTATGGTTTACAGAGGGAACACAAATAAATGCATTTACCCAAACCACCATGATTAACAAGAAGGATTTATGCTCATTATTTGTAAAGCATGAGTTTCTATTTTTTTTTAAACATAACTACACCCATTTCTCTTTTGTCCACTTCAAGTTGTCTGCAGGTAAGTTTGATTAACTACTTGGATGGATTTTTTTTTTAAGTGGAGACAATATTCAGTTCCAAGTAAACTGTAAAGTAGATGAAATTCATGGTCAATGTTTTTGCCATTCTTTTGCCATTTTCCCCACTTGATGGCACCCTTCTTCAAGATCCATCATCTTCATGTTACTCTCCCTCTCTCTGTCTCTCTTACTCAAAAAGAAATTAGATCTTAGGGGCAGGAGAGAAACACATGAACTTATTCATACTAGGGTGTAAATGATTGATATTAAAAAGTGCTTCTTAGAATTTTAATACAATGAAAAATTCTACATTGATGTTAAGGTAAACTGGAATTTCAAAAGATGTAGTTTGGAAACTCTCTCTGGGAACAGGAATGTGTTGGGAGAAGAGTGGAGTTGAGCTAAAAATGAGAGAAGGGGAAGAGAAAAGGAAGTAAGAGGGATTGACGAAGAAGAAAAGATTGGTGATAATGTCCAATTTCAACAAATAATTTAACATCTTTTTTCCTAGGTATGCAAATTTGGAAGAAACCAGAATATATATATTAAGAAAACAAAGTTCTCTATACTGGAAAGACTATTAACAACAGACATGGCATTATGAAGATAACAATGTCACAAAAATCCTATTATGTCTTATAACAAAATTATAAAAGTGTCCCAAATTCTACGTATACACCAACCTAGTTAATGTGAATAAATGACTTGCCTTTTCTGGTTAATAACACCAGGAGCTAGAACAGCGTTCAGGTTTCAGATCAGAGAAATAAATTTCTATGCACAACTGCAGTGCAAATGTAAAGGAACAGAAGCCAGTGTTTACCAGAAAGATAGTACTGTTTTTAACATGATAGCAGGAAACTCTACAGAATACTAGAATTAAACCTTTTAAGATTCATTATCTCTAAGGTAAGGAAGGGGCCAGTATAAGCACAGAAACTGAAGTAGGACCCTCTTGCTTTAAAAAAAAGTTTTTAAATAAAGAAAAGAAACAACAAAAACTATTTTGTGAATCAACTTAACTATGCATCTTAAAGGACGTTTGGATTTTTTAAGGCTTTTTTTTTTTTTATGTGAACCAACTTTTTAAAGTATTGATTTGTTACAATATCATTTCTGTTTTGTGTGTGTGTGTGTGTGTGTATGTTTAGCTGCAAGGCATGTGGGATCTTGGCTCCTCCACCAGGGATTGAACTCACCTCCACTCCCCCTCCAACTCCCCACATTGGAAGGCAAAGTCTTAACTACTGGACTGCCAGGGAAGTCCCATGTTTGGATTTACCTGGAGAGAAATTTTAATCTTCTCATCTGTAAAATGAAGCGATGGTCCTACATCTGTGGTTACCAATGCAAGTGTGTGAAGCTTGCATTAAATTCCCACCACTCCACAGGATAGTGAGAAAAGGAGCTTCATGAAGCCAACTCTGCCCAATTTAAATGACTGTCCTTTATTCTGTGTTCCATCTTGTGTGAAATAGTGATGACAACAGATGGTTATTTATCTCTTCCTCCTCCTTCTCCCTTTCCTGTTCTTACTTCATCTTTGGATTGTTCTTATTAACAAAATTTAAAAGTTGATAAATATCAATTGGTCACCAACAAAAAAAAAATGGAGAAAAAAATGGAAAACACCTATGTTCAATTATATATATCTAAAGCCTCTTCTAATTTTGATGCAAGGGCTTCCCTGGTGACTCAGATGGTAAAGAATCTGTCTGCAAGGTGGGCGACCTGGGTTTGATCCCTGGGTCAAGAAGATCTCCTGGAGAAGGGAATGGCTACCCACTCCAGTATTCTTGCCTGGAGAATTTCATGGACAGAGGAGGCTGGCGGGCCACAGTCCATGGGGTTGCAAAGAATCGGACACCAAGTGACTAACATTTTCACTTTAATTCAAAATAGTCCTCTCGTTTTTCTTGCACCAGCAGGTCTCAACATAGTTCTTTTAAACCTTGGTCTTTTTCTTACACTGATAAACATCTACATTGGCCTGTGTTTAAGTTATGAAAAATGAAGCAAGTTATTTAACATATAACAAATACTCAGTTGGAGGTTGACTATTGTAGTTCTAGGCTCTATCTATGCGCCTGGTGATGGCAGATTACATCTTGAAGACAAAATTATATACTAAGCACACTGTCTTAACTTCACTGTATGTTACAAATTAATGTCAATAGTATTAAAAGGGTTCTAAGGTTCTAAGGTGCTTTTCGGAGAAGGCAATGGCAACCCACTCCAGTACTCTTGCCTGGAAAATCCCATGGATGGAGGGGCCTGGTGGGCTGCAGTCCATGGGGTCGCTAGGAGTCAGACACGACTGAGCGACTTCACTTTCACTTTTCACTTTCATGCATTGGAGAAGGAAATGGCAACCCACTCCAGTGTTCTTGCCTGGAGAATCCCAGGGACGGGGATCCTGGTGGGCTGCCGTCTATGGGGTCGCACAGAGTCGGATACGACTGAAGCGACTTAGCAGCAGCAAGGTGCTTTTATTCATTCTGTAAATCATCAACCGTCCATATCAAAGAATAAGAATAATAATTACGTGAAATCACTTCAATGTGTAAGTTTTTCAAACAACATTGCTCACCTTGATTTTGTTCATATTTTAAGATTATGTATCATTCTCCCTCTCTCTGTCTTGCACGGATATTACAGCAGGTTCTCTCTGGCTGAGTACATCAAGTTATCCATTAGGAACTGGCAAATCCAGTACCAGTACCTAACTAGAACACATGTTTTATAATTTTTTATCATAAAGATGAGTTCTGAGAGATTTAAGCTCCTGCCGTAGCTCTGTATTTCACTTTGGGACTCACTGTCCTGGTCTATAAGTGGGAAGAACATCTCATTAGGATCTCAGGACACTCTTGTGAGATAGATAACAGTCAGGAAAGTCCTCTGGAAAATACAAAGCACTATAAAAATATTATAAGATATGTTCAAATTTAATAAACATTTACTAATGTGGAACTTCCAGACCTACTCTTATTTACTTACAGCATAAAAGTCATATACCACAAATTACTAAAAATTTCCATTCATTCATACACCCACTAGCTTTTCTATTTTCTCCCAGTGGCCTTTATACAAAAAGTCTTTGCCTTCTCAGAACTTCCAGTGAGAGGTCCTTCTTTAGGTGGTCCAGTGGTTAAGATCCTGCACTTCCTATGTAGAGGGTATGGGTTGCATCCTGGGTTGGGGAAGATCCCACATGCTGTATGGTGTGACCAAATTTTTTTTTTAAGTCTTTGCCTTCTAAAAATGACTCCATGAAGCAATCTCATTATGGTGGATAATTAAGAGCTCTGTTACCTTATGGAAGCCACCTAAATTTCTTCTTGAACTTTTCTATGGAATTAATTTTCCTATACTTGTTCAGTTTACAGGAAGAAGTCAAGGTCCATAAAACCAAATGAACAGCAGACAGTGGTTAATTTGCTGTTGTTAATTGGTTTGAAGGAATCTTAGCAGCTACAAATCTATTAGTAGGTAGATATAGAGACTTCCGCCAATGGTTTTCCCAATATTTCAAATATAAAAACTCTGAATGTCAAAATACCACCAGAACTGAAAAATGAAAAATGACCAAAAAACTAGAAAATTAGTAACACTTTTAATTCATCTGTACATTCCTAATCATTACAGCATCTGTATACATTTGAGAATTAGCAGAAAGATGATAGTTGGTAAGTATGGAGATTAAGGGGCCTCAGTAATTTCTGACCCACAAGTAGTCAACCACTGACCTACAGTTTACCCTGACTATGTTCTTCTGTCTTCCAGTAGGTGGCTCAGTGGTAAAGAATCCACCTGCAATGCAGGAGACGCAAGACATGGGTTTAATCCCTGGGTCAGGAAGATACCCTGATCCCTAGAAGTATTCTTGCCAGAGGAACCTGGCGGGCTATGTCCATGGGGTCTCAAAGAGTTGGACAAGACTGAAGTGAATGAGCACAGTAGAGAATAATGAACTTTTCACTTAAAAAAAAAAATGAGAGGAAATAAGAGAAAGTCAGACATGGCTGTGACAAGTTTCTGGCTTATTGGTTCTCTTGTTAAATCCGGGAATTGATAAATTTTTTAATCCAAATTATATTCAGTTAGAAAATATATTTTTGCAAGTTACTGAATCTTTTAAACATTCTAATTGTAAAGCATTTACTATCTGTGACAGTGATTCTCAACAATATCAGATTTTTAATTAATTAATTAAATTTGCTGTGCCAGGTCTGAGTTGCAGCATGTGAGATTTAGTTCCCTGATCAGGGATTGAATCCAGGCCCCCTGCATTGGCAGTATGGAGTCTTAGTCACTGGACCCATCAGGGAAATTCCCCAATAGTATCAGATTTAACAACCCTTTTTATAAGGAATATTCCTAATGTCCCCTTTCATAGCCTACTTTGTTTATTTATGACACCAGAACGAATAAGCCCAAACAGCAATTTATTACTTTCATGATTCTGTGGGTTCACATGGCAGTTCTTCTGTTTGGTGTGATGTTAAGTGAGGCTCAGGACAGCTAAGATGTCAAAATCGTCTCACCCACACAACTGGAGTTGGTGCTGGCTGGAAGCTCAGCTGGGCAGATCAGCACAAACCATACCTCTCTTCCAGGTGAGTCCCTCTGCGTGACTGCTCAGGCGTCTTCACAGCATGGCAGCCGGGTTCCAACAATCGGGGTACTTGAGACCTCCCTGGGGTCCAGTGGTTAGTACTGCACATGTCCACTGCAGGGGGTGCAGGCTGGATCCCCATTTGGGGAAGTATGATGCTGCATGCCACACGGCGCAGTCAAAACAGAAAGAAAATCTGCTACCTTACTGGATCTTTAGTGTAGTCATACCTGAGCATTTATATATTGAATACACATTTTATGAATTATTTTCTTCTATTCCTCTGTTAAATTACAGTTGGGGTGCTGCTTTCATTTTTTAAAACATTGGGCCTCAGATTCTATTATGTAAGAATTTCATTTCACGATATGTGATAGATTATGCTTTTAGAGACGGCTACAACAATCTCTTCCACCTCACAGGTTCTTTGACAATATAACCTCGCCACTCCAACACCAACAGATGAGGCTCTTTTGCCTTTCCTTGAATTCGGGCAGAATCCAGTGATCTGTTTTGACCAATAGAATCCAGCAAAAAGATGCTGTGTAACTTTGGGGGTCTTAAGTTGTGCCATGGCTTAAGAGATTTGCAGTTTCTATCTTTGCTCCAAGGAACAAAAGATGTCCTTGCCTTTGCAGTAACTGTACGACTGACTCCATTAATACCTTATTCAACTAGCTGTGTACATCAGAGCCAGGACTAGGGTGAAGGGAGAGGGGTACTCACCTCGGGCACAAAATTTACAAGTCTCCTTAAATTTAAACTCAGTAATCAAGATCAACAATATTTTGACACAATCTTTTAAAACATCCAATTAGTGCAAAAAAAAAAAAAAACTTATGATGAAGAAAGTAACAAAGTTTTAAAGATAAGATATACAGAGTAAGTTTTCCAGTAATTCTGACACAATATCTTTATGTCATTTAATGACATTATGTCCATAACAACTTTTCCTAAATTATGAGTCTTTATGTGTAGCTTCTGATAGAACTTTTCAGTATTACTTTATAGTGAAGGGCTGCTGATTTATACCAGTATTAATGTACTATTAACATATTTGTAGTAGGAGATGGCTCAGGGTGTCTTTTCCTTTTTTTTTTCTATTGAAACAGAGTTGACATACAACATTGTGTTAGTTTCAGGTGTACTACATACTGATTTTGGAGAAGGCAATGGCACCCCACTCCAGTACTCTTGCCTGCAAAATCCCATGGATGGAGGAGCCTGGTAGGCTGCAGTCCATGGGGTCGCTAAGAGTCGGATACGACTGAGCAACTTCACTTTCACTTTTCACTTTCATGCATTGGAGAAAGAAACGGCAACCTACTCCAGTGTTCTTGCCTGGAGAATCCCAGGGACGGGGGAGCCTGGTGGGCTGCCGTCTGTGGGGTCGCACAGAGTCGGACACGACTGAGCGACTGAACTGACTGAACTGACATACTGATTTGACATTTGCACACATTAGGAAACAATCATCATGAGAAGTCCAGTAACCATCTATCCTCAAACTAAGTTATTATAGTATCATTGACCATATTTCTTAATTCAGTGCATGTTTTTTAAACTCCAGCAGCAGGGCTCCCCTGCTGGCTCAGTGGTGAAGAATCTGCCTGCCAATCCAGGAGACATGGGTTTGATCCCTGGTCTGGGAAGAACCCATGTGTTGCAGGACGATTAAGCCCATGTACCACAACTACTGAAGGCTCCATGCCCTAGAGCCTGTGCGCCACAAGAGAAGCCACCGCAATGAGAAGCTTGTGCACCGCAACTAGAGAGTAACCCCCATTCACAGCAACGAGAGAAAAGCCCATGCACCAATGAAGACCCAGCACAACCAAAAATAAATAATAATTTTTTTAATAAAAGGGGAGGGGTTCCCAGTGGACCCATCTAATTAAAAGAAGAAGAAGAAGAAAAAAAAAAAAAAACTCTAGCAAGACTCAAGAGTATTTTTCATTGTGCAGAACAGAGTTTAGTTTGGGGTAACACCAAACAAACTGCCCCCTCTCTAAGGGCCAGTGGCACCCCACATATCAAATCATTCTATCAACCCTGAATGCACCTCATTTCCAAACTCTCTGGCAGTGCAGGGGCTGCCCTGAGTGAGAACCACTGGAGATGATCATCAGAGTAAGAGTGAATCATGATTATGATTATGAGTGAATCATACTCTGATGATCAGGCTATATGTAAGCAGATACATACAGGCTGTATGTAAGCGTCTTTTGAAAACTGTCTTGGATACACATTTAAGGTTGATGTGAACTTTAATTAAGTCACACATAAAGGCTCTCTAGGGTTTTTAAAAATTAAAGAGCTTTTAGATATGATAGTGCACGTCCTGCTTTAAAGACTAGATAACGATAAAAGGTTAAAGCTGAAGCAACCACACACGAATCACAATATTCCATTTAAAGCCCTCCCTTGGAAGAGCTATAACAACTGTACTGTTATTCATCTCTTTCTTTCATCTGGCCACAATTAAGGTAATTAAGGGTTATGAAGTTTTACTTAGTTGTGTCTTTCACGAGTTTGTTCCAAATTCAGGCTTTTTGATTTGAGTGGAATGTCGTGCATCTGAACCAATTGTTTCCTCTGCACTAATTCACAATGATATAGGCATACCTTGTTTTATTGTGCTTCACCTTACTTTCACAGATTTTATTGCACTGTTTACAGAGTGAGGCTTCTGGCAACCCTGCATTGAGCAAGTCCATTGGTGTCATTTTTCCAGGAGCATTTGCTCACTTTCTATCTCTGCATCACATTATGGTAACTCTCACAATAATTCGAACTTTTTCATTACTATTGTATGTTATGGTTATCCATGACCAGTGATCTGTGATGTTACCATTATACATTTTTTTAGCATTTTTCAGCAATAAAGTATTTTAAAATTAAGGTGTGTACATTTAGGCATAATGCTACTGCACACTTAATAGTGTGCTACCACACACTTGAAAGTGTAAACATAACACTTATATGCAATGCAAAAACCAAAAATTCATGTGGAATACTTTACTGCAGTAATCTAGAACCAAATCCATGATATCTCTGACATATACCTGTAATCAACTTTTTATTCCCATTTGTTCAGAAAAAAAAATTTATAAGAAGAAATGTCCAAAACTCCCGTACATGAAAACAAGCTCCTAAAACTTACAGATTTTGCTATGATTACCAACTCTGAAAGCACATATAAATTCTAAGATGCTTTTATTTTGTTCTGTTTAGGAAATGGCAAAAATCTAATTAAGTCAGATTAACTGAAAACAATTTCAGGTGCACCCCTAAGATTTTCTCCCTCCACCTTAATGGTGGGCTACTTAATGCCACTTAAAGGTACATGCTTTTGAACACATCACTTCTTAACTCCGTGTCCCAAACATTTAATTATGCATTTAATTTAACTAAGGGCTTCCCTGATAGCTCAGTTGGTAAAGAATCTGCCTGAAATGTGGGAGACCTGGGTTCGATCCCTGGGTTGGGAAGATCCCCTGGAGAAGGGAAAGGCTACCCACTCCAGTATTCTGGCCTGGTTGCAAAGAGTCGACCAAGCGACTTTCACTTTCACTTTAATTTAACTAACAGTTATAATCATAATATTCTAGTCACTTCTAATTGCGTATAGGTGTCTTAGATTATTAAAACAAAAAGACTTTACTAAAAACATCCCAGAATTCTTGGTTATTTGGATAATTAAGAATCAGGGGTGGTGTTCCCAGGGCCATCAACTATAATGTTCTGCAGACTCGACAATTCCTTTGAGCTCTATAGGGTTTTGTTTTCCAAAAACTTGTTTCAGTTCCAACAAAGGCAGTTAACTAAGAAATAACTTGAACCATCTATTTTTTCTGTTGTCCTACAACACCTTACATTAGAATTCAAAGACATTAAAGAATAAGGCAGATTGCCTTCTGAGATTCCTAAAACGTGTAGTTTTCAGATGGCCTATAAAAATCTGATCCCTTATCTTATAAAATGCTGTAATAGTAGAAGATATATGCCAAATAAACTGTCCTTTTTTCTTTCCTTTGTTTTTTAACTAGAAGTCTCCAGTGAGGTTTTTTAACCTAATTATTGATTTATGATCTCAAGACTCTTTCATTAGGAAGTTTTCTTCCCATTTTGGTAATCTATTTTTGGCACAAGAATCTAGGCCAAATACAAAGTTTCTTGAATAATTTCTGGAATGAAAACTGTTGAATGTGCTCTATAAATATACCCTGAGTTTAGAGCATTAAAATGGTATTAAAAACTCAGTCTCAATACAAAGTATGCTATTATACACTCCAATAAAAAAAATGTCTTTAAGGCAAATTTAATGGGACTGTTGGCTACATCCTACAGTAATGCAAAATTTTGTTCCATTTGAAGCATGAAATTCGGTGAGTATCAAATTCATCTTTCTGAGTCCTCTATGAATATAACTTTGGTGTTTATCATCCATCACTAACATTTATTAATTACAATCCTTTCTCTCAAGAAGTTTAAGATATGGGAAAAAGTATACAAGATGATGTAAAGCCATTGCTATTTGCATACAGTGTGAACGTTTATATAGAAATTCCAAAATGGAAAACCAGACGAGTATTTAAAAATATTTTCTAAGTTTGGTAAATGGCTTATTACTACAGGCATTGCTAAGTTGCTTCAGTCTTGTCCAACTCTTTGAGATCCTATGGACCATAGTCCACCAGACTCCTGTGTCCATGGGATTCTCCAGGCAAGAATACTAGAGTGGGTTGCCATGCTCTCCTCCAGGGGATCTTCCCAACCCAGGGATCGAACCTGAGTCTCCTGTGTCTCCTGCATTGGAAGGCAGGTTCTTTACCACTAGCACCACCTGTGAAGCCCACTAAGGGCATTAATAACATATTAAAATACATAATAATGTGTCCTCATTATTCTCCCTAAAGAATGGCTCCAAAACTGCACAAGCTGCAGCCCCCTACAAAACCTAGATCCACCCCAGCAAGGAAATAAACAAGACATAATTTCCACATGAGCTCGATACTTGGCTAAGATATTTCAAAACACTGTAACCAGAGAGATAGGCAAGATTCCTGGATGACAAAACCCAATCCTATTAAAATGTCAAGTCTCTCAAAATCAAATTGAGCATTTAATGTAAGAGCAGTGCATATTCCAATAGTATTTAGAAAGCATAACAAGACTTTGGGAAAATCCAGGAAACATCTGGAAAAAAATAAGAATCATCAAGAAATTTTTGAAAAAGATAATTCATTAAATGAGATGAAGAAGGGAAAAATGATTGTTTTTCCAAATACAAAACATAAACTTGCAACAATTTAAACCATGTGGCACTACTGTAAAAATGTATATACTGAACAAAATGAATATTAGTATGTCTAAAAAATAATAAATCATAAAGAATATTGGAGTGGGTTTTCATTCCCTTCTCCAGAGGATCTTCCCAGCCCAAGGGTTGCCCTGCAGGCAGATTCTTTACCAACTGAGCCACCAAGGAAGCTCCACCCCAAAAAAAATTCATCAGGAGAGGGAAGACGTGTTAGGAAAATGGAGATCTCATACCATTTTCTCAGATAAACTAAATAGATGAAGTCATGAAATTTTTTATAGATCAAATTATAGAAAAATTATAATAAACCTTGATATTTATCAAACTTTACAGAAGAACATTTTTTAAAGCTTAGAAATGAAATAAGTTAGTTACAAAATAAGGTATTGACAGAACCAACAATACAAAAATTGAAACTATCTGCAAATTCACACAAAACATTACAAATGAAAGACAAGCAATCTATGGAGATAAAATAGTTTCTGCAAGTATGCAAGATTAATATTGGCTGTACATAAAAATCTCATACAAATCTAAAAGAAAAATACCAACATCCCAAAAGATAAATATGCAAAAATCATGCACAAACAGTCTGGGAGTTCCTCAAAAGTTCAAATACAGTGTGATCATATGACCCAGCAATTGCATGCCTAGGTATATGCCCAAGAGGAGTGAGAATACATGTCCACACAAAAACCTGTACATTATAGCACACAGAACTCTGCTCAAGGTTGTGTGGCAGCCTGGATGTGAGGGGAGTTTGGGGAAAATGAATACATGTGTATGTATGGCTGAGTCCCCTTGCTGTTCACCTGAAACCATCACAACATTGTTAATCAGCTGTATTCCAATGTAAAATAAAAAGCTTAAAAAAACTTATAATGTTCAAGGAGGCACTACTCATGATAATCAAAATCTAGAAATAACCCCAATAACCATCAACTGATAAGTGGAAATAAAATGAGTAAAATCTTTATATGACAAAATATTATTGGACAATAAAAAAAGAATGAAGTACTGGTATCTGCTACAACATGGCTGAAGTTTGAAAACTTAAGCTAAGAGAAAGAAGTCAGCCACAGAAGCCCTGAAATACCATATCATATGAAATGTTTGTATGATTCTCTTGAATCCAGAGCAAGTAGACATAGGGAGACAGAGAGTACAGATGAGTGGTTGCCCAGGTCTAGGGTGGGTTTTGAGGAAGATGAGAAATGACTGCCAGTGGGTACCAGATTCCTTGTTTGAGTCATGAAAATGCTCCCAAATTACCCATGGCAATGACTGCACAGCTCTGTGAACATATTAAAAATTACTGAACTGTACACTATAACTGGGTGAATTGTACGTATGTGAATTGTATCAATATAGTTGTTGCTTAGTTGCTAAGTCATGTCCAACTCTTTGTAACACCATGGACTGTAGCACACCAGGCTTCTCTGTCCTCCACTATCTCCCAGAGTTTGCTCAAATTCATATCCATTAAATCAGTGATACTACCTAACCACCTCATCCTCTGCCACCTTCTTCTTTTGCCTTCAATATTTCCCAGCATCAAAGTCTTTCCAATATATAGTACATTTATTCAACATACTATATATAGTATATTTAATCACTACACTACATATTATAGCAATGTATAATATTATAAATAGCTTTATTATAGCACGCACAGTCATATCACAGAAGAGAGAGCAAGTGCACAAACATGAGGAAATTATCAACATTCCCAGTAGCCAAAGACATAAAAACCAGAGCAACAAGGAAACACTGTTCTTACCAATCAAAACAATAGGGGGGTAGTTTTTAAATGATAATTCTCACTGCTGCCAGAAGGATGGCAAAACAGATATGCTCACATATTGTCAGTGAGGGTGCAAAGTGGCCCGGCCCTTGCTAAAGGCAGTTTACCAACATATATCAAGAACTTCAAATATATAACACTCTGCCTCAGCAGTGTTGTTCATAAAAATATTACCTGTGAAATTCATTCTAAATATGAGGGAGGAGTCATTATATACAAAGATTCACATTTCATTATCATGTATGACAGTGAAGAAAGGAAACGTTATAAATGTTCGGCAGTATTGAAATAGTTACATGTGCTGTGGAATACATGCTAAATGTCACTAAAAATGTATTACATACTTGTCTGGGTAAATTACTTTTACATGATATTTACATGTAAAATTACAAGACACGAAGGAAAAGTGACAGCACAAAAATGGATGCACAATATGATTACAACTAAGCCTAACACGTTTCCCTTTTGTTTGTATTCTCAAATTACCTTTAATAAGCCACATTTAAAAATTTTAAGAAATACCTAAGAGAAAAGATAAAACAGTAGCAATAACTACAATGCAAGTCACTACATGATACGGGGCTTATGGATGCTATAATGAGCACCAGATAGTCAGAGAGGAGTTTCAAACTCAAAGTTTCAATGTTTCATCTGCAAGTGACTTTAAGTTTCAAGGCTTCTCTTCCCCAAAAAAAGTCATTCCATGAACTCTTACTTATGTTAATAGACCCCTCGGCTCTGGCATCTACAAACAAAAAGCAATACATTCATGATAATGTATACCTCAATCCATTTTGTGAGACATGACGTATTTTCCCTTTAGTCCCAACTCTGCTTCTACAACTGTATTTACAATAAACATTCACTCAAATTATTTTCAATCTAGATTTGTCTGTTTCTAAAGAAAAGATAGTACAATATATAACCTGCTTTAAATTGCTACAAATAGAATCAAATATGACAACAACTTTAAGGAAAAACTACTCACAATAAAAATGGAATACATTTGATTCTTCAAAAAAAAAAATATCCTGGTGGCAACATCCTGGCTGGGGCCTCCCAGATGGCTCAGTGGTGAAGAATCTGCCTGCCAATGCAGGAGATGCAGGTTCAATCCCTGGGTCGGGAGGATCCCATGGAGGAAGAAATGGCAACCCACTCCAGTATTCTTGCCTGGGAAATCCCATGGACAGAGGAGCCTGGCGGGCTACAGTCCCCACGGGGTCGCAAAGAGTTGGACATGTCTGAGCAGGTAAGTTCATGTTATTTAATTTCAGAAATTTCTTTGAAACAAATTCTGGAGCTGGATCACCCACTCTCACTGGCCAGCTGGCACTGAAGACCCATCCCTGGTGTAGAATGGGGCACAGACAGTCTCTGTCATGAGGAGGTAGTACAGTTATTAAAATGTGCATGGCATGAACAGGGGTAGCATACTGGTGAAAGGGAATGCACCAGTCATCGCAGTATCTCAGGACTTTGAGAAATGAAAAAGCAGTAGTTAGAAGACTTGCTGAGAACTATGGATGTACCAGAGAAAGTCAATGAAAGACTGGGGTTAAATAATCACCAATTAGAAAAGAATGTGAAATCAGACAGCCTCTTTGGCACCATTTAAGGAGACTCTCATCTCCTATGAGTGGAGAGCAGGAAAGGCTGAGGGTCAAGTCCAAGACTCAATTACTGCAGGAGGAGCCGAGCTTCAGAAGAGGCTGAATGCTCAGGCTTGGCCCATCTGCTGCTTAAGAACAGAGCCTATTGGAAAGGAGTTGACCCTACAGCGTGTGATGGGGACATGCTACTTCCCCCATTCTCCCCAGCCTCTGGGCCTGCAGAAGTAGCCCACCCTACCCCATGAAGGCCACACCTCCCTCCTTGTTTCAAGATGATGCAAAGTCTTCTGTCTTGCAAGAATAAACACATTTCCCTCAGACCTACCCCCACCTCCCTTCTGGCCATCAGACAAATAAGTAGGGTTAAGTCTACTTAACCTGTGTAACCCCGCCTGCTAAGAGAAGAGATTATGCCCCCCAAAGGAGCCACAGGACCAAGCTAACATGTACCAGCAAAAACCAAGAGTGTGTGTGTATCTAAGCATTTATTTATTTGGTTGTGCCGGGTCTTAGTTGGAGCATGCAAGATCTTTAGCCGCATGCAGCATGTGAACTCTTAGTTGTGGCATGTGGGATCTACAGTTCCCCTACCTGGGATCAAACCTGGGCCCCTCCCTCCCCCACCGGCCTCCCTGCATTGACAGCTCGGAGTCAGTCACTGGACCACCAGAAAAGTCCCAAGAGTGTGTTTGAATCAAAGGGTATTGGATCAAAGTGAGTGGAAGACAAAGCTGGATAAAGGAAAGCTGATCAATATGGACAACCCTATGACACAGGATTTAACCCTAAATAAGTATCCTGGAAGATGATGCCAACACATGCTGGGACTCTGAGAAGCTTGTAGGAAACGTGGCTACATTTGATGAAGAGGGAATCCCAGAACTGCCACAGTGGACAGGAAAAAAGAAGTTCAAAAGGTTCAGAGGAATGTTCTAGAGTGGATTACTATGTCAGCTTAGCAAACTCACTCACCAACACTGTTCTGTGGGAGAGTCCAGGGGATGCTCCTGAATAAATAAACACCAGGGTGAGAGGCACCAGCGTCACTGTCAAGGTCAGTGTGGCTGTCATCTGTGGGCTGGGCTGACACTGGGGGTGCTCCTACAGACCTGGGCTCCCTGATAGCAACTGGGATAGTACAGCGTTTAACAGAGGGCAGGGTGTGGGCAATTCTTGTAATCACTAGCAAGGTTAGATTGAAGGAGTGGGGAAGAGTGGAGTCTGACCTGTTGAGATATGGAGATGCATCACAGAACATGGCATCCTTAGGAACAAGATGGATAAGCAGCCAATAGGCACAGTCCCCAAATTATGCAATCAAGAGACGTCAAGGACTGAGAACAATCACCCCAATAAAAGATAACCACAATCTGCCTAGATTCTGGATCTGAGCCATCCCTCAAGCTGGGAACCCACTGATTAAAGCTTGGCTGCGTCCTGGGAGGAAGAATCCTACCACATATGGTATTTATGATGAAGATTCTCCCAGTCTTTACCCCAAACGGACACATAACTGTTCACTCCAGTACATAGTGGGAAAAGGAATTCCCAGACATTCCAAGAGCAAAGGGTCTGAATTAACACTGATGCCCAAGTGGGCACTTTCACAATTCAGGTAACAAATGGAGTCCTGGTCTCAGAGACCATGCAGCAGTGCTGAAGGCATAGATGCATAATTGATATAGATATACTTGGTAGTTGGCAGAAAGCCCCACACTGTTTCCTTGGTCTGTGGGGCATGAGCTACCTACCCTAGTGGGACTGGTCAGATGGGAAGCTTTGAAAGTGCATCCTTATGCCCCCAACCATCTGGAAAATAAAAACCATATCATGTCACAAGGAGAAGAGCAGAGACTCCTGCCACTTCAAGCTCTAAAGGATGCAGAGGAAGTCTTCATCATATTTTCACTGGCTTTATCTTTCCAAAAATCAGATGGATCCTGGAGGATGATAGTGGACTGCCACAAGTTTTATCAAGTGGTGGCCCTGATTGTACCTGCAATTAACAAGGTCCAGGGTATATGCACAGTGGCTATCCCACCAGGAAGGAAGGCCAGAAGCAGTCTGCATTCATGTGGGACAGACACAAGTTATATTTCCAGTCTAGTTCCACGGTCATGTTAATTCTTTCACCCCATTCATTGTATGGTCTGAGCAGCCTGGACTGCCTAGACACTCTGCAGGATCGTGAGGTGGTCCATCCTAATGATGACATCATGACAGGCAAAGCAGATAAGCAAGAAGGCAAAGTACATCAGAGGCCTTGGTACGATACACGCTGTCCAGAAATGGATCCCATATGCAGAGGCCACCATATTGGTGAAGTTACAAGGAATCTTATGGTTGGGAGACCCCTTTGGAAAGTAACTGGCAGACTACTGCATCTCACACTTCCCATCACTAAGAAAATGGCCAATGCCTGCTAGGGCTCGTCAGGTTCCACATGGACTGTCACTACTTCAACCCATTTATCAGGTGACATGAAGGGCTGAGTGGAGCCCAGAGCAGGAAGGGGTACTGCTGTAAGTCTGGACTGTAATGCAAGCAGCCTTGCCAGTAGGGCCATACAACTCAACATATCCCATGGTCTCAGATGTGTCTCTGGTGGAAAAAGGTGCCTTGTGGAGTTAATGGCCATCCCACAAATGAGAATCATAATATAGACCCTTAGAGTTCTGGAACAAGGCCATACCATCTGTAGCCAATAGTTACACACTATCCAAAACCCATCCTCGAACACACTCCAGGGTTGAGGTACAGTGCACCTGACCACAATGTCATTGAGTAAACATGAGACCAGAACCACCGTCTTGAGCTGGGCTCTGTCAGACCCACAATGTTATAAAGTCAAGCAGCTCCACAGTCATCCACAATGAGATGGACATGATCCTTCAGGATCAGGGTCAAAGGAGATGTGGGAGCAGTGGGCCTAAAACCCTACCTCACCCACCAGTATTGCCCCAGTCCCTCTCCTTCAGCCAACATCTATGGCCAAACTGGCAGGGGCAGGGATGTCTCTTATGAAGAGGTGACAATGGAGGAAAAGAGCTGAATAAAGTCACAAAGGATCAGGTCAGTGCATGGGTGCAAGCCAAAGATTGACACCAATTATCCTGCTGGACAGCAGTGACCCAATTATCCTACTGAGCAGCAGTGAGGACAAAGCTGATCAAGGGGCAGAGTTTCAGGCGGTCCCTCCAGACAGAGAGAAAGGAAGCCCAGGGGAAGAATACAGACAGTGCTTGACTAGTTAGGTGAAAGATTGGAAGATTGGTGTAGTGGCATGTCCTCAAAAAAGACCCCAACAATCCCACGGTTCCCTATACATGTCTCCGTTCTCATGAACAACTGGAGTTTGGGGATCTAGGCATAGCCTACAACTCCTCTCATCAGTAAGATGCAGGGAAAGTGACTCATTGAGACTTCCATGCTCATCGGGCAACAAGAAAGCCTAGCATCTTTCACTCTCCCTTTTGGAGCCCTGGACTGCCATTTAAAGAAAACCATGCTGGGGAATTCCTTGATTGTCCAGTAGCCTCTGAGCTTTCACTGCCAAGGGCCTGGTTTCATTTCCTGGTCTGGGAACTAAGACTTCTGCAAGGTGTGGGGCACAGCCAAAAAAAAAAAAAGAAAATTAGGCCGCCCTGATGGAAAGAGGCCCTGAAGAGAAGCCCTGAAGGGTAAGATGTCTTTTGGAGAGAGAGACCAGGTGGAGAAGCCAAGCGCCAGGCATCTGGTCCCAGTCCCAATCTGAGTACAACCCCATGAGACCTGACGTCAATCAAGGCATTGCTCAGCTAAGTCCATGGAGTCAAGAGAGATAATAAAAGGGCTGTTTTAAACCACTGAGTTTTATAGTGGTTTATTACATAACTACAGATAACTAAAACAGGACTTGGTACCTGAAAATGGTGTCTGCCTTGACAAAAATCCAAAACGTGTGGCATTTGTGTTGGGACCAGGATGGAGCTCCTTCAAGAGATCAAAGTGAAGACTTGAAAGACAGCAATGAAATTGCTCTTGGAGACCGAAGGAAAGGTGACCTGAGTATTACGATGTCATAACAGCACGTTGTGCAAACACACGTATGACACACCCAGTGGTGAAACTCTCACCTGCACTTTGGGAAAGAGAAAAGGGACCTAAGGAACACATGAGTCTGGCTGAGGATATTTACAGGCAGACTGTTGAAAGACCATTTTTGCTTTATTTTGTTTTTGCTTTTAGCTGCCTATGAAAAGTGAAGTAAAAAAAAAAAATTTTTTTTTAAAGGAAGTATACAGTTTTTGAGCAGACTTAAAGGAAATATAAAGCAACCAAGATTACTGGATTTGAAAGCAATTTACAAGGTAAGAAATGGACTCAGAGGGAAAGGGAAAAAAAATAAAATCCAGGACACACAAAGAAAAACATACCTCAGTGTCAAGTTCAGATTAAGGGTGGGACCGTGAGACACTTTGTTGAAACCTCAGGAAGATTTTAAGTGATGTGTCATAAAGTCCTTTCAGCCGAACAAAGAGCCTTCTAAGAATCCTCTTGGGTGTGCCTCATATGGCCTCTCTCCCAGACAACAGGGCTTCTAAGAATCCCAAGGACGTAGTCCCAGAGGAACTTCACAGGCCCGTTTCAGAAAAATACGTAGCTGTGGCTTTCACCCAGTGGAGTTGTCTGTGATCTGATATAAACAAAGTGCATGATGTTTTAAATGAACTGTATCCACTTGGACTGAAAGGAAGTCATTTTATGATGAAAAGAGATCTCAAGACCCTCAAACTTCTGCAGACAGTAAGCAGGCTAAGAAAGCTGCTTACCTTCAGAGAGAGGCTATTTATTATGGAAAAGGAAGGATGACTCAGGGCAGAGCCAAGACTCTTGGGAACTAATCCTAGAGATCAGGACTGGCCCACAGTGAAGGACCGGGAACATGTGCCCTGCGCGATTTCAGAAGCTCATAAATCATGACTGCGGTGTGCCTACTGTTTCCCCATCCCACTCCCATGGCTATTCCAGTTTTCCTATACTTGTCTTATCATCACTAAGCAAGTAACTTCTCTAATTTATAGTTCTTTAGAGCAAGAAGAACCATACTAAGGAGCCACATCCAAAGAAACACAACTGAGAAGATTCATCAATGTCCATGCCTGACTTAGATGATAAAATCCTGGGTTCAAGTTGATGCCATTATGGGATGAGACTGGTGGTCCTGGGAAAAGGGACGAGCTGTGTTTTGTGTAAGGGAGGAGTGTGAATTGTGTGCAGAGGGTGAACTGTGGCAGCCATTCTCCAGGGACAACCCTGAGTAATTCTGCCCTTGCCTGCGTGCACCTACTGCTACTCCCACCTGAGACAAAGCTTATGCCCCATTGATCTAGGTTGGAGCCCATGACTGCATTGATTAACAGCATGCAAGGAGGCGATATTCTGGGACTTTGGAAGGCAGGCACCAAGAAGGTCAAGCAGCTTCCAGTTCTTTGCAATTTGACACTGAAGACAACATGTAGGAAGTTCTGGCTATGTTGCTGAATGGAGTGGCCACATGGAGGAGCAATGAGGCACCTGGATATCCAGCCCAGCCTCATCTGACTGCAACTGAGTGAAAAATCCCACACAGCACAAGTAGAGGAGACCCCCCAAATGAGCCCAGCCAAACCACAAAGTCATGAACTATAATTAAATTGTAATAACTAAGTTTAGGGGTAGTTTGTTATGCAGCAACAGATAACAAAACAATTGGGGTTAGGAGGCCTGGGGAAGGGGCTTCCCTGGTGGTCCAGTGGTTAAGAATCCACCTTGCATTGTAGGGGACACCAGTGTGATCCCTGGTCTGGGAAGATCCCACAACTAAGCCCATGTGCCACAACGAATGAAGCCTGCACACCCAAGAACCCGTGCTACACAACGAGAAGTAAGTGCAATGAGAAGCACGCACACCGAAACTAAAGAGGCCCCCACTCTCCGAAACTAGAGAAAGCCTATTAGAAAATAAAGCCATGTCACTGGGAATACAAATAGAAAATACAGTGTACTAGAAGGATTTTTTTTTTAAAGGAGGCCTGGGGAAGAGGGATGTGGATGAGCCAATGGACATAAAATGTGGAGTTCTTTACATTGTGTGTTAATTCCCACAAGGAAGCCAGTTCCCATCAGCCAGCATCTGTGATCCACCGTCCCACAGTGAGTCGGTGAGCTCATGAATGGAACAGCCATGGTGCTAGGGATGAGCCCAACAGCATGGACTGCCATTCACCAAGTCTGAGCCAGTTGCTGCCACTGCTGAAAAGTTCATTCTGCCAATAACAGAGACTAACACCATGCAGTCCTCAACATGGTAACCAGTTAAGGACACCAACTGCTCATGTGATGGCAAATTGATTACACTGGACCCCTTCCACCCTGACAGGGGCAGTGACTCCTGACTCTGATACATGCTACAGGTACAGGCAGTTCTCTTTTGACACCCACACAACCTAAGCTACACCACTATCTAAGAGGTGGTGCTCGATCAGTGATTGGGGCCCCACACTGTATCACATCAAACCACCTTTCTTCAGAGAAGGTGCAGCAGCATGGGCATATGACCATGAGATTAACTTTTCTTTACTTACATTATTCAGAAGCTGCTGGGCAGAGAGGGCAGTGGGATGGCCACTTGAAGACAACTGAACCAAAGCCAAAGCTGGCTTAGAGGTGATACCCTGGATAGCTGCTCCTTGGGACATGGTATACACCTGAAGTCAATTACCATTACATGATATTGTGTCATAAATAAAATATATGGGAACATAAAATATATGGGAACTAATGTTTGGATGTAGGAGTAGAACATGTTACCATCACTCCCAATAATGTACTTAAGAAATCTGTGCTTCCTGTATCCACAATTCTTGCTTCCACCAAGAGACACAGCAAGACTGTTCATAAACTTAAAGCACGGCTGCCTCCAAATCACTTCAAGCTCTTTTTGCTGAGAGACCAGCAGGCAAGGAAAGTAATTACCATTCTGTAAAGAGTTCCTGACGAAGAAGGCATGGCGACCCACTCCAATATTCTTGCCTGGAGAATCCCATGGACAGAGCAGCCTGCTGAGTTTTAGTCCACAGGGTAGCACAGAATTGGACATGACTGAAACGACTGAGCACACACAGAGTACCTGACAGTGATCACTGGGGGAGAAAAAGGATTGCTCCTTCCCTGCGAGGAGTGAGAAGAATACAGTGACAGCCCGGTGACTCAGGGTGGCATCTCTTGGGACGCCTTTCTCCAATTCTGATGATAGTGTTGGCTGCTGACAACTCACAGCTTCATCACTCTTCAGGAATTGCCCTTGGCCAAAAAAAGATGCTTTGCCCAAGGCTCTGACCCCTCCCCATGATTTGTATATATCTAATGACTGTAAAGCATCTGCCTACAATGTGGGAGACCCAGGTTCAATCCCTGGGTTGGGAAGATCTCCTGGAGAAGGCAATGGCACCCCACTCCAGTACTCTTGCTTGGAAAATCCCATGGACGGAGGAGCCTGGTAGGCTGCAGTCCATGGGGTCGCTGAGGGTTGGACACAACTGAGCGACTTCACTTTCACTTTTCACTTTCATGCATTGGAGAAGGAAATGGCAACCCACTCCAGTGTTCTTGCCTGGAGAATCCCAGGGACGGGGGAGCCTGGTTGGCTGCTGTCTATGGGGTCGCAGAGAGTCAGACACGACTGAAGTGACTTAGCAGCTTAGCAGCAGCAATGACTGTAAAGCATCTGTGTACAATATGGGAGACCCAGGTTCAATCCCTGGGTTGGGACGATCTCCTGGAGAAGGAAATGGCAACCCACTCCAGTATTCTAGCCTGGAAAATCCCATGGACGGAGGAGCCTGGTAGGCTATAGTCCATGGGGTCACAAAGAGTTGGACACAACTGAGTGATTTAACTTAACTAATGACTGTTTAGCATGGAGGTACAGAGGCTTAGCACCTTTGTCTTGATTTGGGATCTTTTTGAAAGGTCTTCTTAGCTCCAGAGTTTCCTATGGGATTGGTTAGGGTCTCTGTTGTAACTCTAACCCATTTCCACTCCTCCCTCTGTCCAATCTCATTTTTCCTTAGAGTACTTCACATCTTGTACCCAAATCCCAGCATCTTAGTATCTGTTTCCCTGGGAACCTGATTTGTGAACCAACTGTCTCAATACCATATATTGAAAATGCAGTCCTCTCCCCACTGTTCTGGAGGGCTACCTTATTTTTTTTAAATAGGCTTTATTTTTTAGAACAGCTTTGTATTTGTTTAAAAAATTAAGAGGATAATGCAGAGTACTCACATATCCCACACTCAGTTTCCTCTGTTATTAATCTTACATTAATATAGTACATTTTTTACAATTCTTAAGTCTACACTGGCATATCATTATTACTAAAGTCCACAGGTTATTCCGATTTCCTTAGTTTTTGCCTAATGTCTTTATTCCATCCAGGACACCACATCACATTAACTTGTCTCCTTAGACTCCTCTTGGCTGTGACAATTTCTCAGACTTTTCTTGCTTTTGATGACCTTGACAGTTGCAAGGAGTACTGGTCAAACACTCTGTAGGATGACCTTGCACTGACAATGGCCTGATCTTTTTATCAGACTAGAGGTTTGCATCAGAACAGACTGGATTATGAGTTTGGGAGAGGAAGACCACAGATGTGAAATGTCATCATACCAAGGGTTCAAACTATCAACATGACCTATCACCCTTGAGGTCCTGATCCTCTGCTGGAGGCAGTGTTTGTCAGATTTCTCCACCAGAACACTACTCTTTCTTCACCCCAACCTCCAGCCACTTTCCATACTGCACTCTTTGGAAGAAAATCACGCTACACAACACATACTTAAGGGGTGGGGAGTTCTGCTCCCCTCCTCCACCTCTCCTTGAGAGCCTACCTTCTTCAAAAAATTAAATGTCCTTAAGGATGGTTCTTAAATAAGTAGACCACTAGAAACAACTTCATCAATAACCTATTTTCTTACATGCTTTATAGTAGGTCTTATATAACAAGGGGAAACAAATCCCCTAAATATCATTTCTAAAACTGTGGCAAAAATATAGATTAATTTTACCATCTTAATCCTTTTAAGTGCACAGTTCATAGTATAGGTACATTTAGAATGCTGTACAACCAATCTCCCTAACTCTTTTCATCTTACAAAATTGGAACTCTATACCCATTAAGCCACAGGTCTACACCGCCCTGCTTCCCCTAGCCTCTGGCAGCCACCATCCATCTTAAATACTTTATTTCTGAATTTGACTACTCTAGGTACCTCCTATGAGTGGCATATACAGTATTTGTATTTTTGTGACAAGCTTGTTTCACATAGTATAATGTCCTTGCACTTCAACCATGTTGTAGCGTGTGTCAGGATGGCTTTCCAAGACAAAATAATATTCTACTGTATGCATGTATCACATTTTGCTTATCCATTCACCTGTTGACAATTTGGGCTGCTTCCACATTTAGCTATTGTTGAATAATTCTACTATGAACATGGGTATACAAATATCTCTTCGACATCCTACTTTCAATCCTTTTGGGTATGTATGCACAAGTCGAATTGCTGGATTTTATAGTAATTCTATTTTTTATTTTTTGAAAAACTGCCATACTATTTTCCATAGTGGCTGCACCATCTTATGTTCCCACCAGCAATGCACCAGCCTTCCTATTTCTCTACATCTTCACCAACACTTGTTATTTTCTGCTTGTTGTTGTTTTTGTCCTTCAGGATAGCCATGCTAATGCATACGAGGTAGTATTTATTGTGGTTTTGATTTGCATTTCCCTAATGGTTAGTGATGTTGAGCTTATTTGCACATACTTAATGGCTATTTGTATACCTTTTTTAGAGAAATTTCTTCTCAAATACTTGTCCATTTTTAAATTGGATTTTTTTCCGCATTGTTGAGGTATAGGAGTTCTGTATATATTCTGGACATTAAATCTTTAACAGATACATTATCTGCAAATATTTTGTTCCATTCCATGGGATGCTTTTTCACTCTACTGAGTGTCCTTTGTTTGTAAAGACAGTTTTAACTCCCATGTAGTTTATCAATTTATCTATTTTTGTTTTGTTGTCTGTCCTTTTGATCTCACATCCAATAAACAGAACCAAATCTAATGTCATAAAGCATTCCCCCTATGTTTTCTTCTAAGAGTTGTATAATTTTAGACCTTGCAGTTAGGTATTTGATCCATTTCAGGTTGATTTTTGTACAGGGTGTAAAGTAAGGGCCCAACTTCATTCTTTTGCATGTGGATATTCAGGTTTCCTCACACCATTTGTTGAAAAGGTTATCTTTTCACATTAAGTGGTCTGGGCACTCTTGATGAAAATTATTGATCATACATGCAAAGGTTTACATCTGAGCTCTTTATTCACCCTCAATGTTAATTTTAACAGAGAAAAAACAATTCAAAACTTTATATACAGTATGAGTTCAGGTATTATTTTTAAGTTATAAACATGTTAGTTAACAAATAAAAATAATACATGTTTATTATAGATAATAAACTTACTTTTGGAAAATAAAGTATAAAAAAAAAATCACTGATAATCTTATTTTGGTGTATTCTTACTTCAGTGTAATCTTATTTTGGTATAAATCTATGCCAAAATACTGATGGTATTATACCATTAGAGAAAATAGATCAATTCAGTCTCATTACAAAAGTGGTACCATGCTCTTTGGATAGTTTTGAATCCAGCTTTGTATACGTAATGCAATATTTTAACATTGTCCAAAGGCATTTTTCCTGAAAATTTTGTAAATATTTATATAGTATTCCAATGTTTAATAAACCATAATTTATTTCACTCTTCCCATTAGTGTTGCATATTTCACCTTGCTTGTAATTTTTCACTATTATAAATAATGTTGCAGTAAACCTCACTGTACTTAAATTTATACATATATTTATTATTATAACCTTAGGTATATACTACTTTAATAAATAACAATGAAGAATTTTTCTAAAAGGTAAAAACTTTTCTGCGGATTCTTGCATGCTGACTCTTTCTAGAATGGTTTTCCTCAGTCATATTAAAAACTAAACTTTCCACAACTTTAAGCATAGTTTTTGTACTACACAGATCAGATTTTCTTTTATAATTACATATAGTTTCAAAATAACAGGACCACTATTTGTGTTCCTCCAACAGAGTACTCAAGATCAAAATTCTTAAGATTTTAGAACATATTATTTGGGACACCAAGAGTCATCATCTCTTATTTCAACTTTTAATCTTAAATCTCATCTTGATTTTAAAGTTTAAAATGTATTGTCAAAAAATTAAAAAAAAATATTAATTGAAATGCCCTAATGTCTAGAAGGTTGTTTTTGTTTGTTTCTTTCTTTTTTTAATGGGTGGGGTCAATAGAAGAGCACTTTATTTGCTTATAGACAAAATTCAACAGTTCAAATAAATAGCAAATTTTTCATACTTTCTTAATAACACAAATCTATTCTTAGCAAGTTTGTCATAGATGACTAAGTCAAAAGTGAATAAGCATGAAAACAGATTTCTAATTCCTATTGTTTTTCCTAACCTTTATGTGTAAATACTTACCTGATAGGGTTTGGTAGTAAATTTATTTTCGAGTCTGATCTATGACAATTTAAAATTCACACTTCAACTTAATAATCCATATATTTGCAGTTTAAAAGTTACATTTTGGCATCACTGACTCAATGGACACGAGTTTGAGTAAACTTCGGGAGTTGGTGATGGACAGAGAGGCCTGGCATGCTGCAGTCCATGCGGTCGCAAAGAATCGGACACGACTGATTGAACTGAACTGAACTGAACTGAACTTTGGTGACTGAAAGAGGAGGTTTATGGGATATTAACATTGTTTCATGTATTGACCAAGATGATTACATAAGAGTGTTTATAAAGAGGAGGTTTATGGGATATTAACATTGTTTCACATGTTGACCAAGATGATTACAAAAGTGTGTTTATTTTGTAAAAATTTCTTCAGTTGTACTCCTAAAGATTTGTGCACAGTTCTTTATGTATTTAAGCTTAATAGAGTTCCTTTTAAAATTATATTTTAAGAGATTTCTTAAAGATATGAATCTCTACATTTTTTAATTTAAATACTGAACAATTAAAATTTGAATGGCTTTTCTTAAAAATTTAAGCTATGAAAACAATTTAAAACTGAGGTATGTAGTACAATTTTAGAGACACCCTTTATTCTCACATCTTTCTTGTAAGTTCAACAGATGTTTTGGAAAAAGTGGATGTATGATTCACTCTGCTGTTCAGCAGAAACTAACATAGCATTGTAAATCAACCATGCTCCAATAAAAATTTTAAAAAACCAAATACATATAAAAGAACACAGACACCATTGTTCTCAATATGCAAAAGCACAAACCATGTAGACACCACCAAAGAGGCTCAACATGAAGCACTTTAAATGAAATGCTGCAGCTGATAAAATTAACATTCTTAATTATCTAAAAGGTTTCAACTTCTTAAACTATCTTCTAGTTGAATGCATTATGGTTTCTTCTACCACCAATGTATCTAGGCTCTTCTGGGTTCTAACAATCAGTTGAACATTTCAGGCAACAAAGTCCACCAAACTTCAGAGAAACAAAGTTAAAATTCATGTGGGCATTACTCATTAGGATGTGCTATGAATGCAGAAATAAGGCAATTGTGTTTCTTTGGCAGGTTAAAGTTTTTTGCCGTGCCCCTCCCCCCCCAAACCTTGTATCTTAGTTTTCTGAATGTTGAGCTTTAAGCCAACTTTTTCACTCTCCTCTTTCACTTTCATCAAGAGGCTCTTTAGTTCTTCATTTCTGCCATAAGGGTGGTGTCATCTGCATATCTGAGGTTATTGATATTTCTCCCAGCAATCTTGATTCCAGCTTGTGCTTCTTCTAGCCCAGCGTTTCTCATGATGTACTCTACATATAAGTTAAATAAGCAGGGTGACAATACACAGCCTTGATGTACTCCTTTTCCTATTTGGAACCAGTCTGTTGTTCCATGCCCAGTTCTAACTGTTGCTTCCTGACTTGCATACAGGTTTCTCAAGAGGCAGGTCAGGTGGTCTGTTATTCCCATCTCTTTCAGAATTTTTCACAGTTTATTGTGATCCACACAGTCAAAGGCTTTGGCATAGTCAAGAAAGCAGAAATAGATGTTTTTTCTGGAACTCTCTTGCTTTTTTGATGATCCATCAGATGTTGGCAATTTGACCTCTGTTTCCTCTGCCTTTTCTAAATCCAGCCTGAATATCTGGAAGTTCATGGTTTACGTATTGCTGAAGCCTGGCTTGGAGAATTTTAAGCATTACTTTACTAGCATGTGAGATGAGTGCAATTGTGCAGCATATAGATGGGGAAACAGTGGAAACAGTGGCAGACTTTATTTTTCTGGGCTCCAAAATCACTGCAGATGGTGATTGCAGCCATGAAATTAAGAGACACTCCTTGGAAGGAAAGTTATGACCAACCTAGCTAGCATATTAAAAAGCAGAGACATTACTTTGCCAACAAAGGTCCATCTAGTCAAGGCTATGGTTTTTCCAGTGGTCATGTATGGATGTCGGAGAAGGCAATGGCACTCCACTCCAGTACTCTTGCCTGGAAAATCCCATGGGCGGAGGAACCTGGAAGGCTGCAGTCCATGGGGTCGCGAAGAGTCGGACACAACTGAGCGACTTCCCCTTCACTTTTCACTTTCATGCATTGGAGAAGGAAATGACAACCCACTCCAGTGTTCTTGCTTGGAGAATCCCAGGGACGGGGGAGCCTGGTGGGCTGCTGTCTATGGGGTCACACAGAGTCGGACATGACTGAAGCGACTTAGCAATAGCATGTATGGATGTGACAGTTGGACTATAAAGAAAGCTGAGTGCCGAAGAATTGATGCTTTTGAACTGTGGTGTTGGAGAAGACTCTTGAGAGTCCCCTGGACTGCAAGAAGATCCAACCAGTCCATCCTAAAGAAGATCAGTCCTGGGTGTTCATTGGAAGGACTGATGTTGAAACTGAAACTCCAATACTTTGGCCACCTGATGCAAAGAGCTGACTCATTTGAAAAGACCCTGATGCTGGGAAAGATTGAGGGTAGGAGGGATGACAGAGGAAGAGATGGTTGGATGGCATCATCGACTCGATGGACATGGGTTTGGGTAGACTCCAGGAGTTGGTGATGGATAGGGAGGCCTGCTGTGCTGTGGTTCATGGGGTCACAAAGAGTCAGACAGGACTGAGAGACTGAACTGAACTGAACTGAACTGAAACCTTGTATCACATGGTATCAGATACAGGTGTTACAAATGAAGACAGAAACATATTAGCCATGTGGGACATGCCCAACTTCCATTATGTAAAGAAATGCTACAATACATAAAAACTCTTTATATTGTTAATTATTTTAAATCACACAACTATGACTTTCTCTAATAAGTGTGTATAAACCATAGTATTTGATTAACCTTTTATTGCATTATGTCAATGAGTTTCCCTCTGATTTGACATACTAAGTTTATCACTGTTCATCAGGAACATACTTACATGCTTAGATGCTCAACAAAGCCTTTTAAATGCTTTTCAAACTTTATCTAATGCTCTAAATGATCTTGGCATAGCCTGTACTTAGCAGTAGCAGTAGCAGGGCTTTGTTGATATTACAGACCCATGAAACTAGGAATAAAATAACACTCCCCAGAAACACGGAGCAGGCAATAGCAACCCACTCCAGTACTCTTGCCTGGAAAATCCCATGGACGGAGGAGCCTGGTAGGCTGCAGTCCATGGGGTTGCTAAGAGTCAGGCACAACTGAGTGACTTCACTTTCACTTTTCACTTTCATGCATTGGAGAAGGAAATGGCAACCCACTCCAGTATTCTTGCCTGGAGAATCCCAGGGATGGGGGAGCCTGATGGGCTGCCGTCTATGGGGTTTGCAGTGTTGGACATGACTGAAGTGACTTAGCAGCAATGAGTTTCCCTCTGATTTGACATAGTAAGTTTAAGTATATCACTGTTCATTAGGAACATACTTACATGCTTAGATGCTCAACAAAGCCTTTCAAATGCTTTTCAAACTTTAACTAATGCTCTAAGTGATCTTGGCATAGCCTGGGCTTCGTTGATATTACAGACCCATGAAACTAGGAATAAAATAACACTCCCCAGAAACACAGAGAAGGCAACCCACTCCAGTACTCTTGCCTGGAAAATCCCATGGGTGGAGCAGCCTGGAAGGCTGCAGTCCATGGGGTCGCTAAGAGTCGGGCACAACTGAGCGACTTCACTTTCACTTTTCACTTTCATGCATTGGAGAAGGAAATGGCAACCCACTCCAGTGTTCTTGCCTGGAGAATCCCAGGGACAGGGGAGCCTGATGGGCTGCTGTCTATGGGGTCGCACAGAGTCGGACACAACTGAAGCGACTTAGCAGCAGCAGCAGCCCCAGAAACATCATTTATACTGTTACCAATACACACTGTACAAAGCCAACACATCCATAAATATTTAAGCAAGTTTTCTAAAATGTTTCTCATCTATCCTATCTGCAACAGCCCAGCACAAAGAAAATCACTAAGCACTTGCCCACATAATAAAATCAACTACTTACATTAGAGAGCAGTTTTGCACTCCTCAGCCCACCTCCCTTCTCATGTAATCCTCTCTCTTTATTTTCTGGCCTCTAAATCCCATTAGCTGCCTGAATAGGGTGAAGTAGAATATACTTAGAAATTTAGGATCAAATTTAAAACTGCCACCTAGGCCCCAGTCAAGTGAAAATCCTGGTAACTCTCTCACAAAAGTGTCCTGAAATAGGAGTCTGACTGGGCACCCCAATGGCCCAACACCAGCCAGGGGTCTGAGAATTCCTAGACACCATGTTAACCCCCTCAGCTTGGCTTGAACCTATTCTTTTTCTTCTTCCATATTTTCTCTGGGTTATTCCAACCCGCCTCTATTTCTAACCTTGTCTTCTGGACACAAATGCTATCAAATTGTTTTCCAAAGACACATATCACAGGATGATTTCATTCCACACAGTTTTCATTTCAGTACAATGAAGCAGCACAATGAATACATGATTTAACAATGCCCTTTAGTATTTCATGAATGTTCAGTGGGTTGTTTTTTTTTCTTTCCTTTGTGAAACTTGGAACAAAATATTAATGAAACTTCAGAAAAACCAATTAAAGTATTACCTTTGGTTTTAAATTAACTAATCAATCAAGTAGCTCTATTTTAGAGGAGAGAACTTCTGAGTAGGTAGTACAGGATTGAGGAGTGTGGGCTCTGAAGCCTGACAACTGGGGTTTTAATCTGCACTGTGCTAGGAACCAAATGTGACTTTAGGCAAATCACTCAGCACCACATGGAGACTCAGTTGGCTCATCTGTACAATGGGAACCATGGGACATACCTGAAAGTATTGTTGCAAAGGTCTCACACTTTCATCCAGGAAAAGCACTTGGAACAGTGCCTGGCAAGGAGTAACCATGCAAAAAACATTAGCCTTTATTAATATGTTAACCTGGAGGAAATACGAAGAAGAGCATAACTGTATATTCTCAGGGATAAGACATACCACTTTTCTCCAGAATCATCTTTCAAATTAATCTACACCCAAGACAATAATTATCATGATGAACCTGTGATTAAGTCTCAAGGCAGCATATATTTAGAGAACAAAGTACAAGGTAACTATCTTGCAAGAGCTTTGTGAAACGGTAATATGCATATAGAATGTCGAAGCAAAATATAGTAGCAGTTTCACTTTTAATCTTTCTCATTTTTTTTAATGTGTAACAACAACACAGTTGTAAAATAAAGCTTTCTCCCTTTCCGAATATATGGGACATTTTTCAGGTATATTCTATTCTCTATTAAATTCTAAAACTTTAGTAGAAAAAGTAAAATATACACATACTCTTAAAATAGTGTCATACAGAGTCTTTATGACACATTTCTGAGTTTACCAACGCCAGGCTAAGTTCAATTCTGGGATTATTTGTTGACAAGGAGCAAACAAAATGCTGCACAATTCAACACTGCGGGGGGCGGGGGGACAAACACCTGGAGCGTCTTAGGTCAAAGTACAGCTTGAACTTGACATTAAATACGTACATTCAGTCAACCTCCGACACGGTAATGGTCCTGAAGCGGAATGCCGGCCCCTCGGCCGCGCGGGAGCCGGGGCGGCGGGTTCGAGGCCGGGACGCGGCGGCCGCCCCGCCTCAGCGCGCGCTAGCGGCGCCGGAGCCCAGCGGGCGGGGCACGAGCCGAGCGGCCCGCGCGACCGGGTGAGGGCCGGAGTCTAGGAACTGAGGGCGTGTAAGTGAAAGGACGCGGGGGCTTTAAGGCGCTGGACTCACACGCCCGGCCCGGGGCTGGCAGGAAGCGCCCACCTGGCCGCATGGGGAGCGAGGCGGCTGGAGGAGGGGCCCCTGCGCGCCCGGAAGCTGAAGAATTCCCCCCTCCGCCTGCCCGCGGACCGCGAAGTAAGACACGCGGTTGTTCTTCACCGGCTCTGAAAATCCAGCTCAGCGTAGCCCAGAGGCCTCAACCCCACGATTTGTGCAAAACCGCCGGCGACAATCTTGTAAAATAGAAGAGCGTCCCTGGGTGGGCTCGAACCACCAACCTTTCGGTTAACAGCCGAACGCGCTAACCGATTGCGCCACAGAGACTCCGATGCGGTTACCACCTCCAGCCATAACCTTTATGAAGAATAATAAAGGCAGTGCGTGAATGTTTCTTTCTTTTCTGCTTACTGATTCCTCTCATTAAAATCCAGTTTTTCCAGTTAGCATTTCTAACCCTTTAATTCTATTTTCTACCTTTAAGCATACTGTAAAATTATAAAATACAGCAAGATCGAGCAGAATTTCATATTGCAAGAGTGTTAAAATACTGCTGTTACTCCCCACCCCCCTCCCATTTGGAACGTTTTGTTTCAGGGAGTTAACTATTATGTTTGTTTTATAGGGAAATAAAAATTTTAATCTTATGAGCTGAGAAACTTGCCTTTTGTTTCAAACTCTATCCGGTGCTTTGTTCACTAATCTTCATAATTTTCTTGTGTACCATTCCCAAGGTCATCTGAATTGTATCTGCCTTCTTCATTTTTATATTCAGGTATTATTAAAATAATCCGTGTATATAATTCCCATTTGTTGTGTACTAATCTCTAAGTGCAATTATTCATCACTTACATTTTGTTACTGGAAAAAGACATTGGGAAAAAGCTACAGCATTGTTCTTTAATCTCTGTACACTGTAGTTAATTGCTAAATTGCTCCTGAGTCTCCCTGAAATTAGCGTGTACACCTACATTTGAACTATGCCACTGAAAACATACATTTCACAGGATATTTACAACTCAATTTGAGGAAAGAGAAGTTAAAGAAAAAAAGTATGATTTATGATTAACGCCTGAAAATCCCTAACACAGAAACACCTGTGGCAAACATTACACCCCTGTAAATACACTATATGAAAATCTTACCCTTTGTGTGACTATGTCCTGATGCCTTTAGAGATAATCTTCAAAACCCTAGACACTTCCCCCCCTTCCCGCCTCAGAGAACTGCTACTTTCCACTTGACAAATCTATACTTAAATTTTTAACAGTCACTAAATTGCTGTCTAGAATCCCTTGAAGAAGAATTCATATCTTGATTTATAGAAGTTGTATGTGGTGTGCCTTAGTCCAATCAATATTTTGAGTTCCTGTGGCTTGATAAGACAACTTAAATTGGCTTTGGAACCTATTAGTGAAGTTCCTTGAAAGCACTGAGATATCAAACAGCTGTGGATTCATACCAAGCTGTACCACGCTGCCCTCAAAAAAAAAAAAAAAAAAAACTTTTAGAAATGCATTTGAAAATTTTGAATTAAAGAAAAATCCAGGAAGTACTTATAAAGAACATATAATGAGTCTGCTTTCATTATATGATGCTACATCCATACTTAAATGTTTTACGTACCTGTTAATGTGAGCAAAAACTATGAGACACTGGTTTTTCTTCTCTGAATACCAAAATGAGTATTCTCTCCTTTGCTATTGTGCTTGTTACTGTTCAGTTAGAACAGACTGCGACTAGTACCTCACCACCCTTTCATTCAATATTTACTCTGCCACTTGAAATATTAGGAACAGTTCTATTCATGAGATTACCTAAAGCTCCAATCTCTTTTCCTCAGTTCAGTCATCATGCTAACATTTTAACTTCGAAAAAGAGAGATCTGAAAAAGTTGATGAGAAAAAGAAATAATTGGCTCATCATACACTAATTATTTAATTAGCTCATTGTCTGCTAAAACTTTTTTCTATGTGAGGATAGTTGTTTAAAATTTAGTCTTCAAGCCTAGTTCTGTGGTTGTTAATATTTTTAAGAAAATAAATTGCTATATCCACAGTTCATTAGCTTTGCCATTTTGTCTATTTGCAAATTCTTCAAAAGAACATATATTAAATGGAATATGAACATTTCACTCCCATGATGCATATCAAATGTAACTTTTATGCAAAATGCCCATTTACAAAAATAAGTGCATGTGTTGTCATCTAAATCTTTGTGATTATCTCATTTTAGGCCTTAATATCTATGCCCAGTTTTTAAAGCCAAATTAAGTCCACTGGATTAACTTCAGAAACACACATCATTTTTCCTTAAATTTCAGGATAGCCCACAACAAATGATTCTTACAGCTTCATTAATACTTAGGTCTTTATAATTGCTAAAAGTACAAAGGACTGGGGATTTTGCCCCCTTTTTGTATATCATATACAATGAACTGCAACTTTAACTCTTCCAAGAATGTGCCCTATCAAAGAAGCTGACCTCTGCAGATTAATGGGCCTCTATATTTTATTTCCATCTCAGAGAGGAAAAAAGAGAGAAAAAGAACATCTTGCAAATGGAATCCACCTGTCTTGACATACAAGGCAAGATGGCCCACACTGATTTATAGACCTTCCTGGTATCATGATTCCAGTGCTCTCAGAAGCCATGCCTCCAATTTCAAACCAACAGAAGACGCAACCCACAGGATTTTCATGAACACAATTGTGCATGACCTTAATTCTTTTCAATTCCTGTATTTCAAAAGGACAGCGACTGAGTTGTTAAAAATGAAGAATCTTATGGCAAAACCCACTACAATATTGTAGAGTAATTAGCCTCCAATTAAAATAAATAAATTTTAAAAAATTAGAAAAAAGAAAAATCCAGTTAGTTAAAATTTAAAAAGAAATCCAGGGAGTTAGAGAAATCACCTCAATAGGGAGAGGATTGGGACACAAGGAAATCAGTTAAAAGAGAATGTTGAACCAGCGGTCTCTAAAAGCAAGTAAAGAACTATGAGACCCACTTTCAAAACTAACTGAAGTCACATTTTAAAACTGCTATGTAGTAAAAGGGAGTCGGACCAGAGCCCTGGGAATAGCCTCCTCCTTGTGGCTACTATCCTGTAAATGGATTTTGAAACCTTGAATTAAAGTCAACTGAATCACTGAGAAGATTGTAGCTGGTAAAAGAGCTGGTATGTAATGAACTGTTCACTCAATGAAACATTGACCATAACATTGTTAGAGTTTCCAAAGGCATATAAACATTATATAGGTCATTTTTTTATTAAAAAAAAAAAGCACAAGCAAGCTCAAATAAATCCATATTTGAAAGATTTGACAATATTTACAAAATGATTCATCCTAGAATATTGTAAATAACAAGTGCTCTTGTATATTTAAAGTATGATCCCACCAAAAGGATGTTTTTCAAATACGAGATATCACAAATAAAGCGCAAGCTCAGTGTTTATGAGATATGGTAAAAGATAGTTTTTTCTCCTCTGTGGCCCTTAAAGGACACTACCACTCTTCCAGAAGCTCAGTTGAAATCCTAGTATCATCCAAGTTCCTTATCTTTTATTTTTTACCTTGGATCATTCAGAAAGTCATAGATTCTACTTTTGCAACATCTCTAAACTTTGACTCTGTCTCTACTTTTCCACCCCCATTTTCACTGCTTAATATTCACACGGTATACTCCATGTTCCTATTTCCCTACATAGAACTTAAGCTCCAATAAATGGATACTACTGTTATACACATTGTATGGATGAAGAAACTAAGGCTTATAATGGTTTTAAATTTAAGTCCTAAATCTATTTAAACTTTAAATAACTTGCCCAAGGTACCACCTGATGTTCCTTGTTGTTGTACCTTTTTTTTTTCTTCTCATGCCTGTTCTTAGAATACCCTTCCTTTGTCATCTTGCCTTTTAAAGCCTATTTCTCCTTCAAGCTCATACAGTGGTCTCATCCTATGAAACCTTTCTTGATCCCTCCAACTAGATCTAATCTTTCCTTCTTGTAACCATCTAGCACTTTTTCCTTGGCCAAACCTCATATTACAGCCATCTCTGTACCTATTTAAACCCCTTTGAACTTGTGTACATGCCTAGAGCTCAGAAATATTATGTCTTTATACCTCCTATAGGACTTGACTTACTTATGCTAAATGTATTGAACAACTGAAAATGAAAATGAAAGTTATATTCAATACTGTTGTGAAATATTAGTAGAGTTCACAGATTCCTACTATGAAGCTGACTAAAAAATTTAGTACCAGAGAATATCAAGGGAAACAACAGTAATCCCAAATTGATCAAAGATGAGACTAATAAAAGTTCAAATCGACTGTTTCTAAAAAACTTTAAAAATTGTTTTAAAGTTTAAAATACTGCTATTCCTAAATGCGATTTTGGTACTGCTAAGGCTGAAGTGCTTTTCTAGATTTATTCATTTAACAAATACACATATAAGACTTTGTTTCAGGCACTGTTCCAAGTCCTTTACCAATGTTTCCCTGTTTAAATTTTACAGTGACCTAGTTAAGTAACTTCCACTATTATCATCCCTGTTTTACAGGTAGAGAAACTAGAGTTAAGTAACTAACCCCAAATCACACAGTCAGTGACAGAGCCAGTATTCAAATCCAGGCATGTTACTCCAGACACTTAAAAAAAAATTATGCTTATTTATTTCAATATTTATGTATTTTTGGCTGCCAAGTGTGGACTTAGTTGCCCTCAGGGCATGTGGGGTCTTAGTTCCTCAATCAAGGACTGAACCATTGGTTCCCTGCATTGGAAGGCAGATTCTTAACCACTGGGCCACCAGGGAAGTCCCCAGGCTACTTTCTTAACCGCTAGGCTATCCTGCCTCTTTTGTTGTTTTGTTTTTGAGAACTGTACATTAGACATGTTTTTAAACAATTTGGAGACTTTAAAAATCTCCCACTAGTTTAAAGTTGTTGTTTTTTTTAACATGATTTCAGACACAAAAGTTGCAAGAATAGTACAAAGAATTTAACCAAATGTCACAAATGTTGTTATCTTACTACACTGTAACTTTTTCTCTTTCTCTCAATATTTAACTTTTTCTGATTTGTTTAACAGTAAATTGCAGATGTGATAGCCATTAAATACTTTGGGGTGTTTCCTAAAGTGAAGGAATTTCATTACATAACCACAGAATCATGATCAAAATTAGAATCTTAACATTGATATGGCATTATGAGGATTAGGACTTAATCTGTAGATCTTATTCCGATTTCACCAGTTGTTTCAGTAAGGTCCCTTATTGCAAAACATAATCCAAGGTCATGATTTGCATGTCATTGTCCTGTCTTTCAGTCTTTTAAAATCTGTAACAGTTCCTGAATCTATCTGTTTGTCTCTTACATACCATGACTTGGACACTTCAGCAGCATACAGGCCAGTTATGTTGTCAAATGTCCTTAAACATCAGGTTGTCTGGTGTTTCTGTCATAAACAGATTCAGGTTGGGTGCTTTTGCTCCCTCTAACACATTTAATAAACTGGATGCTGTAACATCAATCTGAAACAATGGTAAAATGGAAAAAATAAATAAATAAATGAGACTAGAACAAGCCCAGAGAGATAGGTGACAATGACCTTGAGTTTGGCAGAACAGACCTCAGTATTCCTCAACATCATACAATGTGAATAATCTCATTTATTTAAACAGAAATATCCTTGAAATAATTTAAATTTTTATTTTAAAATCCCCTATCTCTTCTTTGTTTCAATTTTATATTCACTAAATCACTCTGACCGGACACTTCATCTCCTGAGAAATAGTCACCAGAAAGAGGAATAACCACTGCCTATGGTTTTGAGGGTGGGATGGAGCCCTCAGTGAATCACCATTGAGTTTGGTGGTTCAAAAATAAAATCCTTTATCACTTGGTTATGAGGAATCAAATCTTCCTCACCTGTTAACCTCTTGGTGAACAGATGCATATTAATTTCTGAAACTGTGAAGTAAGACTCACAGCAGGAGCTGCTGGGGTTTATCAGGGTTTGGACAAGGGTACCTCTTGTCCTGGATTGGCTGCCACAGAAGTTTGTACTAGTCTACAGAGAAACAGAAGCAATAGGAGATATATACAAATAGAAAAAGAGATTTATTCTGAAATGTTTTCTCCTGAGGTTATGAAAGCTAAGAACTACGACCTGCCATCTAGAAGCAGGAGGTCCAACCCAAGCCCAAAGGCCTGGGAACCAGACGAACCAGTGGAGTAAGCCCCATTCCGCCCAAGAAAAGGAGCACCCGAGTCTGAGGGCAGAATAAGATGGATGTCCCAGTTCAAACAGAAAGGTCCTTTCTCTGCCTTTTGTTTTACTCAGGCCCCCAATGGATTGGATGACACCCACCCACTCTGGCCGGGGGGATCTTCTTTGCTCAGTCTATTGATTTAAATGCTAATCTCTTCTAGAAACACTCTCACAGACACTCCCCAAAATAACATTTGACCAGCAATTTGGGCATCCTTTGGCCAAGGCAAGTTGACACATAGAATTAACCATCACAAAGTTCTTAAGCATAATCAATAAAACACAGGGAGCAGAGATTTTTCAAGGATTTAGCACTAAATAATAATAATAATAAAAATCCTCTCAGAGATAATAGGGGATCCACAAACAATTCAACAAGGGATCCCTACAGAAAACTTGTGCCATGGCCCTCCTTTGTCAGGACCAGGAAAGAAGTTGTGATCTATTTTACTCAGGGGGAAAAAATCCAAATTTTTTTATGAGCTACAGAACCAAATACAACTGTCTATGTCAATCCAAGAGGATTATTTCTTTCCTCAGCATGAAAGTTTCACCTTGCTACCACAGAATTTTTTCCTTGGAAATATTTTTAAACTTTTTTTTCCCCTTTAAGATTTTCAATAACAGAAATACAAAATCAAGAGGTTCTATTGCCTAAAGAAGAGATTTTCATTTCTAAGAATCCTTACATTTAGAGACCTTTTAAACTGTCTAATTTTACAAGGTATAACAAAAAAAAAATACTTTTAAACTTAATAACTTGAAGGCTTTTGCTGGAAGTTGAACACTAGGTTCTAAATTAATATTCAGCATTCTAACAATAAGAAATTGAATGTCTCAATTCATAATTGACTTTTTAACTGCTTCATTGAATACACGAGAGATTGCCAAAGCCCATTATCATCAACATAAAAGTAGAATTATATAAAAGGCTCATGTAGGTGAGCATTTAAATTTAGATTTATGCATATACAGTACTTCCCAAGTGGCTCAGGGCTTCCCTGCTGGCTCAGCAGTAAAAGAATCTGCTTGTCATGCAGCAGACACAGGTTCCATCCCTGGGTTGGGAAGATCCTCTGGAGAAGGAAATAACAACCCATTCCAGTATTCTTGCCTGGAGAATCCCATGGACAGAGGAGCCGGGAGGGTTCCAGTCCCTGGGGTTGCAAAGAGTCGGACACGACTGAGCGACTAACACAACACAACAACAACCAGTATTCTTGCCTGGAGAATCCCATGGACAGAGGAGCCTGGTGGGTTATAGTCCATGGACTCGCAAAAGAGCCGGACGTGACTTAGCATCTAAACAACATACACACTACTATGTATAAAATGATAACTAACGAGAACCTACTATGTAGCACAGGAAACTCTACACAATGCTCTGTGGTGAACTAAATGGGAGGGAAATCTAAAAAAGAAGGGATATATGTATACGTATAGCTGATTCACTTTACTGTATGGCAGAAACAAATACAACATTGTAAAGCAACTATGTGTGTGCTCAGTCACCCAGTTGTGTCCAACTCTTTGCAACTCCATGGACTGTAGCCTTCCCTGTTCCTCTGTCCATGAGATTTCCCAGAAAAGAAATTCCTCCTCCAGGGAATCTTTCCATCCCAGGGACTGAAAGATCCTGCATTGGCAGGTGGATTCTTTAGCACTGAGCCATCTGGGCAGCCGGCAGCTACACACCAGTAAATATTTAAATAAGTAAATAAATTTAGGTTTATGCATGTAATTTAGTTGTTTTTAGATGGAAGACTTTGATCCAAAGGCTTCTTTTTCAAAAAGGTATGAAAGAAAATCCAGACTGATGTCTCTTGAATTATCAAGTAATTTGGGAATAAGAATGTCTTCAACACAGTTCACTTTATGGTTTTGGAATTGCAATTATGATACTAGTATAAAGACAGACATAGAGATCAATGGAATAAAATTGAAAGCCCAGATATCTGTAACTAACTGAGTCTCAACAAGTAGGCCAAGACAATTTAGTAGGGAAAGAATAGTCTTCAACAAATTGTTCTGGGACAACTATACATCCACATACAAAAGAATGAAGTTGAATCCCTAACACACATCACATACAAAAATGAACTCAAAATGAATCAAAGACCTAAATGTAAGAACTAAAATCATAAAATTAGTAGAAAAGATCATAGGCCTTAAATTCCATGCTTTGAATTAGGCAATAATTAAAAAAAAAAAAAAAAAACAAGCACAAGAAAGAAAAGAAAAAATAGATAAATTGTATGTCATCAAAATTAAAAACTTTTGTGCTTTCAAGTTCCCTATCAAGAAAGTGAGGGGGGGGAAAAACACCATAGAAAAAGAGAAAATATTTGCAAATCATATCTTAGATAAGGATCTAATATCTAGAATACATATATTAAAAAAAATCTTACACTGCAATAAAGAAAACTAACCCAATTTAAAAATCGGCAAAGGATCTGCAGACATATTTCAGAAGAAGTCATACAAATGGGCATCAGACACAGGAAAAATGGCCCAATATCATTAGTCGTTAGGAAATGCAACTCAAACCACAATGAGATATCACTTCACATCTGCTGGCATGCAAAAATAAAAAAGATGGACAATAACAAGTGGTGACCAGGATGTGAAGAAATTGGAACCCTTTGACATTGCTGGTGAGAATGCAGAGCATCACAGCTACTTTGGAAAACAGTTACACAGGTCCTCAAAATGTTAAACATAGAGTCATATGACCCAACAATTTCACTCCTAGGCAGTTAAAATCGTAAGGTAAGTCACTTCAGTCGTGTCTGACTCTGTGCGACCCCACAGATGGAGCCCACCAGGCTCCCCCGTCCCTGGGATTCTCCAGGCAAGAACACTGGAGTGGGTTGCCATTTCCTTCTCCAATGCGTGAAAGTGAAGTCGCTCAGTCGTGTCCGACTCTTAGTGACCCCATGGACTGCAGCCTACCAGGCTCCTCTGTCCATGGCAAGAGTACTGGAGTGGGGTGCCATTGCCTTCTCCGAGTTAAAATCATAGGGCCACACAAAAACTCAATCATGTTCACAGCAGCATTATTCATAATAGCTCAAGATGGAACCAAGTTCATCAGTTGATGATTGGACAAACAAAATGTGCTATGTCCAATTAATGGAATATGATTTAAGGGATCAAATATTTATTTAAAGAATAAAGTATTGATAAGCTGTGAGATGAATGAACTTTGAAAACTTCATGGTAGGTTGGACCTCTTTTTTTATGCAAAGGCAAAAAAATCAGGCTCAAAGACCACATATTGTGGTGGTGTTGTTCAACCACTAAGTCCTGTCTGACTCTTTGTGACCCCATGGACTATAGCACACCAGGTTCCTCTGACCTCCACTGTCTCCAGGAGTTTGCTCAAATTCACATCCACTGAGTCGGTGATACTATCTAATAGCTCATCCTCTGCTGTCCCCCTTGTCCTGCCCTCAATCTTTTCCAGCATCAGGGTCTTTTCTAATGAGTTGACTTTTCACATCAAATGGCCAAAGTACTGGAGCTTTAGCTTCAGCAACAGTCCTTCCAATGAATATTTAGGGTTGATTTCCTTTAGGATTGACTGGTTTGATGTCCTTGCTGTCCAAGGGACTCCCAGGCACCACAATTTGAAGGCATCAGTTCTTCAGTGCTCAGCCTACTTTATGGTCCAACTCTCACATTCATACATGACTACTGGAAAAACCATAGTGTTGACTATACAGACCCTTGTTGGAAAAGTGATTATCTCTGCTTTTTCGTAAGCTGTCTGATTCCTAAGATGTCAACGTTCACTCTTGCAATCTCCTGCTTGACCACATACAATCTACCTTGATTCATGGACCGAACATTCCAGGTTCTTATTCAATATTGTTCTTTATAGCATCAGACTTTACTTTCAATACCAGACACATCCAGACATCCAGACGTCATTTCAACTTTGGCCCAGTCGCTTCATTCTTGCTGGAGCTATTAGTAATTGCCCTCCACTCTTCCCCAGTAACATACTGGACACTCTCCAACCTGGGGGGGTGGGGGTGGTGCGCTCATCTTACGGCATCATATCTTTTTGCATTTTCATTCTGTTCATGGAGTTCTCCAGGCAAGAATACTGGAGTGGACTCTATTTCCTTCTCCAGCAGACCACGTTTTATCAGAACTCTTCCCTATGATCCATTTGTCTTAGGTGGCCCAGCACAGCATGGCTCATAGCTTCACTGAGTTACGCAAACACCTTCACCACAACAAGGAAGGCTGTGATCCATGAAGGGGCCACATATTGTATGATTCCATTTATATGAAATGTCCAGAATAAGCAAATCTACAGATACAGAGCAGAAGTCAGGGACTAGAGGGTGATTGTTAATGAGAATGGGGTTTCTTTGGGAAGTGATGAAAATGTTCTGGAATTAGACAGTGGTCATGGTTGCACACTCTGTAAATACCCTTAATTGTACACTTTAAAAGGGTGAATTTTATGATGCGTGAATTATATTTTAATTAAAATAAGAAGCATAATTGTGTCTTTGAATTCTTTTCTAACAGGGAAATAAAGGCAGAGAATTAGCGAAATTGCCCAAAGTTGGCAGTGGAACCTGCACTCTAATTTGCAAATCTGTGTATTCTAGTCCACTACTCACAGTGACTATCCGTATCTAACCCAACTCGCATGTTGAAACTGTCACCTGGTTTCTAGCTAATTATTGACATTTGGTGATAAATCTGGCAGGAAACATTTCCTTATCTACTTATTCTATAATATGTGGTGGCTTGATATGTAAATCTATGTCTGTAGATCATCCACTGATTTAGGATCAACTTTTAAATCAGTTCACATTGACTGAAAACCTTGCATGTGCCCAGGCTCATGCACACATTGTTTTAGAAATGCAGAACTCAAGATCAGAAACTCAGGGAATTAGAGATATAGATTGAGAAATCAAGAGTCTAGTGGTGCTGGTTAAAGTCCTAAGCTAGGATGAAATTGCTGGGGAAGAGCAGGTTCAGCGGGTAAAGAATCGGCTGCAATGCAGGAGACATGGGAGACATTGGTTTCATCCTTGGGTCGGGAAGATCCCCTGGAGGAGGAAATTTCAACCCACTACAGTATTCTTGCTTGAAAAATCCCATGAACAGAAGAGCCTAGCAGGCTACCATCCAAAGGACCACCAAGAGTGGAACACGACTGAGTGATTAAACACGCACACAGCAAGCAGAGAAGAGAGAAACTCAAATGGAACCCAGGAGCACAGATGTTTCAAAGCAGCAAGTGGTGAGTGAATGACAGAGGCAGGAGAAATCTACACCCTGGATAGGAAACCTTATATCTTATTATATTCAGTTCAGTTCAGTCGCTCAGTCATGTCCGACACTTTGCGACCCCATGAATCGCAGCACACCAGGCCTCCATGTCCATTACCAACTCCCGGAGTTCACTCAGATTCATCGAGAGTCCATCGAGTCAGTGATACCATCCAGCCATCTCATCCTCTGACGTCCCCTTCTCCTCCTGCCCCCAATCCCTCCCAGCATCAGAGTCCTCTACAATGTGTCAACTCTTTGCATGAGGTGGCCAAAGTACTGGAGCTTCAGCTTCAGCATCATTCCTTCCAAAGAAATCCCAGGGCTGATCTCCTTCAGAATGGACTGGTTGGATCTCCTTGCAGTCCAAGGGACTCTCAAGAGTCTTCTCCAACATCACAGTTCAAAAGCATCAATTCTTCGGCGCTCAGCCTTCTTCACAATCCAACTCTCACATCCATACATGACCACAGGAAAAACCATAGCCTTGACTAGACGGACCTTTGTTGGCAAAGTAATGTCTCTGCTTTTGAATATGCTATCTAGGTTGGTCATAACTTTCCTTCCAAGGAGTAAGCGTCTTTTAATTTCATGGCTGCGGTCACCATCTGCGGTGATTTTGGAGCCCCCCAAAATAAAGTCTGACACTGTTTCCACTGTTTCGCCATCTATTTCCAATGAAGTGGTGGGACCGGATGCCATGATCTTCGTTTTCTGAATGTTGAGCTTTAAGCCAACTTTCTCACTCTCCACTTTCACTTTCATCAAGAGGCTTTTGAGTTCCTCTTCCCTTTCTGCCATAAGGGTGCTATCATCTGCATATCTGAGGTTATTGATATTTCTCCTGGCAATCTTGATTCCAGCTTATGCTTCTTCCAGCCCCGCGTTTCTCATGATGTACTCTGCATATATGTTAAATAAGCAGGGTGACAATATACAGCCTTGACGTACTCCTTTTCCTATTTGGAACCAGTCTGTTGTTCCATGTCCAGTTCTAACTGTTGCTTCCTGACCTGCATACAAATTTCTCAAGAGGCAGATCAGGTGGTCTGGTATTCCCATCTCTTTCAGAATTTTCCACAGTTTATTGTGATCCACACAGTCAAAGGCTTTGGCATAGTCAAGAAAGCAGAAATAGATGTTTTTCTGGAACTCTCTTGCTTTTTCCATGATCCAGCGGATGTTGGCAATTTGATCTCTAGTTCCTCTGCCTTTTCTAAAACCAGCTTGAACATCAGGAAATTCATGGTTCACATATTGCTGAAGCCTGGCTTGGAGAATTTTGAGCATTACTGTACTAGCGTGTGAGATGAGTGCAATATTGTTATTATTTGTTTACATGACTGTCTTCCTTGCTATTCCCTGAGCTCCTCGAGTTTGTGCCCCTCTACTGCAGGACACAACTTAGTGACTGGACACACACACAAACTGCAGAAAAGTATTTAGATAAGTCACCAAGACCACTCAAATGGTCAGATTTCATGGACTTTCACCACTCCTTCTTACTTTATCAGCGTATTATCTTTGATACTGTAAACAGACCATTACCTTATTTTTTCTTAAAATGTAGGCACAAAAATGGCACTTCTCTCCTGAGGCTCCAACAAGGGCAGCTCCTTGGACATAAGGCTGAGTTGCTGCTGCAGAGAGCCCTCCTTGGAGATGGGTCACTCACCTTTCCTGAGCCCCTCCGCCTTCTACTTCACTGTCTCCACTGCAGCATAAGCCCACACAGAGTTCTTTGTGATGCTGCTGCTAGGAAGCTCTACTCAGGGGGTCCCACCCCAGAAGATATGAGACCCAGATGTCTATTGCACAGTACAATGGTTAAGAGTAGAGTCCCGGCTTCATCCAGATGCACTGCCTTGTACAAGCTTCATGACCTCTCTCCTCGTCCTCTCTGCTTTGCAGGATCCTCTTCCCCTGTTGACTCTGAACACAGGGATGCTTCCTCCCTAGTCTGTCATGCTGCCAACCCCAATCTCTGGATAAATAACTTGTGAATGTACATTTCTTTATATATATATAATGGTATATATATATGGTATCATTATATATATATATAATGGTATCATTATATATATAATGGTTTTCTTTTTAAAAAAATTATTTAGTTATTTGGCTGCATCAGGTCTTAGTGGCGGCACACGGGATCCTCGTTGCCTCATGCAGAATCTTTTTCCACTGCAGTGTTTGGACTTTTAGTTGTGCTCAGGCTTTGTTTCCCCTCAGCATGTGGAACCTTAGCGCCCCAACCAGGGATTGAACCCATGTCCCCTGCATTGCAGGGCAGATTCTTAACCACTGTACCACCAGGAAAATCCCTGAGTTTACAATTCTTTTCCAGATCTGCTCCTGAGGTCCAATACCATGCATCCATCTCATCCTTTCAAATTCAGCATGCCAAGAAAAGGAACTCTTTCTCCCAAGACTTGCCTTTCCTACATTCCTATTATCATGTACCCTTTAACCCAACCCTGCAATCTAGGAATTATCCTATCTCTTCTCTCCCAAAGCCAACTGATAAGGAAACCCTATCCATTCATAAGATAGTTTAGATCCAATAGCATTCTCATTAGTATGCTGCATATTACATCCTCATCACTTCTTCCCTAAATGGCTGCCATTAACTCATAATTTCCCTACCTCCCATCGTATCTTAATTCCATCCAAGCCCCCAGTTCACTGGAAGAATGGTCTTTCTAAAATACAAAATTGAGTATTTAATTTACTAGATGAAAAAGCTTGAATAACCTATAGCATGGTTCCCACACTGTGCACCAAGTCACCCTTGGGTACCACACAGTGACCTCAGATTTGCTGTAGATTACTTAATTTTTTTTTTTTTTTGAGGAAAATGCAGCAACATCTATCAGACACTGCACAAATTACTATTATGGCATTTGGAACTAGCAACTTAATGAATGGAACTGTTAGGTATTTCTCTTGGTCTTGAGCATTGCAAAAAAAATTACAGAGACACTAAGGGTGCAGTGAACTGGTACCTACCTCTCCAACCCCATCTCTCTCATCATGCCTTGACTTCTTCCCCAGTCCTACCCTGCAATCCAGCAGACAGGCTTGCATCTCCCCAGATACGTCCTTTCTGCCATCCTGAGTGGTTAGGCTCTGACATCTAAGAGAGCAGAAATATGGTCCATCCAGGGTTTAGTGGTGAGAAGTAAATAAATCAGGGAAGTCACTCCATAACCTCTACACTGGGTGGATTCTGTGTCAGATGATCTGAAGTTAAAAAAAAAAAAAAAAGGCTGACTGACTGTTCTCTGGAATTTCACATATATTTGTCAGGCCAAGGGGAGTGGGGAGACCAGCCCTCTGGCCCTCATCTGCTCCCACTTTTATACAAAGGTCTGTGTTTTTCTGGGCTTCCCAGGTGGCTCATTGGTAAAGAATCTCCCTGCCAATACAGGAGATACAGGAAAAATGGGTTAGATCCCTGGGTTGGGAAGATCCCTGGAGTAGGAAATGGCAACCCACTCCAGTATTCTTGCCTGGGAAATTCCATGCACAGAGGAGCCTGGTGGGCTATAGTCCATGGGGATCCCAAGAGTCAGACATGACTTAGCAACTAGATAACAACAACTGTATTCTTCTAGGACAGGAGGCAGAGACCACAGCAAAGCAACAGTAAGACTGTCTTTGTTAATGACTGCACCATCCCCTCCTTCCCTGAAAAGTGGCCTAGCACCTGAGTTATAGAAATGACTGCTCTTTTCTCTGTGCCCAACTTTATCTTATTCCATCACAGCATCTCTAATATTTTTGCATGTATCTGTTCACCTGTCTTCTCCACTTGACTATAAGCTTGTGCAGGGCCAAGACTATGCCTGATTTAGTTCTGTACTCTCACCTATCAGAATACCTGATACATAGTAAGTGATGAGTGGATAGTTGATGAATGAATAAATTTTAAGGAGAAAGTGGGTAAGTCCCAGAAGACGCTCAGGCAAGTTAGAAAATAAACAGTGTTCACTAGATTAAAAAGTTCAAAAGTCAATGACGATAGCAGTCAAAGGTGTTACAAGAGTGTGATAGGGACAAACTAGTTTGCAGATGCTGGGTGCAAACTGGGAGATGTGGCAGAGTTTACTGTTTAAGTAAAAGCCACTCCCTCATTTCCTCCTGGCTAAGCAGAATTTCAGTTTTGTTTAGGCATTGAGAAGATTCTCTTTGATGTGGAAAAATGGGCCCAGTTCCTAAACTATATAAAAATTCTGACTGATGAGATGTAAGAGGAAATCCTTTGGTGGGGTGCTTTTGGAAAATATTTTACCTCCTTGACATGAGTCAGGCTGATGAGGAACAAGTTTCTGCCTATTTTTTCACTTCTGCACCAAGGTGAAGATGTGATACTTAAAGTGTGGCAGCCATTCTGCAATCATGAGTTAAAGGTCAAGTGAATTGCAGAGCTGTGACATCACTGAAACCCTGAGAAAATACCAGCAAGTCTTTACCTACAGACTTGTTACATAAACAAAAGAACAAAAACCCCAACCTTCTGTTTTAGCTATGTTTTCTAGTACATCCTAATTTATATAGAAAGAAAGAAAAGATAGAGAAAGACAGAGAAGACAGTATAGACTCCCTCTTCTAAACATATTACAAAGAATAATAGATCAGCAGCTAAAGACAGCTTGTTCAGTAGCCTTTGGAAATGAGGCTAGAAATGCAAACGTAATGACGTTACAGGGGCATTTAATGCCAGAGAGGAGACAGGCTGTAATTTTGTTGGCAATAGAGAGTCATAGAAGGTTTTTGATTAAAGCTCTAGAACTTCCAGAAGTTACTTTAGCAAAATTAGCAGGATCCGTATGTGCCCAAAGAATCATACATTTCAAGTCACTTTTATTTGACATGATTGTATTTGGCACTGCCCACTGCCAATGCAGGAGAGGAAAGAGACATGAGTTTGATCCCTGGGTTGGGAAGATCTCTGGAATAGGAAATGGCAACCCACTCCAGTTTTCTTGCCTGGGAAATCCCACAGACAGAGGAGCCTGGTGGACTATAGTCCATGGGGTCACAAAGAGTCAGACATGACTGAGCGCACACACACACACACACACACACACACACACACACACACACCCCACTGCATATGGCAGAGTTCATACAATGTGTGAACACCCCTCACTCAGTTCACACATGAGTAACCAAAACAGTAACTGTGTTACTTTATCATGCTCGTCGGCCTAATACAAACATGAAGTCTCAGAGCAAATGAAATATTATATTATTTCAGTGTCGCCATGATATGAATAGTCTCTGTGAAAGTTACTAGTCCCTGTAAAAGTTATAAGCAAATAAAACTTCTGTTAATGAAAAGTAGCAATGGTAGAAATATACACTGTATGCCTGCCCATCCAGTCATGTCTGACTCTTTGCGACCCTTTGGACTGTAGCCCACCAGGCTCCTCTGTCCATGAGATTTTTCAGGCAAAAATGGAATGGAGTGGGTTGCCATTTCCTCCTCCAGGGGATCTTCCCAACCCAGGGATCAAACCAGAGTCTCCTGTGTCTCCTGCATTACAAACATTCTTCACCAGCTGAGCCATCAGGGAAGCTCCACACCTTATATGAACTTCTGCCATATAAAATGAGAACACGAGGCCACATATGTACTTCCAAAATACCAATTCCTAACACTCAATCTGCATCAAAAAGAAATTAGACATGCCAAAATACTGCCTTACATTCTAGGCCTGAGACTGATTTTTCAAGAGTGTTTTATGACATGGAAAGTTCTCAATTTGCTTGCTTTTAAAAGCATTTTTAATGATTTAGTCATATTAGAATAAACACTCTTATGCTTATTCATAGCTTCAAACAAGTCTCTCTCTCTTACTAAATCTACTCAGAAAACAAGCTTTCAAAAGACAGACACCAAACTAGAGAAATCTCTGATGTGAACATCATATAATAATCGAAAATGGTATAGGAAAAACACTGAGGAATGGTGTTTACTTTGTCATCCTGTATGTGAACACCATCTTACAATAGTTATTACTAATTAAAATAAAGAAATGTGCCATTTGTTTGTTGGACTAGAGATTATTGCTAGAGATTTTAATGCTAGAGATTTTAAATAAATTGTAACAATCATATCATAAAGTAGAAAGAACAAAAATGTTAACATCTTGCTGTAGTTGCCCTTGATCTTTTTTATAAAGAATTGACACCCCCTTTGGATTTCTTCCTATTCCCCTCCTTCTTTTTCTCCAAAAGGAAATCAATTTTTTTTTAAGTCAATGAGTCCTTCCTGTTAGTAGCACTATATTTCACATGTGTATATCCTTACCCAGTTCTTTCACATATGAAATTATTCATATGTAAATTATTAAATTCTTCATGTAGGTTATTTATGCATTCTGAATATTAATCTTTTGTCAAGTCCATGTCTTGGAAATATTGTCTCCACTTGTCTTTTAACCTTTTATGATGTCTTTTGTCATATGTATACAATTTATTTTAATATAATTCAATGTATCCTTTCCTCTATGAATTGTGCATCTCAATGTTTTAAGAAATTGTTCTCTACTCCAAGGTCATAAAGATATTCTCCTGTATTTCCTTCTAATATTTTTAAAGTTTTATTTTTCTTATTTAGGTTTTTAGTCTATCTGAATTTAATTTGTGTGTAGAGTAAGGTAGGGACCTAATTTTATTCTTTTCCTTAGGAATGTCTATTTTTAAATGAGAAAAATAAAGAACTAATCACTCCTTATAATGTGTATTTACTTCAACATCAGATACCATGTCTGATTTATACCCTTCTCCCCAATACACTGCCTCAATGGTCTTTGAACATTACTAACAGTATGTATCTATATATTCTAGATAAATGAGACTTTTCTCTAGGCACCCCCCCACCCCCTTGCTTAGAGCATATACAAAGTTGTCCATCTAAAATAAACTTAATTGTGCCTTAATATATCCCCTTTGAGCAGGAAACAACATCTTAATAGGATTAACTTGGTATAAATACTGAATCATTCCAATTAAAATGAAGGGTATTAAAAAATAAAGGGCACTAATAACTTTCTAAGTTTGCCCATTTTTAGAAAGCTTGTCTAGGGGGAAAAAAATCTACCTACCCTTTCACTGAGACTCATTTTGCTTATCTATCAAAGGAAAAGCATAAAAAAGAAGTAGGAGTCTGGATTAAACTATTTTTAAAAGACATAAAGTCAGCTGTTTATGCAAAACTCAATTTGATAAACATACCAGGAGGATATCAATTTACAGATTTAGGATCTTAATAAGGCCTAGTTGCACTGGTTTAGCTCTTGCCAAGACTACTTCCTTTCTTTTTTCTTTTATGAAGAAATAGTCTGAAAGTAAGATATGAACATAACCTAACTTTAATCAAAGCAATTCATGAAAACCAAGGAAGGTAAATTTTTAAAGAACCATTCTAAGATTCTTTCAAAGAATACTACCCTGAGACAGTTTTAAAGAGATTCTTCTTATGAAATTTTGAAATCTTTTCAAATAATTCCAGGAGCACTAGAATCTTGTAAGGAATGAGCACGTGTATATTTTTCCTGTAGGATATGGTTCTGACAGACCACAGAGGAGATCAAACTAGTCAGAAGATAAGAAAATAAAGTGAAAGGTAGTTGGTAATAATTATACTGGGAAGCACAATCTTTTTGTTTTCAAATATGGTATAGAGACTAACCTTTTTCTTTACCATGACTAAAAGACACATTCAGGTCAGAAAATGATGTCACTGCTTTCAGAGTTTTGTGTTGCCTGAAGCCCTTCACTTGAAATAGCTTCTATCAGCTGGTTCTTTAATAGAACCAAGGCACGTTCTGCCCAAACACTACCACCACCCCCAGCAAAAACAAACCCGAGCCTCTACTACTACGATTGAGCACAATCCGGAAATATCACCTTCTGCTTTATCTTTAACGTAGCGACATATTTCTCATTGTTTCACTGAACACCGCTTAGAGACCCTGAACTTCAAAATCATAAAAGCGTCTAGAGAAACTGTCCGAGAACCACATTTTGGGGCGTTACGTATTCAAAAGCATCTCTCTTTTTTTAAACAGAGTTCATCCTCATTCTTCAAAAGGATCCAAGTCAACAATGCGTGTAAAAGGAAAAGTAATTTTCAAAAAAGTTCGGCCTGGAGAACACAAGTATCTCAGTGCTTAGGGTTCCCTCGGCTCAAAAGACAACAAGGGGGAAAAATTATTAGCATTGCCGTCTTCTCTACACGCTTCTCTTAAAAATGGTCCTTGGAAGTCCCTTGGGAAAATGAGATCCATCTATCCAAGTATGCCATGCCCGCGAAGATGGCAAAAATGATATTGTAAAGCTTAAAAAATTCAAAAAGGTATTAACTTCTGCGCAAGCCCTGAGTCTCCTCCAGGTCTGTGACGCCCGGCTGGTGGGACGGCGCCGCGCGAGTCCAGACGCAGAGCCGCGGGGGACGAGGGCGCAGGGCGAGCGCACGACTAATTAAAGGAGCTATCTGAGTTCTAAAAAAAAAAAAAACCAACCCTGTCTCCACCAAACCAATTCGTTACCTAGCCTCACCACCCCCACCGCTCCCGCTCCCCGACACGCAGAAAACACCAAGTGAGACAGGCGGGGGAGCGCGAGCCCAGAAAGGGAACTGAGAAGAGAAGCGCCTGTGACACAAAATGGAGAAGGAGGAACCGAGAGGGGAAAGAAAAGAAGGAAAAGCGGGGGAAGGAGGTGGTTAAGAAGAAAAGCAAAGGGGTGATGGGGTAGCGATTACGGGGAGAAAAGTCGAGGGGCGGCGGGGCGTTAAAGGACAAGAAACAGAGTTGCCGAAGTAAGAGACGGAGGAGAAAAGAAAGACGTCCTAGAGGCCGAGGCTCCATTTTCAGCAGCGCCATTTCGCTTTTCCTTTCGCCGCGTTTTGTTTGGTTTTGTTTGCAGCGGGTGGACGGGCGCCAGCGCGTTTCTGCAGCTTCAGCAGCTTTGCTCCGGCAGACGGGGAGGCACGCAGGGCCCGCGCTGCCCCCTCCCCGCTCCGGACGTCCAGCGCACCTCCCGCTCCTGCTGGTGGCTGGGCGGCCTCCCTCCTCGGTCCCCGGCCCGAGGGGGCCCGACCCAGACCCCCGGGGCCCGCAGATCTCTCCAGTTCCCCCCGCGGGGTTGGCGGCGGGCGCGTGCCGCAGAGGGATGGTGTAATCGAGAAGCGTCGAGGAAAGAAACTGAAAAAGACCGACTGCACCCGAGGCGGGGAGGGAGGGGCGCACAGTGACCGGGGAGCCAGGAGGGGCGCCCGAACCTAGACCTTTCCCAGAATAGCTGGGGGTCCCGCCCGCATTCGGCCTCGGGTCGAGCGACCCACGGAGCACCTCCACCTGCACCCTGCGACGGGGATGGCGCGTCCTCGTTCGCGCGCTCCCGCCGGGGCCACGTCCCCGGCCCCGGAGCCCCGCTGCCCGAGGCGGCGCCGGGCCCAGGCCTCCAGGCCTCTCCCCGCAGCCGGAAGAACGGCTAAGACCGGGCTCGGCCCGGAACCTCGGCGGGCCCGGGAGAAACGATGGCCCAGAGCCAGCCTCTGGGCGCCCGTCCGGGAGGCGGCTGGGACGCCGGTCTGCGCGGTGGGAGTCCCAGGGATTTTCGGCGCGGGGATGTCCCTAAGCTCCTGCGGGGTTAAATTCTGGGGCAATGGGAGGCTCTTCAGGAAACAGAAAGTGAGGTTTTCTCACCCCCGACCTTCAACTGCTAGTTTCCGTCGACTGATAGTGTCTATTATAAGAATGTCCAACGCGCCCCGGGTAGATTCACTTCGTACCCCTCTCCTTGTTTCTTCACTTGAACTTGACAGTGTCCTTCGCTCCAAGTGACGTCCTTGCCGGCGCTAGAGGAGCCCCCGGCTCGCCGGCGTCCGCAACCTCAGCGCTAGCTCCACGGAACGATCCTCTGGGGACAAAGTCGGCGGCGGGGGGAGACGCCGGGCAGCGAGGCCGCGCGTCGGGAGCTGCGGCCGGTCTCGCCCAGCTCCCAGCACTGACCCGTACGGGGCGGCCGAGGAGACACCGCGGCCACACGCGCCGTCGGGTTCCGCGCTGCGCAGCGCTGTGGGCCAGGACCTCCACCTCCGGCTTCCCGGGCCCTCCTTCCTTCCCGGCGCAGGAGTGTGGTGGCTTGAGTCTGGAAGCGACGGCTTTCTCAGGCCGGTGGAGCGGAGCCCGTGAAAGTATGGACTCGGGGTCACTGCAATGGTAACCGAACCCCACAGTGTCCCAGGGCGTCTTGGTCAGGGCTTCCCTGGTTTTGCACCTGGAAAAGAAACGTCTTCACTCCTGTGCGCCCCGGTTCACTGCGTCTTCTTTCCGTGGTCAACTCTAACCAGATAGCACTGTCCGTGCCACTAGTCCCTGGAATGCTCGTATAACTCAGACCCTGCGGTATATCAGACGCGCCAAACTCGGCGCCTTCGAAGATCCTCGGATGCGAGCCGCCGGGCCCTTGAATACGCTCGCTCCGACTGCCACGCACGCGCAGGCTCACCTGCCGCTTTGCCTAGGACCTTGGAACTCCGCGAATTTCTCACTACTTCTACGTTAGCCGGCCTTTAAATTTTGAAGTAACATTTAGGCTATTCCAATTGTTGATCCTTTATATAAATAGTTTTCTCAGATTACAGATTTCCACAAGGAAAACATCTCTTTCCCAAACGAGGAGTGGGGTGGGGTTGGGAAACCCACCCAGTTTCTTGTATTCTTCTAGTAGAAAAGTTGCATTAAAATGCAGGCTTAGAATTACTTCAGGATTAAATCCTTTTCCAAAAGAGAAAGCTCGATGGCTAACTTCCAACTTTAGTCTTGGCATCTTTAGGTAAGGTGATCTTCTTCTGTTTTTTTGTGACTTTCAAAGACAAGCAGATCAATGCTAAAGTTCAAACTCAGAGAGCTATCTGTGATGGTTTTAGAAGATTCTACAAAATTAAGAAGTAAAAAGTATAGAAAAGCTATAAGGCCTAGTTCACAAATAACACTGCAGCTTCAGTTTCTGAAACAGAAAGGACTGTAGGAGATTTTAAACATTTTAAAAATTAAAGTGTCTGGAACACATATTTATCATCTGACAGTATATGAAATTTACATTGAGCATTGTCCATAAGTCTCATGTTTATATTGTTTCTTGGATTTACTCAAGTTTTTGTGCTTCCCTCTTTTGTGGGAAAGTTTATAATTTTAACTCACCATGTTTAATTTAATCATAATTTTTCTTTTTAAGTGCAAACTCTAAAGCCATTTAGAAAGGATATTTTATGGCAGCCAAATACAAGAGCAAATAAAACTTAAATAACTCTCTCATTTCTCAAGGATCACTTACTTCAGAAATAAAAGTTGAAAGTTGTAGCTTAATAGGTACTCTGTCCACTCTTAAATCTAGCCACTGAATGCAACTGATTAGGTATTAAGGCCTACTTTCTGTTTGTTTGTTTGTTCTTTAACATTCCAAAGCATTTATTAAACTCAAGAGAAACCTGGGTTTCTTTTCATAAGTTCATGTACTGATTAATTTTCATTGCGTTAAGGTACTCATGTGAATTTCATGTGTTAAATGGTACAAAGTAGTGTACCATTCAAAAAGAAAAGCATCTCTATTGGATAGATCTACCCTGTAAAAAAAGCATACAGTCACTATCTTAGACTTAAAAGAAGAGGCAAATTTTAAGTAGAACTCTTATGTTTGATTCAAAATCCATTTAGAAAGATAGTTAATATAAATTACCTTCAGAGCAAATTTTTGGCAAGATAGTGCCTAGGAATGAAAAAAACTAAATCCAAAATGTCCAATATATGATAGTCAACTTATACAAAATTTTTGCAAAACTATTTTATTATTCTTAACATTACCTATTGGTCTTTTTCTCTTTCAAAATCTCAATATTGGTAATTTATTGAATACTTTTAAGGCACTTCTTTATGTTTAGAATCACCTGCTTTGTTATAGCATAAGTCATAATTCCTTCAACCCACTGAAATATGTTATACTAAGTATTCTAAATGTTGCTTATTTGTTTCATGAATACCTTAAATTTCAAATATGTACAATTTTTACATTTTGAAGTACACTTTTAGTACTAGATATTGCACATGGAATGCATTCAAGTATTTGATTCTAATAAGAAACAAATGTAAATGCCTAAAATAAGGTATGTACAATCACAGGAAATAGCAAAGAAAATAACTTCATTTTTCTATAATTCTACTGTCATTTTAAGAACATTCAGTTAAAAACATGAAGTAAGTTATTTGCTAAGACCTTATTTTTTTACTAAAATATTTAAAAGTTTGCTAAGATCTTATTTTTGTACTAAAATATTAAAAAGTAATACAGTTTATATTCTTTAGCAATCACTTCCCAATCCATTGCTTTGTTAATTACTCTTCTGATTATGTCTACTGGATACTAAGCATGATCAAGCACTTAGATAATGAAATATCTTAAAATTTCCCCTGTTAATGTTTAATGTTGTTTCTTAATTGTTTTATGAGAAATGTAGTTAAAAGCTTTTAACAACTTTTAAACATAAAATTAAGATGCACACTTGCACTCATTTATCAAATATGTAGAATTTATTGAAGTTCAATGTCATCTGAACAATGAATATGTTGAACATAGATATTGAAATATGGCAAGTTCAAAAGTTATAATTCTTTACGTTAAGTGGAAATTTAGGAATAGTGTTCCTTTTATTTTACTATGTCTTGCTTTAAGAGGGCTGTATATGATACCAAAATATTCTAAGAAAAGTGTATGTAGTGCTGATGGTGGTTGCAGGGTTGGTGATGGGAGGTACTGAGGTAATCTTACTGCTTTTTAAAAATCTACATTTGTTTGAAAACATTTTTGTTTGTTTTCAGCTAAATAGTTGGCAATGTGTTCAATATCTCAATTTCTCAAATAATTGTAAAGATCTAAAAATAACAGAGTAAAAGAATGTTGATCAGCTAAAATGTTATAGTTTTCATGTCACAAATAAAAATTGCATGTAAGCCATTGATCTTAAGTAGTATAATGAAAATTCTACAAATAATACAGAAAAGTTGCATAATTGTTTTACTGAATTAAAAATTATTACTACAATAAATGGAATGCTTTATAAAACTAAGTAATCTTTTCAGTGGTTTTAACACATTTTCATATATTTTCATTTTCATATATTGTTTTAAATTCTTCACTTTATTATAGTACAAGTATTCTGAACAGAATTGTTTTTAAACATATAGAATACTCAGCTGATTTCATACTTCGAGAATAATCAGAAACTACTAGAATTCTTGATTACTAACAATGGTCTAAACGCAGTGATAACAGAATTTCATAAATCAATTATATGCTCCATTTGAAGATTATAAAGCATAATTAACTTACTTGACACTAACACAAACAATGTTTTGTTTCTTCACAGAACAGGCTATGAGCTGTTTTCAATTATTGCAGTTAAATGCTGTCCTCTAAAATTAACGAATGAACATTTGCATACTGTACATTGTACTGTAGGCAATTTAGAGTGGGGCTACCAAATTGTTTTTCTAATGATATTTTGCCTACTTACATAATTTATTTTCTGCTGAGGAATTAGAAATTACCTAATTATTTTTTAAACTAACTAACTTAGTGGGGGAAAAAAAAACTCCTAAAGTATCCTTATGAACACTGTGAAATAAAATCAATCATTTGAAATGGCATCTAGAGATTATCATTTTAATTCTTTATTTAGAATATTTAGCATAAGATTTATGTTGTAACTTTCACCATGCTCTTCCTTACAAAGATGCAGGAAAAATAGAAACCAATACATAGATGATTAAGATAAACAGTTTCTGGTTCTATAAAACAAAAGAGTTTTATGAGAAGAGGGGATTGGTGCAGAATTCTTACCTGCCTTTGTCACAGGTGGAGTTGGCAAATGGCCACTTGGTACAATTTCAAGAGCAATTGCAAGGAGTGTATCCTTCTAAAATACTTCTGTTACCCATTTATTGACCCTTTCAGAGTTTTAGCTTAGATGTTACAATGTAGGTAAAATCCAACTAATAGTAACAAAACTCATATTCTCAGATGTTATCAATAATTTATACTTTTGAATGAGTGTCAGAGCTAATGCTGGTACATGGAAGAAAGTCTCATGACACTGAGTAATTAATATGAATGGAGAGAGAACTTGAGGAGGTGGAAGGGGCAGAAAGAGGGCTAAGGATGGAAAATTGTTGAGGAAGAGATAAACGTTTTGTCCACAATTTTGCTTGGTCAAAAGTAACTGACAAGTCTAAGTCCCATTTAAAATAGCATTTAATGATCTATATATAATCTGCTTTGTTTTATACCATTCCTTATATCTGGGCAATTAAGTTATCAGTGTAAGATACATGGGGGAAAATGAATTAATTAGAGACTTCAGGTGCAAACTTAACTTGAATGTAAAATGCTCATGTCATTAAAGTCACATGTATAAAATAAAAAATGAAATATTGGTTGGGTTATGTATTTGACAACCAGATAATTTATCTGTCCACATAAATCAAATTAACTAGATTGCTAAATTTCAGCTTTACTGTGAGCTGTATTCATATATATCATGACAAAAGACAGTCTCTTAAATAATTTTTGTAGAGCTTAGGGTTTTTTAAATTGGCTATGTTAATGATGAGTTCCATTCTGTGAAGAAATTAGAACATATGTCAATTCAAAATCAATTGTTAGGAAAGCCAAACAATCATGTAATGATTCAGTTATTTAAAATATAAACTGTACTTAGACATTTTTTTCTCACAGTCTGGTTCCAGTCAGTCAAGATTCTATCCTAAAAGCAGTATTTAGCAGTTTTCAGGCAATTTCCAAACAAATGAAGATGAATGAATCATCAATAATTAAGTTTGGCACCCTAATTTAAAGTAAAAAATGAATTGTTGGTCAAAATGCTAATGATATAAAAGTGAAATTCATTGTGTCCCTTGTTCTTAAATATTGAACAAATATCAACTAATCACTGAATTATCCAGCACCAAAAAATATTAAAATATAATTTCTAACCGATTTGTCATCCCTATAATTGATTATCCTGCTTTGCCATTCAATAACTTATCCATGATCAAAGATAGTTTCAACAAACTAACTCTTCTTAAGTTTGAACAACTGGAGACCATTTCTCAATGTTGCAGCCTTTCTTATATTAATTCAAGAGACTTGGAGATATGTTGCTGATTTTGGAAGCTGATCTGTGTTGATGTGTGAAAGAATTGTTTAGCTTGTACCCTGGCCTCTGATGAAGGAAGACACCCTTTCAGACACATGCAGGCATTGCAGACTCCAGCCTTTTCCTAGCTGGTTATCTGATTCCTGAGTCCAATTTGAATTGCCTTTGTCTCCTCCCCGTAACTGACTTGATTTTGTTTTCCTATTTTGTGATTGCTAGCTGAATTTTTTCATTCCCATATTCCTAACTTGGACTTGACCAGTAAACTGTGTTTTGAACTTTCTTAGTGTTTGTTTTTGAAATGATCTCGATTGGCTTCTCTGATCCCGGAGAATGGGTAACACAAACACAGTGGCTCGGCAAGCAGTCAGTGCTATTTTTCCTGGTATCCTGACCACTTCACCACCTGCCCTTTGCTGAGAAGATGGACCTGTCGTCTGCTGACAGGAGTTTCCTTCTCAGCTGGTCTGGTGTCAGGTGGTCCAGGAATGAGTCCCTGTGTGCTTCCAGAGTCGTTCAGGGTTTCTTTCCATTTATTCTATTAACTAATTTGATGAGTAATATTTCTTTTTCATTGGCTGCCAAAGATGACCTTCCACCACATTAGTTTGAAAACCTGGTCAATTAGTCCAACTTCAGTTAAAAGGATGGGCTTCCCCAGTGGCTCAGTGGTAAAGAATCTGCCTGCAATGCAGGAGACACAGTTTTGATCCCTGGGTTGGGAAGATCCTCTGGAGGAGGGCATGGCAACCCACTGCAGTATTCTTGCCTGGAGAATCCAATGGACAGAGGAGCCTGGCGGGCTATAGTCGGACACAGACTGAACTGACTGAGCACACACACAGTTAAAAGGAATAGAAGAGAGACTTTCCTGGTGATCCACTGGTTAAGACTTTGCCTTTCAATGCAGGAGGTTCAAGTTTGATCTGTGGTCTCGGAGCTAACATCCCACATGCCTCACGGCCAAAAAACAAAACAAAACAAAACATAAAGTAGAAGCAATGTTTTAACAAATTCAGGAAAGACTTAAAAAATAATAATAATAAAAAGGAATAGAGGAACTAACTCTAGTACCCACCATGGCTCAGTGCTGGGCCAGCCCCAGCAACCAGTTATACTTGTCTTCTTAGAACTGGACCTCCAGATAAGGAAGATGGAGAAAATGAAGGCCTTGAGCAAGGCCTCACGTTCCTGGACTCATCTTGGCTTTCATGCTGAAAAATCTGTGGACAACCCCATGGCTCTGTCTTTCCTGGTATTGGATCCCTTCATCCTGGGCCACTGCCTTTGTTCAGCCCTGTGACAATTTTGGCTAAATCCCAGCACATCTTCAAGCATCGACATCAGCAATGTAACCATAGGGAGCTAGGCAGATAGTGTTCTTGTAGAGAACGAAAGAAATGGTGCTTTAATTTATCATAATGTTTTCTGCAACATAGCTCTTTTGGTTTTTACTGACATCCAACTACCTCTCTCTAGGATTCTGACATAAGCAAATGGATGATAGTGCCTAACTCTACTATGGAGTCTTTTACTTCCTTGAAGAATGGCTGGGTCATCTTATTCCCAGATGTACTTGGCTAGAATTAATTCAAGTATAGGGATTGTGGAATTATCTGTGGCTTTTTTTAAAAAGCTAATTTCTCTTTAAAAATCTTTCTTTTAATTTATTAACTATTTTTGGCTATGCTCGGTCTTTGTTGCGGTGCACAGGCTTCTCATTGCAGTGGCTTCTCTTGGTGTGGAGCATGGGCTCTAGAGTGCACGGGCTTCAGTAGTTACGGCACATGGGCTTAGCTGCCCCACAGCATATGGAATCTTCCCAGACCAGGGATCGAACTTGTGTCTCCTACATTGCAAGGTGGATTCTAAATGACTGGACCACCAGGAAAATCCAAAAAAATCTACTTTTAAAAACATTATTCCTCATAATAAGTTTATGAGGAGAATATTAGGTAACTTATCTTACATAAATGCAAGCATTTGTTCTTAGCTCATGTAACAACTCACATTTAGTTAGAGATTATACAAGGGTAGGAAGTGCTTTACACACTTAAAGGCTCTGAGAAGAGGGTACAATTAGTATGACATTTTACTGAGGAAACAAGGCTTCAGTTCAGTTCAGTTGCTCAGTCATGTCCGACTCTTTGCAACCCCATGAAACACAGCACGCCAGGCCTCCCTGTCCATCACCAACTCCCAGAGTCCACCCAAACCCATGTCCGTTGAGTTGGTGATGCCATCCAACCATCTCATCCTCTGTCGTCCCCTTCTCCTCCTGCCCTCAATCTTTCCCAGCATCAGGGTCTTTTCAAATCAGTCAGCTCTTCCCATCAGGTGGCCAAAGTAATGGAGTTGCAGCTTCAAAATCAGTCCTACCAATAAACACCCACGACTGATCTCCTTCAGAATGGACTGGTTGGATCTCCTTGCAGTCCAAGGGACTCTCAAGAGTCTCCTCCAACACCACAGTTCAAAAGCATCAATTCTTCGGTGCTCAGCTTTCTTCACAGTCCAACTCTCACATCCATACATGACCACTGGAAAAACCATAGCCTTGACTAGACGGACCTTTGTTGGCAAAGTAATGTCTCTGCTTTTGAATATGCTATCTAGGTTGGTCATAACTTTCCTTCCAAGGAGTAAGCGTCTTTTAATTTCATGGCTGCAATCACCATCTGCAGTAATTTTGGAGCCCAGAAAAATTAAGTCAGCCACTGTTTCCACTGTTTCCCCATCTATTTCCCATGAAGTGATGGGACCGGATGCCATGATCTTAGTTTTCTGAATGTTGACCTTTAAGAGAAACAAGGCTTAGAATAGTTAATAAGGTGACAGAGATGCTCACCAATGTTATTAATAGCCTTCCATGCAGTCAAATGCAGTGGACCCTTTTCCGTCATCTTTTTCAGTCTCAGCACCAGCCAACTCTCTTAGGCAAACATGATTGCCAGCTCTTTCCCCACCTTATTAGTCCCCTTGGCTGGTTCCTCCTTCTTTACCTTAACTCTCAGTGATGAGGTTCCTTAAGACACAGTCCTGTCCATCTGCTTTACTGTCTCTACTCTTTTCCTTAGGGCTCCCGGGTGGGTCAATGGTAAAGAATCTGCCTGCAAGGCAGGAGACATGAGTTAGATCCCTGGGTTGAGAAGATTCCCTGGAAAAGGGAATGGCTACCCACTCCAGTATTCTTGGCTGGAGAATTCTATGGACAGAGGAGCCTGGTGGGCTAAGATCCATGGGGTCACCAAGAGTCGGACACGACTGATAGACTAATGCTGTTTTCCTAAATGGTCTCACATATCCTTATAACTCTATTGTCATCTCTATGTCTACAATGACAGCATTTACACCTCTCTAGAGATCTCTTCTCTGAACACTAATTTATCTACCAGACAGCCTACCTGATATCACCATTTGAATGCTTCATGGGCATCTAAAATCACATAATATATCTGAAGCTAAATCCTTGACCTTTTACCTATAAATCTGCTCCTCCCCATTCTCAGTGAACGGCATCACCCTTTACCTAATTGCTCAAGTCAGGAACCTGGAAGTCATTCTTTTTAAAAAAAAATTCCTATATCTACATCATCATCAAGTTCTATCAGTTTCACTCCAAAATGTCTCCTATCTTTCTCTTCTCTATCTTGGCACTCAGCATATCTATCAGCTCAAGCCACCATGTACTTTTCTCTGTGCTACTGAAATAACTTTCTAAGGGGCCTCCCTTCTGCATTGCTCCTGAAATATGTTCTCTACTCAGATACTGAGTATGTGTGTGTGTGTATGTGTATGGTCAAATTTTTACAGAAAAATGCATAAATCATAAATATTCAGCTCAACGAATTTTCACACCCTGAACAGAGCCGCATTACCAATATTCAGCTCAAAAAGTAGAATGTTATTAGTATCCCCCAAACCCTCCATATAATTCCTCCCAGTCATTACCTCCCAGAAGTAACCACTCTCCTGACTTCTATTGCCATAGATGAGTTTTGCCCATTTCTGAACATTATATAACCAGTATCAACATGTTTGAAACATAAAACATATTATGACAGTACAGCCTAAACTCCTCAAAGGCTTCCTTTATACTTGGACTAAAATTCAAACCTATTACTGTGGCCTGCAAGTCCCAACACAATCTGTCCTCTACATATTTCCCCAAGATCAAATCCTGCTATTTCCCACTTGCTCAATATGCTCCAGTTCACTGGCTCTTGTTTTAATTCCTTATATATCTCAGACTCTTGCCTTGACTTGGGGCCTTTGTGTACGCTGCTTCCTCTGCTAGTTTTGTTGGTTCTAGCACCGTTGGGGTTTTTTCTTTTTTCTCGCCCTTAAGTTCTCATTTCTCCAGAGAGAAACTTACCATGGTCACTACAGGATGAGATTCCTGAAGGCTGACGTGTGTCAGGAATGGTTCAGTATCTCTTACTTAACAAACGAAAGAGGTATAAGAAAACTTTATCTTTGCTTTAGCGAACATGTATGAGTATAGTTTATGGGGGTATTTGAACTGGTTAAATTTGGTTTAAAAGGGAGTGAGAGGAATTAAAAAAAAAAAAAGTGTCAAACAAGAGATGGTGGAATTTGAAAGACCTGTGTTACTATCTTCCAGGAAGCTAGATAAAGCAGCTCCCTTATCACCTGCTTTAGATTAATGGTTGGGGAGAGGAAGGACTATAGCCTTTTCCTTTAAAATGCAAATATGAAGTCCGTTAGTCTGTGACTAACTGGGTACCTGGCAGGTAGAGAAGTGTGTGGGAGAGAAGCAAGGACTCCTGCATATTTGCCATTTCCCCAGGACCCAGGTGCCAGATTCCTGGCAGAAACAGTGTCCTGTATCAGCAGAAACATTGATCATTCTATATCAAGTATGTATATCTCAATTTGGATTTCTTGCAATTCCACTTTACCGTATTCCCTCAAGCTTCCTCCGACTGTCTGCAAATTTGTTGTTGTTTACTTGCTAAGTCAACTCTTGGCTCCTCTCTCAATGCAAATACTTTCACACTATAAAATGCTGCCTTTGGGCTGGTGAAACCAACATCTGGGGAGAAAGGGAAGAGGAGAGAAGAAGGGGGATGGGGAGTGGGCCCAAGGAGGGGAAAATGATACAAAATTGTCCTACTGGGGTCAGGGTGGAGGGCCACAATCCCACACTATTTTGAGGGCTGTCAGGCAGGCCCCGTCTGCCCCCTTCCCTCACACATCACACTCTGCAGGCCTGTGGAGTAAGGTGCACAGATGTTTGCTCTGGACATCCTGTTTCACAGAATGCTCCAGTTTGAATGAAATGCCTCCTGTAAGGTTTGGGTTCACCTTGGATAAAATATTGCCCAGGGGCATTTATATGAAAGCATTCTATGTTCCTACAATCCTTGCAGTTAGGGAGCATGAGCCTGGAGAGACTACAAAGGTGTAATTATTTGTTTACAACAATAATCTTGGCATTATAATTAATTATTATTAATAATTATTATTTACACTGTAAAAGACATTAGACTTTTGTTACTGTTTGGGGTTTAGTTGAGCTGTTTCAAAAGACAGAGCCTGACTCAAGTTATTTCAGCTCACTGAGGGATAGGGAGGGGGCCTGTGGGTGGAGGCTGTGCAGAAGACACCCTGCTCTGGGGTCACCTACAGGGCTTTGCTCACTTCCTGAGTGTCTCTATGTCGGTCCTGAGGCTTGTCTTGCCAGGGCTGCAACCTGGTTTCCTCCTGTAGCTTCCCCACGGTGGGCAGAGGAGGGAGGAGGGATAGGGAATCTTCCACCACCAGGGACGGGGGCGGGGGTGGGCCTGGCTGTTTTGTCTCTCAGACCAGCAGTGTAACTCTTCATTTTCCTCTCAGGCCCTCCAGGCTGCTCTCAGGGCATCACCGTACCTCATAACTTTAAGTTTTACCTTCCCAGGCAGATTGCTTCATTCACTTAAAGTTTTTCATTTCAAATTCCTGACAAGGAGAGAATTTAAGTGGTCCGCTCACCCTTTCAAGCCTAGTCATGCCATGTCACGCCTGTGAATTTACTGTCCTTTCAGCTGGGGCCAGGACGGGAGTTGAAGGGGGTCATGTGATCCATGTACCTCAAATCTGCCCTCTTAGGAGGTGTAGGGGGTGATCCATCTTCCTTAGAAGTAACTGGTTTCAGCAGGCAATGTGTTTGACATTCCTAGGATATTCTCATCAGCAAAAGAAAAGCCTTTGCGATGCAAGTAATCAGCAGAAAACATACAAAGTCATCTTTCTTTTTTTCCACCTGATGTTAAAATATAGGTATGTAATGATAGTAGACATTAAAAAAAAAATACACTCTTAAAAAAAAAAAAAAAGCTCTGGTTTGGAATGTTTATTTGATCCAGCTGTGGAGCATTATCCTGCTGATTCAAGAAATTAATAATATTCTTTAGAAGTATTAGTATTATGATAGTCTACTCCTGCAAGCAATAAAAACCAGAATACAATGGTTGATGTCAGGATTTAGTTTTGTGTACCTGGACCTCAATGGGGTAAAAAGCTTTGATGATGAGACGGCTTTGGAGAGAATGTGTATGTTCCAGCTACAAGATCCATAATAGATGTTAGGAATTTCCAACCCTTTTCTGCATTATTTAACATGAGTTTAACCCAATTTTCCCTTAGGCTCAATGGAAAACAGGTGTCAGGAGAACAACAGGAAGATGTTTTTATCCAAAAAAAAAAAAAGATGTTTTTATCTTCCTTAGCTATTTCTGCAGTGATGGGAGAAAGAATTTTCCCATGTTCTGAATGAAAATAAGATTTTACATTTCCATCTGTCATATCTAGACAAAAGGTAGACATCGTCCTTGATTTCTTCCATCCCTTACCATCCCTTTCCAGCCAACCCATCATCAAGTCCTCGTGGTTCTGCTTTCAAAATATATCCTGAGTCTGAATGCCTCTCTCTGCTTTCACACCTATCACTCCTGTGTCTGCCTGGAATACTGTAATAGGTTCTGTCTTAGGAATGCATTCAGTAGCAAACAACAGGAAACTCATCTATGATAACTTTGACAAAAAGAGCTTTTTACTTGTCTCTCATAAAAGTAGTCCAAGGGTAGGCAATCCAGGTCTGGTGCAACAATGCCATTGAAGACCCAGCTCTATCTTCCTTTTCTATCATCCTTAATATTTTAGCTTTCATTCTCATGCTTGTTATCCCATGTTCTCCAGATGGCTGCTACATTGCCAGCCATTGCATCTGTGTTTCAGATAAGAAGAAAGGTATGGGTGGAGAATGATTTCCTTCACAAGTTTTGTCTTTTGTTCAGAAAGTGAAGCCCCTTGGACCTAGAGATTATCTATTAAGTGAAGTCAGAAAGAGAAAGACAAGTATCATATAATATCACTCGTATGTGAAATCTAATTTTAAAAAGTTATACAAGTGAACTTATTTATAGAAACAGACATCAAAAACAAACTTATGGGTACCAGAGGGGAAATGTAGGGTGGAGGAATAAATGAGGAGTTTGGGATTAAAATACACATACTACTATATATAAAATAGATAACCAACAAGAACCTGCTAAATAGCACAGGGAACTCTTCTCAATATTCTGTTATAACCTCTATGAGAAAAGAGTCTGAAAAAGAATGGATATATGTAAATCTATGCAATGTAAACTGAATATATTAATGTAAAACTGAGTCACTGTTCCACACACCTGAAACAGAATGTTGTAAATCACAGCACTGTAATAATAAAATGTTTTTTAAAAAGAAAAAGGGAAGCCATTGTCAGAAAAATAGCCATCATCATTTCATCAGTGAGAACAGGATTCCATGCCTATTCTTAGACTAATCAGTATGCAGAGGATTAAAATTGCTGAGGTAGATATTGTGAACTTATTTACACAGTATGTCTTCTAACCTCCTTCCACTGTGTCTTCCCGTACAGCTGAGACTGGGAGGCTAAAAACTGCAGTTCCCAGATTCTGTGGCAGCTAGGGAAATGAAGTGAAGTGAAGAGAGGCAGATACAAGCTGGCCATTTTGCTGGTGGCCATTAGCAGAGGTAGGGTGGAGCTGGAGTCATTAAATAGGAACTTTACTGATTGCCCCTTCTTTATAAAATGTCTTAAATCATTATTAACTCCACTTGAGTTTGTCCCTTTTTGGTTTTTGTCTCTAGCTATTTCAGTACAAAATATTACCAAGTTAGGTAACCCACAATAAAGTACTTTATAGTCTATTTGGTTTCCTCACAGTTGATGAGCTGTACTTAGAGGATGATAAATTTCTTTGGTCTCACAACCACAAATTGCTAGGCTTCTCCAAAGGCAGGCTGCTGCTGCTGATGGTGATTTTGCTGGTGATGTGATCTTTCTAAATCATCTATGCTGTGCATGCTTAGTCACTCAGTCACGTCCAACTCTTTGCAACTCCATGGATTGTAGTCCACCAGGCTCCTCTGTCCATGGAATTCTCCAGGCAAGAATACTGGAGTGGGTTGCCAATCCCTTCTCCAGGGAATCTTCGCAACTCAGGGATCAAACCCGAGTCTCCTGTATTGCCGGCAGATACTGTACCACTGAGATTCTGGGAATGGTGACCAGTGGTGTTGGTTTTTCCCTCTTGACTATTAAAAACGTTAAGGCAGAGCTTCCCTGGTGGTCCAGTGGTTAAGATAGCCTTGCAATGCAAGGGACACTGGTTCAATCCCTGATGGGGGAAGATCCCACATACTGCAGAGCAATTAAGTCTGTGTGTACACCACAACTACTGAGCCAGCGCTCTACAGCCGGCAAGCCGAAACTACTGAGCCTATGAGCTTCAAGTACTGCAGCCCACGTGCCTGGAGCCTATGCTCCACAAGAGAAGCCACTGCAATGAGAAGATGTCACTAAAGAGTAGGCCCCACTGGCCGCAACTAGAGAAAGCCCATGAACAGCAATGAAGACCCACCACAGCCAATAAATAAATAAATCTTAAAAAAAAAAAAAAAGCTTTATGGCAAATGTATATCCCTCTCCCTAAAAGTGCCATCCTCACTGTATCTATTTTGTATGCTAACCTGACTCCTGATCCTATCTTTTCTACTCTTTTTTTCTCCTTTTTCTTGAATCCTTTACTTTTGTTTTTTCATTCTGTTGCCTCTTTTCTCCTCACGGCAGAATCTTTTTGAAAATAGATAGGGTTATAAGAGTATTTCTGCTAAAGAAGAAAAACTACTGAGATATTTGATTTCCCAAATTAGAAAAACTATCAGCAGGGACTTTCCTGGGGATCCAGTGGTTAGGACTCGATGCTTTCACTGCCATGGCCCCAGGTTCAGTCTCTGATCAGTGAACTAAGATCCTGCACAGGGTGCAGCCGACAAACAAATCAACAACAACAACTACCAATGTACTAGATATCAAAAGTAAAAATTGAGGTTAAGCATTTCACAGCTATAAAATGACTTTAATAGAATACTTTAGTCCCAAGTATGAGTTTCTGCTTTGTTCCTTGGTAAAAATATTCTATATGATGTCCCTGGGGGGAAAAAAATACTAACTTTCCTCCAAAGGCCATAAACTTGTGAATAGGATGAATGTAAAACACTGATGCTCAGTAGCAGCCTTAAACATCTTACTATAATGATAAGGACTTCACACATCGTAGAACTGAACTGGAAGAGTTTGTCCTCAACACTTTAGAGGAGATAAGTGCATATAAAAATGCTTTAAACACTGGTAGACAGTGTAGCAAGATGAGAAACCTAGCTGCATCTGCTGGCGCAGCTGGTGGTCTGAAGTGTGGACAGTGGGGAAATTTTGCCCCACAGCCCTGCTCTGACTGCAGAGCCCTGACCGAGACTGGAAGCTTCCCAGGGCGCCATTTCCAAGGCTGGGAGATAATATTCCTTCAAAGAATCTGGGTGATTCAGCTGCTGCCAAGTCAGTTAAAAACATAAGTGGCCATCCAATGAACACATTCTAAAGTGTACAGATGTGTGTTCCATGAAATGCAGTCAGAAGCAAAGATTCAACCTCATGGCTTTATAATCAGAGTACATTTTTGACCCCTTCACTAATATTAACCTGCTTCATCGTCAACTTTGTTTATAGAACACAAAGAACACAATTCTCCTCACTGGTTTCTTTTCCATTCCTTACCTTTCATGCCACCTCTAAATCCAGTCTACCCTCAAAAGCATTCTCAGCAGTGAGACTATTCAAAGGAATGAGCTAGGGACTTCCTTGGTTGTCCAATGGTTAAGATTTTGCTTTCCAATGCTGGGGGTGAGGGTTCAATCCCTGGTTAGGGAGCTAAGATCCTACATGCCTCATGACCAAAAAATCAAAACGTAAAACAGAAGCAATATTGTAACAGATTCATTAAAGACTTTAAAAATGATCCACATCAAGGAAAATAATTTTTAAAAAAAGTAAGCTGAATGTAATTTAAAAGGAGCTCTATAAAGTTTTGAGTAAAGGAGCATTATTGAATATTACCCATGGGAACACTTTCTTCTTAAAGTCATTCCTTGGCTCACCAAAGCATTCCCCATAAGGTCCAAAATGCTTGGAATGGCGCCCAAGATGCTTCACGACAGGAACTGTGCTTCCTTCCCCAGCTTCACCTCTGGTCATTCCTCTCTTTGTAGCCTGGCAAAATCCAACCACAGTGAATACTGGTTGCCTCCCAGACATGCCTCATGCTCTGCTGTCTCCAGGCTCCTGCCCAGACTGGAACACCAACCACCCGCCCTGTCTGTTTCCCCTGCCCAATGATTCTGGCTAACCTTTTGGGACCTATGTCGACCCTCACCCCAACCAAGGAGTCTTCTCCCACACCTATTTTTTTATGGCACCCAGAGCCTATCTCACTGAACCCCTTAAACTAACACAAAGTTGCTTGAAACTCTTTTGTCTCCAATTGCAAATTCCTTGAAGGCACAGACTGTGCTTTGTTTATCACTGAATCCCTAGCACCTGGAATAATGCCTGGGACAGGAGGTGCTAACACATGCTTGTGGAATGAATGAAAGTTATTATTCTGAATGAAAGTTATTATTCTGAAGGAAACAATTCATTTGAATGGGTAGTTTTGCCTGTTTTAAAAAAAAATCACTCATCTTATGGACATACTGCATGTTGTGGCAACACTGATGTTTTCTAAGAAGTACTCAAAAGTTTTGTCATCAATCTGATAATTCTAGTACTTGCATTTTTCATCCCATGTTAAACTTACAAAAACTTCATCACAGAGCAAATAAGACATTTATAAATCAAAAATATTTTAAGGGTGAAAAAAGGGATATCAATGTCATTTTAAGAATGGAAGTACTCTCTAAATAGAGCTGGCAATTAAATTATAACATGAGACAAATATTAGCAATAGTCTTCTGAAGAAAATGAACTTAGTCATGTTCTTATTTTATAGAGTGACTCTTTTTCAAGCTGTGAAGAAAATATATTTGAAATAAAAGCTGCCACTGTCTTTTCTCTGACCTGATAATGAAGACAATAATAATAGTAATTTTCCATGTTTAGTGTGTACTGGTCCTTTAAATGAATCCCCTCATTCAGTTCTCACAACAATGTGATCATTGCCTCCATTCAAAGTGAAGAAGAGTGTTTTCGGTACATTGAATACTTGTTCAGATTTATATACTTGATAACCAGTAGTCAAGATTGAAGCCCAGGCAGTCTGACACCAGACCTGAGGCTCTTTCCTGACTTCTAGAAAATGAAATCTTACATTAAGGAATAGGAGATGCTATCTGTGCGTTTAGCTAAACACCTACTCCATATATTAATGTTACTAGTTATGGAGTAGAACGTGGCATAAAACTGGTCCTTCTGGGCCTCTGCCCAATTATTTTAATTGTTAAAGTGTCAGAAGTTAGGTTTGGTAATACCTTTGTATTGCTTTATTACAAATTACCATCAAACATTTATTATCTCATAGTTTCTGAGATGGTCAGGAGTCTGGGGCTGCTTAGCCCCCAGTTCTGGTTCTGGTTCAGGGTCCTTCAGGAGTCTGTAGCCATTTCAAGGCTCAAAAGGGACTAGTGGACCCACGATGTTGGGCTGAGGCCCCAGTTCCTCCCTAAGTTCCTCACCACACAGACCTCTCAATAGGACAGCTCACAGCACAGAAGCTGGCTTTCCTCAGAGGGAAAAATCTAAGAGAGAATCAGCAACAGGTGACTCGAGGAAAGCTGCAGTCTCTTATATGCTGGATTCTCTGCATTAGAAATGAGTCACAGAGTTGTGCCCAACTCAGGGGGCTACACAAGGACAGAACAACCAGAAGGTGGGGTCACTGGGAGCCATCCTGGAAACTGTCTTCCATTGTTGTTGTTGTTCAGTCGCTAAGTCGTGTCTAACTCTTTGCAACCCCATGGACTGTAACCCACCAGGCTCCTCTGCTCATGGGATTTCCTAGGCAAGAATACTGGAGTGGGTTGCAATTTCCTCCTCCAGGGGATCCTCCCAACCCAGGGATCAAACCCCCGTCTCCTGCATTGGCAGGCAGATTCTTCACCACTGAGCCACCAGGGAAGGCCCACTGTCTTCTATACCTGCTTTAATATGTGACAAAGATGGGCGTCTTGATTTCATGCCTAAGTGCCAAGTTTTCAGGTGCGAGTGCTGGCTTTTTCTTTTATTCCTTTGAAAAGAAATTAGATCATTAGACTTAAATGACAAATCTCAGCTTACCCAAAAAGCACCTTTACTAGAAGACAAAATAGGAAACATGACAAAAAATTTAAAATATCTTTAATTCACAATTGCATCCAGTTGCCAATAAATTTCTTTGCAAATATCACATTCTTTCCTAACACAGCTCAAATGTAGGTCCAAGCTATACTGGGTCATGAATAAAAGACCACACAAAGAAGCAAAGAACATTTAAAAATAATGTAGAGTATTGACTCCTGAAAGCAATGGTGCATCTCCATTACCTCTGCTTTATGGCTGACTAATTTCTGAAATCACTGTGACAAGTATCATGCCAGACAGTCCTTGGGGACAAGCTGACAGACACATGTTTAAGATCAATTTGAGAAAAGGTATGTTACTGCTTCAACAATATAATTAATCACCCTTAGAGTCTTTTAAATCATTTGTTTTAAAGATAGGAGAAATATGCACTTTAGACCTAGTGGTTAAAGTAAAATAATGATATTTCCAAAATTTAAATCCATTTGGAATGTTACTTATTTTCATGCTCAGGAACTTAGCCTCTACGTTGTTTTAAATTAATCCCTTACAATGCCATTATCAGAATAAGTAATCATCTGTTCTGTAAGATTGTTAATGGCCATGACCAAAAACCTTAAAATTCTGATCTAAAATGGCCTAAATCTTAATCATAAATGGGGCTGTATGGGCTTATGAAGGACCATAAGATATTTGTACTTGACTTTTATAAGATGAAAATTATACATGCTTCTGAATTTTTCCAATTAATCAAGCATGTAAGTTTGACCCATATGCAAAAATCAAAGAATAATTCTTTTTTTCTTCAAGTTGCTGAAAATTTGTGTCCTATGTTAGTATACAATTTTAAGTGAAATTCTTAACTGCATTGTAGTTGTTATATACACTTTGCAACTTCAGGAAGAGCAACTGGAATACAATAGCTGTATGGACTGCTTTTCAGACCTGATCTCTGATGTCCAGTCATCAAAGTTGAACTAAGACTTTTCCAGGCTGATAGTAGAAATTTTCCATTTTATAATAATATTCTTTTATGATGATAATATGAATTTAGACTAGTCTACTCGATCATGGAAAAAATATTTTCTTCTTGTCATGGAATTAAATATTAATCTTGTATAAAAGCTGTTAAAGTTTTATAATTAAATTTTGAAAAACAAAAAAATTGTATGTTGAACACTTTGTTTTTAATAGCTAGTAATGAAGCCTAATTAATTCATATCTTGTGAATTTGAGTTAGCTGCTACTACGATTATATTGGGAGAAGGCAATGGCACCCCACTCCAGTACTGTTGCCCGGAAAATCCCATGGATGGAGGAGCCTGGTAAGCTGCAGTCCATGGGGTTGCTAAGAGTCAGACACGACTGAGCGACTTCACTTTCACTTTCCACTTTCATTCATTGAAGAAGGAAATGGCAACCCACTCCAGTGTTCTTGCCTGGAGAGTCCCATGGACGGAGAAGCCTGGTGGGCTGAAGTCCATGGGGTCGCACAGAGTCACACACGACTGAAGCGACTTAGCAGCAGTAGCAGTGATTATATTTCTACCCCCGTATGCTTTATTAAGGCTTTTCTGGTGGCTCAGTGGTAAAGAATCAGATGCAGGTTCAATCCCTGGGTTGGGAGGATCCCTTGGAGAAGGAAATGGCAACCCACTTCAGTATTCTTGCCTGGGAAATCCCATGGACAGAGGTGCCTGACGGGCTATATATAGTCCATAGGGTCGACAGGAGTCGGATACAACTTAGCGACTAAACAACAATGACATGGTTTATTAAAAGAGTTTATAAATGCATCTGAAGTGTATATTAGGTCCCACATTAGAGTGTTTTCATACTTAAAATAATAAACTTTCCAGAGCTTTAGAAGTATTTTATTCAGGAGTACTTATTAGTCAGTATTATTGCATCATTATAGCACTCTCTAAAGGGTTGCTATCATCAATATTATCAGCATAGTGCTGAAAAAAACTTTTCTTAGTGAAGATGCTTTTTTTTTTTTTTTTTACATTGTAAGTTTGTCTTCTCACTAATTCACATTCTTTCTCATAATCAATTCTGCTTATTTGGGTTTATTTTTTGAAAATTTGAGGGTATGCTATTATTCAATGTAATATGCCAACAATAAAATCTGGAATTTGGAAAGTCTGCATTTCAGAAAAAAAGTGAATTACTAGGCTTTTCTAAACAGTATACAATAAAATTAAAAGTTTCTTAAACTCTAAAAGATTCTTTAATTCCAAGTAATTTTGTATGTTAATTGAATTTTCAAGAGAGAATTATCATTGTAGGCTTTTATTTTCATTGCAGAGAGAGCATTCTCAACAAATCACTTTAAAATGGAGTGATAAAAGTAGATAGGAATTCAGTTCATTTCAAAGTGATACAAAAATAAAATTAGATGTATAGTTGGACACATTATACACATCATATAAATATATTTTTAAATAAAAGAAATTAGTTTATATTCAATTCAAAGTTATAGAATATAATTCTATATTCAATCAATCATCAAGAAATAGGTACTTACTGAAAATCTGCTATATGCCCGGCCCTGAGCTAGTTGCTATGTGGTGATTATATAACTACCCATAATTAAATATACATATTCTTACATTCAAAGAGCTTATAATTTAGTTGAGGATATAAGATCTAAACCACAAACATAATTTTAAATGGATTAAATTAAAAGAAAAATTATACATTATAAATATAGCAGAAGGTGAGAAAAGAAAGCAGTTAATAGGTGCTGGTGTATCAAGTAAAATTTAAAAGGAGAAGAAGAACTTTAAGCAGGCAGTTAAGAGGTGAGTAGGATTTCAGCAAGAGGCTTAAGAGTAACAAGTTGAGGAAGAGAATAAGCAAAATAACAGAGGTGGACATTCTTAGTGTTTAACCCGGCATTAAGGAGTTTAACCCGGTAGGAGTGAAGGCTCATTTTGGGAGTGGTGGGAATTACATCTGTATAGCTCAGCTGGTAAAGAATCCAACTGCAATGCAGGAGACCTGGGTTCAATCCCTAGGTTGGGAAAATCCCCTGGAGAAGGGAAAGGCTAGTTCAGTTCAGTTGCTGAGTCGGGTCCAACTCTTTGTGATCCCATGAACCACAGCACACCAGGCCTCCCCATCTATCACCAACTCCCGGAGTTTACCCAAACTCATGTCCATTGAGTCGGTGGTGCCATCCAACCATCTCATCCTCTGTCGTTCCCTTCTCCTCCTGCTCTCAATCTTTCCCAGCATCAGGGTCTTTTCAAATCAGTCAGCTCTTCCCATCGGGTGGCCAAAGTATTGGACTTTCAGCTTCAACATCAGCCCTTCCAATGAACACCCAGGACTGATCTCCTTTAGGATGGACTGGTTGGATCTCCTTGCAGTCCAAGGGACTCTCAAGAGTCTCCTCCAACACCACAGTTCAAAAGCATCAATTCTTCGGCACTCAGCTTTCTTCACAGTCCAACTCTCACATTCATACATGACTACTAGAAAAACCATAGCCTTGACTAGACAGACCTTTGTTGGCAAAGTAATGTCTCTGCTTTGAATATGCTGTCTAGGTTGGTCATAACTTTCCTTCCAAGGAGCAAGCGTCTTTTAATTTCATGGCTGCAATCACCATCTGCAGTGATTTTGGAGCCCCAAAAAATTAAATCTGACACTGTTTCCCCATCTATTTGCCATGAAGTGATGGGACCAGATGCCATGATCTTCGTTTTCTGAATGTTGAGCTTTAAGCCAACTTTTTCACTCTCCACTTTCACTTTCATCAAGAGGTTCTTTAGTTCTTCTTCACTTTCTGCCATAAGGGTGGTATCATCTGCATATCTGAGGTTATTGATGTTTTTCCTGGTAATCTTGATTCCAGCTTGTGCTTCTTCCAGCCCAGCGTTTCTCATGATGTATTCTACATATAAGTTAAATAAGCAGGGTGACAGTATACAGCCTTGACGAACTCCTTTTCCTATTTGGAACCAGTCTGTTGTTCCATGTCCAGTTCTAACTATTGCTTCCTGACCTGCATACAGGTTTCTCAAGAGGCAGGTCAGGTGGTCTGGTATTCCCATCTCTTTAAGGATTTTCCAGAGTTTATCGTGATCCACACAGTCAAAGGCTTTGGCATAGTCAATAAAGCAGAAATAGATGTTTTTCTGGAACTCTCTTGCTTTTTCCATGATCCAGCGGATGTTGGCAATTTGATCTCTGGTTCCTCTGCCTTTTCTAAAACTGGCTTGAACGTCTGGAAGCTCATGGTTCATGTATTGCTGAAGCCTAGCTTGGAGAATTTTGAGCATTACTTTACTAGTGTGTGAGATGAGTGCAATTGTGCAGTAGTTTGAGCATTCTTTGGCACTGCCTTTCTTAGGGATTGGAATGAAAACTGACCTTTTCCAGTCCTGTGGCCACTGCTGAGTTTTCCAAATTTGCTGGCATATTGAGTGCAGCACTTTCACAGCATCATCTTTCAGGATTTGGAATAGCTCAACTGGAATTCCATCACCTCTACTAGCTTTGTTTGTAGTGATGCTTTCTAAGGCCCACTTGACTTCACATTGCAGGATGTCTAGCTCTAGGTGAGTGATCACACCATTATGATTATCTGGGTGGTGAAGATCTTTTTTGTATAGTTCTTCTATGTATTCTTGCCACCTCTTCTTAATATCTTCTGCTTCTATTAGGTCCAACCATTTGTGTCCTTTATTGTGCCCATCTTTGCATGAAATGTTCCCTTGGTATCTCCAATTTTCTTGAAGAGATCTCTAGTCACTTCAAGAAAATTCTAGTCCAAGTTCAGGAGCAGTGGCCGAGAGGAGCTACCCCACATCCAAAGTCAGGAGCAGCGGCCAAGAGGAGCTACCCCATATCCAAGGTAAGGAGCAGCAGCTGCGCTTTGCTGGAGCAGCTGTGAAGAGATACCCCACGTCCAAGGTAAGAGAAACCCAAGTAAGATGATAGGCACTGAGAGAGGGCATCAGAGGGCAGACAGACTGAAACCACAATCACAGACAACTAGCCAATCTGATCATATGGACCACAGCCTTGTCTAACTCAATGAAATTAAGCCATGCTGTGTGGGGCCACCCAAGACAGACGGGTCATGGTGGAGAGTTCTGACAGAATCTGGTCCACTGAATATGGGAAAGGCTAACCACTCCAGTATTCTGGCCTGGAAAATTCCATGGGCTGTATAGTCCATGAGGTTGCAAAGAGTCGGACACAACTGAGTGACTTTCACAAACTACATTGGTTATCCAAATGAAGGAATCTACTGAAAAACAAGTCAGAGGAATTCAGATTTGACACACAAAAAGTAGGGGCCCACTCCAGGCTCCTGAACAAAAGAATAGTGCTGAGTTTAATTTTAGGAAGCTTTTCACCAATGACCTAAATAAAAATGCAATTAATTAAATAAGTATAAGCCTCTTCTTTTGCAAATATGATGTTAAAAGATGACAGGAAGAAAGCAAGAACCTCTTAAGTTCCATTTGTTGAGATTCAGTTATATTGTCTTTACCAGAAAGAATAAAAATTAGAAAGAAAACATTAGGAGAGTGAGCCCAAAACAGGTAGGAAGGGAGTTGGAAGCAGCTTCCACAATTTAATACAAAACGATATGACTGAGTGCCTTCTACTTGCGAAATACTTGATATGAAGCAACCAAACATAAATAAGATCCAATTTATGTGGCCACACAGTTTACAAGATAGTAGAAGTGTTAAGGAATGTACGTAGACACTTGAATAAATGTCATAACAGAGTTGCCGACAAATCCCATGAACATTCACAGAAGGGTGAAGTCACCTGTCAGGCACATGAATCAGAGGGGGTTTCATGAAAGAGGCCAGGCTTGTTGTAAATCTCAAAATGAGCATGCTGTCAAAAGGAATGGCAAGACAGCCGCAGAAAGGCAATGTTTATTCTGGGTGGTCTTGTGTCTGCTAAAAATCAGGAGTTACTGTAGAAAAGCAAGGGAGAATGGATCTTGAAGCCAATAGCAGTGTCTGGCACACATGGTTTGTATAGAGACTGTAGCAGGAAGATGCCATCCGGCTAATATCCAGAATATATGTGTGTCCTGCTGCCCAAACTGGTTTGGAGTACATGGCTCCTTAGCAGGAGTGTTCTGGTTAATGAAATACAGAAGTTGCTTAAGTAGGAGAGTATGATGAATGAGTTATGAGGTTACCAAGATGGGGAGATAGGAGAAGAACAATTTATCTTCTGAAGAAGTGCAGAATTTAACATGTAAATACACCCAACATTTCCATTCTTGGCTTTGCCCTTTTGGGTACCTATTCTCTTTTCATATTCAGCCCTGAATGCTAAAAATCCTCATCTCCTTGTTTCTTTGCTACTTTATATCTTCTTCCATAGAAATTAAAATTAAAACTTCAGGTTTGGCCATAGTTTTGCTCCAAACCAATTATTCAGCTGCAGTGTTGACATAATTAATCTCCTTTATGTGACAGGTAACGAACTCAACTAGTTGGAAAACTTCAGGGCAAAGAGAACAGACAACTGAAATGATATAATCTATAGACATTTCCTTTGATTCACATTATCCTGCAGTAAAGACCTTACCTGTCTGCAAATATTACTTGGTTTCTCACTAAAACTAACCACAGAGCAATCATCTCATGCACATTTACTTAACAAAACATTAATATCCAAGTAACTGGGTTGAAAGTTTAATTTGCATACTCTTAAGCAACAATTTATTATTATTAAAAAACACTGAAACTTCCAGAGTGGCTATAAAGATTTCCCCAAAAGTCATTTTGTTGTACAACTGATTTTCTAAATATTTCATAGCACTCAAACAGGGTGCTAAAGAGAAACAATCCCAGGGGACTTCTCTGGTGGTCCAGTGGTTAAGAATCTGCCTTGAAATGCAGAGAACTTGGGGTTCTATCCCTGGTCAGGGCACTAAGAATCCCAGTGCTATGTGCACAACTACTGAGCCCATGTAACACAGATGCCGTGTACCACGACTAAGACTTGATGCAGCCAAGTAAACACATTAAGAAAAAAAGAAATGCATACACTACTGTCCAAGTTTTGATAAAGAAGTATAATAAAATATGGTCTTGAGAAACTCATGAATCTTACAGCAAAACCAGATCTTTTTGTGTCTCTTCCAAACAATGGCTGGGATTTTCCACTGAATTTCCTCCTGATGCTTTTCTCAGTCTCCTTTATTGGTTCCTCCTTAACTCCTTGAGCTCTAAACGCTGATGTAGCCCAAGCCTCTGCCTTTGGATCTCTTTCCTGAGCTGATCTCAAGCAATCTCTAGGCTTTAAGAACTACCTCTGTGGACAACTCCCAGTTTTATATCTCTAGACCAGACTTCTTCCCTAACTCCAGTCTCACATAGCCCCCTGTCTGTTCAATACTACATGGATGTCTAATAGGCATCTCAAATTCAATGTATCCTGTACAGAACTTCTGATTTTCCTCTTAAATAAAAACTATTAATCCCAGTATCTTCCCCATTTCAATGAATGGCAACTCCATCCTTTCAAATTGCTCAAGTGAAAAACCTTGGTGTCATTCTTGACTCCTCTCTTCTTTCCGCACCCCCACAGCTAATCTGTAAAGAAATCCTACTGATTCTACCTTCATTCTTTATCCAATCTTTGGCCACTTCCCACTACTTCCTCAAATGCTTTGTGAGATCTTTGCCACACTCTTTGTTCTGGGGACACTGGCTTCCTGGCTATTCCTCTGACACTCCAGGCATACTCTGTCCTCAAGATCTGTGACACTGTTGATCCTCCATCAAAAGTTGTCTCTCTCCAGAATATCCTCATAGATACCTTCAGGGCTCAGATCCAGAGTCGTCTTCTCAGTGAGACTCTGCCTAAATAGCCTATTTGAAATTGCCACCCCTACCTTCTTCCCAACATTCTCTACCTCTTGTCTCTACTTTTCTCCATAACACTTATCACCTTCTGAGGTATGTTTTACTCATTGGTTTATTGTCTGTCTCCCTCACTAGAAAGTCAGTTCCTTGAAGGCATGGAATTTTGTTGGTTTTGTTCACCTAGAACAATGCCTAGCACCCTAGTAAATGTTCAATAGATAAAAGTTGAATGAATAAATAATAGTGAGCATTTATGACTAACAAGGAAAAAAATATAATTAACAAGAACTTTCATAAGGGTTAGACTCAAGAGAAGCCACCATTCTTTTTCCCCTTTTGTGGTCCCAGCATCTATCTAACACAGTGTTTGTTATATTAAAGGCATTTAATAAATACTATTTGATTATTTATTAGAGAGACAGACTAAAGCTAGATTGCCTGTGTTCAAATCCCAGCTCTTTTACTTACCAGCTCTGTAACCTGGGGAAAAGCATTTAATTTCTCTGTACTTAGTATCTTCATAAAATAAGAATAATAAGTATAATAGTATAGGCATATCTTAGAGACAGTATAGGTTCAGTTCCAAACCACTGCAATAAAGCAAATATAAAGTGAGTCACATGAATTTTTTGGTTTCCCAGTACATTCAGAACTTAAGTTTACACTTTACTGTAACCTACTGTGTGCAATAACAATATGCTAAAAAAATGTACATACCTTAATTGGAAAATTTAAGATTTAAGGCTAAAAAAGGCTAACCATCATCTGAGCTGTTAGCAAGTCATAGTAGTAACATCAAAGATCACTGATGACAGATCACCAAAACAAATATAATAATAAAGTTTGAAGTACTGCGACAATTACCAAAATGTAACACAGAGACATGAAGTGAGCCAAAGCTGTTGGAAAATAGACTTGTGCCAATAGACTTGCTTGAGCCAGAGTTGCCACAAAACTTCAGTTTGTGAAAAACGCAATAATCACTAAGTGCAGTGAAGTGAAGCACAATAAAATGAGACACGCCTGTAATTATACTTGGGGTTGTTACGAGGATTAAATGAGTAAATATATTTAAAGCACAGTGGGACTTCCCTGGCGGGCCAGGGGTTTGGACTCTGTGCTTCTAATGAACGGGGCACGGGGTCGATCTCTAGTCGGGTAACTAGTATCCTGCATGCTATGCAGTGTGGCCGAAAAAAAAAAAGGCATAGTAACTGTCAGATGAAGATGAGGATATTGGGCCTATGAAACTCGTCATGAAATAAGAATATTCCGAATAAGCGAAAACTACCTAAGATTTTTAAATGTATAAAAGTTACATGAATTTAATCAAATAAGCAAATGATAGTATTTTACTCCCCAACTGCAAAATTCATAAGTAACTACTACAACCTCCATGATAAAATCCAAACTTCCAGCACTCACTTTTATAATCTGTATCCTACATAGAACTTGATTTTTCAAAGAACAAGGTAAGGAATTTTCCAGAAATGTGTGACGATAAATAATGCCTCCTACTTTTACAGCATCATACAATTTTCAAAGAGCTTTTACATAGCTAATTTGTAACCATGACCACATTAAAAAAGAAACCCCAACAGGCATTATTATCTTCATTTTGCAGATAAGGAAAGCAAGATTCAAAGAGAAAAAGAGATTTGTTTGAAGTTTCATAGCTGGCAATTGATGTAACCAGGACCACCAAAACGATCAAATTGATACTGAATTCAGGATTGCTTCCACCACAACCTTCTATTGTTAAATGCTGAATTTAATGAGTGAGTATTGTATCCCTTTTAATGTTTAGCACATGCTAGGCATACAGCAACCCACTCCAGTACTCTTGCCTGGAAAATCCCATGGATGGAGGAGCCTGGTAGGCTGCAGTCCATGGGGTCACTAAGAGTCAGACACGACTGAGCGACTTCACTTTCACTTTTCACTTTCATGCATTGGAGAAGGAAATGGCAACCCATTCCAGTGTTCTTGCCTGGAGAATCCCAGGGACAGGGGAGCCTGGTGGGCTGCCGTCTATGGGGTCGCACAGAGTTGGACACGACTGAAGCGACTTAACAGCAACAGCAGCAACAGGCATATGATAACTGCTTAACCCATATTTGTTTCCAGCTTAAGGTTTTATATATATCTATATATCTTTTGCTTTAGCTTACCAGAATTGTCATAGAAAAAGAAAATTCATACCATTTAGCAGAAAGTAAACAAACTCCCAAATCTTGCTAACTTTTTATAAAAATTGTATCAGGACTTTTCAAAGGTACAAAAGCTACCTTATATTTCTATTGATACTCCTATTTATTATATGTTTTTCTAATCGGAAGACACCTGATATTTTTTCTAGGAGTTCTGCAAGATTATTGTCTGAGTTTTATGACCTGAGTTGTCATTTTCTTTACTTTGTGTGTGTGCGTGTGTGTGTGTGTGTGTCCCATGATGCTGGTCCACCAGGAAAGACCCTGAGTCATTTTCTTTTGAACCAAAGAATAAATCATCAGATCTTATACAATCTGCATTTCCTTCTATACGTATGATTCTAGCCTCTCTGCCATATTTGAAGGGTCCAGGAGATTTGACTTTAATTTTCCTTGCATTGGAATTTTAAATCTTATGCTTTAACATTTCATTGCTGCTCCTAACATATTTCTAGGTATCGTATAGAAAATATGAACTAAAAAATATAGGAAAGAGCATGATATTTATATTCAAGACCTTATGTTTGAAAATAATCACATTTCTAGCTGAGCTATAAGGAACAGCCTTTGAAGAATTTGGCAGATACTATAGAATAGAATTTTATCTTTTCTATTTCAACCACACCAAACTCAGAAACACCCAGAGAATCTCTTGTTTTTCTAAGCCTGATATGAAGAGGCATCAGAAACAAAAACTTTCTGGAAGAAAAAAGTAAACAAAAGAATTTCAGCCTTCAGGATCGTTGGGAAATTTAACGGAGCAAATACAGTCTTTTGTGAGTCACTTGTGTGCTGTGGTTGATCTTGTAAAAGGGCTGGAGCTGTTTCCTTCCACTTGCTGATGCTCCTGTGAAGCTCACGCCTTGTTGAGGGAGCTGCCCCAGTGAAATTAACCTGCAGGTTTTAAAACATTAAAAACCAGGAAACTCACTTTCCTCAGCCTCTTCTCTCTGACCTCCATCAAGAACATATGATGAAAAGCGTGGTCCAATAAGGTTGGGGGGCACACCCAATGTCCACATTTAGTGGACTCCATATCCAGACATTGGGCAGAGAGCACATTTATATTGTGGTACAGGCTGCTCGTGTAAACTGTTATTCTCTGGCACCTACGCACTAGGGCAGGAGTCCAAACTTGCGAGTGGGCAGAGAGCCATGCCAACAGATGGGCACAAGGATGACAGCCAAGGGACTATGTATGTGCATCAAGTATAGGTGTTGAGAACAGGGATTCCAACTGAGAAGATCAGAATGACTCCCTGTCTCTAGTTTATGGTTAAGAGCTTGTCAATTCATGCCCTGTTTAATATAAATGGACTGGAATTCCAGAGAATTGACAGGTTTTGATGAAATATTCCATTTATTTTTTTTTCTCTGAAAAAATATAAATATAACTTGAACATCAGCAGGATATGGTTTGCTAGCATTTTGTGAGCAGAAAATGTTTCCCTTCTCCAGCAGTTTCCATGATTATTAAAGTTTCTCTTTAAGAAAAATAGAATTGGACCCTAGGCCTTACAACTAGCTGTGAAAAGAAGAGAAGCGAAAAGCAAAGGAGAAAAGGAAAGATATAAACATCTGAATGCAGAGTTCCAAAGAATAGCAAGAAGAGATAAGAAAGCCTTCTTCAGCGATCAATGCAAAGAAATAGAGGGAAACAACAGAATGGGAAAGACTAGAGATCTCTTCAAGAAAATCAGAGATACCAAGGGTACATTTCATGAAAAGATGGGCTCGATAAAGGACAGAAATGGTATGGACCTAACAGAAGCAGAAGATATTAAGAAGAGGTGGCAAGAATACACAGAAGAACTGTACAAAAAAGATCTTCATGACCCAGATAATCACGATGGTGTGATCACTGACCTAGAGCCAGACATCCTGGAATGTGAAGTCAAGTGGGCCTTAGAAAGCATCACTACAAACAAAGCTAGTGGAGGTGATAGAATTCCATTTGAGCTATTCCAAATCCTGAAAGATGATGCTGTGAAAGTGCTGCACTCAATATGCCAGCAAATTTGGAAAACTCAAGCAGTGGCCACAGGACTGGAAAAGGTCAGTTTTCATTCCAATCCCTAAGAAAGGCAATGCCAAAGAATGCTCAAACTACCGCACAATTGCACTCATCTCACACGCTAGTAAAGTAATGCTCAAAATTCTCCAAGCCAGGCTTCAGCAATATGTGAACCGTGAACGTCCAGATGTTCAAGCTGGTTTTAGAAAGGCAGAGGAACCAGAGATGAAATTGCCAATATCTGCTGGATCATGGAAAAAGCAAATGAGTTCCAGAAAAACATCTATTTCTGCTTTATTGACTATGTCAAAGCCTTTGACTGTGTGGATCACAATCAACTGTGGAAAATCCTTAACGAGATGGGAATACCAGACCACCTGACCTGCCTCTTGAGAAACCTGTATGCAGGTCAGGAAGCAGCAGTTAGAACTGGACATGGAACAACAGACTGGTTCCAAATAGGAAAAGGAGTACGTCAAGGCTGTATATTGTCACCCTGCTTATTTAACTTATATGCAGAGTACATCTTGAGAAATACTGGGCTGGAAGAAGCACAAGCTAGAATCAAGATTGCCGGGAGAAATATCAATAACCTCAGATATGCAGATGACACCACCCTTATGGCAGAAAGTGAAGAAGAACTAAAGAGCCTCTTGATGAAAGTAAAAGAGGAGAGTGAAAAAGTTGGCTTAAAGCTCAACATTCAGAAAATGAAGATAATGGCATCTGGTCCCATCACTTTGTGGCAAATAGATGGGGAAACAGTGGAAACAGTAGCTGACTTTATTTTTGGGGGCTCCAAAATCACTGCAGATGGTATTGCAGCCACGAAATTAAAAGACGCTTCCTCCTTGGAAGGAAAGTTATGACCAACCTAGATAGCATATTAAAAAACAGAGACATTACTTTGCCAACTAAGTCCATCTACTCAAAGCTATGGTTTTTCCAGTAGTCATGTATGGATGTGAGAGTTGGACTGTGAAGAAAGCTGAGCGCCGAAGAATTGATGCTTTTGAACTGTGGTGTTGGAGACTTTTGAGAGTCCCTTGGACTGCAAGGAGATCCAACCAGTCCATCCTAAAGGAGATCAGTCCTGGGTGTTCATTGGAAGGACTGATGTTGAAGGTGAAACTCTAATACTTTAGCCACCTGCTTCGAAGAGCTGACTCATTTGAAAAGACCCTGATGCTGGCAGGGATTGGGAGCAGAAGGAGAAGGGGACGACAGAGGATGGGATGGCTGGATGGCATCACCGACTCAATGGACATGAGTTTGTGTAAACTCCAGGAGTCGGTGATAGACAGGGAGGCCTGCTGTGCTGCAGTCCATGGGGTCACAAAGAGTCGGACACGACTGAGCTACTGACCTGAACTGAATTGACTGAGCATTTATGTCTTTTTTAGCTTTATTCCTCTAGTGGTTATACCAATTTGTGTGTGTTTTTAATATTTCTTTTAAATTGAGGTGAATTTCACATAAGATAAAATTAACCTTTTAAAAGGGAATGATTCAGTAGCATTTAGTACATTCACAATATTCTGCAAGCACCGTCTCTATCTAGCTCTAACACATTTCATTTTCCCAAAAGAAAACTTTACACCCATTAAATATTCACTCCCTATTCCCTGATTCCTCTCCACCTGTCCACGGTCACCACCAGTGTGCATCCTGTCTCTGGATTTACATATTCTGAATACTTGATAGAAATGGAATCATACCATATATGCCCTTTTGCTTCTGGCTTCTTTCACTTAGCATATTTTCAAAGTTCACTCACATTGTATCGGGACTTCATTTTTCTACAGTGGAATAATATTCCATTGTATAATATTCCATAGACCACAATTTGTTTATCCATGCATCCATTGATGGACATTTGGGTTGTTTCCCAAATTGTGAATAGTGGTGCAATGAATATGTATGTACACATATTTGGTTGAATAGTCGTGTTTCTTTTTAAAAAAAATATTTATTTATTTTTTAATTTGTTTGGCTGAACCGGGTCTTAGTTGCGGCACCTGGGATTTTTGTTGCGGGATGTGGGCTTTTAGTTTCAGTATGTGAGATCTAGTTTCCTAACCAGGGATTGAACCTAGGCCCTTGCATTGGGAGTGTGGAGACAACTGCTGGACCATTAGGGACATTCCAAATGCCTCTTTTCAATTCTTTTGGTTAGGAGTATATAATTCCTAGGAGTGGAATTTCTGTGTTACATGGTAATTCTTTTTAGCTTATTAGAGAACTGCCAAACTGTTTCCATTTTAGATTTCTACCAGCAATGTACTAGGGCTCCAATTTTTCTACATCCACAGCAGAAAAAAAATAACATTTGTTATTTTCTGGATGGCCATAGCCATCCTAGTGGGTATAAAGTGGCACCTCATTGTAGGTTTGATTTACATTTCCCCAAAGACAAATGATGTTGAGCAACTTCATGTGCTCCTTGGCCATTTATACACCTTCTTTGCAGAGATTCAAGGCCTTTGCCCATATTTTAACTGGATTTTTTGTCTTTTTGTTATTGAATTGTAAGAGTTCTTTATATATTCTGGATACTAGGCCCTTATAAAATATATGATTTGTGAATATTTTCTCCAATTCTATAGGTTATCATTTCACTTCCTTGATAGCGTCTTTGGACATTAATCCATGGGGTCGCAAAGAGTCGGACACGACTGAGCGAATTCACTCACTCACTCACTCCCAAATGCTTTTAGTTTTGATGAAGTCCAATTTTTTTTCCTTTTGTTGCTTATATTTTCATGTCATATCTAAGAATTCATTGCAAATCTAAGGCCATAAATATTTACCACCATCTTCTAAGAGTTTTATGATCTTAGCTCTATATTTATATTATTGATCCATCTTAAATTAATTTTTATATGTGGTGTGAAGTAAGGATTGAGCTTTATTTCTTTGTATGTAGATCAGTTATGCCAACAACATTTGCTAAACAGAGTATCCTTTTCACACTGATTGGATATGGTTTAGTGGCCCAGACAGTAAAGAGTCTGCCTGCAATGTAGAAGACCTGGGTCCAATCCCTGGGTCAGGAAGATCCCCTGAAGAAGGGATTGACTACCCACTCCAGTATTCATGCTTGGAGAATTCCATGGACAGAGGAGCATGGCAGGCTACAGTCCATGGGGTCACAAAGAGTTGGACATGACTGAGCAAGTTTCACTGAGTGTTCTTAGCATCCTTCTTAAAAATTATATACATAGATGTACAGGTTTATTTCTTAATTCTATTACATCAGTCTACATGGCTATTCTTACATCAGTACCACAGTTTGGTTTACTGTAGCTTTATAGTAAGTTTTTAAATTGGGATATGTGAGTTCTTCAACTTTGTCCTTCTAAAAATTTTTGTTGGATTTTAATAGTCCCTCACAATTCCATATGAGTTTGAGAATCAACTTTCCCATTTCTGTAAAAATTATCACTGGAATGTTGGTACAGATTCAATGCTGCATTGAATCTGTAGACCACTTTGGGTACTGCTGCCATGTTAAGATGGCAGAAGGAAACAGCAACCCGCTCCAGTGTTCTTGCCTGGAGAATCCCAGGGACGGGGGAGCCTGGGAGGCTGCAGTCCATGGGGTCTCTAGGAGTCGGACACGACTGAAGCGACTTAGCAGCTTAGCAGCAGCAGCCATCTTAACAATATTGTCTTCTGTTCAATGAACATAGGATGTCTTTCCATTTATTTACAACTTCTTTAAGCAATATTCTGTAGTTTTCAGTATACAAGTCTTTCACCTCCTTTGTTTATTCCAAATACTTCATTCTTTTGGACACTCTTGAGAATGAAATTGTTTTCTTAATTTCCTTGTCCATATATTTACTGCTGATGTACAGAAACACAACTGTTCCTGTGTGTGTGTGTGTGTTGATCTCACTGCTGAGTTCTCCAAATTTGCTGGCATATTGAGAGCAACACTTTCACAGCATCCTCCTTCAGGATTTGAAATAGCTCCACTGGAATTCCATGACTTCCACTAGCTTTGTTCGTAGTGATGCTTTCTAAGGCCCACTTGACTTCACATTCCAAGATGTCTGGCTCTAGGTGAGTGATCACATCATTGTGATTATCTGTGTCGTGAAGATGAGCAGTGGCCACAGGACTGGAAAAGGTCAGTTTTCATTCCAATCCCAAAAAAGGCAATGCCAAAAAATGCTCAAACTACCACACAATTGCACTCATCTCACACGCTAGCAAAGTAATGCTCAAAATTCTCCAAGCCAGGCTTCAACAGTATGTAAACTTCCAGATGTTCAAGCTGGTTGTAGGAAAGGCAGAGGAACCAGAGATCAAATTGTCAACATCTGCTGGATCATGGAAAAAGCAAATGAGTTCCAGAAAAACATCTATTTCTGCTTTATTGACTATGCCAAAGCCTTTGACTGTGTGGATCACAATAAACTGCGGAAAATTCTGAAATAGATGGGAATACCAGACCACCTGACCTGCCTCTTGAGAAACCTGTATGCAGGTCAGGAAGCAACAGTTAGAACTGGACATGGAACAACAGACTGGTTCCAAATAGGAAAAGGAGTACATCAAGGCTGTATATTGTCACCCTGCTCATTTAACTTATATGCAGAGTACATCATGAGAAATGCTGGGCTGGAAGAAGCACAAGCTGGAATCAAGATTACCGGGAGAAATATCAATAACCTCAGATATGCAGATGACACCACCCTTATGGCAGAAAGTGAAGAGGAACTAAAAAGCCTCTTGATGAAAGTGAAAGAGGAGAGTGAAAAAGTTGGCTTAAAGCTCAACACTCAGAAAACTAAGATCATGGCATCTGGTCCCATCACTTCATGGCAAATAGATGGGGAAACAGTGTCAGACTTTATTTTTTTGGGCTCCAAAATCACTGCAGATGGTGATTGCAGCCATGAAATTAAGAGACACTTACTCCTTGGAAGGAAAGTTATGACCAACCTAGATAGCATATTCAAAAGCAGAGACATTACTTTGCCGACAAAGGTCCGTCTAGTCAAGGCTATGGTTTTTCCAGTGGTGATGTATGGATGTGAAAGTTGGACTGAGAAGAAAGTTGAGTGCCGAAGAATTGATGCTTTTGAACTGTGGTGTTGGAGGAGACTCTTGAGAGTCCCTTGGACTGCAAGAAGATCCAACCAGTCCATCCTAAAGGAGATCAGTCCTGGGTGTTCATTGGAAGGACTAATGCTGAAGCTGAAACTCCAATACTTTAGCCACCTCATGTGAAGAGTTGACCCATTGGAAAAGATCCTGATTCTGGGAGGGATTGGGGGCAGGAGGAGAAGGGGACGACAGAGGATGGGATGGCTGGATGGCATCACCGACTCGATGCACATGAGTTTCGATAAACTCCGGGAGTTGGTGATGGACAGGGAGGCCTGGTGTGCTGCGATTCATGGGGTCGCAAAGAGTCGGACGCGACTGAGTGACTGAACTGAACTGAACTGAACTGATGTTTATCTCACACTTCTACAAGTTTTCTGAAATTTATTAGCTCTAGTATTTTTTTTTTCTTTTTGGTACAGTCTTTTGAAATGTTTTTATATATAAGATCATGTCATTGTGAACACAGATAGTTGTACTTCTTCCTTTCCAATTTGGATGCCATTTATTTCTTTTTCTTGTGTAACTGCTCTGACTAGAACTTCCAGCACATTGTTGAATAGTAGTGATTAAAACAGGCATCCTCATAGTGTTACTGATCTTACAGGGAAAGTTTTCAGTCTTTCACCATTGAATATGATGGTAGCAATGGGTTCTTCACAAATGCCCTTTATCATTTGAGGAAGTTCCCTTCTCTTCCTAGCTTTTTTGGGAATAGGGTTTTAGATTTTGTCCAATGCCTTTTCTGTATCAACTGAGATGATCATGTAATGTTTCACCTTCATCTTATTAATGTGGTATGTTTTGTTGATTCATTTTCTTATGTTGAACCACCTTTGCATTTCTTGGATATTCCCCACATTGTCATAGTATATAATCCTTTAAATATGCTGCTAGATTTGATTTGCTAATATTTTGTTAATAATTTTTTAATCAATGTTTATAAGGAATATTGGTCTGTAGTTTTCTTTGCAGTATTTTTTTCTGGTTTTAGTATCAGAGTAATACTTTCTTATTATGAAATGTTTCCTCTTTTTTCAGAAGAATTTGAAAATAATTGGTATTATTTCTTTAAATGTTTGGTAGCATCAATTGATTATAATTTGCACTTCCCTATTGTCTAAAGAAGTTGAACATCTTTTCATAAGCTTATTGGCCATTTTTACGTCATCTTTTGTGAAAGTCTGTTCAAGCTTTTTGTCCATTTTCCTATTGGTATCTTGTCCTTTTCTTGATTTGTAGAAGTATTTACATATCCTGGTTGAGTCCTTTGTCAATATGTGTATTGTTTTATCTTCTCCCACTCTATAGTTTGCCTTCTCATTCTCTTAAAGGTCTCTTTTTATGAACAAAATTCTTAATTTTAATATAGTCCTATTTGTCATTTCTTATTTTTTGGTTAGCCCTATTTGTATTGTGATTAAGCCATCTTTGCCTACTCCAATGCTATGAATATTTCTCCTGTGCTTTCTTCTAAAAGCTCTGTAATTTTCCCTTTAACAAGCAATCTACCTGGAACTTAATTTTTGTGTAAGGTGTGAAGCAAGGGTTAAGATTTTTTTCCCCTTATATATCCAACCAATCCAGCACCAATCCTTTCTCTACGGGCCTGCAGTGCTACTTTGGTCATAAATTAGATAACCGTATATGCATGGCTCTTTTTCTGGATTCTTTATCTGTTCTGTGTGGTGGTTTGTCTGTCTATGCAGGAATATCTAATACATTTTCCTAATTACTATAAGTTTTGTAATGTAAGTCCTAGGATCTGACAGTGAAAGTCCTCCAACCTTGCTCTTTAAGATCACCTTGGGTAGTCACCACCCTTTACCTTTCTGTATTAATTTTAGAATCAGCTTCACAATTTCTACAAAGCAAAAAGGGAAAACTTACTGGGATTTTGATTGGGAGTGTGCTGTTTATAGGGCTTTGGAAGTTGAAAATAAAAAGGGGACAATCTAGAATTTGGGGACAAGATCAAAAGAAACATTATTTCTTCAATTAATACTTGTTTGGTGCCTGATTCTGGCCATGCCCTCTGTGAGGTGTGGTGGTATGTGGAGACACGGTGGTAACCAAGACACAGTAGCTCCACGTAACGAGCATTCTAATGGATCTCTGAATTCCACACTGACACTCTCCATAGCACTGATGCTGTTTGTGTGTTGCTTGTTAATTGTGTGTTGTTGATAATGGGTGAGATTAGACTGAGGCATTTTCTGATCATTTGTAAATGTCTTCTGGATGAAACTGAGTGCTTTCCAAATCCTCATGAGATTCACTTAAGAAATAGAAACTTGGAGTTTAATACGTGCCACTGAGAACTTCATAGATTTTAATTCTCATGACAACATCACCCAACAATGAGATAAAATATTATTATCCCTATTTTTACAGATGAAGAAACTGAGTCTTAAAGAGGCTGAGTACTTTAACCAAGACCATACAAGTGTACTACAGATCTAGTAGCCAAAGCCAGTGCTCTTAACCACTACAAATCAAAAATAGAAATGATATAAAATTATTTATCCTTGTGATTCAATTTCTTGCAACATGTCTGCATGTGCAAAGTTGTAACAGAAGAGCCATGACATAAACAGAGTCTTATTGGTCCAGACGGTCAAGAATCTGCCTGCAATGAGGGAGACCCGGGTTGAATCCCTGGGTCGGGAAGATCCCCCAGGGAAGGGAATTGCTACCTACTCCAGTATTCTTGCCTGGAGAATTCCATGGACAGAGGAGCCTGGCAGGCTACAGTCCATGGAGTCGCAGAGAGTAGGACACGACTGAGCGACTAACACAAAGGTAGACATACATGAATTTGTTGGTGTTTCTGCAGTGCTCTGGGGATAGGGGACAGAAAAACTAGAGTGACTGGGAACCTGACCTGGCCAGGTTGTGGCTGAATGGAGTAAACAACCAAGCAGTTTAGAAGGGTGGAACTTTGGTAACACATAGTGCAATTAACTACGGCCACCTGGCATGAAGTGCTATTATATTTCATATGAGGCACTGAGAAATCCAGGGCTTTCCCCAGAATACAGCATGGGATCTTGAAGAGTTCAAAGATATGATGAATTCAAAGACTGCAGGGTAGAATTGGTGCTTCCAATGGTATTGGGAGAGCTTAAAGAAAGAAAATGGACTTTATCAAGGACTCAAACAGAGACTTTCTATGATTATTCTTAAAGAATCTCTTATATATTATGTAGCAGGGCTGATAGACATCAAAATAAATGCTGAGATTACTGAAAATTGAACAACCACTTAGATCTTGTGAGTTATCTAATTTCAGTACCAGGTGAAGTACCAACCTCACCAGATTGCTCATATTCAAGTTAAGGCTCTAATAAGCAAGTGTAGGACTTGAGGACTGGAGTATGAATACACGGGAGGATTAGACTCAGTATATACTGAAACTCCAACCTCATGGAGTTTCCCTCGCTAATTACAGCAGATAAGATTCTGCTTGCCTTGCTTGAAAACTCTGTAAAGACTTGATCTGGTGAGAAATATTTTCCTTATACCTTACCTCCACTACCCATCATTGTCTCCTCTCTCTCTACTAGATATATAGTTACATATACATGTGGTTATATGTGTATGTGTGTGTATATATGTATACAACTATGTACACTTACATATATATTAATAACTACACATTTATACCTATGTAAATATATCTAGTTATATAAACATATCATATACATATATATATACACACATATATATATGTGTATATAGGCAGATTCTTTACCATTGTGCCAAAGGGTCTAAATATATACATAAGTAACTACGTATGTAGTATATGAAATGCATATATTAGTATATAGAATACATATAGTATATAAAAATATGTATTATATATACCCTAGCATGCCTTGGAGGAGATATGTGATAATAACAAAATCCAGTAAAAGAGATAATGACTACATATCAGAAGAATTGTAAAATTATGCTAATTTATATTTGTAAACTTTGGAAACGGATTCTGAGGATGTTAGGCTAAGACTAAGGGACAGAATTTTAGGTCAGACTGAATTTATTGGGTGTGCTAATGCCAGCAGCTAGGATTGGGTCTAATGCTTTGCCCAGTTGGTTGACTGAAACCTGGCTGAATAAAGTTGAGATGCCATACATTTCTTGATATAATGTCAAAGAAACAGTACAAAAAGCAGAGAGATAAAATGTTGGGGTGGATCCATTAGGGAGAGGCTGCTCCCCCAACTCCCAACTGTGTACCCTTAGAGGGTCCAGAGACACTCCTTGGTGAAGGGGGTACCAACACTGAAGAACAATCACATAGACATTGAACTGGCTATTCAGTGTAGCCTGGGGATGTGTAGGTTGAAATGGTTCAATGCCCACTGAACTGGCAATGGGCGTTCCAAGGTCCCACAGCAGTGTCACCAGGGCAAGGTGTGTGTGGCAGTAGAATGGGAGTGGTAAAAAGAGAGAAGCCTACAAGAATCTTTGTTAGCAGCGATTTCAGTGTTCAGTCCCTTGAACCAAAATTGATGGTCAGCCCCTTAAAGGACTATTTGATGAAATAACCAACAACTAATGAGTCTGGTGAATGACAGTTGCTCTGAGCCTTGGCATTGGGGGTTCGGAGCCATTCACCTGATTTCTGAACCTGAGTTGGTTCAGTGACCCCAAGACTCCACACTGAACGGGGAGTGGGGACCTGTGGAGGAAAATCCTATCACAACAACACACATAGGTACTGTGAATCTTCCTTCTGGATTTCCCCAATAGCACCTGAAGGTCATTGTTCAGGGGAAAAGTACATTGTAGAGGCAAATACTTAGATGTTTTGGGGGGATTATTGGAAACTGGTTGAGAACTAATTCATTCCTGAATGAAACTGGCTTACAGGATAGAGATTATTCCCTTGCTGCCTTTAATCTTAGCAGAAATACAGCTTTCTCTGAGCACCCTATTTAAAAGTACAAACACTTCCCCATCTAGAACTCCCTATCTGCTTTCCTTGACTGATGTTTTACTCCATAGAATTTATTGCCTTCTAAGGTTCTATATTATTAAGTTAGTTAATTTATTGTTACCTTCTTTTAGAACATAAGCTCCAGGAAGACAGGGCTTTTTGTCTGTTTTGTTCCTTGCTGTGTCCCAAGAAGCCAGAACAATGTCTTTCATAAGACAAACACCTATGATGTAGTTACTGAATATATAAAAATGAGAAATAAAGTTTTGATCTGTGTTCATCTCTGTAGGCCCAGTAGGACTCTGATTTCACTCATCTGTGCTAAGAGCATAAGGAATAGATGAAGTGAAAGACTGAAAGAATGACTTCTTGTCATAGTTAGAGCAAGAGCTATGACGGTAGGAAGGGCCACAGTCAGACCCCTTGGAGCATTTCCTGTGTATCCCCCTATACCAACAAGTCACCAAAGAGCAAGCCCCATACCTGAGGGGTCACAGAGATAAAGATTATCATAACAAACCTATCAGATGCAAGGAGAGGATTCTTTTCACATCACCACTTAAGTCACCTGTATGCTTTATTGACTATGCCAAAGCCTTTGACTGTGTGGATCACAATAAACTGTGGAAAATTCTGAAAGAGATGGGAATACCAGACCACCTGATCCGCCTCTTGAGAAATCTGTATGCAGGTCAGGAAGCAACAGTTAGAACTGGACATGGAACAACAGACTGGTTCCAAATAGGAAAAGGAGTACATCAAGGCTGTATATTGTCACCCTGCTTATTTAACTTATATGCAGAATACATCATGAGAAATGCTGGACTGGAAGAAACACAAGCTGGAATCAAGATTGCCAGGAGAAATATCAATAACCTCAGATATGCAGATGACACCACTCTTATGGCAGAAAGTGAAGAGGAACTAAAAAGCCTCTTGATGAAAGTGGAGAATGAAAAAGTTGGCTTAAAGCTCAACATTCAGAAAACGAAGATCATGGCATCCAGTCCCATCACTTCATGGGAAATAGATCGGGAAACAGTGGAAACAGTGTCAGACTTTATTTTTCTGGGCTCCAAAATCACTGCAGATGGTGATTGCAGCCATTAAATTAAAAGACGCTTAGTCCTTGGAAGGAAAGTTATGACCAACCTAGATAGCATATTCAAAAGCTGAGACATTACTTTGCCAACAAAAGTCTGTCTAGTCAAGGCTATGGTTTTTCCTGTGGTCATGTATGGATGTGAGAGTTGGACTGTGAAGAAGGCTGAGCGCCAAAGAATTGATGCTTTTGAACTGTGGTGTTGGAGAAGACTCTTGAGAGTCCCTTGGACTGCAAGGAGATCCAACCAGTCCATTCTGAAGGAGATCAGCCCTGGGATTTCTTGGGAAGGAATGATGCTAAAGCTGAAACTCCAGTACTTTGGCCACCTCATGCGAAGAGTTGACTCATTGGAAAAGATTCTGATGCTGGGAGGGATTGGGGGCAAGAGGAGAAGGGGATGACAGAGGATGAGATGGCTGGATGGCATCACTGACTCAATGGACGTGAGTCTGGGTGAACTCCGGGAGTTGGTGATGGACAGGGAGGCCTGGTGTGCTGCGATTCATGGGGTCGCAAAGAGTCGGACACGACTGAGTGACTGATGTGATCTGATAGTCGGTGAAGCTGATACATGTTTGCAAAAGACAGCATATTATCAAAAATTTAATTAAAACAAAAACTTAAGAGAAGTATTACAGTGAGCTGATATACATGGAATTCACTTATGCATCACCCAAAAGTAACTGGCCTTATGGGAAATTCTCTAGGCAAGAATACTGGAATGGGTTGCCGTTCCCTTCTCCAGAGGATCTTTCTGACTCAGTGATAGAACTCAGGTTTCCTGCATTGCAGGCAGATTCTTTACTGTATGAGCCACCAGGGAAGCCCAAAACACTGAGCTGGTACCCATGGAATTCACTTATGCATCACTCTGAAGTAGCTGGCCTTATGGAATGGTGGAATAATGACACATGTTCTTGATAGACTGCTGTGCTTTCTCATGCGATACAGCAAACCAGCAACCAATTTTCCCACAGCCAATCAGGTGAAATATAGAACTGAGCAGATGCTTGTTACTCATTTTTGTCACCAAATATCTGGACTCTCTCTCCATATTTCTAGAACCGCTCACTTTATGAGACATGAAAATGAGAAACACTTTTCTTTTTTTTCACCTAATTGAGAGCTTAGTGCTGCAGTCCATGAGGTCACATAGAGCTGGACACGACTGAGCGACTGACCTGAACTGAACTAAGTGAGAGCTGTTAGTCAGATGCATCTACCAGTTCAAAGTCCTGGGAATTAGCAACACAAAAGACACAAGGAGTGTGGTGCTCTGGTGACAGATGCCAGCTGGTGGCTGTTTCCTCAACCAACAATCAGCACTGGTTCCAGCAGGACCCTCCTGTGCCCACCCAGTGACAGGATCTGTGCCCAGCTGTGCTGTGTGCCATCGGCTCTTCTGCGTGCAGCGCTAGCTTCTGTGGAGCAGTGCTGTTTCCTGGCTGAACGGCCACCAAGCAGTGGTGTGCTGAGTCAGGTTTCCCTGCTTGTAAAAGGTAATCACTAAAGTTTCAGGAATTTTGTAAGCCAGTCATGAAATGTAATGTTGAATATTAAATTATATAATATAAACTCACAATTAAATAAATTATCTATAAAACAAAGTAATATACTCTCTTACATTTCTAGCACATTTCTTCCTGATTTCACGTTCAGTGACATCACACTGGAAGCTCGGACATCAACCATCTTAGGTGTGTTTACACCATGGAAATTGGCAAACACCACAAATTGAGGCTTGATCTATTATTTTGTTGTCTAGAATTTGATTGTCTAAAATTTAACTGATGGAAAAATGTTAATACAAATTTCACCTAAAAGTGTGTCATGTTTATAACCATTACTTGTAAACAGCAGAGAAATTTAACAAAACATATTTTTCCCAGAGAGCTGTAACAGGACAGTATCTTTGCAGTAGCACGTAACAGAATTCTCTAAAATGAGACTACAATGTCAAAGGGAGGGCAGGACTCTGCCTTTCATTCTGAAGCTAAGCCTCAGCTTGTAACAAGAACATTCCAATGCTTTGAACAGTAGTTCAACTTCTGTTCAAAACTGTTCATCTTTTTATATGTCCTGATTTAGCGGCAACATCTCTTCCACATCTTATAGCATACACCCAGTGTCCCTAAATGCATGTTTATATTTTGACATGGTACTAGTGTGCCTATTTTTGAGGAATTTAGCTACTCTATTAAAAGTCACAAGCATTTATTGAGTACCTGCTACTTACAAAATAACTGCTTAAAAATAAGGAGAAAGTTTTATGTTGTCCTTGAAGAGTTTTATCATTCAATACTAGAGGTGACATATACACAACAGCTGTAATTCAAATGAAATTTTAGGGGACCTTCCTGGTGGTCCAATGGTTAGGACTCTGTGCTGCCACTGCAGGGGGCCTGGGTTCGATCTCTGGTCAGGGAACTAAGGTCCTACATGTGTGGGGGTGTGGCCAAATGTGACAAGTAAAAATAAAATAAAATGTTAAATAACAACAACAAAAATGTTAGGAAATATAAAACATGTTCAAATTGCTGGGAAACCTGATTTCAACATGGTAACAATTAACCAGTTATGCCATCTATAACAATAAACTGAGCTTTATAATGAGTATCATCCAAATAAAAATCTTAATTGCTCTTCTAAATGTGAGAAGAAGGAGTCAGACAGACCTGGGCTTGAGAAGCTCCTCAGCAACTTGCTTTTGATGTGTACCTAACTGGTTAATCATTCAGTCGGGGAGGCAGGACCTCTTAGGACTGATATGGACTAAGAGGTTCATTACAGGGAGTAGATATTACACAAATGTAGGGGAAGATGTGATAGCAAAGGTCTGAGAAGGAGAGGGATATTTGGAGGATCAGATAAAATTGCTAACTTTGGAACATGAATGGAAGCTGATGAAGGGCTCTCTGGAAGGACTCCTTGGCTGGTGGCCCCCAAAGTCACCTGCCTGCAGAGTGGCAAGGTGGGCAGTCAGGAAGGAAAGCTGACCACCAAGTGGGAGGCAGGCACACCTGGCAATAGTAACACAGCGGATTGCCTTCACACGTGTCTCTTGCTGCACCTAATCTTGCCCGGGGTCAAGAGCATCTGAAGGAGGAGACTGATGGGCATTGAGGGAGCTGCTGAGCCTCAAGATGAAAAGATGAGCCACAAAGGACATTGGCAACAGCCTGCTTTGAGGGTGATGGCTGCTGCTTCACTTCAAATCCTATACAGATTTCTCCAGAGCCAACTTTAGACAGGAACCACACAAGTGCAGAACTTCCCAGGTATCTCAGTGGTAAAGAATCCATTTGCCAATGCAGGAGGTGCGGGTTCGATCCCTAGGTCAGGAAGATCCTCTGGAGAAGGAAATGGCAACCCACTCCAGTATTGCCTGGAGAATTCCATGGACAGAGGAGCCCCAAGGGCTATAGTCCATGTGGTCCAGAAAGAGTCAGACATGACTTAGTGACTAAACAACAAATACAAGTACAGAAATTTTGGGGAAAATAATTCCAGTTTAGTTAAAACATTATCAAACCAATATATTATATTACTTCAAGTAAAACCCTGTTAGCTTTAGGTTCCTCATTTGTAAAATAGAAATAATGGTACTTACCTGGAAGCATTATTGTGAGGCTTTACATGGCAAACATATTAAAAAAAACAACTCATTCCTTATTCATTCTCATTTGGGACTTCCACAGTGGTCTAGTGGCTAAGATTCCATGATCCCAATGCAGGGGGCCCAGGTTCCATTCATGATCTTGGAACTAGATTCCACAGCCCAGGGATCAAACCCAGGTCTCCTGCATTGCAGGCAGATTCTTTACCATCTAAGCTACTAGGGAAGCCCAAGAATACTGCAGTGGGTAGCCTATCCCTTCTCCAGAGGATCTTTCTGATCCAGAAATTGAACTGGGATCTCCTGCATTGCAGGCAGATTTTTACCAGCTGAGCTACCAGGGAAGCCCACCCACATGGCACAACTGACCGAAAATAAGAATTTGCATGCCACAACTAAAGATCCCATGTGCCACAACTAAGACCTGGGCACAGCCAAATAAATACGTACATATAAATGTGTTTTTTTTTTTTAATTCTCATTTAACTGAGCATCTAGTATTGTATATGGCAACACTCTCTGATTCTCCATTCCTTCTGAGGAACCCTGACATCACTAACCCAAAAATCTTTTCTACTGTCCTACTTCTCACACTATTTTTGCTGTCAGTTCCCAGAGCAACTCACTTCACACTCAGTGTACCCCTAGATGAAGCATTATCTTAACTCTAAAAGGGCTACCCTTTCCATCAAGTCATGTCTGTCTGCACTCTTGACCTTCTCATCCCTTCAGATAGAATCTTGGGTTCATTTTCGAGTGTCCCTCTTCATCTTTACCTACTTCCAGACATGACTAAGTTCTGTCAATTCCTTCTTTAAAGCGACTTTCGAGTGCTCCTTTCTTCCTTGTTTTCACTGACACTACCTCTCCCTGACTCTTATCTGCTAGATAGTCTCCATAACCCCAGTTTCCTTCTTGGATTCTGTCTGAATCCTACTCAGCTTCCCGATGTCTCATTGTTCTGTGCTGATTAAGAACTTACAGTTGCTTGCTCTTGTCTATTGTACTAAGTACTATGAAACAGTGAAAGTGTTAGTCACTCAGTCATGCCCAATTCTTTGAGATCCCATGGACTATATGACCTGCCAGGCTCCTCTGTCCATGGGATTCACCAGGCAAGAATACTAGAGTGGGTAGACATTCCCTTCTCCAGAGGATCTTCCAAACCCAGGGATTGAACCTGATCTCCTGCACTGCAGGCAGACTCTTTACCATCTGAGCCACCAAAGAAGTCCATTAAGTAATATAATTAATGTAAAATCTTTTGATCTTTGAAGAACAATATGAAGAACATGAACAGACAAGTGGAAATTTTCTCACACACACAAAATAGATAACCTGAATAGTATTATATACCTTTGAAAAATAAATGTATAGCTCGAGACCTTAAAACAAAGGTAACTGGAGGCACAGATGGCTTCCCTGGTGAATTCTACTAAATATTTATGGAAAAAATAATACTAATTCTATGCAAACTTTTCCAGGAAATAAAAGAGGAAGAAAGTCAGCATTACCCTAATACCAAAAGGAGAATAACTATTAGAAAAAAGAAAACTAAAGACCAGTATGTCTCATGAACATACACAAAAAATCCTCAACAAATATTAGCAAATCATACTCAGCAATATAAAAAAGGGATAATACATAAACACCAAATAGGTCTTGATGAATTTATACCACAAATGCAACTTAGTTTCAAAAATGTAAAAATCAATCAGTATAAACTTAAACATACTCATAGCAACTCCCACACCTTGGTATTTATTTCAGAGAAATAAAGCATATGTCTATACAAAATTAGCCCACAAATCTCTAGAGAGGCTTTATTTATAATCATCAAAAACTAGAAACAATCTAAATGTCCACCAGTTGGTGACTGAATAAACAGACTGTGGTATATCCATACAACAGAATATTATTTGACAATAAGAAGGAAAGAACTATTGATACATATATCAACATAGGTGCATCCAAAAATATTATCAGTTAAGTTCAGTTCAGTTCAGTCGCTCAGTCATGTCCGACTCTTTGCGACCCCATGAATCGCAGCACACCAGGCCTCCCTGTCCATCACCAACTCCCGGAGTTCACCCAAACTCATGTGCATCGAGTCCGTGGTGCCATTCAGCCATCTCATCCTCTGTCATCCCCTTCTCCTCCTGCATCCCTCCAGCATCAGGGTCTTTTCCAATGAGTCAACTCTTCACCGGAGATGGCCAAAGTATTGGAGTTTCAGCTTCAGCATCAGTCCTTCCAATGAACACCCAGGACTGGTCTTCTTTAGGATGGACTGGTTAGATCTCCTTTCAGTCCAAGGGACTCGCAAGAGTCTTCTCCAACACCACAGGTCAAAAGCATCAATTCTTTGGCACTCAGTTTTCTTCACAGTCCAACTCTCACATCCAAACATGACTACTAGAAAAACCATAGCCTTGACTAGATGGACCTTTATTAGCAAAGTAATGTCTCTGCTTTTGAATATGCTGTCTAGGTTGGTCATAACTTTCCTTCCAAGGGGTAAGTGTCTTTTAATTTCATGGCTGCAATCACCATCTGCAGTGATTTTGGAGCCCAAAAAAATAAAGTCTGACAGTGTTTCCACTGTTTCCCCATCTATTTGCCAAGAAGTGATGGGACCAGATGCCATGATCTTCGTTTTCTGAATGTTGAGCTTTAAGCCAACTTTTTCACTCTCCTCTTTCACTTTCATCAAGAGGCTTTTTAGCTCCTCTTCACTTTCTGCTAGAAGGGTGGTGTCATCTGCATATCTGAGGTTATTGATGTTTCTCCTGGCAATCTTGATTCCAGCTTGTGCTTCTTCCAGCCCAGCGTTTCTCATGATGTATTCTACATATAAGTTAAATAAGCAGGGTGACAATATACAGCCTTGATGTACTCCTTTTCCTATTTGGAACCAGTCTGTTGTTCCATGTCCAGTTCTAACTGTTGCTTCCTGACCTGTATATAGGTTTCTCAAGAGGCAGGTCAGGTGGTCTGGTATTCCCATCTCTTTCAGAATTTTCCACAGTTTATCGTGATCCACACAGTCAAAGGCTTTGGCATAGTCAATAAAGCAGAAATAGATGCTTTTCTGGAACTCTCTTGCTTTTTCCATGATCCAGTGGACACTGGCAATTTGATCTCTAGTTCCTCTGCCTTTCTTAAAACCAGCTTGAACATCTGGAAGTTCACGGTTCACATATTGCTGAAGCCTGGCTTGGAGAATTTTGAGCATTACTTTACTAGCGTGTGAGATGAGTGCAATTGTGCGGTAGTTTGAGCATTCTTTGGCATTGCCTTTCTTTGGGATTGGAATGAAAACTGACCTTTTCCAGTCCTGTGGCCACTGCTGAGTTTTCCAAATTTGCTGGCATATTGAGTGCAGCACTTTCACAGCATCATCTTTCAGGATTTGAAATAGCTCATCTGGAATTCCATCATCTCCACTAGCTTTGTTCATAGTGATGCTTTCTAAGGCCCACTTGACTTCACATTCCAGGATGTCTGGCTCTAGGTCAGTGATCATACCATCGTGATTATCTGGGTCGTGAAGATCTTTTTTGTACAGTTCTTCTGTGTATTCTTGCCACCTCTTCTTAATATCTTCTGCTTCTGTTAGGTCCATATCATTTCTGTCCTTTATCGAGCCCATCTTTGCATGAAATGTTCCCTTGGTATCTCTAATTTTCTTGAAGAGATCTCTAGTCTTTCCCATTCTGTTGTTTTCCTCTATTTCTTTGCATTGATCACTGAGAAAGGCTTTCTTATCTCTCCTTGCTATTCTTTGGAACTCTACATTCAGATGCTTATATCTTTCCTTTTCTCCTTCGCTTTTCACCTCTCTTCTTTTCACAGCTATTTGTAAGGCCTCCCCAGATAGCCATTTTGCTTTTTTGCATTTCTTTTCCATGGGGATGGTCTTGATCCCTGTCTCCTGTACAATGTCACGAACCTCCGTCCATAGTTCATCAGGCACTCTGTCTATCAGATCTAGTCCCTTAAATCTATTTCTCACTTCCACTGTATAATCATAAGGGATTTGATTTAGGTCATACCTGAATGGCCTAGTGGTTTTCCCTACTTTCTTCAATTTCAGTCTGAATTTGGCAATAAGGAGTTCGTGATCTGAGCCACAGTCAGCTCCCGGTCTTCTTGTTTTTGCTGACTGTATAGAGCTTCTCCATCTTTGGCTGCAAAGAATATAATCAAAAGAAAAGCCCAACACAAAAACTGCATACTGAAGGATTCTATTTGGAAGACATTCTAGAGAAGATGAAACTATAGTGAGACAAAGTAAATCAATGGTTGCCTGGAATCAGGGGTGAGGCAAGTATAATGACTGCAAAGGGGAAGATAGGAAATTGCTGGGATTATGCCAATGCTCTGCTTATTGAGTGTGGTTTGGTTACATGACTGTGTACATTTGCTAAAACTCATTAAATTGTTCAACACCTTGGAGTCCTGAGTAGCTCACATGGTAAAGAATCTGCCTGCATTGCATGAGACCTGGATTCAATCCCTAGTTTGGGAATATCACCTAAAGAAGGGCATGGAAACCCACTCCAGTATTCTTGCCTGGAGAATCCTCAAGGTCAGAGGAGCCTGACGGGCCACAGTCCATGGGGTCGCAAAGAGTTGGAGATGACTGAGCGACACACACACACAAACCTTGGAGTTGTGGAGTTCAAATCTCCATATTCCAAACTGTGTGTCCTCCATTCCATGGTAGGCAAGGGTTCTTTTTTTCTTATTGTTTTAAATTTACATTATCTTCTCAATGCCTTAGGAAGCATGTGGCTTATGCAAAGATAGTCCAAGCAGAGCCAAAGGACCACAAGTCATGGATTACTCTAACTAGAGGATGAGACAGTAACTCCCTGACAGTTGCTGTAACAACAATCAAGGTTCAGATCCTATAAACTTCAATATACTTTAAGAAGGCAGTGTATTATATATAACTTTATAGTGATCCTTACAGTTAAGATAAAAATAAATGAGAGGTGTTCCAGAGGAAAACATGAAGATGTCTTGACTTTGCTCATGGACATTTTCTAATGAGTTGCTAACAAAGGAAATAAATGGATCAAGAAAAACTAGGGTAAGAACCAGAGGAAAGAGAAGGAAGGCCCCATGAGGCCTTCTTAAGAGGGAGGTGTTTAGAGGCTGGCTGACCATAATGGACGCTGGCCTGGATTCTGAGATTCCTGGGAAGCCAAGAAATGAAGGGTAAGATAATTATTGTCATCAAGGTCTTTGCGGGTATCTTGACTGTTGCTATTAAAAGAGCTCTGTCAGATTCACTGTAAAGAAGTGGTAGGCAGCCCAGAAGGTTTTTATTTAATTTTCTAAGTAGGGGCTTATGCGCTTGGGGTCCTCAAATGGTTATATCATGTGCACAACAGCTGTAAATCTGCATGGAAAAAATATCTGTGCCAGTGAAAACAAAATTCAGAATTACAGAATTACAATATTTGGTTATAATTGCATGCATGGAACACATGCTAAGGCTGGGCTCTGAATGCTTTGCACATACTTAGGCTCTGAATGCTTTTCAAGAGCCATATGAAAGAGATGTCATTATTCCTTCCATTATACATTTGAGAAAAATGAGACTTTGAGTGTAAGTCCAAGGTCATAGAACTAGAAGGTGGGAGAGGGATCTGAACCCAATTTCCTCTGACTCCATGCTCTATACTGCCTTCATTCATTCAATAAATATTCTTTACTATCTGTTATGTACCAGGTACTTGTCTAATAAAAGAACTTTTTATAAAAGGAGAGCAAAGTAAAAAAATAAAGAAGTAAAAAATGTAAAGGCTTAAATTCCATGAGCTTCAGTATACTTTAAGAAGGCATTGTAACTTATTTATATAACCTTATAGTGATCCTTAGAATTAAGATAAAAATAAACTTTTAAAGCAGAATTATGAAAATCTCCCTATTTATCCAGAATATATCTCTGGATAAGTACTCCACAAAAGATTTTTTTAATATTCCTTTTCAATAAATCTTATTATCCTAATCAAGTATATTATTTGAAAAATTGACATTCAACATGAAATCATGGATAAATTCTAATCCTAAATTTAAACTCTTACATTTCCAAAATATTATTCATCTAATTATTCAGACATCCTGAAGGAAAGAAAAAAGAGTAACAATTTTTTTTTTCATTCAAAGAATGGTGCAATATTATTACACAGAGCAGCATTATCTACTCTTTGATTATTGTATTTAGCTGGAATGATCAAGTGATCACTTAAATTTTTTGCATAATATAAAGCTATGCAGGAGACTGTGTTAACAGTTTAAAGTTTTTTTGCCCCCCTTTATCATTTTGGGAATTGTAACCAAGTCTTTCTGTTTACACAGTTTTCTAAAACTTTAATAAAATAAAGGGAAGCTAAGAAAAAAAGCTTAAGACAAACACAATTAACTTGTCTTTATACCATTTATATCAACGGACAGATAATTAAGGCATAAATAAAGGTTTAAGTCTGTTACTTTATGACATAGGTTCCCTGCTACCCTGGCCATTACTTGACAGGATGTTTGCTTGCAAAATGAGTATTTTCCTACAGTCACTCTTGATTTTAATATAAGAGACTATCATTATGACTCACTTTGAAGATTAGTCACCATAGAACGTCAATAGTCTCTACAAACAGTTGAATATTGATCATAGCAACTTTTAGAAACAGAATAACCAAAATGAAATGTAAATGAATTAAAAAGTATTAGTTTGAAAATGCTTTTAGGTTTCTAAAAACACATTAATCATTGGTTAAAATGTCTCACAACTCTATGTATTTTAAATTTTTATTAATGTCCACCCTGTTATAAAAGTAATTTAAGGCAAACCTCAAAATTATAACATGCACAGTAAAATATTATTTTCCTTCTATTATAATTGGCATATGTAAAATCAATATTTCCATATACACTGTTAAAGAAAGAGTCCTTTGTAGAGTGAATATTCTCTATGTTCTTTATACAGAAATTTATAAAACAAAATGTGCATCTCCTTATTGATACCATTGGTCTTATAAAAAATTCTTTATTTCAATTCACAAATATTATAATTCAATTACTATTTTAACAAAAACAAGTTTTCTTAACCCTCTGTCCATCACTACTCACCTATATATTGTAGTTGGTCCTCATTAAAAATCTTCTATCACCTTCAGATTTTAAGAAAAGCATATGAAAATTCAGAGTTTCCTTAGGCCTCATTTGCCCATGTATTTCCATCGACATTATTATTCTTTGCCAAATTTCTCCTCATTTCTTGGTCTATAATTTATAGAACACTGCAAGTCAAATAAAACATGCCAATTATCTGATTAATTTTGATTTAGAATGCCGTTTCTCCAAATGATCCAGTCCTATTTACTTTAGCACAAAATAAAATGTTGAGTAATTACCCAGATACTAGTAACTCAAATCCAAGTTTCTAATAACATGGACTGAATTGACTGTATTAATACAATTCTCCCTTTTACCCTGTTGCCACTCATTATTTTCTTGATATTTTATGACATTAAAATGACTTTATAAATCTTGCTCCCCATTTATGGAAAGTTTCCATAAAACACAGGTTAGAATGCTTACACAAAGGAATGTAATTTTGAAAATAACACTTGAAAGAGTTAGGACAACTGTGGTTATGTTTTAACCTTAATAATCAAATGCTTAGGGAGAAAACAATGGAAATTTTCACCTATTTCATAGGCACTTGTTTTCACAACAGTCTATAAAATTACTTTCTGAGGATTTACTATGGTGTAAAAATAAGTTATGTATCAACTCTTTAAAGTATTTTCTTACCAGACGCAAAGAAAGAGGTTGGATGGGGATGAATGAAATAGGTAAGAGAGACAAAGAAGTACAACTTCCAGTTATAAAATAAATGAATTATCAGGATGTAATATTATAGAGAATACAGTATAAATATTGTAATAACTTTGTATGGGGACAGATGGTAATGACTTACCAAGATGATCATTTTATAATGCATAAAAATATCAAATCACTATGCTGTACATCTGAAACTGATATAAGTCAATTATACTTTAATTAAAAATAAATTAATAAAGCAAAGTTCAGAATATTCAGTATATGCAAAAAATGTGAGAGAATTGAACACAAGTATTCTAAGAATTTTAAAAAGTATTTTTAGACTGAACTTCTTATAAACTTGTTTCAAGTCTAAATTTTATTTTGACAAGGGAAATAAAAATATGTATTCTCTTGAAAATACCATTCAAAAAAAACATAATTAAAATGTTAAATTCTTATCCAGTATTATTTAAAATATCATATATCTTTCAAAACATTAAAACTCTTTCACTCAAGACTTTTTTTACAAAGTAATCTCTTAACATATTATTTTGGTTTAAGTGTTTACTTTAAATGAGTTAAAAGCATATTTTGTTCTTGTGTCTGCAATGTATTTAATTCAGATCACACATTCTTACATTATACACATAACTTCTAAAATAATTCATCTGATAAAAGATGGTCAGATCTTTCATTTTATAAGCAGTACAGATGATTGTTACCTGAATACAGTCTACAAAATACTTCTTTTATTAACTGTTTCCTCTTTTTTAAATGATACTCCTTTAAACAAAATAAGTATAATTTTTGCGTATTACTTAAATTTCAAATTTTAATATATAAAAAGCATGATCTCAAAATACGAACTTTTAAAAAGCACTGGCTTTACACAGTAATATTCCTTTGAGTAAGTCCATTTGTTCCTTTTCTGTTGTTGTTGGAATTCATTGATCTGGTCAAAACTGCAGTTTCTGAGGTCTGAGAAAATACAGTGTTAGAATAGAGATTCCAAAACCAGGACCAGAAAGGAAGGGAATCTGTTAGATATTTTCTGTTGTTCTAGAGTAAGTATAAGCCATCTTAAAACTGGTTAGGTTCTGGACATGACAGATCTCTTGTTCCATTTTGAACATGACTGTGAGACTTAGTTGAATTCAGTGGAACTAAGAGAATCTTGCTATAATGTACTGTGTCAGAGAAAAAAAGAGTAAATAAGTTTTCTGTGCCATTTCTTCTCTTCAAGGGAAAAAAATTTCCTCCCTCCCTCCCTTTTTTCCTTTCTTCTTCCCTTCCTTCTTTTAAGAAATATTCAGTCTCTCTCTCCCTCTCTCTTTAAAAGTATACTAACAATTTAAAGGACAGTCTATATGTATACGGAAGAATTAATCAGACATATTCATCAAAGTAAACTTGTTTCAATATGCCCAGGCTTCACTTTCATTCAACTCTAGCTAACTCATGGGTCATTCTGGCTGATACCAGATCAATGAAGTAGGAAACTGAAGTGGTGATCTTTGTAACTGAAGTTGGGAATAAAACCAACCTGCTGCTGAGGGGGAAACTGTTTATTATCTAAACTATTTGACAGAGCTTATTGGATGATTGGCCAGCTTCTAATTTTCATATCACTTCACTGGTGAAGTAAATATAAATTATGTGACAGGGAGTAAACTTGCTTATTATAACCCACACAAAAAGATACTTTGTCATCATTTCAATCACTTACTGAATTTAAAAGTAAATAGCTTTTATCTGTCTGTGTACAGAAATTCTAAGACACATAATTCAACCTGCTCTTTTCTCATGAAATACACTGTGAACTATGATTGCCTTCCTTGTTTCTTATTTCCTTACCTTTAAATTAAATTTTGTCTGCATCCCTTGCCAAACCGCATTTTAAAATTTTTATTTCCTTTTAAAAACCCATTCCCCATTTCTTCCTAGCTGAAGATTTCATGATTTTAGTCAGTGAGAGTCAGATATTCCCATGTGACTTTAGTTGCTTGGCTTCAAAATGAGGGATTAAACTTTCTAACAGAAGCCCTGAAGAGTAGACATGACTTTTCCAATATGCAGAAAATCCTTTGAAACTTATAGACTGTTAAGATACAAAGATTTAATTAAGAATTATCATTTGATTATTATGTACATTCCTTTAATATTATAGAATTATCTCATTCTGACTCAAGAAGCTAACAAAATCAAGGCAGGACACTCAAAGATAAGTCCCAAATTTCACTTGAGAAATTCAAGACTATTTTCCTTTTTGAACAATATCTTGACTATAGACTTTCCTATTTGCGAAGTTTAACAAAATCATAATTTCTTAATATAAAAAGAAATACTCTGATACTAATCTATTTAAGAAACTCAGTTTCTTAGTAGTATTATCATGTAACCTATTACAATTTAGATTTGAAATATTTAATTTTGATTACTGTTCTATCACATTTTAAAGTTTGATATTTTCCTGAGGCAACTATCTGAAAAGTGAAAATTTAAAAATACCACTAAATGATGAAATTATTAAATAGAAATTGTACTAACTAGTCTAAATGTTTTGAATTACAGTTGGGGGGAGAAAATTCAAAACATTTGTACAAAACCATAAGCATGAATTTTATAAGCATTTTAGAGAATGCTGTAGCACTGATTTTCATTCCTATGGTTCCAATTTCTTTAATGTGACTAGCATTTCACTTGCCCTCACATACTAAGGCACAAGCTCCATTGAAAGGAATTTGAGTTTTATGCTCCAATTCTCAAATACAGGACAGGCTATATGATGATGTAAGGGAAGGAAAAGGTTGTATTTGCCTATATTAATTATTGTAGCAATGATCATTTATAAATTCTTAGACACTGGATTAAATATTTGAAAACTAAAGCTTCTTTCTCGTCCCCTCTGAATGCTCGATGTGGTCTTTTGACACGTGCCACAAGACTAAATTTTAAATCACTGAACTCTGCTGTCATAAATGTGCAAAAACTCGATCATTTAAACTCCAAGACCCAATCTACACCTTTCCAAGTTAAGATATTTAATAAAAGAATGTGTGTAGATTTTATAAACTTGACTGAAATAATTTTGACTTACACTTTCATATACTATTTGCATCTTAATTAATCACTCCTCCCAAATGTCCATTTGTGGCTAAAATAACTTTAAAATAATAAATTGTTTTTATTAATATTTATCTCAAGGCTTTAACATCACTAACCATCAAATAATCCATATGAGGGGTAGAGACAGAAGATGGTTTCTTGTGTTTGTGTAATATTTAAGCATTTTTAACATCCTTCTTTCTGGAAAATGAGCAGATATTCCATGGGTAGGGATAAAATAGAATCCCATTAGAACACAGTATGTATGCCAATAAAAACCTTTGGATGCATGAGCATTTAAGTATATTGGCTTTTTTTTCTCCCTGTGGATGTTCAAGGAACTCTTTCATCTAAAGGAATACTTTCCTTCAGTTTTCTCTACACAAAAGCAAAAGTATTTATACAATCTAAAAATTAAATACTAGAAACTGTTTTCTGCAACTAACAAATGTACCAAGGAGGCCTCTGGGAAAAGCTGACCACACAGATCCTATAAATGCCCCAGCATATTTAAATTGTACTCATGGTACAGAGGCCAACATTAAATTGGCTTCTAAAAAAAAAAAATTAATTAACCAGCACAAAGGATACAATGTTTTTTTAAAACATTCTAAAACATTATTTAAAATGATACTTTCTAATTCTTTGTAGAGCCTCAAAAAGGAACCCAAATTTATCAGCATTGTCTATCTTAATATTTGCTGTGTAAGAGGAAAAATACGTTATTAACACGATCTTTGAACATCTATTTTGCAATTTTCAGCTGCATATAATTGTTATTTTAAAAGGCTCTTTCAGGGCAAATTTAATCTATTGGCTTTAAGGCTGTAGAATTTTTTTAAGTCTAGTGAAAGCTCCAATGCCATTTTCAGTGATCAAAGTAAAAATTGTAAATAGTCCCCCCCCCACACACACTTTCAGAACGTGTTCATATATAGTTTTTCTAATAATATAGAATATACTGATTTTATTGCCACAATGAAGAGAGCCTACATCTATGTAATCATGCCTTTTAATGATTATACTTCAATGTATTTCAATGGCTTCCTTGTTAAAGATACACATGTATGATCTACGAACAAATACTTCATCCTGTGCCTCCTTCAAAGGGAGTTGAAATAAATGTACCTATAGGAGAAAAATTCAGTTTTTCTAGTATCAGAAAACATTATGGTGAAAGTTTTGGTGTGAGCTGGAAATGGACCCATCACTTAGGCCTAACACAGAAATACATATAGGCAGAAGAGGACAAATGCCTTGTAAAAAAGAAAGGGCTTACACAGATACAAGACAGTAACGTGACAGTTATTACAGAAACAATTCTTGTGAATTTCCTAATTTTTATGCTCAGAAACTCACATTTAATTGTATTTACTTTCCTCTTTTAAAATAGTATTTAAAAAAAATCTATGCTCAGCATTACTGCCTTCTTTTTTGACATCAAATTATGATTACAGTTATCAACTCAAATTCTTTTAGAGTATTAACAATCAATGTTATGCAAGGTTATAAAGTATATGTGTAACAAACATAATGAGCTTGGGTGTTGTTAATACTGTTTAACTTTTACCCAACTCTGCCCTGTAAAATATTCCTTATGCAAATCATTTACATATCTTGACATTTTTCAACTGATGTTTTACTACTGATGAGAAACAGGGAGTTTAGAAAGAAAAGAGAGATGGGAAGGAAAGATGAACATGATTAATAGGTGTTTGTTTCATAAAGACTCAAGGGAGACTTTTAAATTCTTCACTGTTCCTATAGGCTGACCAAAGTGGAAAGCTAGTTCACATGCCTTTCAATGCTTTCAAAGGAGAACTGAGTAGTTACTCAATCTTTACTGATGCTAAATTATTCTATTTGCGTTCTGTTCTGAAATCAGGTGCTTTTTATCCATTGGTGCAAGGTTAAATGTCGACTGTATTCATTAGGAACTTGTTTTTCAAATAAGCACCTAAATTATGCCTTTAAAAGTGTTTCATCCTAAGTCTGTTTCAAATTATGCCTCCTGTAGACTAAAACATCTTCCTCCTTCCTTATCCCTCCTCTCCACCCAAAAGAATTTTAAATTCTTTTGATCAAAAAAACTCATAACCTACTTTGTTGTGTGTGTGTGTGTGTGTGTGTGTGTGTGTTTAAAGAATCATTCTTGTTCTTCAACTTCGTGTAACTATTAAGGGGGAAGTTATTTTATACAATATTTGAAGTTTCAAAATTATGGGCATTCACTTCTAATAAAGATTTTGCCATTCTTAACTGTATTGTAGTAAGATAACTATCTGATATAAATATTTGAGGACTGCTTGACTAATTAAAACAGGACCCATAAATGTTGTGAGCACAGTAGCACAAAATTTGTATCAGTTTCTTTTGGAAAGGTGTTTATTTGCAGCCGCATCTTACTATTTTTTATCATTTTGTCCAATGTGTTCGTAAATAAGGTACTATTCTCTCAGTTGTCGAAATACAGAACTTAAACGCGCGCACTATATGAATGTATACGTGTGTTTACACCCCCCCACGCAGAAAAGAATCAATTGCCGTATTCCAGAAATGACAATGAAAAAGGAGAAATAAGCAAGAATTATAATTAGACGTCTACAGTCTCATTCACATAAGGGCAGTGCTAGGGGGTTAAGCAGTTGAGTTAAAAAACAAAAAAGCTCAAAACCAAAAACCAACCAGTTGCCTTAGATTGGAGCTTCCCGCAGCTTTCGCGCTGAGCGGGGCGCGGGGAAGGAGTAGTTCTCGGGGCCGGTGGGGACCGGGATACCGACACCGTCACCACCACCCGCGGGGTCTTTCGGGAGCGCTCCCGCGGGCCCCGCAGGAGCCGGTGACAGTCCTAGGTGAGCGCCGAGCGCGTCCACAAAGCTCCCGGGCCGACCCTCGCGCTGAGGCGCGGCGGTGGCGGGAGCAGAAGGAAGGACTAGACGGAAGCGGCGGCTGCTGGCGGGCGGCCGGGGACGCGGGCCGGGACACGGGCGGGGAGGCCGCCGGGGAGGCCCCGGGCGGGGAGGCCCGCAGCCCGCGCCGCCGCCGCCGCCGCCGCCGCCGCCGCCCTAGCCGCGTGCGCGCGCGGCCGCATCAGCTGAGCGCGCGGCGCGTGTCACGTGGTGCGCGTGTCGAAGGTCACAGCGCGCTCACAATGGAGCTTTCGGAGTATGTGCAGAAAGGCTTCCAGATGCTGGCCGATCCCGGCTCCTTCGACTCCAACACCTTCACGCTTCTCCTCCGGGCGGCTTTCCAGAGTCTGCTGGACGCCCAGGCGGACGAGGCCGTGTTAGGTAAGCCGCTCGGCTCTGAGCTGGATCGGCCTGGGTGGAGGGGCGCTCAGAGAAGAGGAGCTAGACCGAGCGAGAAGGGGAAAGCCCCGGGAAGAGGAAGTCTTCGGGCTTTGCCCTTCGCTCCGGACGGAGTGTGGGATGTGGTTCTGCCAGAACCCACAGCGGACCCAGATCATTGTTCTCTCCCCACTTGGCACCTGCACACCGCCAGCTACACTTTCCTGGTCTGATTTTCCCTCTCAGGCTCTTTGTTCTTTTGTAAAGCCGGTATTCAAGTCTTGTTTGTGGCCTAAACATCTAAGGTTTTCACCCTGGTCTGGGGCAGAGACTGTTTGACACTTGGACTTCATCAGGGCAGCTCCCTGCGATTCAAGCTTTCAGTACTAGGCTGGCGAAGGTTTTAAAGGGTCTGCTTCCAGAGTAATTACTCGGTCAAATAGTGTTGACATTTTCCATCTTAGAGAATACCTCAAGTTCCTCTCATCATTCCAACACTCTAGTTCAACATGTTTTGCACAGGTTCCACGCCCAGACTCTTAAAATGTGGTGTATAATATTTTGTTCCGCATCAGTTATTAGGAAGCAAGTCTGTTTTAAATGGTCCGGTCACTGCGGAGTGCGGTGTCAGTATGGATGGAGGCATATTTAAAGATAGATCGCTTTTAAATGATTTTCTTAATTATAAATATCTCAACAATTCAAATTTTTGTGTTTTTTTCCCCTATAGTTTCACGAGCTAAACATGTGTACCAAAAGTATGAAAGTGGAAGTTCTTTAAACGAAAATAGTAACCACCACCTGGGTTAATCTCCAAAAAAAAAAAAAAAGACTGTCGAAACTTGAAAATATTTTGAACCCTTTTCTTCTCCTCCACCTCCATGTATTAAAGTCCGTGGAGCCAGTTACCTACCCTAAAATTAATCTTTAGAAGGAAAGTTTATTCATTCTTAAATTTACACCATGTAAAATATTTATCTTATTTTCCTCTCAACTTACTCCATCCAGCTCTAGAATGACCACTGTATATTTTACAATAGGACATTTTTTTTAGGTATTAAGGTAAAATAAAATGAAGGTAATTTGACCAGGTAACAGCAGGATTATTGATGTGTGCTCTTCATTGTTTTGCCATTGACCATATTGCTCATCTCATTTACCTAAAATTTCTAGTCCTTATAATTGAATTCTTCTTATCTTGTTAGAGTTCTTCACCAAATGAAAATACCTTTTTAGAAACAGGACTATAAAGAATTTATTATCACAGGCATCATTGGCAATTACTTTTATTATAGATCACCCAGACTTGAAACATATCGACCCAGTGGTTTTAAAACATTGTCATGCAGCAGCTGCAACTTACATACTGGAGGCTGGAAAGCAAAGAGCTGACAAATCAACTCTAAGGTACAGGATTTATTTAAATATCCATTTGTTTTAAAATAGTGCCTTTATGATTCAAATTTCAGTTTTTAAAATGGAGACTAAACTTTGGCTTTTTTTTTTTTTTAGCACTTATCTAGAAGACTGTAAATTTGACAGCGAGAGAATAGAATTGTTTTGGACGGAATATCAGGTTACTTAAATTTTTAAAACTTAACAATTACTATTTTTCTTCTACTCTGTTTGCAAAGACATGTTTTCTTTTTCTTTTTTTCCTACCAGAATAATAGGAATTCCCTAGAAATCCTACTGGGAAGGTAGGTACTGTATAAGGTGTCAAGCTGAGCCACTTTTCACTTGCAGGTATGAATGGAGAGTGCTGGTGTGAAACAAAACAGGACAAAAAACGGGGATCTAGACCAAAAGAAACGGGGCCAAAGGGCAAGTGAAACAATTGAAGTTAAGCTAATGTTTTTAAAGATAAAGTTTATTGAGAAATTTTTTAAATGCTCTTTTACTATTCAGGACATGAAATAAAGTTTAACAGTGTTTTAATTTCAGAATGGATTAAAATTGTGTGTGTGTGGTGTAGGAGGTGGTAAAGAACAAATACTGAAAGTTTTTCTGTAGCTATTATGTACAAAATTATCATTATATCTTTCAGTATAGGCAGATCTCTCCCACATATAACTGATGTTTCTTGGCGTTTGGAATATCAGATAAAGGTAAAGTTTAACAAATGTTCTGTAGGGCAATTTAGGGAACTTTTTAAAAAAAAAAAAGCTAAAGAATGAAATCTCTGTGTTGTGTTGTTTTAGACCAATCAACTTGATAAGATGTACAGGCCTGCATATTTGGTGACCTTAAATGTAGAGGTATTTATACAGAAGCCCTGTCTAAAAATTTATGTATAATGAAATTTTCAATTTCCTTGATTTAAATAAACAGCACTTTTTTCTTCCCTAGAACACTGACTCCCGATCCCACCCAGAGATTAGTTTTAGTTGCAACATGGAACAATTACAGGTACAGTATTAGGATCTGTGAATGTGCCTATCTTCTTACAGATTTTTAATTGCGAATTATGCCCATGGAAAGTTCAAAAGAAAATTAACCATCTGTCAGTAGATAATGAAGGTTGGTTAAGGAATTATTGGGAAGGGGGCTTCAAAAGCAATATTTTAAAATAGGCTTTTGAAATTAAGATGTTAATAGAGAACTGGTCTGGTTTGCTGTTCCCTTCAATTAAAATAAACTTGTAGTGTTGAGTGTAAATTCTATTTGTGATGTGTTTGAGCCAGTAAGACAAAGGAAAAGAAAGCTTGGCTTTGAAAAATGTTCTCTTTGCTTTCAGAAATTTAGTTAAACTTTCAAAACATGATTTTTAAACAGTGGTTTTAAATGACTTTTTATAAAGGAGCAAGTTACAAAAATTCTGAAACTGTTTATATTGCCTGTGTAAGTCACTGGGGAAATTCAAAATTACATTGATTAATGGAGATGACAACGAATTTATTTCTTAGCACTTAAAAAAAATGAAGAACATCTCTTGAAATTTTGATGAAATTGATTTTTTCCAAAGGAATCTCCAGCAGAGTCGTTGTAATGTAACCATTAATTGAACTTTAAACTTTCAAAAGATGTGAATATAGCATTATCCTTGTTAGATAACTTGAGAAATTTAATTTTGGTAAAACCTGCATGTTCAAAAGATTTAGTTAGAAACTGTATTTCACATCTGAGGGCAAGCATTTTGAAGATGAGATATTTTAGAGGAAGACTTTACTTTGATAGTGGTTTGTCAAAGGTTTAAAATCTTGAATTTTAAATTGTTTAGAAAGTGTCTCCCGACTTTTTTCTTGCATCTTTCTCAAGCTTGGATACTTCTTTCTTGCGTTTTATCCTAAAAACGAGCTATGATATACATCTTTCAGGACTTAGTAGGAAAACTTAAAGATGCTTCGAAAAGCCTGGAAAGAGCAACTCAGTTGTAACTTGGGAAAGTTAACGATCTGCCCGGATCTAGAGGAAGACCAGGAACGTCTTGCCGTCCGCTGAACCATCATTTCTGCGAGCTGGGTGTCTTCCTTTTCAGAGCAGATTTTTTTCTTTTGGATTGCTGTCACTCATAAGTTTTGACACTTTTTTACACCTGTGGAAGGGTTAAGAGGGAATTTCTGCCTAAATATTTAAATCTTTAGTATTATCCGTACATTTGATCCCATTTGATCTTTTCCACGTCTTCCAAAAGGAAGCAGACAGTATTACATTCTGAATAAATAAGTTGTTCCCACAAAAAGAGTGGTGAGAGTTTGTCTGGATTTGAGTTTGTTAATTATTACTTTGAAGACATAGACAGGATTGGCGTTAACTTTTAACGATCTCCTCTCCTCAAGATTAAAGTTAAACACACTGGAAAGGATGCGATCTCCGGGGTTGCTTGAAGACCCCAGCTTCGGGACGTGGGGAGCGGGCGCGGTCGCCCAGCGGCGGGAGCCCGTCCGTTCCGTTAACTGCGCCCGAGGGCTCGCCCGCTGCCCGACCCTCGCCCGCGGGGCTGCAGAGGCCCGGCAGGGCCGGCCCCGCGCGGAGCCCCTGCCCGGAGCGAGCGGCTGCCCGCGCGCGCCCCGCCTCGGCCACTGGCGGGCGGGAAAGGGGGCCGGCGCGGCCGCGGGAAGACTGGGGCGGGCGCTGTTGTTTCCGCGAGCCCAACTCGGGCGCAGGTTCCGCGACGCGGCGCCGGAGTCTGGGCCGCAGCCCGTGGGGCCGAGCGGGGGCTGTCGGCCGGCGGTCTCCTCGCGGACATGTGTGCCGCGGGCGGAGACGGACCGCGGAAAGAAAGAAATAACGGGGGTTGGGGTGGGCTGAGCTGCGTGCGGGGCCGGAGCGATGCCCGCGCCGAGAGCAGGGTGGCGCATGTGGCGCTGTGGAGAAATGTCTCCGCAGCCGCGCCAGCGCCGCCGCCGCGCCGAGCGAGGAGGAGGAGGGGGCCGGGTCGCGCTGCTCCGAGGGGAGGGGGCGGCCGCGGGCCCGACTACACCGACACTAATTCCCAGGCCGCCCTTAAGGAATGAGGGGAGCACGTGACCCGGTGGGGGGGCTGTGGGGGGAGGGGGCGGGCGGACTCTGAGCCATTTTGGAGCCGGTGTCAGTTTCCACTCTGCCTTCAGCGGTGCATTTTTTTTTCCACCCTCCCCTCCCCCGTCCTCAGCCTTCCTCCCCTCCCCCCGCCTCTCCGCACGCACACACACGGCGCCCCCCACCCACCCTCCTCCCCCCCAACGGCAACTATGAAATAATAATCGTAGTATTAAAGGCAGAGATCGGGGCGAGACAATGGGGATGTTGGCGAGGGAGCCCCGATCCGGATTAGAAACACCTCCCAGCCCCGCAGAATAATACTGATCGCGCCCCCTCCGCGCGCTCCCTCCCCCGAGTGCGGAGCGGGAGGAGGCGGCGGCGGCGGCCGAGGAGGAGGAGGAGGCCCAGGAGGAGGAGGCGTTGGAGGCCAAGGAGGAGGAGGAGGAGGCCGCGGAGGAGGAGGAGGCCGAGGCGGAGGAGGAGGAGGAGGAGGCCGGGCTCGGGAGGCAGCATGAGCCGAGCGCGGCGGCCGCCGCTCCTCTCGGCTGCGCTCGTTGCCCATTGACAGCGGCGTCTGCAGCTCGCTTCAAGATGGCCGCTTGGCTCACATTCATTTTCTGCTGAACGACTTTTAACTTTCATTGTCTTTTCCGCCCGCTTCGATCGCCTCTCGCCGGCTGCTTTTTCCGGGTACGTAGGAGGCGAGGCGCCTCCGGGACGGGGCCTGGGGGCGGCGAGGGCCGCGCGGGACTCAGGCCGGCCGCGGGTGGACGGGGAACGGCCCCCCCCCACCGCGCCTCGCCCGCGCCGGCCGGGAGGGCGCTGACAGCGTGGGCGCCGAGCCCCGCGCCGCCGCCCGCCGCCGCCCGCCGGCCCCGCGCGCCGCCCGGCCCCGCGCGCCGCCCGCGCCCGCGAGCGCGCGCCCGCCGCCGCCCGCCGACTCCCGCGGCGCCGGGACCGACCCGCAGCCCGCGCCGCGCCGCCGCCGCCAGCCGGCCTCGGCGCCGCTCCAGCCGCCGCCCGCTCCAGCCCGGACGCGCCGCGCGCGGCCCCACGTTTTAGTTCCTTTCTCCCCCGAGCGCCCCTCTACACCCTCGCGACGCACATGGCCCCCGAGAAGAATACTTCTATTTGCAGCCTCTGCGGCTCTCCCGGCCACGGCGCCCTTTGTTGAGAGGTAGATTTTGATGAAACGGGGACGGGTGCCTGAAATCGGGAGCTGCTTGGGTCAAGTGGCTTCCCTCCTCTCCCGAAGAAAGGGCTTTGGAGGGGTTTAAACAGCCAGAGAACGCCCCCATTTTATAGGGACGGGTTGCTTGGGGGGCCGCGATCCCGCCAAGGTGGATGTTAGGCTGAAAGGAGCCCGAACAAAAATGTTATTAACTTAAGTTGGAGGGACACTTGGGTGAATTTAGATGGCTTGTAAGATGGCGGTTCCCAGTTGTTTCCAAGGTCTCCTGCGTTTGTGTTTAAAATGGTTAAGTTTTCAAGGTGTTATTTGTTGAGAGTCTCGGATAAGTTCTTCAAATATTACTTGGGAGGTGCTCAATGGGAAGTGGGCATTTCAAATTTGGAGCTTTTTTTGGAGTGATGATGGTGAGTGGACGTTAGTCTTGCAAGAGGTTTCCTCTCTTTTTCCTTTTCCTTTTTTCCCCGTCTCAGAGACTACAGTTTTGTGTTGTTGTTGTTGTTTTTTTCTTCTTCTTTTTTCCACCTCTAGTATGGGATGCACTTAGAACCATGACTTAAGTCTACAACGTTTTATAGGTTTTACTAAATGTCAGCATAGGTCATGTGAAGAGATGCTTTGGAGAAAGGAGCACTAAAAAGTTGATGGCATATGTTTATGCAGTCTTTTGGGTTTGACAGCCATGTAGCACGATCTTTTTCCCAGAGATTTACAGTTAATAATTGGAAGTAAACAAGTATAGAGACTTTGATCATTCCCAATTGCAATAAAAGGATTTAGTGGGCTTAGTGGTCACGGTTCAGTATCTGAAATAGAAGCATGTATTAACCCCTTCCCAGAAAGTAGGCAAAATCCTGGGCATATTTATTCAAATCCAAATGTAGGTTGGTGATGCCTAGAATGTTATGTGTAGTTCAACTTATGTTTTATAGGAACCTTAACCCCCATGTTCTGGAAACATAAGCCACACTAAAGTCTAGAAACTTAAGGATGCCAATTATTAACAGCATATGCTAACTTAAGACTATATTAACATTTGAGTTTTATTTTAAGTAGAATTTCTTTGAGGTTGATTTTATGAGCAAATTTATAAATTTTTAAATAATTAAGTTCATTTCCATACATCTGCACCAAAGTGCAAGGGTGTTTGAAATAACCTACCTGTATAAACTTACGCCTAGTAACAGTATCTTTAAAGCCATTAAGCCACTGTGTATGCATGTATGTGTTTGTATACACACACACACACGCTTCTGTAAGAAAATTGAGCATTTAGTTGTACTTAAGTCCATTAGTACTCTACCATTAAGTTCTTGGATGTGCATTCAGTGCCCCTAAAAGGTGAAATTCTCCCTAGGAGTCAAGTTAACCCCAACTTTACCCATACTTGTATTGGACTGGGAGCCCCAACTGGGGTTATGGAGTTCATTTGCATTTCTTAGACTGCAGTAGTCAAGCTGATTGTTAACATAAGAACTTGCTTCTGTTTTCCTTCATTTTGACATGACTGGTGTTAGGCCTCCAACTAAACTGACTGCCCCAACTAAGTATGTTATAATGACAAGTTTTAACTATTGAGTATTTTTCCATAGTATGTTTGGTGCCTTTTTGCTTGCTTAACTGGCAGTTTCTGTGGTGGAACCTAGAAGGTTTTCCTTTCTAAGGTGCAAGAGATTGTTTCTGAAACTCTTATCAAACATGTCAGATGTTTTGGAAGTCTTTATTAGGCTGACAGTGCTTTCAAGTAGTATAAAAAGATAAAGAACTGATTCTTACACAAGTAACAAAGTGATACTTACTAGCACTATAAATGGTTATAGGGTTGTGGCCAAAGTCTTCTGAATTGAAGTAAAGGAGTTGTGTGAATTAAGATGAATTTGAAAGGGTTTTGGTCAAGTACATGAGATTTCAATCTGATTGTTTTCTCTCTCAATATTTGTGTTTGTCTGGTGTTGGTTTTATATAGAGGAGAAATTAAGGCAGCTGTTTTTATTAATGCCCCTTCCTGAACTTCAGGATCCCGTGACATTAGCATGATGTGCTTTCACATGGAGACAGAAGTATCACCTTGCTAACTATCTATCTAGGAAAGGTCCTGCTGTTTCACAAGGAGAGTTTTCTTTCAGAACCAAGAAGGCTTGTCTTTAATCACCAAGTACAATAGAATTAAATATTGCTACTCTTTAGGGACACTGCTCCACCCACAACTCTTCTGTAACCCCACTTAGATTTATAGTAACAATATGTTGACAATATTCCTCTAAACAAATCTTCCAAAGATAACTGAGGAGTCATACATGACGTTTTCTGGTTGAAGTCACTGGTTGCCACTGTGGTCACTTTTCATAAAAGAGGCTTTGTTTTATTTTTACCATTCTCCCCGCCCCCCCCCCCCGCCCCCCGCCCCCCCCCCCCCCGCGCCCCTTAGTACTCCAAAGCTTTTAGTTTCAGCCATTGAGCTGTGTTGATTAGTATTTCCCTCTTCTGCATTGAAATTCCCTGAGAATTAAAACCTCAGATGCATCTTCAAGTTTCACCAGTTCCTAGATTTCTATTCAAGGCAGCTTTGAGAATGTGCTTCAGAGAAATCTGGAAGCTTGGTCTTATTTCAGATTCTGAAATGAATGAAGTAGGAGTCAGAAATGCATTTTTCGAGCATGCTGCACGAAGTAATTGACTTCCCTTATTGTCCACTGGTGTATTGTTGCTGACAGTTCCCCCTGCCGCCCCCTCCCCCGTGACTTTTCTGTAATATATGATATCTGTTGGGAATGTCATTTCATTGTGTGGAGGTTTGCTTGGAGGTTAGGCTGAGAAAATGACATTTGTTTTTCTCCTATGGATGCTCAGGGCTGACAAGGTGTTGATTTAGCGTTGGGAATGGGCTGGTCACATGGTTCTTTAACTTATTGTCACTATCGCCGATTCAAGTAGTTTTTCTTGTCTCCATCCAGCACAGTTCAGGTAAAACACAAGGCTTTGTACTCGCCTCCTCTGCGGTAAAACAGATTTCAGTTTTCAGCCTTTCCAAAACTTTGTATCGCTCATCTAATCTGCAGAACTTCCTACTAGAGAAGAAAGCATTAAAGAGGTTCATTTCAATAAACATCTTTGCAATTTGAGCCCTGATAGTTTCGGGCTAAGTGCACAGTTGGCAATTCTCAAAAGATCCCTTCGTGAAAATTTTGACCTAGTGATTGCTAACTGAGAGACCGAGTCAAGATCTGAAAGAAGCTCTTCGCGCCGAGTCCACATGGAAACAGGCCCCCAAGAGTGTCCGAAATGGCCGAGAGTGCGGTTTGCATTTTCCTTTACCACTTCACGCTCCAGGGTCCCCCGGGCTGCCTACCGGGTCGCCCTGCTCGGGATCCTGCTCCCCAGCGTCAAGGGGCCTCGTGGGGCCGCCCCCCCCCCGCGCCGCGCGCCCGCACCCCACCCCGCCCCCGCGCCGGCCCCGCCCCCGCGCCGTGCCGGCCCCTCCCCCGTGCCCGCCGCCGCCGCCGCCGCCCGGCAGCCCCGCACGCCCGCCGAAGCTCCGGGCTCGGCCCGGCTCCGCGCGCGGAGTTGCAGCGGTGGCCGGATGCCAAGTGTAAGTGTAAGTTGCTATGGAAACCCCGACAGAGGCAAGTTCCGAATCCGGAGCGAGACGGAGCCCCAGGCGCCGCCGGATCCGCCCCTCGCATCCCGGCCCCCGGGCGTCCGCGCGCTCAGGCCCCAGCCCGAGGCCGACTCGAGGTGCTTCTCCTGCGGCCCGAGCACCCAGCTCCGGAAATGCCAGGGATGCAGATAGAGCAGAATTTGCTTTCCCTTTGTATCACGTCAAAACGTGCCAGGTTCTGGTGGCTGGAACCGCCTAAAACAACCGGAACCCCTGGGAAGCGGGGGCATGCTCCTGGATTTTCGATCGAAGAGCCATAAGGAAGTTTTACGATAAATTTGGAATCCTGGAACAACCCCTCGCGGTTGGTAAATATCTGCGGGGAGTGTGTGGCGTCTGCAGCAGCCGTGGGGCTGCTGGGCTGGAGGACAAATGGAAGAAAGCGGCCCGAATACTCTCAGCTCCCAGCCCCCACCTCAGACCTTTTCTTCTCCCTCCTGGAATGACCTGAGGGACCAGATATTACTTTTTTTGGGTCCTTTTTCACTTTTTCAGTAGAATTGATCGAGGTCCGATCGGTGAATTCCTTATGTAGAAGATGTTGGGACAATCCTGCTGCAGTGTTAAAAATGCATTTTATGAACTCCTCCAACATTTCAGAGCGTATGGTTCCTGGGAGTTGGAGATAATGTCGATTCTCTTTCTGTGAATTATAGCCAGTATTACTTTGTCTTGCAGGATCTTTTATCAAGCAGAAATGCATCGAACAACCAGAATCAAGATCACTGAGCTAAATCCCCACCTAATGTGTGTTCTTTGTGGAGGGTACTTCATTGATGCCACAACCATAATAGAATGTCTACATTCCTGTGAGTACCAAGTTTTAGACCTTTTTATGTCGTGCATATTTAACATCTTGTCCTGAAATTTGAAAACTAACAATTTTGGCTATCCTTAAGAACGTTGGTGCAAAGTGAAGAAGTTGTTTTCTTCTCTTGTATTTAATGACTTTTTTGTTAATGCGTATAATAAAATACTATTGTGTAAGTATTCTCAGGCTATCAACTGAGTTTAATTATAAATACCTTTTGGCAATTACCATTTTGTTACTAGTTCCCTGTTTCTGACACTGATTTTATGGTTTAGCATCTAATTCCTGAACTGTAAAAAATTTATGTTTTTACTTCTAGTCTGTAAAACGTGTATTGTGCGTTACCTGGAGACCAGCAAGTATTGTCCTATCTGTGATGTCCAAGTTCACAAAACCAGACCACTACTGAATATAAGGTAAGAAAATGTTTAAAAATCATTGTTTGTAATCTTTATTGGAATTGTAGTACTTAATAAATTATAAATCTATACATAAATATCCAATAAATTGTTGAATTTATTGTTTATTTCTTCACACAAAATTTACCCTTCAGTCTCCATCTGATATGAATGTTTTGTAGAGGGTAGCCCCCTTCATTTCTTGGCCATTTTAATGATGGCTAAATAGATTTTGAGTTTTTTAACCATCTTTTAGAAATTGAATTAGTTTTCCATTTTTGCGTTGCTTTTTTGACCTTGTGACAGACCAAGAGTGAATGTGTTTAAACTGCTTCCATTCTCTCTTCTTTGTTCTCTTTCATATTAGCTAGTTTGGTCATTTGAAAAGCACACTTCTCTTAGTGAAATGTGAAGAATTTATTAGTGAATAAAATGAAATATTCTTCTACTAATTTAAGACAGTGCTACCACATAAAGAACTTTGATCCCCATAATTATGTTGATGTAGTTATAGACAGTGTCACAATCAAGTTAAATACTATAACACAATGAAAACAAAGAATGTGTTGCAATGTATGAACATTATAGTTTTTGCTATACTGAAATTTTATTTTCTAATTTATTCTCTCAGGTCAGATAAAACTCTTCAAGATATTGTATACAAATTAGTTCCAGGGCTTTTCAAAAGTGAGTAACTTGCTTAAAAAAACATTTTTAAAGTATTTACCAGTTTTACCTGCTATACCAAATATTTGTCTTTTTATTCTCTTTAGATGAAATGAAGAGAAGAAGGGATTTTTATGCCGCTCATCCTTCAGCTGATGGTAAACTCTTTGGAATGGGAAAGACATTTTATTTGGAGGGAGAACTTATTCAGTAATTTATTAAAACTAAGTTTAAAGTACAGTTCCATGCTTCTATGTATGTAATATTTCATTTAAATGTTTATTAAAAATTGAATTTTAAAATGTCTTTATAGCTGCCAATGGCTCTAATGAAGATAGAGGAGAAGTGGCTGATGAAGATAAGAGAATTATAACTGATGATGAGATAATAAGTTTATCCATTGAATTCTTTGACCAGAACAGGTAAATTCTTTAGGAAATATGTTGTATGCTAATATATTTATTAGATACATTGTTTGCTTAATAAATTATTTTGCTTTTTAGATTGGATCGGAAAATAAACAAAGACAAAGAGAAATCTAAGGAGGAGGTATGTTCAATGGACAAAAACACAGTGTTTAGATTCTCGACTTTATGAGAGTGTATGTTCCCCTTTGGAATATCCTAGGATTGGATGATGCTATCAAACAGAAGAAAATCATCATATTTGATGTTTTAGAGTTGATCTATATCTGATAGTTAATAGATGGAATTTATATGGTTATTATTCTTAAAAAATATTGATATACTAAAGAAATCTGTTCATCTAGTATTTATAATAATAGCACAATTCAAAAGTAGTTGAGAACAGTCGAATCTCAGCTTTGGTGTTAGTACCTTTTATCATACTCAGACATCTATCTAATTGACTTAAAAAAAAAACCTTAAAGTTAGGAATTTAAAAAAATTAACTTTTCTTAAATATGCTTTTAGGTGAATGATAAAAGATATTTACGATGCCCAGCAGCAATGACTGTAATGCACCTAAGAAAGTTTCTCAGAAGTAAAATGGACATACCTAATACTTTCCAGGTATCTACTTTATGGTTTTCATGCATTTGATGTAAATGCTTTTTAAAAAAATTCAGTGACCTTTTTCTTTTTGCATTCTAAACCCAAAAAAGCAACATTTTTTTTTAAACTTGGTACTTTATTTGAAAATAGCTCTTTAAATGTTTGGTATGGATCCTGTTTTATGCTATGAAAGCAAATCCCTTAATGATTTCAAGAAGTTTTTCCTCATTTGAAGTTCCAAGAGGGATTCTTGCTTTGCCCAAATGTTTGGAGAAAGTGTTTTTTAAAAGCGTTTTTGTTTTTTTTAAAATCATTTTTGGATTATATTTAGATGATCAGAAAATCTATATTCACCGTAATTCTTCGTGATGCTTAATAATTGAAGTGTTGTTTATCAACAGATTGATGTCATGTATGAAGAGGAACCTTTAAAAGATTACTATACACTAATGGATATTGCCTACATTTATACCTGGAGAAGGGTAAGTAAGCATACCTGATGCTCATAGATTATTTTGGTAAGCTGTACTTAAAGATCTAAGACTGATTTGTTTCCCCCCCTCTTAACTTTGTAGAATGGCCCACTTCCTTTGAAATACAGAGTTCGACCTACTTGTAAAAGAATGAAGATCAGTCATCAGAGAGATGGACTGACTAACACTGGAGAACTGGAAAGTGACTCTGGGAGTGACAAGGCCAACAGCCCAGCAGGAGGCATCCCCTCCACCTCTTCCTGTTTGCCCAGTCCCAGCACTCCAGTCCAGTCTCCTCATCCTCAGTTTCCTCACATTTCCAGTACTATGAACGGAACCAGCAGCAGCCCCAGCGGTAACCACCAATCTTCCTTTGCCAATAGACCTCGAAAATCATCAGTAAATGGGTCGTCAGCAACTTCATCTGGTTGATACCTGAGACTGTTGAGGGAAAAAAAATTTTAAATCCTTGATTTATATAGATATCTTCATGCCATTACAGCTTTATAGATGCTAATACATGTGACTATCGTCCAATTTGCTTTCTTTTGTAGTGAAGTTAAATTTGACTATAAAAGATGGACTAGATGTGATATTCATATGGACGTTAATGGAAAAGAAAGATCATTTCTCGAAAGAATTAGTTTCAGAGAAAGCAGGCAAGATGTTTTTCTGTGTTAGGACCGATGTGAAATGGTTTCTGTCACCATTGTTTGGATTTGAAAATCTTCTGCAGTGGATATAAACATTGGGCCGTAGTTTGTTAATCTCAACTAACGAAACCTCCATTACATCCTCCTTGATTGTTCTTGTTATTATGCTGTTTTGTGAACCTGTAGAAAACAAGTGCTTTTTATCTTGAAATTCAACAAATGGAAAGAATATGCATAGAATAATGCATTCTATGTAGCCATGTCACTGTGAATAACAATTTCTCGCATATTTAGCCATTTTGATTCCTGTTCGATTTTTTACTTCTCTGTTGCTACGCAAAACCGATCAAAGGAAAGAAACTTCAGTTTTACAATCTGTATGCCTAAAAGCGGGTACTACCGTTTATTTTACTGACTTGTTTAAATGATTCGCTTTTGTAAGAATCAGATGGCATTATGCTTGTTGTACAATGCCATATTGGTATATGACATAACAGGAAACAGTATTGTATGATATATTTATAAATACTATAAAGAAAATATTGTGTTTCATGCATTCAGAGATGGTTGTTAAAATTCTCCCAACTGGTTCGACCTTTGCAGATAACCTATGTTTGAGCCTTATCAGCATAGAATATTTTTAACGTGGATATCTAATTCTAACTTCTGTTCCATTGGAAGCAATTGGCATTCTTGTCATACGGATTTTTCTCTAGTAATACCTTTTACTTTTAAAATTAATACTAAGGGATTTGGAAATGCTGTCGTCATTTCCTGTTGCTTACGATGGTAATTAATGTGTTTTTAAAATGCATATTGATCACTGTAATTCTAAGACCGATTTTGAAATAAGCCAGATTGCTGGAGAAAGAAAATTTTTATCTAAAATTATTTTAATATGTGGCATAGTGGAAATCTCAAATTTAAGAATTGCTTTTACAATTATAAACAGTGGAATATACCCTCTCTGTAAAGTCTGGAAATAGAAGCAATTTAATTGTGAGCTTCTACAGGTATTAGTTTTTAAATAGAGTGAGCATGTTGAATTTAAAATATGAATATGCCCCCCCAAATTTTCAGATTGTGTTTTGCTTTGGTCGGACTTGGTGTGTGTTCATCACCCATCAGTTATTTGTGAGGGTGTTTATTCTCTATGAATATTGTTTCATGTTTGTATGGGAAAATTGTAGCTAAACATTTCATTGTCCCCTGTCTGCAAAAGAAGCACAATTCTATTGCTCTGTCTTGCTTATAGTCATTAAATCATTACTTTTACATATATTGCTGTTACTTCTGCTTTCTTTAAAGATACAGTAAAGTTTTATGAAACCACAAAATACATATATTTTTATTTTGACCTAAATTTGTACAGTCCCATTGTAAGTGTTGTTTCTAATTATAGATGTAAATTTAAATTTCATTTGTAATTGGAAAAAATCCAATAAAAAGGATATTCATTTAGAAAATAGCTAAGGCTTTAATAAAAATTTGATATGAAAAGCACAATGTGCAGAAGTTTTGGAAACCCTGTTGTGGATTACACCAGGTAAAGGCTAAAGAACATCCATTGCTGTCTTAGTGATGTTGCTGAGAGTACATGCTTTGTTGTATAATTGCTTGAAAGCCCAATGGAAAGATGTATCTGTTTGTTTACTTTATAATCTTTGAAGTAAAAGTTACTCATGTTTGCCAATTTTGGTGAAGTTAACTTATTTTTCTAGGCTTTTCTTCTCAAGTGTTTCATGATGTTATCTAAGACCAAAAAAATTAATGAAAGTTTCAAGTGATGTTTTTACTTTGGATATGACCATGTATATAAAAAATGAAAAAATATTTTCAGAGTCTAAAAACTTCAAGTGCTAGTGGACTGTCATTTGACTTAACACAAAACCAAGTCGTAGGACCAAAACAGAACTCAAAGACTTTACGTCTCAACTTTTTATGGATTTATTTTTGAATTTACTTAGTAAAATATCAGATACTGCATTTATAGCTCACCTAACACTATTTTCCCATCCTTGAAACCATGTCCATTTATTTTGTTTGAAAGAGGAATTTTCCCCCAATCAATGTGAAAATTGCTTAAGCTTTAAAGGCTATTTCAGCTAAAATTTGTCTTTAAATAAAACAGAAGAAAGATTACAATGTTTTTTATTCTCTGTAACCAGCCATAACACTTGACAATTAGGCTTTAAAACTTTTGCTAAACTACCACTTAAAATTTCAACCTTACAAAAACCCATAGCTGCTAACTTTGTAACTCTTAGTAGTCAATGCAGGAAACAAGAAAAGTCGGCTGTAAATTTGGGTGTTGCTTCTGAAAAGTATTCTGGGATTCTATACCACAAAGTTAGAGCTAAAAATATTCCACAGAAAACACCTAAATTGATTTCACAGATTTTAGCTTAAATGCAAAAAAAAAGAATGAGGCTGGTTCCTGTTGTGTAAATAGTGATCTATCTTGCTTTACACGTGCATACCCCTTTACAAGTACTTTTTTGCCTTTAAAATTGCCGGCCGTTAATTGCTTTGAGTTGAAAAAAAAGTTGCCCTTCAGTTGACTTCACCTACCAACCCATAGTGCTTCGTTTCCATATTCTATGTGCAAATGTTAGGATCTCTGGAGGTACAATGCAACCGGCAGAGTAAACTATTAGGGCTTTTCCTTCATCCTTTCCTCTTATTCTTTTCCCGGGATTAGAGTTGCATTTCAACTTGTGGTCTTTTGGTACACTCACGGTATAGGCCTATGAAAAAGTTTTCGTATGAAAAATTAATAGGAACGTAAAAAGAACCCATGTGAAATCCTACTTGCACTGGCCAAGGAGAAATGAAAATGTTTGGTTTTTAAAAAGTAGCTTATGTTAACTAACCTTTAGAGGAGATAGGATTTTAATTTTAGAAACAATCTGCACATTGAATCTAGTCTCCCTTAGAATCCTGAGGTAAAGGAAGTGTTATTTTTGTCCATTTCTCTTTATACTATAAAAGTTTTAAAAATACACGTTTTTCTTCTGGGTATTCCATTGCCCTGAAATGACAGTTGGAAATTCTGATTTAGTTTAGTGCTCCATGTTATTTTGAAATACAATGATTGTTTCCTCCATACAATTTTACTCGCGTGTTATCCAAAACAAAAGGTCTTGATGAAATGACATTTTAAAGGGCCATTAAGAGAAAGAAAAAAAAAAGGTACATACCTTTAAGACTTGTAAGGTGTAAAGAGCACAGAACGCGGCTCCAAGGTAAGGCTCTTGGGTTAGATGAAGTCATTTCTTGAGGATGTTTCTTCAAGTATAAAATGAACAGTACAACAGGTGATTATTTCTAAGGTTGCTTTAAAAAAAAATCCTGATTCATCCATAATAAATTAAACTGGGACCACAGAATTCAGATAGATGGGTCCTTTACAATGAAGAGAAAGTATCACATAATAGAACCTCCCAGTAGATCAGACGTGGGAAATACCCGGCGAAGCCTTTCCATCGCCTTAAAAATCTCAAGATCGCCCAGTTTTGATTATGAAAGTCTCCGAAAATGTTTACACAGTCGAGTGTTTCCTGTTTCCGCAGTTAATTTTTTTTTAACGTTTTTTTCTTCTTTTGGTTCTTGAAACGGATTTCCTTTATTTGCACCAGTTTCTTTTTCTGAGTGTGCAATTTCTAGAGGTTTCACATGAAGACTTCACCACCAACTTTATGTCTTCATCAAGTCGACGACATCAAAAGTCATTTATCACTGGAAAGGCTATTCCAGGATCGTTGGGAGTTTTCTCAAGAAGTTCCAGAGCATGTGGAAAACTCACGCGAAGTCTCATTTAACCCTCTAGAGGAATAGTAAGCACTCAATTAAACTTCCAATGAACGAGTTAAATTACTTCCATTCTTCTGACTCTTGTCTTAAAATATCCTTTCCAGAGGCTATTAGAAGGGACTTCCCCAAAATAGCAACTGATGTTCCCTCAGACTCACCTACATTTCAATGTTTTAAAAGTTATTTCTTGCTCTGTTAGGTCGTCATAAACTCCAAACTTCAAAGTGAACCTGATTTCAAATTCGGTGCGGATTCTGCGCTCTCCAACCCTGTCCTTCTAAGTTAGCTGGAACCCAACTGACCCTCCGAAGGCTGCGGACCAGGGTACTCCCGAGACGCGTAGGGATGGGCGGAATGAGAAAATTACAGAGACGGATCAAGAGGTGATTGGAGTCGGCGATGTCGATCTAGGGGCTCCAGTCTTAGGTCTAAGTGCCCCCAAGAGTGGAAATATTCAAAGAAAGCCTAAGACAGGAGCGCACGGCGAGGCTTGGAACATAAAGCGGGGGCCAGGGTAATTAGGCTGGAAAGAGCAACTGTTTTAAAAAAGAAAGAAAAGGAAAGAAAAAAGGCTTCTTCTGTTCGGGTATCGGGTGGAAAGGGCACAGGACGCCCGCCTGGAGAAAATGACCTTCCTTTCCCGGTAAATGACCTGCCTTCCCAATTAGGGAGCATTCACCGAAAGGACGGGTTAAAGAGGAAACGACCCTTCTCCCCGCTTTATTTTTTAACTAGCAGCACCCCGAGGACTGCAAAGAGCTGCAGCCCAACCCTCCGCCAGGAATCACGCCGTGGGGTTCGGCCCGGCCCGGCTCGCGAGCCCAGGCCGCGGGGCACCGGGAGGCCATTTTGCGCGTGCGCCGCTCGCCTCACGCCGCCCGCAGCTCGGAGGACTCCGCTCCCGCCAATTTTGAAAGCTAGATTCTCAGGCCCTAGCAGGCTGGGGAGGAGGGGAAACGAAGTCCTTTCTCCAAGTCCGGACCCCGTGGAGAGCTGCGGCGACAGCCGGGTGCGTGCAACCTCACAAGGCGGCCCCCGCCCGCCGAAGCTTTTCCACCGAGAGGGACACCGAGGCGCGGCAACTGCCCCCCTGTCCTATGTCCCCGGGAGGCGGCGGCTTCGCGTGCAAAGCCCTCAGAAGCGCATCCTTACGGGGGTCATTCCAGATCATCGTCTCGCTTTGCCCTTCTCCCTGTGGCTGCTTCAATCCCTATCCTCTTGCCCCTTCAATAACAAGATGTCCTTGGAGTTTAGGGTTTTGTTGGGGAAAAAACTGTAAGCCAAATTATTAATCAATATAAAACTGCCATCCTGGGGGTTCCTAAAGGCTGAGCTTCGTGGACTGGAAAGGCCGATGGGAGAGAGTCCTTAACCCTCTTAACAGGCTGAACTTGTCTAATAGGTGGAATGGACTCTAATACCCTGGGAAGGAAACTTGACCAGGCGATAGTGTCGAGGAAGTGAGTGGCCGCGCGACAGGAATGTCAAGATCTGGGCGAAGGACCACACTTCGGGACCCAAAGGCGACGCCTAGGTCTCCGGCCAGGGCAAAACTGGAAGGTCCGGCGGCCTGGAAACCCCAGCGGGGTAGAGGATAGGGCGGTCGGAGGTTGGGACGTCGCCTCTGACAGCCACCAGGACGCAGAGGTTTCCTGCAGAGTCCGCGCCTGCCTGATTCCCCGGGGGCAGAAGCGCTTTTCTGGCCCAGGACTCCCACGTGCGCCCAAAAACCGGGAGAGAGAGGGACGGCTTGGGGAGAGGGGTACGGGTAACTGCAGAGAAGTGAAAGCGGCCTAAAATGGGCGACACCCGGCGAGTCCTTTTTATCGGCGCAGACTGCAGGGGCCGCCATTTGGTGGCGGATTTCGGTATTTCTGTAGCACGTTGTGCTGAACTTCACAACTGGCTGGTCTACGTGGCACGGTTGTTTTGGAACCGCGGTTCTTAAAGATGCAAATTTCCCCATCCCACCTCCCGCCCCCCGCCAGTCTCCAGGGATCCGCTTCCCTCCCCTACCCCTGATGGAGGGCGCGGCGGCTCCGCTCTCCCTCGACCCGGGGCGGGGACCTTTCCTCCGGCTCCACTGGCCTCCACGAACGCCCAAGGGCTAGTGTGATGAGGGGTGGCGCCCAGCGTAGGACGAACGAGTGTTTTCCTCCCAGTTTTCCCGGAGATTGCGAACCCGAAGCTTTCTCCCCCGAGGAGAATCTCATTTCCTTGGCGGGGCGGTGATGGGCATTGTCTTTTTTGCAGGGACTGCATCCCAGCCCTGGGCTTTCAGCCTCACACCTCTCGGGAGCAAGGAAGAGAAAGGCGGGCCAGGCCTGGCGGGAAGGGACGCACCCGACGAGAGGCGGCTCCTCCCTAGGTGTCGGGTTAGCCTCCCGGACTCGCGATTCCAGCTCGGCCCGGCGCCCTCCGGAGACCCCGGGGGAGGTAAACACCTCTCGGGAGTCTCAGCACGTCGGCAGGCGTCACCCTGGGTCACCCTTTCTTCGAGGGTCACCATGAAAAGCCCCCGAAGCGCGAGGTGCCTATCGAGTGGAGAACAAAGGGCCGAGGGGAGAGCGCGAGGCGAGTCCGCGCGCGGTTGCCCTTGGCTGGGCCCAGCTCGAAGGCGGGGGGCACCGGCTGTGCGGACTCCGAGCCCGGAAGGGAGGCGGCGATAGCGCCGGGAAGTCCGCGGCCCCCGCCTACCCCGGCGGACTGGAAGAGCCCCCAGTCTTCGAGCCAGAGCTGCCATGTTGCATTCGCGGAGGACACCAGTGATTTGACGCTCCCGAGGCAGCGACACCCCCGACCCGAGAGCCTTTTGGGGGAGCCCTACGAGCGTCACAGCCCGAAGGGTTGGCGGGGCGCGGGAGGGAACCCGATCCCGGCGGGCTGCGGAGCCGGCACGGCCGCGGCGCCGCCGCTTCCCCTCGCTACCTTCCTTCCAGGGGCTGCGGGGCTGCGCGCTCGGCAGAGGCTCGGTTGCCAGTAGCAACCACACGACGGCGATTTGCAGCCAAGGCTGCAGCCGCCGGTACAGCCGCCGCCGCCTCGTACATCTCCGTGTCTAGCATTCAGAACCCTGGGGGTTGCCCTCGCTGACATCTCTCGCCCCCGCCCCGGGGTCCTCATGCTCCAGGACCCTCAGCTCCGCTCGAATGCAAGCTCCCCCGGCTCGGCCCTGCCCCCACGGCAGACAATAGACAAATAGGCTCGGAGCACACTGCAGCGCGGTGCTGAGCCGGCACCTGAGCCCCCGGGATCCTGGTGCTCGGCTTCGTCCCAGCCCCAGGTGCCCTTGTCTCCAACTTGAGCCGAAATTCTTTGTCAGTGGCCAATCCATTAAGAAGCCTTTCTCGACATTAGCAGTAAGGATAGTGGTAAAGAAGGAAGTCAAGACAAGACGCCCACTCCCTTTTTAGTAACATCGACACAAAGAGCTTAGGGTTGTGTTTGGTCTTGGTAGCGATGGCTTCCCTCTGGGTTAGAGCCACATGCAAACCGTACCGTCTTCCCTCTTCTTTGTCTACCACGAATATTTTGCATGAAATTCATAATATAACTTTACAACATTACCTCCAGATACTTGTCTTTTACAGAAGTGGATGGAGCACTTTTTTTCTCCTTCATTTCATTTGATGAACCACACCAGCCTTGGTAATGAGGTCTGATGCTTAAAGAAAATAATTGACACTAACCCTTAGGAATCTTTCTGCCTTTTCTAATATCTGTGGCTCTGGGACATTGATTTAATTTTTTAGAGAACTCTTGTTAGTGTTTTAAAGACGTTTTTATTGAAGAAAAATCTTCAGAGTATCCAGCACAACCTCTTGATTAAGCTAGTAGGATAACCCAGGAAATAGGTGCGTTGCCAAACTTCATCGCTCTTACCAAATGTCCCAGTTTTAAAGAGCCATTAAGTTAGTGGAGTGTTCTTCCTAGATTGACATTTAATGTAAGTGACAGATGTGCTGAAATTAAGTTTAAAGCTCCTTGAGGACAAGCACCTATCCTGTTTATCTTTGCATGCTCCAGGGTCCTTTTAACATAACTCAACAAATATTTACTGAATTTCCAGAGGATTCCTGAAGTTCAACAACCCTTATGAGAAATAAAACTTATTAACAGCTACTATAAAGCTTGGATATCTTTCATGGACTCAATGAAAAGGTGAACATTTTCCAATGAAAAGGTAAACATTTTCCAAGCTAGTGGTACTAATCAGATATCCTCACTCATGCATATTTTTTACTTAACTATATTTCAAATGTGGTGATTGTATTAAAAAATATCTGACAGATGTTTCCAGAATTCTAAGAATGACAAGAACTTGTAACTTTGCTATTTTCCCACCAAAGGTGTCTGGAAATTGGTTAAATAGGCATAAGAGGATATTTTAAAGTGACTTTCATGCGGGACAGGCATGGCATTAACTGTCTTCACAGTTCATCAGGAACTCTGAAGAGGCTAGTATTGGATACTGCAAATCTACTAAGACAATGCACAGTGAAATAGCCTGTTTAACTTAATCTTTAAAATGTACTGAAAATAGTTAATATGTCTTAATCATACCTAATGGTAAACTCAAATAAACATGTCTCCTAAAATGCCTCTTAGGTATGTTATCAGAGGTTCACCTTTAAGCTTCAGAAAATGTCAAGTTCATGATATCAGACAGTTTACTTCAAAGAAGAAAGTTAACACTACTTGATTCCTAGAGGCAACATAATGACCTGTAGCTTGCCCAAACACCCCCACCACCACCTGAAAAATAGGAAAGCAAGGCTTTAGTGAAAAGTTCCTTTCTATGGTCTTTCAGGAAAGAAAAGCTCCAACAACATGCTTTGGACCAAGTTAAAGAGATTATCTCCCTTTTTCATTATGACTGTGTCTTTCAAAGAATTGAAGGATAAGATCAAAGTGCATTCATATTCATGTGAATTATCGCTATTGACTTGAATAATGATGGATTTCATTGTTTTATTTAAACTGAAACCAGAAATGCTGCTGCTTTTGAGTCTACACCCCCTAAGGCTGTAGAATTTCTTCTGAGGACTCAAAAGCCAAGCAATTAGGTCTGACAACCACGTCATTTCCATAATGTACTTCTGTACTGAGGACTTTTTATTGGAATTGGTTACATTTCTATAGAATCCTACCATGCAATTTTTGACTCCTCTTTAGCTTTCTGAACAAAACTCCTAAGTTCAATAAACACTCATTCAAAATACTTAAGTATAAATGGTACTGGGGAAATTGAGTGATGTTTAGAAAACATCTAGCTGTTCCTGAATCAGAAAATTAATGTTATCAGTAATTAACTCAGGAGAGTGCTTTCCCTTTGAACATGATTTATTACAGTTTGTTTTCTAGTGTAACTGAAGAAGTTAGAGTAAGCTTGGGAAAATGTGTTTTCCAGCTGTTTCTTTCCAAATATGCCTCATGACAGTTATCTTAAAATATTTTCATTTGGGTTCTCTTTAAACTATCCCATCATTTTCTAATGAGAAAGAGGCTACCAGATCCAAGGGACCTCACTCCCTTTTACCAAATAATCATTCTCCTTAAGTTAGTCACCAATTAAAATGATCACTTTGGAGAACACTTCTAAGGAAATTCATTAGAATAAAGTAAGTTTACAATAGAATAATACAGGCAACCTTTAAAATAGGCTTAAGGAAATGCTTTTTCATGAACTTTAATACACACAATTTGTATAGGCTCTCTAAACTTAAAGACAGACCTTAGTGCAACCAATTCTATTATATTATGATGATCTGCAATGGGTTCTGAGAATACCCTTTCCAAGAAAGAAAACTGATATCTTAATTGGTATCACTGTTAAATGTTTGCCATACAGTTAAAGCAAATGCATAAGCACCACTTTTTTAAAAATCAGTGTTTTTTTATCCAGTTGTGATACAAGAAGTCTCCATCTTAATTTGTCTCCATTTGGTGTCCTTAGTATTGCAAAGCATTCTTTAAGGCAAAAGTGTCTTAGTAAATTTGATTCTTTGGAATTTGACCATAAATACACCGACATTACAAACTTTGTAAACTTCCAAGACCTTCACCCTTCACTTAAAATCAAAATGATAAGTAATTATTATTATTTCACGGGGGAGGGGGGATCACTTCTTGAATAAAAAGTGTTTCTTTACAATTCATTTCCTGTCCTACTAAGGGGAAAGGTATTAGCATTTTCTTTATATAGTCATTAATTTTTTCTTATGTTGTCTATATAAGAACCTTTATTCTTCGCTTTAAAAAATAAATATGAGGTAACACTGAAATAGGAGGTAAAGTAATTTAGCTTTAGCCATATTCAGGTGTTTCCTCTGAAATGTATATCTTTTAAAAAGATGGCAGGAGTTGCATAGCTTGCTTGGACTAAGGACGATGCAAATCATAGCGCAAGTATTTCCACTTAAAGAATGGGAAGCTGTACCACTGACACGTCCAAGTCTAGCCTACATTTTAGCGGAGCTACCTCTCGGCTCTGATAATCTGTGGGGGGAACCGAAGAACAGGATGGATAGACAGCCTGTGCTATTTTTGCGAAAGCAAAAACCTTGAACACCTTCTCTTTGTACTTTTGCACTATTTCCTAGGAATCAGAGCATAGAGTTATTTTTCTGAGTAATCAATGAGCAAGAAATTTTGGCTTGGGATTTGATGTAGCGAAATGACGTCAAAAATTTTTTTAAAGGCTTGCACATGCGCAGTAAGACGCTCCCCCCCCCCCACCCAAAGTAAGCTTGCCTTAGGGATTCGACCCGCGCCGCGGGGTCTAGGAAGCTGGCCGATCTAAGGCGGTGTAGGATTCCCACACTCCACTCGGGGCAAAGAGAGTTGGATTCCCCCTCTCCAGCCAACCGGGCTCTCTTTTTTAAGTCCCGGCAGGAGAAAGTCAAGGGGAAGCAGGGCCGACCTGAGCGGCCGCCGCGAGCTTTTCTGGCTGCGCAGCGCTGCGGGGCCTCGGGTCCCGGGGTTCCAGCCTCCGCCCGCACCGGACTAGCCCCTGCGAGTTGGCCGAACCACTCCGGGGCCCACGGGTCAGCCGCGCCGTGGGGAGGCTCGAGCCGGGACCCCCTCCGCGAAAGCCCGCGCAGCGCTGCGGTGCTTGCTGGATGCCTGGCCCGGGGAAGCAAAGCGAAAGGACTCGGGCCTTCATCTTGCAACCCGCCCCCAGCAGACGCCGGCGGCGGCATCTACGGCCCTTCTCCCTCCGGATCCCTCCGCAGGCCAACGGCCTGCGGGGCCACGAGTCAGTCGGAACAGGGACCTGCCCGCTAGCTCGCCCCTGTAGGCCCCGCGGAAGGGGCGCCGCCGGTGCGGAGCCTGCGCGGCGTTTCCGCACTCGAGCCCTGGGGCCGCGCGCCCCCGCCCGTTCCACGCAACGGTTCTCCCGGCCCTGCCGCCCCCACACCCTCTTTTCGGCCCATCCCAGCAACCCACGGCAGGGGCCTCGTGGGTTCTGATTCAGACAACGGTCTGACCCCAACCGATTCACGCGCCCCTTCCCCGGTTTAGAATCGCGCGGAGTCCGCGGAGATGCCCGTTGGGGAGTTTGAGAAACTTTGGCCTAAAAGAAAAGCCGAGGACATCTGTGGAGCATCGCCGTCATCTCTTCCCCTGGGGCCCCGACACCCCACTGTCCACACTGAACGCAGTCGCCTGCCAGGGCCAGCGCCGTCGAGCCGGGCACCCCGCGCCCATTGCGCGCGGACACCCGCCAGCGCCCAGCCGTGCGGCGTCGGTGCAGAACCTTCCCCGTGCGGCGGGCCTGACAGGACCGCACCTGAGGGATGCATGAGCTGCGTCTCCCGGGTCTTGGCCCAGACGCGGGCTTGGTGAGGCTCCAGGGTGTTTTTTTTTTTTTTTTTTTCCTTTGTGGCATCTTCCATCTTTTGTCTCTGGCGTCCTGTACTAATAAAAAGATGGAAAAGGAATAGTACCGACCTTGCTTGAGTGAGTCCAACACGACCAAGATTTTAAAGGGGTGGGGGGTCTGGGGAATGCTGAGAAGGAGTGGCCGACAGACATATAAGGAAAGGCGCCTGGAGGGTATCTGGTGGTGCCCGGCTTGGGTACAGTCTTAAAGGAAAACCCACATAAGTCTTTTAAAAAAAGATATTCACATAACACACACGCACATCAAGCAGCAATGATTTGTCTTTTGTGCAGTGTCTCATTGTCTTTGAAAGTGTTATGCTGATTTCAGATATTAGAGTCATCAATTACATCACTTTGTGCTATATGGTGATTTTGGAGGTGAACTTATTCGTGTGTGGAATTTCCCCCTAATGATGGTTTACTTTGGTAGTGGAAAAGCTTGAGTTCCATCTCAGCATCCACTGAATTACTGAAAAAGGAAGCCATTACAGGCATATCTTTAGAACTTTGGGGCCAGCAAAATCTGTCAAAACATTTAAACATTTTATTGGCCTTAATACAAAGAAACGTGAAAACTTTAAAATATAAGGAGTTGCCTTTAAAAGGCTTGGAAAGCAAATGATAGGAAACAAGACACAAGCACAACACCTGCATAGAAATGTTAATCTTCCCATCTTGGATGGAAGTGTCCGAGCCTCTTTTGCTTTTGCTGACCAACTTGATGGCACAACTGATTGGTCTGCTGAAATCCAAACGTAAACTCCTAAGGTTTTTTTCTCAAAAGAGGAGCAGAGCAACATTTAAGATGTCATATGTTTGCTTTCATCATTACAGATAATAAGAAAACTAACTTGGTTATGGGGTATGTAATACCTTTATTTTTCATTCAAGTATGTATATATGGAGTTATTAATTTTAGATTTTATGTGGCAAAATGATTATTGTATTCTTATAACCTGGAAAATTACATGCAGTTGCCAAATGAATGCATATTAAGTACTGCCATTGTGTTTTTAATTTCTGGTGTGTAGGGAAGGAGGAAAGGAGATTTCATATCTAAAAGCTAATTTTTATTCAAAACAAGACACCTTTTATTAAAGTGATATTTTAGATATTCTCACCTCTTCCCCTATGTCACCCTAAATCCCTCTTCTTTGTTTCCAAAGCACTTACAGCACTGAGTGCAATTATAGTCCTTAAAACGGAGCAGGCTGCAGTATATGCTTGTTTAATGAATTAAACTTTCTTCAGATGTCTTTATCCCCCACTAGATTTCATGTCCTAGAAGACAGGTACATTCTGTTATCTGTAGTGTGTAGCACACACTGATATTTAATGTTTTTGGCTTGGGAGAGAAATATATATATACACTTGATTTATCTAGAAGCAGTTTACAAAATGTGGATATTATATCAAATTAACATCTAATTAGTATATATAAAGTTTAACTTTTAAAATTCATCTAGAAACTGAAAAAAGAAAATGTCTGTTAAAATTAGTAAAATTTCTTCTAGGCATGTGTAGAATATATTCCCATGATAATGGGTTTTTCTGAATTCTCAAAGCAGATTTTTAAAGAGAAACAACAGGATTTTTAAACTGGCTTTAGAATGTTGTCTTTTTTGAATCTCATTTTCATAAAAAGAGAAACTACATGCAAAAATGATTTTGAAATTACATGTGATTAGCTTTATACAAAAGGGGTCAAAGTTTTCCACACAAATCTTTCATGGAAACATTTTTGCAAGTTAATTCAGATAATATGTTTCATTCTCAATCAAACATATAGTTTACTGTGTCAAGTACATTGTAGATCTGTATTTAAAGTCACCTGGTACTTTTAGAAGAATAATCTTAATAGCACCTTTTCTTTTTTAAAAATCGAAATATCCCTTTGAATAGTTTTCTTTCTCACTACTTAACTATTAGAGGTGTGTATGTCATCTTGGGGCATACAATTAACATTGTAAAACATGATATTTTAAAGTTAGTAAGTTCAAAAGTGGGTCAGAAATTATACTTCTGGCAGTAAAAGTAATCTTCCACTTTTGCCATATTTTACATTTGAATTACTAACAATTCTTTTCTGTTTTATGATTAATCTATGTTACATTTCTCCATTTAATTTTAAAGACTTCTAAAAAGAAAGCTAGAATAAAGAGCAGTTCTAGCTTCTTTAGTTTGTCCAATTTCAGATATAAAGTAAGAATTCTATATTGTGTTTATCAGGAACAATACAGTTTTATCAGGAACAACACAGACACTGTTAATGACAAATACTCAGAATCTATAGTTAAAAATAATTTATATTCCATTTAACTTAAGCTTTCAAATTTTGAGGTGTTCCATAAGTAGACTGTCATGTTTACAGGTTTAGACTTTTTTTTTTTCCACTATTGGGCTCTTATCTCAATGCTTTTAAAGTGGAAAATACACAGTAAAAACAATTACTAAAAATGGCAGCTGTAGTCGCTTAGGAGTTCGAATTGTTAAAGGACTGAAACCAAACATAGAACCTTTTAGTTTTAAGGGGATTTTTTTTTCATAATGCAACAAGGAACTGAAAATAAAATTACAATGAAGGTTTATTTGCCATTTTAATTATTTGTCCAATCTGTCCCCCTCCCATCTCTAAATTAGTACACACCAAAACTTTAATTTTAAAAGACCTGTTTCCTTAGGGAAACATGAGAATCACTGTTAGACTTGATATCTCAGGGTTAAGTAAAGGGATTGTGGGTATTACTGGCTTCTGAACTTCGAAGCAAAAGACATGCACCTGTTCTGGGGGTAGCAGGGATCCCACTGAACATAGTTATTCTTCTGATTGCTGGTCCATCCCACAACTATTTGGGGCTTCAGAAAACACCAAGACTTCATCAGAGAGCTCAAGTCAGAGTGAGATTTCAAAGATTATTATATAGGACTTATCCCAAATATGAGAACCAGCTAAATTTGCATGTTTCCTTCTATTAAAGAAGAGACATCAAGAGGTTTCCTGTCTTGGCACTACTCAGCAGCAGCTGTGGCTATCCCCTTGACATCTGGCGAAATTGTAGTTTCTGATGGAGGAACATTTAAAGTTGACACCTGTCATTGAAACATTTGGTATACAGTTTTCAGACCAGCTAGAAACCGGTGATAGACTACCTAACTTTTGTTAAACTGGGTAAGAAAGTCATGTCAGCTAAGAGAAGTCTGATTATGATAGTTTGAATCAAGACTTCTCAGGTAAAGATTCTCTCTCTTTTTCTTTTGGAAACGTCCTTCAGCAACAAATGAAGTCTACATTTAAAAGACAAAAAACGTTTTTTAAAAATCTCATAAAAATAAAGAAGCAGCAAAGTTGATTGTAATTTGGAAAAGTCATGGAAGATAGGACGTTTATGACAGTTTCCTTGTCTGCTTTTCTCATTGAATCTTTAGGACTGCTAATTAAATGCTTTCAATACCTTATAATTAGGTGTATGAACCGAGGTATCCTGACCCTCTAAGAATCCTCAAACCTGAAATGCCCAGTATATAAAAGCTGGACTAAAGGGGAAAATATTTGACTTGAAGGCAGCACTGACAGTAATGTATTTATCAGATAATACAGTGTTATATGTGAGATTTCTCTCGACTGTCGAATCCCAGGAGACTCCATCGCGGCAGCTTGCTTGTCTCGCCGCACTAGAATCGAGTTTCCTTGGCGCGTGAGGCTCCTTCCCGCCCCGCTGCAGTCAAGTCTGGGTTCGGTTTGTGAAGTTCTCTGACCTCCTGGCGGACGCCTGTGCCCAGAAGGTGTGACCCTCGACGGCGCACGGCTCCCGCGGCGGCCGGCAGAGCTCCGCGAGTCCGGGGAGCCGCGCAGGCGGAGTTCCCCACCTGAGGCCGCCGACCGCGACGGGCGCCCAGGCACCGCGCCGTGACGTCACGTTGGGGACTGCGGTTGCCGCGAGACGGCCGCGTTCCGGTTCCGGTCGGTTGCCCGGGAGACGCGGGTACACAGAGAGAGCCTCTGCCGTCGGAGGCCGAGCTGTAGCCGCGGTTGCCCGCTCCATAGACTCGCAGGTCCGGCTCTGTCGAGTCAGGCACTGAGGAGACGGTGACGCGCGCAGAGACGCGGGCGCCATGAGTCAGAGGCAGGTGCTGCAAGGTAGGCCCGGGCGCCCCGACGGGGGAGGGAGGACGGCGGAGCCCGCGGGCCGCGCGAGGCGCTCTGCAGCCTGTGTCTCTCCCTACAGTGTTCGAGCAGTACCAGAAAGCCCGGACCCAGTTCGTCCAGATGGTGGCGGAGCTGGCGACCAGACCCCAGAACATCGAGACGCTGCAGAACGCGGGTGAGCCCTCAGCCTGCACCCGCGTCGCTCCGCACCCCTGGCCTCGCCTCGCCCGTCGCGCGTCAACCGGGTCCTGTCTCCCTTGCAGCCCTGTCCTCTCCCCAAATCTTCATTCCTGGTTGCCCCCAGGTCCTCCTCTCAGCCTTGCCCCTCACCGCATATCCCCAGGCCCTTCGCCCAGTGTCCCCTGGCTTCGCCTCAAGTCCCCGTCTCCCCGCTCCCCTGCTGGCTGGGCTGTCAGGGAGCTGCGGGGTGGGGACGGAGGATGGCGTCCCTAAGTTCCCTCAATCCACCGCGGAGGCGGTAGAAGTGTTCGGTCTCTTTCGCGGCTCTTCGCGGGTCAAGTTTCCGGATGGATATGCGAGGGGCCAGGCATTCCTATTTCCATCTTTGTCGCAACTAGGAAAGTGTCAGATTGAAAGTCAAGACCGTACGAATTGCCTGGAAGTCATTTTATGTGAACGTGAACCTACCCTAATCAGCCCCATTCTTCCGGATGCCCTGCGTTTGATCACCTTAGACTTGACTTTCTCACACCAAAGGAATTCCAGAGCGGTTGATAACGTTATTTCTCGCTTTATGTTGGTAAAAGAGCAAAGATATGCTTGAATATTTTTCCAAGAGATTCCAAGTAGGCAGAGACCTAGCTTTGAGAAATCTCTAGTGGTGCTCTTATTCCACGTCTTGATCCGAACTTATGTAGATTCTATAGGCAGAGGAAGAATGCGTGTTATGTGTGTGTGATTTTCTCCTTCCCTTTTCACATAATGGTGGTCCCTTCTCTCTCTCTCTCAATCCTCTGTGTCTGATTAAGGATGATTCCACCACCACCTGAAGGTAGCATTTTATTGCTGCTGTATCATGAGAAACCTTCAATTTATGGATTATGATCTTTAAAACTCATTTAAATTAACATGGAATTAGAAGAGAATTAACATATTTCCAGGGCAAGAATTTTAGACACACTGTTTACTCTGGGTTTCTTTGAGGGGAATTAGTACTATGCTAGGTGGAAATTTCTCTTGCCACTGGGAGGGATTCTGTGCTTACTCATTGCATGCTTTTTTGGGGGGGTGGGAAGGAGTGTAGTTAGAATAGGGAAAGTGTATTTTATAACCACTTTAAAAAGCTATTAATTTTGAGGTAAGTGTACATTCACATGCAGTGGTAAGAAATAATACAGAGAAGTCAGGTGCCTCAAAACTATAGTGTGATCCAGGATATTGACATTGATAACAATCCATCAGGGTTTTTTTTAAATTTTCCCTAGTTTTCCTTGTACTAGTGTGTGTATGTGTGTGTCTAGGTCTATATAATTTTAAACTGTGTGTATCCGTCACCATTATAGTCAGAGATTATCACCACAGGATCTCTTGTCATGCCTCTTTATAATCACACCTATCTCCCTCTTTTCCCTAACTTTGGGTAACCAACTCATCCCTTCTCCATTTGAAATTTTCAAAGCTGATAAGCTTTTGTTCTACAGTTGTTTCACATGGATTCATTTCCTTCCTTCTGCATGTGTATGTGTGTGCTTGTGTGCATGCACATATATTCTCAAAGTATCCAGCACAGTGCTGGACATACAGTGTTTCATCTACACTGACTATGTTAACTTTATTAGAGCATGTTACATTTTTTGAACGCACTTTTTTGAGGGATTTTTTCCTTCCAGTCCTACTCTTGCTATTTACGAATATTTGATTTTTTGGACAGTATGTATACAGCTAAACAAAAATGTGATTTCTTAAAAAGGGAAAATGATTGACATTATTTTAGAAATTTGATAGCTGAAATATAGATTGTATAGATAACTACTGAATATCATGTTTAATGTAAGAGTGACAGATTATCTCTTCCCATGAGTATACACTATAGACTATATAATGGAATTTAATCAATACAAACAGGCTAAGTCATCATCAAAGTATAAGTGACTTAGATATGACATTCTTTTTTTTTTTTTTTTTTCTTTTTGGCTGCACCCAGCAGTATGTGGGAACTTCATTCCCCAGCTAGGGATTGAACCCAGGCCCTTTGCAGTGGGAACATAGAGGCTTAACCACTAGGCTACGGGGGAAGTCCCAGATATGACATTCTTAAATAGCCACCTATTTCACTTACAGTCTGACTTAGAAAAGAATGGAATACAAAAGTAATATAGCTTAACAGTTTGAAATTGTCTCCACTTGGTGAGAGCCTGAGATGGTTAATTTTATGTCAACTTGACTGGACCTTGAGATCTCCAGACAGTTGGCTAAACAGTATTTCTAGGAGTGGATGGAATGGTAAGATTTTTCTTTCCCTTGAGGAACTTATTCTAACATACTTCATGTTATCTAAATTCAACTTAAGCACACCTTTAATAACTTAAAATAGAGACAGATATTGGATATTCCAATAGATTTATCCTTTGAATATTAAAAAACCCTGTAAGCTTTGTTATGAAAACTGCTTTTATTAGTCAATTAAACATTTAAGTGGTTTCCTTTTCAAAAATCACTATGGATTTAAGATGCGTCTGAATGAGCCACAGTATGTGTACATAAATTACATATTTTGATCAGTTTTTTTCCAGTCAAGTGAATTCATTTTGGTAACATAAGATACTAGTACATTTTGTTCCTGACTTTGATATACTGTCTTTATACCTGGGAGAGTTTTGTTTTCTCACTTTTCTCCTTTAATAAACTGTTTAAATAAACATGTATCATGGGTCCAAAATAATGGGAAAAAAAGTTTCCATATAGACATCATGATAAATTAGTAGTTCACTTGTTAAGAATTTTTAAATCCATTGACTATGAAAGGAACCTTAAAGGCGAAAATTATTGATGAAGTTTTATTTCATTTAAAAAACTCTGATCTTTTTCATTGTGTTTTTGATGTGTCAATGAGAGAATTTGCTCTATTAATTATGTCCAAAGTAATTTTAAAACAGTGTTGCAAGATATCTTCTTCAGAGTATTTAGACAAAAATAGGTTTGACTTACTAGAAAAACTGTGTACAGTGTGTCTATAACCTGGATTTTTTTCCTCATTGATATTTTGTTCTTTCTAAATCAAAAGAACATACATGAAAACATGAAAAAGTTTGTTATAAAATCTCATTTTGCACCTTCAAACCCTATATGTCTGAGCCATTAAATCTTGCAGGTATTTAAAATGAATTTGAATACTTTCTGTCTTTGAATAATTAGTAACACTTGACTGCAGTGCTAGAGATAATACATAGTAACTTGTACCAATTGTAGAATTTCAGCATTTGGAAGTGGTTGTTTAATTATAAAATATAAGAAAGATGTTTTACGGTATACTGGAGTGCCAGGCCACTCTTTGGTTGTTTAGAAGGTCTTTTAGAATAAGCTAATAAAAGCCCCAAGAACTTGATTTTTAAACTGCTTAGCTACATTAAATAAACTTTTTCTGAAGCAGCTATTTATATAAGAAAAGTAGGGGTAAAGTTTAAAATAATACTTTGTAATATTTTGCTTATAACCTATACCCAGAAGGTAAACATGGCAAATCAAAAGTTATGCATATTTTCAAAAGAGTAGGAATAGAGAAGTTTGCCTAACACTTTAAATATGCACCTGTATGAAGCGAATTTACAAATTGAGGCAATTTATTTGGTTCATAATTCAAGAAAATAAGTAATGCATGTTGACATAAAATGCTTTTAAATTAAATGTGTCTGGCACAGGGTGAAAATCTTCAGATTAATGATCTAGCACTTCGGTTTCTATGAGAAGGAAAAGCCTGTAGCAAGCATTTATGATGTATTGAAAACACATCCTGGGAGGTACATGAAGCATGATTCTCCTACAAAAACTACTTTTCTAAAGGATTTTAGAACCAAAAAAATAATTAGTAAAGCAACTTCAAAAAACTTAAGGAGTTATGCTCTTTAAATTTGATGTTTTTCCAATATAAAAGGAGTCTTATAGTTCTGAATGTATGATAATTACAGCACTTTTTTTTAGTGACGGGGAGTGTTTTTCTTTTTTTAAGGATAGAGATAGAGGTGTTTTTTTTTTAAGGATAGTGATAGAGGTGTTTTATTTTTTCTTTTTACATATACGTAAGTGGAAAATATTCCAGGGAACTATAAAAATTCTGAACTTGTATGCACCTAGTATGTCCTATAAACAAGATTTTTCAGAGTTTTATTGTGTGTCCCAAATCATTGTTCCTGTGTGGACATTTCCTGTTTTGATATCTAAGCATTGGTACATAAGTAGAAAATACTACAACCAGGACTAGGATTTCACTGTTTTCCTAAGAAAAGCTGGATGATTAAAAAAAAAAAAAATCCAAGCGGTTACATGAACCTGAAAGAGTAGGTTCTTGAAATGGCAAATTGTGTGGGTTAAATTTTAATGTCACAGATTAAATGGCTTTGAAAAGTTATTTCAGTGTTTTCTAAAAACACTTTGCATTTGAATGTTTTTTCAAGGCCTTTGCTCCTCAGCCTAGCACCTTTTCCTACACTTTTTTGCCCAGTTAATTCCTACTCATTCTTTATAGCTGTATTTAGATGTTGATTCCTCAGGGAGATCTTCCTCGAGCCCTTCCAGTGAGTTGTCTCTTATGTTTCCCTGATTGTAACATTTCTCTTTTATAGTCCTTATCACAATTGTAATAGTTTAATTTCTCCTTTCTCTACTAACTGTAAGTTCTGTGCTTAACATAATGCTTAGCATAGTGCAGATATTCAGCATGTTTAAAGAGGATGAAGGAAGGAGTAATTTTTCTAAGTGTTTTCATAGCTCTTAGATTAGATTCTTATAACAGCTCAGGTAAATAGAGTAGGTATCGTCTTCACTGTGGTTAAATCTCAAAGAAGGCTGGATAATTGCCATCATCTCTAAGTGAGTTAGTTGCTGAACTGGGACTAGGACCTGTTTCCGTATTGCTAGCTGACTTTGTGCTCTTCCTGTGTTACCTGAGGTATCAGGAAACCATTCATAGATGTTCTAGGAGTTTCGAATAAACCTCAGTGTTAACTTTTTTTTTTGGCTGAGCCACGTGGCTTGTGGGATCTTAATTCCCAGACCAGGGACTGAATCCCGGTCGTCAGCAGTGACTGTGTGGAGGCCTAACCACTGGGCCGCCGGGGAATTTCCACTCAGGGTTAACTTTTAAAATACGTCATCTGTTCAGGCCTTTGGGTACCAGTGACTGTTCAGTAATTGTGTGTAATGGCTTTTGAGGTCTCCTCGAAGACCACTGTGGGACCTTGAGTGGAGGCCCACATGCCAAAGACTAACTTTAATTGATAAATACCTGGAGATTTGAGGAAATGGAAGTTGTATTTAGCACTTAAACTGGCCTCAGAGTTCTAGAAGACCTTTTGGCTTCCTCTTAACTTCTAAGTAAAGCCTTATCAAACCAGAGGCTCTTTCAAATTACCCAGAGAAAGTATCTAATCCCCTGGAAGTTGAGAACCAAGAGAGAGTACTTGAGAGAGTCGTTGGACTGACACCCGCTATCATCAAGAAGAGCAGCCGGCAGACCTCGCCCAGAGAGGCCAGCTGCCCTCTGACTGACCGCCTGCCCTCCTGGGCTTTTTGAGAACATGTGAAGTAAAGCTCGGTGAAGAAGGAGGCCCTTGATATTTGTTGGTTGACTGATGTGAGCGAATACTTAGCACTTTCTTTTGTTCTTTATTTAATCATACTTTGTGTGAAGGACTTTTCTTCCACATTCACGGGAAGCAAAACTTTGGGATTTCTGTTAAGTAGATGTACTGGTCCTAGGAGAAATCCAGGGCCATACCTTGAGAAAAAAATTGTCCTTGCTTTGTAGTTGGCCTATCTGAACACAAGTCAGACTTACCTAATTTTCAAAGTGAAGTATTGGTGTTGCCAGACACCCCAGGCTAATAAGGGAGGCTCAACTTAGAATTTATTTTTTAATCAAGTTCTGTTAAAAATCTAGGTGAAAACTAGTGATATTTATGCTTGAGTATGTGTGCCTATGTCTCCAAAGGAAATGATCTCTGTTCACTTTTCTATATAGTCTAAGTTCTATCTCACTGTTGATTTAGAATCACTATTTAATTGTGTACAAATGCTAGATTATATTAGCTTTCCATGGAACTGTCTTTGTAGATTTAGTCTAATAATATTCCCTCTTTTTTTTTGAGGGCTTGTTTAAAAATAGCTACTTAGACTTTCCCATGACTTTTAAAATCTATCATTGAAGACATTGTGCATTTTGCTGTTATTTTTAAAATATAAAATTATATTATTTTAAAAGATTTTTTTGATATGGGCCATTTTTAAAGTCTTTATTGAATTTATTACAATGTTGTTTCTGTTTTATGTTTTTTGGCCCCAAGGCGGGTGGGATCTTAGCTTCCAAGCCAGGGATCGAACCTCCATGACCTGCAGTGGACGGTGAAATCTTGACAGACTAGATCACCAGGGAAGTCCCCAAGTTATACTCTTTTATTCGATCAATCTTTTACTATTTATCTAAATATTATGTTTCAATCTAGGCCTATGATTTCAGGAAAAAAATTGTTCCTGCTTCCTTTTATTTCACAGAATGGTTATCTTTTTACTTTTGCTGCCACAAAACTCAAGTTTTATGTCCAGAGTTCAGTTGTAGAAAGTATTACCTAAACTATATTTCTGATTAAAAAAAACAAAACATCCAGCCCCCCTCTCCACTCCATCGCTGTTAATTATTACCTTTGTATCCATATCTTTTAGAGTGAACTATCTCAAAACAATGTAGGCAGAGTATGAGTTAAAACCAAAAATTTCATCTGAAGATAGATTTTAAAAAATTAATTTATTTATTTTAATTACTTTACAATATTGTGGTGGTTTTTGCCATACATTGACTAGAATCAGCCATAGGTATACATGTGAAGATAGATTTTTGAACTGATTGCCTTTCAAAAGTTTCCTTTTCAGATATTACCAATGAAACCTCTGGGAGCAGGCAGTCCTTTTAGCAGTGTCTTCTCTTTTCTCTGTACTAGCCTCATTTCAACATTCCAGTCTTCTCCAGGCAGATGGGTGTAGTAGGTATATATGTAAAAGAGAAAACAACAGACTCATTATTTGCTCAGAAGAATTGAAAGCAGGGACTCAAATGGATACCTGAACATCAATGTTTACAGCAGCATTATTCACAAACCTGAAAGTGGAAACAACCCAAGTGTTCATTAACACATGAATAGACAAACAAAATGCATGTACACACAATGAATATTGTTGTTGTTTAGTCACTAAGTTGTTTCCTACTCTTGTACAACCCCATGGACTGTAGCCCACCAGGCTCCTTCTATCCATGGGATTTCCAGGGCAATAATACTGAAGTGGGTTGCCATTTCCTTCTCCAGGGGATCTTCCTGATCCAGAGATTGAACCTGTGTTGATAGGGAGGCAGGCAGATTTTTTTTTCTCCTGTTTTTTTGTTTTTTGGCAGGCAGATTTCTTTACCACTATTATTCAGTCTAAAAAGTAATGAAATTGTGATATGTGCTACAATATGGACAAACCTTAAAAACATTTTGCTAAGTGAAAGAAGCCAGACAAAAAAGGACAATATTGTATGATTCCATTTATATAAAGTATCTATAATAGGCAAAATCATGGATACAGAAAACAGAGTAGAAACTACCAGAGGCTGAGTGGCGGATATGGGGAGTTGTGGTTTAATTGGTATACAGTGTCTGTTAGGAATGATGAACAGGTTCTGGAAATGATAGTGGTGGTTGTGGCACAACATTACAACTGTACTTAATGCCACTGAATTGTGCACTTAAAGTGGTTAAAATTTAGGTATATTTTACTACAATTTAAAAAAGAAAAAACAAAGAAGATAAGTCACCAGGGCAGCCAGAAATCTTAACTGTGACTTCAGTGAACCCAAAGGCCTGGTTTGCAGAGACTTGCTTTCAATGAAACAAAGTTGAGCTGTTAAATATCTTTATAAAGCACCTCAAATTGAAGTGATATGTATAGCAATTATACACATGTAATATGAGACTGAGTTATTTCTTTTGTCTCTAAAAACATTTGACCTTTTCCCCCCTGGCTTATATATCCAATTGGCCTGCAAAATTCAAGTGATAGGCCTATGTTGTATTAAAAGGAATTAAGGGAAAGCTTGGTTGATGCTATTCTATAATTTCTTCCAATACTTTTTTGAGAGCATGAGCTGCCTTTACTCATCTGTGAGGTCCCTATTTCTTGCCACTTGGTAAGCCTTGATCTATTTTTTGAATGAATAATTGTGGGCAGGATTCATGGGGTTTTTATTTTTGTAAAACTAGATAACAATGTAAGTATTATTAATAGAAGCAGTGTCTCCAGTATGGCACTGGAACAAGAAACACAGAAAAGACACTCAAAGCTATAAAGTTGGGGATGGGGAAGATTGTAAGATTTAGCCTATGGGTTAAATTTCATAAACATTGTCACACCATTTAATGAATTTATATAAGGAAGACAAAATTGTCTTACAGATATCAGAGTATAATATATGAATGACTTTTACTATTAGATATAACATTAGGTAGTACTTGCTGGTTCCTTCAGTGGAGACCCCGGTGAGTTCATTAGCTGCTCACTGAGGACCTTTTCTTATTAGATATTATAGCAGTTATTCAGACTGCTATAACCTATGGACTCTATATTTTCATGCATTCGCTCACCATGGATTCCTAATGGACAGACAGGTAAGGAAATTTCTTTTTTATGTTATATATGCTCCTCTCTTTCTTCCTCCCCTCACTCCCTCCCTCCCTTCCTTCTTTCCTCAATTCCTCTTGCAGCATTATCTGTATTTTTAGGACAAACCTGAAGTTAGAATAACAAAGTATGCTTAGCTTGTGTAGGAGATAAAAACATGTTCCTGGGGATTGAAGACTATGCAGCACTAAGAGGCAATTCAAGGACTAGAAATTTGCACAATATTTTCTCTAGTAAAAATGACCTCATTCAGATATTTTAAATGGAAACTTTAGCTTTTACAAATTTTTCAAAATTCTCATTGTCTGAACAAGGGCATATGACAGAGCAGCTTCATGAAAGCCTTTGATATTGAATATAGGAATAGAAACGAAAGGAATCGTGTCATTTTATTGACCTGATTTTTGCTGGGCCAAATGAAGTAGAAAAAGGGAGGAGAAAATATATAAAGCAGTAAAATTCCTTTGAGTATGTGGACAAGTGAAATACATTTTTTGGGGTAGAACATCTTATTGCTAAAACGGCAAACTGAAGATACCCAACACTGGGAGACTTGTGGTATACTAGCTAAATATAGTAACTAATAATAAATAATAATGTAATTGTGCTTATTGTGCTTAGTCGCTCAGTGATGTACAACTCTTTGTGATCCCCATGGACTGTAGCCCGCCAGACTTCTCTGTCCATGGGGATTTTCCAGGCAAGAATATGGGAGTGGGTTGCCATGCCCTCCTCCAGGGGATCTTCCCAATCCGGGGGTTGAACCAGGGTCTCATGCAATTGCAGATGGATACTTTCCCAGCTGAGCTACCTGGGAAGCATAAGAAGTATAAACTCAGATAGATAAATTCTGGTTCAACCCCCGGATTGGGAAGATACTACTTCATACCTACTAGGATGGGTTATTCTAAGAAAAATAAAATGCAAGCATTGGTGAGGATGGGGAGAAATTTAAACCCTTGTATTTTGTTGGTGGGAGTTTAAAATGATGTAGTGTCAGTGTAGTGGAAAGTGGTTTAACGGTTCCTAGATACTGGTGATGATTACACACCATTATAAATGTGTTTCATGCCACTGAATTATACACCAGAAAATGCTTAAAATGTTATGTATATTTTACCACTGTTAAAAACTTGAATCAAGTAATAAGCAACCACAAAGAAGAGATCAACAAATGGTTGGTTTTAGATCCAGCTTTCTAGAAGGAACCATGTTCACATTTGGTAGTCATTCTAATACCTTATTTTGCACATTGAACTGTTTGTTGTGAGATACTTCAGAAATTATCTCCATAAAAAGTGTAGAGAATAATATAAGCAACACTTATGCACATGGACATGCTGAATTGTTTAACATGAGCTGTGGCCTAGGCCTGAGAAGGCGGGCTGTGTGCCTGCAAAGTTAACCAGCCCGATCAGGATGCAAACTTGCAGCAGTGGCCTTCTGTAAAATGATCTAACCAAGTCAAATTAGACAGAAAAAGGATCACTGAAGAAAACTGGGAACCGAGAAAAGCCAGAGGTCACATCATTAAATGTTTCTGTGATAAGCATCCTTATTCTCTGTTTATGTTATTTGATAGTACTGTTTATCTTATTTTGGTCTAATTCTAAACGTTGTTGTGTTTTCCTTTTATTTCTATTTCACGTGTTTCTGGATATAACATTACAGAAGAATATTGGTAATATGTATCTGCTTTTATAGGTCAGAGTAGTATTTGTTAACAAAAGATGTAATAACGTGCAAGTTGAACAGCCCACTGTAAATTAAGTTTAAAAGTCAAGGGGCCCTTTGTTCTAGTTTGAACTCCGTTGTCACCTTTTTTCGTAGTATTAGACTAAAACACCTTTATTAAGGGGTTGCCTGCAAGGTGGCACAGTGGTAAAGAATTTGCCTGCCCATTCTAAAGAAGATCACCTGGAGTAGGAAATGGCAACCCACTCTGGTATTCTTGGCTGGAAAATTCCATGGACCGAGGAACCTGGAGGTCTACAGTCCATGGGGTCACAAAGAGTTGGACACAACTGAGCACACAGCACAGCAGAGTTAATATAGAGTTGGAATATTGAATAAAATGATCCAAATGAAATAATTTACCCCACCTCCTCAATTTTCCATATTATTTCCATCCAGTTTTACGTATTATTTATTAAGTATGAATAAAGAAGGTCTGAATTTCTAACCTTGCTTCTGCATTTTAGCTGTGTGCTTTCCCTAATTTTTCTCAGCCTTCATTTCCACATCTGTAAAATAGACATGATAATAGGACCTACTTCATAGGTTTGTTATGAGAATTCAGTGAATTGATATAGAAAAGTTCTTAACACAAAATAATATATAAGCTACTTTTATTATTGTGCTGTGATGATGGTATTCCTACTATGTATTCAACCCTAGAATGAATATTAATGAGAGCTAGTAATGTGACATACTTCCTTATCTTAAAGAATTTATTTATTCGGAGACGATGTCAGAAATCTGAATTTACAGCCCTTTATAAATGGGAAGCCCTAGTCGAATGGCCCTTCTAGCTCACCTGGCCCTGAAATAGATCCTCATAAAATTTCTGTAATAGACTCTAAGTTGGTTGGAATCAGAGAAAAAAAACACCAGATGACTTGAGAGGAAAGAACTGAACTGAGCCCTGAAAGAGATAGGGTTTGCAAAGGCTGTTTTTTTTTTGAGGGGGGCGCGTGAGGTTGAGGGGGGAGGAACACAGCTCCTTCCCCTCCACTCCCCACCCCCATAACCCTGCTAGGAAGGCTTTCAACTGTGTGCTTTATAGCCTCTCTCTGCATTCCTCATGACGTCACACAGCTAGAGTTTGCCAAATCAGGGATTTAAACTCTGGTTCTCCAAAGCCGTTCTTAGTTCCATGCTAGGCTGCTGCTTTGATAATTGCAGGTTATATTATTCTATACCTTGTCCAGTTGGCTGCTGCTTAATGTAGTATTAGGTTTTAGTGGATGGTTTTTGTTTGCTTGTTTTTAATGATATTTCCCTTTGCATTTTCCTATCTGCATATATGCTGAATGGTATGTTTGCTTTTTAATTTAAAATTTGCTGATTTCTTATTTCTTGTAACTTAGGTGTAATGGCTTTGCTGAGGCCTCTTCTTCTGGATGTGGTCCCAACAATTCAACAGACTGCTGCTTTGGCTCTGGGGAGACTGGCTAATTATAATGATGACCTGGCAGAAGCAGTCGTGAAGGGTGATATTCTTCCACAGCTTGTTTATTCACTGGCAGAACAGAATGTAAGAATTTTTTAAAACCAAAGTTACATGATTTTTGTTTTGGATTTTAAAAAAATTGATAGTTTGGGTACAATTGCAAGTGTGTAGGCATAGAATTATTAGGATATTAATACAACCTTCGATTCTTTGAACTACACATAATAATACCTTGAGGGTGTTTTACTTTGGGGCTAATAGACAGCTTTTCTGCATTACTGTTAGTATAGGAGAAAACATATTAAAGTTTTTAATGGCATTATACACACAGCAGTCCTTCTATATACGGTCTTATTCAAGTTACAGGATCAGTCTTCGAAAGATGTATGGCACCCTGGGCAAATGAGTTACATACAGTAGTGTTGTGATATTCGCTCAGTCCGACTCTTTGCGACCTTATGGACTGTAGCCCGCCAGGCTTCTCTGTCCATGGGATTCTCCAGGCAAGAATACTGGAGTGGGTTGCCATTTCCTCCTCTAGGGGATCTTCCCCACCCAGGGATCGAAACCAGGTGTCCTGGGTTGCAGGCAGATTCTTTACTGTCTCAATCTAGTTAATGGGCAGTGGAAGAGAGAGCTTTGAAGCAAGGAGGAAGAGAAGCATTTGAAAGCAAGGAGACTGCATGTAAGGGAAGGTTTGACAAAGCATTTTTGCCAAGCATGCAAGCATGTCAAGCCTTTTAAAGGTCATCTAAGAGTGCTTCCATTTTTTCCCCCATCCTGTCTGATTCCCTTTCTGTTCCTAACAATAGTTAAGGATCTTCCTCTAGGTAGGGTCTTTGCCTGTTTGTTCCATCCTGTTGATTTATCATAACCTAGGGATGTATCTTTCTTGACATGTCTTTAAGATTAAATTATCTTTCTTACATATGTATAACCAGAGGACAAACAATTCAATTAAAAAATGGGCAAAAGACTCACACAGACATTTATCCAAAGAAAATGTGCTAAGAGCCAAGATGAAAAAATAATGGCATTAGTCATTAGGAGATGAAAATCAAAACTGTGAAGAGCCAGCCATTCTACCTACCAGGATGGCCTTAACAAATGAAAGAGAAAAAAGGAAAATAGCAAGTGTTATTGAAAATGTGGAGAAGTTGTGTACAGTGGCACAGCTGCTATGGAAAACAATTTGGCAGTTCCTCAGTAAGTTAAACATAATTACTATATGACCCAGGAGTTCTCCTCCTGGTTATATTTCCAAAGGAATTGAAAACAGGTGTTCAAGCAAAACTTGAACACAAACGTTCATAGCAGCATTATTTGCAATAGCCAAAAGAATGACTAGATAAAGTAAATGTTATATATCCATACAATGGAGTATTATCAGTTATAAAAAGGGATGAAGTACTGGTACATTCTACAACATGGATGAACCTTGAAAAAGTTATATTAAGAGGAAGAAGCCAGACAAGGCTACATATTGTATGATTCCATTTATATGAAGTATCCAGAAAATGCATATCCACAGAGATGGACACAGATTAATGATTGCCAGGAGCTGGGGGAAGAGGGGAGTGAGAAGTGGCTACTTAATGTAGGGGATTTCTTGTTGGAGGAATGAAAATATTCTGGAACTGGATAGGTGTGGTTGCACAACATTGTGAATGCACTAAATGTCACTGAATTGTACACTTTAAAATGGCCAAAAGTTTTTTTTTTAATGAAATAAAATTCTAATTGCTTTAAAATGTGCTTTTTTTTTTTTTTTTTTTTTTAAAGATTGGAGAGTCATTTGCTAATGACTTTTATCTCTAGGAGGAGTTAAAGAAATTGTATTTTTCTTGTAGGCATTCTTTCTATCATCAAATGCTTGGACTCTTAGCTGCTTCTCTGAGGGCAAGGTCTGTGTTTGATATCTCACATAGAAGGTTCTCTAAGGTTTTCTAAGTGTGAATGAGTGCCCATTAGTTAAAGCAGCAGGGCACACGTGAGGAGAAAGTGAGACTGCGAAGCATCTTCACAGGCTTCTGTCTCCTTCCCCTTCCAGGCCTTTAACCCATTTCTCACGTGAGATGTAATCTCTTCTCTATGCGTACAAAGTCCTCTGGTTTGGTTTTTCCTCCCTTTTCCCTCCAGGTTTTCTTTCGTTCCTTCCTTCCATCCTTTCTTCTTTCTCTTCTCTTTTCTTTTCTGGCAGTTCTTTTGGTGAGGCATTCCAGGAGAGAAGAGAGTTACGGATTTGGAGAAGCAGAAGTTAAGAGGAAGGGGGAGTGAGACAGGAGAGTATGAATTCTAGGCACTGCAGTTAATGCTAAATGGTGCTCAGTAAAGTGTGAATTTGAAAATTCTGCAATATACATTCAAATCAGCTTATGGTAATGACAAGAAATGTATCACTATTATTTTTCCACAATCATGAGAAAATAATCTATGGAAAGCTACTTTAAAACTCTTCTAATTTTTGTAATGATTTAGTAGATATTTGGTTATGGACTTGTAAAATTAGACTTTGTAACAAATATTTTAATGTCTATGTTGACATTTAAGAAACTAAAGAAATATTTCAAATCAAAACATTGTTACTAACAGTAGATTCCTTATCTTTTCAACATATCCTAATTTTTAAAATATAATCTGTTAAAATATACCTTTTGTATTTTCTCTCTCACATAATTTTTTATTGATTTTTAATATTTTAGCCTATGTAAATAGAATGCTTTCAAAACAGTTGCTGTAGTCACCTAGTTGCTTTTTTTGTATACACTGTGAAGAAATAGAAACTTTATCTGATGATTGCTAAGTGCACCTCAGAGCATAGTTGTTATTTCAGGATAACATGGGACACCAGAAAGGTTAGTTGAGGTCATGCTTAGAGACTGAGGGCAAGTAAAGGAAATGAGTTTGTCAGGTGACAGTTTAGTTGCACGTGCTAACAATCTAGGAGTTCCCACAGGACAAACAGTACCTTTCACTGTAATGCACAAACATAAACTCCCATTATTTTATGAATCTGTAGGAAATACAATGCTTACATTTTATTTTATGCAGTTTCCAAATGCATGTTTCAGAGTAAAACATTTGAAATGAAATTAAAGATGTACACCGTTTCAGTTCAGTTAATGAACAAAAGCAATGGGGAAGCCTCAAAAAATCAAAATGATTTTGCAGGATGTTTTTCATCTCTTGTATTTAAAAACTGCTGAGCTTTTTTTTTTTTTTTAAATATCAGTGTCATTTTTTTATGTTTGTTTTGGTCTATTTTAACTTTTAGCTTGATTCACATTGAGTTTTGTCTCTTTATCCTTGTAGCGTTTTTACAAGAAAGCAGCTGCCTTTGTGTTACGAGCGGTTGGTAAACATTCTCCCCAGCTAGCTCAGGCAATAGTTGATTGTGGAGCGCTGGACACACTGGTGATTTGCTTGGAAGATTTTGACCCTGGAGTCAAAGAGGCTGCAGCCTGGGCACTTGGCTATATTGCAAGACATAATGCAGGTAATGGTCCTTATTATAAAATAGGATTATTAAAGTTTACGTTAATTAGGTAAACCTAGTTTTGCTTACTAGTAAACCATAGATATGAGGTCTTAATGTTGTATTTATACATCATGGGACATAAGTTTTGAATGAAGGCCAAATTGTTTGGATCACAAATTCATAAAAACAAAACAAAACAAAACCCTATACATGTCAGTCTTTATCTTAGTTAGCAAAAGAGACATTTGAAGACAGAGTGTGAAGAAGGAGGACATGGGGAGAATGAGATATTGATTGATTCAAAGACCTTAGTAAATTGGTTCTGTTACAAAATTATTAGAGTTTGTTACTCCCCAGGGGACATTGGGTCTTAACTCTCACTTATGGTAGGGTGTTCCAAGGTAGCCAAGAGCCATGTTGTATGAGTGAATAATGTTGAAAAGATGTGGGCATGGTAGCTTTCTAGAATATATTTGTATTCAGCCCAAGACTGGCAGGAAGAAGGAGAAAGAGAAGGAGCACCTTTTCTTACAAACTGAGCTCAGTGAGGCCATCAAGAAGGGACCTGGGCTTCTTGTGTGAAGGTTGTGCCGATACACTTGATTGGTAAAAAGTACACAGTGAACAAAATTGCCCCCATCACTTTACAGAAGTTGCTAAATAATATGCAAATAACACAATAAGAGAATAACAGTTTTAAACATGTAAAAATGAAAACTTTGCTAGTAGTCAAAGAACTGCATAATAAAACATCAGTGAAAGTAAAGCAGAAAAAAAACTAAGTGGTTAAGAGCACTGTGGCCTTAGCTAGAATCTGAGTTTGAGTCCAAGTTCCAGTCTTTAGTTGCTGTGTGACCTTGGACATGGCTTTTAAACTGTCTGAAACTTAACTTCCTCATCTGTAAGAAAGGTTGTACTACTTCCACATTTGTTGTGAGATTGATGAGATAGGCCAGTACATGGTAAATATTCAATACATTTAATATTATTAAAACTGAAGATTTGAGAGGGCACAATGATGTTTCTATTGACAAAGGCACTAGAAATTGTATGAATTTGTAAATGCAAATTCATATCATGCAAGTCTAAGCCATAAAAGAGTTTATGGTTACTGTGGAAAGCCTACTTTGAGAATTCATCCTAAGGATAGAATCCCACAGAATGAAGAAGCTGCATTTATGCAAATGTTATTGTAGTGTTATTTGTAACATCAAAACCCCTCAAATATTTGGTAGAAATTTAGGGGTTAAATTATAGAAGTTTACTTAATGGAATCTCATTCAACAGTTATGAATCCTGCATGATAACATGAAAAAGTTATTATAATGTGAAAAATTAGAAAATTATATATTACAATTATGTGTACGTATGAAAGTCACTCAGTTGTGTCTGTACAGTCCATGGAATTCTCCAGGCCAGGATACTGGAGTGGCTAGCCTTTCCCTTCTCCAGAGGATCTTCCCACCCCAGGAATCAAAGCCAGGTCTCCTGCCTTGCAGACAGATTCTTTACCAGCTGAGCCATAATGATATAAAAATAAAATCTTATGTGGATATAATTTACAACTGAGTACATGTTTGTGTTACTAGGGTTATAGAATGAAGAATATTTTAAATTCATTTTCTAGATTTTTCAATGTGCATGCATGTATAAAATAATGACTACTGTTTATTGAGTAATTACTATGTGCCTGGCTCTGTGCAGTATGCATCAGGATATTATCTCATTTTGGCTGCAGATACACTTAGGGCAGGTATTACTCTCCCTGTTAAACAGAGGAAGAGAGTGGAATGTAGACGATGCCTGAAGTTACGTTAATGGTTGAGCCAAAATTGAATCTAAATCTGTCTGACTCCAAAGCCGTATGTAAACCCCGTACCATACAGTTTGACTGCGTACTTCTTGAAAGAGTATTGAAGAAGAAATTCAAAACAGAAACAGGAAGTGGCTGTCCCATAGTTATGTTTAATTTGGTTTTTAAATGATGACACTACTGGAGACAATAAAATGATGTAAAAATAAATCAAGAGAGAAAACTATTTGTCGTGCTTAGAATGATTCAGAATTGGTACAATAAAATTATTTCCTTAATATCTGAATTTTGGTTTTCCAAGTAGGTTCACCTTAGGACTACTGCTTAATACATGTTGATTGAGAAAACTAAGGCAGTGTTTTAAATTAGAAGCTGGTTATCATGGGGAAACTACATGAGTATATTTAGTCTTTTTTTTTTTTTTTTTTAATGTCAGAGGACTTTACAGATCATAACATGAGTATTTTAAAGGGTGATGCAAAAGAACTTTGAGGACAACTGTGCAGATACTCTGTCAGGCGGGTGCCCATAGATAACCTTTCCATATCTCCCTTTTGTTGAATCTGAGGGTGAATGATTATAGTTTATAAATAGGCTCTGTCTAAGGGATTCCATTCCAATTTCTTGCTATAATCTGGCTCCCACATGGAATTCCCAGTGTAATTTCAATATTTCACAGTCATTAGGGGCTTGGGACCCAGAAGCTCCCAGAAGGGATTACCGAATAGATTTCTCAGAAGGAAAGGGAATTGTTATCTAGTAAATTGTAAGTCATAATTCACATCCTGAATATCAGTGAAAAGAGAAGATTTACCTTCAAATGACCTGATTTCTTTCTTGATGATCTCCTAAAAATGGAATATATTGAGATGGAAGGGATTCATTCAGCGTTTTCTTCTGGGAATTAGTGGTAAATTGTTTGATTAGGTAGTTTAAGAAATATAAACCTTAGAGGAGATACAAAAGAAATGACCTTTAAGGGCAATAGAAGGAAAACGTTTGCGTGTAGGAAACAAAAATAAACACACAATTACTAGAAGAGGAAAGTCAGTGGGTATCATCCGATGTTTCCTTATTTGAAAAATACAATTTCTAGAAGCTACTTGTACATATAGATTTTAAGGCATTGTACAGATAACCAGAGGAAATTGGAGGCTAACCATCAGAAATGGTGGTCGTAGACTCTATCATGGAAATTTAATGAGACGATTTGCAACTCTGAGCAAACTGTCTCAGTAAATTTCCATGATAGAGTCACCAGTTACTGAACACACTTGATAATACACACCTCTTTGAAGATAAATAAACTACCTCTTTCTGTTTTGGGTTCCTTAAGAAAGGCTCAGACTGATTGTCGCTCCTCCTCTATGTGCTACAGTCTCCCCCTCAGCAGAATTATTCTGGCTGCATATTGACCTAACTAGTGTCCAGTCTCTCATTATTTTCAAGCACTAGTCTTGTTTTTGGAACTACAAGGGGTGAGGCCAGAGGAACGGTGGGCTCTGCTGCCTTAGTGCTCCCACCAGGAGGGCCCAGGCCTTCCCTCCCTCCCCACTCTGCCTGGCAGCCTGGCTCTAGCCTTGCACCTGTGACACAGAAGCTCCGTGGAGAAGTGCTGCTAGTGACCTGGGTGGAGTGTGTGGCAGCCGTCACAGCACTAGGGGACTGAGGTGGGAGCAGTGGCCTGGCGGCAGCCTGAGGAACAAAAAACCATGTAGGTGTTTTGGAGGAATGCTCTTCCATGTTTGGCCTAAAAAGAAATAAATTTTAAGTGTTTGTTTAGGAGCTTTAGCTAAAAACACTGTCTCTTGTAAACTTTGTTTCCTATAAACCTTTGCTGTCTCTCAGTAAACCTTGGCAAGTTCTCAGTCCTGGCAAAGTGGAATAGGTTGGATTAAGTGTCCTAAAACATTTTAATTATTAACACAATCACCCTATTACAGATGAGGAAACTGAAATAGAGAGGTTAAAGGATTTATTCTGGTCAGACGGCAGTTTATGGCAGAGCTGTTTGGCCATTACTCAGAAGCCTTCAGAGATTCTTCCTTTTTATAATGTGAGAAAGGCAAGTGTATGAAAGCTCATCACTCTTCTTCTTAAGCTCCTTGCAGTATCTGCAAGTCTCGCCAGATACTTCTGTTCTTAATTCCCGATGACTGGTTCCACATGTGTGACTATGCTGTCTCCCAGGGACCTGATTTATCTCCTTAGGACCTAAATCAAAAGAGAGATGTCCCTCCGTGCTTGGTAGTGGTCAGGAGAGGGGATGGCTGCAGCCCCAGATGAGCAGTGCTTAGCGGGCTCAGCTGATTAGGATTCCACAGAAACAGAGAGTAGACTGTGTCTTGTTCACCAAGTAGATAACGTAAGGGAGGAATCCAGACAGAGCTGGCTGGCCTGATTCTTTTCTGTGTCATTTAGGACGATGAAATGATAAAAAGAAAAAATAATTCTAAAAATCAGAATTTTTGCATATATTCTTCTTGTGCCACTCAAGCCACCCATATATAAATACCAGTAGTCTACATTGTGTGGAACAGGCTTAGGTTGCAGTAATTAATTTTTTAAAAAATCTACATGTTAGTGACAAATATCTGAGATAATTAGGAATTCTGTACTGTAGGTCTTAGAGTAAGGAAGGAGGGGGAGCAGGGGACAAAAGGATGGTAATTCTGTGTTAAAAGCCTTAAAGACTTCAGTGATACCTGTAGATAATAAGTTGGTTTCTGTGCCATCTTTTTATAACTTATTTTATCTTGGAGGGGTTGAGGAACACATAAGCATAGAGGAAAATGATGTATATGAGATTATATGTATTATATATTATACCAATTTTGATCCTAACATTTATTTCTACCAATACTTTTCTCCCTATTTAGGTGTTGGTAAAAAAAGATGAAAGTGAAAATAAATGTCTCTTCTATGTTCTTTGGACATAGGCACCAAATGTGTTAATGTAAAATTTTTAAAAATAAATTTATTTATTTATTATTTACTTTATTTTTGGCTATGCTGGGTCTTTATTGTAGCACGGCTTTCCCCTAGTTGTGGAGAGAGAAGCTGTTCTCTAGCTGCAGTGTGTAGGTGTCTCATTGTGGTGGTTTCTCTTGTTGTGGAGCACAAGCTTCAGCAGTTGCAGGTCCTAGACTCCAGAGCACAGGCTCAGTAGTTGTGATGCACAAGCTTAGTTGCTTGGCAGCATATGGGATCTTCCTGTACCAGTGATTGAACCCGTGTCTCCTGCTTTGGCAAGTGGATTCTTCACCATTGAGCCAACAGGGAAGCCCTAAAATAACATTTTTAATTGTAACTTTTACTCAGTGGTTATCTAATTTGTTAGTCTTTTTTAGGGTTAGTTTGTATGCTGGTAAAAAATTATATGTGTGTATTTTTATTTCTTGTGATTTTTAAAGTACAGACTTTTGATTAATAAAATCTTCTAAGCTTTCTTTGCATTTTTTTGGAATTCAGAATTTGGAACAATAAAATATAATTCTGTAATCTCAGATCCCCAAGTCACTGAAAACTACAACTTTATATATAAAGCTAGCAAGCAATTTCTTTATCTCCACCATCATCATCATTGTAATTATCAAAAAGTGTTTGAGGCATTTATGTGTATGTTACCATGTCTTTTGTTACTGTACAAGATAAAATAAGTTGGCTAACATCTCACCTCTAAGACTTTATAATCTAAGATGGAAGAATTGATACAGTGAGCATAGAGGTCATCCAGAGAGCTGACCAAATATCGAACAAAAAGGTACAATATTATCTTAATATGAATAATATATTGGGTGATTTTACTTTGGCTCAAGTGAAAGACAAATTGTGAGTTATGTTTTTGTACTGTGGTAGAAAGGGGAATCTTTACTTTGTTTTTAAAAACTTTGTTATATCCAGATAACCTCTGAACTCTGTTGGGCATAGATATAAAAGGAAAAAGTGACATTGATAGTGATAAACACACACACCTACAATCAATTAATCTTTGACAAAGGAGGCAAGAATATACAATGAGAAAAAGTCTCTTCAGCAAGTGGTGTTAGGAAAGTTGGACAGCCGCATGTAAATCAGTGAAGTTAGAATATACCCTCTCAGCATACACAAAAATAAACTCAAAACGGCTTAAAGACAAACATTAAGACATGACACCATGAAACTCCTAGAAGAGATCATAGGCCAACATGCTCTGATATAAATTGCGCCAATGTTTTCTTCACTCAGTCTCCCGAGGCAATAGAAATAAAAGCAAAAACAAACAAATGGGATCTAATCAAACTCACAAGCTTTCGCACAGCAAAGGAAACCACAGACCAAATGAAAAGACAACTTATAGAATGGAAGAAAATATTTGCAAACAGTGTGACTCACAAGGGCTTAATTTCCAAAACAAACAGCTCATATACAACTATAACTCAACAACAACAAAAACAACCAATCAAAACATGGGCAGAAGACCTCAATGTCTTATTTCTCTGTAGAAGAAATACAAATGTCTAATAGGCACATAAAAAAAGATGCTCAATATCACTAATTTTTAGAGAAATGCAAGTCAAAATGACAATGAGGTACTACTTCACATGAGTCACAATGGCGATTATCAAAAAGTCACAAATAACAAAATGCTTGAGAGGGTATGGAGAAGAGGGAACCCTCCTATACTGCTGGTGTGAATGTAAGTTGGTACAGCCACTATGGGAAACAGTATGGAGGTTCCTCAGAAAGCTAAAAATAGAGTTGCTGAATGATCCCGCAATTCCCTTCCTGGACGTATATCCAGACAGAACTCTAATTCAAATGATACATGTACCCCTACATTCATAGCAGCATTATTCACAATAGCCAAGACATGGAAACAAATGTCCATTGACAGATGAATTGATAAAGAAGATGTAGTACATGTATATAATGGAATACTACTCTGCCGTCAAAATGAATGAAATGCCATTTGCAATAACATGGATGGACCTAGAGATTATTAAGTGAAGTAAGTTAGAAAAAGAAAGACAAATACCATAGGATATCACTTAAATGTGGAATCTAAAATATGACACAAATGAAACTCTTAGATCATAGGCAAAACACCTGTCTATGAAATAGATAAATTCACCTATCTATGGAATAGAAATAGATTCAGGGACAAGGAGAACAGACTTATGGTTGCTAAGAGGGAGAAGGTTGGGAAAGGGATGGAGTGGGAATTTGGGGTTAGCAGATGTAAGCTAATGTATATGGAATGGATAAACAACAAGTTCCTGGTAATTAGGAAAACTTTAGGCATGACTGGAACAACGTTCATATGTGAATCTACTTTTTCAACTGTAAACTTTTTGGAATCTAAATACTGTAGATCAAGAATTTCCAATAAAAATTTAGCAGCTAAATCGAGACACGCTGTAAGTGCAGAATATACACTGGATGATATCCAAGACTTGATGTGAAGAAAAGAGTGTAAAGTATCTCATTAAAACTTTTAACTATTGATTACATGTTGAAATTATAGTATTTTAGATATATTGTGTTAAACAATTTGATTATTTGAAACTTATTTTACATTTATTTTTAAATTAGAGGATAACTGCTTTACATGGAGAAGGCAATGGCACCCCACTCCAGTAGTCTTGCCTGGAAAATCCCATGGACGGAGGAGCCTGGTAGGCTGCAGTCCATGGGGTCGCTAGGAGTCGGACACGACTGAGCGACTTCACTTTCACTTTTCAGTTTCATGCATTGGAGAAGGAAATGGCAACCCACTCCAGTGTTCTTGCCTGGAGAATCCCAGGGATGGCAGAGCCTGGTGGGCTGCCATCTATGGGGTCGCACAGAGTCGGACACGACTGAAGTGACTTAGCAGCAGCAGCTTTACAATGTTTTATTAGTTTCTGCTGTACAACAACGTGAATCAGCGATAAGTATACTTATATGCAGGCTTCCCAGGTGTCTCAGTGGTAAAGAATCCGCCTGCCAATGCAGGAGATGCAGATTTGATCCCTGGGTCAGGAAGATCCACTGGAAAAGGAAATATCAACCCACTCCAGTGTTCTTGCCTGGGAAATCCCATGGACAGAGAAGCCTGGTCAGCTACACTCCATGGGGTCACAAAGAGCTGGATAGGACTTAGCAACTATACAACAAAAACAATGCATATATCCCTACCTCTTGAGTCTCCCTCCCATCACCCCCCATCCCACCTCTCTAGGTCATCACAGACACCAAGCTGAGCTTCCTGTGCTACACAGCAGCTTCGTACTAGCTATCTGTTTCACACATGATGGTGTATATATTGTCATTGCTACACTCTCGATTAGTCCCATGCTCTCCTTCCCCCCACCCCCGCCCATGTCCACAAATCTGTTCTCTACATCTGTGTCTCTATCCCATGATTAAAATTAATCCCACCTATTTCTTTTTACTTTTGAAGTGTGGCTACTAGAAAATTTTAAATATGTGGCTCATGTTCCCATCTGACAGTACTGACTTAGAATTCCTGTGCTGTGCTCTGTGTTTTTTCATTAAAAGGCAATGAAGTGGTGATGCTGTGGCCTCAAAAAGTCACTTAATATGCTTAAATTAATCAGTATAGCTGAATGGTGATATGTAGTAAGTTAAGGAATATGGAACTAAATGTACTATTTGGGGAGAAATAAATGATGAGTCAACTTCAAGCAACCACTTACTAATGTAAGGGCTGAAATATACTTTATAAGTGGCCAAACTATCAGACTTGCACATTGTCAGTGGGGCCCCGTATTGATAATCCCCTTTGGAAAACAGTATTGCAGTGCTTATTACCTTGACCTATATGAGATTACCTATATTTGATTAGTCTTGACTTCACAAAAACAGCAGTTTCTTGTGGCTTAATCCAAAAATATCAAGAACCTCTGAAGCAGGGCAGCTAAAGCCTGTGCTCTGGGACAACCTAGAGGGATAGGGTGGGAAGGGAGGTGGGAGGGGGCATTCAGAATTGGGGGAACACATGTATACCTATGGCCTGCTCACATAGGTACACATGTATACCTATACCTATTTGCCTGTTATGTATGGCAAAAACCATCACAATATTGTATAATAATTATCTTCCAATTAAATAAATTAATTTTAAAAAGCCACCATTCTTCTTCTCAGGACCACCACCTCAGAGCCTCTGTCTTAAGTAAATACACACATGCATGCACACACATATGAATGTGTATGTTTGTCTAACATGTGGAATATGTATGTATGAATATAGGACCCATGGTAGCTAGACTCCAAGAATCCCCTCAAATATCCCACATCCTGGCATTCTCACCCTGGTACAGTCCCTCCCATATCACACCAGGATTTATCTGTGTTACCACTAGACTGCAGCAGAAACAATGGTATGCCATTTCTGAGCATGGGTGACCAGCTTTACAAGCCTTTACGATGATTCTGTTTTGGGGGTCTCTCATCACTTGCTTGGAGGGAAGCCACTGCTATGACATGAGGACCCTCAGGTAGCCCATGGAAAGGCCTGTGTTGTGAGGTCTTTGACAGCCAGCAAGAAATGGAGCTTTCTAGAATGATGTGAGTGAGCTTGGAAGCAGATCCTACCCCAGTTGTGCCTTCAGAGATGACTGCAGCCCCCCACAGACAGTGTAGTAGCAATTTCACAAGAAATTCCAAGCCTGAACCACCCAGCTAGACTGCTCATGGATTTCTGACCCACAGAAAGTGTGAGAGAGAAAATGATGCTTTAAGTCGCTGAGTTTGGATCAGTTGGTATGTAGCAATGGTTAAATGGGCTTCCCTGGTGGCTCAGAGGTTAAAGCATCTGCCTCCAATGTGGGAGACCCAGGCTTGATCCCTGGGTCGGGAAGATCCCCTGGAGAAGGAAATGGTAATCCGCTCCAGTATTCTTGCCTGGAGAATCCCATGGACAGAGGAGCCTGGCAGGCTACATAATCTTAAAGCACTGTACTTAATAATGCAAAACCCCAAACCCACAAAACAATTAAGTGTCCCGAGTTGGGGGGATGGTTAAGTAAACTATAGCATATTTGCTCAGTGGCATATTATGCAATTATTAACACTGTTGGGGCAGCTCATCCTCAGGAATAAAAGTGGACAGTGGAGGCCCAAGGGTAACTTCAAGGAACCACTCAGAAGGAGTCACACCAAGAACTGCTGACCAGGGAGCCCTTGTATGAAAATGTCCTGTACACTTTCTAACCATCCAGTATTTCGTTTCTGTCTCCTCTCTCCTTTGTGTGTTCTCATAGAGAATTCCACTAGGGCACAGCTGATCCTTTACTGTTTAGCCTCCTCTGTTAGCCTGAGCTCCGAGGGGCCTGAAGCAAATAACAAATGCCAATGAAGTTTGAAGGTTCAAAGTTTAATAAAACCTTTTTAAACATCTTAAAATCCACTTAAGATTGTTTTGTTTTTGCAGATTGTAGGTAGAGTGAAACTACAATTGTGGTTGCAATATTATATAAAGCAAGTGGAAATGTATTTTTTGTTTGGGTGTTTTTTGGGGGCGGGGGGGCTGTGCCACATGGCATGTGGAATTTTAGTTCCCTGATCAGGGATTGAATCCACATCCCCTATGTTGGAAACAAGGAGTCTTAAACTTAACCTGGATTGCCAGGGAAGTCCCTAAAGCAAGTGGAAATGAATGGGAACATTTCTAGATACAAAAAGCATATTTTGTAAAAAGCTGATTCCAAGTAATTTATTGTTTCATCCCAAGAGCCCTCCAGACCCTCTCTGTAGGTCTGCCTTCTTCCATTCAGCCTAGTCTCAGCTGTTGAGTAGTTATAACTATGAAACTGAAAGTCACTAAAATTGGGGTTTTAAAAATTGCTTTATATCTTATGCTACTTATTATCTTCCAAGGCCATACCAGTCTTTGTTTTTTCCCACCTTCTTTTTTCTCTCATCTCCACTTCTTGACTTTTCCTTTCTGTATTTTGAAGCTGTTTTTTTATGCTTGAGCCTTGTATAAGTGTGCCATCTTTCCAGCTGATTGTAATTTCTTACTAAGGCCCCATTAACTCCAGATCAATGGCTTATTTGACTCACTTGACTTTTTAAAGGAGCTAGAATTATTTAACCTTCAAAGCATATGTATGTATTTATGTATGGATGGATGTATGTTAACCTTTAATCTCTCAAACACTCAACCCATGTGTAAGGGTTAGATGGGTGGTTCTGAAGATTGGGTGGAGAGAAATGGTATGGAAATGATGAGTAGGAAAAATGGCATTTGTGAGGGTGGGGGATAAATAAAAATCATAGATTAGATTTTTTTCATAATACTATGCAAATTCCTTCCAGTTTTTCACACTCCCACCTGCAGTTGGAGATGTCAACTTCTCAACTCAATTATAGCTCTAGTTAACTGTTAACTACACTCAACTACAGGGGAATGTTGCCTCTCTCAGATGTATTGGTGTAGAATAAAGGTGGTCCACTGGAGAAGGGAATGGCAAACCACTTCAGTATTCTTGCCTTGAGAACCCCATGAACAGTATGAAAAGGCAAAATGATAGGATACCAAAGGAGGAACTCCCCAGGTCAGTAGGTGCCCAAAATACTACTGGAGATCAGTGGAGAAATAACTCCAGAAAGAATGAAGGGATGGAGCCAAAGCAAAAAGAATACCCAGCTGTGGATGTGACTGGTGATAGAAGCAAGGTCCGATGCTGTAAAGAGCAATATTGCATAGGAACCTGGAATGTCAGGTCCACGAATCAAGGCAAATTGGAAGTGGTCAAACAAGAGATGGCAAGAGTGAACGTCGACATTCTAGGAATCAGTGAACTGAAATGGACTGGAATGGATGAATTTAACTCAGATGACCATTGTATCTACTACTGTGGGCAGGAATCCCTCAGAAGAAATGGAGTGGCCATCATGGTCAACAAAAGAGTCCGAAATGCAGTACTTGGATGCAATCTCAAAAATGACAGAATGATCTCTGTTCGTTTCCAAGGCAAACCATTCAATATCATAGTAATCCAAGTCTATGCCCCAACCAGTAATGCTGAAGAAGCTGAAGTTGAACGGTTCTATGAAGACCTACAAGACCTTTTAGAACTAACACCCCCAAAAGATGTCCTTTTCATTATAGGGGACTGGAATGCAAAAGTAGGAAGTCAAGAAACACCTGGAGTAACAGGCAAATTTGGCCTTGGAATACGGAATGAAGCAGGGCAAAGACTAATAGAGTTTTGCCAAGAAAATGCACTGGTCATAACAAACACCCTCTTCCAACAACACAAGAGAGGACTCTATACATGGACATCACCAGATGGTCAACACCGAAATCAGATTGATTATATTCTTTGCAGCCAAAGATGGAGAAGCTCTATACAGTCAGCAAAAACAAGACCAGGAGCTGACTGTGGCTCAGACCATGAACTCCTTATTGCCAGATTCAGACTTAAATTGAAGATAGTAGGGAAGACCACTAGACCATTCAGGTATGACCTAAATCAAATCCCTTATGATTATACAGTGGAAGTGAGAAATAGATTTAAGGGCCTAGATCTGATAGATTGCCTGATGAACTATAGAATGAGGTTCGTGACGTTGTACAGGAGAAAGGGATCAAAACCATCCCCATGGAAAAGAAATGCAAAAAAGCAAAAGGGCTGTCTGGGGAGGCCTTACAAATAGCTGTGAAAAGAAGAGAAGCAAAAAGCAAAGGAGAAAAGGAAAGATATAAACATCTGAATGCAGAGTTCCAAAGAATAGCAAGAAGAGATAAGAAAGCCTTCTTCAGTGATCAATGCAAAGAAATAGAGGAAAACAACAGAATGGGAAAGACTAGGGATCTCTTCAAGAAAATCAGAGATACCAAAGGAACATTTCATACAAAGATGGGCTTGATAAAGGACAGAAATTGTATGGACCTAACAGAAGCAGAAGATGTTAAGAAGAGATGGTAAGAATACACAGAAGAACTGTACAAAAAGATCTTCACAACCCAGATAATCACGATGGTGTGATCACTCACCTAGAGCCAGACATCCTGGAATGTGAAGTCAAGTGGGCCTTAGAAAGCATCACTACGAACAAAGCTAGTGGAGGTGATGGAATTCCAATTGAGCTATTTCAATCCTGAAAGATGATGCTGTGAAAGTGCTGCACTCAATATGCCAGCAAATTTGGAAAACTCAGCAGTGGCCACAGGACTGGAAAAGGCCAGTTTTCATTCCAATCCCAAAGTAAGGCAATGCCAAAGAATGCCCAAACTACTGCACAATCGCACTCATCTCACACGCTAGTAAAGTAATGCTTAAAATTCTCCAAGCCAGGCTTCAGCAATATGTGAACCGTGAACTTCCATATGTTCAAGCTGGTTTTAGAAAAGGCAGAGGAACCACAGATCAAATTGCCAACATCGCTGGATCATGGAAAAAGCAAGAGAGTTCCAGAAAAACATCTATTTCTGCTTTCTTGACTATGCCAAAGCCTTTGAATGTGTGGATCACAATCAACTGTGGAAAATTCTGAAAGAGATGGGAATACCAGAACACCTGATCTGCTTCTTGAGAAATTTGTATGCAGGTCAGGAAGCAACAGTTAGAACTGGACACAGAACAACAGACTGGTTCCAAATAGGAAAAGGAGTTCATCAAGGCTGTATATTGTCACCCTGCTTATTTAACTTATATGCAGAGTACATCAGGAGAAACGCTGGACTGGAAGAAACACAAGCTGGAATCAAGATTGCCGGGAGAAATATCAATAACCTCAGATATGCAGATGACACTACCCTTATGGCAGAAAGTGAAGAGGAACTAAAAAGCCTCTTGATGAAAGTGAAAGAGGAGAGTGATAAAGCTGGCTTAAAGCTCAACATTCAGAAAACGAAGATCATGGCATCCGGTCCCACCACTTCATGGGAAATAGATGGGGAAACAGTGTCAGACTTTATTTTTCTGGGCTCCAAAATCACTGCAGATGGTGACTGCAGCCATGAAATTAAAAGACGCTTACTCCTTGGAAGTAAAGTTATGACCAACCTAGATAGCATATTCAAAAGCAGCGACATTACTTTGCCGACAAAGGTTCGTCTAGTCAAGGCTATGGTTTTTCCTGTGGTCATGTATGGATGTGAGAGTTGGACTGTGAAGAAGCTGAGCGCTGAAGAATTGATACTTTTGAACTGTGGTGTTGGAAAAGACTCTTGAGAGTCCCTTGGACTGCAAGGAGATCCAACCAGTCCATTCTGAAGGAGATCAGCCCTGGAATTTCTTGGGAAGGAATGATGCTAAAGCTGAAACTCCAGTATTTTGGCCACCTCATGCGAAGAGTTGACTCATTGGAAAAGACTCAGCTGCTGGGAGGGATTGGGGGCAGGAGAAGAAGGGGACGACAGAGGATGAGATGGCTGGATGGCATCACTGACTCGATGGACGTGAGTCTGAGTGAACTCTGGGAGTTGGTGATGGACAGGGAGGCCTGGCGTGCTGGGATTCATGGGGTCGCAAAGAGTCCGACACGACTGAGCGACTGATCTGATCTCTGATCTGAAAGGTTTCTTGCTAGCTGGCTTCCATGTCTGCCTCCTCCTATTCACATCCCTGTGTAATGTGCTTCCATGTTGCACCAAAGATATATAGCAGAAGTGATGGTATGTGCCTTCTGAGGTTTGATTATGCAAGACTACAGCTTTTGTCTTGGGTTCTCTCCTGTGGATCTCTCACTCTGGGGGAAGCCTCATCATGAGCAGCCTATGGAAAGACCCAGAAACCGGTAGGAACTGATGCCTTCTTCCAACATTCCCATGGCTGTGCTGGAAAAAGATGCTGTAGACCCAGTCAAGCCTGCGATACCTGCAGCCTTAGCTAATGGCTTAATTGCAACCTCGTGAGAGGTCACCTCCGGAACCTCCAGCTGAGCCACTCCCAGATTCCTGACCTATAGAAACAATAAGACTATACATGTTTCCTGTTTTAAGCAGCTGAGTTTGGTGTGATGTTACTTAGCAGTAGGTAACAACTCCTTGTAAACAGTGGGTTAGACCAAAAACTAGACAAATTCTTCTACTTTGGACGTGACATTTCTAAAGTCAAACTGGAATATGCTGTGCTGTGTTTAGCTGCTCAGTCATGTCTGACTCTTTGTGACGCCGTGGATTATAGGCCATCAGGTTCCCCTATTGGAGTGGGTTGCCATGCCCTCCTCCAGTGGATCTTCCCAACCCAGGGATTGAACCCAGGGCTCCTACACTGCAGTCATTCTTTACAGTCTGAGCCACCAATGGTCAGCATATAACTAACTTTGGTGATTGCAGCTCCATATTTGTTTTGACTGTGATTTCACCAAATCATGAAAAACTTGGTTGAATGGCTTGATAATGTAAGATTAACATCATAAGTTGTAGCCAAATCTTAAATCTTTTTTTAACCTGCTTTATTTCAAAAAGGTTTTGAAGTAATACAGTTATGTATTTTACAGCCAGATGCAAAACCAGCCTATCTTTAAACCGATAAATAGGGCAAACTAAATGCAAAGAAATAATGATTCATAATTTTATTTTTAATGAGCAAATACCATAAAACATAACTTTTTGTTGGGTTTAAAAACAATGAGTTACAAGCAGTGTTTGGAAAAATATATAAAGTTAAAAGAAATTAGAGTCCCTGAGGTATTTGAGTTGCCTAATTACTTTCGAATTAGTGTGCTAAATATATATACATATTTTTTCCTTTCTTTTTTCTTTTTGGAGAACCTCTTCATTTTGAGTCCTTTTTGTGAGTTCTCATGATGGATCACTTAATTTTGCTCAAATTCTTCCCTCCTACATTGCCATTGTGAGCAGGAAAATTAGCTGAGTATCATAGATTAATCCTTTTTTTACAGGCCAGTTTTTAGGTTTTTGTCAGTCTCTTGGAATTCACCTCTGAATTTTCTTGTATAACCACAATAGTGGTTCTTCCTTTATGACTCCACAACATGTCTTCAAGAATCAAAAGTAGAGAGAACTACACCTTTTTCACATCCAGAAAGTCCCAACAGCTCATTTCAGAAGGTTTAAGATTTAAGCCTAAGATTGTAAAATGATGAACACATTTTATTTGGCCTGCACTGTGTTGTTTTAGGGGGCTTCCCGGGTGGCACTAGTGGTAAAGAACCCATCTGCCAATGCAGGAGACATAAGAGAAGTGGGTTCGATCCCTGGGTCAGGAAGATCTCCTGGGGCAGGGCGCGACAACCCACTCCAGTATTCTTGCCTGGAGAATCCCATGGATAGAGGAGCCTGGCGGGGTACAGTCCATGGAGGTCACAAAAGAGTCAGACACAACTGAAGTGACTTAGCACGCACGCCTGCATGTTGTCTTACACAGTGTTTTTTGTTTTGTTTTTTAAAGTTTCCAAAACTTAAAAACAATGCAATCAGATGTCTGGCATCTCTGGAAAAATCCAAGGATCTGACAGCGGTTAGGTCTGCATTCCCACGCGGCAGCGCTGGGCTGAAGAAACTGAGTAGTTACTGCTCCTTGTATCTGGTGCATATGTTTTTCCAGTTTACTGTGCTCCCCACTCGGTTATTGTTCCTCTGGCTTCACTTATTTTAGTTACTTGCCTGGGCCCTGTCTTTACCACTGCTGATCTAACCAAACCATGAGCTGTAACAATTAAGAGGGGTTAAGGCCATGGTGGTTGTTTAGTTGTGTCCAGCTCTTTTGTGACCCCATGGACTGTAGCCTACCAGACTCCTGCTGTCCATTGGCTTTCTCAGGTAAGAATACTGGAGTGGGTTGCCATTTCCTTCTCCAGGGGATCTTCCCAACCCAAGGATTGAACCTGCAGCTCCTGCTTTGGCAGGCGAATTCTTTACCATTGAGCCACCAGAGAAGCCCTAAGACCATGATGAGCGCTATTAAAGCAAAATCACTTTTGCCTGATGCACCCGGTTTTACCTGTACCTATTATACACTGATGGACTTTCCTGTTTGTATTGTTCCTGTCTAGTCCGCATAAAGTCATTTATAATAGTTGATTCATCCAGCTTTAGATACTAGTAATTTTATGAATGTTGTTGATCTCAAATGTCCCCCCTTTTATCTGTGTCTCTTTTTGTTTAAAAAATTAAGTCTAAAGTCATACTGAGCTTGTCACAGTTCCATAGAGATGGCTGCCTCATTTCCTTCACTCAGCAATGAGGTGTTGAGGAGGCCGAAGAGAACTAGTTATTCCTTGGCTGGAAATAGCTGACCATCAGATTTGAGGACTGTATATCAGTTGTCTACATGCATGCAATCAATGGCTTTAATTATTATTTTTGAATAAGGAAGGTGCTATTGGATAGCTTTATTTCCACTGACAATTTGAAGCCTAAAAAATTGTTTAAAATGGATAACACTTAGCATTTAAAAAATGTAGTATTTTAACTGTAACAAAGGCATGAATTAAGACAAGAAGGAAAGTGTGAAAAAGTGAATAGTATTTCTAGAATATATTTGTAATTTTTCAAAGAAAAATTATGCATTCTTTCCTAATTTGTTTAAAGGAGATATATATTCCCACCATTTTTAAAAATAAGAAACTTTCTTCCATATTGAGAAGTAAGCTAAAGTATTTATATTTATTTTTCCTTTATAATAATAATGTTAGTATAGTTAGCCCCAGCAGTAGCTATGTGTATAGTCAAAGACATGTTCATATTTCTTTTATTTTTAAAAAATAATTACATTGAAGAAAATTTGGCAAATAGAGAAGAAAATATATCACCAATAGTGCCATATGCCATGCTATGCTATGCTATGTCACTTCAGTCGTGTCTGACTCTGTGTGACCCCAGAGATGGCAGCACACCAGGCTCCCCCGTCCCTGGGATTCTCCAGGCAAGAACGCTAGAGTGGGTTGCCATTTCCTTCTCCAATGCATGAAAGTGAAAAGAGAAAGTGAAGTCGCTCAGTCGTGTCCGACTCCTAGCGACCCCATGGACTGCAGCCCACCAGGCTCCTCCATCCATGGGATTTTCCAGGCAAGTGTACTGGAGTGGGGAATAGTGCCATAAACCCCACTTAAATCCTATTAACGTGTTGGTATAACAGAAAACCTTTTTTTCTCTGATTTTTTTTTTTTTTTTTTTGGCGTAACTACTTCTAATCTTGCTGGTTACCTAACAGTATATGATTATGTCACATGTTCTTGCATAAAAGAAGATACAGTTGTTAAAAATTCACTTTTTGAAGATTCATTTAAAATGTACAAGGAGGTTAAGATATTTTCCCACAGTGAAGATAAATTTCTTGGCTTGTTTTTTCCCCTGGTTAAAACTTTTATGAACGTTTGTACATATCAATCTTTGATTTCCAAAGTGTAATAATTAAACAACCCAAACTCATTTCCAAATTAGAGTTAAAATGAATTCTGTGAGATTTCTCCTACGGGGAGTAACTATAAAAAATGTATTTATTTATGTGGTTGTGTTGAGTCTTAGTTGCCGCAAGCAGGATCTTTTAGTTGCAGCTTGTGGGATTGAGTTCCCTGACCAGGGACTGAACCCGGTCCCCTGGGTTGGGAGCACAGAGTCTTAGCCACCGGACCACCAGGGAAGTCCTCTATGGATATTAACTTTTAAGTATACCAGATTTTTTTAAGGGTTTTGGTTATTCCTGCCTTTTTTTTTTTTTAAAGAGTAGAAAAGTATAGGGAAGAAGAAAAGGGGAGATGGAAGGAAAATGGGAAGCACTGCTTGAAATTGCACCCTGTGTATATTTCCCCAAACACTCCACGTACTTGACTCCCAGCCCCACTCTGCACTGCGGTCTGTTCACACATTCACCTTTAGCAAAGTCCACCAGGACAGAACAATGTTTTACTCTATTTGGCTTCCCCAAGATCTAACTAACCCAGTTTCTGGCACACAGGAAGCATGTAATGAACATGAAATGACCAGAAAATAGAGCAAAATATGTGCATACACCAAGCCTGAGAGGGCAGAATCATATCAGTATGGCTGGGGCTGTAAGTCAGATTATCAACCACACGTGGCTTAAGCCTGAGGATGTTTTTCATTTCACATGACACAAAATTCAGAGTCAGGGCCATTCCAAGGTTGGTAATCCAGCTGAACAGTGTCACAGGGGACCCAGATGTTTCTTATTTTTGTACTCAGCCATCCTCAGCATATTGGCGATTTCTCCTATTACAGTTGCAAGATGGATGTAGGAGTTCCCAGATGTCATTTGCAGGCAGATGTGCCCGTGTCCAGCACAGATGAGGTGGTATTTCCTCCTGTGTATCTCTGTTTATTACAGAGGAAAATCTCTCACAGATGCTTTCAGCTGACTTCTACCCAGGTCCCATTTGCCAGGATTGGTTCACAAGCCCATGCCCTGACTGACAAGAAGCCAACTGCGACTGGTACAGAAATACCAGAGGAAGCAATGGTATGGAAGAGAAGAAAGATATACCACAGGAAAAAAGAGCGGTAGAGGCAGGATGAAATAGTTAGCCTGTGGTTTGTATAATATATTGGATTGGCCAAAAGGTTCATTTGGGTTTTTCCATAACATCCATAATATCCATAATATCTTATGGAAAAACCTGAATGAACCTTTTGGCCAACCCAGTAGTATGGCTTGCGTTATTTAGGCCTATTATAATGTAATGTGTGTATGTACTCTTACCTGTATATACATCTTGTACCCAGTATATGTATGAAGGTGGTTGAACAATATTGTTTATTAATAACAATGTGTGCCATCTAAGAGCAGAGCCAGGTTTTGAAGGACCATGTAAACTGGAGAGGTAAAGTATATGAAACTCAAGTACAGCATTGATTGCTAGGCCCCATGCAGGTCCCTAGAAGCTTCATTCCCTTCAGGCAAGCCTTTCTTTGGTGCCCTCCCCATCCTTCCCCTCATTTAGCATCACTATTTCAGAAAGAATGGAAAGCAGCTTTAGATGGAAATGGGTAACAAGCCAGAAAAACTGGGGTTTCTTTCATAACAGAGTTCAGGGAGAGGAGGATAACAGAACTCAATTATTCAAGGAAAGAATAAAATGTATGGGAGTTACAACAATAATATTTGTTTTCAAGAACTTTGTTTTCATTAATAATACTTTTAATTGTTCACTGCATATTCTTTACTCTTAGAAACAGTATGTAAAAGTGAAAATACATACATAGATGAAGTAATCCTTATGCTTTCTCAAAATAAAATATTTAGCCTAGTACAGTTGACCTTGAACAATGTGGGAGATAGAGGTGCTGACCCTCCCTGGAGTGGAAATCTGAGTATAATTTATAGTCAGCCCTCATATTATCACTTCCTGCATGTCTGAGATTCTGAATCCAGTCAACCACTGATGATGCAGTACCGCAGAGTTTATCATTGAAAAAGCACACCTACAAGTGGACCCGCATGGATCAAATCCAGCGTTGTTCAAGGGTCACCTGGATATATAGATTCCAGGCACCCTTGAATGTGACTATATAAAGTTGATGTTACCATACAACAGGGAGGTCTGGCGTGCTGCAGTCCATGAGGTCACATAGAGTCAGACACAGTGGGGTGACTGAACAACAGCAACAACCATACCACACCTGTATAATTTGAATTGAATTAATTAACATGCTAATTATTAAAGTAGAATATAAAAATTATATCTGGAAATTGCATGATATCACACCCTTATGTTTTCTTCCTTTTTCCCTTGGGAAGAAAGAGTGATCACCTGCTTTACCTGCTATATTGTTGGTGTTCAGGGAATGGCAGTAGAATCTCAGAGCGGTTTCTGAGGAATGTCTTCTATTGATTTGAGGTGGATATTCCAGTCAGTTGCTACTGTTGTCTTTTTTTTTTTAATTAAAAAATTATTTTTTATTTTTACTTTTTGGGCACACTGTGCAGCATGTGGGATCATATTTCCCTGAACAGGGATTGAACTCATGCTCCTTGTAGTAAAAGCAGAGTCTTAACCACTGGACCACCAAGACAGTCCCCTTCCCACCTTTTTTGAAAAAACATATTCCTCTTATCTGCTTCTGGTTCTTGAGATTACATATTAACTTCCCATTGTATTTCATATTTCACACTGGATTTTTTAATTGAAACATATTTGCTAATCAGTGTAATGTTAATTTTAGAAGCGTGTCATTTGCACCAGCATTGAATGAGTCTGGCACATAATAACCTTCCATTAATACTTGTTTAATGAAAGAATGAAGGAATCATTTATACAATATGGTACTTCTCAGATAATTATAATAATTGAAGGAAAACAAGTGTTGGACACTAACCTTCATTTTCTAACATTATTTCCTTTTAGAAAATGTGATATTACCAGTTGTTTGAAAAATTAAAGGCTCTTCTTTAAAGACTAAGTGATATGCTGAATTGATAATTTGGCTAGTGACATAAATTGTCCAGGAGTGGAATTGCTGGGTCATATGATAGTTCTGTTTTTAGTTTTTTGAGTCCTCTCCATACTGTTCTCCATAGTGGTTGTACCAATTTACATTCTGCTGTGTGGTGACCTAAATGGGAAAGAAATCTAAAAAAGATTATGATATCATATACCTATAGTCATATATGTATATGATTCACTTTGCTGTACAGCAGAAACTAATGCAATGTTCTAAAGCAACTATACTCCAATAAAAATTTTTTTAAATAACCAAAAAGATATAAATTGTCAAGCTGCTACACATCTGAGAAAATGAGAACATAATTTGAAAGGAAGAGATTGTGGAAATGGGTGTATGTGATTCAGTAAGAGAGGCCATGAACACGAGAGTAGGATCTGTAACTATGTAGTGTATTTTATGCTTCTGAAAAGACATTTTTTACACATATATGGGTCTGCCTGTTTACCTCACATTCTCTGTAATTTAAAAACTTTTTTTTTTTATAGCTGTTATTCTTGGACACACAAATGAACATGTATATTCGAAAGATATTGTTTCTGACATATCAAATGCTTATGATTAATTTCTTTAATGTTAAAATTTATATATTAAATCCTGTTGTTTGGTTGTAGTTCTCATTTTTTTAAATGTTTTTGTATGTACAACAAAAATGCACCTTTTGTGTACAAAGTTTTAAAAAATCTTTTAAAATATGATAAGATGAAAGGAATTAAAAAATCGACATTATTGGCACGAGATTCATGTTAATGTTTACTCATGTAAATAGAACAAAATACTGCCTAATTAGTGTGGTTGGTAAATTTTTGGTACTTTAATTTTCTCTGTTATTGTAAACCATGCATAAAATGCTTGCCTATTGAGAAGTGCAGAATTGTCAGAGCTTAAACAGCTGACATCTGCTTACTCTCTTAAAAAAAAAAAAAAAAGAATAACAAGCCATTTCAGCCTAATCTACCTCAAATGTGTTCATGTAAATGGAGGTCCATCTATTGACCTGTATTCTTTTCAGCTCGTGATTGGCCCACATGGTTCATGAAACCAGGAAGGCTGATTTGAAATGCAGATGTCGAGACAGTGAAGTACACCCTCCCCTTTTCGCTTTGCTGTATCTGTCAGGGTGAAAAGTGGCTTGTACAAGGGTCAGTCACCCATACTCACTTAATTACTTTTCTTGGACCCACAGAGCTGTCACAAGCTGTGGTGGATGCGGGAGCTGTTCCTCTCTTAGTGCTCTGTATCCAGGAGCCAGAAATTGCTTTGAAAAGGATTGCTGTTTCAGCCCTCAGTGATATTGCAAAGCATTCTCCAGAGTTAGCACAGACAGTGGTGGATGCAGGAGTGATTGCTCACTTAGCCCAGATGATCCTGAACCCTGACGCTAAACTGAAGGTATTTAAAAATAAAGTTGAGAAACAAACAAACCAGGATTCCGATAATCTAAGAAAATGGAAACGATATGTGTGCAGATGGATAGTATATATTTTTAGATATTAGTAAATTATCAGGAAAAACAGGTCTGGGTATATTATGTATTTGGGTCCTTTCATATGTGGAAACTATGCTGTAAGGATTAGACAATCAAGATGTGACTGGGGAAAAGTACATGCAATGCTGAAAACTAGAAGTAACATCAGAATCAATAATTAAAGTAAGGAATCATGTCACGATTAAACCTCAGGGTTAGAAGGGACCTAAAGGTTTTCTAGCCCACTATTATATTTATGTTTCCTATGAAAATGGCCATATTAGTCTTTCGAACTTTCTAAAATTTAATTTTCAGTTAATAGTCACCAATTATACTTTTACATTATAATAGTTATGTTCATAAGATTTTAAGATTGTCAATGTTAATTAGACAATGTAAAATTCTTTAAACCTGTAACAGCCACATGCCCAAAGTTCTGCTTGATCATGTTTGTATTACATTACAGTACTTATCATAAACTAATGATTTAAGTAGTGCATAATTAAGAAATAATATTCACCCAAAGGTCATATTCTTTGACCAGCCTCAATAAGTAAATATTTAAATAGTCAATAGTGTGAACTAAGATGTTCAACTTGGAAATTAGAAAATTTAAGAAATTGAGTATTTAGGTATAAGAGTAGGAGGTGAATACTTCAAGACTCTTAGGTTATGTTGAATTTGTGATTATTTCTTCCTCTTTATAAAGGAATTTGAATGTGATACAAAGCTGTTTAAATTACATCTGAACTCCACAGTGGACCCTGTGTAATGTTTGGGTTTGGTTTTTGTTGAACAGCGTCAGGTCCTTTCAGCTCTCAGTCAGATTGCGAAACATTCTGTGGATCTGGCAGAAATGGTGGTCGAAGCAGAGATTTTTCCAGTGGTACTTACCTGTCTGAAGGACAAAGATGAATACGTGAAGAAAAACGCTTCTACTTTAATTAGAGAGATTGCAAAACATACACCCGAGGTAAAACAAGGGGAAAAGAAATCAGCTTCGAAATACAACCACGTGCCGTTAGTTTAAGTTATTAAGCAGAACATCAATTTGTTGACAGGGCCCTGGGTGGTGTCACGTGTTGTGAGGGTTTCTCACCCTCAGCACAGTGGACGTTTTGGCCGAGATGATCCTTGTTGTGGGGGGGCTGTCGGTATACTGTAGGCTGAATGTTCAGCAGCATCTCCGGCCTCTGCCCACTAGATGCTAGCAGCACCCCTCCCATAAGTTGTGACAATCAAAAATGTCCCCATGTATTACCAACTGTCTCCAAGGGGACAAAAGTGCCCCTACTTGAGAACCACTGGGTTGTAGCAATGGAATTTGAGTCTGAAATCTCAGTTTTTAATTATTAATCATTGTCTGCTTTCCACTTCTAAGTTGTAGGGACCATGGACCTTTGTTGTCCTGTCACTCTAGGTCATCTGGGCGTAGTGAGAGACAGTGCCCCTCCAGGTTGGGAGAGATCACCAACTCCCTGCTCAGCTACTCATACATGGTGGTTCCTGCTCTGGGTTCTTAGATGGGAAAAGAATAGAGATGAAGTGAACTTGGGTAGATGAATCTGCTTCATACTCACGCATTGTGTGGAGGGGGCAGGGAGCGGTTTCAGCAGTTAGCTAGTTATGAACTAGCCCTAGGTTTAGTGTTTATGTGAGGCACTTTGACATCTATTATGATAAGGATAAAAGTCATGTAAGAAAAATTGAACAGCAGAGAGGCTCACAGTGAGCATATTCTGTAATTAGAAATAGCAGGATTGTTATCCTTGTATATTTCTTTGATAAATATAATACTTTCGAATAATATTTCAGATTTTGTTGTTTAGTCCCTAAGTTGTGTCCGACTCTTTTGTGACCCCATGGACTGTAGCCTGCCAGGATCCTCTGTCCATGGGATTTCCCAGGCAAAAATACTGGAGTGGGTTGCCATTTCCTTTTTCAGGGTATTTTCCTGACCCAGGGATTGAACCTGAGTCCCCTGCCTTGGCAGGTGCATTCTTTACCACTGAACCACCATTTTTTAGGTCTGAAATTTTAAAATTTGGCAATGCTAACGTAATATTATCAGACATCCTGGAATGTGAAGGCAGGTGGGCCTTAGGAAGCATCACTACAAACAAAGCTAGTGGAGGTGATGGAATTCCAGTTGAGCTATTTCAAATCCTGAAAGATGATGCTGTGAAAGTGCTGCACTCAATATGCCAGCAAATTTGGAAAACTCAGCAGTGGCCACAGGACTGGAAAAGGTCAGTTTTCATTCTGATCCCAAAGAAAGGCAATGCCAAAGAATGTTCAAACTACAGCACAATTGCACTCATTTCACATGCTAGTAAAGTAATGCTTAAAATTCTCCAAGCCAGGCTTCAGCAATATGTGAACTGTGAACTTCCAGATGTTCAAGCTGGTTTTAGAAAAGGTAGAGGAATCAGAGATCAAATTGCCAACATCTGCTGGATCATGGAAAAAGCAAGAGAGTTCCAGAAAAACATCTATTTCTGCTTTATTGACTATGCCAAAGCCTTTGAATGTGTGGATCACGATCAACTGTGGAAAATTCTGAAACAGATGGGAATACCAGACCACCTGACCTGCCTCTTGAGAAACCTGTATGCAAGTCAAGAAGCAACAGTTAGAACTGGACATGGAACAACAGACTGGTTCCAAATAGGAAAATGAGTACGTCAAGGCTGTATATTGTCACCCTAGTTATTTAACTTATATGCAGAGTTCATCATGAGAAACGCTGGGCTGGAGGAAGCACAAGCTGGAAACAAGATTGCCAGGAGAAATATCAATAACCTCAGATATGCTGATGACACCACCCTTATGGCAGAAAGTGAAGAAGAACTCAAAAGCCTCTTGATGAAAGTGAAAGAGGAGAGTGAAAAAGTTGGCTTAAAGCTCAACATTCAATAAACTAAGGTCATGGCATCTGGTCCCATCACTTCATGGTAAATAGATGGGGAAACAGTGGAAACATTGGCTGATTTTATTTTTCTGGTTTCCAAAATCACTTCAGATGGTGATTGCAGCCATGAAATTAAAAGACGCTTACTCCTTGGAAGGAAAGTTATGACCAACCTAGATAGCGTATTGAAAAGCAGAGACATCACCTTGTCAACAAAGGTCTGTCTAGTCAAAGCTATGGTTTTTCCAGTGGTCATGTATGGATATGAGAGTTGGACTATAAAGAAAGCTGAGCACCGAAGAATTGATGCTTTTGAACTGTGGTGTTGGAGAAGACTCTTGAGAGTCCCTTGGACTGCAAAGGAGATCCAACCAGTCCATCCTAAAGGAGATCAGTCCTGGGTGTTCATTGGAAGAACTAACACCAGTACTTTGGCCACCTCATGCAAAGAGCTGACTCATTGGAAAAGACTCTGATGCTGGGAAAGATTGAGGGCAGGAGGAGAAGGGGACGACAGAGGATGAGGTGGTTGGATGGCATCACCGACTCAATGGACATGGGTTTGGGTGAACTCCAGGAGTTGGTGATAGACAGGGAGGCCTGGCATACTGTGGTTCATGGGTCGCAAAGAGTTGGACATGACTGAGCGACTGAACTGAACTGAACATAATATTCAAAGGTCATCTTATACTGGACTTCCCTCGTGGTCCAGTGATTGAGAATCCCCCTTGCAATACAGGGGATACAGGTTCGTTCCCTGGTGGGGAAACCGAGATCCCACATGCTGTGGGGCCTGCATGCTGCAATGAAGACCGAGCACAGTCAAATAATACTGCTAATAATAAAACCAAAATATCCTCTACAAAATATTTTTAAAAAATAATAATAAAGATCATCTCATACTTTAGGGCCGTGATAATGTAACTCTCCCTCTTTTCTCTTAGCTTGCTCAGCTGATAGTGAACACTGGGGGAGTTGCTGCCGTGATCGACTGCATCGGGTCCTGCAAAGGGAACATAAGGCTGCCAGGCATCATGCTGCTCGGCTATGTGGCAGCTCATTCTGAGAACCTGGCAATGGCGGTCATCATTTCCAAGGTTTGCCCTTGTTTCCTTTCCCCCTGATTTTTGCAGCGAGATCCTCTAAGACAGTCCACAGATTAATATTCTCCCACAGAATGTACAATATAACTGATCAGAGACAAAGAATTACTGGCTTTTTTCCAGGCTTACTAGTAAGTTTGCCAGAGCAATGCTTAAAGTAAGGTTGACTTGGCAGGAAGTTTGAAGTTTTACCCAGTGTTTAATATGAATAAAATGTCAGCACCTCTGAGTGTTAGTATTATCTGTATCTAAGTGATGTGTGTTTTGTATCTTGAAGGATTGGCTTTACAAATATGTAAAGCATACTTTGATTAAAGACAGCTAACATACCCAATGGTCGTTTGTATCATCTTGTACGGATGGCTCTCTCTCCTTTAGCTTCCAGGAGCTAATTTCTCTTCTTAGACGTGGGCAATTCAGAGTGCATGGGCACATGTCGGATAGCAGTGTTTCTGTTTGCTTGCTCGAGGGATTTGGCCTTATCTCAGTTTACAACTCTGTATTAACCTACCAGATTGAGTAACCCTGGCTCGTAGTAGGTGCTCAAAAAATATTTGTTGAATGAGTAAATATTGATCTCCTGAAGCACGCTTCAAAGGCTGTGTGCTCCCAGTGTCTCTGGCAGCCCTCTAGGGTGCAGGTTTCTTATCAGCATGGAAAACCCGCTGCTGTATGTTAAACAGAATTGTGGATTTTTTTTTTATCCTTTGCTAATCCTCAGAATAAAAAGGAGCCTCAGATCTTTATTTTCTACCTATTCCTTGGTAATACTTTACTTCACTCCCTCTTTATCCTGAGCTTTTCCTTTTGTTCTTCTATTACCAAAGACTCTGATAGTGACTAGGGCAGTAGTGCTGCTTCCTGAAGGGTCACGGTGGGGATATTATTGGAATTCTTGATTCTTGGTTCTTGTGTGGATTGTCAGAAAGTCCACACATAGGAAGGAGGAGGAAAGAAGCCGCGATTGCTTTTGCTTCCTGTGTTTCTTCCCCAGACTATCCAGGAGGTGCTCCCCCTCTTTGGTCTGGGGCTGCTGGCCTCTCACACCGGGTTATCTTTCATTTAATTGAAGATCAAGGTGGGGGCAGCAGCAGTTTGAGGCCGATCACACAGCACTGCATTATTCTTTCTGGTTCTGTGTAGTACTGTCAGGACTGACAATACCTCCCATCTAAATAATACTTTCTAACGTTCAAAGCACTGTAATGCTTCTTGTCTCATTTGCTGTTCATAACAGCCATGGCTATTAAGTCATCATTTTGGGGACTGTCTTCTTTTCCTCCTGCTTCTTCATTCTTGGTATGTCTCAGATGTATGGACTTTCTGGAAAGTTGCCTCATTCTGAAGATAGAAAAGATTCTGACCTTTTTTTTTTTAATATATATGGGCTGACACACATTTTTAGTTGTAAGAAAGAAGTCAAAGAAGTAATATGGCAGATCTCTTCTGGAAATTGGTCTTAAAAGCCAAATTTAGGGACTTCCATGGTGGTCCAGTGTTTAACACTCCTTGTTTGCAATGCATGGGGATTTGGATTTGATCCCTGGTTGAGGAACTAGGATCCCACATGCTGAGTGGTGTGGCCAAAAAATTAAAAAAAAAAAAAAAAGAAATTTAAAAGTGGAGGGGAAAAAACTATAGATGATCATTTGGCCTTTGTTTGTGGGAGGATGACCATGTGATAGTGGCTTTTGTGGTACTGAATTTAAGGTGATAATTTAGTATCAGCATTAGATAATTTAGTTTAGTCTCAAGTTAGAAAGTTATACCCATACAGAATGAATTATAATTTGATTTGGTTATTTGACTCTTCTTTGGATATATAAGCTGTGATGCATTTGAGGCCCTTTAGTTAATTCTGTTTTATTTAGCTACAATTGAAGCTTGAAGTACAAAATACAAGCACATGCCATCAGTGTAGTAAAAGTACTCATCCCTTCTTTGACATTCAGTCAGATTAAATTGGGCAAAACTATTGTGTAAATGTTGACCAAAAGTAATGGAAATTTACTATTTCAGGAAAGATTTTAGTGAATATATTTCACCTAAAATTTACTTAAATAGGATTCTTGCTCATATTATTCATTTGATTTTGGGTCCATAGTAGGTATTTTGTTTTTGGATCTCTTGGTGAAAAGTTAATTTTTAAAAAGATTCTAAATTAACTTTTTTAGTTTAGAAGGAAAGCAAATGATTTTAAACTCCTATGCATTTTTAATTTGTCACAGTGGTATCTGGCTTTGCCTAAATACTAGCCTGTGGCATCTGTTTTTTGGTTAAATGCCTCTGTTTGGGGAGCAAACGCTAGTAGAGATACTTAGTTTAGTTGGATTGTTACAGATAATTAAGGTAAATTAGTTCTAGTCGTTTTATTGACTTGAAAAATGACGGCCCCTGTGAAGTGCTCATTTATTGAACAGTTTAAAGGAAAAAAAGGATCAAGACCGAAATGATTCTTCTAATGTCTGAGAGACATGGAAGACCCTTTAATCCTGCTCTGGGTTCGTAACTCTCGCTCTTTTGATCCACACTGCAGGGTGTGCCCCAGTTGTCCCTCTGCTTGTCAGAAGAACCAGAAGACCATATTAAGGCTGCTGCCGCCTGGGCCTTGGGGCACATTGGGAGACACACTCCTGAGCACGCACGGGCCGTCGCTGTCACAAACACTCTGCCTGTCCTGCTCTCTTTGTACATGTCAACCGAGAGTTCTGAGGATCTTCAAGTGAAAGTAAGTGCTTAATTCTTCATCGTTTTAATGAAGATTTGTTAGATTTTTAACTCATTCTTATAATATGTAATGTAAAATGTTTTAATTTTTATTGTGGACAACATCTTTTTTTTTTTTTTTTGGTACACTTGATTGATTGATTTTTGTCTGTGCTGGTCTTTGCTGCTGCTCTCAGACTTTGTTTAGTTGCTGCGAGCGGAGGCTAGCCTAGTTGTGGTGTGTGGGCTTTAGGGCACTTGGGCTTCAGTAATTGAAGCTGATGGGCTCACTAGTTGTGCATGGGCTTAGTTGTTCCAAGATATATGTTATCTTCCTGGACCAGGGATGGAACCTGTGTTTCCTGCACTGCAGGGCAGTTTCTTAACCACTGACTGGACCACCAGGGAAGTCCAACAATATCATTTTTCTGAGTCAAGAAATAAGTTTATCAGAAGCATTGAGGTGACTCTTTGAAAACGAATTACCCTTGTCTCTAAAAATCAATGATAAATTTTAAAGGAAGTTCTCTATGGGTACAAAGTTTTTTGTAAAATGAATGTCTGATTGTTGCCACCTACATTTCTATTGACTTTTCTTATGGAATAGGAGTTAAATAATAGGACTTTGGAGGTGAAATTGGCCAGAGAGAACTTTAGTCCATTTTAAATTAAAAATTGAGCCTAAAAAAATTTAAAAGGAATGCCTTTCCAAAGGCATTCCTGAAGCATGAGTGACGAGTGACCTCTCCTAACTCCAAGTCTGTCTCATCTTTTAGTTATGTCTTATATTTGTTCCTTGAAAGGAAAATGACCATAAGATTCCCAAAATTAAACATTTAAAAATCTCGTATTAAAAAAATGAAGATTTCTGAAAAAAATATTACTAACTACTAAAATGGTTCATTAAACACTAATATAAAGCAGGATGGGTTTAAAAAATAATTTTAGAATTTCAAAGGAATAAAAATGTTTCCCAACATACTCCCTATTAGGAAAACATCTAACTTCTTGAAAGCAGCTCTCAGAATTAACTTGGGTTGAGGGAAATACATAGAAAAGACAATAATTCAAGATAAAATGAACAGTAAGTTAAATTGCTCTTAAATTTGAAGGAAAACAATAAAGTAACAAATAGGAAAACACATTTTACAACATCTTTGGACAGTATAATGGGACAGGAAATGTATTTGAACTGCAGTTTGAGGGACTCTGAAAGCTATCAAGTGAGTCATTTATTTATAAATTTTATAAAAGTGAATTTATGTTGATTTGGTTATGTTTACATGTTTTTTCTCTACAAACTCATTGAGGGAAGTTGATTTCTAAGATTAATATTAAGATTTCTAAGATTTCCATTTTTATAAGACTTTCTAGATTAAAGCAATGATTTAATAGATTTCTATTACTTGTCTCCAATATTGAGTCTATTCCTTGGCAAAGCATGGTAGATGGTAAAATTGATAATGTGCTAAGGTCTTTTCCTGTGTAACAATTCTGTGGTTCTTTGACTTTCTGGTGAGAAAACACAAATCCATTTCCAGTTTTGAGTTGTCTAAATACAGATGATTTACATATGTGTAATTTTAACCTATGTATGTCCTTCTCTTTTTACCTCAAAATTCTTTAACCCATTATCATCATTGTCTTTCTTCCTCCCTCCCTCTCCCCCTTCCCTACTTCCTCCTCTTTCCTTCTCCCTCCTCCTCACTTCTCATCCTCCCCACCCTTACCTCTAGTGATCCAGGGAAATAAAAGAATACATCAGCTACAGCATGAATAATTAGTAGCAGAGTAGATAGTAATTATAGTTTGAGAAACCCTTGCAAATAGTCTCTTAGGGAGCGCTATATACTATTTACATGCTACCAAGTTTATATAACTTGATTTTTGATGAATGTTATGATGCTATAGTGTATAAATATCATCAGAGTAAAAATGGTTGATTACTTTTTGAAGTCAGATAATTTTTATTGTGTATTAGTTTAACAAAGGTGGTTTTGTTAAAACATTAAGGTTTACTAATAGAAATTTCCTTCTACCTTTATTTGATACCATATTTATTTTCAGGAAATACAGTGGGTATTAAATTAAAAGTGATTTATCAATCATTATCCTGTCATCAATCTTTCCAAGGCTTTAAATCCATACAAATGTTTTCTTATTGTAGGGATTTAATCATTCTGGTTTTTTTTTTCTTCTCCAAGGTCTCTTGGATTCTATCAGTTGTTTTAAAGGCTTTAGAGTACAAGTCCAAACCCTTTGATTTGACACTATCTCAAAAGGGAAAAGTATCCAAGCACTTTAGGAACTGTCTAATGGTGTTTCTCATTTGTTATTCTGTAGCAGCTTTCAAATTACAAGGCCATGTTGAAGTTACTTTTGTTCCAAAGACATGTAAGCTTTTGTAAGCATTCTCTAATTGGTTCTGATCCAGGAGAGCCCAGGAGCAGCCCCTTGGAATTTCTTACACATTTTCACATGGTCTTACTATCTGCCTGTACCTATGTAGTTTCAAATGCCTTATGAAAACTGAAAAAAATATGTATCTTTTATATAATCATCTTACCCACATATATTTTGAAAATATTCAGGCAGTTGCATTTTCATTTGTTTTGATTCAGAGGTATTAGATGGAATTAGTTTAGTATTTGAATGGTTACAAAGCTATTCAAATAGTTATAAGACTATTTCTAACATAATTATTTAAATATTACATTCTTATTGTCTTGGTTGTTCCCCTTTGTTTTTAGCAGCTTTATTGAAATATAACTCATATTCCATATAATTTACCCATTTTAAACTATATAATTCAGTGGTTTAGTGAAGATTCACAGGTGCTACCATCGCCACAGTCTAATTTTAGAACTTTTTATTTTCCCATTAGCTGTCACTCCATGTCTTCCCTGTCTAGCCCCAGGCAACCGTTATTTTATATCTGTCTTTGCGGATTTGCCTCTTCTGGACATTTTATTTAAACAGAACCATACAATATATGTGGCCTTTTGTGCCTGGCTTCTTTCACTAAGTGTAAGTTTCAAGGTTGTAACATATATCAATATTTTGTTCCTTTTAATTACCAAATAATATTCCATTGTATTGATATACCACATTTTGCTTTTCTATTCACTGCTTGGACCTTCGGTTGTTTCTACTCCTTGACCATCATGAACAATGCCACTATGAACATAACTGTACACGTTTTTGTGTGGATGTATGTTTTCATTTCTCTTGGGTATATACCTAGGAATGGACTTGCGAGGTCATATGATAACTTTTTTTAGCATTTTGAAGAACTGTCAAACTGTTTTCCAATGTAGTTATACCATTTTGATTCCCACCAGCAATGTATGAGGGTTCTAATTTTCAACATCATTGCCATCTCTCTTTACTGTCTTTATTTTTAATTGTAGCCATCCTAGTGGGTATGAATTCATATCTCATTGTGGTTTTGATTTGCATTTCCCTGATGGATAAAGATGCTGAAATTTGTTGTCTTGTGCTTATTGGCCACTTGTATATCTTCTTTGGAGAAATGTCTAATCAGACCTTTGGCCCATTTTTAAATTGGGCTATTTATGTTTTTATTATTGAGAATTTAAGGATTCTTTACATCTTATGGATACAAGTCCTTATCAGATGTATGACTTACAAATATTTTTTCCTATTCGGTGGGTTGTCTTATCATTTTATTGATAGTATTGTTTATAACAAGTCTGTAAAAAATTTTAATGAGATTCAGTTTATCTTTTTTTTTTTTTCACTCCTGTGCTTTTGGAGCTATATGTGAGAAGACTTTTCCTAGCAGAGTCAAGAAGATTTACTCCTGTGTAACCCCCTCATTTAAATAACTATAGCTCTTTGGTCAGAATACTTTCAGAATAAAATTAACTTTTGAATAAAGAAGCATTTTTCATTTTAAGCAGTTTTCAAGAAAGATCATTCATTTTCAACAATGAAACAACAACGAATAATTTTTTGTTACTCCTTTCATTTTCTGTGAAAAACAAAGTGGCATCAAGTGTTTGTCTTGAATTGACAATTTTGTTTTGCTCATTACTATTCTTATGTGTATTGTTAATAGGAAAAAAGGGTAGTATTGCTAATCACTTATTGTGGTTTCTATAAGAGCTTTGATCAGTGTGGCTAGAGTCAGCTTTTAGAAATGACAGAAAAATTAATGAATGTAGAATTGTAGATACTACACTAGTTTGTAGGAAAACCAGGCTCAAACCCAAGTTGTCCTACACAGATAGTCCATGATTCCTTCCCTCACATCATCATGTAATATTATATATGTCTAAAGATAAACACTAACTACTAAATGCTGTGACATTTAGCAAAGTTCATAATCTCTTATTCATTATTTTGAAGTAACACATACTTGATTTTCTGACCCAGGTAAAGAAAAGGATTTGTTGACCCCACATAATTTCTGTACAATTCACAGAATAAAATTATAGGAACAATTTTATTTCACTCACAGCCACAAGTCACCAAATACAAGTCATATTTTCTAAAGGCTTATACATTTTAAACCCAACATACAACATGATCCTGTATGTAGAAAATCCTAAGGAATACACACAAACACATTCACTAATACTAGAACTAGTAAGAGTTCAACAGAATCACTGGGTAGAAGACAAATATGTAAAAACCAACTGTATTTCTGTATTTTAGTAGTGAGTAATTCAAATATGAAATTAAGAAAATAGTTTCATTTATAATAGCATAACAAGAATAAAATATTTAGGAATAAATTTAACAAAAGAAGTATAAGACTTGTACACTGAAAACTATAAAACATTGCCGAAAAAATTAAAGAAGATCTGAATAAATGAAGAGACATTCCATGTTCACAGATCGGAAGGTTTGATATTGTTAAAATGGCAATTCAATACTGTTAAAAATGATCTATATTTTCAATACAATCCCTTTCAAAATCCCAGGTGTCTTTTTCCTCAAAAAACTTGAGAAGCTGATCCTGAGATTCATATAGAAATGCAAAGGACTTGATCTTGCCAAAACAATCTTGAAAAAAGAAAGACTTAACACTGCCCAATTTCAAAACTTACTATAAAGCTACACAAACAAGGTGCTTACAGAAAGACTATATAGATATCAATGTAGTAATCAAATAAAAAATCTGAAATGGACCCTTTTATCGTCAACTGACTTTTCCCAAAGGTGCCAAGGCAATTTAATGTTAAAAGATAGCCTTTTCAGCAAATGGTACTAGGACAATTATTATATCTTCAGACAAAAATATTAATTTGGATCCTTATCTCATACCATACGCTAGAATTAACTAAAAATGAATAATACTGATAGATCTAAATGTAAGAATTAAGATTATAAAACTCTTAGAAGAAAACATAGGAGTAAGTCTTTTTAGCCTTGGAATAGGCATTGATTTCTTAAAAATGACCCTTAAAGCACAAGTAATAAAAGAAAACACTGATAAATTGGATTTCATCAAAATGAAAAACTTGTATGCCTCAGAAGACATTACTGAAAAAATGAAAAGACAAGCCACAGACTGAAAAATTACTTGCAAATCATATATTCAAGCAAGGACTTGTATTCAAAGTATATAAAGAGCTCTTACAACTCAATAATAAGAAGATACATAACCTCACTAAGCAATGGGCAAAAATGAATAGACATTTCACTGACAAATGACCAATCAGCACATAGAAAGATTCTCAACATCATTAGTCACTAGAGAAACACACATCAAAACCATAATGAGATATTACTTCACACCCACAAGAATGGCTATAATTAATGAGACAGAAAATAACAAGTGTTGATCATTCTATGGAGAATTGAACCTTCCTACACCACTGGTGACCCACTCCATTTCTTGCCTGGAGAATCCCAGGGACAGAGGAGCCTAGTGGGCTGCTGTCTTTGGGGTTGCACAGAGTCGGACACGACTGAAGCAACTTAGCAGCAGCAGCAGCACACTACTGGTGAGAATGTAAAATGTTGCAGTCATGTTGAAAAAGAGTTTGGTAGTTTCTCAAAATATTAAACATAAATTTACCATTATCACCCAATAACTCGACTCTTCAGTATTTTCCCAAGTGAAAAAATTTGCATGTGAATCTTCATAGCAGCATTATTCATATTAGCCCAAAGTGGAATTAACCCAAATGTCCATCAACTGGTGAATGGATAAACAAAATGTGATAAATCCCTGTAATGGAATACTATTTGACAATGAAAGGAGTGAAGCACTAATATGTGCTATAACATGGATGAACCTCAGAAACATTATACTTAGCAAATGAGGCCAGAACCAAAAGTTAACATATTATGATTTCATTTATATGGATGGTCCAGAAAAGTACAATTTATAGAGACAGGAAGTAAATTAGTAATTGTCTGGGGTTGGTAGGATAAGTGGAGGAGGAAATATGGAATAACTATAAATGGGCGTGGGGTTTTTTGGGATGATGAAAATGTTCTAAAATTAGATTGTGGTGATGGTTGCCCAACTCTGTAAATTTACTAAAAATCCATTGAACCGTGCACTTAAAATGAGTGAATTTATGGTATGTAAATTATATCTCAATAGTGTTGTTAAATAATCTTAAGCCCAGATATTGACAAGTAAACAAAATCTTAACTAATAGACTAATATTTGTTTCATGCTGGATGATTCAACTGATTATTATTAATGATATACATCCTGATATAGAAGTTTATAGTCAAAAATCAAGTATATTTCTTGATGAAGGATAGTAAAGCTCAGTGGATTCCTACTGTCATTAGAGTTCTTGATTAATAACTTGACAGTCTGTCACCAACTTGGAACTGTTAGGATTGGGGTAAGGCTGTCTGGTACAGTGAATGTGGTCTCCACTGGCACATTAGTAGACTTTGTCACCAACAGCTGTTAAGTTCATCATAAAGCTCTTCATTTTGTTTTCAAACTCCAGATCACAAGACGTGACTTTTTGTCACGCTTTCATTGATTACTTACTTTGGTATGTATTTTGCTTTGTATTTCAATAGAGTAAAAAAGCCATAAAGAATATCTTACAAAAATGCACCTATTTGCCAGCTCTTGAACCATTTCTGTATGATGCTCCTCCCAATATTCTGAAGCATGTGGTTGGACAATTCAGTAAGGTAAGACATGATCTCTTAGCCTGGAAGAGGGGCAAGAGAATTAAAACAAGGTATTAGCTTGCACTGTTTTGTTGGGTCAGTGTTTTCTTCTGTAAGATGAGGGCAGGGTTTTACTATTTGATTTTACTGATCATATCGACAGGGAGGGTAATATAGGTTAATAAAATTCACGTAAGTTAATAAAAGTCACACATAACTAATTCACACTTTTTTCTTTGTCATGCTTCCTCACAGCCTCTGTACTGTCTTTTTTATGTTCTTGGAGAATAGAAGAGTCAACGTGTGAAAACCTCATAACCCTTTGGTAGTTTTCCTGGTGACTCTTAGTCTCACTCAGCTGGAAACAACTGCAAAGATCCCCACAGTATTTTTTGTGAAATCCATGTATTTAACCGGAGATGCTTCCAGACAGTCATTTGGAATGTATTGGCTTATTTGGTAACCACTTTTTAACCAGCATGGCTGTCATGTTTCTTAGCTCACTGCAGACTCAAGATAGTAAGGTGGAAAGGTCAAGCTGCTGGATGGGGTTCAGCCAGAGGAACTGACTCCTGACAGCTGAGGCCAAGAGAGAGTGTGTGTGTTCCCACAGCCGTGGATGGCCCGGAGGGGAACCCTAAGTCATCAAGAAGTGGTCAGGTTGTGTTCAGGTTGGATTTAGGAAAATAGGGTCTTTGAAATTAGTATCTCGGTGTGACTGTGAGCTCAGGCTCTGGAGCTGGGTTGCCTGGGTTTCTACTAGCAGCAATACCTTTGACGACGTCTTGACCTCTCTAAATCTTAGTGTAATTACCCATAGACTGGGACTAATAAGAGAACCTATTTTATAGGGTCATGTAAAGATTAATGAGTTGTTATATGTATAGAGTTTAGCCTAATCCCAGGCACTCAAAAAAAAAAAAAAACAAAAAACCCCACAAAACCCCAAAAAGTTGTTTTTGAGAAATAAAACATAAAAGTGCTAAAGGCTGATTTTAAAAAATTAATAAAAATGGATGGGGGCCAAATTCACCTGAAGCATCAGTTATAAGGCTGTATAAAGGAGGTACTACTGTTGTGTACTATGTTTCTACAAATAATAAACAAAAACTGTATGTTGTTAAAATGTTTAAGCTAGGCCCTACAGCTGAATAGGTCTAGTTTTAGGTATTCCTCTGAAAGATCATACTGTCTTTGACTCATTTCTGTGATCTGCAACATCTTGCTGCCCCTTAAGCACCATAGTCACTGTATGGTAGAAGGTTTTACGTTGCTGAAGCCCCCTCAGGATATAGCTCTGTGTATCAAACACCTGTGCTCTGTCTTCTTCCTTCTAAGAAAATAATGAGACTTCCCTGTGGTCCAGTGGCTAAGACTCTGTGCTCCCAGTGCAGGGGGCCCAGGTTTAATACGTGGTTGGGGAATTAGATCCCGTATGACGCATCGAAGATCCCACGTGTTGCCGCTAAGACCTGGCGCAGTCAAATAAATACATTAAAAAAAAAGAAAAAAAAATGAAAATAATCAACCTTTGTTTTCTGGATGCTAAGTAAGAAAGCAACCAGTTAATTTGATCAGCTAAGAGGGAGGAAGGTGTAAGGGGACGAGTAGATCATCTACAGACAGTCATCACCTCTTGTGAGTAGCTGACATTATTTCTGAAAGTTTCATTTCATACTCTAATCTTTTAGGCTACCAGGAGTGAGATATTCTAGTTTTATTGAACTTGCTGTGAAAACGAACACTACCCTGAACTGAGTTCAAAATAAGTCACTTTTAAAGTAAGTCAGTGGGATTTGTGGAAGTTAGCTAAGATAAAATAAACACAATACCGCATACCACATACTCTTATGAATGTACCTTTAGGAATATTTGCTTCAGGTAGAATTTTACCTTTTCTTAATCTAAGGATCCAGAGCACTAGAAAAGAGAGAGGAAAGCAAGGCAGAAGATAAAAAGATATTAATTTAAAAGATAGGAGGTAATAAAAACTCTCCAGGCCAAACAAAATATTTAAAGCCTATAGGCATTTCTGTTTTTTAGAAACATGCGCACTTAGTGTCATCTTTTATTGTCCAGTTGATGTGTATTATCATTATAATAGCAAAATCCCTTTGTAGTTTTAGTTTTGTTAAATGCCTACATGATAAGCATTAAGGGATAGACAAAAAATAGTTAAGACCAAGTTCTTTTTCAAGGAACTTGATAATTGAGCTGGGGGACTGGATGAAACAATCATAAAACACTTCAATGTGCTAGACTTCGTGATAAACTTTTAAAATTTTTATCTTTTAATAGCTTATGGGATCTTAGTTTCCTGATCAGGGATGGAACCTGTGCCCTCTGCAGTGGAAGTGCGGAGTCTTAGTAACTCCTGGACCACCAGGGAAGTCCCTGATAGTTAAACTATTATGTGGCAAGTGCACTGAAAGGGGTCTAACAGAATGCTTTGAGGGAAGAAATGTACCCAGCTCAGCCTGGGAAAGAGAGTAGGAGTGTCCCAGAGAAAGTTTCTTAAAGGCAGTTACCCCCAAGTAATGGGAGAAGTGTGTGGAGGGCAGAAGGGATTTTGAAGAGGAGGAAGCAGCATAGGCAAAGCAAAAAATGCTTCAGATGCACCCTTTGAGGTCATTGAAACACAATTTAGTGTAGAGGTTGGTATGGAAGGACTTCGGAGAGGTATTTAGGACCTGAGTCACAAAAGGGCCCCTGAGCTTGCCTGTAACTTTGGAGAGACCTTGAATGGCTGTAAGCGAAGGACGGCCCCTGTAGTATATCATACCTATATGGTTGGATCTCTATTACCTTTGGCTTTATTCCATCCCCACAGCATACCAAGTTGATACATTTCCAAAAAGGCTGCATTTTTCTTGCAATCATTTGCAAATTTAGGCTCATTATGTTCCAGTTATATTAGACATAAATTCTCTTTTTCATTTCCTCATATATTATTGCTTTTCAAGAGTAAAAATCCAGCTTGGGAAAGAAAAGCTGACACTTTTATGTGCTTCACTTTTCAAGGTGCTGCCACATGATAGCAAAGCTCGACGACTTTTTGTAACAAGTGGTGGACTTAAAAAGGTGCAAGAGATAAAAGCAGAACCTGGATCTCTCCTTCAAGAATATATCAACAGCATTAACAACTGTTACCCAGAAGAAATAGTAAGGTAGGAAAAATGGACTTTGGGAAGGTCAATGTTATTCTGTTTTTCTCTTCTCAAATTGAGATTTTTATATCCACTATGTGAAAACGTGGACTTTGAAATAGCACAGAAGACCAAAATATACTTCTCCCTCAATCTTTTTTATTCTTCAAATTAAATGATGTTCTGATTGACACATACTTTTCCAAATGAAACTGAAATGTCATTTGAGACATTTCTGTACTAATTTAGTATGTGCTTTACTAAAGTGTACCTCAAAACAGAGTTCAAAGTAAATTATCAACTGTTAATAGAAACTGTTTGATTTTCATAGTTCCCTGCATATTGTTTCTCTGCCTTAAGCTCACATTCATATCAATGAGACTATTATTACAAATTACAAATTACTGCTATTACAGACAGAAAGGAGATGTTGATGGAATACTCAGTTCAGTTCAGTCGCTCAGTCATGTCCTACTCTTTGCGACCCCATGGACTACAGGATGCCAGGCTTCTCTGTCCGTCACCAATTTCCAGAGCTTGCTCAAACTCATGTCCATTGAGTTGGTGATGCCATCCAACCATCCTCTGTCGTCCCCTTCTCCTCCTTCCTTCAATCTTTCCCAGCATCAGGGTCTTTTCCAATGAGTCAGTTCTTTGCATCAGGTGGCCAAAGTATTGGAGTTTCAGCTTCAACATCAGTCCTTCCAATGAATATTCAGGATTGATTTCCTTAGGATTGACTGGTTTTATCTCCTTGCAGTCCAAGGGACTCTCAAGAGTCTTCTCTAACACCACAGTTCAAAAGCATCAATTCTTCAGCGTTCAGTTTTCTTTATGGTCCAACTCTCACATCCATACATGACTACTGGAAAAACCATAGCTTTGACTAGATGGACCTTTGTCAGCAAAGTGATGTCTCTGCTTTTTAATATGCTATCTAGGTTGGTCATAGCTTTTCTTCCAAGGAGCAAGCACCTTTTTAATTTCATGGCTGCAGTCACCATCTGCAGTGATTTTTGAGCGCAAGAAAATAAAGTCTGTCACTGTTTCCACTGTTTCCCCATCTATTTCCCATGAAGTGATGGGACCAGATGCCATGATCTTCATTTTTTGAATGTTGAGTTTTAAGCCAGTTTTATCATTCTCCTCTTTCACTTTCATCAAGAGGCTCTTTAGTTCCTCTTTGCCTTCTGCTATAAGGGTGGTGTCATCTGCATGTCTAAAGTTATCGATATTTCTCTCAGCAGTCTTGATTCCAGCTTGTGCTTCATCCAACCTGGCATTTCACATGATGTACTCTGCATATAAGTTAAATAAGCAAGGTGACAGTATACAGCCTTGACATACTCCTTTCCCAATTTGGAACCAGTCCATTGTTCTATGTCTGGTTCTAACTGTTGCTTCTTGACCTGCATAAAGATTTCTCAGGAGGCAAGTAAGGTGGTTTGATATTCCCATCTGTTGAATTTTCCACAGTTTGTTGTGATCCACACAGTCAAAGGCTTTGGTGTAGCCAATAAAGCAGAAATAGATGTTTTTCTACTCAGCCATAAAAAAAGAATGAAATATTGCTGTTTGCAGCAACATGGATGCAACTAGAGATTATCATAATAAGTGAAGTAAATCAGAAAGACAAATACTATATGATATCACTTATATGTGGAATCTAAAATATGTCACAAATGAACCTATCTATAAAACAGGAATAGACTCACATACATAGAGTACAGACTTGGGTTGCCAAGGGTGAGGAAAGACTGTGAGGTGGAATTAGCAGACATAAACTATTATATAGGATGTTTAAACAACAAGGTCCTACTGTATAGCACAGGGAAGTATATTCAATGTCCTTTGACAAACCATAATGGAAAAGAATATAAAGAGAAGAATGTCTATATGTGTATAACTGAGTCACTGTGCTGTATAGCAGAGATTTGCACAACATTATAAATCAACTACATCAATAAAAGAATAGAAAGTGATGTTGAATGGCAAAAAGAAAGTTACTATCTGTATCTGAAAAAAATAATATTTATGAAATGCAGGTTCTTCATTGTAATGTAGCTGCTGCTAAGTCACTTCAGTTGCGTCCGACTCTGTGCGACCCCATAGACGGCAGCCCACCAGGCTCCCCCGTCCCTGGGATTCTCCAGGCAAGAACACTGGAGTGGGTTGCCATCTCCTTCTCCATTGCGTGAAAGTGAAAAGTGAAAGTGAAGTCGCTCAGTTGTATCTGACTCTTAGCGACCCCATGGACTGCAGCCTACCAGGCTCCTCCGCCCATGGGATTTTCCAGGCAAGAGTACTGGAGTGGGGTGTCATTGCCTTCTCCGAGTAATGTAGCAGGAAGCTATTTTCAAGATTAATTTTTTATTTATTTTTAAAATTAGTGTATAGTTGCTTTACAATATTGTGTTAGTTTTTGCTATACAACAAAGTGAATCAGCTATATGTATACACATAGCCCCTCCCTCTTGAGCCTCCCTCTCACCGCCCTAGGTCATAACAAAGCACCGAGTTGAGCTCCCTGTGCTGTACAGCAACTTCCAACTGGCTATCTGTTGTGCATACGGTAGTGTGTAGACAGTAGTCAGTGCTACTCTGTCAATTCATCCCACCCTTGTCTTCTCCCATGGTGTCTCTATGTCTGCATCTCCATTCCTGCCCTGCAAATAGGTTCATCAGTGCCATTTTTCTAGATTCCATATATATGTGTTAATATTTGTTTTTCTCCCTCTGACTTACTTCACTCCATGTGACAGACTCTAGGTTCATCCACATGATGACAGATGACCCAATTTCATTCCTTTTTATGGCTGAGTAATATTCCATTACTTATGTGTACCACATCTTCTTTATCCATTCATCTGTTGATGGACATCTAGGTTGCTTCCATGTCCTGGCTATTGTAAATAGTGCTGCAGTGAACCCTGGGATGCATGTGTCTTTTGAATTATGGTATTCTCGGGGTATGCTCAGGAGTGGGATTGCTAGGTCATAAGGTGGTTCTATTTTTAGTTTTTTAAGGAACCTCTATACAGTTTTCCATAGTGACTGGACCAATTACATTCCCACCAACAGTGTAGGAGTATTCCATTTTCTCCACATAATCGCCAGCATTTAGTAATCAATATAAAAATTATTAATGAGCTATTTGACATTTTTTATACTAAGTTCTGGAAATCTGGTGGGCATTTCGTCACTTCCAGTACATCTCAATTTAGATATTAAATTTCATTGGAAATACATGATGTGTATTTAGATTACATAAAGTTTACAGTTGAAAAAGTAGATATGCAAGTTGTTCCAAACACACTTAAATTTTTTCCAACAACTGAGTTGAATATCAATTATTAACATTTTTAAAATTTAATATAAAAGTCAGTTCCTCAGTCATATTCCTAGGGCTCAAGAGCCACCCTAGCTAGTGGCTACCATGTGAAACATTACGATTTTTAAAGTTTTGGTTTTTCTAAATCCACTCTTTACCATTTCTATAAAAAGTATTTACCTTGTATCTAATGCATTTATCAGACCTAGGAAGGTGAGGCCTGCTTTAAAATTTATGACTAACGCATAGAGAAACAGCTGTAACTTCCTTGGTCTAGGAATACTTGGAAGAGACTCACTGTTTAGGGGCAATTTTTCTTAAGGGTAGGAGGCCTTTTGGGACTTCTTAAGTGCTCAGTGGGAAAGAATCTGCCTGCCAATGCAGGAAACACAAGAGATGTGGATTCAGTTCCTGGATTGGGAAGATCCCATGGAGAAGGAAATGGCAACCCACTCCCATATTCCTGCTGAGATGATCCCATGGACAGAGAAGCCTGGCAGGCTACAGTCCATGGGGTTGCAAAGAGTCAGACACAAGTGAGCAACTGAGCACTCACACAAACCTTTGGTGGAGAAATATTCTTTAATGTAGCTCTTTATGTATGCATGTATGTACATGTTTATCTGTGACTGCTTATAAGCACACTATTAAGAAAACACAGCTCTTCTATCCACAGTAACTTGACAAAATGTGGAAGAAATTAATGTAACATAAATTATGAGTTTTTAAGTCAAGCACATGAGGAGAGATAAAGATAATTAACAAAGGATAAAGTAAGTTTTGAACGTTAGGTTTTATCTGGAGAAAACACCTTAGGAGGTTTAATTATTCCAAATGTTTTAGAAAATTTTAAATTACACTTGCTAGTTTTTTTAATCCATTTATTGTATCATATATTTATTGTTGTGATCCACACAGTCAAAGACTTTGGTGTAGTCAATAAAGCAGAAGTAGATGCTTTTCTGGAATTCCAGAAAATTGTGGATATATACAATATCCACAACTGGATATTGTTTTCTCTTTTTCAATGATCCAATGGATGTTGGCAATTTGATCTCTTGTCCCTCTGCTTCTTCTAAATCCAGCTTGAACATCTGGAAGTTCTCAGTTCATGTACTGTTGAAGCCTGTCTTGGAGAATTTTGAGCATTACTTTGCTGGCATGTGAGATGAGTGCGATTGTGCGGTAGTTTGAACATTCTTTGGCATTTCCTTTCTTTGGGATTGGAATGAAAACTGACCTTTTCCAGTCCTGTGGCCACTGCTGAGTCTTCCAAATTTGCTGGCATTTTGAGTGCAGCACTTTCACAGCATCATCTTTTAGGATTTGAAGTAGCTCAACTGGAATTCCATCACCTTCACTAGCTTTGTTCGTAGTGATGCTTCCTAAGGCCCTCACTTGACTTCTCATTCCAGGATGTCTGGCTCCAGGTGAGTGATCACACCATTGTGGTTATCTGGGTCATTAAGATCTTTTTTGTATAGTTCTTTTGTGTATTCTTGCCACCTCTTCTTAATTATCTTCTGCTTCTATTAGGTCCATACTGTTTCTGTCCTTTATTAGGCCCATCTTTGCATGAAATATTCCCTTGGTATCTCTAGTTTTTTTGAAGAGATCTCTAGTCTTTCCCATTCTATTGTTTCCCTCTATTTCTTTGCATAGATCACTTAGGAAGGCTTTCATGGCTTTCCTTGCTATTCTTTGGAACTCTGCATTCAGATGGTTATATCTTTCCTTTTCTCTTTGCCTTTAGCTTCTCTTCTTTTCTCAGCTATTTGTAAGCCCTCCTCAGACAACCATTTTGCATTTTGCCTTTTTGCATTTCTTTTTCTTGGGGATGCTTTTGATCACTGCCTCCTGTACAGTGTCACAAACCTCTGTACATAGTTCTTCAGGCACTCTGTCTATCAGATCTAATCCCTTGAATCTATTTGTCACTTCCACTGTATAGTCATAGGAGTTGATTTAGGTCATACCTGAATGGTCTAGTGGTTTTCCCTACTTTCTTCAATTTAAGTCTGAATTTGGCAATAAGGAGTTTATGATCTGAGCCACAGTCAGCTCCTGGTCTTGTTTTGTTGACTGTATAGAGCTTCTTCATCTTTGGCTGCAAAAAATATAATCAATCTGATTTCGGTATTGACCATCTGGTTGTTCATGGGTAGAGTCATCTGTTGTGTTGTTAGAAGAGGGTGTTTTCTATGACCAGTGTGTTCTCATGGCAAAACTCCATTAGCCTTTGCCCTGCTTCATTTTGTACTCCAAGGCCAAACTTGCCTGTTACTCCAAGTATTTCTTGACCTACTACTTTTGTATTCCAGTTTCCTATGATGAAAAGGACATTTTTTTGGTGTTAGTTCTAGAAGGTCTTGTAGGTCATCATAGAACTGTTCAACCTCAGCTTCTTGGCATTAGTGGTTGGAGCATAGACTTGGATTACTGTTGCCTTGGAAAGGAACAGAGATCATTCTGTCATTATGGAGATTGCACTCAAGTACTGCATTTTGGACTCTTTTGTTGACTATGAGGGCTACTCCATTTCATCTAAGGATTTCTTGCCCACAGTAGTAGACATAAGGGTCATCTGAATTAAATTCACCCATTCTGGTCCATTTTAGTTCACTGTTGCCTAAAACAGCCATCTCCTATTTGACCACTTCCAATTTACCTTGATTCATGGACCTAACTTTCCAGTTCCTATGCAGTATTGTTCCTTACAGCATTGAACTTTACTTCTACCACCAGTCACATCCACAACTGGATATTGTTTTTGCTTTGGCTCCATCTCTTCTTCTTTCTGGAGTTATTTCACCACTCTTCTCCAGTAGCATATTGAGTACCTACTGACCTGGGGAGTTTATCTTTTTCAATGTCATATCTTTTTGCCTTTTCATACTGTTCATGGGGTTCTCAAGACAAGAATAGTGAAGTGCTTTGCCATTCACTTCTCTAGTAGACTGCATTTTGTCAGAACTTTCCACCATGACCCGTCTGTCTTGGGTGACCCTACATGGCATGGCTCATAGTTTCATTGAGTTAGACAAGGCTGTGATCCATGTGCCTCCTGAGAAATCTGTGTGCAGGTCAAGGAGCAACAGTTAGAGCTGTACATAGAACAACCGACTGATTTCAAATTGGGAAAGGAGTACATCAAGGGTGTACATTGTCACCCTACTTATTAACTTATATATAGAGTACATCATGTGAAATGCTGGGCTGTATGAAGCACAAGTTGGAATCAAGACTGCTGAGAGAAATATCAATAACCTCAGACATGCAGATGACACCACCCTTATAGCAGAAGGCAAAGAGGAACTAAAGAGCCTCTTGATGAAAGTGAAAGAGAAGAGTGATAAAGCTGGCTTAAAACTCAACATTCAAAAAATGAAAACCATGGCATCTGGTCCTATCACTTCATGGGAAATACATGGAGAGACAATGGAAGCAGTGACAGACTTTATTTTTTTGGGCTCCAAAATCACTGCAGATGGTGACTGCAGCCATGAAATTAAAAGGGGTTTTCTCCTTAGAAGAAAAGCTATGACCAACCTAGACAGCATATTAAAAAGCAGAGACATCACTTTGCTGACAAAGGTCCATCTAATCAAAGCTATGGTTTTTCCAGTAGTCATGTATGGATGTGAGAGTTGGACCATAAAGAAAACTGAACGCTGAAGAATTGATACTTTTGAACTGTGGTGTTGGAGAAGATTCTTGAGAGTCCCTTGGACTGCAAGGAGATGAAACCAGTCAGCCATAAGGAAATCAATCTGAATATTCTTTGGAAGGACTGATGCTGAAGCTCCAATACTTTGGCTACTTTGAAAATACCCTTTCTTTGCCATTGCACTGATATTCCTTAAATGTTTTGCTGTGTTTCTGGTACAGTCTTGTGAGCTGGTGTTCTCTTCCTTGATTGTTTCTAACCTCATACACAAAGCATTCCTGCAGTATAATTGGTTGGTGTAGTAGAGATTTCATTCAGAGAATTATTTCAGATAAATATCTTCATTGAATCTTTTGTGCCTACTGTGCTAAATCTTTTCACAAAGATCTAATAAAAAATTTTCTTTTTCAGGTATTATTCCCCTGGATATTCAGAAACACTTCTGCAGAGAGTGGACAGCTATCAACCACTTACTAACTGAGCAAAGTTACATTTTTATGCTCGAATTGATAGCAAAGTATTTGTGAATGATATTTGTTAAAGCTCTTTCTAAGTATTTGAGCTAAATACATACTAATTTAGTCAATGTGAAATACTTTTGGATAATATTTTCTAAATTTATGTAACACTTTAAAAAACTAGTGGTTTGAATGTATGAGGAACTAGTCACGATCCTTTGCATAGGATCTGATGGAAAGGCAAATTTAAAAAACACAATAAAGGGTCTTCACAAATTTGTTATTGTTCCATTAAAGACCACACATGCACACACGTCTAACTAGATATAGACAAAAGATAGTGTTCAGAAACGCTTAATTAATTTGCCAGTTCCTCATGGGCACAGGCAAGGAAGACTGGCCTTGGGAAGTCTAGTGATATCCAAAGGAAGTAGTTGCAAGAGGACACAGATGACAAAGTGCAAGGCATTTGAAAGATGCTGATGCTGGTTACACAAATGCATTATCTGAACACATGAACTCTATGGGTAACCTGGCAGGTTTCCCTAAGAATTTAGGAAGTTTCCTCTTCCTCCTAAGTTTTCTACCTCTCATCTTACTCTTCCCTAAACTGTTCCTTACCTTTCCTGGGGCTGGACAGGGTAGAAGTCAATATTAAGCACTATACTATTGCAGACATCCCTCTCCTGCTCATTGAAAGGTTTCTTCTTAGTCTAGGCCTACTATTGAAGCAATCAAGTCAAGGGGGTCCTCAGTGTTCCCTTGTCCTAGTTTCACAGTCCCAAGTTTCAAAAGTCAGATTTTCAGGGATTTAAGGAAAAACTTGAAAAGGATACCATTCGACTCAGACTTTACATGCATTTTCACAAATGGAGCTGAAAGGAAGATAAGAGGGAGTTGTGATAACATTTTAAATAAAAAAAGCATTAGTATTAAATGCTGGGCTGGAAGAAGCATAAGCTGGAATCAAGATTGCTGGGAGAAATATAATAACCTCAGATATGCAGATGACACCACCCTTATGGCTGAAAGTGAAGAAGACTTAATGGCCTCTTGATGAAAGTGAAAGAGGAGAGTGAAAAAGTTGGCTTAAAGCTCAACATTCAGAAAACTAAGATCATGGCATCTGGTCCCATCACTTCATGGGAAATAGATGGGGAAACAGTGGAAACAGTGTCAGACTTTATTTTTGGGGGCTCCAAAATCACTGCAGATGGTGATTGGAGCCATGAAATTAAAAGATGCTTACTCCTTAGAAGGTAAGTTATGACCAACCTAGATAGCATATTCAAAAGCAGAGACATTACTTTGCCAACAAAGGTCTGTCTAGTCAAGGCTATGGTTTTTCTAGTAGTCATGTATGGATGTGAGAGTTGGACTGTGAAGAAAGCTGAGCATCGAAGAATTGATGCTTTTGAACTGTGGTGTTGGAGTAGACTCTTGAGAGTCCCTTGGACTGCAAGGAGATCCAACCAGTCCATTCTAAAGGAGACCAGTCCTGGGTGTTCATTGGAAGGACTGATGCTGAAGCTGAAACCCTAATACTTTGGCCACCTCATGCAAAGAGTTGACTCATTGGAAAAGACCCTGATGCTGGGAGGGATCGGGGGCAGGAGGAGAAGGGGACAACAGAGGATGAGATGACTGGATGGCATCACCGACTTGATGGACATGAGTCTGAGTGAACTCTGGGAGTTGGTGATGGACAGGGAGGCCTGGCGTGCTGCGATTCATGGGGTCGCAAAGAGTCGGACACGACTGAGCGACTGAACTGAACTGATTGTACTTTTTATTTTTCCTGTGTGGTGTTTCTAACCTTGGGGAATATATGATTGGATTCAGGAGTCTTGGTTAGTTGGCATGTGTGTGTGTCTTTTTTTTTTTTTTTTTAAAGGGACGTTCCTGATAGTGATCTACCCTGGAGGCCTGAAGAGGAAGTAAGTGATAACCAGAGAGCCCCTTAAACATAGTTTCCAATCAGGTTAGCCTTCAGGTTTCCTAATTGGACTCTTTTTTTTTTCCCCCCTCTCAAAAGAAACCTATCCATTTATTCTTGATATTTTCTAGATTAATCTTTATCATCATTTTCTAATAATATATAGCTTTGTTGTATCTTTTAAAATTTCATCAAACCCAAGATAATCCCATTTCTTTTTGCCTTGTATCAGTCTAGCAAATGTTATGGGAATGGTGAATTTCTCATTATGTATTTCTTGCTATTATATTTTATGTTTGAAAAATTTCACTTCTTACATCATTTCATACTTACCAAATAGTTTTAAACTAAGGAAAATAAAACATTTAATGGAGTTTGAATGGGTGCTTCAAGGTAATCATATGCAATTTGGAAAATGTATGCTATGAAATGTTTCTTGGCTTAAAGTAAAATGAAGCTTTCTTTATTCTTTGAAAAGTCTATTAAGAGATTAAAAAATTTTTTTTGTCTATTTATACTAGAGGAAAAATAGCACTTGTTCTCTATTCTTTGTTATTTTCACCCCTGGTTTGAATTTTGTCAATTCCAATCCTCTGGCCTTAGCAAACCCTGTCTTACTATTTCCCCTCCCTGGCCCTTGAAGTTTATTTGAAATTTGACTGTCCTTAGGATATCTCATTTAACTTAGATGAACAGCAATTTATTTTTAGGACTTCGGGAACAGAGTGGTTGAATCTTACTATTGTTTGAACTTTATTCATTCAGTCACCTGTTGCGGAAATAGGTGCATACGCATCAGTGATGCCTGGAAGGAGATTAACATTTGGGTTCTAGTCATGTCTGTCAATTAATAAGACTGATAATACTTGTTTAGCTGACTCATAAGATGCTTATGAAGATAGCTTGCATTGATGCATAAAACAATTTTGTCAACTATTCTATTCTGTACAAACCAATATGTGATTTATGGACAATCTGACAGTCAATGAGTATACTTTTTGCCAGCAATTGGGCACACCAGGCCCCACACTCTTAGATAAGTGGAGTTTATACCAGATGATTTATGATAAAGAAAAGCTAAATTTCCTGCCCTCATGGAGTTTTCTAATATAAACACATTTGCCCAGACACAGGGAGTAAAATAGATAGAAGACACTGAACACCAAACAGGCATATTTCATGCAGCATGTAAAAACAAATGACAACCTCATATTTACAACAGGAGGCTGATCTGTTTTTCTAACCTTTCCTCTCAAACTATCCCCTTAAATACAGGATTAAAGATTTGCTTGTTTCTAAACTTGATTTGAGGTCCTGCTTAACATAAACTCTGAACTTAAATTCCTGGGTAAGGCCATCTCCAATTCAAGATGTCAAGTTTAGAAACTAACCTTGAAAGAATGAAGGATTTTTCTGTTGTGTTTTCAGATCTCCAACCCTTTCCTTAAATTCATAAACCCTGACCTTAAATTCCTGGGTAAGGCCAACTCCAGTCTAAGATGTTAAATTTAGAAACTGACCTTGAAAGCATGAAAGATTTGTTGTGTTTTCCAGTCATCTAACTTTGATTAAGTTAGGTGCTAGCAAATGGTGAGGTTTGTGTATACTGTGTTTTATTTTGCTACAAAATTCACTGTTTAGACAAAACAGATTTGTAGCTCTTCTGTTTCAGAGAATAAAAGGATTAAATGACCGTCTTAATTATAACTATTGCATTTACCCATTGGTTAAGGCATTTTTTACTTTTTTTAGGATCAAACTGGCTTTTAGTTTAATTATTTTTTTAATTGTATAGTTGATTTGCAATGTTATAATAGCTTCAGGTGTACAACACAGTGATTCAATAATTCTATAGTTTATATTGCATTTAAAGTTATTATAAAATACTAGCTGTATTCCCTGTGCTGTTTAATGTATCCTTTTATACGTAGTAATTTGTGCCTCTTAATTCCCTACCCCTAACTTGCCCTTCCCCCTTTCCCTCTTCCCACTGGTAACCACTGTATCTGTGTCTGTTTCTGTTTTATTATATTCATTTCTGTATTTTTTATATTCCACATACAAGTGAGATCATGCAGTATTTGTCTTTGTCTGACTTAGTTCATGTAGCATAATTCCCTCCCAAATCCATCCATGTTGTTACATCAACTATTAGTTTCTTTTACCTTGTTTTGTCACTGACAACTGTAAGGAGAGAAGAGGAGGAATTTGGACCATTAATTTGCAGCATGTCTTACTGACAGTTAAATACAGTGGTTTGTTCTGTTTTCTGAAGGTTATTTAATTAAATTCATGACCTAGGAAGCTAACTAGCCCCACATCTAAAATAATTGCTTCTCTGTTGGTGAGATGTAAAGCCGGGATTGATTTTCTCCTGGCTGAGAGCTCTCCTTTCTGAGTCATGAATGTCATCTTCACTCTCCTCCCCACATAATTTGATCTCTGTATTTGATCACTATTTAGTATACACTTCACTAAACAGATGTCTGAGTAATTAAAATCCCACATGGGCGCACTCATCAGTGAGCTACATCTATTTAACAGTCAGCCTAGAAACTTCTCACCCTCGGCTCTTCTCTCACCCTGGTGTCATCTGTCACTGGCCTTTAGCAGGCTTTAAATATTAGAGTTCAAACCTGGCTATGTTTGTTTTCCTATATTCATAGAATCTCTCCTTTCATTCTCAGCTTGTGTTTTCCCCACAAGTCCCTGATCTATTTCTCCTTCAACTCACCTGGAATTTATGTCCAGTTTTCTACCAGCATTCAAATTCTCATTGGATGAATCATCCTATATTTCGTTCATGCCAGCACCAGAAAAAAAAAAAAAAAATCAGAACCATGGATTAAGAGTGCTTTTTTCCCCCTGTGGCATAGCCAAATATTTCAGTCTGAACAATCCCCCCATTTTTTTTTTTTTTTTTTTTTTTTACACTATTTGAGATCAAATCCTGGAAACCTGTTTGGTGGCTACAGGTCACTGAAGGATTTTGATGGCCAAGAATTATAGAAGGAAAGAATGTGGGTTTGGAGCGGAAAAGGGAAGCTAGGAAGGACTTACTACATGAAATTTACTCACTTTTGAGAGAGGATTTAGATAGAACTTTATTGATGAAAATGTTTATACTTAGGCTGTATTCTTATGATAAGGCTTACAATACTGATATAACACTACATACAACTTGAGGTCAATGCTGTAATTTACAGAGGTAAAGGAATTCTCTTTGCAGTTGATGATGCACATTGATTTTAGGAAAATTTTGAAATGAGTATAGAATATATATTTTCTGATACCTATCATTTGAGACTTGAACAAAATCAGATAAATGAGTGGGCAACAGTCATAAGGCAAAATAATTCTTTATTTTCCTACTTTAAAATAGAATTCCAGTGCATTTAACATGGATCATTTTTATAGACATAAGTTTATTAGAACATGGGTGACTTGTGAGGTTCCCCTGTATTCACGACACTGGGGAATTTTTAAGGTGATCAAAAAACAAGCAACAGGTTCAGAGGTTAATTAATACAATTTTAGTTCTATGAGAGCAAATTCTGAAAGTACTTGTATAAACCTTATTACCATGATTGTATTTTAAAGCTACGTGAAAATCCCTATTTTGCTTGGAGCTTCTTGTTGGTTGTTTGGACTTAACTCCTAGCCTTGCTGTCTAAACTAACAAAGGCCAGGTAAATAAACAGAGACATAAATTAATAACAGGATTCTTGGACAAATAGTGACATGGACCAGGAGCTAGTATTTCAGGAAGGTGAACGAGTTCAACATGATGAGAATGCTTGTGGGTGTGATTTCTTTCACCATTTATCATCCAGCATCACTATAGGCCTGATGGCTCCTGAACGAGAACAATTTTCATTCTTCCAGTGCTCAGGGTAATCTCCCCTTGCCTGTTCCCCAGCTCCCTTCCCCTCCATGCAGTGGGTGTTTCATCTATTTAAAGTTCAGGGCACTTTTTTTCTTATCCAAGCTTTGTAAGTCTTGTTTCCCCTCCAGTCATTCCTTACCACATGTCCATCCATGCTCTGCTGTCAGCTTTTTTCAGATCATTAAAAAAAAAAAAAAAGGAAAAGATGACTTAACTCCAGTAACCCATTTCTGGCTTCCCACTGCCTTAGTGTAAATCAGGGAGAATCTTTCCTGACCTTCTTACCATGTTGTGAGGATCAGATGTGCTCTGTGGATACAAGGGCTTTATACATGGTTACTTGTGGCCAAGGGGCTTGGGCTCCAGCCCCACCTGCCTGACTGAGATGCAGTTTCAACCACTCCCTTGCTGTGTGAGCTTTAACAAGCTGCTTACCTTTTCTGTGCCTCAGTTTCCTAAGTGGAAAATGGAAATCATAAAAGTACATAAGTCCTGGGGTTGTTAGCTGATGGTTACATGAGACAATTCATGCGTATTATGAAGTCAGTACACCCCACCAGGTGTTAGCACAAGTGCAGACATCTGTGAACTTCCTCCCAGCCTCCCCTCTTCAGTGGGGCCTCTGGGACCTGTCCTTGTTCAGGCACTGCCGAAAGCTGGGCTGTATCCCTTGGGTGTGGTCTGTGAGCTAAAGATGGGGCAGGATGTAAGAATCCTGGCTAAGCACACACCTTTGTGGATCGACAGGCCTCTCTTTCTCTAAATTGTGTTCACTGGGCAGAGCTTCTCCTCTAATGACATGTTTATGTAGATACTTTAGTTTGCTGCCTTTACATACTTAAAGCCACAGAGATACATCTTTCCTAACCTGGAAAATGGCGATAGTAAGAGTATCTACCCCTGGGTTTGCAATGAGAGATGTCAAGTGAACCCCTTAGGAGGAGACAGGGAAGCACACTATTCTAGGGTTTGCTTTTGAAAAAGAACTGGAAAAAAAAAATCATCATGTAATCCAAATATCATCACTTTGTACACATGAAGTAAGGTGGAAACAAATCAGAACATATCAAAAGTAAAACCTTGCATTCTAAAAATGGGACAAATGATTCTTCCAAATGAACTCTCTTCTTCAAAGTGGTTTCCTCTGAATTCATAAGACATAACCCATAATACAAGGACACTGTTTTTGCCCCAAATGTGTTGGGATTTCTTCTTTGAAAAGGCTTTTAAGAACCCTGGTGCAAATACTAACTTACATTTTACATTTATGACAAATATCTTTCTACTTCTCAACTTTTTATTTATTATTTTTGACATGTTGTTATTCAGTCACTAAGTCATGCCTGACTCTTTGTGACCCCATGGACCCCATGGGCTGCAACACACCAGGCTCCTTTGTCCTCCACTGTCTCTCAGAGTTTGCTCAAATTCATGTCCATTTAGTGATACTATCTAACCATCTCATTCAAAAATGTCCCTCTCATTTTTGACATACAGATGTTCTAAATGTTTATGCAGATACATCTATGTATCTTCCATTATTTTGCATTTTTTCCCACTCAAAATTCCTTATTTAAAGGACTTATTTATATTTTCTTTTAATATTTCATGTTTGCCTCTTTAATCCACTTGGGATGTATTTCAGTAAATTGTATGAAGTGCGCATCCAATGGACTAAACTATTGGCCAGTTTTGAATAATCTGTGTCCTCCTCATTAATGATGCTTCATTTATGGACATATTAAATTTTCTTTCAGGACTTTTTCTGAAACATTCATCTATTTGTCAAGCTTTTCTCAGTCGTTCAAAATCACTGTAATTACTTTGGCTTTATAATTTGCATTAACATCTGGTACAGTGAATCTCCTATTATTATTCTGTCTTTTTAAAAGTATTCTGGCTATGATTCTGTTTTTTCTTCCAAACAGCAATTTTTTTTTCATTAAAAAATAATCTTACTGGAATTTCATTAAAGTCACAAATAAAGGAATAGATATATTTACCTAGAAGCATATCAGATTTCTCAATCTATTTACATCCTTTGTTTTCATGCTTGTTTCTTTCTTTCTTTGCATCAATCCCTTCCAGGTGTTGCCAACATATTTACATGTTAATAGAATCTTTTAAAAATATATATTTCCCAACAGGTTATTACTGGATCTGGAAAGGTTACTGGTCTTTAATAGTCATTTAAAATAGCTTTTTAATCATGTCTCTTGAGTTTTCTAGGCAAAACATCTGCAAATAAAGGTAAATTTTCTTCTGCCTTCAATATTTTACCTGTTATTTGTTTCTTGTCAGAATTATTTCAGCATAATTTTAAAGGATAGAGTTGATAGTGAGCATCTTTATACCTGATTTTAAGGAGAATGCCTCTCCTGTCATATCACTGGGTATGGAAATTTAAAAAAACACCCCAAAGAAGATTGAATAGTAAAAAGAACTCTCATTGCCCATTACCTAGCTTCAACAATTATCAATATTTTGGCAAACATTTAAGATTATAAATTAATCCAGACTTTTTAGATGCTAATTTGGAAATATCTATTCAGCAATGGATCCAGCAATTACATTGCTAGGCATTAATCCTAGTACAGCAGTACCAATAGGCAAAGATACACAAGGATGCTAATGTAACTGTATGGAATTGCAGAAAACTAGAAAGTATTTCCCAATAGGTGAATGAAAAATAATGGCACATGCATATATTTAAACTGTTCTATTATTCATGTATATTCAAATAATAAACTATGAAAAATTTTGCACATCTATGTGCTGATATGGGAGGATGTCCAAGATACCGTATACAATGAAAAAATCAAGTGCTGAATAATCTGCATAGTATTCTATTAATATTTTTTTTGAAAAGGCAGTAGTCACATACTTAAAAAACTTTTTTTTTTTGGCTATCTTGTGCAGCACGTGGGATCTTAGTTCCCTAACCAGGGATCAAACTCGCTTCCCTTGTATTGAAAGCTCGGAGGCTTAACAACTGGACCAGCAGGGAAGTCTTAGTCATATATGTCCATGGGAAATTTCTGTGAAGATATGTAAGAAACAGTTAATGAAGGTTATGTCTGAGAAGGAGAACAAGGAGTGATGATGGGAGGCTGAGGAATTACTATACAGTTTCTCCTCTTCCTTACAGTTTGACTGTGACTGTCCCACCATTAGCATTATTATTTTTATGTTTAGTCACTAAGTTGCGGCTGACTCTTTTGCTACCCCATGGACTAGCCTGCCAGGTTCCTCTGTCCATGAAATATTCCAGGCAAGAATACTGGAGTTGGTTGCGATTTCCTTCTTCAGGGGATCTTCCAAACCCAGGGATTGAACCTGCATCTCCTGCATTGGCAGGCGGGTTCTTTACCAGTGAGCCACCTGAGAAGCCCCATTATTTTTATAAAACCTTATTAAAGATATGATGTTGCTATTGGTTTAATATTTACTGAGATTTTTAAAAATTTAGCTGTTTTAATGAGGTGTAGGTGTTAGATTTTTATCATCTATTGAGATAAGGTTTTGTCTTGTATGGCCTAAATGTATGATTTGTTATTTCAAATATTTTCCTATTATTAAAATATCCTGGCATTTCTAGGACAAAATTTTCCTGATCTTATTAAAAATTACTTGTCTCATTGAAAATAACTTGCTGATATTTCTGGGGGGAATTCTGGCATTTGATTTCTTATGTGAGTTTATATTTTTGACTATTCTTTTTGTACTCTTGATAGGTTTTATAGTTATATTTGCTTCATAAAATTAATTACATTTTTATATATTTATATATTCAGAAAGGGAATTACATGTCTTTCAAAATTTGCAAGAATGTGCTTATAAAATCTCTAAGATGAGCCTTTTTTGACTTCTCTGGTTTTGATCTACTTAGTTTTTCTAACTTATTGATAAAATTTGTGTGACATATTTTTTCTGAAAAAAAAAAAAGTATTGGAATATAGCTAACTATATACATAGCATTCTCAGATAATTAAAAAAAAAACCCTCAAACTTCTCTGTATCTATTGTCTCCTTTCCCCTTTATAATTTTATTTATATTTTATTTAATTAGAGTTGCCAGATATTTCTCTACTTTTTCCTATTTTTTCCAAATATTTACTTTTGGAATTGATCAATAATTGTGGCTTGTTTTCTCATTCATTAATTTCTGCTTCAATCTTTCCTTAATTCTTTTCTCAGAGTTTAATTTTTTAAAAAGTATTACTTCATTTATTTTTATTATTTCACATTCATTGTTCTCCTGCTAATCAATGTTCCTAAACTTGGTCTGGTTTCAAATGACTGTGGGGTATTTCTAAAAATTAAATACACTCTCAAAAGAGAAAGATTTGCTATTCCTGATGATGTTGTTTAAAAGAATGTGACTCAGTGTCTTATACAACTCTAAAGAATTCTAAAAATGTTTAGTGACAAGTGCAGCAAGCTTATGACCTATTCTGAGAGGGCCAAGATCTATAAAACCTATACATTTGCTAGAATGTTATCTGCCTTCATGTATTTGAAAAGAATCAAGGGCTAGGAGTTAAAGGAAAGTCTCACATTTGCCTAATGGGATATCCTCTAATATCACATGTCTATAAGTCAAGATATTTCAAAATGCTTTTTCTTTACGTGAAAATGCATTTAAATACATTTTGAACACAGCCTGGCTTCATGACTGCTTGTGATTGAAATTCACCCTAGATAAAACATTGTTCAAAGGCAAAGATGAAAAATTGTTCATTTGATAGGATGACAAAGTTTTCCCTGCAAAAATCAATGATGTAGATAAGAGAGAACATGTTCTTAAAAATAATTTTTACATGCTATGAAACACCGGATTATACACAATGTCTTTAGTAAAAAAAAAAAAAAAAATTTGCTGATAGTAAGGTAGATTTGCAGGTGTGACCTTTGCCAACATATGTAGATCTTCATCAGATCCACATGTTTGTAGAATTATGTAACAGTGTTTAAGTGGCCAGGAAAGGGAGGATTTTGTGGTCAAGAAAGTGGAAATGTCCTATTTAACATATGACCCTGGCCAGTCTCATCTCAAATTACTGTTGCTCAAGTTACAGATGGTTAGCAAGCCAAGTGGGAGGGAAGAGAAAGGGCTGACAAACCTACAGTTAACAGGAGGCCACAAAGCCAGTGGCTGTTATCATTAAAAATACAAACGTACTCAAGTCTTCCATATTTAAAGTAGTGCAAAGAAAAAAACTGTCTTGCACTGCATTCTGGACCAGAAGACGTTGCTAAAATGGGTTTAACATATCCTTCCCTAATAATTAGGTTTTAGGAAAGATAGAACATAGTTTTATGAATGAACTGAAAAAATATAATTAGACCACCCTTCCCAGCTGACAGCTTTATGATCATGATTGAAAAGCAGTTTTTTCCTTTTGCACTTATTTGCATCTCAGGTTTTTTAAGCTTCCAAATGTTTAAAACATACAAGTGCCTGTGCTCTAGGAATTTACTCTTGAGAGAAAACACCATTAAGTGGAAAAAAATTTTTTTTATCTCTACTAACACAAAAGCAAGTATACATAAATTTATGTATTTAGTATTGGTTTCAACCGATTACCTTGTAAAGCAGTTCAGGGCTAACAGGAGAGTACGTCAGAGTCAAAAATAATCCTAATGTTGTTTGCTATTATGGCTGTGAAAATTTTAGTCAAGTACAGACTGAAAGCCCAAAGGATGCTAAAGGATTATCTAGAAAGCAGAGCCTCAAGCCAAGTTTAAGTGCTAAGATTTTATTAGGAGGTACGACCCCCTGGGCAGCAAGGGTGAGGTGAAAGGCAATGAAAAGCAATGCTTCGCTAAGCTGAAAACAACTTGAGGAGAAAGTACAGCTTCCAGACAGCCACACTGGGACCTGCTGCCTATGGAGAAAACAGGAGAGGTACTTATTTCTTGCTCTCTGCCCTCTGTTGTAAGTTTGTCTCACAGGGCTCCAACGCCGCACTTTTCTGGGTATGTCCCTGACCCTCCAGGCTACTGGCAGAGACAAGAATAGGCTGAACCTCTATGTTTTTCACCCGAGTCTGGGACTGGTGGGAGGAGCCAGGGCCCCTCTGCACTAAGCTAGAGGCTAAGATGAGAGAGGGGGTGCAACTGAGCAGACCGGGGAGGTGCACAAGCTGGGTCTGGCACAGCGCATCCTTCTAGGACCTGAGCTATTCCTAGTGCTGGTGTTCACTGATTCTTAGAGGAGGAGGAGCCACTCAATTCAGAGATCGCACAGATAGCGCTCAGATTGTGTAAATGTAATTATCTTCCATCAAACTGTCTCATGTTCCTCACTACGCTTACCCACTGCTTTAACTCTTCCCCTCCCAAGAGTTTTTGAGGTGTAATTTGAATCGGATTCTTTACCGTCTGAGCCACTAGGGAAGCCCAAGAATACTGGAGTGGGTGGCCTATCCCTCCTCCAGGACATCTTCCCGACCCCAAAATCGAACGGGGGTCTCCTAAATCGCAGGCGGATTCTTTACCAGCTGAGCTACCAGGGAAGCCCAATTTGAATATTAAAAAATTCACCTATTTGAAGACTACAAAGCCTTAGATTTTGGCAAGTGCACACATCCTGTAACATCCATTCTATCAAGGCGTGGAATCGTGCCATCGCCCCCAAAGTTCCCTCCTGCTCCCCTGCCTCCCATCCTCTCGCCTCTTTCATCCCTCCCCAGGCAACGGCTTTCCCCACCAGTTTTGCTTCTTCTAGAATTTCAGATAAACGCAATCGGACAGACTAAGGTCTTTTGGGTTTACCCCCCTACCCCCACCTGTACCAAGCAATTATTATTATTTTTTTTAAATCTATCCTTGATGCTGCCCGTATTGATAATTGGGTGCATTTTTACGCTTCGCTGTTTTGGAGAACTTCCTCTCTGTGCTAAACGTCCGGCACTTTACCTGCATTCGCCGTTTGGAACCCTCACAACTACCCTGCTTTACAGCAGAGTAACCCGAGGCTAGGGGCGCCCGGCTGGGGAGCCCGGGGAGGAGGAGCGGGGTCGACACCGGCTAGTCAGATTATTACGTTTGCCCCGGTCGGGAGCCCGATCTGCGGCACCTGCGGCTGGAGAGGGGAACGGTGGGTCTGGCCGTATACAGCCGCGGGCCAGACAAACGCCCCGGGACGGAGGCCTTGCCGGGCCGCCCTCGAGGCCGGAGCCATGGAGAGTACTCCATCCTACCGTACCCAGGCCGCCGGCCTCCAGAGCTGCCTGGTCTGGCTACGAGTAGGGGCGGGGCCGCGGACTGGGGGCGCGCAAGGGCGCGGAGGAGCCGCGTTTCCGCGGACGCGTCACGTTGCCGGACGCTTCACCACGCGCCGTTTCCCTCCGCGCAGACGGCGCTACTTCCCGCGGGGCCCGAGGACCCCAGTCGTCGGTGAGGGGAGAGTGCAATTGGCTGCGGCGGCGTTGTCGCTGCAGAGGAACTAGCGAGAAGAGTGGTGTCAAGTCGCTTTCACCTCCTCCGCGGCCGCCTCTTTACGGTAGTCCGCGGAAGCCTGGTTTGATGGACCCGGTGGAAACAAAGATGCCGGTGCTGTGCCCTCCGGCTAGGCTCGGCCTGGTCGCAGCTATTGTCTGGCTGCCTGACGGGAAGCAGGGGCTCTATTTTTCTTCTGCCGAACTTGGTGCTTCGCGGCTGCGGAGGGACTGACGAGGAGCCTTTGTCTGCGGGAGAATAGCTGTGGCGAAGTGGCTCTTCCTGAATGGCCACCGGTCCGCTCTCCGCCGGCTTTGCTGGCAATTTTTTCCGTGTCATTTAAACCCGGGAAAATCTGCTTTTCCTCTCCTGACATTTTCATTCTATTTGAAGTCTTGGCGTCTGAGTCGTAGACGGCTCCCTCTATCTCCTTTAGCGAATCCGAAATTTGAGGGGCCGAGTTCTCTTCGGACCCTTAGCACATCTTTTCCTCCCTCAGAAAGAGTTGAATTGGAAAACCGTGGAGGTGGGCGACGCTCACACAGACTCTGCCCTGAGATTTGTTTTGCTGAGTCCACAATGATGCCTCAGACGTAGGCATGAGGAGGGGGTTTAAAGTTATTTGGGGACCCCATTATTCTATGACTTCTTAGTGGATATCCAGAGAAACTGCCCGATCAGAGAAGGTGGAGGCTGTCAAACCTCAGAAAGGGGTTTCCAGTCCGCTGCAAAGGCGTCTGTTGTTTGGTTACACGACCGCCTCGGTGACAAAAGAGGGGAGGAGGGTGTTTTCTGAGAGCACTGCTGATCTCCTGTTCCCTTCGTAGCATTTCTTACTACCTGCTAGATGTTGCATATTTTATATATTTATTGTTTGACTTCTCTTCCCCCACTTGATCTAATCCTGGGTGAGCAGGGGGTTTTTTCACTGTGGTTGCCTGGAGCCTAGCACAGTGCCTGGTGAAGTACTGGGGGCTTCGTAAATATTTACTGACTCAGTGAATGAAAAACACATGGCAAATTCTTTAAAGGAATCGTGAGAGAAGCACAAAACTGAAAGCCATGTGACACCGGGAAATGGATCTCAAACCCGCTCTTTTGATTTCAGAGCAGTGATTGGTAAGGAATGGCCAAGAGACAGTGATACTCCACATTTTGCAAAGGAAAATAGTGAAAAGAATGAGCTTTACGTATAGGGTGCTCTCCACTAATCACTCTAGGGATTAATTCTCTGAGGTGAACCCACTAAAAATCTTGGAAGAAAATTGAAACCCTTTTTCAATAGTCCTATGTGCCTCTCAGACACGTGCTCAACCCCATCTGAGGGTTTAGGCGGCTTGTCTGATGAGCAAGACATGGGTCTTTGGGACATTCAGAACACAAGACGGACACCAATGCGTCACAGAAATACTTTTCTGTGCTGGACCCTCTGTATCATGTATCATGTTGGAGACACATCTAGGGAGTGTTTCACATGAAAATTAGTTTGCTAAATTCTACCTGAAAGCCCTTTCATAAAGGACCCCAGGGGATGCTGGTTCATAAATGATGGATTAATTTTGAAGGAAGTGAAAGTGGGGTGCTTTGAAAGTGGGGTGCTTTGAGAGTGAACAGCCAGCTTCCCTAAAGAATTACCCTTGTAACACCTCCATTTCTTTGAAACTTGGTTAGGAAACAGCCACACTTTGGCCAGGAAAGTTTATAAAACCTGTCAAAGGTTGAAAAGTCTTTCACAAAAAATAAGTTTAAGATTTCATATATTAATTTCTCAACCAATCATCTCATTCTGGTATGCAGAACTGGAGGTATCATGTAAGATCATGCAACAAATATACTGTATTTATTGACATTATTCCTTGTTCTAGGTGTTGCAGATAAAGCAGTGAAAAAAAATTCCTCTCCTATTTTATATTGTTCTACTTCCAGACCCCTTCCATCTTTTCACTACCAATTTTTTTTTATTTTCACCGTTCATCTGCCATCTACTTTACCACATTTCTTTGTTCTGCCCCTCACTTCATCCAAAATATGAACATACAAAAATACATGATGAAATCCATTTTAAAAATCAAGTCCTTTTAAAAACATAGCTTTTTACCAAAAAGAATCCATTTCTAAAATGTTTGTTTATGGCTATAATTTTTTCAAGTTTAAAAATGATTTTGCTGTTTCCTTCATTTCGCTATTATATAAGTGAAGATAATTACCGTTCGGTCAGCTTTCACCCTTCCATGAGAATGTTTCCTTCACCCAGACTTTGCCTAACGATACCAATCTTACAAGAAAACACAATGAAATATTTTGTGGAGAATAGGATGCATGTGTGCTCAGTCATGTCTGACTCTTTGGACTGTAGCCCTCCGGGCTCCTCTGTCCATGGGATTCTCCAGGCAAGAATACTTCAGTGAGTTGCTGTTCTAGGAGTTGCTGTTCAAACCTGTATCTCCTGCCTCTTGCATTGGCAGGCATATTCTTTACCACTGTGCCACTGTACCAATATTAAATTTTTTAAAGTAAAGGTGCTCCTTTTCCAGATTTTTTAAAAAGGAATAAACTGAATGTTGGCTTAGAGATTCGGAAGAGAAATGTACAACAAGATTCTAGTGCACAACACAGTAGCAGAAGGAATTTTCTTAGTTGTACTACCTAGTCTTTCACCATTTTCCTCTAAATTTTTTCCCTTTCATTCAGTCCAAAATTGCTCACTGGCCCAAATGTTCCCTGAAGATTATGGCTTAACTACAGTACTCCCCTTTCCCCATTTAAATATGTTACGTTTCAAACTTGCTTACACATTCTTCTGAACAATCCCTATATTCCTGCTAATTCCCTTCAGCTTGAACTGAGGAAGCAGACAGCTTCTTTGTCTGCCCTCCCCTCCCCTCCTCCAGCCCTACTCCCAACCCCTAATTGCTCAAACCTAGGGGTTAGAACTGAATTACCCAACATGCTAGTGATTCTCAACCTTGGTTGGCATATTAGAATCACCCGGGAGACTTTTAAAAAAAATACTGATTTCATGGGCCTACCCCTGACCAATGAATGACCTTAGAATTTGTGGATTTAGAGTTCCAGCATTGGTATTTTTGTAAAGCTCTCAGGAGATTCTAATGAAAGGTAGTTTGAGAAACAGTGCAGTGGGCAGCTCAAGTATCTGTTTAGGGCAATGATTCTCAAACTTCAGTGCTTCAGAATCACCTGAAAGGGCTTGTTAAAACACAGATTGCTAGGTTCTAGCAATCAGAGGTTCTGATTCAGTAAATTAGGGGTGGGGCCAGAGAATTAGTATTTCTGACAAGTTCTCAGAGGATGGTGCTGCTGCTGGTTTAGGATTATACTTTGGAAACCACTGTCTTAGGACACCCAGATAAATGGACACCAAGAAAAAAATGAGAGGGGTGGGGGTGGGTGGGGAACCCAGAAAGATTCATATTTCAAACAAAGCTTCTAAGTAACTCTCATGGTGCAAATCAGAAATTTTTTGAGCTTCCTTACCTTTGCCAACAAAGGTCTGTCTAGTCAAGGCTATAGTTTTTCCAGTAGTCATGTATGGATGTGAGAGTTGGACTATAAAGGAAGCTGAGCACCAAAGAATTGATGCTTTTGAACTGTGGTGTTGGAGAAGACTTGAGAGTCCCTTGGACTACAAGGAGATCAGTCCTGGGTGTTCATTGGAAGGACTGATGTTGAAGCTGAAACTCCAATACTTTGGCCACCTCATGCGAAGAGCTGACTCACTTGAAAAGACCCTGATACTGGGAAAGATAGAAGGCAGAAAGAGAAGGGGACAACAGAAGATGAAATGGTTGGATGTCATCACCGACTCAATGGACATGAGTTTGGGCAGGCTCCGGGAGTTGGTGATGGACAGGGAGGCCTGGAGTGCTGCAGTCCTTGGGGTCGCAAAGAGTCGGACATGACTGAGCAACTGAACTGAACCTTTATTTTATGGCTAGTTTGATTCTTGATTTAGACTTGTGTTTAGGGAGATGGGACTCCCATAATTCTTTTACTGCTAAAGGTGACTTTTAAAAGTCTTAAGCCCTATGGTTAAGTATCCAAGCCAATGCATCTCTTCATGTAAACTGCAGCTTTCACCTTTCTGTGAGAATGTTCCCTTCACTAGATTTTCCCTAACCATAACGGGTCATAGTAGCCCACCATAGAATATTTATGGAGAGTAGCAAAGTAAAATATTAATACACACATATTGCTCACATCTCCCAACAAAAAGCTCTAAGGCAGAAATAGTGTTTATCTTGTCTTCTAGGTGATGGGTGAATGTATCTTGCATGTTGAACCCTGTGACAGAGAACTTGACCCATGGAGGGCATACAAATAAGATTGCAAGAAGACCTGTCAGAGTTATGGAAATGAAAGGTACTTTTGCTCTTCAATAACTTTTCCATATGTTTTTGCAGTTTATCTTTTCCCTAGCAGCACATGAGATTTTCTACTTTATATGTAGAAAATCAGGTGCAGGAAGCTTTCAAACTTGCCCAGAGCCATACAGCTCATTAGGCCTGAAGTGAGAGCTGTTGGCTCCCAAACTCTGCCTCCTTTTCTGTAGAATATGCTATAATTCAAATGCCAGACCACTGGATCTGAAGGGAAAGAGGGAAAGAATTTGAACTTTTTTTAATCCTGTAGAAGTGAAATCTAAGAAAAACACCCTACATTTTTTAAGTCCATGTAAGTAACAGGGTTAATGTGTGGTTAGATGCAATTTATGATACCTTAGGGAAGAACAATCTGAAAAGGGAGTAAGACTACAACACGGATGGACCTTGAGGGCAATATATTAAGTGAAATAAGTTAGAAAGACAAATACCATATGATTTCACTTATATTTTGGAATTTTTTTAAAAAACAAAGAAATAAACAAAAACCAAGCTCATGGAGAGAACAAACTGATGGTTGCGATAGGTGAAGGATTGGGCTTGTAAGAAATGAGTTAAGGGGATCAAAGGTACTAACTTCCAGTTATAAAATAATTTGTCAGGGGATGTAATGTACAGCATGGTGACTGTAGTTAATAGTACTATATTGTGTATTTATTAGATGCTGAAGAGTAAGTCTTAGAAATTCTCATCAAAAGAAAAAAATTCTGTAACTGTGTGGTGATGGATGTCAACTAGACTTACTGTGGCGATCATTCTAGAATATATAGATATAGAATCTACAGTATATAGATTCTATACAATATATAGAATCATTCTACAATATATACAAATATAGGATCATTTTAATTAACACTCGAAACTAATGTTGCATGCCAAATATACCACAGTTAAAAAGAAAAAAAAAAGAAAAGGGAATAAGAGAGTAGAAGAGATTTAAGGTAAAACACTTATATAGTTAGCTAATAGTCTTGGCCTGAAGGAAATCCCGTTGGACTTTAAAAGAAAACAGGCAGAAGACTCACCTTTTCATTTAACTACTGTTGTGTTATAAGCCACCTCCAAATTTTGTAGTTTAAACAGACTGTTTTATTTTCTCATGATTCTTTGGGTTAGGAATTCAGACAGGGCTCACTGAGGATGCCGCTTCTCTGTTCCATGTCGTCTTGACGGGGGTGCCTCAGATGGACGACCCAAAGTGACCTCATCCACTTCCGGGCCTTGGTGCTGTCAGCTGGGTGAGGCACCTTTGTTCCCCTCCAAGTGTTTGCTCTTTCCATGTGGTCACACATCATTCAGTTATCTAGCATTTTTAGATGGTGGCTGTCTTCCAAGGAGTAAAAGGGATTACGTACCATCAGTTTCACTGTATTCTGCTGGTCAAAGCAAGTCCAAGGGCCAGCACGGAGTCAAAGGATTGGAAAATAGATTTCACTCTTTTTGTAAAAATAATTTTATTTATTTTTGGCTGTGCTAGGTGTTCGTCACTGCGCCAGTGTTTCTCTAGTTATGGAAAGCGGAGGTTGCTCTCTAATTGCAGTGCTCGGGCTTCTCATTGCGGTGACTTCTCTTGTTGCAGAGCACAGGCTCTAGGGCATCCAGGCTTCTGTAGTTGCGGCTTGTAGGCTCTAGAGCACAGGCTTGGTAGTTGTGACCCTCAGGCTTACTTGCCCTCGGCATGTGGATCCTCCCAGACCAAGGATTGAGCTCATGTCTCCTGCATTGGCAGGTGGATTCCTTACCACTGAACCAACAGGTAAGCACTAGATTTCACTCTTGATGGGAGAATGGTACAAGCACATTGCAAAGGGGATATGGTTCTGCTTTTTGAAAGAAGCCAGATACAAAAGAGTATATTATGTGTGATTCTATTTATGTGAATTTCTGGAAAAGGTAAACTCATCTAGGGGGTGAAAAAAAGCATATAATTGGCAAAAAGTATGAGAAAACTTTGGGGGATAATGGAAATATTCTGTACCTTGATTGTGGTGGTATATGGGCTTCCCAGGTGGCTCAGTGTTAAAGAATCCTCCTGCCAATGCAGGAGACATGGGTTCGAGCCCTGGGTAAGGAAGATTCCCTGGAAGAGGAAATGGCATTCCACTCCAGTATTCTTGCCTGGAGAATTCCATGGACAGAGGAGCCTGGTGGGCTACAGTCCATGGGGTCCCAAAAGAGTTGGACATGACTTAGTGACTAGAACAACAGTATACACAGGGAACATTTGTCAAAATGTATGCATTTTATTAAAACTATGAGGTATATCCAAAAAAAGTAGGATATAGGAGGAACTGTGGAACCATCTTCAGAAATAATGTGCTGTACATAAAGGCTTCGATCTGAACCTTTAAAGATCATCTGGTCCGGTGTCTTTACAGACAAAGAAAGTGAGGCCCAGAAAAAGGAACACTCTGTATCTTTTCTGCCAAAGGATACTCTGTTAGTGATAAAACCAGGATTGCAATCCAGGCTTCTGACCACAGTCTTCCTCTGAGAAGATTGGGGAAAAGGATGCCCCAAGCCTGGGTTTCACTGACTCACTTAGATGTAAGCATGTCTGGGAGTGAAGGAAGGTCTATGAGAGCTGTCAGTGTCCCTTTGCATTCTAGAATTTTCCAGGGATCTCCAGTGCTCAGATTTCTGTGCTCTGTTTCTAGTTCTGAGGGACTGTAGACAAGTTCCTGTAACTCCTCTGTTAAGTCAGTGCCTGTAATAAAGGTTAATGGGGCAATATTTATACCTAGATTCGAACACTGTATGTAAAAAAATAAGAGAAGAGCAGCTATGCCATGTCACTTTTGTCTACAGTGCTGTCTCTGAGTTTCCTACAAGGGTGCTGGTGGGAAAGAGTAAAGAGGGGTGTGGAACTAGAGAAGCAGCATTATTCACTTAGGTTTTACTAAAATTAATAAATCTACCTTTCAGGCTCATAAGAGTTATTGCTAGCTTTCATGAAGTGCTCCATAGAGTAAGATAAGGTTGAAATAGTGAAAAATAGTGTTTCTACTCATAGTAACATGCAAATGTTAGGACATATGTAGGGAATTTGAAAAAATGAGTACGGCTCATTCTCTATCTTTAATATACTATACTCAGAAAAAAATGATTTCAAACCTCATCCAAAGTGTCTCAGACATTTGTCAGATGTATCCAACTCCTCTGGATGCCAAAGAACCTTTTAAAAATTATCTACAAGAGACGACAGAACACTTTGGGCTGAAATTATTTGTAGCCGATACATCAGAGAGTAACACCATGCTGATCTTGAGCAATTACCTAGAGAATTACAGACTTGAACTGTGGAGGGTATCTGAACTTTTTGCTAACACTAAGTCTCTTTTGAAATCAGTTACCATAGCATTAAACATGAGTAATTCAGCAAGGAAACCTTTTTAAAGAGAGAACATCACTCTGATAGACTCCTGAAGCTTGGAGTTTTCTTCATTTTAGTTTTAGGTTGTTGTCATTTCCCCATTTTTCTATTACTGTATAATAAGAATTATTATATAGTAAGCATCTTATTAAGTGAGGGGATGCCAATTTGCATCTTGAACTTGTGGTTTCTGTCTCAAAGCTGCTGTTTGGGAGGAGCCTGTTATTTCACAAACTTGAAGGCCAGTTTCAGTATAACTCCACTGGTCTAACACTAATGCCAGGTGGGAAGTGATGCATTTATGGAAATAATTCAAGCCAAAGAAATCTACTCTTGTTTGGATTACCCCAGCTGGGCAGTGCTCTGCTCCTGAATGGATTCCTCTTGGGTTAATTTGGGTTAAAGAGGGCAGAGCAGTATGGGATATAAGGAAATCAGCCCGGAGCTCTCTTGGATTCTAACTTTGCAATCTCACAAAACTTAGCTTGGTCTAAGCCAGACAGACATTCCCAGCTAAAGACCTTTTTAAAAGTTATACTCTCACTCCATGGCTGCCATGTTTTGAAATATCTGGGTTACCCAACATGTAGTGTTATTCATAAACTTTTACCCTGGTCCACACACATTTTTCCCTAGGTAGCGCTAGTAGTAAAGAACCTGCCTGCCAATGCAGGAGACGTAAGAGATGTGGGTTCAGTCCCTGGGTCGGGAAGATCTCCTGGTGGAGGGCATGGCAACTAACTCCAGTATCCTTGCCTGGAGAATCCCATGGACAGAGGAGCCTGGTGGACTACAGTCCAGGTTGCGAAGAGTTGGACAATTGAGTGACTAACACTACTACTACTACTATGCGCATTTTGGTAAGGACTTTTTCTATAGCACTGGGAATGGTGTACAGATCATCAGTACTACCTTAAGAGCTCAGGAACCCAGCATGATAGGAAACTCATGAGGAAGGTGAACCAAGACTTCTGGGTTTTCTACATCCCTGCCAACCTGGCTTCTACTTCCCTCCATCACCGCTGTTCCTCTGGAATCAATGGTTGTTTTAATCGCCTCCTAGTCAGTGCCATTGGTGAGAGAGATTCTCACCCTAGAGTTACGGGGATGGCCAGACACACAACCCCTGACTCTGGGCAGATGAGATTGACAGCAGTTTATTGGTCATCTACACTCACAGCCATGGGGAGGAGGACACCACACACAGGGCCTCATAAAGGTTGCACCTGAGGATGGATAAACAACCAGGAGCTGTGCATAGGGTGGGGAGCAGGCTTTTTTGTAGTATCAAGAGGGCAAAGTGCCCTCTGATTTCCATGAGAGGATGTGACTAGCTTATTTGAATTCTGAGGGCTGGGAGTTAGGGAACTGAAATCCACTGTTTAGGGATTAGCACCTGGTCCAGTTAATGAGGTATGTTGGGCTGGGGGACCTTGTCTTTTGGAGCAGAGTAGGGAAGGGAACTTGTGGTTAGCCATTAGAGGTCTCCCAATTTTTCCCTAGATGTCAAGACATACCTGATACTGGGCCTTAGTTTCAGGGCTCAATGCCACAATAGCCATATAGGATATTATATCTAGACCACCATCTACAGTGCCCTCTTATAACTGGGCCGGGGGGGTGGTGGTGGGTGGGGAAAGGTGGAGTGACACAAAGGATGCAGACCAAGCTTTTCCAGTTAATCCTTTCAGGTAGTCACATTGTAAATACTCACTGAATATCTTTATGTGCCAGCATTCCAGGCCCTAAGGCTTAAAAGTGAATGGAACACAGTCCTATTTTGGAAAAGTCAAATGGAGGAGAAACAGAGGACTTCAACAGATGGTCATAACAGAGTGACAGAAGTAGGAGCCAAGATGTGTACATGTGCTGTGAGAGCACAATGATGAGGGCATGTCATCCAGGGATGAGGGCCAGTGAACTGGCCTTGAAGAATGAGTAGGAGTTTGCCAGTTGAAGAAGGGAGAGATGGGAGCATCGTAGCAGAGGGACCAGCATGACCAAAGGAGTAAATAATCATGGCATGTTAAAAATAAGTGATAAATAGTCCAGCAGTCGGGGGTGAAGGGGATGTTGTTAGTGATTAGAGTGGTATTGACACAGTCTCAGAGGGGCAGCCTGGGAGAAACCAGGAGCATTGTACCTAGAGGGCTGCCCTAGCTTTCTGCTTCTCTCATATTCCTTCCCCCACATTTCCTTCCAGTCCCCTTTCTCCTGCAGGCATCTTCTCATATTGCAGAATCAGGTTCTGCCCTTATTGCGAGCCAGGGCAGATAGGAGCAAGATGAGAGGAGATGAGAGGAATGTGCCGAGGGGACCAGAATTAACTGTACTTCCTGACCATTTCACCAAAGGCTGCCTCTGAATACACATGTAAAATATTGTGCCAGTCTCAGCATGTCAAAGGTCCCAGGCACAGGCCAGGCCAGCTGGGTACTGCCCAAGCTTTGTCACGAGTGCTCAGATCTCCTGAGCTTTCTCTCCTTCTGCTGCTTTTGGAATCTTTTCCATGTTCTGCTCCTGCTCTCCCTGGCTGCGATGACCAATTCTGTAAAAGACTCCTCTAGAGACTAATTTTCCCAGAGCAGAAATAGGGGAGAGATAGTTCAAGGTATTTTTTTTTTTTAATTTTATTTTATTTTTAAACTTAACATAACTGTATTAGATTTGCCAAATATCAAAATGAATCCGCCACAGGTATACATGCGTTCCCCATCCTGAACCCTCCTCCCTCCTCCCTCCCCATTCCATCCCTCTGGGCCGTCCCAGTGCACCAGCCCCAAGCATCCAGTATCGTGCATCGAACCTGGACTGGCAACTCATTTCATACATGATATTTTACATGTTTCAATGCCATTCTCCCAAATCTTCCCACCCTCTCCCTCTCTCACAGAGTCCATAAGACTGTTCTATACATCAGTGTCTATTTTGCTGTCTCGTACACAGGGTTATTGTTACCATCTTTCTAAATTCCATATATATGCGTTAGTATACTGTATTGGTGTTTTTCTTTCTGGCTTACTTCACTCTGTATAATAGGCTCCAGTTTCATCCACCTCATTAGAACTGATTCAAATGTATTCTTTTTAATGGCTGAATAATACTCCATTGTGTATATGTACCACAGCTTGCTTATCCATTCATCTGCTGATGGACATCTAGGTTGCTTCCATGTCCTGGCTATTATAAACAGTGCTGCGATGAACATTGGGGTACTCGTGTCTCTTTCCCTTCTGGTTTTCTCAGTGTGTATGCCCAGCGGTGGGATTGCTGGATCATAAGGCATGTCTATTTCCAGTTTTTTAAGGAATCTCCACACTGTTCTCCATAGTGGCTGTACTAGTTTGCATTCCCACCAACAGTGTAAGAGGGTTCCCTTTTCTCCACACCCTCTCCAGCATTTATTACTTGTAGACTTTTGGATCGCAGCCATTCTGACTGGTGTGAAATGGTACCTCATAGTGGTTTTGATTTGCATTTCTCTGATAATGAGTGATGTTGAGCATCTTTTCATGTGTTTGTTAGCCATCTGTATGTCTTCTTTGGAGAAATGTCTATTTAGTTCTTTGGCCCATTTTTTGATTGGGTCATTTATTTTTCTGGAGTTGAGCTGTAGGAGTTGCTTGTATATCCTCGAGATTAGTTGTTTGTCAGTTGCTTCATTTGCTATTATCTTCTCCCATTCTGAAGGCTGTCTTTTCACCTTGCTAATAGTTTCCTTTGATGTGCAGAAGCTTTTAAGGTTAATTAGGTCCCATTTGTTTATTTTTGCTTTTATTTCCAATATTCTGGGAGGTGGGTCATAGAGGATCCTGCTGTGATGTATGTCAGAGTGTTTTGCCTATGTTCTCCTCTAGGAGTTTTATAGTTTCTGGTCTTACGTTTAGATCTTTAATCCATTTTGAGTTTATTTTTGTGTATGGTGTTAGAAAGTGTTCTAGTTTCATTCTTTTACAAGTGGTTGACCAGAGTTCCCAGCACCACTTGTTAAAGAGATTGTCTTTAATCCATTGTATATTCTTGCCTCCTTTGTCGAAGATAAGGTGTCCATATGTGCGTGGATTTATCTCTGGGCTTTCTATTTTGTTCCATTGATCTATATTTCTGTCTTTGTGCCAGTACCATACTGTCTTGATAACTGTGGCTTTGTAGTAGAGCCTGAAGTCAGGTAGGTTGATTCCTCCAGTTCCATTCTTCTTTCTCAAGATCGCTTTGGCTATTCGAGGTTTTTTGTTTTTCCATACAAATTGTGAAATTATTTGTTCTAGCTCTGTGAAGAATGCTGTTGGTAGCTTGATAGGGATTGCATTGAATCTATAGATTGCTTTGGGTAGTATACTCATTTTCACTACATTGATTCTTCCAATCCATGAACATGGTATATTTCTCCATCTGTTAGTGTCCTCTTTGATTTCTTTCACCAGTGTTTTGTAGTTTTCTATATATAGGTCTTTAGATTCTTTAGGTAGATATATTCCTAAGTATTTTATTCTTTCCGTTGCAATGGTGAATGGAATTGTTTCCTTAATTTCTCTTTCTGTTTTCTCATTATTAGTGTATAGGAATGCAAGGGATTTCTGTGTGTTGATTTTATATCCTGCAACTTTACTATAGTCATTGATTAGTTCTAGTAATTTTCTGGTGGAGTCTTTAGGGTTTTCTATGTAGAGGATCATGTCATCTGCAAACAGTGAGAGCTTTACTTCTTCTTTTCCAATTTGGATTCCTTTTATTTCTTTTTCTGCTCTGATTGCTGTGGCCAAAACTTCCAAAACTATGTTGAATAGTAATGGTGAAAGTGGGCACCCTTGTCTTGTTCCTGACTTTAGAGGAAATGCTTTCAATTTTTCACCATTGAGGATAATGTTTGCTGTGGGTTTGTCATATATAGCTTTGATTATGTTGAGGTATGTTCCTTCTATTCCTGCTTTCTGGAGAGTTTTGATCATAAATGGATGTTGAATTTTGTCAAAGGCTTTCTCTGCATCTATTGAGATAATCATATGGTTTTTATTTTTCAATTTGTTAATGTGGTGTATTACATTGATTGATTTGCGGATATTGAAGAATCCTTGCATCCCTGGGATAAAGCCCACTTGGTCATGGTGTATGATCTTTTTAATGTGTTGTTGGATTCTGATTGCTAGAATTTTGTTAAGGATTTTTGCGTCTATGTTCATCAGTGATATTGGCCTGTAGTTTTCTTTTTTTCTGGGATCTTTGTCAGGTTTTGGTATTAGGGTGATGGTGGCCTCATAGAATGAGTTTGGAAGTTTACCATCCTCTGCAATTTTCTGGAAGAGTTTGAGCAGGATAGGTGTTAGCTCTTCTCTAAATTTTTGGTAGAATTCAGCTGTGAAGCCGTCTGGACCTGGGCTTTTGTTTGCTGGAAGATTTTTTATTACAGTTTCAATTTCCGTGCTTGTGATGGGTCTGTTAAGATTTTCTATTTCTTCCTGATCGAGTTTTGGAAAGTTGTACTTTTCTAAGAATTTGTCCATTTCTTCCTCGTTGTCCATTTTATTGGCATATAATTGTTGATAGTAGTCTCTTATGATCCTTTGTATTTCTGTGTTGTCTGTTGTGATCTCTCCATTTTCATTTCTAATTTTATTGATTTGATTTTTCTCCCTTTGTTTCTTGATGAGTCTGGCTAATGGTTTGTCAATTTTATTTATCCTTTCAAAGAACCAGCTTTTGGTTTTGTTGATTTTTGCTATGGTCTCTTTTGTTTCTTTTGCATTTATTTCTGCTCTAAGTTTTAAGATTTCTTTCCTTCTACTAACCCTGGGGTTCTTCATTTCTTCCTTTTCTAGTTGCTTTAGGTGTAGAGTTAGGTTATTTATTTGACTTTTTTCTTGTTTCTTGAGGTGTGCCTGTATTGCTATGAACTTTCCCCTTAGGACTGCTTTTACCGTGTCCCACAGGTTTTGGGTTGTTGTGTTTTCATTTTCATTCGTTTCTATGCAAATTTTGATTTCTTTTTTGATTTCTTCTGTGATTTGTTGGTTATTCAGCAGCGTGTTGTTCAGCCTCCATATGTTGGATTTTTTAATAGTTTTTCTCCTGTAATTGAGATCTAATCTTACTGCATTGTGGTCAGAAAAGATGCTTGGAATGATTTCTATTTTTTTGAATTTACCAAGGCTAGCTTTATGGCCCAGGATGTGATCTATCCTGGAGAAGGTTCCATGTGTGCTTGAGAAGAAGGTGAAATTCATTGTTTTGGGATGAAATGTCCTATAGATATCAATTAGGTCTAACTGGTCTATTGTATCATTTAAAGTTTGTGTTTCCTTGTTAATTTTCTGTTTAGTTGATCTATCCATAGGTGTGAGTGGGGTATTAAAGTCTCCCACTATTATTGTGTTATTGTTAATTTCTTCTTTCATACTTGTTAGCATTTGACTTACATACTGCGGTGCTCCCGTGTTGGGTGCATATATATTTATAATTGTTATATCTTCTTCTTGGATTGATCCTTTGATCATTATGTAGTGACCATCTTTGTCTCTTTTCACAGCCTTTGTTTTAAAGTCTATTTTATCTGATATGAGTATTGCTACTCCTGCTTTCTTTTGGTCCCTATTCGCATGGAAAATCTTTTTCCAGCCCTTCACTTTCAGTCTGTATGTGTCCCCTGTTTTGAGGTGGGTCTCTTGTAGACAACATATGCAGGGGTCTTGTTTTTGTATCCATTCAGCCAGTCTTTGTCTTTTGGTTGGGGCATTCAACCCATTTACGTTTAAGGTAATTACTGATAAGTATGACCCCGTTGCCATTTACTTTATTGTTTTGGGTTCGAATTTATACACAATTTTTGTGTTTCCTGTCTAGAGAATATCCTTTAGTATTTGTTGGAGAGCTGGTTTGGTGGTGCAGAATTCTCTCAGCTTTTGCTTGTCTGAAAAGCTTTTGATTTCTCCTTCATACTTGAATGAGATCCTTGCTGGGTACAATAATCTGGGCTGTAGGTTATTTTCTTTCATCATTTTAAGTATGTCTTGCCATTCCCTCCTGGCTTGAAGAGTTTCTATTGAAAGATCAGCTGTTATCCTTATGGGAATTCCCTTGTGTGTTATTTGTTGTTTTTCCCTTGCTGCTTTTAATATTTGTTCTTTGTGTTTGATCTTTGTTAATTTGATTACTATGTGTCTTGGGGTGTTTCGCCTTGGGTTTATCCTGTTTGGGACTCTCTGGGTTTCTTGGACTTGGGTGATTATTTCCTTCCCCATTTTAGGGAAGTTTTCAACTATTATCTCCTCAAGTATTTTCTCATGGTCTTTCTTTTGTCTTCTTCTTCTGGGATCCCTATGATTCGAATGTTGTAGCGTTTAATATTGTCCTGGAGGTCTCTGAGATTGTCCTCATTTCTTTTAATTCGTTTTTCTTTTATCCTCTCTGATTCATTTATTTCTACCATTCTATCTTCTAATTCACTAATCCTATCTTCTGCCTCTGTTATTCTACTATTTGTTGCCTCCAGAGTGTTTTTAATTTCACTTATTGCATTATTCATTATGTATTGACTCTTTTATTTCTTCTAAGTCCTTGTTAAACCTTTCTTGCATCTTCTCAATCCTTGCCTCCAGGCTATTTATCTGTGATTCCATTTTAATTTCAAGATTTTGGATCAATTTCACTATCATTATTCGGAATTCTTTATCAGGTAGATTCCCTATCTCTTCCTCTTTTGTTTGGTTTGGTGGGCCTTTATCCTGTTCCTTTATCTGCTGGGTATTCCTCTGTCTCTTCATCTTGTTTAAATTGCTGAGTTTGGGGTGTCCTTTCTGTATTCTGGCAGTTTGTGGAGTTCTCTTTATTGTGGCATTTCCTCGCTGTGTGTGGGTTTGTACAGGTGGCTTGTCAAGGTTTCCTGGTTAGGGAAGCTTGTGTCAATGTTCTGGTGGATGGAGCTGTATTTCTTCTCTCTGGAGTGTAATGAAATGTCCAGTAATGAGTTATGAGATGTCTATGGTTTTGGTGTGACTTTGGGCAGCCTGTATCTTGAAGCTCAGGGCTGTGTTCCTTTGTTGCTGGAGAATTTGCTTGTTATGTCTTTCCCTGGAACTTGTTGGCCCTTGTGTGGTGCTTGGTTTCAGTGTCGGTATGGAGGTGTTTGATGAGCTCCTGTCAATTAATGTTCCTTGGAGTCAGGAGTTCCCCGGAGTCAGGGTTTGGACTTAAGCCTCCTACTTCCAGTTATCGGTCTTAATTTTACAGTAGTTTCAAAACTTCTCCTTCTATATAGCACCACTGATAAAACATCTACGTTAAAGATGAAAAGTTTCTCTACTGTGAGGGTCACTCAGAGAGGTTCACAGCGTTACATGGAGAAGAGAAGAGGGAGGAGGGAGTTAGAGGTGACCCAAATGAGATGAGGTGGAATCAATAGTGGAGAGAGTGGGCTAGCCAGTAGTCACTTCCTTATGTGCACTCCACAACTGGACCGCTCAGAGATGTTCACGGAGTTATACAGGGAAGAGAAGAAGGAGGCAGGAGACAGAGGTGGCCAGAAGGATAAAAGGGGGAAATGAAAAGGAGGGAGACAGATCCAGCCAGTAATCAGTTCCTTAAGTGTTCTCCACCGTCTGGAACACACAGAAATTCACAGAGTTGGGTAGAGTAGAGAGGGGTTAGGGAGGAGATACAGGTGACCTGGTGGAGAAAATGGAGAGTCTAAAGGGAGAGAGAGCAGTCAAGCCAGTAATCTCGTACACTAGTGAAAAATGGGTCCTGAAGATTGGGTTCTTAAAGGTATAAAATTGGTAACAAATACATAAAAACAAAAATTAGAAATCTAGAGTAGAGTTTGGAATTTCAAAAATGCGATGTTAATGAAAAGAAGAAGGAAAAGAAAGAGAGAAAAAATGAACAAAGAAAAACAAACAAGGTCGTGAAAGTAATAAAGAAACTACAGGTACAAAATTGATAACTAATACCAAAAAGCAAAAATTAAAAATCTAGAGTAGAGTTTGGAATTTCAAAAATACAACGTTAAAAAAAAAAAAAAAAGAAGAAGAAGAAAAATAAAGAGAGAAAACAAACAAACCAACAAAAACAATGTCGCAAAAATTATAAAGAAAATACAGGTACAAAATTGATATCAAATACCAAAAAGCATAAATTAAAAATCTTGAGTAGAGTTTGGAATTGCAGATATACGATGTTATATAAAAGAACAAGAGAAAGAAACAGAGGAAAAAAAAAAGTCACAGAAATTACGAAAAAAACTATAGGTACAAAATTGATAACATATATCAAAAGGCTAAAATTAAAAATCTAGAGTAGAGTTTGGAATTTCAAAAATACAATGTTAAAGAAAAGAAGAAAAAGAAAAAAAAAAAAAAACAAAACCACGGTCAAAAAATTATAAAATATATATATGAAGTTTGCTGAAGAAGAAAAAAAAAAAATAGGGTCTTTTTTTTTTTTTTTGCAAAGTAATAGTTATAAAAATGAAAATTAAAGGACAATAGAGGACTTAAAAAAAATTTTTTTTTTAATTAAAAAAAAAAAAAGAAAGAAAGATTGATCGTAAAAATAGTAAAAATATATCTAGGTCTTTCTCTGGTTTTGTTGTGAGTATTGTGGGTTCAGTTCATTTTTGGCAGTTCCTTAGTCCGACTTATATTTCTCAAGATCCATAGGCCCCTTCCTATGTAATCCGTAGTAACCACAGGGTTTTAATCTATGGCCTGTAGCTTCCAAGGCGTTTCCCTCTGTTATAGTTTCTTCTGTTTGCTGGTCTCTTCAGTGTCTGGTTCCCGCCCTCCTTTCGAAGAGTTGGGCTGCTTTTCTGGGTGCCTGATGTCCTCTGCTGGCATTCAGAAGTTGTTTTGTGGAATTTACTCGACGTTTAAATGCTCTTTTGATGAATTTGTGGGGGAGAAAGTGTTCTCCCCGTCCTACTCCTCCGCCATCTTGGCTCCTCCTCAGTTCAAGGTATTTTTATCCAGGTCAGGAACTCTGCTGTCAGCAGTCCTACCTTAGCAGATAGATCTCTGAGCTGTGTTTATTTCCTTATACAATTTTCTGCTGTCAGATGTGCTGCTATCTTGGATTGGAAATTGCCTTCCCTTCATTTCTCTCTCTGTTCTCATCTGGAACACTCCTACTCATCTTTCAAAACCTAGTTCAAAAGTCACCACCTTAAGCCTCTCTTGGGCAAGCCAGTTGCTTCCTTCTGACATTCCCTTAGCAGCTCTTTTACATTTTTTTTTTTTAAACACTGAACACATTGATTATAATTCTGTTTGCATACATTTTCTTCACTCATCTAAATTCCTGAGGCATCTTTGTTTCCATAGCAACCATCAGTAACAGACACATAGTAGGTATTCAGAAAAACTTAATAAAAGAGGAGGAAAGCCAAAGAAAACTTTTTAAAAATCACACATGTGGCTCAAGCTTCCAACTACTAATTTACAGAAAATAGAGAAGAAATTTTCTTTTCCTGCCACCCCAGGAAATATCAGAAAAATCCTGAGAAAGGAAACCCATTAGGACAAACATCCTAGTTTCTTGGAAAATAAATTACAAGGGGGAAAAAAAGAGTTGGAGGAGGACTGGTAATTTAAGAGAGATTTAGAAGACCCATCAAACAATTGCAAAGCATGGACTTGACTTGGATCTTGATTTTTTTAAAAATTTAGATTATGACATGTATGAGACCTTGGAAATTTGAACATAGGACATTTGATGACTTTAAGGCCTTATTGTTAATCATTTTAGACGTGATAATTGTGTTATGTTTACTTTGAAAAGAAAGTAATCATTATTTTTAAGAGATGAGTCCTGAAATGTTTATAAGTGAAAGTATATGTCTAGAATTTGCTTCAAAATAATATGGGAGGGAGGAAGTGGATGACAGTGTAAATGAGGTAGGTTTGGCCATGGGGTTGATGGTTGTTGGGGCTGAGTGATAAGTGGGCACAGAAAGAATCATCCTCTAGATATTTTTATGTATATCTGAAATTGCTACTGCAGTGTTTAAAGGCAACAAAAAGTCTTTTAAAAGCTTGAATGTTTTGCATTTACACTTTGCAGTACAATAATTATTTTAAAAAATATATTTGTTTGGCTGCAAACGGGTCATAGTTGCAGCATGCATGATCCTCAATCTTTGTTGTGGCATGCAGGTTCTTTTAGTTGCAGCATATGGAATCTAGTTCCCTGAGTAGGGATCGAACGTGGGCCCCCTGCATTGGGAGTGTGGAGTCTTAGCCATGGGACCACCAGGGAAGTCCGTACAATAGCTATTTTAAACAACAGAATTGAAATGATTACTCCTCATCTCAATGTGAAAAAAATTTTCTTTAATGTATACATGTATGTTTTGTTATGTGTTTATGCCAGAATATTTTCCAAAGGAACATCTTTATTAAAAAAAAATAAGTAAAGGCAATTAGAAAATAGGGGGCTTATATTTGGAAATTCACTTTCTTTTTTCTAAAATTTATTTTATTCAAGTATAGTTGATTTACAATCTTATGTTAATTTCTGCTGTACACCAAAGTGATTTACATACATACATATATGTGTATTTACATATGTATGTACTTAATGTACATACATATATACATTCTTTTTCATATTCTTTTTCATTATGGTTTATCACAGAATAATGAATATAGTTCCCTGTGTTATACACAAGACCTTGTTTATCCATTCTGTATATAATGGTTTGCATCTACTGATCCCCAAACTCCCAGTCTATCACTCTTCCACATGCCCTTGTCCTTAGCAACCACAAGTCTCAATGTCTGTGAGTCTGTTTTGTAGATAAGTTCATTTGTGTGGTATATTAGATTCCACATATAAGTGATATTGTATGGTGTTTGTCTCTCTTTCTGAATTTCTTCACTTAGATAATCTCTAGGTGTTGCTGCAAATGGCATTATTCCATTCTTTTTTATGACTGAGTAATATTCCATTATATATGTACCATATCTTCTTTATCCATGCACCTGCTGATGGATGTTTAGGTTGTTTCCTTGTCTTGGCTATTATGTATAGTGCTGCTATGAACAGAGTGCTATATGTATCTTTTTGGATTATAGTTTTGTCTGAACATATGACCAGGAGTAGGATTGCCAGATCATCTGGTAATTCTATTTTTAGTTTTCTGAGGAACCTCCATACTGTTTTCCATAGTGGCTGTACCAATTTACATTCCCACCAACTGTGTAGGAGGATTCCCTTTAAAAATTCACTTTCTTAGTCAATTTTTAGGAACACATCTGTTTTTTCCATATGTATAGTTGAATCTTTTTGCCTTTTCATACTGTTCATGGGGTTCTCAAGGCAAGAATGCTGAAATGATTTGCATTCCCTTCTCCAGTGGACCATGTTTTGTCAGAACTCTCCAGCATGACCATCTATCTTGGGTGGTGCTACATGTCATGGCTCATAGTTTCATTGAGTTAGATAAGGCTGTGATCCATGTGATCAGTTTGTTTAGCTTTCTTTTTATTTATTTATTTATTTGTGTTTAGCTTTCTGTGCTGTGGTTTTCATTCTGTCCACCCTCTGATGGATAAGGATAAGAGGCTTGTGGAAGCTTCCTGATGGGAGGGACTGGCTGTAGGGGAATCTGGGTCTTGCTCTGATGGGTGGGACCATGCTCAGTAATCTTTAATCCAGTTTGCTGTTGATGGGTGGGACAGTGTTTCCTCCCTATAGTTTGGCCTAAGGCCAAAAGGATTTGTGCCAGCATGCTGTAGCTCCCAGGACTGTTGTATTCAGTGCCCTTGACTGTGCAGCAGGCCACTGTTGACCCACGCCTCCGTTGGAGACTCCTGGACACTCACAGTCAACTCTGGCTCAGTTGCTTATGGGGTCATTGTTCTTTCTCCTGGGTCCTGGTGGACACAAGGTTTTGTTTGTTCCCTCCAAGAGTCTATTTCCCCAGTCCTGTGGAAGTTCTGTAATCAAATCCCACTGGTCTTCAAAGTCAAATTCCCTGGGGGTTCTCAGTCCCTCTGCCAGATCCCCAGGTTGGGGAATCTGTGGTGGGCCCTAGAACTTTTGCAACAGTGCGAGAACTTCTTTGGTATAATTGTTCTCCAGTTTGTGGGTCGTCTGCTTGGTGACTCTGTGGTGGGGCTTCTCCAAGACGTGACCTTCTCCAAGAGGACTTGTGCCACACACCGAGCCTCCCAAGTCTGCTTCATTGACTACACTAAAGCCTTTGACTGTGTGGATCACAACAAACTGTGGAAAATTCTGAAAGAGATGGGAATACCAGACCACCTTACCTGCCCCTTGAGAAATTTGTATGCAGGTCAAGAAGTTAGACCTGGACAGTTAGAACTGGACATGGAACAACAGACTGGTTCCAAATTGGGAAAGGAGTACGTCAAGGCTGTATATTGTCACCTTGCTTATTTAACTTATATGCAGAGTACGTCATGCAAAATGCCAGACTGGATGATGCACAAGCTGGAATCAAGATTGCAGGGAGAAATATCAATAACCTCAGATATGCAGATGATACCACCCTTATAGCAGAAAGCAAAGAGGAACTAAAGAGCCTCTTGATGAAGGTAAAAGAGGAGAGTGAAAAAGCTGGCTTAAAACTCAACATTCCAAAAATGAAGATCATGGCATCTGGTTCCATTACTTCATGGCAAATAGATGGGGAAACAATGGAAACAGTGACAGATTTTATTTTCTTGGGCTCCAAAATCACTGCAGATGGTGACTGCAGCCATGAAATTAAAAGGCGCTTGCTCCTTGGAAGAAAAGCTATGACCAACCTAGACAGCATATTAAAAAGCAAAGATATCATTTTGCTGACAAAGGTCTGTCTAGTCAAAGCTATGGTTTTTCTAGCAGTCACGTATGGATGTGAGAGTTGGAGTATAAGGAAAGCTGAGCGCCGAAGAACCGATGCTTTTGAACTGTGGTGTTGGAGAAGACTCTTGAGAGTCCCTTGGACTGCAAGGAGATCCAACCAGTCCATCCTAAAGGAAATCAGTCCTGAATATTCATTGGAAGGACTGGTAGTGAAGCTGAAACTCCACTACTTTGGCCACCTGATGCAAAGAACTGAGTCATTGGAAAAGACCCTGATGCTGGGAAAGATTGAGGTAGGAGGAGAAGGGAATGGCAGAGGATTAGAAGGTTGGATGGCATCACTGACTTGATGAACATGAGTATGAGCAAGCTCCAGGAGTTGGTGATGGACAGGGAGGCCTGGCGTGCTGCAGTCCATGGGGTTGCAAAGAGTCAGACATGACTGAGCAATTGAACTGATAGTTGAATCTACAACTACTAAACTTTAGTATTTTATTGATAGTATTTATTGCCAGTTGCAGACAGTTCTCAGGTGCAAAGCAAATTTGGAAAAACAGTTTCTAAGCACAATTACCAACAGCATTAGCAATAAGTAGATTTTAAAGTTTGTTCACTTCCACAAAGTCCAAAGTTCTATGAGTTTCCAAGAGTGCTTATCGGTGTGAATAAACAAGGTGTGGTAATACTCACATGGGCAGTTTTTGAAAGAAAGAAAGAAAACTTCATTGAATTAGTTTACATAATATTGGTTACTTAGAACATTCTATTACCTGTATCTTCAACATGATATTGTCTTCAATGTTTTTATATGATAAATATCTTATGAAACTTAAATATTACATATCAAAACTTGGACTTTTGGGGTCAGATTTGCCCCAAGTAATCTGTGAATGTAGGCTATTTTCCTGCCCAGTCTATAACTCTCACCCTGCAAATTACCAACACTTAGTCAGTTGGTCCTTGGAACTAATGATTGCCATTAAGTCTGTGTTTAGTTAACATGGCAATGATACATGCGAAAGTTCAATTTTTAAATTAATTGAAAATATTCTGCAGTTTTAAACATATCTTGAGATTTTTAAGGTGTGTGCAAGTATTGCTCTATGATTGGGAAGTTATATTGAGTGTCTGCTATGCCATCTAACATGCTTGGTTGCTTTTCCAATGTTGTTTCATTTAATCCTCCCAGTGTGCAATAAAGAAGAGTTTTACTGTTTCCACCTTGCACATTGGGAAAGTAAGGCTCAGAGAAGATAAAAGGCTTGTCCAAGGTCACACAGCCTGTAAACAGTAGGGGAAGACAAGTGTTGGTTACCCTGGTTTTACTCTTCTGCCCTTGTATCCTGTTTAATTATTTTCCCCTCATGGTTTTGAGCCCCTCAAGAGCAGTCTTTCAGGTCTTTGGGGCCTTCATGGTTCCTTAATCCAAGTGAATATTAATAAACGAAAGTGAAATTTGCTCAGTCGTGTCCAACTCTTTGTGACCCCACGGACTGCAGTCCACCAGGCTTCTCTATCGAAGGGATTCTCCAAGCAAGAATACTGGAGTGGGTAGCCATACCCTTCTCCAGGGGATCTTCCTAACCCAGGAATGGAACCCAGGTCTCCTGCTTTGCAGGTAGATTCTTTACTGACTCAGCCACCAGGGAATCCCCATATTAATAAATATTTGTTAGATAATCTCAGCAGGTCATCCAAGTATCAACATCTAGCTGTAACCACCTTAGGCTAGGAGCTGGGCTTCTTGGCCAGAATTTTCCAAGCTTACCTTTGGGACTATGTAGAATTTTACAATAGGGCTTCCCTGTGGCTTAAATGGTAAAGAATCTGCCTGCAATGCAGGAGACCTGGGTTCGATTCCTGGGTTGAGAAGATCCCCTGGAGAAGGGTATGGCTACCCACTCCAGTATTCTTGCCCAGAGAATCCCTTGGATAGAGGAGCCTGATGGGCTGCAGTCCATGGGGTCGCAAAGAGTTGGACATGACTGAGCAACTAACATTTCACTTCATGATTATACAATAACCACTTAAGAAAAGTGTTTGAGAATACATCTGGAAACTTAAACTATATAGAGAAGAAGTGGGAAAAGTAATGATGTCAAAGAATAGGATCAAGGTTGAGAAAAATTGAGGTTCAAATTTGGAAAATGACAAATCAACCAGAAAGGTTGATGCTGTTTGATCTTTACTCTATAGTCTTACTTTAGAAGAAGAAGAGAAATTAACAAACTATGGAAGAAAATTCCTAGAACACTGGGATCAAGTCAATACACCTGATGGTTCTGGAAGACAGAATTTTCAGAGAGAAAAATACAATAGGTCACTCCTTGAACTCCCTTCCTCAGCCCATGGGTCTATCTGCCTGACTTGCCTTGGCCAAGGAGGAGTATTTCCCTGATGTGGCTTTATCTGTGGTACCAGTGCAGCCTCATCAGAGTTGAGACACTTGACTCAAACTGATGTGTGCTTTGACAAGTGTGATGATTAATTTTATGTGTCAACTTTACTTGCCATGGGGTGCCCAGATATTTGGTTAAAGATTATTCTGGGTACGTTTGTGAAGGTGTTTCTGGATGGGATTGGCATTTGAATTAGTAGACTGAGTAAACAGATGGCCTTTCCAGTATGAGGGGGCCTCATCCTCCATTGAAGGCTGAATAGAACACAAAGGTGGAGGGAGTGGAGAGAACTTTCTCTCTCTTTGCTTGTCTTTGAGCTGGGACATTGGTCTTCTGATTTGGACTTGGACTCAGTCTGAAACTATACCATGGTCTCTCCTGGTTGTCCAGCTTGCAGACTGCACACCTTCAGACATTTTAACCTCTATAATTGTGTGAGCCAGTTAGTTACAATAAATCTGTCTCTTTCTCTATCTCTCTTTGGATAAATACAGCAAGTGAGATGTTAAATAATAACATCTCACTAATAGCTAATAATAGCTAATAGCTAATAATCGTATCTACCATTTGTTCTTGCCATTATCTAGTGGGGGCCATATAAACATTTTACACAAGTTATCTCATGTAATCCTTACAGAACCAAATGAAGGAACTAAGGTTCAGGGAGTTGTGATTTTGCAGCTAGAAGTTTTGAACTCCAGAGCCAAGCACTGTTCTCAGAGGTGTGATGCAGGATGGCCAGCAGTGTCATGAAAGCGGATCTGCGTTTAACGAGCTCTTGTGGCAAAAGTCTGTAAGCATTTAGAGTTCCTGGAGACCTGGGTTCAGTCCCTGGGTTGAGAAGATCCCCTGGAGCTACCCACTCCAGTATTCTGGCCTGGAGAATTCCATGGACTGTATAGCCCATGGGGTCGCAAAGAGTTGGACACGACTGAGTGACTTTCACTTTCAAAGTTCCTGGGAAGCTGTGCCCTAGAAAGATGTAAAGAAAACTGTGAAGGTGACTGACAGACCCAGAAATGGGGGCCTGGTCCAAGACCCCCTAGGAGCCCTTAAGCTGAAACTCAGTATTTAACATTCAGAGTACAAAGCTCAAAAGTAAACTAGGTGGAGTCTTCATTTTCAAGAAAGGAGCAAACTGAGTAGATGAAGCTATTAGAAAATTTGCCTCACTGTTTCTAGCACCTGCTCCTCTGTATCTGGACTTCTTGCCTCAGTTCCTCCCTGACCTGTTTGCTGTGCCCAGAGTCATGCTTCCAAAGCATCAAGGTTACTGTGGACTCTTTGAGGGCCGGTTCTGGGGTTTTGATGAGACTGCAGTCTGGGAGGTGCTCAGCAAATATCTGTGGATTGTTCCAGGGATCAGAGCATGCTAAGTGAGAATTAAGGCCACCTTCATTGTCTTCTCTTTTTCCCTTCACCATGGAATGTGTGGGGACAGGGTCTGCTGTCATGCTGTGCGGCCCCTTTCTCACCCCTGCTGCAGATGGACAGACCCGGCCTGGTATGAAGGCACGCTTAGCTTTCCTCAATATCATATTTCATAAGGTTCTTTATTTTTTTCAAAAAATGTCCAATGGGAGAATAGCTAAAATGAAAAAGGTATATGGGCTTCCCCAATGGCTCAGAGAGTAAAGAAACTGCCTGCAGTGCAGGAGACACAGGAGATGTGGGTTTGATCTCTGGGTTGGGAAGATTCCCTGGAGGAGGAAATGGCCACCCACTACAGTGTTCTTGCCTGAAGAATCCCATGGACAAAGGAGCCTGGCAGACTACAGTCCAAAGAGTTGCAAAGAGTTGGACATGACTGAATGACTGAGCATGTGCACACACACACACACACATATAATATCAAGGATTGGTGAGGATGTGGGACAACTGGAATGATCATACTCTGCTGGTGAGAGTGTAAACTAGTACAACCACTTTGGAAAACAGAAAGTATCTAGTAAAGCTAAACACACATATACTCTCTACTCTGCTGCTGCTGCTAAGTCACTTCAGTTGTGTCGGACTCTGTGCGACTCCATAGACGGCAGCCCACCAGGCTCCCCCGTCCCTGGGATTCTCCAGGCAAGAACATTGGAGTGGGTTGCCATTTCCTTCTCCAATGCATGAAAGTGAAAAGTGAAAGTGAAGTCACTCAGTCATGTGCGACTCTTAGCGACCCCATGGACTGCAGCCTGCCAGGCTCCTCCGTCCATGGGATTTTACAGGCAAGAGTACTGGAGTGGGGTGCCATTGCCTTCTCCACTCTCTACTCTAAGGCCTGACAATTCAATTCCTAGATGTGTAGCCCAATAGAAGGGTGTATACAAGTACTAGAATCCTCATGGCAGCACTACTCACAGTAGCCTCAAACTGGAAACAAAGTGTCCATCTCTAGTAGAATGGCTGAGTAAATCATGGTGTATTTATAAAAGGGGATACTACACAGCCATGACAGGAACAAACTACAATTATGTGCGACTGTATGTGTGAATCTCTCATGTTAGATAAAAGCCAGGTGCAAGAGAATCCACACTCTATGATCCCATTTCTAAAACAGTAAGGTGTTTATATTAAAATACAAAAACATTTTCTAAAGATAAACTAGTCTGTGGCCTAATAAATCAGGATCATAGTTATGTGGTGTGTGGGGGAGGGTATTGGGCATGGGGGGCAGGGTTCTTGGGTGCTGGTCACATTCTGCTTCTTGATAAAGTTACTCGTTACACAGGTTTATACACTTGGTGAAAATTCATCAGGCTGTGCACTTATGATTGGTCCACTTTTCTGTATGTAGGTAATATATCAGTTCAGTTCAGTCACTCAGTCCGATTTACCAAAAAAAAAAAAAAAAATGTATAGTGAATTCTTTGAAACTTCTCTACTAAAAGAAGTCTTTTAAATCATGGGTTTACTCTGACATTGTTTCTTCACAAGAAGTGAACTAAATTCTGAACTCTTGTAGCATTTATCATGTACAAATATCATCATGGTTTATGTGTTACTAGAAAAATGTTCTGTAAAATAATAGTTTTCTATTTAGGAAGAAGCACATTTGCTAGTACTTTTATAGGAATCATTTAATGAGAAGCACATGAGTTTCATCTAGCTTGAAACTGCTTTTACATCATCTGCTTCCATAGAATAAAACTGCTGCTGCTCAGTCACTTTAGTCGTGTCCGACTCTGTGCGACCCCATAGACAGCAGCCCACCAGGCTCCGCCATTCCTGGGATTCTCCAGGTAAGAACACTGGAGTGGGTTGCCATTTCCTTCTCCAATGCATGAAAGTGAAAAGTGAAAGTGAAGTTGCTCAGTCATGTCTGACTCTTAGTGACCCCATGGACTGCAGCCTACCAGGCTCCTCCATCCATGGGATTTTCTAGGCAAGAGTACTGGAGTGGGGTGCCATTGCCTTCTCCTGAATAAAACTGACTGCCACTTTATTATGGAGCAGTAAATAAGCCAATTTCCGAGGGTCAATAGCTGATAATTCCTAACTCATCACCTTGCTAACAAAATAAAACACAGGAAATCAAAAAACTCCTTGCATAGAGTGAAATTATAATATAAAACTTCTGAAAATCCCCAGTACACTGATATCAAAAGTACTCCCTGACACTATGGGCCTAGGGAAGCAAATACATATTTTGACATTCATTTCAGTGTAAGATACCTCACAGGGACTCAAAGGAAGCTGTGACTACAATGTGGTATAGATTCAGTAATGCTTTATTTATTTATTATTATTTTTTTAAATATGCCTGTATTTACTTATTTGGCTGCACTGAGTCTTAGTTGTGGCATCTGAGATCTTTAGTTGCAGCACGGGAACTCTTACTTGCAGCACGTGCGATTTAGTTACCTGACCAGGGATCGAACCTGGGCCTTCTACACTAGGTGTGCAGAGTCTTAGCCACTGGACCACCAGGGAAGTCCCTCAGTAATGCTTTCAATTCGTACTCTGACAATATTCTGTTGCATGTGATTAAAATCGACACAATAAGGGTTAAGTGAAAAACAACCAAATGCTGCAGTAATTTAAAACAAAACAAAAACAGAGATAGCTCTCAAATCCAGCTCATCAAAATGCTCTTCCTTTCCTGAAATTTGAAGCCAAATGTGTTTTCAGAAGCTAATTTATTTTTCCCAGATCTTGCACTCACATGCCTCCCCTTGGGTACTTTGTTGAGTAAAGAAGTCCCCCTTAATCTCAAGATCCCAAGCCAATATTTCAGGAGTATCTTTTAAAGCCCCATGTGTTCAGAAGTACCCTAGCATGTCCCTTCTTGTTCAGGACCTCATAGAATAGTAACAGTAGTGGTGGCAGTAATGACAACAACAACAGTAACAGCTAACATTTATACAGTGATTTGTGTGTACTGCGAACATGTTTTAGTCAGTTAGGGCTGCTGTAACAGAAGACCATAGTGTGGGTGGCTTAAGCCAGAAGCATTTATTTCTCACAGTTCTGGAGTCTTGGAAGTCCAGTATCAAGGTCTAGGGAGATGCCATTTCCTAGTGTGCAGATGGCTGGCTTCTTGTATCCTCATTCGTAGGGGAGCAGAGAGAGAGAAAGCAAACTCTTTTATAATACCCCCTTCTAATATCATCACATTAGAGGTTAGAACTCCAGCATATGAATTCTAGGGGAGCTGCAAATGTTTAGTCCATAACAGAACTGTTATACGTGTTTTCTATATATTAAACCATTTAATCCTGCCAACAACTCAGTAAGGCAACTATTAAACTATCATCCTTGTCACTCCATTTTGGAGGGAAAAAAATGAGGCACAGAAAGGGGAAGGTTTATTTTTTTTTTAATTTATTTATTTTGCTGTGCCATGTCTTAGTTGCAGCACGTAGAATCGTCAGTCTTCATTGTGGTGTGTGGGTTCTATAGTTGCCGCATGTGGGATCTAGTTCCCTGACCAGGGATCAAATCCAGGCCCCCTGCATTGGGAATGTGAAGTTTTAGTTGCTGGACCATCGGGGAAATCCCACTGCAGAGGATCTGCAGGAAAAGGCAACGGCACCCCACTCCAGTACTCTTGCCTATAAAATCCCATGGATAGAGGAGCCTGGTGGGCTGCAGTCCATGGGTCACTAAGAGTCGGACACGACTGAGCGACTTCACTTTCACTTTTCACTTTCATGCATTGGAGAAGGAAATGGCAACCCACTCCAGTGTTCTTGCCTGGAGAATCCCAGGGACTGGGGAGCCTGGTGGGCTGCCGTCTATGGGGTCGCACAGAGTCTGACACAACTGAAGTGACTTAGCAGCAGCAGCAGCATGTAGCTAGTAGGGAAAGGGGTCAGGATTCTGGCTCTGGGCAGTGATTCTCAACCTTGACTGCACAGTGGATTTGCCTAGAGACCTTTTTAAACTCTCACGCCTGGGTCTCAGCTGCAATGCCCATGTGCCATGTCCAGCCCCAATTCCAGATTCTAATTTAATTGGTCAGGGAATTAAATATATGTATATTCTTTGGGCAATTCTAGTGAGTGGCCATGGTTGGGCCTCCAGTCCCTTAGCATCCTTCTATGTAGCCCACAAGAAGCTCTTGAACAGTGTATCTCAGTTCCTGTGGTTTCCCCCATTGGGCACCAACTGGTTAAAGTCGGTGGAAGAACAAGTCTTGTGAATGAAATGATGACAGCACATGGGCATCAGCCAGCCAAAGGTTTTAGGAAAGTGCCTTAGGACTTAGTTTATTCATCTGCAAAGCAAAGGGTTTGACTTGAATAGTTTCCTGCTTCCTTCCAGTCCTATGAGTCTATGAATGAAATCAATATATTAAACACTTGATTATCCATGAGTGAATGATCCACAGAAAGTGTTTAATCTGAGGACTAGCTTCCTTCAGTCAGCCTCCTTATCAATTGGTGTACGCCCAGGAATGCACATCAATTTGATTTTTGGCCTAAGCAGAACATAATGAGGAAGGAAAAAATCATGTGTGTTTGCATGTGTGTACATGTGAAAATCATTCAAAAGATAAATTAAATGATTTGGAGGGATTATCTGCTGTTTTGGATTATCCACATCACTGCCCCCTCCAAGAGCGTTGATAATTGAAAGTTGCCTGTAGACTGATTGCTAACAGCTGAAGGATCCATGTTGCCAAGGAAGCTATGGCGGGAAGCCAAGTAGCGACCTGATTAATTATCCTTTTATTTGTGATGTCGCAGTTCTCTGTCCTCTTCCCTCATCAGGGTGGTATCTAGTTTCAGGAGCTTGTAAGAGAACAGTAACCCCCTCCAAATGAAAAGCCCCTCTTTCCTGAGGCAGAAAGCTCTATAGAGAGATTTCTCATCCTTCCTCAGGTCCTTTGCTCACTGCCCTGCTTCTGACTCTATCTAAGAGTCATTAAATCAGGGAGGCTGGGTCCAGTCATACTGGCTTTCCACATGGAAGCTTTCAGCAAAATGCTCTCTGTTCTTCAATCTGATGCATGCGAGGTTGCCCAAAATAGTACAACAGAGGTTTCCAAGATAAGAATAAACTGCCGTGGCTAAGAGGCTAAACCTTATTTCCAGTGGTTCTATGCTGACTGGGCTTAAAGGAGTGATGATCCTCAGTGTTTCAGTTTGGAGTGGCATCTAGAATTCTGACAGTCTTTTCTAAAACCAGTTTTAAATGGCTGACTTTCACAAGGGCATTAAATAGGCATTGATGGCAGGAAGGTGTTGTTTCTGGTCTGTAACACCTGCAGGAATGGCCTGGCAACAGTGAAGAGCCCACATGCATTTCTCCTTGGCTTGGGCTAACATCAGGGCCAATGGATGCTTTGTACCATGGCAATTTGTGGATTCCAAAGACTTTCCCTGACTATGACTCAGTCAGTGGCCTCAGCACAGAGTCCCCACCAGTGAGAGGCCACATTCTGATTTCTACAAGGTGTGCCTGCCAGGAGCCAGTCCTGTGCTTGTCTGCGGGAGTTTTCCAGTGCTAGCCCTCTTGGGCTGGCCTTGGATGGGTCACCTTAACTCTGGGAAACAAGGCCTGGGAAGAGGGAGGTTCTACTCAGCACCAGAGCCTTTCCTGGCTGATGGCTTTCCGTGTGATGGAGTCAGGTATCTGTGCCATCTGAGGCTCAGTGGTGGTGATTATTCCACTGAGGACCAGTCTGATTTTGCAGAGATTTCAAACAAATCTTTTAAGAGTAAGGTCCTATCCTGGGGGCAGCTGGAGGGGGACAGATTTCCTCTTAGAATGTGGGCTTTGAAGTGGACTCTGCCAGCTCTCTTGCTCTGAGCTTTTCATGAACACAGTTGTAAATCGATTTGTGAACTTGTCCTAATGGGCTGGAAAACACAGCTTTCCTGTGTGGGGTGGCTCAGTGAAGCATCTATTTTAAAACCCGTGGAGGCTGACACAAAGCTCCCTTCCAATGAGATCATTTCAGACAATCCTTGAGGTCAATAAAAAAGAGTTGAGTCTGTTTCTGTTAGTAAAATAGACAAGTTCTCAGATACTTGGACACTGATTTAGGCATAGATTTGTGCTTAAACCACATAAACAGATTACTCTGGTATCTAAGCCATATAGATAACTTGATTTCACTATCTATACTTGTCTATGGATGTAATTTATTAGCTTGTCTTAATGCCTTTCTTCCAAAGAATAACTTATTTAGCTTTTAGAAAACACATTGATTTTTTAAATAATAATATAGTTTTATAAAATAACTTTAGCTTAGTCTAAAATTGTTTGCTTCTTTGCACATTCCATAGATTTACTGGGGTAAATTGATATTCTTTTTATCTGTTCACTAAATTACTTTATGACTTTACCTATTGCCCTAAGAATACTTGCTGATAAATACGGAGACCTATTACATTTTTCTAGCCATCAAAGGAATGTAAACTAAAACTTGAAGATAATGATTTTCCCCCATCAAAGAGTCATAGTAGCAAAGGAACTAATATTGCCACATATTGCCAGTGTGACATCTAGGAATGTATGCTGACACAGAATTACTTTTAAATAGGAGGAAAAGTTTTAGGTACAAAACTTAGCACTACTCTACTTTATAATAATAAAAAAAGGTTAAAAATAATCTAACTATTTGAATTAAAGGGGAATAATGGAATGACTGGCTCTAATGGATGGTATCACTGATTCAGTGGACATGGGTTTGAGCAAACTCTGGGAGATGAAGGACAGGGAAGCCTGGTATGCTGCAGTCCATGGGGTCGCACAGAGTTGGACAAGACTGAGCAACTGAACAGCAACAAAATTGCAATGAAAAGTGGCTGTAATAAAGAACATTAAAAATGTTTATGGAGACTTCCCTGATGGTCTAGTGGCCAAGACTCCATGCTCCCAATGTGGCGGGGGTGGGAAGGGCAGTGTTCGATCCCTGGTCAGGGAACTGGATTCCACATATTGCAGCTAGGAGTTCGCATGCCACAACTGAAAATCCTACATGCCACAGCTGAAAGATCCCACATGCAACTAAGACCTGGAGCAGCTGCATAATAAATGAAAGTGTAGTTAGTCTCTCAGTTGTGTCCAACTCGTTGCAACCCCATGGACTATAGCCTGCCAGGCTTCTCTATCCATGGGATTTTCCAGACAAGAATACTGGAGTGGGTTGCCATTCCCATCTTCAGGCCATTCCCATCTTCAGGAGATCTTCCCAACCCAGAGATCAAACCCAGGTCTCTACATTACAGATAAATTCTTTTTTTTTTTTTATTTTATTTTATTTTTAAACTTTACATAACTGTATTAGTTTTGCCAAATATCAAAATGAATCCGCCACAGGTTTACATGTGTTCCCCATCCTGGACCCTCCTCCCTCCTCCCTCCCCATTCCATCCCTCTGGGTCGTCCCAGTGCACCAGCCCCAAGCATCCAGTATCGTGCATCGAACCTGGACTGGCAACTCGTTTCATACATGATATTTTACATGTTTCAATGCCATTCTCCCAAATCTTCCCACCCTCTCCCTCTCCAACAGAGTCCATAAGACTGTTCTATACATCAGTGTCTCTTTTGCTGTCTCGTACACAGGGTTATTGTTACCATCTTTCTAAATTCCATATAAATGCGTTAGTATATTGTATTGGTGTTTTTCTTTCTGGCTTACTTCACTCTGTATAATAGGCTCCAGTTTCATCCACCTCATTAGAACTGATTCAAATGTATTCTTTTTAATGGCTGAATAATACTCCATTGTGTATATGTACCACAGCTTTCTTATCCATTCATCTGCTGATGGACATCTAGGTTGCTTCCATGTCCTGGCTATTATAAACAGTGCTGTGATGAACATTGGGGTACACGTGTCTCTTTCCCTTCTGGTTTCCTCAGTGTGTATGCCCAGCAGTGGGATTGCTGGATCATAAGGCAGGTCTATTTCCAGTTTTTTAAGGAATCTACATTACAGATAAATTCTTTACTGTCTGTCTGAGCTACAGGGTTGGTCCCTAGGTAAATCAATAAATAATTATTTTTAACAAAGAAAATATTTATGATATACAGGTAAGTGAAAAAGCAAGCAATAACACAGAGTATAGACAATGGCAATTATGTTTTTTTTTTTTTAAACCCCAAAACTATATATAATATGTATTTCTGGGAACAACTTCCACCTTCTTCTTTCAGTGGTTGCTCAGGGCCTTCAGAAAAGCCCTGAAATTTAGGGCAGTTTCCAACTGAGCCCAGCCTGGCCTCCGCCCCCACATTGCTCTGCTTCCATCATCCCAGTCTGCCTTCTCGTGCATCCTGCCTCCAGGCCTTTGCATGTGCTGTTCTCCTGCCCAGAAAATGCTTCTCTCTTCCCCATGTCAGTGTACCCCCCAGTCCTCCTTGATAAGTGTTTTCTGTGCTATATGTTCATCTTTTAAGGTCTTGCCTTCTGTTCTAATTTCTCCTGTGCTTTTCATGTTTTGCATGTTCATCCAGGTACTTAAGAAGAGGAAAGCTCTTAGGAAGTATATGATTGTTGTATTTACTAAACATGTGTATGTGTTGAAATATATTTCATGAGCAAACCTAAATGTGACAGATAGCCAGATCTTTTTTTTTTTTTTAATTGGAGTATAGTTGATTTTCAATTTTGTGTTAGCTTCAGGTGTACAGCAAAGTGATTCAGCTATACATATGCATCTGTCCATTCTTTTTCAGATTCTTTCCCCTTATAGGTTATTATAGATTATTTAGTAGATTTCCTTGTGCTATATAGTAGGTCTTTGTTGGTTATCTACTTTATATATAGTAATGGGTATATGTTGATCCCTCGGAGAAGGCAATGGCACCCCACTCCAGTACTCTTGCCTGGAAAATCCCATGGACGGAGGAGCCTGGCAGGCTGCAGTCCATGGGGTCGCTAAGAGTCGGACACGACTGAGCGACTTCACTTTCACTTTTCACTTTCATGCATTGGAGAAGGAAATGGCAACCCACTCCAGTGTTCTTGTCTGGAGAATCCCAGGGACGGGGGAGCCTGGTGGGTTGCCGTCTATGGGGTTGCTAAGAGTCGGACACGACTGAAGCGACTTAGAAGTAGCAGTAACAGTTGATCCCAACTTCTAATTTATCCCTTCTCCCCCACCCTTTCCCCTTTGGTAACCTTCAGTTTGTGTTCTACGTGAGTCTGTTTCTGTTTTGCAAATAAGTTCATTCATATCATTTTTTTTAGATTCCACATATAAATGATAAATGATACTTTTCTTTCTCTGTCTGACTTCACTTAGTATGATAATCTCTAGTTCCACCCATGTTGCTGCAAATGGCTTATTTTATTCTTTTTAATGGCTGACTGGGGCTTCCCTGGTGGCTCAGATCCCATGGAAAAGGGCATGGCAACTCACTCCAGTATTCTTGCCTAGAGAATTCCATGGACAGAGGAGCCTGGTGGACTATGGTCCATGGGGTCAGAGTTAGACACGACTGAGCGACTAAACACACAGCACACAGTGGCATGTGGAATCTTCCCGGACAAGGGATTGAACCCATGTCCCCTGTATTGGGAGGCAGATTCCTACCCATTGTACCACCAGGAAAGTCTGCATGTATCCTTCTGAATTATTATTTTCTCTGGTATGTGCTCAGAAGTGGGACTGCAGGATCATGTGGTAGCTGTTTTCAGATAGCCAGATTTCTTGCTTCAGGTCCCAGGGAAACTTGCAGTTAGTGCTTGGTCATCCAGCCAAAAGTGGAATAAAGTTAGGTTTGAAAAGTCTTAACTCATATTGCATGATAAATTCACATTTGTGACTTAGATGCGAGGTCACTGACCTTGATAGTTGCAGAACCAGCGACCATGGGAGAGAAGGGACTGGGAAGTGGTGCAGCTGCCTCTGGAGCCCGCTCTTGGGATCTCACTTGGGTCTCCCAAGCTCTGCCCTGAGCTTGGTACTCAGTGTTTATCCCGAATGGCCCCTGGTTCATGTTGATCAGACAAGTTCAAGGTTGGTGGGAAGCAAAATATAGCAAGTATCTACTGTAATTCAAGGTAACACATAATAAAAATAAAATGCTGTATAAATCTTTTGTGATTAGACACATACAGGTCAGGAGCCAGGGCAAGATGTGAGATAGTGACTATAGAACATCCCTCAATATTCTTTCTGACAACACTTTACATAAAATACACTTAATTTTTTTGGGGGGGATTGCATTTATTTTTTGTTGTTGTTGTTGCATTTTATTTTATTTTATTTTTAAACCTGAAACACTGTATTAGTTTTGCCAAACATCAAAACGAATCCGCCACAGGTATACATGCACTGAATGTTATTTGGTATTGCTAACAAGAGCTGAAATTGAATCTTAATGTGGTTCATGAGTATATTCAGCAGTTTCTTAAAATGCTTCATATAATCACAGTGCTTTATTGTTGAAATTACCAGGTTTTGTGATACAAATATATCAGATTCATGATTAAAACACTATTGTCTATTAATGCCACCTCAGCATTTTCCCAAGTAGACACTTAAAATCCTACACGCTTTCAAAGATGAATGAACTTGTCTTTTAGGAGAGCTCCCTCCCTATACATCCTTTATTTATTAATATGACCAATCTAAAGAATAAAGTACTAGGAGAATGAGCGATAATGAGGTCTAAGAACACAAAATTAAAAATAGCCATCACCTTGCCCCAACAGTGAAATAGTTCCTCCAGACTACTCACCTCTTCCATGGTTTGACTGTGGTATTAATTCTAAGGCTTATCAAACAATTTGATTAGAGTCATCATAGAAAAAATATGAATCTGTAAGGAAAGAAAGTTTTTTTAACTGAAGGTTCCATTGTGGTCAGAATAGCTTATCCTATGCCCTCCTCTATGGTTTAGGGAGGGATGAGGAGTCTGGTCCCTACCTGCTCCCTGCAGGGTTCTGGGCAGGAAAGCATAACTGGTCAGGCACAGAGAAGTTGGCTGGCAGGCAAGAGTGAGGCAGGAGGGACCTGGGTTTGGTGGGCAGTGGAACAGAGAGGGGGAATATTCATCCAGATGTCTCTGCCTTCCACCATCTCGCTGGTCAGACATCTAAAAAGGACTTTGGGGTTTGCTGCTCTCGGAGGGCAGCAGTGCATCTCCCCCCAGGAAGCTAAGCACGGGTGCCCTGGGGCCTCCAGCCTAAAATAAACTAGCTTTTGGGGATTCAGGCAAACCAGGCATTGTCCTTAAAGACTCATAATATTCTCATGTTCTTATATAACCTGTTTTACTACCTCTGGTGTAATTTTCATGAAAACCAGTAAAATAAAATTGACTACAGCAGAGGCATCCAACCTCTTATCACCAAATACTTTTTAGTATCCCCAATCACAGAAGAAAGAAGCAATCATCAATTGGTTTTCCACTTTTGAAGTTCAGAGCACCTGATCAGCAGGCAGAACAAATATTATCCTTGATTGCTGATGGTGTTCCAGCCAAACGCCATGGCTCATGGCATTTTAATCAGGCATGGGGTTCTTACAGCAGGCCCATGTTGAAGACTATTGGACTTGGGGGAGTATTTTTTAAAAGTCTGAGTACTCCTTTCAGTGTCATGAAGACTCTTGACAAGCTGGGGCCTGTTGCATTGGTGGGGAGCAGAGAGCCTGGAGCAGGCCGAAGTAGCCACTGTTGGGGCCATGGTGGAGCCAGAGGGTGGGGGCTCCCACAACACTGAGCAGGTCTGTTTCCAGGTCAGGCAGGGCTCTCCAAGAGCAAGTTAGGTGCTCTGGGGACACAGAAGTTCAACAACAACAACATAGATCTTTTGAATGCTTTTCAAAAAGCTTTTTAAAGAAAAAGAATAAGAAGAAAGAAAGAAAAAAAATATATAAGGAGAGAATATATAATCAACTGTGCCCTTCAGACCACTGATGACAGATACATGTGAAAAGAACGGAAGGACCATTTCCACAGGGGAAATCAGCCTTGCTGAGCAGATGCCACGTGCCAGGCATTCTGCTGAGTGCTTTATGGGGCTGGGTTTTTCCAATAACATAGTGTGGGCCATACAAATCATTCTCTTCCTGTCCCCCTGTACTGATGGCCGAATGCCTGCATGAAGAGGACTATCATCTGAACAACAGTTATAGCAATAGCAGCTATAGCAACGTGGACAGAAACAGGTCATGTTTACTGAGAGCCTGATCAGGATCAGGCACAGGATTAGCATTTTACATGGATTGATTAGTTTAGCCCTGAGGAAATCCCAGTTACAGAGGCACTATTATGATCATCCCCATTTTACAGCTGGAAAAACTGAGGCTCAGTGGCCACTCTTGTGGACTACAATGGGCTTGCCCTAGACCACGAAGAGAGAGAGAAGGGTGTCTGGGGCCCAAATTCCAAGTCTGTCTGGCATCAGAACCCTTGCTTATAAAAATTACAGTGGATGATGTGCGGCCAGTCACTCAATCATGTCAAACTCTTTGCTACTCCATGGACTGTAGCCTGCCAGGTTCATATGTTCGTGGGATTTCCCAGGCAAGAATACTGGAATGGGTTGCCATTTCCTCCCCAAGGGGATCTTTCCGACCCAGGGATCAAACCTGAGTCTCCTGCATCTCCAGCATTGGCAGTGGATTCTTTACCATGGAGCCACCTGGGAATCCCTACAGTGGATGATAGGAAGGGATTAAAATGAAGAACTATTTCACTGAAATTTCCACAGAACACAGAGAGCAAAATAGGCAATGTCATCAGTCATGAAGGGGGAGGCAAACTTAACACAGAGCTTCAGGGAGCCACTTGTGGACTGAGCCGGCCCTGCAGCTCCCAGCTTCCTGCACGCCAGCCATGCACCACAGCTGCCATGAAGGCAGAGAAGAGAAGGAAAATTGTACAACTGACATGGCAACCTAGAGAGGCAACTCACATTCTCCCCAGCAGTCCCTCCCCAACCCCCAAGTCTGGAAAACATTTGGGGGGATTCTAGGGATCTAAGGGGAAGACTGGGTCCCTGCTGAGCAAGTGATACTGTGTCTGGAGAAATAGGAGGTTTAGACTGTTGATTGGACACCATTTTTACTTCCAAACTGGTGGGTCTGGGATGTAAGTCCTACGTTTGCAGTGTGTGAATAGTCTGTTTGGATGATGGGTCTTATATCTTTTTCACACCTCTGTAGGTATTTTGTGAGTTGGAGTTCAAACTTCTTTTGTGCAAAGGCTTCCTCTTCTTTGTACAGGATTTTGCAAAGTGTTGCATGAATTTCAGAGTTTTGTCTGTTTTCCATGATGATGGCAAATATGACTAGGAGACAGTGATCTTCACAAAGTTCTTTAATTCCAGATGACCCTCTCCTCAACAAATCCTTGATATATTTTTCCTAGAAATGAGGGAGGTGTTCCAGTGCTTTTTTTAAATAATTGGGTTGAGTGTGTTCACAGTGTGTTAGTTCCTTTGTCTAATACTGACACATTTTAGATTTAGATGTGAGCCCTATATAGACCATTATTTGCCATTTGACTGCCTGGCCATCAAGCAGATTACTTTATGATCTGATTGGATTGTTATAGACTTAACCTAAGTCACAAGGAGACCACAAGATGATGGCTCTCAACAGGCTCTCATGTCACTGCTCTAGGACTTAAAGTGGATCCCTGTTGCCCTTTGGATTCACTGGAGACTCTGGTTCACATTCTCCCTCATGCAGGCTCCCTGCTGTGTGTGCTGCATTTCAGGGCTCAGCCTGTCTCTGCTCAGGGGTCTCTGCCCCATAAGGAGCTCTCAGAAGAATGTGCCTCATTCCCCATAGCCAGCATGCTGTGGTAACTAAATGAAGACATGCTCAATCAATTTATAATTAACACACCATTCAAAGGCCTGACAAGCATCATGCATTCTGAAAACCAAAGACAGGATTGGGAAGGACCATTTCCAAGAATGAAAAGAAAAAAAAATAAAGAGCTTTGAATAAAGACTGTTTGCACTTGTCAGCATTTCTACCTGAAATAATACTAATAATTAAAAAACAGAGAACAGAAGCAGCGTCTTGAAAAATAGCCTCTTCAAAACCATGGAGCAATATTAAAATACACACCAGCACAGACGTTCCATCACTTTAAAAATGTTTTGAATCCCTGATGCCAAGCAGGATGTGGGAGGTTTCTTGCAGCCAGCACCAAGTGTTGGGAAAATATGAAAAAAACAAAAAACAAATCCTCCATGTTGACTCAGCCAAAATAAACATTTCATTACTTCTATAACAGATGATTTCTTGATTGTTAATAGATGAAATTCTGGGTAACTAGCTTTCCAGGTTGTACAGTGTAGGCAATTTTCAGAGATGCAGCATAATAGCATGGATGACAAAGTATTGGATTTGATTGGCTGGAGGGGGATTGAAGGAGAAAGACAGCACTGTGAGTTAGTGTGAGAGGCCCTAGCAGGGAATTTGATGGATGATTGAATTCAAAGACTAGTGTGCCATGTATTAGGTGCTTATTAACACCCAGGAACTTAAACTAATTGTTAAAAAGGTGAGGAAACTGTCTCCAAGGAACATGCTAGAAATCTCAGTCTGGTTTGTAGAATTTTTAAGACAGAAAGAAAGGGAGAAAGGAAGGAGAGAGGGGAGGAAGAAGAGAAGGGGGAAAAAGCAAAGATTTAAGTGGCTTTATAATTCCCCTCATTCTCATGAGTAGCAATCATTCATATATTCTTCAGGGCTTTTCTTCATATTTTGAGTTATTTCATTCTCATCACAACCTTGAGGGAACCACAGTGAGGAAATGTACACACAGAGGTAATACAACTTGCCCACGGTTTCTTGCAAACACATTGAGAGGTGGGGACCATAGCCAGTCTCTCCAAGGAGCAAAGCTGAGATGGCCTGTTCTGTGTCATGGAATGAACCCCTCCTGCTGTTTACCTGGGGTCCCTCTGTCCTCATGTGGCTGTTCAGGTCACACATGGAATGTCATAGAGAAAGTCTTCTGAGGGCAGGGCCATGGACTTAATGATGTCCACAGATCCTGGCCATCTGATGGTTTCCTTGTGATTCTAAAAGTGCACAGTGGGCCTCTGTGGAAAGAGTCCCACCTGCAGGAAGCTGGGATTGGGCTTTGTTTCTTATTGACCCAGTTGCACATGTTGGAAAAGGGCATAAAGGGAAGAAACTGATGGTCTGTCTGTTTTTTTATGAAGAACTTATTGCTTGTCAACTGGCAGCCCTCACCTGAACTATCTCCCTGGTGGCTCAGATGGTAAAGCGTCTGCCTACAATGCGGGAGACCTGGATTCGATCCCTGGGTTGGGAAGATCCCCTGGAGAAGGAAATGGCAACCCACTCCAGTACTCTTGCCTGGAAAAACCCATGGACCGAGGAGCCTGGTAGGCTACGGTCCATGGGGTCTCAAAGAGTCGGACACAACTGAGCGACTTCACTTTCACTTTCACCTGAACTACTTCACGTAAAATCCAGTTGACAGATTGAGAATTTAGGTGACTTCTTCTAAGAGTCTGCACCAGGGGCTCCTCATCATCTAATTTTATGGACTCACAACTCAGTTGACATCTATACTCCTCAATCCCTTATGGTAGGTGGGAGATGGAGGCTTTTTGAAGGTATGGGGGTGGCTGGGAGGGGTCTTTGGAATGGCTTTCTTTCTCCAATACTCAGATCATCCCCTGGAGAAAGCCTGCTGCCATTTTGACTCTATGATCATTTAATGTGATGAAGAGTTGCCGTAGCAACATGATTCCTGCATCAGGTTGACATAACTTCATGCTTGCCTAGTTTGAAAAGAAAAATTGAACATTCAGCCTCCACCAGAGAATTTATACATAAAACCAGATAATAGCTACTGACTTTATTACTTAAAAAAATTTAGTGTTGGTTTGAACATATACAGAAGTAGAGGTAAGTGTAATGAAGCTTTACATGTCTATTGCCATCTTTAATAGCCATTAACATATGACCAATCTTGTTTCCTTTCTATCCTCCTTCCTTCTCCAGCTGTAACCCACTATCTTATTTTTTAAGCAAATCCCAGCTATCATATCATTTCATCCACTAACATCTCAGTTTGAATCTCTAAGAGGCAAGGACCCTATTTTTTTTTTTTTTTTTTGACCACACCGTGAGACATGCTAGATCTTAGCTCCTTGACTAGGAGTTGAACCAGACCTGCCTGCAATGGAAGCGAGGATTCTTAACTGTGGGACCACCAGGATTCTCATATGAATAATAATAAGTAAATAATTCTCACATGAATAATAAGTAAAAGATAAAAATAAAGGAAACTTAGAACACAAATTCTGCCTTTCTCCCAAATCAAATGGTTTAAATTGCATCTATTCCCTTTTATTAACATCTCTACTTCAGACACTGTTTTTATTTTGGCTTAAAATACAATAGCACTATGTAGCAGGCAATGTTCCAAGTCCTTTACATGAATGATCTCATTTAATCCTCACAGTAACCCTGTGAGGTAGATATTAATAATATCCCATTTTGAAGATGAGGAAAAAGAGGCACAGAGAGGTTAGTAACTTGGCTAATAGCAAATACTTGGAATATGTAAATGAGCAAATACTCATTTTTAATTCAAAGAATGCATATTTAGATTACAGTTTGTAGCTTGTCCGGTGCCTGCTTTCCTGTGCTTTGCACTTCCATACCTTAAGACTTGACATTAAAACCTTATTGAATATTGGGATTAACATATACACACCACTGTATATGAAGTAGATGGCTGGTAAGGACCTACAGTATAGCACAGGCAACTCTACTCAATATTCTATAATGGCCTACATGGGAAAAGAACCTGAAAAAGAGTGGATTATATGTATATATGTGTAACTGATTCTGGACATGAATTTGAGCATACTCTGGTGGGCTCTAGTCCATCCAGCAGAAAAGAATCAGACACGACTGGGTGTGTGCGCATGCACGTGCATGCACACACATACACACGTACCAGGAGATAGTGGAGGATAGAGGAGCCTGGCCTACTACACTGCATGTGGTCACAAAGGGTCGGACTCAACTTAGCCACTGAACAACAACAATGCTGATTCACTTTGCTGTATACCTGAAGCTAACACAACAATGTAAATCAACTATACTCCAGTTAAAAAAGAAAAAAGAACTTAGCAGAAACAGATTGCTGTGAGTTTAGACTCATCCTGAAGATGACCACCTATCTTTATCCCCATGGGGTATATTTTCAACTGTGACATATATTCTGTTGAATCCTGAGCAGTGTCTTCCAGTGGAGACTCTTGAAAGGCTTGATCCCTGAGAAGCAGAGCAGTGAGGCAGGCACCATGCTGGGTGTTGTCACTCAGCCACTTATTGGGTGTGCTCCAGAGGGCCAGGGCGAGTTGCTGACCTCAGCTCCTGGCACGTCAGAACCGTCCCACCTTGTATTGCCACTGTCCCCTTCCTACTATTCTATTTTCTCAGAGACTTCTTGAGGCCAGTAACTAATCTGCCATAAGGTGATTTGGCTATTTGTTCTTTTTCTGTGTCTGAGTACCAAAGCTTGCACATAGTTAAGTACTCAGTAAATAAATTTTTTCAGGTATTATGATTCTCTGAGTTCTTTTAATATTTCCCTCAAATCAAGCAAATAGTGACATATCTGGCAGTAACTGAAATTCAGAATAAATAAAATTAGCCGCATAATTCAGAGAAAATACAGATTTTTAAATCAAATGGAAAGATGTTCCTATCTGATTTTCCACTACGTCTGCCCACATTGACATTATTCAATACACAGTTTTCCAGTGCCTTTGTAGACATAGTCTTTGGAGTATCTTGGGGAAAAACTAGCAGTATGTTATCTGAAGTTTAACAATTACTATTTTAAGGTTTAAGATTCTTAAGTTGAATTGCCACTACTAATAGTTATTTTAGGTTTCTAAGAAACAGGCAGGTATACGGAACAAGAACTGAAAAGGTACAATTAAAATCAATAGTAATAGAAAGTACAGGCAAATTATCCCCAAATACTTTCCTCACACTTAATAATTCAGTAAAACGACCATCCAAACTTTCTGAGACTGTTCTGGTTTTAAATATTTGCCCTATTACTCTCATGTGTTTCTACCAGATCAGATGCCAGGCTTTGGTTTAAAAAATATAATTACTGTATACAGTGGACTAATACCAATACTAAAGTTGTGCATTGACTTGGTACTTCCCCTTCTCATGCAAGCTTGTGCTTCTGTCTGTATTTTATTCCAGGTGACAGCAAATCCTGAAAGTGTCTCATGTGATGTTGCTGGGATTATACTGAAAATGATTTTTTTTTAAATGTAATTGTGTAGCTTATATAGTTCAAGCGGTTTCCTAAGGAGTAGAAATAATCCTAGGCAAGCAATTGTGTGAAAAATAAGAAGTCTGATAATTTGCTCTACTCTTTTTGCTTAGTATAAAACCAGGAAGCAATTTAACATTTAGTATATATGATACCCATCACCTAGTTTCTGCATTTTTGTCAAGAAAGATCCTATAAATGATATTCTTTTTAAATTTATTTTTTAATTTATTTTATTGAAGTATAGTTGATTTACAGTGTGTTGATTTCTGCTGTATAACAAAGTGATTTCAGTTATACCCATATATATTTTTTTCTAATGTTCTTTTCCATTATGGTTTATCGTAGGATACTGGATATAGTTCTCTATGCTATACAGTAGGACTTTGTTGTTTATCCATTCCATATATAATAGCTTACATCTGCTAACCCAACTTCCCACTCCATCCTTCCCCAGCCCCCTCCCCCTGGCAACCACAAGTCTGTTCTCTGTGTTTTTGAGTCTATTTTTGTTTCATAGATAGGTTCATTTGTGTCATATTTTAGATTCTGCATATAAGTGCTATCATATGGCATTTGTCTTTCTCTTTCTGACTTCCTTCACTTAGTATGATAATCTCTAGTTTCATCTGTGTTGCTGCAAATGGCATTTCATTTTTTTCAATGACTGAATAGTATTCCATTGTATATATTGAATATAAACCACATCTTCTTTATCCATTCATCTGTTGATGGACATTTAGGCTGCTTCCATTTTTGTGGCTATTGTGAGTAGTGCTGCTGTGAACATAGTGGGTGCATGTATCTCTTTGAATTATAGTTTTCTCTGCATATATACCCAGGAGTTGGATTGCAGGATCATATGGCAATTCTATTTTTAGTTTTTTCCGTACTGGCTGCACAAATTTACATTCCCACCAGCAGCGTAGGAGGATTCCCTTTTCTCCACACACTTTCAGCATTTGTTATTTGTAAACTTTTTGATGATGGCTATTCTGACTGGTGTGAGATGGTACCTCACTGTAGTTTTGATTGGCATGTAAATAGTATTCTTGATACTGAGTGGTGTGTGTGTGTGTACACAATTCATTATTAAAGAATCTGAAATTCCAGCCCAGAGTGACTTCTTTGCTTAATTTGATGTGACTCACTTTGACCTGTCAAAAATGGGATAATATATGCATCTTCATACATTATCATGCTTAGGAAATAACAGACATGTATCTAGGCAGTGATTCAGTATTCAACAAATATTTATTTGTTATATATTTACTCTTCTGCCTCATGGATGTTATGCCTGATTCCGGCACCCTTTACTTCCTAACCTCACACCCCTCAGTTTACTCTGGAGTTCTTTTTTAACTCAAGGACAATAACCAGGCAACACAAGATTTGTATACTGAGTTTACAAGAAAAGTTGGGAGCTGCAGAAGACACAGTGTCAGTCTCATGTGAGAAGGAGGGGAAGCTTGTCGGCTGCACCCTCACAGACCCTGCATGATGCATTGCTGCCAGAGTTTGAGGACAGAATGCTTGAACTTGAGAAGCACACTGCTCCTGGACCCTGCGCCCAGAGTGCTCTCCTGAGCCCTTCTCACACTGGAGAGGCCCTGGCCTCCGATGCAGAGTGGTAGTCCTCCCACCAGGCCCAGCCTCTCACTGGCCTTGTTCCCAGACGTCTTCGCTCCTAGGCGTGAGCTGGCAGGGATGTTGGCCATACGTCCTTATTGCCAAATGCCAACTTTAACAAAATTGTTAATTGTGCTTTCTTTTGAAGCAGAGTTGTAGTGTGTCAGTTTCAGAGCTCAGAGAAGCAGCGTTTATACTTGTGTTTAACCAAAGCTCCCAGTGCCGCAGCAAGTCCCTGACACAAACACTGGCTTCACTTTCCAGTCTGCAGAGTTCAGCCTTCAGGCCTTTTTCAGAGACGGTGAGAGAGTGGAGGGAAAAGTCAACTAAACCAAAAGTCAGAGAGCATGGTCTTCATCTAACATGGAAAAAAGCTTTTGTTGCTGTTGCCATGAGAGCTCGGGAGAAGTGTGGAGCATGGTCTCAATTTACCTAAGAAATGATGCCTAAAACTTTATATCTGTTTTTATTGTTGTAAAAGTAAAGTCCCTGTAATCAGTAAGGCCATTCCTTCTAGTATCACTTGTTTTAAATGCAGCCACAATTCTATGAACAATAAACAGCAAATCCTAAGATGGCCTGTTGGAAGAAACCAGACTTTGAGAAGTAAAAAACCCAAGAGATACCAACTTAGTCTAAATAAAATGTGGCCCCAAGTTAGTTAAGTGGGCCATCCATAATAAATAGCTAAACTTATTGAGACATTCTATGTTGCAGGTATTTGTGCTAAGGCTATGGATGGATTACCTGGTTGAATCTTCATAATAAGTAAGAAAAGCACTAATGTTGTATCCAATATTTAGAGAAAGAAACTGAGGCTTGGAGGTATGACCTTGCCCACTAGGAAACAGTAAAGCCTGCCAGGACCAGCTTTCCCCTCCCACTCTGATGCCCAAGCTCTCACCTGCCATGTCACATCATCTCTGTTCTAGGCTATGGGTTCTGTCTCCCTCAACACCCACCCTAATCAGGCCATCTGAGTCAGCGAGAGTGATTTCTTTGCTCACAGGTATTAGAACTTCGTACTTTGGCTCTTAATGTTCTAGAATAAGCAAAGAAACTGGCAGGAGTGAAATGTGTTTACTGTAATCCATTTTCACAATTCTTAAAACTCCTTGAGACATTTTATAATAAACATCTTATGCTAAATGAGGGAACTAACTATAATTCTGCACATACTTTGTTTTAGGATTGGAAAATGTGTTCAATTTAGTTATAAAGTGATGTTCTACAGAGTGAATGCTATTTTCCTATAGATGAAAACTGTAAGTCTACTTTTTACAGGAAATTTCCCTGACCTAAGAGGGTTAAGATTATAGGGATGACCATATAGGACACTCTAGAACACCTGGAAATCATGGTTTCATCATGCTTCCAAGTCAGGTATCAGCCAGGTATCCATCTGTAGGCTGGACATCTCCAAGTTTGTGTCTCCTGGACACCTCAAATTTTTGTACCTGAGATCAGACAAGACATCTTCCTTCTCAAACCTGCTCTTTCTCTGGAGTTACCCTCGATCCACAGCTCTATCATCCATCCAGTCCCCCAAATGGAAAACTGGGGTCTTCCTTTCCCCTCTGCTCTCCCTCACTCCCCATATCCAACTGATGGCCAGGCTTTGTTTCTTCTTCCTCTGGAGCCTCATCCCTTCTCTCCATCCTTCTCAGCTCAGCATTCCTTATTACTCACCTGGATCAATGTGATATTTTTCCTCAACACCTACATTAGGTATCTTCCCTGGGCCTTCCTCCCTGTGCCCCTCTGTCTGGGTTCGGGTAAGCTCATTCTCTGCTTGTGCCCCCCTCTATCATGGCACTCATCCTGTCTGCTAATTGCATATTTACTTTAGTATCTTGCCCCAGTGAACTGTAAGCTTCTTGAGGGTGGGGACTGTATCTGTTTATGAATAGTCAGCAGAGCTGACACATGGTCATTACCCCTTAAACTGTTGAGAAAGTGGAGACTTTGCAGGTGTCCTTTCTTCAATGTTCCTGGGGGAATCGTGTCAGGATTGCTGTGTGATCACACAGCTTATCCACTTGGGGCTTGGGGAAGGCATGACAGGAGTTATATTTCCTTTTCATTTGTATCTCGTTTGTGATAATTTAAAAGAACACAGCAAAATCAACAGAATTTAGGACAATCAATATTATAGGCCAGAAATAAGAGCTTGTTAATTACAAGATTGGTCAAACAGGCTCAAACCTAGGGATTCTATCTTCAGGCTTCATACACTAACTTATCTGATTTTTACATCACTAACATATCTGATTTTTACGTTACTGAAAATTGCAGTATATTATCTGGCCGTGGCAGCTATTCAAAAATTAATAACAGTAAAAATAATGATAATATCACTATTAAATGATTCTTATGTGCTCCCTATTCGGAGTGTTATGTTCATATGTCATTTAATCCTCACGACAATTCTATAAAGTTGATATTAATATCCCATTTTACAGTTGAGGGCACAGTTAAGTGACATGCTTAAGGTCACCTGCAGGTCAGTGGTGGCAGTAGATATAGACCTGGCTATCTAATCTCAGAGGCCACATTTGTTAGTCACTGTTGCCTGACCCAGTGCACACAGGATTCCATGGTTCTGCTCAGCCAAACACTCAGCCATGAGTGACAGCTGCTGAAATACAATTTGTAAGCATGTAGAAAAACACAGACTGTTTCTGACATCCTTTCTGATAGTTACAACTTATCCAAATTCAGGCAAATAATCAAATATCACAGATGCTAACTTGTTAAACATTGTCTTTTCTTAGCTATACATAAAGGTAGGCTTCATTAAAAGGGCATTACTTCTCAAAAAAAATTCATTCTCTTTCTCCCCAGAATTATTTTTCTGGAGGTTATTTGTTGATATTACTTGGTTTGGGTAGGAACTGAGACTTTTTTCTTTAGAGTGGGTGGAAAATATATTATGCTAGTTACACAGATCTTTGCATCTTCTTTTGTCATCTACTTACTGCTACCCATACCTTTTGAACAGTCTTCTGCCCTTGTTGGCTTGGTTTTTACTTGTAGACTGGGAAAGATAACATGGGGCCTGAATTGTGTTGACACAAAATGGCCTGACTCTAAAAGCTATAATATCCAAAAATTTCTTCTCAAAGGCAGCTTCTGGAATTACTGACAGAAGCATCATCTGACATGACCACCTTCAACTAAATGTGGTCAGGGCTCCAACCCTACTGGGGTTCTTAAAAATAGTCCTGCATGAATAGTGAATAGTAATGAGAAGAAGCGAAAAGCAAAGGAGAAAAGGAAAGATATAAGCATCTGAATGCAGAGTTCTAAAGAATAGCAAGAAAAGATAAGAAAGCCTTCCTCAGCAATCAATGCAAAGAAATAGAGGAAAACAACAGAATGGGAAAGACTAGAGATCTCGTCAAGAAAATTAGAGATACCAAGGGAACATTTCATGCAAAGATGGGCTCAATAAAGGACAGAAATGGTATGGACCTAACAGAAGCAGAAAATATTAAGAAGAGGTGGCAAGAATACACAGAAGAACTGTACAAAAAAGATCTTCATGACCCAGATAATCATGATGGTGTGATCCACTGACCTAGAGCCAGACATCCTGGAATGTGAAGTCAAGTGGGCCTTAGGAAGCATCACTTTGAACAAAGCTAGTGGAGGTAATGGAATTCCAGTGGAGCTATTTCAAATCCTGAAAGATGATGCTGTGAAAGTGCTGCACTCAATATGCCAGCACATTTGGAAAACTCAGCAGTGGCCACAGGACTGGAAAAGGTCAGTTTTCATTCCAATCCCAAAGAAAGGCAATGCCAAAGAATGCTCAAACTACTGCACAATTGCACTCATCTCACACGCTAGTAAAGTAATGCTTAAAATTCTCCAATCCAGGCTTCAGCAATATATGAACCGTGAATTTCCTGATGTTCAAGCTGGTTTTAGAAAAGGCAGAGGAACCAGAGATCAAATTGCCAACATCTGCTGGATCATGGAAAAAGCAAGAGAGTTCCAGAAAAACATCTATTTCTGCTTTCTTGACTATGCCAAAGCCTTTGACTGTGTGGATCACAATCAACTGTGGAAAATTCTGAAAGAGATGGGAATACCAGACCACCTGACCTGCCTCTTGAGAAATCTGTATGCAGGTCAGGAAGCAACAGTTAGAACTGGACATGGAACAACAGACTGGTTCCAAATAAGAAAAGGAGTACGTCAAGGCTGTATATTGTCACCCTGCTTATTTAACTTCTATGCAGAGTACATCATGAGAAATGCTGGACTGGAAGAAACACAAGCTGGAATCAAGATTGTTGGGAGAAATATTAATAACCTCAGATATGCAGATGACACCACCCTTATGGCAGAAAGTGAAGAGGAACTAAAGAGCCTCTTGATGAAAGTGAAAGTGAAGAGTGAAAAAGTTGGCTTAAAGTTCAACATTCAGAAAACGAAGATCATGGCATCTGGTCCCATCACTTCATGACAAATAGATGGGGAAACAGTGGAAACAGTGTCAGACTTTATTTTTCTGGGCTCCAAAATCACTGCAGATGGTGACTGCAGCCATGAAATTAAAAGACGCTTACTCCTTGGAAGGAAAGTTATGACCAACCTAGATAGCATATTCAAAAGCAGAGACATTACTTTGCCAACAAAGGTCTGTCTAGTCAAGGCTATGGTTTTTCCTGTGGTCGTATATGGATGTGAGAATTGGACTGTGAAGAAGGCTGAGCACCGAAGAATTGATGCTTTTGACCTGTGGCTTTGGAGAAGACTCTTGAGAGTCTCTTGGACTGCAAGGAGATCCAACCAGTCTATTCTGAAGGAGATCAGCCCTGGGATTTCTTTGGAAGGAATGAGGCTAAAGCTGAAACTCCAGTACTTTGGCCACCTCATGCGAAGAGTTGACTCATTGGAAAAGACTCTGATGCTGGGAGGGATTGGGGGCAGGAGGAGAAGGGGATGACAGAGGATGAGATGGCTGGATGGCGTCACTGACTCGATGGACTTGAGTCTGAGTGAACTCCAGGAGCTGGTGATGGACAGGGAGGCCTGGCGTGCTGCGATTCATGGGGTCGCAAAGAGTCGGACACAACTGAGCAACTGAACTGAACTGAACTGAATGAGGAGAAACATGGCCTTTAAATTTTACATATTCTCTGATGTCTATTCCTCTATATTACTAGCCATAAAAATATGATCCACTGAACCTGCTAGCATGAAATACCACAGAAATGAGAGGAAATAAGATTCCATTGCAGATGTACCTCAGAGATATTGCTGGTTCATTTCTGTACCACTGTAATAGAGCAAATAATGTGATCCAGTGAGTCATACACATTTTCATTTTCCCAGTGCATATAAAAGTTATGTTTACACTATACTTTAATCTGTTAAGAGTACAATAGCATTATGTTTAAAAAATGTACACACCTAGTTAAAAGTACTTTATTGCTAAAAAATGCTAATCATCATCTGAGCCTCTAGCATCTCATAGTAGTAAAACATCAAAAATTATGGATCACATATCATCATAACAAATATAATCATGAAAAAGTGAAATATTGTGAGAATTACCAAAATATGACAAAGAGACATGAAGTGAGCAAAGACTTTTGCAAAAATGGCACAGATAGACTTCTTCAATATAGGGTTGCCACAAACCTTCGGTTTATTAAAAAAAAGAAAAAAATTGCAATCTGTGGAATGCAGTAAAGCAAAGTACAATGAAATGAGGTATGCCTGTGATTGAGTGCTTCACTCATCTGTGAGCACACCTGTTACACATCCTGGATTATAGTGTCCATGTTTACAAGGGTATAAGACCTTTCTTTCCTTTCCCAGTTGTAAGTTACTTCATATCACTTAAAATATATATGTTTGAGGGTTATACCATGTGTCAAATTCTTAAGGACTTAAGGAAGTGTGAAGCATTTTTTAAAATATAATTGGGAGAATCAGTGAGCTATGACAAAATTGCTGAAATGTATTTAAAAACAGTTCTCCCAAGAGCTGTACATGAATGAGTGCATTAATCATCACTTCAGTATTAAGAACTTAAAAATGGAGAATCTGCTTTTTAAAATTACTAAGCCATCCCTGTAAGCATCCTCAGATTGACTCATCCCCCAATTTGTCTTATGGAGCATGCCTACACTACTCTCCATAGAGAAGAAAATGTTCTAGAATAAAGAATGATGAGTAGTAGCATCAATTAAGATTATTGAACTAAGAGATCAACAGCTCATTAAGATAACAGTAGGTTAATAGCTCTTTAATATCATTTGGAACTGAAAAATTTTAAATATTAAGTTGGAATTGAAATATTTGGGGAAATTTTTAGTATATTGTGTATCTGTGGGAGAAACTATACAAATACATTGAAACCATTTTTTTGTGACATTTAAAATATAAGACTGATGTTTTCTATGCAAATGTGGATTATATAAGGTATATGCAGTTATCAAAATTCATAACACTATAACTTGGAGTCTCTGCATTTCACTATCTGTAAATTATACCACAATTTAAACAGATCCTCAAACTCTCAAGGTCATCAAAAACAAGGACAGTCTGACAACCTGTCACTGCCTAAGGAGACATGAGAATTAAATGTAATGTGATATCATGAATGGGATCTAAGAACAGAAAAAAAGAAAAAATTTGAATGATATTCCAATGAAGTATGTAGTTTAGTTTATAATAATATAGTAGTTTTGGTTCATTAGTTGTGACAAAAAATACCTCATTAATGCAAGATGTTAACAATAGAGGAAACTGGGACTGGGAACAGGAAAGCTCTGCCACTTTTTGACAAGCCTAAACTATTCTAAAATTTTTTAAACTTATTTTAAAAATAGAAAAAAAGCAGGATAAGAAGGGGTAGGGAACGGATAATATGGCAGTCACCCAAGACTCTGCTGGAATATCAAGAAAACAAAAATAACATTGGTATACATTATTTCAAGCAGTAAGTGTAAATTAGCCACAAAAAAGCAAGTGTTTTTATTTACTGGACATTAACATTGAAGAGATTAACCTTCTATCATATTTACTTTCCCATAATAAAACTGAAGATTATCATCATTACCATTATTGTTTTTAACTGGGCTAACCCATTAAAAAGGTTGTACACATAAAAACGGCAATGGACTGAATAACCAGTATAGCTTTTATTTTTGAAGTAGCAGATTCCTCATTGTAAATTATGTAGTGCCACTGTTCCGTCCTGTTTAACTCCACCACTCGAGTTACACACAGTCTTTATGTGGGTAAATAGAAAAATTCATTTCATGCCTGCCAAAAACGTTTTCTTCTCAGGTGTGTGTGTGTGTATAGAGAGATGGTGTGTGAAGAAAACTCGCTTACAATGCTGTCCACGTCTCTGATAAATATGTTTTTATGCTACAATCCATTATCATTATAATAAGAGCCTGTTGATCATCCTTTTAATACCCAGTGAGTCTTCTTCATTGATTGATATTGGTGCTAACCAGCCCTCAGGGCCGATGAACTGTGAAGCCGTGTCTTGTGTCGCCACATGTGGGCCGGGGTGCAGAGGTGAGGACCGCATCGGTACCCGTAGGATGTAGCAGGTACCTTCCTTTGTGGTGTGCATCTCCATTAGGAGCACCCCTTGCAACGACAGATTTCTTTTTGCATTTAACAGTTCTGGGACAGAGACTGGTGGAGAGGCCCAGAGCCGACGTAGACCGAGAGGAAGACGAGGAATACCCGGAGCAGGAAGAAGCTGGCTGACGCGGCGGCCACAGCGAAGAGCTCCATTTGCAGCGTAGCCTCCAGCAGCAGGGCATCTGCGAGGCGCTGCGTTGCCATGGGAACGCGGCGGCGCCCGCGCGGAACCTAGCGTTTATTACCTGAGAATGGGGCGCGCGGACGCCGCGGCCCCTCCCCCCGACCCCCCACCCCGGCGGGTAGACGCGCATCCTCCCGGTCCCCGTCAGCCTTGCGGGGAAAGCAGAAATCAGACGCTGCGCGAAGGACTCTTTGCAAAAGCTTCAGCCTGCTGACCGAGCCGGACACCCCGGGTGGAGGCCCCTGCGGGATCGGCCCGCGCAGCCCTTGCTTTGTCGCCACTCCGTCTCGTCGCCCAGGCCCGGCGTGCGACGCGGGGCGCAGAGAGCCCCTTTCGCTTCGCCGACGCTTTAGGACCACGCCAGGAGTAGGAACGCAGCGCGACGTCCCGCAGATGCAGACAGAACCCCGACGTGGGCATTTTTGCAGAACCATCCCAAAGCCAAGCGGCGTTGACTACTACTACTCGCCCCTCAGGCTCTCTAAGAGGACGGAGGGAGCATAAAAGACATTTACCCCGAGTCCTAGTTATTGGAACATGTTCCTCACACCCTGGCTGTCCTAGTGGCTAGAAGCTTATTGCAGGAAGGTATTGTTTGCGTAATTAATTAATAGAAACAATAACTGGGCTCCTGAAACCCGCGCTGCCGGGTGCCGGGCAGAGGGCTGGACGGGAGGCGTTGCGAGGTGCTGGCCTGGCCGCTTCGGGAAGCACCGGCAGCGGTACCCGCGGGGCGCATCCATACCCAGGCTCACTCAACTTCCACGGTTTACTTAATTAGGAGAAACGAAGAAAGCGGACGAGCTCTATTTTACACACCGCACTTTCTCCTGTTGGGTCACTGGCGGAGCCCCTGTCTGCGGAGACATCCGGGCTCCATGCCTGGGGTTGAAAAATCCGCCTCCAGGGATCGAAGGTCTTGTCGCTCCAGGCTATAAATATTAATAAGCTGAGAGGCCGGGGCATAATTATCTCTCTTTAATTGCAACTCAACCAAAAATCCAGTCTCCTGCCACTCAGGCCCCACGAAGTCGGGAATGCTAGGTTTTGGTGTCAGGAGACTCCCTCGGCGCAAAGTCTTTCTTTGTATCCTCCGCCCAACATGTAAACCATATGCTGCGCCTCTTGGCGTGTTAAAATCACCCATGGAGAGATTTGAGCTGACGGCCCTTCGCTCGCCTCATCCCCGGCCGCCTAGTGCGCCCTATTTGTCCCCCTGCTACCAGGGGACTTGGCCTCTATCCCCCCTCACCCCACCCCGGACCTCCTGCTACTTAAGCAATAGTGTGAGGAATTGAAAGAACTGGGGGCAGCTGCTCCGGGTTTGACCCGAAGGCACCTGTGGCGACCCCGGCCCAGGTCCTGGGCGAGACCTGCGGGCTGCGGAAGGGCTCGGCTCCGCGGCGCCCGGGAGAGCAGTCCCAGCATCCCGGGCGCTCCCGATCGTAGTCCCGGTCATCCGGTGCCTCGCCAGCCCGCTGCGCTCCTCCCTGTATCCCTAAGAAGCCGCACGCGCGATGAAGCGGTGCAGGCCTGCTGAGGAGCCGCTGCTCCGTGGCTCAGCTAGCGCTCCCCAGGGTTGGAAGTTGGGGTGAATGCGTGGACTGGTGCATGTGCCGTGCACACTCCCAGAGCGCCCCGGATGCTGAGAACTGGGGTTTCTGCGCGAAGCCCGGGAAGTCCAGCCCCTAGCTGGCTGCGCCCATTGCTCAGGCCTACAGGCGGCGAGCTCGCGGATGGCCGGGCCCTGGGAGTCGCCAAAAGGCGGGGGGTGAGGGCTCCCGCTTCCCGGCCCGCGGACTTCAACGACGCAGCCCTACACTCAGGCCCGCGCCTTCCCTGAGTGTCCCCAGGGCTGGCAGAGCCGAAAGAAGGCCTCGTCATTCCCCAGGGGCGGGAACCATCAGCCGGGGAAGGCCCTGCGGAACCCAAGCGCCCAGGGCGCGGGAAGGAGCTCTACCGCGCTCCTCTCGGAAAAGCGGGGGAGGCCCGACACCCTGTCGCGAGGAGGCCCGGTCCGTCAGAGGCTCGAGGAGGCTTGGCCATCTGCGCGTCGACCTAATCAGTCATTCAGGTTTCTAAGGCACTATCGAAGGCCAAGACGAGCTGCCTCGTTGTTTCTTCTCATTGCCGCTTATTCGAATAGTTGTGTGCCAGCAAAAAGCTGCCCATGACAGAGGTGCTGTCCACTTCCTAGCGAGTTTATGAACATTTAAAATTATTAATGGTCATTTACTCGGTTCATTCCCACTTAAATTGCCTCAAGAGGAAAGTTCAAAATGCAAAATAAGGATTTAGGTAAAACAACCGCAACAGTTAAGCTGCTGCTGCTGCTAAGTCATGTCAGTCGTGTCCGACTCTGTGCGACCCCATAGACGGCAGCCCACCAGGCTCCCCCGTCCCTGGGATTCTCCAGGCAAGAACGCTGGAGTGGGTTGCCATTTCCTTCAAGCTAGTACCCATTTTATTTTAATTAAAAATGCAAACCCATCGGGGAGGCCCAGTTAAAAGACACTCACTATTCAACCTGAAGTGTCGATTAGATTAGGGTGACCTGTGGTTGTCACCAAGTTTCGTGTCCACTGCAATGATAAAAAATAATAAGAGGTTGGATGCTTGTGCATGCTTAATCTATTTGAAGAGTAGGCAGTTTCTCCAAGTCACTCCAGAGGCAAGATTGGGTTTTTGCTGATCAAATCAGTTTCCTGTAGCAGGAATATGGGCTCCAGAGTCTACAGCAAGTGGTTAACTGAGGCTCAGAGTTGGGGAGGGTCCAGTTTTGGTGGTCAGGGCAGGGCATCAATGCTAGCACCATTAACACTGTGGTTTTGCATTTTCCCCTCTCTGCTTTCACCAGCTGGCACCCAGGTACCTGTTTGGGAGACTGAGCCTGGGGGAACAGGTAATGAAGAGGGCACTGAGCTGCCAGACAAAGAGAGGGGGCAGCAGTGGGCATCTGGACTGGCTTGGATTTTTTTTTTTTTTTTATTATTCCTGCATCCAGCCAGTGTCAAGTTAAAAAAGACAGAGCTCTAATGAAGACAGCATGCAGTTGGCCTTCTCTAAGGAGAAATTTGGCTTGAGTTCCCTGTTTAGAATCAGGCTTAGAGGTTGCAAGGAGTAACATTCATTCTGTTGAACTCTTCTTTCTGCCATGGTGGGTGGAGACAGGCAGTGGTGGCAGGTGGGCAGCTGTTAAGAGCCTCCTGTCCCTAGAGCCCAGGAAGCATCTGGAAATCTGATAGTAGCAGTATTTCTCTGATTGTCTTGAAAACTCTTTCATCTCCACCAAGAAGGGTTTCACCAGGCTTAGCTGGTTGTTGGGACATTGTTCTTTGCTAATGGAATCTCTCTCCTCTCTCACCCCTGCTCCCCTACTCGCCCCCACCCGCCTCCACACATCTGCCCTTTTTGTATTTTGTGTTAAACTTTGTAGCTTGCTAAAGATCAAAGTCATGTACCAACTTGTCTCTCTGAAACCCTACCCACAAATCTAAGTCCTCTCTGGCAGTACAAGTCTGGAAGAACTTTTTAAATTGTGCTGGCTCAGCCTAACCCGGTTCCTCCTGGGGTGATGCAACACTAGAGTAGGGCGCAGAACACTGCTGGATCTGTCACCACTGGCTGAGCCACTCTGAGGTGCCAGACTGGACCAGGCAAGAGCTCTGTGGCATGATCCTCCCTCAACCCCTGGAGCTTTGACGGGAGTCACAATATAACACCTTCCTCTTTGTAGGGCTTTAGAGCCAATAATGTTCTTGCCACTTCCTTGTAACAACTTGTTATTTGTAGTCACAGACAAAGAAGAGACTGAAGCCCAGGGAGGTTAAGCACTTAGGCCATGGCCATGGAGAGAATCGGGTTCTTGTGAGTCTGACCTTGGGCTCTTGCGACCAGACCTGTCACTTTGAAGTCAGCAATAGACACTGTGAACTCTAATCAGTATTTCATCCTGGAATTGGAATTGCATCTCCTCTCTGGCAAACACAATTTGGCTTCAATATATCAGTGTATTCTTGGGCTTCCCTGGTGGCTCAGCTGGTAAAGAATCTGCCCGCAATGCGGGAGACCTGGGTTTGATTCCTGGGTTGGGAAGATCCCCTGGAGAAGGGAATGGCAACCCACTCCAGTATTCTGGCCTGGAGAATTCCATGGACTGTATAGTCCATGGGGTTGCAAAGAGTCGGATACGGCTGAGCGACTTTCACTTTCACTTCTGTTTGGCAAACACACCATCTTAGAGGTAGAGAAACTAGCAGGCTCCTCATAAGAACCAGGGTGCAGTCCAGGCACCAGTGCCAAAGACAAAGGGGAACCCGGCCTTTCACAGGATGTGGCCTTCCAGTTGGAGGATGTTCCCCAAGTAAGAAGAAGCCTCTTTTCACAAAGACAGAGGGTTTTGCCCAGGTGGTAATAAGTCCCCCCTTTTCTCCTCTTCCCTCCCCTCCACACTTGCTTGACTCAGAGGACACTAGGCCCAGCAGCTGGCCTTGTTCATCAGTGAAGGCCAAGGACTGGGACTTTTTTTTCTCCTCAGAAGCTGCAGGGTGTGATGTTTAATAGCATTAGACATTCAACAACCTCAGACCTTAATGTCTCCTGAGTTTTATATACCTGGGCACATCCACCATTCCCAGTCCTGAACAGCCAATCTGATCTACAGCTCTCACCTGGTTAGGTTTCAAGAAAATGAGACTGGGATCTAAAATAACTGAATCTTTCTCTTTTTTGCTTGGATTTTCAGATTTGCTACTTAGGTTTCCTCATGTCCTTGGTCCACTGGCATGAAGAATACTGGCATGAGGTAGGAAGGTGTATTGGAAGAAAGAAAATGGCAGTCTTTGATGGATAGGGCTGAGGTTAATGAAGCATTTGAAGATGTTTGTAAAACTACTTATAAATGTATGAAAATTACAACTCAGCTGCTGTTCACCAAAGCAGTGAGTCAAATTACTTGGCAACTGTGTTAAGCACTTAACATGTACTGACTCTTCACCTCCACAACCAACCTACAGTCATGACTATGGCTCTACCCACTTTACAGGTGAGAAAACTGAGGCACAGAGTTGTTCTGTAACAGTGCTGGTAAAAGTTCAGAGTCGGGATCTGACTAGATCTTGTTCCCCTGTGAATTAATGCTGAGTCATCAATCAGACAGATTTAGCTGGTTTCACAGAAGCTGTGGTCACTAATGCCAAGTGGCTTCATTTGGAAAGTTAATTCTTCACTCTCTTAGCAAGAATGCATTTTAAATTTTCTTTCTCCTCTTTCCTCCCTGCCCCCTCACCCTTGGAGCTGAGATTCCTGTGGCTGAGCCACAGGCTGAGGAAGGTGGCAAGTGGTTAAATGCGATGATTTGCCGCTATTCATTCCTCTTGTAACCTACGTCCCAAATGACTCTGAATCCAGCTGAGCCGAAGTGTTCAAAGAAAATACATGTTACCAGCCATCCAACATCCACAGCGCCTTGAGTCAGTAATGACAGTGCCTTTTACACAATTGCATGTATTTAGTCTACAAAGCATATTCACACACAGTCTTTCATTTTAGGTATTTCCTCTTGGCACTTGGGGCCTTATCTCGAAATATGGAATGGAAGGCTGGCTCCCTTGTTAGAAAGATCCCAGGCTGGGCCAGCTGCCCCAGATAGAACCCAGTGACTCACTGTGCCCTCTTGTGCCCTTGGAAGGAGAAAAATGTAAACATGCCTGCCAGCTTCACAATCGAAAGGAGGCAGTCTTACCCAGACACTTTTTCCCAGGGTTTTCCCTTCATGACACCTTGTACTATTTGTTCACATTTCAGTGCATTTCCTCTAAATTGTTCTCATCCTCTCCTGGCAAATCGGAGTTTAGAAACCCTTCCATCCATGAGCTAACCCTCAGCATGGCACAAAGATGCTTTTCTGCCTCTCCTTCTGTCCTAACAAATCCAAATCCCAAATTCAGCCAAGAGACTGAATTTAGGACATCGAGTGGATTTCTCTAGAAAGGGATGTGTTTTTTTTTTTTTTAATTTCAGACATCTTTTTTCTCTTTTGCTCTTTCTCTTTGGCAAGACAGAAAGTGGAATGGTCCACATGCAGGTTTCTTCCTGAGTAGAAGAATCAAGTGAGGTTCCCCTGTGTATATGCATTTGGCTACTGCATCTATTCTATTTGGACAACTTGTAGGATTCTGACCTCCCTCTGCCATTTTTGCAGGCCTGGGATGAGGGCAAGGTGAATGAGCTATGTGCATTGTGCACAGAATTTCAGGAGATGCCAAAAAACTCAGTGGTCAAGATAAATATTTTAACGCAATATTTTTAAAAAAATCAACATCAACACAAAAAAATCCACAATGAACAAATGATAAAAATTTTCAATAAAAACAGTATGACTGACATTTCCTTTTGCCTCAAGCTTCAGTCTGGCTTGTCACAGCACTGCCTTCTTATTTATCTTTCTCTTAAATCAGAGGAAATGAGAGCGGCAGCAGGGATAAAGCTAACTGAAATTGATGTAATAAAGCAGAGAAATGAGACGTGAACAGAATAAAACCAAACGTAAAATAATGTGTTGAAAAGAATAAAAAGAATGAAAAGGAATGCTTAGATTAATATACACACAGCTTTTTATCAATGCCAGTGAAAGATTTTCAGAGAGAATTATTTGACCCTCAAGCTATTGTTTCAGTGATTATTAAATGCTTTGCTGTAGTTCAAAACATTTTTAGACACGTGTATTTTCCATAATCCTACAGACATTTTTTTTAAATAAAGTATTCTGTGTTTTTAGAGTGCTTTATTTTTCAGAGCACTTTTTTGGGGGCATATTATTTCATTTATTCTCACATAGAGTTAGATAGGGCATGTTATCTTTTCACAGAAAAAATGAATAGGTAGGATTGGGGAAAATAAGGAAAAGCTGTTTTCTGAGTGCCAGGCATGGTGCTACATTCTTTACATATGTTGTTTTATTTATCCTGATGTATGGATATGACCAGCTCCTTTTTACAGCTCAATAAGCTGAAATCCAGGGGGACTGGTTAATTAACTAATAATATTCTCAGAATATTTATTTGCCAAAAAGCTTATGGTATCATATTCTCGTGCTTTTGGCTATTAGTATAATAAAATTTTTGAAAGACTAATTAGACCAAGAAGTTACTAATAACTCCAAAAAAATGTATAACTCCAAAACTTTTTCTATGACTCTGTATTTAGTCTGAATACCTCTTAAGATTTTCTCTTGGCTTCTTCTGAATAATCTTATCTGTGTCTATGCCAGAGTGAGTCAACTTCTAAAGTACTAGTTTAATAGAAATACAGAAATTGTCTTAAAGTGGAAATATTTTGATCTAAGTAGATGTAAATGACTGGTTAGGAAAGTGATTTAGTATTTTTTCTTCTCTGCAAAATACATTTGGTTGGTTTAATATGCTAAAATGAAAGTGAAGTGAAAGTGTTAAGTCATCTTCTCCAGGGGATCTTCCCGACCCAGGGATCAAACCCAGGTCTCCTGCATTGCAGGCAGACGCTTTAACCTCTGAGCCACCAGGGAAACCCCTTAAGTCATTAGTTACATCCAACTCTGTGACCCCATGGATGGTAACCCACCAGGCTCCTCTGTCCATGGGATTTTCCAGGCAAGAAGACTGGAGTGGTTTGCCATTCCCTTCTCCAGGGGATCTTCCTGACCCAGGGATCAAACCTGGGTCTCCCGCATAGCAGGCAGATTACTGTCCGAGCCACCAGGGAAGCTCTAAGTATATGCCAAAGTGTAGAATTGTTCTCCTATGTGCCCTGATTGTAGTACATAGTTTAATTTTATAAACAGAAACATGACAACATTAAAATCATGTTTAGTTGACAGCGGAGCCTGGTGGGCTGCTGTCTGTGGGGTTGCACAGAGTCGGATACGACTGAAGCGACTTAGCAGTAGCAACCCTACCCTTATACATCTTTTTAATTTTTGAACACTGCATTCACATGAAGAATTTCAATAAGAGTAAACAATATTATTTTATATATTATTTAATATTTTATAAACATCTCATGATTTCTATAGACTTCATACTAAGAAAATATGCACTTTAAAAACAAATATGAGGGACTTCCCTGGCTGTCCAGTGGTTAGGACTTCCACAGCAGGGGGCACGAGTTTGATTCCTGGACTGGAAATTAAGATCCTGAATCCCTCACAACATGGCCAACAAATAAATAAATAAAATCTATGACCCTTTAAAAAAAAAAGTTTATATGATATCACTTCAGGCTTACAGAAGCGTCGGAAGATAGGTTTTGTTAGTCTTCTTCCACAGACGTGAAATCTGAGGCAGCAGACACAGGAAGGGGCTGAGCTAGGATTCAGAGTCAGCTTAGGACACCCTCCTCCAATGGGCGCTCAGTCATTGTGACAATCAGGCTGCGGGGCATCTGTCTGTAGTCTTTTATCGATCAGTTTCCAGGAAAGAAAAGAATCCTTAGGGCTCTTCGTAGGCCCAGTCATATTGCTTTCTGAAGGGGTTGCAGAAGTGTATAATCCTTCCAGCAAAGAAGAAAGAGAACCACCCTCAACTTCACCTTGTTAACCTTGGATGTTGTTAATTACTTTAAAAGATGCTCCCATGCAGGTGTAAAGTCAGACTGTGGGGTTGTTTTACTGTGTGTTTCTTTGATTATAAAATGAGGGCAGAAATATTTTTGAAACGTTTGCTAATTTGTCTTTCCTCTTGCATGTAAATTGTGGTTAATATACTTTGCCCATTTATTTACAGGGGTCAATTTTTTAAATGAACTTGAATGATGTTTTTTATTTTATCCATAATAATCCTCGTCTTTCAGAGGTGATTAAAATATTATCCAAGCCTGTGGCTGATTTTGTGACTTTTTTTTTGTAGACTACATTTAAAGAGAATAATTCCATGATTTAAATGATCAATTTTGCAGCATTGCCAGATGACTCGGTGGTGGTTTGACTATACAGTAGTATTTATCAAAACTAATTGAGGTTGATCATTTGAAGATAATTAGGGGTGAGCTTCCTCAACTCTAACAGATTAAGCTCAAGCTTCGGGGGGAAATGAAACATACTTCTGCATTTTCTGTCCCTGAAATCAGAAGTTCTTAAATAGAATCATGTAACAAGTAAGCTTATGTAGCCTCTGTTTTTCTTTAAATATAATAAACTTATATTTATTTTAATAGAAACCAGCATAGACATCTCTGATTTTTATGTTTTTTAGTTCTAAAAACATTTTAAAGCAAAGAACAGGAACAATATTTCATTTGGATCAACATGAGCAATCTGAAAGAGTAGATAGTGTTAACACAGATTGAGTCCTCACTTCCCTCTCCCTGTACTTTCCCGAAATGGAAAATAAAAATTTTTTGTAATCTTACTAGGTAGTCAGACAGCCTCCGGGGACTACACCTGACTGTTCTCCCCTAATCATAAAGGCTTTCTGAGGTGGAAATACCATGTATATCAGAGTTATTTTTCCTAATTTAATATGATATCTGCCTATATGCCTTAAATATATGCATTTTAGCAAGCAACCTCTCTCCCCTCCCCCAACACTGAATCTTTTAAGACTCATTCATAGAGATTTTTAATTTTTCTTTCTTTCTTTTTTTTTTTTTTTACAAACCTGCTCAAAGGCCCAAGTACACACCCATGGGGTGGAAAGAGGTGGCCTGACTAGAAGTTGTTACTCTTCCCTGCAAAACTCCCCCTCCCTCCCCGCCCCCACTGCACACAAAGCCCCTGTTTTGTAAAGGTTCACCCCTGGATTATTCTCACTTCTCCAGAGTCCTGAAGAGTAACACTAACAACTGGGTTGTAGCCAGGGCCAGCACCAGGAATGAATTATAATCCCTCTCTTCTTTCTTTTTATTATAGGAGACTCTGTATCTGTGGCCATCGTGAAAGGTTGGTTTTTTGTTGTTGTTTGCTGCAAATATGCAGGCAACAAATCTAAGTATAAAAAGAAGTCAGGAAATAAAACGTTTCTAGAGCAGTGCCTGCACTTGGTGGGCTGTCAGGCAGTTCTGGTCACTGACTTCATTGCCACCATTAACATTTGCCTAGCCACTCTTCCTTTCCAGAAAAGTGGCCAGAAGCAGGGGCCTCTCATTTCTCTTGGAGACCATCAGCTTTCATCAAAGCTCTGCCCCCAACAATGGGTTACATACTCTTAGAACATCTGAAGGGCTTTGCTGAGGCAAAGTTAAAAAAAAATTTCAAATGAGTTGGTACAGGTTATATTTTACTTCCAACAGATGCTACAAAATTGTTCAAAGCACAGTAGCTTCAGAAAACAGGATATCCTTGAACCATGAAGTTAATTTGACCCAGGTGGTGTCCAAAATACCAAGGAATCATACTGAGACGGGTTCACTGTCAGTGTTCCTTGATCCCACCCCCTCTCATTCTGATAAGCTGCACTCTACCATCTATTTATCCTTTGGCTTTCCTTTTTCAATTTTGACATCACTACAGGTACTTTTCTTCTTGAAATGTATCAATGAGCTGACTGTATACCTGAGGCTTGAAATGTCTCCTTAAAAATCTCAACATGCACCTATCAAAGCAGCTTACAAAGCCCTTTTTTGAGAAATAGGAGTTGGAAACTGTGTCCTCTGGTGGATGGTACATCTTTCTTTTAAAGAAAGCCAATTTACTTTCAACCAATGGATTGTTTATATATTTTTTAAAAACTCACCTCATCTTCTTCCTATGTGAAGAGAGAGGTAGCCATTTATTGTAAAGACCCAGAAAAACCCAATGAGAGGGTCTTCCTTGGCGAAAGACCATTTTCCAATGCAGGGGCTGTGGGTTTGATCCCTGGTCAGGGACCTAAGATCCACATGCCTCTTGACCAAAAAAACAAAACAGAAAACAGAAACAACATTGTAATAAATTTAATACATTAAAAAAAAAAAACCAATGAGAGGAGAAAGGGAGTAACTCATAATTCTTCAGGTTTGAATTTGGCAGCCAAATACTTATTTCAATATAGTTGCTGCATTCTAGATTCTTATGCTCATCAGCAGTGCTTGGCAATTTGGGTAGAAGACCAGAACTATTTACGTCTCTGAGGTCAAGTATTAGATAAGAGCATTTTCTGTCACAGGTGTTCTTCAAAGCAAGCTCAAGTATCACTGGGATATGAAAGTGAGTGGCACGTTGATCTAATTGTTAGTAGCTTTTAATGGAATGCAAGGACCTTCGTTTCATGAGTTCAGTCACTCATTCAGTAAACATTTAGTACATGCCTGTTGCATACCTCACTGAAAGACACACCTGACATAGATACTAGAGGAATCAAACCATGCCATTGTGGCTGCAATTTTGTTATTAATTTAATGCAATTTTATTAAGTATTCTGAACAATCTGTCCAGGGAAGTGTTATGACCCTGATTTTAAACACCAGAGAGCTGGCTCAGAGAGCTGAGCCTTACATGGCTTATCTGTCTCAAGCTGGTAGCAGTGGAGCCAGGGTTGGTCCCACTTGGCCTAAATCCAGGTTTGAACCTGAAATCCCTTTAAGTCTCTGACAAGTTCTCGTTCAAAAGAATACTGAGAATGAAATAAAGGTAAGATGGTTGAAATTGGGGAAGTCAAGGCAAGTGTCAACTAAAGTCACTTGATGGCCTTTCCTGTCTCTGACTGAGGCTGTGGATCTATTTTTAGATCATATTATTCCACCCTGTTGTTGCCTGTTTCCTTACTAAGCCATCACTCTTTAATTTAAAATTGTAGTAAGTGTATTGCTCTAGGCCTCTGGTCATCAGTCCCCACTGGTCTCTAAAACCTTGCAGCTTCCCAGGGCTCAAAGAAACCTGACCCACCTCCTCTAGGGAGCCCTCCTGGACCACCCAGGCTTTCTCCACATGCTCCTCCTGAACTATTTTCCCCTTCATGACCAGGGCAGGCCCTCTCTCCTCCACTGCTTTTGTATTCTTTCTGGTTCCTAATAAATATTTGCTGAATGTAGGAACACCACTTACTGTTTTTGAGCAATCACAAAGGTGAAAAGGGCTGAATGTGTGTCAAGTTCCCTGAAAACAGCAAGACCTTGGCAGGTGGAAAGGATCTACCAAAAATCACTGTTAGTTTGTTAATCCCCCAAAGGGGCTGGTCCAATAGAAGCAAAGTCCATGGTTCATATGGACTGGATAAATGTTTTATATGGAAAATAAATTAGCAAATTCACTGTCAAATCCCAAATGGCCAGCAAGCATGGAAAGTCACAGTTTAACTTCCTTAAAAAAAACCTGTCACCAGTAGCCAGATGACAGAGCCTGTCAGAAAAACCATGTGTCACTTTGGAAACAGATTGCTAACTGACACACGGCATTCTTTCCCGGGCCCATCCCTGCAGACTGGAAGAAGAGTGAAATCTTGCAACACCATTTGTCATTTGACTGTACAAAAGTTTCCCTTTAATTTTGAGGGTATTTTGAAGTTACATAGATTTCCACCTATGAGAAGGAGTGTCTGTCATGAGAGTCTTTTATGGGAAGTAAAATATATTTGAGAATTAACTCCGATTACATCATTTCATGTAATTTGGGGTTTGGCTCATGGCAGACATGTTATGAGTCAGCTAGGGCAGATGCAGCTCATTTCTTTGTCATACAGACTTCCCAAATCTGGCCCTAAGGGCTAAGCATATCATCATTTAATCAACCTAATGGGGAAGTAAGAATTGCCAGGCTAAAAATATGTCAAAATATTCCAGGAGACTGATAGAACAGTGATGAGAGAAGGAAAAGAGTATGCTGGTGGAATAAATGAAACTTGCTCACAACCCATCTGTTCAAGAACAGGCGTTTATTTGTTCGTTTGCCAGGTGTGGTGGTAGGTGTGGAAGAAGCAACATGAAGTTGACAGAACTGCCATTCCCAAGAAAGTGGTGGTGAGCAGAGTGTGTCCTGCATTGTTAGAAGCACTGTGATGAATGTAAGTGCCCCACGGCCCTCGAAGGATTCCCCGAATTCACTTCTGGAAAGTCAAACTTCCTCAGGTCCCCCATTCATGACATCTTACACTTAAAAATCACACACAAATAGAATACTGATCCTCTTAATGCCGAAGAGACAGGACCTGGTGTCTCAGGGCAGGCCTGTTTACTAAGCACAGCCCTACATTTTTTTTTTTTTTTTTTTTTTTGCTCAAAAGAAACATCAGCTTACTATGGCTCATGGGTGAAATTCAAGCATGACAAATGTCCAATTTAAAAATAAAGCCTTACTAATACAAAAGGCGTGACAGAAAGAATACAGGCATTAGAGGCTGACAGATCCAGGCTCCAATCCTTGCTTCAGTTGTGTGGTAGAGGGTGGGTTTCTCAGCCGGGCACACAGTAATTGGTAGCTAATGCTATGGATTATTATAAATATCAGTCATGAAAGCACTTAATTTATAGGAACAACTGCCCCCCCAAAGGAAAAGGCTCAAACTACTCTGACGGTGTGACTGGGGCTCTTAGGGAAGCAATCAGCACTAAGAGTGACTTGGAAGAAAGGATTTATGATAGGAATTAGCTGATGGCTGTCCATGAGGTGGGCAGGGATGGCAGTAGGGAAGATGATCTGGAGGCAAATGGAGGAGAGTGGGGACTAACTGGAATCCACAGGGTTCTGGAATCTGTATTTTCTCTCACTGAATGAAACCTTGAGTCCCAGGAGGCCTGCAGAGGAGCTGGTACCGAGGACCCAGGTCTCAGGAATGAGGCAGGAGCGGCTGGAGCTCAGTGGGAGCTGCAGAGGCCGCAGGCCAGGGGCTGCTCCACCCTGATGGGTGAGCCAGCAGGTCATGGGCAGGTGTTGCAGCAGGATAGCCCTGCTGTCCTATCTTGACCTTCAGCGTGTCCTGCCACTTCCCTTCTGCTTCCAAATCCAGTGCAAATTTCTCCTGGCTGAATCTCCCTGGGAACCTTAATGGGCAGAGAGCTCAGAGGAACAGTTTCAGCTTAATTCAGTAATGCAAAACAAACCTCTCCAGCTGGGAAACGTGCACTGCCCTGCAGCTTCAGAACAGGCTTCTCTGCCTCTCTCCGGTTTCCTGTGCCTCCTCACTCTGCCCCTACCCCACCCAACCCTTCACACTTTCACAGATCTCTGTGGAGGACTCACATTGTTCCAGGCACTACATTAGATTCAGAGGATAAGATTGTGAGAGAAAACAGCCGTGATATCTACCCTCGTGACTCGTACATCGACAGAGTGAGAGACATTAATTAAATAACCACGCACATAAGTGTAAATTTTCAACATGGTAGCCCCAAGGAAGCCAGGTGGCTCAGTGGTAAAGAATCCGCCTGCTAATGCAGGAGATATAAGAGATAAGGGTTCGATCCCTGGGTCCAGAAGATCCCTTGGAGGAGGAAATGGCAACCCACTCCAGTATTCTTGCCTGGGAAATCCCATGGACAGAGGGGCCTGGAGGGCTCCAGCCCTTGGGGTCACCAAGAGTTGTACACAACTGAGCACGCATGAGGCAAATGCCATGGAAGAAAGGGTATCTGGTCTCTTGAAAAGGCACAAAGGGAGGACTTCACCTAACCTCGAAAACCTGGTGATTAGAGTATCACTCCTCTAAAATCTCCAGATGTATCTAGAAGCATTGGTAATGCTATTGATTTTCATTGACTCCTAAGGTGAGTCTCAGACCATCACCATCACTGATACACAACCGTCACAGTGGACCAGAATGAGGGAGGCCAAATTATATTAAAATCTGGAGAGATTTCTCCAAGCTGTGTTATTTGACAAGCTAATTTTTTAGGAAATTCCAGTTCATGTACTGACAGAACACTGAGTCACAGATAAGGGGACTGGAATGAAAATTTCATGTGGTGTTCCCCTTCCTCCCAGGTTGCTTACCCAGGGTGCCATTAGAACATCCCACTGACTGAGTCCTTTTCCAACAGTAAGACCTGGTACCACTTAGATTTTCTATAAATGCGGCTTCTCCTTTGATAAATGCAAAATTTAAATATGCTCCAACTGTTTGAAAATGGTGACTTACTTTTTCCAAGGTAGCATCCAAGTACTGACATAATATGTCAGCAGCTTGTTTTTCTTGTTCTCTATCTGCAGCACCAGCCAGGGTCCTTGCCACATGATAGGTGCTCAGTAAGCATCCTGATACGATCAGGCTGCTATCACAAATACCATATTCCTGGTGACTTATAAACAACAGGAGTTTATTTCTTATACTTTTCGAGGCTGGCAAGTCCAAGATCAAGGTGTTGGCAGATTTGGTGTCTGCTGAGAGCCCACTTCCAGGTTCTTACTGTAACCTAATTAGGAGGAAGGGGTGAGGAAGCTTTCTGGGGTCTCTAAGGGCACTAAACCCATCCATGAGGGCTCCACCCTCATGACCTAATCATTCCTAAAGACCTCACCTTCAAATACCATCACAGTGGGGATTAGGTTTCAATATATGAATTTTAGCTGAGATACAAGCATTCAGTCCACAGCAGTAAGTATTAGTTGAATGAGTGACTCCATCAAAATGATTGGTTAGATGTCAAGATCTGCTTGGCAACTCAGATTGCTAAACTGTAGCAAGTATTTCACCTTCTCCCAACAGTAGGAAGATTATAAAAGGTTTTATGGCATTTCCCTGGTGGTCCAGTCATTAAGACTCTGAGCTCCCACTGCAGGGGTCATGGGTTCTATTCCTGACTGGGGAACTAGGATCCCACATGCCTCGAGGTGTAGCTGATAAAAAGAGTATAAAAGGTTTCATATTTGAGTCAGTGTAGTGTTAGTCTCTCAGTTGTGTCCAACTCTTTGGGACTCTGTGGACTATAGCCCATAGACTCCTCTGTCCATGGAATTTTCCAGGCAAGAATACTGGAGTGGGTTGCCATTCCCTTCTCCAGGGGAATCGAATCCAGGTCTCCTGCATTGCAGGCAGATTCTTTACAGTCTGAGCCACCAGGGAAGCCCATATTTGAATCAGAATTTGCCCAAATTAAGGTGTTTCTGTGCCCCTGATTACTAATTTGTCTTTGACCTTCAGCTCTGTAATGACCTTTGGGTTCTCCAGACCTGGGTGGGAAGAGTTGTCTGGTGTTGACTCACTCCTTAGTCACCATCTCTGACTCTTGTAAGCCCCCCAACCCAGCTTGTCCCTGTGGTTTGCTCTGTACTCAGTTTGCACAGATTCAGCTTTCTGTTTCTTGATTTTTGTTTTATGTCTGATTTTACTCCCACTGCCCATTGCCCACTTGACCACAGTTGCCAAACCTCCAGCATACGAGGACCAGTGTGCCAGCTGAGGGCCAGCAGGCTGAAACACCACGTGAGTAGGTTGTCTGATGTCCACAAGGCAGCTGCCAGCATGCTGGGTGCTGCCAAATGGTGCTATCACAGACATCCCAGGAGTGATTTTCCAGAGCTCCACTGTCTAGGTGCAGGGTGAGTGATGGGGCTAGTCCTAGTCCTTAACATTCCTTTGAAATTTGATGCTGCCAAGTCACTTCAGTCGTGTCCGACTCTGTGTGACCCCATAGACGGCAGCCCACCAGGCTCCCCGTCCCTGGGATTCTCCAGGCAAGAACGCTGGAGTGGGTTGCCATTTCCTTCTCCAATGCATAAAGTGAAAAGTGAAAGTGAAGCCGCTCAGTCATGTCCGACTCCTGGTGACCCCATGGACTGCAGCCTACCAGGCTCCTCCATCCATGGGATTTTCCAGGCAAGAGTACTGGAGTGGGATGCCATTGCCTTCTCCAGAAATTTGATGCTAGTCTCAACTTTTTGGTAATATTTTTGCTTTAAAAAGAGAACTTTTCTGAGTATAAAAGGAAAACATGCTCATTATAGATAATTCTGCCACAAGGTAGGAGCCTTGCCTTTTGGTGTACGTGTCGTAGAAGCCACAGGGACCACTTCCTTCCCAGTGGAGGGCACTGCACACAGCCCAGCACTAGACATTACAATCCCCAGTGCTGCCAGAGCATCTTCCTGGAGCACAAATCTCATCTTGTTACTCAGGGCTTAGGTCAGCTGGTTCTTGAAAGGAGGACTTGGGCAAAGTTCTGCTCAGTAGCTCACAGATACCTCAGTAGAAGTAGGGTGAAGGCCCGGGGGCTGGAGCAGGAGTCAATCCCTTTGAGAAAACAAATGGTAACCTCTGCATCACTGGATTTAAACAAATATTTATTTATTTATTTATTATTTTTGGCTACGCTAGGTCTTCATTGCTGCTCAGGCTTTTTCTCTAGTTGTGGCAAGTGGGGGCTGCTCTCCAACTGTGGTACATGGGCTTTTCATTGTGGTGGCTTCTCTTGTTGCAGAGCACAGGCTCTCGGGTGCATAGGCTTCAGTAGCTGCGGCACACGGGCTCAGCAGTTGCGGCTCCCAGGCTCCACGACACCAGCTGAAAAGTTGTGTCACATGGACTTAGTTGCTCTGAGGCATGTGGGGTCCTCCCGGACCAGAGATCAAACCCGCAGATCTCCCTGCATCGGCAGGCAGATTCTTTACCACTGGACCACCAGAGAAGCCCCATCATTGCATTTTTGATCTGTCCTCAGAGGACACAGGCTTCCTCTCCCAAACTGCGTATTCTCAGGGAACAACCACCTTCACATCTCACACTAAGAAATCCCCACCTGAAAGTCCCATGTGTGGAAGATTCTATGATGACTCCTCCCACCTTGTAAAGCAGTGTGGGCTTTGTTGCTTGTTCAGACATCTGGAAACAGTGCCTGGCTGGTGTGACTGAGGGACCAGAGCTGCCAGCCAGAGCAGCATATTCTCTCATTCTGACGGCTCTCACCATTGCCTTTTGTTTATAAACTGTTGGAGCAATTAGAAAACACTGTAAATTCAAATCAACTGGAGAGGAGTCCTAGTCTGGGCAGGGGTTCAGAGTCCTTGCACGGAACCCTTCGTCCAGAGGGGCCTCATCTGGTCCTTGTAGTTTCCGAGCCAGGCAGTCCAGCCTCAAGCCCGGACCTGGGTTTCCTGGCAAGTCTGTCCTTTTCTCAACGTCACTAGCTCAGCTTCTCTCTCTCTCCCCTCTCTGGCCTCGCTCAATGGAAAACAGCTGGCCAATCTCCTTCTCTGCCTTGAAGGTGGTTATTGAAGTGCTTTCGCATTTTTCCTCTGCAGCCTGTAGCACTTCGTCACTTACTGGGCATCTGAGGTTCCGTGTCAGCATGAAAACTCATTACCTGCCTGCCTGGTTCTGCTGGCTCAGCTCCTTCTTGGAAGCAGGTGGCATTTCCATAATGAATATATTAAAAAGAAAGAAAGAAAACATTCCTGGTTTGTTGTTAGACTGGTTTCTTATTAGACACCTAGTCCTCATTCGAGGTAAGTATATTCTTAAACCATATGAAGGAATTTCCTAGGTAGAAAACAGTTTTCCTTGTAAGACTGTCACAGACAGAGATTGAAAAGGTGTCCGTTGCAGGATTAATTAGGCAACTAAGGGATATGTAAACGTTGCTTAGTTATGCAGAGGCAGAGGCATTTCTTTTTCCTGGATGTAAAGAGCTGCATTGCTGGCAGTGCTGGGGAAGGGTGTGCGTGAATAGTGATGGCCAGTAACTCAGGAAAACACCACCAGCAATTAGTGGTGTAGGAGTGATCATGGCAACACAAGGGCCTGGCAGAGATGTCTGAGGGGTTTAGGGTGAAGAAAGAGCATTTCCAAATGTGGTCTCCAAATTAAAATATTGATTTCAATGCCTTTCGATTAATCGCTATTACTTCCCTTGGGTCAGAAAGAGGATAGATTAAGAGCGAAAGGAGTACAGAGGACGGAGGAGAAGTGAGGAGAGAGAGAAAGGATAAAAGGACTCAGACATTTACAAAGTAAATGAAAAATTGCCTGGTGAAGTTAGACCAGGCCTGCAAGGTCTCTGACTGCTGGGAAACTCCAGTTCGTACCAGGTCATTTAGGTTGTTAAACCAACTGTCATTGGATAGGAAAGAAAGAGCTGTTTAAATTTTGGCAGCTTGATAGACTTTTAAAAAACCTCTTTGGCAAGGTTGATTTTAACATAAATCTTGAGCAGACAGAACATGTAAAACACCACTCAGGCCATTACAGTTATGTTAAAGTTTTATTTTCTCCTGCCAGTGGGATCTCTCTCTCTGCTGATATTATACGTGTCTGCCAAAACCATATAAAAGTCATTCATGGAGAAAAGTTTCCAGTGCCAGCAGCCAATCCAGTCCTTTCCTGAATACTGGCCTGGGGACTGGGAGGAAATAGATGTTAGGAAAGATGCTGAGTGAGGAAACCTTGAAGGGAAGATGAATACATGCAGTGTCTAGTGGTCCCAGCCTCGGGGAAGGATGGCTCTTCAGTGCATCACAGCTAAAGCTGAAAAGAGACAGAAGTTGTTTGTGGTGTTTCTCAGTGACGTTTATCTCCTCTGTCAGGCGTTGCTTTCTGCCAACTAGGAGAAGTTGCTTAAAAAACCCAACCCAGGTCAACCCTGCAGTTTGCAACAATCAATACATACATTTGCACTTTCCCCACTTTTATGCCTACACCAGTCTTTCTGTTTCTCCTCCTTTTAAAAGCAGGAATTATAGAGAGGGTCATAAGGAAAAAAGGTTGGTCTATGGATGGAGAAGCCTGGTATGCTGCAGTCCTGGGTCTCACAGAGTCGGACATGACTGAATCGACTTAGCAGCGGCAGCAGCAGCATAGTAAGTAATGGCTTTGATGAGACACATACACACAGATGCTTCCTGTGGCATTTAGAGTAACACAAACTTTCCTTGAGCTGACAGTCGTATTTTTATACTGTGACGTGGGCCATATATTCAGGACCGTGGAGACAGATAAGAATTCTGAAGTTCCCTCGTGATTACCCTTCGAAAGGAAGCCTTTGTTTAGCTCATGGCAGTATTCACAGGACAATGGACTGCCAGTGATATATGCAAATGTGTCCTTTTCCCATTACTGAAAATGACCTTTATGATTAGATTGGAATAGCAACATCAATTCCTGGGTTACTATGACTTATTGGCTTAAAAAGAGGGAGAAAGTTCACCTACAAGATGTAAAAACTCAGAATCAGATCCATCAAATTCTAAATTCTAACCTTCTATTGTAGCCCCAGGATTCTTGAGTGGCTGGAGACTATTCACGCATACCCTTCCCCAGCACTGCCAGTGGGTGGGGGTGGGAAGAAAGGTACAGGTCTTCTGTGTCTTGTTTGTTCTTTGCAAATCAGGGGGAACCACCTTTCTAGGGGGTGTTAGGAGCCTTTATTAAGAGTTTCAAGTAAAAGTCAGAAGAGCTGGCTTAAGTACTATCATGACATATCAGATCCCCCTACATATCAGGACCCTTTTCAGATTATTTCTGAAATCAGTCCCAGTGCCACAGGCTGATTCAGGCCAGATGTAGAAACATGCATGTCAATAGTTGGCAGTCCCATTGCAGTTAAATGCAAAAAATGCTAGAATGTGGGACTTCTGTCGTGGTTCAGTGGTTAAGACTCATCTACTGCAAGAGATGTGTGTTCTATCCCTGGTTGGAGAACTAAGATCACACATGCCACGTGGTGTGGCCAAAAAAACAAAATCGAGAAGGTGATTTTCCTGAAGAAGCTGTATGGCCTCACCAAGCACCTTGCCCCTCACCTCCAGTCACCCCCAACCCGTCTTTCCTTTCACATCAGGGCAATGGACTCAGCGGTAAACATCACCACTCTTTCCATACTCATCATGATGCTTTATTTGCCCTGTGATGGCATGTTACATTTTTGAAATGCCTTAAAATGACTTGACCAGTTTCTCCAAATCAACATGTATTAAGAATCAGGGGCAAACAGACTAACTTAAAGACATAAAGTAGAGCCAGTGTGTGTTGACAAGCACCTGCAGTCCTGGCAAAGCAAGGGGAGATGAATGTGGACGCATTTTTTCTGATTAAAAAAAATTTAAAAATAGTGTTATCATTTAGAGAAAGAAGCATCAGCTGCTGTTAGAAAGAGGAGATTCCTGACAAAGTTTAAAAAAAAATAAGTAAAGACAAGGTTTGCAACTGTGTGAACATTTATACAGGTTACACTTACTATTTGCAAATAAAGAGCTATGTTAAAGCTCTACTAAAGCATACTCATCAAAAGAAGTTGCCCTCACCTTGTTAAAACATTGTTCTGTGTGAAAGAGACATCTGGCTGGGTTTCACATCCACAGGGTGAAAACATGGTTAAGTATTTAATTGCTTAGAAGGTAATCCTATTATTTCAGATTTCCTCCATAATGAATTCTTTTTTTCCCCTAATTTGAGGATTTATGAAGGGAAAGTGAAATTCTCTGGTAAATTTATTTTTGAAAAGGTACTTGAAAGAGTTGTAATATCTAAGCAGCCTCTGTCTCAGGAACAGGCTCTGAGCAGCAGGGTGATGATTGGGTACCAGAGGGTGAATGTATGAGACCCACGTGACAGTCAAATGAGGTGATGTCTGCCTTTGGTTCTGAGCATGAAATCACCATAAAAACAAGACTTTTGAGAAGCAGGGCATAAATGAACACTTTGTTTCATTAAAGCCTCGATATGTCTCAAAGAAAGTCATGCGTTTGAGGACAGGTCTCAGTCCTGAGTGTTTAACAGTCAATTTGTGCACCTATGAGAAGTTTGGGGAAAACAAATTGTAAAATTGGCTTTATTTTACAATTTCTGGCACAAATGACTGGACCAGCAGGTGAATGGAAACAGAGGAGAAGGAGAAAAGGACAAATGGGTCAGTGGAGGTGTTGGGTGGATCAAGGAATTGTCGGCACCCCAGAGCTCCTGGGACGTGATGCAGGTATCTGTAGGGATTTGTTTTCCTGGATGGGATGGATGGAGTGAAAGGTTTTGTGATCACAAAGAAGGTCAATCAGTGCTTATCCTTGTAGATCTCCCCTCCCCCCCACACCACCTTGGATCATTGGGAAATGGGGACTTCTGATTAAGTTGATTAATATACCCTAAATGAACCACTTAATTTCAAAAAAGTGTTCAGAGGCCCTGATAATACTCACACCACCTAAACCAGTCCAGCCGTGATTGATGCAACTCTCCATAAAGCTCTTTAGGACAGAGTGGTCTCCGGTCATCATTTATCATCTCACAGTCCAGCAAAGGCATCCTGCCAACCCTTGTTTTCAGATAACTTTGATTCTTGATAAATAGGAATTAATTTTACTTACATTTTTATTCTTGCTTTTAGATTATGAAACATGCTATTATCCAAGTTTTGACAGAATTTTGCTGGAGGGGCCACCACAGTGTTGACCTTGGTTGATGGGTTTGACCTTTGCTAAGTGGGGTTCCTCAGTGGCTGCTGGAAGCTCTGAAAGTGGGATCGTCTGAAAGTGAGAAGAATCGTCTGATTTAAGCCACAGACAACAACTTAGATTTGGGGATTTATGTCATTTTCTCTTTGTGACTTTGCCTGTATTCACAATTTAATGAGCTGGACATCTTTTTTTTTCCCCTTATACTTTTAAAACATTTTCATTGCTCTTCAAAAACATTTTGGAAAGTTTTCATTATTTAGCCTTTTAAATTTAGTAAAGCATCTAAGGTTAACTTAGTTACAACATCCAAGAAGCGAACAATTATTCTCACTCGCCAACACCATCCTTCTGATTTCTCAAGATGAAAACATCCCCATCAACTTGCTTTATCCAAATTTCTACTCAAATAAAGCTTTTTTTTTTTTCTGAGTTGCATCATAGATCCTCTAAAGAACCCCCTGACAGAGGGTCTGTGTACATTTTACCTGTAGAGAAAAATCAGACTGGAAATCAGACTGGAAGCCATTAGACAAAAAGGAAGGTTTCAGGAGGACTTGAGCAAGGAGCTAGGTGATGATGAGGCAAAGTGAAGGTGAAGAAAAACACGTCTAACATGTTATCACGACACCTTCAGATAAAATTCTCATCCCAGCAGAAAACCCATCAGAGCCGTGTGGACACCAGGTCTCGCAAAAGGTGTTTTTCTGTTGTTGCAGGTGAGAGTCTGTCATGCCATCTTGGGAGGAAATTCTCATAGATTGGGGTGAAGAGTCAGTCTCCTTCCTCACCTTTGTTTCCCCTTCCTTCCCCCCAGAGCCTGGGCTCTGAGGCAGGTACCCAGCTCTATACACTTATAACCCTCTCATCACTGCATTGCCTTTTAAAAATATATATGTATTTATTTATTTACTTGGCTGTATTGGGTCTTAGTGGTGGTACTGGGCCTCTCTAGTTGTGGCACATGGGCTCTGGAGTATGTGGGCTCAGTAGCTGTAGTGTGCAGGCTAAGTTGCTCAGTGGCATGTGGGATCTTAGTTCCCCAACCAGGGATCAAACCCGCAGCCCGTGCATTGCAAGACAGATTCTTAGCCACTGGATCACCAGGGAAGTCCCTCACTGTGTTGCTTTCTATAGCTGCCTGAAAAGATATCACTTCATTTAGGGCAAAATCTGATCCTGTTTGGTGACCAATTTGTTCCTACTACCTTGAAACCTACTTTACCGTACCTACACATCAAATCATAACTCTCAAACATTATCCTTGCTCTGACATGTTAGACATGGGTGACCTCGCTCTGAGACAGCATAAAAATACCTAAGGAATAAAGTTTGAAAGGAAGGAAAAATAGAGGGAAGAGCCATTTTCTGATAACTTGATTTAGAAATAAAAAGGAATGAAAACCATGGATGAGGACAGGATGCAGACAGATCTCTTCCAACCATCCACCCATATGGTACTCATTTGTGGTGTTAGATGACTATATGGAAGTGGATTCCATTAATTCCTTCTAATTAATAAACTAGGAATATCTGATGAATACCCAGAGTCCTGAGTGATGTGGGGAACACATGCATCTACTATGTGCTAGGTCCTAAAACTAGTGCATAATGTAGGTTATCTCCCTTCATCACAGAGCAGCCTTGTGAGCTGCAGATCATCCACTTTCTATAAATGTGGCAACAGAAGCTCAGAAGCCTGCCTGGGGTCATGCTGTAGAGCTGAGATTTCATCTCGAATCAGTGATTTTAAAGTCTGTGCTCTTCTCATGATGGGATACGAAAGAACATTGAGCTGTCCACTCAGAGTGTTCAAGGGAGACACACTTGCAGAGTGTGCAAGGGAGATACAGATCTACCCACAGGCAGAGAGCAAAGAACAGGGGCCCAGACCCTTAGCACAATGGCACCCAGCACACAGGCCGATCTCCTGGGGAGCCCTGGCCCTCCAGTGCTGGCAGAGCATTGCAGTTATAGTTTATGCTAGCCTGAAAGCCTCTTGATTTAGTTCACTTACTTTTACATCATCAGTGGCTCACATGAAGCTTAGTACATAGCAGGAGCTCCATACAATTTGTTAGATGAGAGTTTATGATGCCAATTCTGTATCATCAAATCCTGGAGGCCTTTTCCATTCATCCAGAGATCTTGTTTCTTGGCAGCACTTTCTAAGTCTCAGGCCTGATTTTATAAGCGTCTGGGAACTTGTCTGCCCACACAGACCTCTCCCTTCCTTTGCTGACTGTTAAGGCTGGTCCCTGCACAAACTCAGGGCTTATTGTTGACATCTGATTCACATGTCTCCATTGTTTTTGCCTCTGTGAGAATTCTGACTGGGGAATGACAAATACATGAAAATAAGTGAGGAAATAAAAAAGGAGAAAGGAGCAGGATGGGGATTCACATCCTATTTTTCACAAGAAAAGTTATAAATGCTGAACTGACATTCATTCAAAGAATAATGAGGAGGTGAATCTACATCTGGTACCATCCCTGACATGTGTGATTTAATTCAGCCACAAGAAGGCCCAGCTAATCAGCACCTAGGTATTACCAGACTTATAAAATCTACTTGAGAGTGTGAAGAATGGACATGAGAATTTAGCTCAAGGTAAATCCACAACTTTCTCTGTAAACAAAAGTGCTTTAAAAGCTGCCATGCATCACCCTATCTGCTTAGAGCACAAGCAGATATATCTAGGCTTACAGCCACCAGGAGAAAGGAGAATTAACTGTGTGCTTGGACTGCTGTGTGGACAGCTCTGGTCCCACCGTCTTCTCCGAGAGCCCTTTGAAGCACAGACACCTGACCACAGCCTCACTCCAGAGGAGGCTCTGAGAAATCAAACCTTAAATCAGTCTGAGAACGAATTGCTGGTGACTAAAGTTAATCATAGGCTTCCCTGGAGGCTCAGTGGTAAAGAATGTGCCTGCCAAGCAGGAGACAGGGGTTTGAATCCTGGGTCAGAAAGATCCCCAGGAGAAGGAAATGGCAACCCACTCCAGTATTCTTGCTTGGGAAATCCCATGGACAGAGGAGCCTGGAAGGCTACAGACAATGGGATTGCAAAGAGTCGGACATGACTTAGTGACTAAACAACAACGAAGTTAATCATACTTTACTGTGTATTTGAAAATTGGGAAGAGAGTAGATCTTAAAAGTTCTCACCACAAGAAAAAAAGAATTTGTAACTATGTAAGGAGATGGATCGGAGAAGGCAATGGCACCCGACTCCAGTACTCTTGCCTGGAAAATCCCATGGATGGAGGAGCCTGGTAGGCTGCAGTCCATGGGGTCTCGAAGAGTCAGACACGACTGAGCGACTTCACTTTCACTTTTCACTTTGATGCATTGGAGAAGGAAATGGCAACCCACTCCAGTGTTCTTGCCTGGAGTATCCCAGGGACGGGGGAGCCTGGTGGGCTTCCGTCTATGGGGTTGCACAGAGTTGGACACGACTGAAGCGACTTAGCAGCAGCAGCAGCAGCAGCAGCAAGGAGATGGATGGTAGCTAGATTTACTGTGGTGATCATTTCAGGGTGTATACATGTATTGAATATAGTGTATAGAATATTGATACAGTGTATACAAGTATCAAAACATTTTGTACACCTGAAATCAAATTAATGTTATATGTCAATTATACTTTAATAATAAATTATTCTTTTGAAGGAATAAGACAATAATAAGTTTTAAGGAAAAAAAGCAAAAAACCCAGGCAGGGGGAATATGATCTAAGGCATGGCAGGCCATGTCAGGAGGGCATATTATTCTAAGTACAATAAGAGCCACTGAAAGTTTTTATATATGTGAATGGCATGCTTCAATTTACCTTTTAGGAAGAAGAGAATATAACTTAGCAAAAGGATGTTCAGGGAGGGATGATGGGTAGCAGTGGAAACAGATAAGTTGATGGAATGAGAGATTGTGAAGGAAAAGCCAGCAGGATCTGCTAATTAGTGGAATATGGTAGTATGAGAAAGAAATTACAGAGGTTACCAGATTTGTGGATTGAACAACTGGATGAAGCCTGGAACTTAAACAGGGTGGATGGATTTGGAGGAAGTAGGTGAATTTGAGGGACATTAAGGAGGGAGAATGAGGAGGATGTGGTATTCCTGGATGTGGTAGGGATGATGGAACTGGGGTTGGGAAGGAATGACTCCTAAGACATTGGCTTATATGCCAAAACGGAGGGAGTAAGATAGGAAACACCAAAAGAAGCCTGGGTTTGGGGAAGATAATAGCATGACTTTAGTTTGGTACTTTCAAAATCTGTAAATTAAGGGCTTTTGAAAAGTTCAGATGTAGAGGATGATTAGGCAACTGGCTAAAGTTTTGGGTAGGAGATTGTATGTGGGAGTTAATGATGTACAATTGATAAAATTGTACTGGAGTCATGAAAGTAGCCGAGGTTGACTAGAAGTGGTTTTACACAGTGAGCAGAGGACTCAGGTCCAGCCTCCAAAGGAAACCATTTAAAGCTCAGTTAGAACTTTCAGGTTTGGAGGACAATGGTGGCGGCTTAATTTTGAATCTTCCCACTTCCCCTCCCCAAATATCTATAAATCCAATAAGGAGAGCAGATAAAACCACACATGACCCACCTCTTCAGCAGTATGAAGAGACAGAGACTATCATCATTCTCAAATGACCTATAGAAAAGTCCAAATTCCAGTAGCTCCCATCATCACCTCAACCACTCACTACTGCAAACCTTTGGGTGTGGACAGTGGAGGAAAGGAAGCTTAAGAGACTCAATTTAAAAAGGAGAGAGGGCAGAGGGGTATATCAGACAGAAAAGTTACCTCTATAAAGAGAAAGTCCAATGCAAAATACTGAACGCAAGTCAGGACTCGGAAATTCATAGCACTGGCTACAGGAAAGCAGCTTGAAAGTGTGTAGGAAAGGAAGTCACCTCTTAGGGAAGCACTGCTTCTGGGGGAGACTGAACTACATAGGGAAGGAAGGTACTTATTGGAGATGTGGTAGTGAGGAAAAGAAAGAAACAAGAGGAGAAAATTAAGGATCCTGCAGAAACAAAAGGCATGCCAACGCCTCCTCCCACCCTGTTAAAGAAATGCAAGAAAATAAACAAGGCCAGACCACATCCATACAAAACTATTGTAAAATTACAAAACATACAGTAGTCTGACAGTGAAAATTCTCTCCAGAACAACGACTGTGAAGCTGAAGAAAACTATAATGTAATACTTCAAAATATATTCAAATAGCATTTGGGGATTTGATGAAACATCTTGAACCAGAAATATAAAAATGAAGAGCAAAAATGAAAAGAACAAAGGTAAGAAATAAGACAAGGGAATATAGAACTCAGAAAAGCAATAGGAAAAGAAAAAATCTCGGAAATAAAGGTTCAATTACAAAATACCCAAGGAAGAATAGCTTCTAGTGAAATTTTAATAAAGGATATTGAAGAAAAACATGGAGAAAAAAAATCAAGAGATAAAAAACTAGGTAAATTAAGATGTGAAATGGATTACAGAAAAAGTGGTTGAAATGGAGGGCTAAGGTGGTCCAGTATTTTTATACTTGGAGACCCTGCATATGATCAAAGCAGTGGAACTAAACTGATATTTAAAATGGAAGAAAACTTCCTGGGAAAAACCAACAAACCCCAAATCTATTAAAAGGAGCTACTGCCACCCACGTTCATAGCATTGTTTACAGTAGCCAGAGATGGAAGCAACCCAAGTCTGTCAATGAATGAATGAATAAATAAAATGTGGTATATACATACAGTGGAATACTCTATTTAAAAGGGAAGGAAATTCTGACATATGCTAAAACATGGGTGAACGTGAGGACATTATGTTAAGTGAGATAGGCCAGTCAACAGAAAAAGAAATACTTTTTGATCCCACTAATATGAAGAATCCAGAGTAGTCAAATTCCTAGAAAGTGAAAGGGTAGTTGCCAGGGAGGGGAGGGATATGCCAGCTGCTGCTTCATAGGTAGAGAGTTTCAGTTTTGTGAGATGAAAAGAGTCTGGAGGGTATACAACAGTGTGAATGTGCATGTGAATTTACTTAACACTACTAAACTCTACACTTAAAAATGATTAAGATGGAAAATTTTATGTTATGTATATTTTACCACATTTAAAAAAAAGGGCACACTCAAAATGAACCTGGTATGATCAATTTTGAGATATCCTGGGGTATTTGGTATCTATTGTTGTATAACAAATTACTCCCAAATTTAGCAGCTTAAAATAGCAATTCTGTGGGACCTCACTGATTCTGTGGGTCGGGAATCCAGCAGCAGTTTATCTGGGTACCTCTGCCTAAAGGTCTCTCATGAAGCTGCAATTAAGTTGTCAGCCCTGGGTCTCACCTGAGGCTCAATGCGATGAAGTCACCTAATTAGAGATGATTGAGAAAACGTGTGTAAAAGGACTGACGGTGAGCATGTCCTATATTTAGTTGCAAATCCATGGGTAAAAGTTATGGGTATAAGAATAATATAGAAACATATGTATGGTCTGAGAAAGTAGAGTGCAACTCAAAATGAGAAGAGAAGACAGGAAAGCAGAGAAAGCTTGTATGTTGCTGTGTAAGTAATAGGAGTCAAAAGATGCCTATTAAATGATAGAGTGAGCATGCGTGGGGACTGATGCAACGGCACGCCAGGTCAAAGGTCAGTCCAGAGAGATGGCGGCCTGGCGGGGAACTGCCTGCTGCGGGGCCGGAGGCTCCGTGCCCCCCTGAGCCTCCTCCAGGGCACAAACTGTTTAGGAGTCATGCACACTGGCCAGGATTGTGGCCTTAAAGACTACAGGAAAATTCGAATTGTAAGTCATCAAAAAGAGGTGAGTGAAAACTTGGCCACTGATTTAATAGCAGAGCCAACCTGACTGAAGCTAAGGGTGATCGTGTGGGATGGCGGTGGGGGCTATTGGTCATCTGAAAGTGTTTGTAAACTTGAGCAAGCAACAAAAACTGGGACCTGCAGTTATTGTGGACTACAATTCGGACAGTACCCCCGAAAGAATGGATTGTGCATGCCGAGTCTTAGCATCCTTTGGATGTATATCAGACACATTATTGTTGTTTAGTCGCCAAGCCCTATTCGACTCATTTGCGATTGCATGGGCTGTAGTCCACCAGTCTTCTCTGTCCATAGGATTTCCCAGGCAAGAATACTGGAGTGGGTTGCCATTTGCTATTACAGGGGATCTTCGGGACCTAGGGATAGAACCCACGTCTCTTGCATTGGCAGGCGGATTCTTTACCACTGAGCCACCAGACAAGCCCATATCAAACACTACTCCTTGTTAATGTAGAATATCAGTTCAGTCGCTCAGTCTGTCGGTCTCTTTGTGACCCCATGGACTGCAGCATGCCAGGGTTCCCTGTCCCATCACCATCTCCCGGAGCTTACTCAAACTCCTGTGCATCGAGTCAGTGATTCCATCCAACTGTCTCATTCTCTGTCCTCCCCTTCTCCTCCCGCCGTCAATCTTTCCCAGCATCAGGGTCTTTTCAAAAGAGTCAGTTCTTCACATCAGGTGGCCAAAGTTGGAGTTTCAGCTTTAGCATCATTCCTTCCAAAGAAATCCCAGGGCTGATCTCCTTCAGAATGGACTGGTTGGATCTCCTTGCAGTCCAAGGGACTCTCAAGAGTCTTCTCCAACACCACAGTTCAAAAGCATCAATTCTTCGGTGCTCCGCTTTCTTTATAGTCCAACTCTCACATCCATACACGACTATGGGAAAAACCATAGCTTTGACTAGATGGACCACCTGCTTTTAAAGTACTTATTAACATTCCTGAAAAAATATCATCTATTAGGGCATAAAGAAATCATAGATAGGCTTCATCAAAGTTAAATATTAGTAACAGTTTCTGAACCCAGCACAAGAAAGCTAGAAATTAAAAATGAAACTAAAAACAACAGCAAAACTTTTCCACCTGAAAATTAAAAAAAAATTCTATTAGACAACTTTTGGGTTAATGAGGAAATAGGAAAAACACTACAGAATTTCTGAAAAATTATGATAATGAAAAGGCTATAAATCGAGTATAAATAGATACTTCTATTTTAAGAAGAAAGCAGTGATCAGAAAAAAAATCATAGCCCTAAACACCTATATCAAGTAAACATTTTGAATGAAAATAAATGAATTAGATCCCAATTCAGAAATCTAGGAAAAAAGTAACAATCAAATAAGCCAAGTGAAAGCACAAAAGATAAATGCAGAGATTATGTTGAGAGTGAAAACAAAAATAGTAGATCAAATCTGTTAATCAAAATTCTGGTCCTTTGGGAAAAAAGTACGGAAGGGATCACTAATAAAGGAGATTTGGTGACAGAATCAGAGTCCGAGAGAGAGGGAAGGAGGGGAAGAGAAGGAGAGAGGAAGGAGAGGGAGAGATTAATTTGAAGATGCTACCTTACTGGCTTTGAAGATGAAGAGGCCATAAGCCCACAATGCAGGCAGCCTCTAGACACTGGAAAAGCAGGAAATGGATTCTTCGCTGGGGCTTCCAGAAGAAATGCAGCCCTTCTCCTGGGTCAGTCAGTCAGTCAGTTCAGTTGCTCAGTCGTGTCCGACTCTTTGCGACCCCATGAATCGCAGCACGCCAGGCCTCTCTGTCCATCACCAACTCCCAGAGTTCACTCAGACTCACATCCATCGAGTCAGTGATGCCATCCAGCCATCTCATCCTCTGTCGTCTCCTTCTCCTCCTGCCCCCAATCCCTCCCAGCATCAGAGTCTTTTCCAATGAGTCAGCTCACACATGAGGTGGCCAAAGTTTCAGCTTTAGCATCATTCCTTCCAAAGAACACCCAGGACTGATTTCCTTTAGAATGACATGAAGTGAAGTGAAGTGAAGTCACTCCGTCATGCCCGACTCTTTGCGACCCCATGGACTATAGCTTACAAGGCTCCTCTGTCCATGGAATTTTCCAGGCAAGAGTACTGGAGTGGGTTGCCGTTTCCTTCTCCAGGACTGGAAGAATTACTGAGTCACATGGTAACCCTATGCTTAGCCATTTGAGGAACTGTGCCTAAGACTGTTTTCCAAGGTGGCTGCACCATTTTACATCTCCACCAGCAGTGTTTTGAGTGTTCCAGTTCCTCCACATCTTCACCAATGCTTGCTGTTGTCTGTCTTGTTTTATTATATCCATCCTAGTCAGGGGTGAAGTGATAACTAATGATATTGAGCATCTTTCAAAAAGCTTGTTGACCATTTGTGTATCTTCTCTGAAGAAATGCCTGTTCTAATTCTTTCCTCATTTAAAAATTTGTCTCTTTTATTAATAAGTTGAGTTGTAAGAGTTCTTGATGAATTCTTGATACAAGTCTTGTTCCTTTGTTTTGAACGTTTTTGCCTGATTGTTCATTTTCCTTGACTTTTTGTGTTGGTATCTGTACATTGGACAAAACAGGCGCCTCTTCCAGTCTTCATGGGCTAGTCTTGTAAAGGAGAAAACTCCCATCAGTCAGCCCAGTTAGAGATTCTGGAGGGTCTCGACCAACTCTTTCCCTCTTCAGGGGGAAGCAGCTTGCTGTTGTTTTTGCCAGCTGAGTGGGAGGTGGTGGTGTGCTACGGCATCAGTAGCACAGTGTCAGTCCAAACCATTGTCTCTCTTCTCTGCCAGGCAGCTAGACTGTGTGCACCTGTCAGAGATCAAGACTGATGCTAATGCTTTGGGCAGTCCTGGAGAAGTTGGGTCTGTGGACACACAGATCAACTCTTTCCCTCCCTAGAGGGTGCTGACCTCTGGGGTTTCTCATCTACTCATTCTCTGCTAGGCAGGGGGCAGGTCTGTGGCATCTGCCAGCCCAAGCCCCCATGTCTGTTTTTCTCCAGGCAGCTAAACTGTTCCAGATGTGTCAGAGCTCCAGGACTGGCAAGCAGAGCTAGTCAGGACTTTGCTGTTGGTCCAGTGGTTAGGACTGGAGGCTTTCACTGCTGTGGGCCTGATTCAGCCTCTGATGGGGGAACTAAGATCCTGCAAGCCTCATGGCCAAAAAAAAAAAAAAAAAAAAAAAAAAGCAGCAGCTAGTCCTCTGAGGAGGTCGCTTGTAAGAGCTGAGGTGTTGAATGTGTAAGCCAAGCCCTTCCTTCCCTGCAGTAAACAGGGGGTGAGGGGGTCTCTTCCTGATCTCTCGGTGCTGTGCCGGGTGCAGGGACTTCAGCGAGAGGGAGCCCTGAATCTCCCTGCTAACTTCTGTTGCATCTAGTTTTGGGTTCTCCCAGGTGCGGGAGCTTTTCGGTTAGTTCCTGAATTATACATAAAGCAACTTTGTCTGTGAACTGCTGATGAATTGGTGTGTTTGTTGGGGAGGAAGTTCTAGGGCTTCCTATGCCACCATTTTGCTGACTTCACTCTCAATTCAGCTCAAAGAACCTCGTTTAATGTTTATATAAACCAAGATGAAACTCAAAAAGTTCACTGTTCTTTCCAAAATTCAATTATTTTCTTGAATAAAGACTCTTCAGATTGCTGCATGCTTTTTGGCTAATGTCCAGAAAAAGAGTATGACTGTTTCTGCTAGTCCTGATGCTTTCATGGAGGAGTAGATGTTTTCAGAGGTTTTTATCCCACCATTCCAGAAGTGCTTCTTCCCTTTGTTATTGAAAAAGCTCTGGAAGATCTGTATCAGATCTGACTTTCCGTTAGAAAAAATATATAGTAGGAGCTATATATTAAATTTATTGCAAGCATTGGTTATTGCGATTGTGGGAACTGTTTAGCCAAGTCCACAATTCACAGGGCAGAGTCTCAGGCAGGATGGGCTAGAGTTCTTCGGCATGAGCAGAAGCTGCTGTCCACAGATACAGTTTATTCTTCTGGGAAACTTAAGTTCTGCCCTTAAGGCCTTTCAACTTAACTGAATCAGGTCCACCCAGGTTGTCTATAATAATCTTTCTTGAAGTAAATTGATTATAGACTTAAATCCCATCTACAAATTACCTTCACAGCAACACCTGGATTAGTGTTTGATTGTTTTTATCTGATCTCTGGGGAAGCCATGGGAGTGAGTCTCAGAAGGCCACAGGTTTCAAGAGCTATTAATATAAACAAGGCAAGCCAACCATGACTGCCCAAATCAGATAAAGTATAAAAGTATAGGAAGCAGTTTGAATCCACATGCACTGAATGGAAGGAAATTGAACAGGACTTCTAAAGGTCTGGGAAACTTGAAAGTAGCGGTGATGGGATGCAGTGCAGAGAACGCAAAGACCACCTGGCTCTGTGACTCAGTACCTCAGAGCTTCCCAACCTGTCTGAGCCTCAGTGTTCTCAGCTGTGAAAGGAGAATAGTAATAATAGCAAAACTCTGGGTATGAGCTTTAAATGAGAGAAAGTGAAGGAAAATGCTTTATGAACTGTAAAGCATAATGTAAATACCTGAGTTATAGAAAGACTTCATCAGAATTACTAAGTTTCAGCACACTGATGATGTAAACACCATTTTACATAACATTATTTAGAACAGTCAAGAAGACTGGACAAAACTGATAGCATCTACACAGTGATGGCATAGATATCCTCCACCCACATGGAAACAGTGGATGTGAGGCCCGTCAGTGAATCCCAGATGCCCCTGAGGTTGGTCTCTAGAGCTGTGATCAGTTTCGACAATTCACTTGTGTATTTTTAGCATTGTTTGCTGCTTCTTGTTTTTGGTCAAAAGAGGCAGTGCTTAGTTTATGGCATTTTGTTTAGTTAAAAACTAAGTAAAGTCCATGTAGGAAAATATTAAAGAAAAAAATTATTTCAGTGTTAAACACTCAATGTTTGATTTGGGGGACTTTGTGTTTGACAGTGTGAGGATATTTTGGTTTCCGTGCCCAGCACTGCATCTGCATTCACTGCAGAAACATGTTCTATTCACTCTGATTATTCATTTATTTCAGAGACTTAGAAAGACCTGCTCATTTTCAGGAAATCAACTCCACAATCAAGGGTGGGGAGAGGAGGGTATGGTGGGAGAAGAATGAGTTGTTGTTCAGTCACTAAATCATGTCTGACTTTGCGACCCTGTAGACTGCAGCATGCCAGGTACCTCTGTTCTCCACTGTCTCCCAGAGTTTGCTCAAATTCCTGTCCATTGGGTTGGTCATGCTATCTAACCATCTAATCCTCTGCTGTCCACTTCTCCTTTTGCCTTCAATCTTTCCCAGCATCAGGGTCTTTTCCAATGAGTCAGCTCGTGACATCAGGTGGCCATAGTATTGGAGCTTCAGCAACAGTCCTGCCAATGAATATTCAGGGTTGATTTCCTTTAGGATTGACTGGTTTTATCTCCTTGTGGACCAAGGAACTCTCAAGAGTCTTCTACAGCACCAAATTTTGAAGGCATCAATTCTTCAGCATTCAGCCTTCTTTATAGTCCATCTCTCACATCTGTATATGAGCACTGGAAAAACCATAGCTTTGACTAGGCAGATCTTTGTCAGCAAAGTAATGTCTCTGCTTTTTAAAACATTGTCTAGGTTTGTCATAGCTTTTCTTCCAAGGAGAAAGCGTCTTTTAATTTCATGGCTGTAGTCACCATCTGCAGTGATTTTGGAGCCCAGGGAAATAAAGTCTCTCACTTTTGCATTGTTTCTGCATCTATTTGCCATGAAGTGGTGGAACCAGATGCCATGATCTTAGTTTTTTGAATGTTGAGTTTCAAGCCAGCTCTTTCACTCTCCTCTTTCACCCTCATCAAGAAGCTCTTTAGTTCCTCTTCTTTTTCTGCCATCAGAGTGGTATCATCTGCATATCTAGAGGTTGTTGATATTTCTCTCAGCACTCTTGAATCCAGCTTGTGATTTATCCTGCCCTGCATTTCACAAGGCGTGCTCTGCATATAAGTGAAATGTGTTGTGTCTGACTCTTTGCGACCCCATGGAATGGAGCCTGCCAGGACCCTCTGTTCGTGGGATTTCCCAGGCAAGAATGCTGGAGTGGGTTTTCATTTCCTTCTCCAGGGAATCTTCCCAGCCCAGTTATTGAATCTGCATATCCTGCATTGGCAGGTGGGTTCTTTACTGTTGAGCTACCAGGGAAGCCCATGGGTTCATTTATCAGAATTTAAATGGAAAACTCCCTTATTTTGTCTGGTCAAATCCTGTTTTGGGATTGTATAAGTACAACCAAAGCAAGAAGAAGCTCCTTTCTGGAATTTTGGGGGAGACTATCTGAGGTCATTTAAGGCACTTACCCCCAAGCCACCAAGAAGCTTAAGGGGAAAAAACAATTAGGTAAACAGAGTCCAACCAAATTCTTATAATTGAGTACTATCAGCTTTAGTAAAATAAAGTAAAAATAGCACATATTTGTTGCCACAGAACGTTTATCTAATACTGTGTGAGACCAAAAAATACTTTTAAGTATATATACAGATATTAAAGTTGTTTTTTATGAAAATATCACATATGTTGAAGAACTTAGGCCTCTTTTTTCACAAGACTTTAACAAACTGATTGAATGACTTAAAGTTATGACCCTTTTATAAATGGGTTTCTCAGCTCCACCGGTAACTGTGATGTTAATTTAAATAACCACAGCAATTTACTAAAAAACAAAGTCAGAAGGCAGTGTCAGTCAGTCAGTTCGGTTGCTGAGTCATGTCCATTCTTTGCGACCCCATGTACTGCAGCATGCCAGGCCTCCCTGTCCATCACCAACTCCTGGAGTTTACCCAGACTTATGTCCATTGTTTGGTGATGCCATCTAACCATCTCATCCTCTGTCATCCCCTTCTTCTCCCGCCTTCAGTCTTTCCCAGAATCAGGGTCTTTTCAAATGAGTCAGCTCTTCACATCAGGTGGCCAAAGTATTGCAGTTTCAGCTTCAACATCAGTCCTTCAAATGAACATTCAGGACTGATCTCCTTTAGGATGGATTGGTTGGATCTCCTTGCAGTCCAAGGGACTCTCAAGAGTCTTCTCCAACACCACAGTTCAAAAGCATCAATTCTTCGGTGCTAAGCTTTCTTTATAGTCCACTCCCATATCCATAAATGACTACTGGAAAAACCATAGCCTTGACTAGACAGACCTTTTTTGGCAAAGTAATGTCTCTGCTTTTTAACATGCTGTCTAGGTTGGTCATAACTTTGCTTCCAAGGAGCAAGTGCCTTTTAATTTCATGGCTGCAGTCACCATCTGCAGTGATTTTGGAGCCCCCCAAAATAAAGTCTGACACTGTTTCCCCATCTATTTCCCATGAAGTGATGGGACTAGATGCCATGATCTTCGTTTTCTGAATGTTGAGTTTTAAGCCAACTTTTTCACTGTCCTCTTTCACTTTCATCAAGAGGCTCTATAGTTCTTCTTCACTTTCTGCCATAAGGGTGGTGTCATCTGCATATCTGAGGTTATTGATATTTCTCCTGGCAATCTTGATTCCAGCTTGTGCTTCCTCCAGCCCAGTGTTTCTCATGATGTACTCTGCATTTAAGTTCAGTAAGCAGGGTGACAATATACAGCCTTGATGTACTCCTTTTCCTTTTTGGAACCAGTCTGTTGTTCCATGTCCAGTTCTAACTGTTGCTTTCTGAGCTGTGTACAGGTTTCTCAAGAGGCAAGTCAGGTGGTCTGGTATTCCCATCTCCTTCAGAATTTTCCACAGTTGATTGTGATCCACACAGTCAAAGGCTTTGGCATAGTCAAGAAAGCAGAAATAGATGTTTTTCTGGAACTCTCTTGCTTTTTTGATGATACAGCAGATGTTGGCCATTTGATCTCTGGTTCCTCTGCCTTTTCTAAAACCAGCTTGAACATCTGGAAATTCACAGCTCACGTATTGCTGAAGCCTGGCTTGGAGAATTTTAAGCATTACTTTACTAGTGTGTGAGATGAGTGCAATTGTGCATTACTTTGAGCAGTCTTTGGCATTGCCTTTCTTTGGGACTGGAATGAAAACTGACCTTTTCCAGTCCTGTGGCCACTGCTGAGTTTTCCAAATGTGCTGGCATATTGAGTGCAGCACTTTCACAGCATCATCTTTCAGGATTTGAAATAGCTCAACTGGAATTCCATCACCTCCACTAGTTTTGTTCATAGTGATGCTTCCTAAGGCCCACTTGACTTCAAATTCCAGGATGTCTGGCTCTAGGTGAATGATCACACCATCGTGATTATCTGGGTCATGGCGATCTTTTTTGTATAGTTCTTCTATGTATTCTTGCCACCTCTTCTTAATATTTTCTGCTTCTGTTATGTCCATACCATTTCTGTCCTTTATTGAGCCCATCTTTTCATGAAATGTACCCTTGGTATCTCTAATTTTCTTGAAGAGATCTCTAGTCTTTCCCATTCTATTGTTTTCCTCTATTTCTTTGCAATGATGACTGAGGCTGCTGCTGCTGCTGCTACTAAATCACTTCAGTTCAGTTCAGTCACTCAGTCGTGTCCGACTCTTTACGACCCCATGAATCGCAGCATACCAGGCCACCCTGTCCATCACCAACTCCCAGAATTCACTCAGACTCACATCCATCGAGTCAATGATGCCATCCAGCCATCTCATCCTCTGTCGTCCCCTTCTCCTCCTGCCCCCAATCCCTCCCAGCATCAGAGTCTTTTCCAATGAGTCAACTCTTCACACGAGGTGGCCAAAGTACTGGAGTTTCAGCTTTAGCATCATTCCTTCCAAAGAAATCCCAGGGCTGATCTCCTTCAGAATGGACTGGTTGGATCTCCTTGCAGTCCAAGGGACTCTCAAGAGTCTTCTCCAACACCACAGTTCAAAAGCATCAATTCTTCGGCGCTCAGCCTTCTTTACAGTCCAACTCTCACATCCATACATGACTACTGGAAAAACCATAGCCTTGACTAGACAGACCTTTGTTGGCAAAGTAATGTCTCTGCTTTTGAATATGCTATCTAGGTTGGTCATAACTTCTCTTCCAAGGAGTAAGCGTCTTTTAATTTCATGGCTGCAGTCACCATCTGCAGTGATTTTGGAGCCCAAAAAAATAAAGTCTGACACTGTTTCCACTGTTTCCCCATCTATTTCCCATGAAGTGATGGGACCAGATGCTATGATCTTCGTTTTCTGAATGTTGAGTTTTAAGTCAACTTTTCTTTCTCCTCTTTCACCTTCATCAAGAGGCTTTTTAGTTCCTCTTCACTTTCTGCCATAAGGGTGGTGTCATCTGCATATCTGAGGTTATTGCTATTTCTCCTGGCAATCTTGATTCCAGCTTGTGCTTCCTACAGCCCAGCGTTTCTCATGATGTACTCTGCATATAAGTTAAAATAGCAGGGTGACTTCAGTCATGTCCAACTCTGTGCGACCCCATAGACGGCAGCCCACCAGGCTTCCCCATCCCTGGGATTCTCCAGGCAAGAATACTGGAGTGGGTTGCCATTTCCTTCTCCAATGGGTGAAAGTGAAAAGTGAAAGTGAAGTCGTGTCCGACTCATAGCAACCCCATGGACTGCAGCCTACCAGGCTCCTCCGTCCATGGGATTTTCCAGGCAGGAGTACTGGAGTGGCTTGCCATTGCCTTCTCCAGATCACTGAGGAAGGCGTTCTTATCTCTCCTTGCTATTCTCTGCATTCAAATGGGTATATCTTTCCTTTTCTCCTTTGCTTTTCACTTCTCTTCCTTTCACAGCTATTTGTAAGGCCTTCTTAGACAGCCATTTTGCCTTTTTTGCATTTCTTTTTCTTGGGGATGGTCTTGATCCCTGTCTCCTGTACAATGTCACGAACCTCCGTCCATAGTCCATCAGGCACTCTATCAGATCTAGTCCCTTAAATCTATTTCTCATTTCCACTGTATAATCGTAAGGGATTTGATTTAGGTCATAACTGAATGGTCTGCATTTCAGACTCTCTTGTTGACCATGATGGCTACTCCATTTCTTCTAAGGGATTCCTGCCCACAAGTAGTAGATATAATGGTCATCTGAGTTAAATTCACCCATTCCAGTCCATTTTAGTTCCCTGATTCCTAGAATGTTGACGTTAACTCTTGCCATCTCCTGTTTGGCCACTTCCAATTTGCCTTGATTCACGGACCTAACATTCCAGGTTCCTCTGCAATATTGCTCTTCACAGCATCGGACCTTGCTTCTATCACCAGTCACATCTACAACTGGGTATTGTTTTTGCTTTAGCTCCATCCCTTCATTCTTTCTGGAGTTATTTCTCCACTGATCTCCAGTAGCATATTGGGTGCTTACCAACCTGCAGAGTTCCTCTTTTGGTATCCTATCATTTTGCCTTTTCATACTGTTCATGGGGTTCTCAAGGCAAGAATACTGAAGTTGTTTGCCATTCCCTTCTCCAGTGGACCACATTCTGTCAGACTTCTCCACCATGTCCCATCCGTCTTGGGTAGCCCCACACGGCATGGCTTAGTTTCATTGAGTTACTGTGGGCAGGACTCCCTTAGAAGAAATGGAGTAGCCATCATGGTCAACAAAAGAGTCTGAAATGCAGTACTGGATGCAATCTCAAAAATGACAGAATGATCTCCATTCGTTTCCAAGGCAAACCATTTAATATCACGGTATCCAAGCCTATGCCCCAACCAGTAACGCTGAAGAAGCTGAAGTTGAACGGTTCTATGAAGACTTACAAGACCTTTTAGAACTAACACCCCAAAAAGATGTCCTTTTCATTATAGGGGGCTGGAATGCAAAAGTAGGAAGTCAAGAAACACCTGGAATAACAGGCAAATTTGGCCTTGGAGTATGAAATGAAGCAGGGCAAATACTAATAGAGTTTTGCCAAGAGAATGCACTGGTCAAACACCCTCTTCCAACAACATAAGAGAAGACTCTACACATGGACATCACCAGATGGTCAAGACCAATTTCAGATTGATTATATTCTTTGCAGCCAAAGATGGAGAAGCTCTATACAGTCAGCGAAAACAAGACCGGGATCTGACTATGGCTCAGATCATGAACTTCTTATTGCCAAATTCAGACTTAATGTGAAGAAAGTAGGGAAAACCACTAGACCATTCAGGTATGACCTAAATCAAATCCCTTATGATTATACAGTGGAAGTGAGAAATAGAGTTAAGGGAATAGATTGAATAGACAGAGTTCCTGATGAACTATGGAATGAGGTTCATGACATTGTACAGGAGACAGGGATCAAAACCATCCCCATGGAAAAGAAATGCAAAAAAGCAAAATGGCTGTCTGAGGAGGCCTTATAAATAGCTGTGAGAAGAAGGGAAGCGAAAAGCATAGGAGAAAAGGAAAGATATAAGCATCTGAATGCAGAGTTCCAAAGAATAGCAAGAAGACATAAGAAAGCCTTCCTCAGCGATCAATGCAAAGAAATAGAGGAAAACAACAGGATGGGAAAGACTAGAGATCTCTTCAAGAAAATTAGAGATACCAAGGGAACATTTCATGCAAAGATGGACTCGATAAAGGACAGAAATGGTATGGACCTAACAGAAGCAGAAGATATTAAGAAGAGGTGACAAGAACACACAGAAAAACTGTACAAAAAAGATCTTCACAACCCAGATAATCACAATGGTGTGATCACTCACCTAGAGCCAGACATTCTGGAATGTGAAGTCAAGTGGGCCTTAGAAAGCATCATTACAAACAAAGCTAGTGGAGGTGATGGAATTCCAATTGAGCTATTTCAATCCTGAAAGATGATGCTGTGAAAGTGCTGCACTCAATATGCCAGCACATTTGGAAAACTCAGCAGTGGCCACAGGACTGGAAAAGGTCAGTTTTCATTCCAATCCCAAAGAAAGGCAATGCCAAAGAATGCTCAAACTACCACACAATTGCACTCATCTCACACGCTAGTAAAGTAATGCTCAAAATTCTCCAAGCCAGGCTTCAGCAATTCCTGAACCGTGAACTTCCAGATGTTCAAGCTGGTTTTAGAAAAGGCAGAGGAACCAGAGATCAAATGGCCAACATCCGCTGGATCATCGAAAAAGCAAGAGAGTTCCAGAAAAACATCTATTTCTGCTTTCTTGACTATGCCAAAGCCTTTGACTGGATCACAATAAACTGGAAAATTCTGAAAGAGATGGGAATACCAGACCACCTGACCTGCCTCTTGAGAAACCTGTACGTAGGTCAGGAAGCAATAGTTAGAACTGGACATGGAACAACAGACTGGTTCCAAATAGGAAAAGGAGTACGTCAAAGCTGTATATTGTCACCCTGCTTATTTAACTTAAATGTAGAATACATCATGAGAAACACTGGGCTGGATGAAGCACAAGCTGGAATCAAGATTTCCAGGAGAAATATCAATAACCTCAGATATGCAGATGACACCACCTTTATGGCAGAAGGTGAAGAACTGAAGATCCTCTTGATGAAAGTGAAAGAGGAGAGTGAAAAAGTTGGCTTAAAACTCAACATTCAGAAAACGAAGATCATGGCATCTGGTCCCATCACTTCATGGGAAATAGATGGGGAAACAGTGTCAGACTTTATTTTTGGGGGCTCCAAAATCACAGCAGGTGGTGACTGCAGCCATGAAATTAAAAGACTCTTGCTCCTTGGAAGGCAAGTTATGACCAACCTAGACAGCATGTTAAAAAGCAGAGACATTACTTTGCCAACAAAGGTCCGTCTAGTCAAGACTATGGTTTTTCCAGTGATCATGTATGGATGTGAGAGTTGGACTGTGAAGAAAGTTGAGTGTCGAAGAATTGATGCTTTTGGACTGTGGTGTTGGAGAAAACTCCTGAGAGTCCCTTGGACTACAAGGAGATTAAACCTGTCCATCCTAAAGGAGATCAGTCCTGGGTGTTCATTGGAAGGACTGATGTTGAAGCTGAAACTCCAGTATTTTGGCCACCTCATGCAAGAGTTGACTCATTGGAAAAGACCCTGATGCTGGAGGGATTGGGGGCAGGAGGAGAAGGGGATGACAGAGGATGGGATGGCTGGATGGCATCATCGACTCGATGGACATGAGTTTGGGTAAACTCCAGGAGTTGGTGATGGACAAGGAGGCCTGGAGTGCTGCGATTAATGGGGTTGCAGAATTGGACCCGACTGAGCGATTGAACTGAACTGAATGGTCTAGTGGTTTTCCCTACTTTCTTCAATTTGTGTGCCTTCAGTAAAAACCAAGGGCAGTGATCACAACAGCTTTTAGTAAAAGAATGAAAGAAATCTCATTGTCTCCAGATAGGGAGGTGAAAGCTCTCTGTAGATAAAACAGCAATTCTGAAGTCCATTGCAGAAACTACTTTGTGATACTGAAATGAGGCTGTCTTTCAGGGGTCGGTGAACTTTCTCTGAAAAGGGCTACGTAGTAAAATTTTAGGCCTAGTAGGTCATCAGTCTTAGTCACAACTCTACAAACTGCCACCATGATTTGTGAATGGAAATATGGAAAATATGTGAATGAATGGGCATGGCTGTGTTTCAATATAATTTTATTTATCAAAGTCATGTGGTGGCCTGGATTTGACCCTTAGGCTGTGGTTGGTGGAGTGCTGCTCTGATCAGTAAGAAGCTGCCTTGTTCATATATTACAGGAACGGAAAAAGGGGGAAGAGGAGAGGTAGGAAGGAGTGGGGAGGGAAGCATGTTACAAAAAATATTTAAAATTCGTGCTCAGTTTAGTGGGAGGGGTTGATCGCTTAAGACAGTGTTTTCCAAATGGGGGCCATTCATCAGAAGCACCTGGGAAGCATTTAAGTTCTAGATCCAGAGACTGCCATTCAGTAGGCCTACGGATATTTTTATATTTTCTTGTGAGATCCTTTGATTTAAAAAGTCTATTGACAATATAAAATGCTGTAGGACTAGGAGAAAATGATAGGAAAATGGAATAATATAGGTTGACTCTCATAAAATGAAATATGTGGATCATTTGCTCTAAAATTCTGGAGGGTGCATACCCAGCAGGCCTTTCCAGAAGCAGCAGAACGGATGGGTCAAGACGTTTGACGGAGGAGTGGCTGTGAGGTTGAGCCCCAGGGGTACCAGGTCCCTCACTCATGTTTTCCGCTTTCAGCCGAGTTGCCAGAGCCAGGCCCCAGCCCTGGCTTTGCCATGAACTGTTCCATGACCTTGGACAAGCCCCTTTGTTTCTCCGGGCCAAGGTTTGCTCTTCTGGGACCCCTCCCCCAGCAGCACGGGTAGGATTCCATAAAACACAGACATCTCACAGTGGCTTTGGAGAAATTCTAACCTTTGCCCCTCTCTTATGAAATTAAACTAAATACAAGTGTTTAAGAGTGGGAAAATCACTGACTATGGCATGTTAACAGCCCTTTGGCAGGATTTTTCATAGAATCACAAAAACAGGACTGAACTCCTGAAGGACATTTGGTTTAGATGATGGGGTTTCCGTTTATGAAGGAACTTTCAATAATCACTCAGGAGAACTTGTCAACTCGATTTTTCCAGACACTCCGCCGGTCTTCTGGGCCACTTCACTGTGCCAGGCTGTTACAGGGCCATGACAGTTATGTGTGAGGAGGGGAGTTGGGTAACGCTTGTGTGTGGGACTCCAAAAGGAGCAGCAGGTTTCTGCCCTTCAGAGGGTAACTTTTTTGTTTTTAACATAGCAGTCACATGACTGGAGCTGAATAAAGTGCTGTTTGAGATAGGGAGAGAGGAAGAGACGGGGCGTGATTCTGAGAGCTGGAAGAAGGCTGTACACACGCACAACACGCACTATAACCATTGTTTTTGCGCTGATTACAGAATTTCTGGAGAGGCCGTGTGCAGTGGTCCTGGGGCCTCAAGTCCACAGATGCTAAGAACTCTGGACTTAAACCTGTCAGCCTTGCCTTCTTCCCACTCCCCTACTTCATTTTATACATTTATATATTATATGCATTACCACTTCATTATTATTACATACAGTTCCTAATCTCTTGCATTTAACCTTAACCACTATTTCCAAAAGTGCTGCATGAAGGATTAATGCTTCAGACCAACTCTGGTCTTTCTATGAATTAGCAATAACCAATTTTCTGGGACTAATGTGAATTCTGCCCATGAAATTAAATAACCAAAATGAAAATTAATGTCTCTGTTCCACAAAGAAAATGGAATTTAAGCTCCCTGCTGACCACAGTCAGCTCTGCTGTAATGTAGCATATATGTTCCTAAAAATCCCTGCTCTGTGCAAAATCACACAGTAAAAACCACAGAGCTCATGGGAATAATGAGATTGGGGGCACAACACCCAAAAGTGTCATTACTGATACGCTGGTGAAAAAGGAGCCTATCAATACAAACAGGAGCACAGTTTTACATACTAAATGGTCAGGAAATACATAAATACTACAATAAATGTGGCACATTATCTTGAAAAATACATGGAGGATGCCTGTGGTCATGGGTAGTGGGCCTCAGAAGGGCTGCAGCTGCTGGGTTGTTGAAAGTAAGGGAAGGAGTGATGTGAGGTCAGCAGGCCCTGGCCCGTGTGCCCCCAGCATGTTGAGCTCACCCTCATTGTGTGAGGGTGTACCTGGCGTGTTCCTACCGGTGCAGTTAATTGGGGTCCAGTCTTCTGTTTTCAGCTGATGTTCCATGAGAACCAGCGTGCACACAGCAGATGTGAAAAGTACATGATGCTCAAATGATCCCCTGACATCTCTCCCATTAGAACCATCACACATTTTCAAAACAAGTGCTACTCTAGCTTAACTGTGTTTGCTCACCTGGCACAATGACAAGGGAATGCTTTAAAAAGCCTTCTAGCTTTTTAGAAGCCACCAACGGCATTCCAGTAAAGTCTCAAAAAATGCTGAGTGACCCACAGAACTATGGTTGGTAGATTTAAAAAATAAAACTGTGTAACTTTAAAGGGTATTCATTGAAGAGGTTCCTTTCTCTGCCCATCTTTCAAGTCAATTTTGTCATGTGTGTCATGGCACGTTTCTGTTATTTACTAGTGAAATAGTTCACAGGTTGAAGGCAAAGCTTCTGTTTGTGAAAAGATTCAATTTTAGTCTTACTTCTTCAGGATCAGCTAAAGACACTCTTAGTACTGAGTATTTAAATTTTGTTTGCAATAAAGAGACACACAATTGAGAGAGAAGCACGAAGACTGCACCTTGTGAGTCATCAAAGTGCTTTATTTTGTAAAGCCCGGCTCGTAACTGGAGTGTACTGTTAGCACTAGAAGATACAAGGCAAACTTCCTCACTCTGTCTGAAGATTTGAAAACAGGATGGATGACACAGACTGTTACAGACAAAAATAAAGCATTTTGTAAACTTCTAAAAGCATACACAGATGGGCCACAAAGGAAACAGTTACTCAAATAATGTGTGGGTACCTTCTCTTTACTTCAGGGTCTCACATTTGTAATCCTGGGTTAAAGAAACTGCAGCCTAACTTCAGAGCACTGAAAGGGACTCGATGCCAGAATGAATGGCGGGGTGGGGGTGGGGGCATATTAAATCACCATTTCAATTAATTTAGACACATGAAATACAGATTTGGACAGCCAGATCACAATGCTGTCAACGTCGTCTGCTGAGGATAACAATTCTGAGTGAAGTCAGTAGATGGGGTAGAATGGCCTTGCCCCCCCGATTCCAGCTGCTGTCACCTCGTATTTTCTGAAGTAAACCTATATATTTTGGGCACAGTTGCAGACTTGATAAGCCCTGAAGTAAAGTTACTGAAAGAGGCAGTATGGTGGGACTGTTTGTTGAGTTGCAAGTAATTATTAAAGGGTGGATTTTTTTCTTCTTTCCTGAACCTGCCTACAAAAATCATCTCACATTTTAAACAAAGAATTTCAAAGGCACAGCTTTAGCACAGTGTATAAGTTGATAACGTATTCCTAAGCAAGTCTAATATTTTAGCTTGACGCCTTTCAGAAAATGCCAGGAAGTTGGTAAATACATGATCAATGTTGGAAATTTATAACTTGATTAGACACAGCACAGTTTAGGGCAATGAACTTACATAACCAGATCTGGGTTAAACATTTCTTTAAAAATAAAAAAATCATTAGACTGATAATGTACATCTGGAGGAAAACAACCCTTTTCCTTTAACTGTAAAAGACTGTCTACCTGGTACTTTGAATAAAACATTCACTCCAAAACGTGACTGCAGGATACATTTCAAAATATGACAAACATTATTTCACCTACACTGTAAAATGACTTTACATGTAAACTTCAAAAATCACGTGCTGTACATTAAATTTTTAGATTCAAAAATATCCCTGTTTTCCTAATAATGTAAACAGTAATATTGAGGATTTCAGTTAAAGGGCAAATTTATAACAAAATACCACTGTTCAACAGAAGAATTGAGAGTTCTAAATGCTTTGCTCACCTTCCCACCATGGGAGATGTAGATACCATTGCCCAAAACTATGCACTTTTCAGATAAGCTTTTATTTTTATTTTGTAGCATTAATTCCTGTATTGCAACGAAAGAGTGTTATCAGTGAAGAAGCTCCAGGCAAGAAAAGAGAAGTAAGCAGTTTTCCTGGACATATTTACTGAGGTGAAAATGTACAGAGAGAGTCACTAGGGGCATCAGCTTCCTGCTGGAGGAGGGGCGTCTGTCCCCGGACACGGGGAGTCCCGACACCCAAACCAGGAGGCACGGGAGACGCCAGCCTCCTTCATCCAGCGCCCAGGTACAACTATTAAGGAGTGTCAGCGTGCGTGGTAGAAGTGTAACATCTGCAGTAAGTTTTTTTTTTTTCCTCTTAATCACCATCATTATTATTATCATCATTATTATTATCTTCATTATTATTACGAATACTGTCTCACATCTTTCAACTCCAGAAAATAAACTGATCCACAGTTTATCGTGTGGTGCCAACCTGGTTGGTCTGACATGCATTGCCTTCTCCCCCTCCCCCCTCTTGGGTTTGCTCAGTCACTCACTCACTCATTCATTCATTCATTTGTCCACAGCTGGAATCAGAGGTTTGTTACCCCAAACACACACTGACCAAAGCTGGTCGGTGTCCATTAATCAATCAATTTTTAAGATGCACATACGCAGAGACACACACACGTCAGAAATAGCTAGAATGATGCTGGGAAATATCAGGTAGCTATTAAAGCAAGTAGCCCCCAAGTCAGTCATCTTGGCCTGAAGATGTAAACGGGGAGGTGTGCTTCACTGAGTTTGGTGTTCATTTTTCCTGCGCTGAAGCCACCTCTATCCTTCCCATGCTCACGTCCATCCACAGTTGTGCAGGACGTTACGTCAAGATGTGGCCAATAAAGTCCAAAAAGCGCTTGGAATACTGTTCTGGGTTCACGGTGGAGATCTCCGCGCCAGCCTGGGCAGTGTGGGAGAAGAGGAACAGTGATACTGTTAGAACTACTTGATCAGCACCTACAGCAGCTTCCACTGCAGCTGAATATGAAGCCAGTCATTTTCAAACCTGTGCAGCCTCTACTCGTAACTCAGAATATCTTGGATATGGGTCTGAATAACCAAGACTCTTAAGAATCTGGGTGTGAAAATGAGGCAGTCTCAGGAAAAACAGAGGCTGGTGTCATATACATTGTGACTGCTGCCACCAAAAAAAAAAAAAAAAAAAAATCCAACCACGTTTGAGATGTTCCTGTCAAATGTGGCGTCTGTGTGGCCTCCATTCAGAAGCCACGGGGACAACACTTATGTTTCTCAGGAGAGCAGATGGGAGACACCTTGAGAATGACACAAACAGCAACGTCTGGCCAAAGGGAAACTCTGATGACAAGGACACAAGGGCCGTGTTCATTTTTCAGGACCAAAAAAGCTGCTGGGTGCTCAGCAGTAAGGAGCGGCAGTGGCCGGGGTGGCATCGGCTGTGATGTATTTGCCCTGAGGGGCCAGGGCTGGTCCTCGCAGCGCAGGCACAGGGCTGCCACTGTCCCCCTTCAGAGGCCTGCCTGGCGCTGGGAAGCCGCCCCTCGAAGAGGCTCAGCGGGGTTTCCTGTGACGAGCACAGTGCAGACCAGAACCCTCAGTGGTTACTGGCCAGCTTTCAGAGCTGCAAAGGGCAGGACCAGCGTTTTTACCAAGTCACCAGGTGCTATTTTGATACCAGCAGCTTACAGAGGAAGCTGTAATTTCCATGCCTGGCCTGGGCCGCTGGGATCTCCACAGAGGAGCCCCAGTTTTGAAGGCAGAGAACGGTTCCCAGCAGCAGGTTGACACAACGTTCCTTTGCAGAGAGTAATGTCTTGCTCTTGCAAACTGCACCTGATTTTAGGCTGGGTACCATACCATGGAGCTGAGCTGGTGACATGCAGGGGAGGCACACATGGAGCCGTGTTTGCCCTGGCACATTTCCAGTTTCACCTGGTCTAGAATATCATACAGGTTTGAGGAAGGGTGGGAACAAACAGAGCCTCTCCCCACTCACCACAAAGCCTCATCAGCAAGGCATTAGGGCCCTGTCAGCAGCTGGGGGAACTGGGGCACCAGGGCGTTTCCTCCAGGTCACACAACTGGAGAGGTGAGGTAGGGACTTGGGCCCAGTTCCGTCCCTGCAGTACAGCCAGGCTTTTCAACCAGAGATGAGCATCGGAGTTATCGGAGTGTAGCCTCCTGAACTGGACTCAGAATCCGGGGAAGGGCTGGTGCATCTGTCTGGCACAGACTTTTAAATGGTTCTCAGAAGGCTGCAGTGCCCATCCTTGTGTGAGAACTGCTGTGTACCGTCCTCTCTGACAGAGGATTTCCAAAGTGTTCAAGGGTAGGGTGAGGTCCTGGTTTGGGCAGTGCACAAAGCTGGAACACCATAACTAGTTGGCAATGTGACGGAAATATTTCTGTGGCAAATGGGATATGGTGTTGGGCTGGTTCCATCGCTGGAATGACAGCCTGTTTGATTTTAAAATAAAGAAAAAGAGCCTTTAATAGATGTTGATGTTCTGGTGGATCTTGGTTGACTCCACACTGGGGAAGTGTGAACGAGCCAGAGCACAAGTTCATTCGCATGTGGTGGGCTTTGTGGCCTTTTCAGCACACTTGGAAAGCCAAAATGGAGTCCTACAACGCAGGCACAGTGGAGATTCACAACTGGAGAAGTCCAACCGGCAAATGGGCCTCACTGGTTTATTGGGGGTTGGGGCTGGGTCGTGGGGAGCACTCCTCTCTACCCTGCCTAGTGACCTGATCCTGGCAAGTTACTCCGTAAATGCTCATCCTCAGCTCCTTCACCTGATAAGGAGCACACTAGTAATCCTTATCAAGGCTTGTCATGGGATTCCACAAGTTAACGTATGCCAGGAACAATGAGAATTCTGGGTAAGGACAATAAAAGTGAGGGCCTCGTATCACTAAACTTTGATCTTGCACTCAAAAATCTTCTGTAATAGAAAAAAATACAGTCCACTGTGTGGAAAGAGATACTGTGTATCTTAGAAGCATCTTAAGCAGAGACCAAGTGCTTCAGTTCTAAGCACTTCATATTAAAACAGCTGTCGTCATTCAGCGCTTTAGTCTTTGAAGCATTTTTCAAACAAAGAATTTGTGTAATAGTCTCATGATGCGTGTGTCTGTTAATAACCCCAGTGGGTAACAGAAGAGCCATGCAGGGTCTAAGTGACTTGCCAGAGGCCTTGGGAGCTCTGGCTCTGCGTTGGAGTGCAGCCCTTGCAGAGACCTCGAGCCATGGAAGGGACTGGGCAGCTCCCAGGAAAGGAGTGGACCTGCGCTGGCCCCTGCATGACAGGAAGCAGGGAGCAGAGAGGGAAACCAAACGGAGATACTTACGCCGTGTTTAACAGTTTTTGCAGCGTGGGCAGCTTTCTTTTTCGCATCATAATGAGTCAGAATGTCAATAATTGCCATAAAGTACACCTCCTTCCGAGGCGAATCTGTAAAGGGATGGGAGACATGATTGTGGGACAGATGGGGACAACGCCTGGGACAGTGTGAGCTGCTGTGGGGGAGGGGTGAGGGGTTCAAGGTCTGAAAACAAAGGCAGCAGGGGCTGTGAGAAAGTCTTGTGCATCCCCAGGAAACAGCTTAACTTTCTGTTCCCAATTCTCTCTCATTTTAAAAAGTAAAAAAGAATATAACCCCAGGATATTACCAGAAGAGGTCCAAGGGTGAGACTGTATGTTTTTTATTAATCTGCATTTTCTTTAGAGATTGTATATTACTTTGGTATAAAGAAAAGTGCTTTTTAAAGAAATACTGTTTAAAACAAGAATTGGGTTGGCCAAAAAGTTCATTCTGGATTTGCATGAGATGCTATGGAAAAATCTGAACTAACTTTTTGGCCAACCCAATAGAAGTAATTATGCTTACACTTTCTACTGTTACCTGTAACTGTTCCTAATGCTCATTGGCTCTAGTATCAGAACTGGATAAAGGCATACATCATCTACAATACCCGTCTTCTACATATTTCCACAAATAAGCTGCTGTTTCAATTATGAACTGTTGTTCAAGTATACTTGACTCTAATTTTCTGTGTTGAAGAAACCATTTTGGTGAGCAAAATAAAAAGCAGAACTCAAACTCAACCTGGCTGTTTTGCCATGACACGTTTTCTGTTTTTTTTTTTTTTTTTTTTTTAACAATGCTGAACCACTAATTTTTATTACTAAAAATACCCCCAGAGGCCTGCGTTTATCTCAAATTTTTTCATGTATAAGTAGCTAACATAGCATGTAATATTCCTATAAATATCCAATCACCCAGCTATTGAGAATTAAAATCAATCTCATTTTCGTGGAGAGAGCCACAGATCCCTTAATGGGGGAAGAGCAGAGGACAGATACGCAGCAGCAAATCGGAGATGCTCTTCCCACAGCTGGGCTAGCTTCAGCTTCCTTTCTTGAGAAGGAAGGATACCTGCCCTACACAATGTCCACAGGAGGTCTGGCGTGGACCATGTGTGTGGCTAGCTCAGGACAGACTTGTGATTTGAGATCCACATAAAAGAGAGATGGCTAAGAAAAAAAATATTTAAAAATATTTCTTATATGTGGTACGGACATTTACACAAGCAGATCCATATGGGTGTTGTATACACACAGCACGCTGCTGTGTGGTTTCACCTGTTCCCTCAACATCCCGCAATTCAAGGATTTCATCACATTACATTTCAAAACCAGAGATTACAATTACCTTTAATATACTCTGTCCCGAAATCAATTGATTAGGACTCTTGAGAAGGAGTCTTACAGGACAGCATGCTTTTAAGTGGCTTGATGATTACCAGTCGATTAACAGTGCAAAAAAAAAAAAAAAAAAATCAAACCAATGGTAAAAAAAAAGTAGATGGTATCTCCACTTACTTTCATGGCATTTAATTCCGTAGACATCAATGTTTGGATCAAACTCGCCCGGAGCCAAGGGTGGCGAGCTGTTGAGTGTGTTCCCAGGGCTGTCGGGAGGCGTCCCCACAGGGTGGGCGCCATCGCTCTCCCCCTCCTCCTCCCCGTCCTCCTCACACTCCACCTCCTCCTGCTCGGCTCTCTCCACGTCATGGATTCCCACCAGCAGGCTGTAGTCCATGAGCTTCAACTGGGCAAGAAACTGGAGGGGAGGAAGTGACACGATCGTTAATGCCTTAAATACAGCCCCAGATTTAAAGACAGCAAGCTCACAGAAGCACATGTAGAAGGCTGTGAGCCCTGGGGCGGCAAAGGCGAGAAGAGGACTTCCTGTAGAGCAGCCAGGAGCCTCTCGAATGGGGCAGTCTCCTCCCAGGCAGCTTCTCGGGCGGAGCTGCAGCCTCCCACTTGGGGCTGGCTCAGAGCCAGGACCGCTTCCCTGAACTGCAAGGCTGGAAGCTGAGAGGGATGTGTGCATCACATCGACGAGGACTGCACCAAAGTGCAGAGAGCACGACTGGCAAGGAGGACACAGGGAAGAAAAGATTTCTCCCAATGATTAAGACTGGTTAATGGGGAACCCAGGGACCTCCCACGTCACTGCCAGGGGAGCCTCTCAGATCTGGCTTGTGAAAGCACTTGGAAACAGCACACTCAGTGAAGCTGAGTATTATGCTGTCCATATTATTATGCTGTCACAAATAAGTAAAAGCACCAATGTCCCAATCAACCAGCAAATGCCTCTGTCACTGCTCTTGTGAACAACACCCTCCTTCATTCCTGCTCGGGGGTGTCCTGATGGAAGCAGGAGCCGGGGAGGCTCCTCCGTCACCCCCTCCCATGCCCTTTTATCCAGGAGCTCTCTCTGGCCTGTTCCCCTTGCCCCCAGTGCCCACCCTGGATGCCCTCACAGTGGAGATGTGGGTTGCCCGGTGGCAACATCTCCTACCCATGAGTGTGTAGTGGGTGCAGGGTGAATGGGGCTTGGCTGGGCCTGGTCCTGCTCAGCTTGTAGGGTGACAAGGCACAAGCCCCCTTCTTCCCCTCCCTGCTTCCTCTGGCCCTTGGAAGGTCCCTGAGAAGTGGCAAGGACTGCATGTTGTTGCAACTTCTCCTTCTGGTCCTCTGGCGAGGGAAGCATTTCATCTTGTCATGCCTTTCGATGGGGTCTCATTTCTCAAAGGGTAGAAACAAAATCTCACATGGTCCATGGGACCTAGTTTGGTCTCATCACCCCTCAGGCCATCTTGCATCCTGTTCTGGCCTCTGGCCCTTTACCTCCCATGGGACCGTGAGGTCGCAGCTGCAGGGCCCTTGCTCTCGGAAGCCTGTCGCAACTCCTGCCTGGGCACGTGTGCCCTGCACACATGTGTGCCCTAAGGACACCTGGCTTAGCTGCACAGTTGAACTCCATGAACAGAGGAGTCTGGAGGGCTACCGTCCATGGAATCCAGAATCGGACAACACTGAGTGACTAACACTTTAACTTTTTTTTTTTCATTTTATTAAATTATTTGAGAAACTTCTCTATCTTCCCCAAACACTGCAGGCCCCTGGGGGCAGGAGCTCTGGCAGGTTTTGCCCTTGAAACTGCATTATGATTAGTCAGATCATCTCACCTGTCTTCACTAATCAAGGTCGTTTAAGACTCGCAGGTCCCCCAAGGGGCATGTAGCCCGAACAATGTTGTCTGCCTGGTTCTTTTCTAGGAACTCAGAATCAGCTCTGTCGAGTTCCAGCTGAGCGGGTTAAGGCTGGCTAGACCCGCCGACCCTCCAACTGGGCATGCGTGAGGGTCCTTTCACACGTGCGAGGATGGCCAGCCCCACCCTTGGATCGTGCAGAGGTCAGTAGCCTGGTTTACGCCTGTGCCGAACGAGGATTCGCGCACCTTTTCCCAATCTTCTTTCCCTATGCTCCACGCCTCAGACTGCCCTGCCGCTCGGCCGGTAAACACCTCCTCAAGCGAGCCCCTAGCTTGGGGAGGCAGACTGGAGATTTGCTCTTCCTGCTTGGCTGCCCCGCGAATAAACCCTCTGCTGCAGACCTCGGCATCTCGCGTCTGGCTGGCTCCAGGTTGGGCACAAACGAACCTGGTTCGGCGACGCCATCGCTGCCCTCCTGACTCCCAGGTAAGTGATGTAGCTTCTCGATATTTACTGAACAAGTGAGTGGGCTGCCTGCTGCTACTTCCCCTGTCCCTCTTTCCTCTAACTTCCCCTGACCCCTTCCTCTAAGAAAAACAACCCCCTAAACCGAATAAAAAGAATAAAGCAACAACAAAAAACCTTCTTATGAGCCTGCAAGAGGCAGCACCCATTGGAAGCAAAATGAGGTTATTTACAACATATCTTTGCTCTGCCGAGCAGAGTCTCTCTGTACATATAGGTCCCTTTGACTTTCAGATGGATGAGGTACAAATCCACTTTCAAGTGTTTTGCAGAGTACAAAAGGGGCTGCCTGTAATTAACGTGCCAAAGGTCAGGCGGGGAAAGGGTAACAGCCTGGGCTGTACTGCCGCATGAAGTAGAGTGAGTCTGCAGGCCCACATCTTCCCCTGGCACCTGTGCTACTCACAACGTCAGCCTGGCCCAGAGCTCCTTTTGTGGGTCTCTGATCTGTGGTCTGACCACTGCTTGGACTCCTTACCCAGAAAGGAAACATTTGTATTCAATAATAAAAGCGAAGTTAGCTCCCGGCATCACCCACTAAAGTATCAGTGAGATGAAAAATGCATCTCCTGGTAAGAAGTTGTTCTGACATACCCGAGACTAAGGAGGTGAGTTGCAGCCCCAAGTGGGGATTATGTAAGAAATGGGGATTATGTAAATCTTCAAATCCGTGTGACTGAGACAAATGAAGAAGACCAAGGACAGCACAGGGGTTATAGCTTTTGCTGATCATGGTGACCCATTGAAGTATCAGATCATCTTAAATACAACTTAAGTTTTGGAGTCAGATGGGCAATTAAATCTTAGGTTACTTGCTCCATCTTTTATGGAATTTTTTTTTATGGAGTATCATTGCTTTACAATGTTGTGTTAGTTTCTGCTGTACAGCATCATGAATCAGCCACATGTATACATGTATCTCCTCCCTCGTGAGCCTCGCTCCCTCTCACGCCCCATCCTGCCGACCTGAGCGCCCTGCGCTCTACAGCTGCTTCCCACTGTCTGTTTTAGACACGGTGGTGGGTGTATGTCAGTGTGGCGCTCTCAGTTCCTCCCACCCTGTCTGTTCCCATCTGTGTCCACAAGTCTGATCTCTACATCCTCGCCTCTATTCCATGAAAGATGGTATTGATGAACCTATTCGCTCTGTGTCTTGACGATGAATTCACTACTCTGAACCTCAGTTATTCTAATTATAAAATGGGACAGCACCAGTAAACTCACTGCTGCTAAGTCGCTTCAGTCGTGTCCGACTCTGTGCGACCCCATAGATGGTGGCCCACCAGGCTCCCCCGTCCCTGGGATTCTCCAGGCAAGAACACTGGAGTGGGTTGCCATTTCCTTCTCCAATGCATGAAAGTGAAAAGTGAAAGTGAAGTCGCTCAGTCGTGTCCGACTCTTCGAAACCCGGTGGTCTGCAGCCTTCCAGGCTCCTCCGTCCATGGGATTTTCCAGGCAAGAGTACTGGAGTGGGGTGCCATTGCCTTCTCCAAGTAAACTCACAGTGGTGGATAAAGGATTGGAGAGAATGTAGTGGGGGCAATGAAAAGGGCCTTGCATGTAACAGTGGAAGTGGTTTTTATAACTGTCCCTGTTGTTGCTGTGGTAAAAGCCTTTTTTCCATCAAGTATGTAACTTAAACAGACATGCGCCAAGAGGCGAGACGTGTTGAACAGCCTGTATTGATGCCCCAGCTCTTATCACAAAACGTCGTTTAAAACCTCTTCTTTGAGGGACTTTGGTGATAAAAAATCTGAGGTTGTACATAAACTTGACATGAGATATTTTAGTTCAACTCACTTTTAGCAGCTTATTTCTTTAAAAGCATTACACTTTTTGGTTTTTTTGTTTGTTTGTTTGTTTAATTTTATTTTATTTTTAAATTTTACATAATTGTATTAGTTTTGCCAAGTATCAAAATGAATCCACCACAGGTATACATGTGTTCCCCATCCTGAACCCTCCTTCCTCCTCCCTCCCCATACCACTTTTTGTTATTTTTTATTAACTCATTACCTCCAAGTGACAAATCTGAACTAGGACTAGACTGAACAAATTATTTCCAACATAAATATATTCAAAAGTAATGAAACAGCATATGGAAATAAATGGTTATTGTTTTCACAAAAAAAAAAAAACAAAAAACCTCTTCTAAAGTAGAGGGAAACACAATAGGCAGTAGACCTGAGGCTCCTGCTGGAGAAAGTCGCTGTAGGGCGTCTTGAAACTACTGTGGGCTGAAGATGACAGGCCCAAGAAGAAGAGGGATTCAGGGCTGCCCGGGGGGTCTGTCTCCAGCTAATATTTGGAACTTAAACACATTTACTGTTTTCTGCTCATTCCTTTAAACTTCTAACTCAAATTAGTGTTTTTAAATATATAAAATTTCAAACCACGAAGATTTAAAAATCTTTAGGTTCCCCTGCTTTCCAACTTCTTAATAACTGTCCGCCAGACCTTGATCAGCTTTTTTGTCCCTCAGAATATCCCACCTAACCTGCTTCCCTCATAATTCATTCCTCATTATGCCAAATCTGAGCTAGTATTCCCTTTACGAGCCCTGTTACGAACACTTACTGAAAACTGTATGGCTAAAGAGCTGTTAATAAACTCTGTTTGTTTTCTTTGGAGAAGTGTCTATTTAGATTTTCTGCCCATTTTTCAATTGGGTTGTTTGTGTTTTTGTTGTTGTATGAACTGATTATGTATTTTGGAAATACATAATCTCTTGTTTTGGAAATACATAAGCCCTTGTTCGCATCATTTGCAAATATTGTCTTTCATTCTGTAGGCTGTCTTTTCATTTTGTTTATGGTTTCCTTGGTTGTGCAAAAGCTTGTAAGTTTGATTAGGTGTCATTTGTTTTTTTATTTCTATTGCCTTGGGAGGCTGACTAAGAAAACATTGGTACTATTTATGTCAGAGAATGTTTTGCCTATGATCTCTTCTAGGAGTTTTATGGTCATATCTTTAAGTTGTTAAGCCATTTTGAGTTTATTTTTAGGCATGGCTTGATGGTGTGTTCTAACTTCAGTGATTTATATGTGGCTGTCCAACTTTCCCAGCACCGCTTGCTGAACAGATGATCTTTTTCGCATTGTATATTCTTGTCTCCTTTGACCGCAGATGTGTTGGTTTTTTCCCCTGGGCTCTCTGTTCTATTCCATTGATTCGTATGTCTGTTTTTGTGCCAGCCCCACACCGTTGGATTACTGTAGCTTTGGATTCAATGGACATGAACTTGGGCAAACTCCAGTAGATGATGAGGGACAGGGAAGCCTGACGTTCTGCTGTCCATGGGGTCGTGAAGAGTCGAACACGACTTGGTGACTGAACAACAAGCTTTGTAGTATTGTGCTTTTTCCTCAGGATTACTTTGGCAATTCTGAGTCTTTAAAGGTTCTATATAGATTTTAGAGGGTTATTTGGTCTAGTTCTGTGGAAAATGTCATGAGTGATTTGATAGCTGCTCCCTCCCCTCCACGCCACCGCCCCCCCCAAAAAATGTGAGGCATGAGATGGCCTGTGATGGGGTGGATGCCATGGGACACAAAGCGTAGTCTCGTGTATGAAATTTGGATCCCAGTGTGAGCCAATGCGAGATGACGACCAGCTCTCCATGGTCACGGTCAAAGCTGACAGGAAGAGAGTCAGAGGGCAAAAGTGACCTTCCATTCTCCATCAAGTGCTTTCTTTGGGGAAAAGGGCTCACATATGCTCATGTGTGAAGCTATCACGACTAACGTACTTTGCTACCTTGCCCAGCATATAAATAGAACAGAATTTCAAATGCAGAGAAAAGCTGCTGGCTAGGTTCTTATTTTCCTACAGAAATATTTGAGCTTTAATGAATTCATTTTTTACTTAAAACATTAAGTCACTCCCCCCATCCCCACCCCATCCTGTACTTAAACAGGCCAGCCAGCTAAATTAGCAAGCATGGAACTGATGGAAAATGAAACTAGATTATATTCTATCAGATGTCAAGCTACTTGACCATAATTACCTGCTTAAAAATTAATAATGCTTCTGCATGATTTTCAAAACTAGACACTTACCAACCATTGAGAATTTTATTAAAATGAAAGAATGCTTTATGGCCTGCCTCCATTTAAACAAAACAGCTAAGTGGGAGAGCCATGGATGGGATTAAAATTAACCAAATTTTCTAATCAACAACACTATTAGAGACAATGAAAAGGCAAAGAGAATCCTTGTGTAATTCAACTGTAAATTTGAACGGCTTCAGTTACATAATTTCTGGAGTCTAAAAATCGGAGTGATATACAGCTGAGAGGAAAAAAAGATAAAAAACATTTTTGCAAGCAGATGAGATATCCCTAAGGTCTATTTACTATAACTGCTAAAGCAGTATTACTTCTCAGGATCAAAGCCTTTCAGGATAATGACTAAAACTCCCAAATAGTATGTCTACCTATGGCACTTAGTTATCAGATCAAGTTGCTGCTGCTGCATCGCTTCAGTTGTGTCCGACTCTCTGGGACCCCGTAGACGGCAGCCCACCAGGGTCCACCATCCCTGGGATTCTCCAGGCAAGAACACTGGAGTGGGTTGCCATTTCCTTCTCCAATGCATGAAAGTGAAAAGTGAAAGTGAAGTCGCTCAGTTGTGTCCAACCCCCAGCGGCCCCATGGACTGCAGCCCATCAGGTCCCCCCGTCCATGGGATTTTCCAGGCAAGAGTACTGGAGTGGGGTGCCACCACCCTCTTAGTTATCAGATCAAGTTGACCCCAAAGTAAAAGGGAAATACTTAACTAATACGCATTTTAATAAAAACTGCTGACAACTGAGGAAAAATAAATGCTGAACAATGAGAAACTGTAGAAAAACTACTTTTTAACAAGACCCTTGGTGGTCCTCTTTACAAATAACCAATATCTAGGTTCTAATCAAAGCATATATATGATATAGGTTAAAATGCAAAAAAAATTCCTTAAAGTAACTTGTAACCTAAAAATCATGAACTCATTTGGTCAGTCTATGTGTCTTTAAATGAAAGATGTTAGGAGATTAGGAAGAAAATTATAATACTGCTTCTGCCCTCATGGGGGATATAATCTAATCCATGACATTTGTGTGTTCTTGGCTTAAGTCATTCTTTGTTTTAATTTTTTTGGCCATGCTGCACTGCTTGCCAGGTCTTAGTTCCCTGACCAGTGATCGAACCTGGGCCCTGGTGGTGAAGGCGCTGAGGCCTAACCACTGGACGGCCAGGGAATTACCAAGTCATTTTGTCTTTAATGACACAAGAAAGAATCTTTTCACAAAGCCTTTCTAAGTAGCAGATCTGCACTGGTATGTGGGGAACTGTATTTCCAAGTTAACAAAAACAAAAAATGCACACATGAACAAAAGTAACAGCTAAGAATACTGTAGCTTAGTTACTATCTAAATTAGAACTCTCTTTGCACTGTTTTGTAACCTAACAAACTTCAAAAACAGAACTTTTTTCCTGAATTTATTTCTGGTAGATTTATGTAAAGAAGTTCATTGGGAGAACTGCACTGCCTTTACAATAAATAAAAGATAGGGAAAGGTGTATTTTTAATACTTAAAACAATATTTACAAAGAGAACTCCTTTATAGACTAAAAGGCCATTTCCACATAGTATTTTATTTCTCACAGCATCCCCCTTGACCCTGGTGTCATAAACTGCCTCTGTGCTGTTCCCATGCTGTGCAAGGCTGACTTGATGGGCCCAACGATGCTGACTTCATAGAGGCTGGTGGCAATATTATTGAGGCTGGTGTTTCCTAACACCCAGATGTGGTTCAGATGGAGAAAACCCCAAATTCAAACAGCATACACTTGTCAACATGCTCTGGTCTTTGACAGAATGCAGTCAGTCCCCTCCACCCTGGCCCTAGTTGCCGGGGGCGGGGAAAGGCGGTGGGTCTGAAGGGGCTGTAACCTCGCACAGGCTACCCCCACAACCAAGAACGTGGGACCCTGGGGGAGGGGACACCAGCAGAAGACACCATGTGCCTGCTTTCGTTTGTCTCTGAAGGAGGGAGCTGCTGAATCAGCACACTTCTCTTTTAAATCAGATCACATATGAGCTACACCTGTTTATAGCTGCTTTGGCTAATGTACAACATATTTTTGCCTTGGTTTCAGATACAAATAGATGGTTTTAAAAGCTTCTAAAAACCCAGTAGTGTTGACGTTCATATAAGGGGCCATCCCTTGTGTTGATTCCCTTCCTTACCTCTACATCCTTCTTCAGCTTTTCCAGGAAAACCTTTTTGTTGTTGTCATCGATATAAATCTTTTGGCCCTCATTAATGAAATCGTTATCCTTTAGAGTTGGCAGTTCTTTGGCCTAAAAAAAAGAAAAAAATTGAGAAATTGAGAAAAAGAATAAGGAAGGAGCTTGACAAAAATCTAAAGGACTCCTACGCTCTCCAATCCTGGAGGTTAAGTTTCCACCCCGGAGGCTGAGTTGCCCTGCTCCCTGAGGGGTCTTACCCAAGGCAACAACATGTGAGGTGGCTTGCGTGCCGCAAGGGGGCGCCAGCGAGTTATAACCACGGGAAGCATTCCCACTAGGAATGGAGAGTCAGGCATACTCCATATTATGAGGCTTTTGTAACAGATTTCATGGTTTCCTAACAAGGAACCTGACAGCTTTCTTGGATTCACAAGAAGTCTTCTAAGTACAGAATTAGTATTCTTGAAATTCTTTGTCAGGAACCCTCAATTTTCTTACTGGTTCAACCCTACTCCTCCCCCACCCCCTCCCCCTCCCCCAACACACACTCTTTTGGGGTAGCCTTTGCTGGGTTCATGTTTATCTGGGTCCAAGATAAAATGTCATCTTGCTCAGAAAAGCGCCACCCATAATCATGTATAAATCTAAGTTGGGGAGAATATGCAGCCAGAGGTTGGCCATCTGCCCTTCTAAACCTTCCGGCACACCACTCCAAGAAGGAAATCCTCTTTTCATTTGGATGATAATGAAGAAAAATGTCTTCTGGCATAAAGCATATTAAGATGAGATGTCTACCCTTTAAAAATAAACAGGATGGTAGTGAGCTGGCAACTAAACTATACTTATGCTGACCAACACAAAGTAATGCGTGATTATCAAAATATGGTTTGCAAGCAAAAAAAAAAAACAGCCTAGCTTTAAAGTAGTGTATACCATTCACCTTTGTACAACCTGCATTCTGGGAGAGTTCAAAACCCCTCCTCCCTCCTTTTGACTGACCTTGTAAAAAACAACCATTCCTCTTATTTCTTCCAGTTGAAAGGAATTCAACATAATACCTTGCCTTTCTTAGTATACTAATGAATGCCTCCTTTCCCTAAGTGTGAACCAAATGGGGGAAAAAACCTAAGGAAAGAAAATATTCTCCATCCTGGTCTCCACACTGCCTCCCCGCATTCAGAGGTACAAAAAACTCACTGGGTACATATGTTTACTGAAAAAAAAGTGAAGGTGTTAGTTGCTCAGTCGCGCCCGCCAGGCTTCTCTGTCCATGGAATAATTCTCCAGGCAAGAATACTGGCGTGGGCTGCCTTTCCCTTCTCCAGGGGATCTTCCCAACCCAGGGATCAAACCGGGGTCTCCTGCATTGCAGGCAGGTTCCTCACCATCTGAGCCACCAGGGAAGCTGAACCACCTTCCAAATCTCTGAACTGCTCAACTTTTTCTTCCTGTTTTGTAAGGTATACACATGTGTGTAAACTACTCATGTCTATCGGTAGACACACATGCGTGTGTATTATGCAGTTCTAAATCAGTAGCTTTGCTACTCATTTTAACTTTGAGAAAATCTGCAGTTTTGTGAGTTCTGACTTTGATGTAACTACTGCCAAGTTGATTATCTTTGCAAAGCTCAGAAATCCAAAGATTCCATTCAATAAGTGGTTGCTGAATGACTGTCACATACAGGAGTGTAAAAATGAATAGGTGAACATTTCTGTCCTTAAAAGAGTTTGTAATTTTGTATGAGAGACACTGAAACCAAGAAAACAAGGCAGTGCGTAAGGCATACAGATAAATAATACGGTTCTTGAGGACTGATCTACTTTCAAATACTTTTATGCTGGGTCAGTCTAAAGAAATGAAATATCCTTCATCATAAACACTTACCAGGGTCCAGATAGATTAACTGCCTAAGTTGGTCATTCATCATTTATAAATGTAAAATGTGAAAGAAAACTCTCAATGTGAAGATTATTAAATGTTTGAGTCAATTACATGGACCCTAAGTTATTTTCTTGGAACTGAAACAATGAAATTTCACAGTGAATGAAATGTGAAGATCTGAAGTTTTAACAAACTCAGAGGCCTGTGAGAAGCTAAGCATCAGGAAAGGTGAAAAACTGGAGTGCTTCAGAAAGCGCTGAAGCCAGAGCTACATAAAAACATAGGAGACGCAGAAGGATCAGGATTCCCTAAGTAGACAACATGGGCATTTGTCTACATTTAGGGGATTTTATGAGTGTAAGCAAAGCACAGGAGAGGGATTCTTGTTTGTGAGCGAGAAACCGGAAGGCAGGGCTGACAGGCTACGGACAAGGCAGTAAATGACACACAACCTGTGTTGGGGGTACCGGTCACATTCATGGAGATGAATGAGTGCCACTTTAGGGTCACCCCAGCAGAATTACCTCATGTGACAGGGAGAATATAATCCTACCTCGTAAAACTCTGGACACACTGTACTATATTATGAGGCTTACTTGTGAAATTTCCAGGCACTAGGGATGTATTTAGATTGGATGAAGTTCAAAAGAGGGCAACCAGATTGGTTAAGAGACTTAAGGGCTTACTGAAAGGCTCAAGAGGTGTAGGTAGATCCTTAGGGCAGTGGTTAGAGGAACCCAACGCTGATCCACAGATGCCCACCCCCCGGTGTAAGCAGGATGGCAGACTGCTTAGGAGCACCAGGGTTTAGAAACATGAATTCTGAGGTTCCTAGCCTTAATCCTTCCCTTACTAGCCAGGGGCCAGTTTCTGGACTTCTGCAGGCTGTCCGGCTACATGCAGAAGGGGAGACCCTGCTAAGCCCTTGACGTGCATCCATTTATTAAAGTGCATCATCTCATTTACTCTTCAAAACCACCCTAATTCTCACTGTCCTCATTTTACAGACAGAGCAACTGGGTTAAGTGAGACAACACAGCTAAGGTCTCCCAGCTTGGTAAGTGGAGCTGGTAAGCTAGTTTCCGAGCTAAGATGGGAACCTGGGCTGCCTGACTCTTAGCACAATTCTGTGTGTGCATGCTAAGTCATTTCAGTCGTGTCCAACTCTGTGTGACCCCATGGACTGTAACCTAGCGGGCTCTGCCCATGGGATTCTCCAGGCAAGAATACCAGAGTGGGCTGCCATGCCCTCCTCAGCACAACTCTACCTGTAGCAGAATGACTGAGATTTTGGCCAAAACTTGTGGGACATTTAGATAGTGAGGCCAGTGGCACTTATTGTCATCATTGCTGGGAGCATCAGTAACTGGTGTGGATTTAAAACTGTATTATAGGTTGAGAGAAAATATTTTCTTTAAAAATAGAGCTTCACTGTTTTCTACTAAGAGCTGAATGACAAAACTGAAGTCACCTGACAACAAGACACCCTCAAGAAAACCCTGGTGCTTAACTTCTTATAAATTTCAATATATCCTTCTAACAATGAGCAGCATCTATATTAAAGATGCACCTTTATTTTTTTAACGGGAGTGGAACTATTTTGCTGTGAATTAATGAATATCATAAACTCTTGGTGTTAACACTGTCCACAAAGGTGATGTCTACAGAGCAGCACAGAAATGACTGTGGGCAGCAACCAATCCCACCCCTTGCTTTGCAGCACCAGATTATTTGCACTTAGGGGAGCTTTGAAAGTGCTGAAGTCTCTGGGTCTGGTTCTTTAACAGGCATCTTTCATAGCCTTTCTAACTCAATGCAGAACTAGCTAGAGGGCGGAGGAAACCACTAGGGCTAAAGACATCAGCTCAGAAACACTTGTGAACTGTGGACTCGGAGGCTGGCTCCCAGCCAGCGGTCAGTCACCTTTTTTGAAGTGGTTGTAGGTTAGGTCTTCATTTATTAGCTCCGTGTTAACGTTCTCCCAGCTGATGTTGTGTAGACTGGGAGCCTCCAGTACCTCACATGGTGCTTAGAAGCAGCAATGCCAAGGAGGACGAGGTGCCCTGCCCTTCCTACGCTGCCCTCCCTGGTCTGCCCGGCCTGGCCAGGGGAGTGAGGCGTGTAAAACCCAGGCCAGCACAGCTCACATATACATCCCTTTTGCAGGAAGTGACTGTACTGGGGTGGGCTGGACTCAAAACGGCATTCATCTCTACTGATGTGATGTGTAAATGTACAAACACAGCTAATGGCATAAGCAGAGCGACACTGGTCTCCCGGCAAGCAAGCTATCCTGCTTTCGCTGTGTGGATGCAGTTGGCACAGTGACTATTCCTGGTACTTTCCCGCCAGGTGATACCCCGCAGCTAGAGTCAGTATGGCCCAGGCTTCTACTTGGGACACAGATTGAAGCATGCGCTTTTGAGCACAGGCTGGAACCGCGCCACCTGGGTTGTATCTCAGCTCCTCCCGTTATTAGCTGTGTGACTTGAGCGAGTTACTTAACCTTCTCTGTGGCTTGGCTTCCTCATCTTTAAATGGGGATTAGCAGACAAAACTGTTGTGAGTATTACACTCATTTGTACAGTTAAAAAGCTTTAAGGCTCTGCTTGCCACGTGGAGTTACTTATACATATTCTTGTTATTTGCTGGTCATATTCTCAAGTATGGTGTGTGAATATAGAGAAAAGTTCATCAGCGATAAATCCAGAGCAAGATTTAAAATAAAAAGTTGGCATATTTAACACTTTTATAACAGCTGGGGTGTTTAGACCAAGCTGCTCAATCCGTCCAAGCTTCAGTTTCCTCATCTAGATAATGGGATATTAACACTTATCCAGTAGGGTTAGCGACTGAATGAAAAGCCAAGAAACACACAGTGCTTGGCAGTGAGAACTCACTGGGTATTAGTTTGCATCTTAGTTACCCATCAGTTTTGACCATGACCAATGTTGGTACTAAGTGTTTCCTACTAATGAATATAGACGTCTATCCTTCCTGATTTTCTAGAAGAAATAGGCTCTTTAAATTTGGGATATCAGTAATCTAAGCCATGTTTAAAACTGCCTGCGTTTTCAGGTTTCCTCATTAGGCACGAACACCTCCCGTGACTGTCTCAAGGCTGTCTCACTTTACTGTGTCACACAAGGTGCAGCAGAGGCTGTGCACGCCCCTGCCTTGGCTGCTCTCCAACCTGGACTGAATCCTCCTGGCCAGAAAGACCTCTGGTCACTGCAAAAGCTCTCCCGAGCCAGAAAGCTTCACTGAAATCCAAGTGAGAATAAAACGTTGCTTTACAGTAACTGGGTAAGTTAAAATTTTAGACTGATAAAGTATATTTTATGGCATTTATTAATATGGAATAAAATAGTTATATATATGGCCAAAGACAGAAGTTTGTCTTAATTTTTCATGGGTTTCATTTTTCTCAGAGAGTAAATGATAATATTGGGTAACTTAGTGAATGCGATTTTGCTGACTTACAGCAAAGATTCACTAATTGAAATCTCAGTAACCAGAAAACACCCCCCAAAAACTAGAGAGTAGCAAGCTCCTTGGGAACACTTTCTAAAGTGGTTTTTTCTGCTGTGAGCTGTAGAAAGAAAACTGTTCCTGATCAACATTCCCTCCTTTGCTTTTTGTGACTACACTATTGGGCGACACGCCTCTTCTTTATTTACTTTTGGCCATTAGGCGGCTTGTGGGATTGTAGTTCTCGGACCAGGGATCAAATGCAGGCCCTCGGCAGTGAAAGCCTTGAGTCTTGACCACTGGGCCACAAGCAGAGTGCCAGTTCTTGGTTTCTTTCAAAGCACAGTATTATAGGTTGTCACTCAGCAAGTCCATATTCTTAAATAGTAAGAAACACACTGTTAACAATATTGGTCATTGTCAAAGATGCTTTATGTGCATCAGGGCTTAAAGAGAATTGATGTGTGGACAGTATCCTAAATGTATAAACACTTCTGAATATGTAAGTATTCCCTAGGATCCAATAAAAGATGTAAATGATCTCTTAGGACACATTTGGCCAGCAGTTTGAGGTAAAAAAGGGAAAAGTATTCATAACTAAGAGCTACAAAGTCCAGAGCATTGTTTTTAGAACTGTGCCTCTGTAGCCAGCTTAGCAGAAGGCGGCGGCCAGAGAGAAATCATGGATCCTGGGAGCAGCGGGCTCTGCTTCCTTCCATTAGGATGGTAGAAAGAGTTTTAGAAAATGCAAGGCATTTGCTTCTAATATAAAAGTATTTAGCACTTTTAATAAACTTTAAAATTTTAAATTACTGAATTTTGCATATTCTCCAAAAACAAAAATATGCTTACTAAAAGGATTTAAATTTTCTATTTGTTTGAAATAGAAGTTAACCTGTTAGTAATATGTTATATTTCACTGGATTCTGTAACTTGGTGCATGATTGCTGTCATTCGTGTGGAGTTTAATAATATTGGATATGTTAAGAGTTATTAGTAAAGCCAGAAATTACATGGAAATTTTCATTAGCTTTTTAATGTCACTAAAATGTCTTTTGGATGACTCAAACATTTTTAAAATCAAATATTTAAAATCTGTATTTACAGACAAAAACTTCAGATACAGAATTCAAATGAAAATATACTGGCTTTTAACATCATTCTACAATTAAGTTTTACAAAGAGTCTATTAAATTGCTACTAACAGAAAAATTTAAAAATACATGTACTTAAAATGCTCAGAGCCAAAAGTATATAATACAGTCACATTTGAGGATGGAAACCTAACAGGAAGATGGAATGCACTTCTATCACACTCGAGTGTTTACTGCAAACAGGATTCTGGCACCAGAAGGTTTCAATGAAAAGAATGATGCATAGCATGGCACTCTGTGATTAAAGGACTTGTATTTCAGAAAGAAATGAATTTTTGTTAAACGTGCTCATTTGGCAACCTGTTTTTAAAAAGTCTAATTGTAAGCCTTGGTGTCCAAAATTGCTGTCCGGTGTCCCTTTGATGGGCCATATTACACTTGGAACTGAATGCACAACGTAAAAAATATGTACTAGTTACTGTCTCAAGTTAGGGACTGCTGATGCTTCTGATTTACTTGTTAGTCCAAGCTTATCTAAATGAAAATAAACTTGCAAAGAAAGAATAAACCCCCTTTCATCAGGCTTGCCAAAGTAACGTCATAAGAATCAGAGTCTGTAGGGCTGAAGATATACTCCAGAAATATTTCTGTAAGGGAGAGACTTTTTAGATAATCCTTACATTGGAGCTGGGATAAAGATAATTTGCCTGAATAACATCACATATGTGGTATCAATTTGGGGGTAGTAAGAGAGGTTAAAGATTTTATAATAAAATCAGTTCTGCTTCTCAAAACATCCAAGTCACAAATTTGATACATGAAAAAGCAAATTAGTGAATATGCGTAAAGTTCAAACAGAAGTAGTAAAGATAACAGGTGTTTTCTCACAAGAAAGTACATATAATCTTTAAAAACATAAGCGGAACGTCTACACAAGTTCATAGCTTGGGAAATGATCCAACATGTCAATAACTAGTTATTTCCACGTTGAGAATGTATATATTTGTGACCAGCATCTGGATATGAAAGTCTCACATAATTTTTGTTTTGGACCTCTTTGTGTAAATGTAGAAAGAGAATATACCTCAACATACTTGGAGAAATAGCACTGCAACTAGGAAGCACAAAACCAGATAAGCCCTGTCATAATTCTACAATTTAGAACTGTTAAGGCTGGCAGGACCCAGCTGTTGGTTATTTATTTTCCCTAAAAGCTGATATTAAGAAAGTGAAACTTACTCCTTTCCTAATACTGTCAGACTTCTCAGAAGGGCTATTTAAGTGGCATGGTGATGGTTTGGCTTTCCTCTGTGAACTGTGATGTGACAGATGAAGCACGTGCAAGCCTTACAGAACTGATGTGTTTCCATCTGATTGGGAGATTCTGTGGCCTGGATATTGATAGTCTGCCACTGCTGCTAAGTCGCTTCAGTCGTGTCCGACTCTTAGCGACCCCATGGACTACAGCCTACCAGGCTCCCCTGTCCATGGGATCTTCCAGGCAAGAGTACTGGAGTGGGGTGCCATTGCCTTCTCTGATGATAGTCTAAAAAATGTCAAAGTCTGAAAATGCACGAAGTTTGCTAAATTGTATAGTTTTTGGTTTAATACCAGTCTAGTGAACATTAGAACTTCCTTGTTTTATTATACATCTGCAGCAGGTTGGCTTAAATTCAAGCCATATTACATTTTGGAAGTTGTGTCTCTGCTCCAGCTCTTTCTAGAATCAACTGCATAAGTTGTCAGAAATTCCCACATCTAACAGCACTGCTTCTGTGTGCTTGGGATAATCTGAGTTGAGTGCATTCAGTGAAGCTGTGTTTATACACTGCCATAAGCCCAGACTGGCCTGAGCACTCGAATGCTGTCATCTGGGAGAAGCTCCCAGGAATTATACTGCATGTTATCTTTCTTCTTCACATGCCACTCTTACCAAATTCCAAAGGAATCAAACTTTAAAACTCCACTTCCCAGAATAACCCCCATGGTTTACATTATAGGGTTCTTAAGCCTTTGCTCAGACATTTGCAGACTTATGTAACAATTCAGAACATTTTTTCCATTAGTAATAGCAATCACCATAACCCCTGGCCAGAGCAGACAGGACTTTGGTGATTGTCAAGTCGGCTGCGGTGCACCTTTGCAGGAGGGAAAGAGTCACCTGAAACAAGAGATTCTTGCAAACGATAAAGTATGAGGACCAATGAGATCCTTTAATTTTACGAATGAAGACAAAGTCAAATGATTTATCCCCAAACTTCCATTAATGCCAGAGCAGGGGTTGGGACTCAGATTGGCTAAGGCTCTGGTTTGGTGCCTTTCCCTTCCAAGCCCCCTTTTACATTAATACAGCATTTCAGGGCCAGGAGACAGGCAGATGGCCCTGCTTCTGCCCGATGGGAAAATTTCCCCTGCACTTTGGGTGCTGGGATAGACGTATCTAGCCCTGGCTGGCAAAGGAAATAATTCACTTCCATCTGGAGAGAGAAGAAATTTTACAGAAGGTTAAAGCATTAGCTGAATTGAGGACCTGAAAACCTTGACAACCTCCCTTTAACTGGTCATTCACTGACACGGAAAAGGAAGCGCTTTTTCGCTGATAGCAAAGGAAGATTCCCAGAAGAATGCAGTGCTGTTCCTGTTCCTTCTGCTCTGAGCTCACTGTCTTTGTTACCTTGCCTTTCACTCATCCCAAAGAACCAGCTGGAGGTGGTAATTAATTATAATTTGTTACAAGTTAAAGATCACAAAAGAAATGCTGAAAACTGGTTTAGGAAAGCTTTTGTGTGTCTGTGTGTGTGTGTGAGGGTATTAATGATGAATTTTCCTGAACCTTCAGTCAATAATAGGTACAATATCAGAGATGGTGACAGTCACTTAATTGCTAGCACAATTCACAATTCCTAAGAATCGACCAGGCGGCTTTTTGTAGCCCATTATCAAGGTGTCAACAGTGATTATTGCCAATATAGTTATACAAATGCCAATTGCAGGGCAGCTGTTTTCTTTCAAATAGGTTCCAGGGAGAAGGTTAGATGTTAAAAGGAATCTTCTTACTGTGACCCAATGACTCCATTACACAGGCTTGGCTTTACTTAATAAAACCAGACATGAGTTTTGAGAAGAACTGTGCAGAACGAGGAACAAAATGCACATTTGTGTAAATCCCCAGGCCTCATTCACTCTCTCAAGAACATGGGCGTTTTCAAGAGTCAGGTCAAATCCCCCAGAAATCAAGTGAGTCCAGTTATGTTTTCTTTTACTTGTCCGGATTCCCTGCTGGGTAGCTTGCTTGCTGGCAGCATGCTAAGACCGTCATTTGTAAAAAGCAGCCTGCTCAGCTATAATTACTAATTTGATGTCACACTGGAATTGCAGCGCAGCTGTGAAAAGATGGACCACCAGGGAGATTCGCGTTTCTGTCTCATTTAGAGGGGGCAAAACTGCTGGAGCCATGAATGGAAGATGCCCTTCCATTAATAAAGGAAAGAATTAAAGAATAAAACAAGTCATAGCAGCTGTCAGAATCTGACAACGGTTTTGTTTTTTTTTTTTAAGCACCATTCTGCTTTAAAAAAAAAAAAATTCAAGACATCTGTACATGCATGTTCTGATACTTGTTGCCATGAAACTGATTCCATTATTGTTGGAAAATAGCTTCTTTATTTCCTTCACTTCCAGATTCATTATTATGCTAATGCAGATCACACTAATTACATGTCAAGTTCAAATCGTAGGGATGAGACTTGTCTGCACCTATATCATGAAATATTTGAAATGACAGTTTGAAAACTTGTCATCAACAAGTGAAAAGTATGGGAAATTAAAACAACTACAATGATGCAAATGAACGAAAAATTAGGAATCCAGATGACTAAGCCACGTCAGTGGAGATTCTCCATGAAAATTGTTCTTTGCAATTTTTCAGAAAATGATTATATGACTGCAATGAAAATATTCTTGCAAACCATTTGATTTCGTTTATAAAGGCTAGACTGTAGAAAATATTTTCAGCCTTTTCCAATTATTTCTAACCAGAGATAAGTGATTATTTTGATAATTTATGGTTTTATTTATAAAGGCAAGAGCATGCTGTTCAGAAGAGTCAAAAATATTTACTGATCATGGAAAGAAAACCTGAAAATTGACAGAAAAAAGAAAGCAAAGAAAAATTTTTTTGAGTTTAAAAATCCAAAGTTTTTAAGACTTCAGCTCCATTGATTCATTTCATTTATCTTTATGTATTACAGTTTAGTAAATATTACTTTGGTTGTTGCTAGCTTTTATAAACAAACTGCCTTATCAGAGAGGCATGATGTTCTTTTGTCAAAGCATGCACAGTCTCCATCAATTACCAATTTTAATTACTTTCACATCCCATGTATTTAAGCCTTTCCCAGTGAGCGCCTATAAGCTAGAAGCGGGGCTGGATGGCATTTTGGAGCTGCTGCTCCTGGAGGAAGAGCTATCAGGAACCCCAAGCCCAGAAAGGAGCAGAGAGCATTGACGTCTTCCTTGGGGCTGTTGTATAAACAGTCTTAATGTTTATATAGTGTAAGATACAGTAAGACAGACTATATTTACAGAAGTAACTATACATCTCAAATGGAGGAAATATGAATTGGTTGTTTTTGCCAACATGGTTTCAAGTCATTTCATTACTTTTCTAACTTTTAAATCAAGACTCAATGAATTGTCTTAGCACCACGTGGTTTTGCGTTACGTGCTTTTGTCAGTGAAATGTGGTGGAATGTCTCCTTGTTCATCTTCATGGGATTAATATGAATTTTTGATAATAAATCCCTTTTTCTTTTTTTTTAAGGGAGTCCTAAACATTTAGAAGGTTAGAAATGTGCACTGTAGACTGGAAACCTGGCTTTCTCATGTCAGAACTGTGGGACAGGTTAGAGCTTGTCTGTCAAGTAACTTCATTTACACAGAGGAAGTAGCAATAGCCCCCATCTCAAAGGTAGTGATCAGGATGACATGACCAAATTTGTGTAAAATTGAAAACAGGTCTGGCATATAGTATATGCTCAACAAACATTGGTTACTATTACGTACCTTTCTAAATCCCAGTATATTGAGATTAATAGAAAAAAATACACCCCTCACCACCCCCCGCCCAGGTAAGGTTTTGCCTCTGCCACCAGCTGTGTGATGCAGTGTGAGAAGAGAGGCTCCCGGGTCTTGGATCTGTCACACGTGAGGTGGGGGAACTGGACTCTGACGCTCAAGGTCCCTCTTGTCTCTGATGTCCACCTCTGGGGAGATGTTTTGAGGAACAGTTTGCATACATTCAATGTATGATAAGAAGCATCCTCAGAAAACTGGGTTTCTGTTAAACACATTCTGTAATTTCCTGTCTTGTCACAGGAACCTACACCAATAAAAGGCTGCTGAGGGAGGGAGTGGGGCTGTGGTGAGTGCCAGGGGTGCCTGGGAAGCGTGTGGTCCTAGAGGCAGAGATGGGGAGGGACAGACAGATGATGATGAACCGTCACGGCCATGTCAAATACTGTGGCTTTCCTTCACATGCGATCTTGTTTTAGGATGTGGGATTCTGAGGCAATCACCCCATTGGCCGTAACTGTCTTTCTTGGCACTGGTTATTGTCAGAGTAGAAAGCCCTTGGAGCTAGAACCTGAAGAGATCAAAATTGGGGTGGTGGTGCGGAGACCGCTGGCTGTAGTCACAGGAGACTAGGGAACAAAGCAGAGCAGTCCCTGCGGTGTAGCGCATGGCATCGTATCCATAGCTTACTTGGGGGCCGGCTTCTTTTGATGATGCTGAGAAAGCCTTCTTTCAATGCTAGTGTGTGGTCCTTTAAACAGCCCAGATTATTTTCTCCTAGGAGAAGATCCCAATAATAGTGAGTCTCTGAGTTTCTCATGGACTAAAACTTAAACACCCACTTGAGTCTTCAGCACCAGGAAGAAACGTTTACATAGCAACACGGAGGCCAACAGTCCGTCATTTCTGCTGCTTTGGGTCAAAGCTGGTACCTTCAGGGTGATTCACACAGAGGTTGGAAGTGTGAAAATAGAGTCATTGGTGCACAGTAAAAATATAAACTGTCAAAGGAGCCACCATTTCCTTTCTCGGCCTCACTTCTTAATTTTTATTTACTAACAAAAACTTCAGTGGCGTTCAGCTGATTTACAGTGTTGTGTTGGCTTCAGGACTATGGCACAGTAATTCAGTTATAAATATATTCGTTCTTTTTCAGATTCTTTCCCCACATAGAATATTGAGTAGTTCTCTGTGCTATATTGTAGGTCCTTGTTATTAACAGTTATCTATTTTATATACAGTACTGTGTGTATGTTAATTTCAAACTTTTAATAAGTCCCTCCCCACATTTCCCCTTTGGTAACTGTTAAGTTTACTTCTGAAATCTATAAGTCTGTTTCTGTTTTGTAAATAAGTTCATTTATATCACTTAAAAAACTAGATTCCACATGAGTGATAACATATGGTATTTGTCTTTTTCTTTCTGACTGACTTCACTTACCATAATCTCTAGGTCCATCCACATTGCTGTAAATGGCATTATTTTGGCCTTTTTTATGGCTGAGTAACATTCCACTGTATATATGCACCACATCTGCTTTATCTGTTCATCTGTGGACGGGCATTTAGGTTGATTCCATCTTCGTTATTCTAACTAGCACCACAATGAACACTGGGGTGCATGAATTTTTTCGAATTACAGTTTTCTCTGAATATATGCCCAGGAATGGGATTGCAGGATCATATGGTAGTTCTATTTTTAGTTTTTTAAGGAACCTGCATAAAGTTCCTTGTTCATAGTGGTTAAACCAATTTATATTCACAGCAACAGCACAGGAGTATTCCCTCCTCTATGCACCCTCTCCAGCATTTACTGTTTATAGACTTTTTGATGATGGCCATTCTGACTGGTGTGACGTGATGTTTCATTGTAGTTTTGATTTGCATTTCTCTGCTAATTAGTGATGTTGAGCATCTCATCATGTTCTTTTTGGTCATCTGTGTATATCTTTGGAGAAACCATTTTTTGATTTTTTTTTTCTTTTTAATAGAGCTGCATGAGCTGTTTGTATACACTGGCAATTAATCCTTGTCAGTTGCTTTGTTTGCAAGTATTTCCTCCCATTCTGAGGGTTGTCTTTTTGTTTTGTGCAAAAGCTTTTAAGTTTAATTAGGTCCCATTTTCATTTTTGTTATTATCATTACTCTAGGAGGTGGATCAAAAGATATTGCTACAATTTATGTCAGAGTGTTCTACCTATGTTTTCCTGTAAGAGTTCTAATCCAAGAATATGGTATACCTGTTTGTATCATCTTAGGTTTCTTTCATCAGTCTTATAGTTTTCAAACTACAGGTCTTTTGCCTCCTTAGGTAGGCTTATTCCTGGGTATTTTATTCTCTTTGATGTTATGGTAAATGAGATTGTTTCCTTAAACTCTGTTCTTTTGTTGACAGTATATAGGATTGCAAGAGATTTCTGTTATTACTTTTGTATCCTGCAACTTGACTGAATTCATTGATAAGCTCTAGTAGTTTTCTGGCAGCATCTTTAGGATTTTCTGTAATATGTCATCTGCAAACAGTGACAGTTTTACTTTTTTCCCAATTTGGATTACTTTTATTATTTTTTTTTCTTCTGATTGCTATGGCTAGGACTTCCAAAACTATGTTGAATAAAAGTGGCAATAGTGGACACCCTTGTCTTGTTCTTGATCTTAGAGGGAATGCTTTCAGCTTTTCACTGTTGAGAATGGTACTGGCTGTGAGTTTGTCATCAGTCCAGTTGCTCGGTCATGTCCGACTCTTGTGACACCATGGACTGCAGCATGCTGGGCTGTCCATCCCCAACTCCCAGAGCTTGCTCAAACTCATGTCCATCAAGTTGGTGATGCCATCCAACCATCTCATCCTCAGTCATCCCCTTCTCCTCCTGCCTTCAATCTTTCCCAGCATCAGGGTCTTTTCCAATGAGTCAGTTCTTCACATCCGGTGACCAAAGTATTGGAGTTTCAGCTTCAGCATCAGTCCTTCCAAAGAATATTCAGGACTGATTTCCTTCAGGATGGACTGGTTGGATCTCTCCTGTCCAAGAGACTCTCAAGAGTCTTCTCCAACACCACAGTTCAAAAGCATCAATTCTTTGGTGCTTAGCTTTATGGTCCAACTCTCACATCCATACATGACTACTGGAAAAACCATAGCTTTGATTCTACAGACATCTGTCAGTAAAGTAATGTCTCTGCCTTTTAATATGCCGTCTAGGTTGGTCATAGCTTTCCTTTCAAGGAGCAAGCACCTTTTAATTTCATGACTGCAGTCACCATCTGCAGTGATTCTGGAGCTCAAGAAAATAAAGTCTGTCAATGTTTCCATTATTTATCCATCTATTTGCCATGAAGTGATAGGACCAGATGCCATGATCTCAGTTTTTTGAATGTTGAGTTTTAAGCCAGCTTTTTCACTCTCCTCTTTCACTTTCATCAAGAGGCTCTTTAGTTCTTCTTCACTTTCTGCCATAAGGGTGGTATCATCTGAATATCAGAGATTATTGGTATTTCTTCCTATAGTCCTGATTGCAGCTTTTGCATCATCTAGTCTGGCATTTTACATGATATACTCTGCATATAAGTTAAATAAGCAGGGGGACAATATACAGCCTTGATGTACTCCTTTCCCAATTTGGAACCAGTCCGTTGTTCCATGTCTGGTTCTAATGGTTGCTTCTTGATGTGCATACAGATTTCTCAGGAGGCAGGTAAGGTGGTCTGCTATTCCTATCTCTTTAATAATTTCCCACCGTTTGTTGTGATCCACACAGTCAAAGGCTTTGGCATAGTCAAGAAAGCAGAGATAGATGTTTTTCTGGAACTCTCTTGCTTTTTCTATGATCCAACAGATGTCGGCAATTTGATCTCTGGTTCCTCTGCCTTTTCTAAAACCAGCTTGAACATCTGGAAGTTCACGGTTCACGTACTGCTGAAGCCTGGCTTGGAGAATTTTGAGCACTACTTTACTAGCGTGTGAGATGAGTGCAATTGTGCGGTAGTTTGAGCATTCTTTGGCATTGCCTTTCTTTGGGATTGGAATGAAAACTGACCTTTTCCAGTCCTGTGGCCACTGCTGAGTTTTCCAAATTTGCTGGCATAGTGAGTGCAGCACTTTCACAGCATCATCTTTTAGGATTTGAAAAAGCTCAGCTGGAATTCCATCACCTCTACCAGCTTGTTTGTAGTGATGCTTCCTAAGGCCCACTTGATTTCACAATTCAGGATATCTGGCTCTAAGTGAGTGATCACATCATCATGATTATCTGGGTCATTAAGATCTTCTTTGTACAGTTCTTCTATGTATTCTTGCCACCTCTTCTTAATATCTTCTGCTTCTGTTAGGTCCCTACAGTGCCTGTCCTTTATTGTACCCATCTTTGCATGAAATGTTCCCTTGGTGTATCTAATTTTCTTGAAGAAATGAGAATTTGTCATATATGGCCTTTATTATGTTAATTTCCCTCAATGCCCATTTTAAAATCATAAATGGCTGCTGAATTTTGTCAACAGCTTTTTCTAAGTCTATTGAGGTGATCATATGGTTTTTTCCTTCAGTCTCTTAATGTGGTGTATCACACCGATTGATTTGCAGATATTGAAGAATCCTTGCATCCTTGGGATAAATCCCACTTGATCATGGTGTATGATCCTTTTAATGTATGGTTGGATTTGGTTTGCTTAGTATTCTGTTGAGTATTTTTGCACCTATGTTCATCAGTGATACTGGCCTGTAATTTTCTTTTTTTTGTGGCATATTTGGTTTTGGTATCAGAGTGATGGCCTCAGAGAATGGACTTGGAGTGTTCCTTCTGCAATTTTCTGGAAGAGTTTTAGAAAGATAAATGTTAACTCTTCTCTAAATGTATGTGAAGCTATTTGGCTCTGGATTTTAGTTTGTTGGAAGTTTTAAAATATGTTTCAGTTTTTGTACTTGTGACTGGTCTGCTCATATTTTCTATTTCTTCCTGGTTCAGTCTTGAAAGTTGTACCTTTCTAAGAATTTGTCCATTTCCTTTAGGCTGTCCATTTTATTGGCATATAAGTTGTCTATGATTCTTTGTATTTCTTATGATTCTTTGTATTTCTGTGGTATCAGTTATAACTTCTCCTTTTTCAGTTTTAGTTTTATTGATTTGAGCCCTTTCCCTTTCTCTTGTTAAAGTTTATCAATTTTGTTTATCTTTTCAAAGAACCAGCTTTTAGTTTCACTGATCTTTTCTGTTGTTTTTATTTCTGCTCTGATCTTTATGATTTCTTTCCTTCTACTAACTTTGGGTTTTATTTGTTCCTCTTTCTCTCACTGTTTTAGGTAAGAGGTTAGGTTGTTTGAGATTTCTCTTGTTTCCTGAGGCAAGACTGAATGACTATAAACTTACCTGTTAGAACCGCTTTCACTGCATCCTGTAGGTTTTGGATTGTGGCGTTTTTGTTGTCATTTATCTAGAGGTATTTTTTATTTCCTCTTTGATTTCTTCAGTGATCCATTGGTTGTTTAGTAATATATCGTTTAGCTTCCATGTGTTCATATGTTTTGTTTTTTTTAACAGTTATTTGCCTGTGTTTGATTTCTAATCTCATAACATTGTGGTCGGAGAAGATACCTGATTTCAATTTTTTTAGCTCTACCAAGGCTTGACTTGTGGCCCAAGATGTGATCTATCCTGGAGAATATTCCATGTGTACTTGAAAAGAAAGTGTATTCTGCTGCTTTCAGATGGCATGTCCTATAAATATCAGTTAAGTCTAATGTGTTATTTAAGGCCTGTGTTTCCTTATTGATTTTCTGTCTGGATGATCTGTCTGTCCATTGATGAGAATAGGGTGTTAAAGTCGTCTAGTATTATTGTGTTACTGTCAGTTTCCTCTTATATGGCTATTACGTATATTGAGGTGCTCTTATGTTGGGTATACATGTATTTACAATTGTTATATCTTCTTCTTGGATTGATCCCTTGATCATTATGTAGTGTCTTTCCTTGTCTTTTGTGATGAAAGTCTTTAAAGTCTATTTTATGTGATATGAGTATTACTATTTTACCTTTCTTTTTGATTTCCATTTGCATGAAATACCTTTGTCCATTCTTACTTCCAGTCTCTGTGTGTTCCTAGATCTGAAGTGCATCTCTTATAGACAGCATATATATGGATATTGTTTTTGTATCCATTCAGCCAGTCTATGTCTTTTGGTGGAAGCATTTAATCCATTTAAATTTGGTAATTATTACTATTTTTAATTTTTGGCTGCACCCTGAAGCATGTGGGCCTTAGTTCCCCAACTGGGAATCAAACCCATGTCCCCTGCATTGGAAGGTGGAGTCTTAACCGCTGGACTGCTGGGGAAGTCCCTAAGGTAATATGTATGTTCTTATTTTCAATTTGTTAATAGTTTCGGATTTGTGTTTGTTCTTCCCTTCCCTTTTGTTCACTTCTCTTATGATTTGATGACTATCTTTAGTGTTGTGTTTGGATTGCTTTTTCTTTTTTTGTGTATCTAGTGTAGAGTTTTGGTTTGCAGTCTCCAGAAGTTTTGATATAGCAGTCTATATATAAATACAAGATTGTTTTAACTTGCCTGTCCCTTAATTTCTAGTGCGTGTCCAATATCCTGCATTGTACTCCTCTCTGCTATAGTTGCTGATTTTGACATCATATTTGTGTGTGGGTGATTTCCTACCTTTACCCTATGTTTGCCTTTCCTAGTGAGGTTTCCCATTCATAATTTTCTTTTCTAGTTGCCTTTTCTTTTCTGCCTAGAGATTCCTTTAAGATTTGCTGTAAAGCCCATTGGTGGTGCCGATTTCTCTTAGTTTTTGCTTGTCTGTGAAGTTTTTGATTTCTCTATCAAATCTGAATGAGAACATTGCTGGATCCCTTCTGGTCTGCAGTTTCTGCTGAAAAATCAGCTAATAACATTATGGGGGTTCCCTTAGGTGTTAATTGTTGCTTTTCCCTTGATGCTTTTAATATTTTCTCTTTGTTGGTTTGGTTACCATGTGTCTCGGCATGTTCCTCCTTGGGTTTATCTTGTACAGGACTCCCTGTACTTCCTGGGCTTGAGTGAGTGTCTCCTTTCTTATGTTAGGCTAGTCCTGCATGACCTCATCAATGCTGCCCTGTCTCTGATCATCATTCCCAGGAGGTTCCCAAGCCCCCTTTCCCAGCTGAAGCTCTCTCTACAGCCTCTTATGCCGACCGGACGTCTGTTCTGATGCTGAGATGACAATTCCAACTATTCCATCTGCTCCCTTTTCCCACCCACCCCACTGTCCAAACCAGAAACCTGGGAGTCGCCTTCACCCCACCCTCCCTCCACATACAGCCTCTGGCACCATTCACCTCCCTCGTTCACTCTCTGAGGTCGGTGGATTCTTCTTCCTAAATCTCTCTCTCTCTTCTCCCACCCCAGGTCAGGCCACCATCTATTCTGGGTTATTTCAGCAGCCTCTCCAGATGGTCCTGCAAGGTGGCCTCACCTCATCCTCCAGCAGGAGCACCAAGTGCTGCCCATCTGTGTGCCCTTGCTCACACTGCTCTTTCTTCCTCTTCCTCTAGCTAACTCCTACCCATCCTTCAGGTTTCCAATCAGCTCTTCCCAGAAGACCACCAAGCCAGATTTAGGTCCCCCTTGCTACGTGTTTCCTATCAAAGCACTTATCACTTGATATGGTCAATTCCTATTTAACGTGTGTGTCACTTTGTTGGACATGTCTGTGTGGTTCATTATTTTAGCCCCTGAAGCTAGGACAGTAACCGTAGATGTTCACAAACTTCTAGATGAATAAGCAAAAGATTTTTAAATCTGTAAAATTCAAACCCAAACTGAATGATACCAGCCTGAAAGAATTTAGAAACAAAAACCTTGAGCCCAGCTTCCAAAAGGTTTGGTCAAGAAAAGGCGCCTCAGCATGATGAGGAATAGCTGAGAACAGAGGCACCGCCCATGTAAACACGCCCCGATTTCAGGCCACTTAGGTTCATGCACAGAAAGCTGCTTCCCAAATTCTTAAGCTGATTCCCGTTGAATTTGTCTAGAGTCCTGCATAATCAACAAAATGTGGTTCAAGTATTACCTAAAGTCCAGTGTCTCAGAGAAAGGTAAGGAGTCTCCTTGTCTGTCCCTAAGTCCTTATACACAAAAAATATTCTAATGGGTCTTAACATTTTATAGTTGGAAAGGAGTTTGAAGCTCATTAAGCCAACATTTTACAGGTGACTATGAAGCTCAACACCATCATTTTACAGGTGAGAAAATGGGCTCAGGGAGGCAAGGAAACGGACTCAGGGTCACACCTGGCCTGTCAGTCATAAAGTGGGGCTAGGACCCAGGTGCTGAGCTGTACCTGTTTGGATCACGATGATGGCTGTTTTCAAGATCAGCTGTGGGAAATGTTTCACCCACACTTCAAACTCATAACTACTTCATTGTTCAACAGGGCAGCTAACCTGAGGGAGAGGATTGGAGGAGAGTGTTCCTCAGATCGACGAAGAGCTTCCCACCATAGCTGAGGGGAAACAAGAACCAGAGGGAGGAGGAGAAGACAGAACTAAGAGGTGCTGGGCCCCACGCCGAGGACCAAGGTGAGAGACGCCAGGCACTTACCTTTTCTTTGTCACTTGCTTCCCTGGCCACTGTAGAGCCCTGAAACAGAGATGATGAAAATAAGCACACGCGAGGCATTGGCTTCACGTGAAACCTGCAGACACCCCAGGGCAGAGCGCCGAGCGCTGACTGCTCTGTCCCCTCCCTGAGTGAGTGTGCACTGCGCCTTCTGTAGGGGTTTCTGGCTCCAACCCTTTCCTTCTTGGTATCACCTGTGCTGTCTTTCCCCTGGTTCCTGTCCTCCTGGTGGAAATCAAAAAACCCAACAGTCATGTGAACGATGCCTTTCTAAACTCAGGGTCAGACCACACTTTCCTCCCTACGTCACCAGAAGTGGTTGGTTTGAGGGTCTTCAAAGTACAGTGGGCCATCACTTGGCTGCAGTGGCCACTGGGCACCAAGGGCCTGTCTACCATGCTGCGTTCTGTAGGGGGGCATCCTGGCCCCTGACAGCCCATCTCTCTGGCTCAGGGTTCCTGATGACCTTACTTCCTCACTCACCCTAAGACCCAGTGGGCCTTTCTGGCCCCTTTCATGTTGGAGGTCCCTTCAAACACACATGCATCCTTTTGTGCCTCTACGGTGAGCACAAAAGGTATAAGTAGAAGAAAACACAGCTTTGGTTGCAGTAGTTCTACTCTACTGCACTGGTTTTCAAATAATACCCTTGGTTCTGTGTTGTCCAACACGACCAAGTCTGTCTTAGATGCTGATGGAGTGGTAGGGCTTTAGGGTAGAGTTTAAGAACAGAGACTGTCCTCTGTTTGTGAAAGCTCTTAATGCAAAAGAAAGATTAGGAAATGAATGGCCAGTAAGTCCCTAACTTTGATACTATTAAACAACAATGAGCATTCCTCCTCTGTGTTCCTTGGTGGCCGTCACAGTGTCTCAAGCAGCAGCGCCCACATTTGCCGGGTAAACGGCTGGGGAAGGATCACAGCCCAGCACCACACACCCAAACTATGACCAGAGGTCAGTGGCACAAGCTGCTTGCTTGTCTGTTAAATACACATTTATTGGCCTGGAATACTTGCATTAGCCAGTCATTAAGAGAATGTGTATGTGACTTGGGAAATGTTCAAGTAGCTTCTAGATTGGCAACTCTTAACATTTTTACTCTGTGACCATCTTGCCTTCAAGCAGCTCAGGCATTAGTTAGGGTGTGTGTCACCTGTCGTTCACAGATGGAGACACTCCTCCTATAGGGGATAGGGGCCAGGCCTGAGCCAGGGGCTCCCCCATGCCAGTTCATCATCACCCCCACGCTCAGTGTTCCCAGGTCTGGTGGATCTAAGAGACCCTGCTGGGCCAGCCCAGGACACTGCTCGAAGCTTAAGGACACGTTGGAGAAGCACAAAGCTGCCCCAGCAAGTGAGGATGAACCCTGTGAGTTGTCCGTGAAGGAGAGCCCTCTGGCCAGCCAAGCCCAGCAGCTGTCACTTGCAATGGTTTGTTTTCCTTCCTTTATAGGGTCTTGATTTCGGGCCACAATATCTTCCTTTACTCACTGACTGCTAATAAAGAATGTTCCTTTATTTTAAAAGAAGGAAGGGGTGAATACTCGAGTATTAAATACTTATAATACCTGGGTACTGCATTTGTAATACTTGAGCAGTTCCTATGCTAATGGGCAAAGGGAGGAAATTATTTTTGTATCTTTAACCAAGTTTGTAGTCTCTGTGTTTTTTTTCCCCTCCTTACAATATAATTTACTCTGCTTCTGATTCTCAGTGATGCTTCATCTCTATGTAAATGCAGATCATTAGCCTGGAAAAACTCATCCAGATTTAAATTCATTCAGAATTAAAAAAACAAAATTAGAGAAGTCAGTCAAAGCCATGAGTTTGAGACATGAAATGATGCCAGGCGCCCAGGTTCCCTCACCACTCATGATGGCAAGTACTGGTGAGAACAGAGTTTATTCTATAAGCTAAAAAGGGAGGTGAAATCAGGACATCCAAGGTTAAATTAAAACCATAATATCCAGTCTGTAACTTACATCAAGATATGCTGACTAGATGTCTGCTTGAATGAGGCACTATTTGAAGCACTTCAGGGGGATAAAGTGGGACCAAAAACAATTGTCTTTAAGAAACTTACTAGTAGAATGGAAGAGAATGAAAATTCATCCACCTCTTCTTGTATGCATTATGCTGGACGTGACACAAACATATCACACTAATCCTCTCAACCCAGCAAGGGAGGTAAACCCATCTCTGTTCTACAGATGAAGGAACTGTGGCTCCTACAGGTTCAGCATCTCGCACCCAGCTAACACGTAGTAAGACTGGGACATGGGGCTCCTGACGTGGGAGTCAGACCGACAGACCGACCTCTAGTACTCAACAGGACGAGCTAGCGACACTTCAGAGGGCCTTGTGAGAGAGATGGTTCCAAAGAGCCCTGAGGGTTGCTGGGATTTCCAGGGAACAAAACAGCTACGACCTGGAGGTAAGAGCAGACTCCAGAGGTAAGAGATAAGCCTGGAACATCTCCCCTCCCTTAGACCAACATTTCACAAAGCATAGTTCAGCACCCAGGGGTGCTGCAAAGTCAAAAATGTCTTTGTAATAATGTGGAGACAGTCTCTGCCTTGACATTTACATGGATAATGCAAAAACAACGGTGGGGAAAACTGTTGGCAGGTTAGCACAGATCCAGCAGCGGCACCGAATGGTATTAGTATTGAGTTTGTCATACGACACATGAATATCCTTGAGGAAGCAATGGCATCTGTTTTGTTAAATCTTAACCCTGGATGACGTACCTTCTCAAAATTCTGCATAGGGAGTATGCCCAAAGCTCTTTTGTTTATAAAGCAGGTAAGTTTAAGGACAGTTATCTTGGTGATGGTTTTGAGTTATGAGCTGAACTAGTTACTTTCTTCCAGAAATCATTTCTATATGAAAGGACAACTGGAACCTGTTTATTCCATTCTGGGCATCTGACAGGAACTTGCTCAAAGAGGAACGAAGCTGCTGGCTCAGCTTTGTGCTGTCATTTCACAAGAAACCCACTGGTAAAATTTAAGCTTTCAAGCGAAAATGAAAACTTTTAAAAACTTGTATCCACCACCCTGAGCTTGACAGCTTCTCAATATATAAAGGCGTTTCTAATGAGGCAGGTGGCAATATTAATGTGGCTTCTTGATACTGTTTAATGAAACGTGAGTATTTGGAAGAGCTCATAACTCGGTAAACCCATTGTTCAAAATGAAAAGCATGATGTACTCAGATCAATGCGTGCAAACAGACTGATGGGTTTTAAAAAGTTCACTAATGTGATTTCAGATTCCACACTGTAACTCAGCTTTGAGAAATTATCACTTGTCAGGTCTAGGTGTGCCATCAAAGAAAAACACCCACAAATTTCTGAAAAAGTTAAAAACCCCTCCCTTTTTCCAACTACATATTTGTGTAAGGTCTGATTTTTTTTCATACACTTTAAGTAACATGACAGCAGAAGCAGACAGGACATTTCAGCTCTCTCACCAAGGCAGACATCACAGAGATTTGCAAAGATGTAAAACAATGCCATTTGTTCCACTAAACATTTCAGTTTGAAAGATACTTTTCATAAAGATATGCTAACATTAATAGTTTTACTAGTTTAAAAAACTAAGTTAAAAAATGTTAAAAAATGTTTCTCATTTCTAACATTGTAAGTATTAGTATTAACCTACATATGCAGCTTTTGGGGGGGTCCTCTTTTAAGAGTGTGAAGGAGTCTGAGATCAAAAAATTTGAGACTGACTGATGAAGACCAGAGGTTGGCAGATTTTTTCTGGAAAGGGTCAGAGGGTAAGTGTTTTGCGCTTTGCGGTCCAAAATGGTCTCTATGGTAACTACTCAACCCTGCTATTATAGTGCAACCACACATGATAGAGAAACCACAGGCATAGTGGGACTCCAATAAAGCTATTTACAAAAACGGCGAAGTTGAACTTGCCATGCAGGCAGGTCGTAGTACGCCAGCCTCTGACCCGGATATTGTCTACATCAGTGACCTCAGAAGTCAGCGCCCCTCACTCCACAGTCAGAATTTCCAGTGGTCTACCTCCCACTCCAAATCTTTGAAACAGCCTGTCCCTCACCTCCTGATTCCAAACTGCATCCTTTCTCCATCCTTCCTGACTTTTCTTCTCTCCATGGCACTCCTCAGTTCCTAGCATACCATGTGACTTACTTATCTGTCTTTGCCTACCAGAATGTCAGCTCGTTGAGGGCAGACTTGGTCTGTTTTGTTCATCATACTGTTCCCAGCACTTAAAAGCAGGGCCTGGCACATAGCTGGTGTTCAATACATACTAGCTCAATAAATTACACGTGGTATCTCTCATAGGTACAATAAGAAAGAAAGTAAGAAAATGAAGTTGCTCAATTGTGTCCAATTCTTTGCAATCCCATCGACTATAGCCTACCAGGTTCCTCCATCCAGGGGATTTTTCCAGGCTAGAGTACTGGAGTGGATTGCCATTTCCTTCTCCAGGGGATCTTCCCGACCCAGGGATCAAACCCAGGTCTCCTGCATCACAGGTAGATGCTTTACCGTCTGAGCCACCAGATCCTCACTTAACACGAAGTGCTCTGCTGGCTGCCTAGTGCTTTGAGCTCTGGGTGCCTCTTAAGTGCGCAGCCTGATCAGTTACACACAACATGGATGAACAAGCTGAATGAACAAAAGAGTAAAAATCTTACCTTTAAGTCGTATTTCCTATATACAGATAAACGGTGGCTGAACACATTTCTTGTAACAATCACATATATTTCAACTCCATCCACATTAAGCCGGTACATGCCCAGGAACTGGGGAAGAAGGGTGATCCCATGACATTCCACTATATACTGCATAGGAAAGAAAGAAAGAGGCGGGGAAATGATCCAGTCAAAAGCTGTTTGTTCAGATAAAAAATAACTCCTCTGCCTATGGTGTTTTACAAAGTGATAATGGCTTATACAACCATTAATGTCTTCTTTACAGAAAATGACCATGTTTATACACCTGAAGACCAGGTCTGAGTGCACCATGCAGACAAATAAGAAAATCTATCTCCAGAGATACTTTTTTCTTAACATTCCCAACTAATTTGTATATAATGGCACGAGGCGAGAGGACAAGTGACTAGTCCTTTCTATAACTCCTTTAAAGTGAAATCATGACCTGGGGTCTCCATCGTCCTTCCTAGAAGCCCTGATGATGACTTTACGAGGTTCAGGCAGCATCACCTGGCCACTATGATCAATGCCTTTGATAGTGTTAAAGTTGAGATTACAGAGGAAATTGTGGAGAGAGCTCAGTGTTAGAAGCTGGGAGAGTCAGGCTCTCGGTTTTCTGTTTCTTATTGAGACTCTAATGTTTAAATTGCCACCAGATAGTCTCCCAGAGCAATAGAAATAAAAACAAATGGGAGCTAATTCAACTTACATGCTTTTTGCACAGCCAAGGAAACCATAAACAAAATGAAAACACAACCTATGGAATGGGAGAAAATATTTGCAAACGATGCGATCGACAAGGGCTTCATTTCTAAAATATACAAATAGCACATACAACTCAACAAAAATAAACCCAATCGAAAAAAACAGAACACATAAGTAGACATTTCTCCAAAGAAAACACAGATGGCCACCAGGTACATGAAAAGATGCTTAAATCACAAATTATTGTATGTATGTGTGTGCCCAGTCATTTCTGACTCTGCAACCCCATGGACTGTAGCCCACCAGGCTCCTCTGTCCATGGAATTTCATCCAGGCAAGAATACTGGAGTAGGTTGCCATTTTCTCCTCCAGGGGATCTTCCCAACCCAGGAACTGATCCCATGTATTCTTAAGAATCCCACTGATTCTTGACCACTGACTCCCCCCCAGAGGCCCTTCATCCTAAAGTATAAAGAGCATTAAAATACAACCCATAACATCCAGTCTAGTATGTCTTTAAATATAAATCGTAACTGCCATAAGGGTGTTCCTTAAAAAATGAAAAACAGTAAAGAGCACAAACTTTTACAATTTTTACTCACAACGCTGCATAATAAATGTGATGTAAACTTTTGAACATTTCTTCTTTCCTTTCTTAGACATGTTATTTCAACCTCTCAAGGCCTTATCATGAAAATCCTTGATCACACTTTATTGTTAACATAACTGCACTTATTTTGGGAAAACATTTTAAAGCAAGACTCTGATGCTGGGAAAGACTGAAGGCAGGGTAGAAGGGGATGACAGAAGATGAGTTAGTTGGATGGCATCACCGACTCCAGGGACATGAGGTTTGAGCAAGCTTCAGGAGATGGTGAAGGACAGGGAAGCCTGGTGCGTTGGAGTCCATGGGGTCTCAATGCATCGGACATGACTGAGCGACTGAACAACAACAAATCATTTCCACTACTTAAATGATTAAGTACTACTTAATCTACTTAAAACTTCTCTTGAAGTAGAGAGAGTTTTCTACTTAGATTTCTGAATTTTATGTAGTATCAACACTGGTTTCTCTGTGTAACTTACAATATTTTACCTGTAGCCATTCTTATTAAAGATGCAATATTATTTTTAAGACACGCTACTAAGTACTTTAAATAATATGGAAAAATAGAAGGACGAATTTAGAACTCTGACCTTGGAAATAATACATCCAGGTTCAGCTCTGCAAACAGGTCTTTGATAAGTGAAGATCAACTGGAATATAACTTTCACAGTTTTTTTTTTAATTGTTTTTCAGTATAGTACTAATCTGACATCAGCCTAGTTAGATTCACTGCCATTTTTGCTACTAAACATTAATTATTAGAGAAATGCAAATCAAAAAACTACACTGAGGTGCCACCTCATGTTGGTCAGAATGGCCATCACATTAAAAAATCTACAAATAACAAACGGTAGAGAGGCTGTGGGAAGCCGACTGCACTGTTGGTGGGAATGTAAGTTGGTGAAGTTACTGTGGGAAACAGTGTGGAAGTTCCTCAGGAAACTCAAACTAGAATCAGCACATGGCCCAGCAGTCCCACTACGCATTGTGTGTCTATCCAGACAAAGACAAACTATATAATTCATCAAGGTACACGCACCCCTGTGCTCACAGCAGCCCAGGCATGGGCGCCACCCACATGTCTCTCAACAGATAAACGGACGAAGATAATGTGGCACGAACATGCAATGGAATATTTACTCAGTCATGAAAAAGAATGAAATAATGCCACTCGCAGCAACATGGATGGACCTAGAGATTATCATACTAAGTAAGCAAAAAGTAAGTCAGAAGGAGAAAGACAAATTCCATATGATATTGCTTCTGTGTGGAATGTGAAATATAATACACATCATCTACAAAACAGCAGACCTGTGGCTGCTGAGCGGGGGACGGATAGAGGAAGGAAAGAACGGTAGTGTGGGATTACTAAATGCAAACTATTACACAGAAGATGGATAAACCACAAGGTCCTGCTGTATAGCACAGGGAACTATATTTGATATTCTGTGACAAACTATAATGGAAAAGAATGTGAAAAAAATATATATATATGGGCTTTCCTGGTGGCCCAGTGGTAAAGAATCCACCTGCCAATCAGGAGACACAGGAGGCTTGGTTTCAAGATTTTACATATATATATATACACACACACACACACACACACACACACACATATTTTATATATATATATATGTATCAGTGAATCACTTTGCTATACATAAAAAGTTAATACATTATAAATCAACTTTACTTCAATAAAATTTAAAAAATATGAAAAAATTAATACTTTTTTGGATATGTTAAAATCATTACTTTGTAGATTTACTAGTGACATTAAATAAAAAATTCATGTCAGTGAAAGAAATAAAAAATTGCCCACCAGAGCAGTGGTGTGAAGCTCTGCAGACAGATGGACACTCTCTGGCCCCACCAGATGGACACTCTCTGGCCCCATACTGGATTCATCACTGGACAAGTCAGTCCCAGCACTGACACCATTTCCAAGAGAGTTGCAAAAACACAACATATGTCCATTACTCTTCAATGACCATACTCTAAACGGCCACCAGATGGAGACACTTTTCAAAAGACCATCCTTACAAACTGGGTCCCACTGTACTTTCCAAAGTTAGGTTTTCCTTTCTTTAAAACGAGGGGGAAAGAAAATTTTAAAAAGGTTCTTTTATGCCTTTGATGTGTGTGATATCGCTAGGATAACTTAGCATGAATTGTACCTACTGTTGTAAAAATTGTACTTACTGTACCTGTTTACCACAGATGGCTGGAAGAATAGTCATCATGGTAATGGTGACATTTAAGGTAACTCCTTCATTTAAAAAAAAAAAAACAATCCTCAAAATATTCAGTTGTACAATGCACTTTTATAAAAGAAAGTAATCAGGATGCCCTGTCACACACTTTAGAGGTAGACACTGCAATAATCAACTCTGATAATAATAAGCCATCGTAAGACTTTTTTTTTTAAAGCCTTTAATTTTCATCATTAAAGTAAAGAAGTACAGCATCCGTGTAGGAGTTTGATTTTTGCCACCCAAAGTTTGGAAGATTTTAAAGATGCTTCTGCCCTTAAAAAAAAAAAAAAAATCTTACATAACTGAGCTACATATTTCAATACGATGGCTTTTTCTGAGTAGAGTTTCACCCCCAACTTGTTCTTAATCTGAAGTCAGATCAGAGGAAACTTTTCTATTTCTCGCCTTTCAAAAAACAATAAACTTGAGTTTTGCTAATACAAAACAGGTGGTAAAGAGCTCTTGGCTGAAAAGAAGATTTCTCACATCTGATGTAAAGAAATAAAAGGATTGGTTGGTGCCTCTGAAGAGGGCCGGCTGGCTGGGCCTTGGCCGCATGGAGACTGGGGGAGTCTAGCCGCCTAAGTTCGGCAGGAAGGATGTAGGTTCTGCAGCCAGAGAGATGATATGTAGGGGCGTCCCGGTGCCTCCATTTACCAGCTGTGGGGTCTTGGGCAGCTTACTAAACCATCCTGTGTTTCAATGTCATTTTCTAGAAAACAAGCACCGTAACTCCTACCAAGAAGGTTAGGGTGAGGGTTACAGGCGGCAGGGTGTCAGCACACCCCCACAAGGCCTGTGTTCTGTGCTGCTCTCTCTCCTGCCAAAGAGGACGGTGATCACGGTTACTCTTGACATTCAGAACTCCAGTAAGGAATCTCAGTGTCAGCCCGTCTGCTCTGTGCTCCAAACTGGCTCACAGACATGCTCTGAAGTCTGCCCAGAAGAAGCCTCTGCAGAGGTGATCTGAGGGCCCACGCGACATGCCCCCTGCCCTGGGGGGCACACAGGTTTCAATTTGGCCATTCAGCTCCCTCCCCCGGGACCCCACCCCTTGTGCTGTTCTGCTCAGTTTAGTCTCATCATGGCCTATCTTTTAAAAGTCCCGCTGGCAGAACACGTCCCTTTGATCCAAATCTCTGTACAGAGCCATGGAATGCCCGGATCAGCATGGATACCACTATCCGTACTGACGAATATGTGAAAGACACCTGACTACTACACAGGAAATCATTGATGCGCTTCCCCCCTACCCCCACCCCAGGGAGAAACACATGTACACATTATATTCTGCAAGTCCTCTATCTTTAAGATTAAATAAAATAATACATATTTATATGCAGAATACATCATGAGAAATGCTGGACTGGAAGAAACACAAGCTGGAATCAAGATTGCCGGGAGGAATATCAATAACCTCAGATATGCAGATAACACCACCCTTACGGCAGAAAGTGAGGAGGAACTCAAAAGCCTCTTGATGAAAGTGAAAGAGGAAAGTGAAAAAGTTGGCTTAAAGCTCAACATTCAGAAAACGAAGATCATGGCATCCGGTCCCATCACTTCATGGGACATGGATGGGGAAACAGTGGAAACAGTGTCAGACTTTATTTTTTTTGGGCTCCAAAATCACTGCAGATGGTGACTGCAGCCATGAAATTAAAAGACACTTACTCCTTGGAAGGAAAGTTATGACCAACCTAGATAGCATATTCAAAAGCACAGACATTACTTTGCCAACAAAGATCTGTCTAGTCAAGGCTATGGTTTTTCCTGTGGTCATGTATGGATGTGAGAGTTGGACTGTGAAGAAGGCTGAGCGCTGAAGAATTGATGCTTTTGAACTGTGGTGTTGGAGAAGACTCTTGAGAGTCCCTTGGACTGCAAGGAGATCCAACCAGTCCATTCTAAAGGAGAGCAGTCCTGGGTGTTCTTTGGAAGGAATGATGCTAAAGCTGAAACTCCAGTACTTTGGCCACCTCATGCGAAGAGTTGACTCATTGGAAAAGACTCTGATGCTGGGAGGGATTGGGGGCAAGAGGAGAAGGGGACGACAGAGGATGAGATGGCTGGATGGCATCACTGACTCGATGGACATAAGTCTGAGTGAACTCCGGGAGTTGGTGATGGACAGGCAGGCCTGGCGTGCTGCGATTCATGGGGTCGCAAAGAGTCGGACACGACTGAGCGACTGAACTGAAAACACAGATCAAATTTGATTCACCTTATCAGAAAGTTTCTACATGTTCTTATACTCAAAAGCAAGGCTCACCTATGAGGCTTTGTTGAACACATTGCAGCACAGAGATTTAAAAAACTTAAAACTCCTGAGTTTGTAATCATGTACAAAACCACAACCCCAGAAAGCCTATCATGTTAGATTCCAGTATTGACAAGCAGCAGTTGGTCCCAAAGGTTTAGAAAGCACTCCCGCATCAAACTGCAGGAGCGAAAACCTCCCCCATGAATTGAGTTTCTGGGTGGGAGCACTGGGAAAAGAAGACCCTGTTTCATTTCAGTGGAGGAACGTCCCACTGGGTGTGTGAGCACCTGGGCTGGCAGACCACCGAACTGGAGCATGAGGGTCACTGCATGTGGGAGTTGACACAGAGAGGCCCAGATAGTAATCCCCTTGGGTTCTTCACCTGCTGACCCACTAAATGCTGTGCACACACCCTAATACCAGTGGGCATGTCTCAGATGGCTCCCCCACCCCACAAACTCCTGGAGGTTATCCCACATCTAGGGACGCTGTAAACACAGGGCCACAATCCCGCTGCTTGAGCCTTCCTGGGCCAGCACCATGAGCACTAGCTGTGTGACCTTCGGGAATTATTCAACCTCTCTGTGTCTCTGCATTTGGAGAAGAGGCGCAATAACAGTACTTAGAGCACAGGGGCTTTGTGAAGGGTATGAAGATCAGGGAAACGGCGCTGGGGGGACTGCGATGACTCAAGCAGGAGCCAGATGAAATCCAGACCCTAGGGCGGGGGGTGGGAGAGGCAGGCAGGAAGGAAAGGGTGAGGGAGGCAGGCTTCACCTGACGTGCTCCTCGGATGCTCCCTGAGAAGTGGGCTCTATTTAAATGCAGGCTAGGGACTCCCAATTTAAAGCATATCTCCACAGAACAGACTTTCCAAAAATGAATAATGTTTATGTGTGTGTGTTTTTTAATATAAAATATGATAATACTTTTGTAAATACAGAAGACACTAAAAATCATAATTCTCACTTATGTTGCTTTTAGGATCAGAACTCTAAGCACTTCCCCTTCAAAAGCTTAATCACTGACAAATTAACAAAAGAACCTGTAAATAAATGCTTCAAAAATTATTTTAAAAATGTGTGCTGGGGCACTACAGTCCCATGATTGGTTTTTTTTGGGGGGGGGCATGAGCACCCCTTATTTTAATAGTTAAAAACAGCCTCAGCATCTATTAATTTTTTAACATTGTTGATTCGATCACAAGACAATCTAACAATGAATCTTTGCTTCCTCCCTTTTACACGCTTAGTTTCCAATTCCTGTTGGAAGAATGGAGAAATAGGGACTACAAGCATGGAGCAATAGTGACTTAATCCCGAGGGTCACTCTTCAAAAAGGTGCAGAGGAATTCTCTGCTGGTCCAGTGGTTAGGACTTGGTGCTCCCACTGCCGGGGCCTGGTTTGGATCCTTGGTCGGGGAACTAAGATCCCACAAGCCTCACAGCACAGCCAAAACCAAAATATAATAGAAAGGGGAGGATATTTCTTTCCCTTTTCATCAGCATCCTGGTGTGGCTACAGGGCAGTCCTTCTCACTGGCAGGGGATAGTGTTCCCTATCTGCTGCTTTAATATCTCAATCCACTTCTGACCGGTGCTGTGCCCTGGTGCTGCCCGGGAGACTCTTCTCCAGAGGTCAGGTGAGCCTGTGGACGTCTGTCCTCTGCCACTCTGAGGTCCCAAGGGAGGAAATGGACACAGATGGGCCAAACACAGCAGCACTGGTCATCCAGTGTGGACCAGCGATCGAGGGCACACACAGAGGGTGACGCCTTTTAGGGGAGTACCAGCCGTGTACACATAAGCCTGCAGAGCCTTCCTTTCCGTGGCTCCTCAGATCCCACGCTTTCCCAGAGGCCTTCCTATCTGTGGCCCAAAGCTGGCCGGTTATTTCCACCACTCGGTCCCTGGGGCACATTCTCTCCTATCAAACAGGGAAGGTCTTGTCTGGCACCTGAGCTGATAGATGTTCGCAGTTCAGCCAGGACACTGACCTTCTATCTAAATAAGGTACGGAACAGTCCCAAATTTTTAAAAAACTGACCCTGATCATCATTAATTCTTCGTATGCTTACTGTACAGAACTAAAACCATCACCAAGTATTCTTGGAGTCAGTGTCCATATTCTCAGTGTTAAACTTGCTGCATTACCTACGTTTGCATTTTAAAAATACTGTTTTTATTAAGTACTTTCCACGTTAGCATTTTCATAGCTGGATGACTCGTGTCACCTCGGGCTGTAATTTTTCATGCTGTGACTTTGGTTTTTTTTCTAGAGTGCTTCTCAGACACTTGTATTTGCTGGCAATGTTCATCTGTAACCCATACAGATTTTACTTTTTTCTGTCTTCTCTTAAAACAGTCTTCTTTTATATGACTCCTTGTTGTCATTAATAGAGGCAAATTTTACCTCTTCATTAGTCTCCCCTAGAACTTTTTTCCTGTACAGCAGCTTGTCAGAACTATAATGATAAACTGACATGGTGAAATTGGAATTTTAAAAACATATAAAACGCAACAGCCACAGGATCTCAGTTTCCTTTGCTCTTGGGTACTCAACAAGAATAACAAGTCTTATGAATCCCCCGGTCTGTTGCTTTTTCGTATGCAAAATGAAATGCCATTAAAAGATTCACAGCTGACTGAAGGTTTCAGCAGAGAGGATTCTAAGTGATGTACTGGAATGGATAAATATTTATATCTCTGCATGAGAGTGTGAACCTGGGCTCCAGCTCTTGAAAATTGCTGTTATTATCATGTTTCACTCTTTTTTTTTTAAGGGGCTTGAAGTGACAATTTAATATAGCATCAAATTAATACTTCAATGTAAAGTCTTGCCTCAGTTAATGTTTTTGAAAGGTTAAATTATCTGTAATTCTTATTGTGCCTCTGCCTGTGTTTATAGATCACTTCAACAATGTTCTTTACATGAGGCTGGGGCAGGGGAGGGGGGAGGCAAGGAGGGAGGGAAGGAGAGAGACAGAGAGAAAGAAAGGGAGGGAGGGAAGAAAGAAAAAAACCAGCCTGAAACTAAGGATTGGTTTGTTTCAGGAGAACCAGACAAATAAATAATCCAAACATTTCTTGAGTTGATATTTTGGGAGAATGGTCTATGTCAGTTACTATATTTTGGTTTCAAGAGTCATAAAAGAATGTAAGGATGACTCCCATTTAATCTAATGTAAGTACAAAATTTTACTGCTTTTCTTAAACTTAATAAAAATCAGGCTTATAGGGAATAAACATTTCTCTGCAGTATGTACAAACATTCTTAGTGCTGATATATTGCAGAATATACCTACATGCCAACACTGGTGCTCCAAACTCAGTTTATTACGCTACCATAAAGACCCATACACAACATCATCGTGAGCGCTGAGATGAAAAACAAACAAGCAAACACCTTATCAGGGAATTCCCTGGTGGGCCAACAGTTAGAACTCTGAGCTTTCACTGCTGAGGGCTCAGGTTGGGGAGCTAAGATACAAGCTGGCTGTTGTGTCCAAAAAACCAAAACAACTAAAAATAAACACCTTACCATAAGAGGAGTTGGTGTTTACTCAGTGACTACAAATGAAATGGAGAAGGGCTGTCCCAAGCGTCATGGTGTGATGCACTCTGGGAGGCCGTGCTGTCCGGCTGTGGAGTGTGGGCAGCGGGCTTCAGTTGGCAGCTCCTCCTGGGTCCACCTTCCTGTTCCTTGGGCCCAACGTGGCAGTGCTACACGGGGGACCCTGAAGGGCCCCACTGGCTGGCTGTGGCCTGTAGGGCCTGCCTGGCAGCCTGCCCTCCTCCTCCGCCCAATCCTCCTCTGTTCCTCTCCCTGTACCGGAGTCCCTCTCTCATCAGAATCCTGACCTCACACTCTGCAGGGCCTTCTACTCCAGTCAGTCACTTCTGAGACTCAGCAGACACAAGAGACAGCAAACTCAGGACCCCAGGAATGGCAGAGGTTAGGACTATTGGAAATAGAACTGCAAGAGTTATGTATAAAAGCATTTGAAGAAATAAAAGGATACAATTTCAGTAATGAGTATATAATCAAAAATGATCCAGAGTGCACAGGTGGATTTTTTAATATGGAACTTCTAGAAGAAAAAATACAATCTTTGAAATAAAAAAATCACTGGATAGGGGAGACCATGGATTAATACAGCTGATGAGAGAATGAGGAGTAGGTGACACAGCTGAGGAATTTACCCCAAATTGAGCAGAGATGCTTGGAGACAGAAAAGGGGAAAGGAAAAGTGAGAGCCGTGGAGGCCAGAATGAGAATGTCCAGTCCACAGATGTTGGAGAGAGGTGGGGAGACAGACTGTATCCAAACACAAAAGAGCAACGGGATTTCCAGAAACTGGAGATCACCTGCTGCAGGAAACGTGTGCCAGCAAGTGGGCCGTGCGGCTGCCGGAACCTGGGGGCAGACAGCGATGCCCCGTCTGCAGAGCGGAGCTGGAGCAGTGCTCCCTGAGCCACAGGGGCCCCTCCTGGTGTTCTGAGAGTGTATGCAGCTCCTGAAGACACAGGCCCTGCTGCTACTTGCTGTGAATCTCACAGTTCCAGCTGTTTACACATAAAACTTGACTGTGCTTTTCACATTTCCATTGGCTTCTCCTCCACAGAGAACAAAAAGAGCCAGCGAGCAGACTCGGAATGTTTCTCCTGCTCCAGGAGGTGGGGCCTGCACTGCCATTTACACGGGCTCCATCAGCATTGCCCGTGACATGCAGCATCTCAGGTCCACCCCGACCTACCGAGTCAGAACATCAATTCTTACAAGCGGTACGGGGGTTCTGTTTCCAATCAGTAATTTGGGAAATGCTGATGGAGTGTCTAACTTCTCTTTTGGCATCAAACCCTTAATTTTTTTAGTTTTAACTTTTGGCTTTCATGGGGCCTGTTTTCTCAGTTTCTCTCTGTTTGTGGCCAACACCACTGTCCTTCATGGGAGGATAGAAAGATGTATTCCAAGGAAGATCCAAAAAAGTCAAGCAGTCACCCCCTCATCCTACACTGAAACGTGACATACTAGGTAGCTTTTTCAACAATGATTCGAGTTTTAAGGCATAACTTCTAGATTCAGCTCAAGTTACTAACAGTCTCCCGGATAACAAAAGTTAAGAAAGGATTTTTGGGTTACTTGGTCAATTTGTCAGTTCAGTCACTTTGAAATAAAAAAACAAATTTAAACCCTACATTTCAAAAACATAAAAGATATTCTTAATGCTATTTTCATCTATTTTCATAGGCATTTCTTGATTATCTACATTGGAACTTGTTCCCTCCCCTAAAATTTTTAAAATTTTACTGACACTGACTCCATTTTAATTAAAGCTGAAGAAGCTACATGATTCCAAAACTTCCAATGAATTTAGGTCAGTTAAAAAAACAAACAAACCAGTCAACGTAGGAGAAATAAGGTATTCAAGAAGGTTCTTGACCATTTTTTTCCTTTTTGAATGTTCCAGCATTGCTTAGCTAATCAGTCAATGATCATCATTTATAAGACCCAAGTTTGTCCTGACCTGACAGAAATCTAAAGAAGAAAAGGGTATTTACACCAAAACACTTAAGTTATTTTCCTAACTGTAAAAAAGAGAAAAACAAAAGGAACATAAAGGTTTGCTCTGCTTAATACAAATTTCCACTGGTCTGAAAGACGCTGCTGTGCTTTCTTAGCTCACAGTGAGAATCAGGGTGGAGTCTGGGCAGCAGATAAAAACTACGGCAGCGTGCTGGAGCCTGGAAGAAATCTTACTTCTTACAGTTTGAATCTTCAAATTTTTCTGCATCTGTGCCACACTCTGCCAGAAACCAGGCCCCCTAGTGGATTGAAAAAGCTAATGATTTCAACACTGGGACATGCAACTGAGTATGTGCAAGAGAAGTATTGAAAGATCTTATTCGATCATTTACCTAGCGCTTGTTATTCACCAGGCACTGTCCTGAGCAGGTTATAAATAGCAGTTCCCCTAATTAGCACAACACCAGATGAAGGAGGGTGGTGCTGCTGCTAGGTCGTTTAAGTCGTATCCAACTCTTTGTGACCCTATGGAGACTGTTGCCTGCCAGGCTCCTCTGTCCACAGAATTCTCCAAGCAAGAACACTGGAGTGGGTGGCCATGCCCTTCTCCAGGGATCTTCCTGACCCAGGAGTCTCTCTAAGTCTTCCTGCACTGCAGGCAGATTCTTCACCACTAGCGCCACCTGGGAAGCCCATACAACACGGGATGGAGGAGACACTACCATCCCAATTGTATGGACAGAGAAGCAGGCACAGAGAGGTTAGGTGACTTGCCTAAGATCATACAGCAGGTTGGGGGCAAGTAGTCAGCTCCAGAGTTCATGTTCTGAACCACCTGCCACATGGGCACTGCTGGTGAGGCTGCTCATCAGGAAATCAGGAGGGATTTCTTTCAACGTCTAGCACATGCTGCTCCTTCAGAGGCTGGCCTTGCTGCTGCTGCTGCTGCTAAGTCGCTTCAGTCGTGTCTGACTCTGTGCGACCCCATAGACGGCAGCCCACCAGGCTCCCCAGTCCCTGGGATTCTCCAGGCAAGAACACTGGAGTGGGTTGCCATTTCCTTCTCGAGTGCATGAAAGTGAAAAGTGAAAGTGAAGTCGTTCAGTCATGTCTGACTCTTAGCAACCCCATGGACTGCAGCCTACCAGGCTCCTCTGTCCATGGGATTTTCCAGGCAAGAGTACTGGAGTGGGGTGCCATTGCCTTCTCCGTAATTTTAACCTTCCAGAATACAGCTACACCTCCGGATATATTTTACTTAAACACAAAAAAGGACAATGAAAGAAAAGAGAAAAATAAGAGCCACGGAGTAACCAACGCTGTCAGAAAGCCCATCCAATGTACTCCATAGGAGCTGCCCTCTCTGAGAGCCTGTCCTGTCTATTGATAGCAGGATTTGGACAAGCCTAATGACTTGTCCAGACCAGACTGCTGGTTCAGAAGCACATTAGAAGGTAAAAGCAATAAAAAGCAAGAAAAGAAATGACAGTCTCCACTGAAGAAAAAAATTCTGACTAGTGGTAACTCCTAAAAGTAGTCTAGGCCACCTTACCTCCTTTATGGAATTACGTCAAGAGTAAATACACAGCACATGGAGTATAGTCAATAATATTATAAAAACTTGTGTGGTACATAATTTATAAAAATATCACAGCACTATGCCACACACCTGAAACGAATCCAATATTGTAAGTCAACCATACTTCAATAGAAACAGAGTGAATGCATGCACAAGGAATGAATGAATGAAATGCAGATGGAGAAACTGAGGTTCAGAGATCCCTGAATTAGCCCGTTTGTGACCAGCTATGACCTAGGTCTCCTGACCTTCCACCAAGCCAATTGTATCAGCAATGGTGATTCTCAGTCACGAAGACCCTTCACCTCCATTTATTTAAAGATTGTTTTCTTCCAGTTTTACTGAGATGTAATTGACATACGGCACTGTACAAGTTCAAGGTGTACAGCATAGTGATTTGACTCACATACATCAAGAAATGATTATCACAGTTTAGTGAACATCCATCATTCATACAGTTACAAAAGAAAAAATTTTTTCCTTGTGATGAGAACTCTTAGGATTTACTCCCTAACAACTTTCATAAATATAACATACAGTAGTGGTAATTATATTAATCATATTATACATTACAGCCCTAGTATTTATCTTGTAACTGGAAGTCTGTACTTTTTTGACTGCCTTCATCCAGTTCCCCCGCCTCTGGTAGCCTCATATCTGATCCCTTTTTCTATGAGTGTCTTTGTTTTTGAAGAATAATTGACCCACAACACTCTGTTTTAAGGTTAGTACTAAGACCCTTTCATTATATTTTAAATGCTTTTTGCGCTTCCCTGGTGGGCCACTGGTTAAGAATCCACCTGTGACGCGAGTTCAGTCGCCGGTCTGGGAAGACACCGTGGGGCAGGTAAGCCTGTGCACAGCCGCTGAAGCCTGCGCGCCTAGAGCTCCGCAACGAGAAGCCACAACAGTCAGAAGCCGGCGCACCGCAACTCGAGAAAGCCCGTGTGCAGCAGTGAAGACCCAGCGCAGCCAAAAGTAAAAGTAAAAGGACTTTTTACAAGAGGAAAAACACAGATGATGAAGTGAGAAATGAGCCTTTTCTGGATAAAGAACATACTTTTTGGTCCCGCTTTCTGCTCTAACATTGGAAAGTGTTTCTTGTCAGTTGCTTACTCTTCTCAAATGTGATCGACTGCATTTTGCTCTGAGTGAGGTCAGTGAAAATAGCCCTTTTGTAGCAGTGAAGTGAAAGGAAATATTTGCTGCTGTGACAGCCCCTGGAGCATGCTAATAGACTTATATTTTGGTCCCCAATGCATTTTATGTAATACTGCCGATATGTCAAATCTTGCACGTTCGTTACAGTAACCACCCCAGAGGAAACCTTTCAAACTGTGACTTCTGTAAAAGTAAAAAAAAATCTGAACTCAGAGATGTCATCGAGAAGTTCGTATCTGAATTGTATCTCACACTGCATTTGAACAGTCTCACTTATGAGAATAATATGTTTTCATTGGTCACTGAGGTACCACACTGCTTTGAAAGTTCTAAGACAATTTAAAGAAAGTAGAAAAAGATGCACCAGCATGACAGTAAGTTCCAGCGGGGGTGACTGGTTAAGAGCTGCATCCTCGAATCCCATCCATTCAGAAGCCAATGCCTGAGTGTCTACCCTTATAGGTGCTAACCCAGCACTTTAAAATTTCCTTCATAATTGGCAACGGCGCAAGTATTGTAGAATGGATTTCAAAAGGAATCAGTGTTATAAAGATTGAAGAGATGTTAAATGAATTTAGAGGCTGACTAATGTTTTTAAAAATACAAATCATGGGAGCTCCAAGTTTCCAGAAACAGGAGGGAGGGAGCTTCAGGAGTTTCACTGACCTCACTCGGAGCAAAATGCAGTCGATCACATTTGAGAAGAGTAAGCAACTGGCAAGAAACACTTTCCGATGTTAGAGCAGAAAGCGGGACCATAAAGGAAGGAAGCTGACTTTCACAGACACTCAGCGCCCACAGATCCAACCAAGCAGTGCCTTTGAAGAAGTCACTTTGTGAGGCTGGTGCTTGATGTGATGATATAAACACTTTTGAGGAGCCTTTGGTTAACAGCAACAGTATGAGTGTGTGCCTGTGTGGGTATGTGCTGCAGTATGTGGTTTAAACACCAGTTCTCAAGGTGACTGCTTTGAAAATGCCATCAACAGTGCCGTATTCACGCCCTAAGACTACACTTCCTCAAGGTGACATAGTTGTTACTGGTCATGGCTGCAGAACTTGATGATGCTATGACCACTGCCACTTATGGAGGGCTTAGGGTACAGCAGCAGGCATGCTCTGCAGGCACTTGTGCTGGAATTTATCAAGAAAGAGAGCAGTGGGGGGCACACGATAGAAAGAGATGGACGTTTCCCTGGGTAGTTTCATTCTACTCCCAGGAGATTATGAAGGGACAATGATGAGGGCTCTGAAAAGCAGGTAGTGAGTAGACAGACATCCATGTACTAAAATCAGAGCCTCTTCTCAAAAGGCGTAATTGGTTAAATACTCAGGGGTCAACATCTCACTGCCAACAGGCATGTGCGAAATAACTTCCAAAATGTTGCCAACCCTTAAACTAAACCATGCCCGTGGGGCAACCCAAGATGGGCGGGTCATGGTGGAGAGATCTGACAGAATGTGGTCCACTGGAGAAGGGAATGGCAAACCACTTCAGTATTCTTGCCTTGAGAACCCCATGAACAGTATGAAAAGGCAAAATGATAGAATACTGAAAGAGAAACTCCCCAGATCAGTAGGTGCCCAATACGCTACTGGAGATCAGTGGAGAAATAACTCCAGAAAGAATGAAGGGATGAAGCCAAAGCAAAAAGAATACCCAGCTGTGGATGTGACTGGTGATAGAAGCAAGGTCCGATGCTGTAAAGAGCAATATTGCATAGGAACCTGGAATGTCAGGTCCATGAATCAAGGCAAATTGGAAGTGGTCAAACGAGATGGCAAGAGTGAATGTCGACATTCTAGGAATCAGCAAACTAAAATGGACTGGAAGGGGTGAATGTAACTCAGATGACCATTATATCTATTACTGTGGGCAGGAATCCCTCAGAAGAAATGGAGTAGCCATCATGGTCAACAAGAGAGTCTGAAATGCAGTACTTGGATGCAATCTCAAGAACGACAGAATGATCTCTGTTCATTTCCAAGGCAAACCCTTCAATATCACATAATCCAAGTCTATACCCCAACCAGTAACACTGAAGAAGCTGAAGTTGAATGGTTCTATGAAGCCCTACAAGACCTTTTAGAACTAACACCCAAAAAAGATGTCCTTTTCATTATAGGGGACTGGAATGCAAAAGTAGGAAGTCAAGAAACACCTGGAGTGACAGGCAAATTTAAGCAGGGCAAAGACTAATAGAGTTTTGCCAAGAAAATGCACTGGTCATAACAAACACCCTCTTCCAACAACACAAGAGAAGACTCTATACATGGACATCACCAGATGGTTAAGACCGATTTCAGAATGATTATATTCTTTGCAGCCAAAGATGGAGAAGCTCTATACACTCAGCAAAAACAAGACCAGGAGCTGACTGTGGCTCAGACCATGAACTCCTTATTGCCTAATTCAGACTTAAATTGAAGAAAGTAGGGAAAACCACTAGACCATTCAGGTATGACCTAAATCAAATCCCTTATGATTATACCGGAGAAGGCAATGGCACCCCACTCCAGTACTCTTGCCTGAAAAATCCCATGGACGCAGGAGCCTGGTAGGCTGCAGTCCATGGGGTTGCTAAGAGTGAGACATGACTGAGCGACTTCACTTTCACTTTTCACTTTCATGCATTGGAGAAGGAAATGGCAACCCACTCCAGTGTTCTTGCCTGGAGAATCCCAGGGATGGGGGAGCCTGGTGGGCTGCAGTCTCTGGGGTCGCACAGAGTCGGACACGACTGAAGCGACTTTAGTAGCAGTAGCAGCAGCAGCAGCAGCAGCAGCAGCAGCAGCAGCAGCATGCTTATACAGTGGAAGTGAGAAATAGATTTAAGGGCCTAGATCTCATAGACAGAGTACCTGATGAACTATGGAATGAGGTTCGTGACATTGTACAGGAGACAGGGATCAAGACCATCCCCATGGAAAAGAAATGCAAAAAAGCAAAATGGCTGTCTGGGGAGGCCTTACAAATAGCTGTGAAAAGAAGAGAAGCAAAAAGCAAAGGAGAAAAGGGAAGATATAAACATCTGAATGCAGATAAGAAAGCCTTCTTCAGCAATCAATACAAAGAAATAGAGGAAAACAACAGAATGGGAAAGACTAGAGATCTCTTCAAGAAAATCAGAGATACCAAGGGAACATGTCATGCAAAGATGGGCTCAATAAAGGACAGAAATGGTATGGACCTAACAGAAGCAGAAAATATTAAGAAGAGATGGCAAGAATACACAGAAGAACTGTACAAAAAAGATCTTCACGACCCAGATAATCACGATGGTGTGATCACTCACCTAGAGCCAGACATCCTGGAATGTGAAGTCAAGTGGGCCTTAGAAAGCATCACTACGAACAAAGCTAGTGGAGGTGATGGAATTCCAGTTGAGCTATTCCAAATCCTGAAAGATGATGCTGTGAAAGTGCTGCACTCAATATGCCAGCACATTTGGAAAACTCAGCAGTGGCCACAGGACTGGAAAAGGTCAGTTTTCATTCCAATCCCAAAGAAAGGCAATGCCAAAGAATGCTCAAACTACCACACAATTGCTCTCATCTCACACGCTAGTCAAGTAATGCTCAAAATTCTCCAAGCCAGGCTTCAGCAATACGTGAACCGTGAACTTCCTGATGTTCAAGCTGGTTTTAGAAAAGGCAGAGGAACCAGAGATCAAATTGCCAACACCCGCTGGATCATGGAAAAAGCAAGAGAGTTCCAGAAAAACATCTGTTTCTGCTTTATTGACTATGCCAAAGCCTTTGACTGTTGTGGATCACAATCAACTGTGGAAAATTCTGAAAGAGATGGGAATACCAGACCACCTGATCTGCCTCTTGAGAAATTTGTATGCAGGTCAGGAAGCAAGAGTTAGAACTGGACATGGAACAACAGACTGGTTCCAAATAGGAAAAGGAATACGTCAAGGCTGTATATTGTCACCCTGTTTATGTAACTTCTATGCAGAGTACATCATGAGAAACGCTGGACTGGAAGAAACACAAGCTGGAATCAAGATTGCCGGGAGGAATATCAATAACCTCAGATATGCAGATGACACCACTCTTATGGCAGAAAGTGAGGAGGAACTCAAAAGCTTCTTGATGAAAGTGAAAGTCGAGAGTGAAAAAGTTGGCTTAAAGCTCAACATTCAGAAAACGAAGATCATGGCATCCAGTCCCATCACTTCATGGGAAATAGATGGGGAAACAGTGGAAACAGTGTCAGACTTTATTTTTGGGGGCTCCAAAATCACTGTAGATGGTGACTGCAGCCATGAAATTAAAAGACGCTTACTCCTTGGTAGGAAAGTTATGACCAACCTAGATAGCATATTCAAAAGCAGAGACATTACTTTGCCAACAAAGGTCCGTCTAGTCAAGGCTATGGTTTTTCCTGTGGTCATGTATGGATGTGAGAGTTGGACTGTGAAGAAGGCTGAGCACTGAAGAATTGATGCTTTTGAACTGTGGTGTTGGAGAAGACTCTTGAGAGTCCCTTGGACTGCAAGGAGATCCAACCAGTCCATTCTGAAGGAGATCAGCCCTGGGATTTCTTTGGAAGGAATGATGCTAAAGCTGAAACTCCAGTACTTTGGCCACCTCATGCGAAGAGTTGACTCATTGGAAAAGACTCTGATGCTGGGAGGGATTGGGGGCAAGAGGAGAAGGGGACGACAGAGGATGAGATGGCTGGATGGCATCACTGACTCGATGGACGTGAGTCTGAGTGAACTCTGGGAGTTGGTGATGGACAGGGAGGCCTGGTGTGTTGCGATTCATGGGGTTGCAAAGAGTTGGACACGACTGAGCGACTGATCTGATCTGATGCTCAGTGATTTTAAAATCAGAATGGTAATCATTGAAACCTTGAACAGAAGGGTGTTTAGATTAGAAGAGTTACATATATAACTAACAATCTACCATTCCTAAATGTTAACTGTCTGTAATCTGGATATAATAATTTTTACAAACACGGCTAGAGGGAATTTTTGCATCAAATGTGTTCTCATCATGACCTACCTATATCTTTAAATCTTGGGCCGTGATGATAATTCATTATGAATATTGATCACCTCCGAGTTTCAAGTAAAAATAAAGAAACATTACCTGGTGGTATTTCTTCAGGATGTTGTGCATTTCGGCCACATCTTCACTCGTGATGGTCTTGATGATGTACCTCTTGTCGTAGGATGTGTGGAATCGCGCTCCACTGCGGGCCTGGGAGTCGTTGGGAAGAGGTGCACTGCGGGTCAGGGAATTCTTCCCGTGGGCGATGGGGGAGGAAGGAAGAGAACCAGTTAAAGACCAGTTTCCAGGTCACTTGTTGTCATTACAAGTTTTCAAAAACATAGGTGTTTGCACTGCTATATTGAAAATCAGTAACTAACAAGGACTGACTTGTATCGCACAGGGAACTCTGCTCAGGATTATTTGACAGCCTAGATGGGAGGGGAACTTGGGGACATGTATATGTATGGCTGAGCACCTTCCCTGTTCACCCAAAACTGTCATAACATTGTTAATTGGCTATATCCACTACAAAATAAAAAGTTAAAAAAAAACACACAGAATCTGTGTTTGGAAGAAGTTGATAAGGAGGAGGACATTTTCTATTCATTGTAACTCAAATGGCAAGTCCTTCAAATGAAATTAAAATAGTGACTCTAACGTCTAGAATTATAATCAAAGTTGCTCTGTTTACCTTGTTCTTTTGAGTTGAACAAGAGCTCAGGTTTCCTTCTGAATAAAGTTAGGTTCCAGCCATGGAAGGACATTTTACATTCACTGAGAGTTTCCTTATACAAACAGGTATTCTGCCAAGAGTTACGCACAGAGCACTTCTCCCAATTCTGATAACATTCCTATGGAACAATTACTATTTATATCACTGTTGTTTTACAGATGAGGAGATGGGGATCAGAGATGTAAAATAACTGAGCCAAGGTCACACAGCTTTAGCAAGCGGAAGATTGGGAATTCCATCTGCAATGTGGCTGGAGCCAAACCCAAGTTCTCAACTAGTCAACTACTCAAGTAGGAAATAACTCAATTAGTGAACCCTGGGGTCTGTGGCTGCCCTGGGCTGGCCTGGGCAGGTATGCTGTAACACAGCTCTAGAAGATTCTGACCTGGTCCATCCCCCAACCCCACTTAAATCATTGTTCAGGACAGTTCATCTCTGGAGGGGATGAGGTGGGGCTGTGAGTGGGGGCTCTCCTGGCTTCATCTCACTCCAGTGTCTAGAATTTCATTCCAGATTCAGGCTCTCCACTCTCCCACTAGCTAAATCCCTGCTGCTCTCTCAGGTGACTCCCATTTGAATCTCTTTTCTCAGAGCCTCGGGGAACTCTCCTCCTTTTCCCCAAGCATATTACACTGCTTACTAGGATCAGCAAACCCCCAGCATCTGAGGAAGTCTGGTCTTCACCTCTGCTCACTGTGCCCTTGAGAACTGACTTCCACTCCCTGCCCGGCTCCACTGGATGGATTGTGAGGGACTCACAGGGAAAGACAGTCACTCCACCTTCCTCTTCCCAAGTGGGCATTCCAAAGCCCCAGTGATCCAAAGTCTGTCTGGTTAGGGGGACGCAGATGTCTTCAGAGAGGCAGGTGGGATCACTGCATCACGACTTCTCCATCTTTCTAGAATATAAGCTTCCTTAACCTTTCCTTTTCTAGATGAAATCCAGGACTGAGTCTTAAGAGGTCTAATGACACTGCGGAGCTGCAGCGGCTCGTGGAGGGGCTGCCTGGTCTTGGGCTGACGGAGGTGAGTGCGTTCTCACTCCCAGCACCTGCCCTGGCCCCAAGGTCTCCGTCTTTACATCCCGAGACCACACAGCCTGATCTGAATGCCACCAGGCACACCTGGCAAGGGCAGAGCCTCCCTGGCCAATTAATCAAAATTGCTTTCCTTAGCATATTAGAAAACTTGTGAAAAGTAACTCCCAATGCCTTTAAATAGAAGGATCTGGCTATATTAAACGATGAAGACAGCTGAAATTCATCAGATGGACTGAGAAGTAGGAAAAGGATTTGGGGGACGAAAACGGTTATATTAACAAGAGTTTGATTCTTATATTTTCTTTTTTTTCCCCCTGGAAAATAAAAACCCCCCTTTTTATCACTTCCTACTAAGAATTAAAAGGGAAGGAAATCAAGGTGAATGTCCTGTTTGGAGGTTTTAAACATTGGCCAAAAAAAGCAATCACTGCTCTTGGCTAGTGGTCTTTTTCTTCCTGAACATTCATTTGTAAAAGGTTATTCCAAATAAAACAAGAACACTAGGAATTGTAAGATTACAAATTACTTTCAGGCATAAAAATCAAAGCAGGAATAATCAACTTAATGAAAGACAGGCAGACCAGATTATAAACTATAAAACTGACAATACATGTAGAATAACTTTTGAGGGAGAAGAGAGGCTAGCAAAGGATAATCATATTCAGCAAAGGACAGAATTAACAGCAGCATCAGTTTCACGGACTGTTTTCTTAGGTGTACGGAATATGAAAGTGTTAACATTCTATCATGGACTAGTGGGAGAGAACAGGATTGAAAGCTGCCGAGTCAGTGCTTCTTAAACTTTAATGGGCAATGGAGTCACCTGGGCATCTCGTGACAGTGTGGATTCTGACCCAGCAGGTGTGGGGTGCAGCGTCTGAAGCACAGATAATGCTGATACAGCGAGTCTGCAGACCACACGTGAGAACCAAGAGTCTCCTGAACCACGGCTCGATGGGATTTGTCTGGAGCAGAGCATGGTGGTTCTAGTGTAGTAAGTGTGTTACAAACATGCCTGCCTGAATGCCCGTCCCACTATAGTCCGTCCAACTCTGGTTTGGTTAAAATGCAAAACGTTACAGTGAATAATAATTCATTGCATTCAGTGTATCAATTCACTAATGAAATGTCTAATAATACTATGTTCAGTGTATGGATTTACAAAGTAAAGGGCTAGAAAAGGCAGAATCAAAAATGTACTAACTCCTTATATATGCGTTACTGATATTTGTTTTTCTCTTTCTGATTTATGCATATATGTAGAATCTAGAAAAATGGTACAGATTAATCTATTTCCAAGGCTGCAATAGAGACACAGACATGTGGATACAGTGGGGGAAGGGTAGAGTGGGATGAATTGGGAGAGTACCACTGACATATATACGCGCAGAGTGTAAAACAGATAGCTAGTGAGAGCCTGCAACCACAGGAACTCAGCCTGGTGTTCCGTGATGACCTAGAGGGGTGAGATGGGTGAGTCGAGTTGGAAGGAGGTCCAAGAAGAAAGGGATACATGTATACATATAGCTGATTCTCTTCATTGCACAGCAGAAACTAACACAACACTATAAAGCAACTATATTCCAATAAAAAGAAAAAATATTTTTAAAAAATGTATTAACTCCTTAGCACAGATGCTACCTCCTTCCAAATTCTTTGCCTTTCCTTTCAGTCTCAAAGACACTGATTATTTATTATAGACTTTGTATAAGGATATTGGCCCTCTCATAATGGCCTGGGATATAAAACTTCACAAATTCTAATCTTGATTCTGTCTTAATATTTTAATAATCACATAAGTAGTCCCAACCCACAATATCTGCTTCCAATGTCTGGAAGATTTTTTTAAGGCTCTTAGTTTTCTAACAATGAAGTTAGGGACAAGCACACTTTATCAACAATTGGGATGTACTTTTTATAATCGCTATGAATATAAAAATGTGTAAGTCGGATTTACTGAAAGCTTTAGACAAGCAATCAGAAGAGTAAATGCAATTTTACACAAAATGTGTGGCCCTTAGAATGACTCTTAAGGCCTGGAAAAATCCATATTCATATTTATTTCCACAGCATTACTATGGGATAGAAAGAGCCAGGTGCCTTTTCCCGTGTGAACATAATGAAATTGGGATACAATGGAGCCAAGTGACATACCCAAGGCTCCTGCCTAAAACCTCTGAGGCAACCTTTTGGGGCAATTTACAAAGACAAGGCTAAATTTTGCCATTAATTAATACCCTGATTGTCAACTTTCTGTAACCTCTAACATAAGGGAGAAATATGTATGTTGGGGAGGGCAGTACTAAGGCAGGTGCTGGTCTGGGCCCTAGAACATTCTCTCCATCATCAACCCTTGATACCTAAAGGCAGTAAGCCTCTTTGAGCATCAGTTCCCAGGCCTGTGGTAAGCCGGGGTGGTGGTCTCTCCTTGGACCTCCAACAACTCTAAAATGTACTTCCAGGAAGACAGGGCACACGGCTCTAGGCCATGCAGGGGAGCACAGGCCTCAAGGTGACTTGATGTCTCCCAACAAAAGTCCAATGAGAGAAGAGTCCAACTGCCCTCTCAGCAGGGGCACGATAATGGCTCAGGACACCCGGGCCAGGACTGAAGGGAGACGGTAACAGTTCTCAAAGCAGCACGGAAATAAGGTGTCAGAGGTGGCGGCTGTTCTTGGGACTTCTCGCGAGAACGAGAAGACAGGCATGGTACATAGACCAAACAGCCTGCTATCTAGAAGCTGAAATTCCTCAGTGTCCTCTATTTTGTCACAAAGGAAGAGCAAACCACAGCATCATACTTGTCCATACACTTGGACAAGTCTGGGAAGCCAAGAGGAGAAAGACCTGAGAGAAACAGCCAGGGAGTAACCTCCCGACCCAAAGGGTCTCCTTATGCTTAAATAAACCTCGTAGTCGCAGAGCATGGCAGCTGGGGGCAACCTTGGAGACTGTTCCAAACCACCCAATTTACGGAGCAGAAAACAGAGGCCCAGAGAGCAGAAACTACTTGCTTGAGACCCGAGTGGGTCAGTGTCTGTGGAGGCCTTGCAGAGGCCTCTGCGTCCTGTTTGAACAGGCGTCTGGAGGGCTTTAGGATGGACTGTTACCATAGACTTCTCTGCGGTGACAAACACCTTCTCACCATAATATAACGCCTGAGCCAGCTGGCACAAGGCCAAACCTGTCTTTGTTCTTCAAATTTGCCAAGTAAAATGTGTAAAAATACCATCAGTAACAGCCTCAATGCTAATGCAGCCCAGAACCCTCCATTTATGCTTTTATTAACATGCATACAAACCTCTCCTGACTTCTCCTAGGACAATCATTACTTGGCTTTATCCGAGACAGATAGGAAAGGGGGCTGTCTTCTCTCTCAGCAAGGGCTGAGACAGATGTGTTTGGAAGCAAGGCTTAAGGCCAGGAGAAGTATGTGCGCTGAGCCCCGGGCTGAGAGTCAATCTGTGCTGCAGAGACAGGGCTGGCGCTCAGTAATGTGTCCTACGGTCCTGTAGACAGTGGTGACAACGTCAGTCCTATGAACGCTTCACATTTCCAACCATGTGGCACAGTTCATCATGTCTGTTTTAATTAATTCACATGTTCTGAGAATTGCTGGAGGTCTGCTTTCTCTCTTGATCAGTGGCTTAATCTTTAGTAAACTGTCCCATTCTCCTTTCCCTGCTTACAACCACAATGCCAAGAATGCCAAGGCTGAACGGAATAGGAATAGTCTTTCACACTGGGGATGCTCTGGGTCACTCTCTACAATACTAAAACAAGCAAATAGGAAAAAAATAAAAGGAAAAAAATTGCAAGTCAGGACAAGATTTATGTGGGAGAGTGAAGTTCTAGCTGAAAGCACCATTTAACCCTCTAGTTTAAAAAGGCAAGTCTGAGATGAAGATCTCATCCGTCCAAAAGCCTCCAAAGCACTAAGGCTGCGCTTGGTTTATTCTTCGTCAAGATAATTCCCATTTCCAACTTAAATATTTATTCTTGGAAACCTTCACCCTTACCTCCCTATCTGTCTTTATGAGAAAATTACCCAGTGAAATCTACCTAAGGTTTGGAGATGTCCACTCTCTTTAGAAAACAAATTCCTCGTCATGGACAAACCTTAGGGAGTTCTATTTTCTTGGAATAAGGTGACATTTTACAAACTCAAAATTGAGATTCTGAACCTCTCAGTTCAAAAGTGTCAAGTACAAAGCAAAGCGAGGATTCAAGGTCAAAGTCACAATACGAAGACAACACAAGTGGAAGTGAAACCTTCCACTGGTCTTCCGAAACATCCTCTACAAATCTAGAAGCCGTCAGAAGAACAGACATTCTAAATCCCTGATGTGCACACTCATCAGAAGGTTCCAAACATCAAAACTGTCTGTGTTACATTTAGTTTATTCATACTCTCATTTAGTTTATCCTCATTTTCTCAGATTCATGTTGTCATGAGGAGAGGTCTGATGACCTTTCAGCACAGATACTGAAGCTAGAAGACAGTGTAACATGTATTAGACACTGGAGCTTTCAGTTAAGACTGAGTGATTTTGGACAAGTTATTTAAGCTCTTCTTGCATCAATTTCCATTGTAGAAAGGTAATAATGACAGAATCATCACCATTAAAAGTTTTCCTGGGGGTTAAATGAGGTAAGACAAAAATTTTGATAACAGTGCCTGGAATAGTAGTACTCCTTAATGGTAGCTATTATTATAAACAGCAAATTTCAACCTGGAAGACATTTAGAGATACAGCTCAATAACAACAAATTACTCTGTAATTTGGTAAGTCAAAAATGAAAGACTTATAGAATGGGCTCTTCCAGTTGGCTTTTCCTTTCTCTTTTGGCTGCAGTTTACATGGGATCTTAGTTCCCCACCCAGGGATTGAGCCCATGCCCCCAGCAATGGAGCCTTAACCACTGGCCTGCCGGGAAAGTCCCTCCAGTTAACTCTTGATTCCACCCTGGCCAAGCCTTTGGTTGTATACCCAGTGACAATCAAGAACCACATTCTTGCCACTCTCATACTGTCCATTTCATGGCTTACTTTCTACAGCCCTCTGTTAGAACCAGTTGCAATTTGAAAAAGAGAATTTAAAACATTTTACATAAAGAAGTTTCAAGTTGAAAATTCCTACCCTGAAAGGTTATACATGGCTCCTGCTCCGCTTCTTGCATCCTCTCCAACCAAAGGACAGGAAGGACAGTGGAGGAGTGGGCTGATCCTCTACAGGACGGAGCCAAGCGTGGGAGGTGGGGAGACCCCTGCCTGAGGAGGAGGGGGGCAAAGCAGGCTGGCTGAAGATGCCAACCAAGTGGAAGGTACAGGACAGGGAATGTCAGGGAGCCAGACAGACTGGCCTTGGGTGAACTTGAGGTGGTGGCCAGGGCAAGAAGGGTGACAAGGAGCAGGCTGGATGAGAGCTTGAGGGGAGAGGAGGAGGTCTAGAAGAGCAATCTTGGGGTATTGATCTGGGAAGTCATTTACGGAACGTGCTGGGCCACCACAAAATCCAGTTCAAGGCAGAGCCTTAAAAGGCTTAATTCAATGTTGAAAATACAGATGTAATAGAAATCTGCAAAGGTCTGCACAAGTAGTGCCTCCCAGCCTTTCTTGATTACCTTTCTTTCCTCTTCAGGTTTTCAGGTCTCAGCATGTGTGGCAGAAAGAGAAGCAGTGAGAAGTTAAGGGCCATTAGGCCCCCCTCCGATCAATGCCCCTCCTGCTCCTTACTCTGTTATTCGATTATCTGCTAAGACAGACAGTCAGACTTGATTGTCTCTAGGTTTCCTTCTTGCTCTACTACGAGGATTCATTAATGTGCTTCTGCTTTCAGTCTGCAGAAACCAGGAAATGGACAATGATTTGCTTTCAGTTTGGGGGGAATCTAATGATAAGATTTCCCTGGTAGCTCAGATGGTAAAGAATCCTCCAATGCAGGAGACCTGGGTTTGATCCCTGGGTAGGGAAGATCCCCTGGAGAAGGGAATTGCTACCCACTCCAGTATTCTTGCCTGAGAAGTCCATGGACAGACCATGAGGTCGCAGAGAGTTGGATATGACTGAGCAACTAAGACTTTCACTTTCAATGATAAATGCACACAAACTGCTTTTATTCACTGGCTACCCTTTTCTTCTATACATTTGATAGCTGTATATTATAAACTATGTAATGCCTTAAATTCACTTGTTCTAAATGAAAATACTTTAACACAAGCCCCATATGTCAAGAAAAAGGCCACCAAAATCAATGGTGGAGGAGAAAAAGGTCTCATACCAAATATAAACTAATCTTAAACTCCAAACATCCTTAATGGCTTTACTGAGATATAATTCATGTACCAGACAATTCACCTATTTAAAGCCTACAAATCAATGGTTTTTAGTACAATTATACAGTTAAACCATGACCACAATGAATTTTAGGGCATTTTCATCAACCTCAAAAAGAAACCCTGTAGCCATTAGCAGTCAGTCCCGTTCCTGCCCTCTGCCCTGCCAACTCCGCCCCCTGCCCAGCCAACTAGTAAACCACTCATCTACTTTCTTAGAGACCTGCCTGTTCTGGACATTTCATATAACACAATCATCCAGGGCGCAGGCATTTGTGACTGGTCCAAACATTCTCCCTGCAAGTCCCCTGAGCACACCTATCACTCTGAGGGCCTGGTGGTAGACCCAGGGCTGTGTTTGGGTAAGCAAGGTGGCATCGCCGGCACTCTCTATTCAGTCCAGTGCAGTGAACATGTGACAGCAAGTCCATGCTGTTTCTTAGGATGCTGCCAGGCTTGCTGGGGAGCTAGGGATAAAATAAACTGACAAAAATTAAAGTTCCAGAGTAAAGCTATTAGATGCAGGGCATGTAAGAACAGGATAACTTAGTCTGTGTTTCAGGATGATCCTGCCACTAGATAAGTAAACTCACTTTCCACCACTCCCGTTTTCCATAGCCAAATATATCACATATCTTAAGGAAATGGGCTGGGATCTGGGACCCTTTGCTGCAATGCCTGCATCTGAACAAACATCTCCTCCAGCAACAGATACAAAGAAACTATAAGGGACTAAAAAATAACTGTGACAATTTACGAACAAGATACACAAGGGCCAAAAACCCAACTGCCACTTCTGAGGTGTCTGGAGCAAAACCAGGGTACTGCCCATGTGCCCTGCACAAAGCACCACCAAGGTGTGGGCAAACCACCAGTCAACCCTCCAGCCCGACCCCTGGACCTGGTCCTGCCTGTGCCCTCCCCCCATTTCAAGGCCCAGCTCACTGTGCTCTCAGGGAGCAAGCGAAGGCACCTGTTGCTTGTTTCACTTTCTCACGCGGCAACAGGAGTCCCAGTAACGTCTTGCCTGCGTTTGGCCTCCAATTTCCATAGATTAAGGAGTCCAAGAACCCTGGCTGGTAGCATTGCAAAACTCCATCTCAAACCTCGAGAGCTGCGTTTGAAGCTCTAGTGCCATGTCAGACTCATCAGGAAATAAAGGAAGATGAGAGATGAAAACTCACTCTTGAACAGACTGCTTACATTTATAATTGGAAATTCATTCTCCTTTCCCTAAAGAAAGGGATTAATGGTGCTTGCCTTCCTCCCCAAGCCTCTAAAAGTCTGCATTGAAGATGTTTATTTCCACAGTAGGAGGCCCAGGATCACTGGGGCCCCCAGGGGGGATGGAGGAAATGTCAATTTAATTAGCTCATCTTTACCACCAATCTTTCTAGACATCTCATAAAAATGTCGTGATTTACCAACCATTATGGTCCCCTATCCAATTTTTAAATACCCAAGCATTTTGAACATTTAATTCTCTTCAACTACTCAGTCTTATAGACATTTGGTTTTTTTTTTCTTTCCCTTTTTGACATGAGCTTGTAATTTCTGCTAAAAAGCATGTGTAGAAGTTTTTCTGTTTAGTCAATGGGAAAGCCACTTACAAAATCAATTCTGCCACGCTCAAACGTGTAAAGGCAGCACCTTACAGGGCAGACACAGCAATACCGCGCACAAGAACCCGAGTGACAGTCACCTACTGGCCTCAGAGAGCATGGCGTTCTTCCCTCTCATTTCACAGATGAGAAAATTGAGACCTCCAGGGCCGAGTGGATGGATTAAGTCACAGCAAGACTTAATCCATCTGAAGAGCCAAGATGCAAACCAGCTTCCCAACTCCTAGGAAAATGTTCTTTCTCCCGAGCCGGGCTACCTGTTTCATGGACCTGCCACCTGGAAGCCGGTCGCTGCCTCATTGACAACTCAGAATTATAATTACATGCCTCAAATCACACGGGCCAGGGGCCAGGAGCCAGAGCCTGGATCGGACCGCCTCTGGCTTTGCATTTGATGGTCTGAGTGAGCAGATGGTCCTCTGACCCCATCAGAGAGGGCAAGGCCAACACTCAAACAAGAACTTCATCATCAAGGATTAAAAGCCCACTGGGTTTAAATCCTTGGGTTACCCTCCTGGGGAATTTCAAAGAAAGTCTGAGCAGTGATCCCAAGCGTGGAATGGCTTTCATTGCAGAGGCGGGTGAGACGCAGTGCAATTGAACACTTATTAATAATGAAACAACTAAGCAGAAAAGAAGGACACAGAAACGAATGGTAATGACCGGCAGAGAAAGACTAAGAGTTACAGGAACATCTGCATGCCATAAGGTTGCCTTTAAAAAGCTTGGGTTGGTACTTGCCTGAGACTAAAATACAAGAGGCCTGTGTCCGAGGCAGTGTCCGACCTGGACAGGAGCTCCCTGGGCTGAAGTGACTGTCAGTGCTCGGCTGAAAATCGAAAGACTTCACCCAACATGAGTTCAGGAACGGAAAACGAGGGCTCACAGCCAGCCTGAGTTGCCAGGTAGGGCAATTTGTGATGGGGCAGGAATTGGTTCAGAAGCTTAAGAAGCAACAGAAAAAAATCACATGAAAAACACCTGAGAATGCTGGCCGGCTGGGAGGGAGTTTTCCCAAAAGTCTATTCAGAGACCTGTCTAAACTGAGGGCTGATGGGCGCCCTTTGATTTTCAGCCCAGGCAGACTTTTTGTCCGATGTTCGTTGTGAAGTTCATGGTAACTAAGCTGAGAGGCCAACGCATGCGAGGAGAAACTGTGAAAGAGCAGGCAGGGCAAACCCAAGAGATGACAGACAGTTACACAGGAATCAAAGAGCTTACCTGACTCGAGTCAGCAAACTCGGAGCAGAGACAGTACGAGAACCACTGTGTCTATCACCCCCAGATCTAGGCCTCTGCACTTGACCCCAATCCCGGGGCGCCCAATTACATGCTGACTAGCCTCACACAGGCACCTCCAGGTCATCTCCACATTCACAGGCAAAAAACTCAACTTCCTCTCTCCCCTCCCCCATGCCCACACTTCCCTCCCCTGGTGAGTGGCACCCCCACGCTTCTGCTTTCTCAGGGTCCGACACGTCGGCTGTCCTTTGATCCTGGGCTTTCCCTTCTCCCCGTCCTGGGAAGCTGCTCTCAGCTCAACCCTGTCTGTGCCAAGTGCCCTGGTTCAGGCCTCTTCACTCGTTGGGGTATTTCGTAGCTTCCTAATTTCTCTACCTCCCTTTGATGCATTCTACACATAACCGCCTTGATTTGCTTAGAAAATCAAGATGTCATCACATTACTCCCCTGTGCAAAATCCACAGGGCTGGGGCTTCCCTGGTGGTCCAGTGGTTAAGAAACTGCCTGGCAATGAAAGGGACATGGGTTCAGTGCCTGACTGGGGAACTAAGATCCCACATGCCACAGAGCAACTAAGCTCTCATGCACTGCAACTACTGAGCCCCAGCTCCGAAACAAGAGAAGCCACCACAACGAGGAGCCCTCGCACCACAACTAGAGAAAAGCCTCGGTACAGTGATGAAGACCCACCACGGACCAAAAAAAATAAGTCAATCTTAAAAAAGAAAAACCCTCAGGGCTGCTCTTGGGCTGGAGAATCCAGTGGAGGTCTTTTCCCCAGTTCCCACTTTGAGTTCCCTCTTTTCTCTCCGCTAGCCCACCACCTTCTGGCTCTGGCCTCCACAGTCTGGTTCAGAGGCTCATTTCTCTCAGCAATGTCCCCTCAGCCCTTCCTCCCTTTCTTCCTCAAATGTTTCTTAACTGTCCAGAGCCAGGCTGGTGCTCACCCCTGTACCTGCAACCCTGGTAAACAAGCTACACTCAGCTTCCGCCTTCAGACAGTTTCAGTTATATTTGGGAAAACTACAAACACCATGATAGACTTTAGAGATAATGGTAGAATTTTTCCCCCAAGTTTAGTACATACTAAAGGTCTCTGATACTTGAGAATTTTTGAACTGGAAACAAGAACATCAAAAGTTTAATAAAACGTTAGCTTTTAAAATTATTTTAAAATTAGAATCCTCTGTTACCAATACAAAGAGGAAAATGCATCAAATGCGAATAAAAAGAGATTCTAATTCAGGAGACTCAGCAGGGGAAAAGCAAGCCTGGTATTATCCTTCACAAAGAGCCAGAGGGCTGGTTTCTATTATGTGGTGTATTTAACATTAATTGCACCATTGCTTGGAGAAGGCAATGGCACCCAGTACTCTTGCCTGGAAAATCCCATGGATGGAGGAGCCTGGCAGGCTGCAGTCCATGGGGTCAAGAAGAGTTGGACACAACTGAATGACTTCACTTTCACTTTTCACTTTCATGCATTGGAGAAGGAAATGGCAACCCACTCCAGTGTTGTTGCCTGAAGAATCCCAGGGACGGGGGAGCCTGGTGGGCTGCCGTCTATGGGGTCGCACAGAGTTGGACACGACTGAAGCGACTTAGCAGCAGCAGCACCATTGCAACCCTGCCTAACTTTTTGGTTTCCACTGGGCAATCCTCTTCTGCAGCTCAGAAATTTTAACTGAAGTCTCCAGCTGACTTGCCGGGCCTGTCATTAACAGGCTCCGGTACTCAGAGACTGCAAAGAGGGATGCTGTTCTTCTTTCTTGAAGAACATTAACAATCAAGACATCTGGGTTTCTGTAAATCTCATCAGCATCCATTACAGAATCTGTCATGTAATGTTTTTTTCAAAAGGAATTTGTTCATCCTATCTCTTCCTCTGCATTCCCTATGTCTATCACAGAGCCCGACACACAGTAGGTGCAAATAAACACACTGAGTTGATAATTGTGCATGAAAACACCCACCTATGGGGGCTAGAGTGGCAGAGATCAAAGAAACAAAAACTATAGCAACAGTAACGGTGGAGGCTTCTGGGGGAGCATTCATCTTGAAAGACGTCTTAAAAGAATGATCATGGAGAGACACTGTCCCAACAATGATCGGAAGAATATATGTCAACTCTAAGCATATCACAAACCAAAGTCATTTTAACAAGCGCTGACAAGTTGGAGAAAGTTCTGAATCTGGAAGCACTGGGCATACGTACATGCACACACACACACAGGTTTACATATGTATGTTAAGTGATACGCTTGTTAATAATAAGTTAATAACAACTGAAACAGTTGCTTGACTTTAACAGCAGGAAGGAGTTCTATTTTTTAAAAGACATTCAAGGAATCAAAACCAAAGGAAAGACAACAAATGTTTATGGAGACAGCAGGGAAGCGTCTCAGTTTTAGAAGCTGGCTGCGGAGGTCGGTTGTTTAATCACTATGTCCTACTATGATCAGATGGATGGATACTGACCTGTTTTCAGGTGCAGCAAAACGGCATTTACAAACCAAAGCAGGTGGTGAACATTTACGCCTTTGATTTAATATGAAGGTTTGGATGTGAACTGGATGGTGGGCTCCCTTACTACACATAGATTTAAAAGTCCTTTGTCCAGAAAGTAAGCACTTCAGAAAAATAAACACAGCAAGGCAACGGGAACATGGAGGGGCCTGGGCCCCTCGAGCAATCCAGAGTCTCCAAAAGACGACGAGACTTCGGATCATTGATCCCACTTTCCAAATCAGATTGGGAAAAGAGGGTTCAACTTGATACTAGGTGACAATTGATAACTGTTACCCGTTCTGGCCACAACGAATGAAGTGTCCCGGGAGAAGTGACTCCACAGCAGAGGAGCTGACACGACCTCCCCTCCGGTCTGGGCCCCACGCGGTGCCGCTGCTCCCACCCCCCACCCACGTGCACGCGGTGCCACCACCCCGCCCCCCACCCCCCCAGCCCCCACCACCTCTGCGTGGCCGGCTAGGTGTATGCAGGCGCCCGGAGGCACCAACCCAGAGCCAGAGTTGGCACAAGTTCCTCCCTTTTTCCAAACCGAGTAGGCAATAAAGTGGGTTGAGCCTCACATAAGATCTTGTCTTCAGTTAGGGGCCCTGCCCCGGCTGAATGTATTTTAAGAGGTATAGACATTGAGAAAGGAACACAGAAACGGGGAGAGAGGCCTGAACTCTCGGCCCTCCTTACCTGCTGATTCCGTAACCGCAGATTCCACCAACCGCAATTCGACCCGCAGTAGGTGGAATCCGTGGGTGCGGAGGAACTGCATATGTCTGGTTTACGGAAATTACTTTAAACACCCACTTAAAAAAAAAAAAAATACAGTTGCCAAAGAGAAAGCAGCAATCTAAATGCCAAAAGCACCAAACATGGCTGAGGGAAGGAGTGGTGTTCAAATGATTAATTACACTCACACTGGTTTTCCCTTGTACTGATCTCTCAGGCTAAGAGCTTAACAGACTTGCCAATTAGTTACATGTGAATCACCCTCCAGTTGCCTAATTTGCCTTCAAAGTTTGTACTCAGCTATTTGCCCTTACTTAAATGTCAACTTACATGGTTTTGTTTTTAGGGAGAAGAGAGAGAAACCAGCCTGGTGTCCTAATATTTCAGCAACTAAAGATCTAATGGGTCCCTTTTAGATCTCATTTAACAGGGCTGGTTCTCAGAAGAAATATGACTTCATTGTGGTAATGAGTTGAGGAATCGAACAAGATCCTGTTGCATTGGCCCTGAAGTCAGTTTCCATGAAACGCCAGTGTAGCTATTTTATTTGAAAAAAAAAAAATTTTTTTTTAAAGAGGGGAGGGTGAACAAAGGAAGAAACACACTTGAATGCAGTGTCAGAGAGAGTAGATTTTCTTAGGAAGTCAGTTATCAGTTGTTATTCTTTTTAAAGTACATAGTTTATTTTCACATGGCCTCTTGAAATGTAGTTAACAGTTCTTACATAATAGAGAATTATTCCTTTTTATTTTATATGAAATATATTCTCTCTATATATATTTTCTAATATATTACTATTCCAAAATTTATCCTTTAAAGGTGACTTGCTTTTGCAGCAGTAAACGTCAAGTCCAAGTGTGACTGACGTTCTTTCTCTCTTACACATGAAGCCCACACGTGAATGCTGGCTCCACCTCAGTTTTTAAAAGCAAATCTCGTGACCACATCCTCCCTGCAGGCTTCCCTTCCACCCTCTCTGGGGCGCACTGGAGCCTCTGCTCAGAACCTGGGCCTGGTCCACAGAGGAGGGAATGTCACCCGCAGCCTGGCCAGCATCGTGTGTGTGTGTGTGCTAAATCGCTTCAGTTGTGTCCAAATCCGTGCAACTCTATGGACTCTAGCCCGCCAGGCTCCTCTGTCCATGGGATTTTCCAGGCAAGAATACTGGAGTAGGTTGTCACATCCTCCTCGAGGGGACCTTCCCAGCCTAGGGATCCTTTTTCAAAACATGGTGGTTTGAAGTCTTCTCAGGCGTGAATGAGCCTATGAGAAATTCTTGAAAACTTTCAACAGTGGGACAGGACGGGGAGGCCACAGATGTATAGCAAAGTCTATTAACTAAGCTTGATTTGCCTTGGGGACTTATTCTTTAAGAGAAAGTACGGGATAAGCTGTGTCAATATTCACCTTGCAAGGTCACCCAGGGAATACGAAACGTGATGGAGGATAAGTTAGAATTTCTGGTTTGGGACAAATGAGAGAAAGTGTTTACTAGATTTAAAATAAATCGCTACAGGAATTCTCAGCAGTCCAGTCCTTAGGACTGCACACTTTGACTGCCAAAGGTGGGGTTCCATCCCTGGTCAAGGAACTAGGATCCCACAAGCCACGTGTTGTGGCCAAAAAGTAGAAATTAATTAATTAATTAAACAAGTCAGTATTCACACAATAAAATGATTGGACTGTCACAAAAGACCAGGAAGCAGCCCGGGTATCTCCTGACTTAGATTTCTGCTCTTAAAAAAAATCCTTGGCCTTCACGAATCTGGCCGGCTCTATGAAAATCAGGTAACTGACGCCAGGTGCATTTCAGGAGAAATGGCCATGCATCAGCAGGTCCAACAGCCCATGACTCGATTTTAGAAGTCAAAATCGACTCCTGGGCAAACATGGGGAGGAAGGCAGCAGGGCACATCTTCACGTGGTGGGGCGCAAGAGCAGGAGGGCGCAAGCACAGCAGTGTCCCGCAGGCCGCTGGGCTCTGGCTGGCGACGGCGGCGCTGCTTGTCACTAAGCCATTCTGCATCGCAGGGCCCTACGGGGGCCTCGGGGAAAAATGCAATGAAATGACAATGAGATCATACTGATAACGGGCCCTAACTGAAAGAACCTTTTATTTCAGAAAGCACACTTAAAAATTCTTCTAGAAAATGAAAGTTACTATTATCTAATTACTTGACATGAAAAAAACATGAATTCTATTTTACGGAGCAAAAGGCATGAGTGAAACCCATTTGAGATAAATGTTATGAAAGCAACTTACCTGGAAATCCTGATCATCGATTCCAAACCTCTCCCGCAGGTTACGGAAAACCATGGGGCAGTATTCCTTAAACTTGAAGTGGCTCGGCATGTTTTCTCTGAAACAATCAGATCGTGGAATAAAGTTCAGATGTACAAACAGTGAATCTGCCACCATCCTGCTCACCTGCAGCCAACGATGTGCTTGGAGCGCCCCACCCACAGCAGGCCAGATGGGCTTCGAGTGAGAAGAGAACTTGCTTGAACGCGATTGTGTTAGAGAACTGAGGTCTATAGCTGCTGCAACCCACAGTAAGATCCGGGGGCAGAAGGGACAGACATTCAGGGGGGACAATAAAAGAGAAGCAAAAGGCTTGCAGAGGGAGGGAAAGGCAGCGGACAGAGTACAAACCATGCTCCCCACTCCTAACAGGTTGAAGTGAAGTGAAAGTCCTTCAGTCTCATCTGGCTCTTTGCGACCCCATGCACTATACAGTTCATGGACTTCTCCAGGCCAGAATACTGAAGTGGGTGGCCTTTCCCTTTGCCAGGGGATTTTCCCAACCCAGGGATCGAACCCACGTCTCCCGCGTTGCAGGCAGATTCTTTATCAGCTGAGCCACAAGGGAAGCCCTCTAATAGGTTACCTTCTGACTAAAGCTTACAAAACAAGACCTTCTCTCACTCCTGGCTCGACCTGTTTTATCTTTTATGTAAATACCGAATTCTACATTCACATGGAAAGATCCCCCTCAAAAGGTCAACCTTTAAAGAGTATTATGAGAATAATTAACACAGCAGCTTCACGTTAGAATAATGGCCCTATTAAGAAATTTCACAGTTGATCCTCATGTGAGAGAGATTTCTCTGGGGTTCATCCCACTCATTCAGAATTGCTTCCTCCTTTTTGTTCACACATGCACACATACACACACCCCTTTGTCATGGTACTCTGTACATACGATAGGAAATGATGGTAATTTGTACATGTGTCCATTTTTAATCACTTGCCTGACTGTGAACACTCTGAGGGCAGAGTATTCTTTTAAAAAAAAATAATTTTTTTTTAAGATATTTTTTTTTTGATGTGGACCATTTTTAAAGTCTTTTAAAAAAAAATTACCGTATTTTGTTACAATATTGCTTCTTTTTTTAGGTTTTGATTTTTTGGCCTTGAGGCATGTAGGACTGTCAGCTCCCTGACCAGGGATTGAACCTGTGTCCCTTGCATTGAAAGGCAAAGTCCCATCCATGGGCCACCAGGGAAGTCTCAGGGCAGGATATTTCTTATCCATCCCTGTATGTCCAGCTCACAGTGTAGTGCCACAGAAGGTGCTCCCTAATGATGCCTAAAACGACATTCAAAAGAGGGAGAAATAGTCTCAATGCCCAACATGGCTTCCAATTACATTTTATAAAAATGCAACTTAATTCCTTATTGTTCTAGGAAGCAGTCATTTCTTTTCATGAAGGAATCATCAGCAGACTTTTGTGTAAGGTCTATAGCTGAGGTCTATAGCTGCTAAAAAAAAATTCCAAGCAATTTACAGCTTCAAACATTTAAATTGTAATGAGAATATCACTTTTAACATATAAGATATTCATAGAGAACAATATGCCATATGGCAAAAAGATATTACCCAAGAGGGCCTGCTGTTGCTTCTCTGAAAATGACAGATGGTTATGTTTATCACAGGATTAACTTCATCAGCAAAACTTTACTCCCACCCATTGAAAAATAATGTGATTATAGAAATTCACAAAAACCATACTCCTGGCAGCCACATTAGTTCTACAAAAGGTTGTGCTTGTACTTACTTGTTAAAAAGGTGATTGTCCACCTTTATCTTTGAATAGGCTTTGAAGTCATCTGGCATCAACATAACAGGGATTTGAACATGGCTCAGTTCATTGATCTAGGAAAACAGAATAAATGGCACAGGTTGTTAGCATCTAGGTGGGAAGCACTTATCTTGAACACTTCATTTTCCAAGGAAACCTGGTGGATGCTCGCACTTCCCAGACCACTTTCCTCCCTGTTCCCATCGTGCAGCTGCTTCCCTCACAGCCAGCTATCCCGGCTCCTCTCGATCCATCTTCCCACATCCTCTCCAGAGCCTCAACCCACAGCTCCTTTGATCACATGTCCAGGGCAACGTCCCTCTGTAAATACTATCTGAGAAAGACAGCCTTTTAATTTCTGATATAAATATTTGTGGAGGGACTTCCTTTGTTGGTTGTCCAGTGGCTAAGACTTCCTGTTCCCAATGCAGGGGACCTGGGTTGATCCCTGGTCAGGGAACTAGAACCCACCTGCTGCAATGAACATTGAAGACCCTGGGTGCTGCAACTAAGACCCGGCACAGCCACATAAAGAAAGAATTTGTTGAATTAGTGGATATGACTATTTCTTTATACTTTGGAGGTACTCAAAAGGCACACTGTTATCTATACGGTCTTTACCTTTCTTATGGGACCTAATTTTAAATAAATATTAGGGTGGGACATGAATTTACCAGAAAAGGAACCTTCAGGAAGAAAAGAAAAGAGACACATGGCCATGGGGTTAGATGACAGGGAAGTGGGTTGGACAGGGGTAAAGACAAAGGCACATCTTTATGTGATTACAGAGAACAAGAGGTTAATCCATCTCGGTTTACATTCCCATGAATGGCTGGGACAGCTTTTGACACTTTTTGATTGAAAAAGCTGAACCTTCTCTTGGTTAATTATTTCTGTATTTAGCTCCCAAGTGATAATTCCCTTGTTACTAGTAATAAAAATCATGTTAAAGGTTTATGTTCAGTCGTTAAGTTTGCAACCCCACGGACTGCAGGCTTCCTTGTCCTTCACTATCTCTTGGAGTTTGCTCAGATTCATGTCCATTGAGTCGGTGATGCTATCTAACTATCTCATTCTCTGCCACTCTCTTCTCATTGCCTTCAATCTTTCCCAGCATCATTTCTTTTCCAATGAGTCAACTCTTCGCATCAGGTGGCCAAAGTATTGGAGCTTCAGCATCAGTCCTTCCAATGAATATTCAGAGTTGATGTTCTTTAGGATTGACTGGTTTGATCTCCTCTTAAGAGTCTTCTCCAGCACCACAGTTCGAAAGTATCAATTCTTCGGTGCTTGGTCTTCTTTATGGTCCAACTCTCACATCTGTACATGACTACTGGAAAAACCATAGCTTTGACTCTATGGACCTTTGTCAGCAAAGTAATATCTTTGCAAAGTAAATGGAAGATGCATGGCAGGGGTTCTTAGTTACAAAAACAAAAAGCAAAATGAGTTTCTCGATACATCACAGTTGTTAACCCATTGCTGGGTTCATAGAAAGTACAGGAAATCATTAAGGCCCGCTCCTTCCCCTAAAGTGAGTTTAATCCATAGGGCATGTGGAGACCATTAAGTAAGCCTGAAAGGAGGGGCTTTTGTGAAGATAAATGCCAATTTCACAGTTTGGGTCAAAGGATAGCTGGGGAGCTCAACCCAAGACTGCAGCACTAAACTAGAACTCTTGAAGGAAGCAAAAGTGGTCCCGATGCCCAGTGGAAATAAATGCAAATGGTGCCTGGAAGAAAGCACTCCTAACACAGTCCTTCAGGATTCCCACAGATGAAGTTCAATCAAATTTGGGGGCACAAAGGAATGAGAGTTAACAGAAAACTTGATATTATGTTCAAGACTTCAGCTAGTAGAACAATTGATACAGAATAGAAAATTAAGACTATGTATAAAATGTGTGAAGAAGGGATTTCCCTGGTGGTCCAGTGATTAAGACTCCGAGCTTCCAATTCTGGGAGCATGGGTTCGATCCCTGGACAGGGAACTAAGATCCCACATGCTGTGTGGCACAGTCAAAAATTTAAAAATAAATAAAGAATAGTGGTTATAGTGCTCATGTTTTATTCAGGAGGAGAGGTAAGATATTAACTGTAGACGTTAAGTATTATGCAATAAGTTTAAGCTTAAACATTAAAAGAATAAGAAACACAGTATATAACTTCCAAACAGAAAAACAGAGTAAGAAAAGAAAACTCAATTAAAAAAAAAGAAACACAAGCAGGAAGAAAAAAAATTTTTGCACAGCAAAAGTGGGACAAATAGAAAGTTACTGATAGAAATAAATCTGGATATATACATAATCACAATAGGCACAAATAAACTAGCAGTTAAAACTAAAGGTTGTCAAAATGAATTAAAAACTATAAGTGATGTACATGAGACAACTTAAAACATAAGTTGTCAAATACATCAAAACTTAAGGAATAGAAAAAATATATTACATAGTACTAAAAACTGCTGGAAAGCTAGCCTAGTTTTATTAATATCAAATAAATGAATAACTCTAAGACAAAACCATTACTGAGAACAAAGAAGGTCTGGACACAGTGATAAAAGGTTCAATTAGCCAGGAAGACAAGATTCCTATGGTATAAGGACCTAATTAATTTGAGAGTATAGAGCAAAAATTGTTAGAACCTCAGGGAAAATGGGCAATCCGTTAATAAAGAGGCACATTTACATATGCTTTTATTGATATAGTTCAGACAGACACAAATGAAGAAAGTTAGGGGTTTACACAATGTAATGAATATCATTCACTTGGTACTTGTTGCACACCTATTATTGCCAAGTATTATTCTTCCAGACGCTTGGGTTACATGGTGGAACAAAACAGATTAAGATGCCTGCCCTCTGGAGCTTCTGTTTTAGTGGGAAGAGTCAGAAGATAAAACAATAAACTTAGTAAACTACCATGTTAGAAACGAGTGATCTACTAGGTTAAAAGGCTATAGAAAAAGGAGAAAGATAGGACAGAAAAACTAGGGAATGCTCATCAGTACACGGGGAGGGTCACTGCACTATTTAAAACAGCGTGGATTCCAGTAGGCCAAGGTTTGGAGAAGATGAGATTTGACATGGCAGTGCAAAGGCCCTGGGGTGGGGACATGCCTCAAATGCTTGGGACAAGGAGGCCAGTGTGGCTGAAGCAGATTAATGAGGGGAGAGACAGGAAGAGCTGAGGTTACAGGTAAGAGGAAGTGGTTTCTGTAGGGCCTTGCATGTCACTAGAAAGACTCTGGCTTTTACTCTAAGAGATATGGGAGCCATTGCAGCTTCTGGGTGATAAAGCCATGAAATCAGTTAACTCAGGGTTTAAAAAGATCATGGTGGTGGGGCAGGGGCACAAGCATGGAAACAGGGAGACCAGTTACAAGGAAGTGTAGTAACAGCCTGGTTTTTGTTGTTACCATTTTTGTTGTTTTGGCATGGCATGCAGGATCTTAGTTCTCTGACCAGGAGTGGAACCCAGGCCCCCACCAGTGGAAGCCCAGAGTCTTAACCACTGCACCACCAGAGAATTCCTGTAATAGCCTGTTTTGACCACGAAGACAACAGTGTAGTTAGAGATGGGGAATCAGATTGTGGGTATTTACTGAAAGTAGAGACAACGTGATTTCCTGTAGTTCTGGATGGGGGAGTGTCAGAAAGACACTTTGGTCTAAAAGGCTTTGGTTTAAACAGTCAGAAGATGGAGCTGCCATCAACCGAGATGGGGAGACTTCTCACTGTGTTGCTTTTTGTGCCTTTTTTTTTTTTTAATTCATTTTATTTATTTTTGGTTGAATTGGGTCTTCGTTGCTGCACTTGGGCTTTTTCTAGTTTTGGCAAGCGGGGGGCTACTCTTCATTGTGGGGTTCCGGTTTCTCACTGCGGTGGCCTCTTGTTGCGGGGCTTGGGCTGTGGGTGCATAGGTTTCAGCAGTTACAGCACGTAGGCTCAGTAGTTATAGCTCGAGGGCTCTAGAGTGCAAAGGCTCAGAAGTTGTGGCTCACGGGTTTCGTTGCTCCTCAGCACGTGGAATCTTCCTGGAGCAGGGATCAAACCCATGTCCCCTGCCTTGGCAGGCAGATTCTTATCCACTGTACCACCAGGGATGTCCTCTTTTTATGTTTTTTGATTTTTGAATCATGTTGAAAAATTGCTTGTTCTAAAAATTAAGTACTTTAATACTTTTAAAAAAAACCCTATGACAAAACATGCATGCAAGCTATCAGAAACAGTTATAAAATATATATTATATCCACATAATACTTAATGTGTCTTCCCTGGTGGCTCAGTGGTAAAGAACTGGCCTGCCAATGCAAGGGAAATCGATTTGATCCCTGAGTCAGGAAGATTCCCTGCAGAAGGAAAAGACAACCCACTCCAGTATTTTGCCTGGGAAATCTCATGGATAGAATTATATTATGTTGAGCTCTGCATGAATTTTTGGATTGGATACCACCACCCTCATTTCTGGATCCATGCTGACTTTCAAGTGGTACTTGTTCTTTTTTTTTTTTTTTTTAACATAACCATTGAGATTCCAGTTTCCCAAAGATTATCATTGTACTACAGGAAGTAGTATGAAGTTGAAATTGTGAACTCCCTCAAATTAGTAGTTTGCATGGTGTCTTGCTGATGCTGAGATCATCATGGTTCCCTTGAAATTTTAAAATATCCCAGGGCACTCCTGGGGAATTTGCTGCAATGCCCTGGGCACCTTGGTGCATTTTGGGGACCACAGGTATAAACAGCAGCAGATGCTTAAAACAGCAAATGAGAAAATATAATTAGAGAATATTTATGTTCTAAGATAATCAAAATAATCCCCTAAATGCCTTGTACTGGATTACAACCTATAACTACTTTATATTCACCCCAAACAACCTTAACCATTAGCCTGTATAAACTGATGATCTCTATAACCTTTTCAAGTAACTCGTTTTCTTGGGATAATGCTGTATCAACTGTATTTGTGCAAAGCCAAATTACAATTCTGTTGCTATGAAATTATGGCAATAACTTTATCAGGTATCAGTTTAGCCCATTCTAGACTATACTATTAAAATCTCCTTTGTGTTATGGCCTATAAAAACTTATGAAACTTCCACTTAATCAAGACACTAGACTAACTTAAAATCATATAATCTCTCCCATTCAGTTTACTCAAATATCTTATAATATTAAATAATATTAAATATTTAATATTTAACAATATCAAATATAATATTAATAATATTTCACAGAGTATATTTGTGAAAAATTAATATCTATACATCTTGATGCTAGATGACTTGATGTCAAAGTTCAGAGGGAAAAAAAAGAATCAGAACTGAAAACCAAGTCTTGTGACAAGCACAGTTAGAACAAAGCTGGATAGCAATTAAATCCATTTCTCAATATAGAAGAGAAATAGAAGAGAATAAATAAAAGCAAAGGAAATTTATAGGGTGACAAGGAAAAGTGAATGAGCAACCAACTTCATATTGCTTTCACCAAATTAAATAGAAGTTGGAGAGAACATAATGATTCCTATCACATCTCTGCTTCTAACAATTTCTGAGAAAGCAAAATCCAGTCTAGAAGTGGGAACATAGAAATCCATTCCTCCCTCCGTCATGCTGCTGACATCTGTGTTGGTAACGGTATCTCTTTGGAAAGGCAGCAGGAAGAGAGACTTTGGGGATCCTTTTTGCTCTATCTGGTTCCTGCTCAGAAAAATGTTTTGTGGTAAAAGCATGACAACCTTCCAGCCCCAATGGAATGTGTGATCTGTGAATTTCCCTCACTGATTATGTATTCCACATCCATCCTTTTTATGTGAGCATCCACTCTGCTGGCTGCCATGCAGAGACCCTTGTTCATTCTCACACTGTGTCCAGAGAGGCCCACATATTAATGGAAGAAGTGCCCAATGTCAAGTTCCAACAGTGATAGGTGTTGGGAGGAAGGAGGTCATCAGACCATGAGCAAGCAGGACAGAGGCAGGACCAGGGCGGGGGTGGAGGTGAAGGAGGCGCCAGCCGGGAGCAGGAGGGGGCAGGTTGAGGGGGTTTCCAGGAAGTAGAGTCGAGGGTGCAAGGCCCTGAGGATGAAGGGATGAAGTGGAGTAGGACGAGGATTGGAGTATGGCAGCTGGAGGTGTCGGGGGGCCTCTGGCGGGGGGATTGGTGGTGGACAGCAAAGGAAACCAGGCCCGGGACTCTGAGGAGGGGAGGTGGAGAAGGCCGACCTGGACAGGGCTAGTTTCTCAGAAGCCTGGAAGGAGAGAGATGGTGAGGATGGAGACAGGGGCTGAGTCAAAAGAAGGCATGTTCCTTCCTGGGGAGGCTGGGGTCACTGGGCTCTGAGCCTGCCTGAAGGAAACGGGCTTTGGGGAGGCAGCCCCTCCAAACAGCCAACAGGTACATACAAAGTGTATCTAAGCAACAATGTCAAAATAGTAACTAACTAATTCTGCTATTGGAATCCCAGATTTTTGATAGCACTTCCACATTCATTTTACTTTTCCCCCACCACCACAAAAAAAAATTAAAGGTTGCCCACCCCTTTTATAAAACAAAGAGAAGGCCAATAAACCAGTGACTCTCAATTCCTTTCCTCAATCCCCCTCCCGCTTTTCCTACATTCACTAACTTTGTACTGATCTGTGGCCAACAGTGTTTTACAATAAAGAAGGCCATCCCATTGTTTTGCTAAAAAAAGGAGAAGAGGGAAAGGGGGCCGTGAAGAAGTGGCAGAAGCTGACCAGGGCGGAGAGGGGTTCCTTTTTTCTCTGAGGAGGAGCCCTGAGGCTCTGCTGAGGGTGGAGGCATGTGGCGGCTTAGAGGAAACACAGAGAACTGGAAAAAGTGATTGCAGAATGTGGGAGAACAAGTCTGAAGGGAGAAATGCAGCTGGGCTTTGGGGCACAGTGATAGTCAACGCACAGGACGCCAGGGGAACCCGAGGAGTGACATTCCCCAGAGCTGGGCTGCAGGGAGCTGGTGCTGATTAGGGAGGACCGGGCTTCTTCGGGTTTGAGGTTTTTGCTAGCTGGAATGAGCAGTGGAGTTAATTCTAGGATAATCACTCGGAAATGGAAAGTCAGTACAAAACCCTCCTCCCTGACCACAGAGAGCTCCTGCTGCAGCTGATGGAGCCACGAGCACACAGAGTGAAGGACGAAGCAGCAGAGAGGGGAAAGCTGGAGTCCAGACACTAATTTTCCCGGGAACTCGGGGCAGCGGGCTGGGGCAGGTGTGCGCAAGGGCTTCTGGGAGGCCGTGAAGCCGGCGTGGCTCTTGAGGGATGGAGAGGCATGACTAGTGTTTCATTTCAATACACTTCGACAAATTCCATCTTCAGAAACCAGGAGTTCCCCCCACGAAGGAGGGAACGCTTGGCCCTCATTATTAGAGGAAAAAAGAGACGAGAAATCAAAGCCGACTGTGCTTATAGCTTGGTTTATGGAGAATCATAAGATGATGAAATTTGGGACTTCCTGGTGGTCAATTCTGAAAGAGATGGGAATACCAGACCACCTGACCTGCCTCTTGAGAAACCTGTACGCAGGTCAGGAAGCAACAGTTAGAACTGGACACGGAACAACTGACTGGTTCCAGATAGGAAAAGGAGTACATCAAGGCTGAATATTGTCACCCTGCTTATTTAACTTATATGCAGAGTACATCATGAGAAATGCTGGGCTGGAAGAAGCACAAACTGGAATCAAGATTGCTGGGAGAAATATCAATAACCTCAGATATGTAGATGACACCACCCTTTTGGCAGAAAGTGAAGAAGAACTAAAGAGCCTCTTGATGAAAGTGAAAGAGGAGAGTGAAAAAGTTGGCTTAAAGCTCAACATTCAGAAAATGAAGATCATGGCATCTGGTCCCATCACTTCATGGGAAATAGATGGGGAAACAGTGGAAACAGTGTCAGACTTTATTTTGGGGGGCTCCAAAATCACTGCAGATGGTGACGGCAGCCATGAAATTAAAAGAAGCTTACTCCTTGGAAGAAAAGTTACGACCAACCTAGATAGCATATTGAAAAGCAGAGACATTACTTTGCCAACAAAGGTCCGTCTAGTCAAGGCTATGATTTTTCCAGTAGTCATGTATGGATGTGAGAGTTGGACTGTGAAAAAAGCTGAGCACTGAAGAATTGATGCTTTTGAACTGTGGTGTTGGAGAAGACTCTTGAGAGTCCCTTGGACTGCAAGGAGATCCAACCAGTCCATCCTGAAGGAGATCAGTCCTGGGATTTCTTTGGAAGGAATGATGCTAAAGCTGAAACTCCAGTACTTTGGCCACCTCATGAGAAGAGTTGACTCATTGGAAAAGACTCTGATGCTGGGAGGGATTGGGGGCAGGAGGAGAAGGGGACGCCAGAGGATGAGATGGCTGGATGGCATCACTGACTCGATGGACGTGAGCCTGAGTGAACTTCGGGAGTTGGTGATGGACAGGGAGGCCTGGCATGCTGCAATTCACGGGGTCGCAAAGAGTCGGACAGGACTGAGCGACTGAACTGAACTGAACTGATGGTCTAGTGGCTAAGACTCTGAGTTCCCAATGCAGGGGGCCCAGGTTCCCTCCCTGGTCAGGGAACTAGATCCCATGTGCCCCAACTAAGACTTGGTGCAGCCAAATCAATAAATATGAAAAAAATAATAAGATGATGAAATTAAGAGAGACCCTTAGTCCTCCAGTCTAAGCCTCACTGTGCAAATGACAGCATATCCTGGTACAGCCTGGCCTTCATCATCAAGGAGGATTTGACACTGACTTGTATAATATTAGACAGCTACCAGCTACTCCACGGGCATCTTGTCCAGACTGCCTTTCCTTCACGATGCCTTCACATTTCTTTCGAGTTTCTCCTTCCCCCTAAATCCTCTCCCCACACCCCTCGGTCAGGTGAGTAGCTAGATTTAATGACTTGTAAACAAACACTTCACAAACCACAGGACCTACCGCTTAAAGGAAGCTCTTAATTAGTAAATGATACTTTTCGATAGTGTATCCATGAGCCCCCTCTTTTTTCTACAAGCACACTTTATTTTTTTATGTACAGGACTCACCAGTCATTCATCAGTTTTACCAGACATATTCATGACAGCACTGCCTGATCATTGAAAGGCCTGGATAATTCTCTCCTGTAACCTATTACTGTGACATCACACAAACTAAAATATATTCTGGTCTCTGATTCACATGAATGAGCTGATACAGATTGACAATGAGCTGTATCAACTTGAGTAAATTGGGTTGATTCTATTTCTTCTGTATTCCACATAGAGTGAGGGACTGTGATCTTGACTTTTGAACAATATTCTTGGGTTTCCAAATCTTCAGTTTGGCATTCTACCTGGTCTAACCATTCTATATAGCCTACCTGGAAACTGGCAGATAATGGTTTATCATCATTAGCTTGCATCAGTATTTTAACAAAGCAGTTATACTTTTCTTTCTGCTTTATAGCTATTCCATAGATACTGGAAACACAAACACATAGTTTCATTTATATATGCTATATAATATTTATAAAAGAAATACAAAATATTTGGTTTAACCATTACTACTTTGGAGGAAAAAATAACACACCCCCATAGGAAGAGGCACACATCATGAAATCTAAATAGTTTTTAATTTATGGAGATAAAAGTATCTTTGGAGTTTACTTATTTAACTTTTATTAGGTTACTTAAATAATAAACTGAAGTTCTATTATTAAGGCCACATTTACGGTTCCTTTGGGTAACAAATATTGAACAAACTCTCAAAACAAAGGTGTAATATCACTTTATTCTTGTGAAGTACTTAATAGTTGTCAAACTACTTAGGCAAATAGTTTTCATTTTCTGTTTGTAATGACAGTCGTGTCCATGGTCCTACAAAGCTTATGATCATAAAAGTTTATTGCAGATACCCTCACAGAGGAGCAGTAGGCTGGGTCTCTGGGTGCCCTGGGAAGGGCCTCTTGTTCATGTTTACACTGTGCCAGGCACAGTGTAGTAAACAGGCTGGTGTGGACCTGCCCAGACTTTCTGCTTAGCCATCGGGCATCAGCGTGGACAGTGCCGGGGCCCAGCATCAGACATTAAATAAAGCGGCTTTGTTGTGAACCTCAATAGACACAAGGGCAAAGTGGGGATGGGAGGGTGAGTGAAAGGATCAGTTCAAAGTGTCCAAATGTTCCTGATTGTGTTACAGCTCTGCAGGGGGTGAAGGGGGGACGGTGGGGAGGGGGTGGTGTGGGGAGGAGTGTGTAGAGGGGAAAGATACCTTTGACATGGAGGGGGTGGAGAGAGGAGGATGGGAGGAGCTGGTGAGGTCTAGGCTCCCCTTGACCTTGACTCCTGTTAATATTTGGCATTAACCTTGCTGCTCACACTTCGTGGACATCTGACAAGCATCACATTCAGCACTCTAGACACCGTCACTCCAGTACTCTTGCCTGGAGAATCCATGGACGGAGGAGCCTGGTAGGCTGCAGTCCATGGGGTCGCAAAGAGTCAGACACGACTGAGCGACTTCACTTTCACTTTCTCTTTCAAGCACTGGAGAAGGAAATGGCAACCCACTTCAGTGTTCTTGCCTGGAGAATCCCAGGGACGGTGGAGCCAGGTGGGCTGTCGTCAATGGGGTCGCACCGAGTCGGACACGACTGAAGCGACTCAGCAGCAGCAGACACAGTAGCTCACCCAGTCTTCAACCAAATGGAGTAGGCGCTGTTAGTATTGTCTCCATTTTCCAGATAAGAAAATTGAGGCTTAGTGAGATTAGGTAAACTAGTCCTGCCTAAAACCTCTTCAGTCAGGCAACTCACATGAGTTACCTCAAATATGCAAGTCAGAGAGTGAGGCTGGCGGGCCCTAAGATCCTTTGGAGATTCTGATGGCCTCTGAGCAAGCGACAAAGCTGTCCACCCGCAATTCAAGTCTTCACCGTGTTAAAAGCTTCTAAAGGAGTCTTTTCCTGTTTTTCCTCTAAGGAGTAATTACATAGATGTTTAGAATAAATGATTAAATGCATGTTTAATTGAATATGCACCACAATCTACAATTAACCTCAGCTGTAATTTTAATAAGTGCAATCTAAATTTGGAAAGACCTGTATTTCTGAGAAGTTTACTTCTCTGACATTCCTTATCACTTCAAAAAAAAAAAAAAAAAATAAGGGAAATATTGTAAATCAACTATACTTCAATTAAAAAAAAAAGGAAAATAAATATTCCTCAATGTTCCATTAAACCTTAATGAATCCTAAAGAGTATCCTTAAAGGATACAAAATCAATTTCTCAAGCAATTATGTATTAAAGCAAATGGCTGAGTTTTCCCTTATGAAAAAATATGATTAACACATGGTACAGTAAAAGCCATGTGACTTTTCCTTTTGTAACAAACCATATGACCCCACTCAGAAAAGGTATCTTGATCACTGTCTTCAGCAAAACATTCAAATTTCTATCCCACTCAAGTTACCTCGGACACTGTGAAGTATGTTTTCTTATTTGTTTTGTGGATTAAATCTGCTGATTGCAATGGGTGTCATTCCTGCAGATGTAACACTGAATTCATACTGGCAAGAAAACCAAGTTGCAGGTAAGCTGCAAAAAGGAGAATCATAAACAACTACTGGACAAGAAATAAATGAGTGAGACCCAGCTGGTAATGGTTCTAAAGTAAAGGCATACGGACATGTCCCCACACAGCGTTTCCACACTGAGACATTTAAAGCATCAACTTCACGAATTCATAAGGCTTTTTTTTTGAGTCAAGAATATGTTTACAAATTGTGAGGCATTATTAATAGCACTTCATTGATTTAGATGTATTTCACTCTAAATACTGTCTGTGTCCCCAGATGAATACAGAATTCTATTGGTTTTCATTCAGGCAAGCTTAAACAAAAAGACTGAAAAAACACAGATGAGGAAATCTCACACATGTAGTATAGACACTGAAATATTTAATCTGATTATAATAGACAACTTACCACAAATTATGCCATATTCAGATGAAAAAAGGGGCACCCAGAACATGAAGCCACAGGGCATGGTGCTGGGTATGGAGGTATGACATCCCAGACTGGGGCAAGTTGGACATGACAGGAGTGGGAATTATCTTAAAAGGCCTATTTATTCCTCCTCAAAATCTCAAGACACAGATTGAAGAGGACTTAGTTTATCTCCCAAACATTTCCTACCACTTAAATATGAGTGCATATTTTAAAACACAATTCAACTATAATAACAATGAAGTGGATAGGCTGAACAATGAGAACAGGCCAGATAAGCACACAGAATTCAAGATCAGTAAAGACCCAAGGGGTAAAAGAACTGCAGTGCGTGACTCAACATGAATGTAATTCTGGATACTATTTTAACTTTAATTAATTTCTTAGGGAAACCAAACAATAATTATGTCATACCAGATCCCCTAGACTTAACAAGTTTTGCAATCGCTTCAGCTTCTACAAAAGGATCCTGACTTTACAACTTAAAAAAAAGGGATACAAATTCACCATTAATGATAAAAAAACAAAACAGCCTCTTCCCCCCCTCCTCTCATATCAGTGTCTGAAAATAGATTCTTTCCACTTACTGGACTCATTCTTTAAAAAAAATTCCTTTGTGACTCTCTGGTTGATAAGCATAGGATTCCTCCCACCCAATAATTTACTCTGCACATTTCTGCCCTAGAGTTCATTGGCTTTAGAAAGTGAATGAGTCGAAAACTAAAATTACTACCACCATGAGATAAGAGTTAAGGGTGTTCCAGGATCGACCGGGACAAATCACAGCTGGACAGTCTAGTGCAGGGGCCGCTTAAATGTGAATTGGAACTTTCCCTGGTTCTCCCCCAGAGGTGTACAAAATGGCCTCAGGCACACTTCTAAGAAAATATTTTCCATAATGTGACCCAGAATAGGTCACGGGGATTGTACAAGTCTCTTCATGCTCTTGTCCAGACCTTGCTATTTCTGGAAAGGGTGGGGAGTGAGAGCTTGCGGGGAACCAGGAAGCAAAGAGATATAATAACATTGAAGGTTAAAATAATAAGCTTTAAGAAATTAGGTAGGGACTTCTCTGGTAGTCCAGTAGTTAGGACTCCACACTCACTGTGGTGGGGGGAGAAGGGGGTGGGGGTGGCATGGATTTGATCCCTGGTTGGGGAACTAAGATCTTGCATGCCTCTTAGTATGGTCAAAATAAATAAATAATAAATAAATAAAAATTAAAAACACCCAGTTAAAAAATATTTTTTTTTTTTAAAGAAAGAAATTAGGTAGACTGCCTGTAGTATACAGATTTGTCCAAATTAGGTGCAATACCTATAACCACCCCGTTCAAGTACCTTCTAAACAAGCTTTCTAAGAACTGTTTGTATTACATCAATTTATTTATAAAATGGGGATACTGCTCCAATTTATATACTTAAGTTCATATTTTATGATGGTGGTAGCAACCTAACGTTCTAATAACAAAGAATATGATAGAGGCAGTATACCTTTCTTAGCAAGTTTGTGGTGGTGGGGGAAGATCACCTAAAAATTGTATCTGATTTTTACTATATGATATCTATTTTCTTATTCCATATATTAATATATATATAAACGAATATGGGCTCTTATTTGGAAACAATTTTGTAATCTTGTAACATATATAGGCTGAAACAATGCAGAATTTTCAAAGCTGATGTCTTGATGATTCTAGCACAAAGCCTGCTCTTGGAATGGTGTGGCCCTCACTACAACTTAGACTGTAAATTGAAGAGCAATTTGAAAGTTCTGAGGTTTCAGAGGGGCAGGCATGGCAAATTAGAACCAATTACAGAGACAGGAAAAAACAGGCAGTTGAAATGTTTGTGAATTGTATTTTTATCTGTCTTGAGGCAAGGGGTCAACTGTCAACACATGCTCCATCACACTCATTTTCTAAGACCATATTTTAAAAGTCAGTATCTTTCTGTGTGCAGATAAGACAAAACAAGTATATTTTAATTAAACCCGTCTTTAGAAATGTGAGCTACCTTGAGATGTCTAGAAAATGAATGTTTTATTTTGATGAGCCAAATAAAAGTGTTCTGATAGCAAAACGGGATGGAGATGAGAATCTGAGCACAAAGATCTGCGGTTCCAGCAATGATACACTCAAAAGCCCAAGTTAATGTCCTTAAGGGGACTTTTCTGTTGAACAAGGATCATTAAATCAATCTTTTGATTAATGGCTACTTGACTAAAATTAAAACATCATCAGGAGTACTTAAACTCTTGCTTAGAATCTTTAATTTGTAACACAGACATACACTCTACTGGAGACCATCTGTCAACCTGGTATCTTCAAGCTCAATCAGACACTTCTGATGGGTGTTTCTCACTGGCTGGCCTCTGGCCAACTTCAACCAAAAGAATGAAGTCGCTTTAAAATTTTACCTCCCAAAGAATCTGACAAGAAATGGTTGAAATAAACCAAAGATTTATGGGCTGCTACAGAGGTAATACAGGCTTTAAAGAAAATACAAGAAAAATTTGGTGATGAAAACAACGTGAAAGCGGTCCATTCAGAAGGACACTGTTTGGAGTCAGGAGACAGACAGAGCCCTGGGGCTTGTGCTGCTTCATCACAGCCTACCCTTCAGCGAGTTGCTCCAGCTCTCTTGATTTCGCTTTACACTATTTAAAAAAAAAAAAAAGAATTGGAGAAGATAAAGAGATTGCAAACGATGTATTATTTAGCCTAGACTGTGATTTAGAAAATGCCTGAATTAATTACCAATTTTTTTTCAGACTGGAGAAAATTTACATACAGATTTAGATTTCTGGCTCCTCTGAAAAATGGAAAGACCTGGCATTCTGCTTGGCCCCACTCACCGGTGCTGAGTAGCGGTGGGGATGTACCCTCTAGTTGGGAACAGGCCCCACCATTCCCTACAGTCTTGGGCCTGATGTCTTTGCTCATTTCTGTGTTTCAGACACCCCTGAGCTCCAGTGCCTGGCATACAGAAGACAGTTTCCCAAATAGAAATGAATCATGAAACAACTGTCGGAAGAGATTCTCTTAATTCCTGTAAGAAACAGGTGACCTTGTGAAGTGTGGTGTAAATATAGCTGTAGGAGGGCGGAGACAACACAGAAAGCAAAGCCACAGCTCCAATGTTATAATTAAGGGCCTGGCAGGATCTTGGGCCCTCCCTGAAATCAACATAAAGACGTGGAAGGGATGCTAAACAGAGATATACGCCTGCAACTGCCAGTGATTATGTCTCCAGAGGGACGTCAAGGTGGACACACAGGAAGGCTGGAATAAGAGAGACAAAAGCCATGTGGGGATGGCCCAGTGGATCTTAAGGCCAGTCTAGCCCTGCATCCTTCTCAGATACACACATCAGTCCACCCTCTAAGCCAAGGGTTAGGTTTCTGACACTTATCACTGAAGACATCCAACTATAACACCCCAACACTTAGTGGAGAATGAATACAAACCTCCTTCCTCTGAGGGGCATGAATGCTAGCAGCAAGGACACAACACTGACCTTTCAAGTTACAAACGAACAGACTTTACTTTTCACAGTCAGAGATCTAACATGCCACAAAAACTGAATGCTTCCTGATGGCTTTCTGTATATACATCCTACAATGAGGTCACCATAAACAGAGAGTCCCCAGGTGGATTGTGAAAGACAGGCTTCCACAGGGCACTGGAGGACTCAATGCTGGCAGCAATTCTGGCAGGAGGCCCTAAATCCCACAGCCTTCCAGGAGCGGGGCCTGGCTGGCTACGGAGAAGACAGGGAGGAGTCCAGTATGGAAGACAGCTATCGCCCCAGCACACCCAGGGGACCACATCTGCTGAAAAATCAACAAGAGATCACCATGCCTACCAGATGGCAGAGAAGGGGATGAACACATATAGTTCAGTATTTTAATTTTCTTAAAGAGAATTTTTTTTTTTTTTAGCAGTTGAGACCTATATTAATATTCCAGAAGGGAAGCACTGAATTCCTGATTCAGATAGAGTTGAACCTGTGTTTTCCTTTCCATCGACAGAACAGAGGGGCAGCTAGTTTTAGAGCACAAGGAAGAACAATGTGAGGAAGGTTACCCTTATGCAGTTTATGTAACTTTCCCAGATTCCTGTGTCAAATGATGAATTGACCATGCATTTTTATCTCCTTCCCTTCCAGTAACTCTGCTAAAATGACAATCAAGGAAGCTTGAGATGAAAGGAAAAAAAAAGGCAAGACAATGAAAATTGTAGCCCATGATAATAGAAGAGGAGAAATTTCAATGAATCTTTAAGAGACAAAAAAAAAAAGATGATTATTAACTAATAAAAGAGGAGAGAAAGATGCTACTCAGCACTGTGGCCACTTTGCCCTCACCATTGCAGAGGCCTGGTATCTGGGGTTCAGGTAATAGAAAGCACATTGCTTATTGCCAACCACTCCTCTCCCCACTGATCCTGCACACAGGATGGATTCTTTAGAGAACCAAAGCCATGGGGCTTCAGAGCTGGGAACAGCAGGCCCAAAGCATGGCCGCGCTGGGGCACTGGATGAGTGGAGATCTCCACTCTCACCCCTGGGACCACAGCCCTTACCCTCCTCTCTGCCCCAGGAACACTGGCAGCTGGTGGCCACTCCCTGTGGGGACAACTGGAGCACGCCTTTCAGGAGGAAAGGCCCCAGAGACAGGCTGGCCCTCCCCACCTGCCTTCAGGTAGAAGCCCGGCAGGTCGAGCACTCCATGTACCCAGAGCTCGGGATCTGTTTTCCATGTCTCATTCTGAAATCTGAATGGATGACAATGAACCAGCAGATGTGTGAGGAAAGTTTCTAATATGGAAGAAAAGGATTGAATGAAGTCTATAATTTTTAGTGATAGTCAACATCACATAATATTAAATCACCAAATTCAGTACTTCACGAAGTAGTCGAAGTAACTGAGGTAGGGATTTCCCTGGCAGTCCAGGGGTTAGGACTCCGTGCTTCCGTTGCAGGGGGGCAAAGGTTCGATCCCTGGTCAGAGAACTAGGATCCCACAAGCCTCAAAGTGTGGCCAAAAAACAAACCAAAAAACCCTGCAGCATAGTAAGGTGAACATTTATTACTTTAACCAAAAGCTGTTTATTATTTTAGCCAAAAGGAGGGATGAAAGGAGAAATGGAAAGGTGAGTAAAGCTATATAGCATCATAGATCAGGGCAGAAACTCAACAGGTGATATCCATAATTAACAAATTCATAAACAACAGCATAAGTCTATTACCTAGAAATACAGGGTTAAATACCGGGGAAATTATTATTATGTATATCTGTGTGTGCTACTATGAAAAATTCTTTAAGAAACAGTATGAAGTGAAAAGAGCAAGATGTCTTTAATACATTCCCACTTCAGTTCTTTTTTAATGTTATGTATACATATATTCCGGAGAAGGCAATGGCACCCCACTCCAGTACTCTTGCCTGGAAAATCCCATGGATGGAGGAGCCTGGTAGGCTGCAGTCCATGGGGTCACTGAGGGTCGGACACAACTGAGCGACTTCACTTTCACTTTTCACTTTCATGCATTGGAGAAGGAAATGGCAACCCACTCCAGTGTTCTTGCCTGGAGAATCCCAGGGACGGGGGAGCCTGGTGGGCTGTCGTCTAAGGGGTCACACAGAGTCGGACACGACTGAAGTGACTCAGCAGTAGCAGTATACATATATTTGTATATGGAAACTTGCAGGAAGTACCTAAAAGCTGGCGGAGCAGGTTTGGGGGCTTGGGGTGGAGGTAAAGTTCTTCATACATTTATTGTCATAATAATGACGGAGGTGAAAACCAAAGCACTCAAGAAGTATCTACCTCAGAGGCATATCATATAACTTCAAGTTAATGGTTCCCAGTAAGGAGTACATGTTCCTCTGCAAGGAGATAGGAGCATTTCTATTTTTATCTATCATATATCTAAGAAAATTAAACTTTGCAAAACTTATTATACAATTTGACATACGGCCTCAGCAGTTCATATATCAAACAGTCCTGAGCTCTATACTGTAGGGGAGACAACCTGAAGAAATACTAGGAACCCACGTCTTGAAGGGGTTGGCAGTGGAAAACACCCCCAGCTCTGTCTATGCCTGGCGTGTATAATGGCTTGCATTTTACATGTCTCCACCTGGGAAGATTTACAGAAGGTGCCATCTGGACTTGACTAAGCTATTAATAAATCAACCCTTGAAAAATGGACCCGTGCTTAACAGGATATCTGAAAAGAAATCACCAAGTGAAGCTAATATGAAAAACATAAGCACTAGTTAACAAGGATACAGCAGTACTAACAGCTGCGTTTCTAGTATTAATACATTCTCTCAAAGAACTGATGATTTAGTCAGATAGGACAAGAATAGTTCAAGAACAACTGAAATTACTGAGAAGACTTTAAAATATGGACTCCCATCCATTTTGGTTAACTGGTATGAGTACACTTCCCTGAGTCTTAGGACATTGTACCCTCAGACATTAGCTGCTGACAGGTGGAGGACAGCTATCAAAATGGGCACATCCTTAAAAAACTAAGCACTCAACCAAAATCAAACTGCTATAGTTTTTTCAGTGATGTTCAGCATCATGTAATACTAAATTACCAGTTTAGTACTCCACACAATGTTACTAATTTAATGATTAACATACAGACACTTCTTTCTAGGTTCCTTCAACAGCCACGGACTAAAAACCACACGAACGAATGAATGAAAGTCGCTCAGTCGTGTCTGACTCTTTGCGATCCCATGGACTACAGAGTCCATGGAATTCTCCAGGCCAGAATACCAGAGTGGGTAGCCCTTCCTTTCTCCAGGGGATCTTCCCAACCCAGGGATCGAACCCAGGTCTCCCGCATTGCAGGTGGATTCTTTACCAGCTGAGCCACAAGGGAGCCCAAGAATACTGGAGTGGGTAGCCTATCCCTTCCCTAGAGGATCTTCCTGACCCAGGAATCAAACCCAGGTCTCCTGCATTGCAGGTGCATTCTTTACCAACTGAGCTATCAAAAACCACTCATTATTCCCACTTAAAGTAAAAATAGCCAAAAGTACATGAAAAACCAATATGGCACCAAATTCAAATGAGTTTCTTTGTCAGTGAACACTACTGGCAGATACATAGAAAACATGGGTCAACATTTGAAGACTTGAGGTTGAGAAGAAATTATGTAGCCTAGGTGACTGGCTTTATAGTTGCATCAAAGTGAAGAGGATTCTATCATGTTTCTAGAATTATGTTTTTGCTAAATTATCCTACATATTCAAAGAACTACTGTGTATGGCTGAGATGGAAGAAGAGCCCAAGTACTTCAAAAGTTGTGGAATTTAAAACATGAGGCATGTAATTTTCCTTTGCAAAAAACACAAGTGTTCCAAATTCCTGGACCTTTCCAGGGGTCAGAGGTGATTGTCAATAGCATGCTACTGAGCAGCAAAACACACACACACACACACATGTTAAGCTTCCTTTCAAAGTAAAGGTGAGACTCAACATCATGTAAGAAAATCACTACTTTTTAAGAGAAACCGAAGCCTTGAAAAGAGAGGATTCTAAGAAAACAGATGTCGGGGAATGTATCCACTGTTTTGTGATCTTTAGCCAAAAACATTATAACTGTGTCATCTGAAAACTCCTATATCAGCACACTCAAACACTCAGAAATAGAATATTCTCATCTATTAGAAATCTCATAAAAGAGTTTCAAAGCTCATTTGTTACTGGGTTTTGAATCCAGTCGTGGAAACTTTAAAAACAACAATAACTTCCAGTAAATGTAGAAGTTTTCAGGAAAACTAAAATTTATGAGGGCTTCCCTCATAGCTCAGTCGGTAAAGAATCTGCCTGCAATGCAGGAGACTTGGGTTCGATTCCTGGGTCGGGAAGATCCTCTGGAGAAGGAAATGGCTACCCACTCCAGTATTCTTGCCTGGAGAATCCCGTGAACAGAGGAGCCTGGCAGGCTACAGTCCATGGGATAGCAAGAGTTGGACATGACTTAGCGACTAAACCACCACCAAAATTTACCATCTGAAAGCAAACTAAAAGTTTTGTTAAGTCAGCTGAAACTGGCAGGATGGGCTGAGAAGAGGCATATGAGGATTTAGTAAAAGTGGCCACTGATACACTTTTTCTACTTATATTTATAAATCTTTGCAAGTATAGTTTTCAGCCAGTAAACAAAAGCCATTAAAACCAAGAATCAGTGGGGAGGGATAGATTGGGAGTTTGGGATTGACATGTACACATTGCTATGTTTAAAACAGATAACTAACAAGGACCTACTGTATACAGCACAGGGAATTCTGCTCAATATTCTGTAATAATTTAAGTGGGAAAAGAATTTGCAAAAGAATAGATACACCTACATGTATAACTGAATCACTACTTCACTTGCTGTACACTTGGAACTAACATAACATTGTTAATCAACTATTTGTTGTCACTGTTTAGTTTCTTGGTGGTTGGTGTCTGACTCTTTTGCGACCCCATGGACTCTAGCCTGCCAGGCTCCTCTGGCCATGCGATTTCCCAGGCAAGAATACTGGAGTGGGTTGTCATTTTCTTCTCCAGGGGATCTTTCAGACCCAGGCATCAAACTATTGTCTCCTGCATTGGCAGGTGGATTCTTTACCATGGAGCCACCAGGGAAGCTCTAATCAACTATATACTCCAATGCAAAATAATTTTTTTTAAAAAACCCGAGAATCAAAATATATAGAATCTTAGAAGTAGCTTTAAAAAAAATCAATATTAAAACAAAATTTTCTTCAAATACACAAAGCATACTACTCTCACTAAAAAATTAATCATTTGTTCAGTTCAGTCGCTTGGTCATGTTGAACTCTTTGCGACCCCATAGACTGCAGCATGCCAGGCTTCTCTGTCCATCACCAACTCTGTTGTCCCCTTCTCCTCCTGCCTTCAATCTTTCCCAGCATCGGGGTCTTTTCCAATGAGTCAATTCTTTGCATCAGGTAGCCAAAGTATTGGAGCTTCAGCTTCAGCATCAGTCCTTCCAATGAATATTCAGGACTGATTTCCTTTAGAATGGACTGGTTGGATCTCCTTGCAGTCCAAGGGACTCTCAAGAGTCTTCTCCAACACCACAGTTCAAAAGCATCAATTCTTCCGTGCAAAGCCTTCTTGATGGTCCAACTCTCACATCCATACACGACTATTGGAAAGCTATGTCCATAGCTTTGACTAGATGGATCTTTGTTGGCAAAGTAATGTCTGTGCTTTTTAATATGCTGTCTAGGTTGGTCATGGTTTTTCTTCCAAGGAGCAAGCATCTTTTAATTTCATGCTGCAGACACCATTTGCAGTGATTTTGGAACCCAAGAAAATACTTGTAATCATCATTTTAATGAGGGCAAAAGACTTTTATAGTATTAAAATTATTTTAAAATACTTAATCTTACCATTTTTCATACATGTTAGCATGCTTAAATTTCACCCACATGATGTGTGATCAAAAATAATTGGAGTCCATCATTCTATGGGAACTTTTCAAAATGCATGCATTATACCCTATCTATTAGCCCTGTGGTGGCAAACAGGAATTTGGCTGTGTGTTTTATTTTGGAGAATTAAAAAGTCCCCTGGTATCTTTTAAAATTTTATTTATTTTTTAATTGAAGGATAATTGATTTACAGAATTTTGTTGTTTCCTGTCAAACCTCAATATGAATCCTCTCTCCATCTGCTCCCCCAACCCTGCCCCCAGGGAGCCAGTGTGCCCTATGCTGCTCAGAGCATTTAGTGGTGTGTGTGTGTGTGTGTGTGTGTGTGTGTGTGTGTGTGTGTGTGTGAAGGCAATGGCACCCCACTCCAGTACTCTTGCCTGGAAAATCCCATGGATGGAGGAGCCTGGTGGGCTGCAGTCCATGGGGTCGCGAAGAGTCAGACATGACTGAGTGACTTCACTTTCACTTTTCACTTTCATGCATTGGAGAAGGAAATGGCAACCCACTCCAATGTTCTTGCCTGGAGAATCCCAGCGATGGGGGAGCCTGGTGGGCTGCCGTCTATGGGGTCGCACAGAGTTGGATATGACTGAAGTGACTTAGCAGCAGCAGCAGCAGGTGTGTGTGCGTGTGTGTGTGCGTGTGCGCACACTAAGTCACTTCAGTTGTATCCAACTCTTTAAGACCCCATGGACTGTAGCCTGCCAGGCTCCTCTGCCCATGGGAATTCTCCAGGCAGGAATACTGGAGTGGGTTACCATACCCTCCTCCAGGGAATCTTCCTGACCCCAGGATCAAACCCGTATCTTTTGACTCTCGCAGTGGCAGGTGGGTTCTTTACCATTAGTGCCACCTGGGAAGCCCTTAGTGGTCACTACTGAAGAAGAAACTTAATCCTCATGTATTCATGCTACCAGAGGTGGTCATACCATACATTGCTCATTTAGCCAGGGCAATAGCCGATTTTAAAAACTGTCTTTACCCCCAGTACTTTCTTAGATACCTGCTATTTCCCTCATAACAATGATGTAGAATTATTCTCACTGGGCAGATGAGAAATAAAGTTAAATAACTCAGCAGAGACATTAAACAGCCTCCCTTAGATCATGAGAAAAGGCAGTTACCGACTCCTCTGTGCTAATAAGCCCTGTGTTTGCATCCACATCACACACAGTTCTGACACTGGACACTGCAGTCCTGAAGGGGGCGTCCCATGGGAAATGACGACACTTCAGTCCCCCTGGGGCCCATAGTTGACAAGGAAGCAGGGGTCTGGCTGAGCTCCATGCTGCGGGTCTACAGGAGGACGCACCACGTTAATACAGGTGGGAGGTGGCATGCCAGGAATCAACTTTTGAAAGTTGGTGGTGGTTGTTTAGTCGCTAAGTTGTGCCCGACTCTTGTGACCCCATGTGTAGCTTGCCAGGCTCCTCTGTCCATGGGATTCTCCAGGCAAGAATACTGGGGTGGGTTGCCATTTCCTTCCCGACCTAGGGATCAAACCCAGGTCTCCTGCATTGCAGGCAGACTCTTTACCGACTGAGCTACAAGGGAAGCTCATTGAAAGTTGGGAATATAAATTTATATCAAATGGTTGCAAGGGATTAACTGCACTTTAAGTATCTAATCTTCTATCATAATCTAGGTTAATTTCTCCTTCCCTCCCCTACTTCTAAAACACATTTTGTTCCAAAACTTGTTTCTGAACCTTTTTATCTGATATGCTGAATTAGTCATGTTTTCCTGGTGAGTTACATTCTTTAGCCTAAAAGATTATTTCAAGCATGTATAAATGCACTTTCTAAAAAATGAAAGCCAACAGGCAACTCAAGTTTTGTCCAAAAGAGAAATAATTGTTTAGCAAACAATAGTCCAAAGCTATTTTATTCAGAACAAGAGGAGATTGTTTCTGAGACATACCAAACTACATTTCTTACATAAATTTCTTTTGTCACTGAAAATGTTTCTGAAATTTGAGGATAAGCTCAACTTAGATTTCAGTTAAAATTCCTACACTTCCATCACACTGAAATGCAGAAAATCACTTTTTTGTACACATATGAATTTATTTTCTATTTTGCTATAAGGCACAGGGGTGTGGTTTAAAAAATAGTCTTTAGCTAGGCTAATTTCTTTGTCATGGCTGAAAGGATCTTTTAAATCCTTTACTTAGATGCATATATACTCACAAGTAAACGTCCTGAAGTATTTTACAAACAATGCAAATAACAAGCACTTTTAAAAACCTGGTTTTAAAAAAGAACTGTCACCATTTCATCGTTCATTAATTTTGAAAAAGATGTTACACCAATGAGTATAGATCTCCTATCCAGAAATATTCCTAATTCACAAGTTATCAAAAGAACAAAAAAATGCTGTTTTCATTATTTTAGAAAAAGAGCACTCACCATCACATAAGTTTTGCATAAATGAATCTCTCCTTTCCCCACCTCCTCCCACTACAGACTATGTATTCTACCAGGTATAAAAACAGATAAGTAAAAACCTCCAGAGAATTAGATGACAGAGAATCTTAATTCCTAATTGGATCAAATAATGTTAATAAGCTATAAACATGAATTAAGGTTGCAACACACCAGATTAAATCTAGGCACTTCTCACTGGGTTTTAAACCTGGAAACTTCTAAAAGGCTGCACAGGAAATGGTACTCTTAGCTGTTAAAAAAATCCAAATGTTTCTTTCCTCATTATATTTCTTTTTCGATTTTTTAAATTTGGCCAGAAGGTGAGCTTGTGGGATCTTAGTTCCATGACCAGGGATTGAACTCGGGCCCACAGCAGGGAGATGAAAGCATGGAGTCCTAACCACTGGAATGCGGGGGAATTCTCCATCACTATATTTCAATCATCTTTTTTTTTCTCAATTGTTTGAAGCTACTAGTATTCACTTTGATAAGGAATAGACTGTGGATGAGCATTTAACCCTCTCCTCGGGCCCGCATTACAAGTACATTCTCAGGGACAATACAGGACACAGGGCTCCCCTAAAGGTAAGGTGTGCATAAGGCCGGTCTGAAATAGTGCGTTAATATCTTGATATTTTCCCAGGAATGTCTTTTTTACCTTAACTTCAGGAGTCCACTTTTGCATTCAGATATATCTTCCTCTTTGATCGTGAAGCCTAAAGGTTCAGTGTCTGAAGCATGCTTGCCTTTGAAAACATGATTTAAGGAGCTGACCAAAGTTTATCAGTCGCCTCTCAGCAGTCACCTCTCAGGTAGAAGGTACACTTAGGAGAGAGAAATGTGACTTACAGATAACTCCAAATGGATGTGTTGTCAGCTCTGAGTAAGTTCATTCCTGATGACTTGTGTTTTTCTACCTCTGAACCCGTTTAAGGTAAAACCAGGGAGATTTTGTGTGAAACTCGATGAGAATCATGAATATTTTTTATTTCTAGTAGAGGAAGACTAAAATTTTATTGTTTTGCTGTTAATTATTACTTTTTCTCATGCTCTCTTTTTTTTCTTCTTTTGTCACATGTCATCTCTGTATCTTGGGAGAGACCCAAGGACCTGAATTTGCCTATGTTTCTCAGTAGCAGTTTTCATTACAATCCCAAAGAAGGGCAATGCCAAAGAATGTTCAAACTACCATACAACTGTGCTCATTTCACATGCAAGTAAGGTTATGCTTAAATCGTTCCAGCTAGGCTTCAGCAGTATATGAACCGAGAACTTTTAGATGCACAAGCTGGATTTAGAAAAAGCAGAGGAACCAGAGATCCAATTGCCAACATTCATTGAATCATAGAGAAAGCAAGAGAACTCCAGAAAAGCATCTACTTCTGCTTCATTGATTATGCTAAAGCCTATGACCGTGTGGACCACAAAAAACTGGAAAATTCTTAAAGAGACTGGAATACCAGACCACCTTACCTGTCCCCTGAGAAAACTGCATGTGGGTCAAGAAGCAACAATTAGATCCAGACGTGGAGCAATGGATTGGTTCAAAACTGAGAAAGGAGTACAACAAGGCTTTCTTGTCACTCTGCTTATTTAGGTTCTATGCAGAGTATATCATGCAAAATGCCAGGCTAGATGAAGCACAAGCTGGAATCAAGGTTGTGGAGAGAAATATCAACAACCTCAGGTATGTAGATGACAACACTCCAATGGCAAAAAGTGAAGAGAACTAAAGAGCCTCTTGATGAGAGTGAAAGGAGAGTGAAAAAAGTGGCTTAAAACTCAACATTCAAAAAATTAAGATTGTGGCATCTGGTCCCATCCCTTCATGGAAAATAGAAGAGGAAAAAGTGGAAGCAGTACAGATTTTACTTTCTTGGGCTCCAAAATAACTGCAGATAGTGACTACTGACATGAAATTAAAAGACAGTAGCTCCTTGGAAGGAAAGCATTGATAAACCTAGACAGCCTGTTAAAAAGCAGAGACATCAAACTTTGCCAACCACGATCCGTATATTCAAAATTACAGTTTTTCCTAGCATGTATGGATGTGAAAATTGGACTATAAAGAAGGCTGAGAACTGAAGAATTGATTCTTTCGAATTGTGGTGCTACAGAAGACTCTTGAGTCCCTTTGACAGCATGGAGATCAAACCAGTCAATCTAAAGGAAATCAACCCTGAATATTCATTGGAAGGGCTAGTGCTGAAGCTGAAGCGCCAATATTTTGGGCTGCTGATGTGAAGAACTGACTCACTGGAAAAGACCCTGATGCTGGGGAAGATTGAGGGCAAAAGAAGAAGGGAGTGACAGAGGATGAGAGGGTTAGATAGCATCACCGATTCAGTGGACATGAATCTAGCCAACTGTGGGAAATACTGAAGGACAGAGAAGACTGGTGTGCTGCAGTCCATGGGGTTGCAAAGAGTTGGACAAAACAACAACTCAGTAGCAGGAAAGGACACTTTTGGTCACGAATAAGTCATTTTGACCTGATGGAAATGTTCAGTGGTGACACACAGGAACCAGTTATACCTTTGAAAGTGAAGAATGAGAGCTTTTACTGATGCTTACTGCTACCAATTCAAGATACAAATGAAAACAAAAATCAGATTCTCTGTGGTAGACCATGAACAGGAAGGCAGTCTAAAGCTACTACACTGCCTTTTTCTGCCCATCAAGGATGTGAGAACTGAAAAATATTCGAAATAAACCTGCATTTTTTTAAACTAAAGTCAAATATGTGGACAAAAAGAAGGAAAGCCATGTAAAGCCCTACTATGATACCTGACAAATTGTGCTTCCACAGCTGCCCTTTAACTACAAACAAGGCCTTTTATTGTTGAATTTAAGAATCCCTGTGAGGGACTTCCCTGGTGGTTCAGTGGCTAAGATTCTGCACTCCCAATGCAGGGGCCCTGGGCTCAATCCCTGGTCAGGGAACTGGATCCCACGTGCTGCAACTAAAGATTCCATATTCTGAAACAAAGACAGAAAGATCATGCAGTGCAGCCAAATAAATAAAATACAGTAAAGTAAATACATATTTTTTCAAAAAGAATCCCCATGATATTCATTGATAGCAATTATTCCAGAGCACTAATGACCCCTCATCTAAAGACAAACCAAGGAGACTAGGAGACTCTAGGCATTTGCTGTAACAAAAGAATAAAACAAAATTTCTCATAAGAAAAACTGGCCTATAGTTATCTTTGTTTCCCCTAATAGATTATAAGCATGTTAAGAGTAGGAACTAGATTTTATTCATCTTTGTATATTACTGCCCACCAAAGGGACCAATGACAAGAAACAATTGTGAAACAAATTGTAAGCTAAATCCTTTGCTTATAAACTTAAAAGGGACTTGACTATTTTATCCAGCAAAGATAAATCCTGATATTTGTATCAATCGTTCAAAACACCAAAAGCTACAAAGCCAATTACTAAATTCCTATTTACCAAGTTACCAACGTTTGGGCTGATAGCATGCAAGATGACTTATGGGAAGATTAACTGACTGGTATTAAATAAAGTAAGTTAAATATTCTCCAACATTATATTTACCTTTGAGCCACCAGGGAAGCCTAAAATATCTAGGGAGTGGCCCTTAATTCTACCAGCTAAGCTATTCTTGAGAAGATGATGTTTGTTTTTGTACATCTGCATAGCATTTCAGGTTTACAAAGAATGTCCATATTCCTTACTGAAATCATCAAAACTCTGACACCATCCAAAGGCCCAGAAACCACAAAAACAATGATATCCTGAGTGTTTCAAAGCACTGCTCTACACTAAGGAAACAATAACTCCTCATACTGACAAAACAAAGCCTTTCTTCCACTCCCATATAATTTGTTCACAGCCGATGAAACAGAACAGAACGGTAATCAGACTTAGCTCAATAAAGCTTAAGAACGCATTGTTTCAATACACAAGCACCTTTAATCTTACCATCTCTAAACAAACACTATGGACCCTACTTACTTACACGGGGTTAAATGTTACCTAGTGTTCATTAAAAATGTGAATTCATAAAGAGCTACCGAGACCCAGAATGACTCAAAGACAAGGACAGTGATATTCCAAATGATGCAGTAAGCTAGAAGCGGATGACTTTTTATTTCAAGGAAAGCAAAATATCAACCAAATTAACTATAAAATAGGCTGCCAGGTTAAAAGAAAAACAGGGACCTCCCCTGGTGGCCCAGTGGCTAGGACTCTGCACTCCCAATACAAGCGGGCCTGGGTTTGATCCCCGGTCAGGGGATCCACACGCCACAGCTGAAACCAACACAGCTAAATAAATAAATAAACATTTAAAAAAAATAAATAAAAGAAAAACATTCTATGATTTATTTCCAAAAGCAAGGGTGACTTTTAGATAATATGTAAACAGCGCTGAAGATAAATACAAATAATAAAATAGTCAAATATGATATTTGAGGTGATTTACAATTTTCACTGAGAAGATAGGCCTCCCCTCACCAAAGCTTTAGAAAATGACATTTTCCAAATTGCTGATTTGTTAATCCAGTCTTACTATTTTCACTTATCTTTTTTTAAAATACTCTGCTGCTGCTGCTGCTAAGTTGCTTCAGTCGTGTCCAACTCTGTGTGACCCCATAGATGGCAGCCCACCAGGGTTCCCCGTCCCTGGGATTCTCCAGGCAAGAACACTGGAGTGGGTTGCCATTTCCTTCTCCAATGCATGAAAGTGAAAAGTGAAGTCGTTCAGTCGTGTCCGACTCTAGCGACCCCATGGACTGCAGCCTACCAGGCTCCTCCATCCATGGGATTTTCCAGGCAAAAGTACTGGAGTGGGGTGCCATTGCCTTCTCTGTTAAAATATTCTAGAAGGATATATACTTCCTATGTAAAGTACAGAGCCTGTAATTACTGATAGCAATGTGTGTGTGTGTGAGCCACTCAGTCGTGTCTGACTCTTTGTGACCCCCTGAATTGCAGCCCGCCATGCTCCTCTGTCCATGGGATGCTCTAGGCAAGAATACTGGAATGGATTGCCATTTCCTCCTCCAGGGGATCTTTCTGACCTAGGGATTGAACCTGCATCTCCTGAATCTCCTACATTGGCAGGCAGATTCTTTACCACCAAGCCACCTGGGAAACCCACTGATAAGTGATAAATACGCTCAGTTCTAGAGAGTAGGGGGAAAAACCTTCCTTTCTGAAAGATTTGTTTCAAAGTGGGATTTAAAAAAGATATTTTACTTTCACTAAATGATGGAAAACAGAGGTGTTAGTATTACTATAGTCTGAATATTTGTGTCCCCTCAAAATTCATATGTTGACATCTTAATTCCTAAATATGACGGTAGTAGAGGTGAACCTTTGGGAGGTGACAGTCGTCATGGATGAGACTGCTGCCCTTATGAGAGACCCGTAGAGTTGGCCACATCCTTCTGCCAAGTGAGAACACAGAGAAAAGAAGCCAGCTATGAACCAGAAAGAGGGTCCTCACCCAAATGTGACCATGCTTGTGCCTTGATCTTGGACTTCAGCCTCCAGAACACGAGAAATAAATGTTTGCTGTTTAAAAGCCATGCAGTCTATGGTGTTATGATCTAGAAGCCCAGATGGACTGAGACAGATGTTCTCCCCAAAAGTCTGACCTTTCAGTTGATTGGATCATGTACATGATGCTCTGTACTTGATAAGCAGGTTCCTCCTGACTAATTGCTTGCCCACTAGGGTAGGTTTCCAACCAGACGCCACAGCATGAATCAAGTCTAGAGGACAGACTGCCTTCTTGTTTGATAGGAAGCTGTTAACGATACCATACCACTTCCTCCACCAACTGCCAATTTTAACAATGACTTACAGTACGCTGATGATTGCAATAATGGTTTAATTATGCAGCTTATATTCTTTCCTCCAATCCTGACAAAGAACACTAAAACTGAGAGTCCTGACAGACTGTATTATACACTGTGATGCTATAAAGATTGTTTCAAGTGCTCTATCTTGTAGCCATTTTGGAATATGTTACACACTGATATTAGATATTAAAATACAGAGTTACTAAATGACTATTAAAAGTCTAACAGGATAGAGTTGATCTTGATAACATGGAATAGGGCTCTGAGAGTGAAACTGCTTTACCTTGTAAATGTGAGACCACCGAGTCAGCAGCTTCTAGAATTGCTGTATTTGTTCACTTTACACCAATGACTGGGGTGTTCTTTTTTAAAACACTGGCAAGTGTGTGATTATCAGCAATTTTAGAATGAGCCAGAGAGGAGAGTAAAAAACTCAAAATGACTAACAGAAAACTCATGTTCTGCAAGTCTTAGTTTCAGAAACCACAACAGCCACCAAAACTCAAACGGGATGTGCAAATTTGAGGTCTGACTCATCACCTGCCAGTTACTGTGCCGTACCTGAGTTCTGAGTCCTCTCACCTTCCTCTGCCCTCCATCCCAGTTCAGCCAGAAGACCTGGGCCAAGTTTAACACATCAACCCTCTCACTCTTTTTACAAGAGTAAATACCAGTGAATGGTAGGAATGTTGGCAGGAACTAAGATGCCAACTTCTCACAGGTCAGGAGCCAAGTCGTGTATGCTGTCCAGAAAGCTGGACACAGTAAGACCATGGTGTGGTCCTACAGACATGCACTTGCGTGTGGTATTGATAATCCCTCTCCCAAATAGCAGAGAAGGCAATGGCACCCACTCCAGTACTCTCTCCTGGAAAACCCCATGGACAGAGGAGCCTGATGGGCTGCAGTCCATGGGGTCGCTACGAGTCAGACAGGACTGAGCGACTTCCCTTTCACTTTTCACTTTCATGCACTGGAGGAGGAAATGGCAACTCACTCCAGTGTTCTTGCCTGGAGAATCCCAGGGACAGGGGAGACTGATGGGCTGCCATCTCTGGGGTCGCACAGAGTCGGACATGACTGAGGCAACTTAGCAGCAGCAGCAGCAGCTCCCAAATAGATTTTACTAACCTTTTTATAAATAATGGTAATAATAGATTGTAATCCATAGAATAAGAACCTATGAGTTCGTGCTAAGACAGGCAGAAGAGGAGAGGAAGTGATTCCTTGCAATAGAATTCCAACTAATAAATGTAGAAGGAATGATGGCAATATTTTAAAATTGCCAACTGGAAAATATTTACAGTAATAACTATTTCAGGCAAAAATCATCAATGGATGCTAAAATTAATCAGCAAAAATATGGTAAGAAAAAGGATATTTACATAGTCTCCAAGTATATCCCCACAAAATACTTATTAAGAACAGAGGGAAAAATAACCATAGGGTGGAGGAAGCTGATACCACTATAATCAAGAGATAAAGTCAACATCACCACTAATGAGATAAATCAACATCATGTGTCCTCTGATATGATGCACTGAGATGGAAATTGCTCTGATAATCTGGCACTCTGATGAAAAACACACAATCTGAACCCAATCATTAGGACACAAACCCTAACTGAAGCCGTTCCATAAAACAACCAGTTGGTGTTCTTCATCAAAAGTGCAAAGATCCAGAGAGATATATAAAGACAGAGAAACTGGTCCAGCTGAAGGGAGGCTAAGGAGACAAGATAACCAAATGCAACATGTGATCCTGGAACCAGAAAGGAAACCAAAATAAATGGGACAACTGGGGGAATGTGAATAAGATCTATCAGTTCATAATAATATAGTATCAGTGTTAATGTTCTGATTTTATTAATGTATTCTTGGCTATGTATGATGGTAACATCTAGATGAAAGGTATATGGGAATTCATTATATTATTTTTTGCAACATTTTTATATGTTTAAAATTATTTCAAAATAAAAATTTAAAACAAAATTAAAATTGTGTTTTTAGTAGAGAGCATCCATCATTGTTCCTCTCTGTACTCTGTTCACTGAAATTAACTTGGTCTTACATGTCAATTTGCAGCCCTTATGCCACAAAGCCAAGATATATCCAAGATGGCAGCGTAGAAGGTTCTGTGCTTATCTTCTCCTGCGAGAACTCCAAAATTACGACTTGCTGCTGAACAACTGTCAACAGGAGAACATTGCATCCCACCAAAAAAAGATAACCCATGTCCACGGGCAAAGGAGAAGCCCCAGCAAGACCATAGGAGGGTCAAAATTGTATTTAGAATCAAACCCCAAATGGGCCAGAGATGCTAGGAGGGCTCAAACAAACCTTGTGCATACCAGGACCCATAGACCCCATGGAGACTGAGCCAGAACTGTGTCTGAGTGTCTCCTGCGGTGGTATGGGTCAGCAGTGGACTGCCACGGTGGACTGCACCCAGGGCAGGGGCTCTGGGTGCAGTAGACCTGGGTATGGCAAAAGCTCCCTTGGAGGAAGTCGCCATTAACCCCACCACAGAGCCGCCAGAACTTACACAGGACTGACTGGGGAAACAGACTCTTGGAGGGCACAAGTAAAACCTTGTGCGCACCAGGACCTAGGAGAAAGGAGCAGTGACCCCACAAGAGACTGACCCAGACATGTCCGTGAGTGTCCAGAAGTCTCTGGTGGAGGTGTGGGCCTGCTGCTGCAGGGTTGGGGGCAGTGTGTGCATGGGACCTTTAGAAGGAGGTCACAATTATCTTCATTACCTACACCATAGTTTAGACTCAGGTCAAACAACAGGGAGGGAACATAGCGCCCCCCATCAACAGAAAATTGGATTAAAGATTTACGTGGCCCCGCCCATCAGAATAAGACCCAGTTTCCCCCTCAGGCAGTCTCTCCCATCAGGAAGCTTCCAGAAGCCTCTTATCATTCTCCATCAGAGGGCAGAGAGAATGAAAACCACAATCACAGAAAACTAACCAATTTGATCCCATGGACCACAGCCTTGTCTAACTCAATGAAACTATGACCCATGCTGTGTAGGGCCACCCAAGATGGATGGATCAGGGTGGAGAGTTCTGACAAAACGTGGTCCACTAGAGAAGGGAATTGCAAATCACTTCAGCATTCTTGCCTTGAGAACCCCATGAAGAGTATGAAAAGGCAAAAAGATAGGACATTGAAAGATGAACTCTGCAGGTTGCTACATGTCCAATATGCTACTGGAGATCAGTGGAGAAATAACTCAGAAAGAATGAAGAGATGGAGCAAAGCAAAAACAACACCCAGTTGTGGATGTGACTGATGATGGAAGTAAGATGGATGCTTATTGCAAAGTAACCTGGAATGTTAGGTGCATGAATCAGGGAAATTGGAGGTGGTCAAACAAGAAATGGCAAGAGTGAACACCGACATTTTAGGAATCAGTGAACTAAAATGGACTGGAATGGGTGAATTTAACTCAGATGACCATTATATCTACTACTGTGGGCAAAAATCTCTTAGAAGAAATGGAATAGCCATCACAGTCAACAGAAGAGTCTGAAATGCAGTACTTGGATGCACTCTCAAAAATGACAGAATGATCTCTGTTCGTTTCCAAGGCAAACCATTCAATATCACAGTAATCCAAGTCTATGCCCCAACCACAAATGTTGAAGAAGCTGAAGTTCAATGGTTCTATGAAGACCTACAAGATCTTCTAGAGCTAACACCCAAAAAAGATGTCTTTTTCATTATAGGGGATTGGAATGCAAAAGTAGGAAGTCAAGAGATACGTGGAGTAACAGGCAAATTTGGCCTTGGAGTACAAAATGAAGCAGGGCAAAGGCTAATAGAGTTTTGCCAAGGGAATGCACTAGTCATAGCAAACACGCTCTGCAACAACACAAGAGAAGCCTCTACACATGGACATCACCAGATGGTCAACACTGAAATCAGATTGATTATATTCTCTGCAGCCAAAGATGGAGAAGTTCTATACAGTCAGCAAAAACAAGACCGGGAGCTGACTGTGGCTGATCTTGAACTCCTTATTGTCAAATTCAGACTTAAATTGAAGAAAGGAGGGGAAACCACTAGACCATTCAGGTATGACCTAAATCAAGTCCCTTATGATTATACAGTGGAAGTGAGAAATAGATTCAAGGGATTAGATCTGATAGACAGAAAGCCTGAAGAACTACGGATGGAGGTTCATGACATTGTATAGGAGGAAGTGATCAAGACCATCTTCAAGAAAAATAAATGTAAAAAGGCAAAACAGTTGTCTGAGGAGGCCTTACAAATAGCTGAGAAAAGAAGAGAAGCTAAATGCAAAGGCGAAAAGGAAAGATATACCCATTTGAGTACAGAGTTCCAAAGAATAGCAAGGAGAGATAAGAAAGCCTTCCTCAGTGATCAGTGCAAAGAAACAGAAGCAAACAATAGAATGGGAAAGACTAGAGATCTCTTCAAGAAAATTGGAGATACCAAGTGACATTTCATACAAAGATGGGCACAATAAAGGACAGAAATGATATGGACCTAACAGAAGCAGAAGAGATTAAGAAGAGGTGGCAAGAATACACAGAAGAACTATACAAACAAAGACCTTCATGACCCAGATAACCACGATGGTGTGATCACTCACCAAGAGCCAGATATCCTGGAATGTGAAGTCAAGTGGGCCTTAGGAAGCATCACTACAAACAAAGCTAGTGGAGATGATGGAATTCCAGTTGAGCTATTTCAAATCCTGAAAGAGGATGCTGTGAAAGTGCTTCACTCAATATGCCAGCAAATTTGGAAAACTCAGCAGTGGCCACAGGACTGGAAAAGGTCAGTTTTCACTAAAGTTCCAAAGAAGGGCAAGGCCAAAGAATGTTCCAACTACCACACAATTGTACTCATCTCACACGCTAGCAAAGTAATGCTCAAAATTCTCCAAGCCAGGCTTCAACAGTACATGAACCATGAAATTCGATGTTCAAGCTGGGTTTAGAAAAGGCAGAGGAATCACTGATCAAATTGCTGACATCCATTGGATCATCGAAAAAGCAAGAGAGTTCCAGAAAAACATCTATTTCTGCTTTATTTACTACACCAAAGCCTTTGACTGTGTGGATCACAACAAACTGTGGAAAATTCTTTAAGAGCTAAGAATACCAGACTGCCTGATCTGCCTCCTGAGAAATCTGTATGCAGGTCAAGAAGCAACAGTTAGAACTGGACATGGAACAACAGACTGGCTCCAAATAGGAAAAGGAGTACGTCAAGGCTGTATATTGTCACCCTGCTTTTTTAACTTATATGCAGAGTACATCATGCGAAATGCTGGGCTGGATGAAGCACAAGCTGGAATCAAGATTGCCAGGAGAAATATCAATAACCTCAGATATGCAGATGACACCACCGTTATGGCAGAAAATGAAGAGGAACTAAAAAGCCTCTTGATGAAAGTGAAAGAGGAAAGTAAAAAAGTTGGCTTAGAACTCAACATTCAGAAAACTAAGATCATGGCATCTGGTTCTATCACTTCATGGCAAATAGATGGGGAAACAATGGAAACGGTGACAGACTTTATTTTTGGGGGCTCCAAAATCACTGCAGATGGTAACTGCAGCCGTGAAATTAAAAGACGCTTGCTCCTTGGAAGAAAAGCTATGACCAACCTAGATAGCATATTAAAAAGCAGAGACATTACTTTATCAACAAAGGTCCGTCTAGTCATAGCCACGGTTTTTCTAATAGTCATGTATGGATGTGAGAGTTGAGCTATAAAGAAAGCTGAGCGCTGAAGAGTTGATGCTTTTGAACTGTGGTGTTGGAGAAGACTCTTGAGAGTCCCTTGGACAGCAAGGACATCCAACCAGTCCATCCTAAAGGAAATCAGTCCTGAATATTCATTGCAAGGACTGATGCTGAAACTGAAGCTCCAATACTTAGGCCATCTGATGTGAAGAACTGACTCATTGGAAAAGACCTTGATGCTGGGAAAGACTGAAGTTGGGAGGAGAAGGGGACAACAGAGGATGATATGGTTGGTTGGCATTGCTGACTTGATGGACATGAGTCTGAGTAAGCTTCGGAACTTGGTGATGGACAGGGAAACCTGGAGTGCCTGCAGTCCATGGGGTCACAGAGAGTTGGACATGACTGAGTGACTGAAGTGAACTGATGCCACATATGCATTTTATATAGTATTAACTGGAATATTTTTCTCATGCCCCATAGGGATAAGAGTACCATCTGTTCTACTCTATGAGCAAGAAGCATATCCCTCAGGGGTAGGAATATATACCTACAGCCTAGGTACCAGGCTCAGTGCTGAATGAATGAATGAATCCTTAAGGCTTATTTTTTAAAAATTAAAATTATGGGAAAAAGATAAGGGGAATAGGACATGAAATATTCTAGACTCTGTTACATTATCAAGTTTTATGAATAATTCCCAGTCAAGGAGTGGGGGCGGGGAGGCGGGGGTGGAGGATGCCTTCCTTTTGGAAATTAGTTGGGTTTTATTTTCTAATTTTCTTTATTTATTTGGTTTTCTATCTACGCAGCATGTTATTGTCTTTGGCATTCATCATTTCTAAAAATTAACAATAACAACACATCCTCAAGGCTAACATTTATGTAGGACTTACTATAGGCTTTCCTGCTGGTTCAGTGGTAAAGAATCCACCTGCCAATGCAGGAGATGTGGGTTTGATCCCTGGTCTGGGAAGATTCCCTGGGGAAGGAAATGGCAACCCACCCCAGTGTTCTTGCCTGCGAAGAATCCCATGGACAGGGGAGCCTGGTGGGCTATAGCCCATGGGGTCGTAAAAGAGTTGGACACAACTTAGGGACTAAACAATAACAAAAAATGAGTCTGGTATCTGCAAACTGTTTTATACTCTTTCTTAGGCAACTGTTTTAACAGCCCTGTGAAATGAACAGGACTGTTTCACTCCCCAGCCCTAAACAAATAAGAAAACCGAGGCTGCAAGCAGTTCAGTGACTGGCTCAAGGTCATAGTGACCTCTACACAGTGTGGCCTGATTCTGTTCACCTGGTCAGAGCAACTCCAGAACCTGGGCACTCAGCCATGGCAGTCAACTGCTGCTTGTCTTATACTCATAAATAAATAAAAAGGACATACATTTTAAAAAGAAAAAAATAAACAAAACCTGTCCAGTTACTTAAAGAAACCAGAGGAAAACTGCTTAAGGGGCAGATGACTACTACATAAAGCAAACCAAACACTCACGTAAAGTACAACTGTCCACTTTAAGTTTATACAGCTTTCTGCTCTTTTTGGTTTACCTGGTCACCCACGGTAAAAATTCTTCATGGAAGAAACCTCAGCTTGGCCTGTTCTGAGAGGGAAAATACAATGTCACCTTCATCATTCAGCATAGGCTGTGGTTTCTGGGTGCTGCTCCGAGCCTGCAGGAAAGGATATAGGGAGAAGGGGGGAGCTGGGGTGCAGAGGGACATAGGGGCAAAAAGCCCAAGGGGAAAGGGGTGCTGTTGGGTAGCCCATCCCAAAATGTGCCTCTGAGGCATAGTAATTATTTTGAACTAAAGTTAATTAAGAAATAGCCAGCCCAAGGGGGACGTTCCAGGCTTCCCTGGTGGCTCAGTGGTAAAGAGTCCACCTGTCAATGCAGGAGTCATGGGTTCGATCCCTGATCTGGGAAACCCCACATGCCACAGAGCAACTAAGCCCATGAGCCACACCTACTGAGCCTGTGCTCTAGAGCCCGGGAGCTGCAGCTACTGAGCTCACATGCCACAACCACTGAAGTCCACCGGTCTGAGAGCCCATGCTCCGCAATAAGAGAAGCCACCGCAATGAGAAGCCCACGCCCCGCAACCAGATGATAGGCCCACTCCTCGCAACTAGGGAAGAGCCCATACACCAATGAAGATCCAGACAGCCATAAATAAATAAATAAAATTATATACATATGTACATAAAAGGAGGAGGGACACTCTGACTGTCCTGTCTCCCTGAAAGCAAGAAATCAATTCCACGTGAAAGGTGCCTTCTCTGCATTTATATAGATAGTCACCCTTATCATCAAAGACAGGGGATTCACACCAGAAGCCTATATAAACAAGCCTGGTTATTTCTTTAATTGACAAGCCCAAACTCTGTCTAAATTCTTCACTAATTGGGTTCTCCAAACCTAAGTCTCTTTGTCCCATCAATTCCTCAAAAATCTATTTGTCAACAACATGTAAAAACTGCCTGCTTTGGTCCCACTTCTAAGGTCCCATTTCCATGAGATCTCTGTGCCCTTGAATTAAAATGTGTTTCTGTTTCTCTGGTCAATCTGTCTTCTGTCAATTTTATTCTGAGTGCAGCCACAAGAGCTCAGCAGAGGAGGGGGGCTATTTCCCACTCCCAGATGGTGCTGAATCCTTCTCAACTGGGCTGTCATTCCATGATGCCACACCCAGAAGTTCATAATTCGACATTCCAACAACACTTCATTCAAGTGACAACTGAAGAAGCAAGACAACAAATGTGGATCCTAAGCACTTGAGGGTCGCTTTGTTTTCTCCCAGCCTGGAGGCGACTGGCCATAGGAAGTGCAAGTTCCACACGTACACGAAGGCAGTGTATCTTTCAAGGCATCTTGGATGCAGTGTTTAGAGCAGAGCCTATGTGCTTGGGGTTGCTGGGAGCACGCACTGAGTCCACAACACTGCCTGGCACTTGGTCAGTACGCCTGGCTGTCACTGTCCTCAATATCCCTAGGGTGCTGTCCCAGAGAAAATCCTTTGTAAATCTTTGCTGACTTTCATTTAAAACAAATGTGGTTACATCAAAATGTGATTATTCATATAAATACATACTAGGGATGTAATGTACAACATGATACATATAATTAACACTGCTGTATGCAATATATGAAAGTTGTCAAGAGAGTAAATCTTAAGAGTTCTCATCACAAGAAAAAACTTTTCTCTATTTCTTTAATTTTGTATCTATGTGAGATGATGAATGTCACAAAACTTGTGATATTCACTTCATGATGTAAGTCAAGTCATCTGAAACTTCTACAGTGCTGTATGTCAATTAGATCTCAATACTACTGGGGGAAAAAAGAAATGCTTATTTGGCTCAGAGACTTGATGAGCCTGCAACTGAAGTGAGAAACTACAGCTGATGTTCCACAGAGCAGATGTACCGCAGCCGAGAGTCCGAGGCAACCCTGAGTGCCTGGAGACATCTGGCCACAAATTACAGCCTGGACCAAAGAAGCCAGCCCCAGAGGATGGGAGGTGGGGGGAGGAGACATGATCAGAACAGGACTGTATTCCAGAAGCAGCGCTGCCTGTTTCCTTCAAGACCGTTAGGAAACCTAAGACAACAGTTCGTCACACCTTTTGTTCTGAGAAACTGTGATGATGTCTTTCGCTGGTGTCTCCCATTCCTTGCCTATAGCACCTCCTGTTTACTCTGCACCTTCATTTCCTTAGTGGTTGCAGATTTGCAGAACATACAGACACTTGCTGACAGAGCTGTTCATACAACTTTAGTACTGTATACGATTTTGTTGAGCTCTTTGCAACAGTATCATGCTCTGTGGTCCCTTACTGCTAACCTGTTTGGCATGTACTTGCTTTTTAATTAAAATGAAAGAGCACCCTTAAAAAGTCCGAATTTAGAAAACTAATCAAGCGGTAGTTATTCTACATCAGAAAAGGAGATGGCTCTAAAGAAGGATTCACTGAAGTGTTCTTTCCTACCGCCCAACTCGATGCCTCTCCATTCAGCAGAGTGCAAAGTTTTTTAGAAAGTACAGATTTTTTTTGGTCTATGGAGGAACCATTTAGGAAGGAGCACAGACAACTGCTACATGAAGCCAAAGTCATCTTTGATTTCACCAAATACTTGTTGACCTGAACTAAGCTGAAGAATGTCTCCCTAACTATTAAGGTTCACTGTACTCTTCCAAAAGCAACCTCTTAAAGTCGGTGCTATGTCCCCTCTGCCCTAGCCCCATCAAAAAATTCTAACTTGAGTAAAACCCCAGACCTTCCATAGGAGATATTTACTGAGATTCTATTTTTTAAGTGAGATTTTATTTTTTAAAAGTATTGAATTTGTTACAAATTTTTTTCTGTTTTGGGTTTTTTCTTGGGCTGTGAGGCATGTGGGATCCTAGCTCCCTGACCAGGGATCAAACCCATACCCCCTGCATTGGAAGTCAAAGTCTTAACCACTGGACTGCCAGGGAAGTTCCTAAGTGAGATTTTAAATATGTAATCTATGTATCCATATTTTTTAGAGACCTATGTCATGAAGACCTAACATGTGTGTGTATGCGTGTGTGTGTGTGTGTGTTAAGTCGCTTCAGTCGTGTCTGACTCTTTGCAACCCTATAGACCATAGCCCACGAGGCTCCTCTGTCCCCGAGATTCTCCAGGCACAAATACTGGAGTGCATCGCATGCCCTCTTTCAGGGGATATTCCCTATCTGGGGATTAAACTTGTGTCCCTTAGGATTCCTGCCTTGGCAGGTGGGTTCTTTACCACTAGAGCCATCTGAGAAGCCCAAGACTAAGATGAGGGGGGTTCAAAAACCAAGTGATGAAAACAGACATTATGTAAGATGAGTGAAAATTGCCAGCAGCTTTCAGGGGAGAGAGGGAGGAATAAGTAGAGCACAGGAGGTTCGCGGGGCAGGAAAAATATTCTGGATGATAATTAATGGTGGATAAGTGTCATTGTACATTCGTCAAAGCCCGTAAAATGTACAATGCAGAGTGAACCCTAGTGTAAACTATGGACTCTGCCTGGTAATGAGGTGTCAATGTTGGTTCATCACTGGGACAGACGTGCTGCCTGGTGCCGGATGTTGATGGTGGTGGGGGTTGGGCTGAGAACTCTCTGTACCTTTCCTTCAATTTTGATCTGAATCTAAAACATCTCTAAAATATATAGTCTATGACTTTTTAAAGTGCTATCAGCATCTAGCAGGAAGAGACTGTTATCCACGGAGTTTAAGGAGATGTTGGAGGCAGACCTTGGAGGAGGGAAAGGACTTGAGTTTGGATAAGAGAACGGGTACTAACCTGGGAAATGACGTGGGTCTTTGTTGCAGTTAGGCGGCATGCGGGATGTTGGTTCCCTGACCAGGGATCGAACCCCCGCCCCTTGCTGTGGAAGCATGGAATCTTAACCACTGGACTACCAGGGACATGGAGGACTTCAAGGGACCAACTGACAAGACTCAGTGCCAGGTGGACAGGGCTGGCGTCTTTCTGAGTGCAGTGAGGTGTTATAGAAGGTCTTGAGTTGGGGCTTGTTAGACGAGGGTCATCTAGGGATTTAGCTCCTTGCTGCGTGGACTGGAATTTGGAGGGATGACGAAGCCTGGAGGCCACAGTGTGGGCCTGAGACAACGAGCTGGGGCACAGGATGTGGTGGGGGGACCCAGAAGAGAAGGGGGAAGGCAGGGAGCTCAGAATGCCTAAGAGGTTTTGAGCCTTTGAGACTAGAACAGTGAAGTCGCTACCGAAAATAGGAAATACAGAAGGAGAAGTAGATTTGGGGTACATAGAAGATGTCTTATTTTGGGTGTGTGCAGATTATTCATGTGGAGAAGTCTAGCACGCAGCTACAAATGCAGTTCTGAGGCTAAAAATATTTCGAAGTAAACCTGCAGAGAGAGTCATTAAAGCCTTAGGAAGAGCTGCCATTGTAGAAATTGATAATGTTGCAAAGGGACTCAATGCGAGGGAAAAAAGAACATGGTCAAAGAATCTTCAGGAAGAGGACTTGGCAAAGGAGTCTGAAAAGGAGTATTTAGAGACAGAGGACCCAGAAGGAGCAGCCCACGCTCCCTCCCAGCCCCACTCAGAGGTTCAGACATCCACCCCTACCATCACAATCATTCATTATGCCCCTCCCCATGTCACTGGAGAGCATATATATAGTTAATATTGACTGGGAGACTTCAGCAGAAACTAATGCCCGTGGTCAGCCATTTTTATTTTGGCTGGCCAGAAATAAATTCTGTTACTAAACTAACAGTTTGCTGGTTATTATATTCAATAGTTGCACTGGACACACCTGTAACGTCTTCTAATTTTCGTGAAATGTTGTCTTCCATCCACTTGTCTGTAGAAGCGAAGGAGCATCTTCTAGCACCGTGAGTTTCATTTTCACTTTCCGTGTCAGAATCAATCACTAAGGTTTTTGTCTTTCGGTTGGTCTAATCTTCACACTGTCTGAATCAGAACTGTCTGAATTCTGTCTGAGACACTAGTATATACATTGCTCAGACAATGACAGAAAGTATCTGCATAAAATTCACTGATAAATTCTTCACTCACATTTTGCAGTGAATCGTTTTTGAAAATTTTACGTTTATAATATACACAATGTTGGAACAAAAACCTAATGGAGCAAAATGTGGATGATGACAATCATTGTTGTATAATGGACCCTAGATCAATTTTAAGCTCTAACAACTTCGCACGGTGGTGTTAATTGTATCACTCTCTCTATTGCTACGTCTCTGGTCAATAATCTGTTAAGCAGAAACTACACTGTTACTTTGTGAAAGCTTACTAATATCTAGAACAAGGAATAAAGATATGTACTTCAAATCTGAAGTACAGACTTCCAAAATACAAGGGGATAAATGTGTGGGAGACTGCATACTGGTATCCCCAGTGAATCCCATCTCTTGCATCCACACCCTTACCTAGACTCTGGTCTTGGCCATGTACCAGGCTTGTGTCAGCTAGTGGGACCTCAGCAGAGGAGACATGAGACCATAGGTACAAGCCCGACAAGACAAGTTTCTGGGTCCTGGGCTTCTCCTTCTGGGCTGCTGGCACTGTAACAGCCTTAGGTGACTGCTAGACCCTTGAGATGAGCCATCAGGGATCAGACAGCCCTGGTGGGTCCTCAGGGCCAGCCACGTGAGACCAGAAGCACTGGCCAGCAGAGGTTGGCCCTAACTGCAGAATCATGACCAGATAAAGAGTTGTTGTTTTTAAGCCATTAAGTTATGGCGTGATTTATTGCACAGCAATAACTAAGTGCTGCAGAGCATTTTAAACATGGGGGCAGAGCATGTACATGTGGGGAAACAAGAAAGCAAAAGTGGAAGAGATCTGAGGTTCAGAGTGAAAAGCTGACTCTCTACCCACAGAAAATTGAAAATGGCCCCAAGATTTGAGATGGGGGTTCATCCCTCTGAGCACCTTTTCCTGATGGCGCTTTTTACTTTTCATTATTTTTATTTTTTGGCTGTGCCACAGAGCTTGCAGGACCTTTGTTCCCTGCCCAGGGATGGAACCCATGCCCTGGACAGTGAAAACGCCAAGTCCTAACCAAGGAACCGCCAGGGAATTCCCAGATGGCCCTTTTTAAACTGTTACATTCTTACCTGTTGTTTCCACCCCTGATAATCTACAAATACAGATTTCAGAATTTAAGAGCAGAAAGGCCCTAGAGATGACCAAAAGACAAGGAAATTAAAACCAAAGAAGTCATTCATTTCTAAAGAACCACAAACAAATTACTCCTCACGTTAAAACCAGAATGCTGAACTGCCACCCTTCAGCCTGATGTGCTCTGGGCTGTACAAACCAGCCTGGTCACAGCCACACTCTTGGCACAGGTCACCCTGTAAGGACTCTATTCATAGACCCACTGTCCTCGAGAAAGTCAGCCTTTCTCACGCACATGGAGTGCGTGGTCTTTTCTTCTCTGTCAAGTCAGGGGCAGTGATTGGATGGAATCATCCAGGTAAGGAGCATGAACTCCAGGCGAGAGGGTGGCAGTAACCATGGGGCTGAGACAAGCCCAGGACTCCGGCCGCCACCAGCACCAGAGCGAACGCAGACCACGCCGCTGCAACAGTCAGCCTTGACGCGCACTGAGTCCCAGGATGTGTGGTGCTTGTTTACTGAGAGGGCTTGCAGTACACTCTGAAACAGGCATTCCTCATTCACAGGATGACTTGAATGGATAATCTGAAAATAAGCGAGAAGGCAGTTTGGTGATGGATCTACAAACATCACCTCCAGAAAACCTGCCCTTTGGAGACCCAGTGCTCTGCAACTTGGCTGCCTTATTCTCTCCTCACCCTTCTCCTGCACGGTCCCTGGGGACCAGAACCTACAGTAGAATTTGCACTAATGATCCCCAACAGGGCTTCAGGAGGGTTGCATTTTGAGCAATAACTTGCGTTTTGAATCAGGTTTCATCTTCCTGGTTGACTGCACTTGTTAAGAATAAGTTAAAATAAAAAGCATTAGGTCTTGATTTTAAAAACACTATATAATAAAAAAATTTGGTGTTTTGTGCTTAGTTGCTCAGTCATGTTCGACTCTTTGCAATCCCATGGACTGTACTCTGCCAGGCTCCTCTGTCCATAGGGATTCTCCAGGCAAGAATACTGGAGTGGGTTGCCATGCCCTCCTTCAGAGGATCTTCTCAACCCAAGGACTGAACCCAGGTCTTCCACATTGCAGGCAGATTCTTTACCCTCTGAGCCACCAGGAGAGCCCAATACTGGAGTGAGTAGTCTATCCCTTCTCCAGGGGATCTTTCCGACCCAGGAAATGAACTGGGGTCTCCTGCATTGTAGGTGGGCTCTGTACCAGCTGAACTACAGTGGAGGAATGAACTCCATTGTCTCTTTCCTTTGAATAATTTCTTTATAGGTATATATAGCTTTATATACAGTTTCTATATATGTGTTTATTATCTTGGGCTCTAAAATCACTGCGGATGGTTACTGCAGCCATGAAATTAAAAGGCGCTTGCTCCTTGGAAGAAAAGCTATGGCAAACCTAAACAGCGTATTAAAAAGCAGAGACATTACTTTGCTGACAAAGGTCCCTATAGTCAAAACTACGGTTTTCCCAATAGTCATGTACAGCTGTGAGAGTTGAACCATTAAAGGCTGAGCACCGAAGAATTCATGCTTTTGAACTGTGGTGTTGGAGAAGACTCTTGAGAGTCTCTTGGACTGCAAGGAGATCCAACCAGTCCATCCTAAAGGAAATCAGTCATGAATATTCATTGGAAGGACTGATGCTGAAGCTGAAGCTCCAATACTTTGGCAACCTGATGCGAAGAGCTGACTCATTAGGAAAGGCCCTGATGCTGGGAAAGATTGAAGGCAGGAGGAGAAGGGGACAACAGAGGATGACATGGTTGGATGGCATCACTGACTCAATGGACATGAGTCTGAGTAAACTCTGGGAGGCAGTGAAGGACAGGGAAGCCTGGGGTCACAAAAAGTAGGACACGACTGAGAGACTGAGCAGCACCAACAACAATATATGGGTGGCCATGGTCTTTGGTTAATTTGACTTAAACTTACAACCTCTCTCAGTAACTTCTCTCTTCCCTTCTCCAAGAATCATTTTTCCTGACCTCCTGCTTTCAGTTATCCTTGAAGAATGTCTTGAAAGTATCCCATATTTCAGTGTGAAATCAAAAGGAAGGGCAGGAAGAGTCCACCACACCCCCCGTCTCTCCTTCCCTCTTCTTTTTTCCCCTCCTTTCTCTTGATCCATCTAAATATTTTTCAAAATAAACATTTAAGGACTTCCCTGTGGTCCAGAGGTTAAGAATGGGCCTTCTATTTCAGGGGACTCAGTCAGGGAACTAAGATCCCACATGCCTTGGGGCAACAAAACCCACCATGCAACTACCCATCCCACAAGCTCTAGAGCCCAAGTTCCGCAGCAAGACTCCGCATGCTGCAACTAAGACCCAACACAGCCAACTAAGTATATAAGTATTAAAAAGTAAACATTTAAAAAAGAAATTTTCTTCTACCATTTCCCTAAGTGAACAGGATTTTTTTTAAGGGAAGGAAAGACACTTTTCTATTATGTTCTATTAATAGAAAATATATTTTTCTATTACGTAATTCTATATTCAATCACAAGAAATTCTCTGACACACTTTTTTGGTTTTCGTTTTAAAGGAACTTGGGGGACCTTGACGTTCAAAGGAGATGGTCTACAAATCACTGTGTCTTGGAATATTTATTACAGTTTTTCTCTAAAAGATTAGCAGTAGTATACCCAAGTGAGAATCTTTCTTGTCACTATCCACATTTTTAAATCTTGACTGCTCTCTGGCACCCAGTTAAAATAAAGTATTTTTGTTAACAGCACTCTGAGGGTGTGCTGTGACTAATGGGATGGTTAAGCTGGAAGGCATTAATATATTCCTGATGCAAGAGCCAGAGGTACTAGCCCATACCTTCAATCAGAGGGAGCAAAATCAAATTAGTTTGATTAATATACAGAAAAAAAAATAAACTTACACTTACCAAAGGAGAAAGGTGTGAGTGTGTGTTGGGAGGGATAAACTGGAAGCATGGGATTAAGAGATAAATACTATTATACATAAAATAGATAAATGACAGTGATGAATAGATAGCACAGGGAACTATATTCAATATCTTGCAATAACATATACATATCTGAATCACTTTGCTGTACACCAGAAACCAATACTACACTGTACATCAACTATTCTTCAAAAACAAATAAATAGTCTGATTATACTGATAAGGAAAACAATTTACTCAAACACGTGATCAGGAAGGAAGGGGAGCCTCAGTAAAAGGACACCCTCCAAATCAAAGATTTCAGAGGGAAAAAAAAAAAAAGTAAACTAAAAGGCAAATACAGATAATCCATGGAGACCAGGAAATAACACCTGAAGCACATTTAGATCATTGTCAGTTTTTACCATGAAAGTAAGCAAACCAAAAAGTGTTCAGAGAAATCACAGATGAGCTTGCCAAAGACACCCGCCCTGGGCTCCCCTGTTTATATTTAAGAGAAATCAACAGAGGTTTTTAAAAGAATCAAGACTTTAATTAATTGAGAGGCACGAAATAAATGCATTTCTCTTACTTGTACCATTCAATAGTCATGACGAAGAACTTTTTTTTTAAAAGAAGTATGTATATCCTCAACTTTTATCAGGTCCAAACAGACTGGGAAATGAACAGCGGGGGAAGCAGATAATACACTCAAGAGTGCAAATTAGTAAAAACAAAGTGTGCACCATCACAGACGAATACCCTCTCTAAAATGTCTTTAAAACTAGGACACCATTTTTCAGAACCCCAAACTGCTTTAATTTTCCCAGTCAAAACCCTTATTTGCTATAGCCACAAAAAGTAGTAACTATAGCCTAAAACTGAACATCTTTTTAAGTGTGTTACTTCAATACACACCAAAGAACTTTTATGACTATCAACAAAACTAAAAAGTTGGGACTTCCCTGGTGGTCCAGTGGTTAGGAATCCACCTGCCAATGCAGGGGACACAGGTTCAATCCCTGGTCTGAGAAGATTCCACATGCCAAGGAGCAACTAAGCCCGAGCACCACAGCTACTGAGCCCACGCCCTAGAGCCCATGCTCCACAGCAAGAGAAGCCATCGCAGTGAGAATCCCGTGTCCCACAACTAGAGAAAGCCTGCATGCAGCAGTGAAGACCCATACGGCCAAAAATAAATAAATAATATTTTAAAAGAAATAAAAAGTTGTATTTAATTCACAGAAGAGGAAACAATTAGACATTAATGTCTTCATCTGTACAAATCCATAGTCTCTCCAAGCAGAACACGAGAAGGAAATTATTATGCTGAATTTCATCCAACTCACAGTCGTATTCCAATTTTCTAACCTAATTAAAACTGGCAGTTTTACTAAGAGGAATCAAATTTCAATCAAATGGGTATGTCATCTTTTTTTTTTTTTTTTTAAGAAAAAGCAAAAGAAAAATCAAGATCTCCCATGCAAAGGATTAACAGAGCTTTGATTAGAATTGAGAGCCACCAGTTAAACAGGTGTTTTGAATTACCACTTTTATTAAAACACAATCCTTTACATGAAGCTCACTGGATTTTTTTTTTTATTAGTTCTAGAATACTGAAAGAAAATGTTTGTTTGGCTTAACACAATGGGGACTCATAAATCATGGAAGAATGACGACGGTGCTACCTCTGGGAAATTCACGACGTCGGTCTCTCCCCGGGTAGCAGCACTAGGTATTTTAGGACCAAAAGAAGCCTTGGCAACAATCAAGAGCTCTTTCTACAGACACAAGAGCATCCTGGTCTGGGCGTGGAGCAAAATGAGATTCAAGCCGTAGATCTGTCAGCTTGTTGGCCAATACGTCTTTTTCTTGGGAATAAAAAATTACACTGAAAGGGTTTAAGGGGCAGCAGAATTGGCTGGCAGGACAGCAGCTGTGGCGGGCAGATAGGGACCCCCTACCCCGCAAAGGGCCCCGGGAGTGGATTACGCTGATGCTGCGTAATAAGGCAGCGCCCCCAGTAATCTGGGCGCCCCCTTGGGGACTTGCCAGCCCTGTTCATGGAGTTCTGCTGAAAAAGACAATTATGGGCACATCCTAATATTCAGGCTTCTTGCTAGATCCAATTTATTTACCTTCTCCTCAGCCTGTGGGAAAATGGAATCTAGACTCCAGTGATTGAAACTAAGTTGCTTAAACACGGCTTGGTTTCCTATTCCCTAATGCAAAGTGGAAACAAAGTGTAGCTGAGATAGAGGACAAGCGGTTGTAGCTAGATGAAAGAGAATGATATTCAACACTTGATATAAACATGTACCAAAGATGTGGAGCCCCATGCGATCTAGGGAAAAATGATCAAGCAAAACGGCAATACACAGTTCCAAGAAGCAAGAGAAAGATTTGGGGAAAAAAATACATAATATGTTTCACATTCCATTTTGAAAAAAAATATTTTAATGCCTCTGTCTTAGATGATCAAACCTCATCAATAAACAAGTGGAACATATGCTTGTAGGACAGCAATGCTTTTAAAATTTATCGTCAAATCTTATGGTAAAATTAATTATATTCTATGGCAAATGATGCTGCAGGCAGAAAAGCAGTTTTAGACTCAGAGGGTACCTAGTACCCTGCAAGACCCCCTTATCCTCATTTTATAAATGAAACAACAGGCTCAGGGCATCTGTGGGAAAGCTGGGAGAAAGAGGCTTTCTCCCAAAGGCTCCCGCTGCCCAGAAGCCTCTGCTTTTGCCTACAGCCCTTTTGAAGTGGTCCTGAGATTACCAAGGCCATTCTATCACGACAAACACAGTCTGTCTCAGAAATGGATCCTCAGAGATCACATTAAGGTGGTGACACTGGCATTAAAAGTGAGGATGTTCTCTTCCAGAAATCTCATATTTACTCATTTAACACACACTCGGCCCTCTCTTTTGAATGCCCTGCTCCCCACCCAAATCCCTCCCCACACCCACCTGGGTTATCACAGGAGTAAGGATTCTACATCTGTCTGTGCTCAGTCACTCAGTCGTGTCCGACTCTTTGAGACCCCCATGGACTGTAGCCCACCAGGCTCCTCTGTCCATGGGATTCTCCAGGCAAGAATACTGGAGTGGGTTGCCATTTCCTACCCCTGGGGATCTTCCTGACCCAGGGATCGAACCCACATCTCCTGTGTCCCCTGCATTGGCAGGCAGGTTCTTTACCACTGGGTCACCGGGGAAGGCCAGGCGTCTATACACTGGGACCCTACTCCCTGGTCCCAGCCCCAGGCAGGTGCAATGAATCTTCTTTCCTGAGTTGGACTGGGGCCCTGGCCTCTCCCCACAGCTGACTGATAGGATATAAAGGATGGAGGCCATCATCGTCCTCCACAATCCGGCCTAGAGGAGGCTGAAGCGGAAAATGAAACAGGTCCTCACAGCGAGGGCAGCGCTGGTCCCCACCATGCTGCAGGCTCTGGCCTCCAGAAAGCACCCTAGTATCCTGGTGACGGAGCCCTCTTTCTGCTCAGCTAGAACGGGGTAAGCTGGGTATAATATTTAGGGAAATCATTAACCCAGGTAAAACGCTTTTAATTTCATGATCAACTCCCCTCAGAAATTGGTAGCCCTAGCAGAGCACAGCAGATCAACAAACAGGACACGTCTGAAAGCCAGCTGTCCATAGGCACTATGAAGAAACTACTTCCCTGTTTTCTGCAGGCTGGCTCTTTGGTCACGAGGGCCCCACCTCTGGGGTCATGACATTTCTCTCAGTGAAGACAGGGCCTGTCCCCAAATGTAGCTGGAGAAAGAGCCAAGAGCAGAGAGTTTTTAAGATTTTCTTGGAGTTCCAATTCTATTTTTATTTTTAAAATAATTCGACAAACAAGGTCCCACTGTAGAGCACAGGGAACTATATTCAATATCCTATGATAAACCATGATGGAAAAGGATAAGATAAAGAATAGATATACGTGTGTGTGTGTGCATGTGTGTGTAACTGAGTCACTTTGCTGTACAGAGGAAATTAACACAGCCTTGTAAATCTACTTCAATACAATTTTTTTTAATTAAAAAAAATAATTCAGACGGTCTGACACTGTGTTTTTATTCTTTCACCACACAAAAGAACTTAACTAAGAACTGTATTTTGCTTGCATTTTGCTCCTAGGTATCTTTCATCCATTTAATAGGTGGTGGGTTAAATACACACATTTTTCTTACAATCAGCCTTGGGCTCTGAGAGACAGGAAGCAGAGGAGTTTGGATGGCAGGAAATCAAGACCACCCTAACTTCTGCTGAGAATAATTGTTGGGCATGCCATCTGTTTATCCGAATAAAAGCTACCCTCTCTACACTGAGTTTCTAATTTATGAGGGACACGTTTTCCTCCCCTTTTGAACCCGGGGAGGGGTGGGAGCCAACGCAGTCTCCCTAGAAGAATCGCCAGGAAGCTACTCTTTACAACCCACCCTGCAGAGTGAGGACCAATCCCAGGGTTAGATGCACACATCAAAGAAAGATGAGGATTATCTAGCAAGATCATTCTCAAGATATATTGGCTGATATATTCTTTAACTATTAACTTCAATGTATATAGACTGAGTCTCCTTACAGAAAACAATCAGCAGGAAAAAAAAAAGTGGGGGAGGTGAAAGTTGACCAGGTTGTCAACTCGGCTGACCCTCATAGATGTTTTCTCTCCTTAAAATAAATAAGCAATATTGTAATATTGTTAACTTACACTACAATGTTTTTTCAAACCAGGATAGAAACCCACTTTGTAAAAGAGGCTCAATGGCTCTCTGGCAAAAGCAGAATTACAAAAAAAATAGAAGATTTGGGGAATTCCCTGATGGTCCAGTGGTTAGGACTCTAAGGTTTCACTGCTGAGGGCTCTGGTTCAATCCTTGGTCAGGAACTAATACTCCACAAACCTCCAGGCATGGCCAAAATAAATAGATAAATAAATGAACATACACAAAACACAAGGTTTCATAACTCCCACCATCATTGTTCTTCTCATTGTTTCCCAAACTCTCCACTCAGCAGCACCCACAGGGAGGGAGAGTCACATTCTAAATAATTATCTAAATGATTATTCTATTCCAGATAATTCAGTGTCGAAACACTGCATGTGTTTTCCTGTTTGGTCATAAAGTAGAGGCGCCATTATACTGTACAAGGGTTTGGGATGGAGACAGAGGCAGGGACACAGACAAGAAAATGAAAGGAACATCAGGAGATTTTCATTAGAGATAAACACGCACTCCTGAGAGTTCATGTTTGAGACATCCCCTCTCAAACCTCACCTGAGACCCACCTGATCTAGACAATGTGAAGGACAATAACAGAAACAAAAAAATGGCAAGTATTCAGTGTCTTCAACTATAGGGGGGGAAAAAAATGAAATGACTGGTGTGAAAATGGTTCTTCCCACAATCAGCCACTGCATCTGCGTTCCAAGTAACCAGGGAACTGCCCTGAAAGGTCACGGAGGACGGGATTGTGAAGACTTTCTGTGCATTGGGTCCCGGCAGGCAGCTGGCAAATTAAGCCCCAGTGAGTAAGTGTATGAAAATATGCCACTGACAACAAGTATATGTGGAGTGACCCTCTGGGATTTTGTGCAATAAATCCTCCACTGAGTGGTACGGCAAAGTCAGCCCTGGAAACGGAGGGCTGAGAACAACAAAACAAAAACAATGTGAGAAAAATAATTAAGAATTATTTATGCTCCAAGAAAAACATTTAGAAGGTAAAAATAAAATATCAAGGGGAACATTTCAACCATATTTTTTATTCATGGTGAATCATTTTTATCTAAAAACCCTCCCAAATCCCTTCCTACATTTACCCATCTTCCAAGCGTAGTCAAATTTGATCTCTTCCACCTCAGTGCCATCCTGGGATGTCCCAGTTTGACATCTTTCTGCCAGTTACTGAGCCTCTGCAGGATATTAACAGACCCTTCTGTGTGTTTATAGATATAGTTTTCTTTCTCTGCAAAGGCTGTATCCTAAAATAGACTGAGTAAAGAGGAAAAAAAAATTAGGCAAAAAATAATGAGTGATAAATTTTCTATGTATAGAAAATACTCAGACAACACAACAACTAACACTCATTTAAATTAAGGGGTAAATCAACATAACGCAGTCATCCTGTCTGTATGCTGTTAGCTAACATTAAATGCCCCTTAGGTTATTTCTGGGCTTCCCAGGTGGCACTAGTGGTAAAGAACCCGCCTGCCAATGCAGGAGACATAAGAGACATGGGTTCGATCCCTGGGTCAGGAAGATCCCCTGGAGAAGGGCACGGCAACCCACTCCAGTATTCTTGCCTGGAGAATCCCATGGACAGAGGAGTGTGCTGGGCTACCGTCCACAGGCTACGTGTCCCAGGGTCAGACACGACTCAAGCAACCCAGCATGCATGCAAGCAGGCAGGTTATTACTGTATCAAAGAAGAGGAAGAGTAATACCACAGAAATTTCTTCCATGGAACAGCTTCTTTTCATTATTCCTCTCATTCAGATTTTTATGAATATCTTTGAAAATCTTTAACCACTTGTTCCAGACAATGAACTCTCTGCCTTTTCTAAGTATTTTCCCCGCAGATTGAAAAACACTCATTAATTTGGGTTGATTCTTTGCTTTCATACATCTCTCAGAGTTTATGGGAGGGGACCCTGAAATGCTTATCTGTTTGTTTTTTGTTTGTTTTGTTTTGTTTCCAGTGCAGTTTATCTCCAGGAAGAACAGAAAACTGATTAACCACAATCAAACATTACAAAAATCTCTTGCTCTTTGTGGTCTGAAACAGGCGTGTTTTCTCCCCATGCTTCAAGGCAACAAATATAATTGAATGTAATGATTTAAAACCTACTCCAAGACTAACTAGCAAGAAGTGCTTCTGCCAGACCACAATGTCTATGAGAGATGAATGTGGCCAATAAAAGCTGGAGATATGCATTCCTGAAATCAGAAAGCAGAGAGATGTTTCTGATCATGAGAATGTAGCCCAGAGATATTTGCTTGGGGGCAGCAAGCACATTTTTGATATTAATACCTTACCATCAAGAAGCACTCGATTTGACTTCCCTCAAAAGTCTCATTTTTACAAGTCAGAAAGCCCCGAATTTAAAAAGAAAAAAACACTAACATAGGCACTGGAATATTTTCATTCATAGTGCTAATTGGAGTTTAGCTTATATGTCATTCTTTTTTTTTTTTTTTTTTTTCCTCAGAAAATTTCTCCAGAAATTCTTGCAAATGCGAGATTGAGCATGCATGCGTTTGTTTAATGGATTCTCTAGAAGGCTTTGCCAAATTCTAAATGTTCCGTCATGCATTTATTCACCAGTTATCAAGCAACTTATGAATAATTTAACATTTTCCCGTATTCTACTATCAGATGAATCTAAGATATCTCTAAGTTTCTTTCTCCTTTGACCATAATTTTTCGATTCAAGACAAGTTTCTTTGTTAGGTCCACATTTTGAAAATATTAACTTGGCTCTCAACTGATTCATGCTCCACATAAAGAGGAAGTCACTGCTGAATGCGAGAAAATATCCTGAGCCGAAATACGAGCCAAATTACCATTTCTTTTCTACACAAGTGCCATGTTGCGTCTGGTACCTTGTCTGGCCCGGGACCCCATGGCTATACAACGGAACACAGGATAAACTTGTTCAGAGGAACAAAACATGACCCCTTATGCAGTGTAGGAGGGAGGGCTGGCCCAGAACAAAATGCTTAAGTAGATCTCTTCTTCAGCAAAGGACCACCCGTCTCTTCTTTTCTGTGTTTCCCTTAAGGTCATTTACACCACCCTCCCCTCCCACCTGTTCACAAAAGGTCCCCAGTATTGGCTGCAGGAAGTCGAAAAGAGCACCCCCGGTCTCACTTTAAGTTATCTGTACTTTAAGTTATCACCTGGGGACTTCTCAGGTGACAGACACCTGACCTGATGATCCAGCAGAGGAATTTATTAGTGGGTGTCAGTGTTTGGCTGTCAGGTCACTCTTTTTTTTCCAGCCTCAGTTTTCTTAACTGTAAAATGGAAATAGGCACCGTGATATATCAGGACACACTCTAACAGTGATCTATCAGTGTGAGGCCATATTTTGTTGGATTTTGTTAATAATCTGGATTTCTGGCCTCAAAAGTATAGTCTCTCATTTAGGTATATGACTCATGGTATGCCATGAAAAAGAGAAAGATAAATACCATATGATATCACTTACATGTGGAATCTAAATATGGGATGAACAAACTTATCTGTGAAACAGCAAGAGACTCACAGACAGAGAGAACAGATTTGTGGTTGCCAAGGGGAAGGTAGGGTTAGGGAGGGATGGACTGGGAGTCTGGGGTTAGCAGATACAAACTATTACACACAGAATGGATAAAGAACAAGGTCCTGCTGCAGAGCACAGGGCACTGTATTCAATATCCTTGATAAACCATGAAGGACAAGTATATGAAAAAGAATGTGCATATGTATGTATACACACATACACATATATATTTATAACCGAACCACTTTGCTGTACAGCAGAAATTAACACAACATTGTAAATCAACTATACTCCAATAAAAATTTTGTTTCAGAAAAGAGAAAGTCAATTACTATGTCTAAGTTCAGTCTTAACTCAGATTATATGTATTATGTGCAGCACAGGGAAATGGAAATGATATTTGGTTCAATGAACAATGAACAAATAATTCTCAGTGGAAAATGCTGCTCTGTGCCTTACTTCAATGCTGCTTTAAAATGTTGATGAGAAAGGCCATGCCTGGGGGTATGAATCTTACCGGATGTGAATGAAACTCAGGGCGCCTCCAAGGATAAATCTGAGGAGGAAACACAGATAAGAAGGTATGGAAAGGGAGGGGCATCCTCCCTCTAGCCTCAGACATGGGGGGAGAAGGAGGGGTAGGCGGGCAGATGATGTTCTGCAAAGCCAAGCCACTTCCTCTTTGTTCTCCCCACCCAGTCACAGTGAGGGGGTCCCCTGAGACCCTGAGCCAGGCTGATGGAGAAAACTGACTCTCAGACTTCTAACTCCTGTCTTCTCTGCACTGGCCAGCGTCAATGGGGAGGTGAGCTGTTAGCACCAACACACTCCACGTTCCATCCACTGATCTTCATCTTTTCTCGGTGGCTCAGTTCAGCAGATAAACTGCACGCTGCCCTGAGACAAAGAGAAGAGGGGAAGATACTGCGCGCCCATCAGCAGCTCCTAACATCCAGTGGTCAGAGATGGGCGAGGGTAAACCTGCACGGACACCTCCTTGGTCAGCTGAGAGTCCTGTTAGGAGGCATTCTCGGAGACTCCCACAATCGCTCCAACAGATATCAGTGTGACACTCCCAAAGTTAGTGGCGACTTTGGTGAAAGTCTGCAATCCGAATAACTGGAGGTGAGAATGATATGTAGGTCAGTATTAATGCCAAGACCAATCAGCTGTAGCCTCTGAAGTGACTGTACATTCTGTAAAGGGACGGTTTTTGGCAAGCGCATCAGTGTCCCTTCTTGCCAAGGGCCATAGATTTTAATAACGGGAAAGAAAGGAAATCCCCCATCTAAGGGGTTCTGGAATGGTAAATGACTTTCTGCTGGGCAAAGATGCCCAAGGCCATCCCATTTCCAATTTAATTTTGGAAAACAGATGTTTCAGTAAATTTTTCAGGAAAATTTAATCTCATAATTATTTCCAGAAATGCCATGAAAACGTTTCTGAAGGATGAAAATGATTTTATTTCCTCAAGGTCAGCCGGTCAGTCACTCAGCACTTCTTGAACTTCCCCTAGGAGAAACATCAACCATTAAGGAAATGTAAAACACAGCCCTCCCTTTCCAAGAATTTACAGTGTGAAGGTGAGGGGAAAAAATGGAGAAATGCAGAGCCTTAGAGTGGCCAAATGATTCCAATCACAAAGTATAAAAACTTACAAACTAGAGAATTCTATTAACAGCTACATAGGGCTTCTCTGATGGCTAAGTGGTAAAGAATCCACTGGCCAATGCAGGAGACTTGGGTTCAATTCCTGGGTGGAGAAGATCCCCTGGAGAAGGAAATGGCAACCCACTCCAGTATTCTTGCCTGGGAAATCCCATGGACAGAAGAGCCTGGTGGGCAGGTGGTCAGTCAGATGTGACTTAGCAACTAAACAAGTAACAACTACACCTGTGAAAGGCATTCTCGACATGGACTAAGATTTCAGAATTTAAAAGGTGGTGGTCACTTTGCTGTACAATAGAAACACAACAGTGTAAAGCAACTGTACTCCAGTAAATTTTTTTTAAAAAATTAAATTATATGAAAAAATGAAAAAAATTGGTACAACCTCTATGGAGGCAATTGAGCAACATTTATGAAATTTATAAAAATTATATGTGTACCAAGAGATCACATATGATTTTATTTACATGAAATGTCCAGAATGTCAAATCTATAGAGACAGAAAACAGAGTGGTTAGTTGTCAGGGGCTGAGGGAAATGATGGCTTACTGGATATAGTCTTATTTGGGGGTGATGAAAAAATTTTAGAACTAAACAGAGGTGCTGTTTGTATGACATTGTGAATACACTAAATGCCACTGAATTGTATACTTTGAAATGACTAATTTTATGTTCTGTGAATTTCATCTTAATAAAAAAAATTTGATTTAACAAAAACAACAAGAACAAAACGATGGTGGGAGGGAAGATGGTTTAGCTAGACTGAACAGAGGTAGTTCAGCTGTCTCTGAGAAGCAAAGCCTTCAAAGAAAGGTAAGTTATAAAGAGATGCAAGGGTGGGCATCATGTAATTTCCAGCAAAGAATCCAGTCCTGCTATTGGTGAGATGAAGGCATTCCTCAAAGTCTGAATCAGCCCAGTGTCACAGAAAGTAAAGTGATCTGGAGCCACATGACCTGCTTAGGTAATTCCAGGAGGGCGCAAACCCCTTGACCTTCTCCTCACACGTTGAAATAGGGGTTAGAACTCCATCCAGCTATTTCACAAAGTATCTGACGTGCTATGTGAGAAAACTAGGACAGGTTAAGCCTGTGACACTTCAAATTAAAGCCAAAGAGGAAGGATCTGGCAGGAGTGGGTCTGGAGCTTCACTGAGGAAAAGGCAGGGGAAAGAAATGAGTGGATGAAGGAAAAAGTACCTCCTGAGAAGGAGGAGATGGGGTACATGCAAGGGAAGTGATGGAGGTCTTGGGGAACTACCAGGTGGAAAAATAATCAGACCCAACACTGAGGAAAAGACCTGATGCTGGGAAAGACTGAGGGCAGCGGAAGGGGACAACAGAGGATGAGATGGTTGGTTGGCATCACTGAGTCAATGGACATGAGTGAGCAAATTCCAGGAGATCATGAAGGACAGGGAAGCCTGGCGTGCTGCAGTCCATGGGGTCGCAAAGAGTTGGACACGACTTGCTAACTGAACAACAACACAGAGGAAGAAGAGCTCCTTAGGTTTCTCGGGGAAGAGGAGTTCTTAAGCCAACGGGTCGGGCGCTGTCCGCTAACACTGCACCTGTGTCTGCACACCTGGACGACATCCTCCAGGCTGGAGCCCCTCACGGAGTGGAGGGCCTGCCTGTGACCACTGCCCTGAATTTCACAACCACGGTGGTTCCTGCTCTATCTCTGCAGAAGCCTGATGCTCCATGTTTTCAGACGCCACCACCGTCTCTTGATTTAGCCCGTCAGTTCACAGCTGTGCAGTCTGTTTTATTTGTTTTGACGATACAGGGGGCTCTCAAGATCAGAGGCAACCACATACCTCTGTGATGGGTTTCTTCTAGGTTTTTTGGTTTCAGTCATTTGCAGATGGCTGAGCCCCTACAGTAAACCATTCTGCAGCCTACTTTTTCTCCTTTAAAAATTCTTCAAAATGGGGGACTTCCTTGGTGGTCCAGTGGTTAAGAATCCACCTTGCAATGCAGGGGATATGGGTCCAGGGAACCAAGATCCCACACGCCTTGGAGCAACTAAGCCTGTGTGCAGCAACTACTGGGCCCTTGAGACATAATTAGAGAGTCTGTGCACCACAAGGAAAAGATCCCCCATGCCACAACTAAGACCCAAGGTAGCCAAATTAAAAAAAGAAAAAAAAATTCTTCAAAATATTTTGGTGCATAGGTACTCAGCAACTATTTGCAGGTAAAGGTGTCTAGATGGCTAGAAAATATTCTAACATGCATCTGAACCATAACCCATTATTTTTTCCTTTCTCAAGAAAATACTGTTGATCCCTGTGTTTTGTCACACCCGTGCTTTGCTTAGCTGGAGGGTCTGGTTTCTCAGTCCGTTTATCAGGCTAAGGACTGGGTTTGTTATGGAGTGTTGCCTGGTTCCACTGGAGACTCGCAAAGGACTGGCAGGGACACCATCAGTTCTGACAACATGAACATCCCTGCCATCGGCCTCATCAGAGTCTTGGGAGAGTCACACCGAGAATCCTGCCTGTCCTAAGGACCAAGTTCATGTGCATCTGCTCTAAGAAGCTCTCATGCACTCATCACGCTAGCCTCACTTTGTGCTACTCTCAACTTCTATAGCACATTTAATGAAATAATGACAGGACCACCCCTAGCTGTTCAATGTCATGTTATTTTTCTTTTCCTCTTGGATTAGTCCTGTCCCCCAGTGATAAACACCTGCTGTTCTCGCCACTCAGCACCTATTCAGCTCCTGGTGACGATGTCTGGTGTCCTTACCTGGGGAAACCAGCCCCTCTCTGATTCCCAGCCCAGCCTGGAAAGTGGAACATGTGAACTCCATCAGGGTCAGAAACGGGACTCAGTCTGAACCAGTGACAGTCAGGCCCAAGACTTTTATTCAAACTTGTATTAAGGTAAGAGACACTTTCCTGCTGGATTCAATGATGAACAATGTAGAGCTGGAGTAATTCAAGCTATCTTGCCACCACAAGGGTGAAGATAAAGCAAACGCCAAGCGAGTGACATTGAGACAAAAAGGAAATGGCAGGGAATGGTAAACCCTGGGAGCCTTGAGGCTGAATGACACCTGGATTTTGTACATGTAGGTCAGTAAGTTCCCTTCTTGATCAAGGCAACTTGAGCTATTAAAACCAATCTTGAGTCCTAAATGATTTACCAATTGGATTTTAAAATCCCTGAGCCCAAATAAGTGCCCTTTGGTTACCAACAACATCGAGAAGGGTGTTCGATGCTTAATGTACACATTAGGATCATGTTTTATTCTGCTGTTTCTGTCCCAGCACATAATACTGCGATGGACGCATCAAATATCTGTTTGTCACTTTTCAGAACGCAGGCTTCCGAATGGAATGAGACACTCTCCTAAGCATCATTCCCATCGCAGCGTGCTGGTGGAGACAATGCTGACGGTAATGCTGGGCTTCCTGTCCTCTGCCCACCCCTCTGGACATCCAGGAAGAACAGGTGAGAATAACCCCAAATCACTTAGGGCGATGAGTGATTTTTTAGGAACAAAGCAGCAGTCTTCCACCTACACCTTCAAATTTCAATGGACTAATATTTGCCTTTTCAAGGAACGTTTTTAATTTTCTTTTTTATTTTTGTGTGGCTATAACAAGTCCTCCAAGAGCAATTTCAGATTTCTCTCTTCACCTGAAGAATCCCAAAAGGATGTCTTTATTATTATTATTGGCCACTCCACTTTCAGGATCTTAGTACCCCGAGCAAGGATTGAACCCACATCCTCGGCAGTGAGAGCATGGACTCCTAACCACTGGACCACCAAGAAACTCCCTCAAAAGATTGACTTTGATCTCCACACTCCAAAGCAAAGAAAAAGGCCCATTACATCACTGAAAAGACTATTTTTACAGAAACAAAACCAAAAAAGGCTAAAAACTAAAACTAATTTAGAGTCCACAGTGCTAAACATTGTGTCCTTCTTCCTTTCTTTTTTTGTTGTGGAAGCAACACCTAACATGCAATCTACCCACTTTTTAAGTGTACAATACAGTATCATTAATTTACAGGCACAGTGGTGTAAAACAGATCTCTAGAACGAAATCATCCTGTTCTTTGTTCTTTACGTAAATGTGTTCTAACAGAATATACCCACCAAGGAAAAGAAGACTTGAATTTTGGAAATCTGTTCTTTACCACATTATGACTCTTTGAAAGGTATATAGCATAGCTGGCCTGTCAACCTGCAGAGCTAAAAGCCTAGGCATGAGACAGGAGACAGTAGACGGAAATATTACTATGTCTTTATTTTTCTTTTTTGGCCTGTGTCCAGTCTTAGTTGCAGCATGCAGGATCTTCAGACTCTCTAGTTATGGCTCTTAGGCCCAGCAATTTTGGCCTAAGTGTGAGCTTAGTTGCTCCAGAGCATGTAGAATCTTAGTTCCCTGAGCAGGGATCAATCCTGCTCCTCTGCATGGCAAGGAGGACTCTTAACCCCTGGACCACCGGGGAAGGCCCACTATGACTTTTTAAATGGCTGCAATCATGCTAACTTTCAGAACCAGTATTTTTTCTTTTCTTTGATGGATATAAGCTGATGTGCATGCTAAGTCGCTTCAGTTGTGTCTGAATCTTTGCAACCCTATGGACCATAGCCCGCCAGGCTCCTCTGTCCATGGGATTCTCCAGGCAAGAATCCTGGAGTGAGTTGCCATGCCCTCCTCCAGGGGATCTTCCCGACCCAGGGATTGGAACCCATATCTCTTATGTCTCCTCCATTGGCGGGTGGGGTTCTTTACCACTACTGCCACCTGGGAAGTCCCATAAGCTGGTACTACGGGAAATCATTTTCAAATGGACTTACAAAAGGGATCAACCTATTTTGGGGGTTACAAACCATGCTGAGGTCAGTACTACAGAAATATGTGGCACCAAAAGTACAAACAGAAAAAGAAACATGTAATTGTTTTCTAAGCAACCATCTATGAGTGAAATGCAAAAATATCGATACTTGACTCACCCTAGAGGGAAACTGTTTTCTGTCAAGGTTTGTTGATCTTTTCAGAATTAGACTTTCAAAGGTTTGCTCTATGTTGAACACATGGCAACAAAATGTCATGCCACAATATAAATCATTTTTAGAAAAACAGTGCCAATTAGAAAATGCAACAAGTTCTGAAAAATGACTCCAATTGTTGAATGTGACATAAAGTGCAAGGAAAGATTTTTTTTTCCCCCAGAAGGAATTGCAACAAAATACCATCATTAACACTTGAAGCCCATGCTCTGGTGGAGAAATCAGCCATGATACATTCACATTTTGCATACAAATAGAAATCTGAGAACTTTATAAAATTTATGTTGAATGGAAGAAAAACAAGGATAGTTGGTTCAAACCACAGAAAGGTCAAAATACAGTGAGACAGATAAAATAACTCAAATTCAAGAACCATAATTAGAAGAAATTCCATACTTATCTGTTTAAAAAAAATAAAATGAGAAGCTTCGTTCAGTAGATTTTTACCATCTCTCCTCTATCTCATCAACCCACAGGGGTTATAGAGTTGCTATGTAGCAAAAGATCTCAAAGGAATGCAAATGAGAATGTCTTCCTTTTTAATTAACTTTAAGCCGCTATCCTAAACCCAGTAATATCTTAGGCATTTTACATATATTATCTCATAATGTCTGTGGAACAATTCCATTAAATATGAATTTTTATCTCCATTTGAAAGAAGAGGAAATCCAGTTCAGAAAAGATAAATAACTCGCCCAATATCACAAGGTTGTATTTAATCCTGCAACAAAACCCATAGCTCTTCGGGTCCCTTTGATAAGGGCTCCACAAGGCCCCGGAGCAGCTCCCCAGGAGCAGCTCCCCAGGCTCTCGGAGGCTGCCTGGGGCAGCTCAGCACTGTGGAATGTGCACCAACCAGAATCTCAGAGATCTGGAGAGGGCCAGATAACCAGCCCTCAGGCCTCTGCTCCCAAAAAGGCTGGGCCGGGTGAGTCCTGGCTCCTTCTCATGCTAATAGTTGAATTCAGTTTGAGAGCTCTAGCTTCAACCAGGTGTCCATGATTTCTTTTTCTTTTCTTAAGCATATGTCACCCAATATTGCATGTGTGCTAAGTCGCTTCAGTCATGTCCTACTCTTTGCGACCCCATGGACTGTAGCCGGCTAGGCTCCTCTGTCCATGGGATTCTCCAGGCAAGAATACTGGAGTGGGTTGCCATGCCCTTCTCCAGGGGATCTTCCTGACCCTGGAATCGAACCCATGACTCCTGTGGCTCCTGCATTGCAATCGGATTCTTTACTGCTGAGCCACTGGGGAAGCCCATTACCCAACATACTCACATATAATACATGTCACTCTACACTTTTTAGCCACAAAATGATTCAATTATGGACAGAACTGGACAGAAAACCATAACAGACAGATCTATTGGGGATATTTCTAGAAGCTGCTTTGTGATGGGCTGTGGTAGAGCTGGTGATCTCATGAAGCTGAATCGTCCCATGTCTTCTGAAGCTCACCCTTCCAGCCCACACACTTCCCACCCACAGCAGAGCTCAGCTCCTCCCAGCTGCAAAGTGTACATGCTGCGTCCTTATCACACCTCACAAGCTTTGCTGTTTCCATGATTGTCTGCCCTGCAAGATGTGAGCTCCTTGATGGCATGAACACGGTTTCACTTATCCCTACATCCTCAGCATCCAATCCTTGCTACAATGCTGGGCACATAATCAGTGGTCAATAAATGTTCACCTGAATATTCAATTTTCTTTTTTAAGGCAGACAGGAAGGCAGATGAGAGAAAAGAATCTAGGTGATCTATATGTTTTATGACTCACAGGATCCCATTCAACCCACACCAAATACAGGCCTGCCTCATTTTGTACAAAAGATCTATTCCTGAAAGTAAGGAGATTTATACCTTGAACTCATCTTGCTAATGATTTCCAAGAATTTTAATCTTAATTTCAGACAGCATTTCCTTACATTTTTCTTTAATAATCTGGACATCCTCCAATCTCCTGACAACAATAAATAATTAAATATACTTGACAGCCTCTCTATAATTCAAGAAAATTTGCAGGATTTTTTTAAAGCAAAAAACATGCCATGGAATCTGGACACCAATGTCAGTTAATCTACACTGTTAACGACTTGAGTGTTTTATACAACTTAGACCCTTTGTTAAAAAAAAAAAAATGCTTTCCTGGTGGCTCAGAGGGTAAAGCATCTGCCTGCAATGCAGGAGACCCGGGTTTGATCCTTGGGTTGGGAAGATCCCATGGAGAAGGAAATGGCAACCCACCCCAGTATTCTTGCCTGGAGAATCTCATGGATGGAGCAGTCTGGTAGGCTACAGTCCACAGAACTGCAAAGAGTTGGACACAACTGGGCAACTTCACAAACCCTTTATGTCTCCAGTTAAAAACCACAACATGACAAAATCATTTGGTATGTGCTGCTGCTGCTGCTAAGTCGCTTCAGTCGTGTCCGACTCTGTGCGACCCCATAGATGGCAGCCCACCAGGCTCCCCCGTCCCTGGGATTCTCCAGGCAAGAACACTGGAGTGGGTTGCCATTGCCTTCTCCATTGTGTGAAAGTGAAAAGTGAAAGTGAAGTCGCTCAGTCGCGTCGGACTCTGAGCAACCCCATGGACTGCAGCCTACCAGGCTCCTCCACCCATGGGATTTTCTAGGCAAGAGTACTGGAGTGGCTTGCCATTGCCTTCTCCGTTGGTATGTGCAAGCACCTAAAATGAATCAGATGGAGTTTTCCCATGGAAGATACCTAGTTTTTCTCCAAACTCACCTTGTTTTTAATTTTGATTTGTGTATATTAGGCTATACCTATCTGTATGGATGCTCTTAATACACGAGAACAAAGACAAGCAATGTCACCTGTTCTGAAGTGGGCTATGGAACCCCACTATCAAGGTTGCCCTCCGCTCTCCAGACACGCCCCATCCCAGAGGCAGAACCAATCAAGACGCCTTCAGAAGAGGCCATTTTAATCCAAGTTTCAATCGGAAGGAAAGAGGGAGCAGATTATAACAGTGATGTGCCTTAACACTGGAAGAGCAGGGCTGATGATACAAAGGAGGAAACAGAAGCAGTGTGCCTGGACAGTAAAGGGATTCCTTTGCAGAAAGGGAAAAATCCCACCAACAGGGTGAGGAGATCACAGCTGGACACGAGCTCAAGGCTCACAGAATGCCGTCAGACACTCAGCCCTCTCTCTCCCCAGCTGCCCCCTTGCTGGTTTGCAAGCAGCCAGCCCGCTGCCCTTCGTATTCTAGAACACTTTTCTTTGCACCTCATTATAATCATCTACATCAGTGGCCTAAATTGATGTGTGCTTTAAAAAAATTTTTTTTTAATTAAAAAAAAAAGTTTAATTCTTTTACCTTTTTACTTCATATTGGAGTACAGTTGATGAACACTGTTTTGACAGTTTCAGGTGTGCAGCAAAGTGATTCAGTTATACATATACATGTATCTATTCTTTTTCAAATTCCTTCCCATTTCAGTTCAGTTGCTCAGTCGTGTCCAACTCTTTGAGGCCCCATGGACTGCAGCACGCCAGGCTTCCCTGTCCATCACCAACCCCCGGAGCTTACTCAAACTCATGTCCATCAAGTAGGTGATGCCATCCAACCATCTCATTCTCTGTCGTCCCCTTCTCCTCCTGCCTTCAATCTTCCCCAGCATCAGGATGCTTTCAAATGAGTCAGTTCTTCATATCAGGTGACCAAAGTATTAGAGTTTCAGCTTCCCATTTAGGTTGCTACATAACGTTGAGCAGAGTTGCCTGTGCTACACAGTAGGTCCTTGTTGGTTATCCGAGTTAAATACAGCAGTGTGTATGTGTCCATCCCAAACTCAATAACTATCCCTCCCCTCACCCTCCTTTAATTTAAACCTTTAAGTTAAATTAAACCATAACCTCCTTGAGGGCAAAGAACTTGCTTTTTAGTGCTATGTTCCCCCTTCCTCGATATCTGGTAATAGGCAGTATGTACACAACAAGTGCTATCTGAATGAATCCGTCAATAAACAAGTGTATATATATATATAGGTATTTCTGAGCAGATACTTGAAGCAGAATCTAGAGTGAGGACCAGAAAGAAGAGGCTGAAATGACAGAACTAGTCACAAGAGGAAAAGCACAGACGAACATTGGGGAAGATGAGGAAAGGGGATGGGATGTGGAAACACTCCTAGTGTTTTTCAGTCAGAGGCCAGAATGGAGCTCATGGTGTATGAGAATAAAAATTCCTAATAACTGGGCTCCCCTGGTGGCTCAGTGGTGAAGAGTCCATCTGCCAGTGCAGGAGACACAGGCTCGATCTCTGGTCCAGGAGGACTGCACGTGCCGCTGAGCCCCTAAGCCTGTGCGCCAGTGAGCCCTGAGCTCTAGAACCTGGGAGCAGCAACTACTGAGCCCACGTGCCCTGGAGCCCGTGCTCCGCTACTAGAGAAGCCACGGCAATGAGAAGCCCGAGTACCACAACTAGAGAGGAGCCTCTACTTGCCGCAACTAGAGGAAAGGTCTCACATCAAAGAAGACCAGCAGTGCCAAAAAATACATAAATAAAATATTTTTTTTTAAATTCTTTCATAGAAACGACAGCATCTGACTCTGAAAAGTTGGGCACAAGGCATGACAACAAGAAAACCCCAGAGAGTAACCATGTATTATACTGGAGGGAGCAGAAATGAAAATCTATCTAGTCTAGGTACCAGATCAACACTGGGTCAATATCAGGTCTGCACTACTTCTTATCTCCTCTTTCACACTTTCATTTTTATACACAGATGAAATTGTTTGATCTGGTTTTTCTATTAGACTGCACTGTCCCATCAGTTCTATCTCCTCTCTTCCCACACTTCAAACCCTTCCTTTTTCCACTTCTCTAAATATAACCCAGAGAACCAGGAGCCTTTGTAAGATCAGAAAGGTTCTCTCTGATTTGGGTTCAACATCTCAGTGAGATTCTGCCCAAGGCTTAAGATTTCTGAAATGTTATGCCGCACGGTTTCCAAAAGGTAACATCAACTTGATACTTGAGAGCGTGCCAGGAGATGCAGTTGAAAACATTTTGCATGTAATTAAGGATTCTGGCCTCCAGTGTTCAGCTTTGCCCTTTAATATGCAAGGCACATCATTGTTTATCCAGGGGAAAAATAAACTCCTGAGCTAGATTAAAAGCTTATTTGACAAGATGTGAAGTCAAGTGATGTATAAGGAATCTTTGGTTGATCTGATGATCACTTGAATGGCTTAGAAACGCACAGCGCCCCCACAAGTAATGGAGACATAACATTAAGAGAGTAGGGGCTTCCCTGGTGGCTCAGACTGTAAAGAATTTGCCTGCACTGTGGGAGACCCAAGTCTGATTCCTGGATTGGGAAGATCTCCTAGAGAAGGGAATGGCAACCCACTCCAGTATTCTTGCCTGGAGAATTCCATGGACAGAGGAGCCTGGCAGGATGCAGTCCATGGGGCTGCAAAGAGTATGGACACAACTGAGTGACTAACACAACACATATCTGCACTCGGGCCGGGAGGTGGGGGAGGTTTAATGGCTAAAAGCCAGTGGCAGGGACGTCTAATGACAGTGATTCAAATCTGACCATCTGAAGATGCTAGGAATCTGCACGCTTGGACATGGGTGGGATGCACATACGGAGGAAGGTCCGGACGAGTAGTCAGCCCACATGCGGTTCTCCAACATCCAGAATACTTTGTTCAGGATAAGGAGAGGATGGGGGGAACTGGTAAACTCCAATATTCTGGGATGGGCCTATAATTAGGATGCATATTCTGTTAGTCCTACCAAAAGTCCAGAATCACTGGTAGATTAATCATTCCAGATTTGGGTCAGCAGTAAATTGAGAGGATCCTGGCTCTTCTAGTTGGATCTAAGTCCTTGGCTTTCCAGTTAACGACCTGTGTGATCTCCAAGGATAAATTTTGGAGCCAGTTTCTGCAAAGAGGTCTGTTTGTTGTGACTGTAACACAATAGTAGGTGTTTAATATATATTTGCTAAGTTAGTAAATAAAAGAATACTTAACTGAAATAATGTATACAAAAAACTAGCACACATTTGGTGCTTAATAAATGTTTATTACTTTGACCTGCCTCTTCTCTAACTTTGAATTCTGTTTATTTTCCATGTGGGTGGATTTCTGTTTGGCGTTTTCTTAATCTATCAAATGAACAAAGTCATTTTATTTTAATTATAAAAGTGATACATGTTCATTGTAGAAAGTGAACATATTATTTCATCAAAAGTTGGAGGTTATCTCAGAATGCTAAAAAAAATACAGAGAAGAAGATAAAAAATTCCATCATCCCAGGAGTGTCATTATGTTTTGACATATATTCCTCCAGACTTTTTTCCAGGCAATGCTCTCGCTATATATATATTATAAAAATGGAAATAATACTATATATTATTTTGCAATATTTTTTTACTAATTTTCCATATAAATACAGTTACATCATTAGTATTAATAAGACTTGATTGTATAGTCATATCATAATTTAACCATTCTTATTGTGCATTTATAATCTGCATAGTTGGCCATTATAAACAAAGCTGCATAATAAATATCACTGGACATGATGTTTTTTGAAAGATGTTTCTAATTAGCTACATAATGATAAATTCCTAGGAGTGGAATTACTGGGTCAGAGATATGCATATTTGTGTGTATGTATACATTATATAAGTCTTTCACCTTCTGATTTTGGTTTGGTGTCTATGTGTTTTTAAACAAAAATTCTACAATTTAAAATTTTTTCCTTTTTAGTTTTTAGTACTAATAATGTCACAGATCTAACACAAGAGGAAATAGCTTTACGATATACACAAATTACTATCCCAGGGCCACACATTATTTTCATTTGTAAAGAAATGTATTTCTGCATTTCTTTGAAAGGTAGCACATTTCGTTAAAGGTTTTGGGTTTATATTGGCTCAGCGATATAAAGAATCTGCCTGTCAATGTAGGAGATGAGGGTTCCATCCCTGGGTCAGGAAGATCCCCTGGAGAAGGAAATGGCAACCCACTCCAGTATTCTTGCCTGGGAAAATCCCATCAGCGGAGCCTGGCAGGCTACAGTCACAGGGTCATAAAGAGTTGGACACAACTTAGCAAATAAGCAACAACACACATGTCTACTTTTACTTAAACAACTGACTATGTATATGTCTTATCAGAAAAGAAAGGAAAAGAAAAACTTCACTTTTTCCCCCTAACCTTCTGGCCCCTCCCAAACCTCCCAGCCAATGCTGACAGCTTGGTTGGAAGATATGACAAAGCAAAGCAAAGCAGAGAAGAAAAAAAAAAAAGAACTTTTTTTTTTTTTTAAAGCAATGCAGAGAAATACTTGGTGTTTTTAAAATGCGGACTCTTATTACATATACTTTGCTGACACTTCCGTTCCCTAAAATACATCACAGAGTTCACCTTACTGGGCTAACTCACTTTTAATAGCTGCCTAATATCCCAGAGTATGAATGTACTACAATTTATTTGGCCACTCCACAATTGAAGGTTATTCACTTTTTGTTTCCAATATTTTGACACAATATACAGTGATGCCAAAATGTATTTGATTTATAAAACCTTCCTATCCAGTGCTTTTATTTCTAGGGGAGGGATGATCGGGACTGGGAGCATGGCTTTGATCAAAATACACTTTTAATGTTGACAGATATCTCTAGATCATTTTCCAGAAAGACTATAAACATGTAACGTTCTCTTATAATGTTTGAGACAGGTTTCTAATAAACCTGACCATGTGAAGATTGACTTATTTATATCCTGAGGAAGAAAGCTAAATTCCCAGTGACCACATTTTAATCATTCTCCCCAAATCCTAATGATATCATTTGTGCTATTTTTAATACTTTGCTTCCCATTAATACTTGTATCTAATTATTCATACTACTTAAGGAATACAGAAAATAATAAAACTTTCTACCATTGATTTAAAAATGAACATCTGAAAAATGTGGAGTTGTATAAAGACTTTAAAATACATTGAATAACTTACTGATTATCAACCAGTTTTTTATTCTGGCCATCTAAACTACAGGCAGGGAAAAAACTACATATATACCAAAGTCATAAAGGAAACCAGGACCTTTCAAAGCCTCTTTCCCCAATTTACCTAAGGGTAGTTTTTATGCAGCAGGGAAGCACTCATTGAGTAAGTCTGTTTTGAAATTCTATCAGTCCAAAAAGATATCATCAAATACTTAGAGAGAGACAAGGAGCAGCTCTAAAATCCTACTCAGAAGGCAACTCCAAGCCCAAAGGCCAACACAGCCTTCTGCCAACATCTTGCAGCTGGTTTATCATCAAACGCTTGCTTCAGCCACCATAGAACCCCAGTTGTGGTTCTTCTTAAGGACCTAAGGGCTTACTGCACTGTTTCCGAGCACTTACTTTTCTACAGGCCCTGACATGGAGTTTAAGCCCCAGCTGAAACAGAACTTCTCAAGTGGTTGCTTGCACTCCTTTGCTCCCCAGATACCTGTTTTCCCATTAACTTTCAAAAAGGTTTTAAAAGTTCTATACTGATGGGTGGGTGATATGCCAGTACAGTATCAGAATAACCAGCGTTCACCTCTCTACAAGAAAGTTCATCATTGGCTGATGCCATTCTATGGGCCGTATGTAAAAAGGGCTGGAGTGGGTTGCCATTCCCTTCTCCAGGGGATCTTCCCAGACCCAGGGATCGAACCTGGGTCTCCCACATTGCAGGTGGACTCTTCACTGCCTGAGCCACCAAGGAAGCTTCTGTAAAAAGGGCAGGTGGATACAATTGACTACTTGTTTTAGGAAAACTTATTTTTTTTAAAAAAGTATAAGACTTTGACTTAGAGAAGGAATTTATGGTTGGGGGGAAGGGGTAGGATGGGGGGAAGGGATAGTTAGGGAGTTTGGGATGGACATGTACACACTGCTATATTTAAAATGGATAACCAACCAGGATCTACTGAATAGCACAGGGAACCCTGCTCAATGTTAAGTGGCAGCCTGGATGGGAGGGGAGTTTGGGGGAGAACGGATACATGTATACGTATGGCTGAGTCCTTTTGCTGTTCACCTGAAACTATCACCACGTCATTAATTGGCAGAAAGTGAAGAGGAACTAAAAAGCCTCTTGATGAAAGTGAAAGTGGAGAGTGAAAAAGTTGGCTTAAAGCTCAATATTCAGAAAATGAAGATCATGGCATCCAGTCCCATCACTTCATGGGAAATAGATGGGGAAACAGTGTCAGACTTTATTTTTTGGGGCTCCAAAATCACTGCAGATGGTGACTGCAGCCATGAAATTAAAAGATGCTTACTCCTTGGAAGGAAAGTTATGACCAACCTAGATAGCATATTCAAAAGCAGAGACATTACTTTGCCAACAAAAGTCCCTCTAGTCAAGGCTTTGGTTTTTCCTGTGGTCGTATATGGATGTGAGAGTTGGACTGTGAAGAAGGCTGAGCACCGAAGAATTGATGCTTTTGAACTGTGGTGGTGTAGAAGACTCTTGAGAGTCCCTTGGACTGCAAGGAGATCCAACCAGTCCATTCTGAAGGAGATCAGCCCTGGGATTTCTTGGGAAGGAATGATGCTAAAGCTGAAACTCCAGTACTTTGGCCACCTCATGCGAAGAGTTGACTCATTGGAAAAGACTCTGATGCTGGGAGGGATTGGGGGCAGGAGGAGAAGGGGACGACAGAGGATGAGATGGCTGGATGGCATCACTGACTCGATGGACGTGAGTCTGAGTGAACTCCGGGAGTTGGCGATGGACAGGGAGGCCTGGCATGCTGTGATTCATGGGGTCGCAAAGAGTCGGACACGACTGAGCGGCTGAACTGAACTGACAATTAAAAACAAAGACTTTGACAATATTAATAATTATACTGAATAAAATGAGAAGAAAAAATACTAATTATTTCTAACCCACAGACTGTAACTTTGAATTAATAAAAAAAAAAAATAATACTCTGTGACTGGTATAGAAATGCTTCATCAGATTCAGAATAATATTTTCCACATCATGTAAAACACCTTCTTTTACCAAGTAAGAATGTGGGTACTAATGGTTTCAAACAATGCTTGAAAGAGCAAGATCTCCATCAAGTAGCAAGGAAAATAAAATAACTACAGAGTTCAATTTCATTCCATTAAATGGCCTTAAATTAAACTTCCCATACAGGAAAAAGAAAATTTTGATGTGTGTATTCAAATACAGCATACTACTCTTGAAATACTGTGTGATTATTTCACAGAAAATGAAATTACAATTATGGTAGCAAATACCTTAAGATCTGAATATAAGCTCTTTGGCTTTGAATGTGCTGGCTTTCATCCAAAAGTTTTAAGTGAGAAAGTCACATCAATGTGATTTTAATCATTCTTCAACAAACAAAGGATCATTTATAAAAGTTACGGTCATAAAAACAATTAACACCTAACAAAGGATTGAATTCTCATGTTACATGTGTTTCCCTGAACACACATTTTCACACCAAAACATTAATATGGGTGGGTTATATGATTAAAACTCTCTTCTAAAAGCAAATCTTTTACTTGTATTTCTTAATTAGAAAATATATGTGTCTTTCAGACACTTCTCCTCACCTATACAAAGAACACTGGGAAGAAAACTTTGAACACCAGTTTTAAAACACCTCTGAAATATTTTAAAAGTAGGTCATGCTTTCATGATTGATATGACTCTTAGCCATGGAAAGTCCTCAAGTTGTCAGTGGACTTACATCAGTAATATTTTTAAATTGTTATTTTAAAATCTCTGCATTAAAATTTTTCAAAATTCCCTAAAAGTTTCTCGGTAGGTGTTTTTCATCAGCAAGTATCACTAATTAAAAGACAATCGGTTGATTTCAATGAAAATTAGTCTCTCCTGGCTAATTAGCAAAAAAAAAAAAAAAAAGCTTTCCTTCTGCTAGAGGAACTAGATGTTTCTGGATTGCATTCATTATGGTAGAAAGTGAAAGCCTTTTGTTGGTGTACAAGTTAGGTAGCTCCCAATTCAGAATACATTTTCTCTAAAATTTAATGTCACAAACAGAAGTTGGTTTTCTAAACTAGTCCACAAAATTCTATGCAAATGAAATTCATCTTTAAATGAAATAATGTTATGTCAGTTTCAGGGCAGAAAACTATCAGAAAATAATTTCCTTTGCAATACCCATTCTATCATCAACACTCGACATTAAACAAAAACAAAACACTAATGGAAATTATGTAAGAAATTTTTACTCCTCTTGGTGTTTGAAGCAAAAACATAGTTTGGGCTGTTTTTATAAAACAAACGAATGAGATGATTTAATAGCAAAAATTTAATAGCATACTTTGGGGATGTATCTTCAAGTCTGCTGCTAAGCTGCTAAGTTGCTTCAGTCGTGTCTGACTCTGTGCAACCCCACAGACGGTGGTCCACCAGGCTCCCCTGTCCCTGGGATTCTCCAGGCAAGAACACTGGAGTGGGTTGCCATTTCCTTCTCCAAGTCTAGCTTCTGTTAACTCTATTATCTGTTCTATATATTTAATTTTTTAGTGAAGCATTCCTGGTTTCAATACCCACTCTTTTCTTGCTAGTTGATAATACACTAGTATTATATAGAAAATTATCAGTTTACATTTATTTAGGAAAAACATGTTTAACTGGAGAGAAAGATGATTTAAACATTTCTAGGGAGCTTTCAGGGCTTCCCATGTGGCTCAGTGGTAAAGAACCTGCCTGCTAATGCAGGAGATGTAAGAGACATGGGTTCCATGCTCGGGTCAGGAAGATATCCTGGAGGAGGGCATGGCAACTTACTCCAGTATTCTTGCCTGGAGAATCCCATGGACAGAGGCACCTGGCAGGCTACAGTCCATGGGGTCACGAAGAGTTGGACACGAGTGAGGCAACTTAGCATGCATGCATGCACTCATGCAACTTTCAAGAGCTCTGAAGATACAGGACTCTGTTTAAGTCTCACTTTAATTCAAAATGTATAGTTCTGAAATTCTCTGATGGGTATCAAAAGTGTTAACAAATGTTTTTCAGCTATAATTAGGGGAGATCTTTTTGGTACACAGAGAGAAAGAATAAAAAGGAAAAGAGGAGAGGTTGAAGATCAAAAAAAAGAGGGAAGGGAAGGTATATTTGCATAAATGATTAAAAAAAAAACCTTTCTAAAGTGGAAATTGTTATGAAAGAAGGAGAAAGGACAATTCTGGCTGGATAATCCATCTTCACTGAGTTAGAACAAGGTTAGTGGTGGAAAGAGGCAAAGCTCCTGCTGGAAAGGAGGTCATAGCTCAGAGAATAGCAACAGTATGGATGGTTTTCAACTTGAGAAGTTCTAGGCATAGCTACCAGGGCAGAGCAAGACTGGAAGATCCTAGCCCAAATGCCCTACAGATCACTTGATCCCCCAGGGTGGAAACTTCAAATGAACTTAGACATCACCTCCTTCAGGAAGTTTTCCTCACTGCTCCCCATCAAGGATGGTTTGGGTTCCTTCCCTATGTCACAAAATAATAGTTCATACACATCATCACTATGTTTATGTGGATGATCCTTCCACTAAACAGATTTTTTAAGGGCAGGAACTGGGTTCCATTCCTTTGTTTTACAGAAAGTAATGCTGGAAAATGCAATCAGTGTTCATGAATTAACTAAAATGACCCACAAAAGTCAAAAGCAGACCTGGAACTAGAACCAGGTGTCCCAGTTCTGGTCTGGGGGTCTCGTTTCAAGTCGAGGGCATACTAAACACAAAAGTAGCATGTAATATCCACAAAGAAATTTTAAAAGGTATACAAATCATTCTAACAGCACAGAAACATACCAAAGACAATCCCAAAACAACCACAACTGCCTTTTCTGTTCCTGTAGCATCTCACACCAGGCCCTTAAGAAAAGGGGGGGTGGGGGGTGGGGAATCCCACTATTCACCTAATTGTGGGCTATCATGTAATAGGGAGACAGAAGGCACTGTTCCCAAGCCAGCCAATAATAAACTAGACCCTTACGCAGGATGATTGACAGCCTTTGTAATTTTATCCCAAGGAGAACAATAATAGACACTATTTTTATTCATACCAGTATTTAATCCTTTTTCCTCAGTAATATACTGGATGGCACTAATTTCTATGGGTTAATTATATATTCCCTCAAACAGAATAGGTTTTTCTTTAGCTTTGTTTTATTGAATTCACAGAGCCATCCCAGAGGAATAGTACAGCCAAATGAAAAGTCATCTCACCAACTAAAAGACCAGCTTATTTTCTGCAGAAATGTGCTGTGCAAGCAAGCCTTCTCTACTCCACCCTCTTGGTTCAATACAGAATCTTTACTTCTGCTTCTTCCTGTGTCTAACGTGGTGTCATGTCTCTTTCGTGCATGCTGACAGCCAAACATGTAACCACAGGGACGTGGACTTTCACTTTCCCTAACATCTTTGAGCAACTCAGATACTGTCTTGCTCATGGTGGGTATTTATTTACAAAGTGTTAACTAGCCCTGACATCCGTATCAACACTAGTCTCCCTAGTAATCCCTTTCATCTCATACTGCTTTCTTTTGGTGAACTGTCCCTTTAAAAGTAGTTTTTGGGACTTCCCGGGCAGTCCACTGCTTTCACAGACTCTGTGCTTTCACTGCAAGGGGTGCAGGCTCTATCCCTGGCTGGGGAACTGAGATCCAGGATGCCGCATCCAGGTGCAGCCAAAAAAGTTAGTTAATTAATTAAAAGCAGTTTCCATGTTTCTCACACACCTCTACTCCTAAGAATTATGCTACAGCAAAGACAGACAGACAGGTAGACACACTTGGAAGCAAAAGAAGGGGAAGTTAGTTGCTTTTACTACTCAAATTCTGTTCCTCCAACATTCAGTTATGCATTCAACGAACCCTTACTGAGCATCTGCTTTGTGCCAGTCACTAAGCTGGGTGTAGTTCTTACTCTAAGTCTCGGCTGACAATGGATGGATGTGAATATTTTCTGAATATGTAATTTTGTAATTATAGATTCCTTGTAGCAGGACAAAATTTTATTAGGACAACCAACCAGCTTTGTTTTATTAAGACGTTTTGTTTTATGCTTTACTTGGGCTGTTCAAAAGACAGCCAAGGTTGTAACCATTAATCAAAGAGAGCTTAATTGCCTCAAGAGAACACAGCTCAGGATGGTCATCATTGGTATGAGATGTCTCTCTGGTCCTTCATTCTTACAATTTACGCTGTTTATTATTCATACAAGGTTGATTAATACACTGGTTATTGGGAACATTAGTTCTAATACAAGAGTGGAGAAAGTAACAGGCAAATGGACTTTTTATATAAGAACCACAATAACGATGAAGTATTTACCCGACACCTTTGCTTTAACTCTTAGAAGAAAAACAGTAAAGAAGGCAGGCCAATAAACAAGCCATCATAACTAACAAGCAGGAGGGTTCCCTTAAAAGGTCACTGTAATACATTTCTTATGACACGAGAACTATAATTTCATAGATGGGCTGTCATGTCTATCCTACATGCTATCCAGAGAAGAGAGAGAAGGTGAGCAATGTTAAAGTCTTGGTCATCATCCTTGAATGCTCTTTATTTCAAGACTTGGAAGAAGAAAACTGATTTCCATTTTGGTAAAATAACACAATTTATTTTACATGATCTTTTACTTAAATACTCTGAGAACACTGGTCAGTATTCCCAACTACCATTCACAAGCAGATGGGCAGACTGTGGCACCTCACGCCAGCACTCCACCCCCACGCTCTGTGACACGCTTGTGTGCGTGCAGCTGGGCCCCTTCTCTTCGTCATGCCTTTCCCTCTTTCCTCCTGAGGTTCAGCGTACAGCACGTTCCCAATGTCTTGTTTCACTGACAGTATCGGCTCAAAGACTATGGTCCAGACAAAATGTGCTTTCATTCCACCAAAGTTTCTTCCACTTGATAAAATTCTTCACTAAGTGGCATTCAATAGCAAATAAAGGGACTTCCCTGGTGCTCCAGTGGTTAAGAATCCACCTGCCAATGCAGGGGACATGGGTTCGATCCCTGGTCTGGGAAGACTCCACAAGCCACAGGGCAGCTGAGCCCATGAACCACAATTACTGAAGCCTGTGTGCCCCAGAGCCCATGCTCTGTAACAAGAGAAACCACCGCACCGAGAAGCCTGCACCACCACAACTGGAGAGTAGCCCACACTCCCCGCAACTAGAGAAATAAAGACGCAGTACAGACAAAAAAAAAAAGCAAATAAAAGTTAAGTTCGCATCTAAATTAATCAAAACATATCTCCCTCTTTCAGAAACTAGCACCAACAGAACTTTCCACTAACAAGGCATTGTTCCCAACAGGTGATGTGATGGCTCCTAGATGTCAAGGACCAGTCAGTCTGAATCAGAATCTACAGGTTAACCATCAAACTCTCAGCCATCTGGTTCACTTCCTCAACCAAAGGCACTGAATGCACACACTGCCACATCAAGAGAGGTATTCTATAAACATCTGAATGTGGCAGGAAAAATAGTGAGTGAGTCTCCATCTGATACATCATTTCACTTTGAAAGAGACTTCCCAATGTCCAGGACAAAGAGGAGACGTTAGCCAGAGGGCTCAAAAATAGGCTGATAAGGGGCACATTGTTTCTGGACAGTTGCCCACAGTCCAGCTATTCACAGTCCCTTCTTGCTGAAAAATCACAGAGCAAGAAGGAAAGGACTCATCTGTTCAATGAAAATGGCGTGAGCACCTACTATATTACAGGGCACTGTCCTAGGTGCTGGGGGTCTACGGTGAACAAGAGAGAAAAACCTCTTGCCTTCATGGAGCTTCTCAGTTGAGGAGACAGACAATAAAATTTAAAAATTAAAAAAGAGAATGTCAGATGGTACTAAGTGACGGGGAAAAAGCTGAGGTAAGAGGGTAGGGGGGATGAGGGTTATGCTTTTGTATAAGGAACTCAGACATGACGGGACTCTTTGGTAACTCTTTCCGGGAGACTGCAAGTAACTTGAGGGATCAAGCAGTTCAGGACTGTCATTACTGTATGTATGTGTGCATATGTATATTATAAGGACATTAACCAGAGTTCAGAACTATATCTGGCAGAGGGTTAGTCTGATACAAGTCACATTGCCAATATCAGAAACAGAAAAAGAAAAGTACCTTATTTTATTATAAATCACTCACATTTCTCTTTGACATTCTAGTTAGGGCATTCTGTTCATTGTTAAAAATAATTATGTGTGTTGACAGTTTCTATAATCTGTGAATTTTACATCAAGATAGTAAAGGAGATGACGATTATGTTTTGCAAAACAGGAGGTGTGGGAGCCACCTGGGTTGCACATTCCTGCCGTGGTGGGTGTGCTCACTCACCAGGTAGTCACTGGCGAGTCACCAGCAAGTCCATGCCAGACCCGCCTCTCCTGGGACTTACATTGTCGTGGAAAATCAGACTGAAACTTAACTAGGCAAGCAAATAATTAACTAACAACCAGTTGTAAAGTTTTGGTTATAAAGGAAACAAACAAGGGGTTTACAGGGAACAGGGTTGGGGGGATGTTTATTCAGATATGGGGGTGGGGAAGGATTCCCTGACAAGCCCCAAGGAGGGAGGGCAGAATGTCCAAAGGGGCTGTAAGTGGTGTTTTGCACACCAGTGCTTCTCACCTTGGACTTGCCATGGTTCACGTGTTCAGTCCTCAGGGCTGCCACGTGGGATGAACTGCACAGAACAGTAAGACAGAACTGGGTCTGAGATGCTAAATGCTAAAGATGAGGAACAGATTCATGGGGTTTCAGTACACTGTTCTCTTTACTTTGGAAAAGTCTTAAAGTTTCCGTTAATAGAAAGTTTTTTAAAAAATACCTTCAAAATCACCTCTACTTGCCAGTTGACTACAAATTACTTACTTAGTTTAACTCATATGTAACAGGGAATAACAGATCCTAAAACCATCAGAAAAAAATTTTAATGAAGCGAGAATATAACTTTCAATCAGTCACTAAGGTGTCAAAGTGGCCCTCTCATGGGAGTCTAAACAAGAGCAATGATATGAAGATTATTAAAAGGAGGCCGAGTGTGTTCCATCATACAATCAAATATGATGGACCACTAAGGACTGTTGAAAGAATCTAAAAACACTAAAACATGCCCTGCCACTCTAGTTCTTTAAAATGAAAAGCTGACCAGTAATTATGTTAAAATAGATTTTACAGGGCTAGAACGTCAGTTCAGACTCCTCCAGGTTTTTCATTCCTTTTAAACTGGTAGGAATAAACGATGCCAAAAAATTATATTTGACTTTAAATGCTTGACTTTCATTTTTAAAATATCTTCATTTTGTCACAAGTGCCTGAAAAACATCAGGTACATCCTTCTTAGCTCTGCCAACCCCCTTTTCAACAATACAGAAGAACTTAAATACCAGTTATGGAACCTCAGCAAAGAAGCTGTGTGGGCTCCACTTTCCCAGGGCACTCCCATCAGTTTATTCATGGACATACTCTGGTGTGCACGTATCTTTATGTGATCTCCCCAAATAAATCCAAATGGAAGATGGGGCACACAGTGGCTATTTCCAAACCTTTCTGCATTAATTTCACTCTCTTGCTTTATGGAAAATAGTCTATTCATCCACCATAGAATATTATACAGCAATTAAAAAGAATGTGCTTCATATGTATTGCTCTGAAAGGGGTAAGCATTAAAAACAAAAGTCTTGGCAGTACTAGCTGTAAGTTGAAAATAAATGAATAAAATTCTCTGAAATCTGTGTAACCTTGGTTTAGGCAATCATTTCTTAGAAGGCAATCATTTCTTAGATACGACACCAAAGGCCGAAGCAACAACAAAAAACAGGTAAGTCAGACTAACATCAAAATTGAAAACATTAATGTTGCAAACAATGCTATCAAGAATAGGAAAGAAAACCCACAAAATTCGAGATAAGATTGCAAAGTACATCTCTGATAAGGGACTTACTCAGAAGAATTATTACAACTTAGTAATAAAAAGACAACCTAATTGAAAGATGGGTAAAATGTCTGAATAGAGATTTCTTAAAAAAAAAAGATATAAAAATGGCCAACAACCTTATCAAAAGATGCTCAACATCATTAGCCATTAGGAAAGTATGAATCAAAATCCCAATGATACCACTGCACACCCACTAGTATGGCTGTAATCAAAGATATGGTATTCAGTGTTGGGAAAGGGGTAGTGAAATCAGAAAGCTCATACGTTGGCGGCAAGAATGCAAAATGATACAACTGCCTTGGAAAACAGTTTGGCAATTCCTCAGAAAGTTCGACAGTTACGATCATGACCCAAAAATTCCACTCCTGGATTAATACCTGAAAACAGAAACATATGTTCACACATCAATTTGTATATGAATGTTCATAGCAGTGTTACTCATAATAGCCCCAAAGTGGAAACAATCCAAATGCCATCAATTGATGAATGGATAAATAAAATGTGATGTATCTACACAAAGTTATATTATTTGACCAGAAGAAGGAACAGGCTACAACAAAGATGAAGCTTGAAAACATTATGCTAAATGAAAGAAGCCAGTCACAAAAGGCTATATAAATGTATAGACAGGAAAGAGATTCCTGGTTGCCTAGGGCTGGGGAAGAAGACTGAGCACCGAAGAATGGGTGTTTCTGAATTGTAGTGCTAGAGAAGACTTCTGAGAGTCCCCTGGACTGCAAAGTCATCAAAGCAGTCAATCCTAAAGGAAATCTACCCTGTATATTCATTGGAAGGACTGTTGCTGAAGCTGAAGCTCCAATACTTTGGACACCAGATGTGAAGAGCCAACTCACTGGAAAAGATCCTGATGCTGGGAAAGACTGAGGACAGGAGGAGACGGGGACGACAGAGGATGAGATGGTTAGACAGCATCACTGACTCAGTGGACATGAATCTGAGAAAACTCTGGGAGATAGTGTTGGGCAGCAGAACCTGGTGCACTACAGGCCATGGGGTTGCAAAGAGTCAGACACGACTTAGCAACTGAACAACAAGGGCTGGGGATAGGGGTGGGGAGGGTGATGAGGTTGTGTTTCTTTCAGGGGAGATAAAAAGTTCTAAATTTAGATGGTGATAATGATTACAGAATCCTGTGAATATCCTAAAGACACTGAACTGTACACTTTAAATGGTATTTAGGTTGTACATTTGTATGGTATGGGAATTATAACCTAGTAAAGCTGAAACTCCAGTCCTTTGGCCACCTCATGTGAAAAGTTGACTCATTGGAAAAGACTCTGATGCTGGGAGGAATTGGGGGCAGGAGGAGAAGGGGACGACAGAGGATGAGATGGCTGGGTGGCATCACCGACTCGATGGACGTGAGTCTGGGTGAACTCCGGGAATTGGTGATGGACAGGGAGGCCTGGAGTGCTGCAATTCATGGGGTCGCAAAGAGTCGGACATGACTGAGTGACTGAACTGAACTGAACTGATAGCTGTTTAAGAAAAAAAATTCTCTAACAAATCTAGAAAAGAAAATGAAGATATTATAGTAAATACCTTTGAATTATGTGAATTTTTCATAATCTATTTAAACAGGCTGCTGTGGTCATTAAAAGTCATGTTTTTGAAGTACTTTAATGGTAGTATAATATTACAGAAATAGAGCAGAGTACAAAACAACATATAATTTTATAAAATAAGAATATATTGTAAAAAAAAAAAAAAAAAGCTGGAATAGGGATTTTCTTTCTAGATGGCAGAATGGTGAGTAATTTAATTATCATGCTTTAGGATTTTCTATCCTTTTTCTAAATTTTATCCAACAAGTATACATTATTTTTACAGCCATAAAAACAGTTATTTACTTTTTCAGATGAACCCACATGTACCAGGAACTCAAGCATGCAATTGTAGTTAACTGCAGAGCCTTTATTAGCATCTTATATTAGAGAATATTTTTTTCCTTTCATTTTTCATAGTAAAAATCCTACATATATGCCCCGACTTTTTCCATGGGCTAATACTGCATAATAAAGCACTCCAAAGCACAGTGGCCTAAAAGCACCAGTTTCGTCAGCTCACAATTCAAGGAGGGCTCTTCTCAGCACCCTAAGGTGACCCCACTCTGACTTCCGGGTCTTGGTGGCGGCTGTCAGCTAGAGGGCCTTCCTTCACTACGTCCCTCTTCATCATGGGAGAAGTCCAGCCAAGACCTCTTTTCCTGGCAGCTGATAGTCAAGAGGGTGAAACTGGGCTGCAGGTGCCCGGCATCACAAACCCCATATTCCACTGGTCACAGCAAGTCAGAAGGGCCAGATTCAGAGGGAAGAGCAGCAGACCCTGGCTTGCAAGGAGAGCAGCAGCGACTCAAGAAGGGGAGAGACCTGGGGGACCTGCCTTATAGGCAGCCTGGAGACACGCCCAGAAGACACCCATTTCTAAAAGAGTCAGCCCTCGACTGCTGAGCAAGAAACATGACAGGCAAACTTTGTGTTTGGTGAAAGGCTGCTATTTGGTTCCTGTTTTCTGCTGTTCTTATAAGAGATGCACTCTACTGAAAACATGTTGGCCCCTTCATCTGATAAAAATCACATTGCTTGCTGAAACTTAACTATTCCAAAAAAATCACAGGAAAAAAAAAGAGGAAAAATCTCTACTTTCTGACCTTACAAATATTTGGCTAGAACGGGGACATGTAGTATTCTAGGCTGGTTAGGTCATATGGTCTCTGTTTTCACTAGTTAACTTGGCCTAATCCTAACACAACAGCAGTTACAGGGAGTACACAAACAAAACGAGTGTACCTGTGTTCCAGTAAAACTCATCTACGGACAACTGGAATTTGAATGTCATACCATTTTCACCTATCATGAAATATTCTTTTATTTTTTTTTTTAAACCATTCTTAGGTTTTATGTAGAAACCATGCTTGGCTCAAGGGCCATACAAAACAGGAATGGGGCCAGATTTGGCCCACAGGCTATACTTTGCCAATCCCTGGGCTAGAGTTAATTCAAAAGATGTAATAAAAATGCCCAAAGAGGAAATATTCTACTGAGTACCTCACACACACAGCCACATGCGTTTCCTGTGTAGAACATTCAACCTGCAGCTACCAAATTTCTCTCTGCCCTCAAACTGCTCTACGGAAGCGCCACTTTACCTTCTGTTTGACTTTTCGGATTACTTCAATTTTGTTTTGTTACCGACAACAGAAAGTGCTGTTTGTTTCCTTTGCCAGCCTTCCAGCCTCAAGTAAGCCCACATACTAGAAAATGCCAGCTACCTAAGAATTAGAAAACTACATATTCTGGTCGTTTTATTCCTAGTGTAGTGTTTTACATTGGAAAAAAATGTTGATGATCACATTAACAGTATCCAGGAACCTTAAAAAAAGTGCAGGCAAGAAGACACTTCTCAGTTTAGCTAAAAACATACAAAAGGAACAGACAACGCTATTGGTGGTGGTGGTGGCTGCAGCAAGCTGATAAGGACAGAGAGAAGGACAGCCTCTACGGAACTAAGGGTGTCTGCTCTCATGTTAAGCCTAATTTGCAAACTCCTCATATTTGAATTGGGCTCTCAGTCTTTATTCAGGGAGTGATGACTCTAACTTGATGTTCGCTGGGGTCAACGGACCACATTAACCCTTGTTCGGAACACTTGGTCCTCTCCCCAGGCATCTGAAGAGGCACAGATGGTCTGATAATCTTTAAATATGCATGATCTGCCTCTGAAAACACTGGCATCACCCCCGCCCCAGGAAACACGCAGCATCTCATCATCTCCCCGTTACCTGTGGTCCTTTTTTCACACAAGACTGATCTTTTGGATCCTTCAGCTTTTTTGGGGGGGCCTAGCAAAGGCCATCTGTGATATCAAGGTGGGCGGGGGGGTTGGAGGGGAAGCTTATTTTACATGATAGTACAGTACAAATAAAAATGAGGAGACTTTATATTGGAACAAGTCAGTAACCTTATCCTATTCAGTCCCCGGCCTCTCACCGGGGGAGCTAAGAGATGACAGGTTACTGTCTATGCCCTGGACTTTCCAAAGCGATGCTAATACCACCACAGTCAAGGCTCTCCTTTAGGATCTTAATACAAGTCATGTTTTACACGTATACTTACCTAGAGTTTGCTGTCCCATTTTAAGTCGCTGAAGAGACAGACTTCACACAGGGGGCATATTGACAGAGTTTTTCAAGCACAGAGGCGGGACCAGTGCCTGGGGCCTGAGTCAGAGCCGGGTTTGCTCCTGACTCACCCCAACAGGGTCCACTCAGCCAACTGGCTCTCTGGGCTGTTTTCTCAACCATCAAACATGAATGATGACCCATGCCCTGACCTCTCAGGGCTGTGTAAAGGTCAAAGCAGTGACAAAGGTACAGCTGCTTTGTAAATGTTAAAACAGAAGTTATTTTCTTTTATCATAAACCTTCTTCCTCAAGTATCAACAAGTGAAGTTTTGTTCATTTCTGCAGGGGCTGGGAAAGAAGTCAGTTAAGCCTAGGTTTTTGTTTTGGTTTGCAAGCACAGCTTTGTCTTTCCAGACTGAAGAGTACTTTTTGATTTTAATTTCTTCTCCTGTCTTTGAGTTGTTCCTCTTAACCCCTTCCAGTTCTCTGTAGCTCTCTACCAAACGGTGCAACGCACACACATGTAAGTGTGCTTATGGTTCAAAGCATAAGATCTTCAAGTCTTTACAACTGTCCTAGAACCAGCCCGTATTTCCTGTAGCTGTCATCAGCTACAACAGGCAGCACATCACCCAAACACCCGCTAGAAACAGAATGAATAATCCTGAACTACAAGTGTGGAGCCCGGTAACTTGCTTTTATAATGTAGACTCTTTCTTTGTGCTGGTTCTAAATGCACTACTTCACAATTTTCTGTACACGCATGCGGTAGCAGACTGGCTTGCCCGCTCCTTCAGTTTCAGATCTGGGGCACATCATCTTTTGCCTCATCTTGCCCATTAATCTGCTGTTTTCCTATCTGTAAACGCTTAATCTCAAAACGTACATTCAGGCAATCTCTAAGAGAGCACAGACCGGGTCTTCTTTTAGTAAAAACCAGCATCAACATATGTGGTCTTAACAGTCAACACTAAGTATCCTTTGTCCCGCAACCTTGTTCCATCTCTCACAGCCAGACCCTTCACATCTTTTGCCAGAGAAAGTTGTTGAAATTTTTTTTCCTTTTAAATTAAACACTATGTCCCCATTTTCCCTCCCCCCACACCCCCACTCCTGACTCCTGGCATCTACTGATGTACTTTCTGACTATGAATTTGACTACTCTAGGTACCTTGTATAAATGGAATCAAAGACTATTTTAAAAACTTTTAAAGTCTCTCTCTCTGGCCTACCCCCCTGCCCCAGCTTACATCCAGTGTGTTTACAATTATTCTTTGAACAATACTTGCTTGTGTCATTATACTCTTCTGTGTGCATACGCTTACAATAATATATATTATAATCCTATATATATATGTTTATATATATATATATCTACCAGCTCTCCTTATCCCTTTAAAGGTATTTCCTACCTCAAAAGGAAACTATATTAGTGAAACACCATTTATAGCTATCAGAAAACCAGAAGCTCCCTCCTCATACTACCAGCTCAAGCTCCCTGTTATCAACAAGCTCCCTGGTCCACAGACACCAGAGTCACCTGGGGCATCATCCTTGGAAGCAGAGACACCTGCTGAAAACTGTTATGATATCTCAGGCGATATCCTGAGATATCCAGGATGGCCGAGGGACCACTTGTAAAGTACCCTCAAGTTCTTGGAAAAAGTCTGGGGAAAAGCCCAGTCTATTACTGCTGTTTCCTAGCATTTCACCGCCCGGCCAAATCATTTCAAGTTGTACTCTGGTGGGTCCTTCGAGCATTTCTTACGCCCGTCTTGCTCGCAGCTGTTTCTTTTTAGCCCAGCATGTACAGCTGCTTGACTGCTCGTATTGTCGGCTGTTTCGGCAAGTGTCCAGCCTAGTAAAACACTGGGTTAGGATGGATTACTTTCATGCGTGTGTGACAGATGCCAAGAAAAAAGCCCTCATTACTGGTGACAATCTTGTCATATCATGTCAACTATGGCAGATCAGCTATGGGTATGTTTTTTTCTGGAATACTAAGGTTTACATTTTCCATAGGATTTTGATTCTTAAGGTTCTGCTTTCATTTGAAAGTGTTAAAAGATGTAGAATGAAAATGAAAAAGTATAATTACACAGCATAAGAGATTTTATGCCTGTAATTTTTAAGAGGGGTTTAACAGAGTATCTGTGCATATCCTTCAATTGACTTTCTTTTATTTACCCAGTGATTTTATACTTAATATTGGGTCAAGTATTTACTGCTACACAGGTAAACAGGCGGAATGGGTGAGGACATCGGTCTACCTCTCTGAATCATAATGTCAACTGTAATAAATTTCAAAAGACAAGTGAGTCATTAAAATAAAATTTTCCTTGTGAATTTTTGGTCATGAAACAGAATTGAAGCCTCAGGGTCAAGAAAGCTAAAAGTTGTACAAACAACGATATATAAAATTAGACACAAGGACAGATTGTTAGAGAACAGGGAATACAGCCAATATTTTATATTAACTTGAAATGGAGTATAATCTTAAAAAATATTGAGTCACTATGTTGTACACCTGAAACTAATGTAATAATGTAAATCAACTATACATTAATGAAAAAGAAAAAAAGAAAGAAAGTTAAAAGCTACCTAATCCTATCACCCACCTGGTGCTGGCATTCCTGGATAAAGACAGACCTTGGGGGTAGCCATTGTCAGCTCCAACGTTGGTAACTGGACAGTATTCAGTCAGCAACTGTGTTCTTGGTCATCTGACACCAACAATAATTTTGTAACATGGTTTTGTAATAAATTACTTTTTATATATGAACGTAAGTAGACTCAAGACCACTGTATCTCTCTGCCTCATTCTTGACCGAGGGGTGAGGGGTAGGCTTAAAGCTAGGGAAATCAGGAAGGCTGCCCAAGCCCAGTCTGCCCGTGGGAGTTGCTCTGGGTGTGTATGTTTACGCGTCTTGTCTACCACCATGGGTAAAACTTTGAAATGTGCTGATCCAGCAGAGAGTCAGAGAATTTCAGGAATAAGAAACTCATTATTTCCCAGGCAGCTGACTGCATCATCCTTGGACAACTTGAACTCCTAGACAGTTGTTCTTATCTACTGCAGGAAATCTAATCAGCTCCAAGTATTACATCTTTTTTTGAAAATTAATTTTTATTGGCGTATAGTTACCTTACAATATTGTGTTAGTTTCTACTGTACAGCAAAATGAATCAGCCATACATATACATACACACATACATGGGCTTCCCTGGTGGCTCAGATGGTAAAGAATCTGCCTGCAATGTGGGAGATGTGGGTTCTATCCCTGAGTCAGAAAGATCCCCTGGAAAAGGGAATAGCTACCCACTCCAGTATTCTTGCCTGGAGAATTCCAAGGACAGAGGAGCCTGGTGAGCTACAGTCCATGGGGTTGCAAAGAGTCAAATAAGACTAAGTGACTTTCACTTTCATATATATACATACACATATACAAACACACATGCATGTAACTCCCTTTTGGACTTCCTTCCCATTCAGGTCACCACCGAGCATTAAGTAGAGTTCCCAGTATGTTCTTATTAGTTACCTATTTTATACATAGTTTTATATCTTAATCAAACCCCACAAAGGAATGGAGGGAGAGGACACTGAACTCCTGGGTTCCTTTCAGAGACTTGAAAAGTGATATTAACAGGTGTAAAAAAGGACTATTTTCTTCCTGGCAGTTATCCTAGAGTAAAGAGCCAATCAATAATTGAAGCCAGCAGCTCTTCTTTCTGTTTTAATCCATGAATAAAGGTCAGTGTGGTAATGAGCAGGTTTATACCATTTTAATATTTTAAATTTGAAAATGAATACAGTTCACATCTTATTAGAGATGAGTAAATGGGCCCACCAAAATTAAAATAATATGAAATATTCTTAAAGAAGAAAATTTTCTGACTACATTAAGGAAGCAATTTGAATAGAAAAATTTGAAATTGATCACATAATACAAAAGAGTTAAAACATGCTATCAATAGGGAATAGGATTCTGTACATACTTAAGATGAAGGACTGCACCAAATCAACCTATACAGTCTCAAATATCATGTGCAAAGTTAAAAACCACCTTACAGCATTTATATGTATATGTTTTCTGTTGTAGGGCTAGCATATGATGGGAAAACTGCACAGTCACAAAAAGCATGAAGTGTTTTACTCACAAAAGTGATTTCCTATTTCCATTCAGTTCCTTACATATGTGCATGCCCGGAATCCAGAGCAAAAGATCTGGGCTTGTTATAATTTATCATACATCTCCAAATAATTAATTACAATCAAGACTTAGATTCAATAAAGGAATCACTTGAGGATTCATGTATATATCTGTCTATATCTGTCTACACCCTCTTCTCCTTTCTGGGCAAGGTTTTCCTTCTAGGAGAGTTCACAAAGCTGGGCTTGCAGGAACCTTTCAGGGGACTGCTGGGATGGGGATCCCCTGAGCTCCGGGTCCTTCCCTCCCCCGCCCCTCCCCCACTTGCTTCAGGCCTCTCCACCTAGAAATGTCAACAAGCCAACTGGTCTGCAATGTCACTGATCCCTCAGATCAAACATACACAGGCATTCCTCTGTGAATACCACGAAAGGTGCTTTGTGTCTGTGCCCAGGTGACTGCAGCTGTCCACACTGCCCACGACACTGTTTACTAGCAGCATTCAGGACGGTAGCTATGATTCAGCTTAGCCCAGAGGCCTTCTGGCCAACCTGCCCTCAGCCCAGTGACATGAAGCTTGTGCCCTCCTGCGTCCTTGTCATCTTCCCTCCTGCACTGTCTCCCAGGAGCTTAGAGGTCAAGAACTGGGAGTGCTTTTCTAGACCCATTACTTTTTTCGTCACATCTATATGTGACGGAACCCCAGGTTTCTTTTTCTTATTTTCTAATAGGATTTTGAAAAATATTTTTATTTATTTATTTTTGGCTATGCTAGGTCTTTGTTGCTCCACGTGGGCTTTCTCTGGTTGTGGTGAACTGGGGTGGAGGGCTACTCTTCATTGAGACCCGAGCTCAGGGGTCCCCACCCTAGCAGTCCCCGTAAGGGTTCCAGCAAGCCCAGCCTTGTGAACTCTCCTAGGAGGAAAACATTGCCCAGAAAGGACAAGAGGGGAAGGGGGTTGTAGACAGACATATGGATAAACCCTTAAGTGATTCTTTCACTGAATCTAAGTTTAGGTTTTAGGCACATGGGCTCAGTAGTTGTGGTGCACAGGCTTAGCTGCCTCGTGGCATGAGGGATCTTCCTAGACCAGGGATTGAACCCATTCCCCTGTGTTGGCAGGCAGATTCTTAACCACTGCACCAGCAGGAAAGTCCTGTCCTCCCTGCCCCAAGTTTCTTCTTATTCTCTCACACATTCTCCTCCTTCTCAGGATGACTGATTTCTGTCTCAGTGTATTCCTGTGTAGATGCATCATCACAAGAGAAAGAGGGTGCTGGGTTTTTATTTCCTCCAGAAGGACTTACAGAAATTTTTGGATACTGAGTTTTTAAAATTGTTTTACTCCTTACTTTTCATCATCAAATATAAGTCCTTACACCATCATTTGTGCAAAATACAAGTAGTCTAATACAGTACAGTGTATGCTAAACTGCTTCAGTCATGTCTGACTCTTTGCAGCGCTATAGATGGTAGCACCAGGCTCCTCTGTCCATGGAATTCTCCAGGCAAGAATATTGGAGTGGGTTGCCATTCCTTCTCCAGGGGATCTTCCCGACCCAGGGATTGAACACACACCTCTTATGCCTTCTGCATTGGCAGGTAGGTTCTTTATCACTAGTGCCACCTGGGACTTAGAACTGCTGCTTACTGATATGTGCCCCTCTCAATGCTACAAAGGATGAGGGGGCTTGTCCATGACTTCAACTGTTGGACATTATTTCCTGTGTTTTCAGTTGTGAGCTCCTGACTGAAGGTAAACCCAGTTCTTAGCAAATACTGGACCCACAGGGCTTTCGTAAGTGACTTGAGAACACACTTCAAAGCAGCACATCTCTAATGTCTCAGAAATGAGTGAGCTTTCTTTGTCACATTTCTAATAATTACTGGAAAGGAAGAGCTGCTGAAAGCATTTCAGAACTGGAGTCAACACTAAGTTCCTTGTAACTAGGGGAAAAAAAGTCACAAGTTCTATCTGGTTCTAACATTATTTTTCAGATGGAACCTAAGAAATGAAAAGAAGCTAATGAAAGAGGAGTATATCTGGAGTCCCCCTCCATTCTTTCATTCACATAAGGCACTCTAAGACTCTCCTAAGACATGTGTATGGGGAAGGAGTGAGCAGACAATCTACTGGTGCAAGAAAAAAAAAAAAAGACCAGAGCATCAGTTTATGGTTCTTTTTACCTTAAAAGGAAAGAAATGCATCTTATATCAACATCAGCACCCTCATTTGGGTTTGCATGTTAGAGGGCCCTATGTTAGGCGTTTGGTTTATTTACAGTAGGATGTCATCTTTGTGATTAAAAAAAACAAAAAACCTTTAAGCAATGAGGTGAAGAGTGACCACAAAAATATTTTGTACAAAACAGAGGTGTTATAGTTACTTTGTGGCAAAATACATAGAAGAATCTGTTCTAAATTTATTGACCTATTCTATGATCACAAGTGGGCTGGCAGATTTTTCTTTATTAGTGAGGTTACTAAATCAATCCCTTCAAGATAAAGATGAGGCTTTTAACTAGTGCAAGAAAATAGCTGCCTTTTGGAAAGAAACAACCATGCTATGGAGAAAACATTTTGAAAAGAGATGTGCTTCTGTATCTACAGAAAACTTAGAAATACTTTCTAATCTCTTTTAACATTTTCAATAAATATAAAAAGATTTTTTATTTTGAACCCCCCATCTTTATTAATATAAACTCTAATACCTATGACCATAGAAATTTATCAGATAGGTTTTAACCAAAACTCTTGCATAGCTGGTAGATGGTTTGAAAATGAGAATCACTAGATAATAAAATTTTTCAATAATGTTTATCATCCATTTGGATCAATAAACCTTTGTAAACTAATCTTTTTTTTTTTCTTTTTTCAGCTATTCTAAGTTTTAAAAACAAACAGCAAAATAAGTTGAATGTAGGAACAGACTTTCAAATTGCTTTACTGTCAAGTATTCACCAAGATTTTTAAAAACAATAATATAAATTCATCCATAGTACCTTCATTAAAAAAACAAACAAACACAACATGTTAATGTTATTTTTAACTGGAGCAAGTTCTTATCTGTTAAAATTTATTTTATCTTTAGTACAGCCTTTTAAAACATTTGCATATTATAAAACATAAAATAATATAGTAGTACACATATGAAATGTGTAAATAAAAATTCAAATATGAAGGGCATGTGCTCAGATTTTTTTCACTGATGTGGTCCAGAATAAAAACTTGGACACCTATTACATATGTGGTAACCATGCCAGATTATCTTTGTTTATTCTAAGCTCACAAAAAGTAACAACTTTTAGAATCATTATTTATTTAATCATTTCTTCAATATAGTCACTAAGACCTTTAATCAAAGGATTTCCTGAGATGGCTATCCAAAGAAAACAATCTCTTGTATCAAGGAAGTATAGCTACTTCATAAACAAAAATTTACAAGTTATTTCTGCCTTACCAAATTCAAGTTGTAAAATATTTTTTCCACCCATCACATCTTAGTACATGTCTTGTTTTCCTAACCATGAAAGCACTGCAATGCATGGTGGGGGTGGGGAAATCAAGCTATAAAAAGATATAAGTAATCACAGACACAAAAAGATTAAGTTCAAACTAAGATCAAACATGCTGGACAGTGTGGCTAAAAAAGTTTAAAAAAAAGAAAAGGACAGAAATGTTATGGACCTAACAGATGCAGAAGAGATTAAGAAGAGGTGGCAAGAATACTGTGGTGGATTCATTTTGATGTTTGGCAAAACTAATACAATTATGTAAAGTTTAAAAATAAAATAAAATTTAAAAAAATAAAATAAAAAAAAGAATACACAGAAGAATTGTACAAAAAAGATCTTCACGACCCAGATAATCATTATCGTGTAATCACTCACCTAGAGCCAGACATCCTGGAATGTGAAGTCAAGTGGGCCTTAGAAAGCATCACTATGAACAAAACTAGTGGAGGTGATGGGATTCCAGTTGAGCTATTTCAAATCCTAAAAGATGATGCTGTGAAAGTGCTGCACTCAATATGTCAGCAAATTTGGAAAACTCAGCAGTGGCCACAGGACTGGAAAAGGTCAGTTTTCATTCCAATCCCAAAGAAAGGCAACGCCAAAGAATGCTCAAACTACCACACAATTGGACTCATCTCACGTGCTAGTAAAGTAATGCTCAAAATTCTCCAAGCCAGGCTTCAGCAATACATGAACTGTGAACTTCCAGATGTTCAAGCTGGTTTTAGAAAAGGCAGAGGAACCAGAGATCAAATTGCCAGCATCTGCTGGATCATTGAAAAAGCAAGAGAGTTCCAGAAAAAAATCTATTTCTGCTTTATTGACTATGCCTGTGTGGATCACAATAAACTGGAAAATTCTTAAAGAGATGAGAATACCAGACCACTGACCTGCCTCTTGAGAAACCTATATGCAGGTCAGGAAGCAACAGTTAGAACTGGACATGAAACAACAGACTGGTTCCAAATTGGGAAAGGAGTACATCAAGGCTGTATATTGTCACCCTGCTTATTTAATTTATATGCCGAGTACATCATGAGAAACGCTGGGCTGGATGAAGCACAAGCTGGAATCAAGATTGCCAGGAGAAATATCAATAACCTCAGATATGCAGATGACACCACCCTTATGGCAGAAAGTGAAGAAGAACTAAAGAGCCCCTTGATGAAAGTGAAAGTGGAGAGTGAAAAAGTTGACTTAAAGTTCAACATTCAGAAAATGAATATCATGGCATCCGGTCCCATCACTTCATGGGAAATAGATGGGGAAACAGTGTCAGACTTTATTTTGGGGGGCTCCAAAATCACCGCAGATGGTGACTGCAGCCATGAAACTAAAAGACGCTTACTCCTTGGAAGGAAAGTTATGACCAACCTAGATATCATACTAAAAAGCACAGACATTACTTTGTCAACAAAGGTCCATCTATTCAAGGCTATGATTTTTCCAGTAGTCATGTATGGATGTGAGACATGGACTATAAAGAAAGCTGAGTGCCCAATTGATGTTTTTGAACTGTGGTGTTGGAGAAGACTCTTGAGAGTCCCTTGGACTGCAAGGAGATCCAACCAGTCCATCCTAAAGGAGATCAGTCCTGGGTGTTCATTGGAAGGACTGTTGTTGAAGCTGAAGCTGCAATATTTTGGACACCTGATGCGAACAGATGACTCTTTTGAAAAGACCCTGATGCTGGGAAAGATAGAGGGCAGGAGGAGAAGGGGACAACAGAGAACGAGATGGTTGGATGGCATCACCAACTCAATGGACATGAGTTTGGGTAAACTCCAGGAGTTGGTGATGGACAGGGAGGCCTGGTGTGCTGCGGTTCATGGGGTTGCAAAGAGTCGGACACAACTGAGCAACTGAACTGACCTGAACTGAATATTTTTAAAACTCACTGGCTTACTTTCTTACTCAATATGCACTTCTCCATAGCACTTCATTCATCTCCATAAACATGTTTAAGAATTACAACATACTTCAACATGCAGATACATCTTACTTCATTTAGCCCAAGTTTCACACTAATGAATAGTCATATTATTTCCAATTTGTGTCTTACTATGAAAGATCTTTGCCTTTTTTTTTAAAGGAAACACAGGCTAGATCTCTTCTCAGTTAGTGTATCCAATAATTTTAAGTAAATATTTCTAGCTTGTAACTTGTTATTTAGGACTATTCTACATACCATAAGAAAAGTTTTTTCTTCTATAAATAACCAAGTTGAAATGAATTCTTAAATGTTCTTTTGCTTTGGAGATTCAGAAATGGGAATGAATTTGTTCTACAATAGTATTTTTGGCCACTCCGGCTAAGTGGAAGATAACAATTCCATTCAAAATATTACTGTGCACTAAAGCTTTTTCGAAGTCTTACAGAAATTTTTCACATGAGGAAACAATGTATTTTCTTTAGAACAGAAGGGGTATAAAAGATTTATATTCATAATTCTAAAAGTTCTCATTTTGAATTAATGAAAAATTGATATTGTTTATTTAACTGAAGTCACAGTGACTAGGTTCTCATTCAACACACGTCCCAAAGCCTATTCAGAAGAGGCTGTGACCCCTAACACATGAATTAAAGAGATTTCTTTAGTAAGATAGAATATCTTCTGCTTTTTGTGTCAAGCATTTAATATTTTTAAAAAGTAATAGGATAGAAATATTTCTCTTAGGTAATTGATCACTCGAGTTAAATATATATTACCATCTCTTATAAAAAGCCCTTAATTTTCTACTTAAGTCAAGCTTTTAAAAAAATTCAATTAAGGTTCAATTTTTAAACAAATGTATTCTCCAGGGGCTAATTTTGAAGCCTGCGTCCGTCTGAACTAGTACTTTAGGCCTGAAAACGGGCGACTGCAGCTCGTACTGTCACCATGCAACACGTGCACAGGAATGGAAATCATGGTGATCTTGGTGGCTCTGGCTTCGAAGCGTCTCTTTCTTTCTACAAGTTCTGCCTTTGTTTCTTCAGTTTTCTTCAAAGTTCTCAGGAATTCTCCTTCAGTAAAAGGGAAGTGTTAGTTTTTCTATTGTGTAAAAGAGTTAATTAAAACAGGAAATTTTATTATGTTATGAAAATACACAGTATACTCACTCACTTCTGCTGAAAGGAAAAACTACCTTGCTTTCTCCTTTCTAAATCCCAGTTATCCAAACAGAAGGGAGCTGGATGCTCACAATTTAAACCGAGTGAAGCTTCAACCTCCCTTCCCCGGCCTAGCCAGGCGGCAGGTTGGCTGGAAGGTCAGCACAGGTGACTGATGTGTTTACATCAGATAAGGTGGGTCAGAGCCGAGCGGATGCACACAGACCCAAGCTGCGAGCCAATGACAGGACTACAGACGGGTGATACACACACACATACACACACACACATACACTGATTGTGGACTCTGGTGGACATCCATGATATCTTCTGAACAGATGCATCTGAATCAGCCATAGGTCAAGTCTGACATGAAGCAGCAAGTTTAAACAACAACGAATTCCTGACTAGGATATTTGGAGGCAAAGCGTTTTGTATGCCAATAAATGCCATTGGATTGGGCATGGCGTGCTGCAGTCCATAGGGTCACAAAGAGTTAGATACAACTGAGCGACTGAACTGAACTGAACTGAACTGTGGTGCTGGAGAAGATTCTTGAGAGTCCCTTGGACTGCAGGGAAATCCAACTAGTAAATACTAAAGGAAATCAACCCTGAATATCCATTGAAAGGACTGATTGTGAAGCTGAAGCTCCAATACTTTGGCCACCTGATGCAAAGAGCTGACTCTTTTGAAAAGACCCTGATGCTGGGAAAGATACAGGGCAGGAGGAGAAGGGGACGACAGAGGATGAGGTGGTTGGATGGCATCACCGACTCAATGGACATGAGTTTGAGCAAGCTCCGGGAGATAGTGAAGGACTGGGAAACCTGGTGTGCTGCAGTCCATGGGTTGCAAAGAGTCAGACATGACTTAGCAGCTGAACAACAACAACAACACTCCTCTAAACAGAGCTTGAAATGAATTTAAAGCATGCTCTTAAAATGACACATGTAAGGAAAATGGTATCATTTTACTCCAGTCTTTTTCTGCTCAACTTAGAAATACTCAGAGTAGGAGATGTGGGAAAGGGCTCTCACCCACATTGCTGGGACTATAAACTGGGTCAGGCTTCATACGACGCACCCTGGCAAAATGGACCAAGAGCTTTAATGTATTCGTACCCTTTCATCAACTTCCTCAAAGGGGAATCTAAGGAGATCATCCAATATAAGAAGAAGTTTTATATAAAGAAATGTTGATTGCAGCATTATTTATGGTAAAGAACTGGAACCAATATATAGACTATTAAAACTTCATTAGGCAATAATTAAAAATTGTCACCGTGAAGAACACAGTGATATGAGGAAATATATAGACAGTATAATCTCAAAGAGATTTTTCAAAAAGATATACAATGATTGCTTTTGGATAAAATGATCATGTTAATTCTTCACTATATTTGTCAGTATTTTTCAAACAGAAGATATATCATACATACACAAACATACATACATACACACATCTCTCTTCTTATTAGAATTTAAGTTTCACTGAAACCATGAACGCATTTAGCACGGGCGGCTGTGACTGGCACACTTAGCACAGCTGAGAGGAGCTACCCCACGTCCGAGGTCAAGGGCAGAAGCCAGGAGGACCCCATGCCCAAGGGTCTGTACAAAAAGGAACTTCACGACCTAGATAATCACGATGGTGTGATCACTCACCTAGACCCAGACATCCTGGAATGTGAAGTCAAGTGGGCCTTAGGAAGCATCACTATGAACAAAGCTAGTGGAGGTGATGGAATTCCAGTTGAGCTATTCCAAATCCTGAAAGATGATGCTGTGAAAGTGCTGCACTCAATATGCCAGCACATTTGGAAAACTCAGCAGTGGCTGGAAAACTCACAGGACTGGAAAAGGTCAGTTTTCATTCCAATCCCAAAGAAAGGCAATGCCAAAGAATGCTCAAACTACCGCACAATTGCACTCATCTCACACGCTAGTAAAGTAATGCTCAAAATTCTCCAAGCCAGGCTTCAGCAATACATGAACCGTGAACTTCCTGATATTCAGGCTGGTTTTAGAAAAGGCAGAGGAACCAGAGATCAAATTGTCAACATCTGCTGGATCATGGAAAAAGCAAGAGAGTTCCAGAAAAACATCTATTTCTGCTTTATTGACTATGCCCAAGCCTTTGACTGTGTGGATCACAATAAACTGTGGAAAATTCTGAAAGAGATGAGAATACTGGACCACCTGACCTGCCTCTAGAGAAATTTGTATGCAGGTCAGGAAGCAACAGTTAGAACTGGACATGGAACAACAGACTGGTTCCAAATAGGAAAAGGAGTACGTCAAGGCTGTATATTGTCACCCTGCTTATTTAACTTATATGCAGAGTACATCATGAGAAACGCTGGGCTGGAAGAAGCATAAGCTGGAATCAAGATTGCCAGGAGAAATATCAATAACCTCAGATATGCAGATGACACCACGCTTATGGCAGAAAGTGAAGAGGAACTAAAAAGCCTCTTGATGAAGGTGAAAGAGGAGAGTGAAAAAGTTGACTTAAAGCTCAACATTCAGAAAACGAAGATCATGGCATCCGGTCCCATCACTTCATGGGAAATAGATGGGGAAACAGTGTCAGACTTTATTTTGGGGGGGCTCCAAAATCACTGCAGATGGTGACTGCAGCCATGAAATTAAAAGACGCTTACTCCTTGGAAGAAAAGTTATGACCAACCTAGATAGCATATTCAAAAGCAGAGATATTACTTTGCCAAACAAGGTCCATCTAGTCAAGGCTATGGTTTTTCCAGTGGTCATGTATGGATGTGAGAGTTGGACTGTGAAGAAAGCTGAGCGCCGAAGAATTGATGCTTTTGAACTGTGGTGTTGGAGAAGACTCTTGAGAGTCCCTTGGACTGCAAGGAGATCCAACCAGTCCATTCTAAAGGAGATCAGCCCTGAGATTTCTTTGGAAGGAATGATGCTAAAGCTGAAACTCCAGTACTTTGGCCACCTCATGCGAAGAGTTGACTCATTGGAAAAGACTCTGATGCTGGGAGGGATTGGGGGCAGGAGGAGAAGGGGACGACAGAAGATGAGATGGCTGCATGGCATCACTGACTTGATGGACGTGAGTCTGAGTGAATCCGGGAGTTGGTGATGGACAGGGAGGCCTGGCGTGCTGCGATTCATGGGGTCGCAAAGAGTCGGAAGCAACTGAGCGACTGAACTGAACTGAACTGAAACCATGAACAACTCTAGTTCACCTAAACAGACATAAGAAAAAAAAAAGTTCCATATAACACAAAACAAAAATATTCACCATGGCCTATTTACTGGATCAAATCTTTACTGACATGTTTTAAATCTGTGAATATCTGATGCGAAAATTACAAAAGAAAAGTGAGTAAGTCAAAGGGATATACTAGCTTATCCTAACCTATATTCTTCATTTACAATGTCCCTTAAATTTTCTCCTGTCCTCCTAATTTGGCTCAAGGTGCTCAAGAAAAAAAAAGTGCTCTCTGGATTTATCATGATTGTTCTGAACAGTTCTTTCTATGCCAGAGCATTTGAACTTTTCATCTGTGTGCAAGCAGAATACCTTATGAATGGGTTGAGTTTCAATGTTCCAAGCATTCATTTGGAAGGTGGCTGGCTGGCTGATTTGATGTGGAAACATATTTCAATTCCTAATGGAGTAAAAGCCTGGGGTCTTGGTTCTATGAGGGAGGGGGTCAGTTGGAAAGAAAGTTTCTTCTCAGGCTCCGGGGCACAGAAAAAAGGTAGAGCATATTTTCTAAAAGGTAAAGCTGATTAGCAGCACAGTGGAACCAGTGATTTGGGGGCATGGAAACATCAGGAGTCAGGGCAGATTTGTGAAAGATGCATGAACACCCCAGACACCTGGGACTATGACAGACGGAGGGGGCAACGTGGTGGGGCTGGAGGAGAATTACTCAGGAAAATTCAAGAGTAAAGACATTGAGTTTCCGCTTATTTGGATCAGTGTCTTCAAGTTTTTTAAGACTAGGAATAACTTGGTCTGCAAGGCTTCTGATACCATCCACACCTGGCTATCCCTGGAAATGAAACAATGAGAATGACGGTGTTTGTGTTTGGGAGTCGGGGGATTCCCATCTGGGCATGCAGGTGTGCACGATAAACTGTAAGGACAAATGTTTCTATTTATACTGTGATAGACGTGTTCCTGAAAAACTTTATATTCTATTTACACACGTAATATAGATTTTAGGCAGGCCACTCAAAACCTGCAGAACGTGTCAAAAAATAAACTGCTAAAAGCCTTTCATACCCGTCTTCAGAAGTGCTTAATTTCTAAGAAATACAGAAAGGACTTCATCTTTAAAAATTCAATTGTGAAGATCACGTGATGGAAAGAATGTAAGGAACCACTGAGTCTATACAGACTAGAACCAAATGCACAAAAACTGGACAGAACCATGAAATTCATTCTTCCAACACTGAGGATCTGGCCACCTGAGTCAAGCAAAGAGCAAGGGCCAGGGGACAGAGTGTCTCTGGCCTGCTGCCTTTGGTCATGTCAGGTAATTTTGCATCCTACTACCTGGAGGCATTAAACAGTAATGTGCCCAAAGAACAACTGGGTATGGACCGATTTCTGCCTCAAAGGCCATCACTCACCATCGTCCAAACTTGTGCAAACTACTTTACACAATGCAAGCTTGCACATAGCAGAAAAGCCTGCCTAATTATGTGTTTTCTGGAGTAGATTTAAATCTGTAAAGGAAACCCTGCTTTCTTTTCTTCTGTCCAGCCTAATCACCACCTGAAGGCTTCCTCCAGGAATTCCTTAGGAATTCGACATGAAATTTGGGATGCCTGACCTGAGAAAAGCAGGAAGGCTGCTGGCGCACAGGCCACCTCTGTGTACATCAGAAGATGAGCTTTTTCTGTGAAGGCAAATTACAAAAAGCGAGCCTGGCTCTGACTGCTGCAGCCCTTGGCTGGGGGGGCATGTGGGCAGCTGTACTGCCCCTCCCATGCGGGCATCTCTGTGCAGGTTATGTGATGAGTGCCATCCAGGCTTCTCATCCTTGGGTCCATTAGTACAATACATAATGCTTTTCTCAATGTGCAGGTGGAAACAAAAACAAAGTATGTTTTTATGATTACTAACAGCACTAAGCTCTGATTGTTAGGGTGTTCAGCAACTTGCAGGCAGGATCTGAATATAACCAAGCTCAAAAGAATCAATGCAAACAGTAAGGAATTTAAACAGGAACACATGTGAGAGAATGGAAACAAAACTGTAAAACTAGAAGATGGGAAGTATAACAGCCCCTGAAGAAAGGTTCAGCAGGTCCCTAAAATGACACAGGTGCTTTATGCTCTTGTACACGCTTCTCAGACAGTAAAGAATCTGCCTGCAATATAGGAAACCCCGGTTCGATCCCTAGGTCAGGAAGATCCCCTGGAGAGGGGAATGGCAACTCACTTCAGTATTCTTGCCTAGAGAATCCCATGAACAGAGGAGGTCATGCGATCCATGGGGTCGCAAACAGTCGAACACAACTTAAAGATTAAACAACAACAGCAACAACACACTTCTTACTCTGCCTATAACCGTCCCCTCCAGCCTCTCTACCAGGTGAACTCCAACACATTTATCAAAATCCAACTCAAGTAGCACTAACTCTACCGGGGCAGTTTATGAAGCCTCTGTCATCTGTAGATCTGTGCACACAACCAGGGGAGAGGGGTCCTTCACCCAGAAAGACTCCAAGGTTTGAGAATTGTCACTGTCCCTCCACCTAGGCACCAAACCTGCACTGTGGGAGACCCCATGGCCCCAGCTGGCTGCTCTGATGGCCACTGACTCTCTTCTTTGTCACGCCCCCCTTTTTTCACTGTTAAGAAATCTGAAATTAGGTGCAGGGGGACTAAATGCCATCTGAATGGACTTGCACCTAGGGGCAAATAAGCATAGCTGCTGTGTGGGGTAGACTTATACAAAGCAGCTGAGAAAAGACAATGTTGTTGGAGAAAAGATTCAGGAAAAGTCTTGCAAAGATTAAAGAGAAAGTGAGGAAGCAGACACATTGGATCCTTGTCTACATGTGGCTCTCAGGGCCCTATGGTTCCAGGAGCTACCCCATCACCCCTCCCTGTTTTTTCCTCTAGCTAAGCTGATTTTCATGACTGTCATTACAACCAAATAAACCTTGAAGGCACTTTCATTAATTCACCAATTTAGCACCTTGTTTACATAATTACATGCCTATCTTCCCAGTAGGTCTATGAACTCCTTACAAGCAAAAAACCTGTCTTTTTCATACTTCTTCCTCTAAGGCCTTAAAGAAAACACCCCCCCCCCCAAGAAAAAGTACCCTAGACTAATTACAGGTTATTAATAGAAGAACTTTAGATATGAAAAAGACACTTTTTACAAAATAAAGTACATATTAGTTAAAACTAGACCATGAAACCACATCTCCTAGTTGTGGAGGTGGAATTTATTTAGATTGAAGATGTCAAACGCTGAATTATCTGTCAAATGCTGGATTTACCTATAAACTGTAAAGGTTTATGTAAACATCAAAATTGCAAATATAATCATTTCTACAAAAGAGCAATTTAAGTGCAGATAATATGGATTCTTTTTGGCTAATAGCCCAGAAGGTAACCATTAATGTAATGGAGCATGAATGAAAGAGAATGATTTAGGTGCCCAAACTAGAAAACCGGGGGTCACCCTCAAAGCCTTCCTATCCATTCCCTCATGCATTTACCAAATCCAGCCAAGTCAACCTCCCAAACATCTCTGGAGACACCCTCTCTCAGCCACCGGGGAACTGCCCTGGTTCAGACTCTGGTTGCCTCTTACCTGGAGGACAACAATGACTTTCTCAGGGTCTCCTCTGGTGGCACTGAGTTCCTCACTGACCGATCCCTGGGGTGGACAGAGAAGCACCCAAGCACCCTGGGGTCTCTGACTTGACCCTCGCTTGTACCCTGGCCTTCCCTCTCTTTAGAAACTTTGATGCTGATTTCCATATCTGCTGATAAGGTGGAACTATCTGCCACTGAAAACAACTAAATATCCTGAATAAAATATACATCTTCTTAAAGGCATCAAAGCAGTGAGGAGGCAGGAGTTACCTTGCCAAAATCTGAGTGAATGAACGTGGGATGCGAGAGCTGTCAGCTCCCATGGGAGCTGCACTCTGAAGGCTTTGAGGGTCCCGTGGGTGAAGAGGAACAGAGGTCGGCGCCTAGAGCCCACCCAACGTGGGGATCTTACAGGAAACCCTCTCTCCATAAGGCCAGGATCCAAAAGGGTTACAGCCTCAGGGGAAAGGAGATCCCCAAATAAACCCATTCTACCCCCATGGGACTACAGCCCAAACATATATCACTGCTGCTGCTGCTGCTAAGTCGCTTCAGTCGTGTCCGACTCTGTGCGACCGCGTAGACGGCAGCCCACCAGGCTCCCCCGTCCCTGGGATTCTCCAGCAAAGAACACTGGAGTGGGTTGCCATTTCCTTCTCCAATGCATGAAAGTGAAAAGTGAAAATGAAGTTGCTCAGTCATGCCCTACTCTTAGCGACTCCATGGACTGCAGCCCACCAGGCTCCTCGGTCCATGGGATTTTCCAGGCAAGAGTACTGGAGTGGGGTGCCATTGCCTTCTCCGTATATCACTAGCAAGTCCAAAAAATCCCAAGCTCTGAGTTTAGTTTAAAATGGACTTGGTCCAGAGCGCTCCTAGCCACCTGGCAACAAGAACAATCCTTATTAGAGGGACACCCTTTCACCCTAAGACTCAAAAATCCTCCCCAAATATTGTCCAAATGAGCAGCTCATGGCGAAAATTACCAAGCAAACATGGGAAGAAGGCACCATAACTAAGAACCAGCAGAAACTTAATACTGTAGAAAGATACCCAGGAAGATTCGAGACACTGGGATCATCACTGATTTCGCAATGTTTGTAGAATCTTCAGTTTCACGTATGGATGGCATGCTTCTGAACGCTAGACCTTTTAGAGGCATACCGGAAGACATTAACAGAGTAGCCCCCAAGCTTTTTGGGACCAAGGATAGGTTTCGTCAAATACAATTTTTTCCATGAGGTGGGGCAGGATGGGGTGGCGAGGGGGTGGTTTCAGGATGATTCAAGCATATTACATTTATTGTGCACTTTATTTCTATTATTATGATACTAGCTCCACCTCAGATCATCAGGCATTATTAACGATCCTGGAGGCTGGGGACTCCTGCATTAACAGACTCCCACCACATGGGCTAGACCAGACATGACCCTGCAGCGCACTCGTCTTCACATCAGGGTCTCAGACTGTTCAGCAGTGCTTTCGTAGTCTTCAGCACAGTTGAGTTGGTGATGTTCTGGGAGAGAGGCTGTTGACTCAGAACATTCTCCGGCATGTTCACAAGGCAAAGTTCTCCCCGGCGGCTGTGGACACAGGCTCCTTGATTTGTCATCTGCTTGTGGTTACCCCACATCTCTTATCACCAGCTTGCAGGCAGGCCTCCCCCACGCCCCCAGGCATTGCTTAACCCACTCAGCAAACTGCTCTAAACACTCTGCTCAGTCCTAACCAAAATGGAGCTTGTGTGCTGATGAAAATCCATTGCGGAAGGGCTCCTGATACCCCTGTGGAGCACTCAGCGGCTCCACTCTTCATTCCACAGTACTTATTGGGCGCCTACTGCATACGAGCACCGTTCTGGATGCGGGAAGCAGCAGTGACAAGACCAAGTCTCAGCTGCTGGAGAACTGAAGTTAACAGCTTCACAGTCCAGTTGGGGGAGAGAAATAATCAACATGTAAACAACTCCATTTCCCACAGTGTCAAGTGTCACAGAGAGACTAAGAGCCGTGTGAGAGTGGAGAGACTTCTCTAGATAAGGTCACAGACGCTCTAGGAGAAGGCAAGCCTTTAGCTGAGAAAGTAAAATGAGGAGCAGGGGCCCGCCATTCAGAGACTCAGGGAAGAACATTCCAGATGAAGAAGAAACACAGTGTGGAAGCTGGGGGGTGGGCTGCTCTGAGCTTGGTTTATTTAAGGAACAGAAAAAGACCAGTGTGGCTAGAAGGGAGAAGACATAGGGGAAAGCTGGGACAAGGCGGGTAAGATCTCCAAGCCACTTGAAAAGTGTTCAGTTTTCTTTTCCTCTTCAAGTTTGTTTTTATTTTTTATTGAAGTATAACTGCTTTATAATGTTTTGTAAGTTTCAGGTGTGCAGCAAAGTGATCCAGTTAAATGTGCATAGGGCGGCCTTTGGAAGGTTTTCAGTGAAGAAATGACAAGACATTGTTGACGTCTCAGAAAGATGAGCGACGTGCCACCGCTGTTGAGAACCTGATGGAGACAGGGCAGGGTGGCCACAGGCAGACCTAAAGCTTCCCATGTGTTCTAGAGGAAGAGAATTCAACTGGGGAGAGACAAATATGCAGAGTCAGGACTTGGAGCTGGGAGTCGTGAGGGCGGGGGTGAGGCAGAGAGAACGATGGAGGTTGGTTCCTGGGTTTGGGGCTTGAGCACCTGGGCAGATGGTGTCTGTTGACTGAGACGAGGAAGAAACTGGATCAGGGCAGGTAGGACAGGGCAGGGGGAGGAAACCAAGAGTCCTAGTGGGGACGCATCTGAAGTGCCCATTGGGCATTCGCGTGAAGATATCGAATAAGACACTGACGATGGAGCTGGCAGGGAGGTCAGAAGGGAAGATACACATTTCTCAGTTATCAGCATGGGAAGTCACAGGGCCAAATAAGGTCACACAGACGAAACACATTCTGAAGTTCTAGAAGCAGACACTGAGATCCTAGGGCATCTCAACATGGAAAGACTGCACAGGGAGAGGAAGAGCCCCATGAGGCACCTAGGGAGTGAAGGAAAACAAGAAAAAAAAACAAAAGAAGATGGCCCCAAGAAGGAGCGCCCCAGAGTAGGGATATTTTTTGTCCAATACAAAGTGAGACAACGATGGCAAAAAAAGTCTTTCTCCAACTCAGTGGCCACCATCCATAGGTGGCTCTGGAGCACTTGATAGGCAAACCTGTTTTAAAACTTCCTATAAGATTTTTCATGAATAAATTTTACATATGCTATCTTCTTAGATGCTTTGAATATAAGTAATGACTTTCTTTCTATTAAAGAAAAATTGTTTTCCTCCTTATGAATAGCCAATACCTAGTCAAAGCCTTTCGGAGAAGGCAATGGCACCCCACTCCAGTACTCTTGCCTGGAAAATCCCATGGATAGAGGAGCCTTGGTGGGCTGCCGTTTATGGGGTTGCACAGAGTCGGACACGACTAAAGCAACTTAGCAGGAGCAGCAGCAGTCAAAGCCTTTAAGGCTAAAGAAGGAAAGAAAAGATCACTAAAGAGGGCAAGAAATTATAAGTTCTGGTCCCAGCCCAGCAGCACAGCTCCATGGTTAAGTGTACAGGGCTGAATCCCACCACCTCCTAGCACTATGATCTCAGCAGGGAATCATTCATACATGCCTGTTCCTACCATGTACGATTCTTCCCGCCTGCTCCATGCTCTCCTGGCTTTCCACCCCACACAACCTTCAACTTACTCTTGGAATGGTACTTAACTGGGTTCTCCAAACCCCTGAAGTGGTCCAGGGATAGAATTCAGCAGATCTGTGAAGGGTAGGATGTACCCTATCCATTTTCATTCATTTGTTCAAAAACATTAATCTGAGAAGGGATCCATAGCCTTCATTGGACTGCCATGGTGGGGGGGGTGGGGGCGGTCCATGGCACGTGCGCACACACACACACACACAAAAGGAAACGTGAATAAAAGTATATATGGGGAAATAAGCTAGGAGGTAGTTTTTAAATGTCCTCAGATGATTCAAACACACAACAAATTTTTGAGAAGCACTTGTCTAATGCTGATTAATATGCTACCAGCCTAATGGCATCTGAATTTATTCATTTTTAAGGTACAATTACTGCCAATTATAGTGCTCGTCTTTAAATACATTATCTTACTTGACCCCAAATAATCCTGTGAGATAGCCATCATCATCTCCATTGTAAGAATGAGTAAACTGAGGCGCAAGTGGAGAAACATCAATCTGCTCAAATAGCCCATCGATGATGGAGGCAGGATTTGAACCTAATCTGTCTGAGCACAAGACATTTTGCCAAATTGTCCCAATTCTCTTAAATTCCAACATTTGTATTTCCAAAGGTATGTTGGCAGAATTAACTACTCTGGTTGACCGCATTTTCTAATCAACATAAGGCAGGTTTTGTTTGTTTATTACAATTCTTGCTGTAGCAGAAATGTAGCAGACAATCCTGTCATAGAAAGAGAAATCACTGTCTTGCCAAGGGCATCACTCTGAATATTCAAGTTCACTCTGAGGTAGTCAATAAACAGAGAAGAAAATGTATTCTGTTCTCAGGATATAATCCCAAGTTTTAGAGGGTATAAAAATATTTCCCTAATAATACATTTTGCATGTGTGTGCCTGGCATTATTCTTTTCTCTATAAAGTAAACAGAAGAAAAAAAAAATTGTCTGAGACTAGTTCTTCAATGAATGGTTATTTGGGTTCCATTCACTGGGTTTGATCTATTGTCTAGCTCATTATGGTTTTCATTTAATTGCCTCATTCCATTCCATTTAGTCAACATTTCACAGTTATTCATTTCACTTTTAAACCCCAGTTTCCTTCTTTTATCTTTTTCAGTGCCCAAATAGAAACCCATGAACCTAAAAGGCATCACTATTTCACAGTATCATTGCAAGTCTAGGATCTTGATGAGAACATAACAAAGGCTACAATGCTCAGCTCAGAAAACGGCGTATTTGCCAAAACACACAAAACATGGGGCCTGGGCACCGAGACACTCACTCAGCTCCAGTACCAGGATGGACACCTGCCTGATGCTGCCTGCCCGTTCTGTGGGGAACTGTTCTTCCTCAACTCCAATAAGCAAGAGCTGTCACCTTTTCACAACGGCTCGATCCAAGAAATGCCTCCACTGATGGAAGCTGCACCAGTCAGAATCCTTCCATGGGATGTTTATTAACAGAATCAGAGACAGAAAACCCCTTTGTGGGGAGGGGAGGATTACAAACAGTGAAATTCAAGAAGCATTAGGTCTCCACTCATGGAGGAAACCTGACAGCTATGAGTAAGAACAAAACCAAAACAGACAGAAAAGTCCCAAGAGCACCCAAGCACTGGCTCCAGTTATTCATGATGCCCAGCCTAGCCCTGCTCTCCTGGTTTGCTTACCGATTCATCCTTCCACTGTGACTTCCAAAACCCCCCTAATATTTCAGAATTTGGCCTGTTGTTCATCCACATTTCCATGGCTCGCAATGAAAAAAAAGAAAAAAAAAAAAAAAATCCAAACATTAACATTAATGTTGATTACTTCTAAACACTACATTTGTTTTAAGCAAGTTTTACATCCTTTAAGCTTTTCCTGTCCAAAAGGGCTTCCTATAGATATTTAAACAGGCTTTTAAATACTCATTTCTAAAAAGCTATTTCACTCCCATAAAAATCTTTCAGAATATCTATTTAAAACAAGCCCTGGCTCCTATCATTCTATATGTTCCACCACTATTAAAAATACTGTAAGACGCTAACTGCCTGATCATTTTTAGTTTAATTCCAAATGTAACAAGACAAAATTGCCTTCTTAAGTCATCTTTTCCTTTATGTATTCAATTATATTCTCCACTTAAAATACTTAAAATAAAAATTGGCAGTGGTCCATTCACTGATGGGTATTCTAAGTCAGAAAGCAGTAACATATCAAATTAACCACATAAAGTCAAGCTTTTTCTTGTCACTGAGAATTATCACCACAATGGACGACTTGAAATTTTCCACCTTAATTACAAGTTTCTACATTTCGATCAAATAGACTTGGACATAACAGACTGCAGTGCAGTCCAACTACTTACAATCAATCCCGCAAACTCTTAGTTCACACATCTCTTGCCATCACCACAGATTTCCTAGCCTCTAGCCATGGCCTTGAAAATTCCCTGAGAGTGGCTGCATTTGCAAGGTTATAATAGTCATGTAACTATTGTTATGTATTATTACTTTTTCTATAATAGTCCAACTCTATCATTATTCTTTCTTTTGTCATGCATTATTACTCTTTCTAGTCTGGGGACCCTAAGTCAATGCTAGGAACCTAATTGACTGTAAAAGTAGTTGAATCCTGAAGTTAGGGGAAAAAGTTGGAAATCATCCAGTCCAATAACCTTACTTCACAGAACAAATATCGATGCAAAAATAGTTAATAGGCCCAAGGTCAACAGAGGTAGAAAAAGAATGGGAACACAGATCCAATGAGCATTTTACTGTGGTGTATAGATGATTCCCAACATTTTAAGATGCCTACATGATCCTCAAGGTAGCAAATGACTACAGAGTAGTAGTTTCCCCTTTAGTGGTCCAAATACAAATTGTAAAAGCAAGAAACTGCAATCTTCATGACATCTTTTCCCATTAATTTTGATTACATTATAAATGTACAGAAGGCGACTTCCCTGGTGCAGCGGATAAGATACCACCTGCCAATGCAGGGGACATGGGGTTTTGACCACTAGTCTGGGAAGATTCCAGATGCCAGGAGCAACTAAACCCATGTGCCACAACTACTGAGCCAGTGCTCTAGGGTGTACAAGCTGGAACTACGGAGCCCAAATGCCTAGAGCCTGCGCTTTGTGAGAAGAGAAGCCACTACAATGGGAAGCCCACTCACCCCAGTGAAGAGTAACTCCAACTCAACGCAACTAGAGAAAGCCCGCACAAAGCAATGAAGACTCAGCATGGCCAAAAATAAAATTAAATAAATGAATAAAATTATATAAAAAGAAGAAGAAGAAATATAGAGAAGGACTGATTTGAATGATCTTTTCCTGCTCCACCAGGCTTTCCCAAAAGTCTCAATTCATACACAATATAACTGACAAATTCATTCTTATACTATACTGTAGACTTCAGTGCACACAAGGTCATATGAAAACATTTATCTAAGACTTTGTTACCTAAAATGAAATCAACCAGAAACACATGGCATCTGAGTGCTTAGATTTCATCTTTATATACACTTCCTTTCTTAAAAAAAAAAAAAAAGAAAGAAAGAAAATAAACATTTTAAAAAAGAAGGCTGTGAAATAGACCTTTCTTATGTCAACTCAGAGCCCTCAAAAAAAAAAAAAGATATCTGGACAAAAACATGAGGAGCATTTTTAGCAGTCTTTTGTACAGAAGCTACCATAATATGCCTGATGATACATATTTGTTGAATGAATAACATGGTTATATTTCATACTATGGAAACTTGACTTCTCTGGATGACTACACTTAGACTTGCAAACTTTCTTGAAAGCAAAAGAAAATGCACTATCTACAAATCACACATTATTTTTACAAACGTTACATAGTTTCAAAATATTTCCAATTAGCAAGAAATTCTAAAACAGATGTAGCAATTAAAAAATACAAAGTACCAACAGAAGTGGTTACAGTAACACACACAGGATTACAAAGTTTCTAAAGTAAACTGGTGTTGGGACTAAATTCCCAGAGAGCAGGCTCTTCCAGTGGCATGTTATGGCTACTAGTTTAGTAAGTTAAACCCTCAGACACAAACACTCTCCTGACCAAAACACCAGCACTTCAAAGGAGATAAAAACATCCATACATACAGAACATTAATTTTTTTTTAAAAGCAACTAACAACAACATAATTTTAAGAAGCTTAACAAATTTAAAACATAATTCCGAACTGTTCATGTATTACATAAGAAAAAATAACATTTTATTTACTGTAATAAAATGGGGGGAGGTGGAGGATGATGTAGTAGTGTCTGCTGTTGCAAAAGCCTGCTAAACAAGTTGTGAGGAAGTTAAACTTCAGTGGATCAGGCATTAGGCTTGATAGAAATAATCATGTTTCAACCTTCTTAAAAACAGTCACACCATGCAAACACAATCAATTCTAATACAGTTTCACCTTTCCCCCAGCTCAGCTAGGGAAAGAAAAATACAAATACGATGGTTTTGAACCATTTCAACTAAGTTCATTACATTGAGAATGTTCTTTTAAAAGACCAGCATGGTTTTCCGTCATTTCTTTTATGCTGTAAAGGGCCCATAGACATCCATCGAAATCAAAAGTACGGAAGACAAGCCTACATACACTTATCCCCAGACGCCGATTGACTGCAGTGGGTAGGTCATGGGCAAAATTCACAGGCTCATTTAAACTTTCACGGCTCAGCCAACAGCTCCTATCGGGTTTCCTGATCCTAAGGTGATTAAAACTGCAAGAGTTTCTTGCTGTTAAGATCAGCAGGAGGCTATTTCGGACCCCCTGACCGCAGTCCGCATAGCCCGCAGCCGCGCATCTTCAGCACCTTGGCTTGTGTGTTAGGCTAGCCTTTCCAAGCCAACCTTCCCAGGCCGTCTCCTCCAGCTTTTGAAATAAACCCCCCAAACGGGTGCGGTCAACTCAAGATCGCCTTCCACCGCGCCCGCCGAGACCCCCCCTCCTGCGGTCATCCCCAGGCCGCCCTTCCGCAGGCGGCGACTTCGGCCTGGCTCCCCAAAGTGGGGGAGGAGATGTGCGGAGCAAGACGCCCCGCCAAGCAGCTCTTCAGCAGGCATAGCGGCAGGGCGAGACGGGAGGAGAGTAGGGAAAGATGCTAAACGCCAGTGCCATATTTACATTGCCTTTTTCTTTGCCAGAAAGATTCCTTGTGTCCAAGAATAACGCCTTTAAAGGGGGGGAGGGGGGGGGCGGGGCGGGGAAGGACCTAAGAACTAAGCCGCTGCCCAAAGCTCCGCGATCTCCAGTATTCTCGTCCCTGTCCCTCGTGCGGAAAGGCTCCAGGCACTCCTAATCTCGGACAGGTACACCTGCCCGACGGAGGAGGACCGGGCCGCCCCCGCAGAGGAAGGGATCGCCGGGACTCTGGCCCCAACAGCCCCCGCCACCGGGGGTGACAGCCCCGGCGGAGTCGTGCCCCGCACAAACTTCCCAGTTCCCGGACTGCGGGGACAGATCGGCCGGAGAGCGGACGGACGGACTGAGGAGCGATACCGGTACTCGCCGCAGGGTTCAAATGCAAATTGGACCCTCCAGTCCCGCATCCGGCCCTAGGGTCCCAAGGGGATCCCGGAGGCGCGCCCGGGTGGCCCCGAGGGGCGGGAGCGAAGCGCGCGGGGCTGGGGGCACCCAAGCGCCGCGGCGAACGGGCAGCCCCGGAGGGCTAGCAGCCGGAGGGCCGGGGCCCGGCTCGGGCTCCCCGCCCCGCAGCAGCTGCAGCGAGAGGAGGAGGGGAGCGAGGAGGAAGAGGAGGAGGAAAGGGACTGCGCGCCGCAGCCCGAGTCCTTACCGAGTGGTTTACCCCCCACATCAGGACGCTGAGCAGCGGATCGCTGGCCCGAAAGAGCTTCACTTTCTGCGCGACGAAATGCTTCTTCTTGGTCTTGGTCTTGCTCGCCAGGACGGAGGACCCCAGATTGCTGGGGGTCGCCATGGCCGCCGCCTCTGTCCCCTCCACCGCCGCGCTCCCGAGGCCGGGGACCCGCCCTCTCTACACGCCGGCCCGGGGAGGCAGCCGCATCCCCCTCGGCGGCGGCCCCGGCGCGCCGTGTCCCCGCTCCGCCCGCTGGTGCGCTCGTCCCGCTCAGCCCGCGGTGCCCGCTTGGCCCGACTAGCGAAGAAGGCTGCGCTCGGCTCGCGCCCCGGCTCAGCTCCCGCGCCCGCCCGCCTGCGACTCCGCGCTCAGCCCGCGGCTGGACCAGGCGCGCCGCGAGCGGCTTCCGCGTTGGGCGCTGGCGTCATGACGCAGGGGGCGGGAGGGAGGGCGGGCAGCAGTTGCGGCGCCGCCAGGCGGGGCGCGGCCGCGGGACCGTTAAGCTGCGCCCTCGCGCTCCGGCTCGCCAGCAGCGGCCCGGCAGCCCCGGGGGCGCAGGCGAGCTCGGGGCGGTAGTTCCCCGCGGGCCGAGGAGGCCGCGGGGTGGGCGTGCGACGCGGGGAGGGTGAGGACCCCCGCGCGGCGTCCTGGAGAAAAGAGGGAAGGGTGGGGAGAGTGGGGAGGTCAGAGGACAGGAGCCCCCAAGAGGCGGTGGTCAGGCGAAGAAAGGAGGCTCCGTGCAGCGCCGCTTACCCGTACCAGGCATGGGGAGAGCTAGTGAGACCTGGAACGCTGTGGAGACCTGGGCTTCCCTAGCACCGAGGGAAAGAGCACAGCGTTGGCCGCCTCCCAAAGTGGGCCTGCAGTGACCTTATTGATCCTTCTGTGCCTTTACCCATCGGGCCTTTTGAACCCCGAACTTGGGCCTTCCCACGAGCCTGCAGAAGTGAGACTCCCGTCTAAGCTGCTGCGCTGTCATTGCCACCACCACTAACACCCTCCCTTAGACAGGACCCAGCATTCCTCATCCAGAGCCCTGGGTTTGACCAGGAGAATCACACCCTGAATATCACCTTCTACCTCAGATCCTCTGCAGTGTTTCCTTATACCCCTTGCTTTTATCCATTCCACTCATTCAAAAAACTAAGATCATGGCATCGGGCCCCATCACTTCATGGCAAATCGGTGGGGAAACAATGGAAACAGTGACGGACTTTACTTTCTTGGGCTCCAAAATCATTGCAGTTGGTGACTGCAGCCATGAAATTAAAAGACACTTGCTACTTGGAAGAAAGGCTAGGACCAACCTAGACAGCATATTAAAAAGCAGAGACATTATTTTTCCGAAAAAGGTCTGTCTAGTCAAAGCTATGTTTTTTCCAGTAGTCATGTATGGATGTGAGAGTTGAACCATAAAGAAGGCTTTGTGTGGAAGAATTGATGCTTTTGAACTGTGGTATTGGAGAAGACCCTTGAGAGTCCCTTGGACTATAAGAAGATCAAACCAGTCAATCCTAAAGGAAATCAATCCTGAATATTCATTAGAAGGACTGATGCTGAAGCTCCAACACTTTGGCCACCTGATGCGAAGAGCCAACCCATTAGAAAACACCCTGATGCCATGGAGGAGGAGGAGAAGGGGGCGACAGAGGATGAGATGGCATCACTGACTCAATGGACATGAGTTTGAGCAATCTTGGGGAGATGGTGAAGGACAGGGAAGACTGGCTTGCTGTAGTCCATGGGGTCACAAAGAGTTGGACACAACTGAGGGATTGAACACCACCACCTTCCAAGAAATCTTTTCATTGTCTTCATCCACATATACCTAAATTTAACCCTTCTTAATGACCCACCCTCAGGAAGCTGCCATTCCAAGCATGTCTAAAAACCTGCTGTCCCTACATCTTCCCCAATTATCATACTGTTCTAGGCACTTACCCTACTCGGCCCACTTGGAGAGTCATTATATGTCTACTGTCATTATTACTCCTCTCGAGTATAGTGGTTTCCACTATGCACTCTCGTAACCTGCTTTCAGGGAAAGAAAGGATGAGAGACCCCATCCCTTAACGAGCTTGATGAGCCTCATGGGGTAGGAAGTGACAGGTCACATGGTTGCCTTCATCTGCTCCTTTTTTCTTTGTTCCTTCAACATAAGGGCTGCCCTAAAGTCCTTTTATTCTTTCTCTCTTGTTTCATACTACTGTCCAAAATGCAATCTGCTTCCTCGGCCTCAACCCTCATCTCTCTTAGTGGTTAAACAAACAAACAAATCCCAAATTTGCAGTGAGAAGAGGTAGTGTTGCTCATTCTCCCACCAGTTGAGCAAAACAGTTATCCTCTCTGAGCCGCTGAGACAGTGGAAAGTACTCTTTGTTAATACAGCACTGTATACAACCAAGAGGGAGCAGAGAGTTCCTGTGAATAACCCATAAACTCTCCCCTGGCCTCAGAGAGGTACTTGGTTGAATATCTCTATGTCGATTGCCCACAGATACCTAAAAAATTGTCTCAAACCAAGTCAAACATTGTCCTCCATCTCATATATTGGCTCATTTTTCTCTTGTATTGAAAATGGCATTCATGTCACCGAGTTACTCCAGCTAGAAGTTCATTTGTTTAACAAATTATCATCGACCCAGTCATGAAAGCTTAGAATCATCATTGATTATTACCTCTCATCACCACTCCACATTAACCCCTTTACCAAATCCTATTCATGAAAACAACTGCGCTCTAATATTATCTCTTCCCTGGTGCCTCACGGTCCTCCCAGTTGAAATTAATCCATTCGACCTCAGTGCTTCCACAGCACTTTGTTCTATGATGGGTCTATTGGATTTAACTGTATATTAATAATGCAAGATGATAGGCTCACTGTGAAGGCTTAAAAGCTGAATTTAGTGATGACAAAGTGTTGAATGAACCTACAAAAAGGAAAGATGGATACTTGTGACCACTGTCAGCTGAGGTCTCACTCAAGAGGGCAGCAAGGTCTGGATGGGTGTGCAGGGGTCATCCCTGTTAGGGGCCAACAGTGGCATAGTGTGGAGATGTACGTCCACGTGATATTTTCAGATAGCATAATGAGGAAAGTGTTAGTCGCTTAGGTGAGTCCAACTCTTTGTGACCCCATGGACTTTAGCCCACCAGGCTCCTCTGTCCACAAAATTCTCCAAGCAAGAATACTGGAGTGGGTAGCCATTCCCTTCTCCAAAGGACCTTGCAGATCCAGGGATTGAATCATGGTCTCCTGCTTTGCAGGCAGATTCTTTACCTCCCGAGCCACTCTATATAGCACAATGAGGAGGCTTGTAGCTTTTAAAGGACAGAATTTCCCCCCTAACTTTATTAAGATATAATTGACATATAACATGGCATAAGTTTAAGGTGAACAACTCAATGATATGATACCCATCTATACTGTGAAATGACTACCACCATATATTTAGTTAACACATACATTACACATAATTACCACTTGTGTATGGGGGTGTGTGAGTGTGTTATGAGAACCTTTAAGATTTACTGTCTTAGAAACTTTTAAGTTTTAATATAGTATCATTAAGGAACAGAGTTTTTGGTAACTTAACTCACCTTGAATGGCATTTAAGGTAATGTCATTTGTAAATAGGTCATGAGATGACTTTTGCCAATGACCTTTCACACGACCTTTTTACTCTGCGGAGGATGTGTGTGGTGTCAGAGTTCTCAAGTCACGGAAATGACCTCAGAAATTACCTACCCCAGTTCTCAAATTATCTACATTAGACAATGGAGATCTAGACAGGTTTAAGTGATTTCCTGACTTGTAGGGGAGACAGACTCTTTGAAGGCAGGATCCATGTTATACTCACCCTGGAATCTTCCCAATGAACCTAACATACTTGCTTTTTCATGTCACCTATGGCTAAGTTTTGGTGAATCAATGAAAAAGAAATTTTCATCTCTCACATCAAAGTTACAAGAGTCTATACCCACAAAGGGTGTATGGAGTGTTGCACTTAGAAATACTTCATTGGGGACTTCCCTGGTGATCCTGTGGTTGAGACTCTGCTCCCAGTGTGGGGGGCACAGGTTCCATCCCTGGTAGAGGAATTAGGGTCCTGCAGGCTGCAGGGTGCAACAAAAACAAAAACTAAACAAAACTCATCTAAACTAAATACAGTTTATTACAGGAAGAAAGAAAGAAAGAACTTACTAGGAAATTAGGTTAGACATAATATTTAAACTTGAGGGTTAAATACTACTGTACGTGAACTTGATTGTTGTTCAGTCACCCAGTTGTGTCCAACTCTTTGTGACCCCATGGACTGCAGCACACCAGACCTCTCTGTCCCTTACCATCTCCCAAAGTTCACCCAAGTTCATGTCCATGGCATTGGTGATGCCATCCAACCATCTCACCTTTTGATGCCCTCTTCTCCTTCTGCCCTCAATCTTTCCAGAATCAGGGACTTTTCCAATGAGTCAGCTGTTTGCATCAGGTGACCAAAATACTGGAGGGAAAGGTACACCCAACTAAATGCAGAGTTCCAAAGATTAGCAAGGAGAGACAAGAAGGACTTCTTCAACAAGCAATGCATAAAAATAGAGGAAAGCAACAGAAGGGGAAAGACTAGAGATCTCTTCAGGACAACTGAAAATATCAAGGGACCATTTTGTCCAAAAGATGGGCACTATAAACGACAGAAACATAGAGACCTAGTAGAAGTAGAAGAGATCAAGAAGAGATGGAAAAAAATACACAGAAAAACTGTACACACAAAAAAAGATCTTAATGAAACGGATAACCACGATGTGTGGTCAGTCACCCAGAGCCAGACATTGTGGAGTGTGAAGTCAAGTAGGCCTTAGGAAGCACTGCGGTCAATAAAGCTAGTGGATGTGATGGAATTCCAGTAGAGCTATTCAAAGCCCTAAAAGATGATGCTATCAAAATCTGGAAAAACCCATCAGTGGCCACAGGACTGGAAAAGGTCAGTCTTCATCCCAATTCACAGGAAGGGCAGGACTAAAGAATGTTCTAACCATTGGACAATTGCACTCATCTCCGATAATAGTAAAGTCATGTGAACTTAACAACCTAGCAGTTTGATCACTGTTTTCCTTTGGAGTTTGGGTGATAATGAGACAATAATATGTCTTTGGTTCAGCACCTAATTCAGTCTGCTTTTATAGTCAAGGAGGGAAGCACCTAACCATCAGCATTCCACAATGGTCTTGATGAGGGGTGGGACTAGAGAAAGAAGAGGAAGGAAGTTCTATTTTGGATGGGCATGTGGTCATGTCAGTCAAGGGGGAGGCTGTTTCCATCTCCTTGCATTTGGCCTGTTGGGCTGTTGGTGCCAGAAATGCTCCAGCAGTCAAGTTCATGGAGAAGAAGGAAGGAAACGTTGGGAAGATGGAAAGTTTCTCAATACTGACTTGCTTCTGATTGCTGTTCTTTAAAAAAAACAAAAACTTTCTTTTACTGTAACCAAGTTTATTTACTATCCTAGAAGAGTATAGTGAAAATGTTAGGTTGACTAAAGTATGCAATAGAAACAGTGACAGACTTTATTTTCTTGGGCTCCAAAATCACTGCAGATGGTGCCTGCAGCCATGAAATTAAAAGACGCTTGCTCCTTGAAAGATAAGCTATGACAAACCTAGACAGCATATTAAAAAGCAGAGACATTACTCTGCCAACATAGGTCTGTCTAGTCAAAGCTATGGTTTTTCCAGTAGTCATGTATGGATGTGAAAGTTGGACCATAAAGAAGGCTTTGTGTGGAAGAATTGATGGTTTTGAACTATGCTATTGGAGAAGACCCTTGAGAGTCCCTTGGACTGCCAGGAGAGCCAACCAGTCAATCCTAAAGGAAATCAGGAAATCAGTCCTGAATATTCATTGGAAGGACTGATGCTGAAGCTGAAGCTCCAATACTTTGGCCACCCTATGCAAAGAACTGACCCATTGGAAAAGACCCTGATGCTGGGAAAGAATGAAGGCAGGAGGAGAAGGGGATGACAGAAGATGAGATGGTCTGATGGCATCACCAACTTGATGGACATGAGTTTGAGCAAGCTCTGGGAGTTGGTGATGGACAGGGAAGCCTGGCGTGCTGCAGTCCTTGGGGTCACAAAGAGTCCGACACGACTGAGTGACTGAACTGACTGAAAGTATGCAATACCAGAAATGGAAGCTGAAATAGTGTGGGTGCTCTGATTTATTTTATTACCTTTTTCTTCAAAATATACTTCCTCAGTTGAATAATTCCAATTAGAATTCTTCCTTGAGAAAAGGAATTCATTACCTTCTTTAGTGCTATTTGGAAGCTGTTATGCATTCCACTGCTCTATGAAGAGATCAGAGCAGAATGTGGGACAATGCCCTTTGATCTTCTGTAGTGATATCCAGAGTCTTGCCATTCAAAATGGTGTTATTTTGGAAGACTATTATTAAAGTGCATATACAGTCAAACCCAGCCAAAATGCCAGCTGGCCAAATGAGATCCAAGAATTCAACTGCAACATATGAGTTACTTTTCGGGGGGAGGGTGTTGACATGATGCAGCACAGCTTGCCATCTGGGAGTTCTGGGGGTCTGGAAGTGGCATCCAAACCCCTCCTTGGCTGGCTGTGGTTTGGCACCAGCTGGCAGGGGTTGTCCACCCATTTAAAATATTAATGGTGATTCTTCTGGCTTCTGCAGCTGGCTGGAACTTCCAGGACAGGGGCAGCAATTCCAGGAATCTTCCTCTTGGTTGGCAGCTCTTCTGTTGGCCTGACTTGGGCAGACTGAACTGGGAGAAGACAGAATATAAAGAAGCCAACACTAAGGTGACCACTTCTCAGCCTGGCTCACCTTCCCCTCCACTCCCCAAGCAGAAGATGAGGATGGTAGTCAGGAACAGGAAGTGGAGTGGAGGAGAGTAATCAACCTCTGATAGCATCATATCTTTACTGTGTACACATTTATAACAGAAATAGTAATTTCCAACGTTGACAGAGCAATGAAATGAATTAGAACAGATCCATATGGCAGACTACGGTGCAACCAATAAAAATGATAATTTCACAGAAAATGTAATGACATAAAATAATTATGATATTAAAATAAGTGAAAAAGTGGAGTGGACATTGTTTATAGATATGGTTTTAAGATTATAAAATGAGTTTGTATATGTATACATGTAAAATACTAGAAGCAACTAAGAGTTTGCATGCCACAAATAAGACCCAGCACAACCAAATAAATAAATATTTTTTTAAAATAATAGAAGAAAATACATCATACTGTGTGTATTGTGTGTGTGTGTGTGTGTGTGTGTGTATGGTGCAGTTTGGATGATTTTTAAAATATGTCTGCATTCTCTAAAATTTGCATGTCTTTATAATAATTTTAAAAGATGCAACCATCTTCCCTCATTAAATAAATAACACAGTAATGGCATTTAACATAGTAGCCTAAATTCTGTAAGAGAACAGCTTTATAAGTTACTCCTTGTTATTTATTACAGTTTTTGTTAAAATAAGTCTTAGTGGAACAGGCCATCTTTCTACATGTAGGGGGAAGGGAAGCTCCTCTCTGAGTTCATGAAGACTCCTTAAGAGAAAAGAAGGCTACAAATATGAGGAAAATAGTATAGTGTTGTTTCTATGTATTAGACATCCAATTCCCAATGCAGAAAAGGCAATGGCACCCCACTCCAGTACTCTTGCCTGGAAAATCCCATGGGTGGAGGAGCCTGGTAGGCTGCAGTCCATGGGGTCGTGAAGAGTCAGACACGACTGAGCGACTTCACTTTCACTTTTCACTTTCATGCATTGGAGAAGGAAATGGCAACCCACTCCAGTGTTCTTGCCTGGAGAATCCCAGGGATGGGGGAGCCTGGTGGGCTGCCGTCTATGGGGTCGCACAGAGTTGGATACAACTGAAGCAACTTAGGAGCAGCAGCAGCAGGGTCAATGAATTTTTATCCTTTTTAAGAAGCTGGACTTCCCTAGTAGTCCAGTGGTTAAGAATCCTCCTGCCTATGCAGAGGACACAAGTTTGGTCCCTGGTCTAGAAAGATCCCACAAGCCATGGGTCAACTAAGCCAGTGTGCCTCGAGTACTGAGCCTGTGTGCCCTAGAACCCATGCTCTGCAACAAGAGAAACCACTGCAGTGAGAAACCTGCTCACCGCAACGAAGAGTAGCCCGTGACACTGCAGCTAGAGAAAGCCTGCCCACAGTAGTGAAGCCCCAGCACAGCCTGAAATAAAATAAATTTTAAAATTAATTAAAAAGGAAGTTTGAAACCAGGAAAAAATATGGACTCCAAAAGGAAACTGCAAAATTAATATTCTAATAAGGATTTTATTAACTGTGTACCATGCATAACATAATACTATCAAGTTTATTAGATTTTATATAAAAATGACATGACAGAAGCTATTTGTGAGTTTGGTTTCATGTTACAAGTATACATACGGTTGATTCAAAAGATACTAAATAGCCAGTCAAATATGTCAGTCATAGCCCAAAATTCTAAGAGCAAAATTATAAACATTTTTCCAACATATTTTATAGCAAGAGTATTGTATTAGTATTGTATTAAATGTAAGATATGAGTTCATTTTAGTATGCTTGATAGAGTGAGCAGGTAGAGCCTCCAAAAATAAGAATGCCTGACACTTAACGTTTGGGAAAGCAGGAAGGTTCCATTCTTTGTTGATTAACTCTGGGCCACACAATCAGTGTGACCTTCAGGAGTCAAAGCTGAATGAAAAGACCAGAAGAATCAGATTTTAGCCTGAGTTTTCAGTCCTGGCTAAGGGAAAAGTCCACGGTGTCCGGAGGCAGAAAGCAAGGAGACCCCTGCTGTAGGGGGGCCGGAAAGGACCCTACTATGAAGGGAGCAAACCCTGGAGGCTTGTCCCAGTCCCTTATGGCTGGGCACCAGATAAATCTGACCATTGTTAAAGATGGTTGGTATTCTCATTTACTTTTTCACTGACACTTCAGAAAAAATGCACTCATGAAACTACTATCTATTGATTGTACCTACTAAATGCCAGGTACCATTGTAGGGACTACATATGACTTCTTCCCTCATTGAGTTTACAGTCCAAGGGGATAGAGTAGAAGCAAGTAAACAGAAAACCTGACAATTACAGATAGTGGTGAGGGGTCTGAAGGTAATAAACCCAGCACCTTTATGGAACATAGGCAGTGTGTCAGGGGATCCTCTCCAAGGAAAAGATACTTAAACCTGAAAGATGAGGAAACAGTGGGGTGAAGAGCAACCTGGACAGAGGGGCCATCAGCCTGAGAACCCCTGTTCTAGGATGCAAAGCAGGCCTGGCAAGGCTGGCAGGGCTCCCCAACACTGAGATGCTGGCAATGATCTGAACTCTATTCTCAGCGTAACGGGAGCCCTTGGGAAGCTGAGGATTTGTTTATAAAAAAGATTTCCGTGGCTCCAATAGATTGAAGGATCATAAATGTCAAAGTAGGGAGACAAGTGAGATAACTATTATAGGAAAACCCAGGGAACAGTTGACAGGGGCTTGGACTAACATCTTTAAAAAAAGAAAACAAAACACTTAATTGAGGTATGATTGATTTGTTGTACACTTTAATGTATCTGACTTGAGTTTCACAATATCTTTTTAATGTTGGCAGCATCTTTAGGCTTGTTCCATTTTCCAGCCCTGATGTTTCTACTTTCATTAGGATTTGGATTTAGTTAACTAACTTTTGACTTGTTGATCCTCTCTATTGAATGTTTATTTTATACTTCAATCTACTCACGTATATAAGTATGCTGCTGCTAAGTCGCTTCAGCCGCGTCCGACTCTGTGCGACCCCATAGACGGCAGCCCACCAGGCTCCCCCATCCCTGGGACTATCCAGGCAAGAACACTGGAGTGGGTTGCCATTTCCTTCTCCAATGCATGAAAGTGAAAAGTGAAAGTGAAGTCGCTCATTCGTGTCTGACTCTTCGCGACCCCATGGACTGCAGCCCACCAGGCTCCTCCACCCATGGGATTTTCCAGGCAAGAGTACTGGAGTGGGGTGCCATCACCTTCTCCAATGTATATAAGTATATGTATATGTATATTTTTGGCCGTATATGTGGCCTGTGGGATCTCATTTCCCCAACCAGGGATTGAACCCATGCCCCTGCACTGGAAGTGTGGAGTCTTCCACTGGACCACCAGGGAAGTCCCTGGACTAATGTCTTGACAATAAAGATAAGGGAAAACCGGGCAAATCATCAAAGAGGGGCAGTTGTGTTTTAGCGTCGGTGAGTACGGAGAAAGTGCTGACTTGGCCTCGCTGCTTAAAGGGGATCTCAGTCACTGCCTCATTTTTTTTTAAACATTCCTACAACCATAGGCACCCTGGCTTGAGTGATTGCTGCTCTTCATGAAAAGGCACCTAAAGAGAAATCTCCCCTAAAGTCTGCTTTAATGAACGTATTTTTAATTCTCACATCTAATATCTGCTGTATTGATGCTACACTAAAGAAAACCTAGAGAAAGAGTTGATGTGTATGTCTGAAACTCAGCCAAAGAAATGCAATCTGAAATCAGCATAAGGGAAATGATCACAGCTGCCTTCGTGCCGCTGCATCCAAGAGTCGGAGATGGGATGCTTCCCATGGTCTTTGCTGCTCTTGAGGACCGAACAGAAGATAGAAAACAGTAGCCTTGAGAGTCAACAAAGGACAAAAGCCTTCCTACCCTGGGTCTGAGCTGGTTAACCCCAGGCAGGTCTAGTCCTCCAGCCCCCGTGGGGAAGAACTTAAGTGGGGAAGAGGAACAAGGGGCTCCTAAGAGATTCCCAAGTCCTGCCCAGGCTGTTTCCACTTCCTCCTCGCCACTCTCAGTTCCTGAACTTAGCTGTTCCCGCTTCCTGCATAAGCAGAAGCAGGCCAAGAGCACTGAGTTGGGAGGTGCACTGTATGGGCATCCCTGAGACACATCTACGTTCTCACATCCCTTCTCCCAAACCCAGGAGCCTCCATTTTCACACCCGATTGTGCCCCTGAGAGTTATAGAGAAGTCTACAAATCTGTTGAACCTTCTCTGTCACCTGTATAAAGATTCAGAATTCTATGCCTGAGTTTTCTCACTGTTTCGGTTTTAGGTGCCTATACAGTGCTGGTTAATTTCTGTCATCAAAATCTAGTGTCCATTCTGTCACCACCAGCGGGCCTTAATCATGTCTCCTAAATTTGAGAGAGGTGGAGTTGGACTTCCCGGGTTGCTTAGATGCAGAAGAGTAGTACCTTTTAATTCCCCTAAATATTTTGTGCCAGCTAACATTTAAGCATTGTACTAAAATAAGGCTATAGATGAAATCATTATTATAAAATTCTAGGCCTGAATTTTAAAGATAGGAGAGTGATGATCAATCATAATATCTATGCCCTTTATTCATGCTTTTATCTTAAATATGACATGGCTTGTACTTAGAGAGTTGGCAGAGAACTAACTTTCAATAAAGATTCCTGCTTTTCCAGTCTTCATTTAGGTTTTTTCTGCTTTGACTTTCACATTCAAATTTTAAGATCATAACAGTAGTATTTTAAAACTTGATAAAATAAAACTCAGGGACTTAACCTGAAGTCAGAAATAGGTCTGTGATCATTTTTTTCCTCATTCATACATCACATATATGTTGAGGTCCTAGAAAATTCAGGGAACAAACGGATCTAAGATGCATCCTTGTCTTGAGGAGCTCAGAGCTTAGTAGAGAAGATAATTCCATGAAGCAATCATTTCCAACACCATACATGCACTATAGCAAGACCATAGATTTACACAGAGGAAGACCATTGGATCAGACTGTGCAGATAGAGGAAGGAGAGGAAACTGGGTGGTCAGAGCCAGAAAGGGTGGTCCTGAAATTACGGTACTTGAGTAAAACAGAAAAAAAAAAAAAAAGCAACATAATCACTGCATCTTTTCATTTCATTGTTGTAGTTACACAAAAAGTAGTTAAGTTCAGTCCTGTAAAAAGTTTAAGATATACAGAAAGTCATGAACTAAAAGGAGAAAGTCCCCCTCCCACCCCTCTACCCCATCTCCCCTTCTCTCTCCTTCTCCATCCTTCCCTCATGCCCTTCCCCCTCCCGCTTCCTTCTGCTCTCATCTGTTTACAGTGATGTGCCCTTATGCTGGGGGGAGTGTTCCAGAACCCCCAGAGGATGCTCAAATTCTCGGTGACTACTGAACCCTGTATATGCTGTGCTTTTTCCTACACATACATCCCAATGATGAGGTTTGGTTTATAAATCAGCCACAGTAAGGGATTAGGAACCATAACTAATAGTACAATAGAAATTTCAGTTGCAAAATAAATGTGTCACAGATTTGAAATGTACAGTGTAGGGAATGTGGTAACTGTGTAATTTCTTTGTACAGTGACAGATTGAATCTAGACTTATTATGGTGATCAATTTGAAATGTACAGAATTATCAAATCAAATAGATAATTATCAAGTTATCAAATCACTGGAACACAATTATGAAGTTGTGTACCAGGAACTAACATAATTTCGTAAGCCAACTATACTTCAACAAACAAATAAACTCATAGAAAAAGGAGATGAGATTTGTGGTTACCAGAGGTGGGGGGTGGTGGGAGGAGGGAGAATTGAATAAAAGTGGCTAAAAGGTACAAACTTCCAGTTATAAGTACTGGAGATGTAAGGTACAACATGATAAATATAATTGATGCTGCTGTATGAACTTGGGCAAACTCTAGGAGATAGAAAGGGACGAGGAAGCCTGGTGTGCTGCAGTCCATGGGGTTGCAAAGAGTCACACATGACTTAGCAACTAAACAACAGCGTTTTATAGGACCATTAAGAGAGTAAATCCTAAGAGTTCTCATCACAAAGAAAAAAACTTTTTCTATTTCTTTAATTTTGTGTCTATATGAGATGATAGATGTTCACTAAACTTACTGTGGTCGACCATCAGTTCATGATATATATAAGCCAAATCATAATCCTGTACATCTTAAACTTTTACAATGCTGTATGTCACTATATCTCAACAAACCTGGAGAGAAAATATTTGCAAACGGCACATTTGATAAAAGACTGTTACCCAATTACATAAAGAAGTCTTAAAACTCAACAATAAGAAAATAGACACCCAAGTTGAAAATGGGCCAAAGGCCTTAACAGACACCTTACCAAAGAAGATATACAGATGGCAATTAAGCATATAAAAAGATGCCTCCTAGCAAATCTCATCTGGGAAATGCACATTAAAACAATAATAAGATACCACTGCACACCTATTAGAATGGCCAAAATTTGGGACCACTGACAGACAATGCTGGTGAGGATGTGGAGCGATAGGAACTTGAAATAAATAAATAGGTAAATAAATAAATAAAAATGAAATAGAACAATTATAACCATATACTGTAATAAAAGTTATGTGGCGGTGCTTTCTCTCAAAAAATATTATTGTACAAATATAATGCCTTTACCACCTTAACTTAAGCACTTACCACCCACTGAGTCCTTATTTAAAGTCTGAGGTGCAACAGCAAAACTAGCATGAATTTCTTTTTTCTTCTTCACAATTTCACGGGTAGATTTGTTCTTACTGTAGGTTGTAGCAACCTGGTCATATGATATTTTTTCTTTTCTTATTAAGTTGAGAACGATCACCTTCTCACTTACAGGAAGCACTTAGCAGCTTCTCCTTGGCATAATCCGAATCCTGCTCTTTGGGCCACGATCAAGTGAAATATGGGTCCTTGAACAGAAGCACTGCTATGTGCAACAGTCCATCTGATAATCGGGATGGCTAGATATGCTGGACAAAGGGATAATTCATGTCCTGGGCTGGACAGAGTGGGATGGTGCAAGATTTCATCATGATACTCAGAACAGTGCATGATTTCAAACATATGAATTGTTTATTTCTGGAATTTTCCATGTAACATTTTTGGACCCAGGTTGACCATAAGCAACTGAAACAGCAAGAAACAAAACTGAGGATAAGGGTGGGGGAGACTAAGTAAAGGAGATTATTCCTTACATATTGTTTTATGACTTGCTTCCTTTCTACTTGACACAATGCCTTGGAGATCTTTCCTTATGTTAGTAACAGGCTCATCTCATTATCACAAATCTCATGGATACAAAAGTACCTTTTTTTTTTTTTTTAGTCCATTGTGTACTTCATTAAGCTTTTAGCTCAGTTCTTAGCTGAACAGCAGAGAACTTGGTCAAATCCCTTCTAGATAAACTTGGTCAACTCTGAGTTATTCTCAGTCTCTGTTAGGTAAATCCTCAGTGAAAGTTGATGTCCCTCTGCCTAGGAGTGACCTGGGATGGGGACTGGGGGCTTATGTGTTGTGGCCTGGCTATAGAGACCACTGATGGATTGTGGGTGGCCCCTTCTCCTAGTATCCACCAGGATGACCTCTACAAGACCACAGTTCTACTCAGGCCTTTGGGTTCAGGAAACTTCCCAACTTGACTCCAGTTCCCTTTGCTTCTGCCCTTCTCCCCTCAGCCACCCAGCCTCCCCAAGAGAATCCCTGGGGCTTTGGGCTTCCTGGTCCTTCTCCCTGGAGCCTCAATCGGTCAGCACTGCTCCATGCCTAGGGCCCTTTATGGTTGCTCTCTGTGAGGCTCTCAGCCTCCCAGGACACACCCAGTCATTAAAGCCTAGATCTTCTCTGATATGGGACTTCTGGCCCATAGCAGGACTGATTCTGCTGCTCTCCTACTCTGAGAAAATCTCCCAGCTGCACCAAAAGGGTTTTTTCCCATCTCTTTCTAAAAGGCGTGTGTTCATCCCAAGCTATCAATGTTTCAAAGAAACATTTACATATATATCTTTTTATATGAATGCACTAGAATTTCTCTAAGATAGGTACCTACAAGGTAGAATTAACAGGTTATAGCAAATTGCTTTACAAAGATAATTTACTTTCTGATAGTGTATGAAATGCCTTTTCTCCCATACCCTCATTGACACTGGATACTGTGTTTTTAAAAATGTTACTAATCTAATGAGCAAAATAGGATTTTTGATTTAATTTTTTTTCATGTCTTGAATGAATTAGAACTGGAGCAAGACATCTTTCCATGTACATTGACTGATGCAGGTTGAGTCCTAGGAAGCTAATGCTGAGATGGAGATCAGGGAGCATGAAGTTATTAGGGAGTGCTCTTTTGATTACCCTCCATGGGGGAATATCCACTCCAGTATTCTTGCCTGGAGAATTCTATGGACAGAGGAGCCTGGTGGGCTACAGTCCATGGGGTCACAAACAGTCGGACACGACTGAGTGACTTGGCACTGGTGCATGGGGGAAGGGAGGAAGGCGGTATGAGGCAGAGGGACAAGTTGGGCTGTACAACCTCAGCCGACCTCTTGGTGATCTCTGATGCCGGGATGGCCCTTTGAAATTGTCCTGAGTTAGCGCAGTGGCCAGCCCTGTGCCCCCAGTCCTTGAACAGAGGCTGCCCTGGGAAGGCACATGCCCTTCCATGAGACCACTCTTTTTCACTGAGGCTCATTCCCAGAGAGACTGACAGCTGAGGGCAGTCAGCCAGCAGCCCTCTCAGCAGCTGGGGAAATAAATCCTTCAGGACTAGAACATAGCACTGCACACATTACACTGACTATATTTATTAATTTTTGAATTGCCTGTTCATAGTCTTTCTGTTTTTTTTTTATTGATTTGTAGTGGTACTTTATTCTGGATGTTAATCCTTTAAACAGTACATGTGTTGTAAATATTTTATCTCAGTCCCCTGCTGGTTTTCAACATTAAGGGGTCATTTATTTTAAAGACCTATTACACTTTTAGATAATCACATTTGTCCATTTCTCTTCTCCAAGATTATAGAAATATTTACATTTTCTTTGAATTGTTCAGTCAATAAGTCGTGTCTGACTCCTGTGACCCCATGGACTGCAGCATTCCAGGCTTCTCTGTCCTTCACTATCTCCCTGAACTTGCTCAAATTCATGTCCATTGAGTCAGTGATGCCATCCAACCGTCTTATCCTCAGTTGCCTTCTTCTCCACTTGCCCTCAATCTTTCCCAGTATCAGAGTCTTTTCCAGAGTCAGTTTTCCTATCAGGTGACCACATTATTGGAGCTTCAGCTTCAGCATCAGTCCTTCCAATGAATATTCAGAATTTATTTTCTTTAGGATTGACTGGTTTGATCTTCTTGTTGTTCAAGGGACTCTCAAGTCTTCTCCAGCACCACAGTTCAAAAGCATCAATTCTTTGACACTCAGCCTCCTTTATGGTCCAACTTTCACATCCATACATGTCTATAGAAATATTTATATTTTCTTTGAATAGTTCTATGTTTTTTAAAGAAATGTCTACAGCTCTTTAATTCCTCTGGATTTATGTTCATGGTAAGAGGTGATGTCCATCATCATATATAATATTTAGTAGACTCTTCTTTATAGACTGATGTAAATGGACATACATCCTAGTATTAAAATTTTCACTTAAATGGGAATATTTTTTGATTCTGCAATTCTAGTAATCTGTTATCTGTACTTAAGCACTTTCTCTTTCTCATGAACTTGAGAATAAACTTGTCTTATTGATTACATTAAATGTATAGACTAAACTGAAATATTGCAACTTTAAAACATTGAGACTTCACACTGAAGAACACCTCTCTCTTTCTTTCTTTTTAAGATTTAAAAACAATTACATTTAGGAACTTCCCTGGTCATCCAGTGACTAAGACTTCATGCTCCCAAGGCAGGGGGCCTGAGTTTAATCCCTGATCAGGGAACTAGATACCACATTCTATAACTAAGATCTGGCACAACCAAATAAACATAGGACTTATACATTTCTTGTTAGGTTTACTTCTAAGTATTTTGCTTATTTCCCTCCCTTTTGTCAATGGAATCAATTTTTTTTTCTTTCAGTGATATATTATACTATGCATGTAACAATCTGCTTGTTTAGTTACTAGCAATCTATTATACCTATGTTCATAAGTGAAATTGCTTATGATAATATTCTAACAATAAATCTTACATAGTTTTGGTAATAGACACATTTGAAACTTTACTTGTTTTTCCTATAATATTTATATAAATAAAAATAAAATATAAGCCATCTGTTCATTTATGGTATAGCAGAAGCCACTCAAAACCCTTTCGTCCTAAGTGTCTATTTCAGGGTTTTGGGGTAGTTATTTATTTTCCTGTTCAGGTTTCTATTTTTTGGGCTCAATTTTGATAATATACATGTTTCTAGAAAATTAACCACTTAGTTTTTATATTTTATTGCTATAAATTTCTACATAGTAATCTCCTGTTATGACAATTTCAAGCTATAGTTTTGCTTTCTTTTTTTTTTTTTTTTAACCTTATTTGACAAAATTTCAGGTGCTTTTATTCTTCCTTTCAAAAAAAAGTTTTATTGGTTTTATTGATTAAGCTAATCTTATAGTTTTAATTTTAGTTTTTAAATTTCTTACTTTCTGTGGATTATTTTATTCTTTTTTCTAGATCTTAAATTGAATGATTGATATGTCTTACTGATTTCTAATCTTTCTTCCTTTCTAAAATATACCTTTATGTCCATAAATTTTTTTCAGAAGTTCCCTGGTGGGTCAGTGGTTGGGACTCCACGCGCTCATTGCCAAGGGTCTGGGTTCAATCCCTGGTTGGGGAACTAAACTCCCACAAGCTGAGTGATGCGGCCAAAAAAAATTGTACATAACATTTTTTCTAATCACCACTCGCCTGCATCTCACAGGTTTACAGTTGCCTCATTTTTGCTCTTTTCTAAAAAGTTGGTAATTTTATTTTGCATGTCCTTTTGATTTAATATTATTTGGAAATGTAATAACAAAAATATTTTTAGTAAATAACTCAGCAGAAATAAAAAAGAGATCTGAAGATGCCAGAAATAAAGAATGAAGTGCTATAAGTCGATGGGAATGATGACCCGTTGGCCCTGTTTCCTAAGGCTGATGGTCTCTTTTCCCCATCAGGTCTGCTAAGGCAGCGGTTCCCAACCTTTTTGGCTCCAAGGACTGGCTTAGTGGATGACAGTTTTCCCGCAGGTGGGGGGTGGGGGAAGAATGGATCACAGTGATGCAGCAGATGAAGCTCTGTTCACCCAGCCCACCACTCACCTCCTGCTGTGCAGCCAGTTTCTTAATAGGCAGCAGACAGGTACCGTTCCGTGGGTTGGTGACCCCTGTGCTAAGGTTTGCAAATCTGAGGGCTCATGACCTGGGTACTGCACAGGTTTGAAAACTAGAACTGAGTTGTGTGCATAAACCTGAGCTCAAAAGTCAGCCCTACTTGTGGAAAGGACATTAGAAAGAACTGGGCCCCTCTGCCTGGTTAAGGAAGGGGCAAAGAAGTTTGCCATGCATCTCAGTAAGTACTGGGCAGGCTATTTTCTGCACACCTACAGTACTGTGTCCATGGGAAAACTTAAGGCTTTTTGCCAGGCTTTTGGTTTCCTGTTGATGCTGTGCAAATTACAGTAAATCGGACAGAACACTGTGACATGTCAGGGAGCTAATTCATCCCACTCCCAAACCTGGGAACCCTCCAAGAGAGCTTGGATTTGGCATGTAAAGTGTATAACAAAAGCGGCTTAAAACAACAAAATTTATTATTTTATGATAATGGTGGTCTGAAGACTGAAATGGATTTCACTGGGCTAAACTCAAGGTGTTAGCAGAACTGTGTGTTTGAAACCTAGTATTAATATTTTGGCATTCCTTGGGACCTACATTTAAAGTATGTTTCTCTAGAGAGGATGCAACTTGGACCTTTTTTGCCTTACAAATAATGGGACTCTGGCTCCCCAAGCTGGGTGAGTACACAGTGTGGATATAATGCTACAGACTTGTCAGTCCTCTCTTAATACCTCACCTAGAGTCAAGACCAACACAGACAAATACTCTTTTTTTTCCAAGGCATATCTTTTCTAGTTCATCCACTTACAAAATCCTTTTTTGGTGAAGGTTCTGACTTTTATGGGCATCTTCGACTCCACCTGCTTGGCCTTTGCTCTGCTTAGCCTTCAGATTCTGGGCCATCAGGGGATCTGCAGATGCCCTCAGGTTAAATGCTGGTTTGAGTGATTTGAAATAGTGCTTTCAAGCGCTTTACAGCCTGATTGTTTTCCCTTACTTTCTCCACAGCAGAGATACATCTTTTTGAAATATATTTTTTCCTATATTTTATCCAACACTTTAAAAAGGATTCTGGCACTTCCATGGCGGTCCAGGGGCTAAGACTCTATGCTCCCAACACAGGGGGCCCAGGATCGATTCCTAGTCAGGGAACTAGATTCCACCTGCTTAACAAAGATCCTGAGTGCAGCAACTAAGACCCAAAGCAATCAAATAAATAAAGAAATTAATTATTTTTTTAAAAAAGGGTTCCGTACCTGGATGATTCCACCAAATTTTACCAAATTTCTGGAAACAGAAACCAGAAGACAATCTTTTAAAAGATAATGATTGAGTATTTTCAATCATGATAAGTTATAAAGGCTCTAATGTAAGAAGGACACCTAGTCTAGACTAGAATGAATTAAAACATCAGCACCTAAGCATGTTATAGTGAACTGCCTAATGTCAAAGACAAAGACAAAGATTAAAGGTAGAGAAATGTCACCTAAAAAAGGATGACAGTTAAGCTGATATCTGTCTCTCAGTTGCAACATCAGCTGCCATAGTACAACAGGTTACTGAGTAAAAGTTAACTATCAACCTAGAAGTCTGTTCTGAACTTCAGGGTTCTATATTTCATCCATCAGATTGGCACTGATTTTTAAAAATCTAATTATGCAAAGAATTAGTCACGATGTGAGGAAATCGGAAATCTTATACACTGCATTCCTGTCAATGTAAATTGGTGGAATGTAAATTAGGGTAACTTCTTAGCACAATTTGACAATATCTAGGGAAGCTGATGACCTAAATTTCCTGTGCCTCAGCATTTGAACTTCTTTGGTAAATGCTATTATGTATTCCTTCCCTGGTTACTCAGCTGGTAAAGAATCCACCTGCAATGCAGGAGACCTGGGTTCGATCCCTGAGTTGGAAAGATCCCCCGGAGAAGGGAAAAGCTACCCACTCCAGTATTCTGGCCTGGAGAAATCCATGGACTGTATAGTCTATGGGGTCGAAAATAGTTGGACACTTCTGAGTGACTTTCACTTTCATAGAAGTGCACACAAAGGTGTTCACTGAAGAATTACTGTAATGGCAAGAAACTAGAAGCAATGTAAATTTTATCAGTAAGAGAATGGATCACTGAACTGAAGACTTCACAGTAGCTGAACTGAATGAACTGGTCTTATGTATTTAGATGGATATATCCCTTGTAAAATATAGCTCAGTAAAGCTGGAAAAAAATAAAAGGATATAGCTTCACTGCTTTTTGAATTTAGAAAATATCACAGAAAGATACACATTTAAATATTAAGAAACAGTTGGGCTTTCCTGGTGGTCCAGTGGTTTAGAATCAGCCTGTCAATGCAGGTGACATGGGTTCAAATCCTGATCGGAGAAGATCCCACATGCCTCGGAGCAAGCAAACCCGGGCACCACAACTAGGGAGCCTGAACTCTAGAGCCCCTCAAACTGCAGCTACTGAAGCCTACGTGCTTAGAGCCAGTGCTCGCTAACAAGAGAAGCCACCGCAACAAAAAACCTGTGCATTGCAATCAAGAGTAGCCACCATTCACCACAACTACAGAAAGCCCTCGCAGCAATGAAGACTCAGCACAGCCAAAAAATAAAATAAATATATAAATCTTAAAAAAAAAAACAAAGGAAGAAAGAAACAGCAAACATAGACGGGGGAAAAAAGGCTCTCTGCCCTCCCCGTGTCTGCTAAAAGCAGGGCATACGCTTCCGTTTGTAGAGGAGTCTCTCTCTCTTTCCAATACCAGGAAGAGGAAAACTCTTTTGTTGCTAGTTTATTATTCTGAGCAACTTCTTATTTCATTGAGATACAATTGACATATTACATTCTATTAGTTTAAGGAGTGTATGGAACAACAAAGGTTTCTAACGTTGAGCTAATCGGAAGCACGACTGTTCAGCAACTTGTTTTTAAAAAAGGCTTTTTAGAAGTTTTATCAAAAGGTTTTCAGATGGGACTTCCCTGGTGATCCAGTGGCTAAGACTCCGTGCTCCCATTGCAGGGGGCCCGGGTTTGATCCCTGGTCAGGGAACTAGATCCCACGTGCCACAACTAAGACCCGGTGCAGCCAAATAAACAAATAAATAAAAAGGTTTTCAGATCTATTATTTCTTTTTATTATATTTTTAAGTAGTATTGAGCTGTAACAAAATGAGACATGTAGTGAAAGGGAAATAGCCGGACTTCCATCGGCAATCGGGTAGCTACACAAAAATTTTTCCAGTCATTGAGCCTCTAACCAAAGACTTTGCTATTTCTACTCTTAGAGAGACCTGGGTTTCGGTTTTGGCATAAATTTATTCCTGAAAAAAAATTTTTAATTTCACTGTTGAAATAAAACAGTGATTTTGTTCCCCAGAACATCTATTCTATAAAGAACTGAGCCCTCACAAGATTAAGTGATTTGTCTAAAATTGCAAAGAGTACAGACAAAACTAAGATTAGCCCCAAGTCTTCTACCTCCTGGTTTCTGCACTCACCATATAAGGATTTATGCATGCATGCGTGCTCAGGCATGTCTGACTCTTTGCAACCCCATGGACTGTAACCTGCCAGGCTCCTCTGTCCATGGGGTTTTCCAGGCAAGAAACTGGAGTGGCTTGCCATTTCTTCTTCCAGGGGATCTTCCCGACCCAGGGATCCAGTTCAGGCCTTCTGCGTCTCCTGCATAGCAGACAGATTCTTTACTGCTGAGCCGCTGGGAGAGCCCCATAAGTATTTATAGTAATATGTAAATAAATTTAATAAATCAAACGTTATTTTAATCTAATAGGATAACATTATTTAAGAAGAATAACTTTTTAAACAAAGAAGACTTTTACAATGTAGCTATCTTGTTCTTGAGGTTGTTGTTATTTGTTTTTAACAATGTATATCGGTAAGAGATTACACAGTTTTTGCGTTTCAAATAATTCATTAGAAAACGTTTCACTATTTACACTCAACCAGAGACTCTGATAATATTATCTCACAATGAAAATGTTAATGAGAACTTGGTGCTACACTACGGTAGATAATACTTCCTAAATTCAGACTTAAATTGAAGAAAGTGGGGAAAACCACTAGACCATTCAGGTATGACCCAAATCAAATCCCTTATGAGTATACAGTGGAAGTGAGAAATAGATTTAAGGGCCTAGATCTGATAGACAGAGTGCCTGGTGAACTATGGATGGAGGTTCATGACATTGTACAGGAGACAGGGATCAAGACCATCCCCATGGATGCAAAGAAATGCAAAAAAGCAAAATGGCTGTCTGGGGAGGCCTTACAAACAGCTGTGAAAAGAAGAGAAGCGAAAAGCAAAGGAGAAAGGGAAAGATATAAGCATCTGAATGCAGAGTTCCAAAGAATAGCAATGAGAGATAAGAAAGCCTTCTTCAGCGATCAATGCAAAGAAATAGAGGAAAACAACAGAATGGGAAAGACTAGAGATCTCTTCAAGAAAATCAGAGATACCAAGGGAACATTTCATGCAAAGATGGACTCGATAAAGGGCAGAAATGGTATGGACCTAACAGAAGCAGAAGATATTAAGAAGAGGTGGCAAGAATACACAGAAAAACTGTACAAAAAAGATCTTCATGACCCAGATAATCACGATGGTGTGATCACTGACCTAGAGCCAGACATCCTGGAATGTGAAGTCAAGTGGGCCTTAGAAAGCATCACTATGAACAAAGCTAGTGGAGGTGATGGAATTCCAGTTGAGCTATTCCAAATCCTGAAAGATGATGCCGTGAAAGTGCTGCACTCAATATGCCAGCGCATTTGGAAAACTCAGCAGTAGCCACAGGACTGGAAAAGGTCAGTTTTCATTCCAACCCCAAAGAAAGGCAATGCCAAAGAATGCTCAAACTACCGCACAATTGCACTCATCTCACACGCTAGTAAAGTAATGCTCAAAGTTCTCCAAGCCAGGCTTCAGCAATATGTGAACCGTGAACTTCCTGATCTTCAAGCTGGTTTTAGAAAAGGCAGAGGAACCAGAGATCAAATTGTCAACATCCACTGGATCATGGAAAAAGCAAGAGAGTTCCAGAAAAAAAATCTATTTCTGCTTTATTGACTATGCCGAAGCCTTTGACTGTGTGGATCACAACAAATGGTGGAAAATTCTTCAAGAGATGGGAATACCAGACCACCTGATCTGCCTCTTGAGAAATTTGTATGCAGGTCAGGAAGCAAGAGTTAGAACTGGACATGGAACAACAGACTGGTTCCAAAGAGGAAAAGGAGTACGTCAAGGCTGTGTATTGTCACCCTGTTTATTTAACTTCTATGCAGAGTACATCATGAGAAACGCTGGACTGGAAGAAACGCAAGCTGGAATCAAGATTGCCGGGAGAAATACCAATAACCTCAGATATGCAGATGACACCACCCTTATGGCAGAAAGTGAGGAGGAACTAAAAAGCCTCTTGATGAAAGTGAAAGCGGAGAGTGAAAAAGTTGGCTTAAAGCTCAACTTTCAGAAAACGAAGATCATGGCATCCGGTCCCATCACTTCATGGGAAATAGATGGGGAAACAGTGGAAACAGTGGCTGACTTTATTTTTCTGGGCTCCAAAATCACTACAGATGGTGACTGCAGCCATGAAATTAAAAGACGCTTACTCCTTGGAAGGAAAGTTATGACCAACCTAGATAGCATATTCAAAAACAGAGACATTACTTTGCCAACAAAGGTTCGTCTAGTCAAGGCTATGGTTTTTCCTGTGGTCATGTATGGATGTGAGAGTTGGACTGTGAAGAAGGCTGAGCGCCGAAGAATTGATGCTTTTGAACTGTGGTGTTGGAGAAGACTCTTGAGAGTCCCTTGGACTGCAAGGAGATCCAACCAGTTCATTCTGAAGGAGATCAGCCCTGGGATTTCTTGGGAAGGACTGATGCTAAAGCTGAAACTCCAGTACTTTGGCCACCTCGTGCGAAGAGTTGACTCATTGGAAAAGACTCTGATGCTGGGAGGGATTGGGGGCAAGAGGAGAAGGGGACGCCAGAGGATGAGATGGCTGGATGGCATCACTGACTCGATGGGTGTGAGTCTGAGTGAACTCTGGGAGTTGGTGATGGACAGGGAGGCCTGGCGTGCTGCGATTCATGGAGTCGCAAAGAGTCAGGCACGACTGAGAGACTTATCTGTTCTGATCTGATTAATGTAATATGAATCTTTAGAGAAAGAATAGATTGTGAAAATAGCCATGGATTCTTCCCTCCCTGCATGCATGCCCTTGTGAAGTGACTTTATAGATTCTCCAGCTGGGGCGATGAAGTCTGTTTCTCCACTCTTTGACTCTGGGCTTGGCCATGTGACTTGCTCCGGGCAATGTAGCATCAACCAACGTAATGCAAGTGGAGACTTGAAAAGCACTTGTACCTTAGATTCAGCTCTCTTTCAGTTCCTGGAGGCTCTACAACCATGTGGAAAAGCCTGGGATATTATCCTGGTGAATGAGATACTAGGTGGTGTGACTCCCAGCTAAGAGATGAGCCTCCAAGATTACCGACCTCCCAGCATATGGGGATACTGACCACAGATCCATGGGTGAGTCCAGCCAAGACCAGTAGACCTGAGCTCAGTGAAAATTACTGATCAACAAACCTGTGAACTAATTGAAGCCACTAAGTTGTGGGGTGATTTGTTACCCAGCAAAACCTAACTCATACAGGGAAAGAGAACAGAAATCATCAGAGATAAATTAATGCTTGGTAAACAAAGCTAAATTGGAAAGAAAAGCATTTTCTCCTTTTTATATGAAACAGGAAATTAAAGCACAATGAAGTCCCACAACTTTCTCAAAGGTTTTACTTATTTATTTATTTTCTCACCCTGTACAGCATGTGGAGTCTTAGTTCTCCAACCAGGGATCACACCTGTGACCCCTGCATTGGAAGCACAGAGTACTGACCAGTGGACCAGCAGAGAAGTCCCTGCATTTTTAATATAATAAAGATTCAGTTCAGTTCAGTCACTCAGTCCTTTCCGGCTCTCTGCTACCTCATGGACTGCCGCACGCCAGGCCTCCCTGTCCATTACCAACTCCCCGAACTTGCTCAAACTCGTCTCCATCCAGTTAGTGATACCATCCAAACATTTCATCCTCTGCCGTCCCCTTCTCCTCCTGCCTTCAATCTTTCCCAGCATCAGGGTCTTTTCAAACGAGTCAGTTCTTCGCATCAGGTGGTCAAAGTATTGGAGTTTCAGCTTCAGCCTTAGTACTTCCAGTGAATATTCAGGACTGATTTCCTTTAGGATGGACTGGTTGGATCTCCTTGCAGTCCAAGGGACTCTCAAGAGTCTTCTCCAACACCACAGTTCAAAAGCATCAATTCTTCAGTGCTCAACTTTCTTTATAGTCCAACTCTCACATCCATACATGATTACTGGAAAAACTATAGCTTTAACTAGATGGGCCTTTGTTGGCAAAGTAATGTCTCTGCTTTTTAATATGCTATCTAGGTTGGTTGTAACTTTTCTTCCAAGGAGCAAGGGTCTTTTAATTCCATGGCTGCAGTCACCATCTGCAGTGATTTGGAGTCCCCCAAAATAAAGTCTTTCACTGTTTCCATTGTTTTCCCATCTTGCTATGAAGTGATGGAACCAGATGCCATGATCTTAGTTTTTTGAATATTGAGTTTTAAGCCAACTTTTTCATTCTCCTCTTTCACTTTCATCAAGAGGCTCTTTAGTTCTTCTTCGCTTTCTGTCATGAGAGTGGTGTCATCTGCATATCTGAGGTTATTGATATTTCTCCTGGCAATCTTAATTCCAGCTTGTGTTTCATCCAGCCTGGCATTTCTCATGATGTACTCTGCATAGAAGTTAAATAAACAGGGTGACAATATACAGCCTTGATGTACTCCTTTCCCGATTTGGAACCAGTCTGTTGTACCATATCTGGTTCTAGTTGTTGCTTCTTGACCTGCATACAGATTTCTCAGGAGGCAGGTAAGGTGGTCTGGTATTCCCATCTTTTGAAGAATTTTCCACAGTTTGTTGTGATCCACACAGTCAAAGGCTTTGGCATAGTCAATAAAGCAGAAGTAGATGTTTTGCTGGAACTCTCTTGCTTTTTCAATGATCCAGCGGACGTTAGCAATTTGATCTCTGGTTCCTCTGCCTTTTCTAAATCCAGCTTGAACATCTGGAAGTTCACAGTTCACATACTGTTGAAGCCTGGCTTGATAAAGTTTATAATAAAGATTATGGAACAAAAAAATCAAAATAGCTTATATACCAGCTGTGTTCCCATTACTATTCTGTAATTGTTTCAGATCACCTCCAGTATTTCTTCTATTAAGTGTATTGATTATGTAAATTTAATTCCCTACATTTTAACTTATTTTCTAATCTATTTACTTCTAAAATGTTTTGTCAAGTTTCTTTTTATATTAAAGCAGTTCTTACTTATGTTTTTGAGAAATAAAATGCTACAAGTACAGCAACTTTTTCTTATCCTATTTATCTCTGTTCCTGTATGACTCAGGGAACCCAAACAGGGGCTTGGAAACAACCATTTATCTTAACAATCGTCCTTACTACAATGGTGAATATCCCTCTTTTTATATTTTTATTTACATATATATGTCTCCATAAATAATATATAGGATTATTTTATATGTATTTTTTTAATATATACACTATAGGAGAGAGGGGAAAAAAAAGTTTCCTCTGTCTTCCTAGGTTTTGACTGGATCCTAGCAAATTAAACTGACAAAAATAGATCAACAAGAGAAAAAACAATTTGCTAACATTCATGGTAGAAACTTAGTGATGAGAAATTCGAAGTGCTATTAGAACATGGGGTTTATATAGCATCTTAACAAATAATAATACATTTGTGGAGAAAATTGAGAAACAAAGGAAAAGAGGTTTAGGCCTGGAAAACTTTGGGAATGTAAATATATGGGGAAACTAACAGAAGACAGGGCTTCCCTGGTGGCTCAGTTGGTAAAGAATCTGCCTGAAATTCAAGAGACCCTGGTTCAATCCCTGGGTTGGAAAGATCCACTGGAGAAGGGATAGGCTTCCCACTCCAGTATTCCGGCCTGGAGAATCCCATGGACAGAGGAGCCTGGCCTGGTGGGCTACTGTCCACAGGGTCACAAAGAGTCTGACATGACTGAGGCAACTGAGGACAGCAGAGCGCAGCGTTTATTTGAAAGTTGCTAAGAGAGTAAATCTTAAAAGTTCTTATACCAGGAAAAAATTATATCTATGTGCAACGAAAGATATTAATTAACTTTAGTCATTTCACTATATATACATATATCAAATCATTATGTTCAGATCAGATCAGATCAGTTGCTCAGTCGTGCCCGACTCTTTGCGACCCCCATGAATCGCAGCACGCCAGGCCTCCCTGTCCATCACCAACTCCCAGAGTTCACTCAGACTCACACCCATCGAGTCAGTGATGCCATCCAGCCATCTCATCCTCTGGCGTCCCCTTCTCCTCTTGCCCCCAATCCCTCCCAGCATCAGAGTCTTTTCCAATGAGTCAACTCTTCGCACGAGGTGGCCAAAGTACTGGAGTTTCAGCTTTAGCATCAGTCCTTCCCAAGAAATCCCAGGGCTGATCTCCTTCAGAATGGACTGGTTGGATCTCCTTGCAGTCCAAGGGACTCTCAAGAGTCTTCTCCAACACCACAGTTCAAAAGCATCAATTCTTCGGCGCTCAGCCTTCTTCACAGTCCAACTCTCACATCCATACATGACCACAGGAAAAACCATAGCCTTGACTAGACGAACCTTTGTTGGCAAAGTAATGTCTCTGTTTTTGAATATGCTATCTAGGTTGGTCATAACTTTCCTTCCAAGGAGTAAGTGTCTTTTAATTTCATGGCTGCAGTCACCATCTGTAGTGATTTTGGAGCCCAGAAAAATAAAGTCAGCCACTGTTTCCACTGTTTCCCCATCTATTTCCCATGAAGTGATGGGACCGGATGCCATGATCTTCGTTTTCTGAAAGTTGAGCTTTAAGCCAACTTTTTCACTCTCCGCTTTCACTTTCATCAAGAGGCTTTTTAGTTCCTCCTCACTTTCTGCCATAAGGGTGGTGTCATCTGCATATCTGAGGTTATTGGTATTTCTCCCGGCAATCTTGATTCCAGCTTGCGTTTCTTCCAGTCCAGCGTTTCTCATGATGTACTCTGCATAGAAGTTAAATAAACAGGGTGACAATACACAGCCTTGACGTACTCCTTTTCCTCTTTGGAACCAGTCTGTTGTTCCATGTCCAGTTCTAACTCTTGCTTCCTGACCTGCATACAAATTTCTCAAGAGGCAGATCAGGTGGTCTGGTATTCCCATCTCTTGAAGAATTTTCCACCATTTGTTGTGATCCACACAGTCAAAGGCTTCGGCATAGTCAATAAAGCAGAAATAGATTTTTTTTCTGGAACTCTCTTGCTTTTTCCATGATCCAGTGGATGTTGACAATTTGATCTCTGGTTCCTCTGCCTTTTCTAAAACCAGCTTGAAGATCAGGAAGTTCACGGTTCACATATTGCTGAAGCCTGGCTTGGAGAACTTTGAGCATTACTTTACTAGCGTGTGAGATGAGTGCAATTGTGCGGTAGTTTGAGCATTCTTTGGCATTGCCTTTCTTTGGGGTTGGAATGAAAACTGACCTTTTCCAGTCCTGTGGCTACTGCTGAGTTTTCCAAATGCGCTGGCATATTGAGTGCAGCACTTTCACGGCATCATCTTTCAGGATTTGGAATAGCTCAACTGGAATTCCATCACCTCCACTAGCTTTGTTCATAGTGATGCTTTCTAAGGCCCACTTGACTTCACATTCCAGGATGTCTGGCTCTAGGTCAGTGATCACACCATCGTGATTATCTGGGTCATGAAGATCTTTTTTGTACAGTTTTTCTGTGTATTCTTGCCACCTCTTCTTAATATCTTCTGCTTCTGTTAGGTCCATACCATTTCTGCCCTTTATCGAGTCCATCTTTGCATGAAATGTTCCCTTGGTATCTCTGATTTTCTTGAAGAGATCTCTAGTCTTTCCCATTCTGTTGTTTTCCTCTATTTCTTTGCATTGATCGCTGAAGAAGGCTTTCTTATCTCTCATTGCTATTCTTTGGAACTCTGCATTCAGATGCTTATATCTTTCCCTTTCTCCTTTGCTTTTCGCTTCTCTTCTTTTCACAGCTGTTTGTAAGGCCTCCCCAGACAGCCATTTTGCTTTTTTGCATTTCTTTGCATCCATGGGGATGGTCTTGATCCCTGTCTCCTGTACAATGTCATGAACCTCCATCCATAGTTCACCAGGCACTCTGTCTATCAGATCTAGGCCCTTAAATCTATTTCTCACTTCCACTGTATACTCATAAGGGATTTGATTTGGGTCATACCTGAATGGTCTAGTGGTTTTCCCCACTTTCTTCAATTTAAGTCTGAATTTAGGAAGTATTATCTACCGTAGTGTAGCACCAAGTTCTCATTAACATTTTCATTGTGAGATAATATTATCAGAGTCTCTGGTTGAGTGTAAATAGTGAAACGTTTTCTAATGAATTATTTGAAACGCAAAAACTGTGTAATCTCTTACCGATATACATTGTTAAAAACAAATAACAACAACCTCAAGAACAAGATAGCTACATTGTAAAAGTCTTCTTTGTTTAAAAAGTTATTCTTCTTAAATAATGTTATCCTATTAGATTAAAATAACGTTTGATTTATTAAATTTATTTACATATTACTATAAATACTTATGGGGCTCTCCCAGCGGCTCAGCAGTAAAGAATCTGTCTGCTATGCAGGAGACGCAGAAGGCCTGAACTGGATCCCTGGGTCGGGAAGATCCCCTGGAAGAAGAAATGGCAAGCCACTCCAGTTTCTTGCCTGGAAAACCCCATGGACAGAGGAGCCTGGCAGGTTACAGTCCATGGGGTTGCAAAGAGTCAGACATGCCTGAGCACGCATGCATGCATAAATCCTTATATGGTGAGTGCAGAAACCAGGAGGTAGAAGACTTGGGGCTAATCTTAGTTTTGTCTGTACTCTTTGCAATTTTAGACAAATCACTTAATCTTGTGAGGGCTCAGTTCTTTATAGAATAGATGTTCTGGGGAACAAAATCACTGTTTTATTTCAACAGTGAAATTAAAAATTTTTTTTCAGGAATAAATTTATGCCAAAACCGAAACCCAGGTCTCTCTAAGAGTAGAAATAGCAAAGTCTTTGGTTAGAGGCTCAATGACTGGAAAAATTTTTGTGTAGCTACCCGATTGCCGATGGAAGTCCGGCTATTTCCCTTTCACTACATGTCTCATTTTGTTACAGCTCAATACTACTTAAAAATATAATAAAAAGAAATAATAGATCTGAAAACCTTTTTATTTATTTGTTTATTTGGCTGCACCGGGTCTTAGTTGTGGCACGTGGGATCTAGTTCCCTGACCAGGGATCAAACCCGGGCCCCCTGCAATGGGAGCACGGAGTCTTAGCCACTGGATCACCAGGGAAGTCCCATCTGAAAACCTTTTGATAAAACTTCTAAAAAGCCTTTTTTAAAAACAAGTTGCTGAACAGTCGTGCTTCCGATTAGCTCAACGTTAGAAACCTTTCTACAAAGGAAGACATGGGCTTCCTTAATACTGGGAATGTTCAGTATTTCTTACTTACTATTTCCTCTCTTTTCATGGATTGTACTGCAATTCTCTGAAAAGACAGAACTTAGGGAAACAAGCCAACATTTATTAAACAAATGAATGAATTTGTATCAGGTTTGGCAGAAGACTTCTCACTTGGGGCTAGAAATGGGACATGTCCTATTTGCTTTATTAAACAGTCTTGCTTTTCTTAAAAAAAAAAAAAATGTGTTCTTAGAGATATTTTGCCACAGTGATATTTAACCGAAGTAGAATATGGGGATAAATTATCCTTAAGTTACATCAGTATTTTTTACTGCCACGGGGGCCGTGAACATTTCCAAAATAACTTATTTCACCTATGTATATCAATGAGAGGCCAAATAGCATGGGGGAAGGGGAAAGGAATTTGAACAGGGCTTATCTCATCATCGACTCATTGGAAAAGACTCTGATGCTGGGAGGGATTGGGGGCAGGAGGAGAAGGGGACGACAGAGGATGAAATGGCTGGATGGCATCACCGACTCGATGGACGTGAGTCTGAGTGAACTCTGGGAGTTGGTGTTGGACAGGGAGGCCTGGCGTGCTGCGATTCATGGGGTCACAAAGAGTCGGACACGATTGAGCGACTGAACTGAACTGAACTGAACTATCTCATCATCGAAAGTAGAAATCTGTTCACAAAATGACAGTACGTGAATTGCAGTGATTGTAAATCGTCTTCTTGCAACTCACACAACATTTAAGATTTTTAGAGTATAAATGTCAATGGAAACAACCCTTTGAAGGAAAAGAATTCATAACCTTAAAGCAGTTGTCATTTGGAAACCAGTCTTCCTTGTGTCTTATCTTCATGACCTCTCAACTGCATTTGGAGCTAGAGGCCACTTCCTTCTTGAGGCTCTTTCCTCCTTTAACTTCTGAGACTGGTTGTTTCTTAGTTCTGCTTTCATTTCTCTGAGTGTCCCTCATGCTCCTTGCTTGTTCCTCTTGCCTCTTAAATATTATCGTCCTTTGGGATCCATCCTTAGCCTTCTTTTCTTTCCCCGTCCAAATTCATCGACTTTGCCAGCTGCAATTACCACCAATGTCCACACTGTAAACCCACCAACCTCCTCCTTAGTCTTGAGCTCTCTCCCAAGTGTTAGATTCCTGGATGTTCTCTGGGCATGTTAAACTCATTTTCTTTTCTCAATAACCTGCTGCTTTTCCAGTGTGTGTGCACGCACACGTGTCCATGCGTGTGTGTTGCCTAAACGAGAAGACCTGAGAGTCTTAATAGACTAAGTTCTGAAAGTACTTCATAGCCCCCAGCGGCTTTCCATGCAGTTCTTTCTTTTTGTACCACATGCCCCCCAAAGGTGATAATTCTCACATTATCACTTGGCGGGGGGGTCTGCTGTGGACAGGACTCAATACCCTCTGGCTTTCTCCCCCAAATAAGCAAAAGGTCACATTTTTAAAACATTTTATTAGGAGACGGGGAATCTATTCTAAAAAGAGCACAATGAGAAATAAAATAATTCATTAATCAAATATTTATTGAGTACCTTCTGTGTGTGAAATGCTGGGACACCATGGGGAGCACAAATGGACATTAGTCTCTAAGTCTAGGCAGAAGCAGGATAGAGACAGGGAGAAACAGATCTTAAGCAAAAAAAAAAAAAAAAAAAAGAAGAAAGAAAGAAAGAAATCACACAAATACATGTGAAATTCCAACTGTGACAAGTGCAATGAAGCAGTGGTTCCTGGAGCGAGCTTGTAATGGTGTGATTTAATCTGGGCTTTCCCCGCAAGGAAGCTTATCCAGAGCCAATATCTAAAAGATAATGTGCTAGATGATTGCAAAATTGTCCCAATTATTTCTGTCCTTTTGCAAGGTGACTTGCAACTCCTGCCATCAGGAGAATTTTTTCCATAACTGTCTTTATCTGAGCTGACTCTGTGATGCTTCTTAGCTGATAGAAAGAGGAAGACATGACAGTGAGTCAGTTCTGAACTTAGGCCTTAAGGGGGGTCATGGTTCACTCTCTGAAAATTCTGACATCACTATATGAATAAGCTGAGATAGGCTCCTGGATATTAAGAGATACCTGGCCAGTCAACCCTGACCTTTTAACTAACAACCAGCTAACTGCCAGACATGTGGATGAGGCCACTCAAGACCAGCCAGGCCCCGGCTGACTTGTTAAGCAAGCGCAGACACACAGATGTGAGCCAGCTGAGATCAGTCCAGCCTGGCCCAGAGCAGCTGAACCATCAGCTGACCCAACGATGTGAGCCACGATCAAGTATTTGTGGTTTTAAGAGACTGAGTTTTGAAGTATTTATCAGCCATAAGGGCTGGCTGATAACAGATGGATAGGAATTAACCAGCAAAGAGCTTTATATTATAGACAGAGGACCACATGTGCAAATCCCAGGGAGCGGAGGGAGTGTTGCAGAGATGAACCAATTTTGACTCCATGTTGGAGCTATATCTTTGACTTGCTTTTTGCTGCTGGTGTTAGTATACATAATGGCTGCCTCAGAGGACATTGCCCACCTGTGAAAAGAAGAGATGAACACATTTCTTCCAAAGGCTGGCTATTTCCGGAGATGTTTTGCAAAGTTCACTGCCTCTCCCTCTAATCTTTCTACCTTTTGACTTTAGTTCCTCATCCCCTCTCTCTCTGTTCTATAAAAGAACCTGGCATCCAAACTCCAACAAGATAGTTATTTTGGGAAGTTAGCCTGCCATCCTCTTGGTCAGTAGACTTTTGGAATAAAGCCATATCCCTTGCCTCAACTCCTCATCTCCAGGATTTATTGACCTGTCCTGTGATGAGCCGAGTGAGCAGGAGCACAGTAGATCCAGAGACTGAAAGAAGATGGTGGGAATGGATCAGAAACAGCTTGGGGCTGAGTGGGGAGGGGTGGGACTGTGCATACCCTGCGAGACTGTGTTAAGGACTTGAGTCTTGATTCTACAAGCAATGGGAGGTTTTAAACAGGAAGGATACATAGCTAGATGTGGGATTTGGAATTTGTCTAAAGCATGGAGAACAGATTCAAGGGGGCCAGAATAGAACAGGGAAAATGTTGCAGCAATCAGGCCAGAGATCATACCATTGCGTGCTAGGCTGGTGGATGGTGACTGGACCTCAGTGTTGCCCCAGGTAGATTCTTAACCACTGGACCACAAGGGAAGTCCCTGTTGCTAGTTGATATGATATTCCAAATCGAAGGTTTCTAAGGGCTTATCAAAGGTGATGGCTAGGTTTTGTTTTTTTTTTTTTCAAATTATGTATTTTCATACCTATACAGTCTAAAGAGCATCATGATTAATTTTTAAAAAAGTTTTAATTTGCTTTAGGATCTATTATTTATTTACTTATTTATTTTTGTTTTTTGACTGTGCCACATGGCATGTGGGATCCTAGTTCCCCGACCAGGGATCAAACTATGCCCCCCTGAGTTGGAAGCGTGGAGTCTTAACCACTGGACTGCCAGGCAAGTCCTTAGAATCTATGTTTTAAAAAGTCATTTTAGGCTTACAGCAAGATTCTTTATGCCCTCTACTCCCACACACGCGTAGCCTCCCCCATTATCAACACGCCCCTAACCAGTGTAGCAGGTTTTCCACAATTGATAAGACTACACGGACACAACATAATCACCCAAAGTCTATAATTTATGTTAGGGTTCATTCTTGGTGCTGTACATTCTGTGGTCTTGGACAAATATGTACTGACCTGTATCCGTCATTATAGTATCATCTGAAGCATTTTCACTGCCCTACAAACCCTCTGTTCTCTACCTCTTCATCCTCTCTCCCCTCCCAACCCCTGGCAACCAGTGATTTTGAAATCATTTGGGGGTACATGGAAACAATGGCTTTTGTACTCTTCCTTACAACGATGCACTTAAATACTCAGAAGTTATTTCCCCTTCAGCTTATGTCTCCAACTGTTAGGAGCTGCCTAACATTTGCACTTCTCTTGAATTCTTCCATTCCCTCATCATGTCTTTCTTGGTCTATTTCTGGTCTCCTCATTTACCTCTTTGCCTCTAGTTTTATTTTCCCCCCAATACATTTTTTAGACAGCTGTCAGAGTGCTTTTGTTTAAATGCCTATCTGACAATATCACTATCCCAAAGTACTCTAAGGATAAAGTACCAGCTCCTAGTGACAACTTTCAAAAGCTTTCTGCCTGTAGCCATGGACTTTCCCAATCTTAAGTCTTGCCATTGACATCCCCACCCCCTGCCTTTATGGAAATACTTTTATTTCCTTGACTGTACTGTAAATCTTCAAAATAGGTCTTAAGGAAGAAAAGCTTTAAAAATGGGCTGCATCTGCTTTGGTGATTGGCCAAATCAAAGCAATAAATAATAACTCCGAGCAGGCACAAAAGCACTATAACAAAGATTATGTTAAATAACCAGCCAGGGTCATTTAGGCCGATACTATGGCAGCAGAAATTGAGCTTTCGGTAGCTGCATTCAAGTTGAAGTTCTAGGATCATATTTGCCTCATGCTTGTAAAATAGTTATACATGTTTGGCATTGCTATATTTCATGGCTCACTCCATTTAAGTAGTGAACCTAGAATTTATTTCATGTCACTATAATTACTTTCTAAAAATATTTAAATTCAATACTAGAGCACTCAGTTCTTAGTTATGACTAATAATTTTTTCTGTTCTTCTTAGGAAGTATACAAATAGCCATTATCTATTTTTCTTAGAATTTTTCTTTTCCTTTGAAAGGGTTTATTTCACTTTGAAACTCTTTGAGGTTATTTTGGCATTATTCACCAATTCTCTTCTAAATGATTTTAAAAATATTCATCATTTCATTCAGATGATAAACAACAGAATATTGCTTCGGGTTTAGAAGACGAAGAAAAATATCTTTGGTTTCATTTTGAAGTTCTTCAGAAAGAATTTCTGTAATGTTAGCACATAATAAAAATTTGGAAACAAAGGATAAACCCAAATCTGAAAGGCCATTATTCGTCAACCACTGGATTCACTGCACTCCTGTGTGAAAAAGTCTTTGACACAATTCCCAGTGTTCTAATAATCTCCAGAAACTTCTCTGCCACAGCTAATAAAATATAGTATAAAGTCCAATGTATTTTTTTATAAAGTATACAATATTTTTATACCTATATTCCACATATAATTACTTAAAAAATTTGGTAATTTCTTTACAGATGGGCAAATTTTATTGTATATAGAATTAATAACATTGAAAGTATTTTTAAGTTTTAAAATAGTCTCACAAATCCTTGTGATCATTAGACCCATCGATTGACGATGTTCATTTAACATTCTTGGCTCTTCTTCACCACACTTAATTCTAGAATGTTCCCTCCTGTTGGCACCGCCTTCATTAGGCTGACCATCTGTCGTAACTCACATCGAGTCTGCTTTGCTGTCGATAAGGTCAAGGCTTGTAGAGTAGTCACATCATGTTGCATTTAAAGTCTGAGCTTTATTGAATGTGGCCCGGGATATTTTCTGGGTGTGTGTTATACACATTGACAGCTGTTCTTGCATTCTGCCATCCATCTCTCATCACATTTCTTTGACTAAACTCAAGAACATTGAGTTCACTGACGATGCCCTGTGACATTTCTGTCTTTATTATTCCAAATATTTTACCTCAAAAATTCATACATTTCCATATGTATCAATTTTTACTTTCTTGATTATTTCCAATTTTCCAACCTATTACTTTTATTCTCAGTAAAACACTAGATTAAGAGAGAAAAAGTTTTAGCTCTGAGTTTCAGGTAATTTCCAAATTTATTGGTCATGTTTCATTACCACCTTCAGGCCAACAATGCAGTATTTTCACATAAAAGTCCCTGCTTTCATGGCCTCTGAATGTTTCTGCATTTTAAAGCCAGAACTGGTAAACAGTGTAATGGTTAAGCTCAACCTGGCTATCTCGATTTGGACCCCAGGCCTATGCTGACTAGCCGTGTGCCCTTGGGCAGGTTATTTAATCTCTTTGCACTTCAATTTTCTCATCTGTAAAATTGAGATAATGACAGTACAGGCATCTTAGGATTCATTTTTAGCATTAGTCATTAGGATGAGAAAAGCACTTAGAACAATTTTTGGCACATGGTAAACACTACCTAAGTGCTGGTTTTATGTATAATATTGTATTTCAAACAAAAAAAATCTAAGTATCAAAGCTTTAAAAAGTTTCTGAGTTGCAAAAAACCTTTTGTACTTGGTAGGTAAATTTTGTTTGATATTACCCATCATTTATTTTGGTGAATTTCATACTATGGACAGGATCCTGGCTTTAAATTGCATAATTCTCTAATATGTATTAATCATAGATGTCTAATGATTAGTTATTGAAGAAAATGAGATGCTAAATTATTCTATGCTTCTACTATTTGGAATTCCACTTGATGGATGGAGGGTGGGATTGAGAAGAAATGCTTAGAATTTTTTGGTGGAAAATGGGTAGAATCATTTCTTTAAAAATAATTTTCAAAAATTAGAGTTACTGATAAAGAAATCGTAAGAACCACTGAAGAAGAGTAAGGAAGCTATGAGCCAATTAGTGCCAACACTGCATGTAGCAACATGAATCAATAAGTGTCTTAGGGTTGTCAGAACGTGGGCCGGACAGAGCTGATGCAACTGAAGCATCATCAGCCATTGAGTTACAACAGATCAGATTTTCCTTGCTTTGTTTTCTATCTTCATGAAAATAAATGATGCAAATTATCAGGGAAAATATAAAAATGGCTATTTTCCACATGTAATTGGTTTCCCACATATTTTGGAAGTTTTGTTTCCCTCTGCCATTTTTTTTTTTTCATTTGGGAAATTGGAGTGACTCCCTGAGGCCCTCAATTCTGTTTCTGTACAATCCTTCGGGTGTGTGTGTGTGTGTGTGTGTGTGTGTGTGTTTATATCTATTTTTTTAAAGGAAGAAAATAGAAGTGGAGTTTATGATACAAAGTTAGCTCTCTTAGAGAGTAATGAAATATTTTCAAGTGATGTAGTCTACTTAGATATTTATTTATTCAGCAAGCTTAAAAATTTTTTGATTGCCTAAAATGTGAGAAGTGCCAGGTGGTGGGGAACTCATGACCAGAAACAAAGTAAAATCTTTTTCCCACAAGAAGGTTATCCTGGAGGGGAGACAACGACATGAAGAAACTTTAAAACAAAAGACCCAGGTGTCCCTCAGCATCATACACAGGACACAATGGAGGACAGAGGACAGAGCATACTTGACACACATTTCTAGTTAGAAAAAAAGGTTTTTTCTATTAGCGTGACATCATAAGACTCTAAACATGCTGTCAAAATATTTTTTAAAGGCAATTATTATATTGGTAATACTAGCATTCTGGCAAAACTAAGAAAAATTCTCAAGGAGAAATAACAAGGCAAAATTTGCTATGATCCTGTAGACAACTTTATGATGAAGCTGAAATAATTGAAGCAGTGGTACTGGCATAGTACTAGCCAGAAAGCTCAGTTAAACAGAGTAACACAGCATAAAAGTCCAAGGAAGATGAAGACCTTTCCACTGACCGCAAAAGGATGATTAAAATAAAAAAATCAATGCATTACAGCAACTGGCTAGCTATTTAAGAAAAAAATTGATTTTCAGCCTCACTGTGCAAAGTCACTTCCGTTGTGTCGCTTCATGTGTGAGATCCCATGGACTGTAGCCTGCCAGGCTCCTCTGTCCTTGTGATTCTCCAGGCCAGAATGCTGGAGTGGGTTGCCAGTTAAAGTTTCTCAGCCTCACACTAGATGTCAAATTGATTCCAGGTGGATTAAGAAGCTAACTTAAAAAAAAAAAAAGACTTAGCAAAAAAGAAACTTATATCAGATATAGAAGGCCTTTCTAGCATAACACAAAAGGTTAAAGGTTAGACATGGATAATGAAAATAAAAACTCAATGTACATCAAGATATACCATGAACAAAATTTAGAGGATTAAAAAAACAGGAAAAAAATTGTAACTTGTATTTCATAAGAGGGCTTTTATGAATTCACAAGAAAAATAAATACACCAAAGAAGTAAAAAGTCACAATATACACACTGAAATATAAATGTAAATATAAATATTTATAAAGACTGAAAAGATGTATGGGAAAATGTTAACAGTGGTTAATCATGTACTTGAGATTATAAAAATTTTAATCTTTTCTGTTTACATATGCTTAAGCTGACTCATTTGAAAAGACCCTGATGCTGGGAAAGATTGAAATCAGGAGAAGGGGACGACAGAGGATGAGATGGCTGGATGGCATCACCAACTCAATGGAGAAGAGTTTGAGTAGACTCCGGGAGTTGGTGATGGACAAGGAGGCCTGGTGTACTGTGGTCCATGGGGTCATGAAGAGTCAGACATGACTGAGCGACTGAACTGAACTGAAGCATTCTTCAATGAATATGTTATAAAAATATGCAGTAATAGTAAAAAAAGAGAGAGAGAGAATAGGAGGAAATAGGCACTCTGCTGCTGCTGCTAAGTTGCTTCAGTTGTGTCCGACCCTGTGCGACCCAATAAACAGCAGTCCACCAGGCTCCCCCGTCCCTGGGATTCTCCAGGCAAGAACACTGGAGTGGGTTGCCATTTCCTTTTCCAATGCGTGAAAGTGAAAAGTGAAAGTGAAGTCGCTCAGTCGTGTCCGACTCTTAGTGACTCCATGGACTGGAGCCTACCAGGCTCCTCCATCCATGGGATTTTCCAGGCAAGAGTACTGGAGTGGGGTGCCATTGCCTTCTCCAATAGGCACTCTAATAAAACATTAATGATGGCATCAGTTTGGCATATTACTTCAGAAGGGGAATTTAGCAATACTTGCCAGAAGCTGTAATATTTCACACACACTTTGAATCAGTAATTTTTTTTTTCACAATTTCTTCTACAGAAATAACCAAGACTGGGTAAGAAAAATATAGCTGCAAGAATGTTTATGACATTGCTGTTCAAAACAGAAAAAAATGAAAATAAACAAAACATTTCACAGTGTAGTCTAAGCTAAATAATTGTGGGCTGTGCCCTCAGTGAAATATTAGAAAGCTACTAAAATGGTAATGCAATGGTATGGAAATATTCGGGTTGAATTATTGAACAAAAAACTCAGATTATGAGATGAAGTTCAGACAACATTTTAATGATCTCTATAGCTGATATCTATATTTATCTCTCTAAATACATTTATATATATTAAAAGATATGAAATCTATAACTTAAAATATTAATAATGGCTACCCTCTGAGTAGTGAGATGCCAAATGATTAAAAATCTTTGCTTATTTGTAACTTCTAAAGTGTTTTTCCAAAATTGTGTGTATGTATATATATACATACATATGCTTTTTGAAATAAAGAAAAAAGCATTTTTAAAAAGGCAGTCATTTTAATTAATAGTCATATTCAATGAGTTCATTATTGGGCTTGTACTAATTACTTTTAAAATTCAAATATGAAAAAGACTTGTGTCACACAGCACAGTAAATAAGAAGAGCCTTCCCATACAATAATCCCAATCCATATTCCACAGCCCCTTAAATGGGGTCAATGAGGTACTTCTTTACATCAATTATCTTTGATGAGCTTTGAGAAAGATCTGGCTTATATTAAATTCTGTGATTAGGGAGTAATTTTATAGCAAGGTTTGAATATCATTGTGGAAAGGCTAATTTTTGCTACAAAGGTAATCATATGTGTTTAGAACTCTATGCTTACACAGCTCTTTTATCTATACTATTTTATTTGAATGCTCATAGCAGGCTTTTTTTGCATATGAGGAAACTGAAGTTTTAAAATGTAAAGGAACTTGTTCCGTGTTACTCTGCTAATAGTGGATGGAATTGGGTTTAAATCCAGAACTTCTAATGCGAGCCAATCAAGAGGGCACAGATTCCATACTCTTCGCTACACCATTTTGCTAGCACTTTAAAGTAACTTATTAGGTGACGGTTCAGACTTAGTAGTACATCACCCCATTCCTATTCCTTGTGCTGCCTCTTTGAAGAGCCTATGCAGGGGACTTAGTTATTCTGTCATGACAGTTTTCCCAGAATGGCCCTATGCACAAAGGCCATGAAATCCTCACAGATTACAGAGAGTAGATTAGGGTAGACTAGAGCTCTTGTATCATTATATCATATCATGCCGTTCTAAGAAGAAGGACAGCCACCCTACTACTATATGTTAGGTGCATCATGCATATTAATGAACATGGAACCCATGAGATAGGCTCTTATCCCCATAATACAGATGAGAAAACCGAGGTTCAGGAAAGTGCATTTGGTCACACAGCTCATGAGTGGAGAAAGCAGGATCTGAATTCAGCCATCTCTGACTCCAGATGCTTACTCCTACCTGATGCTGCCACCCTTGATCCAACCTGTGTCTAGATTGTGCAGAGAAAACATGTGTCTTCCTAGTGCTGACAGTGTGAACTTCAGAGCACATCAGACTGCTGTATAGGGGACTATATGCTTATTAAATTACGGGTCACCAACCTCTCAGATCTAATGCCTGATGACCTGAGATGGAGCTGATGTAATAATAATAGAAATAGGACTTCTCTGGTGGCTCAGTGGATAAGAAGGTTGCTCGTCTTAAAAGTATCTAAAAAATACAGGGTACCAAGTTTGCTGGGGTTCTGGAAGACTTCAGAGGGCTTGGGCTTGCTGAGTCTGCAAAGTGCTCCTGTGCTTTTCATGGGGGAGGGTGGGAAGAATTGAAGAAAAGATGCAGCCAGGGGCTCCAAATGCCTGCCAATGCAGGGGGCGTGGGTTCAGTCCCTGGTCCAGGAAGATTCCACATGCCATGAGGCAACTAAGCCCATGCACCACAACTACTGAGCCTGTGTGCTGCAAGGAATGAAGCCCAAGTGCCTACAGCCTGTGCTCCGTAACAAGGCAAGCCACCGCAATGAGAAGCCCGAGGACCACAATGAGGAGCAGCCCCTGATCACTGCAATCAGAGAAAGCCCATGCAAAGCAACAAAGACCCAGTGCAGTTAAATATAAAAAATAATAAGTAAATAATAAAAAATCTAAAAGATTAAAAAATATTAATAGAAATAAAGTGCACCATAACCATCACCTTCCCCCACCCCCGCCCCCACCCCCAGCCTGTGGAAAAATTGTCTTCCGTGAAACTGATCCCTGGTGCCAAAAAGGTTGGGGGTGGTGTCACTGTGCTAAATGGTGATCTAACCCAATGTCAAGGGGAAGGTTATATAACTAGAAAAAAAAAAAAAAGCTTATCATAGACAAAGGGAAGCCTAGGGACTTTTTCTACTTTTCTTTGCCCTTTTGTAGGAAAAATGTTCTCTTACTAGTAACAATTTATACATCTATCATTGAGGATGAGATCTTACCAAAAAAATAAATAAAGAAAAAACTACATTGCTTTCTCTTAAGTTTTTAATGAAGTTTCTACCACCTAAACAGTCTTCCTGTCTAGCAACTTGACTTTTTGCTGATCCAGTAGAGAAGGGCCCTTTAAAAGTTCAGATTAAGACAATTCCAAATATTTGGAAACACAGTTGTATGTGTTTGATATTCTGGTTATTGTGCTTATGGCCTATAATAGAAATAACCTTTGCTAGACCACAGATTGAATCAGATCTCAAAATAGGCCACGAGCAATAGCAATTGCATATTTTATTTCTGTTGACAGTTATTTACATAATAGTTTAAAAGTCTGGATGTTAATAGAACTGTGTGGTAAGGATGCAAGCTAGAATTTTCATTTCAGCCCAATGTTAAGCATATTTGCTGCTTTCATCTTCTGTGACCAATAGTTTTTAAATGTTTGTATTCTAATACAAAGAATTACAAAATTATGTTATCCATTAATATGAGTGGGATAATTTGAATGATAAAATATGTAGACTTAGATGTGTGTCTGGATATACACACAAACATATATACATATACATGGGGCTTCCCTGGTGGCTCAGCAGTAAAGAATCTGCCTGCAATGCAGGAGACGCAGATCTAATTCCTGGGTTGGAAAGATCTCCTGGAGGAGGGCATGTCAACCCACTCCAACATTCGTGACTCCAATATTCAATGGACAGAGGAGCTAGGCGGGTTACAGTCCATAGGGTCTCAAAGAGTTAGAACACGACTAAAGTGACTGAGCACACACATGTGCTTCCAAATCACTTTTATAAATCTCAAGGGGACATAGAAACATTGCAATTTGGGTGATTTCCCAAATTGTGCACTTGTCAATTCTTAACTAATCAGACACCAAGAATCTCTTTTAATTTCTGTGTTTTTCCCTCTTCCACCTTTGACTATTTCAGAAGACCAGAAACAGTGTAAGAGCAAAATGACTCAAAGAGATATGCTTTTCCACTCCTTGAGTTGCTGTTTGAATGTTAAGATGCTGTTCGAGAAAGGAATTATTAGTCACAATTTTGGAAGTGGAATTTTAGAACGCTTATAAATATAAACATTTCCTAACTTATAAATAACAGACAATTGCAAATGTTTATTCTTTATCTACCCGATGGAGCCTCGGCTGTCAAGCAGCGGGGTGTGGGGGTGCAGGGATTGGGTCAGGAAGGAGCATTTAGTTTTTCCAGTTTCGGAAAAGGAGCCCTGTAAAGCAGGTATAGGAATCTAATACTTCAGCTCTGGTACATTCATGTGCTCAGATCTCTGTCAAACTAAAGACTTTTCTCTCTCTGCCTCTCTCTTTTAAAATCTCATTTTACTTTCCCTGACATCCTACCTGTTGAAAAGCTGACTTGCTCTTCTCCCTCTCCATCTCTCTCTTTCTCTCTAGGATGTAAGTGAAAAGTGAGTGTTAATCGCTTAGTCGTGTCCCACTCTTTGTGACACTATGAACGGAAGCCTGCCAGGTTTCTCAGGCAAGAATACTGGAGTGGGTTGCTGTTTCCTTCTCCAGGGGATCTTCCCGACCCAGGGATTGAACCAGGGTCTCCTGCATTGTGGACAGATTCTTTACTGTCTAAACCATAGTGTTTAAAAATGCAAATACCTTTGAATGTTACAAGATTCTAAGTCATTCATATCTTGATGTAAATGGGCTCAAGAAGGTTGCTCGTCTTTAAAGTATCTAAAAAATACAGGGTACCAAGTTTGCTGGGGTTCTGGAAGACTTCAGAGGGCTTGGGCTTGCTGAGTCTGCAAAGTGGTCCCGTGCTTTTCATGGGGGGAGGGTGGGAAGAATTGGAGAAAAGATGGAGCCAGGGGCTCCAAAGTTGGGACAGAGAGGCAGAGAGTCGAGTGGTGCTGGGAATAAACAGCCTACTTTGAGAATTTGTCTCAAGGCTTTAATTTTTAGTTTAGATGGGAAAAAATGACCCATTCACACATCCATTTCCCGCCCTCCTGCCCCCACCCCACTCCCACTGGCACCAACCAACTTCTGGTTGTCCCCTTCGTTCAGGCAGGGAGGGGTGGAGAATATCTTCATCTGAATTGGCCCAGCAGTTTCCTATTTCCTGTTTTTGTTGTACCACTGGAAAATTTTCCGTATGTATCTGCAGCAGACTACAGACTCTCAGAACAACTAGAGAAACTGGAAGAGTCCTGTTAGTTCCCTTGAGGTGTAAAAGAAGTTCTTGAGTTTTCAGAGCAAACTGGTGGCAGAGCCAAAGCTAGAAACCACCCTGCTGGTGGTACTATTAAATACTAGACGCTTTGTGTAAAAACATGGAAAGCTAAGTAATAACAGTGAATGAAGTAAACTAATTTAACTTGCTAGTTTCATTCTCCTCAAGTGCTGTGTTTGTAAACCAGTTTTTGGAGTTTTTCTAACCTAAGAATGTGTATGACTGTAGAGCTGTTTGACAAACCCCACCTTATTCACCACCATCCTTTTTTTTTTTCCTTATGTGTTCTTAAAATTGGAGGATAATTGCTTTACAATGTTGTGTTAGTTTCTGCTGTTGGTTCAGTTAACTCGCTCAGGCGTGTCCAACTCTTTGCGACCCCATGGACTGCAGCACACCAGGCCTCCCTGTCCATCACCAACTCCCAGAGTTCACTCAAACTCGTGCACAACAACGTGAATCAGCTATATGTATACATATATCCTCTCCCTCCTGAGCCTCCCTCCCACCCCTCCCATCCCACCCCTCTAGGTCAAAACAGAGCACCAGGCTGAGCTCCCTGTGTTATACAGCAACTTCCCATTAGTTATCTACTTTACACATGGTAGTGTGTATATTTCTCTCATCCTCTCCTTCCCTGCTGTGTCCACAAGTCCTTTCTTTATGTCTGCATCTCTATTCCTGCCCTGCAAATAGGTTCATCAGTACCATTTTTCTAGATTCCATTTATATGCATTAATATGCAATATTTGTTTTTCTCTTTCCGACTTACTTTACTCTGTATAACAAACAGGTTCTAGGTTTGTCCACCTCAGTTCGACTGACTCAAATTCGTTTCTTTTTATGGCCACTAATATTTCATTGTATATATGTACCGCAACTTCTGTATTTATTCATCTGTTGATGGAAATCTAGGTTGATTCCCTGTCCTGGCTATTGTAGATAGTATTGCAATGAACATGAGGGTACACGTGTCTCTTAGAATTGTGATTTTTCTCAGGGTATTGTTGGGTCACATGATAGTTTTATTCCAATTTTTTTTTAACGAATATCCATACTGTTCTTCATAGTCATTGTATTCCCACCAACAGTGCAAGAAGCTATTTTTAAAAATCAATTATTAAGCTGTTTATTTGGCTGCATCAGGTCATGGTTGTGCACACAGGATCATGTGGGATCTTTTGTTCTGGAGCATGGACTCTCTAATTGCAGAGTGCCAGCTTAGTTGCTCCAATGCATGTGGCACCTTAGTTCCCAGTCAGGAATCAAACTTGCATCCTCTGCATTTCAAGGTGGATTCGTAATCCACTGGACCACCATGGAAGTTCCACCACCATCCTTTTTTTAAAAAAATTGTGTGTGGAGACTGTCTTGTTGTCTCAATCTACTGCCTTACTTTTCTCCTGTGCTTTTTTAGCTGCTTCTCACTTTTTGGGGAAGAGAGGTGGTGCTGGGCGGTGAAGTTCCTATTCCTCTCACAACTTCCTTCTCCTTTGGGAGAAAGCCAACTAGTACATTCAATGCCTGGGGACTGTCACTGTCAGGTTTTAGACTCTTGGGTCAGGCCTGCCCTGTCATGTACTAATTTACATGAAATAATTAGGATGTCACTTCATCTAACAGGTGAAAATGAAATTAACAACTGAGTTCCCATGCACTCTTGGGTATATTCCCCTAGAACTTTGAGGGGTGTGATACTGTTTTTATATACCAACAGCAGTCTTCTTAGATGGCCCCCTTCTAATGCAGTTTCCTTAAGATGGACTAATTTATGGTTCAAATCTCAAATAACACTTGACATTGATGGGTCCAAAATGAGACCAGTCACCAATGGTTCATTCAGTTCAGTTCAGTTCAGTCGCTCAGTTGTGTCTGACTCTTTGCAACCCCATGAACTGAGGCCTCCAGCACTCCAGGCCTCCCTGTCCATCACCAACTCCCGGAGTCCACCCAAACCCATGTCCATTGAGTCAGTGATACCATCCAACCATCTCATCCTCTGTCATCCCCTTCTCCTCCTGCCTTCAATCTTTCCCAGCATCAGGGTCTTTTCCAATGAGTCAGCTCTTTGCATCCGGTGGCCAAAGTATTGGAGTTTCAGCTTCAACATCAGTCCTACCAATGTACACCCAGGACTGATCTCCTTTAGAATGGACTGGTTGGATCTCCTTGCAGTCCAAGGGACTCTCAAGAGTCTTCTCCAACACCACAGTTCAAAAGCATCAATTCTTCACCGCTCAGCCTTCTTCACAGTCCAACTCTCACATCCATACATGACAACTGGAAAAACCATAGCCTTGACTAGATGAACCTTTGTTGGCAAAGTAATGTCTCTGCTTTTCAATATGCTATCTAGGTTGGTCATAACTTTCCTTCCAAGGAGTAAGTGTCTTTTAATTTCATGGCTGCAATACCATCTGCAGTGATTTTGGAGCCCCCCAAAATAAAGTCTGACACTGTTTCCACTGTTTCCCCATCTATTTCCCATGAAGTGATGGGACCAGATGCTATGATCTTAGTTTTCTGAATGTTGAGCTTTAAGCCAACATTTTCACTCTCCTCTTTCACTCTCATCAAGAGGCTCTTTAGTTCTTCTGCACTTTCTGCCATAAGGGTGGTGTCATCTGCATATCTGAGGTTATTGATAGTTCTCCCAGAAATCTTGATTCCAGCTTGTGCTTCTTCCAGCCCAGCATTTCTCATGATGTACTCTCAGTTCAGTTCAGTTCAGTCTGCATATAAGTTAAATAAGCAGGGTGACAATATACAGCCTTGACGTACTCCTTTTCCTATTTGGAACCAGTCTGTTGTTCCATGTCCAGTTCTAACTGTTGCTTCCTAACTTGCATACAGGTTTCTCAAGAGGCAGGTCAGGTGGTCTGGTATTCCCATCTCTTTCAGAATTTTCCACAGTTTATTGTGATCCACACAGTCAAAGGCTTTGGTATAGTCAATAAAGCAGAAATAGATGTTTTTCTGGAACTCTCTTGCTTTTTTGATGATCCAGCGGGTGTTGGCAATTTGATCTCTGGTTCCTCTGCCTTTTCTAAAGCCAGCTTGAACATCTGGTCCATTCAAAAGCTATACAATTACCAATAATCAAGCTTCAGGCAATTTGTGTTGCAGAGCACATAAAAGTATCTACAAAGTCCTTCATTTGTATGCATAAACATTATCATATTTAAATGTATTTTAAACTCTGAATAATATAAAATAGGGCTATTAACACAAATAAACTTAAGTGGTGGTCCTTAAGTCCTATGAAAGTTTGTAGGAACTTTCATAGCTGTCCTCAGAATTTCCAAGGGTCCTATGATCCAAGCAAAGAAAAAGAAACATGAATTCAGGTAATAAATGGGTTATTTAAAGCATCTCACTAAATTTACTGATTTTTGTTTCCACTCCATTTGGATGCATTTCCTCGTTGATTTTCTTTAACTTCTGGCTTAAAAGACTTCAGTTTTCAGGTTTTTCTTACATCCATTCTTTCATACTCTGTTGATTGATTTGGGATCACAATTGAGTAAAATGACAAGTCATAGACAGAATAGGACTTTGATGTTGCAGCAAGGTGATTTCTGCTGGGAGAGAATCACATGCTTTAGAATGAGCAGACAGAGTTCTACTGTGGCACAAAGGTCACTTAAGTGCTTTGAGTCACAGTCTTCAATTTATGTATGGAGAAAGGGGCAGCTATTTCATGGGGTTGTCATGAAGATGTTTGTCATAAGACAAACATGGAAAGAACCTACTGCCCACAGTTCGTGACACCAATTAAATAGGCCTTTTCCTCCCTTGACTGCTTTGAAACAGACTATTGGACTTGGCTTGGTTTCTTGAAGATGCAAAGACCATACCCTTGTTGATATCTGTAATTGTATACTTCTAGGTTGACCTTCTATTTTTAGGCCCAGAAACTTTACCTTCCACTCTCCTCATGCTTGGTCTACCACCTCCTATTCCTGCCATCTTCTCACTTACTGCTAATCCTGTTACCTTTCCTAATATCCACAGGAAGAGTCAATTCATTGTGATCTCAATGTTTCCAAGGACCTCAGAGAAAAAAGATATCAAAGGGAAGAATAAATATAATATGTTTAAAGCATGACAATAAATTACTCAGTTTCGTCTCAAATTTTGCTCTGAGGAAAGGTTGACACGAAACGTTTGAAGAAACATGAAACAGATCCTAAAGACAGATGATTTTTCAGAGTGAAAGGCAATTTTTTTCCCCTAAGCTTCAAAGCAAGGGTTCCTTTTTTCATCTGCTTGATAGGTTATTTTTGACAGGATTTAACTTATGAAATTGTTCCAATGCCCTTTAAAAGGGTCTGGGCACATGAGTGTGCTAGTGAAGATAAATGTTAGGTCTTAATTGAAATTTTTAAAAAGATGTCCATGTGGCAAAAGTATAGACAACATATTGGTTCTTCTGTGAATTAAAAAAAAAATGAGTACCTTTTATGACACTGTGTTTACACTCAATAATCAATAGGATGATCTGAGAAATAAGCTAGGAAAAAAACATGCCTTCTGGATAAGTTTTCTCCTTAACATGTCCCTTTCAACTCTGATTCATCACATCCTTCAAAAATCTTTTCTCTAATTTAGACATTATTCTTTATTATTTCATTAAGAATCTTAACATAGTACACCAATAAAAAAGTGAATACACCTGTAAAAATTACTAATAATTTATAGCAACAGAAAAACCTATCTTTTTTGCTACAGAGAAATTGCTAAATTTTCAGTATCACAATTTCAAAGAAATTTCATAAAATTGTATTAAATTAAGAAGAAATTTAATTTGATTGTGATACAGGCCAAAGAAATTTTCCAGTGCAACATAATAAGCTATACTTTAGTTGTATAAACATTAAGTAATAAAATATACTTATGACAAAAATTTTAATAAAATAAAACTTTTAAGGGATTCAGAATTTCTTAAAAATTAATTTCTGAGCAACACTTTTTTTATTTTAAAATACTTTTATTTATTTATTTATTTGGCTGTGCTGGGTCTTAGCTGTGGTATGCAGGATCTAGTTCTTCTACCAGGGATGGAACCTGGATCCCCTGCATTGGGAGTTCGGAGTCTTAGCCACTGGATCACCAGGGAAGTCCCTCACCTCGTTTTTGTAGAAGAGGAAATCATTCAAGCCCATAAAGCTAATAATAGAAAAAACATAGTGGCACCTGACAACAGGATTTGAATAATTACACATGATTATATTCATCTTTGGGCTTCCCAAGTGGTGCTAGGGGTAAAGAACCTGCCTGCCATCGCAGGAGATGGCAAAGGCACAGGTTTGATCTCTGCTTGGGAAGATCCCCTGGAGGACTTAGCACACACACACGGATATTCATCTTTATTATGAAAAAGTTCAAATAATCACAAATGTCTCTTTACAACCACAGTAAATAATTATCAAGATCAACATGTTTGCTTTCTCTCTCCCTTTTTGCTTTTACTTTTTCAGTTTGCTGAAATAGTTTGAAGGAACACCCAGATCTGTCATTTTACCTCTACATACATCAGTATCTGTCTCCGAAAACTATGGACTTAAAAAAAAAAAAAGCAATGCCATTCTCATACCTTATAAAGTAACAATAATTCTTTGGCATCATGTCAATCAGTCCATAATTAATTTCCCTAGTTGCTCAAAAAATATCTTTTTTCATTTGGTTTGTTCAAATCAAATTATGAGCATACATTTTAATAAAATGTCTGAGCAAGTTCTTGTGATTTCAGAAAATAAAGCAATGAAAGAGAGATGAGGTTTTCAATCTAAATACTAGTGAAGATTTTGCAAAGGATGTTCCAATGTTAATAGTTTTATAGCCTATCAATTAAAAGAAATAATTGGCAAGATCCATAAGAAGTTATTTTTGCTTTTTTCCTCTTTAAAAAGAAGGAAAATTTACTATCTACTAACACCATGTTCTGGGGCTTCCCAGGTGGCACTAGTGGTAAAGAACCTGCCTGCCAATGCGAGACATAAGGGATGTGGGTTTGATCCCTGGGTCGGGAAGATCCCCTGAAGGTGAGCAAGGCAACCCACTCCACTATTCTTGCCTGGAGAATCCCATGGACAGAGGAGCCTGGTGGGCTATGGTTCAAAGGGTTGTAAAGAGTCAGACACGACTGAAGCAACTTAGCATGAAGCATGCAAAACACCGTGTTATAAACTGAATGTTTCCTCTCAAAATTCCTGTTAAAACTTAACCCCCATTGTGATGGTATTAGGAGGTGGGGCCTCTTTTATAAGGGTACAAATCCCATTTGTGAGGGTTCCACTTTCTTGAGCTAACCACCTCTCAAAGGCCCCACCTCCTAGGAGCATTAAGTTAGGGGCTAGGATTTTAACGTATGAATTTTGAAGGGACAGAAACATTCATGACTATAGCACAGCCTGAGACCACTATTTCATGTTTCAGAAGGGCACTTAGTCCACATGTGTACAAAAGATGTCATCTCAGAAGGACAGGCCTTCTTGGGAAAGCACATTTAGTAAATCTGTAAATGTTTCTTAGAATATGGATTTGGCAACAGAAAAATACTTCAAAATTAGTAATATCAAATGTTGCACTTCTTGGAGCTCAGGGTGGGCTGCTCCAAAATATGCCACAATAGTATATTGATTATTTTGAATTGCTGCTGCTAAGTCGCTTCAGTAGTGTCCGACTCTGTGCGACCCCATAGATGGCAGCCCACCAGGCTCCCCCCATCCCTGGGATTCTCCAGGCAAGAACACTGGGGTGGGTTGCCATTTCCTTCTCCAATGCATGAAAGTGAAAAGTGAAAGTGAAGTCGCTCAGTTGTGTCCAACTCTCAGCGACCCCATGGACTGCAGCCTACCAGGCTCCTCCGCCCATGGGATTTTCCAGGCAAGAGTACTGGAGTGGGGTGCCACTGCCTTCTCCTTATCTTGAATTAAATTACTTTAAAAATGACTATTGCAAGAGGGACACTCTGACCTTCCTTTCTGTCTCCCTGAAAGCAGGAAATGGATCTCCCATAAGAAAGGTGCTCTCCCAGCATCTTGTGGAGCAAGGGTACCCTTATCTCCAGAGAGAGGAATTCAGACCAAGAAGGCTGTATAAACAAATTAAATTACTTCTTTAATTTATGACCCCAAGCCCGAACTCTGTTTAAATTCTTCACTCCTTGGGCACGCAAAACCTAAGTTTCTTTGTTAATTTCTCACAAATTTATTGTTCCTTTGTCTAAAAAGTATAAAAGCTGACTGCTTTGACCACTTTAATATACATTAATATATAATATATATAATAAGTACATACATTATATATGCATACATTTATTTATTTGTTTTTGACTGTATGGGTCTTGGTTGCTGTGTACAGGCTTTTGCTAGCTGTGGTGAGCCAGGGCTACTCTCTAGATGTGGTGTGCGGGCTTCTCTTACTGTGGAGCACAGGCCTTAGAGCGTGTGGGCTTAGTTGCCCCAAGGCATGTGGAATCTTTCTGGACCGGGGATTGAACCCATGTACCCTGCATTGCAGGCAGATTCGTAACCACTGGACCACCTGAGAAGTCTTATTGCCCTGAGACCTCCGTTTGCACAAATGAAACTTTGTTTTTTCTTCCTGTTAATCTGTCTTATATAAATTTTATTATTAGTCCAGCCACAAAAACTCAAGAAGGGTAGAGAAGGAAATTTCCCCCTCCCAACATACTTATATAGTATATATATATGTATGTATATATATATTTTTTGTATATATATAATTATCCAGATACTTAGGAGCAAAAGAGGCAGTATAATACAGTGGTTGAGCCAAAGGGTGTGGAGTCAGACAGACCTGACCATTTATTAATTGTCAGCCTTTTGACACCTTAGTGTTTCCTCTGTAAAATGGGAGACTATAGTTCTACTTATAAGGTTCCTCTCGGTAGGCATGTAATATAGCTAAGGCATTATCTGGCACATAAAATGTTCATATCCTCCTCGACTTACCATGGAATCACGTCCCAGGAAACTGATCATGACCGAAAGTTGAAAATGCACTTACATCTACTCTCCAGGACACCAAGGCTTAACCCAGCTTACCTTAGACATGCTCAGAGCACTTACATTACTCAACAGTTGTGTAAAGTCATCTAACACAAAATCTATTCTATAATAAGTTGTTGACTATCTCATGTGACTAATACTGTACCGAAATTGAAAAACAGAAAGAAAGTGAAAAACCTTTCTGTCTGGGTCTGGAATGGTCGTAAGTGTATTGGTTGTCCATCCTTGTGACTGGTGACTGACCAGAAGCCCTGGCCATTGTCCAGCATCAAGACAGAGGATTGGACCTCATATCATTAGTCCAGGGAAAAAGTCATAATTCAAAATGTACAGCATGGTCTCTGCTGAACTTAGGTTGTTTTCACCCCATTGTAAAGTCAAAAATGTCTCAATGTCAAACCATCATCAAGTTGGGGACTGTCTGTACTTAAATTCTAGCTCATTGTTAACTTCTAAATTTTCAGACAGTTTGCTCAAAAGAACACAAACTCAGCCTCTCATCTGGACTGGGATTTCATGGGAACTTGAGGGGTTGATGAAGAAACTCCATTTTCATCTCTTCAAGGCAGATGGCTGTCTTCTCTGCTTGCTGATGTGTTGAGCAGCTAGAAGGAATGCTATCTCTAGGGTGAAGTGTTTGAAAGAAGTAAGATTAAGTGTGGACAGGTTTTTTCCCCCCCTTGTTTGTTAAACACTTTGGTGACTAAGAGTCTTTCTCAGTTCGTCTCCCAAGTTGACATACTAGTTCATATTTTTCCAGCTTTTACATAATACCCTAATTTTTTTAACGACCAGTCTGTAAAAACAAATTCAAGTTTACAGGTTGAAAAATCAAGGCCCAGGATAATTAACTAACTTGCTTAACATAGTAATAGCTAACTTTTCCTGGGACCTCATCTTCTCAATGTGCGTGTGTGTGTGCCCTTGGTCGTGTCTGACTCCTTGCAACGCCATGGACTGTAGCCCACCAGTTTCCTCTGTACATGGGATTTTCTAGGCAAGAATACTGGAGTGCCATTTCCTTCTCCAAGGGATCTTCCCGACCCAGGGATTGAATCTAAGTCTCTTGTGTCTCCTGTATTGGCAGGTAGATTCTTTATGACTAGTGCCACCTGGGAAGCCAACATCTGAATGCTTTCTATTTATCTTAACTCTGTTACTAGCTAAGCAATCCCAGAAGGTTGGTGTGATTTCATATCCTTGATAGAGATGAGGAGACTGAGGCTCCGAAAAGTTAAAAAATTTGTCCTGGGTCATTTAACTGGTAGGTGGAGATTTGGAACCTGTCCTGGGTAGCCTAGCACCAGAATCACTCTGTAGTATCAGCCAAAGACTCTCTAAATTGGACACTCTTGGATTTAAAGAGCAGCCCATCACCAAAGGCTGAGGTTAGGGTCTGATGGGGGAGGTGGGCACTCCTCCTCTAACTCCTGTGAGCAGCTGCATCTCTTCTCCTAGCCCCAAGCCAGGAAGGCAAGCAGACAGTCTCCACCCTCTCCTCCCATGCCAAGATCCCACTGTTCCTCTTTGTTTCTTCTCTGTTGTTTCACAAAGATCTATTTGTTTAATCTTTCCATCTCTTCTTTGTTTCAGTCTAAATTGAGAGGCAGGGATGAGGGCAGAGAAGGAATTGAAACCAAACCCTTCCCAGGGTGAGAGATGAACATGCCAGGATATCTATCTGACTTGTCAACTAGATATTTCCTCAAAATGCCTCTTAATATCACACTTTTTTTTTCTTCTTATGCCCTTTAAGCTCATTGATTGTATGGATATCAATTGCTTGTATATCTGGGGGAGAAAGTCTGTCCATTCTGAATTCATTTTTAAAATGAATATAAAGCTATGACTGTGGCCTTGCTGTACCCACCAAACCCAGGTTGACTGAGGTGAAAAAAATTCTTACACATTGTTATCTTGTAGTCATTACGGGCTTAGATAGGCCTTTCAGATGACAAAGAGCTGGGGAGATATTCCAGTAAGTTGTTTCTTTGAGCAGAAAAACCATTCTTAAGGCTAGAATTCAAATGTTCCAGTTCTTTGAAAACATTATTTTTATCCCTTTACTTGCTTTAAACAATAACAGCATTCACTTTGGATGAGGTGTTTTTGATGGAGCCATGAGTTTTCTTCCTGATTTCTAATAGGTATACTAGCTATGCGTCCCCCACGCCCCCAACCCAGTTTGACTGTGTCTCAATAACTCTACAGTATGATGCATGCTCTCATAGTTGCAGGACGACGAACAAGATCCCAAGGCCCAGGGAACGCCATGTACAAAAGAGCAAGTGCCCCAGGGAACTCTGCTCCATGTGATGCGGCAGCCTGGATGGGAGGGGAGTTTGGGGGAGAAAGGACATCTGTATATACATGGCTGAGTCCTTTCGCCCTTCATCTGAAATCACAACATTGTTAACTGGCTATACTCCAATTCAAAAAAAAAAGAGCAAGTGCCCAGAGGAAAAGAATGAGTTCAGAGCCTGTGTGGGAGGGCAGGCAGGGGCCTAGGGTATAAGGTGCTTGGTGTGTGTGGTCTAGGGGTGACAGAGGAAGGAGGGGCCAAGAGACTGGAAAGAGGCTAAAGGGCACAGCCAGCTGCATTAACATCCTTCTCAGTACCATGGGAACTGAGGAAGGGCTCTGTATCCTATCCAAGGCATAGTTATAATTGCAGTTTTGCTTTGGAGCATCTCCCCACTTGGCGTTCTGGGGAGGAGGGGCTGGAGGTGGAGCATACGGAGATGGTCAGAGAGGACGCTGAGCAGTTATCCAGGTAAGGGGTTACTAGGCCCTAAGGTGAACTGATGGTGATCATGGAGCCTTGAGGGCAGATTCACAAGGGCTTAGGAAGTACATTCAACAGTGATAAACTGGATGTGACAGGTGGGGAGAGAAAGAGGTCTAGGGTCATTTGTATGGTTCAGTTTTGGTACTTAGGATTCACTCTGTTATTGCCAGTTTTGACCTAATTAGCAAATCAAAATAATAGCATGGACAAATAAGCCTAAAATAAGAAGTCCAAGGTGATGGCTACAGGTAATGATCCACAATAGAGAGGGGTTGGGTTCTGAGGATCAAGAATCAAGGAAAACAGGGACTTCCCTTGTGGCACAGTGGATAAGAATCTGCTTGCCAGCGCAGAGCATACAGGTTTGGTCCTTGGTCTAGGAAGATCCCACAAGCCACAGAGCAACTAAGCCTGTGTGCCGTAACTCCTGAGCCTGTTCTCTAGAGCCTGGGAGCTGCAACTCCTGAGCCCATGTGCCCTAGAGCCTGGGAGCTGCAACAAGAGAAGCCACTGCACTGAGAAACCCCGGCACAACAGCGAAGAGTAGCGCCCTCTCACAGCGACTAGAGAAAGTCTGTGCAAAAAAATAAAAAAGCAACAAAGACACAGCACAGCCAAAAATGTTTTTAAAAAAAGAAGAATCAAGGAGAATAACTAGGGCACCAGGAACAGGAGCTCCACCTTCTAAGACCAGGACTTCCAATTCTGCCGAACACTAACTCGCCTTGGACTGTTTTCAAGTGCTTATACACTCATCACTATAACTTCTTCACATACTAAGGCTGCTGCCCAAACGTGCTCTCAGGCAAGAGCTTCTGAAAAATGAGACAGTAGCCCCATGGAGAAGGAAGCTAGCGTCATTCAGGCTGGCATTATTTAACCACTATCTCTCTCTCTCTCTCTCACACACACACACAGACACACACATGGGTGTGTCATTTGAAGTTAACTGGAAGAATACAACGTGTGTTTAACACTTTGGACCAGATGCTAATAGGCCTTTTGATGTCCCCAAATGTTTATTTTTCTATGACGTGTGTACGTCAGTTCTAACATGTTCTCCATCTATTCCACACAGAATGGGAAGTTTGAGACTCTTTTTAAAGGGAAAGAACTCAGGATAATTTTTGTTCTGGGGTCAGTCCTATTTGCTTCCTGGTCCGGTTTAATGGTTGACAGTAAATGTCCAACTCAGATTTCTCCAGAGACCGCTCCATTCTTACTTCGAAGCATAAGACACTTCAATTACATACATCAAATAAAGACATGATATATTCCCTCTATACAACCCTTTACAAGAACTAACTAGAATTGCTACCAACAGATTAAGAGTGTAAACATAATGTTAAATAAACTGATCCGGTTGCATGATGTATCTTAAAGGCAAATATCCTCCAGATCAAAATTACTAGTGCCTCTAGGGCCAAGATATAAATAACCTGTGCTTACTACTCAGCTTATGAAAGAGATGGCAAGAGTAATGGGTTTTAAATAGTTTCATAGGTAGTGTGACTGAAAATAGTTCACGAATATTTGGGGCTTGGTCATGAAATGCTAACAGGTTATTTCAATAAAGGAGATGTTTCATCACAGTTTAGTGGCTGGCAGAGTCTGATCAATGGTGAGGTGAAGGAGAAGCATACGATTCTCATAGGCTTGAATTAGATAGAAGAGAAGTTTCCTCACTTGTAAATTGCCTGTAGTTGCGACATCTTACCGTATTTGCATGAAATGGGCCCCAAAAAGCAAAAAGTGATGTAATGTGTAAAATATGAGACTCCCTCAAATTCCCATTTGGTTACACCCTGGTTGTTGCTACATCTGAAGATGAAGCTGTCTTCATCACTTCCTTTTCTTTTATTCCAAATCTGTCCTCTGAAGACAAGCTGCCTGTGCACTCCCAGCAGTAGTCCATATTTGCAATTCAGGCTGCTGCAGTTGCTGTGTTAAATGGTCGACACTTGAAAAAAATCGAACTGTACTAGAGTTAAGTCCTATATTCTGTGTAGGATGGCAAGGAGGAAGTAAAAAATTCTAATGTTGCGAATTCTTTGAAGTCAATATTTGTGTGGGGTAAGGTGGTTGGCAGTTATTAAAATAGTTCTATCACATAAGACATTTTAGCTCCCATAAAAATTCCTTTTTCCCCTTAGTTGATTATTGTTGTCCTTTCTGATTCTAGGTAGTTGCTGTATTTACTGAAATATGTAGAATCAATGTTTTGATGATTTTAGACTGTATTCATAATACAGTGGATATTTAAAAGTAGCCCAGAAAGTTACTGGAATCTCTGAATTTTCAGCCTAACTTAACATTTCCTGAAAGTTCTGCCAAAAATTGCAGAGAAGACATGACAATTTTAAATGAGAGAAGAAAAAAGACCCTTTCCTCTTCCTGTTCAAGATGAGGGCATAAAATCAGTCACATTTTATTTTGAACTTTCCTTCACTAGAAACTGACAGCCCAGAAAACTCATAGCCACAGCGGAAGTGGCTTCAGGGCCAAGAACCTGCCTCTCCAGTGGGTGAGAAGCGGGAGAATTAAAGAGGTTTGCAATGGCAAACTGATGTTTTCTCTACACACATCTCTTGGGATTGAACCCCTGTTCATTGCACTGGTTTCACACATAGAGAACAATGTAAAGTGTCTGTAAAAAAATGACTCCCTTCCTAGCCTGCCAAAGAGGTTTTTATTACCACTCCTGGGTGGAGGACGCTGGTGGAAGCATCAGTACAGCCAGTCAGCCAGAAACCAGTCCTTCTAGTCTCCAGTCTTGGCTGCACTGAAAGCATCCTCTTTCTTTCTTTCTTTTTTTAACTTTAAAACTCATTTTGTATTGGGGTATAGCTGATTCTTGAGGGCAGAAGGAGAAGAGGGTGTCAGAGGATGAGATGGCTGGATGGAATCATTGAAGTGATGGACATGAACTTGGGCAAACTTCGGGAGATGGTGAGGGACAGGGAGGCCTGGTGTGCTGCAGTCCATGGCCGGTCACAAATAGACGCAACTGGGTGACTGAACAATAACAGATAGCTGATTAACAATGTTGTGGTAGTTTCAGCTGAACAGCTTCAGATCAGATCAGATCAGATCCGTTGCTCAGTCATGTCTGACTCTTTGCAACCCCATGAATCACAGCACGCCAGGCCTCCCTGTCCATCACCAACTCCCAGAGTTCACTCAGACTCACGTCCATCGAGTCAGTGATGCCATCCAGCCATCTCATCCTCTGTCGTCCCCTTCTCCTGCCCCCAATCCCTCCCAGCATCAGAGTCTTTTCCAATGAGTCAACTCTTTGCATGAGGTGGCCAAAGTACTGGAGTTTCAGCTTTAGCATCATTCCTTCCAAAGAAACCCCAGGGCTAATCTCCTTCAGAATGGACTGGTTGGATCTCTTTGCAGTCCAAGGGACTCTCAAGAGTCTTCTCCAACACAACAGTTCAAAAGCATCAATTCTTTGGTGCTCAGCTTTCTTCACAGTCCAACTCTCACAGCCATATGACCACAGGAAAAACCATAGCCTTGACTAGACGAACCTTTGTTGGCAAAGTAATGTCTCTGCTTTTGAATATGCTATCTAGGTTGGTCATAACTTTCCTTCCAAGGAGTAAGCGTCTTTTAATTTCATGGCTGCAGTCACCATCTGTAGTGATTTTGGAGCTTCAGGTGAACAGCAAAGGGACTCAGTCATATATATACAAGTATCCATTTTCCTCGCAAACTCGTCTCCCACCCAGGCTGGCTCATAACACTGAGCAGAGTTCCATGTGGCTATACACTAGGTCTTTGTTGGTTATCCATTTTAAATATAGCAGTGTGTACATAATAATTCCAAAGTCTGTGGTACATATATACAATGGAATATTCAGTTCAGTTCACTCACTCAGTCTGACTCTTTGCGACCCCATGAAGCGCAGCACGCCAGGCCTCCCTGTCCACCACCAACACCCGGAGTCCACCCAAACCTATGTCCATCGTGTCAGTGATGCCATCCAACCATCTCATCCTTCGTCATCCCCTTCTCCTCTTCCCCTCAATCTTTCAAAGCATCAGGGTCTTTTCAAATGAGTCAGCTCTTCGCATGAGGTGGCCAAAGTACTGGAGTTTCAGCTTCAACATCAATCCTACCAATGAACACCCAGGACTGATCTCTTTTAGGATGGACTGGTTGGATCTCCTTGCAGTCCAAGGGACTCTCATGAGTCTTCTCCAACACCACAGTTCAAAAGCATCAATTCTTCTGTGCTCAGCTTTCTTTATATTACTCAGCCATTAAAAAGAATAAAATAATGCCATTTGCAGGAACATGGATGGACCTAGACAGCATCATACTGAGTGAAGTAAGTCAGACAAAGAATAAATATGATTTGACATTCCTTATATGTGAAATCTAAAAAGAAATGATACAAAAGAACTTACTTATGAAACAGAAAGAGATTCACAGACTTACAAAACAAATTTACAGTTGCCGGGGGGAAGAGATAATTAGGGACTTTGGGAAAGCATCCTCTTTCTGGGCTCTGTGTAGGTAGCTCTGTTCATCCCATTGATTTGGCATAAAGCATATGCCAAGTGGTGTTATGTCAGATAGAAAAAGACAAATACTGTAGGATACCATTTATAGGTGGAATCTAAGAAAATACAACAAGCTGAAGTGGAGTGAGAGTCGCTCAGTCGTGTCCAACTCTTTGCAACACCATGGACTATACAGTGCGTGGAATTCTTGAGGCCAGAATACTGGAGTGGGTAGCCTTTACCTTCTCCAGGGGATTTTCCCAACCTAGGGATCAAAACCAGGTCTCCCACATTGCAGACAGACTCTCTACCAGCTGAGCCACCAGGGAAGCCCACAACAAATTAGTGAATATAACAAAAAAGAAGCAGGCTCACAGATATAGAGAACAAACCAGTGGTTACCAGTGGTCTGGAGGGGCCGTATATGGGTAGGGGATTAAGAGGCACAAACTATAGGTATAAAATAAGCTACAAGGATATATTGTACAACATGGGGTAAAAACCCAATATTGTATAATAATTACAAATGAAGTATAACCTTTAAAAATTGTGAATCACTCTATTGTACACTTGTAACTTACATAATACTATTTATCAACTGTACTTCAATAAACATTAAAAAAAAATATTTGTAGGTTCTTTTTCTGGCTTCATAACTGATAAGTGTAGAGCCCAGTGCTCAAGAGTGATGGCTCTAGCCCCATTGCCTGGGTTTAAAACTGGCCTTTGCCACTAACTGTAACCACCTTATTCAACTTCTCTGAGGCTCAGTTTAGCCATCTGTAAAATGACACTTCCTTACAGGATTGTGAAAATTAAATGAAATAGCACATACAGTGCTTAGGATAGTGGGGGGCAGGAGCCTTAGAAGCCCACAGCAAAGATGAGCTATTATTAGTAAATGTGCTTTTTTGATAAGCAACATGTTTTCATTCAATCAAGAGGCCAAATATCTATACTATCAGACTTCACCAGATAGCTGACCATCTTCCCTTTGGTGACTCAAGTTGACAGCATTTAGGAGAAGATAGCAGTGTTGGTTTGAAGCTGTTTCCCCTCTCATCTTTAAAGGAAGCAGAGGAAAAGAAGTGTGGTCTGGTTCTGAAGAAAACCAGGTCAAGCTTTGTTTCCTGTTCAGACGGTCTGTGTATAAATGCATATCATGATTCCCAGAATTCCATTGTGACAGCTCCCTTAGTTAATGGGCAAGGAGGATTTTCTCAGGCTAGGTTTACACAGATCTGCCTCAGAAGAGAAAGCCAAATAATTCCTATTTTTGGCCTGGTGCTTAGAAAAGAAGGGACAAACTGCTTGTTTTTAAAAACTTTCTGGGACATTAAACAACAGGTTTCTTTTTCCTTTTTTTTTTTTTTAAAGAAGGGGAGATCATATAAATAGGAAATGACTTAGTAGGCTCTCCAATTTCACTCTTTTAGGATAAAAAGAATCTTTTTTTATCTCGTGGGCTCATTTTTAGACACTACTCTTGCAATAAAAAACATCAAAATTGGGTAATTTGTAATGCTTTCATTCAAATCGGAGGCTAATTTCCTTAAGGAGGATTATAGCAACTTCAGAGGCTTTTCTGTCCAGGCAAGATATGCTTCTGTCCATCCTGGAAAAGTGTCCAGAAACATTAGCAGGTATCTGAGATTCCCTGCACCTCCAGGCATTTGAGTGAAGTGGGCCTGCCAGTCCTTGGTGGGGTGGGTTTCTCTGTGTTGTGTCCCATCTGGGAGGTTTGATAGCAGACTTTGGGTTATTTTTAGCACAAATCATGCACTTCTGAGTGCCTTGCTGGATAGTCTTCTATAGGTTAGACCCCATTATATACTTTTGAATACACTGTAAGGTGGCACCTCTCCTGTAATGTGGTTTAGGATGAATGTGCTGTACCACACTGCCAAGAATGCTGTGAGAATCCAAACAATTCCTTGCGCCCTACATTTTCAGCCAGTCGAGGTGTGATCAAGAGTGAAACTCCACTCTTTGGGTCTCTCTTTGTTTTTTTCTACAAAGGAGATCTCAGCTCAAAAGTGGGAAAGAACACTCAGCAAATACAAGAAACTTCAGGGTGAGGTCTCCTAGTTGTCTTTATGGAGTTTACTCTCCTTCTGGGGATCCAATGCCAGAAAAATGGTGCTCCATTTTGCATCTTCTTTCTTCTGTCCTTCCCTTTGGAACACTTTAAAAGCAACATCTCTGATTGAGAATCGTTCATTTTGAATGTGCCATCTACTCTTTGCAACTTTCTCCTGACATCTGAGCTGCTCTGAAGTTATCATTCCAGTATTTTCAGGGACCTTGGGATCTGCATCAGTGTAACATCTGTAAGCCTGATAAATCTTTTTCAAAAATTCAGAGAGGGTCTTCATTTGGTTTCTGTTCAATTTCTTGAATCTTGTTCAAACTCTTTCAAAGCCTGGTGAGATACACTTAGAGTAGTGCTCTAATAAGGACATCCCTCCCTCACAGGGGCCCCAGTTTGGTTGAGTAGTAGGTACTGTCAAGTGGGCTTCAGGTGCACCATTTGGGTGTGTTAGGTGGAACTGGTATGCTGACTTCCTGGCCTTATCAATGACCATTCTCTTTTCATCTCCTGTAAGTATTACATTGAAAAGAATGTGTATGTCTGTCCATGAAGGGTGGTGGGTAGCAAAAACAGAAATAAGCACAGACTTAGAGAACGAACTTATGATTGCCAGAGGGGAAAGATGGGGAGTTTGGGATTGATGTATATACACTGCTATAATTTAAAATGGATAACCAACAAGGACCTACTACATACCACAGGAAACTCTGCTCAATGCTATGTGGCTGCTTGGATGGGAGGGGAGCTTGGGGGAGAATGGATACATGTATATGTATGACTGAGTCCCTTTGCTGTCCATCTGAAACTATCACAACATTGTTAATTGGTGATACCCCAATACAAAATATAAAGTTTTTAAAAAAACAATTAAAAAAATAGAAGAGAGCAATTCTGTCGTTTGGAGAGGCTCCTCCCCATAAGAAGGATTGTCCAATTAAACAGTTGGTGGAGAAAGGACTCTGCATAGACACCCAGCCAGCTGGTTGTTTGTATTTAGGTCCCCTATGGCAGGGCTCACCAACCTCTGGGATCTGATGCCTGATGATCTGAGGTGGAGATGATGTAATAATAATAGAAGTACAGTGGACAATAAATGTAATGTGCTTGAATCATCCCCAAACCATTGCCCCCTTCCTGGCCCATGGAAAAACTGTCTTCCATGAAACCAGTCCCTGGTGCCAAAAAGACTGGGGACCGCTGCCTTCCAGGATACAACATAAGGGAAATTGCCTTGCCCTGGGAATGGCTCCTGGCCCAAACTGTGTGCTCTGTTGGGTCTTAGACGGGGACACCAGACCAGGCCCCTGTGCCCCAGGAGCTAAGAAAGGATTTTCCAGCTGATCCCGATAAGGAGAGAGAGCCAGTCCAAGCACTTCCCAAGCCCCAGTGTTGGGAACTGGGGCTGGATGGCATAACTCCTGGAGTAGGTGGGACAGCCAGCTCAGCAGGAGGTTGCAGCAATATAGCCTCACCCACCTTTTTTGGGCTTCCTTTTTGGGGCACTAGTGGTAAAGAATCCACCTGCCAATGCAGGAGACATAAGAGCTGCAGATTCAACCCTGGCTTGGGAAGAACCCTTGGAGGAGAGCATGGCAATCCATTCCAGTATTCTTGCCTGGAGAATCCCATAGACCAAAGAGCCTGGCGGGCTACAGTCCATGCGGTCACAAAGAGTGTGACACGACCAAAGCAGCTTAGCCCTCATGCACTCCTTTTTCTTCCTTCCTGTGTGAAGATTTTCCCTTGGGTTCCTTTTATCATGAGGTGACGACTGTCTGACCTCCTCCTACACTAATGCAATAGCTCAAATGCTTGCCCATTAGAGGATTGATTTCATCATTCTTCACAGAATAGCTATAGAGCCATCCAAAGGCCACCATAAAGCCACAAAGAGCAATCAATCATCTCTAACCATTAAATGGAAGCCCTTTTGCTTTGGCATCAACCAACCAGGCTGAATTCTTGGATGGGCCTTTTGGTAATTTAAGGAACCAGGTGAAACCTTTGTCTTCTCCCTGAAAATGTCCCACATTCAGACAAGAACAGACAGGTTTTTTGGTTGCAGTTCCTTTCCTCCACTTGACATCAGTCTGTAAATGGAGAAATGGTACCAAAACAAAATGATAAAAAAAAAAAAAAAACCCAAAGAACAAAATAGAATATCCTGAATAAACTTTCAAGTTTGGTCTGAGGGCTTTATATATCACAAGAACCATCAACTCAACCCCTCTTGCAACATGACTCTTTGGAGAGCTGTTGGAACTGGGCCAACAACACAGGAGACCACCAATGACATAATTAACACAGCAAGGGTGATGCTACACAGCACACAAGGTCTCAAGGTAACCCTGCCTAAACCTTCTTGCAGAGATCCTAACAGGTACCGAGGCCAAGCATTGCTAAATACAAGACAAACAAATGTTAGCATCCAAATAAACCAGTCCACAAACTGGGTAAAAGTCCAGCAATTACTTTCTCTCTCCAACAGGGTACCCCACTCTAATATAAAACAAATCAGCTTATTCCAGAGGGGAAAAGACCCCAAAAGAAGGAAATTAAAGTTCTGTCTATACATACCAGAGCACTTACCCTACTGTATGGAGCCCCTCGGCTCCCAGATGTCAATTCCTTGCTCCAGTTGCCAAGCGCCGGGGCAGCCAGGGTTGCTTTGGGTAATTCTGCAGGGAAGATACTTATGACAAGTGGCACCAGCAGCTGCTACAGCCTTACCTGAGAATTCCTCATTGCCGGGCCAGCTGGTCACAAGCAGAAAGACTCCTGGCTGGCCTCACCAACATGTGTTACTAAGTTCAAGCTCATCACACTCACCGCAGGACAGGTCAGTCAATCAGGATACGAGGAGTTGGGCAAGGAACAGCGATTTTATTCTGAAAGTCAGAAGACAGAGAAGATGGCAAACTCATGTTCTAAAGGAGCATCTTGCCCAAGTTAGAATTCAGGCTTCTTTTACTAAAAGAGGAGGGATAAAGTCCTGGTCCGGCCACACTCTGGAGGGGATCTGTTACTTTATTCCTCTGTGCAGTCGTTCACAGGTGGGCCTGTTCAGGATCTTCCTGTGAAGTAAACAGAGGTAATTTGGCTTAAAGATCATTACCTGGGAGGCAGGGTTCCCAGAGATGGGCTACTATGTACGATTTAAGCTTATAGGCAATGTCCTTTTAGTAATTAACTTATAATAGTAGACAAAGTTTCTTCCCTATTATATAAATTGATCTCCCTGGAAGAATCTGCCTGCAATGCAGGAGACCTGGGTTTGATCCGTGGGTCGGGAAGATCCCCCAGAGAAGGGAATGGCAACCCACTCCAGTATTCTTGCCTGGAGAATTCCATGGACAGAGGAGTGTGGCGGGCTACAGTTCAGGGGGTCTCAAAGAGCTGGACATGACTGAGCGACTAACACACACACACACACACACGAAGGATATATAGCATTCCATTAAAGGGTAGCCTTTGGAATCAGACCCATTTAGCTATTTTTCCCCTCACTTAAAAAGTTTTTTAAAAATTGAGGTATACCTGTGGCGGATTCATTTTGATATTTGGCAAAACTAATACAATTATGTAAAGTTTAAAAATAAAATAAAATTAAAAAAAATTAAAAAGAAAGAAAGAAAGAAAAGAAAATATATGTCCATAGAAAAACTTGAAAAAAAAAAATACACTGTCAAAAAAAAAAAATTGAGGTATAGTTGATTTACAGGCCCATTTACATTTAACTCCTGCCTTAGCTACTTTACTTGCAGTACAAACTTGAACAAGCCAATTAAACTTTCCAAACCATCTTCACTCCTGAAATGAGTCTTTTTCTTTTTTTTTTTGATGAGTGTGATACTGTGATGCATAGTAAAAAATACACGTTTGGTTTTTGTACAGTTTCTGGCACAGAACTCCTAAAACACTCGGAATTTCCTGGGATGAGAGAACAAGCACAATGTTTTCTGTAACGTGAATGAGGTGACTTTTGAATTGTACCTGAGGATGGGGGCTGGTTGCCAGGAGAAGCAACCACGTGACTGGAGAGTTGGAACTTTCAGTCCCGGTCCCTGACCTCTGGGGAGGGGCAGTGGGGCTGGAAGTCAAATCAATTCCTAGTGGCCAATGATTTAATCAATCATGCTGAGTAATGAAGCCTCTTGTTGTTGTTGTTGTTTAGTTGCTAAGTCATGTCCAACTCTTTTGTGACCTCATGGACTGTAGCCCACCAGGCTCCTCTGTCCATGGGATTCTCCAGGCAAGAATGCTGGAGCAGGTTGCCATTTCTTACTCCAGGGGATCTTCCCAACACAGGGATGGAACCCGTGTCTGCTTGGCAGGTGGATTCTTTACCACTGAGCCATCAGGAAAGCAGCTAATGAGTCTTCAATAAAAACCTCAAAGGATGGAGTTAAGAAAGCTTCCAGGTCGGTGGACACATTGGGGATTCAGGGAGAGTAGTCTACCCAGAGGCCTTGGGAGCTCTGTGCCCTTAGCCTGTACCCTGCCCTAAGCATCTGTACCACAGGGTTCTTCCTGAGTCACATCCTCTTATAACAAACTGAACTCAGGGTAAAATATTTCTCTAAGTTCTGTAAGCTGCTCTAATAAATCAAGAGGACCAAAGAGCAGGTTGTAGGACCTTGAATCTATAGCCCAAGTCTGAAGCATAGGTGATAACTTGGGCTTGACATGGGCGTTTTAAGTGAGCGGCAGTCTTGTAAGACTGAGCCCTTAACCCATTGGGTCTGACACTATCTATCTTCAAGGAGATAGTGTCAGAACTGAGTTGAATTACAAAACATTCAGTTGGTGTCCAGGAATTGCTTGGTGTGGGATGAAAACCCCACACATCAGAATTTGGTGTCAGAATTGTAGAGAGTATTAAAGAAGAAAATAAAATATAAGGACTTCCCTGGTGGTCCAGTGGCTAAGACTCCCTAATCCCAATGCAGGGAACCTGGGTTCGATCCTGGTCGGGGAACAAGATCCCAAATGATGAAACTAAAGACCCCACATGCCTCAGTGAAGATCAAAGATCCTGAGTGCCATAGCTAAGACCTGGCACAACCAAATAAATAGATAAATATTTTTTAAAAAGAAAATATATGTAAAGCATGTAGTGTAGTTCCTGGTACATAGAAGATACTCAGCAGAAGATGATACATATTTGTTGTGTGCCTGGGATATCCTGGTCCCCAGGGACGGCCCAGGACAAGACAGGCAGGATCTCTGTTCTCATGGAGCTTATAGGCTGGTGGAACTGGTGCAGTTAACTAACGGCTTAGGGAGAAGATCTTCCTCCTTTTGCAACTCCATGGACTGTAGCCTGCCAGGCTCCTCTGTTAATAGAATTTTCCAGGCAAGGATACTGGAGTGGTTGCCATTTCCTTCTCCTGGGGATCTTTCCTATCCAGGGATTGAACCAGCATCTCTTGTGTTTCTTGCATTGGCAGGCAGGTTTTTTACCACTTAGTGCCACCTGGGAAGCCCTGCATCTATCTTATTCAGCACAAAACAAAATAAAATGAAATATTGGCAATTATCTGGAAAGCTGACCAAAGAAGAGGGCCAACCTTCTCTCTTTGCACACTTTACAGCCAGACACATGTAAGTTAATGTTCGTCTCTCGCTTCCAGCTCTGCATTTAATCAGTCCCCAAAGGCCAGCCTGTTCTGTCTTTAAATCCAGTTTCTTCTCCAGCAGAGTTTTATGGTTTATAGCATCATCATTTTGGCCTGATTTACCAAAATACCCTCTAATCTGTTTTTACCTAAGTTCTCTTATTAAAAAATACATTTATTGAACACCTGCTCTTTGCCAGGTGCTAAGAAAAAATAAATTTAAAAAAGAGGTGCTGTGGTAAAGGTCTACATAGGAAAACATAGAGTTGGGGGTAGAAACACCTGGCTTTATGGATGTTAAGGTCGAAAGAAATATCTGGGTTGGAAGAAATAATTGGGAGTGGAGGAGACTACCTAGGAAGAGGATGTAGAGGGAAAAGGGATGAACATTAAGAATGAACTGGGGTGGGGAAAGGAAGGGATGAAAGTTTAAGGGTTGGCAGCCAAGGAGACTAAGGAGATGGGGGAGCAGCCAATAGTAGAAGAAACAGAAAGCAGGGGCTCAGGGGAACCAAGGGAAGAGATTGTTTCTAGACGGGGAGAGGGCTCAGAAGTGCCTGACACAACTGAGAAGTCAGGAGAAAACAGAAAAGTGTTGAGAAACTTTAGGTCACTGGTGACCATGGTGAGTGTATAATTGTTCCTTAGTCTCCCTGGGGCATTGGCTCCAGGACCAGCCCTCCCTCCACTCCCAACCCCCAGGATACCAAAGTCCACATATGCTCAAGTCTCTTATATAAAGTGCTACTGTGCTCGTATATAACCTGCTGCTGCTGCTGCTAAGTTGCTTCAGTCATGTCCGACTCTGTGCGACCCCAGAGATGGCAGCCCACTAGGCCCCCCTGTCCCTGGGATTCTCCAGGCAAGAACACTGGAGTGGGTTGCCATTTCCTTCTCCAGTGCGTGAAAGTGAAAAGTGAAAGTGAAGTCGCTCAGTCGTGTCCGACTCCTAGCGACCTCATGGACTACAGCCTACCAGGCTCCTCCGTCCATGGGATTTTCCAGGCAAGAGTACCAGTGTGGGGTGCCATTGCCTTCTCCGATATAACTTAGGCACACCCTACTATATACTTTAAATCATCCTTAGATTATTTAGATTAGTTTATTAATCTATTCGATTAGACTATACAGTCCATGGCATTCTCCAGGCCAGAATACTTGAGTGGGTACCTATCCCTCCTCCAGCAGATCTTCCTGACCCCAAACCGGGGTCTCCTTCATTGCAGGTGGATTCTTTACCAACTGAGCTATTAGGGAAGCCCTTAGATTATTTAGAATACCTAATGCAATGTAAATACTATGGAAATAGTTGACAGGTGAGTGGCAAATTCAAGTCTTACTTTTTGGAACTTTCTGGGTTTCTTTCAAATATAAAGATATTTATTTGACTGTGTTGGGTCTTAGTTATGGCATGTGAGCTCTTCCTTGCATTATGTGGGATCTTTCCTTGCAGTGCAAGGGACTCTCTAGTTGCGGTACATGGACTTAGTTGAGAAATGCACATGTGGGATCTTTGTTCCCCAGCTAGGGATTGAACCTGTGTCTCCTGCATTGCAAGGTGGATTTTTTTTGGGGGGGGGGTTTATTTTTTATTTATTTTTTAAAATTTTATTTTATTTTTAAACTTTACAAGATTGTATTAGTTTTGCCAAATATCAAAATGAATCCGCCACAGGTGGATTTTTAACCAGTGGACCACCAGGGAAGTTCCTCAAATATTTTTGATCCGTGGTTGGTTGAATCTTGTGGATATAGAGAGCCAAATTCTAGTTTCAAGGGAGTGATGGGAACAAAACCCAGATCCTAATGAGTGGGAGATGAAGAAGGGGAGAAAGCTAGTGTGGGCGACTCTTCCTTTGGAAGAAGGGAGAGAGGTGAGAATTAAACACCTCAATACCATGTGCTAAGCGATAACCAGTGGTTCATAGAAGAGGCAGGATGCATATCAGTTGCCCTGTGGGCTCTGGAGTTAGACTGGTCAGCTACGTAAGCTGACTCTGCCACCTGCTCTCTGTGTGACACTGGGCAAATTCAATGCCTCAATTCCTCCATCAGTCAAACGGCGAGAGTATGATGTCTTGCTCACTGAATTGTTGTAAAGATTAAAGTGCCTGGTGTACCGTAAGGGCTCAATATGTACCAGCTTTTATTAATCTATTCCAGGTGCTAAGGAAGCAAAGGTAAGACTTATTCTGTTAGGTGAGCAGAGTCAGAGAAAAATTTGTAGAAGAGTTTTCGAAGCTGCATCATAAAGGGTAAGATTTTTTTTTTCAGGTAGAGAAAAAATAAAGAGGAATAATTGTGAATTGAAGACAAATTGAAGACAAACTAGATAAACAAAGGCAATGGGAAATCACAGGGTGAGTTTGGTCAACAACTGCACCAGGAATTTAAAAAGATCCATTTGTAAGATTTATTTTCTTCTAGTTTTATTGATATGTAATTGACAGGCAGCACTGTATAAGTTTAGGGTGGATAGCGTAACGATTTGACTTACCTATATCATGAAACAATGACCACAGTTTAGTGAACGTCCATCATCTTGTAAAGATACAAAATAAAAGAAAGAGAAGAAAATCTATTTCGAAGATTTAAACTTATTTTTTCTCTTAAAAACCTTTATATTTGAGATAATTGTAGACTCACTCGCAATTATAAGAAAGAATACAGCGAGATCTCTTATATTCATCACCCCGCTTCTTCCCTCAAGGGTAACATCTTGTAAGACCACAGTGTCACAACCAGAGAATTCACATTGGCACGGTGCACCCACCGTATTCAGATTTCACTAGTTTTGCACGCACTTGTATGTGTGCATTCATTTCATGCCGTTTTATCACATGTATATATTCATGTAACACCTACCACAGTCAAGACACAGATGTGTTCTGTCACTTGCGAATCTGTCCCCTATGGCAGGGGTCCCCAGCCTCTGGGATCTAATGCCTGAAGGTCTGAGGTGGAGCTGATGTAACAATAATAGAGATAAAGTGCACAACAAACGTAATGCGCTTGCACCATCCCGAAACCACCCGCTCACCCCCATCCGTGGAAAAACTGTCTTCCACAAAACTGGTCCCTGGTTCCAAAAAGCGAGGGACCAAAGCCTTATGCTACCTTTACTCAGATTACTTTTGTGTTTGCTGCTTAGCAGAGAAAAAGGAGGATGATAGAAGAAAATATTTGTTTCTCTTTCCCTTGGGTAAAAGAATAGTTTACCTTGGGAAAAATCCTAAAACAATCAGGCATCTGCCTTCTTCCCTTTCGGAGGCCTTGAAATACCTTGTGTATTTGTATTTCCCCCAGAAAAGTCTCCTCTGCTAAGTGATAGAACTGTTGTTGATTAAACTAATTCATATTTACATAGGAATGGCTCAAAAATCATTAACTCAGCTAGAAGAAACTGCAGTTTTAAGAAGAGGATTCTTGCTAGCCCCAAACCATTTCTCCTGGTGTTGTTTTTTTTTTTTTTTGTAGTCTAACAAGGTAACATGAAACAATTCAGGTCGCGTGGGGCAAAATAATCTGGGAACAAAGATTACTAAAAAGGTCAGCTTTGTCTTGAAATTTGACCTTATGATACAATCTCCTAAGTAGGGTTTTTTCCTACTGACTGTTTTTTTAAAAAAGATTTTCTTGATGGGGACCATTTTCAAAGTGTTTATTGAATTCGTTCTAATACTAGTTCTGATTTAGGGTTTGGTTTTTTGGCCATGAGGCACATGGGCTCTTCGCTCCCCAACCAGGAATCGAACCCACACCCCGGGCATTGAAAGTTGAACTCTTAACCACTGGACCACCAGGGAAGTACCCTCAACTGATTTTTATAACTTTTTTGTCTACTTCTGTATCTTCAGAATTCTAGAAACTCCATATGATTTTCCACAGTGTTTCCTGCCATGGTCACATGGAAGAGATGGACAAACAAAGAGAGGAATGTGTAGCAGTAGGTGTAAAAATTAGGTGTTTCTAAAGGGCTTCCCTGGTGTCTCAGCGGTAAAGAAACTTCCTGCCAATGCAAGAGACTTGGGTTCGATCCCTGGTCCTAGAAGACCCCCTGGAGAAGGAAAGAGTTGCAAAAGAGTCGGACGTGACTTAGTGACTAAGGAACAACAACAACAACAGGTTGTTGTTGTTGTTTAGCCACTAAGTTGTGTCCAAATCTTTTGCAACCCCATGGACTGTAGCCTGCCAAGCTCCTCTGTCCGTGGGATTTCCTAGGCAAGAATACTGGAATGGGTTGCCATTTCCTTCTCCAGAAGGCCTTGCTGACCAAGGGATCGAACCCCCAGTAACCACACACTATTTTTAACTCCCCCTTGCTTAAAATATCAATTCTATGCTTCATCACTGGTGCTTCTTGAAAAATATTGTACATGTATCACAACTACAGACAAAAAGCTGTTATCTTTAATGAGGAAAAACTAAGCAGTAAAGTTATTATTTGTGTTTCAGTTTAGCTTTCTATTTCAAAAGCAAGTTGCTTGGTTCCTGAGTGCCCATCAGTCTTGCTGATGGCCCTGGTATATCTGGACCGTGCGGTGCTGGTCTTCTGGAGAATTGCTTTAAATGAATTGTGCTATTTGCCCGTGTTGGCAGACCAGTGAGAGAGTCCTGCAAGATGCACCATCACATTTACTACAAGGACGTTGTTGAAAATAGGCTTCATTTCATTACATGGAGTTCTGTTTATGAGGATTTTTAAGAGCCTGTCTTGATCATCTGACTATTAAGAACACTTGTGCTTCTCTTGATCAATTGGTTTGGTTTGATAATATAGGCCCCATGATTGGGTTTGGTTTCTGCAAAGAACGCTAGAAGGTGTAGAATAAAACTGTGGTTCAAGCTAAACGAATCCTGTCCACTTCATGTATTGGCCTAATTTTTGGCTCCATTGACATTCCTGTTCTCTATTCGCTGTTCTCTTTCTCATGTGCTCTAAATTTATGTTCTTTCAATACATGGGATGTATCTTTCAAAGTTACCCAGAAAAAAAACTTTTTGAGGTAGGATAGCAGTTTAAGCGGAGAAGGCAATGGCACCCTACTCCAGTACTCTTGCCTGGAAAATCCCATGGATGGAGGAGCCTGGTAGGTTGCAGTCCATGGGGTCGCTAGGAGTCAGACATGACTGAGCAACTTGACTTTCACTTTTCACTTTCATGCATTGGAGAAGGAAATGGCAACCCACTCCAGTGTTCTTGCCTGGAGAATCCCAGGGACGGGGGAGCCTGGTGGGCTGCCGTCTCTGGGGTCACACAGAGCCAGACACGACTGAAGCAACTTAGCAGCAGCAGCAGCAGTTTAAGAGTGAGAGAGGTGAAGTCAAAATGCCTCATTTTGAATCCTTGTTTCAACATTTATTGACTGTATAACCTCGGGCAAGTTGTTCAATGACATAAAACCTCCATTTCCTCATCTGTGAAATGGGGAGGAGTGTTTACTTTGTACAATTTTGCCAATTAAAGGAGAGAAATCATGAAAAATCTTGAGCACAATGCCTGGCACATAGGGAGCATTCAACAAATTCACATTGTTCCCAACATTATATGAAACGTCTGGGGACTCCCCTGGTGGTCCAGTGGCTAAGACTTCATGCTCCCAATGCTGGGGGCCTGGGTTTGATCCCTGGTCAGGGAACTAGAGCTCACATGCCAGAACTGAATTCAAATGCTGCAACTGGAAGATCCTTCAAGCTGCAACTAAGACCCTGTGCATTTTTCCCAAATGGGGAAAAATAACCATCTGATTGTGACTCTTAGGAAATTAAAATGGTTCTGTCTCCTCTATATTTATTTGAGATTCACTTGCCTTGATATTCATAACAAGAAGCCAATTTCAGGAAATAGATTTTCAAGTGTTAACAGCTCAACTCAAGACAAAAGACTGTACTCGATAATTAACATCAGCCTTAGATGGCTATGCAGAAATATAGTGCATTTTCTATCTGTGTCTCTTACTACTGATATGAGCTAGTGTTCTGTCTTTAAGCCGACGTAGCTATATACACAATTGTTCTAGAAATGTTAGTGAGCTGCAGACGATTATCCTGTCTTGCAATTTAAATGAAATATGGCACAGATCATTTGAGAAAGGAAGTTTCCAGACAGCGAAAAATAGTTTGTAGCAACATGAAAAACCAGAAACAAAGCTAGATCTAATTCTGCAAAGAGCACAGCCACGCGCTGACTGCACCATTTCATTTTTAAGGACATAGATTTAATTTCATGTGACAATCTGGCATCTAAGTTTTCCTCTGGTCTTCTTTTTTCCAAATAGCCTTGTAAATATGAAAATGCAATCGAATAGGAAAAGATTAAATTTGTGAGACTCTACTTGCAGGGCGCTGTGGTTATTATGAAGGCAGTAAACGGACAAAATAGATTAAGGAAAATGCCAACGACAGTTGTATGGTCTAAATACATCTAACCCATAACTAATGAGAATTCTATGTGCACAATAAAATGTCACTCTGTATATTCAGCTTATTGTTTTCTAGACCATTTCCATCTATCATATTTATCAAAGAAATGTAATCATTGTTCAGGGCATCATAGTAATTTATGCAATATTTTCCTCTCTTTACCAAGGTAAGAAGAGGAGTGTGCCTTAGTAAGAGGATTTTGCTTTGTTTTTTGTTATACTGTCTAACGAATCTTTTGCAGCAGTCCTTCATTTAATATGGTTAAAGTTAGCACATTTATTTTAAGGGAATATGGCTTTAAAAATAATTCTCAGTGACTTATACCTACATAGTTAAAAATTCTCTGATTGTTTATAAGAAAATAATAACATATTACAAGTTACTGTGCAAAATTTGTAACAGGAAGGTTTATCTCATTCACAGTCCTATTGAATTCATTTATTGCATTACATAACTCATTTTAGGCCTCATAGCACTTTTTAAAAACAGAATATGTACATTTATTTTAATCGTATATGATCATTGATTCTTCTTTTAAATGTCATTTGATGATACAGAATTTATAAATTAGAGATTGGAGGTCCAATGACATTTTTCCTTCACTTTATTCAGTCTTCTTGTTCAATAACAACAACAAAAAAGTTGCTCAGGGAGTCTTTGACTATCTGTTCCAAACTGCCATCCTAGCATCAGCCTATATAGATGGACTGGTCTCTGTGACATGTGGAAGTCAGGGCTGTTAATGTTCCCATCATGGCCAGCTCAGGGGTCACTTAATCACCTGGGGCAGGTTTGCTACCCACTTTCCCTGTATTTCTCATCTGTTCCTAGAAGTAGAGTAATTCTCATTCTATTAGGATGGTGCCCATCAAACTTAGAAAACCATGGTCAAGGATGATACATGGGGCAGTCACTGATGAATGTGTAAAGTGTCTTTCTTTCATCCATTTATTTCCATAAGGAGTCAGAATTCCTACTGTGACTTTTGGATGGTAAGGCCACAGCACAGGAAGAATGAATAAATTTTTTATTTTTAGCAGAGGAGTTGAAAACAGAAATGACATTTCCCAAATCTTGATCATCTGTTTTAAATGTTAAGTAGTTTGACTTTCCTGGACTTAGCAAGACTGATTTTTTTCTTTGAATTTTGTCTAAATTGCACTAAGATGTACCTATGGGAAAGAAACAGATTTCTATGGGGTATCCATTATTGCCTAATATTTTGGAAAAAAGTGAAAGTGGCAGCTGCTCAGTCCTGTGACCGAGCAACTGTGACTCTTTGTGACCTCATGGACTGTAGCCCACCAGGCTCCTCTGTCCATGGAATTCTCTAGGCAAGAATACTGGAGTGGGTAGCCATTTTCTTTCCAACCCAAGGATCAAATCCAGGTCTACTGCATTGCAGGCAAATTCTTTACTGTCTGAGCCACCAGGGAAGTCCATTGCCTAATACTTTCAGTTTGGTTCCATTCAGTCGCTCAGTCATGTCCATGGACTCTTTGCGACCCCATGGAATGCAGCATGCCAGGCCTCTCTGTCCATCTCCAACTCCTGGAGCTTGCTCAAACTCCAAATTGAGTCAGTGATGCCATCTAACCGTCTCATCCTCTGTCGTCCCCTTCTTCTCCGGCCTTCCATCTTTCCCTGCATCAGGGTCTTTTCCAATGAGTCAGTTCTTCACATCAGGTGACCAAAGTATTGGAGCTTCAGCTTCAGCATCAGTCCCTCCAACGAATATTCAGGACTGATTTTCTTTTGGATTGACGGGTTTGATCTCCCAATACTTTACATATGCTGATTCAATTTAGTCCTTATAACAATCTTTTGGGGCAAACATTTTTGTCCCCATGGTAAAGATTAAAAACAAAAACAGGGGACTTTCCTGGTGGTCCAGTGGCTAAGTTGAGCCAGTCCAGTGGCTAAACTGGACTCCACGCTCCCAATGTAGAGGGCCCAGGTTTGATCCCTGGTTGGGGAACTAGATCCCACATGCTACAACTAAGAGTTTGCATGCCAAAATTTAATATTTAGCATGCCGAAAGGAAGATTGAAGATCTCACATGCCACAACCAAGACCCAGCACAGCCAAATAAAAAAATAAAAACAGATTCAAAGAGATCTAGGATGAATTTCAGCCTTCTGGGTTAAATTTGTGATCCCCAGCCCAAAGTAGTGAGGAAACCATTGTTAAGGGTTGTGGAATATTTTCAAATTTCACTATAAATTTTTTATATTTGCGGTTTTTATGGTCAAAAAATAAAAAAGAGCACCGTGCAATGAAAATAAGTGAGAAGGATTTTCTTGCCCTGGAGCATTCAGCCTGCTCATTTTTCTGGAGCATCAACTAGTCAAAGATTTGGAGGCAAATACAGCTTGTCTGTCTTGTATTTTATCGAGGTAAGGTTGATTTATTACATTATGTAAGTTTCATGTGTCCGACATTATTTTTCCACTTCTGTATACACTGCAGCATGCTCACCACCCAAAGTTTTCCTTTCTACCTGTCACCATATAGTTAATCCTTTTTACCTATTTCTCACTCCCCCTTTTCCCCTTTCCTTCTGGTCACCACTACTCCTCTGTCCTCTGTATCTATGTTTGTTTGGGTTTGTTCACTTATGTACCAGTTTTTTATATTCCCCATGTGAGCAAAATCACATGGTATTTGTCTTCCTTTGACTTATTTCACTTAGCATATTACCTTTAAGGTCTATCCATGTTGTTGCAAATGGCAACATTTCATCTGCAATATACTGTTTTCATATTAAAATAATTGCATATGTTACAGAGTTAATTGCAAAATTCATTAATGTTGGTATTTCAAAATAAAACAAAAAACTTTGAAGAAATTTATGAGAGCTGTAAGGATGTTCCAAACTTCCCAGGGGCAAGAGTTTGACTCTCCTCTGTTGTGGGAGCACTTGATGAAAAGTTGGGAGAAAACCTGAGATGCTGTCTTTAATTATTGCAATTGTTCTCTGAGTTTTGCCAAGTCACTTTGTGGTAGGCTTTCAAAATGGATGAAAATTTACTTCTTAGAACAAGTCAACTCTGGAAAATGAATTACTCTCCCTGGGAGGATGGCAGATCCAATATATGAAAAAAAAACAAAAAACAAAAAACACCAAACTTTGATATTTAGGGGGAAAAAGGAAACTTCTTTTAGCAATGGCTTGATGTAATCAAGTTTCTATAGATCAAAGCCAATTAGCAGGGTGGTGGATGTTAGCAATGAGAATAAGAAATGTCTTGGCTCTTCATGCTTACCAGCAGGAACACCAGACCCCTGAAACTCCCCAGGCCTTTTGCTCTGGTGCCCACAAGAGCTCACAACATATGTTTGGTGGTCACTTAAAATGTCTTGGAAGGAGGACAGACGAGGCACTCCTCAGCACCCTGGTGTTTTTTTTCTTTTCATCTCACCCTCTCCTCCCCTCACCCCATGTCCATAAGTTTATTCTCTATGTCTGTTTCTCCATTGCTGCCCTGTAAATAAATTCCTCAGTACCATTTTTCTAGATTCCGTATATATGTGTTAGAAAATTATATTTATCTTTCTCTTTCTGACTCACTTCACTCTGTAAAATAGGTTCTAGTTTCATCCACCTCATTAGAACTGACTCAAATGCGTTCCTTTTTATGGCTGAGTAATATTCCATTGTGTATATATACACCACAACTTCTTTATCCATTCATCTGTTGATGGACATCTAGGTTACTTCCATGTTCTAGCTATTGTAAATAGTGCTGCAATGAACAATGGGATACATGTGTCTCTTTCAATTTTGGATTCCTCAGGGAATATGCCTAGGAGTGGGATTGCTGGGTCATATAGTGGTTTTATTTCTAGTTTTTTAAGGGATCTCCATACCGTCTTCCATAGTGGCTCCATCAATTTACAGTACCACCAACAGTGCAAGAGTGTTCTGTTGCAGCATACCAGCAGAAACACCAGAACCCTGAAACTTCCCAGGCCTTTTGCTCTGGTGCCCATGAGAGCTCAAAACTTATTTTGGTGGTCACTTAAAATGTCCTGGAAGGAAGACAGATGAAGCACTCCTCAGCCCCCCTGTGTTCTTAATCTACCTCTCTTCGTCATTGGGCTGATCCCGGAGTTTGCCTTTGTACCTTTCCAGTCTCCCAACCTTGACTTTGATGTGAATTCTCAATGGGAGACAGTGTCCTCCAGGCTCACACACCCATAGTTCCCAGCCCTGTCTATAGCTTTGCTCTCAAGGCACGTCACTGCAATTGCTCGTTGAACGACTATCTTCTCTGCCAGATGGTAAGCTCTATGAAGGCAGGGTCTGTTGCTGCCTTTCTCTCCCCCAAAAAGTGGTGCTTAAAAATATCTGATGACTGAATAAAGGAATGGCTGCCACCATTGCTTTCTCAGAAGTCAGGAGGTCTATCTTCCCACCAGATTTACAGTTCTTCACAATCTCCTAGAAAAAACATTACCACCTTCCCACATCAAGGAACCTTGGTCAAGTTCCTGTGCATCTAGGTTGGAGGATGTTGGAGAAACACCAAACTGTTCCATCGGCAAAAAATTAACCGGTGCTGTAAGTCAGAGTCCAGACACTTGGGCCCTTAGCTTTGAGCAGAAGGGAGTTCATCTATGTCCAACAATATAAAATTAGAGTTGGCTGCTGTCCACACTCTTTATTTAATGGTGTTATTCCAAGGGCTGACCCATCAGTCTCTGCATGTGGCAATAAAAAGCGTGGTTCTGAAGCCAGATTGCTGAGGTTGAAAATCAGCTTCATCATGGGACTTCTCTGGTGGTCTAATCATTAAGACCCCGCCTTGGATTGCAAAGGATGTGCTTCCAATCCCTCGTCAGGGAACTAAGATCCCACATGCTTCAGAGGAACTAAGCCCATGGGCCACAACTAGAGAGTCTGTGCACCACAATGAAAGATCCTGCATGATGCAAGGAAGACCCCACATGCCGCTACCAAGACCCAACACAGCCAGATAAGTTGATACATATACATTGTAAAAAAGAAGGAAAGAAAATCAGCTCCATCGCTTCTGCAGTGCAGGTGTGACTTTGGGCAAATTACTTCCCTTGATTAACCTTAGTTTCCTTATCTGTGAAGTGGGGCTAAGACTGGCCTATCTCACAGGGTCCTCATAAGGATTTAAGCAGATAAACCTTGAAAAGTATGAAACAAAGTGCCTAGTACATAGCATGTACTATAAATCTGAAGATAATAATTCCAGTACTCCTATTTTACGGTAACTAGCACGAGGCCCTCATGTGTTGGAACTCCCTGAAAGTGTGGTTGGTCTAGGTGAGACCCCTACATTATTTGCACACACATAGACATACACATATACACACGCATGTGTACATACCAGTATACAATTGAGGAGCTAGAGTGCTTATTCTGGAAAACGGCTTAGCTAAACTAAGGGAAGCAAAGACATGCTTGTACTATGAGTCTATGACCTAACCAGGAAAATAAAAAGCAGAAATATTAACCTATTCCAAGAAAAAGCAATCTCCTTGGCTGCTGGCCTATGGAACTGCAGCAACCTCTGCCACTGTGGACATTACTCTCTGCTCTGGTGTTCCTTCTTAGCTGCTGTATAACACTGGACCTGGGAACACAGTTTTAACTGAATCAAATACATATCAGGGGCCCCAAGAAGTGAAAACACAGTATCTTCCAGGGTGACATGGGCTTCTGGGTACTCATCTCTGGAGGCCAAAATACCCAAAGCTCAATGAAGAAAGATCTATTCCATCTGGACAGGGGCTTAAAGAATTCCTCTGGGAGCATCTGGGCTATTTTTAGTGGGCACAGCAGCCTGGCCAACACCATAGGGAGACCAGGAAATGGCCCTTCATTCACTGCCCAGCCTCCCAGTGAGACAGGTCTCCTGTTTGCAAGTTCATGAATATCAATGAGCCCAAACCACATGCGAAGGAGTCAGAACATATTGCAACAGCCAAAGTGCAAGTTGGCTCTTAAACCTTGGCCAAAGGAGCATATGATTCAAATGCTGGGGCTGAGGCTGGCGCTGTGCCTGAACCCAAAGGAGGAATGGAAGAAACCTTGGCTCCAACTCTTTGAGGATCAAGAGGAAAGGCTGGAGCAGGAGTGCAAAAGCTTCCATTACTGCCTTTGTCAACTCTGCCCACCAGGCATCTGGAAGTCAAAGTGGAGTATGTGCTTCATCAAACAGAATCCATGAGAAAAGAGCCCAAAGCCCTCAGAAATATGCAGGCTGACTTGGCATTAATAAGAACATTATGAGGACTTCCCTGGTGGTCTAGTGGTTAAGGATCCACCCTCCAATGCAGGGGATCCGGGTTTGATCCCTGGTTGGGGAACTAAGATCCCACATGCCTCAGGGCAGCTAAACCTGTGTGCCACAACTACTGAGCCCCTGCATCTCTACTAGAGAGAACCCTACATGATGGAATGAAGAGCCCACAAGTGGCAACTAAGGCTCGATGCAGCCAAAGAAATAAGTTTGAAAAAGCCCGTTAAATCCATTAATATTTTTTTAAAAAAAGAACATCATGAACATTGAACAGCAATAATATTCTTTCATTCAATACATAATTTCTGGGCAATCACTTCAGGTCAGGCTCTGTGCTAGGCACTGGGAATAAGAAGGAAGAGGAAACAGTTCCTGATCTCAACGGGTATATAGTGGCAGAGGGGTGTGTGTATGTGTGTGTATGGTGGGGAGGCAGTGACAGAACAAGAACAAATCCCAATTTCAGTGTGGCATGTCATTTCACATCTCAGAAGTTTGTCCCTTTACATTGCCAGGGAGTGGTCTATAATTTGTTCTAGTCAGCTGTTGACAACAAGTAGTGTGTTTCTAGTTTTCAGACTATTATGGAGAAAGCAGTTATGAACATTGCTGTCTTTATGTGGATGTCCATTTTCATTTCTCTTGGGTGAATATGTAGAAGCAGATTCTAGGTCATATGGTAAATCTATATTTAACTTCATGAGAATTGACAAAGAGTTCTCCAAAGTGGCTGTACCATTTTGCATTTCTACCAGCTGTGTATGAGGGCCTTAGTTGCTTCATATCCTTGTCCACATTCGATATTGCCCATCTAAAAAAACTGTGGTTATTATGAGGATGTAGAGTGATAACCTTTTATGGTTTTATTTGCATTTCCAATATGATTGATGAAGGGTGTTTTCCCCCATGTGTTTATCTGCCATTAATATATCTTTGGTGAAGTGTCTGTTCAAATCTTTTGCCCATTTATAAAATCAGGTTGTCTTTGTCCTATTACTGTTTTGTGAATTCTTTACAAATTCTGATCCACTTAATTCTAATTGCTTTTTGGTAGATTCCTTAGAATTTTCTACAATGTATGTAACCATATAGCCAGTGGATGATATTTACATAGTGCTTCTGTGGCATGGATTTATCTTTTTACTCTCTTTTGTAAAATTTTTAGATAATTTAAAAATTGCCCTTTGTTTTTAACCTGCTCATATCTTTATATTACAGTCAGTTTCTTCTAGACAGGATATAGTTGGGTCTCTATTTTTCTTACCCAATCTGACAATCTCTGTCTTTTAATGGAGTGCTTTTTAAAAAAAATTGCATTATACTTGATATATAACATATTAGTTTTAGGTGTATAACATAATGATTTGATCTATGTAATAATGGCTTGTTTAGACAATTTATATTCACTGTTATTATTGATGTGATTAGGTTTAAATTTACTACTTGGTCATTTGTTTTCCATTGGTCCTAATCTATTCTTTGTCCTCGTTTCCCTTTATTTCTTTATCCATCTGTAGTAGTTGAGTCTTTTCATGATTCTTTCTTATTTCCACTATTGGTTTACTTAGGGCTTCCCATGTGCTGCTGCTGGTAAAGAAGCCACCTGCCAATGAGGGAAACATAAGAGATGCAGATTCAATCTCATAAGAGACGCAGATTCAATCCCTGGGTCAGGAAGATCCCCTGGAGAAGGACATGGCAGCCCACTCCAGTATTTTTGCCTGGAGAATCCAGGGCACCTGGTGGGCTATACAGTCCATAGGGTTGTAAAGAGTCAGACACGACTGAAGCAACTTGGCACACTGGCTTACTAGCTCTGTGTGTGTTCAGTCAGTCATTTGTGTCTGACTCTTTGCGACCCTGTGGACTACAGCCCACCAGGTTTCTCTATCCATGGGATTTTCCAGGCAAGAATACTGGAGTGGGTTGCCATTTCCTACTCTAGGGGATCTTCCTGACGCAGGGACTGAACCAGCATCCCGTGCATCTCCTGCATTAGCAGAGTCTTTTATCATGTTGCCACTTGGGAAGCCCGGCTTACTAGCTGTATCTCCTTTAAACATTTTGTTAGTGGTTGCTCTAGGGTCATTTAAGTAATCACACATAGTCACAGTCTACCTTTAAATAATATTTTATCGTTTCATGTGACTTGTAAGAACCTCACAACAGGACACCTCTGCCTTCTTCCTTTTGTCCTCTGTGCATTTGTTGTCACACATTTTGCTTCTGCACATTATAAACTCTTCACTTTATTATGTCTGCTTTAGTCAGATATCTTTGAAAGCGATTAAGCAGGTGAAAGAACACTTTTGCATTTACCTACATGTTTACCATTTCTGGCATTATTCATTCCATTTTGTGGATTAAGGTTTCCAACTGTTATCATTTTCCTCCTTCCTGAAGAGTTCTTTTCACATTTCTGCATTTCTGCTGGTCACAAATTTTTTGTTTTACCAGGAATGTCTGTCTTTCACCTTCTTTTTTCCTTTTTTTTTCCTTAGTATGGTATGATTACATTTATAACGTTGGAACATGCACATTTAAAATTGCATAGAGTGCTTGCATCAGCTGCACATGGACTAAAATTGGAACCACACAGAGAAGATTGGCATGGTCGCTGCACAAGGATGGCACAGAAATCTAGAAGCACGCAACTTTTTTGTACATAATACACTGAACTATATACTTCAAAGTGGTTAACACAGTAAATTTTATGTTATGTATATTTTATCACAATAAAAAATGCATAGAACTGGATCTAGAAATATACATACAAAACTGTTAATATTGACCTACTCCTGGGAAGAGGAGTTTGAGGTGATAGAGTTTAAATGACAGATACTTGGAATATTGACTAAAGCAGGCTCATTAACTTCAAATTTTGAGAAATCAGAAGAGATCTCAAGAATCTCAAGATTTTAAAAAAGAAGAAAACATAGTATAGTTCCCAAGTTGTTATTTTCATTCTGAAAAGAGGGCCCTGGTCATTGCAAAGAGGTGATCCTAGAAATAAAAACTGCAGATGCTTGAGTCAGCACTTCCTTTGTGAGTTGGATAAAAGCCAGAACTTGCAATGCTCTAAAACACACCTGGACCAGAACACAATGCCCTTGCAATGCTTGAGAACACAACTAGATAAAACTGCAGCCTCTTGAAAACCAAAGCATGCTTTATGCAGCTCCCGTGTAGGGTATCACCCACAGGGCACATTGGGAATGCCGCAGGCTTCAAGTTATACCCCAGGAAAACCCGTATCAGTTGACAGAATGTTTAGTTACTGTTAAAGTTAACTTGAGCTAAATTTTTAAAGTAATCAAAAGTTGCCTTAAAAAAAAAACAAAACTCTTTCAATCTTTTTCCAAAGATTTTCTCTCTGCTTCTGATAATCCTTATCTTTCTTGTCCCACCCCAAGTGCCTAGGCATACATCATTTTGTTGGGCTTGAATTTAGCTCCACGCTTACAAAAGTTTCACTTAAAATGATTAAACGTGTACCCTGTGTTTCAGGGAAGTGAGGGAGTATTGGGGCAGTAAAGGGGGTTTCCTGGGATGCGGGAGGGCTCTGGTTCAGTCAGAATCACTGCTGTGTTTCACAACACAGGTCAACACATTTTGAACTGACAACGACATTTCATCTAACTTCCTGGGTAATTTGGCTCCCTGACCTGTGCTGTCCTTGAACGAAACAGCACGAGAGGATGGCTGAGTGCTGAGATTCGTGCTGTGTGTGTGTTTGAGGCTGGGAGAGCTGCTCCCAGCTAATGACACCAGAGGTGTGAGCCTGGCAGAGAGTGGGATCCACTTGCAGATGCTCCCAGAACAGCCAAAGTGGTACCCATTGTTTGTTGCTGCTGCTGCTAAGTCGCTTCAGTCGTGTCAGACTCTGTGTGACCCCATAGATGGCAGCCCTCCAGGTTCCCCCATCCCTGGGATTTCCAGGCAAGAATACTATATTTTTAAAGCTTAACACAAATGCACAGCTTTGACTCTGTAAGATGACAGAGTAGTATTTCATTTTGATGGGACCTTAGTAGCATACTCCATGCACTCTCAGAATCACAGTTTAGAAACTAGAGATGTCCAGAAAGGAATCTATAAAATTATTACCATCTTATAAAACAAGGGCTACAGGAAATAGGAAGGTTCCTGGAATCATTCAACCAACAGAGAGAAATCTGAAAACTTCTTCAGGATGGAGATCAGGGCATGTTCCTTTTTTGATCACTCCAAGTGTCTTATTTGGCATGTAATTCAATTATAAGAACAGTAATCTCTAAGGAGAATACACAGATATTAGGTGTTGGATTCTGTCTTTGTCCATGCAGGATGCCAAAACAAAAGTACCACATATTAGGTGACTTATAAACAATAGAAATTTATTTCTCACAGTTCTGGAGGCTGTCAGTGTGAGATTAGGCTGCCAGTAAGGAAGGAAAGTTAGACCAACCTAGATAGCATGTTAAAAAACAGAGATATTACTTTGCCAACAAAGGTTTGTCTAGTCAAGGCTATTGTTTTTCCAGTGGTCATGTATGGTGGTGAGAGTTGGACTGTGAAGAAAGCTGAGCGCTGAAGAATTGATGCTTTTGAACTGTGGTGTTGGAGAAGACTCTTGAGAGTCCCTTGGACTGCAAGGAGATCCAACCAGTCCAATCTAAAGGAGATCAGTCCTGGGTGTTCATTGGAAGGACTGATGCTGAAGCTGAAACTCCAATACTTTGGCCACCTCATGTGAAGAGTTGACTCATTGGAAAAGACATTGGTGCTGGGAGGGATTGGGGGCAGGAGGAGAAGGGGACGACAGAGGATGAGATGGCTGGATGGCATCACCGACTTGATGGACATAAGTTTGAGTGAACTCCAGGAGTTGGTGATGGACAGGGAGACCTGGTGTGCTGCGATTCATGGGGTCGCAAAGAGTCAGACATGACTGAGCGACTGAACTGAACTAAACTGAAGGTTGGGTGAGGGTCCTCTTCTAAGTTGCAGATTTCTTGTTGTGTCTGAACATGTCGGAAAGGGATACTTGGGTCTTTTTTAAAATAAGAGTACTAAGGCCACTGATGAGGGCTCCACTCTCCAGACCTTTCAAAGACCTCACCTCCTAATATCATTGCATTGGCCATTGGGATTTCAACATACGAATTTTTGGGAAGGACACAAACATTCAGGACACAGCAGGGCCTAAGACCACTCTCTCCTCCAGCCTCTGGCAGATACAGTCAATTAAAACCTATCTTAGAGACAACGGCACCCCACTCCAGTACTCTTGCCTGGAAAATCCCATGGATGGAGGAGCCTGGTAGGCTGCAGTCCATGGGGTCGCTAAGAGTCGGACACGACTGAGCGACTTCACTTTGACTTTTCACTTTCATGCATTGGAGAAGGAAATGGCAACCCACTCCAGTGTTCTTGCTTGGAGAATCCCAGGGATAGGGGAGCCTGGTGGGCTGCTGTCTATGGGGTCGCATGGAGTCGGACACGACTGAAGTGACTTAGCAGCAGCAGCAGTAGGGACTCTCTTGGCAGTCCAGTGTGAAAAATCCACCTTCCAATTCAGGGGATGTAGGTTCAATCCCTGGCAGGGGAACTAAGATCCCACATGCTACGGAGCAATGTAGCATGGGTGCCACAATTACTAAGCCTGAATGCTCTGGAACCTGAACCCCACATTGAAAAAGAAGGCTGTGCACCAGAACTAAGACCTGACATAGCCAATACATAGATATATTCTTTAAGAAAAAGACCTATCTTATGGGGACCAATGGGCTTCCCAGGTAGCCCTACAGGTAAAGAATCCACCTGCCAATGCAGGAGACATAAGAGATGCAAGTTTGATCCCTGAGTGGGGAAGATCCCCTGGAGGAGGGCATGGCAACTCACTCCAGTATTCTTGCCTGGAGAATCCCATGGACAGAGGAGCTTGGCGGGCTACAATCCACAGAGTTGCAAAGAGTCAGACATGACTGAAGTGACTTAGCATACATGACCACACAGGGACCAAGAGGCACATTTTTTAAACATGATGAAAGACTCTCCTCCTGTGTATATTCCCACCCACCAACCCAGCAGAAGTGTGTTAAAGAAAGTGATTATAATCTGGGCCTGACGTGGGGATCCTCACTCCTTTCCTTGAAGATTTTCAGGCCCCAGAGTTCCCTTGGGGAGAGAGGCATGGGGTGGGATTTAGTGCATGTTGTGACCTTTGGAGGACAGAAAGCAGAGGAGAGCACTGGTCCTTCTTGTCCATCCAGGAAGGGAGAATTGAGGCCAGACAGGACATGGTGACCATTCATAAGAGGGAAACATGGCCTGATGAATGTCAAGCCTTTCAACATTTCCTCCAATATCTCTTTAGGGGTGTAGGTAGATACCTCTTCCTTCATGGGCCAATTTGGAATTTTGAGTGGGAGGAATAAATGTTTCTCCTCATAGTGAAATGGGCAAGCATGGTTTTAATTTAGATCAAGGAAATTCAAGTTAGATCAAGAAAGGCTCTTCTCTCAGTAAGAATTATTCACAATGAAAACAGTTCTCACAAAAATGCTCAAGATGTGGCTTTTCAAAGCAGATGCCTAATTAAAGTCTGGCTTCCACATTGTCCATGCGTGCACTAAAAGGAATTAGAAGAGGTTTGTGCAAAGGAAAAATAGGAGACTGCAGACACAGAGAACGTAGAACAGTGTAGCAAAATATTCCCATGAGACTGACAATCATTATTCCATAACTGATCATAAATGATTTATTTTCAGAGCAAATGAACAAGAGATTGAGTTGCATCTAAGTTTCTAATAGGAACCAGGGACTTCCTTGGTGGTCCAGTGGTTAAGAATCCGCCTTCCAATTCAGGGGACATGGGTTCTATTCCTGGTGGAAAACTAAGATTCCACAGCCGCAGGGCAACTAAGTCCGAGCATGCCACAACTAGAAAGCCCATGCACCACAACCTCTGAAGCCTGCCAGCTCCAGTGCCCATGCTGCAGTGAGAAGCCACTGCATGTTGCAACTAGAGAAAGCCTGTGTGTGCGCTGCAGCAAAGGCGCAGCACGGCCAACAATAAAAAAACTTTTAAAAATCAAATAAAAGGAATCAGAAAGGTGTGGGAATATTAAACTTCCATCTGTCTCATGGGAGGAAGGTTCTATTTGGTTTCTGGGCTTTATTTGATGACAATGAACTTTCACACTTCTTTGTCAGAGTACTCAGGTGTGGGGCCAAAACCTATCCGTACAGCCATTCAACCCAAAGCATGGATTATCTCTCTCCAATCTCCTAACACAACTAAGTAGCTATCCCCTTCTTCTCAGATGAAAACTTCTTCAAAACTCGCCTGGTAGAGGAAGTTGCTTTCCCTTTTGCCAAGTGATCCAAATAATTTGTGGTTCAAGGTGATTGTTCCTCTAATTCTCCAGGTGCCTAATCTTGTAAGGCATACAACCTCATTCCATGGGGCTTTATTCTGTATTCTGAGGAAGATTATTCTATGAGTCTTGATACAGCTGACATCACTTGAGAAAGTGTGATGTGACTGATGGGGTGAGCTGGAAACTGATTGCTTTTAGTTGAAGGAGGAAGAAGCCAGAGAAGATGGAATGTGGTGAGTTCACAGGGGTACATCTGCCCAACTTTTCTGTGACCCCGGCACTGCTACTTAACGCCGATTCAGACGGTATCATGAAAGATTCAAAGAAATGTCTTTTAAAGCAAATTCTTATGTTAACTTATCAGCTCCCAAATAATATCAGAAAGGTGGTAACTATAATGGGTCAACAGGCTTTTAGAAAATGTATAATTCATGGCATTGTGCCAGGAAAACATTGCTCCTATAGGTCATGGATAAATAACACAATTGTTATGCCTCATTTAAACTCCCTATTGATTCGGAAGACAGAGTATGTTTCAGAGCAAATGTATAAATGAAGGCAAGTCTTGACTTGGATTCTCTGTAAAGAGCAGAAGGTTCCAGCCACCTTTATCACTTAGCAGCAAACATGGCAGACATATACTTTCAAACAGGAAATAACGGACCTGGGAAATTGTGTTTTCTTGAAAAACCTCTTTGATAGCATGAGAAACACACACTTTGCAGTCACCGTCTGGGAAGGCAGATTCCCAGGACTTTTTTTTTTCCCCCCATCTCAGAACAGCTCCCTGTTTTTCTTTGTGAAGCTGCGTCACGTGAGTACCAGCAGAGATTCTGCCTAGGTATTCTATTAGCATTTACTGTAACCAGTGTGTAGAAAACCCAGATGACTAAAGTCATTGCTTTTAAAGCCCTTTTCACAATTGAATTTCCTGTGGAGAAGCAATATCCCAGGAGCATAATAGATTTTCTTCCCTCTTCTTCCATTTACACAGACACTTTCACTGCTAACTAATCAGTTGCCATTCTAATCTATATTTCTGATTTGTTTACATGCATCATGCAGGCTGGCAATCTTTTGAATTTAAATGTGACTTAAAGTAAAATAAGATAACCACAAGTAAATGACACAGAATTGCTAACAGTGGGAACCTTGTTTACATTCCACATTCTGAAAATATTTTGTTCAGCTGGCTGGGGAAACCACACGGTTGAGACAGACTGGGTGATGATTGGGTTTATTGCTTGGCTGGAACCGAGATGGAAAAAGGGATGGTGTGTGATGTGGCTGTCTGTCACCTCAAGCCCAGAGAAAGAACACATTCTCAGCACACATGCGAGCCCTGCTCCAGCAGAAAAGCTCTGATAATCCTCGCCAGAGTGTCACGTGTGCCTGGCACCCGGCCAGGACAATATGCCAGCCTTTTTGAGTGTTCAGATAATCACCGTCTCTTCCTTTCTGTAGTCATCTGCGGATGCTGCTTTCATAGGACTCTCTCTCAGAGCCTGTTTGTTCTTCGAGTCCTTTGTCCCCTCCTACTTTCTGGAATTATCCCCTAATACATTCATTTTTCTCCCTTTCCACCTACATTTGAAGGTGTATTGAGAGGCTTCTGCATCCCCATCCCCTGATACCCCTTTTCACAAAGGGTTATTCCAGCCCAATTAAATGTAACTGAATAATAGTCCTGAACAGTCACCGAAGGAAAGGCGGCCCTGAAGATTATGGGCAACACAAAAGTGCTTTCTGACACGGTCCCTGTTCTGCAAGGGAACATCTCCTTGTCAGGCCTGGGGTGGAGCGCAAAACCCAGCAAGTGTTTGGTTTAAGAAACAAGAAAGGAGGCAGGGGTAGGAGGAGGATGAGGGTGAGTTTAGAAGAGAAGAATCAGGCTTTTAACAAGCCTTTCCTAATTGTGGTAACTCCTAAAGTGCAACTCAAAAAATTAATTGTTCCATCGTTTGTTAAGAATACACTATTGTTGTTGCTTAGTGGTTAAGTCCTGTCTGACTCTTTGAGATTCCATGGATTATAGCCCTCTAGGCCCCTCCATCCATGGGATTTGCCGGGCAAGAATACTGGAGTGGGCTACCATTTCCTTTTCCAGGGGATCTTCCCAACCCAGGGATTGAAACCCATGTTGCCTGTCTTGGCAGGCAGATTCTTTACCACTGAGCCACCAGGGAAGCCTACTGGAAGAGAACCAAAGGCACATTTTCTCTAGAGACCTAAGGAAGCTTTTTTACATTTTATTTTCTTTGAAAAACAAAGCCCCTTATGCCCATGCACATCTTGAGAACACTGGCTCAGAGGAACTAATGTTACTTAGGGATTTTAGAAGCCACATCAAGGGTACTTGGAAGCCTTGGAGAAGGGTGGAAAGGCATGAAAGCTCTGAGGCTCTTCTCCCAGGCTTCTAGCTGTGTATTCATAAAGGAGAGAATTTCCAGAAACTACTGTGAGAGGTATTACTGAACTGAGAAAGAAGAGACAAAGAAGAAAAAGAAAGATATGCTCATCCGAATGCAGAGTTCCAAAGAATAGCAAGCAGAGTTAAGAAAGCCTTCCTAAGTGATCAGTGCAAAGAAATAGAAAAATACAATAGGATGGGAAAGACTAAAGATCTCTTCAAGAAAATTAGAGTTACCAAGGAAACATTTCATGCAAAGATGGGCACAGTAAAGGACAGAAACAGTATGGACCAAACAGAAGCAGAAGATATAAAGAAGAGGTGGCAAGAATACACAGAAAAACTACACAAAAAAGATCTTCAGTTCAGTACAGTCATTCAATTGTGTCCTACTCTTTGCAACCCCATGGACCGCAGCACGCCAGGCCTCCCTGTCCATCACCAACTGCTGGAGTCTGCCCAAACTCATGTCCATTGAGTCGGTGATGCCATCCAACTATCTCATCCTCTGTCATCCCATTCTCCTCCCGCCTTCAATATATTCCAGCATCAGGGTCGTTTCCAATGAGTCAACTCTTCACATCAGGTGGCCAAAGCATTGGAGTTTCAGCTTCAACATCAGTCCTTCCAATGAACACCCAGGACTGATCTCCTTTAGGATGGACTGGTTGGATCTCCTTGCAGTCCAAGGGACTCTCAAGAGTCTTCTCCAACACCACAGTTCAAAAGCATCAATTCTTCAGCGCTCAGCTTTCTTTATAGTCCAACTCTCACATCCATACATGACCACTAGAAAAACCATAGCCTTGACTAGATGGACCTTTGTTGGCAAAGTAATGTCTCTGCTTTTGAATATGCTGTCTAGGTTGGTCATAACTTTCCTTCCAAGGAAAAAAATGACCCAGATAACCATGATGGAGCCAGGATGTCAGCTAGAGTCAGACGTCCTTGAATGTGAAGTCAAGTGGGCCTTAGGAAGCATCACTACCTTCCAATCCCAAAGAAAGGCAATGCCAAAGAATATTCAAACTACAGCACAATTGCACTCATCTCACATGCTAGCAAAGTAATGCCCAAAATTCTCCAAGCCAGGCTTCACTAGTACATGAACCATTAACTTCCAGATGTTCAAGGTGTGTGTAGAAAAGGCAAAGGATCAAATTGCCAACATTCATCGGATCATAGAAAAAGCAAGAGCGTTCCAGAAAAACATCTCCTTCTGCTTCCCTGACTACATTAAAGCCTTTCACTGTGTGGATCACAACAAACTGTGGAAAATTCTTCAAGAGATGGGAATACCAGACCACCTTATCTGTCTCCTGAGAAATCTGTGTGCAGGTCAAGAAGCAATAGTTAGAACTTGACATGGAACAATGGACTGGTTCCAGATTGCGAAAGGAATATGTCAAGGCTATATATTGTCACCTTGCTTATTTAATTCATATGCAGAGTACATCATACGAAACGTCAGGCTGGATGAAGCACAAGCTGAAATCAAGAGTGCTGGGAGAAATAGCAATAACTTCAGATATACAGATGATATCACCCTTATAGCAGAAAGCAAAGAGGAACTAAAGAGCCTCTTGATGAAAGTGAAAGAGGAGAGTGAAAAAGTTGGCTTAAAACTCAATATTCAAAAAACAAAGATCATGGCATCCAGTCCCATCACTTCATGGCAAATAGATGGGAAAACAATGGAAACAGTGACAGACTTTATTTTCTTGGGCTCCAAAATCACTGCAGATGATGACTGCAGCCATGAAATTAAGATACTTCTCCTTGGAAGAAAAGCTATGACCAACCTAGGCATATTAAAAAGCAGACATTATTTTACTGACAAAGATCTATATAGTCAAAGCTATGGTTTTTCCAGTAGTCATGTATGGATGTGAGAACTGGACCATAAACAAAGCTGAGTGCTGAAGAATTGATGCTTTTGAACTGTGGTGTTGGAGAAGACTATCGAGAGTCCCTTGGACTGCCAGGAGATCCAACCAGTCCATCCTAAAGGAAATGAGCCTGAATATTCATTGGAAGGACTGATGCTGAAGCTGAAACTCCAATTCTTTGGCCACCTGATTCGAAGAACTGACTCATTGGAAAAGAGCCTGATGCTGGGAAAGATTGAAGGTGGGAGGAGATGGGGATGACAGAGGATGAGATGGTTGGATGGCATCACTGACTCGATGGACATGAGTGTGAGCAAGCTCCAGGAGTTGGTGATGGACAGGGAGCCTGGCGAGCTGCAGTCTATGGGGTCGCAAATGTGGGACACAACTGAGCGACAAAACAACAACAGAGGATGAATATGATCCTCTAAAATTTATATGTTGAAACCTAACCCCCAAGATGAGGTTATTAGGTGGCAGAAGCTTTGGGATGTAATTAGGTCCCCATAAGCAATTAGTGCCCTTATGAAAGAGACCCAAGAAAGCTCTTTCCCCCTTCTGCTACAAGAAGAGAGTGAGAAGTCTGCAACCCACAGCGTACCCTCAAATGATCACGGTGACACCCTGATCTCTGACTCCTAGCCTCCAGAACTGTGAGAAATAAATTTCTGTGGTTTATAAGCTGCCCTGTCTATGACTGTTGGGTTTTAGCAGCCTGAACAAAGACAAGATGTAAAAGACAGCAAGTGCAATTGAATTTCAGAAAGGGAAATTACATTTGACCAGGTCTTTGAATATGGGTAGAGAATAGATAGTTAAACATTTGGAGGATGATTTTAGTGAGATGGCTTAAGAGTAAAGAACCAGATAAAGGAAAATAGAAGAATCTGATCAAATGACTTCTTTCTTTTTATTCAGAGAACACTGGCACTGTTTACCACAAGTACTGAATGATATAAGTAGTTGTTATTCATGACTGCTGTGATAAGTAACTGGAAACATTATTGCTAGGAGTATTTAAAAAGGATATCTATTATTGCCCCACTGAAGAATATTGTACTGATGTTTCCATCTATTTTACTATCTGAAAGAGTTAAAACAAATAAAATTTATTCTGAATGTGTGTTTGATACAGAAATGTATTACTATTCTTTCCCCTTCTGGTTGTGTTTTATTTGGATTACTTAAAGATGTACCTTGGCCTATGAATTCAAGGATGATATAAATCTTCAGAACATGTTATATACATGACTGCCCTACTGAAAACCTTTTTTTCTCTTATAATATTAGAAAGCTTGTCAGAGATTGGGATGAATATTATTGGTTAGAAGTTAATTGCATTGATGATAATGTACATCTATGCCTCTGAAAATAAATTATATCAAATGTCTGCTTAAAATTACCTAGTAATTGATACATCTTCTCAAGAGCTGATCACTGAAATGTACAGATCTTTGCTTCCAGTTTGCTTACCTGAGATTGTCTTCATATTCCTAACAAGAGGATTTTAGATGCTGTCTTAAAATGTTGAGAGATCTGTGCTTTCCTCTCATCTTCTTGTTAATTTGGTGAGTATTACTTAGATTTTTTTAACCTTAGAATCATCTTTGCCTCTTCCCTCTCCTAGTTTCATGGAACACCAGTGCTGAAGCCCTAGACTCCTCATCTTAATACCTTTTCTTTCTAGTTCTCATTACCTATACTCATTTACAGATGTGTATCACCTGTAGGTTATCATAGTGATAAACTGTTACTATTACCATTATCATAGCAATAAACAGAAAAATAAACTGTTTCTGGTTCCTCACCTCCATATTTTCTACCAGATAAATTATTATGAAACTCAAATATCAGAAAACATGAAACACACATGGATACATAGACAGACAGACAGACACACATAGTTGCTCTATTTTCCCTGCCAGGAAACTTCTGATCTGGCTTGATCCCTCTCCTGGCTGCCTCTTCATGCTCTCCCAGATCAGCCCCAACTCCAGTCTTTTACCTCTGCCGTTTTCCAGCTTGGACTACTCTTCCTTCTCCTACCATCTCTAAATCCTGCCTGTGTTTAAAGGCTTATCTTGAGTCCATGGAGCTTTTCTCAGGGACTTAAATCACAGTTATCTCCATCTTTCATGAAATTATCTAATTTGATTTATGCATGCCACTCACTTTGACTTTCTACTACTCTCAGCATGTCACGGTTACTCAGAGATGTTCATTTATGTCTGCATAATCACCTCCATTGACAACTGACTAGAAATTGTGCATGTTTTGCCTGAACTTTGATTTTTTCCCTGAAAATCATGCACTGGTTGTAGGCGTACACCATCGGCCTTATCTGTGATCTGCTCTCTGATTTGACTTCAATAAGTGCCTAGCTGTTTGCATCCAAGCATTGTCTATTTGTGTTTTCATTGTTTAACCCTTAATTGATTCATTTAAGGACCATGACTGGGTCAGGTGGTCTATTGACACTGGGATACACGAGTGAATGAGAGGTCACCATTTTCATGAGAACTTTACAGTCCACACTGGCTCAGATCAAGGGACAACAAAAGTGTTAATTCACATTTTGGATAATACTTAGAATTGATAGCTCAGTTTTAATGAAGTTGAATAAAGAACCACAGATACATCATATCAGATCAGATCAGTCGCTCAGTCGTGTCCGACTCTTTGCGACCCCATGAATCACAGCACGCCAGGCCTCCCTGTCCATAGTATTAACTAATTCTCTAGAAAAATTTGCCAAGGACTTTGAAAACATCCTTGGTCACTAAACATGCAGAGCCAACATCAGGAAATACTAGGGAGTGATAAATTAGGAGCTTGGGACTAACATACACATACTATTATATATAAAATAGATAACCAACAAGGACCTGCTGTATAGCACAGGAACTCTAGTCAATATTCTGTAATTACTTGTACGGGAAAAGAATGGATATATGCACATATTTTAACTCAACATTGTAAGTCAACTGTACTCCAATAAAAATTTTTTAAAAATTGAATGTGATATACCACATTTATAGAAAAAAGGATGTAAACCACATACACAAAAAATGTTAAATCCCGAGGATGGTCATATTATGCTAAAATGACTAATTTTTATTTTTGCTTATAGAGTTAACACACACTTCACCAACTCTGTTACTGAACTGTCCCGGATCATAAAATAAATTCAGTATTGTATCCATATAGGTAGAAGAATTCTATAGCAAGTAAAGAGATAAAAATAAATTCAAAAAAAGAGGAACTAACAATAAAGGTCATGAAATGAGATAGTGGGGACCATTCATTGCTATTTTTACCTACTTTGGCCTTTATTCTAAGCTTGGAGAGATGGCTCATGAGAGAAATATGTGGGGAATGAGCAGAAAGAAATCACATGAACTTCACCTTAATAGCTGCTTTGTTCTATTTATTTAGGTTTTCTAGACTTTTCCCTTCTGGCACAGTGCTAATGAATCCACCTGCGATTGGAGGAGACAAGAGACTCGGGTTCGATTCCTGGGTCAGGAAGATCCCCCTGGAATAGAAAATGGCAACCCACTCCAGTATCCTTGCTGTCCCATGGACAGAGAAACCTGGAGGGCTACAGTCCATGGGGTTGCAAAGAGTCAGACACAGCTGAGCACAGCACATTAAAAATCAAATTAAATAGGAAGATGAGTAAGGAAAAATTATTTCATTAAATCACATTTTATATCAGAGAATTCCATGGAAGGCCAGGTTGCAAAATTCAGGTAAGTCCTCTGTCTAGAGCAGTGGTTTATAACCTTGGCTTCACTCCAGAATCACCTGAAGAGGTTTTAAAAAGACTGTGTCTGGCTGGTCTGATGGTAGTGGTTTCCAGAACTTACTAACATTAGTGTCACTAAAGTTGGCATACAACCCACCACTGCTAGATTCGACTGGTTTACAAAAAAAGTCTCTGTCTGGATCTCATACCGAGATTCCAACCTAATTGGTCAGGGGTGCTGCCTGGAAATCTGGACTTTCAAAAGCTTCCCAGGTGATTCTAATGCGTAAGTTTGAGGATCAGTGAACTTGAGTCAGGCCTCCGATACAAAGCACTGCCCATTTGGAGGCTTTCTATTACCTTTCCAGGGAGCTGGGAGACAAGATATTACCGAATGTAGCCTTTACTGGAAGAAATTAAAAACACATTCTTAAAGGACTGAATTGAAATCTACATTGTAACAGGCATCCATCAATTGAATAGCAAAGAAACTACACGCTGCTGCGACTGCTGCTGCTAAGTCGCTTCTGTCGTGTCCGACTCTGTGCGACCCCATAGACGGCAGCCCACCAGGCTCCCCTGTCCCTGGGATTCTCCAGGCAAGAACACTGGAGTGGGGTGCCATTTCCTTCTCCAATGCAGGAAAGTGAAAAGTGAAGTCACTCAGTTGTGTCCGACTCTTCATGACCCCATGGGTTGCAGCCTACCAGGCTCCTCTGTCCATGGGATTTTCCAGGCAAGAGTACTGGAGTGGATTGCCATTGTCTTCTCCAAGAAACTACATAATCAGTAGTTAAATAAGAAGAAAACCTCAACAAGAAAAGGAGTTTGTTAATAAGCATTATTAGATAACAGTGACATAGCTAGAAAAAAACCTGCAAATATATATTGAAGTATTTTATAATATTTATAAAAGTATTATAACAGTTGGTGCTTTGCTCTAAAATATATATTATTATAAATAGTTTTTTCTGCATTAGCCTCTGCCTACGTTAGTTACCCTAACCCTTCTGTTGTCAGATGGTTCAAGAGTTTATCTTTCTCTTTGCTCATGTCTGGTTCATGGTTGTGCTCTATTTCCTCCAAGGTTGGATTTTGTGAGAAATGGGATAGTTAGGGAAGAGGAATTCTTATAGTTCCTTCTTCTGCGCCATTTTTACTCACAACACTCTTACACCAAATACTTGGGGTTTCTTCATCTTTCTGCACACAAATTGGTTGTACTACAGTTCAATTCAATTCTGATACAAACTGCCCGGAGTTAGAAAAACCCACAAGCCTGGGGCTCAGTCCCACAAGTCTGCCCCAAATTCAGACACCATTTGCAAGTCCAGGTTATCATCTTTTATGCTGACCAGTCTGGCAGAAATCCCACAAACTCCCCACCCCCTGGTTTGATAATTTGCTAGCTGCTGCTGCTGCTGCTGCTGCTAAGTCGCTTCAGTTGTGTCTGACTCTGTGGGACCCATAGATGGCAGCCCACCAGGCTCCCTAGTCCCTGGGATTCTCCAGTCAAGAACACTGGAGTGGGTTGCCATTTCCTTCTCCAATGCATGAAAGTGAAAAGTGAAAGTGAAATCACTCAGTCGTGTCCAACCCTTAGCAACCCCATGGACTGCAGCCTACCAGGGTCCTCCGTCCATGGGATTTTCCAGGCAAGAGTTACTGGAGTGGGATGCCATTGCCTTCTCTAAATTTGCTAGAACAACTCACAAAACTCAGGAAAGCACTTTATCTACATTTACTGGCTTATCATAAAGGATATAACTCAAGAACAACTGAATGGAAACGATGCCTATGGCAAGATATGGGGGAGAGGACTGGAGTTTCCATGCCTTCTCTGGGTGTGTCACCCTTCCAGCATACTGATGTGCCCTCCAACCTAGAAGCTCTTCATTATTTAGGGGTTTTTATGGAGGTTCTAGTGAGTAGGCATGGTGGTTTAAATCATTGGTCAGTGGTGATTTAACTCAATCTCCAGCCCCTCTCCCCTTCCAAGCCATCTGGGAGGAGAAAGTTCCAATTCTCTAATCACAAGGCTTGTTCTTCTGGCAACCAATTTGGAAGCTATTTAGGGTACCATCAAGTATTACTTAATGAACATAAGCCCAGGTGTAGTTGAAAAATGAATAGCAAAAGATGCTCCTATCACTCAGGAAATCCCAAGGGTTTTAGAACCTGGTGTCAGGAACCAGGGACAAAAATCAAATATTTGTTATTATCACACTTCTCCTGCCCTAAATCTCTTCTGTTGGGAGAAGCAGATCAACAATGATACTCCCCAAAATAGGTGATTAAAAACTCACAGATTTTTGAAGGAAGTGGGCAAATGGAGGGGGACTCTACCTTGTGGAATGCACACTGTGTGAAACCTACCATTAACACCTAAACAAGTTTGACAACAACTGAGCCAATGGATAGACCTTCAAATGTGGAAATACCCAGAGACTGCAGACAGATTGACCACTTTCTTCCCCTCTCTCATGTATGCTCAGTGCTCAGTCTGGTCTGACTTTTTGTGAACCCATGGACTATAGCCCGCCTGGCTCCTCTGACCATGGGATTTTCCAGGCAAGAATACTGGAGTGGGTTGCCATTTCCTCCTCCAGGGGATATTCCCAACCCAGGGATTGAACCTGTGTCTCTTATGTCTCTGACACTGGCTGGCTGATTCTTTACCACTAGGCCACCTAGGAAGCCCAGGTCTTCCTCTCTCATCTGGCTCCAAATTCCTCCCATCAGAACCTACTCTGACTTCGACATGCAGGGCAGAACAGCAACTCCAGAAGCAAAGAGGCAGAGGCTTTATAGGGAAATGTCACTGTTTTTCAAAAGACAATAAATACCCTATCATCCCTAAGGCTCATGCCGGAGGGGAATAGCTGCTGAACAGGAACATCTGACCCAGAATTCCAGACCCTGAATTTCCCTCCCCAGGTTCCTGCTGATGTCAGAGATATATGGCTTCTTTTGATATGGACAGAGTAAAGGGACAAAATAGGTGATTAGTTAATCCCACTAGGGGATTGTAAATAGAAGAAATAAGGGAGACCCCTGTAAGTTAATGATTACTCAAGACAGCAAGTGCTTAACCACACACACACACACACACACACACTAAATAAATAAATAAAGCAGGCTTGCTTAGCAACAAAATCATGCAACAGAAGCACTAGATACGCTCCTAAACAATGGTGGCATGAGACCCACATCCTGCCCAGTGAGCTCAGAATATTAATGGTCCCTGGGACAACCTCTCTGGCTATGTAGGGACAAGAAAAAGGCCCTGCTCAACCCGGAAGAGGGGCCGCTGATGGAAGCATAACATCTACTCAAGAACAAGCTCTTCTCCCCCTCCCCAGGTTTCCTTTGATTGTAAAACTGTAGCCCACTAAGTTCTTGGGTTGCAGAACCCCCTGGCCTGCCCATTTGTAAGCCTCACAAGTATCCTATTCTAATAAATCACTTCTTAGCTATCACTTTGCTTCTCACTGATTCTTTCTGTGATGAGACATAAAGGACTATAGTACCAGAGCCCTTTGGAGCCCCCAAAATGACACCCAAAGTTTTCACTTTCCTACTCTGGTTCAAGTTTGGGGGAAAACCAATGGACTTGATTTCCATGACACAGCTGAGACATTGCACAGTGTACACATTTGACAAATAGATATGTCAGTATCTGTCCACCTGCCTTTCTTGATTTGGAACCTCTTGAAGGAGGGACTGTTATCATCTTTGTATCTCAAACACAGAGTGATTGGTGGTCCTCCCTTATCAAAAGCTTCATGAGGAAGGGAGCTGCAGGGGATCTTTTCAGAAATCTCTTTTTGTCCAGTGAAGCTCTGAATTCCAGACACTGAGGTGAGGTTCCCTAGGGTTCCCATTTTGTGCATGCATGCTAAGTCACTTCAGTTGTGTCCAGCTCTTTGCGACCCTATGGACTGTAGTCCACTAGGCTTATCTGTCCATGGGATTCTTTAGGCAAGAATACTGGAGTGGGTTGCCATGCCCTCCTCCAGCAGATCTTCCTGACCCAGGGATCGAACCTGTGTCTCTAATGTTTCCTGCATTGACAGGTGGGTTCTTTACCACTAGCACCACCTATAACTCATTTAGCTTTGCTGTGCTGTGCTTAGTCACTCAGTCGTGTCTGACTCTTTGCGATCCCCTGAACTGTAGCCTGCCAGACTCCTCTGTCCATGGGGATTCTCTAGGCAAGAATACTGGAGTGGGTTACCATGCCCTTCTCCAAGGGATCTTCCCAACCCAGGGATCAAACCCAGGTCTCCCACATTGCAGGCAGATTCTTTACCATCTGAGCCACCATCAATTTCAATTTTAAAATGATAAATAAATTCAGAAAATGTTTGGTGTTTGTGAGATGGAAGGTGATAATTTTATAAGGGTCAGAGACAGTATTTCAAGGTATACACATTTGTCTCTAATGGAAAAGGTCATAGCCTTTATTTTAAATGCAGTAGGAACCATATTTGTAGTACTTTATAGATGCTTCATATCCTTTTAATTAATAGATCAAAGTGAGGAATAGCTTGAAGCCTTTTGTTTTAATTCTAATAATTGTTGTATAACAATATGTCTCATATTGTGTTACCAGAGAGTTAAATCTCATTAGGTTTGAGGACAAATAGATCCTGTCATTGAATTTTATGTTTAGGGAGGTTACTGCTCGATTCATCTTTTTAGCTGAATGATGACATTTTTAACTTTTTTTTTTAACCATAGAGAGCCAAACCTGCTTCTAGTTTAGAAGACAATTTTAGTTTAACACTTGAAAGGAGAGGTTGAACTTCACAGTTGATTTGGATATACAGAAAGTACTTAGATAAATTTGGGGAAAGGAAATTTGTTAGTTGTTTAGTACAAAGTATAAGATGTTTAATAAACAGATGGTGACATAGGGGAGCAAAATTTGCCACCCCAAAATGTCTCTTTGGCATATAGATTATTTTGAGCTGAAAATATTTATTGTTATAAAGGCCCAGAAGACTCAAGAAGAAATTCTGACTTTCTGCCTAACTGTCTATAAAAATGCAAATGAAGGACCTGCTCCCAGAAGGGAGTTATTACCATAGACACTATAGTATGAACTAGACATGAAGACAGGGAGGAACTAGCAAAGTCTAAGCTCCTCTGTATGTCCTCGTGTCTCTTCAGGTTCAGTAATCATTTGTTTACCAAGATTTGCTTTTCTATCTTATGTGAATCGCCCTCCTCCCCCTTCAGGTCACAAACCATTACCCCAACATCCTCTTTTATTAGCTGAAAAGGGTATTTAAGGTGACGGTTTCAGCCATTTTGGCGGGTTACTCAGTTTTCCAGGGTCTCTTTCATGTATATATGCTATTAAAATTTTGTTTGAATTTTTTTTCCTGTTAATATGTCTCAGGTCAATTTAATCCTTAGCCCAAGCCATGAGAACCTAGAGAGCTAGAGGAAAAAGTTCTTCTCTGATGGTGATTACAGTCACAAATCCTGGTAAAGTGAATCTTCCTTTTCTTAAGTTCCTTGCAGCTTCTTTCTGATTATAATATGCTTATAACTTGGATCATTAGATTTTTTTACCACAAAAGCAGAGCATATATATACTTCTACAATTATAACTCTATGGAGGCGCCCTCCAGGACTCATGAAGATTGTAAGTCATTTTTCAGGGGCTTCCCTTTGTCCAGTGGTTAAGAATCAAACCTTCTAACACAGGGGACTTGGGTTAGATCCCTGGCTCAGGAACTAAGGGCCCTCATGCCGTGCTGCAACTAGAGAGCACATGGCCTCTAGAGCCTGTGCTCCACAACAAAAGAAGACCCCTTGCATTGCAACGAAAACCCAGTGCAGCCAAAATTAATAATAATAATAATAAACTCATTTTGCAAATTCATTCAAGGCCAGTTTGCACTGCCTATCCTTTTTCCCCACACATCTTGTAACCTATAAAGTGCCCTCTCTTTCTGTAGTTATTCTATTACTTATAAAATTGGGATAAGGTGAAGAAAAATTTAAAATAAAAAATAAATTCAGCTATGTCTTAATTATTTATTTTCCTTCCTTTTTTGGGTGGAAGATGTAGTCTTATTTGTTTTCAGCTTTACTGAACTATGCTGCTAAGTCGCTTCAGTCGTGTCTGACTGTGTGACCCCATAGACGGCAGCACACCAGGCTCCCCCGTCCCCGGGATTCTCCAGGCAAGAGAATACTGGAGTGGGTTGCTATTTCCTTCATCACAGCGTCATAGATACAAACAAAATAAGTAGCCTTCAAACTTATGAAAACAAATCCCTCAAGTGTTTGATTCTTTTTAAAACTTTTATTCTCCTATTTAATTTGCACCAGGCTTTCCCTTGGTGGGTCAACCGACTTCAACAAATGATAAAACAATGGAGACTTACAGGAATCAAAAAACAGGAGCTAAGCCTTAGCAATGAACTTACAACAAGGATAATTTGCTGCTGCTGCTACTAAGTCGCTTCAGTTGTGTCCGACTCTGTGCGACCCCATAGACGGCAGCCCACCAGGCTCCTCTGTCCATGGGATTCTCCAGGCAAGAAAACTGGAGTGGGTTGCCATTGCCTTCTCCACTGAGGTATGATTGACAAATAAAAATGTAAGATATTTAAACTGCACAACTGATGATTTGATATGCATGTACATTGTGAAAGGATTCCCCCGCCCATCGAGTTAATGAAACTGACCATTTCTTTTGTCTTTAAAGATGCTTCCCTGATGTTTTTTATAATGTCCTCAGATTTCCATTTTCTCCTTTGTCCTAGTCTTTGAATTACAAGTTCCTATTAACATCAAGCATTGTATTTTGCCAAAGGAGAGAGTCTGAGGGTTCAACATGTTTCTAGCTCTCTCCATAAGTACATTTAATTCATTAATTAATTTTATTTTGACTGCATCAGATCTTAGTTGTGGCATGCAGGATCTTCATTGCATCATGTGGGATCTTTCCTTGTGGCCACGGACTCTCTAGTTGTGGCATAAGGACTTCAGTGGTTGCACATAAGTACATTTAGATAAATAGAAACTAGATCCTATAAATATATAAGTTGGTAAATAGGGTTAACTAGCTCTTCAAAAGTTAAATAACAATCTACTTCTTCTATAAATGCAAGTGTTAGATTTGTACACTTAGAACATTTGTGGAATATTTCTTAACTGTAAGTGGGTGGCAAGAATGTGGAAGCTTTTTGTAACACCAGACATTTGTCATTGTCGGATAGATGGATAACTTTTAACCAACAGCTTCATGTGTCTTCAGGTGTCATGTGACCAATTCATATGCCAGGCCCTAAATTAGGCACTTTCTATGCATTATTTCATTTAATTTCCATTGACAATTATATGAAGAACATAAAGCTATTATCTACATTGTATTGGTAAGAAAACGGAACCTGAAATAGATTAGGCAATTCACTTGCCCAGGGTCACAGAGTTAGAAAGACCCAGAGACAGGACTCAGTGTGGATGTGGGCTGAATTGAAAGCTTGTACTTGGCCCAATCACGTTCTATCACTAAGTGGTGTGATTTGATTCTTCACTCCTCTCACTGTGTGCCCAGTGCCTGGATTTCCAGGCACTGGAACGTGCTCTTTTATGTTAAGACGTGGTCCCTAGTTAAAATACTAATGATAGGGACAGAGTGAAGGGACAAAATAGATGATCAAATAGTTAATCCCACTAGGGAATTGTGGGAAAAAATATGGGAGACCCCTATAATTTAATGACTACTCAAGAAAGCATGTTTGCTTAACCACAAAAGCAAGCACCCTTGCATAGCTACAAAACCATGCAGCAGGAGCCCCCTAAGTGGGCTTCCCAGGTGGTGCTAGTGGTAAAGAATTTGCCTGCCAATGTGGAAGACATGAGTTCAATCCTGGATCAGGAAGATCCCATGGTGTAGGAAATGGCACCCACTCCTGTATTCTTGCCTGGAAAATTTGATGGGCAGAAGAACCGGCAGGCTACAGTGCATGGAGCCACAAAGAGCTGGACACAACTGAGTGAGGCGGCACACACAAACCCCGATATTCATCACAGCATTTTTATAACTGCCAAGATAAGGAAACAATCTAAGTGTCCATCAATAGATAAATGGATAAAGAAGATGTGAGATACATATCACATGCAATAGAATACTACTCAGTTATAAAAAAGATGAAGTCTTGCCATTTGTGGCAACATGGATGGACCTTGACAGTATTACGCTAAGTGAAGTAGTTACAAATACCATATGACTTCACTCATATGTGGAATATAAGAAGCAAACAACAACAATGAAAACCAAAATAAATGAACAAACCAAACAGAAACAAACATGTAGATACAGAGAACAGAAACTTAGGAGTGTGGTGGCGGGGGAGGGAGAAATGGGTAAAGGGGATTGACTGTATGGTGATGTGAGTGCATGCTAAGCCGCTTCAGTCACATCCAACTCTTTGAAACCCTATGGACTGTAGCCCACCAGGCTCCTCTGTCCATGGGATTCTTCAGGCAAGAATACTGGAATGGGCTGCTGTACCCTCCTCCAAGGATCTTCCCAACCCAGGGATTGAACCTGCATCTCCTGTGGCTCATAATTACAGGTGGATTCTTTCCCACTGAACTCTCAGGGAAGCTTGTATGGTGATGAATGGGTGATGTGCGCTGTAGGGTATACAGAAATAGAAATATAATGTTATAAACATGACACTTAAAGAGTGTTATAACCCAATGTTACTTCAATTTAAAAAAATGTTTATTGACCAATTACTATGTGATAGACACTTCCTTAAGGACAAGGCATGAACAAACAAGTACATAGATAGCTACAATGAAGTGTAAGAAATACCACTAAATTCCAGGGTTGTTGATGTGAAGGCAGAGAAATAATAGCATAGCTTTGTGAAGATTTATTGGCTATTCGTATTGTCAATAAACTCTTGAACCAGGAAAAAACATTCTAGAGGGTAAATCAATAGATTGTCTCCTTTATAATTGTCTATACTTTCTGGATTTTCTAAAGTGAGCATATATTGCTCTAACAATTGGGAAACAAAATGATTTAATAACTGGGAAAAAAAAACCCCAAAGTGAATCCAATTGTTCTTGCCTTTGCCACAACATCATTATCTATGTCTGGCTTGGCCCTGCCCGTGCCACTGGGTCTAATCGTTCTGGCCACGCTCTGTGGGTGACTGGAAGGAGGGCAGGTGTCACCTCAGCTTAGAACCCCACAGGTAAAGAGTGCCCCAAATCAACCTGTGGTTCTTTTTCTTGATTTTTGGGTAGGTGGGAAAAGGGGAGATGGGTATCAGGGGCCGAGGCCTAAATATGATTGAGTGTACAGAAAGATAATAATCTCAACATTTGATGTACATGGATTCTATGCCCTAATGAAGACTTGAGAGATAATTTCATTTCAGTCAGCCAGGTCAGACTGCGTTGATTCCATGACTATGACTATAGATAGATGTGAAGTCTGTGTGTGAGTTTTTTTTTTTTAATGTGGACCATTTTAAAATTGTTTATTGAATTTGTTACAATATTGCTTCTGTTTTATGTTTTCCCTTTTTTTAGCCTCAAGGCATGCGGGATCTTAGCTCCCTGACCGGGGATCAAGCTGCACCTCCTGCATTGGAAGGTGAAGTCTTCACCTCTGGACCACCAGGGAAATCCCTGTGTATGGTCTTCCCGCCACCCTTAGGGCATCTCTTTTCCACATTGGTCCAGTCAGGTGCATTGCTGAAGGAGAAAAGAGGTCAAATGCCACCTCCAGCCTCTTAATGAAGGGGTAGGAGGCAGGATGAGAATTAGAAAGCAAGGTGAAGCAAAGTGATATCTGAACTGCTATCAAGACACAGAGGGTTTCAGAATCGGCCACTCGGTCTCTCCTCAGGCATGGAGGACTCTTGGTATTTGTGGATGTCTTAAAATACAAACTATAAATGGGCAGTTTAGCATGAGACTTAATGAACACATGCTTTAGTGGCATAGATGTTAGGTTCTTGGGAGAAAAGGACCTATTTTATTTGATCCTAATTTTCCGGAAAGTGCCACCTACATCTGGAGCATGGTCAGAACAGCCTATAGTAATTTGTCGCACTGTGCCTGTGTTATCTATTTTGGCATTTCCCCATGCAGGAGCTATAAAAGATGTGTTTACACTGGTGTGGCTGCCTGCTTTGCCTGTGGCTGTTACTATTGGTTGAATCCCTTTGACTCTGTGGAAACAATTGAAAAGTGTTACAGTGTATTATTGCTGGGAGGACAATGTAATGATTGTTTGGGAAAGGCCCCTTGCCTTAGGATGCAGAAGAATTGTGATAGTCTAGGCTGAAAGAACCCTTATTTTTGTGTTTGTTGTCTGGAAAATGACATGCTAGAAACAGAAAAAATACATTCTGATGGTTCTTGTGTCTTCTGTGAAAACAGGACCTTTTTGATTCTTTAAATGAAAACCCAAAATGTATTGCACAGTATATTTGGTAGTGTTTTACTAATGTTTTTGGTTTATTATTTTTTATACACACACATTCCACTTATTTTGTCTATACCCAAAGCAAATAGATAGTTCAGGCCCATAAATAAATTATTTTTTAAAGGAAGCTGAACCAATGTTTGTATGTGTGCCTTAAACTGAATTGAATATGTTTCCTAATAATTTGTCCTGAAGTTTTGCTCAAGTGGTGTATGGGAAAGGTCAGGGTTTTTCTTTCTTTGGCTCCGCTGGAAGAATTTATTGTAGAAAAAGACAAAGGGACAGCATGGGCAGTATATAGATTGCTCTTGTGCAGCAGAATGAAAGTTTCTGGACAGTGAAGTTGACACATCATTAAACACATAGATGAAAGGAAAGGCTTGAGCATGTGCTCTGCTTAGGGCACAAGATAACACAGTCGTGCTAGATTAATAAGATTTGATATTTAATAAAGGTGGATTGGGGCTTCTCTGGTGGCTCAGGCAGTAAAGAATCTGCGCACAATGCGGGAGACCTGGGTTCGATCCCTGGGTTGGTAAGGTCCCCTGGAGGACGGCATGGCAACCCACTCCGGTATTCTTGCCTGGAGAATTTCCATGGACAGAGGAACCTGCTGGGCTATAGTCCATGGGGTCACAAAGAGTCGGATTTGACTGAGCAACTAAGTGCAACACAGCACACACAACAAAGGTGAATTATTACAATATGGGTCTGGTTTCTTTTCTCTAAAATGTATGACTTTCCTAATAGACATGAAAAAAAAAAAATAATAATCTGAAGGCCACATCAGGAACAAATCCTAGCCACTCGGCTGGTGGAAACAAGGCATAGGTGAGGAGGGCAGGAAAGACTGGAGGGGGTTAGAATACTCAGGGATCTGTTAGACAGCAGGCTCAATCTGCTGTCACAATCATGGTGCATATTGTGGGCTAAAAATAATACATGCGCGCTGACATTGCTGTTTCTTCACATCAGCGCCTGGGAGAGACTAAGTCTACAGACCTGTGGTGCCGTAAGCCTAGAATGAGAGAGAAAACGAAAGGTTCAACCCATCTGACACAGAGCCACCACCTTCCACACCGTCATTCAGAGCCAGGACGAGGTGCTGTCCAAATTAGACCACATGGAAGGGTCTGAAAAAAGCATAGAGGATCCAGGTTCTCATGTGGTTCCCTTTAAATCAAGAGTCCTCAGCCTCTGGGATCTAATGCCTGATGATCTGAGGTGGAGATGATATAATAATAATAGAAATAAATAATAAAGAAATAAATAATAATGTGCTTGAATCATCCCAAAACTACTCCTCCACCCCTGGTCTGTGGAAAAATTGTCTTTCATGAAACTGGCCCCTGGTGCCAAAAAGGTTGAGGACTGCTGTTTTAAATCATCTGTGATTCCAACTAAACAGAATGAACAGAAGAAACCAGAGCTGGTTTCAGATATAAATCAAGACTTATAATGCTAAGTTCTACACATGTGTTATAAACACTATGCTATCCATTTTGGGATTGAAAGAGAGTAAAGTTCAAGTGTCTTTGTTTATTAAAATGTGTTATAATATTTTAAAAAATAGTTAGGCCTTTCTAAATATATATTGAAATGAACTGGAATAAAGTCTCTCCATCTGTCAAATAAGATTTCCTATTGTGTTACTAATGATGCTGACGTTGGGAAAGATTGAAGGTGGGAAGAGAAGGGGACAACAGAGGATGAGAAGGTTGGATGGCATCACTGACTCAATGGACATGAGTTTGAGCAAGCTCCAGGAGATGGTGAAGGACAGGGGAGCCTGGCAGGCCACAGTCCATGGGATTGCAAAGAGTTGGATACCACTGAGCAACTTAACAACAACAAATTATTGACATGACTAATTATTTTATCTTGACCATTATATTTTTAAAAAAAAAACTTATGATCTCTAAATACACAATGTAATTTAAAAGAAAAATAAAATGCCTTTCTATAGAAGTTTGATGTGTGTCTTTATGTAACTTTGGCCATCTTCCTTAGTCAATGTCTTATTGCTTTAGCAAAAAAGGAAACTATTCTTTCCCACAGGATCTCCATGTAGCAATTGGAAAAGTTTTATGGAAATTACCAAATAATAACACCTTTAAAATTTTAATTCCATCAACATTTATCAAATACTTAATGTATACCAGGCACTTTGCTAGGTATTGGGGATACACAAAAATAAGGGGGACAAGGGTTACAGTCCAATAATTTAAAGCCCTCCCTCAAAAATACAATTTGATAAATTCATAAGACTAGTAAGAAAAGAACGTCTATACAATGGGAATATAGTGCAACAGGAACACATTTGAGGAGTCTCTCATTTAGGAAAGCACCTAAGATATACTGGGCATACTTTCCACAAGAATGTTCCACTAGTTTGCTGTCAGAAAGTTCTCCTTATACATTATGTAAATTCCCTAGTAACTAGAGAGAATACAGCAGCCAATTAACCACAAATATCATGGGGTCACTAAGAGTCGGACACAACTGAGTGACTTCACTTTTACTTTTCACTTTCATACATTGGAGAAGGAAATGGCAACCCACTCCAGTGTTCTTGCCTGGAGAATCCCCGGGACGGGGGAGCCTGGTGGGAGGCCGTCTATGGGGTCGCACAGAGTCGGACACGACTGAAGCGACTTAGCAGCAGCAGCAGCATGGCTGAACATCCTTCACAGTGAGTGCTGGCTATTATCAAAGAAACAGGAATAAGATATTTGGCCAGAATTGTTGCTCTTCATTCAATTGTCACTTGCCTAGGGCTTAATATCTATCAACCCCCTATTTCTGAAATGCATGTTGATTCTCTTAGGGGGTTACTTTTCCTGAGGGTCTTTTTGGGTCATTGCTCCTGACAGAAAGGCTCAAAGTAGAGTCTTCAACTGTACAAATGGGAGTTGTAGATCATTTGTAAAAATTAAAGAGGTTAATTTCATCCACAAGCTGTCTGGTACGAGGTCAATCTCTTTCTTGCTATGAAAATCTTTTTTATTGATATCTTTGTTGATACTAATGTTTCTAGTTTTCTCTTACAACTTTACACATCTAAGAAATGCCAGTTCAGCCACCTTTTCCTATTTTATAAAAATTTTCAGAATCACTTCTCAGTAAATGAATATAAGCCAATAAATGAATTTTGTAAGTCCACATGAGATAAGGAAACACACTTTCAAACAAGAAAAATCAAAACAAAATTTTATGGAACAAGTTTTCTTTTTGCAAATTGTTTGAAGCAAAAATTTAAGAAATTAGGGACTTCCTTGGTGGTTCAGTGGTTAAGAATCTGCCTGCCAAACCAGGGGCCATGGGTTTGACCCCTGGTCTGGGAACTAAGATCCCACATGCCTTGGAGCAACTGATTCTCTGCACCACAACTACTGAGCCAGCACTCTAGAGCCCGCAAGCCACACCTACTGCAGCCCGTGTGCCTAGAGCCTGTGCTCCACAAGAGAAGCCACCACAGTGAGAAGCCAGCAGACTGCAACCAGAGAGAAGCCCCACTCACCACAACTAGAAAAACCCCGAGTGAGAAACGAAAACCCAGCACAGCCAAAAAATAAATAATTTTTAAAACTTTAAGAAATTAATAGATCAACCACTTATCCATTTTATCTCAAACATATCAGTAACAACATTTGTCTTCCCAACACCTGTTATGAGCCTCAGTGACCTTGTGAAGAAAAGTCTAGAACAGATTATTGGTTGTGCCTGGCAGGAAGGTGGCTTAGGGATCTACAGTTCTGCTGAGAGTAGCAGCTGTTACCATGCTCTAGTTAATCTATCCCACCATTGCTCTGCGAGTTGCATGGTATAGCCCAGCCTACTGGGCTGCGACAAAGCCAAGGTCAATGTTTATTGAATTAACAAATGAAAGATAAATGGCTGAAAGCATAGTTTCCTTGAAGAATCATTTAAACACCAGGGCTACATCTAACATTTAATAATGTTTAATGAGATGGCAAGAATGGAGAAAACAAACAATATAAGTGTTTATTTTTGTTTTGTTTTGGAAAGATAGTGAGATAAAATTATGTTTGAAAATCTGAAAACCAGGAGCAGTTCTAAATATATTTTTATGTACCTAAAAATTATTTGAGTGATGAATGTATGCTATTAAGGAAGTACACACCACAAGTACTTTAAAAATTGCACATTACTAGGGAATTAAAAGGGGAAGGGACTTGGTGAAAAAAATGGCTAAAGGAGGGGATGACTAATAGAGAGGGAAAGTGAAATTTTCTTTCTCAAATGGGAAAGGATGAATAGTTGAAAATACCAGAGAAGTTAGTTGTACAGAAATGTTCAGATTTGAAAAGGTTTAAAGAAAAAAGCTCTGCCTTGTCTACTCATCTCAGTTGGTTTGTTCTCTGGTTTGTGTGAGGAGAGACAAAAGAGAAAGAATGGAATATTACTAGGAAGATAATATGTATTATATAAATCGGCACAGATAGCCTAAATAGGATAAGTAACTTGACTATTGGCTATAAAAGTGGGAAGATACAGAGGATACTGGCAGCTGTCAGAAACTACAAAATCTTTTTGTTGCCAAAGTGGTCTGAATTCCCAGAAACTTGGCCAAAACCAGGAGTAATTCTATAGAAGTAAGTGTTCTGGTCAAGTTTAGGTAATCAGCCATCAGTTTAGTTCAGTTCAGTTGCTCAGTCGTGTCCGACTCTTTGTGACCCCATGAATTGCAGCATGCCAGGCCTCCCTGTCCATCACCATCTCTCGGAGTTCACTCAAACTCACATCCATCAAGTCAGTGATGCCATCCAGCCATCTCATCCTCTGTCGTTCCCTTTTCCTCCTGCCCCCAATCCCTCCCAGCATCAGAGTCTTCTCCAATGAGTCAACTCTTTGCATGAGGTGGCCAAAGTACCAGAGTTTCAACTTTAGCATCATTCCTTCCAAAGAAATCCCAGGGCTGATCTCCTTCAGAATGGACTGGTTGGATCTCCTTGCAGTCCAAGGGACTCTCAAGAGTCTTCTCCAACACCACAGTTCAAAAGCATCAATTTTTCGGCGCTCAGCTTTCTTCACAGTCCAACTCTCACCACCATACATGACCACTGGAAAAACCATAGCCTTGACTAGATGGACCTTTGTTGGCAAAGATGGACCCAATTGTGATGGGTAGTAGTGATGGGTAGTGAAAAAGAAAGCCAAAGCTTATCAAATCTTGCTCTGTTTGTTTGCAGAAGCTGTGTTTTCTATTGTTTTAGTAGGGAGTTGGAGTCATGCTCACCTCCAACTTAATTGTACCTCTTGGTAAACAAAACTTTTTTCTACCACTTGGGAAGTTACCACTTTTACTGGCAGTTACCACTTTTATAATTTTGAGGGGTCAGTGGAGGGTTTTGAATGTCTACTCCCAGGACCTAATCTTACCTTCCTCAAGGATCTTTTCTCAAATGTGTGATCCTATCTCTCTTTGATTATACACCACATATGTAAAATTTTCTAGTGCATAACCTCAACATATGCATAACCTCAAATCACATATTAATAGGCACTACTATATTTATGTATTATATTCCTTGTCTGGCTTGCCTGGTGGTTCAGTAATAAAGAATCTGCCTGTCAGTGCAGGAGATGTGGGTTCAATCCCTGGGTCTGGAAGATCCTCTGGAGAAGGATATGGCAACCCACTCTAGGATCCTTGCCTGGGAAATCCCATGGACAGAGGAGTCTGGCAGGGTCCATGGGGTTGCAAAAGAGTTGGACATGACTTAGAGGCTAAAGAACAACAAAAAACAATATTCCTTGCCTAGAAAGGCAAATTGAAACTTTTCTACCATGAATAATATTTTTATGACTATAAACTCAAATCTATAAAAAAAATAAAACAGTACTCATACCTTTTGTCAGGCTTTCTAATAAGTTTTGTCTAGGAACTTATCCTCGGAGAAGGCAATGGCACCTCACTCCAGTACTCTTGCCTGGAAAATCCCATGGATGGAGGAGCCTGGTAGGCTGCAGTCCATGGGGTCGCTAAGAGTCGGACACGACTGAGTGACTTCACTTTCACTTTTCACTTTCATGCATTGGAGAGGGAAATGGCAACCCACTCCAGTGTTCTTGCCTGGGCAATCCCCGAGACGGGGGAGCCTGATGGGCTGCCGTCTATGAGGTCGCACAGAGTCGGACACGACTGAAGCGACTTGCAGCAGGAACTTATCCCACAGAAACCACTTTTGAAATGGGCAAAGAGATTAGCTCATTTGAAAAATATTTATGATGAGCCTACGACTTTCCATATACTATTCTGGTCATTGCGGATACACAGGGAGCAAAACCAGATAGACCCCTCCCTGCACACATGACGCCCACAGTCTGGTAGAGGCCTCAGACTCTAGTCAGATAATCACACACATGCAATAGTCAAGTTGGATCAGGCAACCATGGAGAGACTCGTGGGGCTATGAAAGCATCTATTAGGCAAGGAAACCTAATTTAGGGGTCAGAGAAGATACCTTAAAAAAGAGACAAACGGGCAAAAATCTCAAGATTCAGTAGGATTGGGAGGGTTGTTTGTAGTAAAAATGTAGACCAGGGAATTCCCTGTCAGTCCAGTGGTTAAGACTCTAAGCGTCCACTGCAGGGAGCACAGATCAGATCACTGGTGGAGGAACAAAGAAACAACAAACAAACAAAACAAAACATAGACCAAACTGATTCCTTGTAAGAATAACTAAACAAACCATCATATAGCCATTTAGTGGAATGCTATCCAGCTATACAAGGAGGTAGGAGGGGGTACTTCTAGGGAAACAATCCACCATGTATTGTATAATACTACATTTTATAGAATTCCATTTATGTTAAGAATGTTCCATATATAAGAAAAGCTTAGATATACACATAACATATATATTTGTGTATATATATACATATATACACACATATGTATATATAGAGAGACTGCCTTAAATATTTCTGTAACGTTTGAATTTTATATAACTCTATTATGTTTACAATCATGTGCAAATATTTTAAAAAGTGTATTCTAGGTCTTACAATTGGTTTGGTCACTGAAGAGCCCACACACATATACATACATGTGTGTGTGCAATAATTAAGGATAATTCTGATCTTGATTTATACAATCACATCAAATGATATTTTTAAATAAACACTAAATGGTGTGTCTTGGGAATATTTACCATTATCACTAGTGATTCTGAACTAATAGAACAAAAGGCATCATCTCCATGATAGCACCAAATTTATATTCAGTCTGGCTGGAAGGAGAGAGATTAGATGATTTCTTGAGATCTCCAACCTTCTCACCAGTTTCATAAGGATTATAGTTCACAAAGCAAGATGTTTTGTTAAAGGGATAAAAAACATTCTGTAGGTTTTTATCTGTAAAAACAGAGGTCCTGGGAACCAGGAAGGTACCAGATCTTCATACTTCAAAATCACCGAAAGTCTGTTAAAACAGTCACAAAGCATTGCTATACAGGTCTCAGCTTTTCAAGTGGCCAGCTTGTAAAATGATACCCAGGCTTGCTTTGGATTTGCTGAGTCAGAATTTCGGGGGGTTGAGGGAAGTCCTGGGGTCTTCACTTTAAGATCTGTGGTTCTCCAAACCCCACAGTGAGTTTGGGTCCGACCAGTCAAGTTCTGCCTTGATAAAGAGGGCGCTGCTGGCTTGAGATGAGGAAAATGCCAAAAAAAATTCCCCTCTCCTTCCTAACAGATTTTGATTAGTGGGTGAAGGGAAAATTTGAAGCTAATTAGGAAAAATGCTTTTCCTCTTTCCATTTCCTCTGACTTTATGAAAGACAAGACGTCTTAATAAGAGCGCCTTTAGCCCATCATTCATCTTTTGTTTCCTTAGTGGAACACTGGCGTATTAATTAGAAGCCAGAGCCTTTCTCAATGGACACCATCGGTGCCTTCATGTTCCCGGGACAGTGGGCTGGTTCATTTGAGCCCGCAGCTCACAGATATGTTACAGGGAAGTCATTTTTATGGAGGTTATGGGGGAGGGGGGTTGAGGAATGGCTGGGATGGCGGGTGGGGAGAGGGAGAGGGAGGGGGAATGTGTGACCTGGAGGGAAACTCTTATGCTGGCCCTCAAGAGAAAACTATACTTTCTTGGTCTTACTGATAATTATCAGTGACCCAGTTACCATTGCCTTTCCATAGAAGAGATCCTTGCAGCACTGTAAAATATACCTATTTCTTTAATTCAGATTTCACATTCTTTCAGAAGAACAACATTCATTCTTTTCCAGTTTAAAAAATTCTTTAAGCTCCTACAATTTACCAGTAGTAGATAGAGAATTTATATTAAAAAAATAGACAACAGTACATATGATAATAGAAATATTTTTTGTATTTAATATAAAATAGTATTTGACACAATTGTGTTACAAGTATAAATTAACTGTATTTAGTGCCAACTCGTTGGAAAAGACCCTGATGCTGGGAAAGATTGAGGGCAGGAGGAGAAAGGGGCGTTAGAGGATGAGATGGTTGATGGCATCTTTGACTCAATGGACACGAGTTTGAGCAAACTCTGGGAGACTGTGGACAGGGAAGGCTGGCGTGCTGCTGTCCATGGGGTCTCAAAGATCAGACACCACTGAGAATGACAGTAAGGTGTTGGCCTCTCTCTCTCTCTCTCTTTCCCTCCCCCCTTCTCTTTCTCACTATACTCAGCACAGCAGTGGGAAATACTGCCATTCTCTTCAGAAGGGCCTGATTTCCTATCCTTATAAAGAAATTAACAGGCTTGAGGATAATTAATATAAATGATTGCTTTATTCCAGCCACCCAAATACTTAAGGCATTCTAATCTCCACAGTATTTACCCAATAGAAATTTCAAAATAGCATTGCTTATTGGGGCTAATTCTAAAGGTAGTATGTATTCATTTTTTAAAATTAAAAAATTAAGAAGTATAAAAAATACACACATTAATCTCACTACTTAGAAACTACACTTAACCATTTAGTATATTTCCTTCCAATTTTAAAATTATACATTTGGGGGTCACAAAATATACACAACTGTCTATACACAATTATGTTTTTAACTACTGTTACTTATGATACCAAGAACATTTTACTAAGTCATTAAATATTATTTGAAAATAAAATCTCTCCAGTTTCTCACCATATGGAGCTCTCACGATTTAAGTAACTCTTTGCCTATTGTTGGACTTTTCAGTAGTTTAAAATTTTTTTTCAGTAGTTTTTAAATTCAGTCGTTTCTAAATAGGGGAAATTGTATCAGGAAACAACCATGAAAAACTGTCATCAAAGAACATGAATTTAAGAATACGAATATCAAACCCAGTTTTAAGTTTTTTTGAATTTCTGTGGTTTAAAACCATCTCCCTAACCCTAGCCAATGGGATTGAACGCACAGCTCTGCTCTGTGCGAGAGGTTTGTCGGAGAATCAAGAGAAGGGCGTGGGTAGCAGTGATGGGCACGGAGAGAGGAAAACAGCCATGCTGAGTCGTGAATGAGATCGTGTCCAGAGGTGAACAGAAACTGCCAGCACGGGTGTGAGTGCCCAGGAGTTTGTAGAAATATCAGAGGAGGGCACTGTGCTTCCCTAAGGACTCGGGGTGAAAGGCTCGAGCCAATTTTATTTTAATTTTAAAAGGTCAAGATGACCTCAGCTGATATCTATGAAATAAATAGCTGACAAAATAGGACACAGATTTTGTTTTTTTGATTCATTGGAGAGTCTTTGTCTTCTAATAGAGGAAATTTGAACACATACACATGTATCTTGTTAACTCATTTCATGCTTTCGGTTAAAAAAAATACTCTTTATAAAAATTATTTTTGATTTCCTTTTAAATTTTACTTTAGCTATGAGAATTATTCATTTTGCCCCTTTCCCCTGCAGTGACTTGAAAGTCTCACGTTGTCACAGGTCAGGTTCCGCAAGAGACAGGAGGAGATTTGCCGGTAGGATGTTTGCCAGAGACTTCGCTCAGGAACAGTGTGAGGAATATAGGACTTGGCTGAGGAAGAAGCTGAATTTTGATGCAGTTGCAGCAGAGGCCTCAGGCTCATCTACATGGAGCTCAGAGATTAGGGTGACCCTTCTAGAACTTTCCAATGGGGATGGGAGAGGGAGGGTTGGCAGGTATGTAGGTATTTATACTCCTGCATTAGCCAGTCATGAGTACAGGCTGTCCCTGGAGAGGGGTTATGTGATAATGTCTGAAGGGCAAGGGAGTTTGTCCAGGGGAGGGCACTTCCTGAGACCCAGCTGTCTTAATCATTGGGCTGCCAGGGAAGTCCTTCTTTGTTTTCATGTCATTAATCACAACATATTTTAAAGGAAAGAATTATTGACTTGCTTTTGGGGGGAAGGTCCAATAAAAAACTTAGCAGGATTTAGTTTCTTCACTTCCTAGTTTAAGTGGATATAATCTGTCATTTTGGACAGACATAATTAACAGCCTCATCTTATGATTCTGCAATGTTTATCTTGTCTTGAAGGATTATTTTTGTCGTTAGTATTACATTTTATAACCATTCCGACATCTTTATAGATTGAACTGCTTAAACTCGTAAAAGCGAATTTTTTTTTTTCCTGCTGCCTTGAATGTGAAAAAAGAAACAAAAGGCCCAGAGCTGGAGAGAATTGTACCTGCTTTGCTGCTAACCCCAAAACCAAGTGGCATCCATACTGAAATTTCATATTTTAAAAATTTAATCATGGAAGTTTGCATTCTGGCCTGATTTCTTTCCCCTTTTTGGTCTCACAGCAAAGTGACTTGGAATCCTAGCCAAAATATTTAGTTAAAAACTGGAGATGATTAGAGTTCGTCCAATCTCAGAGGGCACTGGCAGCAACAGACAAGAGGCCAGAATCCTATTCACTTTGACCTGTCCCCCATCACATTTTCTGTATTTAATTCTTCTACCAACTTGGATGAACCTGGAAAAAGCACCTTCATCCTCAGGAAGGCTGCAGAAATAGCCACTACACGATAATCAGCCCAGGACATGTAGCAGTTTAAGTCTAAAGCAACAAGATTGACAAAGTTGTAACCACAGGTAAAAACCAGATTCTATCATTGCCTCTGGTACCATATCAGCTTTTAACAAATGGCTGAATCAAATCCATTCCAACATTCATTCGACTTGGGGGGCCTGGGAGGAGAGGCGGCTCACTAGATGGATAAGAAGCAGGATTCACAGCATGAATGCTCTTGTATGGATGCAAACTATGGAGTTCACGTGTTACCCTCTGTTGATGAGGCATCTTTCATGAAACATGTATGATTACAGAACACTAAAGCACGGCCCCTTCAGAGGGACTCCAATGGGAGGCATATCAGTAATAACTTTTGATTTATTTTAATGTGGAAGTATTAACTACTTGATTGTGAATTGAATGGAATTTGGGTGGAGTTGATACAGTTCTGTAACATGCAATGTGGTGGCATCGTTCTCTAGATTTGGGGAACATTGGTACAACACAGTAGGTCTAGAGCTATCTATGCAGGCTGAGTTAGACACGATTCAAAACCAGAGGTAGGACCCTGTAGTCAGTAAAATGCTACATTAGGTCAGCCTGAAGGCCTTTTTATTTGAATCCTTATAGCCTGTTAAGATTTAAATTCCTCAGGCTTCCACTACATCGTCTGGAGTGTGTTATCCGTCTGGTGTCGTGCTCAGTCACGTCTGACTGTTTGCAACCCCATGGACTGGAGCCAGCCAGGCTCCTCTGTCCACGGGATTTTCCAGGCAAGAATACTGCAGTGGGTTGCCATTTCCTCCTCCAGGGCATCTTCCTGACCCAGAGATTGAAACCATGTCTACCCGTGTCTCCTGCATTGCAGGAGGATTTTTTACCTCTGAACCACTGCGGAAGTCCATCTTGTCTGGAAAACATATAAATAACCTTGTATAGATGTTGTCTTTAATTTAGGGTTTTTTTTTTTTTTTTTTTTTTTTCAAAATTATCGCATGAAAGCACTATTCATATCTGTGAACATTCATTTTATATTAAATATTGAAAAGTTGGTTTTTTGATACTGGGTATTTTTCTCTAATTAGATAAGAAATAATAAAAATTTCCATATATATTTTTTTCCTGAAGCCAATCTGCTTTATATTAGTCAAGCAGTTCTTTTACTGATTGGATGTCCACAAATAGACATTTCTTTGGAGCTGGTGACAAGAAGTATGATGGCCATGCAGATACTTTTTGTCCTTGGAATGCCCTTTTCTATTTTCATGTGAATCTCACTGTATAACGGTTGAAGCAATTAATTAGCCAATTTGTAGGTAATTCTTTCTGACAAGCTAGCCACCTTCCTTTAGCAGAAGTGTAAAATGAGCAATCTCAGAGACATGCATTAAATTCACTAATCAAATTAAATCCTAAACCAACGACTTCCAGGGCTTATGTTTCTTTTGTAAAGCAAACAGATGTTTTATAATGAATAATTATATCATAGTCAATCATTTAGTTGTGAATAGTGCCCAATTTTAAGGGTACATTTATAAAACAACATTCAAGATCAAATATACTTGTGTGCTACAGCCAGAATGTTTCTACCATTAGATTTTTCAGATGACTGTTTCTCTATGAATGCTATTAGTGAGGAAATTTTTTCTGGAGTTACAAGATGTTTCCTGTACCTTGCTAAACTGCAGAAGAGAGAATACACAGATGAGCATATCGGGCATACTAATATCCTGGGCTGTATGGGTGCTGTGGCAAGAATGTCACTTGCTACTTCTGAAAGATGTTATCAGTTCAGTTCAGTCACTCAGTCATGTCCTACTCTTTGTGACCCCATGAACTGCAGCCTGCCAGGCTTCCCTTTCCATCACCAACTCCCGGAGCTTGCTCAAACTCATGTCCATTGAGTCGGTGATGCCATCCAACCATCTCATCTCCTGTCATCCCCTTCTCCTCCTGCCTTCAATCTTTCCCAGTATCAGGGTCTTTTCCAATGAGTCAGTTCTTTGTATCATGTGACCAAAGTACTGGATTTAGTTTCAGCATCAGTCCTTCCAATGAATATTCAGGACTGATTTCCTTTAGGATTGACCGGCTTGATCTCCTTGCTGTCCAAGGGACTTTAAAGAGTCTTCTCCAACACCACAGCTCAAAAGCATCAATCCTTCAGTGCTTAGCTTTCTTTATGGTCCAACTTTTGCAGCCGCACTGCAGGGGAAGCACAACTTCAGCTTGCTGAAAGTCAAGTAGATCCTATATGATGGGAACTGGAGGCCTCTGAAAGGCTCTCTGCCCCTGGGACTGAAGGCTTCCTATGGAATCGTCACCCATCCTATCTTGCTTGTCACAGCTTTATGTTCAATGAAAACAGTGGTGAATGGTTAAATCGCAAGTATGTGTTGAGTACATATATCCACAAATTAAGAAGGAAGTTTGTGTCGGCAATACATATTTCAGAATGGGAGATTCCCCAAGGAGAGGAGACAAGGCACAAAGAGGAAATGTGAGGTGGTGGCCTGAGGAACATGAGCGCTTAATAGGTGAGCGGAAGGGGAGCACGTGAAGGAGACTGCACTGAGCTGGGCAGAGCACACGAGCACGGAGAGGAGGGCTGCTCCTGCTTCAGGCTCCCAAGGGGGGAGAAAGGGGAGAATGAAGAAGCAGATGTGTACCGAGTCACCCCACAAGGCACACGTTCTTCCTTTCCTGGAGAACAGAGCCAGAGGCTCCAGTAGCTGGGACCGAGGTCTATCTCAGCTTTGAAGCATCAGAGGAAACCTTCTCAGCAGATATGGATGGATATGATGTTGCATGTGAGGTTAGACAGGATTGACTCTGCCACACACACACAAAAAGAATGAAATAATCCCATTTGCAGCAACCTGATGGACCTAGAGATTATCATACTAAATGAAGTAACCCAAAGACAAATATATGATATCACTTATACATAGAATCTAAAAAAATTATACAAATGAACACATTTACAAAACCGAAATGACTCAGAGACATAGAAAAGAATGTTATGGTTACCACAGGGGAAAGGTGGGGCAGAGGGAGGGATAATTTATCGATTTGGGATAAACAGACACACACTTCTCTATATAAAACTGATAAGCAACGAGGACCTACTGTATAGCACAGGCAACTATATTCAATATTGCGTAATAACCGATAGTAGAAAGGAACCTGGAAAAGAATAGATATACATATAACTGAATCACTTTGCTGTACACCCGAGACATTGTAAATCAGCTACACGTCAATTAAAAAAATATATAGGAATAACTCAGACTGCAAAGCTAAGTTTAGAATAAGAAAAGAGCTCCTCCAAGCAAGAGCAGTGAGGACAACATGTACCAGAACTGGAGCTGAGGGGTCCTGGGCTCTGATAGGAACAGGCACCGCCCTGGACAACGCTGCCTCCGTGACTGCCCATCACTGATCTGATCTGATCCTTTCCCCAAGAATTTAGTTATGAATTATATGGTCAATTTATATTCATATAGATTCACCTGAAGGAGCAGTTCAGATCAGATCAGATCAGTCGCTCAGTCGTGTCCGACTCTTTGCGACCCCATGAATTGCAGCACGCCAGGCCTCCCTGTCCATCACCAACTCCTGAAGCTCACTGAGACTCACGTCCATCGGGTCAGTGATGCCATCCAGCCATCTCATCCTCTCGTCCCCTTCTCCTCTTGCCCCCAATCCCTCCCAGCATCAGAGTCTTTTCTAATGAGTCAACTCTTCGCATGAGATGGCCAAAGTACTGGAGTTTCAGCTTTAGCATCATTCCTTCCAAAGAACACCCAGGACTGATCTCCTTTAGAATGGACTGGTTGGATCTCCTTGCAGTCCAAGGGACTCTCAAGAGTCTTCTCCAACACCACAGTTCAAAAGCATCAATTCTTCGGCGCTCAGCCTTCTTCACAGTCCAACTCTCACATCCATACATGACCAAAGGAAAAACCATAGCCTTGACTAGACGAACCTTTGCTGGCAAAGTAATGTCTCTGCTTTTGAATATGCTATCTAGGTTGGTCATAACTTTCCTTCCAAGGAGTAAGCGTCTTTTAATTTCATGGCTGCAGTCACCATCTGCAGTGATTTTGGAGCCCAGAAAAATAAAGTCTGACACTGTTTCCACTGTTTCCCCATCTATTTCCCATGAAGTGATGGGACCGGATGCCATGATCTTCATTTTCTGAATATTGAGCTTTAAGCCAACTTTTTCACTCTCCACTTTCACTTTCATCAAGAGGCTTTTTAGTTCTTCTTCACTTTCTGCCATAAGGGTGGTGTCATCTGCATATCTGAGGTTATTGATATTTCTCCCAGCAATCTTATCTATGCATTCATTTTTTTCCTTTAACAGATATTTTGGATGGGCTTCCCTGGTGGCTCAGAGGTTAAAGCGTCTGCCTCCAATGCAGGAGACCTGGGTTCGATCCCTGGGTCGGGAAGATCCCCTGGAGAAGGAAATGGTAAACCACTCCGGTATTCTTGCCTTGAGAATCCCATGGATGGAGAAGCCTCGTAGGCTACAGTCCATGGGGTCGCAGAGAGTCAGACATGACTGAGCGGCTTCAACTTCACCTTCACCTTATTCTTAGCACTGGGCATGACAGTGGTGAGCCAGGCCAGCCTGGTCCCGTGTTCGCAGAGTTCCCCTCAGGTAGGGTAGAAAAATATGAGTCACACAATCATACCAATAGTTGTAAAACTGAAACCACACTAGAGGTTATTTGATAGTAGGAAGCCTTGACTTAGGGGCTTCCCGGGTAGCTCAGCTGGTAAAGAATCCACCTGCATTGCAGAAGACCCCAGTTCGATTCCTGGGTCAGGAAGATCCCCTGGAGAAGTATGGGTTACCCACTCCAGTATTCATGGGCTTCTCTGTTGACTCAGTCAGTAAAGAATCCACCTGCAATGCGGGAGATCTGGATTTAATCCCTGGGTTGGGAAGATCCCCTGGAGGAGGGCATGGCAACCCATGCTTGCTTGCCTGGAGAATCCCCACAGACAGAAAGAGCCTGGTGGGCTACAGTCCATGAGGTCGCAAAGAACTGGACATGACTGAGTGACTAAGCAAAGCACACCACAGCCTTGACTTAGAGCAAAAGGGAAGTTGTAACTCATGAAGTGACAATTGCAAACAGAGCGGACAGGAGGAGCAAAGGCCCCGTGGCAGGAAGCACATCCTGAAAGCTCACCATGGCATCATCTGAAGAAGAACAACGAATTTTGTCTTTTTTTTTTTTTAATTCAAGTACAACTGATGATCCAAAATTGTATTAGTTTTAAGAGTTTCAGCTTTATTCTTAGAGCAATGGAAACTCTGGAAGGGTTTTAAACAGAAGAAAGGCAGTCTCAGAATTATGTTTCCCCAAAATCACTCTAGTTTCTGAGTGGAGGAGAAGGGGAAAGTGTGGTTCTTAGGAGGTGAGTCCAGTGAGCTAGGTAGCTGCAGGAAGAGGCTACCGAAGTTATATAGATATGTGTTGGTGGCTTGGGTTGAGGTGGAGAATGGATTTGAGATATTTAGGAGATGTAACCAACAGGACCAGATGTTAGAATCAGTGTGTAAGCAAGGGAGAAGGGAGGTTAAGGGTGATTCCTAGATACCTCTTGCTTATACAATAATAAAGATGACAGTGTCTTTTTGTTGAGATAAGGGAAGTAGAAGAGGACCATGGACTGGTGGATGGGAAGGTCATGATTTAATTCTGGAAATGCAGATGTACCTTTGAGACATCCTCATGGTGATGACATGTTGGTAGGTGGATAAATGGGTCTGAAGCTCTGTTGAAATGTCTGGTCCAGAGATGGACATTCATAAGTCATCCATGAACTCTGATTGATGGGTACGTGTAGGAAGAGAACACAGTGGGGAAAAAAAGAGAGACAGGGCCTGACGCTGTGTGTTGAATACTGAATGGCCAAGTTTAGGAGAATGAGTGTGTGAAGGAGAGGTGGCAGCCAGAGAGGTAAGGAGAAAACGAGCCCCGTGTTCCCCACACCCAGGAAGGAGCACGTTTCAAGCAATGAGACCGGGAGCAGCCGTATTAGATGCTACTGTGTGATGGAGTGAGATGAGGGCTATGAATGTCCACTGAATCTAGGCACACAAAGCTCATGCTGACCCTAGCAAGACTGGTTTTAATGGAGAACTGAGTGGCCACCAGAAGGAGGAGTTGGGAACACATGGGAAATAAAAGGGGAGACAGTGAAGCTAGAAAGCTCAAGTGCTTTGGCTGTGATGGGACAGCTGGAAAAATGGCTGAGTGGATATGAGAGGCTGAATACTTGGGAGGCCCTTGGGTATAACACAAAGATTCAGCTTGGTGAGAGATTCTCCTTGAGGGAGAAGTTGTTGGAGAGTTAAGTTTCTGAGGAGGTGGGTAGGGAAGGGAGAGTTATGAATGTCTGGTATCCAGACAATGACAGAGTCCTCCCATCACAGCTTCAGTTTTCTTTGTGTTGCTTTAATTTTGACAGCAGGAAGATTTTCTGCTGAGAGTAAGGGAAGGGTGAGTGTGTTTGTTTGCGTGTGTCTGGGCAGCTGGTCACAAGGGTAGGGAGAAACTTTGCAGTAGTTTTTGTGGAAAGTAGGAGAGTGAGTTGGCTTCCCAGGTGGCTCTATGGTAAAGAATCAACCTGCAAATGCAGGAGACACAGGCTCGATCCCTGGGTCGGGAAGATCCCCTGAAGAAGGAAATGGCAAGCCACTCCAGTATTCTTGTCTGGGAAATCCCAAGGAAAGAGGAGCCTGGGGGGCTACAAAGAGTCAGACTTAGCAACTATACAACAAGAAGAGAGTGAGCTAATCAGAGAAACACAGTGAGTGTGTTCATCTGAGATGAAATTTTAGGCACTGACACTAAAGCCAATTTGCTCTCATGTGACTTTCCTGGGAAGTTTCAGCTCCTGGGGACTGGATGTAGATCACTAGGTTCATCAAGGATGAGATTTTGCCAGAAAAGGGAAAAATAAAAGCTAAAAGAGTAAGGGAGAAGTGAGCATTAGTGAAAGTGCTATAAAATCGCTAAACCATATCTCTGCTGGAGGAGGAGGAAAGTCGAGACAGGAGAAGGCCAACCCCTGTGAACCTAAGGCTGGTGCAAGAAACTGAAGTCTGAATGAGGCTGAAGAACGATGTCAGGGGAGCAACTGAGCAGAAGGGGAAGAAGTGATGTGCAGAGATTGTTTGCATCAGGGATTCTGAAGATGGAGGAGTTTCGAGTGATGCAACACCCAGTCAATGCATGTGCACTGGAGTGGATGACCTGGAGTAGAGTCCTGGAGATGAGAACTTGAGGAGTGAGTGGCCATTTGATCAAATGTATTCTCACATGTGCAGTGAAGCTGGGAATGGTGGTAGGGCTTATAGGCCAGATGCCAAGACTCTGAAAAAGGGGAGGGAGGGACCAAGAAGCTGATGGATGACACTGACAGAAGAGGATGGAGAAATGAAAACCAAGAAGGTCATAAAAGTGATTTTTTTTTTTTTTTTTTTGCAAGAGGCAAAAATAGCATTGGATGGAAGTGGAAGCAAGGAGCCAGGAGGACCGCTACCCTACCCCAGAGGAAGAATGCCTTAAAAATCATAAGAAAAAGAAAAGAATAGCTGCAAATCTCTACCAGTGTTAAGCCAATTCAAACCAGGAAAAGAAAGATGCCCACCCCATATGGGTCTCTCACCTCTACCTTCCCCAGTCCCAAGAAAGGAGGGCTTTCAGATTAGAGAAAAGTGTGCCTGAACTGCGGTTTGGACTCCATTTGAGACAGTTCTCTGAATATTTAACCCCAAATATTCATATTACAGCTAAAACAGTTTGTTTCCTCCCTAGTGAAACTAAAGAACAGCCAAATTATATATATATATATATATATATATATATATACACACACACATATATGAATGACACCAATCAGTCAAGTTACCTCTTGACTTTCTCTTCTGAACAATCTCAGATCCTATTTTGCATAGCTCTTACTTTCTAATCCTGGCTGAATTTAGGGATAGAATCTTCCCCAAGTTCTTGGTGTCTTTCTAACTACAGAACTCAGGAATGGACCCTGTGCTCCAGGAAAGTTTGAGAAAAACAAGCATAAAGGGAGGGGACCGCACCGCCCCTCCAGGCTCTTGTTTTCGCATCCTAACACCAGCACCCAGTTTTGAAAAAGCTGTTGTTATGACTGACTCCAGCTTATCTATTTTCATTGCTGGCTCCTGTTTAGACATCCTTGCCTGTAACCAGTCACTTTTCCTCTCCTTTTTGCAGAGTTCATTTCCCTGTCCTGAAGGGACACCCTGCATTTATCTTCAGCGAACTTAAAAAAGAATTCTGACCACTTCCCCAATTTAGTTAGGTTATTTTAAATTTTGCTCTTCATCAGCAGGCTGGTGTTGGCCTTCCTACTCCTGGGTGAGGAAGTGACTCATGTGTTCTGAGTTTCCTCCATGACAGCGCTGTATTCTAGAGTATCTGTTTGCAAACATTTTCAGCCTTCGTTGTTGTCTACATCTCCTGTGTCAGGCCTTGATCATCTTTATTCTGCCCTTTAGCAGCATTAAGAAAATTACTTCTCTAGTGTTTCAAAGCTTAGGTTAAATTTTTGTAGATACTAATGTCGAAGAGAGGTATTTCTAAGTTAATATATGCAACAAAAAATTAAACTTTTAGATTAAAAATCAACACCTTGATTAGCATGTTTTTGTTTTTGCTTTTTAAAGTTCTTGCAGGGCTTCCCTGATGGTTCAGATGATAAAGAATCTGCCTGCAATGCAGGAGACCCAGGTTTGATCCCAGGGTCAGGAAGATCCCTTGAAGGAGGAAATGGCAACCCACTCCAGTATTCTTGCCTGGAGAATCCCATGGACAGAGTAGCCTGGCAGACTACAGTGCATGTGGTCGCAAAGACTGGGACACGACTGAGCCACTTTCACTTTGCTTCATATAATGTGTACCTCAGGGTCCCTTCAGAAGCACGTGGGACTGTGAGATGTCTGGTCCTCATTTTTAAACCAATCATGGCATAGAGTGAAGGCATTACCAAGAATTGATGGAAAGAGTCAGAAAATGCTGGAAGGGATATGCCTCAGCATGTACAAATCCTCCTGCAGGAAGAATTAATCTCTTCCTTGTCTGAGTTATGATGGATGGCACTTTATTTCCTTTCCTTCTCTTTCATCCCTATGATCCCTTTGTGTTGCCACAGACAGTTGCATCTAAGTCTTGTTTCACCCATGGAACTATAGGACTGCTGAGGAAAGTGATGGTGACTAATTTATCTTTATTTCACTCTCGGCATCTTATGTAATGAGCACAACAGCCAGTGCTCAATAAATATTTGTTGACTGAGTGAACAATTCAGGAGAGTTCAGATGCAAGTTGGATTTTCTTTTTGGCGAATAATTTGATTTTAAACACATTTTTTTCTTTCTTATTTGAAATTATAATTGATTTAAATGCTTAAAAGATTGAAAAATCAGCCTGAAAGCTAGGGATAAAGATGTCTTTTTGGAGAAAAGAGGAAATCCCTGTGGATTTTTTTTTTAAAAGCATTCATATCAATTTTCATAAGCACATGGAAGAGCAAGTTACACCCACCTCTTTCAAACTTGGACAAAATATCTGGACATATCCAGTAGTAACTCTGCTGCTGCTGCTGCGTCGCTCCAGTCGTGTCCGACTCTATGCGACCCCATAGACAGTAGCCCACCAGGAGTGCCCTATTAGAGGAAATGGGAAATAACCATTTGCCTGGATCCTATGAGGCAGCTCCAAACAACCCGGTTATGAGCAGGAAAAGCATATGCAAGCAAGTATTTTTGGATAAACCACACATTTAAAAAGAACAAGGCAGTTTAGGAAAAATTAGATTGAATTAACATGCAAATCAAATGCTTTTATATACTGGCACTACCCATGCAGGGTTATCTAGACCAGGCTAAGAAAGCTATGTTTTCAATAATGATTATTATAGGTAATATGAATTCCTGATAATAAATAGCCCCTTATGTATCAGCAGGCTAATGCACTGGGCCCAAAAAGATGCCACATTATCACAAGACTATTCATTTTCTCTATGGAATTTATAAAAAGTCTTAGCTAATGTAAAATGAAAAAAATGTGATGAAAAAAATGGCAACATGTAAGAAGTAATTATCTGCTCAACTCCCTTTTCTAATATAGTTTGCTACATTAACTAAAGGTCAGCCTTTGTGATGATGTTTTGCATGTCCTGCAAAGGCAGGATAAAGGAAGAAGAAATAAAGATATTGTGAGCGACAGCTTCCTGCAGCACCTCTTGGCAGGAGGTGTTGCCTCTTTTCACTCGCAAGCTCACCAGGACCCGGGCCTGAGCTTCTCCAATCAAATCTGGAGGAAAGCAATAGCCTGAGCCCTTTGTTCAGGGGGGATCTGAAATGATTTCTGCCACTGCAGACACCGCAAGTCAAGAGAGAAATTTGGAAACGGGGATGCCCCTTGAGTTGCAAAACACTCCACCCCAGTGAAGAGCTGGACCAGCCTAAAGAACATCAACACTAACAAAAAAAACCTAGACCCACCCCTGGGACTTCCCTGGCAGTCCAGTGGTTAAGACTCCAAGCTTTCAATGCAGGGGGTGCAGATTCAATCCCTGGTTGGGCAACTAAGATCCCATATGTCACATAGGATGACCAAAGAAAGAAAAAAAACCTAGACCCTTCCCAAAATTAAATACAACTATTACCGCTTGATGAAATTTTACTTTGATGAGCATTATGCTAAGTGCTTTGTAATAATTTCATTTAACTCCTCACCACTATCTTAGGCAGTAGGAGGCCCATTTCATAAAGGAAGAAATGCAACACTGCAGAAGATTAAGTCATTTGCTCCAAACTGCCCAACTCAAAAGTGGTCTTGGGAGCCTTCTAAACCAGATCTATTTGGCTTTCAAGTCCACCTGTCCACTCTGCTCTGCTGCCACTCCATGGAGGATTAGGCTCACCCTGACCCTCTGGCTTTGGAGCCCTGATATGAACCCCAAATTGCAGGGCAGAAACCTGGGACCAGTTCTAACCAGCCCCCTCTATCAAGTGGAAGAGTTGTCCTGCAAGATGATCTGCAGAGAAATGGGTTCCAGGAGAAAAAGAGAAAGAGAGAAAAGGGAAATCCTGCAAAGAAAAGCTCTTCTTGGAGATTCACATTTTATGGCAGCGTCTTAAAGACTCTGCGAAGTCTTGTGGTAAAGAAACGCCATCTAACTTGCTGTTTCTTTAACTGATTTGAATACAGAATCCTTTTTGTTTACATAAAATGTATTAATAACTGTGGGAATTTATATTCTGCAAACGTGTCTTAAAAAATGATGACTCAGAATATTTCCTAAGTTCTTCTCTCAAGAGCCTCACTTTGGACTCCTTCTGCCCAAACATTCTTATTCTTGTATCTTCTTTAGGTGCATTTTATTTCTATTATTATTACATCAGCTTTATCTCAGGCCATCAGGTATCAGGTCCCAGAGGTTGAGGACCTCTGCTCTTTTAAAAAGATATTTACTTATTTTGGGCTGCACTGGGTCCTCATTGCTATGCTCAGGCTTTCTAAGTTGCAGCCAGTGGGGGCTACTCTCTAGCTACAGTGTGAGGGCTTCTCACTGAGGGGATTTCTCTTCTTGCAGAAGACAAACCCTAAGGCACACAGGCTTTTTAGTAATTGTTGCACATGGGCTCAGTATTGTGGAACACCGGCTCAGTTGCCAAGCAGCATGTGGGATCTTTTCGGACCAGCGATCTAACCAGTGAGCCCTGCATTGCAAGGTAGATTCTTAACCACTGGACCACCAGGGAAACACAGGACCACTGCTCTTGAGGTGTCAATTTCCAGTCCCAAGCCCATTCAGATCCTATACCCTTCCCCTTCCATATAATCTCATATTGCTAAGGTCCCAATCACAGCAAGAACAAAATCCATCTCAAATAAGAAAATAAGGGAAAGATGATAGGAACCATGGAAAACAGAATGAAAAAGAAGGGAACAGGTGACTCAATTTACTTGTTTGAAAACTCATCCACCACTTCCTTAGTGACTTATGAGAATGTACAGAATGTATTTACAAACTTTCTTACCCTTGAACCATTTCTCAAAGACTTAACAAACTATGTTTTTGTATTCAGTTCAGTTTAGTCACTCAGTCGTGTCTGACTCTTTGCGACCCCATGAATCGCAGCACGCCAGGCCTCCCTGTCCATCACCAACTCCCGGAGCTTGCTCAAACTCACATCCACCGAGTCAGTGATGCCATCCAGCCATCTCATCCTCTGTCGTCCCCTTCTCCTCCTGCCCCCAATCCCTCCCAGCATCAGAGTCTTTTCCAATGAGTCAACTCTTCGCATGAGGTGGCCAAAGTACTGGAGTTTCAGCTTTAGCATCATTCCTTCCAAAGAACACCCAGGACTGATCTCCTTTAGAATGGACTGGTTGGATATCCTTGCAGTCCAAGGGACTCTCAAGAGTCTTCTCCAACACCACAGTTTAAAAACATCAATTCTTTGGTGCTCAGCTTTCTTCACAGTCCAACTCTCACATCCATACATGACCACTGGAAAAACCATAGCCTTGACTAGACGGACCTTTGTTGGCAAAGTAATGTCTCTGCTTTTGAATATGCTATCTAGGTTGGTCATAACTTTCCTTCCTAGGAGTAAGCGTCTTTTAATTTCATGGCTGCAGTCACCATCTGCAGTGATTTTGGAGCCCCAAAAAATAAAGTCTGACACTGTTTCCACTGTTTCCCTATTTCCCATGAAGTGATGGGACCGGATGCCATGATTTTCGTTTTCTGAATGTTGAGCTTTAAGCCAACTTTTTCACTCTCCTCTTTTACTTTCATCATGAGGCTTTTTAGTTCCTCTTCACTTTCTGCCATAAGGGTGGTGTCATCCACATATCTGAGGTTATTGATATTTCTCCCAGCAATCTTGATTCCAGCTTGTGCTTCTTCCAGCCCAGCATTTCTCATGATGTATTCTGCATATAAACTGCAAATTCAAAGTGAGGAAAACTCTCAGCCTTCTGCAACAAGGATGTCACTCAACGAAGCAAGTTTTATTGTTCAGTTCAGTGGAACACCAACCTTCAGGGGAGACCTCATTTATTCACTCAACGAACATTGATAGAACATCTAAATGCCAGGCTCTTTTAAATGTACTTAAACAAATAGGTTAAAATACTGTGCTGCAAGGTGATAAATACTATGGAAAAATAGAAATACTGAATAAGGGGGATTAGATGGGTAGGCAGTGGGGTATAGATCACACTGTTAATAGACTGGTGAGATCAGACAAGGTGAAATGTGAGCATACACTTGAAGGAGTTAAAGACATGAATTTTTATAGCCACACTTGTTTCTCATCTCCTCTTCCATTCTCTTTTCTTTCTCTCCTGCTTTTTTTTCTTTCTGCCTATGATTTTTGGATATTTATCAGGCTTTGTTAATAGTTTAACTGTTTTTATTTTTTTACTTAAAAATTTTTTTATGTGGACTATTTTTAAAGACTTTATTGAATTTGTTATAACATTGTTTCTGTTTTTTGGTTTGGAAATTTGGCCCTGAGGCATGTGGGATCCCTGAACAGGGATCAAACAGGCACCCCCTTCATTGGAAGGCTAAATCTTAATGACTGGACCACTAGCAAAGCCCCATTTTATTGTTTTTAAATAAAAAATATTCAAATTATTTAGAAAAGTATAACTATGAAAGCCAAAATAACCTGAAATTTTACCATGCATTACAATTTTGGTGAAAATTCCACTGCATATTTCTGTGTATATGAACACAGAAACTTGCAGTTTTTCAAAAATGGCATCATGTTGTGTGTACTTCTCCAGAACCTTCTTTTCCACTAAATAGTATTTTTTCCTGTCATTTTCATGGCCTTAAAAAGCTATATTCTCATAGGTTTCCATCACATTTTTAAAAATCAAAATATTATTAACATATATATGTTACAAAATCTCACTCCTATTTTTGTGTCTGCTGCTGCTGCTGCTCCTAAGTTGCTTCAGTCGTGTCCGACTCTGTGCGACCCCATAGATGGCAGCCCATCAGGCTCTCCCGTCCCTGGGATTCTCCAGGCAAGAACACTGGAGTGGGTTGCCATTTCCTTCTCCAATGCAGGAAAGTGAAAAGTGAAAGTGAAGTCGCTCAGTCGAGTCCGACTCTTAGTGACCCCGTGGACTGCAGCCTACCAGGCTCCTCCGTCCATGGGATTTTCCAGGCAAGAGTACTGGAGTGGGGTGCCATTGCCTTCTCCAATTTTGTGCCTACCCACCCTTTTTTCCTCCATAGTAGACGCAAGGGAGCTTCTTCTGTATTCTTCCTGTATGACTTACTGTGCATACAACAGATACAGATTTATGTACTTGCCACCCAGTATAAGGTGTTAACTGTTTTACATTTCACTTTTTCATTTAATACTAGGGTGAGGTTTCCCATATTAGCACAAAGGGGTCCTTTTCAACTGTAGACATTTGTTGTGTGGATGTACCAAAGTTTATTTACTGGCTCCTAAGTAACTATTGATGGTTATTTGGGTCTAGCAGTCTTAAACACAGATGGCATGAACTTGAAATAGAATAGGCCTGAAACAAAATTTAAGACACATTACTAGTTTTTTTTTCTTGAAATCATAATTGAAGTCAGTGGGAAAAAATGCTCCACAAAACTTCTGATAAAGTTATCTATTGCTGCTTTAAATATTGCTGTCTCTGGGCAAATGTTTATGAATGAGATTTGCTCTTTTCATGTTTATTTCCCTTTGTAATAAAACAAAGCAAAAATTTGTAATAAAACATTTAAAATAATACTTCATGGTTTCTTCTGGTTTTGAATATTTTCTAACTCTCTCTCTGGTCAACATATAACCTTTTCTATTTCAGTACTAATGTTAAAATTAGTTAAAAATTCTATGTCAAACATTTTTATTGCACATTTTTAATCAACTTGATTGCCCCAAAGGATAAAAATTAAGCTTTGTAAGCATTAGTATGAGGTTGTTCTTCAGCCTGGCGGACTACAGACCATTAGGTCGCAAAGAGTTGGACGCGACTGAAGGGACTTAGCACACAGGCACAGGATTCTTCAGAACAGTTTATGTTTTGGGAAACATGTAATAAAAACTAACAGAACAAAATGAATACCATGTAACAGATGCATCTAAAACCTTTCTTGCGTGATCCTTACAAATCTGTGAGTTAGAAATTATTATTCCCTTTTACAGATCAGAGGGATAAAATATTATGCCTAAAGTTAGACATAAACTCAATTTAAAAGCCAGGATTCAATCCTCTGCAATCTGTGTGCTTGTCCAGTGCTTCACCCAGACTCTTGGGCAAATTGATTGTACATGGCCTTCTGATCATTTATTTTTTGACCATTCATCACAGATAAATCACCTTCTTTTAAATTAAAAAAAGAAAAATCATTTTGCCATCTTTTAAATTAAGAAAAGAAAAATCAGTTAGGGTTTTGTCAGCTAGCCAGGGGCCTAGGTCAGCTATCTCTCTCTTTTTTTTTTTCGCCCTCAGGAATAAAGCAGCTCTGAAAATAAGTGATACATATTAGACGTCTCTAAGAGGTCTTGGTTTCTAAAATGTAATAGTGGAGTAACACACTTTTGTAGACAAACTATTGCCTCTTACCCAGATAAAAGTAGAGAGACACAGAGAAAATCACTCTGGAGCACAATATCAGTTTCTTCCACAGAGAATCTAGATCTGGAGTGATAAGTGTGCCACCAAATAAAAGAAAGTAAAAGAAAAATGAGGTAATTAGAATCATATCTCCAGCTTTGTAGAACACAACCATATTACAACAGTTCCCTCTTGACAGAAATACACAATTGTCTACTACTGGGGGTTGTCACTTGACACAGTACGTTTTATAGAATTATGTTGGAAAAGAAGCTTAAAAGGGTGGGGGAGTTCCCATGATTCACATATTGGAAAAATTTTAACTATAAAATAGGTCATCTTCTTGTCTAGGTTGTTGACATATTTTGTGAAATGTTTGTGCACTAGGGTTTTCCTTCCCCTATCGTTGGTCCATCTGCCTCTTTCTCTCAGAATTGGAGAAGTAATTGGATCTGAGGTTCTCCAAGGGCTTCCCCAGTGGTGCTAGTGATAAAGAGCCCACCTGCCAATGCAGGAGATGTAAGAGACGTGGCGGGTTCGATCCCTGGGTCAGAACAATCTCCTGGAGGAGGGCATGGCAACCCACTCTAGTATTCTTGCCTGCAGAATCCCATGGGCAGAGGAGCCTGGCAGGCTACAGTCCATGGGGTTTCAAAGAGTCAGACACGACTGAAGTGGCTTAGTACGCGCACACACACCAGGGTGTGTCCAGCAGGTCAGCTTCACTGTGGGGTAACTCTGGGCAGGGAAGCTGTGAGTGCTCTCTGTGTGTAAAAAGTTAGGGCATTCATTTGCAAGAAATAAAGTCAAAAGAATGTTAATGGAAAAACAGAAATTTTTTCATGGGTAGGGCAGGCTCAGGAAGAAATGGATTCCCTTGAGTGGTGAGTCTTGTTTGATTTTAGATATTCTAGGAACCCATGGAGGGAAGTTACCTTCCCATATGCTGATCCCAGTATATCCCAACTCTGTAGATGTACAAACCTCTTCCAGTTGAGAACTGCTTCAACCTGCATGGATTCCCATATGTATTAACTTCAGAGAAGGTCCAGGGAGGCGAGAGCTGGGACACCTGGTGGAGGAACATCCCCATTCACCTCAGTCAATGATGGGCAGAGACAGCAAACTCATAGTCTGGGGACAGTGAACCACATCTGGGGACAGTGAGAGAAGGGACAGAGCTGGAGAAGTAAAAAAGTCTTTCCCCCAAAGACTGAGTTCAGAGACTGAAAGCAAAGCACGACCTAGGGTCCCAGGTATGATTTGAAAGTGAAAGTGTTAGTCGCTCAGTCCTGTCCCAAGACTCTCTCCTCTGTCCATGGAATTCTCCAAGCGAGAATGCTGGAGTGGGTTGCCATTTCCTCCTCCAGGGGATCTTTCTAATCCAGGGATCGAATCTGTGTCTCCTACATTGCAGGCAGATTCTTTACCATCTGAGCCACCAGGGACTCTAAGTTCCAACAATACAACTTAATTGGAACTGACATACTTGGGAAGAAGCAGGAATGAAGCATCTATTTGTCAGGATGGGCATGGAGATCATGTGGCTTAGAAGCTGGAAGCTGTGGGGCAAGCTCCTCAGCTTAACAGAGATGGCATGTTTGGGAACAAGCAGCCTCTTTCAGACCAGGGTGCAGAAAGAGGACCAGCAGAGACAGAGTTCCAGAGAAACTTGGATATGTGGGAGACAGAGACAGAGAATTGTGTAAATCTGCACATTTTATAAGCTGAGCAATTCCCAGGCATCATGCATGGCTGGGAGATATTCAGGTTCTGATTTTGCAGAATGCCAAGACCACGCTGAACACTTGGAGCAATGGGTAGAGATTCCAGAAGTGTTACATATTAGTAGTAGAATTAAATTAGTCTCTGATTAAAGACTACTCTAGGCATACCTGAAAAAAGCTAATAAACAAGCTTCAAAGGGTGAAACTGACTTGCAAATAACCGCCTGTAATCAAAACAAAGCTCAACACCCTTCACAAAAAGAAAAAAAAATTCAGATACTCAACAGCATAATACTCACAATATCCAGCACCCAATAAGCAAACCAGTCAATAAAGGGGCAAAAAGTAGAAAAAGGTCCAGGAATGAGAGCAATGATGGAATCAGCAGAAAAAGCCTTTAACACCCACTATTATAAATATGTTCAAGTATCTAACGGAAAGCAGAAACATAGTGAGGAGAAAAAAGTATATTTAAAAAGAATGAAATGGAATCTCTCAGAGGTGAAAAATACAATATATACAATAAAACATTTATTGGATTATATTTGTGGTAGATTAGACATTCAGGGGAAAAGAAAGATCAATGGACTTAAAAGCACTGGAAAAAACAAACCACCCAAACCGAAACAAGAAGAGGAAAAAAAGAAAAAAAATGAAAAGAGTAGGGAACGATTTAATATCTTCGATGTCTTGTAACAAACTATAATGGGAAATAAAAAATGGGAATGAACAAAGTGTTGACACTCTGAAGGACACTGAGTATCAGGTGGCCCAGATTCCTGTAACTGGAGTGTGGAAAAAGAGGGAAAAGGGTCAAACAGAAGTCATCTGAAGAAAAAGATGTCTGAAAAAATCATAGCTCCCAAATTTTCAAATCAAATGAAAAAAAAAATCATAACCAAACTGTTGAGAAACCATGATAAACTTATAATATTAAAAGCAGTATGAGGGGGACTTCCCTGGTGGTCCAATGGCTAAGACTCCATGCTCCCCATGCAGGGGCCTGTGTTCAATCCCTTGCCAGGGAACTAGATCCTACATGCCGAAACTAAAGATCCCACATACCGCAATGGAGACCCGATGCAGACAAATAAATATTTAAAAGAAATAATAATTTTAAAAATCAGTATGAGGATAAGAGGTGGGAAGACATTACATATAGGAAGAAAATATATATCACTGAATCATCAGAAAAAATGCAAACTGGAAGACAAACAACATTTCTAAAGTGATCAAAGAGGGAAAATGTGAACCTGGAGTTCTAAATCTAGGAAAAATGTCTTTCAGAAAGACAGACAAAAATCAAGAAATGTTCAGCAAACAGAGAAACGGAAAATCAATGGGTAGCAAAACCACACTACAAAAAATATTAAAGAAAATTCGTTCTCCAGGCCATTGAAAGATGATCCTTAATAAAACTAATAAAGACTCAGATCTACATGAAGGAATGAAGAATACTGATAAGAGTAAATATGAGAGCAAGTATGAATGAGTTTTCCACTTATTCAAAAAATAATTGACTTCGCAAGACAAAATCAGTGAGGACATATCTGTGGTTTTTACCACGTGGAAAAATCAAGTGTATGATGATAAGAGCACGAAGGATAGGAAGGGATTAAGTGGACTCACACTCTGTGTGAAATGGTGTAATACTGTTTGAAGGTGGCCAGTGACAAGTTAAAGATAGAAAGTATAACCTTTTGAGCAGTAGTAACATTAGGGAGCTGGGTAGAGGTCTATGGGAACTCTGAGTACTTCTGCAGCTTTTCTTTAAGTCTAAAAATTATTTCAAAATAAAATGTTTAAAAGAAGATATATATACATGGTACATTTGATACAATATACGTATCTCAAAAAAATAGATTTACCAAATGAAGATGCTATCAAGCATCCCGTTTTGTCTCCTCTGTGTGTGTCATAGAGTTAACTTCATTTTCAGGGCATTTCCTGTAAAGGTCTCAAGACTTCTGCCAGCTACAACTGGGACTGCTGGTTTGATCATGTCTCTCCGGGGAGAGGGCAAGCCCCTTATAGGAAGTTCACACAATTCTTGCCCAGAGAGCTCCTAACCATCTCTTCTTGTATCTCACTGCACCAGCTGGATCACATGTCTATTCCTGAACCAAGCCCTGTGGCTTGGAAAATGGGATATCTTGAGAATTTCCTGTCAGTTCAGTGGTTAAGACTCCACTTCCAGTGCAGGGGGCGTGGGTTCAATCCCTGATCAGGAAACTAAGATCCCACATGCTGCTCAGTGTGGCCAAAATAATACAATTTTAAATAATTCTCATAAGAAATAGGATATCTTGAATTACTAAAGCCAATCAGGGCTCACCCTGGAGCTGAGGGTGAGGTTAGTCACACCTAAACCTTGCTACTGGGAAAGTTGGGGTCTTGTTAGAACAAAGATAAGAAGAAATGTATGTTGGGGAGGCAGCCTGGAAGATATGGCTTCTGAGTTGCTATTATCAAAATACATTTAAATTTCCTAACCTAAGAGGTTCCAAAGTCCAATTATCAACACTACTTCACTACAGGTATTTTATCATTCTACTTGCTTTTTCCAGTCAGAAAAATTTCCAAAGAATTTGGATGGGCTTACAGTTGATAATACCATTTAGATAAAACATCAGATAAACTCATCTCAATGATTTTCAGGACTTCCAGAAGATGCATCATTCCACTCTCCTTCCTCCTCCCTCCCCTACTTGACAGACTCTGTTCCCTCCCTTTTCCTCCTTTTCTTATTTCCCCAGGTTCCTTGTTCTGAACGCCTTGTTGACAGTGACACAGGTACAGCAATCCTTGCGTCAAGTGTAATGTCAAACGATGTTTGTTTGATGGTCCCGCTGCTTTCAAAGAGTATGTTCGTCCTACCAATGGCGAGTCTTTGGTTTTTCCAATGGCTATGAAATGACAGAGGATGAGATGGTTGGATGGCATCAGTGACTCAATGGACATGAGTTTGAGCAAGGTCCGGCAGATGATGAAGCACAGGGAAGCCTGGCGTGCTGCAGTCCATGGTGTCACAAAGAGTCGGACACAACTGAGTGACCGAACAACAACAACGTGAAATGTAAAACTGGTTAGTGTCAGGGACTTCCCCCTGATGGTGCAGTGGTTAAGGCTTAGTCTTCCAATGCAGGGAGTGCAGGTTCAATCCCTAGTCGGGGAGCTGGGAATCCCACATGACTTGTGGCCAAAAAGCCAAAACACAGAACAGAAACAGTGTTGTAACAAATTCAATAAAGACTTTAAAAATGGTCCAGCTCAAAAAAAAAAAAAACAAAAAAAACAAAAAACCACCACTTAAAAAAATGGTTATTGTTACACATAAAAAGAACAAAAGTTCTAACTGGGAGCTCTTTCAGTGGGACTGAACAGGTGAAGGGGGAGGATTAGAACCTCTGCAAAGAGAAGAATGCATTTATTGCAAATCTTCCTCGCTCTTGCTTACTGTATCCAATTTTCTCATACCCTTCATTGATAGATGTTTCCCCAGTGACTCTCATGGGAAAAAACTGTCATTTTTCTAAGCCTGCTTAAGTGCTTCTAGCCTTGACTGAGTCTAACACTTTGGGGACAAATTTCGATTTGCCCAGGAATAATCAGTAACAAGTCCCAGAGTTTGCCAATAACAGGAACACACATCAAATAATGTATTGTCTGCAATTATGTTTCAGTTAGCATGCTATTATATAATTAGCAATTTTTAGATTACTATAATAATCAAAACAGCATATATTTTGATAATGTGCTGATTACATGGCCCACAGAATATCTTAATTCTTCAGGAGATGCTTGTCTCTGAGCATTTTTAAAATTCATACAGTGGAAAGTCAGTGCATCCAGCTTCTCAGCTGCAAACCACTTAACAAATCCAGAGTGAATTTAAAAAATGCCAACCCTGCTATCTGAAGAGCCTGCCATTGTGCCAGACTCTGCTGATGGAAGAATGCTTTTCACAGCTTGAATATCAATCCTGAAAAAATACCCAACAGAAAGCAGAAAGAGCAGACAAAGGGGAAGACTATAAACCCAAGAAAGGATGTATTTATTTCCCTTAGCCATAGTGGTTTGGACAATGATTCTCTGAACACTGACTCTGCACATTTGCCCATATTAGATGTGTTTCTTTTACTATTTCTCACATGAAAACATTTTACACTATTCATTGTTATTAATTCATAATTCAGTTGAGTGTTAATTTTGTAAAAGGCCAAGCACAATGTGTATAGATGTAACCCAAATTTACAAATCAAAGTAAATAATTATTCTTTTTCCCCCTAGAACATAAAATATCCTGTGATATTTCAATGGGAATTGGAAAAATTAAGCATGAGTGGGCAAAGTGAAGATCTATATTAACTGATCCCATAACCAGTCCAGTGGGAAAGTTAAGAGAATCTATCTAAGAGAATATAGTGAGAGCTACATACATAACTTCCTAGTAGCCATATAACAAGGCAAAAAGAAACAGGTCAGATTAGTTTTAATAATATATTTTATTTAGCCAAATAAATGTAACATATAATCAATATAAAATTTTAATAACATATTTTGCTTTTTTTCATATTATGTCTTTGAAATGCAGTGTATATATCACGCTTAACAGCACACCTCAACTTGGACCAGACACATATGGCTGGTGGATACCACATTGGATACCCCAGCTCTGGTAGACTCACCGAGGATTGGATATCTGCTTCTCAGACTTTTGGAAGCAGATTAGATTAATGGATTTTTAAAAACTAAACTTCTCATTGACATAAGATGTACAGAAAAATGCACAAATTCCAAGTGCATTTTCATGAAGAACACGGCTGTTTAACAAGAGTCCAGATCATGAGATGGAACATTAAGAAAACCACACACAGAAAGTCCCTCATGATCCCCTTAGAGTTTCTTTTAATATCAAGACAAATACGAAGACCTTGCTTTCCTTCCCTCTCTCCCTGAACTGGATCTACATATATAACCAGGAAGAGATATTGCTGATGTGCTGAAAACCAGTCCTTGGGTGCTGAGGGTATTATCATTTGTGGCCATGAATCGGATTATGGACTCTCTCAAATATGAAGAAATCCTCACGGGATCATGCCAGGAAAGCAAGCTTGAGAAAGCAGAACATCCCTGACTACATAAAAAAAATTGGCTGTATCTATATTTGTCCAGGCTCTCCTTTAGTTTCAAATATAAGATGATTTGGACTCAGATAGCTTTTTAATATACTTTTTTTCTTCACATGGCCATTACATATGAGAGTAGGGTAATGATGAGAAAATTATTCTCAGTTATATCAACTTTCATGGAGTTTGTGAATACCGTAAACATTTTTGATCAGACAAAATTTTCTCTTGGCATAAGAAGAACTGGGTAGACAACATATGCTCTGGAAATACTTGGCATAACAAGGGGCATGAGAGGCCAGAGCAGGCATTCATGCATTTAATGTATTTTTTTCTGGGGAGAAAAAAATTCGGAAGGCTACCTCTGAGATTTACAGATGTAAAGTCTTTCTAGAGCCAGATTAAGGGTGGGGCGGGGCACAGAAAGGGTCAAGGAGAGGATAAGCATGGATGCAGGGAAGCAAACATAGGCAAGCAAGAGGTTAAATCACACATCTCAGGCTTCCCTGGTGGCTCAGTGGTAAAGAATCTGCCTGCCAGTGCAGGAGATATGGGTTCAATCCCTGGTCCAGGAAGATCCCACATGCTTCAGAGAAGCTAAGCCCATGTACCACAGCTACTGAGCCTGTGTGCTCTGGAGCTTGGGAACACGAACCACAGCTATTGAAGCCCACGTGCCCTAGAGCTGGTGCTTCACAACAAGAGAAGCTTCCCTGGTGGCTCAGATGGTAAATAGTCTGCCCACAGCATAGGAGACCCAGGCTCCATCCCTGGGTCTGAAAGATCCCCTGGAGAAGGAAATGGCAACCCACTCCAGTATTTCTTGCCTGGAGGTTTCCATAAATGGAGGAGCCTGAAGGCTTACAGTCCATGAGGGTGGACACGACTGAGTGACTCTCACTTTCACTTTCACGGTGAGAAGCTGGCGCAGTGTAAGGAAGAGTAGTCCCTGCTCCCTGCAACTAGAGAAAAGCCCTCGCAGTAATGAAGACCCAGCACGGCCAAAAATAAATAAATAAAAGTATATTTAAAAAAACAACAACAACAACAGTCACACATCTCTGTTGTCTGCTTTAGGACCTTCTGCCTGGGACAAGAGAGCTGCCACCTTAAAGGCTCTTCCCAAGCAGAGAGCAGTCTCATCAACAGCACAGATCAAAACGACTCTCCCAGGAAATAGAACGCCTTGCTCCCGCTGTGAGCCTAATGTCTCTCTCTTTCTTCTTGGCACATCCTTCCCGGCAGGGTGCCTTTCTTTGGGGAGGGGGGAAGTGTCTAGGCTATTTTGAAGCACCTGACAAATGAAGAGCATAATGAGAGCCGGTCGACCACAGAGCTATTTAAGCGGTTAAAGATAGAAAATGGTATTGGCGAAAACCCAGTCTTTCCATAGCTTAGCGACTGTTTTGTCATAACCTATTCTGAAGAGAGTGAAATCATTTTATAATATTGGTGTCGAGGGAAGGAGGCTGAGGATTCCACGTTGTATCATTTGTTCTACCTCACAGAAAATGATTTAACCCCTGATGTATCTGAATGTGATGGAAATCCGTATCATCGACAGGGTCTTGGGGCTTCGCCAGGAAATGGGTTGGCAACACTAGATCAGTCAGGGAATGAACCCTTTCTAATTCCCCACAAGACTTTTGGAAAAGTTGCTGTTTGATTGAGTATCTCTAATATACTCTTTGCCCACTTGAATGAGGGCATTCAAACATTCAGTAATAAAATAAGTTAATATAATCTTAATAATTATGTGCAAAATAGATCCCCTCACTTTCCAGAAAAGAAAACCACAAGACAAAATAATGGGAGTTCTAAATTTACTTTTTTTTTTTTTTAATTCAGCTTTGTTGAGGCTTAATTGACATATAAATTTTAAGATATTTAAAGTGTCCATCAGGGAGATTTGATGGGCTTCCCTGGTAGTTCAGCTGGTAAAGAATCTGCCTGCAATGCAGGAGACCCAGGTTCGATTACTGGGTCTGGAATATCTGCTGGAGAAGGGATAGGCTACCCACTCCAGTATTCTTGAGCTTTCCTGGTGGCTCAGCTGGTAAAGAATCCACCTGCAATGTGGGAGACGTGGGTTCAGTCCCTGAGTCAGGAAGATCCTCTGGAGAAGTGAACGGTTACCCACTCTGCTATTCTGGCCTGGAGAATTCCATGGGCTGTACAGGGGTCGCAAAGAGTCGGGCACAACTGAGTGACTTTCACTTTTACTTTCAGGGAGATTTGATAGATGTCTACATTAGGAAAGGATCCTCTCCATCTGGTTAATTAACACCTCTTACCACCTCACAAAAAACGTCAGTGATATAAACTGGAATCATAGTATACTGCTGTTTAAAAATAATTTATGTGTTATTATTTATTTGTTTGGCCTTACCCAGTCTTAGTTGTGGCACTCAGGATCTTTAGTTACAGCACGCAAACTTTTTAGTTGTGGTATGTGGGATCCAGTTACCCAACCAGGGATTAAACCTGGGTCCCCATGCATTGGGAGCATGGAATCTTACCCACTGGACCACCAGGGAAGTGCCAGTATATAGCTTTTAAAAATTGGCTTCTTTCATTTAGCTACATGCGTTTAAACTTCCTCCACGTCATTTCACGGTTTGATACTCTGGGAAAGGCAAAACTATGGAGACAGTAAAAAGATTAATGGTTGCCAGGGGACTGGGGGGAGGGATGAATAGGTGAAACACAAGGGAGTTTTAGGATGGTGAAAACTATTCTTTATGATAGTCTTCATGTGGTGGATACATGTCATTATACATTTGTCAAAACTTAGAGAATGTACAACACAAGGAGTAAGCCCTAATGTAAATTAACTTTAGTTAATAATAATGTAGTCATATTGACTCATCAGTTGTTAGATATGTACTACATTAAAGCAAAATATTAACAATAGGGGAAAGAGGGCTTTTATTTTCTAGTTCTACATGTAGGAAACTTGAGAGTTGCCACTCTGTACTAACAATAAGTAAAAACATGAACAGACTGAGGAAAAAGAGTCAGTGATAGCTACACGCTGCTGCTGCTGCTGCTAAGTTGCTTCAGTTGTGTCCGACTCTGTACGACCCCATAGACGGCAGCCCACCAGGCTCCCCCGTCCCTGGGATTCTCCAGGCAAGAACACTGGAGTGGCTTGCCATTTCCTTCTCCAATGCATGAAAGTGAAAAGTGAAAGTGAAGTTGCTCAGTCGTGTCCGACTCCTAGCGACCCCATGGACTGCAGCCTACCAGGCTCCTCCATCCATGGGATTTTCCAGGCAAGAGTACTGGAGTGGGGTGCCATTGCCTTCTCCAGGTAGCTACATAGTTACCGCTTATATTTAGCAATAGGAGTGGAGATCTAGTTCTGTGAAGGCAGTTTTCAATGGCACCAGGAATTTGATCGCCAGATAAACATAGACAATGCCTAAAACCCACCCATTTCCATTACAACCCTCCTTAACTTCCAGCCTGAGGAGGAAGGAGAATAAGGAGAGAAAGATGGCGACCACATGTATAAGAAATGATGAAGTTCTACTTTCTCTGGTTCTTCCACCTACCTTTGGTCCCACCTTAGTCTTTACTTCCTTATAAAACTCTCAAGGATTGATATATCTAAGCAGAGTACATAGCTAAAGTTGTACTAGAATTTTTCTCTGTGCACATTCTTCCCTAGGTAAGCTTATCATTCTCGTGAATTCGGATACCTTCTATATACCAACAACTCCTATATCTATATATCCATGGTACAGATTTTTCCTCTGAGCTTTAGATACATAAATACAGCTTCATAGTAAACACCTCCAAACACATGGTTTATAGGTACCACAAATGCAGCAAGTCCAGTTGAGCCTGGGCTGTTTCCCTGACAAACCTATTCTCTTCCAGGGTTCTCTGACTCAGCGAATGGCACCTGGTTGCCCAAGTCTGACACCTAGGAGTCATCCATGACACCTCCCATGTCCATATTCCAACTTGCAGTCAATCACCAAATCCTCTGGATTGCAGCTCCTGCAAATCTTTAAGTCCATCCACTTCAGCTCAAGGTGAAGGGCACAGTCCTCCAGACTACCAAGTCTGCGCAAGACGTCTGACACCAGCCAGAAGTTTGGGGGTTCTTGGAGCTACCCTCACTTCAGACACACACACACACACACACACACACACACACACACATATATATATATGTTAGTCACTCAGTTGTGTCTGACTCTTTGTGACCACATGGACTGTAATCCACCAGGCTTCTCTGTCCATGGAATTCTCCAGGCAAGAATACTGGAGTGGGTAGCCATTTCCTTCGCCAGGGGATCTTTCCAACCAGGGATCAAACTCAGGTCTCCCGCATTGCGGGCAGATTCTTTACCATCTGAGCCACCAGGGAAGTCCTTCGCTTCTGGCTGCCTACAAATACAGGGGTCCCCACAGATTCCTTCAGGTTTGATAAATTGGTAGAATGATTCAGCAGAACTCAAGGAAGTACTATATGCACAATTACAATTATACAATTTTATTATAGCAAAGAGCCAGCCAAAGTAAGAGGTGCATGTGGCAGAATCTGGGACTGAGAGGGCTCCAGATTCAAGCCTCATACCCACGTTGGTGTCCAGAGATTTTACTGAGGCTTCAGTAAGCAGGCAAGTTGGTTGAGTTGTGGCCCACAGGGTTAAACTCAATTTCCAGCCCTCTCCCCTTCTTGGAGTATCACATGGCTCAAAGTCCCAACCCTCTAATCATCTGATTGGTTCCTCTGGGGTGGACAGTCCTCACTTCAAGACTTTTGATGTATTAAGAATCCCCACACTGAGTCATCTCTTAGCATAACCTATCAGAATGCCTACCATGAGTCATTTACTAGCACAAACTGTTAGATGTGGTTTGAGGGGTCACACATTCCTATTACTTGGGACATTCCAAGGGTATAAAAGTTAGCTCCTAAGACCAGGGACAAAAGCCAGACTTGTCCCTGTTGACTGGTTTGATCTCCCTGCTGTCCAAGGGACTCTCAAGAGTCTTCTCCAGCATCACAGTTCGAAAGCATGAATTCGTCAGTGCTCAGCTTTCTTTATGGTCCAACCCTCACATCCATAAATGACTATTGGAAATACCATAGCTTTGACTATACAAACTTTTGTCAGTAAAGTGATGTCTCTGCTTTTTAATATGCTGTCTAGGTTTGTTATAGCTTTTCTTCCAAGGAGCAAACTCTTTTAATTTCATGGCTGCAGTCATCATCTGCAATGATTCTGGAGCCCAAGAAAATAAAATCTGTCACTGTTTCTAATTTTGCCCTGTATATTTGCCATAAAGTGATGGGACCTGAAGCCCTGATCTTTGTTTTTTCAATGTTGAGTTTTAAGCCAACTTTTTCACTCTTCTCTTTCATCTTCATTAAGAGGCTCTTTAGTTCCTCTTCATTTTCTGCCATAAAGGTGATGTCATCTGCATATCTGAGGTTATTCATATTTCTCCTGGCAGTCTTGATTTCAGCTTGTGCTTCATCCAGTTTAGCGTTTTGCATGATGTACTCTGCATATGAGTTAAATAAGCAGGGTGACAATATACAGTCTTGACGTACTCCTTTCCCCATTTGGAACCAGTCTGTTGTTCCATGTCTAGTTGTAACTGTTGCTTCTTGACCTGCATACACGTTTCTCAGGTAAGGTAGTTGGGTATTCCCATCTCTTTAAGAATTTTCCACAGTTTGCTGTGATCCACAGAGTCAAAGGCTTTAGTGTAGTCAATGAAGCAAAAATAGTTTCATCACTGCACTGCAGCTTAGATCTGGCACTGCCAGATCTTAGTTCTGGTGCCCAGAACAAACAGGCTTCATTCTTTTTCTAACTATAAGAGATGAAAGGCCAAGAATAAGCAAATCAGGGCTTAGGGAGATTTTAGTCTATAAATGCCATCAGCACACTTTATTTCGTCTTCAGTTGCTAAAACTTGATGGTATAGCAAGGAAGATTTAATATGACCAGATATACTCCCAAACAATGACCAATATAGTACAGCTTGGTTAAACCAAAGATTACAATAATTTTGCCTTATGTCTTTTTGGTGATTTACAGTTTAAAGTGCTTCATATACCTTATCCTTGGATATTAGTCATGGTGTAAAAAGAACATAAAAATTAATTCAAAAGTTGAATGATAATTAGTAAAGAAAAAAGATTATTCAGCTTAATTCATTTAAGAATTAAGTTGGGCTAAATTCATTTTTCTAGCTCATTTTTCTAACCATTGATATGCTAATTTAGATTACTCTAGGAAGCCTATTGTGTGGCAATCCTTTGTTAATATAGCTCAAGATATTTTGTTAATTTGAAAGTTCAGAATTTCATACGATACTTTTTCCAGTGTTTTTTCTCCTATAAAACCAAACTTATTTTAGTGTGACATGAAAGAATTAAGATAAAGCAGATATAAAATTTTCTGATAGGAAGATATTTGCTATTTAAGCAGAATATTCTCCTAAATAGGGAGAAATTCAAGTCTGTTTTTGAGAATGTAGTGAAGGTTCTTTAAGTCTGATATTACATCAACTTATCTCTCAGTCATTTTCAGATGCAGAAAATTATGTCCTCACTCTTTTCCTTCAAAATTTCTATATTTAAGCTTTTCACAAATTTATATTGACCAAACTAAGGAGGCTTAACTATAATGACGATATTTTTCTAAATCTTTTTTTTAAAATGGCTCCAGACACTTTATTTAGAAAAAATAACTAAGAAAGGATCTGGTTATAACAGATCAAGCTCACACCTAAGCCTTATTCTATGCCTCCCAAACCCTAGAAATAAGACAAGATAAATATAATAAACCAGTAAATTCATAACTATGTAGAAGATAAGAGTAACAGTTGAAGAACAAAAACTATGAGATTCTTCTAAAGTATGGAAAGCAGTCAGGTCCAAAATTTTAAAACCATAACCGGAAATGAAAGAACTTCTATAAAAGACCATTTATGAACTGATAGAAGTATTCCAGTGTATCAGCTAGGGAAGCAGAGAAGCAGGACCAGTAGTGGAGATATCTATATCCCTATGTACAAAGAGATTTATTACAGGAAATTGGTTTACCCATTTGCCCAATTGTGGGAGCTAGTTTTGATCTCTGTGAAACTCTATGAAGCTATGGTCTCTATAAAGTTATTAGCTCTCCTGCCTTGGAGCCAGATCCATGCAGGTGGCTCAGCCCTTCATATAAGGAAGTCCTCTCAAATTCAGGCCCAAGAACACTTCTTTGGTCAAGATCACAGTCACCAGCTGCCATTGGAAAAGCCTGAGCTAGATCTCCTTTTCTATTGGCCATGTTGCTGTTCAGTTGCTCAGTTGTGTCCAACTCTTTGCGACCCCATGGATTGCAGCACACCAGGCCTCCCTGTCCTTCCCCAACTCCTGGAGTTTGCCCAAGTTCATGTTCATTGCATTGATGATGCTGTCCATCCATCTCATCCTCTGAATGGATCCTCTGCCCTCTTTTCCTTCTGCCCTAAATCTTTCCTAGCATAGGGACTTTTCCAATGAGTTGTCTGTTTGCATCAGGTGACCAAAATACTGGAACTTCAGCTTCAGCATCAGAACTTTCAATGAAAACTCAGGGTTGATTTCATTTAAGATTGACTGGTTTGATCTTGTGTCCAAGGAGTCTTCTCCAGTACCACAGTTTGAAGGCATCAATTCTGTGGTGTTCTGCCTTCTTTACCATCATGATCCAGCTGAAATCTCTGGCTACTTTGGTTAAGGAAGCCAAGGAAGGATCAGACCCAACAGCCTGGTCTCAAAAGTACTAACTTTACAGCTGACCACAACAAGCCAAGAGGCGAGCTCAGAGAGCTTCTCCTACTAATGCACTGGTTTTCTTGGGGAGCCCCAAACCACATTATATTCAATGTAGTTTATTCTGGTGAGCTTGATCTGGATTGTATTTTAGATCAACCCACTTATTCTCAGTTCAAGGGATCCTTCCTTAAACAGACACAATTGTTCAACTTCTTTTAAAATACAAGCTGAGTGCCAGAAGCCAACTAGGGGAAATGTCTTCTTGTCCAGCGGTTGCTCCGACAGCAGTTCTTACTGTGTATATACAAGCACAGGTTACACATTCCCTGTAGAGGGCTGACCAGCGGTGGAGGAACCGTTCTGGGGCATCCTTCACAGAATGAGATGTTATCTGAATGGATAAGTTGTCTCAGACTTTCTTTAAGTGGGATGCATCCTATTTTTCTTCTTAAACCTCTAACCTCTAACAAATAGGCATAAGATATCTCCATAGTGCAAATTACAAAAACTTGAGTTCAGAGTCCAAGAATGTAAAAAATAGACTAAGAACTAAATGACTACTACATATGGAACCAGTCCACGAAGTTAAGCTGATTTTAAAGGCTTCAACTCAAGTACACAATGAGTGATGTTTACTTTGAAACTCTATCTTTTGAGCTTTTCAGTGATCTTTTTTATGGTGTGGCAGCCTTTCCCATGAGGGGATCTTATTTGTCGCAGTGGGTGCTTAGTAGCATTACCCTTCTGAATGGCCAACAGGGTTCCCCACTGTTTCAAAACCATTTGCAGAACAGTGTCAGTCTCTGGGGCCCTTCATGTTTTTCTCCTCTGGTACAACAAGACAAATGCACTGAAATTGTGCCAAGATTTCTCTTCAACCCTAGCATGAGATAAAGAGGATTTACAGGCAAAGAACTCCCTTGAACAGCAGCCAAAAAAGCAGATAACTTTTAAGTAACACAGTGTGGTAGAAGAAACTGCCTTGTGGCAGTCTACTGTGGAGAAAAATAGCAACTATTTACAGTACGTGTTGGCAAACTATCTATGTATAAGCCCTAGAAAAGGTGAAGGGTTGCCATACTGTTTCTGGGTTTCCTCACACTGCTAACACTGAACTGAATATTACAAATAGAAGTTTAGACTTTTAGTGTTTATCTTTAACTACATTCAATTTGAATGGAAGTGAATTCAAAGAATATATTAAAAGGAACATATTATGAGAAATTTCCTAATATTTTATAGATGTACTACACCTTTCACTTTAAGAGAGAAATAATAGATAATTGCTTTCTTTTACTGAAGGTCTCTTTTCTTTTTCTATATCAAATGATTCATCCTCAGATTTCTCTAAATAGTAAATTCTCAATGTTTTCAAGGTATAATTAGATTTTAAAAATTCTTTTAAAAAACATGTTTTCTGGAACACTTCTATTGAGTCAAATGAAGTTGGTTATGCCAAGACTCTCAAGTCATTAACATGGGAGATTCAATGGTGTTATGAGGTTTAATTAATTTCCAAAACCACAGTACTTATGGATGAAGCATGACAATCACAATACTTAAAGACACAGATTTTTATTTTATTTTTTTGTTTGTTTTGCCACGTGGCTTGTGGGATCTTAGTTCCTCAACCAGGGATCGAACCTGGGACTGTGGCAGGGAAAGCCCAAGTTCTAACCACTGGTCCTCCAGGGAATTCCCAAGACACTGATTTTTAAACATACATAAAATTAGGAGACAAAATGTATAGTAGCTATGGAAATAGCTATGTCAGCCATAACAGAGACCAGGGGAGAAAAATGCTTCAGTCTGAAGATCAGTAATAATCCAGATGCAAAAGAACTGTTGACTCTGATAGGGTAGGAAAAACCTATCAAGATCTCTCATCTTCCCTACTCCTCATTTTTATTCACCTACAATGTTCTGATAGTTAATTTGTTGCTCAAGTACCTTAATACCAGGAAAGAAAGTTCACTGATTTAGGGGAGGTGGGACTAGCTCTTATTATATTGATAAACTGCTTAACAAACTTATTTGATGAGTTCTCCACATATGGATAATGTCAAGTTACTGGACCCAGACTGCTGGGGACAAAGTCCTGTAAGTCCAACATGGGGCTAGTCAGAAGACTTTAGATCAGTGGTTCTCAAACCTTTCTACAACATAGCAGATTCGGAAAATGATAATACATGTTAGCCACGCTGACATGAACTGGAAGGGACTCTGAAGAGTCAATATGGGGCTTGGTGAAGAAAAATTATCAAATTATGTATATTTTGCATATTTACAATAAGAAAAAATTAGTAGAAATATTAGTATAACTTTTAAATGAAAAGTTGCATTTGTTTCTGTAAATATTTCACACACACACACACACACACACTTCTGATTTGCAGCTGGAAACTGCTATATGTAATTCCTGATCTAAACCTTTCATGTTCTTCATACCTTGGTCAGCAACTATGATTAAATAAGAAAAGGCAGCAAATAATTGATGATACTTTTTCTTTAATGAATAAAAACTGCTTTTTTGCTCTTTATCAAATAAACCTTTAATATTGACCTTTAATATTGCAAAATTTTACTACATAGGTTTATAATTTTTAAGCATTAAAACTCTCAACTTTCTTTGACAAATGTATGATTGAAATAATTTGCAATAATGAATAGATATTTAATCCTTTAAAATGTTTTCATACTATTTCAAAATTTTAATGAAGTTTTTCTTCTAGAATAAAGATACTGCTCTACTCATCTCACTAATTTTTTAGGATTTCAATTCTAACACTTGCTAAACACAGTGAGTGATTTTTTCCTTTGAATTCATGAATGTTGGCAGTGTACATTATAATATTTCTTGTGGTCCTTCCAATCTTGGACAAGGCTCATTAAGATGCTCAAAATTTGGTTAATATATTTTTTTAGCTAACAAACCAACCTTCAAATTTGCAAAGAAAGAATTATTTTATACCCACACTTACACCCAAAATTTCAATTCTTCTTTTAGCTCAGAAACTCTTGGTGAGAATATTAAAGCTTTACTCTTCCAGCAACTTTCAAGGATACAATACAGTGTAGATAACTATAATCATCATACTGTAGATCACATCTCCAGAACTTACTGATAACTGAAAATTTATACCTTTTGACCAATAGCTTCCCATTTTCCAGGGTCCTTCAGCCCCTGGAAATCATCATTCTACTCTGTTTCTATGAGTTCTAATGCTTTCAGGTTGCACTTATAAGTGAGATCATATCATATTTGTCTTTCTCTGTCTGACATTTCACTTAACATAATGCCCTCAACGTCCATCCATTTTGGCATAAGTGGCAGGAGTCCTTTCTTGTTTATGGCTGAATAATCTTCCATTGTACACAGATACACATTTTCCTTATCTGTTCGTCTCTTCAGTTGTTTTCATGTCATGCTGCTGCTGCTGCTAAGTTGCTTCAGTTGTGTCCAACTCTGTGCGACCCCATAGACAGCAGCCCACCAGGCTCCTCTGTCCCTGGGATTCTCCAGGCAAGAATACTGGAGTGGGTTGCCATTTCCTTCTCCAATGCATGAAAGTGAAAAGTGAAAGTGAAGTCGCTCAGTCGTGTTCCACTCTTAGTGACCCCATGGACTGCAGCCTACCAGGCTCCTCCATCCATGGGATTTTCCAGGCAAGGGTACTGGAATGGGGTGCCATTGCCTTCTCCATTTCATGTCATAGTTACTGTGAATTATGCTCCGCAGTATTGCTTTGAAAGTCATCTCTGAATGTTAAGCCTAGAAACTGTCCAGTCTTAGCACCAATTCTCTAAATCTCTAATTCCCTGCTAACTAGAATAGAATGTGTTGTCTGCAATGGAACTTCAAATGACACAGTAATTGAAACCAGAAGTGACTATTGATCTTAGAAGCTCAAAGATATAAATCTTGGACTAGTTGGTTGACTTGACTGAATTTGAAAATGGTAGATTTGCTTATGTTGAGAGGATGTCTTATTGAGTCACTTGTGGTCTCCTAGAAAAAAGTACCTATTGGAGACAGTTTTGACAGACCAAGGGGCTACTACTATACCACAGTGTGGTGGACAAAAGGGCTGCAAGGGATGTGGAGTGGTTGAAATACTTCTAAATATATTTAGTGATTCTGAGACAGAAAATGACCATTTTAAGATCCCAGTAAAAGCCATGGCTAGAGAACCAAAGAATGCTTACAGACAATGATATTTTCTCTCTTACAACCATTGTCTGGATTCCAGTTTATGAATGTACTGAATTCAGAGCCTCACCAGGCTTCTGAGAAGGCCTAGAAGGAATGACCAACTCAGTAGCAGTGAGCAACCCTAATGTTTAGATTATGGTCTCTAAATTTCATTTTCGTGGTTCATTATTTAATGAACCAGGGCAGACAATATTTCCAAACTACACATATGATAAATAACTTGCATCTAGAATATATGGGCTTCCCAGGTTTAATCTCTGGGTCAGGAAGATCCCCTGCAGAAGGATATGGCAACCCACCCTAGTGTTCTTGCCTGGGAAATCCCATGGACAGAGGAGCCTGGCGAGCTACAGCCCATGGGGTCGCAAAAGAGTCAGATATGACTTAACAACAGCAACATCCAGAATATATAGTTAATTCTTACCACTCAGTAATAAGACAAACAGCCCAGTTAAAAGTAGAAAAATATTTGAACAGATACTTCACAAAAGAAGATACTGAAATGGTTAACAAGTGTGGAGAATCAGCTTATCATGATTAGTCATAAAGGAAATGCAAATTAAAACCAGAAGGAGATAACACTACATAACCAAAGGGATGACTAAAACTAAAAGGCTTGACAATACCAAGTGTTTTGGGGCATAAAGCAAATGGATCTCTGACTCATTGCTGATGGGAATACAAATATAGTATAGTTCCTTTAGAAAACAGTTCGGCAAGTTTTGGTAACATCAAACATACACATGGCATAAGACCCAGAAATATACTCTTGGGTATTTTCCCAAGGAAGGAGAAACATATGTTCACACAAGAACCTGTGTATAACTGTTTAGAGCATATTTATTTATAATAGTCCAAAACTGGAAAGAACCCACATGCCCATCAACCAGCAAATGGATGTGGTCCATCCAGGCAGTGCAATGCTACTCAGCGACAGAAACAAACTGCGGATACATGCAACACCATGGACAAATCTCAAAAGCTTTTGCTAAATTAAAGAAGCCAGACCGAAATGGTAGTGCTTTGTGTGGTTCCATATATAAGATGTTCATAAAAATGCAAATTAAAGGAAGATAAAACAGATCAGTTGTTCCCAGGGAAGTGGGATGGAGAAAGAGGTTTGACTTTCAAGGTGCGTGAAGGAAATTTGCGATGATGATGGGAGAGATTTTTTTGCTGCGGTCAATCAAAGGGCATTTTATGAAGATGGCATTTGGAAGTCGCTTCGCAGAGACTCTGGCCGAGGCGCTTCACTGGGAGAATGCGCCTGCACCTCAGAGTGTGAATCCATAGCCAGTTCTCTGGTCAGAAGCGGAGGTGGCCCTGCTTCCTGATTTCATTGTCACTAGGGCTGGCTCTCAACAACTAGAAGGGGAGGATGCCCAGTGCCTATCCTGCCCCCAGAGTCTGGGAGTCAGTCACCAAGGATGCACATGGCTTCTCAGGTACCTCCCTCTAACCGCTGTTGGGATATGGGGCAGCCAAGCTGGCGTTTCCACTGCCCAGGCGCACGCGGGCGCTGACTGCGCAGGCGCGGCTCCCTGTCGCCTAGCAACCAGTCACAACAGAGGACTCGCCAGAAGCGCGCTGGCGGTGGTTGGTGCTGTTCGCCAGATCAGAGGAGCCGTTGACCCGCTGGATCTCCCTGCAGGTAAAGGCGATTGGGCGGCTGCACCGCTATCCTGGGAGTTTGGAGAGGCCCAGGGCAGAGGCCCCAGCAAGACTTGAGGAAAGAGAAAGTGCCCCGCGTGTAGGAGCATCCGGAGCAACTGAGGGAAGACCTTGAGAGGACCTCTGGGTCCCTGCTTTATGCCCGCAGTATTAAACTGGGGTCCCAGTGGATTTCATAAGCGTGCCAACAGCTTCCAATTCAACAGGTGACAAAACTGAGGTCCAGAGCGGGTATCTGAGGGTCTAAGATTCCGTTATTTGCTGAGCAACTCAAAAAGTGGGTCCTCAGTTGTTCTACACCTTCTCAAAATAAATCTCGTTAGAAAACGTTTAAGATCGCATAAGGCTGAAAGTTCACGAAGAAGATCAGTAAATTCGTGAAAAAATGAGTCCAATAATCAAAACTATGAACATTCAAAACAGATTTGTTTTCATGCCCAGTGCCGTGAAGTTCATACCTTTTAGCCCTGTTATTTTATGCTAGGGATTTAAACTAAAACAATTGTGAGTATGAAAATTTCACCTCTAGGAATGTTCATTTGCAGTCTGCACATAATTTCAAAAAGTTGAAAACAAATGGTCAACAATAAGGGACTGGCTGGATGATGGGCTTTAAAATTTTGTTTTAAATGGCATGCTGATCCAGTGATGATGACTGAAGCAATAAATGGAGACGGAGATTTCAAGAACTTGTCTGTTAGTTTGAGAATTTAGTAAGAAAATGCCCCCAGGAAGGTAAGTTGAGAATTGCAGATAGAAATCCAAGTAGGAAGGTAAAATCACTATAGAAAACACACACCAAAATGAGCTATGTCAAAATAGTGCTCATCTTCCTGAGCTTATTTATGAGTGATTTTTTTTTAAATTCCATTTGCCCTTCCTTTTTCCCCAAATTCTCTGTATTGAAATGTGATACCTGTATAAGTAAACGGTAGACACGGAATTATGAGCTTAAAAGGAATTAAAAGGATAAGTTTTATGTGTTTTGGCACAATAAAAATCAATGGGGAAGTGGTAAAATAGTCAGGAAAAACAGGTTTAGGTTGCTTCAAAAATCAAAGGGATTTATTTTCTTAATTTGACATCTCAGTAGCTTTAAAGAATAAAACAAGGTCATTTAGTTGCATCATGTTGATTTTAAGTGAAATGTTTAATTTACAAATTAAAAAAAAACAAAACCTGAGAGTCATCTCTTGGGTTCACTGCCCTGGACTCTGTCAGCTGTGTATTTTCTCCCCTATTAACTATTATACCCAAAACAGTTAAAAAAAAAAAAAAAGAAAAAAATGCTTCCTACTTAACCATGCTGCTGAGGACAAGTTCTATCTCTGTAATCCTGTATGTTTAAGCTATTATAGCCTCTGTATTTTTCAGTATGCAGTTACTCAAATTCACTCTCTTGAGATGGGAAAAATAAGTTCCCAAGTGAAAAATCAGATGACATCAAGTAACTTTCTACAGGTGTAATTTAATTGCTTCTTGAATGTTATTCATAAGGAATTCTTTTGTAAAGCAAAAATTGCTATATGTTGGAATTGGTTATAAAGAGGTATGGAAACTCTTTTTCCTAAAGAAATCATAGGAAAGATTTTCATCTATTCAGAATAGTCTGTGTGTCTGCCTGAAACATTATAAGCGCAAGTCTAGGATCTGTGTGGTTTTCACGTATCTGAGAAAGATGTCAGAGATCTGGAAAAAACTATTGGTCCTAAGATATGAAAAGAAAATTCAAAATTAATATTGTATTTTATTAATTAGATTTGAAAATAAAATAATTTTCTCATTTTGCAATAATTTCCAGATGTACAAACAGATGAGTCATTTCATATGCAAATTTTCAAAACTTTTAATGATGAAAATAATAGTCAGTGGGGGATATGAGTGTATTTTAATGTTTTAACATATTAGATATAGCGTGAGGTAGTACATCCCAGCATAGGCTTCCCCAGGGCCTCAAAGATCTTGAAATTTTTGTGACTGGAAGTCAGGGACCTGGAATAGATGTCTTTCAGAAGTCACTATGAATTTCTATGAACATCTGACTTTTAAACATATGTGATCAATTATGTTCAGTGTCTTTACTGTTTGGAGTTGCTTTTGTTCCTTGATGAGCCATCTGAACTAACCCTGACATTGTAGATTCTCTCCAAAGGTATCCTACTTCCCAGAATTTCTCTTGAGACTATAGTAATTTCCTTGAGACTAGATTACAGTGGTCCCCAACCTTTTTGGCACCAGGGACGGGTTTTATGGAAGCCAGGACAGGATAGGGCGAACAGTTTTGGGATGATTCAAGTGTGTTAATATGTATTGTGTACTTTATTTCTTTTATTATTATATCAGCTCCATCTCAAATCATCAGGCATTGGGAACACCTGGACTAGAATATATTGTCTGAAATTGCCCTAATATCAAACATAACCCCACAAACTCTCATTGGAGAAATGGGTTATTTTAACAATCACCAACAGCATCTTGGAAAGTTTTCTGTACCCAAGTGGAGTTACTCCTCTGTGGTATATCAAGTATGTATACTGTTCCATTAATTTTTTCCTTCACAAGACTGGACATAAAAGGGCAGGTGGGAAAGGGTCTTTGCAAGGAGTAAACCCAATTTCCCTAGAATTCATCTTTTCAGATTCTCAATTACTTTTTAAAATTGAGATATAGAATATATTAGAGAAAACATTTTGTTATCTAGGAAAATGACACAGATGTTCACTTGGACTTAGTAGATCTCAGATACCGTTCAGAAAATAATTAGTTACAAACAACAGAGTTAAGGATGTTTATGTCAGTTGGTCAGTATGTACCAGGCATTGTTCTAGGTGCTTGGGATAGATCAGTGCAAGAAAGCAGACAAAAATCCCTTCTTTTGTGACAGAACATCCTTGCAGATCTCAAAATTAATTTGCATTTAATCTCCCAAACCCTACACAAGTGAGCTATAAGTGTAGTAAATCATTACCTGTTATGTAAGTAAAATTTATGTCATTAATGTATTCTTTCTAAACCGGAAGCCAGGACTAATGCCCAACAATCTTACCAATAAGTTCCTTTAAAACTGTGAAACTTGGGATGTAGAAAACATATTTGTATATGTGCAGTTGTGTATTGCATAGTCTCTTTTTAGGTAAAATTTAGAAGAAAAAGTACATTTCCTTCTTGGTATGTAGGTAACAGAGATTTGTGCATATACAATGTACAGATGACATTTTAACCATTTGTGGCATTTTTTTCCAGAATGGGTAAAAAGGTAAAGAAGGAAGCAGAGCCCCCTCCCAAGGATGTGGTAAGTTTCTGATTTGAATACTAGCAGCATGTTAACCAGTTTTAAAAATAAGTTGTTCAAACAGTTTGGCATGTACCAGTATATACATGAGTGCACAGTGGCAGAAGTCCAAAGTCTGACTAATGATAAGATTAGTCAGAGAAATCTAACATTATGTAAACAAACATTTACAATATTGTCATTACATAATTAGCACAATTAGAGAGTAATTATTAGCTTTTCCAGTATGTGGATGGCATGTTTATAAGCCTAGTTAATGAACAAATAGTTTTGGTTTGTTTTTTCAAATACTTTCAATTTACATTTGCCAGTCTCTCATTGATGTTAATTATCTAAGTGGATTTTAAAAAAATGAATGAAGGTAATGCTATAGCTACTAGGTATGTATGTAAGGTTGTCTTTAGATGAGCATTTGGATATCAGAAGTCCTGTGTTTTCCAATCCTATGGAGAGAAAAGTCTGTGTTCATCACCTTTTTCTCTTTCAAGTGCTTGAATAATGCATTCCTCAAAACACAAACCTTTATCTCTCCCTTTTATTTATTTTTATTTTTTTTAAATATTCTCCCAAAGTCTTTATTGAATTTGTTACTATATTGCTTCTATTTTATGTTTTGGTTTTTTGGCCACAAGGCATGTGGGATCTTGGCTCCCTGATGAGGGATCGAACCCGAAACCCCCGCATTGGGAGGTGAAGTGTTAACCACTGGACCACCAGGAGTCCCTATCTCTCCCTTTTAAAAGCGAGGTTCAATAAACTTAATGTCCAATAGGTTGGCAATTGGGATGAGGTGATCTTAGAAGATGTAAGATGGTTTAAAGTGGTTATGGTAAATAAGCATGTATTACACAAAAAATTATTTCCATAGCAGTAGTGATCACAGAAGTAAACAATTAGAAGTGACAAAATTGTTTTAAAATAAAAACTTAGTTAAATAAATTATTCCATTTTGATAAAATGATGTCACTTAATGTTTGATAGCATGGGAATGTGATTACAATATTTAAATTAAAACGTTATAATAGGGACTTCCCTTGGTTCAGTGGCTAAGACTCCATGCTCCCAATGCACAGGACCCTGGGTTTCATGCCTGGTTAGGTAACTAGATCCCACATGCTGCAACTGAGAGTCTCATGCTGCATCTAACCACATACCACAATTAAGACCAGGCACAGTCCAAAAAAAAAAAAAAAGGGAAAAAGGCTATAATAAAATAATTAAAGCAGAGTTCTATCATTTCTCTTTAAAGTTTATGAACTGCCAAAAGATTGTGTTAAAAATGTCCTAGGACAATTTTCAATTTAAAATCTTATTTGGAACAGACATTTGGTGTGGTTTTCTTCAAATAAAATATGAATGGGGAAAAAAGTATGTGTAGTCAACAGACTCACAAGATTTACAGCCTGAAGGAACCTGATGTTAATGCAGGAGTCTTCCCAACAACACTGGAACATTGCAGTTACAAATGTGAGCTCTGTCCCAGGTCTGCCTCTCATAAACTGTTATTTTGGTAAAGTTGCTAAATCTGGCCAAGTTATTTCAGTCTTTTTTTTTTTTTTTTAATCTCTTAAATGAGATCTGTCATGTCCAAATCATTTTGGTAAATGATTACAATGAAATAGAATACATGAAATTCACAGTGTCTAGCACATAGTAAACACTCAGTAAATAAGATCTGTTATCCCGAGAATCCTTTAGATTCTCTCTCTCTCCCTCTCTCCCTCTCCCTCTCCCTCTCCATCTCCCCCTCCCCCTCCCCCTCCTTCTCCCTCTCCCTCTCCCCCTCCTTCTCCCTCTCCCTCTCCCCCTCCCCCTCCCCCTCCCCTTCCCTCTCTCTCTCTCTCTCTCTCACACACACACACACACACACACACTCCTATGTAACTTTTTATGTATGATACCTCAATGTAGCTGGCAACAAAGGGTACAGATAACATATCGGCACAGGTCTAGAAAAGTTTTGCAGAGATGGTCAGTGTGGTCTCCTGATGAAGTTCATCGGTCTGCCTCCTCTCCTTTGGACATAATGCTCAAATGTTCTAAATTCTCTTGTTTTAATCATTGCATCTAGTTTGCATTACCCTTATTTTTACTGCAAAATAGCATTATTGACATCCTGTTACCATAAAGTGGAGTCATGAACACAGTACTTGAGGACAAACACTTTCTGATTAAAATTAGAATTAAGGGACTATTAAACAAATAGACATATTTGTCTAATACACCTTTCATAATTTTATGTCTTGCTGGTATTGTCCTCTCTACTCCAATCTTTGAGGAGCACAGTCAAGGACTGAGAAACAATTCCCATCCTCAAGTTAACAAAAATCTAGTTCTTGTTTCCTTGGGTCACCACAGCCTTGGGGACTGCTGAAGGCATGTGGTCCTTGACTATCCTGAGGGTCCTTCCATCCTTCCCCTACTCTGACTTTATGTTAATAAAGCTGATAGAGCAGTATTACATACCTAATTGCTTTTCTATAGTATAAATTCTAATGCTTCAAAACACTATCAGTTCAGTTCAGCCGCTCATTTGTGTCCGACTCTTTACAACCCCATGGACTGCAGCACACCAGGCCTCCCTGTCCATCACCAACTCTTGGAGTTCACTCAAACTCATGTCCATTGAGTCGGTGATGCCATCCAACCATGTCATCCTCTGTTGTCCCCTGCTCCTCCTGCCTTCAATCTTTCCCAGCATCAGGGTCTTTTCAAATGAGTCAGTTCTTCACATCAGATGGCCAAAGTATTGGAGTTTCAGTTTCAGCATCAGTCCTTCCAATGAATATTCAGGACTGATTTCCTTTAGGATGGACTGGTTGGATCTCCTTGCAGTCCAAGGGACTCTCAAGAGTCTTCTCCAACACCACAGTTCAAAAGCATAAATTCTTCAGCACTCAGCTTTCTTTATAGTCCGACTCTCACATCCATACATGACTACTGGAAAAACCATAGCTTTGACTAGATGGACCTTTGTTGGCAAAGTGATGTCTCTGTTTTTTAATAAGCTGTCTAGATTGGTCATAACTTTTCTTCCAAGGAGCATGCGTCTTTTAATTTCACGGCTATTTTAAAACACTATAGCACAGTTTAAACTATCTGAACTTGGAATTTGTTCCAAGATATACCTCTTCAAAGTCTGTGAAGGGTTTGTTGTATAAATTATAGATGAAAAATCAGATTTAAAAGGGGGATATATAACTTCTTGAGAAAATAAACTTTTTCCTGTCAAGCCATGGCAGTTTGCTTCTTTTATATCTCCTAAAACACTGTTTCCAAAGATTTTTATTTTTATTAATCTTTCATCTACTGGTTAAGATGGGTAATGGGGATGGAAAAAAAGGATGTTCGGTGATAAGGTTAAAACAAAAATCTCCCTTTGCTTTTGTTAGTAGTTTCATTGTCGAAGCATATACTGATATGTGCATTTATGGTTTATTGCTTCCATTTCTTCTCCTAAAGGAGAATACTAGCTGAGAAGATGCCTTGATGTGGGGAAAATATGGCTTGAATAACTAATACAACTATATTCTGCTTTCACAAATCATTTCCAAGTCTGGCTGAAAGGTTGTTTGTGATGCTTTAATAAAAAGCAGACTTTCTGTGGATTGAGTGCATGAAAGAATTATTAGCAGAAATGACCATAGTAGGCAATATTTGGTAGGGCATCAGTAATCATGAATGGATGTGAGAGTTGGACCATAATGAAGGCTGAGCACTGAACAATTGATGCTTTCAAATTGTGGTTCTGGAGAAGACTCTTGAGAGTCCCTTGGACAGCAGAGAAATCAAACCAATCAATCCTAAAGGAAATTAACCCTGAATATTCATTGGAAGGACTCATGCTGAAGCTGAAGCTCCAATACTTTGGCCACCTGATGAGAAGAGTCAGCTCATTGGAAAAGACCCTGATGCTGGGAAAGATTGAGGGCAAGAGGAGAAGGGGGCGACAGAAGATGAGATAAGTTGGATGGCATCACCAACTCAATGGACATGAATAAACTCCAGGAGATAGTGAAAGAAAAGGAATCCTGGCATGCTGCAGTCCATGGGGTCACAAAGAGTCAGATATGACTTAGTGACTGAACAATAACAACAGTGATATTCTGTGACTAAGTTATACTGTCAAAGTCTAATCCTTGCTTCATCACCCACCAACTCTGATCTAAGGCAAATCTGACCTCTGTATTCCCCAGTGAGGATGTGATGATGTCCACTTCATGGGATACCCACTTCATAACCACTTACAGCAGTGGGGCAAGGTTAGGTAAATAAAAGATGCTTAGAACAGTGCCAGGCATTAGATAAGAACTCAGTACATGTAATTATTCATGATGTGGCTGAGGGTGCTGTCCATCACCCTACAAAACTGTTGAGGTTTGCTTGAACCTGTCTAAAGAGGCAAGTTATGTCAGTTTTGAAAGACCAGCCAGCTGCTAAAGTTCCCAGTTGCCCAGAACATGGCCATTATGATTTATGGTCAGGTCTCTTTGAGCTTAAGAGCATGGACATTTTATTCTCTTACATTTCAGAGACAACTGAATCCACAGAATCTAAACTCATAGACTGTGATCTAGCTCTAGAATATTAGTGGTTAAGTATCAAGTTAAGTAGACGTTTATGTTAATGGGTCAATGCCTTCTCTTCTGGTTAAGTGCATGTGGGAACCAAGTATGGTGGCTGTTGAATCAGAGGCACTGGCAATAGCAGAACCTGCTCTCCTACCTGGAAAACCAAATCCAGTTCCGTGGAAGAAGGGATGTCTCCTGCGGCTTGTTTTTCTGGACCCTTTCCACCAGCCTGAGAATGACTCAGGTTGTAAAGCAAATGAGAGGTTATTTAGCTGTTTTCATTTTAACTTTTACCCTTTTGCAGATTTTAACTGATGTTTAAAGAGTCTGTACGAAAAGCTTGTGCCAGGGTGGTGCAGTCGGCTTCCTTCTGTTTATCTGTCTCCCTTTTCCTGGGCAATTGTCTCCTCACGATTGGAGACCACTGACTCCATAAACACATTCCAAAAGAAATCAAAAAAGCCTTTTATTTGCACTTGCTGGCGCCATAAAAATCACTCAACTGTCATGATTTATCTCTTTTCACTGAGTCCAGCTTTATAATTGTATGTTCTTTTAGACATGTGCTGTCTAATCATGGAAGCTAGTGGTCACATATGGTTATTTACATTTAAATAATTGAAATTGTATTAATGAAAACAAACAATATAAAATGAAAAATTCAGTACCTCAGTCGCATTAGTTCAAGTGCTCAAGAGTCACATAGACAATACAGGATGGGGATCCTTCCATCACTGCTCTTCTGTTGGGCAGTCTTATCCTAAATGGTCTTGTTTCCTTAACAGAGAGAGAAAAGCATCTCTACCAGTCCATGGCTTCTCTAATTGACTGGACTTAAAATTCAAAGCTTAGCCAAAACGGTTCCCCTTTCTCTCATCCTCTTTGTAAATAATTTGGGTTCATCATTTATTCCGTACAGAGCGCGAAATTATGATTTCACAACCAGCTTGTTGGTGACTCGCTATGAGTTCCTCACAGGAAAGCAGATGGAATCTGTAATTACAGCACAGGATTATTTATTTAGTCATGTGGCATTCTGTTACAGCTATCATCTTATTCTCAGCGCCTTTTCTAATAAAAGATTACTACAGCGCTGCAGGCTCTGTAGGAGAAATGCATGTCATGCCAAGTTTCTCTGCTCTCTGCCAAACATTGATATTTCTTCGTTGACAGCTCTTATGATGGTAATTCTCCCAGTCTCAAACTTCCTTTTAAGCTTCTTGTACCCCCATAACCTTTTTCTTAAGGATAACCAGAAGATATGACGAAATACTAAAGTGTTATCTGAACCACAGAAGGAGAATTAAAAGATGTTTAAAGGTATTTCCACATACCCTACTCCTTTGAGAACTGTAGTCATTCTGTGGAGATCATGACAAATCCATACTTCAGCATAGTCTGTTCATTCACATGCTTGCAAAATTAAATTTAAAAATATTGAAATATCAGAAGTCTCTGAATTGGAAGTTCGAAAATGTAAGGAAAGGTAACCATTCAGGATGCCAGGGGCACTGTCTTAGGTGAAAGTTGATCTGCGGTTGTGATTCTCAAGGGTTCAGTGCAGGGTCAGGGGCCCTCATGAGGATAGAATGGTGTCTATGGACTCTCTCCCTGCAGAAAGCACACCAAAAGTCCTGCCCACAATTTCAGAGAGACAAGCTGTCCCTGGAGCCCACTGATGGCTTCATGAATCTCAGATCTGAAATCTTCTTTTCTGGCCTCAATAGACAGTGCAGCACTCAAGGAAGGCATTGCAAGGCCACAAGCATAAAAAAGAAGTTTCCAGAGGCTCTTTAATACATTCCTTTATAGGGATTTACAGAGTGTTTCTATATCCAGGGTACTGTTCTAGGTAATAGGGATAGAGAAATAATATAACCCCCTGCCTGAAGAAAGTCATTCATTTATCAGACAAATATTGAGTACATATCACACACAAGTCAAGTATTCCTCTACATCCTGGGCATATAGATCAGGCCTCAAGGCAACTTATTAATACACTCAAATGGGGAAACAGTCAATTAACAAAAAAATGTGAAAATTCCAGGATAAAATCAATGAAATTTTACCTGAGTTTTGTTGAAAAAAAAAATCCAGAATTTTAATTTCAAGCATTGTTAACTTTTTCTTTCTTATCATGTCATCATTACTTTAGAAATCCTTTCTTCAGAGTTCAGACCACCATTATAATTCAGTTTATTGATTTTATCAATTTATTGATATGCCACTATTGTGTTTCTATTTTGTCCTCCCCAACCTTGGCTGAAATATTTGCTGAGTAATTTGTTTGAAATTACAGTTGATATACTTGAGTTTGAAAACGCCTGAACCTATCTTTTTCACATCTGAATGAAAAATTAGCAAAGTTTAAATTTCTTGAACCCATCAACAGAAAATCAGATTAAAGATTTACTGATCATGGTCCTACCCATCAGAACAAGACCCAATTTCCCCCTCAGTCAGTCTCTCCCATCAGGAAGCTTCCATAAGCCTCTTACCCTTCTCCATCAGAGGGCAGACAGACTGAAAACCACAATCACAGAAAACAAACCAATATGATCATGTGGACCACAGCCTTGTCTAACTCAGTGAAACTATGAGCCATGTCATTGTAGGGCCACCCAGGATGGACAGGTCATGGTGGAGAGTTCTGACAAAATGTGGTCCACTGGAGAAGGGAATGGCAAACCACTTCAGTATTCTTGCCTTGAGAACCCCATGAACAGTATGAAAAGGCAAAAAGATAGGATACTGAAAGATTAACTCCCCAGATTGGTAGGTGCCCAATATGCTACTGGAGATCAGTGGGAAAATAACCCAGAAAGAAAGAAGAGATGGAGCCAAAGCAAAAACAACACCTAGTTGTGGATGTGACTGGTGATGGAAGTAAAGTCAGATGCTGTAAAGAGCAATATTGCATAGGAACCTGGAATGTTAGGTGCATGAATCAAGGTAAATTGGAGGTGGTCAAATAGGAGATGGCAAGAGTGAACATCGACATTTTAGGAATCAGCAAACTAAAATGGATTGGAATGGGTGAATTTAACTCAGATGACCATTATATCTACTACTGTGGGCAACAATCCCTTAGAAGAAATGGAGTAGCCATTGTAGTCAACAAAAGAGTCTGAAATGCAGTACTTAGATGCAATCTCAAAAATGACGGAATGATCTCTGTTCATTTCCAAGGCAAACCATTCAGTATCACAGTAATCCAAGTCTATGCCCCAACCCATAATGCTGAAGAAGCTGAAGTTGAATGGTTCTAGGAAGACCTAAAAGACCTTCTAGAACTAACACCCAAAAAAGATGTCCTTTCATTATATGGGACTGGAATGCAAACATAGGGAGTCAAGAAATACCTGGAGTAACAGGAAATTTGGCCTTGGAGTACAGAATTAAGCAGGGCAAAGGATAATAGACTTTTGCCAAGAGACACACTGGTCATAGGAAACACCCTCTTCCAACAACACAAGAGAAGACTCTACACAAGGACATCACCAGATGGTCAATACCGTAATCAATCTGATTATATTCTCTGCAGCCAAAGATGGAGAAGTTCTATACAGTCAGCAAAAATAAGACCGGGAGCTGACTGTGGCACAGACCATGAACTCCTTATTGCCAAATTCAGACTTAAATTGAAGAAAGTAGGGAAAACCACTAGACCACTCAGGTATGACATGAATCAAATCCTTTACAATTATACAGTGGAAGTGACAAATAGATTTAAGGGATTAGATCTGATAGACAGAGTGCCTGAAGAACTATGGACAGAGGTTCCTGACATGTACAGGAGGCAGGCATCAAGAACTAACCCCAAGGAAAAGAAATGCAAAAAGGCAAAATTGCTGTCTGAGGAGCCCTTACAAATAGCTGTGAATAGAAAAGAAGCTAAAGGCAAAGGAGAAAAGGAAAGATAAACCCATTTGAATGCAGAGTTCCAAAGAATAACAAGGAGAGATAAGAACACCTTCCTCATCAATCAATGCAAAGAAACAGAGGAAAATAATAGAACGGGAAAGACTACAGATCTCTTTAATAAAATTAGAGATACCAAGGGAACATTTCATGCAAAGATGGGCACACAAAAAAAGGACAGAAATGGTATGGACCTAACAGAAGCAGAAGATATTAAGAAGAGGTGGCAAAAATACACAGAAGGACTATACAAAAAAGATCTTCACGACCCAGATAATCATGATGGTGTGATCACCAACCTAGAGCCAGACATCCTGTATGCAAAATCAAGTGGGCCTTAGGAAGCATCACTATGAACAAAGCTAGTGGAGGTGATGGAATTTCAGTTGAGCTATTTCAAATCCTAAAAGATGATGCTGTGAAAGTGCTGTACTCAATATGCCAGCAAATTTGGAAAACTCAGCAGTGGCCACAGGACTGGAAAAGATCAGTTTTCATTCCAATCCCAAAGAAAGGCAATGCCAAAGAATGCTCAAACTACCACACAATTGCACTCATCTCACATGCTAGTAAAGTAATGCTCAAAATTCTCCAAGCCAGGCTTTAGCAATACATGAACTGTGAACTTCCATATGTTCAAGCTGGATTTAGAAAAGGCATAGGAACCAGAGATCAAATTGCCAACATCCGCTGGATCATCGAAAAATCAAGAGAGTTCCAGAAAAATACCTACTTCTGCTTTTTTGACTATGCCAAAGCCTTTGATTGTGTGGACCACAACAAACTGTGGAAAATTCCTCAAGAGATGGGAATACCAGACAACCTAACCTGCCTCCTGAGAAATCTGTATGCAGGTGAGGAAGCAACAGTTAGAACTAGACATGGAAAAACAGACTGGTTCCAAATAGGGAAAGGAGTATGTCAAGGTTGTATGTTGTCACCCTGCTTATTTAACTTATATGCAGAGTACATCATGAGAAATGCTGGGCTGCAAAGAAGCCCATGCTGGAATCAAGATTGCTGGGAGAAATATCAATAACCTCAGATATGCAGATGACACCACCCTCATGGCAGAAAGCGAAAAAGAACTTAAGAGCCTCTTGATGAAAGTGAAAGAGGAGAGTGAAAAAGCTGGCTTAAAACTAAACATTCAGAAAACTAGATCATGGCATCCGGTCCCATCACTTCATGGGAAATAGATGGGGAAATAGTGGAAACAATGACAGACTTTATTTTTCTGGGCTCCAAAATCACTGCAGATGGTGACTGCAGCCATGAAATTAAAAGACGCTTGCTCCTTGGAAGAAAAGTTATGACCAACCTAGACAGCATATTTAAAAGCAGAGACATTACTTTACCAACAAAGGTCCGTCTAGTCAACGCTATGGTTTTTCCAGTATTTATGTATGGATGTGAGAGTTGGACTATAAGGAAAGCTGAGCACCGAAGAATTGATGCTTTTGAACTGTGATGTTGGAGAAGACTCTTGAGAGTCCCTTGGACTGCAAGGCAATTCAACCAGTCAATCCTAAAGGAAATCAGTCCTGAATATTCATTGGAAGGACTGATGCTGAAGCTGAAACTCCAATACTTTGGCCACCTGATGTGAAGAACTGACTCATTTGAAAAGACCTTGATGTTGGGAAAGATTGAAGGCAGGAGGAGAAGGGGATGACAGAGGACAGATGGTTGGATGGTATTACCAACTCAATGGAGATAAGTTTGAGTAAACTCTGGGAGTTGGCGATGGACAAGGAGGCCTGGCATGCTGCAGTCCATGGGGTCGCCAAGTGTCAGACACGACTGAGTGACTGAAATGAGCTGAACTGAACTGAAATTTCTTGAGTCACAAGCCTTTCCTCTGAACTGTGCTGATCATTCCCATTAGAGTGTTGGGGGTGGCGGAGGGGAGGTGGGGGAGGAAGATCTAGGTCATTTGCTGAGGCCTTATATGTCCTTATTTTTCAATAATATTTCTGCTTCCTATTATATATTTTCCTCTTAGTCAAGCTCCCATTTTATCTACCGTAAATGCAACATTCATTTCCATTTTAAACCTTCCTGGTGTTGTTTCCCCCAACAGAATGTCCTTTCTCCTTATCTTAGCCTACCCTGTTGTATCCATTCTTCAAATCACATGTAAAATTTCCCCACTCTACAGACCTTTATCCATCTACCCCAGTTCAAATTAATTCTCCCTTCCCCAGAGCAACATTTATTGTCTTGCCATGTTTTTGTACTTCATATAATCCTAGAATTATATATTTGGAAGAGCTCTGAGAGATATAATCCAACTTCCAAATTTTCAGATTAAAAAAGATGGGGTTAGGGATTTCCTTGGTGGTCTAGTGGCTAGGAGTTCATGCTCCCAATTCAAGGGGCCCAAGTTTGATCCCACATGCCCCAACCATAATATCCCTCATGCCTCAACTACGATCAAGGATCCCTCATGCTGCAACTAAGATCTGGTGCAGCCATATTAATATGAAAAAAAAAAATGTTAGTGAGCAAGTGATGACCCCAAGTGCTCTGGAATTCTGGGGTTACCTTTTAATACCTAACTAAGATAATTCTCACGGAGAAGGCGATGGCACCCCACTCCAGTATTCTTGCCTGGAAAATCCCATGGATGGAGGAGCCTGGTAGGCTGCAGCCCGTGGGGTTGTGAAGAGTCGGACACGACTGAGCGACTTCACTTCCACTTTCACTTTCATGCATTGGAGAAGGAAATGGCAACCCACTCCAGTGTTCTTGCCTGGAAAATCCCAGGGACTAGGGATCCTGGTGGGTTGGCATCTATGGGGTCGCACAGAGTCGGACATGACTGAAGCGACTTAGCAGCAACAGCAGCAAAATAATTCTCAAGCCTCAATCTCCAGGCACTTTTAGAAGTTCTTCCTTAAAATTTCTGTGGATTTCCAGGCCCTTATATTCCTGGTCAGTGCTGCAGACAGCATACTAGCCATGCCTCTAGGCTCTCCTAGAGGCCATTTTTACTCAATGGTTCATGTCACTGGAATCCATAAGGACCTATAAGCCTGGTGCACATAGCAGGTATTTACTGACGATCTGTATTCCAGAAAGAGTCTAAGAGGCTTGAGACTTTGAACACTCTTTCAGCTCTAGTACAGAGTTAGACATGTGCAAAAAACAGCTTCAGCTTCAATTTGTTTTATTATTTAGAAGATTTAATAATTTTTTTTATTAGGGATAATTAGTTTTTTAAATAGAAGCTAGAAGTATCATTGTTATTCTAAGTGAGTATTGAGTAATATATAATTGTTTTGAAAAGACTACATGACCTTTACAGTGTTATACTGTCATCTCACTTGATAGAAGACCCTGATTAAAATAAACCAAAACAGTAATGCATTTTCTATTTGGCTTTCCTAATTGGTGTTTGATTTCTGCATTTTAACTTAAATTTCACATTTAAGTTAAATGTGTAACAGCTTCAATTCATATGTTAGATAATGTTGCCCTAAAATCCAACAGCTATTTTCCCTCCAAGAGGTATTTTTATCCTAGCCACGTCCTTTCAGGTCATTGCTTACTGCCATCTTCTCTGTCTTCTCTACTCTTGTAACCTCACACAATTATGTCTCCTTATTCAGAGTAATCTCCCTCTCCATCTTCTACTCAAAACCGAACGTCAACTTTTGTTACATCCCAAAACACATTAATGCTCAAAATTCTCCAAGCCAGGCTTCAACAACACGTGAACTGTGAAATTCCAGATGTTCAAGCTGCGTTTAGAAAAGGCAGAGAAACCAGAGATCAAATTGCCAACATCTGCTGGATCATCGAAAAAACAAGAGAGTTCCAGAAAAACATCTATTTCTGCTTTATTGACTATGCCAAAGCCTTTCACTGTGTGGATCACAACAAACTCTGGAAAATTCTGAAAGAGATGGATACCAGACCACCTGATCTGCCTCTTGAGAAATCTGTATGCAGGTGAGGAAGCAACAGTTAGAACTGGACATGGAACAACAGACTGGTTCCAAATAGGGCAAGGAGTACGTCAAGGCTGTATATTGTCACCCTGCTTATTTAACTTATATGCAAAGTACATCATGAGAAACACTGGGCTGGAGGAAGCACAAGCTGGAATCAAGATTGCTGGGAGAAATATCAATAACCTCAGATATGCATATGACACCACCCTCATGGCAGAAAGTGAAGAACTAAAGAGCCTCTTGATGAAAGTGAAAGAGGAGAGTGAAAAAGTTGGCTTAAAACTCAACATTCAGAAAACGAAGATCATGGCATCTGGTCCCATCACTTCATGACAAATAGATGGGGAAACAGTGGAAACAATGACAGACTTTATTTTGGGGGGCTCCAAAATCACTGTAAATGGTGACTACAGCCTTTGAAATTAAAAAGACGCTTATTCCTTGGCAGGAAAATTATGACCAACCTCTGTTCAGTTCAGTTCAGTCGCTCAGTCGTATCCGACTCTTTGCGACCCCATGAATCACAGCACACCAGGCCTCCCTGTCCATCACCAACTCCAGGAGTTCACTCAGACTCACGTCCATTGAGTCAGTGATGCCATCCAGCCATCTCATCCTCTGTCATCCCCTTCTCCTCCTGCCCCCAATCCCTCCCAGCATCAGAGTGTTTTCCAATGAGTCAGCTCTTCGCATGAGGCGGCCAAAGTACTGGAGTTTCAGCTTTAACATCATTTCTTCCAAAGAACACCCAGGACCGATCTCCTTTAGAATGGACTAGGTTGGTCCATTCTAGTCCATTGGACTAGAATCTAGGTTGGTCATAACTTTCCTTCCAAGGAGTAAGCGTCTTTTAATTTCATGGTTGCAATCACCAACCTAGACAGCATATTCAAAAGCAGAGACGTTACTTTGCCAACAAAGGTCTGTCTAGTTAAGGCTATGGTTTTTCCAGTAGTCATGTATAGATGTGAGTGTTGGACTATAAAGAATGCTGAGCGCCGAAGAATTGATGCTTTTGAACTGTGGTGTTGGAGAAGAGTTTTGAGAGTCCCTTGGACTGCAAGGAGATCCAACCAGTCCATCCTAAAGGAAATCAGTCCTGAATGTTCATTGGAAGGTCTGATGTTGAAACTGAAACTCCAATACTTTGGCCACCTGATGCAAAGAACTGACTCATTTGAAAAGACCCTGATGCTGGAAAAGATTGAATGCAGGAGAAGGGAATGACAGAGGATGAGATGGTTGGATGGCATCACCAAACTCGATGGACATGAGTTTGGGTAAACTCTGGAGATGGTGAAGGACAGGGAGGCCTGGCGTGCTGCAATCCTGGCGCAAACAGAAACAGTCAGACACGACTGAGTGACTGAATTGAACTGAACTGAAAACACATTAAGATGTCCATTTAGAAAGGGTCAGCACAAAGAAGCAGCTAAAGCGTTGAAATTCAATTTTCTTTTTTTTTTAATTTCTTTATTATTATTATTATTATTTTACTTTACAATATTGTATTGGTTTTGCCATACATCAACACACATCAGCCACTGGTTTACACGTGTCATAAACAGAACATCCTCATCCATGGTCTCTGGAAACAGAAGAAAACAGTGTAATAATTTGTTTTCTCCTTGACCAAAGAAAATCCATAGGGGTCATGAGTTTGTTATTGTTTATTTCAGCTAACTGTGAATTCTCAGGATCTCACAGCAGGATACAGGACTTTTTACAGTCCTATACTTTTTATTTATACTATATTACCTTTTCCTTGCTCCAGATTTTATCCAGTTTTACCTTTGGTGATCTGCTGCTTTCTTTAAATTTTTAGTTGTTTCACATAAATGTAGTTTCTGCTTTTCAAGAAATGGTATAGTGATTAGAAAGTAGGTACTGATCACTGAGTTGCCAGAGTATCTAATAGAGCAGGTTATCAAGGATTCTTGTGTATTGATGAAGAATTATACTAAGATATGTTATTTAATGAGAATCTATTATGTGCCAGACAACTTGCTAAATGCTTTACATGGATGATCTCTAATCTGCTCCTTAATCCTTCACAGTAGGTATTATTATACCCATTATTCAGAGAAGGAAACTGAAATTCTAACAGCTTAGGTAACTTTTTTGATTTCCCATGGCTAAAATGACAGACTACACCACCAGGTTCCAAAATACTTTGCTTTTCCCTCCATACTCCAGGGATTTCAAAGCCAGCAATGTTGACAACTCTCCATCAGTGATATTTTTTAAATAAAAATTTTGCAATGCACTTTGTGGGCAGTGACCACATCCTTTTTGTAAGATTAATATTCTCCTTAAGTTTCAAGACACCATTCATGTTTTATGTGCTTTTTAAAACTCATATGTGGCTATGATATTTTTCTCTCTGCCTTTCAGTTTGATCCATTGACAGTTGAAAGCAAGAAAGTTGCAACCGTGGTACTAATGCTTAATTCTCCCGAAGAAGAAATTTTGGCTAAAGCATGTGAAGCCATTTATAGATTTGCTTTAAAAGGTTTGGATTTTTTCAATTTATCTTTCTATTTCATTATTTTCTTAAAATATTTACTACATAATGGGCACTTTTCTCCTTAGTCTTTAACTTACTTCTTGTCTCATGAATTCTTTCAGACAACCAGAATATCATTTAATTTATCACCTGAAAATAATGTATCTCCCTATGTTCCTACCCTAGTCTTAAAGAGTAATTTAGTCAGGGTAGAACAGTCATTTTGAAGGCTTTATTGCAGTTTTAAAAATTGTAAATGTCACAGGAGCTGAAAAAGCTCCTAAGGATCAAATCTGGAATAATTGTGTGGCTCAGTGGTAAAGAATCCACCTGCCAATGCAGGAGATGCAGGCTCAATCCCTGGGTAGGGATGATCCCCTGGAGAAGGAAATGGCAACCCCCTCTAGTATTCTTGCCTGGGAAATCCCACGGACAGCAGAGCCTGGTGGGCTACAGCTCATGGATTTGCCAAGAGTTGGACACAACTGAGCATACATGCCATCCTAGATTTACAGCCCGAAGAAGACAAATATTATACAGATTAAAAAATGATTGAATGAGTAAATAAACAGGAGAGAAAAGACAAATCTCCAATGCAGAAGAATCCCAGTTTATGCAGATACTCTGCCCTCGAGGAGGCGGGACACAACTTCCCGCTCCTTAGGGACTGTGCATGGACATCTTTCCAGAGAGCACACAATGGACACCTGGGGGAAAGTGTGTAGCGGAGAAACCTGACAGACCCTGCCTCTGCCGGGCGATCAGAATCAGCATCAACAGAGATAACATGTGCCCTTGACATAATGACAAGAGTACTTCACTTCTGTTATTTGCCCCCAACCTAGAGACTCAGTCTAAATATGATGTTTTAAACCAAACTCCAATTCAGGGACATTCTCCAATTATCAAAAACAAGGAAAGTCTCAGGACTTCCTGGTGGTCCAGTTGCTAAGACTCTGTGCTCCCAATGCAGGGTACCCGGGTTTGATCCCTGGTCAGGAGAAGGCAATGGCACTCCACTCCAGTACTCTTGCCTGGAAAATCCCATGGACGGAGGAGCCTGGTGGGCTGCAGTCCATGGGGTTGCTGGGAGTTGGACACGACTGAGCGACTTCACTTTCACTTTCATGCATTGGAGAAGGAAATGGCAACCCACTTCAGCGTTCTTGCCTGGAGAATCCCAGGGACTGGGGAGCCTGGTGGGCTGCCGTCCATGGGGTCGCACAGAGTCGGACACGACTAAAGCGACTTAGCAGCAGCAGCAGCAGCAGGGAGCTAGATCCCACATGCCACAACTAAGAGTTTGAATGCTGCATTTAAAAGATCCTGTATGCCGCAACTAGGACCTGGCACATCCAAATAAACAAGTAAATTTTTAAATTAAAGTCAGTAGAGCAACATCTTTAAAGTACTAAAAAAAATTAAAACTTTGAACCTAGATTTCTACACCCTGAAAAAATATCTTTCAAAATCATAAGTGAAATAAAGTCTTTTTCAAACATTCAAAAACTGAAATAGCTCTTTGCAAGGAGACCACACTACTAACTATATTAAGTAGGTCCTTCAGGCAGGAGGAAAATGATACCAGATGGAAATATGGAAGAAGAATGAAGATAGAACACTAGAAATGGTAACATATAATGTTTTTTATTTGAATCACTAAAAAACCAAATTAGTTATTTTAAACAAAAATAATAATCATATATTGTGCAGTCTGAAACATGTGTAAAAGTAAGATATAGGACAACAGAACCAAGGTAGAAAGGTAAAAAAGTGGAAGTATACTATATAAGTGTACTGCATGTGAAGTAATATATACTACCACTTGAAAGAAGACTGTGCTAGGATATATACTACAGTCCCAAAACAACAATATCAAATAAACCAACAAAGGAATAAAATGGAATCATAAAAATTTCAATTCATACGAAGAAGGCAGAAATGAAGAAAAGAAAAACAATGATGAAACATATACGAGTTAAACCTAAACATATCAATAATCAAATTAAATGTAAGTGGTCTGTATACGTTAACAGGGACAGGGTGTTTTATTGGATATAAGCAAGACTAAACTACATTCTGCCTTCAAAAAATGCAGTTAGAATATAATGAAACAAATAATTTGAAAGTAAAGGAGGAAAAATGATACCCTATGCTAGCACTAATCAACAGAAAGCTGAAGTAGCTGTTACTATCACAAAAATGGGATGGTATCACAGATAAAGACGATACCAGAGATATCTCTTTATCAGAGATAAAGATGACCATTTTGTAATAATAATAAAGGGACCAATTAATCAACATGCTATGAAAAATCCTAAACAGTTATACTAAGTACTTAATATCAGATTTTCAAATTATATGAAGCTAGATGCAAAGAGAAATAGACATCCACAATTATAGCTGAGGATTTTGATACTCTTCCCTCAATAAATGAAAGAACCAGTAGATAGTAAATCTATATGGATATAAGAGATTTGAACAGCAATACAAATGAATTTAACCTAGTTTATATTTTTAGAACACTCTAAGAACATCAGAACTCTCTTCAAGTGCATACAGAACATTTATCAAAATAGATTATATTCTGGGCCATCAAACAAGCCTTAATAAATTTAAAATTCCAATCATACAAAATATATGCTATTTCATATTAGAATTAAAAATCAATAACACAAAGAACTCTGAACAATCACCCAATAGCTAGAAAATAATAACATACTTCTAAATAACCTAAGAATGAAAGTGGAAATCAAAAGGGAAATCCAAATTGAAAATGAAAACACAGCATATAAAAAGTTGTAGGATGCTACTAAAAGAGTACTTAGAAATTTATTGTACCAAATGACTGTTAGAAAACAAGAAGGTCTCTCAAATCTATGACCTCAGCTTCCACTTTAATATGTAAAGTTTAAAAAAAAAAAAAAGAAAATAGAAAAACAAGAGCTAATGAAACCCAAGCATTAGTGTTAAGAGTATAATATACATGTGAGCAGAAATCAGTGAAATAGCAATAGAAAACAGAAAAACAATGGACAGAAGCAATAAAATGAAAAATTGGTTTTTTGATATGAATAAGAGTAATAAAAATGTCTAGTCAGATTGATAAATAAAAAGATATAAGATAAATTATTGATATGAGGAATGAGAGAGGAGACATCACTACAGCTCCTACATATATTATAAGGATAATTAAATATTATGAACAATATAAAGCCAGTAAATTCTACAACTCAGATGGATTGGACAAATTCATTTTAAGACATAAACTCTCAAAGCTCACTAAAGAAAGATAGCCTGAACAGCCCCTTATCTATTATAGAAATGGAAATTTGTAGTTAAATATCTCAAAAAGAAAACTTAGGTCCAGATGTTTTCACTGCTGAACTCTACCAAACACAGAAGAAATAATACCAATTATATAAAAATTCTGTTAGAAAATTGTAAAAGATGGGATATTTCTCCATTGATTCTATGAAGCCACCATTTATTTAAGTATCCTAAAGTTTATCCTTAAATTAAAATTTATTTGGGACTTCCCTGGTGGTCCATTGGTTAAGACTCCATGCTTCTGATGTAGGATGCCCAGGTTTGATCCCTGGTGAGAGAGAAGATCCCACATGCTGTGTGGTACAGTGCGGGGGTGGGGGGGAGATATTTTTTTACAAAATATTTTCATCTAAATTAACTTTTAGAACCTCAATAAAATGCAAAATTATGGAAAATTTGAGAAGGATTTTTGTAGTAATCAACAATGTATATTTCAACATATTCTTTTCAAGTGACAAATTTAAATATTTAGACAAAAGGCAAGTCCATAGACTATAGGAAGATACAGTCTGTGTTTTGAGAAAGGTGTTATCAGAATAAACCTGTAACTTCAGGTACAAAATATCTTCATTTTCTGAGAAAACTGAGGCAAAGAAATATTCTCCTCTTAAATTAATTTTGAAAGTGAAATATATGTCTTCATAGCTGGAGAAATTGCAAAGTTGAAATTAATCAGGACCTAAACATTATTCCAGACTTTGCAGAATGATATCCCACTTACGGGGTATGGATAATCTGCTTCTACAATTGGGCTCGATGTTGGCCTTAGTGACCTTCTGGTTCTGGGGCTTCTTGCCGTAGCCATGATGGCTGCAGGTGAACCTGTTGGGTGAAAAATGAACACCCTAAACTCCACCACACACACTTGAACTTGAGGTGGAGAGTCTCTGTGTTAATTTTCATAATTAATTATGCCAGTATTACTGAGTGCCCATTAGATGCCTGGCACTGTGCTAGCCACTGCAGTTATGAAAGAATAGAACAAAAAGGGTATCTATCTTCATGGAAAGTCAAGTTACAGGAGAGGAAGCAAACAATCACGGAGATCATTAAGGGGTATGAAGGAAATAAAGCAGGAAAAAGAGCAATCAGAAAGACTGGTATGTAGTGATGACAGTAGGTAGGGTGGTCGGAGGAGACCCCTCAGGAGGTTAAGTATGAGCTAAGAACCAAAGGAGGAAGCTAGTTGTGTAAACATCCAGGGAAAGGAGAGCAGCAAGCATCCAGGATACTTTTGCTCTAAAGTTTATTCCAGAGAAATATGTGTAGAAGCAGAGGAATGTGAAAAGCAAATGGCAAATAAACTGGAATGACACAAGGAAGAATTTTGATGAGATTGCTATCCATTTCTGATTTTATTTTGCCTGTGATGGTAGGTGAGGAAAATAAAGCCACCCTCCTTGAACTTGGAGCTGTGGAACCTTTAACTAAGCTACTCACCCATGAAGACAAAATTGTGAGAAGAAATGCTACTATGATATTTGGAATCCTGGCTTCTAATAGTAAGTATCTGCTTTTAAAATCATAATCAAGTAATCTCACTTGACACATTATCCTTGTTTAAATTTAACCTTAAGGGATTCATTTTAATTTTATTTATTTTATAAATCCATCTCTGGGGGTTCGGTAGACTAATTCTGCCATATTGAATGTGGCATATTACATTATTTATAAACAACAAAAAAGGGGAAATATTTAAATTTCTCCTGTTTTATTCTGTGTACACACCACAGAGTTTATACACCAAAGGTGCTTCATAATGCCTCCTGTGCAACTCATTTTAAACACAGAAGGGTTCTTTGAAGGATTGGGTTCTTTGCCCAAAGTCATGCAGATGGCTAGTAGCAGAACTGAGATGAGAGCTAAAATTACAGCTTTACTTTCTGACCAATAGTTCAGTAGACTTTCTATTTACTAAATCTCTTATGATCTTTAACATTAGTGTCCATGCTAAGTCAGGTTCTCCTTCTAAATGATTTGGGGGAGAAAGAGTTATAAATTCTTGTTTATACTTACATTTTCTAATGAAATATCTAGGTCTCTGTGACTTTTTTTTCCCTCTTTTTTATGTTCTTAGTTTCTATTGATTTTATTTAGTATTCTTATCTTTCCATTATATGAGGAGTTTATCATCTGTGAAACCCTACAATTTGTTTGCAGATTTTTCTGAGCAGGTTTTTACATTGAATTTCATGAGTTTCTAAAGGAGTCTGTGGCCCCCAAATGTTACGAATACTCTTACATTTGGATGCTAAATGAGATGGCTCTTTTTTTACAGAACTAAATATCCATTTATTCATTTATAAACCATAATGAAACCAGTCAGGTATTTCCCCTCACCAGCAGATCTTGCTTTGGAAAAACAAATACACAAATTTCAGCAACCTCAGAAATTTCATTAAACCTGCAGAGAAGCATAATTCATTTTGGAGTTCAATTTTATGTTTAAGGAATCAGTACCTATCATAAAGACAATTAACTGTAATCTCTTTGCCATGCAAAATTATCCCCATTTATTGTGGACCAACTGCAAGGCCAACTCCTGATAAGGTACTCGGCTAGTTCACATCCTTGAGGACGGCCCCTTCCTCTTTTGCACAGCGTAGTCTCAGAACTTGAGGCCAAAGTGAGTAAAAAGCAAGCCAATGTCAAATGGGTTCTCCTGAGGCCAGTAGTACTAAACTCAAGCCAGAAGGCGACCTCATGACCTCTCCAGAAGCGGCCCATCCGTGAGCGACAAAATGTAACCTCTAAGTACAAAGTTCCAATTATCAAAAACAAACAGGAGTGGATCATTTGCTACAGTTGGCACTTCCTCTCGGAGCAGAGAACCGAGATGGCTCTTTTAGAACTGTCAAACCACAATCTGTAAGCTGGCTGACTAGGCTGTAACCAGTGCTAGGACCAATGCAGTCTGCAACTGCAAAGCTTAATCATGGAAAGAGCTTGGCTGTCTTCAAGGTCTCCACTGAGTGCTTGAGTCTCAAGTATACTGAATTCTATGATTTTATGAAGTAGGTGAAAAAAATCAAACAATTATTGGGGTTAACGCTCAGACGATAAAAAATCTGCTTGCAATGCAGGAAACCCAGGTTCGATTCCAGGGTCGGGAAGATGCCCTGGAGAAGGGAATGGCAATCCACTCCAATATTCTTGCCTAGAGAATTCCATGGACAGAGGAGCCTGGCAGGGTACAATCCATGGGGTTGCAAAGAGTCAGACACGACTGAGCAATGAACACTTTCACTTTAGCTGATTTTCTATTTGAACTATCTGGTGATATGGATAAGACACACCATATCCTCAAGTGCTTGTGAACCTCCTTTTTTGCTGAGAGCCAACTCTATTATATATTATATATATATAATATATAACTGTTGCTTCACTTTTCATATGTGTCTAAGGAGACTTGGAATAAAAAAAAAAAAAGCAACTGGTCATTTGACCTAAAATGAAGTCATGCTTCCAGACTAATATATAAATAAATATACCTCTGAAGCTGCATGATTAAATCATCATCTTTGGACAGTCTTTAAATAACTGATTATTCTTCAGAAATTTGTATCTTCATACGCTTTTCCACATGCTTATAGTGGATGAACCAACAGAATGTTCCAACATTCCAAGTGCTAAAGGCTTGCTATAAAAACCATCTTCCCCTTTTGCAGTTTCAAATAAATTCTTTTTTTTGGCTACAGTGATTGAGCTATGAGCCTGTGCCATGCCTGGGCCATCCAAGATAGGCACGCAAATTACTTTGTTAAACCTTTTTATCAAACAGGAGTTTCTATGTTCTTTTACCTTCCAGCTAGTATTTATTTTTTTAAGTTTCTTTTTTTTTTTAATGTGGACCATTTTAAAAGTCTATATTGAATTTGCTACAGTGTTGCTTCTGTTTTACGTTTTGGTTTTTTGGCCACAGGCATGTGGGACCTTAGCTGCCCAACCAGGAAGCAAACCCAAACCCCACTGCACTGGAAGGCGAAGTCTTAGCCCTGTATTTAGTTTAATGTAACCGAGACTCATTTAATTAAGTCAGCTAAAGAGGGAGCTTTCATCAGGATCCTTGTGAGAAGTAGCCTTATAAGCCCAGACTCTACATTACTTAAGGCAATCAGAAGAGCTCGCTGTCTTAGGAAAAAGGTTGATATAAAAGAGTATGTATGATCAAGAGTAAATTAGATGGTGAACATTATGCAACCAAGAAATTGTGACTAAGAATTAATCCAAGAGCATGAATGTCTTTCCTCTACTTCCCCAAAACTCAGTTATTCTTTTGTACGGAAAGCCTATTCACATACATAAGTTCACTAGCCTTCTTTGAGTCATTTTGAGCAGAACAGAGAGAAGTTTTGACTGGTTGAGAGACAGCCATATCCCTGAATTCCACAGGAAAAGGTGTCTAAGAAAAGGCATATATATCCAGTGGTTAATTCCCTAGACCATATGTTTCAGCTGCTGCAAAGTGAACTTTTCTAAACTTCTGGTAATGCTAATTTTGACTGACAGAAAAGATAATCAACCAAGAAGAGAAATTGCAAAACTGAAGTAACAGCTGTGTCTATTTCTAAGAAAAAGGGCGTTAAGGAGAGCAAGAAAGAGAGGCATAATTGTCTAGTTTTAATTAGTCTCCTACAAATAGGACAAAAGTGAACTTTAAAAAGTCAATATATCTAAACACTTTTGGCATTTGTGATAATCAAACGGAATGAATACAAGATGTACTTATGAAAAAAGGCTGAGGTTAATTCTTATTGGCATTCTGTACTAGTTTTATTAAAAATCTAAATTTTAAAATATTTTTAGTATCTTCCCAAACAAAAAAAGAATTACTGTTACATAATAAGCAAGTGTAGGGCACAGTAACTCAACTTTACTGCTGGTTTTCTAGGCACTTTTGAACATTTATGGTTATCTTTCCTAGTGTTTTGGAAAGCAGGACAACTGAGCAATCAAGGAACATGGGCTAGAGTCTGTCTGGAGTCAGGCAGACCTGGCCTGCCTTTTACTTGCTGTGTGATTTTGAGCTTCAGTTTTCTTATCGGTAAAATTAGGTAATATTAGAACCTATCTCATAAAGAACTATTCCACAGACATTGCCATTATTATTACTGTTAAACATTAATATTCTGTTTCTTCTTTTGCAGATGATGTTAAAAAACTGTTAAGGGAGTTAGATGTCGTGAATTCTGTGATTGCTCGGCTGGCTCCAGAAGGTAACTGTGCAACCTACATCTATGTAAAAAATGGGGAATGGTTTCTTATCCACTTCTGATTAAAGTGTCTATTGAAAATAGTTTATGAAACACCAATTGTGAATTATCATTAAAATCTTTCAAACTAAGATGGGCTCCAACCAAAATAAGATTTGTGGAGCTTTGGTTTTCAAAGCATGCTCTAAAATAATGGTTGAATAAGCCTTTACACACTTGTGTTATTTGTTTTTGATACACAGAAGAAGTCGTTATCCACGAATTTGCTAGTCTTTGCCTAGCAAACATGTCTGTAGAGTATACCAGCAAAGTGCAAATATTTGAACAAGGTGGATTAGAGCCTCTCATCAGACTGCTAAGCAGCCCAGACCCGGATGTGAAGAAAAATTCTATCGAGTGCATTTACAACTTGGTCCAGGTGAGATCAACTTCTAAAAACGTGTTTTGACAAAAGCTGGTTATAGAATTTATTTTCCCATTAAAAAAGGAAAAAGCTTATTAAAATGCTCCAGTTTTGATTCATCAGTTCATCTCAGTACTATTTAGTAGTTATCATTCAGAGAATAAAATAAAATGAAGTTTAGTGTTGATACTTTCAGTTTCCACAAAATAATTGTCCTCCATGAAAGGGCATTTTAGAATCATAACCTAATTTTAAAAGAATAGAATGGCTTGCAGACTAAGGTGGGTTTATGCTAGGTAAGATGTGTTTCTTCCAAAACAGGAAATCTAATATTAGTGTTGAACTAGTTTTGACCTGGGTTTACCTATTGATCTAATCCTGGTGGTCCAATGGGCTGTACCCTATTGTACCCTATGCAGTTTACTAAGATTTTGGATTAGTCTCAATTTGTTGGTGAAAACCTAGTGAGTTGAGTTTTGCTGAACAACATTCATCGCTCACATCTGCAAGATGCTACTTTCCTTTGTAACGTGCTGGTTTCCTTTACCCCCACCCCCCACCCCATCGCCTGCACCTGTCCTGTCCTCTGGGCCCTGCCCCACAACCTCTCAATCACCAACCCAGCAGGCACACCCTCACATCGCCAGCAGGTAAGCTCCCAGCCGCTTTGGACAGCCTTCTCTGCTTCTCTTCCTGCTCAGGTTTCTGAACAATTTCCACACACATTTGATAACCCTTAGTTCAACTGCAAGTATAAAGACACCATTTTAAATAGCCATCAATGGAATGTGAAAGAAGAGGTATCGAAGCAAAGGTGAGGGAGGGTTCATTGAGAGACAGATATCTGAGAAAATATATATTAACAGCAAAAGATGACAAAGGGACTCATCACAAAAGGCACCCAAAAGCGTGAATTCCTGGCCCCTGCGTGTCCTTGCCATGTGGCTGGATCCCCCCTGGTGTTACCTCTAGCTTTACTGAAGAGCAAGTGCATCAGTGTCCCTTCTCTGGTGACTGTTCTTCGTCCTATGGGCCTAAATAATCCTGCAGATGTGTTTGTGTGTTTTATCCTAAATCTCCTTACTAAGACTTAGCTCCCCTTTTCTTAGTAACAGAAGTACTAGTTAATAACAGTGTATTCATTTCCTAGGGCTGCTGTAACGAAGTACCACAGACTGGCTTAAAACACCAGGAATCTATTCCCTCCCAGTTCTAGAGGCTGAATTTCTGACTTTAATGTGTCAGCAGGGCTGTGCTGTCCCAGACTCTGGGTGGAATCCTTCCTTTTCTCTCCCTAGCTTCTGACAGCAGCTCTGAATCCTTGACGGTCCCTGGTTTGCAGCCTCATCATTGCTATATTTCCCTCTGTTGGCTCTCTCTCCTCCTCTTACAAAGACACTGGTCTTATAAGGACACCAATAAATACCCACTACTCCACTATGACCTTATCCTAACTAATTATATCTGCAACAATCTTATCTCCAAATAAGGTCACATTTTGAGGTTCTGGGGGCTAGGACTTCAACATGTTTGGAGGCGATACTATTCAACCCATAATAAGCAACAACCTACAATTTTTATGTCCAAAGAAAGCTTAATATTAGGGGCCAGTTGCGGGATGGATAGAGGAAAGCAAAGCTGGAAAAGGAGATAGCAGAGGACAGAGGAGCCTGGCGTGCTGCAGTCCATGGGGTTGCAAAGAGTTGGACACAGCTTGGCAACTGAACAACGGCAAACAAAGAAACAAGTAGCTTCTGAGAAGTCCTGGATCATGTGTATTTCCTGTTACTGACAATGTCTGTAGGGCTAATGTGAATATTTTGGTATTGTCAGTTGAGGGTTTGCTTATATTTGTGAGTTATTTTGGAAATGAATCTGGAGTAAAAGATGGGAACATAACTTATGTTCTTTGTTAGAAAATAGAGTGTCTCTATTCTTGAGACTATATTTTGCTTTAAAAATCACTTATTTAAACATTTGTCTTTCCTGGCAGGATTTTCGGTGCCGAGCAACACTTCAAGAACTAAATGCCATCCCTCCTATATTAGACCTCTTGAAGTCAGAATATCCAATTATTCAGTTGTTGGCTCTCAAAACCTTAGGTGTTATTACAAACGATAAGGCGTCCCGGGCCATGCTAAGAGAAAATCAAGGAGTGGATCAGCTTATTAAGATCCTAGAAACTAAGGTACCTGTAACCTTTATTCAATGCTCTATGAGAAGATGTATCTCTTCTAGAAGTGTTGTTATAAATGCATATTATGGAATATTTTTTAAATTGAAATGTTATTATATTTAAGCATGATACTAAGTATAATGGACTAATCTGCTTATTGCTACATAGTTTACCAGCATGATTAAATCAGACTAATGCTAGTGGCCATTCTAAAATAATTGTTTTTAATCTTCTGATTTAGAAGATTTAAGATTTTTAAATTTTTGTTTATGGTCTTATCTTCAAACACCTGCAATTGGTCTTCTCCCCTTTGTCTGCTCTAGTTTTCTCTAGGGTAAGGCAAGAAGAGTCATTTTCCACATATGATGGAGAGAAATCTGCTTTAGTGAGTTTACTGATTTAAATATTAATTTCATCTAAAAAGTACATTCATGGAAACATCTAGAATAACATTTGACTAAATATCTGGATATTGTGGCCTTAGCTAAGTTAAAACAAAAAATTAACCATCACAAATCCATCGCTAGTCAATTGGGCATCCATACAGAGCTCCTAAGTCATTAATCTCCAAATAAGAACAATAAAAATCATGCTTCCACTTAACATGATACAACTGTCCTGTGTACAACCAAAAACACACTGTCCCCTTCCCCAGAGGAGAAAGTATAAAGTCCTTGGGTAATGTATACTCTTCTCCTTCACATCCCATAATTTAAATACTAAGATATAAAACTACCCCTACTTAAATACTGTATTACAGGGACTTCCCTGTTGGTTCAGTGGCTAAGACCCCACACTCCTACCACAGGGACCCCAAGTATGATTCCTAATCAAGGAACTAGATCCCGCATGCCGAAAATAAAGATCTCACATGCTGCAACAAAGATCCTGAGTGCCGCGACTCAAACCCGGTGCAGCCGGCTAAAGAAGTAAATATTTTTTAAAATAAAATACCTTAAAAATCTATATTGTAAAATCTGTACATCTCATGTTACCTGAGGGGATAAGAGAGAGAAGAAAAAGATATTTCATACATACACACACACATTCATAACAAAATAAGGAAATACTCATGACAATTACAGTCCTCTTTTCTGTAACTGATCACATGGTTGTAGTTGGTATACCCATTCCATATTCCCTTTGCCCTCAGCAAGTACCCCAGCTCATCTTGATTCTTTACCTGACATGGTGACACAAACCTTTATTCCTGAAGAGTCTGGACCATTTGTAGTTGTGCCTGCATTGAGTCTTTATAGTTTGCCATCACAGGGTATGGTATTACCAAAGAGGTGATGTAAGGGACAGGCACACTCTTCCTCACCTCTATTGTGGAGTAGCAGTCCAACTTCCCTTGGATAGTTGGGATCAGTCACCCCAACCCACACAGCAACTCTCTTCTATTGATTCAGAGGCATGAGGCCCCCAAAGAGACCAGGTGGCTGTCATTTCATTTCAGTGGACTGGACTCATTGCTGTGTCTCTGGGTGGAAGTATCTATCACTTTGGATTTGCAGATCAGCAGAGCCTATGTTTGTGGGTGCAGGAAACAGAAATTTTGCTACTGAATCGCTATGGGTAACAGTGAGTGGGGCCACTACTGTGTCACTCCTTGGTTCCTCGACCCATGAACTGTGCTACGGGAGCAACTGCACTGTACACTGGATGACGTTTCAGAGCACAAACAGCCCTGTGCTCAGTTCCAGTTGTAGCGGAGTCTTCCAGAGGCCGCTGTACCAAGCCAGCTGCTTCAGGATGGTGGGGCCCTGGGAAGGCCGCTGACTTCTGTGCCCCTGTGCTCGCTGCTCCACTTCTCTTGCTATGAAGTGAGTTCTTTGATCAGAAGCAATGCTGTATAGAATACCGTGGTGGTGGAGCATCCTTCCCATGTTTCTCTCCCTTTAAGGATTTCTACCTTACATTTCTAACTGTTCAGATATAAGGTTGCAATTTTCCACTGCTGCGGGGATTCTGGAGGTTCCTCAGGCAAGAAAGTTGCACACTCACAATAACTCCTTCTACCAACTGGAGGTTTTAAGGAATATACTTCCCTTCAGCTTCTGTTTGCTTTTTCAAAAACCACTTTTTTTTTTAGATTTTAAAGTTGCTGTCCAGGATGTATGTATGCATATAGCTGATTCTTGTCATGGTACAGCAGAAGCGAACACAGCACTGTAAAGCAATTATCCTCCAATTAAAAAAAAAAAAAAACCTAAAAAAATAAAAGCTGTTGTCGATGAAAGGCTGTTTGAGCAACTTCACTGGGATACCACTACTGGGAGTTTCCAGCAATTATTTTTTATCTATAAAATATTTTAAACTAGGGGAAATGAGAAGAGATGGGACAAATGGTTAGGGAGGGTGATGTTATGTTAATATGTTTCCTTGGGCCTCTGTCACAACAAAATTAATTATATTATATTCTGAGTGATCGGAGTTCCCTCTTGTAGTAAAATTTGGCAAGTGTGACTTGCTTTTACTACAGTTTTATAAAGTTGTGTTTGCTTTATCATTAGGAATTGAATGACCTTCACATAGAAGCTCTTTCCGTGGTGGCCAACTGCATTGAAGATATGGACACTATGGTGCTGATTCAGCAAACAGGGGGTCTTAAGAAGCTCCTGTCATTTGCAGAAAACTCTACAATTCCTGAAATTCAGAAGAACGCAGCAAGAGCAATTGCTAAAGCTGCTTATGACCGTATGTCTCATTTTACATAAGCTAAGCATACCTATTTCCTCCTGTATTCTTGATTCCGATTAGTACTAAAAAATGCTAGAGTATTTGTCTGCTTTTAAATGGTCATTTGAGGATAGCGCTATACTTAGTATTGAAGGCTGAAATTCATCACAATGCCCATAAGTGAAAACAGAGATTGCTTCACCAAGGATATAACAAACTCAATGTGATTTAATTACACCTTTTTAAAAAAACAGTTCTTTCCTAAATTAAGTTTTAAGCCTTGATTTCTCCTGATTTGAAATTTTACAGAATGCATGCACTGTTTGTGATCCTGAAAATGTCATTTCAATAAATCCACATTTAGAATGATATCTATACAGTAATTTTGAGTTGCAGCTGGAGTCTGGCTGTGCCATGTAATATAGCTATGAAAAATAATATGCTCATACTATATACAAAATACACTTTTCATTTCACTGGCAAGCTATGTTGACATAAACCTGTAAAATATGAGAGATTAATTACATCATGAGCACTGAAGATGAAATTATAGTTTCAATTTATGTATATTTGGCATATTTTATTTAATAAAGGATGTGATTTTATTTTCCCCTTCCACATCACTCCTCTTATAAATGATGACAGCTTTGACTGGTTTAAGTGATTTATATTCTAAACATATATACTCACATCTGTATATATGTCCATGTGTGTATTATGAGGAACATTTCCTTTTCCACCCATACTGGATTTCTTCAAATCCCAGTTTTAATGCAGTATGCTGAAGTTCACTGCTCAGTACAAAGTCAATAGAGAGAGTGACCTCATAAGTTATATCATAAAGGCTTACTCTAAAGACAAACCATAAAATTAATGCTGGCAAAATTGCTTAGTTCAGAATTCTCCCAAAAGGAACTAGGGCCTTGTCATACCTGGTCAGTTCTGTTCTCTGTCTATCCCAGGCCTCCTTAGTTACTTGAGACCAGACGAGAGGGCAGTGGAAAGACACGGGCAATGTCAAATCTAAAATTTTTATATAAGGTCTCTGGGTTGCAGTCTCTCTGGTGATAGTGAGTCTGGTGGGTTTATTACCCTTCATATGATACAGTTGTGACAAGAGCACCGGATGGAGAGCTCTTATGTTTGAGTTCTACTACTAATAAACACTCCTGGCACTGCAGTGGCCTAGGATGTGTCTGTGAGTGAGCTACGGCCTCTCTGGAGCTGTTGATGAATTTGTTTATTAATGATTCATTAAGCCTCCAGTTTGTGTCAGCAAATCTAACGCAGGCAAGTAAGCAGACAATCGTAATGCTGTGTTAAATGTGCTTGATGGTAGGCAAAGAAGATCCCCTAGGAGGGTCACCTAACACAGACTCGGATCAGACAGGCCTTCTTGGAAGAGGTGATTTACAGGCTAGGTAGGATGTAGAGTGGATGATGGGAATTGGCTGGGCAAAGAAGGTCCTCGTGGGGTTGGGGAGGCGCAGCAGTGCTCTGAGGAGAAGGAACAGTGTGTAAAGGTCAGGGAGGGACCGAATGTGGTAAGTTTCAGAACTGGAAGTTTTCAGAATGGCCAGTGAATAGAATGCAGCAGGAAACTCAGAGTTAAGGCTGGAGTTGTAGTGAGGCATCAAATGCTAATAGACATCACGAACCAAGTTTAAGGGCTTCGGACTTTATTTTCATAGCAATGAAGTGCCACTCAAATGACTTAGAGAAGGGAGGGAACACTGCAGTTTTTCACTTGTTAAAGAACGAGCACTCTTGCTACAAAGTGAAGAAGTGTGTGTGCGACCATTCATGGAGAGATTGGGAAAGGGCACCGCTGTGGTGACCTAGGTGAGAGAAGGGATCCTGAAACAGAGCCTTGGGGATCGAGATAGACTTGGAGGCATTTGCCATGAGATCCCGCAGCACCCTGGGAGGATCCATATGGGTTTGTTGAATGACTGTGTGGGGTGGGGGAAAGGAAAGTGGTGCCAAGGACAAGGCCAGGTTTCTGGCTTGGACAGCCGGACATGGAATGGTGCCACTCACAGAAATGGGGAACTGGAAAAGAAGAGCAGGTTTGAAGAAAAGGAGAGGAAAGTGGTTCCTTTTTGAAAAACTGTGAAATACACGTAGTATAAATTTCTCCATCTTCACCATTTTTAAGTGTACATGCATGGTAAGCCGCTTCAATCGTGTCTGACTCTTTGTGAATCTATGGACTGTATCCTGCCAGGCTCCTCTGTCCATGGGGTTCTCCAGGCAAGAATACTGGAGTGGGTTGCCATGCCCGCCTCCAGGGGATCTTCCCGACCCAGGGATCAAACCTGCATCTCTTCTGTCTCCTGCATGGGTAGGCGGGTTCTTTACCTCTAGTTTTAAGAGTACAGTCCCTTGATATTAAATTCCTTCGCATTGTTGTGCTACCATCACCACCATCCAACCACAGGGGCTCTTCATCTCACAAGACTGACCCTCTGTACCCATGAATCAATAACTGCTGCTCACTTCTCCCTCCCTGTCGTCCCTGAAATCCACCATTCTTTCTGTCTCTGTGAGTTTGACTGTAAGTACTTTATACAAGTGGAATCATACAATATTTGTCCTTTTGTGATCGGCTTATTTCACTCAGCATAATGTCCTTAAGGTGCTGCAGAAGGGGGAAACCCTTCCAGCGCCCAAGAAGGGGCTCTTATCTAATACCTGGAAATGGAGTATCCAAGGAAACATGCAAAGCAAGATGCTTTGTTGGGAAGGGGCACCCCAATGGAGAGCAACAGGGTAAGGGACACCAAGAGAACTGCTCTGACACGTAGCTCGGGTTTTATGGTGATGGGATTAGTTTCTGGGTTGTCTCTGGCCAATCATTCTGACTCGGGATCCTTCCTGGTGGCTTACACATTGCTCAGTCAAGATGGATGCCAGTAAGAAGGATTCTGGGGACATGTGGTGTCTCCTTTTGACATTTCCTGAATTCTTCCAATTGGTGGTGGCTTCTTAGTTCCATGTTCCTTATGAGAACCTCCTGTTGTAAAATAACTCACGGAAACGGTTACTGTGGTGCCTGCAGGGTGGGTGCTTTCAGTCAGTTTCCTCTAACAAAGGTTCATTCATGTTGCAGCATGTGTCAGGATGTCCTTCCCTTTTTAACTCTGAAAAATATGCCATTGTATGCTTATAGCACATTTGTTGATCCATTCATCCACAAATGGACACCGGATTGGTTCCACCTTTTGGGTGCCATGAATAATGCTGCTATGAACGTAGATGCACAAGTATCTCTCTGAGTTCCCACTTTCAGTTCTTTGGGGTATATACCCTGAAGTGCAATTGCTGGATCATATGGTGATTCTATGCTTACTATTTTGTGGAACTGCCATACTGTTTTCCATAACAGCTACACCATTTTACAGTCTTATCAATGGGGCATGAAGTTTCCAATTTCTTCACATTCTCGCCAATACTTGGTATTTTCTGTCTTTAAAAATATATATACTAATATTAACAGGTGTGAAGTAGTAGCTCTCTGTCTTGATTTGCATTTCCTTGATAATTAATGATTTTCAGCATCTTTTTCATATGCTTAACAGCCACTTAAAACATCTTGAAGTGTCGATTCAAATCCTTTGCCCATTTTTAAATGTGTTTAAATTTTTTTGTTATTGAATTGTAGGAGTTTTTTATATACTCTAGATATTAACTCCTTATCAGAAATATGGCTTGCAAATATTTTCTTCCGTTCTGTAGGTTGCCTTTTACCTCTATTAATTGTATCTTTTGATGCATAGAAGTTTTAAATTTTGATGGAGTCCAATTTATATTTTCTTAACTCCATGCATAAGTAGGTTTTTACAAATTTTGCTCCTTATACTGTTTTTAAGAGCAATGTAATAATCAGTGCTCATTTATAATGTTCTCTTTTTACTTCCTATCATCATCAAAAAATTTTTTATAGACTAGGGTTAGGATTAGAATCATCACTGGGTGTCAAAAACACAGTTCAAACAAAAACACATATACACATTCTTTCAGTAAAGTTTTAACATGCACCCCTAAATCAGTGTGCCTTTGACCTGGCACCAGGAGGAGGAAGGCGTTAATTACCATGTTGCCATGAGGTTTATGAACTGGCATTAACATCTCAGCAAGAGCACAGGTGGCCCACTAGCAACTTCTGAGAATGGGTAAGAAAAGCATCATTACACACAGATTTATCTTCAGATACAAAACCTCATGCTTTTTATTTTAGTGATACTGAACAATCGTTATTTTTAAAGGACATTGTTCTATTAGTAATATAATTACCTTGCCATCTTTATTATCAGTGTAATTAAAATGTAAATACTTCTCAGTGTAGCAATTCAAAGAAGGTAGTTGGTTAATATGTTAATTCATCTTTTAAATCTATTATAGCCACACTGCAGTTAGCACTTTTGAGGTTTGGTGAACACAGCTGGATTTTGAGAACACTCCCAGCAGGGTTGAGAAACTAATTGCCCACAGTATTTAAATTATTTTTAAAAAATTGTTCCTATAATTGCATATACACTTTTTTTTTTTTATTGCAACAACCACATACTCCAAAGTTAGTCTTTTCAAATTAATTCTTTTGGTCAGTTTTCCTGATGGAATCCACTCAGAGTGTTCTGTTTAGCATAGTTGATTTAGTGCCATAATGGAAGTCTTAATTATACATCTGACATTTTAAGTTAAAGATTCTGGAAAAGTTTGAGATCTTCGTTATTCAGGGAAAACTAATAAGGACTACATATATTTTAAAACATTTTAGGGGCCACATACTTGAGCTTTAAGTATTAATCACAGCTTTTTAATGAAACGGTTATGGCCTGACTGAATTCCAATTTTAAATAAAAGGAGCAAGGGATTAAAATGATAGGATTACAGGACATGGCTCATGATTGGTTTAAGACAAATGAACAGAAGTGTTAGTGACTTCCCTTGTGCCAGCGATGCCCAGATTGCTCGGCATATATCTGTGTATCGGACGAACAAAGGCCAAAAGAGGATTTGCAAAGATAGTGACATCTGACCATGACACTGGGAAAAAGGGTGATTTTAAAAAGCCATTGTTGAAAGAAGACAAATCATGTATTAACCTAAAAGTAGAAACCTAGTTGTTATAATTTCTGAAGATATCTCTGGGAAAAAAAGTTAATTAAAATATGCACAAGTAATGAATGAATTCCACATGTCGATGTAATCTAAGTTAATATCAACTTTTTTTTCTACCAAAATATTCTCTTTTTTTGGTATATTGTCTGTATATTGTCACCCTGCTTATTTAACTTCTATGTAGAGTACATCATGAGAAACGCAGGACTGGAAGAAGCACAAGCTGGAATCAAGCTTGCCAGGAGAAAGATCAATAACCTCAGATATGCAGATGACACCACCCTTATGGCAGAAAGTGAAGAAGAACTAAAGACCCTCTTGATGAAAGTGAAAGAGGAGAGTGAAAAAGTTGGCTTAAAGCTCAACATTCAGAAAACTAAGATCATGGCATCTGGTCCCATCACTTCATGGGAAATAGATGGGGAAACAGTGGAAGCAATAACAGACTTTATTTTGGGGGGCTCCAAAATCACTGCAGATGGTGATCGCAGCCATGAAATTAAAAGGCGCTTGCTCCTTGGAAGAAAAGTTATGACCAACCTGGACAGCGTATTAAAAAGCAGAAACATTACTTTGTCAACAAAGGTCCATCTAGTCCAGGTTATGGTTTTTCCATTAGTCATGTATGGATGTGAGAGTTGGACTATAAAGAAAGCTGAGCACCGAAGAATTGGATGCTTTTGAACTGTGGTGTGGGAGAAGACTCTTGAGAGTCTCTTGGATTGCAAGGAGATCCAACCAGTCCATCCTAAAGGAAATCAATCCTGAATATTCATTGGAAGGACTGATGCTGAAGCTGAAACTCCAATACTTTGGCCACCTGATGTGAAGAATTGACTCATTTGAAAATACCCCGATACTGGGCAAGATTGAAGGCAGGAGGAGAAGGGGACCACAGAGGATGAGATGGTTGGATGGCATCACCGACTCAATGGACATGAGTTTGGGTAAACTCCAGGAGTTGGAGATGGACAGAGAGGCCTGGTGTGCTACAGTCCACAGGGTCGCAGAGTCGGACATGATTGAGTGACTGAACTGATTCTTTTTTTGTACATTTACATTCTAAGAGCATATATCACACATCCTTCTATTTTAATCATTTACACTGACTTTATTAAAGACTTGGACAACATGGACAACAGCACACCAGGCTGCCTATCCTCCCTATCTCCCGGAGTTTGTAGAAATTCATGTCCATTGAGTTGGTGATGCTATCTAACCATCTCATCCTCTGCTGCCCCCTTCCATCTTTCTCAGCATCAGATTCTTTTCCAGTGAGTTGGCTCTTCACATAAGGTGGCCAAAGTACTGGAGCTTCAGCTTTATCATCAGTCCTTCCCATGAATATTTAGGGTTGATTTCCTTTAGGATTGACTGGTTTGACTTGATTGATTCCTTTAGGATTGACTTGCAGTCCAAGGGACTCTCAAGAGTGTCCTCCAGCACCAAAGTTCAAAAGCATCAATTCTTTGGTGCTCAGCCTTCTTAATTGTCCAACGCTCACAATGACTCCTGAAAAAACTATAGCTTTGACTATACGGACCTTTATCAGCCAAGTGATGCCTCTGCTTTTTAATATGCTGTCCAGGTTTGTCATAGCCACAGTCACCATCTGCAGTGGTTTTGGAGTCCAAGAAAATAAAATCTATCACCGCTTCCACTTTCTCCCCTACTATTTGCCATGAAGTGATGGGACTGGATGGCATGATCTTAGTTTTTTGAATGTTAAATTTTAAGCCAGCTTTTTCAACTGTCATCTTTCACCCTTATCAAGAGGCTCTTTAGTTCCTCTTCACTTTCTGCCTTTAGAATGTTATCATCTGATATATGAAATTGTTGACATTTCTCCTGGCAGTCTATTAATGAGAATCAAACTTATGACAGAATTTTCTAAGAAACTGTAATTAGCAAGAAATTATTTGTAAATTGTTTCTTTTCCAACTTGTTTTTTTCTATTATAGCATTAAAAATGAGTTTGATTTAATGTAAATATTGCCTAGTATATGCTTTTAATAAATAGTAATTTATTTAGGATTAAATATAGAATGCAAAGCAAAAAATTGTTTAATACTCTATACCCTAAATACTGCCTTGAATTTAATTCAACATAGTATTTGCTTTTGTATAGTAATGAGGCTGTCACTTATTAGAAAATCAAACTAAATTGAGAGAAAACCATCAGGAACAAAAAGAACATTAAGAATACCTTGGTTTTCAGTTTAGTGTTTTATAGTGCGGTGAATATCATGATAGGTACTTTATTTGTTTTCAGAACTGTGCTATGTTTATGGCAACTTAGCAATTATTTTCATTTTTGCTATGTCAGCATGTATTTTAACAAGAAAATAGATAATTATAAATTCCTTAAGACTTGGAATCACACTTTTTACTTTCTCTGCTCTTCTCTTGAGCATCTAGCTCACAGGTTTGTACATCTTAGGCGTTCTTCAAATATTGGGCTTTGAATTTAAAATAAACAGGTTTTGTGCTCAGTGAGAAGACAGCGTGTGTGAATACAGCACATGACAGGGGAAAGTAAGTTCTTACTAAGTCTGAAACTTGCCTCTTTCTTATTATAGAATTTTCTTTGCCATAGTATTGATATCATATAAGAGGTTAAAAAAGCGCAATACCCATAATTCATTTTGCATATTCACTATGTTCTAAAGGTTAAATAGGTATATATTTTGTTTAGCTTAGACTATGATTAAAGCTAACAAATAGTTTGAATTCCCATCATTTTTGGATGGGAAAGTCTTTATATTTGCACAATTTTTGTAGCAAAATTCTGATTTTTTTTTTTTACCCCTTTTGGTTTATGAAAGCTGAAAATAGAAAACTTTTTCACGAACTAGAAGTCGAAAAATGCCTTGTAAGCCTTTTGGGTTCTGAAAACGATGGAACTAAAATTGCCGCTTCCCAAGCTATATCAGCAATGTGTGAGAATTCAGGCAGCAAAGAATTTTTCAATAATCAAGGTAAGCACACTGGAAAAAGCCACTTTGAAGATGTTTTTGTTATTTAGTCTCTTGTGTCCAACTCTTTTGCAACCCCATGGACTGTAGCCCACCAGGCTCCTCTCTGTCCATGGGATTTCCCAGGCAAGAATACTGGGGTGGGTTGCCATTTCCTACTCCATTGAACATGTTTAGAATGCCATATTCTAGTTCACATGGATATCTGTAAAGTCACATTTTACTTTTCTTTTTCTGTAGGAATCCCTCAGTTAATTCAGTTGCTAAAAAGTGACAGCGAAGAAGTGAGGGAAGCTGCTGCCCTTGCCTTGGCAAATCTGACCACCTGCAATCCTGCTAATGCGAAGTGAGTACAAAAAGACTCATTCAACACTGACTTGCAGGATATTTAATAGACCAAGATAAGCTCACTGTAATCTCCTGCTTTTCAAGGCAGTTTACATATCCTTTCAGATGCTTCTATGTTGGGTTATTCCTTAGGAACCCTTATGAAAATAAGAGTAGGCAGATAGGCCTGTTTTCCAAAAACATCACGAAATCTTGAGAGTTTCTGGGTTTGTTGGGAAAATGGGTGGGACATTTGATGCAGGTAAGAGGCTAAGCCTTGTGGAAGGTTCCAGAACAAAGAAAATTGGCTAATGCTGAGAAATACTAAAGACAACATTCTACAAATATTGGTAAATCAAGAAAAAAAATTTAAAGAATCAGTTTTTAAAAGGACAAACAATAGATAAAATCGAGAAACACTTTAAAAGTCCATTGAAAACAGAGTATCATCAGTAAATACCTATGGAAAAAGGCTGAAAAGGAATGTCCTCTGTATTCCAAACACTGTGGCATGCAATTTATATTCATTTAAAATTTTAATTGTCAAGATAATCCATCTACTAATTGAGGAAACAGAGGCTCTGCAGGTTTCCCTAATTTTCCTGGGTACACATATTCATTCAAATAGAGGAGCTGGAAATTAAAGCTTGATCTATTGGACTTCAAAGCCTTGCTATTTCCTCTACAGATGATAAGGTTGCTTATAAAACAGTAAGAATTTCTAGAAGGCAATTTTCATAAAGTGATTAATGCCATTTGCAATAAGATGGATGGGCCTTGAAGATACCATGCTGAGTTAAATAAGTTAGATGGAGAAAGACAAATATGATCTGATTTCACTCTTATGGGAATATAAAAAACTAGCCAGCAAAATTAATGAACAGCCCAATCAAACAGAAACAAACTTGAAGATACTAAAAAAAAAACAAAGAGCAGTAGTTACCAGAGGGGAAGGGGCAGGGGGAATGCAAAACAGGTAAAGGGGATCAACTGTACAGTGATGGATGGAAACTAAGTTTTTAGTGGTGAGCACACCATAGTGTATACAGAAGTAGAAATATAATGTACATATGAAACTTGTATAATGTTGCAAACCAATATAACCTCAATGAAAAATCTAAATAAATAAGAGTAAAAAACAATTATTTACCCTCCTTAAACATGGTATGAGAATTAGGGTTCTCTAGAGAAACAGAACCAATGGGAGGTGTGTGTGTGTGTGTAATGAGATTTATTATAGGAATTGGCTCATGAGCTTATGACGACTGAGAAGTCTCAGGATCTGCCATCTGTGACCTGGAGAACCAGGAAAGGTGGTAGTGATGGTCAGTCCCGGTATGAGAACCAGGAGCACTGATGTCCAAGGAAAGCAGATGATGGTTGCCCCATCTCAAGAAATTCACCCTTCCTCCTCCTCTGTTCTGTGCGTGTGTACTCAGTCATGACTCAACTCTTTATAACTCCATGGACTGTAGCCTGCCAGGCTCCTCTGTCCAGGGATTTCCCAGGCAAAAATATGGAGTGGGTTGCCGTTTCCTCCTCCAGGGGCTCTTCCCATCTCAGATACCAAACCTGCGTCTCCTGAATCTCCTACATAGGCAGGCAGATTCTTTACTACTGAGCCACCTGGTAAGCCCCCGCTCTTTGTTCTGTATAGTTCCTCAACCAATTGGATGATGCCCACCCACATTGAAAAGAGGAATCTTTATTCAGTCTACTGATTCATTCAAATGCTGACCTCTTCCAGAAACACTCTCACAGACACACTCAGAAACAATGTTTCACCAGCTATCTGGGCACCACTTAACCCAATCAAGTTGACCCAAAAAATTAACCATGTCATTGCGTCAGTTTTTAACATTCACATATTATGGTTTTCTGGCATTGCTGCTAAAATTATCCCTTCTTTATTCGAAATAAATCCTCCTCCACCCCATCATATGTTTCATCTATCTCTTACCCTTTCTTTCTTTTTCTCTACTCACACACAAATTTTTATAAGACCTTGATGGAAAGACTAAAAATGTAACAATGCCCAAGAAAAATGTAGCCAAAATGCATAAGCACCAAAACAAAACTGTGTTCCTTTAAGAGCTACAATCTTTGACACAATCATTTCCTAAATTCAGCATGCATCATCACATGCATGAAAGCACACACATGTCTAGAATATTAGGTCATAGTAAGTAGCAATTTGAAAACAGCACACTCAGTGGTTTTTCCAGTATAGTCCCGCCAGCGCAAAAATCTTATCAGTGACACCAAAACGCTTCAATCTCCAGTGCATTTAGATTTATATATTATCTAAAATACTCTAAAAGGCCTCTAGAGTGTATAGCTGTCTTGATTTGATGTGAGATTGCCTGGCTTACCTTGTTTCACAGTTTTATATGACATCCTAGACAATCAGGATGATAAGTAATACTCAAAGAAGCTGCCTTTAGATTTTCTCTCAATTTTCCATTTATCAAATTTTTGTTATCTGCCGATATAGTTCCATTTTGTCCACAGTAAGGTCAGTTAGGACTAGATGGTGCCTGATTTTCTTCTGTGATAGTCAACTTTACTTTTTGTAACTTAATTTTTCTTATCAATTTTAATTGCTGTTATTTCTTTAACCTATCATGTACTGTACATTCTGATTTCTTTTTCCAACTTATGTCTGCTAAGGGAAATGGGACCTGAATGAAAGTGGTTTTATGGTATTTTTGAGGTCTATGTAGCTTTTACTTTGGACTTTTTGAGCTAAAAAATACTGAAAATTAATGGTTTTGAGAAAGATACAGAGTCAGATTTGACCTGTTTGTGCCAAGTGCTGAGAACTGGGCTTGAAAAAGATTCTGTTGTCAATCAAAAGGAATGAAAACAAGCAAGCCCCATTGTCAATCCTTCTAGTCAGTCTCCTAGGGTCCCCTAAGCTAACTACAACAGAAGACACCGCAAAGATGATTGGTTATTTGTAGCACCTACTCAAATCACCTTTAAAAATTATATCAAACTCGGCATGGGTGTTTCCAGTATCACTTTTTGGAAACAGTCCATTTCATCCCCTTTCTTAGCAGTGTACTGTAGGATTGAAGGCTGAATCCTTGGCTCTGCTGCTGGGTAACTGGAATTGAAATAGTTAGAAAGCCGCTTTTCCACCACATCTAAGTATTAATAGTAAGAGAAGAAAACAAAAACCCAGAACTGATGTCTTCTAGGTACTTTTAGTAGCTGTTGGGATACTTGATATTTGGTAGCCTGATTTTTTTTTTTTTAAATGCAGTGAAAGGCTAAGAATTCCAGTTTTGTTGTTAAAATGTAATCCCTTCCCCTACACTCATATCTCAAGGTGCCCAAAATGGATTTCTAATTCTTAAACTCAGGGCACTTTGTGGAGTTAGAGACTCACCTCATGAATTAGATGATCACTGGCTTGTTATGACAACATATGATGCTGGTATAATTTCCTTTATGTACGTTGAGGGTAAATCAAAATTTTCTAAAGTAAAAAAAGAAAACCAACTGGAGGAAGGAGGAGCATACTTTGTGATGAATTTTTTTTTTTTTTTGCAAAATTGACAAATGCTTTAAGTCAAAGTATTTTTATAATCTAAAAACATAATTTTATAATATGCATAAAACTTTATAACCTAAACTACCTGAATTCAGATTTGCACACATCTTGCTTTCTTCCAAAAGAAAACACATTGAAATGTAATAAAATAATATGACAATGAATGAATGTCAAAGTCCTAAGAACCAAAAACAGAGACAAATAAAAATATGATGATGAGAAATTTGGTAGCAGTGACAAACCACCAGACCACCCATACTTCTTTGTGGAAGATTTCAACTTTAATTATAAGTATGACTTTAATTTATATCAAAAGATCTCGCCTAGTTGTTATTGTCTGTGAATGTGGCTTCCTAGATAAAGTCTTCTGGACACTTGAAAATTTACTTCTATAATCAATAAATGTTTTTAAAAATATGTAATGAATTTGAATAAAATCTTCTAAAATCCTCCCCTTCCAAATTTCTGATGGTACAGTCATTAAACTTGGGAAGGGAGAGGGGATGCACTGCGGCTATCATTTTGAGTAAGTGGCTATCATACACTCCATGGTACTGTACTCAGGCCCCTTAGGGAAGGTGGGTGCTTGTCCAGTTGCTGAGGATAGCCTCCAGGTAGAGCGCCTTTGGGCTGATACATTTTATTGATCCTTACGCAGGCTGGCAGTGTTAATGTTGCTGTCTCTAGAGTTGATGGGTAGGGCCAACCCTGCCAACGTTCTCTTCAAATCCCTTCTTTTCAGTCAGTGTAAAGCTTGCATACCAGGTAACCTAGCTTTATCAAATTTTATATAAAAGCAATAATGGAGGACCTGAGGCCACGTCTCTAAGTGGTGTTTTGGTCCTCACAGGCCATTTCTTTCTTTTCTTTTCTTTTCTGATAGTTCTCATGTGTGTTCTGGATATGTGACGTCTCCAGGTATTTTTGAGTTATGGATAAGTGAAGGTGTAATTTAAAAAATAATTCAACAAACACAAACCCTTTTACTTATAAACAAACAAGCCAGTGTCAGGGAGTAAAATGATGAAGAGTAAAATAGACAATAAAGTTATTCTGGAAGTTCGTTCACCTCCCAGGAGTGTTTTGCTTTAGGCCTTTTGCATGACCATCCTTTCTGTATGGAATGTTCTTCTACTCCATGAATGCCCACCACGCAGTTCCCCACCCCCTCAAGTCTGCCCAAATGCCACCCCAAGAAGGCCGATGGTGACCACTGTGGTCAAAGTGCATCACCCACATACCTTCTCCATCCTCCTTTCCCGCTGCCCTCTTCTTAGAGCGCTTAGCATTTTCTTAGCAACACACAGCTCATTCCTTCTGTTCTCTGACCAGCTCCCAGCACCTTTGTCTGTTTAACTCACTGACACACAACAAGCATCTAGAGTCGTCCCCATCCCATAATAGCATTCTGGAGGGGAGTGGGCGCACACCAACAACACAATCGAAAGGAAAATGACAGTGAAGGAAGATCTGTCTCTTGTCAGCCAATGCCGTTAACTTAAAATAGAAAGTGATCATCTGTACTGCGTTGTCTGTTTTCACATAATTTCATTCACAAAGTGGAGAGCAACTTAGTTCTAAGTCTTCTAGCTACTTTTCATTCTGTATTATCTGCAGAATAAAGGCCACTCAAAGTGGACAAAAGGCAATGAATAAGAATAAAAATAACTATTTGAGGGTACAGGAAAAGAGGACAAGAAGAGCCAGAGTCATTTATTTAAAGTGATAGGAGGGGAAAAAGTAAAATCATTTTTAAGTGAATAACAAGTGAGGTTAAAACAACCACCATAGAAAGAAATAGGTGAAAATGGAAACAGAGAAACAACAATTAATTTTATATAAACATGTAATCCAGGGGACTTTCCTGATGGTCCAGTGGCTAAGATTCTGAACTCCCAATACAGTAGACCCAGGTTCAATCCCTGGTTGGGGAACTAGGTCCCACATGCCACAGCTAAGACCCAGAGCAGCCAAATAAATAAATAATTCTTTTTAAAAGCATTAAAAATGTAATCCAGTTAGTTAATTTGGACACCATTATCTTTTTTTGGTTCATTGTTAATCTTTTTGACAATTCTCAATTTATAATACTTTTTAGAAAGGAGAAAGTTGTTTATTTTTGAAAGAAGTACTATTTCAGCTAAACTACATATTTACATTGTACTTCTTAAATCCAATCAGTCATATCAAAGTTTTATATTATTTAGGTAACTACCGAGAGCATTTGTTCTTGGTTGACATTTCCTGAGGGGCAGATTCTCTACATTAGAATAGTTTAAACTATTAATTTATAGCATCACTGCCATCTGTTGGATCTGATCAGAATTAGAGTTTTTCAGTTATTCCAAGAATGAAAAGTGTTCAGCACTTTTTCATTTCCCAATGCCAACAGTAAGTAAACTTTGGATACTGGTAAACAATGAAAAGATGAGAAAATAATGCAATTGCCAGTTAGATATTTTTCAAAAGAAATAAAACATGAATAAGATTAAATTATAGAAAGTGATAACTACAATTACTTTTATGTTTATAAAGAGGTCAGCTGAAACTATGGCTTTGCTATAGAAAATGCTCAATCAAGTCTCTTGTATATATATATAGATCATACTAACTCACTCTTGATTCTTCATATTTAGTTCATAGTATCTCCATAAAGAACTGGGTGATTTCCTTAAATCTTGGAGAACTTGTTATCTCCATTTCCTTATTTGTAACGTCTTAAAATTTTTTTTAACTTTTAAATTAATTTATTTATGGCTGCCCTGGGTCTTCATTGCTACGAGTGGTTCTCTAGTTGCGAGGAGTGGGGCTCCTCGCTAGTTGCAGTGCGTAGGCTCCTCACTGCGGCGGGCTCTCTGGTCGTGGAACACGGGCTCCAGAGCACGGGCTCAGCAGTTGTGGTGCCCTGCCTCGTTGTCCCCCAGCATGTGGGTCTTCCCAGATGAAGGACGGAACTGGTGTTCCCTGCATTGCAAGATGAATTCTTCATCACTGGACCACCAAGGAAGCCCTATTTTTTGTTTTTAATAGCCCTTCCCACAACAGCAGTGACCCAAGGCAGCATATATAGTGGTTACTTTAAAAAATGTGTGTGTATATATATATATATATATATATATATATATATCTATATATTGACTGACTGCTGGGCCACTGCTGCCTTCCACACTATCAGAGACAACTCTTCTCTAGGGACCATCCTGCTATCATGTGACCTGTGGTCAGGACCACAACAAAGGAAATGAGGGGATGACTGGGGAGAACACCCCGAAGAGGCTCCAGGAAGAGATAGAATGCCCCCAAATTACACAGATGTACATGTTGAGTGCTTTGGGAACTTTTCAATGTCCTCATTCTGTATGGATGGCCTGTCATTCTGTATTACCAGTATTCATATTTCTCTTCACTAACACAGAAATAAAGCAGTGACTGAATCATTTTAATATCTAGTAGAATTATTTATCAGGGTACTAGGCCTAAGACAGGCCTCTCAGGTCATGCTAGTCGTAAAGAACCTACCTGCCAGTGAAGGAGAAGGGACTTGGGTTTGATCCCTGGGTTGGAAAGATCCCCTGGAGGAGGGCAAGGCAAATCCCATGGACAGAGGAGCCTGGTGGGCTACAGCCCATAGGGTCACAAAGAGTAGGACATGACTAAAGTGACCAAGCACTCATGAAGACGCCTAAGAAAGTCATGTAATGTGTACAGAAAATCTTTTAAAGATGTGCCACATATAAAACATTAAGAAAACATAGCACTTCATTTATTCACCATGACCCAACTCTATCCATTCAGTATTCTCAGGGAAAGGCCTGACCTTAAATAATTTCTTAGAATGTTAAATCTCTCTAGTGTTTGAAAACCACTTTTCAAAGCTTTTTTAAAAATCCACCCCCCCCTCCAATTAAATAGGGTTAGTGGAAGGTAGTGTACTTTTGTATTTATTTCTACAAATATTTATTTTACTTTCTTTTATTCTGCAGATTTAAGTATGACTAGTGCTACTCTTTAGTAAGTCTCCTACATACAAACGAGTTCCATTCTGAGAGCTTATTTGTAAGTCCAATTTGTTTATAAGTTCATTTTGCTGATAAATCCAACAAAGTTAGCCTAGGTACCCAACTAACACAATTGGCTATATAGTACAATATGGTAATAGGTTTATAATACTTTTCACACAAATAGTACATAAAAAAAACAAACAATAAGTAAAACAATTTTGATCTCATAGTACAGCACCTTGAAAAGTACAGGAGTACATTACAACGGCTGGCACACAGGGACTGGCATCAGGTGAACAGGCAAGAAGAGTTACTGATTGGAGGAGGAAGGGGAGGTGGGAGACGGTAGAGCTGAATGGTCATCAACAATAGGAGATGGAGGGCAAGCTACAGTTTCATTCATGCCTGACGTTGATGGCCCGGGTTTTGGTTCCTTGCTGGATTCAATTCTATCTACCCTCTTGAAAAAAGGATCCAGCGATGTCTGGGTAGTAGCTCTTTCTCTTGTCATTGATGCACTGGATTGCATTCCTAATGGCTGCTGCAAGCTTTGCGTACCGTTCAACATTTGGGTCCTGTGTCTCAAAAGCTAACAGTATCTCCCCAAATAAAGAAAACTCCCTTGCCATTTCCTGCCTTGTGAATCTCTTCAGCTCTTCAATTAGGTCTTCTTCCTCCTTTCTCTGGATACGTGTGCATCTTTGAAAGTTCACAACTTGGAGGTTCCTATGTAGGGGATGTACTGTATTTTCTTGTGCACTTGAGGCTGTATTGCAATGAATGATGATGGTCATTTCAAAGGAGGGGACAAAACACCTCTCTTAGAGTTGGCAAAACATCACAAGATTCACTTCCACATTGCCATTCCCCTCCAGGAAGATATATATATATCTCCCAGATGGCTAGAGATGCATACCAACACCCTTTCAAAATAAACTTTAACATCTGTTCTAGATCATATTCTTGACCAATCCACACAGATTCACTTAGGAATAAGTAATCTTGTCATTTACAACACTTTTTTTTTTGTAATCAAAGAAATATTGACCATAGAAATAATCCACTGTGATTTACAACATTAAAATGCAGGTCTCAGGAAAAAATGCAAACTCATGTTCCAGACCTGATGTACGGGCTGGACTTGGTAATGCTAAAGCTGTGCAGTTATGGTCTTTGTTAGGGCTTTTCATGGGAAAAGGTTTTCCTCAGTCCATTTTCTTCCAACGGTGGAGGAACTGTGTCTTCATACTGACCCCTAGTGGCAGTTTAGGCAGATGTTGGGGGAGGGGCAGAAATGGTAATGGAAGATTTGCTCTGTATTTTAGTGAAAATGTTCACCAACTTAATCCGAAATATTCTTCAGTGTGTTTAAAATAATATTTTAAAACATTATTCAAAGATTGTGCTCTGGAAAGCGTTCCATTGTGGTGCTTTTAAAGAGATAATATTCTACTGCGAACTGTGTGTTAATAGATGCTTGTCTTTGTCTCCTTTTAAGGTGAAGTCATTTCAAAATATTTTGACACATTCATTGTCCTGGTGGCTGAATATCACCTGTGCTACATAACCATATAGGATAAATATAATATGCTTAACCAACATAAATTAATCTTGTTGTTATGGTACTTACTCTAGAGCTGAATTTTTTGCTCTTGACTTTAAATAATAGAAATTATTTGGTTTTAAAATTCTTACTTATATCACTTTATTGGCAGATGCTACCTCCTTTGAATTAAAAGGCTCATAAGATGAGAATCCTCCAAGACAACTTGAGTTAGTTCCTTTTAGAAAGTTAAATTTTGTAGTAAGGATGTATCAAATTTTTGTATTCAGGATGATACCTCAAAAAACTTAAAGTGTTCTTCACTATCTTAAAAGCCTTCTGAAATTAACAGATAAAATATATGGGAGGCACCTTCATGGTAAACTTAAGTAGTATTCTTTCCTTATTTCCATCCAAGTTTACTGAGTGGATACTTTGTATTTCTACCCACCTTAGCACCTAGATTTCGTCTCTGCTAACTGTATATTGATCAACACCTCTGATTTTAAGGACTATATAGAATGAAAAGCTGGATTTTGCAATGAAACAAGTAGATTCCATATCCCCCTTTTGTGTCAGTTGACGCCTAGTCAACCTTCACAAACAGTTTGAATTTTATTAGCTACCAGTTGAATCCCATGAAATGTTCAATTAGAAAATTATCTATCCTGCTTTTATTACCTGGAGAGCAAAGACTGACATTTGCATAACCTTATTTTAAATTTGCTGGTACCTCTTTCAGGCTTAATTTCCAATGTAACTGATTTTAAGAGGAAATTATCAAACAGTTTGGATAACTTTATATTGTGTGATCCTTTTCTCTCTCAATTTGAAGCCATGCTTAATACCTACATAAATTCCACTTTTACTCATCCTTGACTTTTTATATTAATTTTTTCCCATGATTTTCCATCCCTCTGAAAACAGCCTTCATTGCTCATTTGTTGCCTAAACAAAGACTTGGGGGTGATGCTTGAGGAAATTGCTTCAGCTCCAGCCCTGCAGAGGTTGGAGATTTGACTGTCTAGCTGAAAAGTTGTCTGAAAATGAGAAGTTCATACATAGATGCAAATTTGGAAATAGGATGCTATTTTCCCATGATCCCAGAAATGGAGACAGGATTATAGGAAACTCTGCCGTTGTGGCTCACTCAGTAGGCGTGGGTAATGATGTGATGATGATGGTGACGTGGTGAAGATGATGTTGATAGCAATGATGAAATGATGATGATAGTTGGAATGTGTGGTCAGGCACTGAGCTAAGTACTTGAAATGGAATCTATCACTAAATCTTTGAAGCGTTCCCTATGATGTAGCAAGTCTTATCATCATGTCCATTCTGCAGATGAGGAAACAGAAGCACAGTCCTTGTTTAAGGTCACAGAGGTGGGATGGATACTATACATCGAGCCAGTCGGCTACCTACATCCAAAGAAAGCTCATGATTTTTCTTTCTTTGCCTCCCGCTCACTATCTCCCTGAGTTTGAGCTTCTCCAAATCTTCCCACCAAAATGTTTCCCTCTGCCTTCTTGGTCTCTTTGGATTCCACCAGACTGAAGGCACTTTTGGAGAAGTGAGTTTCCATCCCCTTTGGAGAAGTGAGTTTCCATCCCCTCCTCTCCTTCCTCCCTCCTTCCACCTTTCTCCCAGGTTCCTTTACCCATTATCACTTCACTTCCTCCTCACCCTTGTTTTCTCTTTATAAGAGAATAAGAAAGAAGAAAAAAAAATGTATTCAAAGGTTAGTAAGAATTTCCCAAAATGCCGTGCATCAAAATGGTCTCCCTTATTTCTCATTTCCTAAGGAATGATGAAGTAAACCAAATAGATGCTGGCTTTTTTTTCCCCCTAGAAAATACAATATTTTTTAAAGCTCAAGATATTAATAATTGCAAAAAAAAAAAGGTAGTGAACTAAAAGTCAGATCACTATGGTTTTGTGTCTGTTGATTGACTTGCTCCCTGAGCAATTCTCTCACTAAATTTTATCTTTCTTAACTATAAAACAAAAACAAAATAAAAATGGAATCTGGATTCTGTTTTGCATGTCCAAGTGATTACCCTTGATCCAGGGAGCCTGGAACACAAATTTCCACTAGGAATAGATGGGATCACTCTTTACCACTTTTATCATTTTATCCCAAAGGCTAAGGAAGTTATTATCTGTGAATTTTGGTTTCTTGTGTAAATTATTTCACTGTTACTTGGGTGTTCTTTGTGTGCCAGCCACTGCTCTAGGCTGTAGGGGTTCAGTAGGGAACATGACAATGGCTCCATGAAACTGTTTTCATGAAGCTTACAGGTTGGACGGGAAGACAGACAACACATGAGTACTTTTAAGGTAATTTCAGAGGCAATAACAGTATGGGTTAAATAAAACAGCATGATATCATAGAGAGGGGCATGCATGACACCAGGGTTGTGAAAGGAGTCACAGGGATGACACAGCTCATCAAAGAGGGTCTCTCCGAAGAAGCAACATTAGAGCTGCTGAGCTGAGGGTAGTCCCGGCAATGGCTGGTGGTTTTTTTTTACATGCAGTCACTAGAGATTTCAGCATCCTTATTATTTAAGAAAATAAAAAATGTGGTATCTCTAATTACTTTGGGATTGTGGCCCCTGTCACATCCAGATATGTAAACAGACTGACTTCCAGGCTAAACAGAAACATTTGGGAGCTGCAGAAGCCACTTATTATGAATGTTCTAACACCTTGACCATTATTCCTATTTTATCAGGAGACAAGTCAGCCATGTTAAATGAAGACAGTTGTTCTTTGCTGATGGCATCTAGTTTATTATTGGCAGGCATTCCAGCTTTTTAAGACAGAAGGTGGCATGTATGGAAGTGAGGTATCCTGATTGAACAGATAGGTCAATAAAGATTCCATGTCACTTGTAAGAAAATTACATTTGATTTCCCTGCACCTTGACTGACTGCCTCGTAATTGGTAAAAAACAAAAACAAACAAACAAACAAAAGAACAACCCTGTGTGTTCTCTGTGGAGGGGCTGGGTTAGGGTGTACTCGACTCGTTGCGACTAGCAGTTTTCTCTTGAAAAGTGATGTTGCAGCAACTGTAGTTAAAAGCATATTCTGGAAGCCCCCAAATCATACTTGCTAGGGCACCTCGGTATGATGGAAACAATTTGATTTCACATACTTAAAAAATTTTTTTTGCATTTTTTTTCTTATTTTGCTATAGGATGCAAAGCTTCCTCCGTTTGTTTTTATGGCTGGGTTTCACTTTAATAATAATGTTACTTTACATTCTTTAAGATTTTTGCCTGCAGTTTAATCATGATTCTGTCCCTTACTACAGGATAAACGTCTTTAAATATTTCTTTGAAAAGAGACAATCTCTTGGCTACTTTTGTCAATTCTGGGGTTCAGCCAGAGTTGGGGGGCACATTTCTTTGTCTTCTGCAGCTGTGGGGCTGCCTCGGGATGACGGCTGTTTGGGACTCAGAAATCGATCAATTTAACGAACACCCTCGACTTCTCGGGTCATTACCTTTGAAAAGCTGGCTGGAATGAGAGTCAGGAATCCTGTTCACAGCATTCCAAATCTGGCTGTGATAACCAGGAGATCTGTTTATCTTAGCGGCCCGCGCCCCACCCCCCTCGCACCTGTATAGACTCGCGGGAACCCGCAATTAAACTCGCCAGCCCCCAGTCATTGCTGCACATGCACCTCCCCGCCCCACTCGCAGCGTGTCTGCCACCAATATGTCTTTCTTTGGTGTGACAAACCTCACGGAGACATATGAAAAGCCGTGCTGGTGGGAATGGTTGTAATCACTGTTAACAAACAAGGTTCTGATTGCCAATATTACCATCTGTTCCATCGGGTTCCACATATTCCCCGGTATGTGGGCTCTGTTAAGCAGATTTTCCGTGCTGCCCAAGGTCACCCTTGATTCATGTAACCAGCCTTTGCAGATGGGTTAAATGTGAGCCTCCCAACAGCAGCAAGAATCAACATCCGAGAGGTACCAAATTACGTCCTCCAATGACAGAGCCCAAATAAACAGTCCACAGAGTCGGCAAAGACAGAATATCCACATCCCTTGATACCTGAAAGGAGCAGATCCCAAAGAGACTGTGTCAAGTGCAAGATCCATCTATTACACTTCCTATAAAAATGACTTCACTGTATAATCAGAGAAGCCCAGGGGTGAGGAGGAAATAACCTGCTTTCAAGAGCAGCTGTTTAAGTGATACAAGCGGAGATCCCCATACTATTGAGTCCTCTCCCTTCTTGCGAACTTAAAACTGAGCTGAGTACTTTTCCCTCTCTGTTCCTCAACACCTGCAAGAGGTTCTCATCACTCCCCTTGAGGTGATTCAAGTCAATTAAAATATATTGATCTTCTCAGCACTGGGGATATAAAAAGACTGGCAGCCTGCCTGAGAAGTAGGTACCAGGCAGACACAGAGGAAGGGTGATGAATAAGGAGGGGCAGTAATGTGGATAACTTCACCCAGGAAGGGGCAAGTGAGCTGGTTTTGCAGGGTGAGCTAGTGGTCCTCAGGCAGAGGTGTGGGAGAAACAGGGCAGGGCGTTTGGGGCAAAGCGAGCACGAGTGCAAAGGCACACAGACATGAAACAGCATAGTAAATACAGGGAGGCATAAAATAGATGCTATTTGTGCAACTGAATTTTTCCTTAGTATTCTTAGCCCCCCTGCTGTAAGTGCTTTTTCACTGTGGGGCTTGGGGACTTAATACAAAAACACTTTGTGGTGAATTCCTTTCCATAACATGCTCCATGAAATAATATTTTGAGATGGTTACTATTCTCTGACTGTGAACGTTTGTACCAAAATCTCATTTTTTAAAACAAAAAGAAACGTTTATGTTTAGCAAACGCATGCTCTAAGCTCATGTGAAAAAGAAGACCTAACCTAGTTTGGGGGTCAAGAAATGCTTCCTTGAGGAGGAGATGTTAGTGTTGAACTTTGAAAGATGAATGGGAATTATTGGGGGAAAAAATGTCCAGGCAGGGGGGGACCAGGTGTGAGGATACCCTGAGGTGACATGGAGCCTGGCAAGGTTTCCAGGAAGGCCTGGCTGGGATGCAGCAACAGGGAGAGGTGGCAGGGAGCATGGGGGTGGGGAAGGAGACAGGGTCAACTCATGCTTAACCTCAGAGGACACATGAGAAATCTGGGGCTTTATCCTGAGCAACGGGGAATGGTGGAAGCTTTAAGTAGAGGAGAAATATGATTATATTATTTAAAAAGTAACTTTACTTCACTCTGTTTTGACAGACTCCAGGTCCACCCAAATCTCTTCAAATGACTCAATTTCATTCCCTTTTATGGCTAAGAAAGAGAAAAACAAACACCTATATATTAACACATGTATGCAGAATTTAGGAAAATGGCACAAATGAACCTAGATCCAGGGCCGGAATAGAGATGCGGACATAGAGAATAGATGTGTGGACACGAGGTGGGGTAGGCAGGGTGGGATGCACTGGGAGATGAGGTTTGACATAAATACACTTGGCTGCAGGCTCAGTCAGTTGTGTCTGACTCTTTTGTGACCCCATAGACGGCAGCCCACCAGGCTCCCCCGTCCCTGGGATTCTCCAGGCAAGAACACTGGAGTGGGTTGCCATTTCCTTCTCCACTGCATGAAAGTGAAGAGTGAAAGTGAAGTTGCACAGTTGTGTCCGACTCTTTGCAACCCCATGGACTGCAGCTTACCAGGCTCCTCCGTCCATGGGATTTTCCAGGCAAGAGTACTGGAGTGGGGTGCCATTGCCTTCTCCAGTATATATACATAATATATGTATAAATATATGTGTGTGTGTATATATATATATATTTTTTTTTAATCACTTAATTGTAAGATGGAGAAAAGTTTGGAGTGGATGAGGGGGAAAGTGTGTTAGGAGAGAACTTACATCAACCCATAAGAAAGGATATTGGATTGGATTCAGAGGGAGAGATGGAGATGGAGGAAAGGGAGGGATTTGAGAAATACAGAGGAGGGAAATAGTCAGGACTTGATAATAAATTGACAGACATGACCTGTCAAACTTCACTTCTATTTACATATATAAACATGTTTTTATACATCTCCATATTTGGTTTTTAGTTTGGTTAAACTTTCAATTTACATTTTAAACTCTTATTTGATTCAAGTCCAACCAGATGGAGACTAATGATAGTAAATATCAGAAAATAGGTTCAGATTGTTGCAATGACATATGACCCGGTAATTCTGTATTTTGTAACAAAGCAGTTTGACTTATATCCTGTCCATTTGAATAATGCTGTTCCACCTAGGAAACTACAAATGTGTTTTAGAACAGGATAGGATTTGGCTTGTGTATATGTTAGACACAGGGGAAATAAGACATAGTGTCTTGGGTTTAAAAGACACAAAATTAATGCAATTCTTTTTTTTTTAAGTACAAATTCTGCACTCCGTTTCTATAACTGAAATTATTTTTTTTAAGTAAGACTAATAGCTTGATTTTCCATATCAAAATTTAATCTCATTTATGCATTTTGCACTTAGAGCTGCACATAGCAAATTATGGGCAAATATATATACATTATGTTACATTGCTCTCCCAGCTGTGCATGTATGATTTGGTGCTGGCAGTTATGTTCAATTTAGTAAAAAGCTATATTCCACTGTGTCTAGAATCTTTGAGCTTTTTAAACAGCTAGTACATAAAAATGTACTTCCCTTTACTGCCTCCATAAAGAGCAAAGAAAGAGCAGGAGGTAGAGTATAAATGAACCAGGGCCAGACATGCTTTTGTACAGGAGAAAGAGAGAAGCAAAATCCAAGCAGAAAGACTGAGAGCAGAGGCATGCCTGATGAAAATCCCTGTGTCTCCATGACCCAGGAGGTTTTTTTGTTTTGTTTTGTTTTTTAAACATAAACTAGAGAAACTAAAATGATGGAGTATGATCCTATGTGCTTACTTAAATTTTCTGTAAACTCCCTGATACACACAAAAGACAAAACCTTTGAGAATTTACTGAAATGCATTTACCTAAAATACTTCTGGCTTCTCTCCTGGATGCCATTGTGTGCTCTTTCTTTACACTCCAAGATGTGTTAAAAAGTGCACATCTAAAACCACTAAGTACATTTTAACCAAGGTGTGCTTATAATGATTAAGAATCACAAAGTATTTGGTTTAAGCAATGGATTACATTAAGTGCATGAAAAACAAGTGAAAGGAAACAAAATATTTTGAGGTTTAAGCATTGGAAGAACTGATGCTGAAGCTGAAGCTCCAATACTTTGGCCACCTGATACAAAGAATTGACTCATTGGAAAAGACCCCGATGCTGGGAAAGATTCAGGGCAAGAGGAGAAGGGGATGACAGAGGATGAGATGGTTGGATGGCATCACTGACTCAATCAACATGAGTTTCAGCAAGCTCCCGGAGTTGGTGATGAACAGGGAAGCTTAGTGTGCTGCAGTCCACAGGGTCACAAAACGTCGGACACAATTTAGCAACTGAACAACCAGAAGCATATACTAATTAGAAGATATGCATAATTTTAAATTACTGTTGGTAGTTTTTATGTCGATTTTTACTATAAGTTGAATATGAGAAGTTCCACCAAATTTCCTCAAATTTTCCCTTCTTCATAAAATCAAATGACCACCATTGTCAATAATAGGAGAGAGATCTAATGTGAAATAATCTTAAGAGTGTTTATTTTATACTCAAGGAAAGGAAATTAAATGCTGTCTTTCAGTCTGTCATAGTGAGATGCAGGGCCTTCCTCTCAATGTTTTTCTTGGGCTTCCTCCCAAATTTTGGTCACCTGTCATCAAACCAAATTTTAAAGGATGGTTTCCCAGGGAAAGACTGGGAGATGATACAGAGGGTTAAACAGACACTGGAGGAGGAGAAACATGGAACTGAGTGCTTGCTTTGCTTTGGTGACAATCAATATGGTGTGCTTTCTGGATGGATTTATATAAACCAAGGGTGGGAGCTGCCTTCAAGGTCAACACCAAGGAACCCTTCATTCTCCAGAATGATGTCATTCCATTCCTGCCCAATGGCTGCAGTTGAGTCTCCTTCAGGGCTGCTGCTGCTGCTAAGTCGCTTCAGTCGTGTCTGACTCTGTGCGACCCCAGAGACAGCAGCCCACCAGGCTCCCCCGTCCCTGGGATTCTCCAGGCAAGAACACTGGAGTGGGTTGCCATTTCCTTCTCCAGTGCCTGAAAGTGAAAAGTGAAAGTCAAGTCGCTCAGTCGTGTCCGACTCTTAGCGACCCCATGGACTGCAGCCCACCAGGCTCCTACACCCATGGTGTTTTCCAGGCAAGAGTACTGGAGTGGGGTGCCATTGCCTTCTCCACCTTCAGAGCTAGTTTGTGGCTAATCACAGCTTCCTTTCACCTAGAGCTACCAGTCTCCTTATTGAGGTCATATGTGTATTCTGCTCTCTGATGAATAACTGTGATGACTTCTGTTTTGACACATCAGTTCTCCTTCACCATCAGCAAATTTAGGTGACAAAGCCAAATTAAATTAAACTCATCGGAATGCAGGGTGATGAGCTAAACTATATAGCCTCAGTTTTTTTTTTTCAATTTTGTTTATAAATATGATCCTACACTTTTTAAGTGTCAAATATAACCTGAAAGAGATGTTAGTATTATTGGAGTCTTAAGTGTACTTTTATTGTCTTGATTACTTCTATTCCCATGATGATTTAAACAGATTTTTAATACAATTTGGGGTCTTCCTTTAAAACCAGGATGCTTTATATATCTTATTGCTTGAAACATCATAATTGAAACAACTCCAAACATTAAAGAACCTTTGAGCTTAAGATTAATCTTTCACTCGTTAAAATTATGTCTTTTTAATTTATACTCTTTTATGAGCTTTTTGAGTGATTACAAAGCAAGGACTATAGAAAGTATAGTGCTTTTATAAGAAGGTGTAGGATTTCTAATTGTGAGAAAATGTTAATAATATATTAATGGATGATGGTAGTCTTTTTACACTAGAAATAGGAAATTTAACAACTGGATATGCCTACATTACTAAAATTATTTTTTGTCAATATCATGACTTTGATCTTGATGTTTAATTTATAAAAGCAACATTCACCATCAAAATGATTTGCTGCCTTCAAATGTGTTAACGTCTACCTACAGTTAACAGCTTCATTTAAAAAGAAGACAAACTGAAGAATCTGATCTTAAATTTCCATGTTCACTCATTCCTCCTATTTAAGCTTTGTTTTCTTACTGGTTAGAAATATTTTAATAGAATTCAGTAACTATTGAATTGGAATTTCTGGATCTTATAAGTATTACCGAGTTAAAAAATAAACAGCTTTAGTAGAGTTTCTAAGGAGCAATCATGCATTTTTCTATAACCCAAAGCTGCAGATGTAGGGAAAGGATTATTTAAATTCATTCATAACTTGACATTACCCCCCCCCCCCCCAGACTCCATTTAAATCCCCAGCGCTTCAGTGCCAGGTTCATTGCCCGGGTAAATTAATTTCTTTCTAAAATTGTCTTTATGCACTCGTTTGTTTTATAAGCTTAGCTGTACGCTCCAAAGATCAGTTCTTGAAGTGGGGTGAAGAGCATTCATTTCTCCTTCATTGACCCAGAGCTGCTGCGGAAGGCGATGGTATAGATGCGTTAATCAACACCCTGTCCAGCAAACGAGACGGAGCCATCGCCAACGCAGCCACAGTGCTGACGAACATGGCCATGCAGGAGCCCCTGCGCCTGGGCATCCAGAGCCATGACGTCATGCACGCCCTGCTCAGCCCGCTGCGCTCGGCCAACACCATCGTGCAGAGCAAAGCCGCCCTCTCCGTTGCTGCAACCGCGTGTGACGTGGAGGCCCGCACAGAGGTGAGCGTTTGCATCACTTTCCTTCTCTCTTCTGGTCGGCTCCTACCCCTGCATTCATTTGAAACATTTTCAAGTGCTTTACCGCACCCATCGTTTAAGTCCCTCGAGATGCAAGATGTTGGGAAACAAACTGACCTCATCCAGCCAAGAAAGTGAGTGAGTGAGCACTCACATAAATGGAGTATGGTCTATAAAAATATTGAATAGCTATGTTGTACACCTGAAACTAATAGAATAAACCAACTATGTGTAATGCATGTAGTATGTAAAGCAATTATACTTCAGTTTTTAAGAAAGGAATAGGTACATTGTCATCCCCATTTTACAGAGGAGGAAAATGGGGCTAAAGAGAATTAATGTGTGTAAAGCAGAGCTGATTGGTCAGGAAGTCAAGATTGTGAGAAAACATCTTTCTCAGCCCAGAGCCCCTGCCCTCACACAGTGCTCAGACAACTGACAAATCTTCTCTGTCTCTTAGATGTTTTTCCTACCCCCCTTCTTTGTTCCTATAGACTCAACTCATTTGTATTCATCTCAGATGGTAAAAAATTTGCCTGCAATCCAGGAGACCCGGGTTTGATCCCAGGGTCAGGAAGATCCCTCAGAGAAGGGAATGGCTACCCAGTCCAGTATTCTTTCCTGTAGAATTCCATGGACGGAGAAGCCTGGTGGGCTACAGTCCATGGGGTCACAAAGAGTCAGACATGACGGAATGACTTGGCACTGGCACATATTTCTTTGGCTGCCCTGGGTCTTAGTTGCAGCATGTGAACTCTTAGATAAAGCATGTGAGATCTAGTTCCTTGACCAGGGACCGAACCCATGCCCCCTGCATTGACAGAGTAAAGTCTTGGCCACTGGACCAGCAGGGAAGTCCCCAAACTGACCTTTCAATATATGAGCCTCATCACATCACTGCAAGTCCCCGGTGGTATGCCACTCCCCCATGGGAACAGTTATGTAAAGGCTTGAGATGATCCACCTGTGCTGCCTAAGCCTGAACTCACCTCCCAGGTGTAACTCTACACTCTTAGAAATACCATACGATTTGTAATTGTCAGCATGCTCAGTTCTCTTATTTATACCTCCTTGATATCTCTGCTGAGAAAGCTAGTCTCACGTTTGTCCACCCGATAAATGCCTGTTTTTCCTTCAACATCCAGCTCAGCCATTCCGTCCTCCATGAGGCCTGCCTTCAGTCCTCAAACAGGGACTCAAACATCCTGCTCTGTGATCCCGCCACTCCCTGTGCATGCCTTCTTGAACTCAGTTTTTCATTAGCTTTTGTATGTAAGACCATAAACTCCCTGAGGCTTTAGGGAAGGGAACTGAAGTTTCCTTTCCCTGTGTTCATGTCATTGATATATATCTGGCACACAGTATAGGCTTAATAAGCAGTGTTAAATGAATGAGTGGATGAATAAATGCATGGAGGAATGAGTGGAGAAATTCATAAATGTTTGAGTTAGATATTTGCCAAAAGAGCACATGGAGTCAGATTGCTATCTTGTATTATACTCAGAAATAAAGATGTTCAGAAGTTTGGCTTACTAAGCATAAGATGTTTCAAGTAAACTTTTCAAAGCTGCCCAAGTTACTTGTGCTAATGTGTAATCTCCATCAGGGCCCCTGTGTTTGAGAAGAACATGATTGGAAGTGGATCATGTCTCATAAGGGCTCCTGTTTTCAAATACTACACAGAGACATCTGTAGAATATTCCTTTGTCCTCCAGGCTTAGATAGCACAGTATTACATTTCAGACAGGGAGGCAAGCACTCTGTCAAATCTTTTCTTCTCCCCCCGATTTGAATAATTTTATACATGAGTGATTTCTTTTAATAGTGTAATTAGTGTAGTTCTCTCCAATTCTCTACTTGTTCTTTTTCTTTGTCACTCCTTGAAGAAATATGAATGATAAAATGGATCTTCCTCTGGAGAACTGCTTCAGCGCTGCCTTGGCCACACGGCTGAGTTGGTCACAGTGTCTGGTGACACGGGTGCCACTTCCCTGCATTGGTTACTCCTGCCCAGCTTTGGAGACCACGTCTGTTTTCTACTGCTGCCGTAACAAATGACCACAACTCAGTGGCTTAAAGCAATTGTTTTTGTTGGTCATTTGCTAAGTCGTGTCTGACTCTTTGCGACCCTGTGGACTGCAGCATGCCAGGCTCCCCTGTATTTCACTATCTCCCGGAGTTTGCTCGAATTCATGTCCATTGAGTCAGTGATGCTATCTAACCATGATGCTATCTAACCATCTCATCCTCTGCTGTCTTCTTCTCCTTTTGCCTTCAATCTTTCCCAGCATCAGGGTCTTTTCCAATGAGTCGGCTGTTCCTATCAGGCGGCCAGTTATGATTCTGTTATCTCACAGTTGGGAGGTCAGAAGTCTGAAAATGGGTCTTATGGGTTAATGTTAGGATATTAACAGAGCTGTGATCCTTCTGGAGACTTGATGGGACTGTTTCCTGACCCTTTCTAGCTTTGACCATCCACCTGCATTTCTTGGCTGTGGCCCCTTCCTCTGTCTTCCAAGCAGATTACTGCAATATCTGTTTCTACAAATTTCCTTTGCCTACTCCTCACACTCTTATCTCCCTCTTCTTATAAAAACCCTTGTAATTAAATTGGATCCACTTGATAATCCAGGACAATCTTCCCATCTTCAAATCCCTAACTTAACCACATCTGCCGGAACCCTCCAGGGTACAAGGGCATCTCTGGGAGCCCATGGTTCTGTCCCCCACAGGGCCAAATGCACCAGCAGTGGTGAGGAGCAGAGCGAATGAACATGGACACTGCACTTTAGGGGAAGGAGGCCAGGTTCTTTGCCCCATATCTGCCCTGTGTAAAATCACAGTGACCTCCCTCAGGGTGGGGGGGACACATGTATACCTGTGGCCGATTCATGTTGTTGATTGGCGAAAGCCATCACAGTATCATAATTATTCTCCAAATAAAATAAATTATTTTTTAATACTTATTCTTTATTTATTTAGTTGGCTTTGGAGTTCCCTGGTAGCTCAGACAGTAAAGCGTCTGCCTATGATGTGGGAGACCCAGGTTCGGTCCCTGGGCCAGGAAGATCCTCTGGAGAAGGAAATGGCACCCCACTCCAGTACCCTTGCCTGGAAAATCCCATGGACGGAGGAGAGTAGTAGGCTACAGTCCACAGGGTCGCAAAGGGTCGGACACGACCAAGCGACTTCACTTTCATTTTAGTTGCAGCATGTGGGATCTAGTTCCCTGACCAGGGACCAAACCCAGGGCCCCTGCCTTGGGAGCACAAAATCTTAGCCACTGGACCACCAGGAAAGTCCCTCCCTCAATTACTTTACTGTGGCCTCTTGTTGATTTTGAACAGAAAACTGGGCTCTTAAGGTTTTTGCAATCAATTATTTCCCCTTGAATTTAATAAGTCTAAATGTGGACACATCCTAAAATGTTTTTACATACTCAATACGCTTTTAACAATCAAATAATGAGGTTTTTTAAAGCCGAAATGTGTATGTTCTCTACTCTTAATGTGTAAAATTCTGGTCTCTACTTCTAGCTGAGAAATGCAGGTGGGCTAGAGCCACTGGTAGAGCTCCTGCGTTCCAAGAATGAGGAGGTCCGGAGGGACGCCAGCTGGGCCGTGATGGTCTGTGCCGGGGACGAGCCCATGGCCGTGGAGTTGTGCAGGCTCGGGTGGGTGGCACGGCCTGGGGGGTCTGGCTCAGATCAAGGACACACACTTTCTTCAGGCCGGAGGAAGGTCCAACAGAGTTTCCATGCCCATGCCTAGGCTGCTGGGCATCATTCAGATGCTCTGTGGGTCACAGTCCCTCTGAAGGGACCACCTGCAGAAGCGGGGTCCTAGACCTCCCTCACCACCTCCGCAAAATCATCTTCAATGTCTCCTTTTCCACCTTTTCATCTCAATAAATGCTCCTCTTTCACTCTCCCCTGGTTTGCTCTCTCAACTTTCAAGACTGAATTTAAACAGTCAAGCCATGACTGTCATCTGTGTTTTTCTGTCCCCCCCAAACTTCTCCACTACAATTATGCCTTTAAGCAGCTTCACCGCATTGGTTCTCCTGACCAACAGCCTATGAGTCACTTGCCTTTAGCAACACAGTCAATAGGGTTTTAAACTTCCACAGACAAGTTTACATTATTTCTAACCCATTCTAATTCTTTGCATATATCACCTGTTTAGCTGAAAAAAATTGGAGTCCAATACTAATTTTTGCTTTAAATGAACAATGTTTTTCTTCTGAACATGTCTTTTCCAACTGTTTGAATGTAAGTTACTACATGGCATATATGTTCTCAAAAAGGGCAGATTTGTCTTTATAATTGTGTCAGGATTAGTTTATCTAAATGGGTGGGATGGTTTTAACCTTTCCATCTCAGTTTTTCAATTCAGGATCTTAGTGTGAGGTACATAAATGGGAACTTAATGTTAGATTGCTTCTATAAGGCAAATAATGTCATTTTTGCTTTCATTGACAGGGCTTTAGAAATCCTTGAAGAAATTAATGTATCAGTAAGTCGAAAAAATAAATTCAGTGAGGCAGCTTATAACAAACTGCTCAACAACTACCTGTCTCTGAAATACAGCCAGACTGGCTATTTGTCATCAAGTAACATAATCAGTGATGGATTCTATGATTATGGTCGGGTAAGTGGCAGCACTAATTTGTATTTTAGTATATAGTGATCAGTTCTTTCATCATGATGCCATTACATTGCAATTTTATAACCACCTGACATAATTTTTATTTTTATAGACAGAAACTTGGGAATCAGAACTTCATCCTTAAACTTTGTCTGGCTATAAGATTTTGCATTTGTGTTCAGTTTTAACCAGATTTTAATTACTTGTACTTAGTTTGTTAATACTAGTCTCAAGTTTCAGAGAAAATAAAAAAGAATCAGCTTCTTTTATATTGCTTCTAGGGCTTCGTGTTAATTATAATGTTAACAATAGAAATATAAGTCTTCATTTTTTAAATTATAATCTCATTGAAATAAGCCATATTGGAATATTGAATTATAACATGTAATGCAGAATAATATTATTTTTTACTTAGCTGCATTTATGATTATGATTTCAGTTCAGTGTTAATGTTGAAAGAGATGGGAAGCTAAACATTAGAATCTTGTAGACTTCTGGAAACCAAAAGCAGTAAGGAAAATGGAGAAATTTTTAAAAACCTACAAATCCCATTTTAGGCAGAAGTAGGAAACAAGTATGACCTGCAGACTTCAAACATTTTAAAGTCCCTGGGATCAAGCAGAAGCTATATGGAAGGAAGAATGAGAAAGGGGAAAAAGCACAGAGACGGACAGGAGTGGTTGCCGATCTCAGAGAGCACCATCCAGACTCCGTGCTTTCTGAGCGGATGGACAACTCAGACATTCAAAAGCTGTGTGCTTGGTTTGCCAGGGGCTGGGTGGACAGGCCCTGGGGAACTGGGGTGAGCAGGGCTGGTAGCAGCAACTTTCTTGGATCAATTTGGTTCAAAGAAGCAGAGGACACACGGTCGTAAAAGAATCACAGCTAATTAAGCCATATTTGCAGGAAATGCTATATCATGGTAACAGAATTAGAGACACTTTGAGTAATCAGAACAGCTAGCCTAACGCTTTATCTCTTCCTTCTGCTTTTCCCGGCACTGCCACCGCCATACCCTTCAGAACACACACAAACCACCAAGAAAGTACTGCTCTCATTCAATGATGAGTAATTTTAAAGAAACAGGTGCCACATTATTAGTACAAAGATGCTTTAAGAAAAATGAGGGAAAGAGCAGAAAAACCACCAAAGAGCACTTGTTGGAAAAATGTTGCCATGGAACAGGTAAAAAACTGTGGCAAATATATGTGTTCATGAGTTTAAAAAAAACAAAAACCAAAACTTAATGAGACAATTTCTTTATGAAGGAGAACTCTCTGATTCAGCAGTTCCCACCCTTTTTGGTATCCGGGACCAATTTCTCAGAAGACGATTTTTCCACAGACCAGGGATAGGGGAGGATGGTTTGGGGATGATTCAAGTGCATGACATTTATTGTGCACATTATTTCTAGTCTAATCACCACTGATCTGACAGGGGATACTGGTCCACAGCCCAGGAGGCTGGGGACCCCTGCTCCTATTAATTCTAAATTGTTTCTGATATTTTAGTCTTTAAATATGTCAGTGAACAAATGAGACAAAGGTCTTTTCTCCCATGGTACCAGTGAGAGGAAACAGATGATAAATGGTAAATCTCACAAATTGTATCACATGATCGAAATGAGAACCACCATAGTGGCTAGGGAGGAGAGCAAAGGAGTAAGGGGCTCTCTTGTGCTGAGGATCCCGGGGGTGACAGTCATAATCTGGCATTGGGGTCAGACAGCCCCACTGTCGGATGTTTGGTCGGTAACACCCGAGCAAAAATTAGAAGGAGGTGAGGGACTTAGCCGTGGAGAAGGAGTTTTATAGGTGGAGGTGCAGAAAGCATGAGGAGTAAACACAGTTGGCACATTTAAGGAAACAGCAAAGTCAGTGTAGCTAGAGCTGGGTCAACCAGGGGTGGAATAATAGACAAAGTCACAGAGGTAGGAGCTCATGATGGGCTTGTAGATCATTGCAAAGATGTGGGCCTTTACTCTGAATGAAATGGGTAAATATGGCAGAGTTGGGAACAGAAGAATGACATGCTCTGTCTTACTTTAAAAGAATCATGACTAAGAGAGGTATCTATTACTTGATTAGAAAAGGACCTCACAAGGTGATCTGGTCTAAACCTTTTCACCAGGCTGATACAATTGCTAGTATAGGGCTTCATCTAGCTTGCTTTTAGTCATCCTCACAACATTTTGGGTGATCTGTTGAATAATTAGTTACTGTTACAGACAATAAACTTTCCTTATATATGTGGATGGATTTTCAAACTCAAATACTTCCACGAGCCAGTCTGATCATTATGGTGTGAAACAGCTGAGTATCAAGCTACAGAGACTTGTAGGGCTGGGGTGAGGAGCAGAGGGTACAGGAGAGTATATCTTGCCCAAAGGCAAGACATCCACAAGCTTCAGATTCCTATTTCTACGTGTGTGTGTGTGTGTGTGAGAAATTAGATACTTGAAATAATTGAGAACCTATTATATCAGTATACTTTTAAAAAATATAACCCATGCAGATATTACTGTTCAATTCTTAAACTACCTACAGATAAATCCTGGCACCAAACTTCTGCCTTTGAAGGATCTCTGCTTACAAGAACCAAGTGACCAACGTGCTATACTCTTAATTAACAGTAGATCTTCTGATGTGTGAGTCTTTGTGGGGAGCAGGGATATGGGGAAGCAAAATTTTTGTCTATCATCATGTGAATACATAAAGGTGCCCAGTATGGTATCTTTTATTCCTTCCGGTGTCTAGCACCACCATGAAAGTAAATACTGGCCTGTAAATTCATAGCCTAACATAGTAAAGACCACGGGATAGTCACCACCATAGTTTTTCCTTTGACTCCACAATACCACTCAATTCCACATGTATTTCTGCAGTCAGGGATTCTTACCCTTCTGGCAACATCAAGTAACTGAAGAAAGTATAAACAGAGAGGAGCAAACCAAGATGAATTATGTTTACAAATCTCCAGAACTAGATGCAAGAATACCACTGATGCCCAATTTTTCTAATAAAATAAAAAACAGTAGAATGTGACACATCTTAAAACCTATTTCCAGTCCTAGGTCATGAAAAGCTTTATCGTATTCATTTTATCTTTTCTTCACCTCTCCTTTATGCTATTAAAATAATGTGTCACTGTTAAAAGTCAGCTCCAAATACGAGTTTTCAGAAAAAAAATCTATTTTGTAGGACAAAGTTAATGTTGACAAATTATTTTACTTTGTATGTAATTTCAAATACGTAAAATTTTAGTTCTCCACCTCCATCTATGGAAGATAAGTCATCAGACGTTGGTTATGGACGAAGTATTTCTTCTTCATCTTCTTTAAGAAGAGCAAGTAAAGAAAAGACCAAGTAAGAAAATGATGTTTTGTCTACACTCAAATAATTCTCTCCCTTAATTTGGGAGTAAAAAGGAAATTTAGATTTTAGGTTTTGGCAGCTTAATTTTTATTCTTCTCACAGTCACACAGTTTCAGGATGAAAACCAGGAAAATTGGCTTGACATTCTGTCTGCTGTGAACCTAGAGTAAGATCTTGAGCCCATGACTCATGGTCTATGATCAGGCTTCACATCCTTATCTGTAGATGGAATAATGCCTGGTGCCCTATTTCTTCTCGTTGATTGAAATCAAAACATAAAATGGGAGTGAAAATGCCTTATAGCCTATAAAATGTCTTGCAAATGTAGCATATTGTTCTTTTCATATGACTGACATTGGTTATGGTTTTTTCAAATGACAAAAGAAAATAGTTTTCATTTTAGTGCTGGATTTGGATCCCCCACTGAAGAGAAATCAGAACCAACTTCAGGACGCAATACGGCTGTTAGCAAAAGCACCACTAAAGAGAAAGGATCAAGGTAGGAAACACCTTCCTGTAGTCTTCTAACTGTAATCCCATCAAGCTTTAATTACAGACAGAGTTGGGGAAAGGGAAGGGTGGCTTTCAACTAGGAAGCTCTTCTCATGGGATAAGATACAGAACTAAGCAGGACTCACAGAGTGTAATTAAAATTACCTTTATTTGTGTCTCTTGTTGTCTCTTTAAAACTTACCCAGAGGGAGTTTCTTCTCCTGCCTCTGGGTGAGAACTCAGGGCACTCTGACCACTGTAAAGTCCTACAGTCACTTTAATTCACAAATGACAATGCAAATAGCAGTCTCCAGTCCGCCCTTTAAAAGTCTAGCCATGTGTAGGCATCAACCTAAAATGAACATTTCCGCCCTCCCCTGGTGGCTGCCTTTGCAGGCGGTGAGCTGCAATGACTGGAGTGTGAGCCTTTCTTTACCCCTGCCTCTTACTTCCATGTCCCCTTCCCATCTTCCTCATGGAAACCTGTGACCCTTCAAGAAGCATTGAGAAGAAGGAAAGGAAACAGGACCACATTCGTGACTTGGTTGGAACCATTATAATATGGTTCCATGTATTTTTAAATACTGTCTATGAACAAAGCTAGTGGAGGTGATGGAATTCCAGCTGAGCTATTTCACATCCTAAAAGATGATGCTGTGAAAGTGCTGCACTCAATAATATGCCAGCAAATTTGGAAAACTCCGCAGTGGCCACAGGGCTGGAAAAGATCAGTCTTCATTCCAATCCCAAAGAAAGGCAATGCCAAAGAATGCTCAAGATCAGATCAGATCAGATCAGTCACTCAGTCATGTCCGACTCTTTGTGACCCCATGAATTGCAGCACGCCAGGCCTCCCTGTCCATCACCAACTCCCGGAGTTCACTCAGACTCACGTCCATCAAGTCAGTGATGCCATCCAGCCATCTCATCCTCTGTCGTCCCATTCTCCTCTTGCCCCCAATCCCTCCCAGCATCAGAGTTTTTTCCAATGAGTCAACTCTTCGCATGAGGTGGCCAAAGTACTGGAGTTTCAGCTTTAGCATCATTCCTTCCAAAGAAATCCCAGGGCTGATCTCCTTCAGAATGGACTTGTTGGATCTCCTTGCAGTCCAAGGGACTCTCAAGAGTCATCTCCAACACCACAGTTCAAAAGCATCAATTCTTTGGTGCTCAGCCTTCTTCACAGTCCAACTCTCACATCCATACATGACCTCAGGAAAAACCATAGCCCTGACTAGATGAAGCTTTGTTGGCAAAGTAATGTCTCTGCTTTTGAATATGCTATCTAGGTTGGTCATAACTTTCCTTCCAAGGAGTAAGCATCTTTTAATTTCATGGCTGCAGTCACCATCTGTAGTGATTTTGGAGCCCAGAAAAATAAAGTCTGACACTGTTTCCACTGTTTCCCCATCTATTTGCAATGAAGTGATGGGACCAGATGCCATGATCTTCGTTTTCTGAATGTTGAGCTTTAAGCCAACTTTTTCACTCTCCTCTTTCACTTTCATCAAGAGGCTTTTTAGTTCCTCTTCACTTTCTGCCATAAGGATGGTGTCATCTGTATATCTGAGGTTATTGATATTTCTCCCAGCAATCTTGATTCCAGCTTGTGTTTCTTCCAGTCCAGCATTTCTCATGATGTACTCTGCATAGAAGTTAAATAAGCAGGGTGACAATATACAGCCTTGACGAACTCCTTTTCCTATTTGGAACCAGTCTGTTGTTCCATGTCCAGTTCTAACTCTTGCTTCCTGACCTTCATACAAATTTCTCAAGAGGCAGATCAGGTGGTCTGGTATTCCCATCTCTTGAAGAATTTCCCACAGTTTATTGTGATCCACACAGTCAAAGGCTTCGGCATAGTCAATAAAGCAGAACTTTTCCGGAACTCTCTTGCTTTTTCCATGATCCAGTGGATGTTGGCAATTTGATCTCTGGTTCCTCTGCCTTTTCTAAAACCAGCTTGAACATCAGGAAGTTCACGGCTCACATATTGCTGAAGCCTGGCTTGGGGAATTTTGAGCATTACTTTACTAGCATGTGAGATGAGTGCAATTGTGTGGTAGTTCGAGCATTCTTTGGTATTGTCTTTCTTTGGGATTGGAATGAAAACTGACCTTTTCCAGTCCTGTGGCCACTGCTGAGTTTTCCAAATTTGCTGGCATATTGAGTGCAGCACTTTCACAGCATCATCTTTCAGGATTTGGAATAGCTCAACTGGAATTCCATCACCTCCACTGGCTTTGTTCGTAGTGATGCTTTCTAAGGCCCACTTGACTTCACATTCCAGGATGTCTGGCTCTAGGTGAGTGATCACACCATCGTGATTATCTGGGTTGTGAAGATCTTTTTTGTACAGTTCTTCTGTGTATTCTTGCCACCTCTTCTTAATATCTTCTGCTTCTGTTAGGTCCATACCATTTCTGTCCTTTATCGAGCCCATCTTTGCATGAAATGTTCCTTTGGTATCTCTGATTTTCTTGAAGAGATCCCTAGTCTTTCCCATTCTGTTGTTTTCCTCTATTTCTTTGCATTGATCGCTGAAGAAGGCTTTCTTATCTCTCATTGCTATTCTTTGGAACTCTGCATTCAGATGTTTATATCTTTCCTTTTCTCCTTTGCTTTTCGCTTCTCTTCTTTTCACAGCTATTTGTAAGGCCTCCCCAGACAGCCATTTTGTTTTTTTGCATTTCTTTTCCATGGGGATGGTCTTGATCCCTGTCTCCTGTACAATGTCACGAACCTCATTCCATAGTTCATCAGGCACTCTATCTATCTCATCTAGGCCCTTAAATCTATTTCTCACTTCCACTGTATAATCATAAGGGATTTGATTTAGGTCATACCTGAATGGTCTAGTGGTTTTCCCTACTTTCTTCAATTTAAGTCTTAATTTGGCAATAAGGAGTTCATGGTCTGAGCCACAGTCAGCTCCTGGTCTTGTTTTTGCTAACTGTATAGAGCTTCTCCATCTTTGGCTGCAAAGAATATAATCAATCTGATTTTGGTGTTGACCATCTGGTGATGTCCATGTATAGAGTCTTCTCTTGTGTTGTTGGAAGAGGGTGTTTGTTATGACCAGTGCATTTTCTTGGCAAAACTCTATTAGTCTTTGCCCTACTTCATTCCGTATTCCAAGGCCAAATTTGCCTGTTACTCCAGGTGTTTCTTGACTTCCTACTTTTGCATTCCAGTCCCCTATAATGAAAAGGACGTCTTTTTTGGGTGTTAGTTCTAAAAGGTCTTGTAAGTCTTCATAGAACCGTTCAACTTCAGCTTCTTCAGCATTACTGGTTGGGGCATAGACTTGGATTACTGTGATATTGAATGGTTTGCCTTGGAAACGAACAGAGATCATTCTGTTGTTTTTGAGATTGCATCCAAGTACTGCATTTCGGACTCTTTTGTTGACCATGATGGCCACTCCATTTCTTCTGAGGGATTCCTGCCTGCAGTAGTAGATACAATGGTCATCTGAGTTAAATTCACCCATTCCAGTCCATTTTAGTTTGCTGATTCCTAGAATGTTGACATTCACTCTTGCCATCTCTCCAGTTTGCCTTGATTCATGGACCTGACATTCCAGGTTCCTATGCAATATTGCTCTTTACAGCATCGGACCTTGCTTCTATCACCAGTCACACAATTGCACTTATCTCACACACTAGTAAAGTAATGCTCAAAATTCTCTAGGCCAGGCTTCAACAGTGTATGAACTGTGAACTTCCAGATGTTCAAGCTGGATTTAGAAAAGGTAAAGGAACCAGAGATCAAATTGCCAACATCATCAAAAAAGCAAGAGAGTTCCAGAAAAATATATATTTCTGCTTTATTGACTATGTCAAAGCTTTTGACTGTGTGGATCACAACAAACTGTGGAAAATTCTTCAAGAGATGGGAAAAGATGGGACCACCTGACCTGCCTCCTGAGAAACCTATATGCAGGTCAGGAAGCAACAGTTAGAACTGGAAATGGAACAACAGACTGGTTCCAAATAGGGAAAGGAGTACAACAAGGCTGTATATTGTCACCCTGCTTATTTAACATATGCAGAGTACATCATGAGAAACGTTGGGCTGGATGGAGCACAAGCTAGAATCAAGATTGCCAGGAGAAATATCAATAACCTCAGATATGCAGATGACACCACCCTTATGGTAGAAAGCAAAGAACTAAAGAGCCTCTTGATGAAAGTAAAAGAGGAGAGTGAAAAAGTTGTCTTAAAACTCAACATTCAGAAAACTAAGATCATGGCATCTTGTTCCATCACTTCATGGCAAATAGATGGGGAAACAGTGACAGACTATTTTTTTGGGCTCCTAAATCACTGCAGATGGTGACTGCAGTCATGAAATTAAAAGATGCTTACTCCTTGGAAGGAAAGTTATAACCAACCTAGACAGCATATTAAAAAGCAGACGTTACTTTGTCAACAAAGGTCCATCTTCTAGTCAAAGCTATGGCTTTTCCAGTAGTCATGTATGGGTCATGTATGGATATGAGAGTTGGACTATAAAGAAAGCTGAGCACTGAAGAATTGATGCTTTTAAACTGTGGTGTTCAATAAGACTGAGAGTCCCTTGGACTGCAAGGAGATCCAACCAGTCCATCCTAAAGGAAATCAGTCCTGAATATTCATTGGAAGGACTGATGCTGAAGCTGAAACTCCAATACTTTGGCCACCCGATGTGAAGAACTGATTTGTTTGAAAAGACCCTGATGCTGGGAAAGATTGAAGGCGGGAGGAGAAGGGGATGACAGAGGATGAGATGGTTGGATGGCACCACCAATCCAATGGACATAAATTTGAGTAAACTCTAGGAGTTGGGGAATGGACAGGGAGGCCTGGTGTGCTGCAGTCCATGGGGTTGCAAAGAGTTGGACACGACTGAGTGACTGAACTGACTGACTGACATGCTGACATATTTTTATGCATATTCTTTTTCATGTGAGCTCTTTCCTGGATTCTTCAGAAATCCACTCAGACCTCCTGCCCCACTCCATGACCCTTCAATTAGAGTTGGCTAAGCCCTTCAGAACCACTGGGGTGCTGGAGGCTATTTGATGCACACACAAACACATGAGCATCTACCTTCTAAACCGAGACTGTCCCCTAAGGTCTCCTAAGGAACTGTCTGCCTTCCTCCACAGACCTCAGAGCTTTGTGTTTTCAATTTCTGGCTTTGTTTTCTTCTGTCAGTCTCTGTGGCTCACTGCTCTGGTCTCTGCTTCTGATCTGCTCCTGCTGTCCCAGCCCTCATCGTTTTTGCCTGCCCATCACCTCCCCACCTCCTCCGTTTCCTTTCTCTCCTCTCTTGACTTCTCTTGCTTCTCCTCCACTGGAGTGAGCGCACCTTGAGGACAAGAACATGTTCTAACTCAAATAATTTCTCTTTCCATCCCCAGTATTAGTACAGTGCTTGGTTAGCATACCTAAGGGATTCGTGTTTATTCAAGAGAATAGAAATCTGAACTTTTTAGGAAAAGGTCCACACTTAGAAACTGTGTCTCTTGAACACATAGGTTACCTTCTCTCTGGCTGAATTCACTCAGCAGTAAAATGGAGGAAAAACCCCTGCAGTGTGTTGTTCCTCATAGTGTGTTGAGAAGATTAAATGAGTTAAGAAACATAATGTAAAGGGCTTAGAGCAGAGCCCAGCCCAGAGTAAACACTCAACAAATGTTAGTACTACTGGATGAACCAGTTGCAAGGAGCCCAAACCCACTCCAGCCTTGTAGGGATGAGAAGAACCCCCCATCCAGCACATGAAAGAGGCTGGGAGTCAAGTCAATAACCATAGGGTCTGCTCAGCTCTCTCCCTCTCTTTCTCTCTCCACCTGCACAGTACCTTTTTACAAATTGCTTTGTTATCTACCTTGACTTTCTTTTGATTACCACCTCACCCATAACTGTAGCTTATATATGTGACTCTGATTTGCCATGGGACCAAACCTGGCCCCAGTTCCAAGACCGTCTTTTAATTCTAAAGCATAACAACGATCAGGTGCGGTCTGTATCTCTTATGTGTATTTGTGAGGGAGACCGTCTTAACATCACATGCTTGACAGGACATTGACTGGCTCTGAGGCAGGTGTCTCCCTATGGTCTCCCCAACTGCGGTCCTGGGGAAGAATCCACCTGGCTTATTTAAGTGATCAGTGTGTGTTCAGGCTCTTTACTCCTTCTTAGCCCTTGGTCCACAAGGGGATAGTCTGGTTATAATCTTACTGTTTATCTTTCATGATTTATTTTGTTGTTTATCTTTTTAGTTTCTCATCTTGTGACTGTTAAAACTTTGGACCCCTAGATATAGAGTAAAATATTTGAACTCTACTCATCTGAAAATGTCACAGAGAATATTATCACATTGACAAAAAGAGACTGAGCAATACTGGTGAAGAATCATGAAACACATAGACTCAAAAACTGGCTGAATTTTTGAAAGGGAGAGGAAAGAAGAGATGGGAGACAACTGTGTGTGAGGTGCCAGACAAGGAAAGTGAAAATCTGGATTTCCTTTTCCTGATGAATATTATCATATAAATTAAAATCATTGAGCAAGAGACTCTCATTTGGTGACCAGCCACCATCTTATTTCTGTTTTCAAAGGTTTTAATTGCACTCTGTTTTATAGCGCAACACTCCTAGGAGAGGTGATTAATTTATTTCTTGTTTATTCAGACACCCTCTTGATACTTACCTAGGTTTCACTGAAACCAACATGTCTAATGCCCTCCAAAGCTTTTCCTTGTAAAGATCATTCTCCTTACAATAAATATTTACTATACCTATTCATGAAAGGAATTATAAGTTCTATCTATACTATAGTTTTTATTCAGACTGGTTTTCATAAATATTTAATTTGATTGCACATGAGTTTATTATACATACTTAGAAACATGTTTTTCTGTCTCCAAATAGAAGGATATGAAATGCATATCCTTCCAGTCTGTTCATCTTTGGCAACTTTTAGATCTTTTTACAGCATATAAACTTTAACATTTCTGGTACTTAAATCATTTTGATTCCCATCACAGTGACTTCCTAAAATATTGTTGTTCTAAAATAATTTCCCTCAGAAAACTGGACAGCCACATGCATAAGAATGAAACTGGACGACTATCTTATACCATAAACAGAAATTAACTCAGAATGTAAGACCTAAAGCCATAAAACACCTAGAAAAAGACTTAGATGATAAGCTATTTACTTCAGCCTTGGCAATAAATTTTTGGATCTAACTTAAAAAGCAAAAGCAAAAAAAGCAAAAATAAACAACTGGGACTACGCCAAACTAAAAAGTTTCTGGATAGCAAAAGAAACCATCAACAAAATGAAAAGGTAACCTACTAAATGGAAGAAAACATATGCAAATTGTATATCCAATAAAAGGTTAATATACAAAATATAAAAAGAATTCATAAAACTCAGTAACAAAAACAAATAAGTAAAACAGTTTGACTTTAAGAGAGCAGAGGATTTGAATAGACATTTTTTCCAAAAAGGAAATGCAGTTGGCCAATAGGCATGTGAAAAGATGCTCAATATCACTAATCATCAAGATATTGAATTAGAAAATATAAAACATTTTTAGTATTTGTTATGATTAGAGTTTTGTGTAATTCTCCAATAGCAGCTAATTGGATTATTTTTGTATTTTTTCCCCTCCAAATTAAAGAGAAAACTCAAATGGTCTTGAGTTGATCTCCCTTGCACCCCATGCTTCAAGTAATACTTAAAGGTAATTCCCACCCCTAATTTACTGCTAGTGGAACAGAATACTCCACATCTATGAATACATAATTTAGGAGATCTACCTGTCTACACTAGCCTAGTTCCATTTGGGGACTTTCAAATATATAATCATGGCTAAAATTTATTATAGCAAAAGATACAATGCAAGATCATCAGGAAAAAGGTACATATAAACAAAGGCTAAGAGAAGTCACACACACAGGCTTCCTAGTCCTTCCTCCCTCTCTACAAGCATAGCGTAGGATGCGATTTTCTCATATGACATAGCTCCACCCAAGAAAGCCTACCTGAGTCATGGAATCCAGACTTCATAAAGGTGCAAATTCCGATTACCTATAGGGAACACCTATTTGAATGATGGGCTTCCCAGGTGGCTCAGTGGTAAAGAATCTGCCTGCCAAGCAGGAGCTGCAGGAGATGTGGGTTCTATCCCTGGGTTGGGAAGATCCCCTGGAGGAGGAAATGGCAACTGAATCCAGTATTCCCTGCTGGGATAACCCCATGGACAGAGGAGCCTGGCAGGCTATAGGACTTGCAACTATAGTTCAGACACAACTGAGCGACTGAACAGGCACTCACAGATTTCTCTCAGAAGGAAACAGTACATTTTTCAAGCACTAAAGGAACCAACCATGTGTTCTCTGTCCTTCAGCAATAAAGAGGGAGAAATAAAGACATTTCCAGATGAAGGAAAACAATTTATTGCTAGCTGACCTACCCTTACAGATTGGCTAGCTAAAGGAAGTTCTACCAAAGGAAGAAAATGCTGAAAGAATCTGGAAGGATTAGGAAGAAAGAAGGAACTGAAACATGGATATATACAATAGACTATTTCCTCGTGAGTTTTATTTTTATACATTATATTTGATAATTGAAACAAAAATTTTAATATCTGATACTCAAGAAAATTATATTTAAAAGTGGATAAAGTAAAGAGACCTCCATGGATGTGACATTTCCGTATTTCCCTCAAAGTGATAAAATGTGGATACCACAGACTGTGATAAGTAATATATAATATGTCTATTATAGTACTTATCATAACAACAACAAACCAATACAAAGAGCTACACTCACAAACAGTATAAATAAATCAAGATGCATAATTTTAAAATGTTCAAGTAACCCACAGGAAGGCAAGAAAAGAAAAACAAAGGAAAAGAACAAATCAAAAGGCAGATATTGGCAGAGTGTATTTAAAAGTTATGATTCAACTACATGCTGTTTTAAAAAACTCATTTCAAATTTATCCATCTAGATGGGTTGAAAATGAAAGGATGGAAGGAGATACCATGTAAACATTCATTTTTTAAGAAGCAGAAATGGCTTTTCAAAAATATATTAAAGTAGACTGCAGAGTAAAGAAAAATTCTAGAGAGAAAGAGGGACATTATGAATAATAAAATTAATCCATGAAGGAGACATAATAATCTAATATATATGCACCAAACAACAGAGCCTCAAAATACACGAGGCAAAAACTGATAGAGCAGAAAGGAGAAATAGATAAATCCAGAATTGTAGTTGAGGACTGCAACATGCCCCTCTGAGCAACTGATAGAACTACTTGACCTAAAATCACCAAGGAAATAAAGGATTTGAACAACAGCAAAATAAGTAAGATTTAATTGACATATTATGGAGAAGGACAGAGAAGGCAATGGCACCCCACTCCAGTACTCTTGCCTGGAAAATCCCATGGATGGAGGAGCCTGGTAGGCTGCAGTCCATGGGGTCGCTAAGAGTCAGACATGACTGAGCGACTTCACTTTCACTTTTCACTTTCATGCATTGGAGAAGGAAATGGCAGCCCACTCCAGTGTTCTTGCCTGGAGAATCCCAGGGACGGGGGAGCCTGGTGGGCTGCTGTCTCTGGGGTCGCACAGAGTCGGACACGACTGAAGTGACTTAGCAGTAGCAGCATGGAGAAGAAAATGGCAACCCACTCCAGTGTTCTTGCCTGGAGAATCCCAGGGACGGGGGAGCCTCATGGGCTGCCATCTATGGGGTTGAACAGAGTCGGACACGACTGAAGCGACTTAGCAGCAGCAGCAGCCGCTTAGCAGCAGCATTGAACCTTTCATCACCAGCACATTTTTTCAGCTGCATTTGGAACATTTATAATACTCTGGGTCATAAAACAAAGCATAGCAAAAATTTTTTAAAGTAGTTTAAATCATACAGAATATGCTCTCTGATCATAATAGAATCAAACTAGAAATTAATGACAGAAAGACAAGAAGAAAATCTTTAAACACGTGGAAACTGAATGATATACTTCTAAATAATCTCTGGGACAAAAGGAAGTCTCAAAAGGATTTAAAAATACAAAAAATTGAATGAAAACACAGCCAAAGCAACGCTGATAGGGAAATTTATTTCACTAAAATGTATTAGAGAGGTTGTAAATCAATAATCTAAGTTCTCACAAGAATCTAGAAAAATAAACTCAATACAATTAGAAGGAAGAAAATAATGAACAAAAATCAACGAAATTTAAAACAGAGAAACAGCAGAGAAAGTCAATGAAATCAAGGCTGGCTTTTTTAAAATGTCAGTAACTATGTCAATCCTACTAAGAATTGTAATCAGCAACTTAGATGAAATGGACCAGTTCATCAACAACTACAAATTATCACAACTTACTAAAGATGAAATAGATGCTAAAAATAATCATGTAATTATTTAAAAAGTTGATTTCATAAAACCCAAAAGAGAAATTTCCTGACCCAGACGGTTTCATTAGTGAATTCTGCCAAAAATTCAAAGAATTAACACCAACTCTACACACTCTTTCCCAGAAAACAGAATGTTTCCCAGCTTATGATACCAGCATTATTCAAATGCCAATACCAGACAAGGACATGATAAGAAAAGAAATTTACATGTTTGGGCTTCCGTTGTGGCTCAGTTGGTAAAGAATCCGCGTGCAATGTGGGAGACCTGGGTTCCATCTCTGGGTTGGGAAGATCCCCTGCAGAAGGGACCAGCTACTCACACCAGTATTCTGGCCTGGAGAATTCCATGGACTATATAGTCCATGGGATTGCAAAGAGTTAGACACAACTGAGTGGCTTTCACTTTCACTTTGTCAAAATAGTTGAGTGTACCTGTGGTGGGTTGGGGCTTCTGTTATGTTAATCTGCATGTCTGTCCCTCGACTAGTATTATTCTATCTGGATTACTGTAACTATATGTAAGACTTTTTATCAATCACTTTTGATTGTTCCCACATTATTTTTCTTCATCACATTTGATTTAGCTACTCTAGGGCCTATGCCTTTCCATATACATCTTAGAAAAGATTTTCTATTCTACAAAAAACTTTGCTTGGATTTTAACAGGAATTCCATTAAACCTTGAGATCATTTGAAGAGAATTATATCTTACTATGTTGAATCTTTAAATCTATGGACACAGGATGTCTCATCATGTATTTAGATCTTCTTTGATTGCTTTTGGCAACACTTTTTAATATTCAGCACACAAATCCTGTACATGTTTTGAGAAGTTTATACCTAAGGATTTCATTTTCTTGACATAATTGTGAGTGCTCCAAATTTTTTTTTTTAATTTTGGTTTCCGCATGTTCATTTTCACTATATAGAAACATAATGGATTTGTGTGTTGTTCTTATATCTTCAGATTTTGATGAACTCACTTCTTAGTTCTTGGAGTTTTTTCAGGAGATTCTTTGGGATTCCCTACATGGGCAATCATATCATCCGCTTTGTCTTGAGTTTTCAGTAGTTTGATTTCAATGTGTCTGGAGTAGATTTCTTTGGGTGTACCTTATTCACATTCACTGAAATTCTTGACTATGTAGATTTATGTCTTTAACCAAATTGAGGAAACCATTTCAGCTCTAATTTATTCAATTTTTTTCCTGTACTGCCTTCTTTTCCCTCTTCTTCTGACTCTATGATGATACTAATATTAGCTCTTTTTATTGCACCACAAGTCCCTGAGACTTTGTCAATTACTTTTTCAATCTTTTGTCCTCTGTGTTATCCACATCACATAATTTTTATTGACATATCTTCAAGTTCATAGATTATTTTCTCTGTTATCTCCATTTTGCTATGAAACCTATTCAGAGAGTTGTGATTTTTAGGTTTTGGTTATTGCATTTTTCAGCTCCAAATTCTATTTTTATATCTTCTTTTTCTAAGACTTTCTGACTCCCTGTACATTTCAAGACTGTTTTACTTGTTGGAACATTTTACATCTGTATCATCTCAGCACTGATGTGTATTGATGGCCTTTCCCCATATGAGGTGAGATTTTCCTGGCTCTTCATATGTTGAGTAATTAGATGGTAATATGTTATAAGTCCCACAGTTCTTATTTATGGGTCGTAGACACATTCTAAGAAGAATGTTTCTTTTGTGTGTGTGTTTTAGCAGTCAATTGCCCCAGTTGCTTTCAGTCTTCAAATTCCAGCCAGTTGCCAATCTACTGTTTGTCCCATTTTCAAAGGCTTTGCAGTGCTATTTGGATCAGCCCTGCATGTGTGCCAACTAAGATCCATTTGGGACTTGGGCGGTGGTCTATACCATAGTTCCATCTTCAAAATCTATGTATGTGCTGTTTAGGGTCAGAACTGTGCACACACTGCTTTGAATAAGCCTAGGAATTCATAAAACACTTTTATAGGGTTGCTTTCCCGAGCTCCTCCATCTCCATGACCTCACTTGTCTGTTCTGGTTCCTTGGAGCTTCCCTTTTGGTCCTTAAGCCAAAACCATTATTTACCCGGTGCTGCAACACTCTTGCCATGACAGCACCCACATCCACAGCCAAACAGCAGGAGGACTGAGCGTGAATGAGGCAGTTTTGGCTTCTTAGGGACCTCAATGTCACCACTGCCACCGCCATCACAAGATTCCTTAGCGGCTGGGGCATAAGAGAGTGGATAAAAATAAGAAAAAAGAATCAAAATCAGGGCTTTCCTCCATTCTCTCTCTTTCCTATTTCTCAAGTAGACTTCTCCTTGAGCTCTCTCTATGCGCTGATGCCCACTTCCAGACTTGGGGCGATGTTTACTTCAGGTTGGAGAATAGTGGAGGAAAATTAAAAGATAAGCTCACCATCAGTTCAGTAGTCATTCAAATGTTGGTCTTTTCTGATCTTTCTGCTATGAATTACTTTTCAGAGTTTTCAAATAGCGATTGCATGTACCCTGTCCAGGTTTTAGGACTGTATTCAGTATGAGAGACAGGGTGAAGTGTACTTACTCCCTGTTACCTGGAATGAGAACTCCAGTCATTGTTTGTTCAACTCATTAATAATGAGAGAATTAGTAAGATGTTAATACTGGAAAAAGATCACGAGAATATATATATATTTATATCCAATTTAACTAAAGAATATTAGAAAAAGATTGCTGAACTACATTTTAAAAACTTGTAGGATGACTAACGTCTTACAGGACAATAAATTGTAACCTTTGGGAGTATCTTTTCCATTGAATGGAAATAATTTGCATCCATACTAAACAAAAATTTGTATGTTAACTAGTAACTTCTCTAAGTCTGGAACTTTTCACTGAGAGTACACAGTATCCTTACTGTTCACTAGGTACATTCTATTTTCCCTAAGTACAGAACTAAGTACATTTCCCTAGATAAACTTTGCATGAGGTCTTTGTCCCTGCATGGCATGAAAATTCCTTGCATTCCTTATTTTGTTTTTTGCCTGTTACCATGTTTTGGATATGTGTGCATGCTAAGTCGCTTCAGTCATGTCTAACTCTTTGTGACCCTATGGACTATAGCCCTCCAGGCTCCTCTGTCCATGGGATCCCCCAGGCAAGAATACTGGAGTGAGTTGCCATGCCCTCCTGCAGGGGATCTTCCTAACCCAGGGATCAAACGTGCATCTCTTATGTCCCCTGCATTGACAGGCAGGTTCTTAGGTTCTTTACCACTAGTGCCGCCTGGGAAGCCCCCATGTGTTGGGTAATTGTTCTAAAAATTGGGATCCAAATTCTTCTTGCAGAAGGTCTCAGCTGAAGCAAGAGATGATAAAAGACTGGCTTAGACTCCCTGAGGAGGCAACCTATTTTTTTCCCAATTCAATAAATATTTATTGCATACCTACAGTGTACCAAATATTTTGATAAGAAGTGGTGCATAAAAGCAATATATGATTTTCATAATATGTATCAATCATGTAGTATTCTCTTGAAAAATAATTTCTCCCACAAATATGGAGACTGTAAAACTCCTTGTCATGGAAACTTTGAAAAATGTGTAGGGTATGGTTATTGAGGTATGTAGCAAATACTATATTCCCATGATGCTCTTCAGATTAACTCAGAGCACAGTTAGTGCTTATTCACTCTGTTATTTTGCTTGCTGTTGTTTATTCTCTAAGGAAAGGCAGAGGGAAAAAAGAAGAGGAAAAAGTGAGGGAGGAGGAAGAGGTTGCAGCAGCACCCAAATTGACTGGAGAAGGGAGCCTTGAGAAGGAATGGTTCCCTCCCTCTGATCCTGACTTCTGTGTTTATGTGTACGAAGTGACCAAATCCATACTTCCCATCACCAATATAAAGGAGCAGATTGAGGTTCTTGCAAAGTAAGCTGTCTGTGTATACACACGCGTTTTCAGTTTCTGAAAAATCGTTTTTGATGTTAGTGATTTGCATTGTTCTAGCCAGTTTTCAGACAACTACACCATAATAAAATGGAACTGTAACAGCACTCTGACTCTGAAGCAGAAACACAAAGATTTGGAAAGAAAGCCTCCATTTCTATTTTGGATAATATTTCTGCCAAGAATCACAACTTAGGAGCTAGAAATGACTTAAAGAAAAATGTCTCTGTCATTTTCTCCTGCTAAACCATGAAAAGCATCTTTCAGGGTGATTCCAAAGAAGTTATAAATGAAGGAATCCTATTGTGTATTATTTGTAAACTCACAAGTTGGTTCCTAACACAAATGGTCACCCGCTATTTTTATGCTATATGTCCCACATTTTGTGTCTCACATTGCTCTAAAGTGGCATTGTGGGTATTCTAAGAGATGGTTCGGCGCTCTGTATAATCCAGTGAGGTTGCCTCCTAAATGAGAGCGTTTACTCTGATTCCACCAAGAGAAGACTGAGAACTTGACCTTATAGCTGACAGGGATTAAGACTTACTGGAAATGGAGGCTCATTGCTTGACTGACACCAGCCAGTCGTGAGCTCCTGGCTTGTGCAACAGCTGCAGTCTCTGTGAGAGCTGTACCTTCTCCAAATAGAAGTGAGTTGCAGGCACCGAACCTGGATGTGACGACTGCAAGACACAGCCGCCAGATCACTGACTGCTTGTCAGCTGGCTCTGGAAGGGCACGTGTTTTTGGCTACTGAAGTTTTCCTGGTGTCCTTGAGAAGTGATGACTCAAGCAGATTCTGACTTAGCTCATTTCAACATTTGTCAAATTTCCTCATGCTTTGTTCCTATCAGAAATCATTTTCATCATTCCCCCATTTTTTTTTAATCTGAGCCCACACCAAGAGAGTGATACAGAGATGTTTCCCCATGCATTTGGCTCCTAGTGGGATACCTGGCTGGCTGACAACGCAGGTCAGTGGTCTGCCCAATCCTTTCTCTTGGTTTTCACCATTGCTCTTCTTTGTTGGTTCCACAAACAGCAAGAGGAAATTCTTTCTTAACGATGTGCAATTCTGCTTTTACTCCATGATGTAAGTAGCCTCAGTTGACAGAGGATTTTTACTGGTGTGCTGAGTGGCATCTTCAGTGAGAGCCCACTCTTAGGAGAAACTCTCAGGCAAAGTACAACACGCCCAACTCACCTCCTCATGTAATTGTTACTTACTTTTTCCTTTGTGCCTCTTCCTCCCTCCTCTAACTTCAGTGTTATGTAAATGCCATATATCTTTCTCTAAATCAAAAATAATAATAATAAAATTTAAAAGAAGAAGAGGATAAAACTTGAAAATAATTGTGAACCTAACGGTATGCAGTGGTCCTATGTGTTTGGATGAGGTTAAATTCCTTAAAAGGAGGACCATATGTCAGGACAGTTCAGATTCAAACATTTGAAAATACTTTCCAAGAGTAAGATAACATTCAAAACCTGCATCGATACAAATGTAATGTGATATTGATCTGTATCTTGCTATAAACATTAGGAAAATTAGCATTCATTTCTTTTTTCCTGCTGAATGAAACTGTTAGAATTTCAGCTTATATATGACAGTTTGAAGAGAGTAAGCATAATACTGTGTGTGTGTGTGTGTATTCATGCATGCACACTCAGTCGCTTCAGTCGTGTCTGCCTCTTTGCAACCCTATGGACTGTGGCCCACCAGCCTCCCCGTCCATGTGATTCTCCAGGCAAGAGTACTGGAGTGGGTTTCCATGCCCTCTGTGAGGGGATCTTCCTGACCAGGGATCGAACCCACACCTCCTGTGTCCCCTGCATTACAGGCGGATCCTTACCAGTGAGCTGTCAGGGAGGCCCAAGCGTAATCTTAGCTTATAGTGAATACATAAAGTAAAACAAAAATCAGAAGGAAAACATGTTTTACAAGTATAATTACACAGAAGACAGTGAAATATTAAACTTGACTGATTCAATCTCACTGCAATTGATGCAGGTATGTGGCTGAAAAAATGGGTGGTAAGATTCCAAAAGAAAAACTACAGGATTTCAGCTGGGAGCTTCATATAAGTGAACTAAAATTTCAACTTAAATCCAATGTTGTACCAATTGGACTGATCAAAAAAGGAATCTTCTACCATCGAGCTTTGCTGTTCAAGGTATTTAAGATGTTTTGCCTCATTTCCAATTAGGTAAAAATGTTTTGTGTTCATTGTTGTGGAGTGAGCCAGTTGCTAACAATTAACTATGTAATACTAATACTATCATTTAGATGTACTTATATTTGGCATATACATATATGTGTATATACATACACACATGTAAGTTCACCAGGCTGTTAGAAGCATATTCATTCTATATTTGTGGCACATCTACTCTAGACCAGGGGACGACAGAGGGTGAGATGGTCGGAGGGCATCACCAGCTCAATGGACATGAGTTTGAGCAAGGTCCGGGAGTTGGTGACGGACAGGGAAGCCTGGCGTTCTGCAGTCCGTGAGGTCGCAAAGAGTTGTACATGACCGAGCAACTGAACTGAACTGAACTCTAGACCAGGGCCTCTTCCAAGGTCGGGAATATAGGGATAATAAAGTGACAATCCCTGCACTCAAGAGGGTCTGAAGCCAGGCTTGTTGGGTTCTCAGGTGACTTCAGGGAAAGTTTCAGGGGAGAAAATGACATGTGGCCTCAGCATTAAAGGCTGCATAGGACTCCAGCAGGAAAGAAGGAAAGATACAGATGTTCTAAACATTTTATTCAAAATAACAGGTATGAGAGTCAGTGATCCACGTGAGGCATGGAGAATAGGTCTGGATCCAGAAGAGTAGGGAAGGATGGGCTAAAGGGCCAGACAGTAAAGCACCGTGTGAGTTTGCACTTGATTCTAAAATCTGTGAGTGGCCACTGAAAGTTAAGGGGAGCATGGTAACATGATTTTGAAAGACCACTGAGGCTGCAGAACAGGGAATGAACTAGAATGTGGCTAAGACTGGAGACAGGAAGACCAGCTGGAAGGTCCCTGGAGCAAGAAGTCTGGGTGACAGATACAAAAGCCATGGAGGAGGCTGCAAACGAGCAGTGAGTATAGAGGGAGACACAGGAGGTAAAACTGAAAGAAGCTGCTGAATGCCTAACAGTTGTATGACAGAGTACATGAGAAGAAAATGATTTCCAGACTCTGGTCAGGGCAACTGGAAATGATGGCATCGTTCACGGAGATGAGGACACTAGAGCCAGAAGAGGTGAAAGGGAGGGGGTGATCTTTTTTTCCCTGCATTGTATTCAGTGTCTGAAATATAATAGGGGCTGAGAAAATGGTTTCTGAACCATAGATTTAAATGTATAAAATTCCAGCCTTCTCCTGAATACCTACAAACTTCATTGCATTTTGCCTCCAGTTTCAAGCTAATCCTATTTGTAGCCCAAATGCCAGTCTTTCCTATTTCCTGGGATTTCTTGCTCTATCAGTTCTTCTCTCTCATATTAAATCTCTTTCACTTTGCCAGCTGTTTCTCCTTTAAAATCTAAACTTAAGTCCATTCTATCTAAAGAGAAAATGTAAATCTTTTCTCATGATCTCTGCAACCACTCCTGTATACAGTCCCATTACACGACAGTCGTCAACATGAGCTTATGTACCAGGCATTTGATAAACATAATTATGAACAGTCTCAAATAGGCCAAAGGCTGGAACTACTACCTCTGTTTTAAAGACAAGAAAATTGATACTTAGACAAGGAATTTACCCAGAGATACAGCTGGAATTTGAACCCATGCCTATCTGAGCCAAAACCTACTACACTGCTTCTGTCTGAAGATAATTCTCATTCCTGGTCAAAAATTCTGAGTGATCTCAACTCCTTGATCTCACTTTTATCCTCAGCTCTCTGCAGTCTGGCCATTGCTCCCTCCCAACAAGGATCATAATGATCTAGTGTCTCTTTTGTTTGATATGTCAGAGAATTTGTCATTGATCCTTCCCTTTCTTCAGCACCACTTTCCTCAGGCACTTCTGTCCTCTCGTCATTTCATCTCAGTCTCCTTTGGAGACTTCTTTTCTTCCACCCTTGTCTTAAATGTTAGGGTCTTGACCCAGAACTCAAGGTTCTTACTTTTTTCACTGGTAAAATGTCTCATCCTTCTATTCCTCCTAAATCGTTCAGTCCCCCTACACATACTGTTCATCTCCCCCATTTTCTTCCAGCTCCTTTCCCCCATGGCAGCCTACATAAATTGCCCACAGACCTTATAACCTGCTCCCTGATTTCCTTCATCTTCCTGCCCCCGCATCCTTCCACTCCTCTGCCTTGCCTGCCTACCCTGGACCGATCCAACTGCCTGCCCTTTCCACGATGACACTCAGGCTGCAGAAGGTGGCCGTGGGCTGTGCCACTGCCAATTCGGGATCCAAGATGGTGGTTCACGTGCTGCCTGGCCACCTTTTCCAGCTCCTAGCCAAGGACTTTTCTTGTTTTCCTCAGCAGTCATGCCCCCACATCAGCCCTCCTTCCTAAGCCTTTCCATCTTCACCTCTTCCTATGAGCAAATGACCTTTTTTCCCATTTTACGAAGTAAACAGAAACTTCCAGGTTCAACTCAGCTGAGGTGAAGAACTCAGACTGGGAATTCCCTGGCAGTTCAGCGGTTAGGACTTGGTTCACTCACTGCTGGGGCCCCGGGTTCGATCCCTGGTTGGAGAACTAAGGTCCTACAAGAACTCAGACTCTGGAGATAGATTCCATGGCTTTCATGTTAGGTCAACCCTTATGGTGACCTTGGGAAAATTGTCTGACCTCAGTCTTATTCTCTGAAAAATGGGGAATACGATAGTATTCCACAGCGGTATTTTGATGATTTAAAGTGCCTTGATATGGAATAAGAGATCACTAAATACTATTTTGGAAAAGATGATTATATTTGTGTGTGTTTGTGTGTCTGCCCCCTACTGTGAGTGTAAAATGATTCTAGGACCAATTTCAAGGGGACCAGGGGCTTGTTCCACACATCCAAACAATTATTTGCCGCCAGCTGGGTGTCCTACAATTGAACTCAATTTGGATACTCTTTACCCGGAGATGGGGTCAGGCCCCACAGGTTAAGGGCTCAGTTCTAAAAGACTGCTCCCCCTCACGCTGCCTACTTCAGGTGACAGTCACAAGCCCAAGTTGTCACCTGTGCATCTGAGTGACCAGGCTGAGACTGAAGGTTCCAGTAACCTCCTCCTTGTGTTCAATTAATTGCTAGAGTGGCTCACAGAAAGTAGAGAAATATTATTATTATTACTAGAGCAGTGGTTTATTATCAAAGAGTATGACTCTTTATTATAAAAGAGTATAACTCAGGGACAGACAGGTAGGAGAGACACATAGGGCAGGCTGTGAGAAAAGGGCTCTGGGCTTCCATGCTCTCTGAAGACACTGCTCATCAACCCAGAAGCTCTCCAAGAGTTTGGGCTTTTTAATGAATGATATATAGCATAGGTGTGATTAACTAAATCATTGGCCATTGGCTATTGATTCAACCTCCAACCCATCTCCCCTCCCTAGAGGTCATGGGGGCAGGAGTGAAAGTTTCAATCCTTCACTCACAGAATTGATTCTCCTGGCACCCAGCTCCCATCCTTAGGCAGGGTCCAAAAGTCACCTCACTCACAAAACAAAAGACACCTTATGGATCTCATCACTTAGGAAATTCCAAGAGTTTTAGGAGCCCTCTGCCAGGAACTGGACAAAGATCAAATATATATTTCTTATTACATATCACAGGAGTACCAAACATCCAGATACTGTTATGCTACCATTGACTGTTGATCAGACTAAATGGAATGTAAGGTCCTAAAAATAACAACCATGCCTCCATCATCTGGGTTCACCCAAGACTCCCTGGTAGCAGTCTTTACATAGTAAGCAATCGATAATGACATGCATGTAGAAACATAGAGATGATTGAATCAACGCAAGCATTGCCTTCTGGTACTAGGAACGTTTATTGAGCCCATACTCTGTGCCAGCATTCACAGCATGAGTTCAGTTGATCTTCACACCCACCTGCAAGGAAGGTGGCTACACCATTGTTATCGTCCCACAGATGGAGACACAGAAGCATAAAGAAGTGAGTCATGTCCTTAAGGTGACGCTAGTCAGTGACTGAACTGAAATTCAAACCCAGCCAGCTCTCTTTTATCCCCTATGATGGGACTAGGAACTTTCCAGATTATTTAAAAAGTGCTTTTAAAATCAGGACAAATTGAAGGAAGAGACAGCTTCCAAGGAACATAGCAACCCCTTGAGGACTGGGCAGCAGGCAGCCCAAGGACCAGCTGCTCACAGGTCTGCTGGTCTGGCTGCACCAGTCTACACCACACAGAACAAACAGGTCCCTCCCACCTCACCCCAATCTGATCCCTCTCTTCAATCCCACTGCATTTCACACCCAAAGAACAGCCCAGGAGCATGGAAAGATTGATAGACACAGTAGTGCTGAAAGCCCATGGAACAGCTTTTCTCCAATTACATTATCAATCTTGTGCTGATACAATGTAGCATACCTGCCTGAAAAATGTCCCTTCCCAGCAGGACCTACACACAAATTTCAAGTCCACAGAATCCTGAGGAACAAGGAAACTTAACACATTTTACCGACTCCTGTCACAATCCTGTACATTTTCCCAGCCTCCTTTCTAAGCACTTTTTTTTTTCTTTTGCAAGAGTGTATATTTCACCTTCAAGCAAGGTGGGTCTTTCAAACAAGCCTTTTTCTCCGCCCCTCCCCTCCTCACTCTTGGTTGATCTCGTGTTTTTTCCCACAGGCTCTGGCTGATAAAATTGGTGTAGGCTGCTCTCTTGTTCGCGGGGAGTATGGCAGAGCCTGGAATGAAGTTAAGCTGATGAGCGAATCCCGAAAGGGAGTGATGGGGGCACTCCCTCCCCTGGAAGTTTACATAGTCGACCTCATGTTCCATCCAGGGTCCCTGATAAAGTTAAGAAGTCGCGAGGCAGATCATTACAGATTTCTCTAAACTTCCAAATGAACACAGAAGGGGTTCAAACAAGAAATGCATTATATACCTTTCTATGAAGTTCACCAGTGGATTTTATTTCTTTAAATAAAAATCTTAGAAATGCTCTCCCTGTGTAGAAATGAGGTCACTTGGATTGGACTCAGTTGTGCTTCTGATTTCAGGCTTTTGGCAAGCAGTCAGTCTGATGAGATCATATTATGCTCAAGGAAAGCTTTTTATTCTTGAAATTAACCCACCCCACCCCTCCCATTTCCTGAGGAGCATCTCTGCCCTTTGGAAATCCTGTGTAAAAAGCCCAGAGTTGCTGTTCCCCGAAAGTGAGTGCCCTGTGACTGCTATGCTTCATGTTCAGGACACGCCAGGAAGACCTGGTTAAATCAAGTCAGTGGTCTTTAGTGTCCCGTCACCTCCTCTCACTACCATAAAGTAAGAGTATTAATATTTTGAACATTTGTAGATCTATTTTAGTATCACAAATTCCTTTCTAAAATTTTTGGTTTATATTTTTCCAAATTTATCATTAAGAACACTGTTTAGTATACTTCATTGAACTGAAAATATTCCTAAAACTAGTTTCATACACAGTACTTGTCTATGTTGACTTGGAAACATACCTTCAGTTAAAAATTCTGATTTGCTTTTTGTACATTTTAATGCTGGGTTACAAAAATATGATTTCAAATTTACGTGACTTAAAAATTCTTCTTTTATGAAAAGTTTTGTAATATAAGAATAGGGTAAATCTTTGGGGAGAGATTGTTTTGTCAGTACTGAGCACAAAATGGAGAGCAAGCACGCATTCCAAACGGCATGGATCTGATATAGTATAAACATTTTCCTCATCATGCCTTTAAGTCTAAAGCTAACCCGTCTAATCATTTTACTAGAAGGCTTTTAAAAGTGACTTTGATTTTAGGAATTAAGGTGAAGATTATTCTGTGTGAACCAATGTATAATTTCAAAGAATGTGTAATTCTTTATTTCAAAATAAAGTTGCTTACATCAAATGGTGTGGTAATTATATTTATCACCCAATTTCATGAACCAGAGCACAGATTATAGGATACATACCCATCAGTGCATTTCCAAGTCTCTCTTGATGGATTACAAAGATTTATAAGATGTAACAAGATAAAAAACAAATGAGCAACAGGCCTAAGTATAGAAAAGAAAGTTCGACAGGGCTGAGACTAAGTTTAGAATTCAAAACGCATTCTGTGAAAATCCTGCATACTTGATAGAGGTAAGTGAAAATTTGACTGCCTAGCAGCCAGTGCAGAGGGGAATGCTGTCAGTTACATGACTGATGACAGGGTCCACCAGATAAAAACACAGAGCAGCGTCTCAAGAGGAACAAAGACCAGGGGAATTCTTCTTTGGGAGCTTCATACAGAGGACAAATGTAATATAAAAAATAACATCTTTGAAAAACAACCTCCCAGCAAGTTCTGGAAAGAGTTTTCATAAGCCAATGGCCAAACATCAAAATGGAATGAGGGAAAAGTTCCATGCTGAGCCACTGTGATGGTGTTCAGGTAGACACGACATCTTTTAGTCTGGTACAGACCAAACACACATTCTTTTCTTCATCTTAGAGATGATTTTGGTATACTATCTCTCTCACTTAGGTTCTAGGTAATAATTGTCCTCCACTTTTAGTAAGTAGGTTTCAGATATATTATTTCCTTGTCAAAGAAGCAGCACTGTCAATGATGGAAAATATTTTCTAGAAGCTCAAAATGATGTGTCAAATCAAATGGATATTGGTTTTTATTGACATAAAATTATTTAAATAGTAACATATCTCTCAGCAAGATTTCCTCATACTATTTGTCTGCCAAAGGCAGTAATCTGAAGATACCTGGAGATAAGAGGTAAGGAGTTTCAGGAAATACATTTCCCTTTAGCACCATTCCCAGAAAGGCTATAAACCACTTACTGGTGATTTGTTTGCTTTTTTGTTTTAACCCAGTTGAATAATACGGATAAGATAAACTGACAATATGAAAACTATATGAAGAATATCACCTTTGGGCATATTTTGGGGGAATATTTTTTAGAGCAATACAATAGTATCAAATTACTTGAGTTTAGTATTTAAAAGTACTATTCTTAATCTAAAATTACCTGAATATTTTTAGATAGATCACTAGCAAAAGCTTTGCTTAGACTTATGCTTTTAAAGCCAGAAACATCATTATTTTAATAATAAAAGTAGACTTGACTTCAAAGGACAGCCATTGAAGTGTCAGGAATGAATATATTAATATAGCAAATTCAAGTTAGGCCCTGGTATAACTCACACAGTACAAAGGACCTGTAGGATAAGCCAACAAACCAAAAATTACAATTTGAAAAATAGCATTGTTGGAAAAGGTAAAGAAATGTTACTGTGGTGATTTTCCTTATAAATTTAATAAGCCTTTATTATTAAGAAGCAATATAATAATAGTGGCAAAAAGCCCAGGTTTGTGAGTAAGAGTTGGGGATAAGTTCTGCATCTACCTTTTTCTACTTATGTGGTTTTGAAAAAATTACTCAACTTCTCTGTCTCTCAATTTACTCATCTGGAAAATGGAGATAAGTGATAATGAATAGTTACATGTTGTTTACTATGTACCAGAGGCCCTTCTAAGCCTTCATTGAATCCTTCCAGGAACCCTTTGATATATAGGTGATATTACCCATGTTTGGCAAGTGAGGCACAGAGAAGTAACTTACCTCTAGTTCATTCAGGTAGTAATTGGCAAAGCTTTAAATCTGAACCTAGTCTGTTTGTAGAGGAGATGCTTCCAATCTATAAAGCTACTAATCTAATAAAGCTACTGCAAGGATGAAGTAAGACCATGCATGTAAATGATGTGTGTGTGCGTGCATGGAGGAATGGGGAAGTTATGTGAGTACATGTGGGTGCTTATAGCCTTGTATTCTATTCTCACAATGTTCTGTTCACACCTTTGTCTTTAGCATGATTTGAGGGCATTCTTTATTCTTCATGTATCTCTTCTTTTAGATCAGAGGTTAGCAAATATTTTCATTAAAGAGTCACAGATTAAATATTTTAGGTTTTGAAAGCCATACAGTTTCTATTACAACTCAACTCTGCTATTGTAGCACAGAAGCAGCCAGTTGATCATACCTAGACAATAAATCTTATTTAATAAAACAGATGTGGGCCAGACTTGGCTCATAGGCCAGCTTGTCAACCCTTGCTTTAGATGATGACCACTTTGAGGGTAAGGACATGGAGAGAACTGTATTTAACCTAGTCCCTGGGCTTCCCCAGTGGCTCAGATGGTAAAGAATCCGCCTGCAATGCCAGAGACCTGGGTTTGATCCCTGTGTCAGGAAGATCCCCTGGAGGAGAGCATGGCAACCCACTCCAGTATTCTTGCCTGGAGAATCCCCATGAACAGAGTAGCCTGGTGGGCTATAGTCCATAGGGTCACAAAGAGTCGGACACGACCAAGCGACTAAACACTGGACACCTTGAATAAGTGTTAAAGAGAGACGCTCACATGGGCATTTTGTCTTCTTTGGTTTCTCTGGGTTCTAAGATGGATCTACTTGATAGTAATCTGACAGGTGCCAAAGCAGCTGCCTTATTTTTCAATAAGGATGAGGACAGGGACTTCCATAGCATTCCAGTGGGTAAGAAACCATGCTTCCACTGCAGGGGGGCATGGGTTCAAACCCTAGTCCAAAATGAAGATCCCACATGCCGTGCAATGAGGGGGAAAAAAATAAGGGTGAGGATAAATTTGACCTATCTAAAAAAGTAAATAAATTTCCCTCTCTTTGATGTGTGAAGGGTCTGAGGTTTCACCCCAGTTGCAAGCTAAGTGCTGCCATTTTTGTTGGCATGAAGATGAGATGCCCAGGTCAGAGACAAAGGGCTTTGTTCTTCATGCACAGCAAGCAGCAGAGACAGCGTATCATATCAGGCACCCTTGCTCCCAGTCCCATGGACAGACCCAGGTGGATGCCTGCAAGCGCAGTGGGTGTGTCCCAGGAGAGGAACCCTGAGTTCAGAGAACCTAATTTTTATGTGGGCAGGAAGCATCTACCCTTTTCACTATCTTTCCCAGGCCTGTTCATTAGCATCCTTGAAGACAGAATCTAGAGCAAAGGGCAGTCAGGAAACCTCTTTTCATAAGACAGAAAAGAGGGAGATCCAGGGAGAATTGTCTCCCAATAGCTACATCACTTCTTCCAGTATGTGAGGCTTTATGGAATTTCTCATCTATAAAATAGAGATATTGATACATTTTGATACAAAATTTTAAAAATTTTATGAACATGTATAAAGTCAATTCTATTTATAACTATGTTATTTCAAGAAAAGTGACAATAGATCAACTCAGTGACTCATGAGCCAACTTTTTATTTTCTCTGGCAGCATGAAAAGAGCATTAGTGAGAAAGTATGGTCAGTCAGTCAGTCAGTTCAGTTGCTCAGTCGTGTCCGACTCTTTGCGACCTCATGAATCGCAGCACGCCAGGCCTCCCTGTCCATCACCAACTCCCGGAGTTCACTCAAACTCATGTCCATCGAGTCAGTGATGCCATCCAGCCATCTCATCCTCTGTCATCCCCTTCTCCTCTTGCCCCCAATCCCTCCCAGCATCAGAGTCTTTTCCAATGAGTCAACTCTTCGCATGAGGTGGCCAAAGTATTGAGGTTTCAGCTTTAGCATCATTCCTTCCAAAGAACACCCAGGGCTGATCTCCTTAAAATGGACTGGTTGGATCTCCTTGCAGTCCAAGGGACTCTCAAGAGTCTTCTCCAACACCACAGTTCAAAAGCATCAATTCTTTGGCGCTCAGCTTTCTTCACAGTCCAACTCTCACATCCATACATAAATACTGGAAAAACCATAGCCTTGACTAGACAGACCTTTGTTGGCAAAGTAATGTCTGTGCTTTTGAATATGCTATCTAGGTTGGTCATAACTTTCCTTCCAAGGAGTAAGCGTCTTTTAATTTCATGGCTGCAATCACCATCTGCAATGATTTTGGAGCCCCAAAAATGAAGTCTGACACTGTTTCCACTGTTTCCCCATCTATTTCCCATGAAGTGATGGGACCAGATGCCATGATCTTAGTTTCCTGAATGTTGAGCTTTTAAGCCAACTTTTTCACTGTCCTCTTTCACTTTCATCAAGAGGCTTTTTAGTTCCTCTTCACTTTCTGCCATAAGAGTGGTGTCATCTGCATATCTGAGGTTATTGATATTTCTCCTGGAAATCTTGATTCCAGCTTGTGCTTCCTCCAGTCCAGCATTTCTCATGATGTACTCTGCATATAAGTTAAATAAGCAGGGTGACAATATACAGCCTTGACGTACTCCTTTTCCTATTTGGAACCAGTCTGTTGTTCCATGTATGGAAGTCATCCTCAAATCACCCTACTAATCTTTGGACTACAAATTCAAATCCAAATTCAGATTAAGCCTCACCTTTTTCCCTAAGCTTCTTCAAGATGCTCTTCGCTCTTCTGATGACCTGCCATGACATTGCCATTGACACTCATCTTAACATTCTCCCTCATGCTTACTGCGTGGCACTGCCACTTTCCTCATACACATGGCTACCACATAGTAGCTGAGGCCACACCTGGTCTTTGGAATCAGAGAGACTTGGGTGCAAGAATCCTGCTTCTGCCATTCCTGATAGTGAGATGTTGAGCAAATATCTTGGCATCCTTGTCTCTAAAATGGGGATGTAGTTATAATAATGCCATCATAAGGTTGCTCTAAGGAATAAATAAGAGGATGGACATATTCAGTATAGCTCTAAACATGGTAAGCATTTGACAACTGTTAGCTATTAAGTGTTGTTCTCTCCCAACGAGACAAAAAGCTATTTTAGGTCTGGCATCCACCTTACAGGCAGAGTGACCAGCACAGAGACAGCCTGAACAGTATTTGCTGACTGTCTTTGTGTCTTAAACTAATTCACCTTAAAGACTACAATAGGGTTTTCATTTTCACATGGACCCTTTTGAAAGTCGTCGTGTGGTAAAGAAAATCACTCCCATCTCAGACTCCCTTTTGCGTTTCAATGCAGAGGGTACAGTCAGTGATCACACAGCTACTTTTGAACTTGCTCTACAGGAAGTGAATATGCAGTGAGCATTTCTGCTCACTGTCTTTGAAGTTCATGGTTGAAATCATTCCCTACGATGCCTCTCTTTTCTTTTTTTTTTTTAGAAGTAATTTTATTTATATCTTTTTGTCTGTGCTGGGTCTTTTTTGCTGCATGGGCTTTTCTCTAGTTGCGGCAAGTAGGGGCTACTCTCTAGTTGCGGTTTGCAGGCTTTTCATTGCTGTGGCTTCTCTTGTTGCAGAGCCCAGGCTCTAGAGCTTGTGGGTTTCACTAGCTGCTTTGTGTGGGCTTGGTAGCTGTGGCTCCCCGGCTCTAGAGCCACAGGCTCAATAGTTGTGGTGCAAGGGCTTAGTCGCTCCGTGGCATGTGGGATCTTCCCAGACCAGGGATCAAACCCACGTCTCCTGCATTGGCAGGCTGATTCTTTACCACTGAGCCACCAGGGAAGCCCTGCCTCTCTTTTCTTTTGATTGCATAGTCTTTACTTTGAAAAGAATGTTGAAAATCCCAGATGAATCCATTTATACCTATACTCTCAAGTCATTTATCTGCTAAATTGTTGATGGTCATGATCCTACATATACAATCTTCTAATTGTGAAGTCATGCCCCCATCACCAACACCTTGCCTACCCCCAGGATGTGATCTGTGTGTGGCCGCTTCTCTGGGAAAGGACATAACATAACTTCCACGGCTTGATGACTTCTTACTGCTGCTTGGTCCAGCTTGTCTGTGATTTTGACAGACTCATCTTGCATATTTCCCTTTGAAAATACTACTGGTTTGTATGGTTAAGACTACTTTGTGTCTTTTTAACTTGCTAACCATGCATAAAGCTCCCAATTGGCTCAATCTTTCCACTAAGCTGAACCGACACATGGGGCAGGCCCTAGATTTGACAAGTCCCCACCAACAAGCATCCACTTTAGGAATATATTTCAGTCACAAGCATCTGGGTCTGATCTCATCAGGATGAGCTAAGAGCCACCCATTTCCTTTTCTAACTGGTAGGTATCAGCTCCCAAGCTCTGCAGACAGTCTGACTCTATCTTGAGAAAGTCCCAGTTTGTTTTACACAAGAACAGCTGGCATACAAATGGAATCGAGCACTTTTAAGTAGTCATTAATCATAGTGATGAGAACAGCTGAAACAAACAGTGTTCCCTAAGTACTTACATATCTGACATACAAATCAAGTGATAGTCCAATTAGTTTATTTATGGGTTCCTTTCTTTGAAAAATCTGAATTAGTGCCTATCTTTTCCTTTCATTTCATAGTCTTTACTTTTAGAAAAACTTTGAAAAATCCAGATGAATGCATTTATATCTGTATTATCAAGTCATGTATCTGCTAAATCAATGATAGTCATTATCTTGCATACAGAATTTTCTAGCTGTATGATTTCATTTGTCTGGCTTTCTAGAAAAAAAATTAATCTCTTTTTATCAATACAAATAAAAGAGAGACAGATAGGAAGAAAGATAAATATGCTGGTTCCTTAGATGCTTATAGAATAGAAAGCTTGGTTTGTATCCTTTGTATGTATTTACTTCTTTGAGAATTAGGATGAAAGGGGAAAAAATGAACTGATGAATGAGATAGGGAGACTTTCCTTGTGCAGTTTTTAACTTTCCCTAGCTAATAGAATAAAAAATAAATAAAAAGGAAGCTAAGAATTTCTTGAAATGGACTATAGGCTCCCTCTCAGAAGTAACAATATGGAACCCATACTAGCTGACCCTGAAGAAGGGCATGGCAACCCATTCCAGTGTTCTTGCCTGGAGAATCCCATGGACAGAGGACCCTGTGGGCTAGTCCATAAGGTCGTGCAGACTCAGACACAACTGAAGCGACTTAACACACACATGCATCCTAGCTGGCTTTAAGCAGTGGCACAGGGACTTCCTTGGTGGTTCAGTGGCTAAGACTTAACCTTCCAAGGCAGGGGGTGTGGGTTCAATCCCTGGTTGGGGAGTTAAGATACTACAGGCCTCACGGCCAAAAAACCGAAACATAAAACAGAAGTAATATTGTAAGACATTCAATAAAGACATTTAGAAAAGATCCACGTTAAAAAAAAATTTTTTTTTTTTTAATGAGTGGCACAAAATTTAGCCACAGGAAAGCCCTCTCCTGGGCCCAGGATCCATGATTGCTAACTAAACATTATTGGTGAATTAAAAACATCTACAGGATAACTCAAATGCTCTCTTCTGATGCATGTTCTTTATGAAATGAGTACCCTGGGACTCAGAATTGCCAAGTCTGATGCTGTTACAATATCACGTTCAGAGGATATGCTCACGAATGTGAAATCCCACAGAAAGGAAAGGAAGTAATGAAGAGAGTCATGGAAAAATCTCTTAATACAGACTGTCCGCTTAGTTTCAGGTTCACCACTGAGTTATTGGCACAGTCCCAGCGGCCTGGGCCGGGTGAGAATGGGGGGGATGGCATCTGGCCGAGAACCCAGTCCAGAGCCTTAACATAAATCACCCCAGGAGAGAAGCCAGGTCTGCCTTCAGCCTGCCACTGACTGAACTTCAGGTCCCTTGGAGTCAGAGGTCTTGGAAAGTGACTCCTGCAAGGACATGTTCTGTTAGCATTTTGCAGTTGGCACCATGCACGTGTGCACCATGGGCAGTTGGCACCACTGTCAAAGAGGCCATGTAGGAAGGGTGCAGAAACACACAGGGTTCAGTGTGAATCAGAACCTGCACAGACAAGGTCAGAGTCAGTCTTTGATGAGCACCTCAGAGTGTTCCTTCAGCTCATGTTTTCACATCCAACGCTATTAAGACAATCCAAGCGGGAGCCTTAAAAATAACTGTTCTTCAATTTTTTAAAAAATTGGAACTAAACTTTTGTTTTAATGTGTGTTCATGTCTATAAAAAGACAATTAAAAATACATGAACTAAATTGTTTAGGAAATTTGAGAATGTCTTGGTTGTGAATGCCTTCAGCTTTAAAGTTTTATTATTTCACCTTTGTTGTTTGCTGAAAGCAGGGCTGAGAACATGTGATTCCGAAATACAGCAACTTGGCAAACGGAATATTTTTAGCTGAAGGAACCTGAGAAATGGCAGGTACAGGCAGGTCTCCCTGACCTTCTCCATCACCCTGAAGGGGTCATGAGAACCTCATGTGAGAGGCAACCTCCTTATACCAGGAGGAAAGGAGAGTCCTTATCTCCCAAGATCAAGGGACTCACAGGACTCTGAACAAACAGACCTTGGTAACTTTCCCTCAGGCTTCTCTGGTGGCTCAGTGATAAAGAATCTGCCTGTAATCCATGAGATGCAAGTTCGACCCCTGGGTCGGGAAGATCCTCTAGAGAAGGAAATAACAGCCCACTCCAGTATTCTTGCCTGGGAAATCCCATGGACAGAGGCGCCTGGTGGGCTACAGTTCATGGGGTCACTAGGACTCGGACACGACTGAGCGACTTCCCTTTCACTTTTCACTTTCATGCACTGGAGAAGGAAATGGCAACCCACTCCAGTGTTCTTGCCTGGAGAATCCCAGGGACGGGGGAGCCTGGTGGGCTGCCGTCTATGTGGTCGCACAGATTCCGGACACGACTGAAGTGACTTAGCAGTAGCAGCAAGTCTCCTTTTAAGTTTTTAAAATTTGTCCATATTTATTTTTATACTAAAAAATAATTCCATTGTATTATAATTAAAATACTAGCAAGTATTTCAATTTAATTATCAATTAAGATTTACACAGTTGTCACAATAACTGGAGCTGTCAGAAAAAAGTATTCCAAGAAATATGCACACAAAAAATAAAAAGTAAAATAAATAAAAAATAAATGTCTATGTCTTTCTTTTGTTAACCTGCATTTGTCAGTCCAATTCACAGGGACCCAGCTAGAGGACCCAGGAAGGTAGTGTGAAAAGGCTTTTTCTTCCCCTGCACTGAAGTGGGCTGACTTGAGTGGGTTTGCCCACTTTCTTGTCTTTATAGATTTATGCCATTGGGCTATTTAATCACTAAAATACTTGGACCTTGAAAATATTTAGATGATGGGCTTCCAGTGGGCACCAGTATTTGTTGGTATGCTATTTTTATTCTTGGGATTTGGGAATATGGTTTCCACAGGGAGTAATATTTGTACCTCTCCTCAAGCAACTGAATCACTCACTCCCCAGTCTCCTAATTACTGATGTAAATTGTTGGCACATTATAATTAGCATAATGCCTGGAAAGGGTATTCCATTATAATTATTTTTTAAGGCTTTACACACAGATGTAAGCAAAATTTGAAATGACCATCTGCAGACAGAATGGTGGGAGAGGGTGGGTCATGGTTATAACCAAAGGCCATCACTGAACACCCAGGTTCTTAGCCTGGCCCTGCTACCCACTGACCGGATGGTCTCAGGCAAGCGACTCCCTGGCCCAGAGTTTCTTTGCCTGGAAAATGGCAATGACAATGGCTCCATTCTCATGGGGGTGCAGAGAGAATTATATGGATGCATAATCATAAAGCAGTACAAAAAAAAGAAAGAAAGAAAAGAAAACAGTGCCTGCCACAGAGAAAGCACCAGATGAACACTCACCCTTTTGGGCTGGTTCATGCTGTGCCCAGGGACCCAGATTTCCAGACATAATCAATAGAAAGGGGAATCTGCGGGGAGAAATGATTCGCAGCCTGCTTCCATTCAGTGAGGGCTGCCCTGGATATAATGAGAACAGTCCATCAAAACACCGCCCAGACCAACCGGAAAACCTCCTTCCTCTCCTCACCCAGGCTTTAAGGGTGAGCTAAGGTGAGGACAGTCACGCCCTCTCGCTTTTGCATCTGAAAGCAAGACTAGCAAAACCTCCAGCGGTTTCTGACAGCCCCAGGAGTATGATAAAAGGTCTCTTTTTTCTTAAAAGAAAAATCCTTTTAATCACTCAGTGTCAGGAGATGGGACTCTGTTGTCGGACACCTGGAGACTCTGGCTCCCTTTTCTCCCCCCTGCAGAGTAAGGACTGGAGGAGGCAAGAGCCTTGACAGAACCTGTGAAACTCAAAGGCAGGGGAAGGGCCCAGAAAGTCCAGTGTTTGCTGACCTGTAGGGCTCCAGACAACAGCTGGGCTTCCCAGGAATTCAACACTGCCTGCAAAGTGGGGAGCTTCTCCACCTTCATACTTGACACCTCCAGCTGCACCCCTGGCAAACCCTCTGGTAGCAAAGCTGCTCTCCTTCCACTCTTCCCTCCCAGCCCCCCACCCCCACCCCTCATCAGAGCCTGCTCTCCAGGGCCTGTCAATTCCGAAGCCTTCTTCCCAGAATAATGAACTCCTCATCCAGGCTGTAAAAGACACCTTCTAGGAGAACCTGCATTTTTAAAATCATAAAAAACTTGAAACTGAATGAATGACTCTTGAATTGTGGAATTTCAAGTATCGGTGAACATATATAAGATGTATTATTTTGTTTTTAAGAGATACCTGCTCATTCTACACAGTATGGAAACTACTGCAAGGAAGAAAAGCATTTTTCTGTCAAGCTAGAGTATTTGTGTTTTGATATATTCCTTTCCATTCTATTAATCTGGACTTTAAAAAATGTAATGACCTGCTGAATATGCAGATTTTGTTCCTAATCTGCCCCTCTCCCCCCACCACACACACACACACACAGAGCACACTTATTTAGGAAGGATATTGGGGAGAAGGGTGGGGACAAGGGAGCTCCTCCCAGCAGAAGGCAGCCTTGGGCGTTCAGAAGTCTCCCCACAACCCCCGAGCTCCCTGCCCTGGGTGCAGCCACTGTGCGCCCCCTTGCCTCACCCGCCACCCCCAGCCGCCCCCATTCAAGGGAGGGCTGAGCAGCAAGAAACAAGTGTGGAGAAAAGAACTCGAAAGTGCTACATTTCCTGCATCCTCTCCCTGTGCTCTGAGCCACTGGCCCTTTCTCAGAGGCCTTGGCTTTATGGAATAGCCGCCACAACCCGTGACAAGCTGGGTGATAAATAGGATATTGATGGGCAATTACCTGACACCAAATAGCTCCATAAATCAATGTGCTGGAAGCTGGTACCACAGTCAAGGGCAGCTCTCAGCGAAGGCAGGCCCCACAGCCCTGCAAGGGTTGGCTGAGGAGCAGAGGCGGCTTTCTGAGCACCTTGCGGAGGATGGGAGATTTGCTCAGTGGGGAGCAGATGGCCCCACCCCTGCCATGCTGCAGTGCCAGGGTGTGGGGAGTCACTGGCAGGGGTCCAGCTCTGCACGCCTGCCTCTGCACCTTCCCGCAACTGCCAGCTCCATTCCTCCTGACCTCTGCCAGGACTGAGAGCCTCAAAAATAGTGTTTAGGATTCTGAAAGTAATACATTCTCACTGTAGAAAACGTAGAGAACTTTAAAAATGTAGACAAATATATAAAGAAGCTACTGTCACCCACAGTCCCATGACTAGAGGTAACCAGTCCCTGTTAGCTTGTTGTCCCCTTATGTGCGTGCTGAGTCGCTCAGTCATGTCCAACTCTTTGCAACCTCATGGACTGCAGCCCACCAGGCTTTTCGGTCCATGGAATTTTCCAGGCAAGAAATACTGGAGTGGGTTGCCATTTCCTCCTCCAGGGGATCTTCCTAATCGAGGGATCAAACCCACATCTCCTGTGTCTCCTGTATTGACAGGTGGTTTCTTTACCACTGTGCCCTCTGGAAAACCCCTTGTCCCCTCAAAGATTTTAAAAAATAATGATGCTACCCATCATCCTGGATGCTAAGAAGTGGTACATTTTCATCCTCCTCCCCCACCCAAGGACACCCCTCAAGGACAAAGCTTTTCCCCTAACCCCTACCTCCATCTCAGAGCCAACTCAGCTTTCCCTTGCTCAAAAGTCACAGAACTCAGTTTCAGGCAGCCACTTTCTTGCCCAGAAGCTTCTAGCTGCCGTGATGCCTAAGAGGCTAAGTCCTCCCTGTGCTGTGCTTAGTCACTCAGTTGTGTCTGACTCTTTGAGACTTCCTGGACTGTAGCCTGCCAGGTTCCTCTGTCCATGGGGATTCTCCAGACATGATTACTGGAGTGGGTGGCCATTTCCTTCTTCAGGGGATCTTCCCAACCCAAGGATCGAACCCAGCTCTCCTGCATTGCAGACAGATTCTTTACCGTCTGAGACACCAGGGACGTCCTCCCTACTCAGTCTTATTCAGGTATGACAGAACGTGTCACCCCAGCCACAGACTGTCCCCACACCAGCGACAGGAAAAATGTCTTCCCACAAACAAAACCAGAAAGCTAGACATCTGGTCTTAAAGATATACATTTCAGAAGCTCCAAGCAGAACTGTTTACAGAAGAGAATGTCGCCAGAGAAAACCTTGACAGTCCTGTCTCCAGGGAACCTCCTTCCTGGGATGAAAAGAAGACAGAACAGAGGCCCTATTCCCCCTGCCCTATGGGAGCCACTTAGAAATAATAAATGAAGTGAGATTGCATGATTTAATAAAGTCCCCTAATATAGTTATTTTGCAGATAATCACTGAAGGTTTTCAAAAAAATTCCTTTAGACAAAATTTTAGATACGCAAAAAGGAAGAATTGCCCCCAGATGAACACTGCTTGAGAAGTGTGCATCTTTCAGGCAGTCTGTGTTAGACCAATCCAGGGCACAGACATTTTGACTTGCTGTGGGGCCAGAACTCATTTCTCATAAGGTTCCTTCCCAATTACAGCCGAGATGGAATTTACCCCTGTGTTCATAGTCACGCAAGCATGTCTTAATGAAAAACACACCTTCTTGGGGCCCTCTAACAAAATCAGTCCCTCAGCAGGAGAGTGAGAGCTTGTCTGCTATTCTGCATGGAAATGCACATTTGCATGCTAATTACGCAGAAAGCTCCTCCAATTCACTGAGGTGTTATGGAAATGCTAGGTCAGAATTCTAGAAGTCCCCCATTTTGCTGTCCACGGAGAGGAGCACAAACTGAGGATGGTTTAGCATGAAGCAACTGGAATACATTTTATTTTTAGTCATTTAAAAAAAAAATCCACTTTAGCTGAATTAATCATGTCCGGATTAAGCAGAGAACGCTCTCTTGGAGTTATGCTGATTGTGGATCAGAGCAGACAGCTTATTCTTTTTCCTGTCATTTACAGCTTAAGGAGGCCCTTTCACTCTGAACGCGAATAGAAGAAAATATAAACATCAAAACTGGCAGACTGCTCCACAGAGCCACAGAACCACCACAACTCCAAAGGCTCTGTTCAATAGCTAAAAAGACATTGTCTTCAAATAGGGTTATAATCGAAAAGAATTATTTTTCGATGGAATAAAAAGAAGCTGCCTCTCTGCAGCAAAGTCAATCTCTGAATACAATTTGAAAACTGCTTTCTTTGGAGGAGAACAAGGGAAAGATGGGGGACCTACTTTTACTCATGCATATAAATGAGAAGTAAAAGGCTCTTTTGTTTTCTTTTCTCCTTCCTCTATATTTGCAGGTGATGGGGGACATTACTTTCCTTTTCAGGAGGAAGTTGTTTCTTTTGTTCTGCCATTTTTCTGTTTTGCCTCTGGAAGGTTTTGCCACCCTAAGGATGCCGGAGGGAAGTGGATGTTTTTTGTACTATTTCTTAGACTTTGACCGTTGGTAATTTATGTTCTGACTTCTCTCCATTGGTGCTAACCTTTCATCTATTCTGAATGTTCTTTCACAGACTTGTGAGATTATCTCTCAGAGCAGCATTCCCATATTAACCAGAAACTCCTAGAAGGCAGGGACAGTGTGCCTGCCTTCTCATCCTTACTGGATCCAAAATCAGTCCAACCCAACTCTCCTGGAACTAGAGGCCTGGATGGAGGGCACAGGCAATAACAGATACCCACTGTACTGATGCCCTCCAGTTCAAAATCTCTCTCATTTTGTCTGCATTTCAAATCTTGAATTAAAATAGTGGATTAAGTTCCAAGAAAACACGTTTCCTGTTTTGAACTGTTTCATAAGCTGCTGCTGCTAAGTCGCTTAAGTCGTGTCCGACTCTGTGCAACCCCATAGGCAGCAGCCCACCAGGCTCCGCCGTCCCTGGGATTCTCCAGGCAAGAACACTGGAGTGGGTTGCCATTTCCTTCTCCAATGCATGAAAGTGAAAAGTGAAAGTGAAGTCGCTCAGTCTGTCCGACTCTCAGTGATCCCATGGACTGCAGCCTACCAGGCTCCTCCGTCCATGGAATTTTCCAGGCAAGAGTACTGGAGTGTGGTGCCATTGCCTTCTCCAGTTTCATAAGCAGTGTCATTGAACTCCCAAAACCAAGGATCCTAACTAAGTATGCATGGAGCTGGATCAGTAATGAAGAAGGCAGGGTATTGAAACATGAAGTGTAGACCGTGTGACATATGTCTATACTGAGATACCCGTCAATAGTATACAGGGTTATTCAAATTTTTTCCTCTACAAAATGGTGGAAACATGAGCAGGACAATATTCTGGCAGTTATCTCTGCATAGTAAACACTGTGTAATGGCCACTATTTTCATAGAAGTGTAGAGTTTGGGCTAGTCCTGGGGGTTGATTCAGATTTAGTTTCACCCCACGTCTTGCAATCCAGGATTCCAAACCACTTACAACTAGGAGTGCTTATCAAACTAGGGATCTGAGGATTGTGTCTTATTAACCAAACAGGAATTTATCCTTCCACTAAACCCTCATCTCCTCCTCTATTATTTATTTGTAAAACAACCATGGAGAACTTATTATTGGATAATTATTTGGAACAGTCACCTAAAAAAGATTACACTGTCCTAGAAATTAGATTATTTCTTCCTACTGACAAAGATTATTTTCCTTAATCAAACTTTAGCCTAGTCTAGTTGTAGCTATGGATAAGGCAATGGCACCCCACTCCAGTACTCTTGCCTAGAAAATCCCATGGACGGAGGAGCCTGGTAGGCTGCAGTCCATGGGGCCGCTAAGAGTCAGACACGACTGAGCGACTTCACTTTCACTTTTCACTTTCATGCATTGGAGAAGGAAATGACAACCCACTCCAGTGTTCTTGCCTGGAGAATCCCAGGGACGGGGGAGCCTGGTGGGCTGCCGTCTATGTGGTCACACAGAGTCGGACACGACTGAAGCAACTTAGCAGTAGTTGTAGCCAAAATCCTACTAAGTCAGTTCAGCAAGAATCCCCTCACCTTTGAAATCTAATCAAATTCCTCATTCCCCATCCTTGACATCTCATCACCCAGCCTGCTTTTGGCAAGAAATCCGTTGGGTGGGTTTAGTGAGAATATCCCTTGATATCCCAACAGAATGATCTCTATTCCTTTCCAAGGCAAACCATTCAATATCACAGTAATCCAAGTATATGCCCCTACCAGTAATGTTGAAGAAGCTGAAGTTGAATGGTTCTGTGAAGACCTACAAGACTTTCTAGAACTAACACCAAAAACAGATGCCCTTTTCATTATACGGGACTGGAATGCAAACGTAGGAAGTCAAGAAACACCTGGAGTAACAGGCAAATTTGGCTTTGGTATACAGAATGAAGCAGGGCAAAGGATAATAGAGTTTTGCCAAGAGAACACACCATAGCAAACACCATCTTCCAACAACACAAGAGAAGATTCTACATATGGACATCACCAGATGGTCAATACCAAAATCAGATTGATTGTATTCTTTGCAGCCAAAGATGGAGAATCTCTATACAGTCAGCAAAAACAAGACTGGAGCTGACTATGGCTCAGATCATGAACTCCTTATTGCCAAATTCAGACTTAAATTGAAGACAGTAGGGAAAACCACTAGGCCATTCAGGTATGACTTAAATCAAATCCCTTACAATTATACAGTGGAAGTGAGAAATAGATTCCAGGGATTAGATCTCATAGACACAGTGCCGGAAGAACTATGGATGGAGGTTCGTGGCATTGCACAGAAGACAGGGATCAACACCATCCCCAAGAAAAAGAAATGCAAAAAGGCAAAATGGCTGTCTGAGGAGGCCTTACAAATAGTTGTGAAAAGAAGAGAAGAGAAAACAAAGGAGAAAAGGAAAGATATACCCATTTGAATGCAGAGTTCCAAAGAATAGCAAGGAGAGATAAAAAAGCCTTCCTCAGTGATCAATGCAAAGAAATAGAGGAAAACAATAGAATGGGAAAGACTAGCGATCTCTTCAAGAAAATTAGAGATACCAAGGGAACATTTCATGCAAAAATGGGCACAAAAAAAAGGACAGAAATGGTATGGACCTAACAGAAGCAGAAGATATTAAGAAGAGCTGGCAAGAATACACAGAAGAACTATACAAAGAAGATCTTCATGACCCAGATAATCACGATGGTGTGATCACTCACCTAGAGCCAGACATCCTAGAGTGTGAAGTCAAGTGGGCCTTAGGAAGCATCACTATGAACAAAGCTAGTGGAGGTGATGGAATTCCAGTTGCACTATTTCAAATCCTGAAAGATGATGCTATAAAAGTGCTGCACTTAATATGCCAGCAAATTTGGAAAACTCAGCAGTGGCCACAGGACTGGAAAAGTCAGTTTTCATTCCAATCCCAAAGAAAGGCAATGCCAAAGAATGCTCAAACTACCGCACAATTGCACTCATCTCACACGCTGGTAAAGTTATGTTCAAAATTCTCCAAGCCAGGCTTTAACAGTATGTGAACCCAGAACTTCCAGATATTCAAGCTGGATTTAGAAAAGGCATAGGAACCAGAGATCAAATTGCCAACATCCACTGGATCACCAAAAAAGCGAGAGTTCCAGAAAAACATCTACTTCTGCTTTATTGACTACACCAAAGCCTTTGACTGTGTGGATCACAACAAACTGTGGAAAATTCTGAAAGAGATGGGAATACCAGACCACCTAACCTGCCTCTTGAGAAATCTGTATGAAGGTCAAGAAGCAACAATTAGAACTGGACATGGAACAACAGACTGGTTCCAAATAGGAAAAGGAGTACATCAAGGCTGTATACTGTCACCCTGCTTATTTAACTTATATGCAGAGTACATCATGAGAAATGCTGGACTGGATGAAGCACAGGCTGGAATCAAGATTGCCGGGAGAAATATCAATAACCTCAGATATGCAGATGGCACCACCCTTATGGCAGAAAGTGAAGAAGAACTAAAGAGCCTCTTGATGAAAGTGAAAGAGGAGAGTGAAAATGTTGGCTTAAAACTCAACATTCAGAAAACTAAGATCATGGCATCTGGTCCCATCACTTCATTGCAAATAGATGGGGAAACAGTGGAAACAGTGACAGACTTTATTTTGGGGGGGCTCCAAAATCACTGCAGAAGGTGACTGCAGCCATGAAATTAAAAGATGCTTGTTCCTTGGAAGGAAAGTTATGACCAACCTAGACAACATATAAAAAAGCAGAGACATTACTTTGCCAACAAAGGTCTATCTAGTCAAAGCTATGGTAGTCATGTATGGATGTGAGAGTTGGACTATAAAGAAAGCTGAGCACCGAAAAATTGATGCTTTTGAACTGGGGTGTTGGAGAAGGCTCTTGAGAGTCCCTTGGACTGCAAGGAGATCCAACCAGTCCATCCTAAAGGAAATTAGTCCTGAATATTCATTGGAAGAACCAATACTGAACTGAAACTCCAATACTCTGGCCACCTGATGCAAAGAACTGAGTCATTGGAAAAGACCCTGATGCTGGGAAATATTGAAGGCAGGAGGAGAAAGGGATGACAGGGGATGAGATGTTTGGATGGCATCACCGACTCAGTGGACATGAGTTTGAGTAAGCTCTGGGAGATGGTGAAGGACAGGGAAGCCTGGCGTGCTACAGTCCATGGGGTCGCAAAGATTCCAACATGACTGAGGGACTGAACTGAACTGCACTGAGCTAGAATCTCCCTTGATTTATCTCCTCTTAGAGACTTTCTATCCATTGATCCACTCACCTTACTTCACTATAAGCCCCCAGCAACCATTACTGTATTTGCAGTTAAGCCCAATCTCTCTCCTCTATTGCAATAGTCCTGAATAAAATTTTCCTTAGGGCTTCCCTGGTGCTTAGTGGTAAAGAATCTGCCTGCTAATGCAGGAGACAGGAGTTTGATCCCTGGTCTCAAGGATCCCTCAATGCCTTTGAGCAACAGAGCCTGTGCACCACAACAACTGAGTCTGTGCTCTAGAGCCTGGGAACCACAGCTACTGAAGCCTGTACACCTAGAGCCCAAGCTCTGCAACAAGAGAGCAGACCGTCCTCATCACAACTAGAAAAAAGCCACAAAGACCCAGCACAGCCAAAATAAATAAACAAAATTATTTTTAAAGAAATTTTAAAATAAAGTCTTCCTCACCCCTTTAACAAATGTCAAAATAATTCTTTCCTACCATCTCCCAAATATTCTTATTTAGAGCACATCTATATGAACTAGTATCCCTGGTGGTTCAGATGGTAAAGAGTCTGCCTGCAATGCAGGAGACCTGGGTTCGATCCCTGAGTTGGGAAGATCCCCTGGAGAAGGGAATAGCAACCCACTCCAGTATTCTTGCCTGGAAAATTCCATGGACAGAGGAGCCTGGTAAGCTACAGTCCACAGGGTCGCAAACAGTAGGACATGACTGAGCAATTGACACACACTATATGAATTTTTTCATACTATTTTCCTCATTGCAGATATACCACCATTAAATGGAGATGACATTCATAATATGCTTAGGGAAATCAAAGGATCCCAGAGCAAATATGTGTTTCAGATTTACAGTTAATAAATCAAAGACTAGTGCACGACATTCAATAATATTGATATAGTATCAATACAAAGATAGAATTTTAAAGCTTGAAGAATTCCTAGAAAGCATCTTGTTCAAACTTCTCATTTGACAGCAGAGACAAACTGAGAACCAGAAAAGCAAGCTGATTTGCTCAAAGTTTCTCAGCCCTTGGCAATGCTGCTTGAACACAGGTGTCAGTAATGCTGCATTCAGAAACTGTGCCTTCGTGTTGGTGACCTTCACCAGAGCCTGTTGCCCTCACACACCTGGCCCCCTCTCCCAGGAGTCAGCACCATTCTGGGTGCTCTGCACTCTGGGTGAGGGGTGAGTATAGGGACCAAGTGCAAGAGTGAGACCCTCATCTGAGCACTGCAGGAGACTGAGTTCCTCACTTCCCTAATAAAAGGGCTGGCTCAGTGGGCACACCGCTACATGTACTTCCTGGTTTATCAAGCTCTGTCACCAAGGGATTCACCTGATGGTTGCAGAGACCTGGGAAGCACAGCAGATGCTGCTCATTCCATCCACACCTAAAAGAAGGTGAGGTTCAGCAAGGTTGTCACTGGCCCCCTTTTTCCATAACCACTGGGAGCCAGGAGCACAACAGCCCCTGACTCCAAACCATGCGCTCTTCCCTCTTTCCTACATGGATGCCACTCTAGGCGACTTCCAAGGTCTTCTAACGTCAGAGACAGAAGATAGGGGAGAACGAGGGGGAGGGGAGGGAGGAGGAAAGAAAAGGGAATTGCATTTATGACTTTGTGTGGGCACGTACCTTTCCACATCTCCTTACTGAGATGATTCATGAGAAAGCCTCCTTATTTCATCACTGGCACAGTTGAAAAGAAAATAATTTATAGTGATCCTAGATAGACTCACAGCACTATGTCTGCATTATATATTTCCCCAGGGAGCTCAACTAATCCAGAAATCATGGCAGATGACTCGCCTTAAACAGTAACCACAGTGGCCAGCCTCCTCTCCCAGGCAGAATCACATCGGGTGTGTCCTGTCCTGGGAGCCGGGTCCTCTACCCCGAGACCTTCATAGAAATTCTCCCACAGTTCAGCCAAATAAGAAACTGGCTGATGTGAGGGAACTCTCTTAACACAGGGAGAGCACAATTTCTCTTTGCCTGGAGTGTGTAAAACATGAACAACATAGCATGGAGCAGCTCTTAAATCACTTATATTTCCCCTTTTTATGATTCCATTGCAAATTAGCTATTTCTTGCATTTGTAATTAGAGGCTGGAACAGATGGGGAGGCCGTAGTTCAGAGAGATAAATTTGCAGGCGTGCAACGGCTGTGCAGGATTTCCTCCCTGCAAGTCACCCAAATGCTTCCCAGTGCAACTCCCTCACACCCCCACTGCCAGCAACTCTCTCCCCATCAGGGAGAGTCCTATCTGCCAATGAGGGCACCTTCCCAATCCCTGAGGGGAATCCTTCAAAGTAGAATCTGCGTTTCTCACAAATCCCTTCAGCTCTCAACTGGATTCAGAGCAAGTCACAAGGACTCTATCCATCGCATGTAAACCCAGGACACTGGTTTGAAAGTCACAGAGCTAAGCATTTTAGAACAAGAGCTGTTCGTAAGTCAAGAAGCACAGGGGAAGGAAGTAGGGGTCGCTGCTCATCTCCAATGTCTGATTTTTTCTTCTTCTCATTTTATTTGATATAATTACTAATATTGCTGATGTCTTTTACTTTGTTTTTTAATTACAGGTGACTTTTAATTTTTTAACTTCTTATTTGACATTGGAGTATAGCTGATTAACAATGCTGTGACAGTTTTAGGTGCACAGCAGAGCGACTCTGCTGTATATAAACATGTTTTGCCTAGAAAATGAATTCCAAGGAAACAATGCAAAAGGCTCCTGAGTGTCTTGTGTGACTTGGTGGCTGCCACGTGGGCAGTCTGTGATAACTACTAGTGAAAGGATGCTTGCTGGGGAGATAAAATATACAGGAACTGGAAAGTCCTTTTGCTGTTCAAGGCTCTTCCTGAAGGAAGGATTCCTCCCCCATCCAGGGCTGAGCTCCTGCATCCCGTGAGCTGCCCCAGAGCTGGGAGCCAGACAGGTCCCTGCTCCCACTGCCCCCAGCTGGGCTGGCCTTCCCTATTCTTTCCCAGGGTATCTCCTCTGACCTGAGAGCACATCCAGCTGCAACCAAGAAATTGGAAGGCCTCAGAGAATGAAAGGTAAACTTTCCGAAAGCCTCAGTCTCTTTTTCAACCCTGCAGGAAGCGGTTTACGTCTGGGGTATTGGATAGCAGTTTGGGCCCAGTTAACACATCTCTCCCACCACAAATCACCCTGTCGCATACTCAGATGACATTGGCCAAATAAACTCTTGGGATCTCAAGGCGCTGCTGCCTTTTGTTGAAATGTAAAACGAGGGAGGGGAAACTGGATATAGGACATTGGCCTGAGAATCAGGATCTGACCTGAAATCCACTTGGGATCCTGCTCCTGTTCCCTCTGCCGTGAAAATGCAATTTCGGTTACACAGCATATGGGTAATACCACACGGCCCTCCCTTACAATCGGTCCTGTCCAACTTAAACCAGCCTGCAAAGAGCTGCTGACAGCCAACAGCTGAAGGAAGACATTTTAACTAGTAGCGGTGAGCAAATGTTTGTATGCCGAAGTCTTGGATGGGTTATGGCATTTTAGGCTTGCTTTGCAAACTAAAACCCTCCATGTGTTACCATTTGGAGAAAACAGAGAATTATAAAGAAGGGAGTTCTAAGAAAGAATAAACTGTGCTCATGAATTGGTTTAAACTATTTTTCTTTTTTTCTTTTTTTAGTTTTTAAATTGAAATATAGTTGACATGCGAGCCATCCGTGGTTCAGACAGTAAAGAATCTGCCTGCAATGCGGGGGACACGGATTCAGTCCCTGGGTCAGGAAGATCCCCTAGAGAAGGGAATGCCTATCTACTTTAGTATTCTCACCTGGAGAACTCCATGGACAGAGGAGCCTGGCAGGCTACAGTCCATTGCGGTCGCAGAGCTGGACACAACTGAGTGACTAACGTGTACATCGTTGATGTATGGCTTAAACTTTTTTTTTCTTTGTCATGCTGCAGTTATGGGGTCGAACCTGGGCCCTCAACAGTGAAAATATGGAGCCATAACCACTGGACCGCCAGGGAATTCCCTGGCTTAAACTTCTTAAGTGCACTCCCTACGATATGCAGAGTATCAAGGAGAAAACTTAAGGTTCGCCATTTGTGGTTGGATATTTCTTTTAGGATGATCCAGCATCTTTCAGGTAAATCCCCAAGGTGGCAAATTTTGCTCCTGCACTGCCTCCCACCCCATTTCTCCCTAGGATGACACCTGGGTGATCACAGGTCTGCAGGGGACCAGCTGGGGAACTGCTGGCATCTGGCTTTAAGGAGGGAGAGAATATTATGGTGGCACCATGGTCCCAGCTATTTGTCTCTGGTCACAAATTTCTTGTGCTCTCTGGTTCCTCTATTCTGTCTTCAGTCAGCCCACGGACTTTTTCAGCCCCTTGCTGGGGCATGCAGTAAGTTCTAGACCCTCATCAAACATGTAGGAAGACTGGGAGAGCCAGGAGCACCACAGGCTATGGCCAGTGGCCCAGACATCTCCCGCTGCCAAAGCTGGGTGACAACTCCCTGGTCATGACAGATTCCTCCATACCATACCCAGCAAAAAAGACCTCTGGGTCCTGACATCCTCAGGTTTTTCCAAAATCTCACCCTTCCAAACCCTCATACTCAAGAACAAGGAGAAAGTAAGAAGCTTGACATTGACCTTCCCATCTTACTTCTCTGACTGCCCATGTTCAACCAGTGAAGGGAACAGGCTTTTCTTTTGTCACCATATCTGCCTGCTTCCTTACTGCAGCCTCATGATGGGTCAGCATATCAGCTCTTGCTGTGTAGCAAAAAACTGTATATCTTATGGGCATCAAACTTGTGAGCATTTACTTAGCTCACATGTTTGTGGGCGGGCAGGAAGTTAGCTGACTGATCGATGGGTCTCTCACCCCCCTTCTCAGACCAGAGGGCGTGCCTGAGCCATGCTCTCATGGAAATGGCTGACTCACAAGAGAGCAAGTGAAAACACACGTCTTCTTAAGACTGAGGTGCATCCTCTTACTTGCACCTTATTTTTCTGGCTAAGGCAAGTCACATGGCTAAACACAAGATGATAGGTTTGGGAAATACACTAATACACTCTGCCGCTTTGGTGGGAGAAACTGTAAAGTCACAGGGCAAAAGGAATGAATACAAAGAAGGGGAAAGATCTTGGGGCAATGACAGACCCTATCATGGTACAGGAAAGGAAGAAACTGGCTTGCTAACAATGGAATATAATTTAGGAATTCTTTCAAAAATATTAAATCCACAAGAGACTGTTATACAGAGTGAAGTAAGTCAGAAAGAGAAAAACAAATCTCGTGCATTAACACATATATATGGAATCTAGAAAATAGTACTGATGAACCTACTTGCAGGGCAGGAATAGAGATGCAGATGTAGAGAACGGAATTGTGGATGTAGTAGGGGATGAAGAGGGTAGTAAAAAAGTAGCATTGACATATACACAGTACCACGTGTGAAACAGCTAGTGAAAAGTTGCTGTATAATGCCAGGAGCTCAGCCTGCTGCTCTGTGATGGCCTAGAGGTGCAGGGAAGTGGGAGGGAGGTTCAAGAGGGAGGGGATATATGTACATTATGGCTGATTGACATTGTTATGAATCAACACAACATTGTAAAGCAATGATCCTCCAATTAAAAATACACTTAAAAAATGTTTAATACTAGATTCATTACCTTTGTCTGTACGCTGGTGCCAACAATCCATGGTTACTTGACCCACTAGGTAGATTAACTGATCTTTGGGAAACATTCCTGCTTTCTTCCTTATCTTGCTGGCAGGTTACAACTGGGAATCTTCACCAGCCTGCCAAGGTGTACAATTGTTTATGAAAGGTGGTTCACTCTCCCAGTACTGTCCCTGCTAAATGAATACCTTACAAAGAGAAAACCAGGGCTGTCCTCCTGGCCTCTGCTCTGGTCGCCCACCCTTGGAGGATTTCCAGCGTCCAGACTGTGAAGGAGGCTGCTTGAAAAGCTAAACTGTGCTCCCCTGACCTGTCCGTTTAATGGACATGCAGTAATAACAAGTGTCAGTCCCTTCCTCACACACAGATCACATATTCTGTTCGCACCTCCACATAACAGGTTAATGATAGGAGGAATGCAGATCTTTTTCTGCCCAACTTGAGGATCCACAACACCTATGTCTTCATCAGAGACTCTGGTATAGGAAGAAAACCGCAAATGATAATGCTTAGAACAGACATGATCTTCTGGAGTTAAATATTATACCAAGATGGGGGTTATCTCTGTCTCCAGAATTGCCTGATTATTTAAGATGAAGCATGCCAATAAACATACCAATATACTTTCCTCGTGGCTCAGTGGTAAAAGAATCTGCCTGAGATACAGGAGATGTGTGCAGGAGATGTGGATTTGATCCCTGGGTCAGAAAGATCCCCTGGAGAAGGAAATGGTAACTCACTCCAGCATTCTTGCCTGGGAAATCTCGTGGAAAGAGGAAACTGGTGGGCTACAGTCCATGGGGTTGCAAAAAGAGTTGGACACTACTTAGCAACTAAGAAACAACAACAACAATACCAACATACAACAGATATTAAAGCCAAAGGGAACATATGAGTTAATAGGGAATATATAGGGTGTCAGAATCATTTAACATGGTGATAATACTAACATTTTGAATGCTTACATTCCAGATACTGTTCTAGGCATTTGTATACATTCCTTATTTAATTACAGTTACAATTCTTTGAAGGTACTATTATTATCTTCCCTGTAGAAATGAAACCTGAGCTGGAAATTTAGATAACCTGTCCAATTCAGGGTCACTTAGATTGTAAATGATGGGTCTGTGATTCCAACCTGTTTATGGAGAAATATGTGGTCAAAAGTCATTCACTTTCCCCTATAGGTCTTAGCTTAGCCTTGAGATATCCCACTCTGATTTTGTATGAATTTCTTAATTGGTGAGATTTAAGTTACTATTTTAGTGTCTGGAAGACACAATGTCTGGAATTTATAGTCTTTAAGGGAGACTGGAACAATATACAAAGGATATTCATCGTAGTTCACTTTTAGGTGGTGGGGTTTCAAGGGATTTTTGCTTTTTTCCTTTTCTTTGTGCTTTTCTATTATCACAAAGTTTTCTGTATCAATAATATTACCATTATATTGAATAGAAAATTGAAATTTCCTCCTAACTTGTAAATAGATATAACTGGGATGGAATTTTCTATTAGTTTTAATTAAATAATGTAATATATATACATATATAATGATCACTACAATAAGTTTGTTAACATTCATCACTTCACATAGTTACAAATTTATTATTAATATTTAAAATTATCTCAGAAACTAGATATTTTTGGTAAAAATGTGTTCTTTAAACACATGAATGGGTTTGTTACTATTATTTTTAATGTTACTATTATTTTAATAAATAATTGAATTTCAGTTGTAATTTCTAGTGCAGTAAATGGTGACTAATATAACCTACAGAAACAATTACTCTTTAAAACCTTCAGTAATTAGAGTGCAAAGAGGTTCTGAGGCAAAAACTTCTGTGGAATGGTGGTGGATAGGATACAACAGGAAGTTCTAAATTCAATTTGAATTCAATTCAATTCAAATTCAAAGTTCTAAATTCAAATTCAAATTCCATCACAAAACTGACTTTGATTTTTGGTAAGTTACGAAAGGGCAGGCTCCAGAGTACCTGGGTCACAACTTTGGCTCCACTGCCTGCTAGTCGTATGACTGCAGGTGAGACATTTTACTTTTGTAAATATGAATGACTACAATACACCTTCATCTGGTTGCTGCCAGGATTAACTGGCATCATCCTTTATAGATGCTAACAACTGTTCCTGCAGCAGAGAAAGAGTGACTGTTATAAGTCTCAAACTTTTTTTTTTTTTTAGCCCATGTCCCCTGCAATGGAACCATGGAGTCTTAACCACTGGACCACAAGGGAAGTCCTTCAAACATTTTAAAATAGGAAAATAAAATTCCTCCCTGTTCTTCATCTTGTGGCTCAAAACTGTCCATGATATTAATAACTACATGTGATTCTCAAGGGCTGGAAGCGGTAAGAATGCCCTTCTCCATCTTCACGTCCTGCTTCTGTCAGGCACGCATGGAAGTCAAAATGGTCATTGTTATTTTCCAGGAGGAGGACGTAAGCAAGGCAAGTTGTGACTCTAAAGTGACAGAAAAATCAGGGAGGTTGCAGGTTGACACAGGGGCCTGGAAGGACCCTGGAGAGATCCGGACAGCCAGGCCCACAAGATGCCTGAGACCTCCTGCACCTGGGTCACACATCCTGGTCTCCTAATTCAGCTCATACTTGGGGTCTCCTAATTCAGCTCATACCCGGTTCCTTTCCTATCTCCTCCCCGCTTCCCAATACGGTCCACCAAAATACCCTATCCCAAGGTCTCTGGAGCACCCCAGTCCTACAAAAATCATCCTTCCTGCCCATCCTCCCTTCCCTTCTCTGAATCCCCTCCTCACCCTCCCATCTCGGGGCTGGCAGCGCTCTTCTCTGTCAAACCCATTAACAGACAGATGAAGGCCTTCCAGGAGCAGCTCCAGAGCCTCTGGAGTTAGGAGGCCTCCCAGCACCAGGGCTGGCAACCAGCCCTCTCTGCACAGAGACGAACTATCCTGAGGCTCTCAGCGCCCCCTAGTGGGCCCTTCCTTGTACCAAATCCCACAGACACAATACTCACCAGCTAAGATGCCTTTCCTTAGGAGCAAGAAAGTCACAAAATAATAATTCTGTCTCAATAATACAACAGAGCCCTCGAAATCTCTGCTCCCTCTCTAAAATATTTTTCTAATTAGGTAAGAAGAGAAAGTTGTTAAGAGTCACCTCACTCTACAACAGTGTTCAATTTGTCCAGTGTGCTCAGTCACTCAGTCTTGTCCAACTCTTTGCGACCCTATGAGCTGCAGCCCGCCAGGCTCCTCTGTCCATGGAATTTTCCAGGCAAGGATACTGGAGTGGGTTGCCATTTCCTTCTCCAGGGGATCTTCCCAACCCAGGGATCGAACCTGCATCTCTTGTGTCTCCTGCAGGTTCTTTACCACAGGCACCACCCAGGAAGTCCCCCAATTTGTCTAGAGTTCCTAGTAAGATTCCCTAACACAAAAACAGAGTGAAACAGACTATGGAGTAAATAGGGATGCAGAGATGGTACCGGAAAAAGCAAAGGCAGGAGAGATGTGGATTCAACAATAGCGGAGGCTTGACCCAGCTCTGGCACTTTGAGCTGCTGCTGTATATTTGATCATGAGTTTAAGATCAGTGAATGGAAGTTCAAGAGCATTAAGAATGCTCTTTGGGGAGATGCACAAGCAGGACAATCAGGATTTCCTCTATACCCTGCTTTTCTGTAGTTGCCCTCCGCCTGCAGTAAAACTAACCACCTCCAGACTAGAAGAGAAAATGTTTCTGAGTATAGCACCCTGTCTTTCAGGCTACAGCTGCCTCGGGAAGTGCCAAAGAAATCCCAGCCACAAATTCCGGTTCTTTCCACTGCCAGAGACCCCCCACTCTCTTTAAATGTCAGATTGTTTCGATGGAAAACCTCTTCTGTACAGTCAGCTCAGGATGAGAGTAGACTGCTTTCAAAGTCAGGTTGTTATAAGCTAGAACTCTGGGAAGCATCGTCATGAAATCATAAGGGCCTGTGTTTAGCCAAAGTGGGGTATGTTCTCGTATCAATCATTCATGCAATCCCGTACAAATGCAATTTTAACAGCTGTTAGTATGTACATGAGCTGGGTGAGCATGCCCATTAATAACTGTCTGCTTGTTCTGGGAGAATGGGAAGACCTCTTCTCGGCTACAGGCTCAAGTTCCAGGCAGGCTGGGAATAGTATTTCCACTTAGACATTTTTAAAGTAACATTAGTAGAGGCTTGAAAGTGTCTGTCAAATGGCAGGACATAAATATGTGACCCAGTATGATTGTTTTTAACCCATTCATGCAGGCAGTCATTTCTCCTCGGTCTTACTTGATGTATGCTAATTCCCACCTTTTCCAAACTGATTTGATTTGAGGTCCCTGGGTCTCTTAGTGACAACAGGGCAACTAAGAGGAAAGGTGACATTTCCTGAGAAAGAATAACAATTCCCACATGAAGAGGCTGCTGCTGGGGCCAGGTGGTGGCTGCTCTGTTGCAGACACAGGGAGAAACCTAGGGCAGGTGGTCAGGGGCTGGAATATCCTGGCCCCAACCTTCTCCTTGCATTGCCCATTTCACTAATAGGAGAAAGTTCATGGAGTGGGAAAGACCCTCTACTGGGTATAGACTTTTTTTTTTTTAAAGGTTTTTTTGATGTGGACCATTTTTAAAGTCTTTATTGAATTTGCTGCAATATTGCTTCTGCTGTTTATGTTCTGGGGTTTTTTGTTGTTGTTTTTGCCACAAGACATGTGGGATCCAGTTCCCTGACCAGGGATTGAACTGGCACCCTCCACATCAGAAGGCGAAGTCTTGACCACTGGACCACCAGGAAAGTCCCTAGACACTCTTCTGACTATTCCTAAAGGTGAAGGCCCAGGAAGATCTATTAAGTATGCTGATGCCAGCACTTATCTTTCAATTGCACATTTGATGTAAAGTTCTTGTCAACATGTTATAGGAACCATTGTAAAATGCAGGAATGGACATACGTTTAAAATGAGGGTCAGGGAGTCTGTTAGAAAGAACAGATAGGAGTCAGAGAGACTGGGTGATTCAAGTGTTAAACTACTTCTGTCTGCAGTATCAAATTTACTGCAGTTCAAGGAATTTTGCAAGGAAAAAAAAATTCTTTTTTAAAAAAGAAAAATTTACCCTATAAGATCTGGTTCTTTGTCACCTGTCAGAGTGGCTCTCATCAAAAAGAAGTGTTGGAAAGGATGTGGAGAAAAGAGAATGCTCCAACACTGTTGATGGGAATGTAAATTGGTACAACTATTGTGGAAAACAGTATGAAAGTTTTTCAAAAAATTAAAACCAGAACCACCATAAGACTCAGCAATTCCATTTCCAGATACATATCTGCAGCTGCTGCTGCTGCTAAGTCGCGTCAGTCGTGTCCAACTCTGTGCAACCCCATAGACAGCAGCCCACCAGGCTCCCCCCATCCCTGGGATTCTCCAGGAAAGAACACTGGAGTGGGTTGCCATTTCCTTCTCCAATGCATGAAAGTGAAAAGTGAAAGTGAAGTCGCTCAGTCGTGTCCGACTGTTAGCGACCCCATGGACTGCAGCCTACCAGGTTCCTCCGTCCATGGGATTTTCCAGGCAAGAGTACTGGAGTGAGGTGCCATTGCCTTCTCCGAGATACATATCTGAAAGATACAAAACTACAGTTTCAAAAAAATTTGCACCCCGGTGTTTTTAACAGCACTATTTACAACAGCCAAGGTATGAAGCAACCTAAATGTCCATCAACAGAACAAATGAATAGATAAACACACACACACACTCACACAATGGAATACTACTCACTAGTAAAAAAGAATGAAATGTTACCATTTGCAGTAACATGATGGACTTGGAGGGCATTATGCTAATGAAATAAGTCAGACAGAGAAAGACAAATACTATATGTTATCACATATGTGGCATCTAAAAAATAACAAACTAGAGAATATAACAAAAAAGAAGCTTACTCACAGATACAGAGAAAAAATTAGTGATTACCAGTGGGGAGAGAGGTGACGGGAGGGGAGAAGGGCAATATAGGGGTAGGGGATTAAGAGGTACAAACTATTAGGTATAAAGTAAGCTACAAATATACGTTGTACAACAAAAGGAATATAGCCAATATTTTATAATAACTATAAGTGGACTATAAACTATATAGTATACCCATAACTTATAAAATATTATACAGCAATTATACTTCAATTTTTAAAAAAAGATCTGGTCATTTTTCTCTGATGTGCCCTTGGTTATGACTGAGGAATCAGCTGTGGGCTATGCCCAGGTTCAGGCATGTCTCCAGAATATTGGCCACTAACCACTCAATTTGTTGACATCATTGTCTAACTGTAAACAGTTAAGTAATTATGGATGCCATTAACTTAGGCCAAGAAGTTGTGGCCCCCAAACCACAAGGCACTTTAAAGGAAAAGTAATCCTTTATGTTCCATTCATTAACTACTACTTTGCATTCACTAAACTTGGACATACTCCAGTACCAGAAGAGGAAGTGAGTTCACTGCTCTCATACCAGGATTCAATTCTGGGCACTTGTTCTCATACTAGACTCAGAGCAGTGGTATCAAACGTTAGCAGCATCAGAATCACGTACCCTCTTGTGATTACTGGGCCTCACTCTCAGAGTTCCTCATTTAGTAGGTTTGGGGTAAAACCAGAGGATCTGTGGTTGCAACAAGCTCCAGGTTGTACTGATTCTGCTGGTCTGGAGCCATCCTTGGGAAACCAGTGACCTAGAACTGGAAGCTATCTCCCACTTAGGCTAAGCTCTTTCTTTCCCAGCATATGGTAATAGCAGATACTACTCAATTCTGAAATGTTAACTACCATTTTGACTCATAACTGAAGGATACAGGCAGTTTTGAGAATTTCTAAAGTCTCTTTGCTAATAACCCATCAGTTGAGTTCAGTTCAGTTGCTCAGTCGTGTCCGACTCTTTGCGACCCCATGAATCACAGCCTGCCAGGCCTCCCTGTCCCTCACCAACTCCTGAAGTTCACCCAAACTCATATCCATCGAGTTGGTGAGGCCATCCAGCCATCTCATCCTCTGTCATCCCCTTCTCCTCCTGCCCCCAATCCCTCCCAGCATCAGAGTCTTTTCCAATGAGTCATGGGGACCTACATTTTAGCCTTCTTCATGCCCTGGAAAGACTGTTTAATTATATGTGTAAGTAATGAGTAACTGTATGCTCGGGGTGCAGCTTTAGCTGAGTCCTTTGCATCAGGAAGATGCCCTCAACCATGAATTCTGCAGTCAGGGTTCTGCAGGTTTGACAACCTCAGCAAAGAGCTTAGCCCACATCTGTGTTCATTCATTGATAATTTCCATTGTCACAGTTAATGATGGTGACAAGACACCAAAGGCCACCCCTATAAATATCTATGTGGGGCTTCGTGATCGGATCATTTTTTAAAAAATGACAGAACGAACACATCCAAATTCAGGTGGAGGTATAAGTTCCAGTGTCTGTTAAAAATTCTGTCAAACTACTTCACAGTAAAACACGTTATACTGTTCTACATATTCAATTATATCGATTCATATGGTGAGATTGGGTTTTTAGAGAGGAATGGCCATGTTTTCCTTGAATCTCAAGACTGTGCATGTCATGGTCTAGTAAGGTCATGAAGTCTGGGGTCCTGCTCTTCAGAACTGACAGGAGGAAGAGGAAGGAAGAAATCGTCAGATTCCAGGAAAAGCGTGGAGCTCCAAGCTGGGGGTTCTCATGGGTGCAGACCGGGCAAAAGATGGAAGAGCATGGAAATCCACAGAGGAAACAACTCTGGTGTTTCTGCCACACATAAGGTGATTACATGCGAAGTCCAGACTTACACCTGTTCCCAGCAGGAATTCCCTCAACACCAAAGGGAAAGATCTTTTCCGTCTGAACCCAAAGACTATGAGCCCATCTCTCGGCACCTCCAGCAGCACTGTGTTCACAGCACTCAATAAAGCAGTTGTTATAATGAAATTTTTCCAGGAACTGACACTCCAATGCTTTGCAACATCACTAAACATAGCTGGATATTCATCTAAGCAGAGGTGAAATGATAGATGTAGATTTTGTTTTCTAGGACTCAGAACAATAGCTCTGCCTCCAGGAACCTAAAGCTGTCAAATGCCACAAATTTGCCTTTTTTAATTGTTATTTTATATCTCTTACTTTGTCCTGAAAATAATTTGAAGAGGTTCATAATATCCATGCTACCTTAAAATAAGAAAATGTGAATGAAAAGAATGAAGAACAACATGGACAGAATGGAAAGACATGATCAAAAGGCCTTATGCAATCTCCAAAATTGGAGACTAGACCATAAATTGGGCCCTGAGCTTTTCAGCAGCCATAATATAAATGGAAAATTCATACTGTCTATCAAACAAAAGCATACCAATTCACCAGAAGGAAGGCTTTTTCCCAATTTAGGGGATGAAAGTACATATCTATGGGAGATGGCCTGGCCATGGTGGGTTAACCTCACCCTTCCAGTCAAGCCTGTCAGGGAAAATAACAAATGGAATTGATGTCAGAATATGTGCATCTGAGTGGTGGTTCCAATTGATCTAGGGTTAGTAACTTGCCTCTTGTAAAGCAGAAACACATACTCCACAGCTGGCATGAGAATTAAGATGAGATCAACAAAAATCACTAAGTGCTGTTCAAGGGGAAAGCATTTTAAAATTATGTTTTATTACTCTTCTAGCTTTCCTTGCCATGAGCTCAAGCATGCCCTCCCATGCATCCTCTTGGGTCCCTGAGATCTACAGGTGCATCTCTGGTTTCAAAACTAGCCTACATCCTGGACAGCTGATTTACTTTGGGGGCTTGCTCTCAGTAATCAGTAACTGTGAACAGCCCCTGATTTATTACAGCCCTTCTCAAATTCAATCTCTTCACCAGCAAGTCAGAGATTAATCTGAGAAACCCAGTCTGTGTTCATTTGTCACAATTCCTACCTTTTGCCCAGCTCATTCCATCGTCCTTTCTCACCATCCTTTCTTCACAGTGGAGCCTGACACATCCCAGAAAACCCCTGCAAGTATCCACAATTGAGGGCAGAACACGGGCAATGAATTCAATTTTATTTTGTATATTCAATTCTTTAAAAGCCATTACACGTTGTTCCTAAAGCTATGTAGAAATGACATCAGTTGCTTAATGTGAAATGTTCAATATAATGAAAGATTGTTTTTAATCCCAAATTTTCAAATACCAGAGATAAAATACAAACTATAAGAAAAGTGCTACAAAGCCAAGGTGAAAATTTTACCAAAAGACCATCCGAAACAGAGGCTCCAACTTGTAATATGCTAACATTATGGGAATTTGTCTATATTTACTTTGATGTTGGTGGTGGTGATTGGACTGTTTAAGGTGATAAAATCTCTTTACTCAAAGCAAAGGAGTTCACACAAAATAAAAGAAGAAGGGGTTATCCATTTCTTGTTCTGTAATTTTTCATCAGCTCTACTTTGTATTTTTCATGACACATGGGGACAGGTCCTCCAGGTGAGAGGGGGCTCAATGGCTCAAGTTGATACATGAGTGCATTTCATCCACGGGATCACCATACGGAAAACTGCTGTTTCAAGACACTGACTATAAGTGAATGAATGTAAGTGGTACTTTCTTCATATTTAAAGAGATAAGATGTCTTCTATTTGAAGAATCTACTTCACTTATTAATAGGACACTATCCATCCCAGATCCCAGTAATTTCTCTGTATTTTATTTTTTAAGACAAATGATGAAGTAGGAACTGTATTAGTACTTTCTCTGAAAAAAAGATTGATAACTTATAAATTAACTCTCTAGATAGAGTAATCTTGCTGCCACTGCTGGGCATACACACCGAGGAAACCAGAATTGAAAGAGACACGTGTACCCCAATGTTCATCGCAGCACTGTTTATAATAGCCAGGACATGGAAGCAACCTAGATGTCCATCAGCAGATGAATGGATAAGAAAGCTATGGTACATATACACAATGGAGTATTCCTCAGCCATTAAAAAGAATACATTTGAATCAGTTCTAATGAGGTGGATGAAACTGGAGCCTATTATACAGAGTGAAGTAAGCCAGAAAGAAAAACACCAATACAGTATACTAACGCATATATATGGAATTTAGAAAGATGGTAACAATAACCCTGTATACGAGACAGCAAAAGAGACATTGATGTATAGAACAGTCTTATGGACTCTGTGGGAGAGGGAGAGGGTGGGATTATTTGGGAGAATGGCATTGAAACATGTATAATATCATGTATGAAATGAGTTGCCAGTCCAGGTTCGATGCAAGATACTGGATGCTTGGGGCTGGTGCACAGGGACGACCCAGAGGGATGGTATGGGGAGGGAGGGGAGAGGAGGGTTCAGGATGGGGAACACATGTATACCTGTGGTGGATTCATTTCGATATTTGGCAAAACCAATACAATATTGTAAAGTTTAAAAATAAAATAAAATTTAAAAAAAAAATAATAAATAAAATAAAATCCCAAACTTAGAAAAAAAATTCTGCCAACTTGGATGGCAATCTTTCTAAAATGAAGTATATGTGTAAACAATTTACCAAAGAATTTCAATTCTTTGAGAATATAAGGACAGTATTTTCCCCTCAACCACCAGTTTCAGTGGTGCTACGTCAGCTGAGCTTTTCCCCTCTAATGATGTCCTTCGGCAGAATCTGTCATTGCTGGTTACTTTCAGTCGTTAGAACATAGCTAAGTTCAAAGCTCCTCCCTGTACCTAACACAGGCTAGATGTTTGAGGGCCAAGAGCTAGGAGTGGGGTCTGGACCATGGTTTGCTTATTCTTTCTTTCTCCCACCCTAGCAAGGTGGATTTGAGTAGTGGCCTGGGTCCAGCTGCTTCCCGGCAGGAGGAAAGATAAGGAAAGTACCACTGCAGCTCTGTGCTCACAGCACTTAATAGGCAGCAGTTGTGATAATAAAATGTTTTTTAGGAACTGATGTTTCAATGCCTTACAATAACCCTATATATAGCTGGGGCTGTGCTGTGTGCTTCAGTGTTCTTGCCTGGAGAATCCCAGGGACGGGGGAGCCTGGTAGGCTGCAGTCTATGGGGTCGCACAGAGTCGGACACGACTGAAGCGACTTAGCAGCAGCAGCAGCAGTGCTGTGTGCTTAGTCGCTCAGTCGTGTCCAACTCTTTTCGACCCCATGGACTATAGCCTGCCAGGTGCTCCTCTGTCCATGGAGCTCTCCAGGCAAGAATACTGGAGTGGGTTGCCATGCCCTCCTCCAGGGGATCTTCCAAACCCTGGGACCGAACTGAGGTCTCCCACATTGCAGTCAGATTCTTAACCACATGAGCCACCAGGGAAGCCCATATATAGCTGGATATTCACCCAGTTGCAAATGAATAGATGGGTTTGACATGTCGTTTTATAGAACTCAGAAATGCAGCTCTCTGACTTGCCTTTGGTTTAGTCTGATAGTTAGTGACTTGGGTTGATGGGGTACACTCCTCACAGGGGGCTTCTCCCCTTTAGATGGATGGTGTTCAGCTCCATCTCAGCCCCTCTGTTACAGAAGACCCCTCAGAGCAACAGCTAAGCTCCCTCTCTGTCTCTCTAGCAGTCCACATGTCCAGCCCCTTCTCAGATTGGACCACCCCATCATTTGGCTTGAGGACCTCCTGGGAAGCCTCACAGCCCTTACCCTTCCTCCAGGTTCCATATTCCTTCGTGTGGAGCCATGGGAATAACTAGAATACTTTCCCCCTTCTCTCAAGAAGCACAGAGAAGTTGGTTGGGGTGGGGCTGCACCCTACTTCTTCCAGGCCACCACCATGGTTCAAGACTTGCCAGTACAGAGTACTCTACTGGGCACCCATGGCCTAAAACTGACAACAGCCCTCTTGTGCTTGTACACCCCAAACTCCAGAGAATGCACCCTGAGTATTCTTATGAATTCTCTCGGCATCCTTTGCTCTAACTTGTTAAGCCTCCAGCGAGGGGATCAGAATCAGGTCTATTGCAAGCATGGCAAGTTCTATAAATGATTATCTTGAGGAAAAAGAGAGAGTTAAGTTAAAAAAACAGATAAAGAAGGCAGAGTTTGCTTAAGTCCTCTTCTGGAATATATGTGACTTGATCGAAAAAGGGAATAGAATCAAAGTCCTCAGGGAAAGAACTACAATACTGTTTCACTTCTCTTGGAAAGAGTACCTCCTAAAAAGTTCACTATGCAGAAGAAAAAGAGACATATGTGATCTTCAGATTTCCACTAGTGATCAATGAGGTACGTGCTACGGTTTTCTCTTTCATTGTCTCTTAGCCCTAGAGAAGAAAGTTCCTTATGCATCATGTCATATGACACAGGGAAATATTGCCTCATGGCCAAAAGACAGCCTTCAACTACCTTGACTTGTCTGGCATTAGTATGTCAGGATTGATGGAGTGTTCCTCAGGGGGAAATTAATTAATATGCATATGTGACTAAAACTTTTCATTAGTAGAGTGTGTGTGTGTGTGTGTGTGTGTGTGTGTGTGTGTGTGTGTGTATGGTGGTGGGTTAAATACTTTGACTTATACAGTTTGGTCAATGACTCAAGTCTAAATAGAAAACTAAGTAACAGAACTTTTGATTGAAGAGACAGCCTAACAAACCAGAGTTTATACAAGAATTTCATATCAACTATTAAATATATAGATACCTCCCTGCATAGTGTGGTACCCTCAGAAATGCTGCTGACTCATTATTAGTCCACATGGATACTCATACCCTATACTTTCTTATAGAAAAAGTCTTCTTATTCTTGCATGGACTTGTTTCCTAAGTGCTAGGATAATTTTACATCCATGAGTAAATACCCACAGTTTTGGTAAAGTATTAAATAATGTATTGTCTTCTGGAGACTAATTAAATACTGGCTAGTATGATGATATTATTTGTTGGCAATCTTATTATCCTCAGATATCCATCTGAGAGTTCAGTGTTCTTTGTATATAATGTGACACGTCTGCAAAATATAGATAGAAATTCAGATGTGATCACATCTCAGGTTTTATTCTTTATCATAACAGAGTAAAGCAGGACAGTAGAATGCTACTAAAGCCACATTAAACTTTGGCTGCAAGTAGTTCTGACCACCTAATCAGAAGGAATGATTTCCAGCATATATTAACCTGGATGTAAATTTGTACACCAAAACAAAAATTTAACACCAGCAAAAAGATTTTTCATGCAGCAGGTCCAACCAAAGCTTTTTAAAATTGAAGTACAGTTGATTTACAGTATTATATTAGTTTCAGGTGTACAATATAGTAATTCAATATTTTTACAACCAGTGGGATTTGGTGAGAATTTTCCTTCATGCCTGTAATGCTTATCAATTACTCCTTCAACTTGACTTCTTCAAGACCTTTTCCAAGTCTCACCTCTTCTATGAAATGGAAGTTAGAAATTCAAAATTGGAAGCTATAATAATCACAGTTATGATAAAATTTCATCCACAACTAAATAGTGATCTTAAAATAGTATCAGACAGTGGGCAGACCTGAGGCTGAAAAGTGGTATGAAGCTGAATTTAAGTCACTTCCCAAAATATAATATTAAATGGGTATAAATCTTCTCAGCCTTCTGGTTTGCAAGGCAGGCGAAAGCATATAGGGATAGTGTTGGTGCTGTTTGCAAAATCCTAAATCTGGATCAGTCCCATAGTCTCCCACAGTTAATAAGAATAGATATTTCACTCCTGTTATATCCGATTCCCCTTGTGGAAGCCGCATGAGAGCACGATGGTTAAGAGAACAGAAAGCAGAGCCAGGCAGCTGGACCATCAAATTCCCACACCCCTCCCCTCCTCCCCCACCACTGGCTGTGGAGCCTGGGGCACATCACTTCCGTTTGTGAACTTCAATTTCTTCATCTATGATAGAGTGGCAGGGATAATATCTATTTCTGATAGAAGCCACATTCTTGGGGAAGTTAAACAAAATTAGCATGCACTGGAATGGGTAGAGTACCTGGATTTCAAGGAAGGCTAGTATTGGTTCTTCTTGATGTTCTCAACCAATGTAGTTCTCACAGACAGTCTGCCTCCTCTGCTCCGCATCTATTTGCTGTGCTACTCTTGCTTTGAATGCTTTCCTTCCAACTTCAAGGTCTCTCTCCATACTTACTCCAATCTCACTACTGTAAAACCATCCCTGACTCTCCCAGCTTCTCCACAGGGACGTTTCTGCTTATGCAGCTGTGCATCTTGACCGCCCAGTTTGGTTAGAGACATTATGAAGACAGAGATAACTATTGTGTCCTTTATTTTCTGAATTGTCATGAGTGTTTACTAAAGACTTGTTGACTTAGTCGTTCGGTGAGGTAGCAGTTACAGTGCTGAGTGTCTACAGATGATATCTATTATATCATAATGTGAACATATGCTGCTGCTGCTGCTAAGTCGCTTCAGTCCTGTCCGACTCTTCGTGACCCCATGAACTGCAGCCTACCAGGCTCCTCTGTCCATGCGATTTTCCGGGCAAGAATACTGGAGTGGGGTGCCATTTCCTTCTCCAATGTGAACATGTAAAGTTCTAGAAAATTATAAATACTACAGAATCAAGAAGTAAATGATTTTTATTCAAGTGAAGATTATTTATTTACAAAGGCATAAAAATAGATGACACCCTGTGTAGATAATTATCAAATTTGTGTGAACTTAGCTTTCAGAAAAATGGTGTGTGAAGTTCTGCTTTTTAGTTTGCTATTCAGTCATTCAAAAGCCCAGACAGATCTGGGTAAGTAAAGCAAGGTAAAATATAGTGAAAATAACCTGAAATGGCCTGCTTATTCAGCTGTAAAGTGGATATTTTAAATAAAATATATGCATTCACTACAACAAAAATGAATATGTTCATTAAAACATAGGCCTTTAGAGCAGTAAACCAAGAATAAGGAGGTTAGAATGCATCAAGACTCAAGGCAAAATAGACATATCATTAGTCATTTCTGTTCCACCATGGCTGCCTAGAGTTCACCAGTAAACAGAACTTACTGAAAATCAGATCTATCTCTGATAAGGGAACCAGAAGAGATGAATCTTCCATTTACACAATAAAACATAATCTACACTATAGGTCTGGAGAAGGCAATGGCACCCCACTCCAGTACTCTTGCCTGAAAACTCCCATGGACGGAGGAGCCTGGTAGGCTGCAGTCCATGGGGTTGCACAGAGTCGGACTTTCATGCATTGGAGAAGGAAATGGCAAGCCACTCCAGTGTTCTTGCCTGGAGAATCCCAGGGACGGGGGAGCCTGGTGGGCTGCCGTCTATGGGGTCACACAGAGTCGGACACGACTGAAGCGATGCAGCAGCAGCAGCACACTGTAGGTCAGATAACACATGCTGTCAATCTGCCTCTGATCCTTGAAGTGTGTGAGATTGGGGAAAATGTCATCCTCTCTGGACCCCATTTGACTAAAATGCAAATGAAAAGGTTGAATCTGATGACTCCTAAGCACCCTTCTACTCTGATATTCAACACAATTCTTGCATAACTCTGATATAATGCACAATTCTTGCATTATCTTGGGCAGATAAACTCCTACTTGTATTATACTCAAGTTCCTAATTATAAATGCTAAGATTACTGCACCTTTTAAAACATTATTTCATGAACTGTAATGGGTTGACTGCTCTCTAGCTTGGTGGCGATGTGGATAGATTTTCTGGGGTGGAGCTTCCCTTTAACCATGACCAAATTCAGAGTATAGGCCATTAAAGTTCTACTATTCTCTTAGGATCAAGGCACTTTCCTAGACCAGAAAATGAATCAAAAGGCTCAGGGAAGTTAGGAAACTTGAATTGGGTTCCCATGGCTTTGTCTGAAGAACAGACAGGGTTTTGAGACCACTCTTAAACAGTGAGAAATAAGAATGTGTTCATTTGGACAGGAGAATGGGAGGAAGATCAGGCAAACTAGTTTTCTGACAGCTGGGTGTTCCTGGTCTTTCTAAAACTAGCTGTTTATATGCTGCATATACCTAAATTCCTCCCCAATTCCTTTTTAGGTAAAACTCTAATATATACAGACTTACTGTTGTATAAAATTTTTCTGTAGCTGCCAAAATTCGAGTTTGCATATAAGCAAACCTTGTGGCACTCCTATTATGGAGAATCAGAGAAAAGGAAAGAACTGGATACAGAGAAAAGGAAAGGAGAGAAAAATTAAAGATCAACAGATATATTTTCAGTACTACCTTAGGAAAATGAATGGACAAATGAAAATATAGTGTTCCTTCCCCCAATACATGAAGGTTTATATTTCTAAAAACCCTTGAGCTGACTTTTGGATCTGGTCATGGAGAAGTAACAAGAATCAGATTCACCCTCCCAACATAAAAACTACAAAACTGAACAAAAACTACAAAACTGTTCTCAGGCAGTAGACAAACAGGCAGCTTGAGGCTGCGATCTCTGAAAGAAAGGAAATGGCACATCCACCCTGCAATCTCCCTCAGGACACTTTCCAAATTGCGGCACAGGGAAATCACATTAGAGGAAGGAGACTAAAAATCACCATTGACTTCTAAGACACAGTGGAGCCAGAAGTCCATGGAGTGACATTTTTAATGTGCTGGTGTTTAGTTGGGGGACGGGGAGGGTCTATCAATCTAGTATTCTCTAACTAGCAGAAATATTTTTCAAAACTGAAGGTGAGGACCTCCCTGGTGGTCCAGGCTAGGAATCCGCCCGCCAATGCAGGGGACATGGGTTGGATCCCTGGTCCAGGAAGATTCTACTTGCCCAGGGTCAACTCATCTGGTGCAACACAGCTACTCTTGAGCCTGTGCACTGCCACAAGAGAAGCCACCCCAATGAGAAGCCCGCACGCCCACCTAGAGAATGCCCGCACCCAACAATGAAGACCCAGCAAAGCCAAAAGTAAATATATCTATTTATATTTATGTATTTATAAATACATACATGTATATTAAAAGTGAAGGTGAACGGGGCAGGGACAAATTAGAAGTTTCGGACTAGCAGATACAAATTACTATGTATAAAAGAGATAAACAATAAGGCCCTACTGTATAGCACAGGCAGCTATATTCAATCTTACAATAAACTATAATGGAAAAGAATATGAAAAAGCTATACATATATATATATATATATATATATATATATATATATAACTGAATCACTCTGCTGTTCACCAGAAACTTAAAAAAACATTGTAAATTAACTATAGAGTAATTTTTTAAATTGTTATAAAAAATCTAATTCTTCAAAAAAATGAAGGTGAAAAAAAAGAAATTAAAAAGAGAGAGATTTTGTTACTAGCATGTCTGTTTCACAATAAATACTAAAGGATGTTCTTCAAGCTAAAGGGGGATCTAATATCAGTTGGAAACTCAAATCTGCACAAAAGAATGAAGAAAACCAGAAATGATCAACTTAAAAAAATTTTTTTTGGTTGTTTTTAAAAATTTTATTTACAGGTTAATTGACTGTATAAAGCAAAAATAAAACAGTGTGCTGTGGAGTTTATAGTGTATGCTGAAGATGCATAACAACAGCACAAAGGGAGATGGTAGGAAGTGAATGCATATGGTTTAAGAGTTTATCTGGGACATGGGATAACGAGCTGTGCTTTAGGGTATATATGGTAATCCCTAGGGCGACCATTAAAAAATAAAGAGGTAACACTTAAAAGGTCAAATATCTAAATCTAAATATTGTTTAAAGCATGAGCTAACATAATGAAATTAACGCAGCTTTTAGCAAAAAAAAAAAAAAAAAAAAAAACAACTTAAAAAGCCAACAGAAGGCGGGAAATAGAATCTCAATCCTCAGAAAAAAAAAAATCTCAATCCAAAAAAATTCAAGAAATGAGATTTTAAAAGAAACAAAAAACAGATGGAGCAATTAGAAAACAAAAGTAAATAATGCCCAGGCCAAGTGTCATAGTGCCTGGGGGTAGCTCACTTACTGTGGAATAAGATCTTACAAATATCGTTATATTCACTAAATCACATTAGCATAGCACACATCACATAGCATCAGATCAGATCAGTCGCTCAGTCGTGTCCGACTCTTTGCGACCCCATGAATTGCAGCACGCCAGGCCTCCCTGTAGTGGCACACAAAATCAACAGTGATGTCTACGCAAACTTCAGTTTTAGTCACAAAGTCTCACCCGATTCTTTGTGACCTCATGGACTGTAGCCCAACAGACTTCTCTATTCATGGGGTAACCAGGCAAGAATATTGGAGTGGTTTGCCATTTCCTTCTCCAAGGGATCTTCCTGATCTGGGGATGTCCCTGATCTAGGGCTCTAACTGACATCTCCTCCATTGCAGTTATTTCTTTACTTCCAAGCCACGGTGGAAGCCCATGCTAACTGCGCTAACTTATTAACTTTAATAAGTTAATATATTAAATTAGTATGAATAGGTTCTTAGTAATTCCCATTGACTATGTTTCACTCAAGATAAATTTTTAGGACCTTCTTTCCTAGCATTTTAAACAAAAAGCTTGAAAATCTGCCTTGCCTCAGTTCAGTTCAGCCACTCAGTCGTGTCCGACTCTTTGCGACCCCATGGACTGCACCATGCCAGGCCTCACTGTCCATCACCAACCCCTGGAGCTTACTCAAGCTCATGTCCATTGAGTCAATGATGCCATCCAACCACATCATCCTCTGTTGTCCCCTTCTCCTCCCATCTTCAATCTTTCCTGGGCATCAGGGTCTTTTCAAATGAATCAGTTTTTCACATCAGGTGGCCAATGTATTGGAGTTTCAGCTTCAGCATCAGTCCTTCCAATGAATATTCAGGACTGATTTCCTTTAGGATGGACTGGTTGGATCTCCTTGCAGTCCAAGGGACTCTCAAGAGTATTCTCCAACATCACAGTTCAAAAGCATCAATTCTTTGGTGCTCAGCTTTCTTTAGAGCCCAACTCTCACATCCATACATGACTACTGGAAAAACCATACCCTTGACTAGATGGAACTTGTTGGCAAAGTAATGTCTCTGCTTTTGAATATGCTATCTAGGTTGGTCATAACTTTCCTTCCAAGGAGTAAGCGTCTTTTAATTTCATGGCTGCAGTCACCATCTACAGTGATTTTGGAGCCCCCCAAAATCAAGTCTGTCACTGTTTCTGCTGTTTCCTTATCTATTTCCCATGAAGTGATGGGCCCAGATGCCATGATCTTTGTTTTCTGAATGTTGAGTTTTAAGCCAACTTTTTCACTCTCCTCTTTCACTTTCATCAAGAGCCTCTTTAGTTCTTCTTCGCTTTCTGCCACGAGGGTGGTGTCATCTGCATATCTGAGGTTATTGATATTTCTCCCAGCAATCTTGATTCCAGCTTGTGTGTCTTCCAGTCCAGCTTTTCTCATGATGTGCTCTGCATATAAGTTAAATAAGCAGGGTGACAATATACAGCCTTGACGTACTCCTTTTCCTATTTGGAACCAGTCTGTTGTTCCATGTCCAGTTCTAACTGTTGCTTCCTGACCTGAATACAGGTTTCTCAAGAGGCAGGTCAGGTGGTCTGGTACTCCCATCTCTTTCAGAATTTTCCACAGTTTGTTGTGATCCACACAGTCAAAGGCTTTGGCATAGTCAATAAAGCAGAAATAGATGTTTTTCTAGAACTCTCTTGCTTTTTTGATGTTGGCAAAAAAGCCAACCCAAAAGATGCTAGCAATTTGATCTCTGGTTCCTCTGGTTTTTCTAAAATCAGCTTGAACATTTGGAAGTTCACGGTTCACGTACTGTTGAAGCCTCGCTTGGAGAATTTTGAGCATTACTTTGCTAGAGTGTGAGATGAGTGCAATTGTGCGGTAGTTTGAGCATTCTTTGGCATTGCCCTTCTTTGGGACTGGAATGAAAACTGACCTTTTCCAGTCCTGTGGCCACTGCTAAGTTTTCCAAATTTGCTGGCATATTGAGTGCAGCACTTTAACAGCATCATCTTTTAGGATTTGAAAAAGCTCAACTGGAATTCCATCACCTCCACTAGTTTTGTTCATAGTGATACTTCCTAATGCACATTTGACTTTGCATTCCAGGATGTCTGCCTCTAGGTGAGTGATCATACCCTCGTGATTATCTGGGTCATGAAGATCTTTTTTTGTATAGTTCTCTGTATTCTTGCTACCTCTTCTTAATCTCTTCTGCTTCTGTTAGGTCCATACCATTTCTGTCCTTTATGTCCTTTATCTTTGCATGAAGTGTTCTCTTGGTATATCTAATTTTCTTGAAGAGATCACTAGTCTTTCCTATTCTATCATTTTCCTCTATTTATTTGCGTTGATCACTGAGGAAGGCTTTCTGATCTCTCCTTGCTATTCTTTGGAACTCTGCATTCAAATGGGTATATCTTTCCTTTTCTCCTTTGCTTTTCTCTTCTCTTCACAGATATTTGTAAGACCTCCTCAGACAACCATTTTGCCTTTTTGCATTTCTTTTTCTTGAGGATGGTCTTTATCCCTGTCTCCTATACAATGTCACCAACCTCTGTCCATAGTTCATCAGGCATTCTATCAGATCTAATCCCTGGAATCTATTTGTCACTTCCACTGTATAATCGTAAGGGATTTGACTTAGGTCATACCTGAATGGTCTAGTGGTTTCCCCCACTTTCTTCAATTTAAATATGAATTTGGCAATAAGGAATTCATAATCTGAGCCACAGTCAGCTCCCAGTCTTGTTTTTGCTGACTGTATAGAGCTTCTCCTTCTTTGGCTCAAAGAATATAATCAATCTGATTTCGATATTGACCATCTGATGATGTCCATGTGTAGAGTCTTCTCTTGTGTTGTTGGAAGATAGTGTTTGCTATGACCACTGCGTTCTCTTGGCAAAACTCTATTATCCTTTGCCCTGCTTCATTCTATACAGCAAGGCCAAATTTGCCTGTTACTCCAGGTGTTTCTTGGCTTCTTACTTTTGCATTCCAGTCCCCTATAATGAAAAGGACATCTTTTTTGGGTGTTAGTTCTAGAAGGTCTTGTAGGTCTTCATAGAACCATTCAACTTCAGCTTCTTCAGCATTACTGATAGAGGCATAGACTTGAATTACTGTGATATTGAATGGTTTGCCTTGGAAATGAATAGAGATCATTCTGTCGTTTTTGAGATTGCATCCAGTACTGCAATTCAGACTCTTTTGTTGACTATGATGGCTACTCCATTTCTTCTAAGGGATTCCTGCCCACAGTAGTAGATATAATGGTCATCTGAGTTAAATTCACCCAATCCAGTTCATTTTAGTTCGTTGATTCCTAAAATGTTGACGTTTACTCTTGCCCTCTCCTGTCTGACCACTTCCAATTTGCGTTGATTCATGGACCTAACATTCCAGGTTCCTATGCAATATTGCTCTTTACAGCAACAGACTTTACTTCCATCACCTGTCACATCCACAACGGGGTGTTGTTTGTGCTTTGGCTCTATCTCTTCATTCTTTCTGGACTTATTTCTCCACTGATCTCCAGTAGTATATTGGGTACCTACCAACCTGGGGAGTTCATCTTTCAATGTCCTATCTTTTTGCCTTTTCATACTGTTCATGAGGTTCTCCAGGCAAGAATACTGAAGTGGTTTGCCATTTCCTTCTCCAGTGGACACATTTTTACTGGTTCCTCTGCCTTTTCTAAATGCAGCTTGAACGTCTGGAAGTTCTTGGTTCATGTACTGTTGAAGCCTCGCTTGGAGAATTTTGAGCATTACTTTGCTAGCGTGTGAGATGAGTGCAGTTGAGCAGTAGTTTGAGCATTCTTTGGCATTGCCTTCCTTTGGGACTGGAATGAAAACTGATCTTTTCCAGTCCTGTGGCCACTACTGAGTTTTCCAAATTTGTTGGCATATTAAGTGCAGCACTTTCACAGCATCATCTTTTAGGACTTGAAACAGCTGAACTGGAATTCCATCACCTCCACTAGCTTTGTTCATAGTGATACTTCCTAAGGCCCACTTGACTTTGGACTCCAGGATGCCTGGCTTTAGGTGAGTGATCACACTATCATGATTATCTGGGTCATGAAGATCTTTTTTGTATAGTTCTTCTGTGTATTCTTGCCACCTATTAATATCTTCTGCTTCTGTTAGGTCCTTTCATTTCTGTCCTTTATTGTGCCCATTTTTGCATGAAACGTTCCCTTGGTATCCCTAATTTTCCTGAAGAGATCTCTAGTCTTTCCCATTCTATTATTTCCCTCTATTTCTTTGCATTGATCATTGACCACTTAGGAAGATTTTCATGGCTCTCCTTGCTATTCTTTGGAACTCTGCATTCAGATGGGTATATCTTTCCTTTTCTCCTTTGCCTTTAGCTTCTCTTTTCTCAGCTATTTTTAAGGCCTCCTCAGACAACCATTTTTCCTTTTTGCATTTCTTTTCTTGGGGATGGTCTTGAACACCGCCTCCTGTACAGCGTCACGAACTTCCATCCACAGTTCTTCAGGCACTCTGTCTGTCACATATAATCCCTTGAATCTGTTTGTTACTTCTACTGTATAATCGTAAGGGATTTACCTCAGATAATACATTTTAGTACTAAGAACAATTTCCCCCATCATTGAGGTATTTCTGACTCTATGTTTGGGTGTTCCAGTGGCTGCTCGAGACAAAAAGTTTTGGGTATTATCTTGTATTTAAGCTGCCAGGCTTAGTGATTGTGATGAGCAAGATGTTAAACTTTGTAGCCAAACAGACCCACAGTTAGGGTGTTGAACACTTCGCCTGTGTGAACTCAGGGTGCCCCACAGTGAGGCTGAAGAGATGGAAAAAGGGCCAGGTGCGGATGTTCTCAGTGAATGTGGGAGAGTGACCTGAAGGTTGACAGATGGCAGGACAGATGACCAGATCCCAGGCACTGTAAGCATGGGCAATCTGAGAGCCTCAAAGCAGGGGTTTGTTTGTGGTAGAAAGAGTTCCAGAGGGGACATCAGAAGAGCCTATGTAGAAGGGAATCCAGGGGAAGAAGGGAGAACCTGGGTACCGTGAAACTGGACTGTGGGAGACATGGGTGAATGGAAATTAATCTCTGTTTCCTTCTGATTTTCCTTTTGCATTTTCTCACACTCTTTAGAAACTGCCCTCCCACCTGCACTGTGCTCAGGGGAACCCAACACAGTCTTTTATTGTTGTTATTTACAGCAGAGCAAGACAAAGGGGTAGGATGTATCCAATGGGATAAAACAGAGACCCATGTGTGGACTCTCTGTAGGCTGGAAGATATCCTTTCTACAGCTCTTCTCTGTCCAAACACTGGAGGGCTCCAGGTTTCACATATCAAGGCAAATTTTTCCTTTACAGATAATGTCTGTGATTTAATCCCATCACTGTTACCGTAATGTGAACAAGAGCAACTTAACATTCACATGCTTTGCTATCTCCATCTATAAACTGTGGAATAGGAGACTGACAACATTCCCAACTGGTAGGGAGTCTGGTGAAACAAAGTCATTACAAACACTTTTATGTCATGTGTGATAAAACAGAATTAGAATTCCATTTCTCCAGCATTTAAAAACAACATGTAATAAAGTCAATGCACCATTTTACAATGACTAATAAAATCTAATTTAAATACAAACTTTAGTAATTTATAAAATTGAGAGAGATGCCAAGGACCTACTTTTTTTCTACTTCAGTTCAAATACACTAACACTGCTTTCTTGTTCTCTCATAATTGTTGATAGTCATTAAAAGCCAAGCCAAGTTATGACCTACATAAAAAACACAATTTTTATAGTGTCCAGAGTTGATTTTTAAACTCCATCATCTTGGTAGTGTGTCTAAGGAGGCATTTATACAAGGACTATTCTCTCCTTCATCTGCTTTGTAACTCAGATCTTTGTTTTTCCAGTGGAATTTAGGATGCTTCACTTTTTTAACCTTGCAGCAGCCATCAAATGAAAGAAAAACATTCAACACCTAATTTTTTAAAGATTAATTTATTTCATTTTTTGACTGTGGTGGGTCTTTGTTGCCACATGTGGGCTTTCTCTAGTTACTCTTCGTTTTTGGTTCTCAGGCTTCTCATTGCAGCGGCGCCTCTTGTTGCAGAGCACAGGCTTTAGGTACCCAGGCTTTAGTAGGTGCAGCTCTCAGGCTGTCAGGCACAGACTCAGTAGTTGTGGCACACGAATTTAGTTGCTCCATGGCATATAGGATCTTCCAGGACCAGGGGTTAAACCGGTGTCCCTTGCATTGCAAGGTGGATTCTTAACCACTGGACCACCAGGGAAGCCCCCTAATTTTTTTCTGAGGTAGAACTTCCTTTTTTGTACTTGAGTATAAATTGTACTTCTATGACTTGCTGGAGGTTGTCTCCAGTTTCCATTGCAGAGTTGTCCCTATAATGAGCTCTGGAAACATCTTGCCTCAGATTGCCTTGGACCAGAAGCAAATCAAGCAGGCAAAGGCGAATCCAGTTATGTGATCACTTTCCATATACAATGTTTTGATGCTTTGTTTTACTTTAAAACATTCCAATTTCAAATGCCTCTGGACTTGTGAGCAAAATCAAAATAAATACTCACACTGATGCAGAACAGAGGGCAACCTCTCTCACACTCAGATATAACAAAACTCAATCAGACTCAGCTGTCTGCATGGCAAAGGCCCTAAAAAGGGCTCTGCACAAAGCTTTTGAGGTTGAGAAACCCAGGGCTATGTAGAATAATTTGCTCTTATTTTTTTTTCCCCATGGTTCTGATTTTTAAGTGTAGGGGATTACCCATTGCCTGCAGCTCATTAATCATAGTAGCTTTTGATTATGAAAAGTGCAATCCAAAAGATAGTAGTCTGAGGACTTGGCAGAGAAGTTCTATGCCCATACCCGAGATGTGCCAGAACACCCCGCACTCTGCCAACAGTGATTACACTTGGCATTAATTGAAGATGCTGAGAGTATAAGCCTTCCTGAGTTTAGCCACCTGGAGCAGATTAAAATCTGGGTCCTGTCGGTGAGGAGGTTTGAGGGATTGGGAATACAAGGCTGTTTTAATCTTTTCCAAGTCAGGCTGTTTAGAAATATCCATACATCAAATGTTCATGGATCTCATACAATTTCCTTCTCAGGGGAGAATTCAATCACCAGTAACACGAAGCAGGATTAACTTGTAGAGAGCCATCTGGAGAGAGAGGATTCACCTTCCCCTATAAATATGCTCAGAGATTTGCCACCATGGTTCTGAAGAAGTTGCTGAAGTTGCTCAAAGGTACAAGGTACAAATGATATTTTCTCTGAAAACCTTGTTCAGTTGACCCAGTGAAATTAAAATGCAACTGAAGGAAAATCTAGTCCTTCCTTTGTGTTTTAATATTCCTCTGCTACAGGAGGGTGGTGTCAGGGTTTCATGGATCGACCTGAGTTCTTGCAAAGATGTGATAAAAAGCCAGTGGAAACTGTCCTGAAACTATATTGCATAGATAAAGAGAAAGGCTCATGAAATGGAACAGTGAGTAGAGGGAGAGACTAACAGAGAAATTACTATGAGTCAGAATTCAGCTCTCAGGATCATGCTAGTGTGTCAGATAAGGGCTGACTCCCTTGAAGAACACAGAAACAACTGTATGTCTTCCTTTTGGATTGGTCCCTTGATCATTATATAGTGTCCTTCCTTATCTCTTGTAATATTCTTTATTTTAAGGTCTATTTTGTGTGATAAGAGGATTGCTACACCAGCTTTCTTTTGCTTCCCATTTGCATGCAATATATTTTTCCATCTTCTAACTTTCAGTCTATATGTGTCTTTAGGTTTGAGGTGGGTTTCTTGTATACAGGGAGATAATAATTCTATCAAACATTTAGAGAAGAGCTAATGCCTATCCTTCTAAAACTCTTTCAAAAAATCGCAGAGGAAGGAATACTTCCAAACTCATTCTATGAGGTCACCATCACCCTGACACCAAAACCAGACAAAGACAACACAAAAAAAGAAAACTACAAGCCAATATCACTGATGAACATAGATGCAAAAATCCTCAACAAAATTTTAGCAAACAGAATTCAGTAGCACATCAAAAAGCTCATACACCATAATCAAGTTGGGTTTATTCCAGGGATGCAAGAATTCTTCAATATACGGAAATCAATCAATGTGATACACCATATCAACAAATTGAAAGATAAAAGTCATATGATAATCTCAATAGATGCAGAAAAAAACCTTTAACAAAATTCAGCACCCATTTATGATTAAAAGTCTTCAAAAAATGGGCATAGAAGGAACCTACCTCAACATAGTAAAGGCCGTATACGATAAGCCTACAGCAAACATTCTCAATGGTGAAAAACGGAAAGCATTGTCCCTAAGATCAGGAACAAGACAAGTGTGTCCACTTTCACCACTATTATTCAACATAGTTCTGGAAGTCCTAGCTACAGGACTCAGAGAAGAAAAAGAAATAAAAGGAATCCAAATCAGAAAAGAAGTAAAGCTCTCACTGTTTGCAGATGACATGATACTGTACATAGGAAACCCTAAAGATAGTATTAGAAAATTACTAGAGCTAATCAGTGAATTTAGCAATCAATACACAGAAATCACTTGCATTTCTATATACTAACAATGAAAAATCCAAAAGAGAAATTAAAGAATCAATCCCATTCACTACTGCAACAGAAAGAATAAAATATCTAGGAATAAACTTACCTAAGGAGACAAAAGAACTATACACAGAAAATTATAAGACACTAATGAAAGAAATCAAAGACAATATAAATAGATGGAGAGATATTCCATGTTCCTGGGTGGGAAGAATCAATATTGTGAAAATGACTATACTACCAAACTAAATCTACAGAGTCAATGTGATCCCTATCAAATTACCAATGGCATTTTTCACACAACTAGAACAAAAAATTTCACAATTCATATGGAAACACAAAAGACCCCAAGTAGCCAAAGCAGTCTTGAGAAAGAAGAATGGAGCTGGATGAATCAGCCTTTCTGACTTCAGATTATATCATAAAGCTACAGTCATCAAGACAGTGTGATACTGGCACAAAAACAGAAATATAGATCAATGGAACAAGATAGAGAGCTCAGAAATAAACCCATGCAACTATGGGTACCTTATTTTTGACAAAGGAGGCAAGAATATTCAATGGGGCAAAGACAGCCTCTTCAATAAATGGTGTTGGAAAAATTGGACAGCTACATGTAAAAGAATGAAATTAGAACACTTCCTAATACCATACACAAAGATAAACTCAAAATGGATTAAAAACCTAAATGTAAGGCCAGAAACTATAAAACTCTTAGAGGAAAACATAGGCAGAATGCTCAATAACATAAATCAAAGCAAGATCCTCTATGACCTACCTCCTAGAGTAATGGAAATAAAAGCAAAAGTAAACAAGTGGGACCTGATTAAACTTAAAAGCTTTTGCATGCACAGCAAAGGAAACTATAAGCAAGGTGAAAAGACAGACCTCAGAATGGGAGAAAATAATAGCAAATGAAACAACTGATAAAGGATTAATTTCCAAAATATACAAGCACCTCATTCAACTCAATACCAGAAAAACAAACAATCCAAGCAAAAAGTGGGAAAAAGACCTAAACCGACATTTCTCCAAAGAAGACATACAGATGGTGAATAAACACATGAAAAGATGCTCAACATTGCTCATTTTTAGAGAAATGCAAATCAAAACTACAAGGAGATATCACCTCACACCAGTCAGAATGGCCATCATCAAAAAGTCTACAAACAATAAATGCTGGAGAGGGTGTGGAGAAAAGGGAACATTCTTGCACTGTTGGTGGGAATGTAAATTGACACAGCCACTATGGAAGATGGTATGGAGATTCCTTAAAAAAACTAGGAATAAAACCACCATATGACCCAGCAATCCCACTCCTAGGCATATACCCTGAGGAAACTAAAATTGAAAAGGACACATGTATCCCATTGTTCATTGCAGCACTATTTACAATAGCTAGAACACAGAAGCAACCTAGATGTCCACTGGCTGATGCATGGATAAAGAAGTTGTGGTACATATACACAATGGTATTCCATAACTCAGCCATAAAAAGGAACTCATTTGAGTCAGTTCTAAGGAGGTGGATGAACCTAGGATCTATTCTACAGAGTGAAGTAAGTCAGAAAGAGAAAGATAAATATCATATTCTAATGCATATATATGGAATCTAGAAAAATGGTACTGAAGAATTTATTCACAGGACAGCAATGGAAAAACAGACATAGAAAATAGATTTAGGGACATGAGGAGAGGGGAGGAGAGAGTGAGATGTATGGAAAGAGTAACATGGAAACTTACATTACCATATGTAAAATAGATAGCCAACGGGAATTTGCTGTATGGCTCAGGAAACTCTAACAGGGGCTCTGTATCAACCTAGAGGGCTGGGATGGGAGGGAGATGGGAAGGAGGTTCAAGAGGGAGAGGATATATGTATACCTATGGCTGATTCATGTTGAGGTGTGACAGAAAACAATTATCCTTCAATTAAAAATAAATTAATTTTTTTAAAAAAGAACACAGAAACAAATTTAGACTAGTCTTAGAAAGCAGAGGACCCAAAGGAGTATGAGACAGAGAAAGCCTTCACATTTTAATGGAAGAAAATGAATTAGCATAATCTGGGGATAGAGAGAAGATGGGCCAGGAGGTCAAAGACCAACCTCAAGTTCCCTGGGCCAACCCAGGTCATCTGAAATGATGCCAGTCTTCAGAGCAGAAATATGTCAGTCTTCTGGAAAAAGAACTGAACCTCAATAAAAAAAAGTAAATGCCAGCCATACCAATTTGACCTGCAAACTGCTGTGATATGGAGGCAGAGTCAGATCACTCAGGAAAATAACAGATTATTTAAAAATAGGTTTTATTAAATATTTAACATCTTCACTATTAAAGTTATAGACAAACTAGACACATGGTATTGTCTTCAATTTGTAAGTCAACTATGATATAAACAATACTGAAGCCATTAAAATTAAGATACATTGATTGATTGTGAACAATATCCATAAGCCTCTAGACTCATTTGGTGGCATAAATTTGATATTTAGACTATGCTGTGGCACAATGAGAAAAGAAACTTATAAAGTCAACTCAGTTTTGAATATAGATGTGAAAATCCTTAACTAAATATTGGCAAACTGTCTAAAAATGTGTAAAAAAAATATTAGTTGGCCAAAAAGTTCATTTGGGTTCTTCTGCAAGATGTTATGGAAAAACCCAAATGAACTTTTTGGCCAATTCAATATACGACTAAACTGGGTTGATCTCAAGATTTCAGTGATGGCTTAACATTAGGAGGAAGTTTATTGATGTAATGCTCTACATTAACATAGTAAAAGAGAAAGGCCATATCACTAGATACTGGAAAACCAGCAAATAAAATTCAACACTCACTGAAGCAAAATCTCTTAGTAAACTAAGAACAGAAGGGAATATCTACATCTTAGTAAAGTTTACCAAAAATCTACAAAAAATATCATGTGCATTGGAGAAACGTTAGAAGCATTTTCTTTAGAGTCAGGAACAAAACAAAGGTGCCTGCTTTCACTACATCTATTCCATGTTTATTGGAAGTCCAAGCCAGTTCAATAAGAAATAAAAGATACAAGAAAGAAAGAAAGAAAGATGGAAAGAAAGAAAGATGATCTAACAATAAGATTGTTTTCATAGACAATTCAAGAAACTCTTCAAGAAAAACTGTGGAATATAAGAGAATTTGTCAAGATAACTAGATAAAATAACAACGTATTAGAATTGCATTCAAAATCACAAACAACAAATAATTAGAAATTAGAACATGAAATGAAACACAAAATAGCAACAGAAGTTACCAATGTTCTATGAATTAATCTAACAAAAGATGGGAAAGTCCTTTATCAACTCCCTCATCAATAAAATAAACCTATAGAAAAATATAAAGTAAAACCTAAATAAATGAGCCATATTACTTTAATACATACTATCAAAAATAGCAGTTGTCTGCCCTTTAACTTGTAAATTCAATGCAATTTCAATGAACACTTCAATAACATTGTTTTTATACAACTAAATTTCATGTGAAAGGTAATCATATATTTCATTTGGATGAATGAAGAGCCCAGAAGAGCTTTTGAAGAAGGGAGACATATATTCACTAGATAGTAAGGTTTAACATAAAATTATAGGGTTAAAACAGTGGGTATTGGCATAGAAAAAGACAAATAGGATAATGGAACAGAACAGACTGTTTAATGAGTGGACGTTTAATAAAATGGTTCTGACAATTGTCTCTCCATACAGAAAAAGACAAAATTAGATTCTTACCTCACACTAGACACAAAAATTAATTTCAGGTGGACTTAAATATGAAAACAAAACTGTAAGCTTTAGAAGATAAGAGAATATCATTATTATGTAAGAGCTGTTAAAAGAAATAAAATAGATTTAAAAAATCCATACAAGTAATTAAAAGACACTTGCTCCTTGGAAGAAAAGCTATGACAAACCTAGACAGCATATTAAAAAGCAAAGACATTACTTTGCCTGCAAAGGTCTGTATAGTCACAGGTATGGTTTTTCCAGTAGTCATGTATGGATGTGACAGTTGGACCATAAAGAAGGCTGAGCACCAAAGAATTGATGTTTTTGAACTGTGGTGTTGGAGAAGACTCTTGAGAGTCCTTTGGACTGCAAGGAGATCAAACCAGTCAGTCCTAAAGGAAATCAGTGACTATTCATTGGAAGGACTGATGCTGAAGCTGAAGCTCCAACACTTAGGCCACCTGATATGAAGAACGGACTCACTGGAAAATACCCTGATGCTGTGAAGAAGAGAAGGCAGGAGAAGAGGATGAGGATGAGAAGAGGACGGCAGAGGATGAGATGGTTGGATGGCATCCAACTCAAATGACATGAGTTTGAGCAAGTTCTGGGAGTTGATGATGGACAGGGAAGCCTGGCATGCTGCAGTCCATGGGGTTGCAAAGAGTTGGACATGACTGAGCGACTGAACTGACTGACTGATACAGGTAAAATGTTAAAACAAAATATTGAGTAAGAAAAGTAAGTTGGAAAAGAATGAATACATTTTGATAATAGTAGTATGTAGTTTGTGTAAAATTATGTATGCACATGTATGGGAACAAATGCAATAGAAGAACATTAGCAAATTCTAAAGGTAGATACTCCAGTACTGTTGCCTGGAAAATCCCATGGATGGAGGAGCCTGGTAGGCTGCAGTCCAAGGGGTCGCTAAGAGTCGGACACGACTGAGCGACTTCACTTTCACTTTTCACTTTCATGCATTGGAGAAGGAAATGGCAACCCACTCCAGTGTTCTTGCCTGGAGAATCCCATGGACGGAGAGGCCTGGTGGGCTGCAGTCCATGGGGTCGCACAGAGTCGGACACAACTGGAGCAACTTAGCAGCAGCAGCAGCAGCAAAGGTAGATAACTCTGACTACTTAAAACTTAAAACTTCTATATAAAAGATACAGTAAAAGATAAAGTAAAAATTAAATTCACATAATGGGAGAAAATAATTAAAACCCATATAATCATCAAACAATTGATATACTTAATAATAAAGAATTCCAACATGGCTGTAACTAACAATCTAAAAGAAAAAGAGACAAGAATGTAGACAATTCACAAAAATTGTGAATTGGTAACTATTAAAGCGTCTGCCCACAATGCGGGAGACCGGGGTTCAATCCCTGGGTCGGGAAGATCCCCTGGAGAAGGAAATGGCAACCCACTCCAGTACTCTTGCCTGGAGAATCCCATGGAGGGAGGAGCCTGGTAGGCTATAGTCCATGGGGTCGCAAAGAGTCGGACACAACTGAGCGACTTCACTTTCAAGCATCTAAAAAGATTCTCAACCCCGTTAACAATCAGGGAAATGAAAATTGAAACCTGATTTTGAAATTGAAAATGATTTCACACCCATCATATTGGCAAAAATTAGTAAATCTCATAACATCAAATATTGGTGAAGATGTAGGGAAATGGATTCATACAAATTATAGGTACCACCACTTTGGAGAGCAATTATTGAAGTCCTAGGAAAGCTGAGGAGAAGGCGATGGCACCCCACTCCAGTACCCTTGCCTGGAAAGTCCCATGGATGGAGGAGCCTGGTAGGCTGCAGTCCATGGGGTTTCGAAGAATTGGACACGACTGAGCGACTTCACTTTCACTTTTCACTTTCATGCATTGGAGAAGGAAATGGCAACCCACTCCAGTGTTCTTGCCTGGAGAATCCCAGGGATGGGGGAGCCTGGTGTGCTGCTGTCTATGGGGTCGCACAGAGTCAGACATGACTGAAGCGACTTAGCAGCAGCAGCAGGAAAGCAGAAGATGTGTTAATCTCTGATCCAGTAGTTCTAGATGTCTTTTCTAAAGTAATCTTGGGTGAACAAAGAGGTTTGTACAGAGTCATTCATTTGTAACATGGTAGTTTGGTTTGCAATAGCAAAGAATGAAAACATCTACTGTCTCTAAGTAGGATAATGGATATCCTCTGCTTTGTCAGTACAATGCATTCTATACAGCATTTAAAATGAATGAAGTAGATCTGTATCTGTCTGTGTCTTTCACAATAAATCTTGAAAAACCAAAATATTGAATGATAAAATCAAGCTGTAAATACATACTGACAGATTTTAGAACACATTCCTTGGAAGGAAGGCTATGACAAACTTAGACAGCATATTAAAAAGCAAAGACATTACTTCACCTGCAAAGGTCCGTATAGTCACAGCTATGATTTTTCCAGTAGTCATGTATGGATGTGACAGTTGGACCATAAAGAAGGCTGAGCGCCAAAGAACTGATGCTTTTAAACTTTTTTTTTTTAAGTTCTTGTAGGCCTTCCCTGGTGGCTCAGACAGTAAAGAATCCGCCTGCAATGTGGGAAACCTGGGTTCAATCCCTGGGTCAGGAAGATCCCTTGGAGAAGGAAATGGCAACCTACTTCAGTATTCTTGCCTGGAAAATCCCATGGATGGAGGAGCCTGGCAGGCTACAGTCCATGGGGTTGCAAAGAGTCGGACACGACTGAGTGACTTCACTTTATGAAAAGCATAAATATAAACATCTATGCAAAAATCAGGTGCTTCCCCTTACAGAATTCTTTCCTTGGGATTTACTCCCCAGAGCAGATTTGCCACATGGAAGGATATGATGAATTCTATAATGTTGTAGATTTCTTTCCAGAAAAATTATGCCTCTAAATAGAGGCAACGCATGGGTATACCTGAGTTTCCAAAACACTGTTAATTTTTTAAAATCTATTATTTAATATATAGGAAGTAGTGTATTGAGCTCTTCCAATTTGCAACTCTTTTAACTATTAGGGAAGCTAAACATTTTCCCAAGTGTTTGTTCACTATTTGTATTTTCTCCTGTGCAAACCATCTGTTCATATCCCTTAGCCATCTGTCCAATCAGAGCTGAGTATTGTCCACATAGATAATATTAATTTTCCTTACATTCCTAACAGTAAATCTTTATAGATTATTATATCACTCCCCTTATTGTTTTCCTATTTATTTTTCCAATTTGGGACTGTGATGGGTCAATTTGACTGACCAGCAGATTTTCAGGCAACGGGTTAAATATAATTTGGGTGTATCTGTGAGGGTGTTTCTGGAAGACAGGAGCCTTGGTGGAGTCTGTAAGACTGGTGGGCCTCCCTAGAATGGAAGGTGAAACAACCACTTTGGAAAACATTTTAGTAGTTTTTAAAAGTTACACTTATCTTATGACCTAGTCATTCCATTCCCAGTTATTTACCCAAGAGAAAGGAAATCATATGTTTATACAAATGAGACAGGCTGGGACCTGGGACTCCGTTCGCTTTGCTATAGTGCTTGCATCTGGACAAATGTCTCCTCCAGCAACAAAATACAAAGAAACTATAAGGGACTAAAAAATAAGTGCATGCAATTGGCACAAATTATGAACAACAAGGTACAAAAAGACCAAAAACACAACTGCCATTGCTGAGGAGCCAGGAGCAAAACCAGGGTACTGCACATACACCCTGCAAACAGCACCATCAAGAGGGTGGGCAAACCACCCAAAGAACCCCTCCAGCATGACCCCTGGACCCGCCCCTACCCTCACTCCATATAAGGAAGCAGCTCACCCCTGCTCAGGGAGGGATCAAGGGTACCTGTTACTTGTTTTCACTCTCTCCTGTTGCAGCACAAGTCCCAGTTAAGCCTTGTCTGAATTTCTTATCTGGCCTCTTTATCAATTTCTAGTGCAAGAACTGTGGTCGGTAACACAAAGGTTTGTACAGAAATGTTCCCAGCAGCTTCATCTCTAATAAGGAAAAATTATTAAATATATACATATCTATCAACAAGTGACTAGATAAATACATGTGATACAGCTACAAATGGAATAGTACTCAGCACTAACAAGGAATGAACGGTTGCTACATGCAAAAACTGGAAGGAGTGTCAAGACATTTATTCTGCATGAAAGAAACCAGACTCCCCCCCCCCCCAAAAAAAAGTTTCCATTTATAAGCAATTCTAGAAAATGCAAACCAACTAAAACAGATTAGTGGGCTTGGGGTGGGGAGCAGAGTGGGAATGCATGCAGCTAGGTGGGACCAGAGGAGGAGCCGCAAGGGTAGAAGCAGGGAAGGGTGTGGGGGAGGCACGCAGGGAGGTGGGGGGTGGTACCTGAGTAGAGGGTACCAGAGAAGGCCAAGGGGAGGCAGGTAGGGACAGGAGCAGAAAGGGATTAGGAGGAGGGATGGAGGAAGGGGAGGAGTGCGGGGACAGGAGCTCAGGAAGGTTAAAAATAGGCGGAGCTTCGCGGTGGCTGTAGTGCCGAAAGGAGTGGAAAGAAGGAGGCGGAGCCGAGTCTCGAAGACGGGGCGAGTTCTACGCGAGTGGGCGGGGCCGTGGCGTGGGCTCCGCCCGGCCGCGCTCAGCGTCATGGCGCGCCTCCTGCGGGCTCTGCGGGGCCTGCGCCTCCGCGAGGCGCTAGGGTGGGCTGCGCGGGGCCGAGCGGACTGCGGCGGCCTCCGCGCAGGTGCTGGATCCCCGCAAGCAGGTAGGCCTCGCAGGCCCCGCCCTCACCTCCCGGCTTTCGATTTTTGTTCGCTTGCCGGGTCTCGGGGGGCCCCAGCCGGCTGGTCCTGGACCTGACTCGTCCATTCTCCGGAAGCTCCGTCGGGGCTCCTGCCCGCCCACCCCCTGCCATCTAAGAACTGCGGGCTGTAAACTTGAAGGGGCGTGGGCGGGGGAGTCCCTGACTCATATGAGGGTTTGTGGAAAAGTACAGGTCCTCTCCTCCCACGTGCACACATACTTGTTTTGTTTTTTGTATAAAATGTACTCTGGAGCCGGGCTTCCAGGTGAAGGACGGCGGTGTTGGTTGAGCAGCCCGCCCAGAGCGCTCTCTGCTGCAGCCACCCACTGCTCTGTTAACTACACTGTCCCCCTCGTCCAGTTATGCCTGCTGCTTTCCGCGTCTCAGAAGCAGGCAGTTCTGACTTTGCATGCCTGTGGATCTGTTCCCTGACCTCTATATCTGTGTTTCCAGGACCCAGGGGGAACGTGAGGACTCGTAATCCCTTACCCCCTCTAACCTGATAACCATCGTTAGTCAGTGGCTGCGACACAGACCGGGGGAAAGTGTGCGTTTCTTCTACAACATGGCTTTGGCTGCTCTGTGGGATTGGGGCTCGCTGACACCTCATCCTTTAGTACAGAGTCACTAAAGGCGACGCTAGTGGGATCTTGGGTCAGCTGGCTGTATTTCATGTCCAGTTTGGTGGACACAGTGCCATGTGTTGATTGCCTTTCTGGACAGCTGCCCCAGCTAGCCCATCTTGGAATCCATTTGTTATGTGTCCACTAAAGATATTTAAAGATAAATATCTGTGCTATAAATGTACCCAGTCACTCGGAATTCTTTTTATCCCCTGAAAATTTCAAAATGTAGTGTTAAATAAATAAAAGCCCTGGCAGGGTGCTATGGGAGCTGATCAAATATGACTTGGGGTCACGGACCTCAGACCACTCCTGGTGTCTCTAGTCAGCCAATCTCCTGTGTGTTCTTTGCCCACTCAGTGCTAAGTGTTGACTTCCTGAGAACCACAGGTGGTGGTTCAGGCATCACAGTTCTGGGCTGGAGCCCTCCTCATTCCCCTTTAGAGGGTGGTGGTTTCAGCGGAAATTTGCCCTTTATGTTTGTACTTAGTGCTGTCGGAAACAGCCTAATAAATTGCCCTGGAATCTGAGGTTCTTCAGCAACATTAAAATTTGGCCAGACACCAATACTTAACAGGAACTGCTCACTTATCAGACACCCACTCTTGGGAATTTATTCTAAGGAAATAATTCAAAAGAAGAACAAAGTTATATGTGCAGAGATGCTTTTAACAGCACTACTCTTAAGAAGGAGAAACTGGCCATAACCCAAATGTCTATCAGTTAAGGAATGCTTAAGTAAACCGTGAACGTTCAATTCAACAAACTAGTAGGCAACCATTGAGAATGATAGGCAGCTAATAGTTTCGTGGTTAAGGGGTTTCAGTGTTGATGTGCCACACCCACTGGCTGTGTGTCTTTGAGCATGTCTTGAACTTGGTAAGCATAAGCCTGTTTTTTTTTTCTTTGTAAAATAAGGATAATGATGATAGTAGGGTTATTATACAGAATAAATGAAAAAAACTAAACATGTTTTATCACAATATTGGTGCTTAGTAGGTATACAATAAGCATTAGTTATAATTACATAAATGAATGGAAAGGATAAAAGTGTAGCTATATTTAACCCTATGCTGTGTGCTTAATTATCCACGTTGAGGGAAAACTAATCAGACATAACAAGTACAGAGAGATGCTGACAGGAAGACATTTTATAGTCTATACATTTTATCACTTATATAAAGTTGTCACTCAAGCATTGTACGTGTACTTGTAGCAGTAAACTTAAAACCAGCAGTGGTACACATCTAAGTAATTATACTCTGTGATAACTTCCATCCCAAACGTTGGGGTCAAAAATATGCTTTGAAGCAAAACAATAGCTTTCCATTAGAATTCTTTAAATTTCTCACCCAGTTCAGCATTATGACCTGAAAGTTAATCAAATGTTTTCCCTATAATTTAACATACCAGATAATCCTAATTACTTTAACATTTCTTCTGAGATGCCTATAGGCCCTTTGGGATACTCAAAGTTAGCTAGAGAAAGAAACTTACAATCTGTTGTCAAAAGCACCTCAATATTCCAGGAAAGGTTTTATCTCTTAACAAGGAGAAAGAAAACCAAATTCTACTTTTATACCAGCTTACTATTAATAACAAAGTATATTTACCTAATTAAATCCAGTCTAATCTTAATCACTCCTGACAACAAATAAAACTCTTCTCAAAGTTCCCTTTTTTCACAAACCTTTTGTCACTTTTTGTATCCATATGAGTTGTCCCCATCCAGAAACAACTGAGGTAGGAGATACATAGGCCCCTGGGTTGCACAGCTGGTGTTTGTCAAGTGGAATAAAATTCAAGGTTTTTTCTCACCCAAACCCTTCAGTGACAAGCTAGTGGCAAAAACTGAGCTCGGCTAAAGACATAAGGTGTCGACTCCTGAGGTCAAAGAAAACTTCCCTGTCTACACATGCGCGGAAGGCTTCTTGGGGATCGAAAAGGGAGGGGGCCCCACCCTATAATAAGCATGGAGAGGCACCCTCAGGCTTCTGCGATGGGATCCATCTTAGCAAAAAGTTGTGCACTCATCGTGGGGAGGGTCCAAGGACCAGTCAGTTGTGGAAAAAAAATAATTGGCCAAATGTAAACAAAGATGGGGAAGGACTATCCAATTAAGGGATTTAAATCACCTTTTTACTGGCTTCTCATTTAGGACACCCACACTCCTCTCTGGGTGGGTATTTCTGCCTTACTTCTTATGCCCTCCTCCTTAGAGAGGGTGCCCATGCCCCTTCTCTCCAGCTGTGTATTTCTTCTTCTGTCTTAAATAAATGATTTATCTGTATGCCCTCCCACTTATTGTGCTGTGTACTCTAATGATAAACTTTGTACCTGTTTTTACAGTTTCTGCCTCCTTGAAACATTCTTACTTTCAAATGAGGGAAAGAGCCAGGACCACTTTGCTTCTAACCTCTTGCCCCTAGTGGTCTGCTGGCTAGGATTCCTGGCTTTCATCCAGGTTACCCAGGTTCAATTCCTGGTCAGGAAACAGCTTTCTCTTCAGAACCATTCACTGCTCTCCCCTCAGAGATCACAACCAGCTCCAGGACAAAATTATTATCATCATTTTTCCTCAACAAAAAATAACCTCCATTCTTTATACCTCCTCTCACTAACACGTATCCCACTTGCTTTACACACTGAAGTGCTTCCTCATCATTTTTAGTACTTTAATAACATGTAAGGCAGACTTATGTACATATGTACATAACTGCATATGCAAAAAGAACCAGTTTGGGAATTTCAGAAGTTTCATCTTAACCCATTTTTTTTTTCTTGGAGTTTAAAGAATACTGTTGCCATATGTTGTTGAAAAAAATTATCTTTTTCTTTAATCATAATCTCATAGCTAAAATTTTTCAAATAAATTGAACCAAATCTCCCATTTTATAAAAGACAAGAAAGATACCAATCACACAAATGGAATATACACTCACACACCAGAAGACAGAACTGTCACAAATCTTCAAGACAATAACCAATACAGAGTCCCCAACACAAACGCTCCTCGACATCATACCCATGGCAGAACCAATTGGCGAAATGCCCAAACAGTATTTTGTGCTCAAAGAGAAGTTAGCCCGGCTGCACACCGGTGCACTGACTTACTGGGTCTTGGGTCTCATCAGCTCATCCAGACACGTTTCCATTCCACCGAGGAAAAGTGTATGTACGTTGACAGCCAGTGCCGAGCAGCGGAGTGACAGCCAGTGCCGAGCAGCGGAGAAACAGGGAGGATCCCTGAAACAACACGGATTCGGCAGCTGCTAGGAACGTCCCCTCATATCCATCCCCTCATATCCGCCTCTTGGGGCCAGCAGGCCAGGAGCAGCAGTTCCTCACAGTCACTCTGGCGTGTCGTCATGGCCTCAGCATTGCTCAGGAAAATCCCGTGAGCCAGGTGTTGCGAGAGCACAGCGGTCCCATGGTGAGAGCCGAAAAGCCTAAGTGAAAGTAGGGTCCCGCTGCTCGCTGCTCAAAAGCTAATAGAGGCGAGAATGGTGGAAAGTTTGCTTAATTTCAGAGGCCCGCAACCTGGGCTTGGCGGGGCAGGGGCGAGGAAGACTCCTGTCCGAAGTTTGACTCCCCCTCTCCCCTTCAGTGGGCAAGAGCTTTTGTAGGTGATGGGAGGGGGCTATATGCAGAAACAGCACAGTCAGCTCTGACAGTCATCTTGAAATTGCTTATGCAGTGATCTAATCAGTGTCATTGATTGTTTCAAGTACAGTTCATCTTCAGTTCCAGGGTAGGTCTGTTCCTATTTCCAGGCCAGCTCTGAGAACTGCCGTAGTTTATGTCATGGCTGCAGTCTGATCATCATGTTTATTTCTTCCACCTGGTGGGGGTTTCAGTATAAGACAGCTCACAGGCTATATGGCTCAGAATATTATCTGTATCCCTCGAGAAGGAACTAAAAGTCGTTGACTTTGCTTAATGACTAAATTATTATTATTTTGTCTCATTTGACTGTTTTCTTTTGTTTCTGTATTTTCTCACTTCTCTGATTAAATATTGTGGTTTTTTTTTTAATATACTTATTTTGCTATTCTGGGATCTTAGTTGTGACAGGTAGGATCTAGTTCCCTGACCAGGGATTGAACCCAGGCTCCCTGCACTGGGAGCTCAGAGTCTTAGCCTCTGGACCACCAGGGAAGTTCCTGATTAAACTTATTCTTTGGCTAAAGTTATTTCACAGACAAAAGGCAGACTGAGGACATGTTGGGGAAGGACCATAGGATCCTGCTCCATTTCACTAGGACACTGCATCTCAGTTTCCTTCCCACCTCCCTGCTTGCCTCCATGTATCTTCAACCTGTATATCAAGGAGAGCCTCAGAGTACAATCCTCAGGCCTTTCTGTTTTGTCTATACTCACTGACTTGAGGATCTTTCAGCCCCCAAGATAAAAGACAGCTTCAGGCTGAGGAATCCTAAAGTTCACATTTCCACCTTAGACCTCTCCCTCTCTGTATCCATATAGCCATACTTGACACCTGCACCTGAATACCTGATTGGCATTTAACAAGTTCAAAACCATGTTTCCAAACCTACTCCTCCTGAAGTCTTCCCCATCTTCCAGAGCCCAGAAGCTGTGGCTTATGACTCTTGACCTTTGCTTTCTCTCACCTCCACAACTGGCCCATCAGCAGATCCCCCCGCTCTGCCATCAGACTGTGTCCACCGACTGATCACTTCTAAGCCACTACACTGCTGCAACCCCAGTCCAGGTCTCTGCCTTTCAGCAAGGGATACAGATAATATTCTGAGCCATAGCCTGTGAGCTGTCTTATAGATACTGAAACCAACCGCCCCCCCTCCCCTCCCCGTGGAAGAAGTAAACATGATCAGACTGCAGCCATGACGTACGCTGCCACAGTTCTCAGAGCTGGCCGGCCTCTGTATTGGTTCTCCTGCTTCAGCCTTTACCCTGTTTCTTTTTTTTTTTTTGGAACGTCTGCCACTAATTCTTTTAAAATATGTTAGATCATTCCATGCCTCTGCTAACCTTTCACTGCCTTCCAAACTCATTGAGAACAAAAGCCAGTGTTCTTACAAAAGCCTTCAAGGCCTGAACATCCCTGGTGGGCCAGTGATTAAGAATCCACCTGCCAGTGCAGGGAACATGGGTTTGATCCCTGGTCTGGGAAGATCCCACATGTCTTGGAGCAGCTAAGCCTGTATACCACAACTACTGAGCCCACGCATCTAGAGCCCGTGCTCTGCAACTGCCATGAGGCATCTAGAGTCCGTGCTCTCCAACTGCCATGAGAAACCCTGGCACAATAATGAAACATAGTCTCCACTCACCTGAAACATAGTCTCTACTCACCGCAATTAAAGAAGACCCAGCAGAGCCTTAACTAATTGATTGAAGTAATAGTCTTCAAGGCTCTAAGTGATCTGGCCCCCATTGCTTGTCTGTTCTCATTTCTATTAACCTTCCCTGCTGGCTCCACCCGAGTAGCTCAGGCCTCTTTGCTGTTCATAGGACATGCCAGGCACACCCAGCCTGTTGCTTCTCTTGCCCGCAGTGGTCCTCCAGGTGCTCATCTGATGGGTCTGTTTACATTTCCTTCAACTCTGTGCCGAAAGGCCACCTTCCTAATAAAGCCTTCGATCACTATTCTGTTTTCTCTTGTGTAAGTTGAGGTGTGCAGATGATACGATCCTTTGATATTCTTAACATTGGATGATTAGAACATTATAATAGACGTTAGACTTCCCACCACCCGCCCCCCTCCTCAACTCTTTGGCCAAAGAGAGTATTATCCTAATTACTTTGATTATACTCATTGGAATAAAAGTAACATAGATGCTGTAGGAAGCAGAAGAAAGGAAGACACAAGTGGATAAAAACCATGAAGCCCAAACATAGATTATGGTAGGTCTCAGTTTCCCTTTCAGGAATGTGTGCTCTAGGAGTCTTCTATTTTTCACACAAGAAGAATTTTTAATAGAGGCCTCCTTTGATGAATAAAATCTGAGATATCTTTATAAACCAGCAAGGAAGAGGGTTTTAATAACCCACTGGCTCAATGATCTTTTCTGTCCAGTCTCACAGCTATTCGCAGGTGTATCCTGACAGGAAATACTCCTTTGTATGTAGTAATGGAAGAGGGATTGATCTCTACCCTTAGCAAACCAAGGAGAATTTATTCTGCTTCATTTCATATTTCAGCTGCCTCTTTAACTTCTGTGCCCCAGTACAACTGGAAAACTGGCTCTCTGCTTATTACTCATCTCTTACTAAACTAATGAGTCAATTAAAGCATTTTGTACCTGAACTTTCTGGTCTCTGTGAAGAAGGAAAGGTTGGGAGCGGAGGGGATGTTATGGTGTGTTCTGTTGGGAACTGGTGCACTTCAGGAGAGAGGCTTAGCAAGAAAAGGTCATTGTGCCTTCCTGGCTTTTTTCTTGAAGCAAAATATATTTTAATAATATAGAAATGTATAAAAATCCGTAACTTGATCAAAGACATCATTTGAAGCCAATCAGATCAGATCAGTCGCTCAGTCGTGTCTGACTCTTTGCGACCCCATGAATCGCAGCACGCCAGGCCTCCCTGTCCATCACCAACTCCCAGAGTTCACTGAGACTCACATCCATCGAGTCAGTGATGCCATCCAGCCATCTCATCCTCTGGCGTCCCCTTCTCCTCCTGCTCCCAATCCCTCCCAGCATCAGGGTCTTTTCCAATGAATCAACTCTTTGCATGAGGTGGCCAAAGTACTGGAGTTTCAGCTTTAGCATCATTGTTTCCCAAGAAATCCCAGGGCTGATCTCCTTCAGAATGGACTGGTTGGATCTCCTTGCAGTCCAACGGACTCTCAAGAGTCTTCTCCAACACCACAGTCCAAAAGCATCAATTCTTTGGCGCTTAGCCTTCTTCACAGTCCAACTCTCACATCCATACATGACCACTGGAAAAACCATAGCCTTGACTAGACGAACATTTGTTGGCAAAGTAATGTCTCTGCTTTTGAATATGCTATCTAGGTTGGTCATAACTTTCCTTCCAAGGAGTAAGCGTCTTTTAATTTCATGGCTGCAATCACCATCTGTAGTGATTTTGGAGCCCAGAAAAATAAAGTCTGACACTGTTTCCACTGTTTCCCCATCTATTTCCCATGAAGTGGTGGGACTGGATGCCATGATCTTTGTTTTCTGAATGTTGAGCTTTAAGCCAACTTTTTCACTCTCCACTTTCACTTTCATCAAGAGGCTTTTGAGTTCCTCTTCACTTTCTGCCATAAGGGTGGTGTTATCTGCGTATCTGAGGTTATTGATATTTCTCCCGGCAATCTTGATTCCAGTTTGTGTTTCTTCCAGTCCAGCATTTCTCATGATGTACTCTGCATATAAGTTAAATAAACGGGGTGATAATATACAGCCTTGACGAACTCCTTTTCCTATTTGGAACCAGTCTGTTGTTCCATGTCCAGTTCTAACTGTTGCTTCCTGACCTGCATACAGATTTCTCAAGAGGCAGATCAGGTGGTCTGGTATTCCCATCTCTTTCAGAATTTTCCACAGTTTATTGTGATCCACACAGTCAAAGGCTTTGGCATAGTCAATAAAGCAGAAATAGCACCCATCTAATAATTTGCAATTTGTCAACCACTGCTATTAAATACATTCTTATAGAGTAGTTATTTTGAGAGTCTAAACAATGCAATGAAATACAAAGAAACAATTAAAATACAAATATCTGTAGTGAAGGCATGACTCTAATTCTTTGGGAGAAATAACTAAATTTTCTTAGACAAACCCAAGGAAGTCAACCTCAGTGTTCCTTGCTTTTTTCATTTTTTTGAAATTCCTGTTTAACAATACAGGGTCTCTTACAAAAAGTCAGCCGGCTCTCTCCAAGAGTGAGTGGCAGAAGAAGCTGACACCAGAGCAGTTCCATGTCACAAGAGAAAAAGGGACGGAGCCGGTAAGCTACACTCGTTTACGGTTTCTGAGTAGATGTGTTGGGTGTGGCGCAGGACAAACTGGAGTTGATCTCACTACAAAACCTAACCTGGTGCTGTTCTCTCAGATCACCCCACCTTCTCCTTCCCATAGTAAAAGGACAGCCAGTGGGAGTTTGACGTATGAAGCAGGGCACCCAAAGCCAGTGCTCTGGGACAGCCTGGAGGGGTGCGGGGAGTGCAAGGGGGGCTCAGGCGAGAGGGAACACATGTATGCCTATGGCCGATGCATGTTGATGTATGGTAAAAGCCATCAAGATATTATAAGGGAATTACCCTCCAATTAAAAAAAAAAAACAAAACTCATCATTTTCTCTACTAATCTGGCACCCTCCACTGTTCTCCTCTGGCCATGAATATCCATCCAGTTAATGCAAGCCAGAAACCTCTCTCTGGACACACTGCCCTCCAGTGGCCGGTCCACCCACTCAGCCTCCTGAATGACTGTCTCATCACCCTGCTTCTCTCCACTGCTTGCCCCTGTAGGCTGGTCCAGGCCGCACCATCCCTGGCTCAAAAGCAGCTGCCTCAGCTGTGCTCCTCACCTCTGTACTTGCTCCTCACCTCGCCATTCTCCTCCCGGCTGCCAAAGAGATCATTTGGAAATGGATATGACCACATCACCCCCTACTCTAAATTCTTGTTTTCAAAGTAAAAGCAAAAAGTTTAAAGTGGCTAATAAGGCCCTGAAGCTCTGGTCCCTACCTCCCACCCCCATCCTCAGATCTGGCCACTTTTCCTTGTTCAACTCCAAGACCCTGGACTTTCCCCACTTCAGGCCCTTTCACCCTCTGTCCTCCCCCAACTCCAACCCATTCAAACCCACCTTTCAGCTCTTGGCCCCAATCTCACCCGCAAAGGGAAGCCTTTCCCCAGCTCCAAGCTGGGTTTTCCCTGCTCAGTACCTGCCGTCCTAGCACATGACATATCCTGCAGGTAGTGGGTGCTGAAAAAATCAAGCGTTGGGACTGTTGAACCACTGCAGGCCAAGAGGGGGACATATTACTGAAACTGTCTTCAATAACCTCGGCTTTCTTTCCTTTCCTGAGAAAGCAGCCCTCAGTGGTTACTCAGTATAGTACCATTTTTACCACGCTGAGTTTCACAGCAAGTCATTTGTCTTAGGCCCAAATATGACCACTGGAAAACAGCTATGGAGCCAGGTTAGTAGATATTTTCATTTGTGAAGCAGACCCCCTAGAGTGGACCCCAGCACAGCGGTTTTGAATATTGTAGGATATGTATCGGAGAAGGCAATGGCACCCCACTCCAGTACTTTTGCCTGGAAAATCCATGGATGGAGGAGCCTGGTAGGCTGCAGTCTGTGGGGTCACTAAGAGTCGGACACGACTGAGCGACTTCACTTTCACTTTTCACTTTCATGCATTGGAGAAGGAAATGGCAACCCACTCCAGTGTACTTGCCTGGAGAATCCCAGGGACGGGGAAGCTTGGTGGGCTGCCATCTATGGGGTCGCAGAGTCGGACACGACTGAAGCGACTTAGCAGCAGGATATGTATATCTTTGAAGTTGGCGGTCCCTGCAAAATTCAGGTAAGCTATCCATGTGCTGGAGCCATATAATCATGGTCTCACCTTCAACTTTACTGCCAATCCAAAGTCATTAGATAGACCAGAAGATCTCCTAGATTCTGGTGAAATACTGGTATTTTTGAAAACTTCCTGTGGGTGGGGTTTTAATAAAGGCTTCCTCGGAAAGAGACTGTTGTTGTTGCTTAGCTGGTCAGTTGTATTGTTGATGGCTGGGTCTCCAGTGCCTGGAAAAGAGCCCAGCATAGAGCAGGTACTCCTTATGTGTGTGTGTGCTCAGTCGTGTCCGACTCTTTGCAACCCCATGGACTGTAGCCCACTAGGCTCCTCTGTCCATGGGATTCTCCAGGCAAGAGTACTGGAGCAGGTTGCCACTTCCTCCTCCATGGGATCTTCCTAACCCAGGATTTGAACCCGAATCTCCTGCACTGGCAGATGGATTCTTTACCACTGAGCCACCAGGTAAGCCCAGGAAAGATACTTATACTAGCCATTATAGATAGCCAGATAGCACAAGAGAGCTACCTGTGATTCCCTGAGCAGTTGTGTGTCTTCCCAGAGCACTGTAAGTCAGCCCTATTCTGAAGGGCAGAGCCACACAGGGTTTGGAATTGGAAGTGGCAGCCTGAAGATAAGCTGCCAGATGTTTAGGAGAATAAATACGTGGGATTCTCAGATGGTATGTTATACTCTGCATTTGGCCATTTTACAAAATGAGCATCATCCATTATTTTAAGTAATGTTCTAAATCCCTTTCAGTTGATTCATTTCCACATGTAACTTTTTAGAATGCTGCAGAACGATAAGCCTCCATAAGCTCCATGAGGCTAAGAAAAGAGAAGGAAAACACCTCAGCCTTCTATTTGGTGACTCAAAATTAAAATTCAGTTGCATGTGCTTTTTGTTGGGCAGCAGTAACCTGCTAGCCCTCTGCCAAGTGCGACAAGGGGGTTCACAGACTAGTTGAGCAGGAACTAAAAATCAAATATCAGGGACTTCCCCAGTGGTCCAGTAGCTATGGCTCCGCACAACCAATGTAGGGGGCCCAGGTTTGATCCCTGGTCAGGGAACTAGATCCCATATGCTGCAACTGAGTTCACATGTCACAACTAAAGATCTCACGTGCCATAACTAAGATCCAGTGCAGTCAAATAAGTATTTTTTTTTAAGTCAAATGTCAGTTCAGTTCAGCTGCTCAGTCGTGTCCGACTCTTTGTGACCCCATGAATCACAGCACGCCAGGCCTCCCTGTCCGTCACCAACTCCCAGAGTTTACTCAAACTCATATCCATTGAGTCGGTGATGCCATCCAGCCATCTCATTCTCTGTCGTCCACTTCTCCTCCTGCCCCCAATCCCTCCCAGCATCAGGGTCTTTTCCAGTGAGTCAACTCTTCACATGAGGTGGTCAATGTACTGGAGTTTCAGCTTTATCATCAGTCCTTCCAATGAACACCCAGGACTGATCTCCTTTAGAATGGACTGGTTGGATCTCCATGCAGTCCAACGGACTCTCAAGAGTCTTCTCCAACACCACAGTTCAAAAGCATCAATTCTTCGGCACTCAGCCTTCTTCACAGTCCAACTCTCACATCCATACATGACCACTGGAAAAACCATAGCCTTGACTAGATGGACCTTTGTTGGCAAAGTAATGTCTCTGCTTTTGAATATGCTGTGTAGGTTGGTCATAACTTTACTTCCAAGGAGTAAGCGTCTTTTAATTTCATGGCTGCAATCACCATCTGCAGTGATTTTGGAGCCCAGAAAAATAAAGTCTAACACTGTTTCCCCATCTATTTCCCATGAAGTGATGGGACCAGATGCCATGATCTTCGTTTCCTGAATGTTGAGCTTTAAGCCAACTTTTTCATTGTCCTCTTTCACTTTCAAGAGGCTTTTTAGTTCCTCTTCACTTTCTGCCATAAGGGTGGTGTCATCTGCATATCTGAGGTTATTGATATTTCTCCCAGCAATCTTGATTCCAGCTTGTGCTTCTTCCAGCCCAGCTTTTCTCATGATGTATTCTGCATATAAGTTAAATAAACAGGGTGACAATATACAGCCTTGACGTACTCCTTTTCCTATTTGGAACCAGTCTGTTGTTCCATGTCCAGTTCTAACTGTTGCTTCCTGACCTGCATATAGGTTTCTCAAGAGGCAGATCAGGTGGTCTGGGATTCCCATCTCTTTCAGAATTTTCCACAGTTTATTGTGATCCACACAGTCAAAGGCTTTGGCATAGTCAATAAAACAGAACTAGATGTTTTTTCTGGAACTCTCTTGCTTTTTCAATGATCCAGCAGATGTTGGCAATTTGATCTCTGGTTCCTCTGCCTTTTCTAAAACCAGCTTGAACATCTAGAAGTTCATGGTTCACATACTGTTGAAGCCTCACTTGGAGAATTTTGAGCACTCCTTTACTAGTGTGTGAGATGAGTGCATTTGTGCGGTAGTTTGAGCATTCTTTGGTATTGCCTCTCTTTGGGATTGGAATGAAAACTGACCTTTTCCAGTCCTGTGGCCACTGCTGAGCTTTCCAAATTTGCTGGCATATTGAGTGCAGCACTTTCACAGCATCATCTTTCAGGATTTGAAATAGTGCAACTGGAATTCCATCACCTCCACTAGCTTTGTTCGTAGTGATGCTTTCTAAGGCCCACTTGACTTCACATTCCAGGATGTCTGGCTCTAGATGAGTGATCACACCATCGTGATTACCTGGGTCTTGAAGATCTTTTTTGTACAGTTCTCCTGTGTATTCTTGCCACCTCTTCTTAATATCTTCTGCTTCTGTTAGGTCCATACCATTTCTGTCCTTTATCGAGCCCATCTCGAATGTCAGTAAAAGCTAGGTTTTGTGCAGGTTACTGTTTGCCTTTCAGATATGCCATCCATGTGCTTCACTCTGCTGTGACCTCTGGGAAGGCTTAGCAGCTCCCTTGCCCTCTTGACTCCTGATTGAGTTTGGCCCCTGCGAGATGCCAGCAAGATCAGAGGACACAGTAGAAAAACAGGCATCGAGGGTCCCCTGGGCCTGTGTTCCTCCCACGCAGCTTGCAGCTTCCCTGCCCCCCACCCCCACAGGCATCCCGCCCCTCCAGCTCCGGCCTCATGGGTTCTGCCTACTCTGTGCCCCACAGGCCAGTAGGGCAGTGTGTTCTCAATCACTGGCCCAGAGATGCTTCACCTTCCCTGGCTGGTATCCATCGGGCCCATCCCCATCTTTGTAAATAGTTCTCTGTGAAATAACCTGCAAATCATTTAAGTGTATCATCCGTTTCCAACAGGTGTGTAGTAGTGACAAGATAAAAGAAGGGAAAGGCTGCGTTGGTGCGCACATAGTCTTAGTTTGGGCTTCTCTAGCAGGATGTCGGAGAAGGCAATGGCACCCCACTCCAGTACTCTTGCCTGGAAAATCCCATGGACGGAGGGGCCTGGTGGGCTGCAGTCCATGGGGTTGCTAAGAGTCGGACATGACTGAGTGACTTCATTTCCCTTTTCACTTTCATGCATTGGAGAAGGAAATGGCAACCCACTCCAGTGTTCTTGCCTGGAGAATCCCAGGGACGGGGGAGCCTGGTGGGCTGCCATCTTATGGGGTCGCACAGAGTCGGACACGACTGAAGCGACTTAGCAGCAGCAGTAGCAGCAGCAGCAGCAGCAGCAGGATGTCACAGACGAGGAGGCTTAAACAACAAACATTTGTTGCTCACGGTTCTGGGGGCTGAGAAATCCGAGATCAAGGTGCCAAACAATTTGATTCTGATAAGGACTCTCTTCTTGGTTTGCAGATGGTCACCTTCTTGCCGTGTCCCAATGTGGGAGAGAAATAGGTCATCCCTCCCATGTCTTTTCTTCCCAGGGCACTAATCCCACTCTTGAGGGTTCCACCCTCATGAACTAATCACCTCCCAAAGGCCCCACCTCCAATACCATCACCTTGGGGGTTAGGGCTTAAACATGAATTTGGAGGGGATACACAAACATTTAGGGGCTTCTCTGTGGTAAAGCAGTAAAGAATCCATCTGCAGTGCAGGAGACACAGGTTCAATCCCTGGGTCAGGAAGATTCCCTGGAGGAGGAGATGGCAACCCACTCCAGTATTCTTGCCTGGAAAATTCCATGGACAGAGGAGCCTGGTGGGCTGCAGTCCGTGGCAGTGCAGAACATGTAGTGCATAGGATAGATTTTGAAAACCCGGGGACGGGGGTATCTTTCTGTCTCTGTCTCTGACCACCTCCCTGTATAGTCACTCATTTCAGTTCTCTCTTCAAGACAATTCTTAAATCCGTCCTCATCTTTTTATTTCCACTATTCTTGCCATAGTTAAATCCAGGCCTGAACTGGTGGCCGTTTGACTGTCCTTTGAGTGCTCCTTCTAAAAACCAGCTCCAATTGGGTGTGCGCCCAGTTTAAAAGTTTCCAGTGGCTTTCCATTTTCAGTAAGCTGGCACTTTAACTCTTTAGCATCATCGACTCAATGGACATGAGTTTGGGCAAACTCCAGGAGATAGTGAAGGACAGAGCAGCCTGGTGTGCTGCAGTCCATGGGGTGGCAAAGAGTCGGACATGACTGAGCGCCTGAACAACAACAACAAGCATGGTCTGATTAAAGCTGCTATGATCTGGCCCTCCCTGCCTTTCCAGCAACCTCTTCTTCCTCCTCCACATTGCTCTGTTCTGTGACGTGAGCCCAGCCCAAGCTGCTCTGTCTGAAATTTCTTTATCTGATTAACTCCTTTATCTGATTAACTCCTTCTCATCCTTCAAAACTCACTTTAGTGTCTTGGCATTTTCCTGTAATAAACACTAGTCAGCCATGCAATGAAAAATAATGATGATAAAAGGTTAAAGAAAAAGAAAATCCTGATCTCAGACATCTCATATATGACCTGGTCCAGAAAGGTTTCATGAAGACTTCCCTAGTAGTAAAGGGACTCGTGGTACCCGCCACTCGCTGCTAACCTCCCCATCAGAACTGCAGTCATGTGGTGTGACCACTGCCAGCTCACATCTCTTCCTGACTTGGTAGCAAATTCCTAGTGCAGGAACCATGGTTAGTGTAGTTCTGTTTTGTTTTTCCATCTCTGCAACCTTAGTACCCTGGAGAAGGCAATGGCACCCCACTCCAGTACTCTTGCCTGGAAAATCCCATGGATGGAGGAGCCTGGTGGGCTGCAGTCCATGGGGTCTCACAGAGTCGGACACGACTGAGCGACTTCACTTTCACTTTTCCCTTTCATGCATTGGAGAAGGAAATGGCAACCCACTCCAGTGTTCTTGCCTGGAGAATCCCAGGGATGGGAGAGCCTGGTGGGCTGCCGTCTATGGGGTCGCACAGAGTCGTACACGACTGAAGCGACGCAGCAGCAGCAGCAACCTTAGTACCCAGTGCAGCATTGGCTACACACTTGGTTTTCAAGTAATACTGGAATGAGCAAGTGAAATAGAAGCTGAGTGTGGCCCTAAATAATATGTCTTTTGGACTCTGTGGGAGGGGGGGTGTGATTTGGGAGAATGGCATTGAAACATGTATAATATCATATAAGAAACGAATTGCCAGTCCAGGTTCGATGCAGGATACAGGATGCTTGGGGCTGGTGCACTGGGATGACCCAGAGGGATGGTATGGGGAGGGAGGTGGGAGGGGGGCTCAGGATTGGGAACACATGTACACCTGTGGCAGATTCATGTTGATGTATGGCAAAACCAATACAATGTTGTAAAGTAATTAGCCTCTAATTAAAATAAATAAATTTAAATTTAAAAAAATTAAGGAGAAAGGGTGAGAGGGTAGACAGTAGGAAATCAGGCAAGGAGGCAGAGGAGAGATGTCATTTCATAAAATATGTCAGCGAAGGATTCTTTTATGTCTGATTTTTTAACTTATTGTGGTTACCAGTTCCCTATCACTTCCTCTGTCCAACTGTCCCTGCAATAACAACCATTATATTGTGAATATTAGCATGCTGTCCGGATCCCATAAGTAGGCATTTCTAGATCAGCTTCACATCTGGGTAGCCCTTTGGCATGTTTGTCTCTTCAGCCCAGGTGGGAGGGAGGCGAAACTTCCTTTTCATCCCAGATACCCCTTTGTGCCAGCGTGAGGTGCAAGCCTTTAAGGGGACAGGCCAGAAAAAGACCAGCTCACCACTGTTAGATGTCTGCAGCCAAGTTTAGGGATTTTAGAGAAGGAAAACATCCAAGTGTGCCCAGATGGCGAGCTCAGTAGGTTAATTTGAAATTTGTTGTTATGCTGCTCCCTGAAAATGTACTGTTACTCCTACCACAGGGAACGTGAACGTTTGACTGGGGATTTGTCTAGAGAGGGCTGAAGGGGCCACTTGTTTCCTGAATCAGCTCTGGGACTCAGTGACCCATCCCGTGTTCAGCTTCTCTTCCAATGAGTAGGACAGTGCCTGCCACCAGCCACTGCTTATGGATTTTCACAGGAGACTCATGCAACAGTTTCTCGAAATTTCTTTGATAGAGAAGATGGAATTGGGCAAAAATGGTCTTTGTTTGTTCCAAACAATGAGATCAGTTTACCAAATAACATTTAAAAAAATATATAGTAGTCTTGGCTCACTCATTGATTGAAGTCTGCTGTTATCAGAACCTGCAAACTCCTTAAGCCACAATTTAATGCGGTAATTTCATCTAAGTAGTAACTTAGGCACTGGGAGAATCTCGCTCATTATTTAGCATTTATTCAGTATGAAGTATCCTAAACCCCACGTGAAGCATATTAAAGGCACAACCCCAATCTCACTGAGCTTTGCTTTCTATCTCCTGTCTTTAATTGGAGATTTCAGAGTGCTTTAGTCAGTGGACTCGATTCCTGTTGTATTAACTTTTGAAATGGAGGCCGAGATCTAACACAATCCAGAGGCCCATTCTCTTGCTTTTTCACAGGCTTTGATGTTCTTGGATGAAAGGTGCTATATAAATACAAAGCATTATTAATGTCATAATTTGAATATTTGGCACCATAAAGGCCGGTCGTAAACAAGCCTGCAGACTGCTCCACTGGGCATGTTGTAATTTTCTCTCCAGTGATACTTGCACTTTGTGAAATTAGTACAAAAATTCCTTTATTGGAGAACTTGATCTTGGATTTAGATCTGCTGTATCATGTCCTGCTGGTGTTATGAGAAACCTGAATAGTGATATATCTCATTTACTTTCAGCCTTTCAGTGGGATCTACCTGAATAACAAGGAACCAGGGATGTATCACTGTGTGTGTTGCGACAGCCTGCTCTTCAGGTGAGATAAAGACCAAGAGGTACCAAAGGAGAGTGAGCCTCAAAATTTATACCGCTCTGTCTTTTGGGGCCTTGGATAAATATTGGATTGGCTAGAAAATTCACTTGGGTTTTTCCATAGGATCTTACAAACTTTTTGACCAACCTAATACATACCATGGTTTTCATTCCTGATTAACTTGGTTACTATAAGGAGGGCTGTTCATTAAGATTCTTGCCTGTCTTATTATTATTTATAGCATTAACATCTTAGCCTATAGTCTTTCTTTCTGTATCTGCAAGAATAGCAAAAAGCAAACCAAACAAAAACAACAACAAAAAAAACTTGGTGGCCACCTTAAGATAAAGCTATTAGTTTTTCCCTGGGAAAGTATTTAAAGACATCTAAACCATAATGGTATTTGCTTGACCCATGTGATTAAAACTATATCTCTCCCAGGGAAAAAATGGGTTTATAATTTAATTTAGGAAATGTAGAATTTTATGAGGATGGATTCCCCACAGTGCTTGACAGTAGTGAATGCCATGCCTCTTCTATGTAGCTAAAAGTAAATTTAATTGTCCCTTGATTTCAAAGCCTCTTTTAAGTCAATCAGGATCTGAAATCTCTCAACAAAGGCTTTTTTGTTTAGACATGCAGGAAACAGTCTAAAAAAAGTTGATTCGACGAAGAAGAAAGGAAAACATCTTTGAAGTCCCATTTTTCAGAAGTTCAAAGATGTTTTTTATTTCTTTTGCATCAACCCTAAATTGGTTTAGAATAAAATATAAATCAAGCCAGGTCTGTGAATCTGCCATTAGGCCGTGCTTCATTATGTGCTCTGGGCTTTCAGCAGACGGGGCTTTCCTGGGCCGCTGGCTGCTAATGGGGGCTGAATTTGGAAAGCCAAACCCCGCCTGCAAAGATGAGCAACGATCAGGATTGATTTTCCTTCATGCTCACAGAAGGGCAGGCCTTCGCCGGGATTCATTCACTCTGTCAGTGGCTGGTGAAGAGACAGCAAAGATGACATTCAGGCTGAGAAGATGGCCTGAGGGAGCTGGCAATGGTAAAATGCACGCAGATTTCTGAACCACTAGTTACTGTTTGACCTTTGGTTCTGTTTAAAGGGGGAGGGGTGGGACTTGAGATGGCCAACCTGCTTTTAGCCAAACAACCAACCTTGTTGTAAACATATAAAAGATGGCTTTGTGGCTGCAGTAAGTGGCCAGAGGTTCTGTTTCTAGCTTTTGACCGTCATCCTTGCGAGAACATGTTCCTCCATTTTAGTCTTTGTTGTTTTGACTTCATTGGTGTTCCAGTTTCTGCACCTGTGAAGATGACACTTTCTTCCTACCCAGTGCCCAGCATGGGCACCTCGCAGGCTCTGTTGGGGAATCAGAGTGTTGGGGCAGGGAGGGACTGGAGAGACCAGAGCAAAAAGCTCTGTCCAGTAGAACTTTCTGCAGTGCTGGAAATATTCTATATCTGCTCCATCCACTTTGGTGGCCACTAATCACGTGTGGCTATTGAACACCTGAAATGTGGCTGATGCGACTAAAACATTGAATTTTTTATCTTATTTCATTTAAGGTAATTTAAACTTGAAAGACCAATGCTTGTCCAAATTAAGGAAGTTGAGTGACCATCTTCACGGCAGCCAAGACTAATAAAACCATCCAAAAGGTCTCCAAAAGCCCTTTCAGCAAGTGGCTAGTTTACTGACCTGCCAATCTGCCAACCTATTTGTTTCTTTTTAATCATTTAGTTTTTTTTTTAATTTTATTTTGTTTTTAAACTTTACATAATTGTATTAGTTTTGCCAAACATCCAAATGAATCCGCCACAGGTATACATGTGTTCCCCATCCTGAACCCTCCTCCCCCCTCCCTCCCCATACCATCCCTCTGGGTCGCAATTTAGTTTTAGTTGCAGTTTCCATTTTCATTTCTTAAGGACTTTTGAATTTGTTCTAGTTTTTTCCTCCTGCAGCTTAGTCTGAGAAAAATAAGAATATATTCATAAGAATCTTTTATGTTCTAGAATCTTCTGTGCTATTAAAGATGCATTGGTTTATAAGAGAGACAATGTAGTAGACTGGTGAAGTCTGTAGATATACATCCTGGCTTAATTGCTGTGTGACCTTGGGCAACTTTCTTAACCCCTCTGTGCCTTGCTTTCCCCACCGGTAAAATGAGCATGTTAGTAGTTCTGAACTCATAAAGCTATTGGGAGGCATAACTGATCAGATCAGATCAGTCGCTCAGCCGTGTCCGACTCTTTGCGACCCCATGAATCGCAACACACCAGGCCTCCCTGTCCATCACCAACTCCCGGAGTTCACTCAGACTCACGTCCATCGAGTCAGTGATGCCATCCAGCAATCTCATCCTCTGTCGTCCCCTTCTCCTCCTGCCCCTAATCCCTCCCAGCATCAGAGTCTTTTCCAATGAGTCAGCTCTTCGCATGAGGTGGCCAAAGTACTGGAGTTTCAGCTTTAGCATCATTCCTTCCAAAGAAATCCCAGGGCTGATCTCCTTAAAATGGACTGGTTGGATCTCCTTGCAGTGCAAGGGAGAAGACTCAAGAGTCTTCTCCAACACCACAGTTCAAAAGCATCAATTCTTCAGCACTCAGCCTTCTTCACAGTCCAACTCTCACATCCATACATGACCACAGGAAAAACCATAGCCTTGACTAGACGAAGCTTTGTTGGCAAAGTAATGTCTCTGCTTTTGAATATGCTATCTAGGTTGGTCATAACTTTCCTTCCAAGGAGTAAGCGTCTTTTAATTTCATGGCTGCAGTCACCATCTGTAGTGATTTTGGAGCTCAGAAAAATAAAGTCTGACACTGTTTCCACTGTTTCCCCATCTATTTGCCATGAAGTGATGGGACCAGATGCCATGATCTTCGTTTTCTGAATGTTGAGCTTTAAGCCAACTTTTTCACTGTCCTCTTTCACCTTCATCAAGAGGCTTTTGAGTTCCTCTTCACTTTCTGCCATAAGGGTGGTGTCATCGCCGTATCTGAGGTTATTGATATTTCTCCCGGCAATCTTGATTCCAGCTTGTGTTTCTTCCAGTCCAGCGTTTCTCATGATGTACTCTGCATATAAGTTAAATAAACAGGGTGATAATATACAGCCTTGACGTACTCCTTTCCCTATTTGGAACCAGTCTGTTGTTCCATGCCCAGTTCTAACTGTTGCTTCCTGACCTGCAAACAGATTTCTCAAGAGGCAGATCAGGTGGTCTGGTATTCCCATCTCTTGAAGAATTTTCCACAGTTTATTGTGATCCACACAGTCAAAGGCTTTGGCATAGTCAATAAAGCAGAAATAGGTGTTTTTCTGGAACTCTCTTGCTTTTTCCATGATCCAGCGGATGTTGTCAATTTGATCTCTGGTTCCTCTTCCTTTTCTAAAACCAGCTTGAACATCAGGAAGTTCATGGAACTGAGTTATGCGTTAATACACATGAAAGCAGCAGAGCAATGCCTGACACATGCCAAGCACCAGATACATGTTAGCAATGAGATTCTTACAGACAGAGCCTTCTTAGGGCCTTATGCATGAAAGTGTTTTTGATAATGAGGAACTCCTAAGAAATCTCTTCTAATTAATGAAAATCTATAAATGAAGACTATATTCCTGACAGTGCTTCCCATTCAAGAGGGTAGATAACTGTCAGGATTCTTGTTGGACCTCTCGTTTTCCCTCTCTTCCCGTCCCCAGTCTCCGTCCTCAGTAATAGAGAACGGGGTAGAGAAGAAATGAACATCCCTTCAAATACTCGCACACAGTCAAAAGGAGGTGAAAAGTCAACCAAAACTAAACAGTTAAGAAATCAAGTGGATGAGGGACCACAGCCACTTGGCCACTGGGCTCCTTGCTGCCTGCAGACTTCCCTTCGAGCTGAACCAGTATGATTCAGGGGAGCTGCTGACTCTCCAACTCAGAGTCATTTGATCCAGGGTTTCCAGGTCAAGAGCACTGGACTCCAGACTGTCACTTCATTAACCTTGAAATTATGTGACTTTGACCCCTTCCTCTATTCCCTTTCCTTCTTCCTCTCCAATTCTGGATGTGTTTATTAAAATCTACTGTGAGATCACATGTTTCACGGTCATAAATCTTTTTAGAATAGAAGGAAACTGAGAGCCTGATGTTAGTTCCCTTTTTACAGAATATCCTGGCACCCCACGTGTTGTAGGAACTAGGTAATATTGTTAACCTTTTCTGTGCTCCTGTTCCTTGAAATGAATGGGAATTCTTCTACCATGAGGATTGTCAGTTATCACCAAGTGCCTCTTGCTGCTGGTTTGGGGGCCATGGAGTTTCTAGAAACAATGACAAAAACAAAGCAAAGAAACATATAACAAAACTAAATAAAAGGAATCCCTTAAAGAGTATACATGATATACATCTTTACTCCCTTTAAGAGTAAAGATGGTCCAGAACGGTTTTAGTTTCTCAAGGGCAGGCCTTACAATCTGCTAATCATTTAAATATATATATTGCAATTTCTAATTGCCCTTAATATTTAAGTTTTCCCTCTTAAATGATATATGATGGGCCTCTCATATTACCTGGTAAAATCTCCAGATTCTGTTAATTGCATCAATAAAAGTTTATTGTTTCCCATAAAACGTTTTAAATGACTTTTTATTAGTCTTAGAGTCATTCATTAAAAAAATTATTATATTCATAATTCTCTATCAGATTTGCTTTAATGATCACTAGTTTATATATAATGTTGAGGATGGAAAAGCTATGATTAAAGGATATTTAAAATGTTTTTCCCCAGACCAAAGTGGCTCAGATGAATATTTTTGAACCCTTGAAAAAGAAAAGGGGTTGCAGAGAACCCAGTCTGAATAGGTGTGTGCACATGTGCTCAGTTGTATCCAACTCTTTGCAACCCTGTGGACTGTAGCCTGCCAGGCTTCTCTGTCCATAGGATTCTCCAGGCAAGAATACTGGAGTGGTTGCTGTTTCCTTCTCCGGGGGATCTTCCCAACCCAGGGCTCGAACCCACATCTCCTGCATTGGCAGGCAGATTCTTTACCACTGAGCCACCTAGGAAGCCCAGTCTGAATGTGCAGACACTTCTAATTGGACCCACAGCTGCACAAATTTCATGGATACCTGTTACTAATAATAATAATGATATTTTTAAAATCATAACCGCTAACTTAGGTACCATGTGTCCAACACGATGGTAAAAATGCTAAATGAAGAAAGCATCTCAGTCAATCCTCCGCAACCCTGTGAGGTAACAATGCTGTTACTATTCTGTGGACGAGGGAACAGAGACTTTAAGAGGTTAAATAACTTGCCAAGGTCGTACAGACATACCAGAGCCCGGATTCACACCCCAGGCTCTCAGAAGTCAACCTCAGAGCTGTACCTGAGTTCCTGGGATCTTTCCAGGGCTCTTCAAGGTGCTTTCTTTTCTGTGTATCCAGGAGACTGGGGCTTCCCTAGTTGCTCAGACGGTAAAGAATCTGCTGGCAATGCAGGAGACCTGGGTTCGATCTCTGTGTTGGGAAGATCCCCTGGAGAAGGGCATGGCAACCCACTCTAGTACTCATGCCTGGAGAGTCCCGTGGACAGAGGAACCTGGTGGGCTATAGTCCATAGCGTCGCACAGAGTCGGACATGACTGAAGCAACTCAGCACACACCCACACATCCAAGAGACTACATCCTCTTCCTACACTTCAGTCAAAACAATGCTGCAGCAGATTGAATGCATGAGCACATCTGGAGATTCAACTGTCATTTTTTTAAGGCTAGACCTTAAAGAGATTTGCAAAAAGTAGAAATAGAGACAAACATAGAGATCAAACATATGGATACCAAGGCGGAAAGGGGGGTTGGGATGAATTGGGAGATTGGGGTTGATATATATACACTATTGATACTATGTGTAAAACAGATAACCAGTGAGAACCTACTGTACGGCACAGGGAACTTTATCCAGTGCTCTGTGGTGACCTAAATGGGACGGACATCCAAAAACAGAAAGAACGTTTGTATGTGTGTGGCCAATTCGTTTTGCTGTACAGTAGAGACTGACACAACACTGCAAAGCAACTACACTCCAATACAAATTAATTTTTTAAAAAGAGATTTGCAAAGTCATAAAACAGTGCAACTCGTCCCACTAAATGTTTGTTTCAGTTTGGAAAACAGAATTATCTGTTGTAACAATAGGTTGTGTTAGCCTATAATGAATTTATTATTTTAAAAAATAATTCAATGCATAAATGTCTTTGAAACTCTCACTCATAATTTCTAATTTGTTAAGTGCTAATAGGTACAACTCATGTAAACCAAACTCTCAGAGATCCTCGATAATTTTTTAGTAACGGATGGGTCCCAGGACCAGAGTGTTTGAGTCACTGACTTACCCCAGACTCTTTCTGCTGGGTTTGTGCTCTAAACTGAGCTTCCTTCTGTGCTCATAGTCTAGGAGTTTGATTATTTGCCACTTTGCCCCTCTTTTCACTCAGTTTTTGTTTTGCAGAATTTACAATTCATTTCTTGCCTCTCCCCCAGATAGAGAGAGCCATTCCCCTGCCATTTAAATTTCTGAAATTTGTTTTTCTAGCATGATGTAAAGGAGTTCCTCTTTGGGGACTTCCCTGGTGGTCCAGTGGTTGAGACTCTGCTTCCAATGCAGGGGACGCAGGTTCGATCCCTAGTGAGGGAAACTAGGATCCCACATGCTGCAAAGTGTGGCCAAAATTTTTTTAAAAAGAAAGAAAAGGAGTTCACGTAACAAAGTATTTAGAGTGGGTCTCTGATGAGTAGATTTGCTTGTTGCCCTCCTCCCCCTTTTGTTGGCACCTCTGTTCTCCCCACCCTCTACCCCCAGCATCATTCATTCCTGTGGGGCTTTCCCAGGAAGATCACTGCACTGCAGTGATGAGTCTGGGTGCCCAGGCTTATTAATCACTACGTGCTCCACTGCATAGCTCCCTAAGCCCTCAGAGCATCTCTATAATGTAGATGTTGCTGTCCCCATGTTACAGATAAGAAAACTGTGAGTTGGATAGGGAAGCAGCCCGTCCGGTTTCACACAGCTAAGAAGTGGCAGAGGAACTCATTCTTGAATCCCCAAAGGCAGTCAGGCTCTGTGTTCAGATAACCAAAAGTTCCTGTGGCTGAACATGGCCGTTTGATCAGTTCTCATGTTTCTCTGATTCGCTGAACCTGCGATACACTAAACCCTTTGGCCACTCATTTCATTTCAATTTCCCCCTTCCCTACGTTTCAAACATGGGCATTTAATCTGTTTCCTAAGGTGGAGCAGTTCACAAAGCTCCTCGTGTTTTTGGTCCTTGTCGAAGCTTGAGAGGGATGCCTTCAACATCAAAGGAACAAGACATCTTTGACGTGACGAGACAGCATCTTGAATAGTGGAGGTGTAGTGGGCAGACGCCTGGGGTTCAGAGAACTGGCCTTGAGATGTGGCAGAGAAGAAGGGAATCAATTTGTGCTCTGTAGGGACGTGGGTTGGGGCACATGGTGCTCTTTGTTTGTTCATAGCGGTTTTCACAGCTGTAGGTGTCGTGATTTCTAACATAGCTCTGAGAAGAAGTTCTGCTCCGGCACGGGATGGCCTTCGTTCTCTGAGGCTCACGGGACATCTGGCTCTGATGAGAGTAACACGGGGATCCTGAGACGCGCGGACACCTCGTTGGGACTAGCTCGCACAGAGGTCGTCTGTAAGCAGGTGGGTGTCTTTGCTTCGTGTGTTTTGTTTTCCCCTGCGCCTCCTGAGTGCAGTGCAGAGCTCACTTGTCCTTGCACATCTGGTGTTATGGACGGGAGTGCTTTTGTCATGGAAGCTCTTTGGGTTTCTCCTGAGCTGCTACCAGTTCCTCTCTCCCATCACTCCCAGCACTGCAGACCAAAGAAGGAGCCTTGCCTGGTTCTAGCCTTGCAGAGATGGGAGTGAGTGAGGGTCTGAAAGAAAGAGCTGGCCCTTCACATTCTGTTGTGCAGGGAGAGCGGCAGGATGGTCCAGGGTGGATGGCATCTCTCTGCCCGCTTCCCGCTCTGCAGCATGTCGCCTATAAGCAGAGCAGTACCAAAGGTGACATCAGGGCTTATTTCTCCTGGGAGCCTGGCAGGAGAGAGTGGCTTAAATCCAGACAGCAGATTCAACTTGATATCTTTGGGTGCTCAAATGTTCTGGTTTTGTAAGCAGATAAATGTAGCTTAGTCTTGTCTTCAGTGAAAAAAAACAATAATAATATACTGGCTACAAGATTCACTCACTCAGAACTGTGCTACTGCTTTTTTTTTTTTTTTTTTTTTTAATATTTATCTATTTGGCTGCCCCTGGTCTTAGTTTTGGCATGTGGGATCTAGTTCCCTGACCAGGGATCGAACCCAGGCCCCCTGCATTGGGACCAGGGAAGTCCCAATGCATTGTATCAATGAATCATAATAACAGCTCTGTTACGTAGGTATAATCATCATCCCCATTTCATAGATGAGTAAATTAAGGCCTAAGTTAAATCACTTGCTGACATTCTCACCGATCAAGTAGAGAGCTATTTACCATCCCACGTGCTCTACATCCTTTCATTTCTGAATCAAATTCTGATACAATAGACTTTCCCCCAACACCGAGGTCAAAGACGTGAGTGGGCCCGCCAGGTGGGGTTCATCTGTCTGGGTTTTACTTAAAGAGCCTTGTCCCTGGTGAGAGATGACAGAGGCTGCTCTCCTTGCAGTGTGAAGCTCACCTCGGCCATGTGTTCCCCGACGGACCCGGGCCTGCTGGGCAGAGGTTCTGCATCAACAGTGTGGCGCTCAGGTTCAAGCCAAGGAAACACTGACCACCTCCGAGTTCCCTTCCCTCCCTCGCCACTCCCTCACTTCCAAATTCAATTTGCAGAACTTATGTGAATGACTTTTTGTGACCCCATGAGGTGTAGCCCGCCAGCCTCCTTGTCCATGGAATTCTCCAGGCAAGAATACTGGAGTGGGTAGCCATTCCCTTCTCCAGATCTTCCCAACCCAGAGATCAAACCCAGATCTCCCGCATTGCAGGCAGATCCTTTACTGTCTGAGCCACCAGGGAAGCCCGATGTGAATGACTACCCATTGTGATTGGTAGTTTTATTAACTACCAAACCAAGGCTAAGTTCACTGCTGGCACCACGCAAACCACACCTTCTCTAATTTACTACCTGGAGTCAACCCAGCCCTGGCTCTGGCTTTGACTAGAATTTCACAAAATGACAGAGGGAAAACTGTTTCCATTAAATCGACTTCTGTGGGCTTTGCCTGGACCAGAGGACGTGACTCTAGGGACGCTTGGAGGCAGATGGATAAACCAAAAAAATATTCCTACAAAACGACCCTGAACTTTCCATCACAGTTAAGTTCTTCCCAGACATAGATAGGTGAGAGATCAAGTGAAAAGAGGAAGGAAAATATGGCATTAGAGTACTCCACAGTTCCAGCATGGAAGGAGGCATTGAGGAGAAGGAGGAGAGTTGTGGACAAGGTGGGTTTCGGGAGCACGCCTGGAGATCCATGGGATGCATGATTTTTTTTTTTTCCAAAACGTTAATAAACTGTCTTGAACATTCTAGTTCCAACCTCTCTACCTGCAACTAAATTTCAATGGGAATCCGCTAGATTTCAGGGATAATGAATACACGTGGCTACAAAGTTAAACTTTAAAGTGTCCAAATAAAATATTTACTAAAATTTGTTTGCTTTTTGTCTAAATCTGTGAATTTTCTCTCTTACAAAAGTGACTAAATCAAATGCCAAAAAATAATTAAATCACCTGGTAGTAGTTATTGGTTACATCAATGGTAATAGCAACTCAAGTGTTTTTTACGAACTGAGTTTTTAATGATTTGTTACTGAAAACGTTTACATCATTTTCTTTGAGACTTTATGGACAGAAAGGAAGCTTAAGTGTTCCATTTTTCTCTGTATTACTGTGCAGGTGTGAATGAATTAAAGACCTTGATGCAGGGAAATAGATTATCCTGAATTCTCTGATGGGTCCATTCTAATCACAAGTCCTTAGAAGTAGAGAACCTTTCCTGGCTGGGGTCAGAGAGCGAGGTGGTGATGGAATATGGGTCAGAGAGATGCTGCTTTGCTGGCTTAAAAGATGAAGGAAGAGAACCATGAGCTCAAGAATGGGAACAGCTTCGAGGAGATGGAAAAGGCCAGAAAACGGCTTCTCCCCTAGAGTGTTCCAAAAGGAATGCAGCCCCACCAACATCTATTTTATAACCTGGTGAGATGCTCTTCAGACTTCTGTGTAACTGCAAGATACTAAATATGTTATCTTAAACCACCCAGCTTGTGGTTGGTTGGTACAGCAGCAGCAGAAAACTAATACAAGAATCTTATCCCCTTTAGTTCTAGTCACCTCAGAAATTTTCTGCTGCCTATGGAAATAATTATCATTAATAATTTATAATCTAATAGATTTAATACATATTTATAAATTAAAAATAAGTCCTTTTCTGCCTGGCTGTTCTTGTTGTCCTGGACGGGAGTGCTGGTATGCTGCTAGCCACTCATTGCCCATGGATAACAGCTTATAATTTTAGTCTCCAAAGCCTTTTAACTTTGCTTTGGGTATAGTTTATTCTTCTTTTCGTAGTTTCTTAAAGTAGAAGCTTACATCATTGAGTTTTAGACTTTTCTTTTCCCACATAGGTATTTAAAATTCCAAATTTCCCTGTGGGACTCACCCTATAGTTCAGTGGTTAAGAGTCTACCTTGCAATGCAGGGGACTTGGGTTCAATCCCTAATTGGGGAACTAAGATCCCACATGTGTGTGTCCTCAGTCGTGTCCAACTCTTTACAACCCCATGGACTGTAGCCCACCAGGCTCCTCTGTCTATGGAAGTTTCCAGGCAAGAATACTGGAGTGGGTTGCCATTTCCTCCTCCAGTGGATCTGCCTGACCCAGGGATTGAACCTGTGTCTCCTGCATTGGCAGGCAGATTCTTTACCACTGAGCTACCTGGGAAGTCCAAGATCCCATATACTTCAGAGCAACTAAGTCCACTCACTGCAACTACTGAGCCCGAGTGCCACAACTAAGACCCAACACAGTCAAATAAATATTTTAAAAATAAAAATTAATAAATTTCCCTGTTTACCTTATTTTTGCCATCTCACAAATTTTGATATGTGTATTTTAATTATCATATTTATATGATATACTATCAACATATTTTCTAACATTCCCATGACTCCTCTTGGACACCCCCTATTCCCTGCCCCCACTAGGGTGCACCACCAGCTTTTCTTAGCCTCAGGCTAAAATCTGGGCAGATGAGACTTCTGGTGTGGCTCCACTGTGCCTTCTTCAAAGCTGGCACTCTGCACTGGACGTCATTTGCTTCCTCTTACTCTCTGGTTCCTCCAGGTAGGTGCTCTTTGTATGATGTCCAGTTTCATAGTTTTCTGCAGAAGCACAATCGTCTGAAGGCACTTTAGTCATTATTTGTGGAAGTGGAGACCTAAGACTCTCAGTTGCCAGTACTTTTCTTAGTGGTGTATCCTCCTTTCTGGCATAGTCTCCAGAACTTTAATTGGATTTTTGTTCGATGATGTTATCCATTCTTCAGCTGATATGTCCTGGGGAATTTGCCAGAAAGCTACACAGATTCAAAATTGATGTTTTAGAGGCTCATCACTGAGAAATTTTTCTAAAGCCAAAGGTTGTTAATTTAAATATTTTCCAACTTAAAACTCTCATGGCTATGCTTTGTGGCTTCACTTCTTAACCTGGGATCATTTTTCTCCTAAATTCTTAGGAAATGGGTTCTAGCAGCTCAGCCTCCTTTCCACTGGTTCTCATGAAGTGGGCTTCCTGGGTGGAGTAGCATGGGCTTCAGGTGAACCAGGTGCCTGTTTTTAGCTTTCTTCTTTTTCTGATCATTTTCCTTCATGTGTTTCAGGAAGCTGTCTCAGGTCTAGGAGTGCATGCCTGGAAAATCCCATGGACAGTGGACCCTGGTGGGCTGCAGTCCATGGGATCGCTGACGGTCAGACACGCCTGAGCGACTTCACTTTCACTTTTCACTTTCATGCATTGGAGAAGGAAATGGCAACCCACTCCAGCATTCTTGCCTGAAGAATCCCAGGGACGAGGGAGCCTGGTGGGTTGCCATCTGTGGGGTCGCACAGAGTCGGACATGACTGAAGTGACTTAGCAGCAGCAGCAGCAGCATGTACATTGATTCTCTTGGCAAGAATCTTTACCTTGTTGGTTTTCAACACTAAAGGCATGCTAGTAACACTGTAGAATCTTCCAGTTTTGCAATGGGAGCACTGGTGGATGAACACACACATACACAAACAAAAAAGAATGTGTTGTTTGTTTAATTTTTTGGCCACATCTCATGGCATGCATCAGGAGAAGGCAATGGCACCCCATTCCAGTACTCTTGCCTGGTAAATCCCATGGATGGAGGAGCCTGGTAGGCTGCAGTCCATGGGGTCGCAGAGAGTTGGACACGACTGAGCAACTTCATTTTCACTTTTCACTTTCATGCATTGGAGAAGGAAATGGCAACCCACTCCAGTGTTCTTGCCTGGAGAGTCCCAGGGACGGCAGAGCCTGGTGGGCTGCCATCTATGGGGTCACACAGAGTAGGACACGACTGAAGCGACTTAGCAACAGCAACAACATGGCATGCAGAATCTTATTTTCCCAACCAGGGATCGAACCTGAGCCTATTACCGTGGAATCTCGGAGTCCTAATCTCTGGACCACCAGGGAAGTCCCAGGCATGCATTTTTAACAGTCCCAATTCCCCTGACCTCTGCAGTATCACCTTTCTGGCAGATTTACGTGTACATGGCCAAGGAAACAACTCCATGCTTTCTAAAGGTCTAAAGAACATACAGCAGGTTCCTCCTCTCTTTTGCTTGAGCTCATCATTTTGGCGAATTACTGGCAGGTGGAGGTTCCAGCCAAAGGCCTTTCAACTCCTCCTGTGGTGTCTCATGAATCAAGATATTTTGTGCTAAATGCTGGCTATGAATACAATTTATGTGCTGTATTCTGGCTCCTAAACTTTTTGTGGGTTTTAAAATATGTTCATTATATTACAGCCAGTTGAGATCACGTTACAAAAATATAAATCACCATTAACAGCTGGCTATTATCGTATTATAAAAAATATAAATCATTGTTAAGGATCACAGATTACATTTGCTAGATATTATGTTGTCGGTTAAAAAAAGAATCCCTGGTGCCAATTTCATTGTGCCTCTGTCAGTTGGGTTCTAGTATTTTTTTTTTTTTATCTCTATGTAAGAGTTTGAGGAAATGTACTTATTTTATAAAAGAAGGAAGTTCAGGAAGATGAGTTGTATATTTATCTGGTGGCCATTTTTCCTTGATATTAAATGTTTATTTCCATTTTCTTTTTACTTCCAGGGGGCCCATTCTGCTTATCTCTGCTCCTTCTCTTTTTCTTTGCATCTCTCAACTTAAAGAAATTGAAGTTGCTCTAATTGTCAGACACTATGATTCAAGCTCGGGCTCTCATAGCATTTCAGATAGAATCTCCTGGAGCAGGAGGGTGGGAAAGACCCATTAGAAAATAATGACTCATCAGAAAAGATCCTTTGCCTCATTCAAAGCCCACCACTGCAGCACTTTTTTCTCCAGGTGATTTCCCTGATTTTAGGTGTGTTTGCCACATATCTGTTAATATTTCCACTCTGACCATATTTTCATTTAAGACCTTTACTAAAAAATAGAAACAGTGGTTAAGATTTCATTCATCCAATGCAGGGGTTTTGTGAGTTTGATCCCCCATGGGCGAACTAAGATCCCACCTGCCATGTAGCATGGCCGAAATTTTTTTTTTAATAAAATAAATTTGAAAACTAGAAATAGTGATTGCTGCCCTAGTCTACTTTGCTTTCCAGAGGCCTCTGACACTCATTCCAACCAAGTACTAACTGTGAGCATTCTCCCACTGAAGAGCCGAGTCATGCATGCAGAGGAATAATAGCAATTTAATAGAAAGTCATTTTCATCTCCTCTCCAGGCATGGTTTTCTTTGGTCACTGAAGAGAACCTCAATGTTTATTGGATTAGCAACTTAATAGATTAACCTCATATCCAGGAACATGCCTACCCGTCACCATCCAATCAGCACACATACACACAGTGTGGAAAAATAGAAGAAAGAGTCATAAAGAAGTGGAAACTATGACTTGTTTGAATAGCTACAGAGACTTATGACTGATGAAACGGCCATTGGACTGGTGGGCTGGTTACACCTCTGCTCCTCTTTGTTCACAAAACAGCAACAAATGAAAACAAAACACCCCACGGCTATTCCCAATTATGTCAAGAATCTGAAAGGAATATCAAACAACTCCTAGAGCAAAGAGATTAAAATATATACTCGTGTTAAAAAATAAAATATTAAATAATGCATAGACTGCAACTCTGCAGTGCGGCCCTGACGCAAACCATCTAGAGTTACCACCCTCTCCACAGGTTCGGGGCCTGATCCCCAATGAGGCGGCCCTCCTGTCAGATTCCAGTAGCAAATTTTGGGGATCCCTAGGCCAGCTGCACTTCTGACCAACTGGCTACAATCCAGGGGTGTTCTTGCCATGTCACACTCGGGTTCAATAATTCACTAGCCACACTCACTGAATTCAGGAATGTGCTATGTTTATTGTTACAGCTTTATTCTAAATGACACAAACCAAGACCAGTCAGTGAAGAGACAACAGGGGAGGTCCCAGCACAGAGCTTCGGCGCCCTCTCGCTGTGCAGTCAGGATGCACTGCCATCCTGGCACATCTCACCCAAGCTTTAGTCTTCAGAGTTTTTATTGGGGTTTCACTCCCTGGCATGACTGATTGCATTGCTCATGTGATTGAACTCAATCTCTCTTCCACCTTCCCTACCTGGAGGGCAGGAGGCTGGGCTGGCTTGTATCTCATGGCTTAAAACAGAAACCCGCTAATCACATGGTTGGTCTTTCCAGCAAGACCAGCCCCCACCTGAGTCACCTCTTTGGCACAAACTAAGGTAGAATCCAGTGCTCATCATGAATAACAAAGATTCAGACATCACTTGGGAATTTCCAAGAGTTTAGGAGCTCCACCCCAGGAACCCAGGACAAAGATCAGACAAGTTCTTTATTATAGGACTTTTAGGCAGTAACACTACATATTAAAAAAATATAGGTTTTTAAATACTATATTCATAGACTTAAATGCTTTTTTTATTTATAAGAGAAAATAAATGAAGTTAAAAGTATATATAAAGAAGTTAGAAGAAAAGAGTAAGGTAACCTTAAGGAAAATAGGATAAAGAAATAACAAATGAAAAGGAGACATTAATGAATTAGGAGAGAAACACAGCAGAGTAAACTAAAGAAATGTAGAGTAAAATATCAATGAAACACAACAGTATAAAACAAACTTCTAGTAGTTAATCTAGAAGAAAAGAATATCTGAACTAAAATTAGATATGAAATGTATTAAAACAGATATATCAAATTTTAAAATTGTTAACATATGCTCTGTAGAGCTCAAATGAAAAATATAGGTGAAATAGATAATTTTAGCGGAAAATATTACATTATCAAAATTACTGCAATAAACTCTATAATACCAGAACAGACTACTGTGCATGAAGGAGACTAGAAATTACTCACAGTTGTCTACAAAAATGACTGGACCTGGAGAGTTTCCTGAGTGAGTTCTTTCAAACATCCAGTAATTCCTGTGTCATAACATAGATCCTGGAAGTGGGGCAGAGGGAGAGAAAGTCAATTTAATGTTTGGGAAAATAACATAAGAATAAGCATTAAATCACGTCACAGGTAGAGTATAGCACAAAGGAAGGAGACCTATAAACCCATTTCACCCCAGAAAATGGGTGTGAAAACATGAAGCAAATTTCTAACAAAATGATTTCAAAGGGTGTTAAAAGAATCATTCAGCTTTTACTCTGATCATTATGAAAAATTAGATTCTTTGGATGTCCCTCCCAGTTCAAGACTAAACAAAACAAAAATAGAGCTTGCATGAAACAGTCATGTCTCGAATTACATTGCTTGGCCTCCAGGACCTACCAGAAGGCACATTGGGACTGGTGGGGGTGGGGCTCTAACAGGAAGTGAGACAGTGAGCATTCAGAAAAGGCTGGGTCTCCTGGGGGTGGAGAGTAATTAAGCCCACATCATTCATCATTCAATCATTTATTTAATATTTAAGGGGTACCTGGGCTTCCCTGGTAACTTAGTCGGTAAAGAAACTGCAGTGCAGGAGACCTGGGTTCAATCTCTGGGTCAGGAAGATCCCCTGGAGAAAGAAATGGCAACCCACTCCAGTATTCTTGCCTGGAGAACCCCATGGACAGAGGAATCTGTCAGGCTACAGTCCATGGGGTTGCAAAGAGTCGGACATGACTTGGCAACTAACCTACCACCACCACCAAAGGGTACCTGCCCTGTGCTGGGCTCTTTCCTAGGCACTGGAGACCCCGCCATCACCAACACAGTAACTGATCCCTGCCCTCATTTGGAGCATCAATTCTAATAAAGGAGACAGGCAACAGAATCAGTTAATAAATACAATAAAATTTTAGGTGGTTCTAAGTGCTATGGAGAAAAGCCTAGAAAGAGGATAGGATGGGTTGGGTGGATTACAGGTTTGTGTTTTTAATGAATAGTTATTTATTTGGCTTCCTCAGGTCTTAATTGTGTCATGCTCTTTCCTTGTGATGCATGGAGGGCTCCAAAGTGCATGGGCTCAGTAGCTCCAGGCATATGGGATCTTAGTTCCTTGATTAGGGATCAAACCCACATCCCCTGCATTCCAAGGCTGGTTCTTACCCACTGGACCAGCGGGGAAGTCCTAGGTTATAGTTTTAGAGAGCATAGTCAGGGGATGCATCACTAAGAACTCCATGAAAAGACCTGGAGCTGAGGGGAGCCATTGCAGGCAGAGGGAGCCGCAACCCTGTAAAGGTTGCATGGAGGTATGTTCTTTAGAAACAGAGGAGACTTGTGTGACTGAAGAGGAGCCAGGAGAAGAATGGCTTCGAGTCTGAATACACAGTGGTGTCTGCTCTTTTCAATGAAAAAAGTGAAAGTAGCTCAGTCATGTCCAACTCTTTGCGACCCCATGGACTATACAGTCCCTGGAATTCTCCAGGCCAGAACACTGGAGTGGGTAGCCTTTCCCTTCTCCAGGGGATCTTCCCAACCCAGGGATCGAACCCAGGCCTCTCACATTGCAGGTGGATTCTTTACCAGCTGAGCCATCAGAGAAGCCCTTTTCAATAGGCTGCATTAAATAGAGGTGAACTGGGAACACCACCCCACATCCTTTAAGTCTCTGAGAAAAGTGAAAACATTCATCGCTCAGTCATGTCTGACTCTTTGCAACCCCATGGACTGCAGCCCACCAGGCTCCTCTGCCCCTGGAATTCTCCAGGCAAGAATACTGGAGTAGGTGACCATTCCCTTCTCCAGGGGATCTTCCAGACCCAGGGATCAAACCTGGGGCTCCTGCATTGCAAGCAGATTCTTTATTATCTGAGACAAGTCTCTGAGGGCAGTACTAATTCCCCTAATTTTTCCCCAGAGAGAAATAGAGTCATGTGCTGTGGTCACTGAACACTGGGGAGGAGAAAACCTCGAACTTTTGAGGTCTGTTGGATATAGGATCAGAGCCGTCACTGATTCCAGGGACCCCAGAAGCACCGTGGTCACAGGATATACAAAGCACGTGGGCCTGGTCCAGATTCATTCAACAGGGGATCACTGAGCCCACAGGCCCACCCTGCAGTCATTGCCGGTCCTTACTTACTCAGGATGCATATACCTCCCAGCTGGCAGGACCCCATCTGTGGAGCAAGGGCAACCGTGATAGGAAGGTTCAAACTGCGCCCCCATCTCATCCCAACCAAGACAGTAAACCAGAAGAATGCTACCTCCCAGGGAAAATGGCAAAGATCCATTACACTTGGAAACAAATAATTAAAAAATAAAACAGCAGTGAAGCCAAGGAAGAAGGACTGCTTTTTGTAGAGAAAGCTCCATTTTGCCTGTCTCTGACATTCTTGCTCTGTGTATGTTCCTCTGAACTGTGGTTTCCTTTGAGGCAATGGAAGACCTGAATAGTTCTGTGGGCTAATATTGGACTTAGGAAAGGAGGGAGCAGACGCAGGTCACATTGCTACCTGTGCACACATCTTGTCCTGAAGTTAGGCTTGGCTAAAAAACTGAGCTTAAAAAGTGACCCAGTTTGAGAGTCCCTTGGACTGCAAGGAGATCAAACCAGTCAATCCTAAAGGAAATCAAACCTGCATATTCATTGGAAGGACCAATGCTGAAGCTCCAACACTTTGGCCACCTGATGCAAAGAGCTGACTCATTGGAAAAGACCCTGATGCTGGGAAAGATTGAGGGTAAGAGGAGAAGGGGGTAGCAGAGGATGAGATGGTTGGATGGCATCACTGACTCAATGGTCATGAATTTGAGCAAACTCCAGGAGACAATGGAGGACAGAGGACCCTGGTGCGCTGCAGTCCATGAGGTCACAACTTAGCAACTGAACAACAAGGCACTCATGCCTTAAAAAGGTGTAGACCTCAGTCTGAAGGCTGGTTGATGACTGGAGGGGTTCTTTCTGTATGTTGGAAAACCCCATTGCTCTGAGAGGTTTTAAGACCACCTATCCTGAGAAATAGCCCAGGGATGTTTCTCAAGGGTCACCATGGCTTCATTCTGCCCTGGCATAGGTGGGTGAACAGCGTTATCCATCCCCCATAATGCAAGGGGGATCTGAACACATTATATTACCAGTGACCTTGAGGTTCCCAGGCCTGTCAACCCACTGACATTGTAAGGTGTCCTGCAAGATACTCCTGGGGCTGCAGGACTCCAGGAAAAGGCTATTTTCTCAATACTTCAGCAAGAGAGGAATTCTTCCAAGAATAGGCATTCTGCAGACTTGCTGTCTATGTCAGCTCAGTTTCCTCATGCTCTCTGACCTTTCTCCTATATTAAAATGCATCATCGAGGAGCCCCCCGAGTCTAGTTCTGGGGAGCAGGGATGGAAGACAAAGAGGCTTCTGTTCTTTTCACCTGAATTGGAGGTAATCCCATAAGGCTGCCTCCCTGCCTTGGTCAGGGAGGAGGTTTGTGTGTGTGAAGGTATCAAAGCCAGGGAACTGGAGTCTCAGAGCTCAGGACACCCTTAAGTCTGACCCTTTATCCCCTCCCCACAGAGAGTTGTGAACAAAAGAATAATTCCTGTTGCATTTATATGCTGATTATGGAGGGGTGGTAAGAAATGAGGGTGGGAGGGGGAGATATTCTTAGTAATCGGAGTATTTGACTGATTGGTAACTGTTTACAGCTTATTTCTTTCTAGCATGTACCCCTTGAAATCATTTTCTTTGTAAATGTTAAAAGCCATATGCAAAAAACAAAACCAACCTTGATTACCCTGCTTTGTACTTCAATCAGCAGCATGTCAGCCTCTGAATAAACTGTAATTCCTTCACCCATGCCTGCGAGGAGAACATTTAGGCCACATTAAAAAAAAAAAAATCTTAGTAGGGGTCTCGAGAACAATTAGCAATTAAAAGCATCTATTTTCTACATGTTACTCTATAAACACGGCTGCTTGATTGATTTCGGTCTCAGGCTTTGCTCAGGATCAGCATCTTCATCGATGGCCCAGTTCTCGGAATCACTGAAGGCATCTCAAATGATGAGGATGCTCTTGTCTGTGAATCTCTTAGTGCATCATTAGCTTGAGAACCGGACTTGATGCCTTTTCCTGACATGCTTCTAGGGGTCACCGGACTCCCCTCCGATCTCCAATGCTGAGGACTGATGTCTTGGTAAGAAACCACCTGCCAGGGTGAGTGCTGGCAGAAGGCCAGGGATTCCATGTTCTCCCTGGTCTCTGACCATCGCCTGCAAAGCCCTTGCTTTGCCTACACAGAGTATCCCGTCAACAGGACTGTTCGCCCCGACACCAACAGACTCCAAACACCATAAAATGCCACTGAGAGAAGAGAATGAGAAGGCACTAGGTCCAATCCCTGTACATGTTCAGTTCAGTTCGGTTCAGTCGCTCAGTCGTGTCTGACTCTTTGCGACCCCCTGGACTGCAGCACGCCATGCTTCCCTGTCCTTCACCAACTCCTGGAGCTTACTCAAACTCAACATCCATCGAGTCAGTGATGCCATCCAACCATCTCATCCTCTGTCGTCCATTTCTCTTCCTACCTTCAATCTTGCCCAGCATCAGGGTCTTTTCCAATGACTCAGTTCTTCGCATCAGGTGGCCAGAGTATTGGAGTTTCAGCTTTAGCATCAGTCCTTCCAATGAATATTCAGGATTGATCTCCTTTAGGATGGACTGGTTGGATCTCCTTGAAGTCCAAGGGACTCTCAAGAGTCTTCTCCAATACCACAGTTCAAAAGCATCAATTCTTTGATGCTCAGCTTTCTTTATAGTCCAACTTTCACATCCATACATGACTACTGGAAAAACCATAGCTTTGACTAGACGGACCTTTGTTGGTAAAGTAATGTCTCTGCTTTTTAATATTCTGTTTAGGTTGGTCATAACTTTTCTTCCAAGGAGCAAGCATCTTTCCATTAAGCAAACTGAATCCCAGAGAGACTGAACTAGCTCATGACGATTGGGATACCCAAGGTTCCTGAGTCCTTACACCTCATGTCCTCTCCCAAGTTGATCTTCATGGGTGGAAACTGTATTATGTGGCTTCTCTAGGATGTTAAATTTGCATAACGACTCAGGTACAATCCTGATTTCTGGCAGAAGAATGGACTTTAGGACTTTGCAAGGCCACCGTCAGGGGTCACCAGGAGTCTCTGAGAGCTTCAAGCTCTGTGCTTCATTTTCAGCAGTGTTCCACCACGTAAATGGGTGGCCATCCTGCACCCCCTTAGACTCGCCTTCCTGGAGCTGGAACACTGAGGACTGAGGCCAAGATCTGCCTCAGCACCTGGACAGTATGAGATGGGAGATGGGAGAGGCCCTTCCCTGGGGAGAAGAGCACGAGAGGCAGCCCATGCTGAAATTCTGCCTCTAGGTGCCTTTCTGGCCTCATGCTTGTTCCTGCAGGTACTCCAGAGGGTGTAGGAACAGGGGGTGAAAAGGACAAGGGGCAGGGTGACCTGCACTGGGGGTGGGCACTGAGGAGGGCCACTAAGAGAAGGGGCAATGGAGAAGAATCGTCTCCAGCAGGAGTGGAGCCTCCCTCACCTGCGTCTGGGGTCTAAGCCAGGACTGGGAGGAGGAGCCCCTTTGAGGGCTCCTTGGGGTGGCCATTTCCACTGAGCATGAGACATGCCGCCTCCCCAGATCCTAGGCTAACACGTGGTCCCAGGACGGGAACAATGACTGCAGGGGCAGAGCTGCTCCCTGAGGTCTCCTCCCCAGGCTAGAGACCCTCAGGAAATCCACAGGCAGGGAGGATGGGCAAGAGCACCCTGAGGGCTCCCAGCCCCCATGACACCCATGGTGATCACACCCCCTCCAACATGGCTTCAGTGAAACCTAGACCATGGCTCAGTCTAAGTTCAGCAATGCTTCTAGAATGGCTGAGCAACGTGTCACATGTTTTGCAGTAGACAGGAAGCGGCCCGGAGCCCAGGGAACCCCCAGGGTGGTTTCCACCTAACAAAAGTGGCTCCACCTCCAAACCAAATACGTGATAGCTTTATGACACCAAATAACCAATTGTAACAGCTAGAGAAGTAAAAAAATAGTAAAATAAATAAATAAAAACAAATACAGGGACTTCCCTGGTGGCACGGTGGTAAGACTCTGCCTGCCAATACAGGGGACATGGGTGCGATCCCTGGTCTGGGAAGAGTCCCAGTGTGGCAAAGCACATAAACCCTTGAGCCACAACTATAGAGCCTGTGGGAAGCAACTACTGAAGCCCGAGCACCCCTAGAACCTGTGCTCCACAATGAGAAGCCCTCAAACTGCAACTAATGGCCCCCGCTTGCCACAACTAGAGAACGCCCATGTGGGGCAATCCAGACCCAGTGCAACCAGTAAATAAATTAAAAAACTGTCAATGCAAACAAAATTCTGGCAAACTTTTATGAGCCTTTAAGCATTGTTTTTACTTTCCATGATTTTTTTTTTTAATGTAAGAGTTTGGATGAGGATGATAACATTTACAAGTCCTATGAATTTTCTGTATTTTTTAAGAAAATTGTTTCCAAATTGGGGGATATTTTTCCTAATGCTTTTGAATCATTGTGCTTACTCTGCTTGCTTAACACTGTTTTCCATGAATGAATTTTTTTTTTTTCCATGAATGAATTTAAAATTTCCTCCTTGGTTCTAAGTAAACCTCTGAAAGACTGTTGATCAAAATGAATCTTTCAGATCACTAGTATTTTTTATTATTAATGTTTGTGCACTCCAGAATAATCTACATTTAAATGTATTTTCCAGTAATTTTGTCCACTTTTGTCAATTATTTTGCCTTTTTAACTGATGTGGGACTTCCCTGGTGGTCCAGTTTTCAGAATCTGCCTTGCAATGCAGGGGACTCGGGTTCCGTCCATCCCTGGTCTGGGAATTAAGATCCCACATGCCCCGGGGCAACTAAGCCTGCGTGCTGCAGCTACCAAAGCCTGCCCAGCAGAACTAGAGAGTCCACACGCCACAACGGAAGATCCTGCGTGATGCAATGAAGACCCGACTCGGCCAACTACATGAATATGGGAAAAAAGATACGGGTGATTCAGTTTACCTTTAATCAATAAATAAACTGATGTCATTGGTTTCCAATCACTAATTCCTGCCTATTATAAATCAGAGCCAGCTAATTGTGTATCTGCTGTGCACTCATGAGATGCACAGAGGTGCCCCTGGAATTGGACATTTGGGGCAAAAACAGAGGCTGGCAGTATAGGTGATGCTGTCAGTATAGGGAACTCATGCTCCCGTATCTGCTTGCGTTCATCCATATGCAGGAGAGCATTTGTGTTACAGAGGAAGGCCTCCTGGATGGGGTTTGAACCATCCAGGGAAAGAATTCTTTTCATGAAAATCTCTGAAAGATTTTGGACAAGGATCAGAAGCAGGTCTTCTGGAGATAGTTAAGGAGAACAGTACAGACTAGGAGAGAGGGGAGGAGATAGTCCAGCACAGTGTTGGGGTGCAGTCTTCACACCAGCCTCTTCAGGTGTCCTAGCGGTGTCTCGTTCCCTCCCAGATCAGTGGCGGGGTGAGGGAGCGGTCAGTGTTGGTGTCCCCATAGCGGCCGCCACTGATACATCACCGCACCCTGCACCCCAAGACCCTGCACCAGGAGCTGCACAGCAGAGGGGAGGGTGGGGCAGCAGCTGGCTTGGTAACTGCACCAGAGACGGGCTGGGCGCTGCCTCCACGATCCCTTTCAGAGACTCCCCAGAACGACTGGGAGACATAAAGATTGCTATGTCCCTTTTAAGGTGTATTTAAGTGTTAGTCGCTCAGTGGTGTCTGACTCTTTGCAACCCCATGGATTGTAGCCTACCAGGCTCCTCTGTCCATGGGATTTTTCCCCAGGCAAGAATGCTGAAGTGGGTTGCCATTTGCTTCTCCAGGGTATCTTCCCAACCCAGGGATTGTACCTAGGTCTCCTGCATCGCAGGCAGATTCTTTACTGTCTGCAGCACCAGGAAAGGCACCAGAGAACCTCGAATTATTGTAACTTGGGCATTAAAAGTTAAGAGAGGGACTTCACTGGGTCCAGTGGTTAAGAATCTGCCACGCAATGTGGGGGACGTGGGTTCCATCCCTGGTGGAGGAACTAAGATCCCACATGCTACGGAGAAACTAAGTCTGTGTGTAAAATAGCCTGTGTGCTGTAACAAAAGATTCAACGAAAGGTGTGCTGCAACTGAGACCCAACCCAGTAAACCCAATTTATTTATAAATAAATAAATATTGTAAAAAGATCTTTAAAGTTAAGCAGACTTGGGACTTCCCTGGTGGTCCAGTGGCTAAGACTCCACATTCCCAATGCAGGGGCCTGGGTTCGATCCTTGGTTGGAACTAAATCTCACATGCTGCAACTGAGACCCAGGGCAGTCAAAAAAGTTTATTAAAAAAAAACAAACCTCATTTTATCTTAAGCAAAATTAATTCCCTAACTGTCCACGAACAGCCCTAGAAATAAGGAGCGCTCCAGAGATAGAAGGTAAGCTCCCAGCGTCCCTGGTCAGTCATGAATCCTGCATCAAACGTCCCAGGTTGATTCTCAGGAAGATTGTGGCAGTAAAACTACTGCCCCAGAGGAAAGGGCAGAGCCAGCCCGGCAGAGGCAAGAAGACTGTTTTCATCAGCGCCAGATTTGCCCCTGTCTCATGATGATCCCAGCTGGGTCCCATCACTGTGGGCTCCTCCGCATACAGAAAGATAAAACCCTAACACAGGAAGCAGCAAGCAGGAGTTGGGGACATCAAAACCAGTCAGCTCATAAAAACACGCAGAGGGGCCCTGACAGAGCACAGCTGCTGGCCCGCGGCGGCATGGGCCACCAGCAGCACACATCCCAGGACGCCTGGCCATGCGGTGCTGGAGCAGGGGTGGGTCCGTCCCCAGGTCAGCATCAGGAAGGGATTCTCCCCACTCTCTGGCTGCCGTGGAACTCTGGGCACATCCCAGGAAACCAGTGAGTCTGCAGACTGCTTTGCTCGAAACCACCAGGAAGCCTTTTATGTTTTATTGATGTGCATTTGATTTACAATGTTGTGTCAGTTTCAGGTAAGCATAGTGATTCGGTATTTTTGCAGATTATGTTCTGCTATAGGTTATTACAAGACACCGGGTATGATTCCCTGTGCTTGCTTAGGGTTTATCCTTGTTGCCTTTTTTTTTTTTAATATTTATTATTTGGCTGCCCCGGGTCTTAGTTGCAGCATGTGGGATCTAGTTCCCTGACCAGGGATCGCATCCAGGCCCCCTGCACCGGGGGCATGAAGTCTTAGCCACTGGACCACCAGGGAAGTCCCCTTTGTTGCCTTTTATTGCCGAATCAAATACTCACAATGAAGTGCAGCTTTCAAGAGCAGGATGGGATTTTTTTTTCCTAATAATGTAGGAAAATAAAAAATAAACCAAGCACATGAACTTCTCGTTTGAATCCACAGACATGCTGCATGCTCATTCTTTTCAACATGAGAAGGGCCTCTTCGTAGAATCCCCTTTGTCCCTCCCACTGGCCTCATTTCTATCTCTCTCTTAAGTCTCAGCTTCCAGTCACTTCCTTAGGAAAACCTGTGAGGTCCTGGGCAGGGTCAGATCCTCCCATTCATGCACCCTGGACTCTCTGAAATCACTTACAGAGATCACTTACATTTGCAGTTCATAAATTATATAATTACTTATCTAACATTCTTCCCCTCTTAGCATATATGTATACATACAGTTGATTTACTTTGCTGTACAGTACAAACTAACACACATTGTAAAGCAATTATACTCTAATAAAAATTAATTTTAAAAATGTTAAAGTAAATGATAGAAAAAAAAGAATGTTTTTATTCTTCCTGTCACAATGATGGGCTGCAAACATCCCCATAACGGTTTCCTGGCTTCCATTCAGCCGCAGTCCCTCCCCACCCCGTTCCCTTCGCTGGTGTAAATAGCCAGTCTCACGTGTAGCCTGAAAAGCCACAGTCTGCTGTTGTCCTGCCTTGGAGCAGTGGGCCCTAGGCAGGGCCAGTCTGCTCAGTGAAGGTATTAGCTTAGAGGGGCCACCAAGGCTGTCAAGGTCACTGCAGTTTTTTTCGGGACCTGCATGTGTCTGATTCGCAGTAGGTGCCCAGTAAGTACCCCACTGGATGACAATGCATGCTGGGTGGCTGGCTGTCTGGGTCATGGCCGCACAAAGTACTTCTGATGGTTGTCCTTAGGATGACCTGACGTCCCATGTGCTGGGCTGTACTGATCTGTCAGTTGTCCCTTCCCTCCTAAGACTGTCCTAGTTTGGATGACAACATATTTGGACTACTCTGCAGAGGTATCAGTCAAGTCAACATCTTCCTATTAAATAAAAACATCTTAATAAACAAATGAAAATCCTTCCAAAGTGTTCATATTTGTGAACGAACTTTTATGCAGGGTCTGTGTAGTACTTTGTGTAGAACTTTGGGCAGGTCTGTGTAGTACTTTGTGTAGAACTTTGGGCAGGTCTGTGTAGTACTGCCGTAAGAATACAGCACCTTACTTCTTCCTCTATTATTAAAATTTAGGTTGTTCCCAACATTTTACTCTTACAATTGATGCTGCAGGAAATCCCATGCACAAACCGCCTCCTGCACTTCTTCAAGGGTTTCTTAAGATATGTATTTAAAACTGGAATTTCTGAGTTGAAGGGTATAAATATTTCAAGACTGACCAGCTGACTTTCAAAGAAATTTTGCCAATATACACTCCCTCCCGTAATACATATGAGTTCCCGCACATCTACTTCTGCATCATTGACTACACTAAAGCCCTTAACTGTGTGGATCACAACAAACTGTGGAAAATGCTTAAAGAGATGGGAATACCAGACCACCTTACGTGTCTCCTGTGAAACCTGTATGCAGGTCAAGAAGTAAGAGTTAAAACCAGACATGGAACAACAGACTGATTCCAAATTGTGAAAGGAGCATATCAAGGCTGTATATTGTCACCCTGCTTGTTTAACTTATATACAGAGTATATCATGTGCAATGCTGGGATGGATGAATCACAAGCTGGAATCAAGATTGCCAGGAGAAATATCAACAACCTCAGGTATGCAGATGATACCATTCTAATGGCAGAAAGCGAAGAGTCACTTGATGAGGGTGAAACAGGAGAATGAAAAATCTGACTTAAAACTCAACATTAAAAAAACCAAGATCATGACTTCTGGTCCCATCATTTTTCGACAAATGAAAGGGGAAAAAATGGCAGCAGTGATAGATATTATTTTCCTGGGCTCCAAAATCACTGTGGATGATGATTGCAGCCATGAAATTAAAAGACATTTCCTGCTTGCTTCTTAGAAGGAAAGCTATGACAAACCTAAACAGCATATTTAAAAGCAGGGACATCACTTTGCTAACAACGGTTCCTATAGTCAAAGCTGTGTTTTTTTCCAGTAGTCATGTATGAATGTGACAGTTGGACCATAAAGAAGACTGAGCACAGAAGAATCGATGCTTTCAAATTATGGTGCTAGAGAAGACTCTGGAGAGTCCCCTGGACTGCAAGATTAAACCAGTGAATCCTAAAGGATATTGAGAAAGTAACAGGCAGAAAGACTAGGGGTCTCCAAACGGAGGAAATAAGCTGCAAGTTTCAGACATTTTTTTATCTCTCTCTTGAGCGGCAGGAGGAAACACTACAAGTGTCAGATTTTTTTCCCTTCTCTATACAAAACTAAGGGCCTTCCCTGGTATTCTTGCCTGGAAAATCCCATGGACAGAGGACCCTGCCAGGCTACATACAGTCCACAGGGTCATAAAGAGTCGGACACGACTTCACATGATCCTTCGTATACAAAATTAAAAGGAGATTTCTCTTAAAATTCTGTGTTGCACCCATACAGTATATTCACACATAAATATGGAATTTAGAAAGGTGGTAACGATGACCCCATATGCGAGACACCAAAAGAGACACAAATGTAAAGAACAGACTTTTGGACTCTGTGGGAGAAGGGGAGGGTGGGATGATTTGAGAGAACAGCATTGAAACATGTATATTATCATATGTGAAATAGATCACCAGTCCTGGTTCGATGCATGGAGACAGGGTGCTCAGGCTGGTGCACTGGGATGACCCTGAGGGTTGGGATGGGGAGGGAGGGTCAGGATGGGGAACACATGTACACCCACGGCTGATTCATGTCAATGTATGGCGAAAACCACTACAATATTGTAAAGTAATTAGCCTCCAATTAAAAATTTTTTAATGTAAAAAAAAATTTGTGTTGCCATGACAATACCTCGCTCCACCTCAACTTAATTTTTCTCAAACCTTGAGCTAACCAATGCATTTTTCTTATGGAAATGTTTTTCTTAAGCTATGTTAATCAACTGTGTATTTACCCTAGACTCTGTCTTTCTTCAAGTGGGTTTAAGACTCAGAACTGATGAGGGCTCAACAAATCTGTATGTTTTATTCATACATTGTTCTCCTAATCTATGTTAATGAAACTACATATTTACTTGGAAACCTGCCTTTCTTCAAGATTCATGTCAATCATTTAATGGCCCAGGATGACTCATCTGGTGCCAATGTTATCTCAAAATGCATGTTGTGGGTGAGGGGTCTGGTGCCATTCTGAGTTTTGAGACATCTCCTTTCTCTAATTAACAGCTTGCTGATAGGTATATAACATATTGCTAAAGGCTAGCAGGGGGCACTCTTTCTGCCCCCTTCTGATGTCTATGTCAGAAGCTTTCTCTGTCTCTTTATACTTTAATAAAACTTCATTACACAAAAGCTCTGAGCGATCAAGCCTCGTCACTGGCCCCAGATTGAATTCCTGTCCTCCAGAGGCCAAGAATCCCGGCGTCTTTCACGGCTCAGCAACAGCCTTTCAATATCAACCCTGAATATTCATTGGAAGGACTGATGCTGAAGCTGAAGCTGAAGCTCCAATATTTTGGCCACTTGATGCAAACAGCCAAATCATTAGAAAAGACCCTGATTCTGGGAAAGACTGAAAGCAAAAGGAAAGGGGGCGGCAGAGGGTAAGATGGTTAGATAGCTTCACCAACTCAATGGACATGAATCCGAGCAAACTCTGGGAGACAGTGAAGCACAGGGAAGCCTCACGTGTTGCAGTCCGCGGGTCACAAACAGATGGGCACGATTTAGCAGCTGAACAACAACAGCAGCAACGTCCACGTGTTACCACCAGGATCAGTATTGCCAGAACGTTTACATGTTTACAAGCTAATAGGCTAGAAATCATATTTCACGGTTTATTTCATGACCCTTTCCAGGATTGCATGTAAATCTAAGCCACACACTGTTTTGTAACTGCTTCCTGCACTTAATATATCATAAACACCTTCCCGTGAAAATAAATATTCTCCCATGTAATGTTAAAGTGTATTGTTTTGCATGGCTATGCCACTGTTTATTTAATGAACAAATGCCCTGCCTTAGACGTTTGCCTCTATGTTTACAAGAGTTTGCTACTAGAAACAGCACTTGAGAGCTAGTACAGCAGAGTGGTGAAAGGATGGACTCTCTTAGATTCAGACAAAATCTGGCTTTCATTCGGAATCGATCACTTGCCCGCTGTGCAGCCCAGGGCAGGTCCCTGCAGGATCTCGTGGCACAGCAGGTGGCTGAAGTTCAGCCTCCAAAGCCAGCTACTATTTGAATCCTGATTCTGACACTCAACAGCTGTGTGGCCTTAAGAAAGTCCTTTACCCTCTCTGTGCCACAGTTTCCTCACCTGTAAAATTGGACACAATAATAGGACCTAACTCAGAAGGCTGTTGGAAGGAGGGTGCAACATAGCAGAGGGCTTCTGCACCGTGTGGCATATATGAGTAACTAGCATTTGGTATATACCTATAATTCAAGTCTCACTGAAACCAAGTAGAATGTGGGTACCCAAGTGCATCTGTACAGTCAAGTTCAATTTGCCCTGAAGGAGGAAACGCAGCTCAGAGGAATTAACAATTGGTCCCAGGTCACACAACTAGATGCCAGTCAGCTTGATCTGTGGAAACAAAACAAGGGAGGCCACAGGTGTGCACTGGCTGGTGCTTCAAGCCATTTTGAGGTGGGATAACTGGAATCTCGAAAAGTGGTAAACGAGAAGTCCCATCCCTTCAGCATGCTCCATTCCCTGAAGTCCACATTGCAGTTCTCTGTGGATGGCTGGACCGCCTTTGCTGGTTCCCCAGTCACCCCTTTCTGGATGCAGATTTGCTCCAGGCACGACTGGTGGGTGTCAACCTGAGGTTTTATCTAACTTTTTGTTGCTGAGCCCAGGTGCCAGGGCGGTGGAGGTGCAAAGGCCGTGTGTTCTGCTCACGGCAGGGTAACAGGAGAGCCTGGTCCGTGATTCAGGCCACTGACTAATCAAAAGCTCTAACTATCTGTCAGAGAATCCTCAGGGGTGGAGGGTGGGCACCGTTAAAACATGCAAGTTGTCAGACAGCATGCAACCTGTGTGACCCCCAACATCTTGTTCAGATGACGTACCATCTGGCCCAGAGTGGGCTGGGGCGCACCTGACTGTGTACCTGGTCAGCCTGGGCCATGCCCCAAGCAGGCGCAGTCAGCCCACTCCCAGCCCGGGATGTTGCCAGCAGTCGGGTGGAGAACCTGGGTCTTTCCTCTGCACGAGCACAGGGCTATCTTTTACTCCTTTTACTTACTCTGCTCCATTTTTGGAATAAGAGCTGGGTTTCGTCATTCACGTGAACAAGGACTTTCCAAAAAAGCAATAGATACAGTTTTCCTTTAAGGGGGAGATCACTGGGGCATCCAGAAGATAAGCAGGATCTGGCCAACAAGATTTCTGAAGATTCTTTTCAACCCTGTATCCCTATTTGAGGAAATCTAGGAAAGTGTCTCGCTGCTGCTGCTAACTTGCTTCAGTTGTGTCCGACTCTGTACAACCCCATAGACAGCAGCCCACTAGGCTTCCCCATCCCTGGGATTCTCCAGGCAAGAACACTGGAGTGGGTTGCCATTTCCCTCTCCAATGCATGAAAGTGAAAAGCAAAAGTGAAGTTGCTCAGTCGTGTCCGACTCTTTGTGACCCCATGGACAGTAGCCTGCACCAGGCTCCTCCATCCATGGGATTTTCTAGGCAAGAGTACTGGAGTGGGTTGCCATTTCCTTCTCCAGGGAATCTTCCCGACCCAGGGATCGAACCCAGGTCTCCCGCATTGTAGACAGACACTTTACCATCTGAGCCACCAGGGAAGTCCATATATATATATATATATGTACATTTTGTTCATAGATCCTATTACACCTATGTATATGTGTGTATATAAATTGTTTAATTAAAATCTCTCTCACCCTGCTTCCTTCCTCTTGGGTCATTCTCCTTCTCTGTTGGATCTGAGATCAACTTTATAATTCAGAGTTGATGGCTTAAAATATATTTAACAGCCCAAAAGCTTAGTATGTCTCCTTTAAGTTTTCAGTACTTTCTCCTACTGCAATCAGAAGTTGTATGGGGGTGGGGGTAGAGGGCAGCCCTGGTGAGGTTAGAGAAGATGCATGTAGGGCTGAGGAGAAGAGAACGCATGAGAAACTAGCCTCCGGTTTGCCCTGAGTCGGTGGACTGAGCCAAGGTCTCTGGACAGCGAGATGCCACCAAGGACAAACACCCGTTCCCTGGAGTCCCATGGCTCAGCCATCACAATGGGCTCCAGGCACAACTGGTCCCATCTAATAACAGCATCACAGAGAGGTGGGCAGGAAATGGCCCTGGCCCTGGGGGCTGAGGAGGGAGTTCAGAGGACCCACAGGTAGAAGGAAACCCAGGGGGTGAGCAGTGTCTTACCTGACCCACTTTTGTCCTCCAGGGGGCATTCCTTGGACCCCAGAAAGCCTTGGCACCCCTGTGATCTTCCACCCTGTGATATTCCACCAACAAGCTAAATGCACACACAATGCACAGAATGCAAATTGTGCATGAACTTCACTGACTGTTTATAATTAAATATCTTTTATCAAACAATTAGAAACCTACAACTAATGATGGGGGCGGAGGGGGGTCCTGGAAGTCTAAAAGCCCCGAAACAGCTCTGTTTAGGTATAGATTCTGAGTATTCCAAATGAAGGAAAAAAAAAAAAAAAATCTCACAAATGTGACTTATCCGAGCCAATAGAGGGCGTCATTCACTTTTACAAGTCCCTTGAACACTTTTTTTTTTTTAAGAGGGCCGAGGGGTAGTGAGACCCTGAGATGTACTGAATCTGAATGGGCTTTTTGCTGTACGCTAGGGTGGTAGGGTATAGGTAGGATTGGTAACTAGAAAACTCATATATGAATATTGCTAAAATGCTACATCTCTGTTGCATAGGGCAAAGTTGAATCAATTTTCTCTCTTCCATTAAGCTCTTTCTCTGGCTGGACTGACCTAAAGACATCAGCCAATTCCCCCTTAACATACAACTGAGAGTTTGGGTTGGTAGATTGTTACATTGCATCTTTCCATTTTCCAAACAAGTGTGAGTTTGCTGTTTGTAACAAGGTTTCAGTAGGGGGAATGAGTAATTCTGGAAAAGTCCACCAGAGGGAGCTAAATGACTGCTTTAGAATCACTCATTGAAGTTTGGGAAGCTGCCGGCCAACCTCCTCCCTCCTCATCTCTCCCCCTCCCCCAGACATTAAAAAAAAAAAAAAAATCAGATGTAATTATAGCGCTAGAAATATGTATTCTGTATCTTCTTACCTAGCAACCCACAGACTTAAAACAAACAAATAATACTGCTGTGGTGATGTATTTAACAATGTGAAGATTCTCTGCCTTCTTAACAGGGAGCAGAATAATTAGAGAAATCTTGCCTTAGAAAGACCGTTAACTGGATGCACAGTGAGGAATGAATCCTCAAGAATGCTAGGGGTGGAGGGGTGGGGTAGGGGGTGGGAGAATGGTTTATGAGTATAAACAATTTACTAGATTGAGCTGATCACTTTTCATATATTTTCAACAGACATTTTAAGGATTTGTTTTTAAGGGGATTTGACTGTGATTTTTTTTTTTTCTTCTGCTGAAAAAGGTTGAAGGCAGGAGAAGGGGACGACAGAGGATGAGATGGCTGGATGGCATCACTGACTCAATGGACATGAGTTTGAGGAAACTCCAGAAGATGGTGAAGGACACAGAAGCCTGGCGTGCGCAGTCCATGGGGTTGCAAAGAGTTGGACACAACTGAGCTGCTGGACAACAACAACACTGTAGGGGCTGGCTCTGCATTAAGAACCACCTACACAAATACATCTTTTCTGCTTCTGTTGTGCTTTAGGCCTAGCAGACTGTCCACTGAGGTCAACAACATCCTCTTGTTGGCATTGGCTATGATTGGCCATTCTGTAGCCAGGAACTGCTGGGAAAACAGTGCCTCAGAATTTCAACCGAATTCTTAAAACACCCTCCCTCCTTCTTGGTACCCACCCTTAAACCTTTTCAACCCACAGCCAGGGGCTAGTGGGTCCTTCTGAGATCCCACGCACTTTGTAAAAAATTATATCTCACAGTCCATTATATGATTATTTAAAATCCGAATTCCTTATTAAACTGTTAACATCTTGAGGAAAGAAATTTGTCTTAATTTTCTCCAGAAAGATTTAGCCTCATAATCCAACAGAGTGCAAGGCGCACATTAGGAGTTAATCAGCTTTTATGGAATAAATAATATTCTCATGAACAGGGTGTAAAATAAGAAAAGTTAGGAACAAGCAAGGGCTTTTTCTGTGTCTGCCTCTCTCTAAGCACTAGATATGTATTAACTCATTTCATCCTCAGAAATGCCCTATGAAATCAGTAACAAGTACTACAATTACCTGGGACTTCCCTGGTGGCTCAGATGGTAAAGAATCCACCTGCAATGAAGGAGACCTGGCTTCAATCCCTGGGTCAGGAAGATCCCCTGGAGAAGGGCATGGCAACCCACTCAGCTATTCTTGCCTGGAGAATCCCTGTGGACAGAGGAGCCTTGCAGGCTACAGTCTATGGGGTTGTAAAGAGTTAGACATGACTGAGTGACCAGCACTTTTACGTTCACTATTACCTACATTTTAAAGTTGAGAAGACTGGGCTCAGATTGATGAGGATTAAGTAACTTGCCCAAGGTCATGAATGATATAAGCTGAGAATGGGATTTGAACCCCAGGATGGTGCTGCCACTACCTGGACCCCCCATTGCATTAGCGTAGAGTTCTGCCCGGAAATAAGAGAGAAGGTGGTTACCCAGATGTGTGCCTGCTTACCGACTATACACTACGTGAAAGTCGCTCAGTCATGTCCAACTCTCTGCGACTCCGTGGACTATACAGTCCATGGGATTCTCCAGGCCAGAATAGTGGAGTGGGTAGCTGTTCCTTTGTCGAAGGGAATTTCCCAACCCAGGGATCAAACCCAGGTCTCCTGCATCACAGGCAGATTCTTTACCAGCTGAGCCACCAGGGAAGCTCAAGAATACTGGACTGGGTATTACTCACTTTCATAAGGATAGACATTATCAGTTTGTTAAATTAGAGGATGACACCAGTATGGAAAAGAGAAAATATATGTTGGATGATAGATGAAGGTTTTAACATTTTTTTTATTTACTTTTGGCTGCGCTCGGTCTTCACTGTGCTTGGGCTTTCCTCTACGCGTGGAGAGCAGGAGCCACTCTCTCGTGGAGTGCAGGCTTCTCAGTGCAGTGGCTTCTCTTGTTGTGGCACGTGGGCTCAGGAGTTGCAGCTCCTGAGCTCTAGAGCACAGATTCAGTAGTTGTGGTACACGGGCTTAGCTAGTCTGCGGGCATGTGGGATCTTCCCAGACCAGGGATTGAACGCAAGTCTCCTGCATGGGCAGCTCACCACTGAGCCACCAGGGAAGCGCTGATGAAGATTTTTTTAACTTATAAACTTAGGAAATGGTTCTTAGATATGACACCAAAAACACAAGCAATGAATGAAGAATAAGCTGGATATCATCAAAATTTAAAACTTTTATGTTTCCAAGGATATCAAGAAAATGAAAAGAAAACATACAGAATAGGAGAAACTTTTGCAAATTATATATTTGGTGAGGGACTTGTCAAGTGGATCTTAGGAAGCATCACTATGAACAAAGCTAGTGGAGGTGATGGAATTCCAGTTGAGCTATTTCAAATCCTAAAAGATAATACTGTTAAAGTGCTGCACTCAATATGCCAGCAAATTTGGAAAACTCAGCAGTGGCCACAGGACTGGAAAAGGTCAGTTTCCATTCCAATCCCGAAGAAAGGCAATGCCAAAGAATGCTCAAACTACCACACAATTGTACTTGCACTCATCTCACACGCTAGCAAAGTAATGCTCAAAATTCTCCAAGTGAGGCTTCAACAGTACATGAACTGAGAACTTCCAGATGTTCAAGCTGGATTTAGAAAAGGCAGAGGAACCAAAGATCAAATTGCCAACACCTGCTGGATCACTGAAAATGCAAGAGAGTTCCAGAAAAACATCTACTTCTGCTTCATTGACTACACTAAAGCCTTTGACTGTGTGGATCACAACAAACTGTGGAAAATTCTTTTTTTTTTTTTAATTAAAAAAAATTTTTTTAATATTTTATTTTATTTTTAAACTTTACAATATTGTATTGGTTTTGCCATATATCAACATGAATCCACCACAGGCATACATGTGTTCCCCATCCTGAATCCTCCTCCCTCCTCCCTCCCCGTACCATCCCTCTGGGTCGTCCCAGTGCACCAGCCCCAAGCATCCAGTATTGTGCATTGAACCTGGACTGGCGACTCATTTCATATATGATATTATACATGTTTGAATGTCATTCTCCCAAATCATCCCACCCTCTCCCTCTCCCACAGAGTCCATAAGACTGTTCTATACATCAGTGTCTCTTTTGCTGTCTCGTATACAGGGTTATTGTTGCCATCTTTCTAAATTCCAAATATATGCGTTAGTATACTGTATTGGTGTTTTTCTTTCTGGCTTACTTCACTCTGTATAATAGGCTCCAGTTTCATCCACCTCATTAGAACTCATTAGAACTGATTCAAATGTATTCTTTTTAATGGCTGAGTAATACTCCATTGTGTATATGTACCACAGCTTTCTTATCCATTCATTTGCTGATGGACATCTAGGTTGCTTCCACGTCCTGGCTATTATAAACAGTGTGGAAAATTCATAAAGAGATGGAACCACCTTACCCGCCTCCTGAGAAATCTGTATGCAGGTCAAGAAGCAGCAGTTAGAACCAGACATGGAACAACAAACTGGTTCAAAATTGGGAAAGGAGTACATCAAAGCTGTATGTTGTCACCCTGTTTATTTAATTTATATGCAGAGTACATCATGCAAAATGCCAGGCTGGATGAAGCACAAGCTGGAATCAAGATTGTCAGGAGAAATATCAGTAACCTCAGATATGCAGATGACACCATCCTTATGGCAGAAAGTGAAGAACTAAAGAGCCTCTTGCTGAAAGTGAAAGAGGAGAGTGAAAAAGTTGGCTTAAAACTCAACATTCAAAAAACCGGATCATGGCATCTGGTCCTATCACTTCATGGCAAATAGATGGGGAAACAATGGAAACTGTGACAGACTTTATTTTCTTGGGCTCCAAAATCACTGCAGATGGTGACTGCAGCCATGAAATTAAGATGCTTGCTCCTTGGAAGAAAAGCTATGACTAACCTAGACATCATATTAAAAAGCAGAGACATTACTTTGCCAACAAAGGTCCATCTAGTCAAAGCTATCGTTTTTCCAGTAGTCATGTATGGATGTGAGAGTTGGACCATAAAGAAGGCTGAGCAGTGAAGAATTGATGCTTTTGAACTGTGGTGTTGGAGAAGACTCTTGAGAGTCCCTTGGACTGCAAGGAAATTAAACCAGTCAATCCTAAAGGAAATCGGTCCTGAGTATTCACTGGAAGGACTGATGTTGAAGCTGAAGCTGCAATACTTTGGCAACCTGATGTGAAGAACTAACTCGTTGGAAAAGATCATGATACTGGGAAAGACTGAAGACAGGAGGAGAAGGGGACGACAGAGGATGAGATGGTTGGATGGCATCACCGACTCGATGGACATGAGTTTGAGCAAGCTCCAGGAGTTGGTGATAGACAGGGAAGCCTGGCGTGCTACAGTCCATGGGGGTCACAAAGAGTCTGACATGACTGAGTGACTGAACTAAACTGAAGGGACTTCTATCTAGAATACATAAAGAACTATTACACCTTATTATTATTAAAAAATTAACCCAATTTTTAAAATTGGCAAACTACTGGAATAGCTAATTCTCCAAAGAAGATATACAAATGTCCAATAAGCCCATGAAAAGTGCTCAACACCATCAGCCATCAGGGAAATGCAAATCAAACCCATGAGACAGCTCTCCACACCCACTACGGGGGCTATTCTCAGACAGACAGATAATGACAAGTGTTGATATTTGGCAAAACTAATACAATTATGTAAAGTTTAAAAATTAAAAAAATAATAATAATAATAAATTAAAAAAAAATGACAAGTGTTGGAGAGGGTGTGGAGGATATACTGCTGATTGTTGTTGTTTAGTCACTAAGTCATGTCTGACTCTTTGTGACCCTGTGGACTGTAGCCAGCCAGGATCCTCCCCCATGGGACTTCCCAGACACGAATACTGGAGTGGGTTGCCATTTCCTCCGCCCAGAGGATCTTCCTGACCCAGGGATTGAACCCAGGTCTCCTGTATTGGCAGGCAGATTCTTTACCACTGAGCCACCAGGGAAGCCCATACTGCTGGTAAAGAAGGAAAATGGTGCAGCCACTTTGGAAAATGTTCTGGCAGTTCCTCAAATGTGTAAACATAAAATTACCCTAGTCTGCTCCTAGGTGTACACGTAAGAGAAATATGTCCACACAAAAATCTGTACACATATGTCCACAGCAGTATCATTCATAATAGCCAAAATGGGAAAATAATCCAAATGTCCACCAACTGATGTGATATATTTGTATCATGGAATATTATTTGAAAAAAGGAATAATATTTTATAATAATTTTATATGGAGTATAATCTAAAACGTAGTGAATCAGTATGTTGTACAGCTGAAACTAATGTACTATTGTAAACCAATTACAATCCCACTTTTAAAAGTTAAAAATAAATTATACAATGTATGTCCAAATTTTAAAAAAGAAGTAAAAGACTGATACATGTACAATATGGATGAACCTTGCAAGCATTAAGCTCAGAGGAGAAAGCCAGTTACATGGACCACATGTTGCATGATTCCGATTGTATGGCATGTCCAGAACAGACAGATGTACAGAGACAGAAAGGAGATTAGTAGTTATCTAGAGCTGGAGGGATGAGGAAGCCGGGGAGAGGTGTGACAGTTAAGGGGTGTGGAGTTGCTTTGGAGATTATAAAAATGTTCAAAATTGACTCTGGCGATAGATATAGTATATTAAGTATAGTATATAGTATATTATAGTATATTAAATATTCTAAAAGCCACAGAATTGTACACTTTAAATGGGCTTGTATAGTATGTTCATTAATCCTGAATAAAGCTGTTAAAAAAAAAAAAATCATGGGAATTCCCTGGGGTCCAGTGGTTAGGACTCCAAGCTTCCACTGCAGGGGGCATGGGTTCCATCCCTGGTTAGGGAACTAAGAACCCTGCATGTCACATGGCCAAAAACAAAGCAAAACTCAAACAGGTAGAACGATGGGCTCCCACCAATAAATGAAATGTACTGTTGCCCTAACCTCCAGCTCACAGATTCTGAAAACCCTCTGCACAAGTATGGGATGGGGAGACAGGTGTTGATAGAGACACCAGGGAAAGGGGGCAGGGAGTCAGGATTGCAGTATATCCTAAGCTCACTATGAGCAAACAGCAGGATGGGGCTGCCAGAACAGTTAAACATGCTGAAGTGAAGGCTGTCCTCTCCCAGAAGAACTTCCAGGGGCTGTTATGAGATTTAGAGCCCCAAGTACTCTGGAAAAGAGCCCACTCACAGCTCTAAACTCACAACTGTGGGGTGGGGGGAGGGAAGGGAAAGATGGAAATCCTAACGGCAGTTATTGTCAAGGCTTCTGGTGTCAGAGGAGTCTCCTGCTCTGGCCTCGGGCTTTCTGACTCACTGGTGTCAGCTGGCCTGTGACTCCCATCACCAGGTCAGGTGAGGAGAGGCTTCACAGATCTTGGGTGGAAGGTCCCCTTCATTCAGGGCTGTTGGTTGCAGGTCCACAATGGCAACCATCTTGCCAGGCTCCCTGTGGATGCCAGTGAAGGAAATTGGGGGAGGTGATCAGGAATCAAGGGGCTCTAACAAGAAGACAATCATCTTTGTTTATGGTATAATGTTTTAAAACATAGGTATAATGCTTTAAGAACATCTCCCAGTGATGCTTCCTTATCAGTAAACCAGTCTCACACTCCCTAAGCTTCCTATAACATCCACTTTCCCTTTCTTCGTAAACACTCCACTCCTCACCAAAAGCGATCCGAGGACAGAATGGAAAGTTTGAGCCCCCCAGGGAGGACTTAATATCACTGCTCTAAGTCTGGGGGTCTCTCTGAGATGGCTGACAAAAGGAAAACAGAATTGCCTGAATTGTTTTCATTTTCAAGAAGGAGAAGGCCGTAACATTAATGAAATATAAAGGAGTTACTGACATAACAGCTGAAGAATTTTTTGACATGATTCTTTGTTTCAGTGGATAAAATGTAAGTAATGGAAAATCATTTTTCAGTAAAGCAGGAAAAGCATTTTATATTTATACATGTTACTCATAAGTTGCTGATCTGTTATTTCTACCAGATGTCCATGTATGTCAGCAATCCAGACAGCTTAATTTCTGCTAGAATTCAGCAGAATAAATAAATAAATAATAAATAAATGAGCAACTATATATGTGCTTCTTCTGTTTCAGCACTGGGGTGAGTGAAGAGATACCAAAGAATAAGGATGGTATTTGCATTGTAGAAAATTCCTTGAGTGGTAACAGTAACATGCAGGAAATAATTTGAACCCAGAAACAGTACAAGCTTAGATACTGAGGTAGGTGGAAGCCAGGCACCTTACCTTGGTCCTTGGTTGTGTGGGGATTCCAGCAGGAGAGACCAGTGAGAACCATAGTAGTAAAAAGAAGTGTCAGAATGAAGGTCTGCAAAGCCAGTCTCCAGAGCTCTGACCTTCCTCCTCCAAAAAGAGGGCACCAGGCTCACACCCATCCTGGAAAGGCTGGTCCCATGCCAACGAGGCCAGGGAGCAGAAACGGCCGCACCATAAGCCTCATTACAGGACAGCCATCCCCCACAACAGATGCCGCCCCACCCAAACAAGAGAGTTTGGGGACAAAGGAAACCTAAATCCCTTGGCCACCCCCAACCCCCGCCCCTCTCAGCCTCGCTGCGGCCTCAAAAGGGGCCAGGTGGCACCTAGGGCCAGTCTGCCATCCGTTCCTGGGAACTGGCATTTTTTTAAATCCGCTCAATTAGAAATGTAACGACTTCTTGCTTCCATTTGCCAGGCTGGCAGGAAGAACGTACAGACAGCCAAGTGCGCTCTGTGAGGCTTAGCAAAAGCTGAGAAAGTGCAACCCCAAAGCTTCCTGGTTCAGAGGCAAGCATTCTCCAGAAAAGACCCGGATGTGGCCCTGCCTGCAGGAGGGTGAGGGCCAACGGGGTGGGCTACCTGCCTGTTTTCCTCATCTCTAAATCTGTGTAATAATAGATGATGCCTACTTTTGCAAAGATTAAGACAGAGCCTATGAAGGACTTACGGCTGACGTCTGGCACATAGCAGTTTCACTGTAGCTGTTATGACCACATTGATATATAGTATTTTTAGTCCCTCCACCTGGTATTTCTGGACTTCTCTGGTGGTTCAGACGGTAAAGAGCCTGCCTGCAATGCAGGAGACCTGGGTTCCATGCCTGGGTCTGGAAGATTCTCTGGAGAAGGGAATGGCTACCCCCTCCACTACTTTTGCCTGGAAAATTCCAGGGACGAGGAGCCTGGTGGGGAGCCAGTCCATGGGGTTGCAAGGAGTCAGACGTGACTGAGCGACTAACATACACACACACACACACACACACACAGTCCCTCTATCACCCGGAAACATTCCAGACAATATGTCTCCTGAGATGCAAGAGGAGAGGGCTCAAATATACCACTACCCAGCACATCGGTGTCTCAGCAACAAGTCAGGCAGTGGCCTGAAAACACCTGGGGAGTTGATAGGTAATTCAGTTAACCCAAGGATGTCCCTTCCAGGACTGCAGTGCAGAGTCAGGTCATTTACAGGACTCAATCGCCTTTTTGCACCTCTGCCTGATCAGGAACAAGCAGGGAGGCACTTGTTTTTATACTTTCCCCGCCTCTGCCCAGGGCTCCTCCCCGTTGGAGACTCGCCCCTCGTTAATCAAGCCTGTGCAAGGAATGGTCTGCAGTAGGCAGAATAACAGCACGCTGAGAATAGCTATACCCTGGTTCCTGCAACATGTGACTGTGGTAAGTTCCACATCCAGGGGCAGCTAAGGTGGCAGATGGAATTAGAGCTGATAATCAGCTGGCTGAAAGACAGAGAGATGGCCCCAGAGAATGCTAGAGGGACTCATGTGACCACGGGGTTCTTAAAAGTGGGAAAAAGATGCAAAAGAAGGTGTCACAAGGGGGAAAATTGGTTAGAGGCATGCTATGTCACTGGAAAGACGGGCAACAAGCCAAGGAATGTGGGAGCCTCCAGAAGCCAGAAAAGGCAAGAAAACAGATTCCTCCCCCATCACCCACTCTCCAGCCCTCACCAGCCTCCTAAAGGGATGTAGCCTTGCTGACATCTTGATTGAGTTCAGTGAGGCCTGTGTCAGGCTGGACCTACAGACCGTAGGACAATACATTCGCACTGTTGGAAACCACCAAGTTTGCAGTCATCTGAATGACAGCCACAGAAAATGAATGCAGTCTTTCCACTCATCATCTGCTGACATCCATTCTGTCTCCCAAGGTGTATTTCCTACAGAGGTACCATCTCCGTGATTTTTACTGTACTTTGATGGAACAGGCCAGTCAAAGGCTAAGACCCTGTGTCCCCCAAGTATAGTTAAAATCATCATCACATGAGGGAACCCCTGGGAGATCCTGCCCAAGCAAGTAAGAATGACCAAGAAGGAGTTATTGGAGCCAGCAGTTGTGGGTGTGTTTGGGGGTTGCTAAGAGCTCCCATGTTCTACCTGATAAACCCTTCCATGCTTCCCAACCTCTTCATCATCATGGACCTCATGGGCCCAAGGCTTAAGGGATTATGCATGGGGATTTCCCTGGCAGTCCAGTAGTTAAGATTCCCCACTTCCACTTCAGGGGGCAAGGATTCCATCCCTGGTCAGGGAACTAGGATCCTACATGCTGCACAGCCCAAAAAGGCCGGGGTGGCAGGGGGAGGAGAGAAATTATGCATATGTTAATTTTTAGCACATTTTTCTATTTTTATTCATCAGAGATACATCTGACTTTCAGCCAAAGCTCCTAATGAGCATGAATTAACCAGACTCTCACTATGAATTCATCTATTAATAATTCCAGGCAAGAGTCAAGCTGGAAAGCTTTAGAAATCCTACCCTTTTCAATCCTCAGTAAATGGTTGGTTTCTCTAAACTTTTATTTCATATTGAAAATAATACTCAATGAACCCCAGTTATCACCTCTATGGCCTCCTAAAGGTCACAGATTGAGAACTATTGAAAAAGATTTCATCTGTGAGATACATTTAGAGCCAGAGTTTTAACTCTTTCTTCAGCATCTAAGTCTTTTCACCCCAGTGTTATTTCTGACTGTCTTTGAGTTCTCTGGGTGGAGAATTGCTTTCACTGTGTTGGCAGATTTACTCTGAGGTCAGCTTAGATGTTGGTCAGCCAACATACAGAGGTGGTGGCCCCCATGGTGAGTCTTGGAGACCCTATAATCTGATACAAAAATTTTCCCCACTCTGTCCCTGGAAAGGAAAGGGCTGAAAACCAATTCCTTGAATCTCCTTTTATGAACCATATGCTCCCACTTCAAAAAGAGTTCAAGTACATGCCTCCTGCTCCCAGGAGTATAAACTGTCAGAACCACTGTGAAAAATAGTTTGGAGTTATCTCCTGAAGTGAAAGACACACATACTCCATGACCCAGAAGTTCCATTTCTAGGTCTATAGTCAAAGAAGTGTCTGCAGGTGTGCACTAAGGGACTTGTTCAAGAGGGCTCATAGCATCACTCATAGCGGCGCACACTGGAACCATCTATAGCAGAATGCTACAGAAAGGTGGGTGTATTCACATGAATACAATGCGATACTACAGAGCAGTGAACACAGCACCATGGATGATGCACTTGCTCAGAGTGCTGGAGAAAAGAAAGCAGACAGAAAGGAAGGTTGTCTGATTCCATTTACATGACATCCAAAAAACAGATGAAATCAGAGCGCTTGTGGATTCGGACTTAGAGACAAAATTCTAAAGAAGGGAAAGAGGTTCCCAGAGAAGTGTAAAATGCATTGCTCCTAGGGGCCAGAAAGGGGTTGGTGGGGGGAGGGGAGGGGAGGGGACTTCTGGGGGACAGGCCATGCTGTTTCTTCACCCTGGTGTTGACTGATAAATTCTTGAGCTGTATAGTTTATACATTTTACTGTCTGTGTGCTGTGTTTCACACTTCTAAGATGAAAAGTTTGAAGTGTTAATTCCTAACTATTTCCTTAAAAACAAATTCCTTGCACTTGAAGTTTTCTTTTTAATGTTTTGGCTGCACCACACACACACGTGTGGGATCTGAGTTCCCCGACCAGGGATTGAACTCATGCCCCTTGATTTGGCAGCACAGAGTCTTAACCACTGGACTACCAGAGAATTCCCTGAAATTTTCTTTTTTTATGAATTTCCATTAGAAAACATATTCAAGAGCTTAAGAGAACATTTGAAAAACATCATATAAGGGTTGTGGGGGGGTGGGGGGTGGGGAGATCACCTCTAAATTCTTTCTCCTAAAGACAAATACTGTTAATATCTTGGTATATTTCTTTCCTATCTTTTCTCCATGACTAGTTTTTAATGTCTTATTTTTCATGGTAGTCAGATGTGTTCAAACCTGTATTTTAATATCTTTCACTTCACATTATCCTGTAAGCATTTTCAAAGTTCTTACAAACTCTCCCTGTAATTATTTTAATGACCACATATTTCACTTACTGGTGCATCAGTAAGTGGCATATCAACTTGAACAATATTTAGGTTATTTCCTCTTTTTCTATCTATAGGCAGTGTCATGGCAGAGCTTTTCATGTACAGCCTTTTGCCTATTTCAAACTGCTTCATTAGAATTGATCCCTAGAGATGGATTTTTCAAGAGCCCAAAATAGAGTCTTTCTAAGGCTCTTTATACAAAACATGTCCCTTTCCCAGGATCAGAGTTCAAGGAGGTTATCAAGTCCAAAGAGGTTCATCTTGGGTCCCTGTGGAATAGCTCCTCCCAGAACCAGGTCAGTTAATCTGTTTATCTCCCCAAACTGCTGGTTGAGTCCATGGATGCCACTAAACATTAGTTTATACCCCCTTTATCTTCCCATTGAGAAGATGCACAGCTCAGGGTTACTTCTAGCACCAACCAAGATTCCTTAAAAGAGCAGAGCTATAAGCTCACCTGTAAGTTTCCAAATGCTTAGAGCAATCATTCCAACAAAGCCTTAGAGTCTTCAATGTAAAATGAGAATATGAATGTCAGATTTGAAGGAATGTGTGTGAGCATAAATGAGACGATGCATGGAAAGTATTAAATACAGTGTCTGCCCCCATATGTGGGTCAGTCTGTCTTCATACGTGAGTGCTTCTTCTTCCCTTTTTCCTGAGACCCATCTTTCTCCCTCAGTGGTTACAGGATCAAGGACAAGAGAGAGAGAGGGAAATATTCAGAAAACATAGCAGTCATGACTTCCAAGTATATGGGCTTCCCAGTTGGCACTAGTGGTAAAGAACCTGCCTGCTAATACAGGAGACATAAGAGACACAGGTTCAATCCCTGGGTCAGGAAGATCCCCAGGAGGAGGGCATTGCAACCCACTCCAGTATTCTTGCCTAGAGAATCCCATGGACAGGGGAGCCTGGTGGGCTGTAGTCCATAGGTTCTCAAAGAGTCAGACACAACTGAAGTGACTTGGCACACACAGAGAGAAACTTCTCCCCATTCTTGCATTCGCCTGGACTACATCTGAGAGCCTTTATTGTCTGAGTTATTCTTACAAGCTAATGACTCCAGTATTCTTGCCTGGAGAATTCCATGGACAGAGGAGCCTGGTGGGCCACTTTCCATGGGGTCTCAAAGAGTTGGATATGACTGAGTGACTACAGTTTCACTTTCAATGAATGGTCATGAGAAGGCTGAATGAGTTTCTTACCCATAGTTTTGTCTAAGGTAGTGCTTCACTGAATATGGTTATGGTACCTTTTTAGAATCAACCTGGTGTATTAGGGCCAGTAAAGCTAGAAGCTATAATAAACAGTCCCCACGTCTCAGTAGCTTAATAGCATGAAGATCTAGTCATTGCTCATTTCATAGTCCAGGGGTCTTTAGCAACTTGTAAAGGATGGTCTTCCCATCCAGTGGCTGAAGTTCTCTCCACCTAATGTCTCTGCAGTCATCCAGGGCCACAGAGTCCTCTGCCAGATGCTCTGCAGATAACAAAACAGGGGAAAAACCAACGTAGAGGAGTCAAGTGTGGTATTAAGGGACTTCCCTGGCCATCCAATGGTTAGGACTCCATGCTTTCACTGCCATGGGCAGGGGTTCAATCCCTGGTCAGGGAATTAAGATCCCACAAGCCATGTGGTATGGCCAAAGTGGGGAAAAGTGGTTTTAGGGACCAGCACTAGAAGGGATCTACATCATTTTGCTGACATTCTATTGGTTAGGACTCAATTACCCAGTCTCACACAGCTGTGGAAGAGGCTGGAAACTGTGGTTTAACTCTGTCCCAGAGGAAATGGAAATTATGTTGGTGATCTCATTGCATACCTAGAGTGATTGTAAAAATATACACACACACACACACACACACACACACACACACATATATTTTAGTAGGTCTGGGTAGTCTCAGATCTGATGTATGTTTGAGGCTCCAGATCTACTAAATCAGAATGTTAGGGGCCTAGGAATGTGAAGTTTAAACAGATGATTTTTATCAGCACTAAAGCTGGAGCCCAGAGATGGCTACGAGGGCTCCAGCACAAACACGTCTTCTCCAATGGCAGCCATGCCATTGATCTTCCCTTAGATCCCAGGCTGGGTACCCAGAGCATTTTTGCAAATTTTTCAGAAGCTGCAACAACTGTACTGTAAGGACTCCCAGACGGTTTGTCTTCAACACTCAGATTTCAGTATCCCTTTAAAAATGTGGGTAAGCATGACATTTGCTGGGTTCCTTTCTCAGCACTTTTATCCTTACTCAGACAAAGAGAATACTGCAGGGCTACAATGAACAGCAAAAATAGGAGCCAGTCCTCACAGCCCAAATCTATCTGCTTTAGGGACATTGTTGAGGTCAATGTTCATGGCATCTTCATTTTATGGGGACACATGGAAGAAATTCTCTCAGGCATCAGTAACTTAAATAGCTGTTCTTTTTGGTGAATCATAGGATTTATTGTGTTCCCTCTTTGTATCCACTGCTGGGAAATTGGAAGCCAGAACTTGAGACCACCCATAGCAAGTATACAGAACTTAATCCCAGATACATCTTATTTTTCCTGCTTTCAACCCAAATATTCACATTTATTTATTTCTTATCTTACTAAAATACACATATGTGCACATTCCACCTGATATCTATTTTGAATGAGCAGGTTGATTTTTAATGGTTGATCCTGTGACAGAAAAGTGAACAGAAATATTGGTTCTTAGTTTTCTGACCATGTTTTAGCCCAAGGGAAATATTCCCCACAAATGACATGCATGAAGCCTTAATCATCAGTGTAACTCAGTACAAACTGTTTTCTCAGAGACCTCAGAAAAAAATCACTAATTAAAACCACATGTACCTTTCTAACAACTCTCTGCCCCAGTCATCATCTCTTTTCTTGAGATAGAATCACCATATTCTGCACCCAGAGATAGTACAGAACCAAATTACCATTCAAAAGTAGAACATGAGGTGAACAACTCTTGGCTTTGATAAATGTTGCTCTCTATCCAAACTCTCCCAAAATAATATTTAAATCCAATGGACAGAAAGCTAGAAAAAAAATTCATGTACTTTTAAGATATCCTAAGACTATTACTTAGTAAAAAGTTTCCCACATTGAATTTAACAAGTAACTCATGGAAGGGGATAAGAGAAAGGTGTCCAAGTATTAACTGAAATTTAGTAACTAAAATTTATTGAGCGCTTGTTTATAATTCCAGGCACTGCGCGTTAGCATGCGGTTCCCATTTTAAACACACACACACACACACACACACACACACACACACGAAACAAGCTCACACTCTAGGCAGGAGGTAGTAAGAGGGTGTGATCACGTTTCTTAGAGCAGCCCCTAACAATGGCCCTTGATCGGAGGGACTTTGCCTCCAGAGGCCTGACCGCTACCTTCAGCACCAAGGCCAGCGCACCTGGCTCTTTCGGGATCCCCCAACTTTCCCCATTGCAGAACTCTCACGCCCCAGAACTGCAATAAAGAAATGCCCTTTCTCAATGAAACATGCCATCTTAACTCTTGAAATGAGCTTCATAAGTTGCTGTTCATGGAGTAGTCACTGCTACCAGCAGAAAAGCTTTTGATAATGATAGATGAAAATGGTCAATTTATTGGAGATCTAATCCTTCTGAACACAGGCGCGCGCCTATGCGCGCGCACACACACTCACACAAATGCTGTCAGGTGGGCTGTATGTTGGTTAAATTCTCCTCCTGTCACTCCCAGCACCTCTTCTCACGTAGAAGCAGTTGGGGAAAGCATTCTTGGCCTCCTGTCCCAACTAGGCGAGTCTTCTCTGCCGGGACAGAGAGGGGAGATGGGTGAGAAGCCCTCCGCCTCGCTCCCAGCACTCCGAGATTCGTGTTTGTGAGAAATTTTATCTTGGAGTTTGTGTATAGCTCCTGACTTTAAGGCTAACAAACAATAACCACCTACCATAAAGATTGTCCTTCCCAACTAAGTAATAAAAATCCTCGAAGGCAAACATCACTCGTTGGTAATACTATTCCCATCTCACAGATAAAGAAGCTAACCCCGAGATTAAGCTACTTGCCCAAGAGAACACAGTGAATAAGTGACAAAAGCCAACCCAAATAGTCAGATTTCCAGTCTTCCTTTCTGCTGGTCCTTCCTCAGCAAGATACATAGATATATATCTGCCAATTGTCCCCAGGATCCAGGTTCTGCACCCCTCCCTCTGGCCCAATTATCTGAAAACCAAAAGAGTAGAAAATCGAAAATGAGATGGAGGTCGGCAGCGACGTGAGGCAGCGGATTGCTGCCGCTTCCTTGCCCCCTTTTTCAGAAGCTAAAATCGACTGTGCTCTTCCTCGGTGACAGCCCCTCGCCTGAGGCGCAGCTCCCGGCCTCGGCGGGGGTCCGAGCAATCTGGGCGCCTCCAGCTGCCCCTTCTCCAGAGTCGCCAGCCGCAGAGCGCAGGGCCAAGCTGGGGCGAAGCGAGGGTGCCCAGGATGCCCGTGGTGCCCCCGAAGCCAGTGCTGTGGCCGGAGCCGCCCTGGGCGCAGTGCGCAGGGCGCTGCTCGCTTGTGCTAATTCGGCGCACTGTTCCTCCCGGAGCGCAGCCGGCGTTGGGGAGGCCTGTGGGCAGCCGGGGAGCCTCCGGCTGCGCCCCAGGCCCAGAGTCTGGGCTGTGTGGAGCGCGGAGCCCCGGCTTCCCCCAGCCAGCTCCCTCCTGTGTTAGCACTCAGTGCCAGGCAGAAGCGCGGGTCTCTCTCCACCCCTCCCCAAAGCGCACCGGGCCTGCTTCCATCTGATTAGAATGTTTCGCCCATCTGATTAGAATGACAGTAGCTTTCAAGCCATTCATTATAAGAATTTTAGTCTTAAAAGAAAAAGAGGGTCCCACTGTAATTGTGAGTTGTAATAAATGCGAACTTCTGGTGCCGTCCTCTGCAGTATGTAAGACAGTAAAAAATGTGTCTCATGCAAACGCGCCCCCTCCCCAAGCCCATTGTGAAGTCAATCTCTAACAAAGGGGACGTGTGAATATTCAACACCGAGGCTTTCAGTCGTATTTTCCGGAATCCTTGGGTCGGCTTTTTTTTTTTTTTTTTAATCAGCGAATACCTGTTTAAGTTTTTAAAGCACATGGAAATCGCCCGCGAGCGACCATATAATTTGATTTGCCAGGCAATCTGCAGAGCGATCGCACATCATTTATAATGTTCATTGAGCATTTTGCCTAATTGTGTCTGTCTCTGAAAGGGCGGCGCACCCCCTCCCGACCGCGAGCGGCACAAGTGGCGACATTCCCATGGAGCGGCCGCGCCGCAGCTTGTCGCATTCAGCGCGGGCGGCCTGGCCGCGCGCTTCCCTGCCCGGCGCCCGGGCGCGCCTGACACTAATAGCTCGCGGCTCAGGTACGAGCAGGCGCCGCGTTTGACTCCATTCAATTCACAACCGGCCGCGCTTGCAGGTGTCGCCTTTTGAAACTGCCATTCAGGCGGCCGCTGTTCACTTCTAGCTGCGCCGCGGGTTTTGTGGAAGCGCAAGAATGGCGCTGATTATTCCCGTGCCCACGGGCTGCCCCCGCCCCCGCCGGACGCGAGCCTTCCCTCCGCCAAAAGAGACGTTTAATTAGTTCTGGGGCCGCCGACAGCCAGCGCGGCCGACAAAGCCCGGCTCCCCAGGTAACCCCGGGGTTCCTGCGGCCCCGGGAGGGGGCGCCCCGCGCCTGAGCACTGGCCTCTGGCCGTGCGCTCCCTCCCGCGCCGCCGCCGCCCGCCCACCTGCCTCCCGGGCCGGCTCTCCAGCTGGCCGAAGGCTCGCTCGCCGGACTTGAGTGGCCTTGGCCAGCGACCCCCGCGGATCCCGGACGCTAGCAGTTTTCGGGCGCCTGCGATGTCTTCTCGCCTCTCTGTCCCCATTGCCAGCCAGGGAGATGGAAACTTGGTTGACAAGTTAGGTGGTCCTAACTGTCTTGCGAGGGGGTGTCCTCTCCATAACATGTCCTCTCCATGACATCCCCTCACCCCATTTCGGGAAAATATCCGGACGATGTTTTGAGGAAACACTAGAGACACTTTCCCCTTTATCCACCTTTGCGTTTCAGCGCCGCGTGCGCTAAAAGGGCGCAAAGTTGCCCTGGGAGATGGCGAATGGCTGCCTCGTCTCCACGGCCAGTGACCTTCGCAACAGCGCCTCCGGCGTCCGAGCTGGCCCCGAATACGCAGGTCTGCGGACAGCCTCGGCCTGGGTCGCATACTCTAGGTCACCGGAGCCACAGGTACCACCACTCCCCTCTAACGCCCCTAATAGGATCGCGCCCCTAGGAGCCCGGCCTCTGGCCGCAGGCCGCGCACGCCGGCAGGGGAGGGGGACAGAGGGAGGCCCAGTCCAGGCGGGCATCCGGTACCTTTGGAGGGGGGAGTGGGCGTCGGCCGCGGGGCGGGGGCCCCTCCCGCCTCATCATTTGGTTTCCGCGAGCGTCCGAGAACGCCAGCACCCATTCGTTCCACTCACTGCGCCCTGTGAACGAGCGCGGGGCGGGCGGGGGAGGCCGGGCCCGGGGAGGGCGGGTGGTCTCCCTCCCCCGCCCGCCCTGCCGGTCGAGCCGTGGCACAAGTGTTGCGATTCCCACGGGCCGGCGGGCTCTGCGGCTGGAGGCCCGGGCACCCGGGGCCCGGGAGACGGGGCGGACACAGAGGGGTTTGTAGACACGCTGACCTCCGCGCTCCAGCTCTGAAAGGGCCTGAAAGGAGCCGTTTATGGTACATTACCAGTCAAGGGCTCAGGTACCAGCGCCTTGTGTCGGGAAGCCCCGGCGGCCGCCCGTGCTGCAGGTGTCCACTATACAAACGCCCTGGAGGAGGCAGGACGCCGGGGAGGGCCGGGGAGAGGCGCCAGGCCGCGCCGCGCCAGCCGCTCGCGCAATTTCGCTCTCTCTTCTGCGGCGAGAACAGCCGGCCTGGGGCGCAGACCCAGGTCCTGGGGGTTGGGGGTGGTAGAGAAAGCAGCCGGGGTGGGGGTGGGGGGTCGAGCAGAGCCTACAGTACGTTATTTATGGGCTGCATTTGATGGAGAGGGGGGTCGGGGGAGGCTTTGAGCCTCTGCCCAGCCCCGACCCAGTTTCAAGGCTGAGGGCACAGAGAGGTCACGGGAGACTGGAACTCCCCAGCGGAGGCCGGCGCTAGGCCGGGCAAGGAAGAGGCATTTTGCCTGCTGCTTGGGCCACTTGGGCCCCCAGGGGCCTGCCCAGATTTAATTCGAACTTTTTCGGTCCATCGTCTCCCTGTCTATCTTCCTGTGCACAGATGGGCCTGAGGCCTCTCCCCAGCGCCAGAGTCATTTCCCACCCAGAGGAAACCAAGGAAGACCTTACCCTTAGTAGGTAACCTCGTGGGTCCCTCTGCCCCTGCAAGACCCGGCAAGCAGAAAATTGGCTTCCATAAAGGAACACCTGGAAATGCTTTTTCCCTTGGGGAGGAGATTGTTAATGGAGTTTACTACCTACCTAAGTCGGTCCTTAAGCCTTCACAGGGCCAAAATTCTAATAAAGAAAAATAGTACCGCAAGACAACCCAAACACCACTGCCAGGATATTAAGCAAGACAATTTTTTTAAAAAATAACAAATGATTTAATGATTTTTAGAGCCAACTAGAAAAAGAGAATGAGCAGACAGAAATCTTAGGTGTGTCTGTAGGAAGCCTCCAGATACTCCCAAACGCTTCAGAGGTTGTCTGCCTTGCTTCATTATCTAATACTATCTGGAAACATATTCCTTCTACAGCTCCATCATCATCATCATTATTTTTACATGTCACCTCTGATTAAAATTAACCTCTGAATATGACTGAGTGCTTTTTTCTTAAAGTAAGAGAAATTGGACAAGGAATGGTGAAGAGGATGAAGAAGGGTGTGTGTCTGAAAAGAATAGTTTGAGAGAATGAAGGGGAAGGAATAGATTCCTTACAAGGTGAAAGAAAGACTTTCCCATCTGAAAAACAAATAAACAAAAAATTACCGCTGTTCTATCATCACGGTCACAACTAAACTTCTTGAATAAGTTATCCAAAGGAGGAGGTTTGTATTCCCTCACCTTTATTTGGTCTTCAGCACACTGCATCTGGCCCACACTCATTCTGGAACTCTCATTCATTTAGTCATTTTCACCAGGAACTTCCATGGCCCCCCGTTTAAGGACACTTTTTGACCTTGTCATACCTAAAACTGCAGTAAACAGGCCCGCCAGTCATCCTGATACCAACAGCAGAATCCTCAGTACCATCTTTTGTTTCTCTGTCTCCTCCAAGCCCACAGTCAATAAGACACCAGGTCCTAAAATTCTATTTGCAAACCATTTCTGCAATCTGCTCAACTACTACCTAGTTCAAGTCTTCATAATCTCTCAGCTGTTCTTCTGCAGCTTTCTGATCAGACTCCCTGCCTATAATCTTGCTTTACTTCAATCTATTTTCCAATCCTGCAGCTTCTGTATTGTTTTTAAGTGGCAAACTTGATCGTGCTACCTCCAGCTTCTAACTCTTCCCTGATTAATTACATATAAATTATAAACATGTGCTACTGTACTAATTGATTACATACATCATAAAGAATCAGACCAACAGATTTTAAAAGAATGAGATATTGCTTCCCTGGTGGTCCAGTGGTTAAGAATCTGTCTTGCAATGCAAGAGACACAGGTTAGATCCCTGGTCTGGGAAGATCCCACATGCCTCAGAACAACTAAGCCCATGTGCCACAATTAGTGAAGCCCATGAGCGCTAGAGCCTGGGCTCCACAATAAGAGAAGTCACCACAACGAGAAGCTGCATATTGCAACCAGAGAGTAGCCCCCTCTTGCTGCAACTAGAGGAAACCCTGCTCAGCAACGAGGACCCAGTGCAGCCAATAAATAAATAATAAAATATAATATATATATATAAGAATGGGATAAAAATACAGATGACAATTCAGATATTTTCTTCCAAAACCCCAGTGGAACTACTTCTACACTCTGGAAATATCTGGTCCATATTTTATGCCAATATCCTTAACACAGCTTAGAAACTTCCTTCATCTAGACCCTGCCTACGATTCCATTCTCATATCTTTCTTTACTTGATCCTTAACGAAGTTCTTTTATATTTCCAAATGCCATGATAGTCATTCTCTGTCTTTGTTTTGTGTTTATTTCAACCTCTACTCTCTGTTCCCTCTAGTCTGTAAGCACCATGAAAAAAGGATCTGTTCTATTTACTGTTCTGTAACTACTGCTTATCACAGTTCTCAGCACAGAATTGGTCTTCAATATTTGTTCTGTAAATAAGCATGGTACTTCTTGGGAGAAGCCATGTTTTCTATAAAGAGATTGAAAAGCAGAGAAAAACTGATCCATAGAAAAAGAAAAGAATGAAGCAGGGACACAGAAGGGAACAGAAAGAAGCACAAAGAAAGTGGAGGGAGTGTCCCAGCATCTTTCCAGATCATGGTGTGCTAACTAGGATACAAGTTAGACTGCCCTACAAAAGAGTTGAAATATATAGTGGTTTAAATTAGATAATTTATTTCCCTCTCACAAAACTAAAACAAAACTGAATAGGTACTCCAGCCTTTATGTGGGATCTAAATGATGTAAGAGACTCAGACTCCTTTAGCTAGTTACTTTTCCATTCTAAATATGTAGCTTTCTACTGATGGTTGAAAATGGCTGCTCCAACTCCTGCCATTGTGTTGGATTCCAACCAGTAGGAAGAGAGAAAGTAGAAAGTGGGACATGTCCTTCGTCTTCAAAGAGCCCCAGAGGTGAATATTACTTATACCCCAAAGCCAGTTTCATCACTACACTGAGCTGCAAGAATGATTAGAAAATGTGGTTTTTATTCTGAGTGTCCATGTGCCCAGCTAAAATTATGAGTTTCTATTCATATTGATATGGAGGAGAATTTTCAGTCTCCAAGACTCCTGGTACTACTGCCTTCCTGAGGCCTAGCTGCATTCCTGTTCATGGATTCTAGGACATACCCTGAATCCCATATTATAGCTCTCTTTTAATGTTTGTTAGTTCATGTTGATTTCCATGACCTGAAACCAAGAGATTTAAAACTGACACAGGTACATCAGATAAGCCAATTTATGCTGGAGTAGCCACCCCCCAAATCTCAGTGGCCTCACAAAACAGAAGATTATTTCTAGTCCAGGTTCCCTGTTCTATTCGAGTTTGCAGGGGGACCCTGTTCATCGTTAGTCATTTAAGGTCCCAGGATGACGGATGCTTGGCCTTAAGCTGTGTTTCTGCCATCCTTATGGAAAAGAGAAGCAACAGAGCCAAATAGTACACAGGCTCTTAAAGCTTCTTCCTGGGAGTTTCCCTGGTGGAAAATATTAGGACTGTCATCTGTATTTTTATCTCATTCTTATATATGTATATATAAAATATTTTAATTTACATATGTTTGTATTTTATTATTTATTTATTGGCTATACTAGGTTCTTGTTGCCCTCGGGCAGCAATGAAAACCCTGCATAGCCAAAAGTAAATAAATTAAAAAAAAAAAAAAGCTTCCTCCTGGTCTGCCCCTGCCTGGAATGAGCCATTTCTGTAAGGATCTCTGGAACCTGTAAGTGGAGAATGGTTTTTAGAAACCAAGATCTAAGAACAAAATGTGTTCACTGCTACAGGGACCCTTTTAGCAGACAGAGCTAGGAGAAAACAAAAAGAATGTACATATACATATACAAGTACTTCTATGTTTATATCTGTATCCACATATCTCTATCTATACCTTCTAGTCTTTCTCCTTTCCACATTTACAACTTCTTCCCTAACAATGAAAAATCCAGTTCTCATTATTCTCAATATATTTACTCATTTATTCACTCCTAGATCACATAGAAAGTTGTTTTAACATTGCTAACTTATACCACTGTGAAAATTAGACCTACGAAAGCAGTTTAGAATTTATTTATAGTTCTTTTTGCCCTGGGTCTGAATATAATGTGTTCAAAATTTACTTGGATCACTACTAATAGAAGTGAAAGTCACTCAGTCATGTCCGACTCTTTGTGACCCATGGACTATACAGTCCATGGAATTCTCCAGGCCAGAATACTGGAGTGGGTAGCCGCTCCCTTCTCCAGGGGATCTTCCCAACCCAGGGATCAAATCCAGGTCTCCCACATTGCAGGTGGATTCTTTACCAGATGAGTCACCAGGGAAGCCCAAATATTATCACTACTACTAATATTTTTTAAGTACCAGGGAAATTACAACAATAAAATTTCACTATTGAACATGAAGGAAAAGAAACGCTTCCTCCTGGAAGTGACATGCATTTTCACTCATCTTTTACTAACCCCAGCAAATTACATGACCACATCTTATCTCAAAGAGGAGAGGGAAATACAAGCTTATGACCCACCTGGAAGAAGACAGAGACCTGTGGCTTGTCTGTCCAGCTCCCATGGACAGAGGGGGACATCCTACAACGGAAGGGGATGTCCTATTCTGGAGGGGATGTCTTACAATCCCCTCCAGGGGAATTAATTTTGGATTAATTCTTACTGCAAAGAACCCAGAAAGCATAATATCATCCTTCCACATCTTCCCTTCTTCTCTGCTCACACCTGCCTGGCTGAAGAGGGAAAGTGTTCCTTAAGGACTGGGGACCCGTAAGGTCAATGACAACAGAAATCTCTCACGTCACTCTAAATCGGGGCAGGGAAAAGTCATAAAATGGATACTGGTGTGCAGAGCTTAGCTTCCTCCAGGACATCTCAACACTCTTAGCAGTCTCTGCGCATTTTCCTAGCTCCATCTTGGATTTTTAGAGTGGGTTTGTACTCTGGTCTGGTAGTTCCAAATGTCTGAAAAAAATACAAGGGATATGAAAAAGCAGGAAGACATTCTGCTGCTGCTGCTAAGTCACTTCAGTCATGTCTGACTCTATGTGACCCCATAGACGGCAGCCCACCAGGATCCCCCGTCCCTGGGATTCTCCAGGCAAGAACACTGGAGTGCGTTGCCATTTCCTTCTCCAATGCATGAAAGTGAAAAGTGAAAGTGAAGTCCTTCAGTCGTATCCAACTCTTAGCGATGCCATGGACTGCAGTTCTACCATAAGGTAAATGCTGGGAAATGGGTTTCCAAGGCTGGCTGAAGGCTACATAAAGGTGAGATTCAAGGTTCTTGAGGCAGTCTGTGACTACCACCCAAATAGTGACTGCAATAGGCTACATGGTAAGAACTCAGCCCTGTGGTGGATGGCATTACCTTTCAAGGGCACTAATAAAATGCCACAGAGATGACTATCTGGTAGCTATATGTTGTTTACACTTTAGTGACCTCTGACTGAGATGGATGACCCAGAAGTAATTGGCTTTTAAAGGGGCAAAAAGGAAAAGTTGAAGCACTGGGCATTCTCTGAGGACATGGGTCTTGGTGGGGCATAGATGTGATCACCATAAGGCCACACCATGCCTGGCATGGAAATGTGGATGGAGGCAGGACCAAGAAAGGAGATGGGTAAAGGACCATTGAGAGGTGCTGACCCTGGCTTGCTTGCAGTGGGGTCTATTGCATCCCACAGATTTGCTGGCAAACACATCCTTAAACCACAGGAAACCGTGCTATTGCAGGCCTTCCATTTTCGTCAATCTATTCAGCTTCCTAGGGACATACTTCTGCTCCTCTTCTTGTGGTCAGACTCACTCAAGACTCAACTAACTCAATACTGCTCCCTTTATGAACCACCCTCGCCCCCCGCAACCCCTCACCCTCATGCTGAGCCTTTAAACCTCAACAATAGCCCTTACTACACTGGTTTATAATACTCTCTCCCCTCTCTCTTACTACCCTAAGAATGCATTAAGGCAGTCGTCCCCAACCTTCTTGGCACCTGGGACCAGTTTCATGGAAGACAATTTTCCCATGGACTGAGGGGGTGGGGAGGATGGCTTCAGGACGATTCAAACGCATAACATTTATTGTGCACTTTATCACTATTACATCAGCTCCACCTCATATCATCAGACATTAGATCCTGGAGGTTTGGGACCCGTGTCCTGTGTTAAGGCACAGAGACTCTCTCTGATCCCCAACATTTAACACAATGACTGAACATAGTTGATGCGTAAAACATCTTTCTCAAAGAGATCAATAAATTAAGCCTTAAAACAGGGTGCCTTTACATTTTCTCCGTTATTTCCATGTTGCTTTTAACTTTGTATGCTTTTAACATGACATGACAATTCAGCTTGAAAAAATGTAATTGATCGGCATATGTAGACTAAGACTCTCCAAAGTGAACAAGATGTTCCATTGGGATACAGGAAAACATTTAGGATACCTAATATAGTTATACTCATCTTCCTAAAATTTCTCTTGGTATGGGGCATGTTTAAAAATGTAATGTGTGCATGCTACATTGCTTCAGTCGTGTCCAACTCTTGGACCCCATGGACCGTAGCTTGCCAGGTTCCTCTGTCCATGGGATTCTCTAAAGCAAGAGTATTGGAGTGGGTTGCCATGCCCTCCTACAGGGGACCTTCCTGACCCAGGGTTCAAACTCACGTCTCATGTCTCCTGCACTGGCAGGCAAGTTGTTTACCACTAGCACATACAGTGTATTAATACGTCTTATTTCTATGTGATTTTCTATACAAAAATAGATAAATTCACTGGTAGAGTGGATAATCAAAAATGGTAATGATAAGGTGTTACCGACTCAATGGGCATGAGTTTGAGCAAACTCCAGAGGTGGTAAAGGACAGGAAAGCCTGGTTTGCTGCAGGCCATGGGGTCGCAGAGACAGACATGACTGAGCGACTGAACAAAGGTGTGCTAATCCTCCCCCCTCCATGGACACACAGAATACTTCTCTCTCCTTATCTGCTAACATCCCAAGTACTAACTGGGAATATGGTCACTGAACTCAAGACCACATTTGTCACCTTCCCTTGTAGCTAGATGTGGCCATGTGATGGCTCAGGCCATCTGAATGTGAACTGCAGTGATATATGCAACATTCAGGCCATGATCTTGAAAGGCACATACCCTTTCTGTTTCCTTCTTCTTGCTGGCTGGGATGCAGACATAATGGCAGGAGCTGAAGCAGCCATTTTGGACTCAGGGTTTGAAGCCATGTTTCAGGAAGATAGAGCAACAAATTACAAGGAAGTTTGATCCTACCCCCTAGGCATTTAGCCATCATATAAACTTCAGATTGCTTATGCTTGGACTTTTACTAGAAAGACAAAAATGTTATATTGTCTTTATATATTTGTTACAGAAGCCAGAACTTTATCCAGAATAATGCAAGGTTTGCGGTAAAAATAAAAAGGAGATCAGTCCTGGGTGTTCTTTGGAAGGAATGATGCTAAAGCTGAAACTCCAGTACTTTGGCCACCTCATGCAAAGAGTTGACTCATTGGAAAAGACTCTGATGCTGGGAGGGATTGGGGGCAGGAGGAAAAGGGGACGCCAGAGGATGAGATGGCTGGATGGCATCACTGACTCGATGGACGTGAGTTTGAGTGAATTCTGGGAGTTGGTGATGGACAGGGAGGCCTGGCGTGCTGCAATTCATGGGGTCACAAAGAGTCGGACATGACTGAGCGACTGAACTGAACTGAACTGAGCTGAACTTTTTAAATGATTCCTTTATACAGACAATTGGGGCTCAAGGTGAAAGCTACCAATGGTATAGAACCCTTCAGGTTTTTTCTAATGCCTATGATATTACCTCTTATTCACATCATTTCCTCTTGTACTTTATAGACATTTAATAAAAACGTATTCAATACTGTATGGTATACTTGAAAGTTGGTACCAGAACAGAGTATTAATGTTCCCACTATAATAGAAAAAACAACAGGATGTGTTAACTCACCTTATTTAGGTAAACATTTTGCAATATATGCATATATCAGATAATCACACTGAACACATTATGATGTTATATGTCAATTATATTTTTATAAAGCTTGAGGGGGGGAGGAAAAAAACCTATTGGTTAGCCCACTGAGTATAGAGGGAAACAGGACGAAACTGGCATTTTTTGAGTGCCTACTTTGTATCAGATATTTTACATACATCACTTCCCACAGCAATCCTTAAGGTAGATATTATTATTTCTTCCCATATCTATAGCTAATGAAACTAAAGCTCAGCAAGTTTAAATAACATATACAGTAAAATACAACTAGATGAAGTGGAGCAGATACTTGAATTTGAACTCAGAACTATGTGAGTCAAATGTTCGTGCTTGTCCATCCCCACACAAAAATATTTCAAATACTTCCTCTTCCAAACTGTCAAACTCTTCCTCCTGTCTCTTTCCCTTTCTAATTCTGCTCCATGTCCTTTTTACTTTACTCCCTGCCCCCTTTACTCTCTGCCGTTTAATCCCTCACCTGAAGTCAAACATGTATTTGATAATCATGTAGAACAGTATTCCTCAAACTTGACTCCGAATATATGTATGCATTTATATGTGTGTATAAACATTTATATAACACATAGATGCATATATGTCCTTATATATAATCCCCACACTTTCCATAGAAAAATAAAGCAAATCAACAACAAGAAGAGTGTTCATGAGTCCTGCATGTCAGCTTAAATGATCATTAAAATGAAACTGGTGAAGGATAAAGAAGATGTGGTATATATACACAATGGAGTACTACTCAGCCATAAAAAAGAATGAGATAGTACCATTTGCAACAACATGAATGGACCTGGAGATTATCATACTAACTGAAGTAAGCCAAAGACAAATGTATGATATCACTTATATGTGGAATCTAAAAAAAAAATGATACAAATGAACTTACTTACAAAATAGAAATAGAGAAACAGAAAACAAACTTATGGTAACCAAAGGCGAAAGGGGAGGATGGATTGATTAGGAATTTGGAGTTAAAATATACACACTACTATATATAAAATAGATAACCAACAAGGACCTACTGTATAGCACATGGAACTATACTCAGTATCTTCTAATAATGGGTACTTCTTCTGGATTCTCTTCTACAATGGAAGAGAATGTAAAAAATGAATGTATATATCTATACATAAATCACTTTGCTGTATGTACACCTGAAACAAGCACAACATTGTAAACTATTTCAATAAAAGATTTAAACAGAATTGCTTAAATATTTGCAGGCATAATATTGGTATAAACCCTTTATGTGTGTTTTTCATATATAACTACAAAACTAAACACATTAAAATAGTTTTAAATCTTCAAGCCAATAAAATTCTAATTAACTTTAATTTAATGTGATACGATCTATTTGTAATGACATTTGCCCTTTACAAAGCTGACATGATGTTGGTCCCAATCTTCAGCCCACTATGGGTCTCCTTTATTTCTCCACCAGTTTAATTAAACTACCATGATAGCGTTGTTTATCTAGCTTGTTTTGTAGTTATTTGGTTTCTTGGCACCAGCACAACGTCTGTATATCTTCTTTAGGCCAGAGCAATTAAAACAGAATGGCCCCACCACAGTCTTCCCTTGGAGGAGGAAATGGCAGTTCACTCCCATATTCTTGCCTGGAAAATGCCATGGACAGAGGAACCTGGTGGGCTATAGTCCATGGTGTTGCAAAGAGTCGGACATGACTGAAGCAACTTAGAACATAAAGCACACACCACAGTCTTAAATATAAATTCAGGTTCAGACTCCAAGTTCAAGGTAGGGCTAAGTTTTCGGGTGGCCATTCAGGTGGACCAGAATATGCTCACCCTTTGTTGTCAGTGTTTTTTAAGATTATCATCTCCAGGGACTTCCCTGATGGTCTAACGACTAGACCACATTCCCAGTGGCTAACGACTCCTTGCCCCCTATGCGGGGGGCTCATGTTCGATCCCTGGTCAGGGAACTAGATTCCGCATGCCAAGAGTTCACATGCCACAACTAAAGATCCCACATGCCACAACTAAAACCCGGTGCAGCCAAGTAAATAAATATGTCTAAAAAAACAATTATCATCTACACATGGTCACAAGATTGGGGGAAAAAAAAGTTATAATTGGACTTCCCTGGTGGCCCAGTGTATAACAATCTGCCTTCCAATGCAGGGGACCTGGGTTCAATCCTTGGTCAGGGAAGACCCCACATGCCTTCAGGCAAGTAAGCCGGTGCACCACAGCTACTGAGCCTGCTCTCTAGAGCCGCTGCTCCGCAACAAGAGAAGCCACAGCGATGAGAAGCCCATGCACTGCAACTAAACTAAAAAGTAGCCCTCGTGCAGCAGATGCAGAGCGGCCAAAAGTAAGTATATATTTTTAAAAGTTATAATTAACTTGTGAAGCCTTCCTTTGAGAAGTATGGATCTGCAGAAATGAGAGAGGTCCAGTGATAGGACCCTCCCCAGGAAAATCAAATTCCTGGGTATGGAAAGCGTCCTTTTGTTGTGAAGAGGGAAAAGTCTATAAATAGGAGCCATTGATTACAGAGGCAGGGGTGGATTATAAAGTGACAGCTTTCTGTAACAAGCCTGGCTAGTTTTTCCTTGCAGGTAAGGAAAGGTGTCTGGCTTCTCTCTGCAGGGCTGGTGAGGATGGAGGAGTAAGAGAGGAATTCCAGCTCTCTCCCTGTTCCTGCCTTCCAGGCCCTGGTGTTTGTTCAGCTAATCAGTGTCTCTTGGGAGGACAATGCAAAAGAGAAGCAGCAGAGATGGGCCTGCGTGAACGCCCCCAGCTAAGGGCTGGCATCCTGCTCCATGCCTTCCCAGGCTTTGCTGTGGGGGCATCCTCTGTGAATGGACCACTTTTCCAGCTCCCCCCACTCATAACCAAGAGCATTAGCAAGACACTGTCACCAGGCCTAATCCAAACTGCCTCCCACAGCTGTGAGAACAGCTGAACAGAGATCCAATGCTTCTTCCAGTGTCTGTGGTGAGTCAATCTTCGTGTTGGGTGATAGATTTGTTGATTTTTGCTGTTGTTCTTATTGCTTAGTTGCTCAGTCATGTCCAGCTTTTTGTGACCCTATGGACTGTAGCCCGCCAGGTTCCTCTGTCCATGGGCTTCTCCAGGCAAGAATACTAGAGTGGGTTGCCATTTCCTTCTCCAGGGAATCTTCCAGACCCAGGGATCAAACATGCATCTCCTGAATTGGCAGGCAGATTCTTGATCACTGAGCCACCTGGGAAGTCCTTGTTGATATTGGGGCACTATAAATCCAGGATATCACATAGAGGCAGGTGAAGCCAAGAGGAATGACTCCTACTTGACTAATGACTCCTATGTGTACTTAATGATACATTCTCATCCACTCCACCAATGTTTACTGAGCCTATGAACCTGATTTGTGTTAGTCACTCAGTCGTGTCCGGCTCTTTGTGACCCCATGGACTGTAGCCCTCCAGGTTCCTCCGTTCATGGAATTCTCCAGGCAAGAATACTGGAGTGGGTTGCCATTCCCTTCTCCAGGGGATCTTCCCAACCCAGGAATCGAACCCAGGTCTCCTGCATTGCAGGCAAATTCTTCACCATCTGAGCCACCAGGGAAGTGCAACAAACCTACTGCTGCTAAAAAAATAAATGAGCAAATAAAGTCAGACAAACACTACTCTGTGCCCAGTGCTGAGTAGGTGTTTGTATTTGTTAACTCACTTAATCCTCACAATAACCCAATGAGGTAGTTGTGGGGTTTTTTTAAGATTTTTAAAAAATGGACCGTTTTTAAAGTCTGTATTGAATTTGTTACAATATTGCTTCTGTTTTTTATGTTTAGTTTTTTGACCTCAAAGCTCATAGCATCTTAGCTCCCTGACCAGGGACTGAACCCAAAACCCCTGCATTGGAAGGTGAAGTCTTAACCGCTGGACCACCAGGGAAGTCCTGAGGTAGTAGTGTTATATTAATTTCTTCTTATATATGCAGGCGTGGAGGCTCATGGATGTTAGCTAACTTGCCCAAACAGCTAGTCAGTGGCAGAGCAGCTGGAATCCAGGCAGCCAGGCTTCGGAGCCTATACTTATGAGCTCTGTGCTTCCTGGCCTCTCCGAGGGGCCAGTGGATAGTGGGATGCCGTTTTCTCTGCAACAAAAATAAGCTCAAACCTCTAACAGGGTCTAATCTGAGAGGGGTCCTGTGGTGGCAAAACCTGAGGCCTGGGGACTTCCCTGGTGGTCCAGTGGCTAAGACTGCATGCTCCCAATGCAAGGGGCACGGATTCAATTCCTGGTCGGGGACTAGGTCCCATGTGCCACAATTAAGACCTGGTGCAGCCAAATAAATAAATAAATATTAAAAAAAAAAAAACCTAGGGTCTGTGTAGAGTCCTTATTTCTTGGAATGTTCAAGCATAAAAACTGTATTCCAGACTTATCGGTAACTTTTCTAAATAACTGGAATTGCTTTCCAGGTGGTGCTAGTGGTAAAGAACCAGCCTGCCAGTGCAGAAGACCTAAGAAATGTGGGTTCAATCCCTGGGACAGGAAGATCTCCTGGAGGACATAGCAACCCACTCTAGTATTCTTACCTGGAGAATCCCATGGACAGAGGAGCCTGGAGGGCTACAGTCCATAGTGTTGCAAAGAGTCGGACAGGACTCAGTGACTGAGCATATACACACTTGACTGATAGTAGGCACGTGCCTGCTTGAACTGCGCACAGGCCAGCATGCTGCTGCGGCTGCTGCTAAGTCGTTTCAGTCGTGTCCGACTCTGTGCGACCCCATAGACGGCAGCCTACCAGGCTCCCCCGTCCCTGGGATTCTCTAGGCAAGAACACTGGGGTGGGTTGCCATTTCCTTCTCCAATGCATGCAAGTGAAAAGTGAAAGTGAAGTCGCTCAGCTGTGTCCGACTATTCACGACCCCATAGACTGCAGCCCACCAGGCCCCTCCGTCCATGGGATTTTCCAGGCAAGAGTACTGGAGTGGGGTGCCATAATGGGCCAGCATACGCTTCTTCAAGTACAGATTAACCTGGCTGAGGGAAAGTTTTGCTCTAGGCAGGATTTTAAGAAACAAGAAAAAAATGCCACTGTAATACCCTATATCTTCAGGACCACTGTAAAGAGTGAAAGCTAAGGTATCATTGAGAAGAGGTAGAAAAATTTCCAAGGGAATCACAATCAGTGGTCTGCTAGGCAAGGAAGAAAGTCAGCCCACAAGTGGAACACACAGGCTATTCTGAGAGATACTCAACTGTGAGTTCTTAGGAGTGGTCCTTCAAGTGAAAATGAAATTATCCGATGGTAAAGTCCTACAATGAACCATCATGCCACCATTAAAACCTGTCTGTTAAAGTAAAGATATGGGGAAATGGTGATGAGAGATGGTCAAGTGAAAAGTGCAAGACATGAAACTAAAAACACCAGAGGAAAGAGACCAAAATGTTAGCAGCAGTCACGTGGAGTCTGTGGACCATGCAAACAATGTGGTGGGTTTAATGAATAGTTTAAAATTTCTTTTAGGACTTCCCTGGTAGTCCAGTGGTTAAGAATCTGCCCAACAATGCAGGGAACATGGGTTTGACCCCTGGACTGGGAAGATATCACGTGCTGCAGGATAACTAAGCCCGTGCACCACAGTTACTAAGCCTGCGCTCTAGAGCCTGGGTTCCAAAACAAGAGAAGACACCGCAGTGAGAAACCTGCACACCACAACTAGGGAGCAGCCCCTGCTCACCACAGCTGGAGAAAGCCCGCATGCAGGAATGAAGACTCAGCCAAAATAATTTTTTTTCTTTTTTAAAGAAAAAGTCTATCCATTAGCCACTCAGTTCCTTTCTCAGTGCAGCTCATGTCATCAGTTTCTGGTATCCATCTAGAGATATTGGATGGCTGCATAAACAAATGCTTTCACATATACTCACTGCCTTCTGTTTTTTTTTAATGCAAAAATACTAGCTATTCTTGTTCCTTTCACTTTAATGATGTATCCTGGAGATCATTTCACATTGTGACATCAAAAGCATTCTTATTCTGTTATGGCAGCTGAATATTCCACAATTCGTGCATGCTAAGTGGCTTCAGTCGTGTCTGACTCTGTGACTCCATGGAATGTAACCCATCAGGCTCCTCTGTCCATGTAAGTCTCGAGGCAAGAATACTGGAGTGGGTTGCTGTGCCCTCCTCCAGGAGATCTTCCCGACCCAGGGATTGAACCCATGTTTCTTACATCTTCTGAAATGGCAGGAGGGTTCTTTACCATGAGTGCCACCTGGGAAGCCTAAATATTCCACAATATAGAACCATAATTCACTTAAGGCCCTATGGATGGACATGAAACAAACAAACAAAAATTACAGCTTTAAAGAGAAACAAACAGAAAAAAGCTCCAAATTTCTATTAATTTTTTTTTTTTTTTTTTGCCTTCTCACTGCTCACCATGGAGGCCAAAACACAGAAGTCTGATTATAATGACCTGCAATGTTTACCTTACAAAAGACCAAACACCTTTTGGAATAACAAGACTGAAGGACAAAGCTCAGAAGCTTTATTCATCAAACAAACCGTGGCATGCCAGAAAACACTTATTTGGAGAAGTATATCAGCGTTTTGGTGTTTCTCCCTCCAAAGATTAATGTTTAACGATGGGAAATGCAAGAAGGAATGTAGTGGGTGTTGGGTGTTGGGCTTTTCACTCTGTTTCATGGCAGCCATGGCAGCCTCGTGCGTCCTGCCCTCATTCCCAGGTGGGACACAGCTCAGCTTCTTCTTCTTTATTTTTTAAGGCTGAGTAGCTTCAGAGTGGATAATGTCTGATGGAAACCCTGGAAAACAATGCTGACACCTCCCCCCACCCTCGTGCTGGAAATCCACATTTCTGCTCTTGTGGCTCCATGGTGCCAGCTGTATCACTCCGGGATGCTGAGTCTTTCTGAATCTAACTGCTTGCAAACAATCAAAACACCTGACCAGTTCATCTCCCAGAGCTGTGTTAGCAAACAAGAGGGTCCATGTGAAAATCACATTGCATCAGCTACATTCAGTATAGAGACAGAGGAGGGGCAGGAAGATGCTACGTAAGGCAGGTGAGATATGGAGTCAGCCAGCCTGGGTGGAATTTGGTCCCCTTCTCTGACAGGCCATTGTAGCTGTAGGTTTATGGCCGAGATTCTTCTGTTCAGTGGTTGAAATAAGGAGGATGTCCTCCAGCAGCATTTTGAGAAAGGGATAATCAGAAGTGAAAGCCCTCCAAAATGCTCATCTCCATCTTTTCTACCTTTGTATTATTCCTTCTACCCATCTTATGATAAACATAAGAGCTTCAGACCAAACCAAGGAGCTCAGGCTAGTAGGACGGAGAAGGCAATGGCAACCCCCTCCAGGACTCTTGCCTGGGAAATCCCATGGACGGAGGAGCCTGGTAGGCTACAGTCTATGGAGTAGCACAGAGTCAGACACGACTGATGTGACTTAGCAGCAGCAGCAGCAGGCTAGTAGGAAGGACAGCGGAAGGCTAGAAAGAGGGACTTCCCTCGTGGTCCAGGACCTGAGACTCAGGGCCCAGTGTCAATTCCCGGTGGGGGAACTAGATCCCACAGGCTGCAACTAAGACTTCGCATGCCGAGACTAAAGACTCCACATGCTGTAACTAGAAGAACTAGCACCCTTGTGCTGCAACAAAGATTCCACGTACGGCAACCAGACCTGGTGCAGCCAAATTGATTGATTTAATGCAAGAAATTTAAAAAAAAAAACCAGAGAGAAGTCACTGTGGCATTGGAAGACACGGTAAGTTAATAAAGGGTAAAGTAAAGAGAAGATGAGGAGGATGATAGGTAGGCAGGGCTAGTTCAAGGAAGGCCTTTGAAGTCATGTCAAGGAGTCTAGCATCCACTAGGCCAGTCCTTTCCAGGATGGAATTAGATGGCACCTGATCAGAGTGCACTTTCTGAGTGGAAAAAGCACTCATAATCTATATAACGTGACTTTAGGGGGCAGAGAAAGTCCCATGAGCCCATATTTAATTCTGTATTCTTTGTCTTCTGCTGGAAATTGCACCATTCAGTGACTCCTTTCTCAGCACATCAGAAGGTGTGGTGATATCCACAGTGTGGCCAGGACTCTGGAGAGGCCAGGAAGGTGGTGTGTGGTAGTCTGGGCTGGCTCAGAATGGGACCCAGACCGATTACATTGCACATCAATATAAATTCACCTTTTATGAGTCTGCTCTCAGCAGCCAGTGGAACCAGCACTAGGCTGGCATGGACTGGGATTGATAGTAACCTGCTGTGTGACCTTAGGGAAGTCACCAGACTTTTCTGGGCTTCAGAGGCCTTTCAGCATCATCATTCCCATGAGCGTGGTTTGATGAGGGCCCTCAAGTGAAAAGAGAAAGTTTTCATAGAATGAGGGAGGGGAATGGTAAAGAAAGGGGAAATAAGACACTTGTGAGGACAATTCAGCCACCTGGTATCACCTCTGTGTTCAAGAGTGGGGAACGGGAACAATTTAGGTCGATGAGAAATTAACAGGGACCCATTTTCAAGTTGGGAGACAGACCATGAGTCCCACCTGCTTGCAAGCACTAAGTGAGGAGCATGGGACGCTGGTGGGGAGACAGCTGCACCCTATTTCTCCTGCAGGGAGGACATGTGCCAAGGAGTGTCCAGCACTGTGGAGCCATATGAAGGTGGGGCAAAGGATGGAGAACCTGGAGCCCCAGCCTTTATGGCTGCTTTGCGGAGAATCCATTCTGGGCAGGAGACAGGGATCTGGGCTCCAACCCTGCAGTTATGGTTCTGAAAAGCCAGGGGAAGACTCTAGAAATGTTTTCTGGGAAAGCAAGGAGCAAGTATTTAAGTCGGTAATCCCTGGGACAGAGAGAGAGCTGAGAGAGACAGAGACGATGGACACAAGGGCAGATGGACACAGCAATGCCCCACAGCTCTTGCCAGACATTCTCCTGAAACCGAGAAGCTTAAAGACGGACTGAGGCTTCTGGCAGCCCCAAAGGCAGTGTGGTAGGAGCCTTCTGGGCCTAGGAGGACAGGTGCCACTGAGAGACTTGGAAACAATCTCAAGGTTTCACCGGGATCTGACCCTAAAAAAAGAGTCAAGCACCTCGCCACTGTCCAACCTTAGGGGCCAGATGTTATTTCATACTGAGGCAGGAACAAGGTTAGGGTACGTCTCTCTTGAGGACAGAGGGTGGAGCAGAGAAGCTTCGGGCTTAGCAAAGGGTGGAGAAACTTTTGGCTCTGGGACCAGCCCTGTCCCTCTGCCCTGAAGTACCTGAAACCTTGCGTTCTTGTTCCATTCCACACTCGCCCAGTGCCTAGAGGACCCGGGGTGTGCAGAACTGGGGAGGGCCGGGGGTGGGGGTGGGCAGCAGTGCGGGGGAGGAATGAGAGCTGGAGTCTGTAGAGGGCTCTGTCCCAGCCATCTCCTCCGCCAACCTGTTGCTTCGAGAGGCAGAGGGCAGCCGTCCACACTGTTGTGACCTCCAGTGACCCAGAGAAAATTCCCTTTATTATCAGTGAAGCCTTTCTTCTTTTTAGTAGAGAAAAGAACAATCATGTCTTACTTAAGGACAGAGTGTGTGTGTGTGTGAGAGAGAGAGAGCATGCCAGCCCATACCAGCACCCCAGTATCAACATCTGCAGGCCTGACCCTTGCTTCCCCAAAGGACAAGTCAGCAGACAGTTCTCTAAGGGAAAAAATGGTGGGGGTGGGGAGGGAAAGGGCAAGGAGGGAACAAGTGACTATCTTTTCTTTTCCTCTTCCTCCAGGCTCATCTATGCAGCCCTAGAAGCTGCCCAGAACCTCCACACTATCTCTGCTCAGCTTCACAGGACAGTAAACTTTCCCACCAGCACTGGACATGCCCATTGTTCACTTGGGTGCCCTAGGTAAAGTTCTGGGCCCTTCTATAAACTCATCAAGCATATGGAAGATGATTTTCTGTGGACTCTGACTGTTAAAATCACACTGGGTATAAAGATCCCCCAAATGTATGCTTACAGACTCCCTGTGTCCCCCAGCCCCCACTCCCTGACATATGCATGGCACAAACATTTTCTCAAGAGCCATTATATCCATCAGAGAAGGTCTCTCAGCCTCTTAAAGAGAGCCTGTGTAGGCTGGAACCCCAGTCTTTCCTCCACTGAATGATTATCAATACTTCGGATAAGGCTTTGAAGTCTGGTTATTCGCTATGCCTCCAAGTCCTCAGATTGATCCAAGAGCATGTCCCTACTGGGTTTTAATCTAACCAAGTGAGGGGAGGGGAGGAAGGGCCACCAACAGCTGGCTAGATCTCGGGTCTTGAACTCCTCTTCCCAAACAGCTTTCCTTTCGTTGAGGTGAGAAAGATAAATCTAAATACAGGAAATTGCAGCCCAGTCTTGAACACAGGAAAATTGTCCACATTTGCCTCAGTTTAACTTAATCACCTCACTAGGAAGGATGAGCTAACAAAGGAAGGAACTTACTGGAAAACAGTAAGTCTTTGGGTTAAAATTCTCTGTGTCCTTGGTGGTTCAAGGTAATCTCTGGCGTTCTTATGTATCTTTTGCCCTTAACTTTTTTTGGTTTCAGGATTCAGTTAAATACAATGTAAATGTCTAAAACCAGGATGCCCGTTAAAATCGCTGTTCTATAAGACATGGACCTGGCTTTTGAGAGTTCAAACACCCACTAGAAGAAGCCTCTGGTGGGACAAGTGTCTGAAAAAGGAAGCGGCTGACCCAGGAAGGCGGTGGCTCTCTGTCTTCTGTTGAGAGAACTCGCGCGGTCGGCTGCACTTCTGAACCCTCTGGAACTTGGCTTTTAACAGAATTGCCTCGACCCTGGAAGGGTTTGTTACTTTTCAACTGAGGAATTCGAGTTGCATCACTGTCTGTAGTACTGTCATGAGCCAGAGAAAGAAAGGAAAAAGTCGTTCAAGGATGGACTCGGTGGTCAGTGGGAAAGGTGAGCGACTCTGGCTTTGAAAACGGTTCACACTCTGCCCATTTACTTCCATGCCCTCTCTCGGACTGCTCCAAAGCAGACGATTCAACTGAGTCCCTTTGTATCCGGTTTTATTGCTCCGGACCCCTAGGGTCTCACAAGAAACATGCCCTGCTGAGCCGCTCTCGGAGGCGGCCTCTCCAGCGTTCCCGTTTCTCCCTCGGGGCGGGGAAAGGGGAGGGGAAGAGAGGCCGGCCGCAGAGCACAGGGCACCGGAGTCAGGATCCCGAGCAGCGCCGGGCAGGCGCGCGCCCCTCAAACCCGCGCCGCGCCTGGAGAGGCGCCGCATCGCCTTCCAACCCCAGCGGCACACACTGTGCAAATTTGACCAGAGTCCTGGAAAGGTTTGGCGATGAGACAGAAGCCCGGAATGGAACCCAGGCCGGAGGCCCGCTCGCGCTCCGGGGGTGGGGGTGGCGAAACCCACCGCCGGAACTGTCCAGGCTGCCCGCAGTCGCTGCGCCAACCCCGGAGAAGCAGCGAGCTCCACCTGAGACTCGCTCCCGCCGTCTGGGACGCGGAGGCGCCCCGCTAGGGCGTTTTGTGGCTGCGCCGAGACGCCGCGCGCCAATACCCCAGCCCGGGGGCAGAAGGGCCCGGCTGGGCGAAGCGCGCGCCAGCGGGCGGCGGCCGCCTGGGGCCGCAGGTGCCCCTGGAGCCGCTTGCCCGGCAGGTACTCGCCCGAGGAGGGGAGGGGAGGGGCGTGAGGAGCCCCGGGCCGCGCGGCCCCGCCTCCCCTTCACCCCGGGAGCTCCCTTAGGGAGGAAAGCCTCCCCGGCCCCAGCCGGCCTCCCGGCCCCCTCCCCGCCGGCACCCCGCACTTGGTGATTGGCTGGCGCCGCGGGTCCCTGGCACGCGCCTGTGGATGTAGTTATAAGAATCCTCGCGTGCCGGCCCTCAGCTTCAGCCGGTCGCCACAGCCCTCCCCAACGCCGCGCGGGCGCCGTCCAGAGCGCAGCGGCCGCGGGCACTCCAGGGAGGCCGGGGCGGGGGGGCGGTCCTCGTTGCCTCCCGCGCCGGACCGGGAGGGCGGGGGCTGCCCGACGAGCACGAACTGCAGCCGCAAACTTTCAGAGAACACCCCTACCCTAGGCCAGCAGTCCCCCGGGCCCTCGGCGGCGCAGAGCATGGACGCGGTGCTGCTAGAGCACTTCCCCGGGGGCCTGGACGCCTTCCCGTCCTCTTACTTTGACGAGGAGGACTTCTTCACCGACCAGTCTTCTCGGGACCCTCTGGAGGACGGCGATGAGCTACTGGCCGACGAGCAGGCCGAGGTGGAGTTCCTCAGCCACCAGCTGCACGAGTACTGCTACCGCGACGAGGCGTGCCTGCTGCTGCAGTCCGCGCCTCCGGCGGCCCCCCACGCACTCGCCCCGCTGCCCCCGGGGGGCCCGGGAGAGCAAGAGGACAGCGGCGGCGGCGGCTACTGCTGCGAGGCGGGGGCGCCCTCCGGCGGTTTCCCCTACTCGCCCGGCTCTCCGCCCTCGTGCCTGGCCTACCGGTGCGCCGGGGCGGCCGCACTGTCCCCCAGGGCGCGGCTGCGTGGCTTGAGCGGCGCGGCGGCTGCGCGGCGGCGGCGGCGGGTGCGTTCCGAGGCGGAGCTGCAGCAGCTGCGGCAGGCTGCCAACGTGCGCGAGCGGCGGCGCATGCAGTCCATCAACGACGCCTTCGAGGGGCTGCGCTCGCACATCCCCACGCTGCCCTACGAAAAGCGCCTCTCCAAGGTGGACACGCTGCGCCTGGCCATCGGCTACATCAACTTCCTCAGCGAGCTGGTGCAGGCCGACCTGCCCCTGCGCGGCGGCGGCGCGGGCGGCGGCAGGGGGCCCGGCGGCGGAGGGCGCCTGGGCGCGGACAGCCCAAGCAGCCAGGCCCAGAAGGTCATCATCTGCCACCGGGGTACTCGTAAGTGCGTCCGCCTCTCAGCTCGTGGTGGGGGGGTGGGGGGGGGAGGGGACGGGAACGGGAAGGTCCCGGGGCGGGGGCTGGGTGAACGGACCGACCAGCTGACTGACGGACAGACAGACGGGCGGGCTGTGGGTACCCTCCACCTTGAACCGGAGTTGGCGTTTCTGAGGTTTTTCCGCCACCCTGACGGCGGCCCTGAGGGTGCGCGTCCCGGATAGATTTGCAACTTCTGGGACTGCGGGTTGAGGGCGCTGGGGGCTCGCGGGGTGGAGAAAAAGTGTTGTTCAGAGTAACCAAAGACGCCTGTCTGTCAAAGCGCCCAAAAGGGGATCTCAGAGGACCGGAGGGGCAGTGCTGGGAGCAGAGTTGGACATTCACAATCTGGCTTTTTTTTTTTCCTTCTTCTCACCTCCTCAGGGTCCCCCTCCCCCAGCGACCCGGATTATGGCCTCCCTCCCCTTGCGGGACACTCTCTCTCTTGGACTGATGAAAAACAACTCAAAGAACAAAATATTATCCGAACAGCCAAAGTGTGGACCCCAGAGGACCCCAGAAAACTCAACAGCAAGCCTTCCTTCAACAACATAGAAAACGAACCGCCCTTTGAGTTTGTGTCCTGAGAAAAAGACCTGCCTGAGGACGGGATTCCGTCTGTGTGCATATTGTACATGTAAATATCTATAATGTAAATGTAACTTAAGAATCACATTTTTCTAATGGCAATCAACTGTTTGTTATTTATCTATTTATTATCCTGTCGAGTTAATGAAATAGATGATCTCTTTTTAAATATATAACTTATATAATTTATCCTGATTTTCTTAAAATATGCAATAGTCTATGATCTTCCCCAGCACCTTTGGCAGAACTCTGCATTAGTGGAAGAACTCTGACCAGAAAACGTCATGCTAATTTATTGCCAGATACGATTTATTCCTAAGCAATGTTAATAAATGCTATTCATACCGTTTTCTAAAAGTTCTTTTATACTTGATGGGTGTAGCTGTATCTTTAAAGATCAATTAACCTACTTTGTAAAAAAAAAAAAAAAAAAAAAAAAAAAAAAACTGAACCAGAGACCCCAAACGGAGCTATACTGTAAGAGCCACCTTTTAGATTTAGCTTAAAGGGAGTGGGTTAGAGGATTAGGCCTCATTTCTCTGGGAGAGCCCTTCATCTTCATCCCAGTCCTAACACCCTAGGAAGCAAATGGGTCATGGAATATTTGTTGCTCTCATTCTTTCAGATGGGAAAGCTAAGGCTGGGAGACATTTGACTTAACCAAGGTCATGGGCACCCTGTGTAATCATAGTGTATAAAGTGGACACTGTGGGTCCGGTGGCGACAGTGGGCTAATTTCTGGGCTAGCAAAGGGAAGACACCTTTCTGCTTCCAAGGGCTGGGGAGAAGGGGTTGCTGTTAAGCTGCCCTGTGACCCATGCCTTCTGCAGTTACAGCATCAGGTACATGGAACTCAAATATACTCAAAGGAAATGAGAAAAGCCACCAGGTTGAGGCCGGAGACCCCTCTAGGATGTTTCCCAACAAAACCCAGGGTTTTGGGGATAAGACAAGAAAGGAGCACGCCCTCTCTGCCGCTTCTGCAACTGGGTAATTTCTGAAATTGACTCGGTTTTGCCTCCAGCAGAATCCAGTCCTTTGAGGCAAGCAGCCTGGGGTGAAGGCGAGGCTCCGGCGGAGAGCTGCCCCCTAGCGAAGGGGAGAGCCGCGAGGGCGCAGCGAGGAGCTCCCAGGAAGCTAGGGTTTGGACTAATCTCCGAGGCCGCTACGAGCACCTCCCTGGCCCTCAGGGAGCGCTCGGCTGCGAGCTGGAGTCGGGGCGCCCGGCTCAGAGTGCGGGACCCTGCGCGCGCTCGGAACGCCCGGGGGCGGAGCGGGAGGCGCGGAGCAAGGTCTCGCGCGTCCGGCGCGCTCTTCCTGGCTGATCCACAACGCCGGCGCCCCGCAGGCCCTGGGGAACCGAGATGCCACTCCCCGGCCCGCAGCCGCCTGGTCGGCCAAGGCACGATGGCGCATCTTCCTTGGTACCCAAGGCCCTGCCGAGGGACAATATGTCGGCAGCATGCTAATTGCTTTAACCTAGTTTCAGACCCACTGAGGGGTTCCCCGCGCGCCGCGGGTGCCATGGACGTCATCCAAGAGCAATTAAAGCGAGGCCGCGAGCCCGACCCGCAGCGCGGCCTGGCCAGACGCGCGGAGATTCTGGGTCGCCAAGCTCCCAGGAGGCCCTTGACCATGGACACTCTCACCCCTTCCAGCCCCACCCGTCCCTCCCCCTAAAAGATGGACATTTCACACTGGAGGAAGAATTTGGAAACGAGAGAAAATAATTCGATTTTGTCCTGTATTAGGGCCTCATTAAACACGAAAGTTGCTTTTGCACAAGTGCTTCTATCAGGCATGTAATCTCATTACACTCATTAGAAAGTCAAATGGTAGGCAGACTTCAACTTAATTATAAGTTATGTAAGTTCTGTACCGTTTACTTCTGCTGCGTAGACCTGCGTTTCAATTGGATTAGG